>NC_052158.1:96037970-98505873 GCF_902713615.1 Scyliorhinus canicula
GGGGATATGGGGAAGGGGGATATGTGGACGGGGATATGGGGATATAGGGAAGGGGATATGGGGGAACGGGGCCATGGGGGGATGTAGGGAAGCGGATATGGGGGAGGGTAGATATTGGGGAAGGGGGATATGGGGAAGGGGATATGGGTGAGGGGGAATATGGGGGAGGGGGGATAGGGGGGGTTATGGGGGAAGGGGAGCAGGGCGGGGGATATGGGGAGGCGTTATATGGGGGGAGGTGAGTATGGAGGAAGGGGGGATATGGGGGAAGGGGGATATGGGGAAGGGGGGATATGGGGAAGGGGGAAGGTGTAAATGGGGAAGGGGGATGTGGGGGGATATGGGGAAGGGGGAAATGGGGGAACAGGGATATGGGGAAGGGGTACATGGGGGAAGGGGGATATGGGGAAGGGGATATGGAGGAAGGGGGGCTATGGGGAAAGAGAGGATGGCGGAAGGGGGGATGGGGGAAGGGGAAAGGGGGGCAGGCAGTGCGGGGTCTCACTTCATGCTGCACGGCGAGCGGCCATTTTGCCGGGTCGCCGGGGTGGGGGTATTTTGTGCAGTGACGTCATCGCATCCGTGACGGGTGACACCGTCGCGAATGGCGTTACGCCACTACTAGCCAATTCCCGGCTGGAGAATTTGCGCCGTTACAGGGGGCCCGAAGCCGGAGTGATTCGCACTGTTTTTGGTGCGGGGTTCGGGCCATCACGCCGATGTACGGAGAATCCCGCCCATTCTGATTGTTTATATCGCTTGCCGATACACCATTTGGCAGGGCATAATTATAACTTGTATCACTTTCTAGACTTTCTTATACAGGAATAATCCTCACAAAGCAGTGGATATCAGCACGTCTCGTAAATAAACTCCAAAGTGACAGATTCATTATGTTCTGCCTTCACTAATTTTGCAGTCCTCCCCAAACATCTAAATTTATTTCATGGATGCAAAAGTTAATTGGCTGAAATAAACAACTGATTGTAACTGGTCTGATACAATTATTTTCTGGTCCACTTCTTGAAGTTAACAGGGTGCTTGAGTGGGTGACTGATGCTGATACAATGAACTAGAAACTGAACTGAACAAGCCATACTGTGGCTACAAGAGCAGGTCAGTATTGTGGTGAGTAACTCACCTCCTGACTCCCCAAAGCCTGCCCACAACCGACAAGGCACAAATTAGGAGTGTGATGGAAAATTCTCCACTTGCCTGGATGAGTGCTGCTGCAACACCACTCAGGAAGCCCAGCATCATCCAGCATGAAGCAGCCCCGCTTCCACATATATTCACACCCTCCACCACTGATGCACAGTGGCAGCCTTGTGTAACATCTGAGAGATGAACTGCAGCAATTCACCAAGCCTCCTTAGACAGATTCCTCAAAACCCATGAAAATTACCATCTGGAAGGAAAAGGGCTACAGACTCATGGAAACACCACCACCTGGAAGTTCCCCTCCAGGTCACTCACCATCCTGATTTGGAAGTATATCACCATTCCTTCCTTGTTACATGGTCAAAATCCTGGAAGCCCCCCCCCCCCCCCCCCACACCATAACAGCACAGTGGGTGTACTACACCGCCGGGACTGCAGCAATTCAAGAAGGCAGATCATCAACGTCTTCTCAAAGGCAATTAGGGTGGGGAATAAATGCTGACCTAGCCAGTGAAGCCCACATCCCACGAATGAATTGAAGAAAAACAATGTGAAGGGGAGCCATGAGATCACATCTGCTCAATTTTGCATGAGCTTTGCGTGATCAGCCATGAGCGTGTATCAGTTTATTTCTTGCTGTTTGTTCATATTTATGCAGCTGTTTTGAGAAGGGCGGAGACCTCAGAGTATTAATAACAATCTTTAGTTAATCCCTACAAGCACTACAACACTTTTTACTGATAAACTGAAAAGAGACAAAAAGTGTTTTTTTATGTTTGATTTTCCCTCTCGAGATGAGTTGATAAGTTTGTTACAGAATGTGCTCAAATCACTAATATTGTTCAAAATCATGAATATGACTTCTTAGTTTCTCGTAATGTCTTGTACGATTCATATGAGACAACTAATTTTATTACACAAGAAATAGAAAGTCATTAACCATGGACAAATTAATCAATGCTACTATCTCAGTTGGATACTATACTGAAGTGTGTGGGCTAGAGAATTAATGCTGCAGCTCTATCGTCTTATCAGTAGCTCACATTTCCTTTGATCGTGACATTGGTGAATTTTCCCTTCAGTGCATTGAATTAAACCTCCTGACGTTGATATTGTGGGTTGTAGTACCACTGGAAAAAAGTCATCCAAAAGTATTAAAAAAATAGCAGATTCATATCTATTAGTGGGTGGATCGAGTTAATGTTTCCCTTGCTGTTAATATATGAGTGGAACATGTTGCTTGCTGTGTTATACACTGGAAAACAGAACATGAAATTAAATCTGACAAAACAAACTAAATCCTCTGGTAGAAACAATTATTGACCCAATCTGAACAGCTTAAATTTCTTATTTGAACTGGTCTTCTATTCATCTGGGAACAGAGCACAGTTCCTGATAAGATCAATTTGAGATAATGATTAATTTAGAACAACTTGCATTTATGTATTGAGTGGGATTTTGTGGACCTGCCTACAGCAGGAAGCTTGGATGGCAGGGGAACACAATTTAGCTGAAGGCCAAACGTCAGGTTTCCAAAGGCTGATGGACTTTTGAAAGTGAGCTCTCGGAATTTTAAAGGTGGATCGAACTTCCCGATTGACCAGTGTCGGGAATCTCCTTTGCATGAATTTGAATATTATGCATGCTCCTTAGAAGGCCAGCTTGCCAGAATTTTAAGTGCCTCCTCCAAATTAGGTTCTCCGTCAGCGAGAAATTTGAATGCTCAGCATCATGACAAGTGATGAGCACTTGGCGAAGTGGATTTCTCCCTGGACTTTGAAGTGAGGAGCCACCACTCTGACTTTCTTTGGGGCAGCTCAGAAATGAGAACCTCTTGATTGAGATTGGATGCCGACAGTCCAAGCTGTAGGAAGGCTGGAGAAGGGTACAGGATCAGTGGGGGAGGGCGGAGCGAAGGCTGGGCAAGGGGAGTAGATTCAATGGGGAAGGGTGTCCGGGGAAGGGAACCAGACTGTCTGGGGCATTTTAGGAAGGTGTCCAGGGAACGATGTCACACTTCCCGGGATGTGTTAGGAGGGTTAGCATGCCTTGTTGTAGAGTGGTGGATGGATTCTCTGGCAAACCTCACATGAACCATCTTTTCAGGTGGGAATGGTTAATGTTTCATCTTGTGCGTGAAGCAAAGGGACATCCTGTTAATTATTAGTTCACTTCATGCGGAACCAGGCTCATCCGAGTTCTCCTCTCAAGGTTCAAGTGCCCAATAAATCAGTATCGCTTCGTGACTAATGGATTGCATTGCAGCAGGAACCTATCAAGGCCTCCAGCTGCCACACATTGTATGTTGGTAAACATATGTGGCTCCTTATAACAGGGCTGAGGATCCCAGAATGCCACTCATCCACAATAACCCCCTATCCCTCACCGCCTTTATCATACCAAAACATGTCAAAATAACTTTGTCCACTCAGTAACAGTACCTCAACTGCACCGTGGGATGTTGAGAACTAACAACTCAGTGCCTTCAAATCTCAGAGAGTCCTCCGCACCGCATTCCCAGAAAAGACCATAAGACATAGGAGTAGAATTAGATGGTCTTAGTATTCTGTGAGATTCTGTTCCATCATTCCATCTGGCACCCCTACCAGGTTAAACATCTTTCCTGCATGGACACGGCAGGGTTTTGTCAGAGTTCACATACCCAGCCTCACAGTTCTCCGCACTGTCCAGCACAAAGGCCCATTTCATTCAATCTCACCTCATGGGATAATACCCTGGTCATTTAATGATGTCTGGTGCATGTTGATTGTATTCACTTTATGCAAGGTCTATTCTTACCCTTGATATGGAGCCGAGCAGGCCAAACAATTCTCCATGTGAGGTCTCACAAAGGCAGCAATATACTGGACACCCTTAATCCTACACAGAATCCCTCTGACAGTGAAGGCCAACTTTCCCTGGCATCCTTACTTGCAACCTTCATCGGCATGTTAGTTCAATGTACGTTTGAACAAGGACAGCCAGGAACAATTGGACGTGCACAGCTCGTCAAGTCCTAACATCAAGGGAAGCCTCCAGTTTACTATTCTTCAGATCATAGTGAACATCTTCACTCTTTTAGCTTTCAAACTGCATCCACCATGTTCCTTGCCACTCACAAAGCTGATTTAACTCCCCTTCAGGATCCACATCTCACAGTGGGGCAATAGCAGCAGGAGATGCAATGACTTCACTGCACACTCCGCACAGACTCCTTTCTCAGAGCTCTGAACGTGGCGAACTGCAATCAATGGTTTGTATAATACATGCCCTGGTTTCACACATACTAATGATGGCCAGTGCTTAAGAAACCTCATGTTCGAATAGAACTTAGATCATACAATGCAGAAGGATGCCATTCGGTCCATCAAGTCTGCACCGACCCACTTAAGCCCTCACTTCCAGCCTATCCCCGTAACCCAATAACACCTCCTAACCTTGTTGGACACTAAGGGCAATTTAGCATGGCCAATCCACCCAACCTGCGCATCTTTGGACTGTGGGAGGAAACCAGGGGCGAAATTCTCCGACCCCCTGCAGGGTCGGAGAATCGCCCGGGACCGGCGAAAATCCCGCCCCCGCCGTGGCCGGAAATTCTCCGCTACCCGGGAATTGGCGGGGCCGTGAATCGCACCTTGCCGATCGACGTGCCCTCCGCGCTGATCTGTGTGCCCCCTGCGGCGATTCTCCGGCCCGTGATGGGCCGAAGTCCCACCGCTGAGAGGCCTCTCCCGCCGCCGAGGCATGAACCACCTCTGGTGGCGGCGGGATCGGCGGCGCGATCGGGCCACCGGGGTCCTGGGGGGGACGCGGGCGATCGGACCCCAGGGGGTGCTCCCACGATGGCCAGGCCCGCGATCGGGATCGGCGGGCGGGCCAGTGCCGTGGGGGCACTCTTTTTCTTCCGCCGCTGCCACGACCTCCACCATGGTGGAGGCAGAAGTGAACCCCCCTACCGCGCATGCGCCGGTGGTGACGTCAGCGGCAGCTGACTCACCGGCGCATGCATGAACCGGCGAAGGTCTTTCGGCCAGCCCCAATGCTGGGCGGCGGGTGTCAAAGGCCGTTGGCGCCGGTTTTGCCGCCTGTCGGCGTGGCGCCAACCACTCCGCCGCGAGCCTAGCCCCCAAAGGTGTGGAGAATTCCGCACCTTTGGGGAGGCCCGACGCCGGAGTGGTTGGCGCCACTCTGCTACACCGGGACCCCCCGCCCTGCCGCGTAGGGGAGAATCCCAGCCCAGAGCACCCGGAGGAAACCCACGCAGATACGCGGAGAATGTGTAGACTCTGTACAGACAGTGACTCAGCAGAGAATCGAACCTGGGACTCTGGCGCTGTGAAGCCACTGTGCTAACCACTATGCTACCGTCCTGCCCCTTAATTCAGTGTACATATTGTTGATAATGATGAAGTGACTCTGAAGGAGGACATTATTGGAGCCTGATAGGGGATCAAGCTCCACACGATTATATGGCTGCGACCATTGCACAAAACATTTAGCCAATCCATTTGTTGCTGGTTGATATGGAGCTGACTTTATATGGTTAATGCCATTCCCTTTAAAGTAGGCCTCAACCTCCTTTGAAGTAAACTACATAGCGTTTATCACTGACACTCTGCTCCGGTGTTCCAATTCTTGCCAATATGTGATCTAGCTTCTAGCTGAGTGTAATTAAATTCTCTGCTAGTAAGAGCACATCAAGCAAATGTTATTGGTCGTTCCTCTCCTGAAGGAATAATGTGTGAGGCGACTGCACCAAGCCCAGAGGGTGAGGCATTGTAAGCAAGTTACAACTTCATCTTGGGATTATAATGAACCAACAGCTCAGAATTCTGTAAAGCTCCTTTCAATTCATTGTATGCACTTTCACATTTTTCTGACCAGTACCTTGCCTGTTTGGCACGTAGCATCATGTGTAAAGGCTTCAATCATGTTGCTAAATTTGGTAGGACTTTACCATAATAATTGATCAATCCTAAAAACAACCTTAACTGTGTCACATTTCAAGGATGTGGTGCTTCTAAGAGTGCTGACATTTTCTTTGGCTCATTGTGTAAGCCATCTTTGTCGATGATGTGACCTTGGGAATTTACGGATGGCTTGAATAAAAGTCACACTTTTCCTTTTTAACTCTCTGATTGTGGCTCTGTAAATGCTTCACGGTAGCTTCTAAATTCTCCAACTATTCCTTTTCACTTGAACCGGTGATGAGTATGTCATCTAAGTAACTTTCACTCCATTTAACCCATTTAGAATTTGATCCATGGATCTTTGAAAAAAAAGCTGAAGCAGATGTTATTCCAAAAGGATGTCTTCTATAATGAAACAGACCTTTGTGCGTCACGATGGTGAATAGTTATTGTGATTTGGCAGTCACATTCATCTGCAAATATGCCTGTGAAAGATCAATTTTCCTGAATTTCTGTCCTCCAGAAATTCCAGCAAACAAGTTTCAATTAGCGGCAGTGCATAATGATCTGCACATAAAACTGGGTTAATAGTAGTTTTTAAATTTCCACAAGTTCTCACTGAGCCATCCCGTTTTAATGCAGGAACTACTGGTGTTGCCTAATCACTTGTAGCAACAGGTTCAATGACTCCTGTTCATACTAAGATATATGGTTTTTCTTCAACTAGTGCTCTGATGGAATCTGGTATGTTTCTAGCTTGAGACATTTGGGTGTGTTGTCTGGCTTGATTTTTAGGTCAACCACAACACCAGTCATAGAACCTAACAAAACTTTGAACACCTTTTCATACTTTATCAGATGTTGCAAGTTGCTCTTTGAATCCACTAGTTGATTTACCATTGCCCAGTTAAGCCTAATCTTAGCCAGCCATGCTCTGCTAACGAGAACAGCAAAGATTCCACAAACAATATAAAGAGACAACTTCACCGTCTGCCTATTTGCTTCTTCTTTCACCATAATGCATCCTTTTAATGGTACAACCTCTTCAGTATATGTGCTTAGGGTCACATTTGATAGTGTTAAAGGCAGATGCTTCAGCTTTTGATGACAAATTGTCTCAGGTAGTAGCAATACTGCTGCACCCATAATCATTTCCATTTCAATTTTACAACCTCTGAGTTTTGGATATGCCCCAAAATATTATTGATCACCCTGTATGAGAAGACAGCTAGCTTTGGCTCTTGCGTAGCCTAGTTACATTGTCTTTTGACACTAATTGGTAGACTTGACTAGATTGTTCATCTGTACTTTCGTTCTTGTATATTGGTGTAGGAGAAGTTTCCTGTACCCAACATGCCTTGGTGATATGGCCCTTCTTGCCATAGTTCTTGCATCTATTTGTTCTACTCTAGCATTCCCCCACTGCGTGCCCAACCTGTGTACATCAGTGACATGGTTGCATCCTTGCAGCCTTGTTCCTTGGTATCCATTTTGTGGATCTTTGCTCCAGGGCCTATTTGTGAAGCTTCTCTCATTGCTAGCTCCATTGATGTGGCAACTTCTACAGCAGCTTTTAGAATTAAATCACTTATAGTAAGCAGCTTCCTCTGAACAGCTTCACTGTGGAGTCCACAAACCACCCTGTCATGAAGAGTATCATCAAGTGTTGCACCAAATTCATAATATCTAGCTAACTTTCTTAATGTTGCTACAAACTTTAAAATGCTTTCATCTTCATCCTGACTACTGCGGTGGAACCAAACCATTTCTGCAATCAATAACAGTAGGGTCGCACAAGTGGATAGCAGTATGGCTTCACAGCGCCAGGGTCCCAGGTTCGATTCCCCTCTGGGTCACTCTGGCAGAGTCTCCACGTTCTCCCCGTGTCTGCGTGGGTTTCCTCCAGGTTCTCCAGTTTTCTCCCACAGTCCAAAGACATGCCGGTTAGGTGGATTGGCCATGATAAATTGCCTTTAGTGTCCAAAAGGGTTAGATGGGGTTATTGTGTTGCAGGGATTATTGTGTTGCAGGGATAGGGTGGAAGTGAGGGCTTAAGTGGGTCAGTGCAGACTTGATGGGCCGAATGGTCTCCTTCTGCACTGTATGTTCTATGTAATAATGGTCTAGGAGAGAAATGCCTTTCTAAGATTTTCATTAATTCAATGTAGGACTTATCTTCTGGTTTTTCTGGGTGAAATAGATTTTGGAGCTGCATAAATGCTTTATGTGTTACTGAACTAAGAAATATTGCAACCCTTTGGTCTTCCAGTGTCTGATTTGCTATGAGAAATAATCGGAATCTTTCCTCATATGAGTTCCAAGTCTTACAGACTTCATCAAATGCAACCATGGCACCCATTCCCCCCGCCATTTTAGGAAATTGGCTCCTCGGAATTACAGTTTAACTAACTTCCTCCCTTCTGATCTTTATGGGAAGTATGGCACAGATGATCCCCTTGTACAAGCAACTAAAACTTATATTTTGTCGTTTTGCCTGTCTGTATTTTGAGTTTTGCCTTGAGCCATAGCCCATGCAGAGTCAGCAGACTTCAAAATATTCGTTCCCCGCAGGCCCTTTAGCTTCACCACGTGCGTGGTCACTGCAGTCCAGACCCCACATACTTCAACGCAATCATGTTTTCTCCGATTGTCAGTTTTCTTACTCACAGTTGTAGTCAAATTGCATTTAAAACCTTCAGCATCAGCGGCAGTGATTCTCACAATGTCTGTGTGTGTTCAGGTCCAGTCCCAAGAATCTTGAATTGCTCCAGGTGCCATCTCCACTGTTTACGTGATGAAAATGTTGTTTTGAGCAATTTTTTTCCTGCCTCAATATGCACCACCACTTTTCTCCTCTGTTGCTGCAAAGAGAAAAGGTATGGAGGTGCCCACACTCTGGATTCTTATGAAACTCAATGTGAGGTTTATTACGGGTGTTGCTCACGCAATCAAAGATGGTGATCTTCCCAAATTCCGTGCAAACATTCTGCTGACTTCACTATACATCATCTGATGCGAAACCAGCAGGAATGTATTCTCTGATGCATAACAATTCCTTCCCCCCTTTTTGGCTGCTGTCTCTGGGTCCAGGACCTCCAAACATTCCTGGATGTCCTGGAGAAGAATCTGCAAGGACGCAATGGTGAACCATGGGGCCACATGTTGACTGCCCTGTGACATTTTGATGGATTTAAAATGTGGAGCTGCTGGCTTGCAGGGAGTGAATGATTATCTTGGTGTCTTTTAAATATGGTGCCAGGACCTTCAACCCTATCAGGTAAGGCCGGGAACAGTGACTTCCTACCCGCCCCTGTTGTGGGATTTTCAATGTTCCCCGCGCATGCATTTGTGGTGCGCTGAACAGTGCAAGGTTGTACATGGCCAGCCGTCCCCCCTCCTCCCACTCCCATAGACTGAAGTCAATTTTGTTTCTGCTTCCCCACACAACTTGTACTCCACAACGGAAGGTGCCGTTAAAGGAGTAAAATGCCCAAGGCACTTCAAAGGAACATTGTCAACAAAATCTGACACCAAGCCACTGAAGGTGATATTGCGATAGATAAAGGTAGACTTCAAAGAGTGTTGTAAAGGAGGAAGGAAAGGAAGCGAGGTGAAGAGATTTAGGGCCTCGGCAGCTAAATGCATGGTTGGCAATGGTGGAGCAATCAAACTCAGGAATGCTCAAGAATTAGAGGGGTGCGGTACTTTGAGATGTTGTAAGGCTTGAGGAGATTGCAGTATTAGGGAGGGATGAGGCCATGGAGGAATTAGAAAACAAGGGTGAGAATATTAAAATGAAAACACTGCTTAAGCAGAAGTCAATGTGGATCATGGAGCACAAGGATAATGTGTGAACAGGACTTGGATAACTCCAAGTCTACAGAGAGTAGATAATGGGACGATGGCCAGGAGTGCACTGGCCGACTATGGTCCTTCTCTGTTGTTCTGGGTGCATTGAGGGATGAGCTGCATTTTGTGGCCGTTCGATAGATTTTTCAGCCAACTGAAAGATTTCTTATTCCAGTCAACCTCACTTAGCCTCTTTGCTATTGATCAAAACTTGTTTCTGATGAAGCAGGGATTGATTTGATTAATATCTAAACCCTGCTTAACAGCTCATTATCAAAAGAATCAGATATGGCCAAACACTCAGAACGTGACCTGATTAACTATGTTGCAATAAGTAACACTCCAGAGGTTGCCATTGCAACCGTATCATTGTATTAAATGGAAAATTAAGCTCTCACTCTGAAACAAAAATCTAATTTAAAGCAAAGGGGTGGCATGGTTCAAGCTAGAAATTAAAAACAAAAACATACCCCACATTATAATAAGTGCTGTACTCTTTCGGGCTTCAAGTTGATTGCTGAAGCTTAAGAACAGGGTTTCCCGCCACTCAAGAGTCAGATGGGGCATGCGACATGAAGAGGAGTACGTGAAAACAGGGGAAAAGAAATGAAAAGAGTAAAATGTATTTGTGAGAAACAACAAGGATGACTTGACTGGGTTAATTAGCTGCTATCTCTGGTGGGATCCTCAAGAAGTGGTCTTATTCTTCCGATTTTGGAAAATTTAAAAAAGCTTGGTCAAGCAAAATCTAGTACTTGTCAGCACTGTACCTAAACCTGTTTTCTCTAAAACAGAAACCTACAAGTGTTTTTCGACACCCTGGGGCAGGATGGTCGAGTCAGGAAATACCTCTCCCGCCAGACCCGCTTCCTTTAAAAGGACGCCTGCACGCCACACTTTTGTTTCAGGGAGGTGGGGTAGGGGTGGGGGAGGGGTGATGAGATGAAGTCAGGCCTGTTGCCTCTGGAGGCAGGCCGAGGCAGTCATGAAAGTGGGCGGATGATCAGGCCGGCAGATTAGAATGCCTCTCCCCATTAAATGATTGTCAGACCCTCGAACCTTCATTCTTCTCCTGTCATCCTCCTAACATATCACTCATGCCCACTTATACCACCATGGCTCCCTCATATACCATGGCACCATGCCTCCCTCCCTGCCCTTCATAGCACCTGTGCACCTCCATGCTTCCCCATACCGTCTCCCCTTCCCCACGTATCATCAATAGTCAGATATCCAATATGGGCTGATCTCATGATATATTTGAAATAAATATTTAAAATAAAACCTTCGAACAATCTATCAGAGTTGCCATTTGAACACAATGCACGGAAAAAAAAATCTCCTTCCAAAAAAAGTCTAAAACATTTAAGTTGCCTCAAGTTATAAAAATAAATGTCTACTACACTTATGACATCTAAGACAGCTAAACCTTTAATGAATGAACTCTTAAAACTCATTCAAACTGTCTACATAGTCCCATGCTGAGATAAATAAATCTAAAGCTCCTGACCTCAACCAAACATTAACGATAGGATCAGCTGTAAAATATCTTGGAGGTGTGAATGATGAAGCGCATTGAAATTGCAAGGCCGCATGGTGGCACAGTGGTTAGCACTGCTGCCTCACAGCTCCAGGGACCCAGGTTCAATTCTGGCCTTGCGTGACCATCTATGTGGAGTTTGCACATTCTCTCCATGTTTGTGTGTGTTTCCACTGCCTTCACTGGTTTAATCCCACAGTTCAAAGATGTGCAGTTTTGGTGGGATGCCCATGATAAATGTGCAGGGTTACGGGGATGGGGCGGGGGAGTGGGTCTAGGTAGGGTGCCCTTTTGGAGGGTTGGTTCAGACTCAGTGGGCCGAATAGTCTCCTTCTGCACTGCAGGGATTCTATAGATACATGGACAGCAAGATCACACCATTCACCAGATGTTTGAACAAACCGATAATCGACCCAGGGTTTTCAACTCTATTCAAAGCAAAACTAGGAAGTTTAAAGAATGAGGGGATAATAGAATTAGGAACTGTAATCAGGCTAATTATACTTTAACATTGCAGAAAATTCATCAGAAATATAACGTTAAGACCAATTGCATAATATTCACAAATAAGTCAATATTTAACTGCACGATTGAAAAAAAGGGCTAACACACTTATGTAGGACCTTTCATGACCTCAAGGTATCTCAAAGAGTTTTACAGTCTATTAAATACTTTTGAAATGCAGAGTGTAATCCTGTTGAGGAGTGGGTGTCTCACCTGTCAGCTGGAGAGCTGCACTGCTTAATTTCGGAAGGTTCACTAAACCACATTCCAATCAGGCAATGTCGGCCTCCCTCCAGAATCATGTCCCGAGCTGAGGATATCTTATCTATCAGGAACGCTCGGCCAATCAGAGGCCAGCAGCTCTTGCTTCCAGAATTATCACAGAGGAGGTGGCAGCTGCTGCCTGAAAGAACACGCTCCAGTGTCCCAGGGTCACAGAGTGACCCAGGTCAAACGCAAGTGATGTTATGGGAGGGTCTCACAGGCTAGGTGTTGTGGGGGGGTGGGGGGGGGGGGGGGGGGGGGGGGGGGGGGGGGGGCAGTGGGCCGGGGGGTGGTGGCAGTGGGCCGGAAACACGTGCAGTGGACTGCCTGTCAGCAGGCCCCCCTTTCCCATGTTCAGTCCATTGATTGGGCAATAAGTGGCTTTGATCGAGGGATCCGCCACTTCCCCAATCTCGGAGGTCACAAGCTGCTCCCTGGGTAGCTGCCGCCGTGCACGCCGTTTGGTGACTGTTCTGCTGGCATCTAGGTTATTTCCAACAGTGGCGGGATGAGGCCCTTACCTGGTCCTTAATTGGTCAAGGACAGGATGGTCAAGCAGGGGCCTTCCTGCTCTGAACTTAATTTGGGCAGAGGTGGGAAGGCCATGGGTTGATTGATTGATATTTATTGTTACATGTACCGAAGTACAGTGAAAAGTATTTTTCTGCGGCCAAGGGAATGTACACAGTATGTACACAGTAGACAAAAGAATAATCGACAGAGTACATTGGCATTGGTACATCAACAAATAGTGATTGGTTACAGGTAAGTCACCATCCTGCACAAGACATTCCCTCCCCAATGCCAAGATCACAACTGGTGAAAGCACAAGATTCTGCCTGTGGCCATTGTGTTAATGTAAGAAATGTCTCAGCCAATTTGTGCAAAGGAAGCTCCCACAAACAGCAGTATAACAATGAGTGGTGTTAATTGAGGAATAAATATTGACCAAGCCACCAGGGATAACAACCATGCTATTATTGAAATAGCACCATGGCATGGTTTACCTCGACCTAAGGTAGCAGACATGGCCTCAGTTTAATGGTTTCATGTGTCATCTGGAAACTGGCACCACAATATGGCACTCGCTGTGTTCAGCGCTGGAGAACAAGGAGGATAAAGTGACTTATTTCTCCTTGTTAAAAGGCTGGCTACTGTGATTAAGTCCTGATAGTGTTGATCAGTTTCCTGCTGGTTTTAAGCTATTTGCTGCCACTGAAAAATACTGTCGTTGGAAGCGTTGAATGAAAACTAACTGCAGAATGGCTATAATGTTTGACAGGCGGAAAATTACTCCCATAAGGTCTACACATGGTCGGCTATATTACATTGGGATGGAGGAAAAATTCAAGCAAGAAGCGCAATGGCATACCGTCACTAAAACCAAGGCTGCAGCAGGCTGGCTTTTTAAAGGTAAGTGAGAGGCGCTGTTCATGGGAGACCTTACTCAGCCCATACAGTGTATATTCCAAGGGATAGTTTCCTGGGTATGACACAGGAGCACTGTATCATGAGGCTGTGCTTCAGCAAGGAGGATGTAATTGATCCATGGAGATTCTTGCAAACAGGACCTGCTACCCAGGCCTTACCAATGTCTGTCAAAATCAACACCCTCCTTAACGTTCTTTCCTCTGAACTCTGAATAGACTATTAATGGGATTATTAGCCACATATCCCAGTCTGCAGTGCATGGCAATTCCAAGCAGGCCTCTATTTGTCTGAGCTTTAATGAACAGGAAAAGATAACGTACAAATAATGTCAAACAAATGAAAGATCATTCAAAACTGGACAATTTTACAGGCAGCTGTCAAAATACTTACATCCTGTTATATTCTGCCCTCAGACTTCATTATTCCAGGAACAGAAGAGGATAGTTGCTTGACGACAAGAGCTACCCCTAGCCCACATGACACGTCTCCCCAAATCAGCCGCAAATTCACATTGCAGGCATATTGACAGCCACATCATCACCAGGAGCATCACTGAACACTGGTGGGCGGTTTACGTGGCTTGACATGTCAGGGAGTCCACACAATCCTCCGTGTGCAAAGCTAGTTCCAGCAACGTAACGTGTTGCATGCACATAGATAGTAATATCAAGTGGATTAGAGCTAGAGGAGACAGAACAACAAGGTAGGCTCTTCCCCGATCTAATAACAATCATTATTAGTGTCACAAGTAGATTATATTAATATTGCAATTATGTTACTGTGAAAATCTCCTCGTCGCCACACTATGGCACCTGTTCGCGTACACAGAGGGAGAATTCAGAATACCCAATTCATGTAACAAGCAAGTCTTTCAGGATTTGTGGGGGGAAACTTGAGCTTCTGGAGGAAACACGATCAGGCACGGGGAGAACGTGCAGACTCTGCACAAATAGTGACCCAAGCCACGAATCAAACCCGGGTCCCTGGCTCTGTGAATCAACAATGCTAACCACTGCTCTACCATGCTGCCCAACATGGGGCAAAATATGGGGCAAAGGGGAGGGAGATCTGTAAGAAGATGGGCTAGGACTATTGAAATGCAGAATCATAGAACATCTACAGTGCAGAAGGGGGCCATTTGGCCCATCGAGTCTGCTCTGAACCTCTGAAAGAGCACCCTACCTAGGCCCACTCTCCCCATCCTATCCCCGTAACCCCACCTAACCTTTTTTGGCACTAAGAGGCAATTTGTTAGCACGGTCAATCTACCTAACCTGCACATTTTTGGACTGTGGAAGGAAACCAGAGCACCCAGAGGAAACCAATACGGACACAGAGAGAATGGGCAAACTCCACACAGTCACCCAAGGCTGAGATCGAACCTGGATCCCTAGAGCTGTGCTAACCACTCCAGAGAACAACACTGCTGCTGGCCAGCTTATATCCTCCTTCCCCGAATTCCGAAAAGTTGCATTGATTGACTGTTCATAATTAGCCTTTCCTTCAGATCTTTAATTCCATATTAAAATACATTGAAGCAATTTTACCAACTTCTGAAGGAACGACAACGTGACAACGCTGGCTCAGAAGTTACCGTGAAGGGATGAAAGTGCCGAAGGTGATCAGCGACTCATTTATTGCCAAACACAATGGTCAGAATTTAATGCCCACCCTGGGGGCGGTTTTGGTGCTGGTGGTGCATTAATTCGGATGAGAGGGCGGATGGCGGGGACCTCGCTACTTTGCAGCTTCTGCTTCAATTATATCCTGGGTGGAAAGGCTCATGGGGAGTTACACACTCTGCTGCCATCTGAGGCCCTCAAGTAATTAATGTCCACTTAAAGGCTTCATCCCACCACTTCATATCGTTGAGAGCAGGGATCCTTGCTGGGATTGCTTGAGGGCTTTCAGGTGGCGAGGGGAGCACCTCATTATCAGGCATGCGATGTGGTGGAAAAACCCCGAAAATGTTGGATTATTTATTTATTTATTTTTTACTATTTCAATTGGTCTGACAGCATTTGTGGAGAGGGAATGGTTGAGTCTGGGTAACTCTTTGTCAAAGCTTTGACAAAGAGTTATCCAGATTCGAAATGGGAGCCCATCTACAGACTACAAGATTTTAGCTGCTGCCTGGACAGTCTGAGCCAGTTGGCTTTCTGGCATCCTGGTGGGTATTGTTTGAAGAGATGGTGTAAGTGTTGACATACTGAGAGAGAGAGCAACACGTGCCACTCCAACTGCAGAATATCATTTGCATGCTCATTCCATCACTGTCATTCATCTGTCAGAATACAGAGTGCAAGAGGTTTCTTTACACCTGAAACACCCATTACCTATTTTGTTCAGCATATCCTTCAAGGTGGAGTTCAGCATCTAGCAGAAAGTCAGGTAGCGAAAGACTGAATTGGAGTTTAATCTTTACCTGCTTCATGAGGTTTAATTGTAGATATACACGTTCAAACTTTCCCACATAAACCCAACAACCACAGCTTTAGTACTATTTATAGGAACTGGAGTGAATCCCCAGTTAATGTCTTCTACCTGAATGAAATTAAGTATTCAATTGCAATGGCATACATACAATTAACATGACAAAAGCCACTGAACATCCACCAAAGCTGTAAAGACTAATAATGTAGAATTCTGTCATGAGAACCCAGCTACCTGCATGTTCCCCTTCAAGTTCCATATCACCCCAATTTGGAAATACATCACTGTTCCTTCATCAGCACTGGGTCAAAATCCTGGAACTCGCTACCTAACAACGAGGGAAGTATATTCACCATATGAACTGTAGCGGTTCTTGACGGTAGTTCCAAATCACCTTTTCAACAGTAATTATGAATGGACAATAAATGCTGGCCTTGTCAATGATGCCCACATCCCTTGAAAAAGTTAATAAAATAAATGCAACAATAACATAACAATGAACACATTGGGTGGAATTTTCCGGCCCCGCTGATGGTGAGCTCCCATCGCCCAGTCTGAACAATGGGAAGCCCGTCAACAGTGGCGGGATGGAAGGATGCCATTGGCCAAAGGCGATCTGCCTCCACTGGTGCAAAACACGCTGTACAGGGTGGGGGCAGGAAATCCCGGCCAACATCCATGAGGACTAAAACCCCAAGAGCTCGGCGGGAGAGGAAGGGACTGTCACGTGTATTGAGATCCAACTGGGTACTCTGAAGCCTTTCATTGATATGATTCCTTGCATATATGTCTTCCAACAAGATGAAATTTGAAACATTTATAGGATAAGGGGCGGGATTCTCTCAGCCCGGGGCCGGGCCGGAGAATCCCCTCGACCGGTTCGAATCGCGCCACGCCACCCCAACGCCGGCACGCGATTCTCGCCTCTACGGAGAATCGGCACCATTGGTGCCACCTTGGTTGGCGCGGCGCCGTTCGGGGGCCTCTCTGTGCGGCCGGCCCACCGATTCTCGGCCCGGGATGGGCCGAGCGGCCGTTGTAAAAACACCGAGTCTCGCCGGCGTTTCCGACAGCGTCAACACTTAGCCTCAGGATCACAGAATCCCGCCCGAGATCTTTCAACATGTGAATGTGGGAGGATTTACACCTGTTAGTATTTACCTCAATGAACACGCCACTGCAGAATCACCATGATATTATTTGCTGAAAGGATATTACCAGGCGAAGGAAAGGAAATATTTTGCAGTTTGCACACTTTCCACAGGTTTTTCACTTCAAGGTTTTAATAGGCACTTTCAGCTGAATTGATCTGCAGAGGTTGCTGAACCTTGCCATCACCTGCAGCCACATTCTCTCCATAGCCGAGATCGCAGTAATGTACTGTGACTGATCCCATGCATGCCACAACACTCACTTTTTGATGGTGTGCAAGGAAACAATCATGTCCACCATCTTCAAAACCACTTGATATAGTTGCTGTACCTCTACATCGGCGAGCTATGCTATTTTCAAGGTATCGCCTTCATATTCATGACAAGTCTCCATTCACACACACCCTTTCCTTTAAATTGCTGTTGCAGTCCTTTGAATATATGTTACAGAGTATCCAAAGTTACTCGACACAGAGTCAGTTGTAAGTGAATCAAGCAGCAGTTTATTCATCGCTAGCATGCGTACAGAGGACTCTCAGGACGCTCGCCGAGGAAATTCAAAGATGCACTGTTTCTAGCAGTTCTTTGTATTTTTTTTGTGATACCTCATCATTAACTCACGATACTCTTATCTTGTAAGCCTAGTTCAGTACATTTGCAATTACAGAGTGTTTAGAAAATAATCACAAAATCATCTGGCTTTTAGCTCAAACTGTGCCCACACAATTTATTTCAAAACATGAACTTTGCTTACCTATCCTGATGATTTACTGCTTTTCCAGTCATCTGCATATCTTAGCTCAGCCCTGAGGTCAGGCGATCAGTTCATTACAGCGTAGCTCATCGATCATTCATCAACTTATTCCATCCCGATCCAAAGATCAGGGGCTGGATTTTCCGAAAACCGGCGCGAGGGCCGGGACCCGGCGCCAAAAACAGCACGGATCACTCCAGCGTCGAGCCCCCCCCCAAACGTCACAAAGTCACCGGGCCCGAATGGGCTAGCAGCGTGTGGCGCCATTCGCGACGGCGTCACAGCACAAAAGACGCACCCCCCTCCCCGGAAGACCCGCTAAGATGGACGCCCGCCACGCAGCCCCGAGGTTCCAGGAGCGCGACATCGAGGCGCTCCTGGATGCAGTAGAAGAGAGGAGGGAGGCCCTATACCCCGGACATGGCTGCAGGGACGCCCCACGCCTCAGCAGGTGCCTGTGGAGGGAGGTGGCAGAGGCCGTCAGCTCTGTAGCTGTGCCACCAAGGATAGGCACCCAGTGCCACAAGAAGGTGAATGACCTCGTCAGGGCAGCCAGGGTGAGTACCCCCCCCCCCCCAGATGTGCAGCACATCCCCAGGTGCAACCAACCCTAACGCTAACCCAACCCTAACCCGAATGTGCTGCGCACCTCTGTCAATATACACGCAACCACTGGCCTGCATTCATATCCCTGTCTAACACTGTTGTCCTTTACCCCTGCCACCCACCCGCCCCCCACAGGAGAAGCGCGCACACAACAACAGGGAGCGTGAGAGGACTGGAGGGGGCACAGCTTATGAGAGCCCACTCACCGTTCAGAAATGCCGTAAAGAAATGCTAAATTGTCCTTAGTGTTGGGTGGGGTTACTGAGTTATGGGGATAGGGTGGAGGTGTGGGATTGGGTAGGGTGCTCTTCCAAGAGCCGGTGCAGACTCGGGCCGAATGGCCTCCTTCTGCACTGTAAATTCGATAAAAGGGCCCTGGAACTGGCAGGCGGACCTGAGGACCGGGAGTTTGCTGATGCAGAGGTCGGGGGTCCGCCAGCAAGTGAGCCACCCACGGCCCGTCCCCATTCCCCCATATCCCCCCTCCCACATATTCCCCCTCCCCAACATACCCCCTCGCCCATATCCACCCTCCCCCATATCCACCCTCCCCCATATCCACCCTCCCCCATATCCCCCATATCCCCCTCCCCCATATCCCCCCTCCCCATATCCCACCCCCATATCCACCCTCCCCCAAATCCACCCTCCCCCATATCCACCCTCCCCCATATCCCCCATATCCCCCTCCCCCATATCCCCCCTCCCCATATCCCACCCCCATATCCCACCCCCATATCCCCCCTCCCCCATATCCCCTCCCCATATCCCCCCTCCCCCATATTCCCCGTCCCCCATATCCCCTCCCCATATCCCCCTTCCCCATATCCCCGATTACCATCCGTGTGTCTAACCATGCATGCTGTATTGTGTATTGCAGGACCAAACATCGAGGCACCCGTCCCCATGGATACCGACAGCCCGCAGGGCGGCCACGAGAGAGGGAGAGACCCAGCCCTTCTGGCATGCGATGCCCGCAGGATGCCCCAGGGCAGCCACGAGAGAGGGACAGGCCCGGAGCAACAGGGAGACGATGTCCCCGTCTCATGCGGGTGCGGCGACGTAGGCGTGTGACACCCATCGACGAGGGGAACTACCACAGACCCCCGTCGCAGCCAAGCCAGGACACCTCTACCCAGGACACCCCTACCCAGGACACCACCACCCAGGACACCACCACCCAGGACAGCCCTACCCAGGACACCCCTACCCAGGACACCACTACCCAGGACAGCCCTACCCAGGACACCACCACCCAGGACACCACCACCCAGGACACCACCACCCAGGACACCCCTACCCAAGACACCCCTACCCAGGGCACCACTACCCAGGGCACCACTACCCAGGACAGCCCTACCCAGGACAGCCCTACCCAGGACACCACTACCCAGGGCACCACTACCCCGGACAGCCCTACCCAGGACACCCTACCCAGGACATCACTACCCAGGATGGCCCTACCCAGGACATCACTACCCAGGACACCCCTACCCAGGACGGCCCTACCCAGGACACCACTACCCAGGACAGCCCTACCCAGGACAGCCCTACCCAGGACAGCCCTACCCAGGACACCACCTACCCAGGACAGCCCTACCCAGGACAGCCCTACCCAGGACAGCCCTACCCAGGACACCACCACCCAGGACACCACTACCCAGGACAGCCCTACCCAGGACACCCCTACCCAGGGCACCACTACCCAGGGCACCACTACCCAGGACAGCCCTACCCAGGACAGCCCTACCCAGGACACCACTACCCAGGACACCACTACCCAGGACAGCCCTACCCAGGACACCACCACCCAGGACACCACCACCCAGGACACCACCACCCAGGACACCCCTACCCAAGACACCCCTACCCAGGGCACCACTACCCAGGGCACCACTACCCAGGACAGCCCTACCCAGGACAGCCCTACCCAGGACACCACCACCCAGGACACCACTACCCAGGACAGCCCTACCCAGGACACCCCTACCCAGGGCACCACTACCCAGGGCACCACTACCCAGGATAGCCCTACCCAGGACACCCCTACCCAGGACACCACTACCCAGGACATCACTACCCAGGACACCCCTACCCAGGACACCACTACCCAGGACATCACTACACAGGACACCCCTACCCAGGACACCACTACCCAGGACATCACTACCCAGGACACCCCTACCCAGGACATCACTACCCAGGATGGCCCTACCCAGGACATCACTACCCAGGACACCCCTACCCAGGACGGCCCTACCCAGGACACCACTACCCAGGACAGCCCTACCCAGGACAGCCCTACCCAGGACAGCCCTACCCAGGACACCCCTACCCAGGACATCACTACCCAGGAGACCGACACACATGGCACCGAAATACTGGACACTGACACACAGTGGACGGGTGGAGACGAGGCGCCACCCCAGAGTACCATTGACTCTGAGTCGGACGATGCTCATGACACAACGCCACTGCTGTCTCCAGCACCCTCCACCATCGCCAAGACACTCACCTTGGTTGGGCACTTTGGTGATGAGGCGCCTGGTACACTCACTGGTGCGCACAACACTGCCCGAGCCGCAGCCTGGCCCATCTAGGCCAGGCCGCCCCAGGAAACGACGGCTAAAGGGATCCCGAGTCAAAGGGCAGGAATTGCAGGAGTCCACCTCTAGTTCTGCTGTATCATCTGGGGAACCACCAAGGCGTAGTCAAAGGGCCCTTAAGGCCAAACAATCCGATACTGAGTAAGTCGGCACGGGTGCAGGGCACAGATGAGTTTTAGGGGCTAGAGCACGTGCATGGACTGTTTGTTATTAAAATCACTTTCACACCTACAGAAGCTGCCTTTGTGCTCTGTCTGAGGCGTGCGGGAGTGTCATGTACGTTGAGCGCCAGTGTGTGTGTGAGGGGTGGTCTTACGTCGGCCCCAGGTGAGTGTGCCCCCCCTCCTCCTGGGCTGCCCTCTCCATCCCCGCGGGCAGAGGACAGGACCGTGCGCTGCAGTGTCATGGCCGCATGCAGGGATGGTCCGGGTGGAGGGTGGTACTGTGTCCATGGGTCAGACATTGTCCAACGATGTAGAGCCCGAAGCTCATCGCAGAGTGGGTCATCATCATCCTCCATGGCCTGCAATAGACACGCTTCCACCGGCGACCACGTGAGCCCAGCCTGTCATGCCACAGGTGGATCTGCAATGGAGGGAGTGGTGTGCATGTGGGTGGGGTGGGTGTGGTTGGTGGGTGGGGGGGGGGGGGGTGAGGGTTTTGGTGGGTGGGTGAGGGGGGTGAGGGTGTTGGTGCTGGTTGGGTGAGGGGGGTTGAGGGTGGTCGGATGTTGCCATGGTGTGCGGTCTGTGGCCATACTCGCCGATTCCCACACCCGCTAGTCAGATAACCGGGCGGCTATCAGCCTGCCCGTGCCCGCTGGCCAGCCGGTAACGGTGGGCAGCCACCTGCCCATGTCCAGCTCGTCTGCCCTGACCATTGCCCCCATCCCCCTCATCTGGGTAGGACTGCGCCTCTTCAAGCTGCTCCTCCACTCCCCCCTCCTCTGCCTGTGGCACATCGCCCCTCTGCTGGGCTATGTTGTGCAGGACGCAGCACACCACAATGATGTGGCCGACCCTATCTGGCGGGTACTGGAGGGCCCCCCCAGAGAGGTCCGGGCACCTGAAACGCATTTTGAGCACGCCAAAGCACCCCTTGTTGCTGCATGGGCATCATTGTAGCCGTTCTCCGCGTCACTCTGTGGCCTCCGTATTGGCGTCATCAGCCACGACTGCAACGGGTAACCCCTGTCGCCCAGCAACCAGCCCCTCAGCCGAGGGTGGCGTCCCACGGACTTGCCGGGGATGTAAGACCGCGACAACATGTAGGAGTCGTGTACACTTCCCGGGTACCGGGCGCAGACGCGCAGGATCATCATGCGGTGGTCACAGACCACCTGGATGTTCATGGAATAGGTCCCCTTCCTACTGGTGAACACGGCCCTGTTATCTGCAGGTGGCCGCACGGCGACGTGCATCCCATCGGTTGCGCCCTGGACCATGGGAAAACCGGCCACGGCAGAGAAGCCCACGGCCCGGGCATCCTGGCTCGCCCACTCCACAGGGAACCGGATGTAGCCGTCCGCAATGGCATAAAGGGCGTCTGTCACTGCCCGGATGTACCGGTGTACCGATGTCTGCGAGATGCCGGACAGGTCCCCACACGGCGCCTGGATTAACCCCGTGGCATAAAAGTTCAGGGCCACTGTAACCTTGACGGACACGGGGAGAGGGTGTCCTCCCCCCACCTCCGCCACGCGGTGCCAGGTGTGCCATCAGGTGGCAGATAGTGTGCCACGGTTTTCCGGCTCATCCGGAGTCTCCTCCTACATTCCCGGTCCATGAGGTCCTGGTACGACGAACGGGGCCGGTACACACGGAGCCTCCTCCGGCGTCTCTGTCGCCGTGGCACCATGACGTCCTCCTCCCTCTCCTCGTGCTCCTCCTCCTCTTCGTGCTCTCCCTGCTCCTCCTCCTCTTCCTGTCGGGCAGGCGGCCCGCCAGCCTGGGCGGCTACCACCTGCTCCTCTGCTGCAGCCTGCACCGCCTCTCTGGCACGTACCTCCTCCTCCTCTTCCAACTCCTCCTCCAGGGCAACATGTAGAATAGCGGCTGCCGCCACGGTGGCCAACATGCTGGCTGATCAGAAAACATGACGGCCTGCAAGGAGGGGGGAATATGACAATATGTCATCATCGCCCATACACCCCCCCCCCCCCCCCCCCCCCCCGCACAGCCAGATGCCATGGGCTGCATGTGCGCGACTGTTGGAGGATGCCACCTGGCCAGGCGGACAACCTCCCTTGCCCTCGCCCCCCTCCCTGGCACTCACCACCCCTCCACGGCACTCACCCCCCCCTCCACGGCACTCACCCCCCCCCTCCCCTGGCAATCACCCCTCCTCCCGGCACTCACCCCCCCTCCCGGCACTCACCCCCCCTCCCCGGCATTCACCCCCCCCTCCCCGGCACTCACTCCCCCTCCCCGGCACTCACCCCCCCCTCCCCGGCACTCGCAGGTCACCCCCCCTCCCCGTCACTCCCATGCCCCCCCCACAGAGCCCCCCCCCTCACTCACCCCCCTCCCCGGCACACCCCCCCCTCCCCGGCACTCACCCCCCCTGGCAATCGCTCACACCCCCCATCCCCGGCACTGCCCCCCCCCCCTCCCCGGCACTCGCTCTCACCCCCTCTCCCCGGCACTCACCCCCCCCCTCCCCGGCACTCGCACTTACCCCCCCCCCCCCCTCCCCGGCACTCACATCCCCCGGCATTCGCCTCACACCCCCCTCCCCGGCACTCGCACTCACCCCCCCTCCCCGGCACTCGCACTCACCCCCCCCCTCCCCGGCACTCACCCCCCCTCCCCGGCACTCACACCCCCCTCCCTGGCAATCACCCCATCTCCCCGGCACTCACCCCCCCTCCCGGCATTCACCCCCCCTCCCCGGCACTCGCTCTCTCCCCCCCCCCTCCCCGGCTATCACACCCCCTCCCCGGCACTCACTCCCCCTCCCCGGCACTCACGCCCCCTCCCCGGCACTCGCACTCACACCCCTTCCCCGTCACTCCCCTGCCCCCCCCCACAGAGCCCCCCTCCCCACTGCCCTCCCCCCTCCCCGGCACTCGCTCTCACCCCCCCTCCCTGGCACTGCCCCCCCCCCTCCCCGGCACTCGCTCTCCTCCCCCTTCCCGGCACTCGCTCCTCCTCCCCCCCTCCCCGGCACTCACCCCCCCTCCCCGGCAATCACCCCCCCCTCCCCGGCACACGCTCTCACCCCCCCTCCTCGGCATGCACCCCCCCCCGGCACTTGCTCTCACCCCCCCCTCCCCGGCACTCACCCCTTCCCCGCACTCACCCCCCCCTCCCGGCACTCACCCCCCTCCCCGGCACACCCCCCCTCCCCGGCACTCACCCCCCCCGGCACTCGCTCTCACCCTCCCTCCCCGCAATCCCCTGCCCCCCCCACCCACAGCCCCCCCCCCCCCCCCCACTGCTCCCCCACCCCTCCCCGGCACTTGCTCTCACCCCCCCTACCCGGCACTGCCCCCCCTCCCCGGCACTCGCTCTCCTCCCCCCCTCCCCGGCACTCCGCTCTCCTCCCCCCCTCTCCGGCACTCACCCCCCCCTCCCCGGCAATCACCACCCCCCTCCCCGGCACACGCTCTCACCCCTCCCTCCTCGGACGCACCCCCCCCCTCCCCGGCACTCGCTCTCACTCCCCCTCCCCGGCACTCACCCCTTCCCCAGCACTCACCGCCCCTCTCCGGCACTCACCCCCCCTCCCCGGCACACCCCCCCTCCCCGGCACTCACCTCCCCTGGCAATCGCTCTCACCCCCCCCCCTCCCCGGCACTGCCCCCCACTCCCCGGCACTCGCTCTCACGCCCCCTCCCCGGCACTCACCCCCCCCTCTCCCTGGCACTCGCACTCACCCCCCTCCCCGGCACTCACCCCCCCCCCCCCCCCGCCCCCGGCACTCGCTCTTTTCCCCCCCCTCCCCGGCACTCACCCCCCCCCCCCCCGCCGGCATTCGCACTCACCCCCCCCTCCCCGGCACTCGCACTCACCCCCCCCTCCCCAGCACTCACCCCTCCTCCCCGGCTCTCGCTCTCACCCCCGCTCCCCTGCACTCAACCCCCCCTCTCCCCGGCACTCGCACTCACCCCCCCTTCCTGGCACTCGCCCTCACCCCCCCTCCCCGGCACTCATCCCCCCCCCCTTCCCGGCACTCACCCCTTCCCTCGCACTCACCCCCCCTCCCCGGCCCTCGCTCTCCCCCCCCCTCCCCGGCACTCACCGCCCCCCCCGGCATTCGCATTCACCCCCCCCTCCCCGGCACTTGCACTCACCCCCCCCTCCCCGGCACTCACCCCCCCCTCCCTGGCACTCACCCCCCCCCTCCCCGGCACTCACTCCCCCCCTCCCCGGCACTCACCCCCCCCTCCCCGGCACTCACCCCCCCCCCCCCCCCCGGCACTCACACCCCCCCTTCCCGGCACTCGCACTCTCCCCTCTCCCTGGCACTCACTCTCTCCCCCCCTCCCCAGCACTCACACTCAACCCCCTCCCCAGCACTCGCACTCACCCCCCTCCTCGGCACTCACCCCCCCCCCCTCTCCGGCACTCACTCTCTCCCCACCCTCCCCGGCCCTCGCTCTCTCCCCCCTCCCCCGGCACTCACTCTCTCCCCCCCCTCCCCGGCACTCGCTCTCTCCCCCCCCTCCCCAGCACTCTCCCCCCCTCCCCAGCACTCTCCCCCCCTCCCCAGCACTCGCTCTCACCCCCCTCCCCGGCAATCATCCCCGCCCCCCCCCACAAAGCCCCCCCGACCTCCCCCCCACCCCCCCCCCCCCCCCCACAACCCCACCCCCCCCCCACACACACACACCCCCCCACACACACACCCCCCCCGCACACACACAGACTGTGGCCACCCGTCACATCGCCTGTGGCCACCCCCCATGTCGTGACCTACCTCCACGCTCTACGGCGTCAACCATCAGCACTGGTTGATGCCGTTATATAGGTGTTTTGATTTCGGTCCTCCCGGCCGGGAGAATATGGGCAGCCCCGGGGTCCGTAGCGACGCACCGGCCCCCGCCATTCTCCGAGGCAGCGGCGCTATTGACGCCTCGCCGACTTTTCAGCATTTGGAGACTTTGGGAGACGGCGGGGGCGGGATTCACTCCGGCCCCCGGTGATTCTCCGAGCCGGCGGGGGGTCGGAGAATCCAGCTTCAGATACCTTAGCTTATCATGGACTGTCCATAGGCCCATCATCAACTTCTTCGCCTGAAAAAAGGGCCCATTCCCTATTACATCCAGTCTAGAGTCTTCTTTTACTGCAAATACTTTGAAAATGTATACCAGCAACTTGTTAAAGCCTGGGTGATCCCACCTCATTCCTAAATCTATCTCTTGTTAGAAATCCTGCTAACAGAACAGCAAGCTCCCAAAGATGGGAAATATTTACATGGGAAATTTCTATAAATATCCCAAATGCAGAAGCTTCAGAGGGTGGGCATGAACGGCAGGGAAAGCTGTTCTCCACTCTTGTAGCCTTAAATCTTTTTCCATGGTATTGTTTCCCATTTGAGAAACATCAAAGAATTCCAGCAGATATGCATTATAAGAGATTTCTATCTGAGTTCAGATGGTATCCATAAACACTTGTGATGTCATCTGAATCCCTTAATAACATTACAGAGTCCCAAATCATTTCAAGGTTTCCATAATTCAACAATCCACATTTCCATATGCCATCCAACAATTCAGAGACAGTGACATACTCTACTGGAAATGAATGCATCCTGTCATGAGACAATCAATAAATACATCACTCCACTGAAGTTTCGTATGTTTTTCAATGGCGAACACATACACTGAAATTTATAATGATTATATGTTATGCTCGCATAATAACCTGTTCTCCCATATTAAAAGACTCGTTGACAGAAGTGAAAATAACCTCAGTGATGAAAACATGCTTCACAAAACTGAAGCATATAAATGAAAGTGTACTTCTGCTTAGCAACAATAGTTTGAATTCATGATGGGAAGATTCGCTTTGAAATACATTATGAATCTAAATATAGACTTGAATATGGTGCCTACAGGATGGCATTAACCTATAATTAGTTTTGCACTGACATTTCACCCTTTGAACAAACAATAAAGTTTGACATGGCATTCTAACATGAAACAGGTACAGCCACAGAGAGACTTCACCAGAATCCAGTATCTAATTTGAAAACAGGTTGCTTTCCGTGAACCATAATGTTCAGCTAATCACTCAGCAGTTCATGTTCCACTGGTCACGAACATACCTGAAAAGGTTGGGGTGATGGTAAATCATTTCATCCACCCCCTTTTTTTAACCATTCGCATTTGCAACCTGAGAAAAGGCCCACAAGATTTTGCATGTATCGAACAGAAAAAGTGTAGGAAAATCTTTAAAAAATAATTTATATTCCTTATAAAGGATTGTCGCAGTAAAAGATGGGACCACTTAAGGCTATGAGGTCCAGTGAGCAAAGTCCACACTGGAAAGAGAGAGAGAGAGTAAACCACAGCTGGTTATGGTGCCTCTCTCCATGTTTCATGGTTGTCACACATTTTTATAGTTCTTATCTTCCTGCTTTTCGTTATAATGTTTCTCATTAATTTCTTAATGTATCATGTAATTTTATCAGCGGATGTTCCTCTTGCCTCACTGCTCAGCTTTAGATATGGCCTTCAGCACCGCCTTAACTCCTTCTTGTCTTGTTCAGCAATGAATGTCTGTGAAATATGTTACTGGTACAACTTCTGGGTTAGCCATCTCTGGAACCATCCTTGGCCAAAAATCCCATCATGCCTTTAGTATTGGCTAAATTTGCCACGTGATAGCGAGGCTAGGAATAGGGAGAGAGTGCAGTTGAACACGTGGCTGCAGGAATGGTGTAGGAGGGAGGGCTTCAGGTTTTTGGATAATTGGAGTGCATTCTGGGGAAGGTGGGACCTGTACAAGCAGGACGGGTTGCATCTGAACCAGAGGGGCACCAATATCATGCGGGGGGAGGTTTTCTAGTACTCTTCGGGAGGGTTTAAACTAATTTGGCAGGGGAATGGGAACCGGATTTGTAGTCCAGCAACTAAGGAAGCCGATATTCAGGACGCCAAAGCACGTAGTGATGCAGTGGGGAAGGTAACACTGACAAAGGAGAGTACTTGCAGGCAAGGAGATGGGTTGAAGTCTGTATACTTTAATGCAAGAAGCATCAGGAATAAGGTAGGTGAACTTAAGGCATGGATCGGTACTTGGAACTACGATGTGGTGGCCATCACGGAAACTTGGATAGAAGAGGGGCAGAAATGGTTGTTGGAGGTCCCTGGTTGTAGATGTTTCAACAAGATTAGGGAGGATGGTAAAAGAGGTGGGGGATGGCATTGTTAATTAGAGATAGTATAACAGCTGCAGAAAGGCAGTTCGAGGGGGATCTGCCTACTGAGGTAATATGGGTTGAAGTCAGAAATAGGAAAGAAGCAGTCACCTTGTTGGGAGTTTTCTATAGGCCCCCCAATAGCAGCAGAGATGTGGAGGAACAGATTGGGAAACAGATTTTGGAAAGGTGCAGAAGTCACAGGGTAGTAGTCATGGGTGACTTCAACTTCCCAAACATTGAGTGGAAACTCTTTAGATCAAATAGTTTGGATGGGGTAGTGTTTGTGCAGTGTGTCCAGGAAGCTTTTCTAACACAGTATGTAGATTGTCCGACCAGAAGGGAGGCCATATTGGATTTAGTACTTGGTAATGAACCAGGGCAGATGATAGATTTGTTAGTGGGGGAGCATTTTGGAGGTAGTGACCACAATTCTGTGACTTTCACTTTAGTTATGGGGAGGGATAGGTGCGTGCAACAGGGCAAGGTTTACAATTGGGGGAAGGGTAAATACAATGCTGTCAGACAAGAATTGAAGTGCAGAAGTTGGGAACATAGGCTGTCAGGGAAGGACACGAGTGAAATGTGGAACTTGTTCAAGGAACAGTTACTGCGTGTCTTTGATATGTATGTCCCTGTCAGGCAGGGAAGAGATGGTCGAGTGAGGGAACCATAGTTGACAAGAGAGGTTGAATGTCTTGTTAAGAGGAAGAAGGAGACTTATGTAAGGCTGAAGAAACAAGGTTCAGACAGGGCGCTGGAGGGATACAAGATAGCCAGGAGGGAACTGAAGAAAGGGATTAGGAGAGCTAAGAGAGGGCATGAAAAATCTTTGGCAGGTAGGATAAAGGAAAATCCCAAGGCCTTTTACACATATGTGAGAAATATGAGAATGACTAGAGCGAGGGTAGGCCCTATCAAGGACAGTAGCGGGAGATTGTGTATTGAGTCTGAAGAGATAGGAGAGGTCTTGAACAAGTATTTTTCTTCAGTATTTACAAATGAGAGGGGCCATATTGTTGGAGAGGACAGTGTGAAACAGACTGATTAGCTCGAGGAGATACTTGTCAGGAAGGAAGATGTGTTGCGCGTTTTGAAAAACTTGAGGATAGACAAGTCCCCTGGGCCTGACGGGATATATCCAAGGATTCTATGGGAAGCAAGAAATGAAATTGCAGAACCGTTGGCAATGATCTTTTCGTCCTCGCTGTCAACAGGGGTGGTACCAGAGGATTGGAGAGTGGCGAATGTCGTGCCCCTGTTCAAAAAAGGGAATAGGGATAACCCTGGGAATTACAGGCTTACTTCGGTGGTAGGCAAAGTAATGGAAAGGGTACTGAGGGATAGTATTTCTGAGCATCTGGAAAGACACTGCTTGATTAGGAATAGTCAGCACGGATTTGTGAGGGGTAGGTCTTGCCTTACAAGTCTTATTGACTTCTTTGAGGAGGTGACCAAGCATGTGGATGAAGGTAAAGCAGTGGATGTAGTGTACATGGATTTTAGTAAGGCATTTGATAAGGTTCCCCATTGTAGGCTTGTGCAGAAAGTAAGGAGGCATGGGATAGTGGGAAATTTGGCCAGTTGGATAACAAACTGGCTAACCGATAGAAGACAGAGAGTGGTGGTGGATGGCAAATATTCAGCCTGGAGCCCAGTTAGCAGTGGCGTACCGCAGGGATCAGTTCTGGGTCCTCTGCTGTTTGTGATTTTCATTAACGACTTGGATGAGGGAGTTGAAGGGTGGGTCAGTAAATTTGCAGATGATATGAAGATTGGTGGAGTTGTGGATAGTGAGGAGGGCTGTTGTCGGCTTCAAGGAGACATAGATAGGATGCAGAGCTGGGCTGAGAAGTGGCAGATGAAGTTTAACCCTGACAAGTGTGAGGTTGTCCATTTTGGAAGGACAAATATGAATGCGGAATACAGGGTTAACGGTAGGGTTCTTGGCAATGTGGAGGAGCAGAGAGATCTTGGGGTCTATGTTCATAGATCTTTGAAAGTTGCCACTCAAGTGGATAGAGCTGTGAAGAAGGCCTATGGTGTGCTAGCGTTCATTAGCAGAGGGATTGAATTTAAGTGCCGTGAGGTGATGATGCAACTGTACAAAACCTTGGTCAGGCCACATTTGGAGTACTGTGTGCAGTTCTGGTCGCCTCATTTTAGGAAGGATGTGGAAGCTTTGCAAGGAGATTTACCAGGATGTTGCCTGGAATGGAGAGTAGGTCATACGAGGAAAGGTTGAGGGTGCTAGGCCTTTTCTCATTAGAACGGAGAAGGATGAGGGGCGACTTGATAGAGGTTTAGAAGATGATCAGGGGATAGATGGAGTAGACAGTCAGAGACTTTTTCCCCGGATGGAACACACCATTACAAGGGGACATAAATTTAAGATAAATGGTGGAAGATACAGAGGGGATGTCAGAGGTAGGTTCTTTACCCAGAGAGTAGTGGGGGCATGGGATGCACTGCCTGTGGAAGTAGTTGAGTCGGAAACGTTAGGGACCTTCAAGCGGCTATTGGATAGGTACATGGATTAGGGTAGAATAATGGAGTGTAGATTAACTTCTTCTTAAGGGCAGCACGGTAGCATTGTGGATAGCACAATTGCTTCACAGCTCCAGGGTCCCAAGTTCGATTTCGACTTGGGTCACTGTCTGTGTGGAGTCTGCACATCCTCCCCGTGTGTGCGTGGGTTTCCTCCGGGTGCTCCGGTTTCCTCCCACAGTCCAAAGATGTGCAATTTGGATGGATTGGCCATGAAAAATTGCCCTTAGTGTCCAAAATTCTATGACTAACCTAGGACAAAAGTTCGGCACAACATAGTGGGCCGAAGGGCCTGTTCTGTGCTGTATTTCTCTATTCACTATTCTATTCTATGTCTAGAAAGACCTTTCATTTGTCTCTGACTTCTCATTTGACTATTCTAAAACTATTAATGTACGGTTTATTATCAACCTTAATAAAATAATTGCTTTTATCTCACTTCAAGATGAATTAACTAAGGGTCTTTCAGATTATAAGGTTACACTTGGGTTGCCAAAATTAAGTCATTTGGCTTTTCTGTCAAATGGATACAGTCGAAATGGTTCAAGTATGTTATGACCCCCAAGTTAAGATCCCAAGACAAGGCAGACAGGCTATACTCCAATATCTACACAATGGAAACCTGGGGGTGTCAAAGATGAAAATGTTGGCCAGGAACTATGTATGGTAGCCCGGCCTGGATGGCAAAATAAAATGAGTGACCTATCAATGCAGCACCTGCCAGGAGCATCAGAAGCTTCCACCAACTGCACCACTCCACCCATGGGAATGACTGGGCTGGCTTTGGGTGCACCTACATGCAGATTTTTCTGGATCATTTTAAGGTTCAATGTTCTTGCTGATAGTGGACGTCCATTCCAAATGGCTAGATGTTCATCGACTGTCGTTCGCTACTGTCAATGGCTACTATCGAGAAACTATGACTCTCCTTCGGTACCCTTAGCATCCCAGAGGTATTAGTCACAGACAATGGTACCCCGGTCACTAGGAAGGTGTTTGCACGCTTCATTAAGACAAACGGGGTGAAGCATATCTGGATGGCCCCATACCACCCTTCCTCAAAAGGCCTGGCTGAATGAGTGGTGCAGACATTCAAGAAGGGCATGAGGAAACAGGCCACGGGATCCGTGGTGATGAGGCACATTTCAGCAACCAGACCACACCACATGTTAAGAACTGGAGTGGCAGCGGCTGGTGATGGGCTGGAAGCTCAGAACCTGCCTTATCCTCAAGTTCACCGTTATTAGCGGGAAAGTAGAAAAGGGGTGGTCATGAAGCAGACGGGCGCAAACCAGAAGTTTTGAACTAGGGGACATGGTATACGTCAAAAACTGGTGGATTCCAGGGACCATGGTGAAACAGACTGGACCGGTATCTTATTGATAAAAACACGGGAACAGATGGTGTGAAAGCATGTAGGCCACCTCTGGAGCTGATGCTTTTACTGTATTTCCTAGCTGTGAGTAGGAAATAAATTACTTTTGGCTCACATTTTTAGGACTCCTCATTGACTACTATACAATATAGAAGATGAGCAATTGCCAAGTTTAAAAGTGTTTTGTTCAACTCCCTTTTGGGGCCTGGAGGAGCAGCTCTGTCCTGAACTCTTTGGAGATGGCCTCCTGATGGCATACCAGGAGTCCATCACTCTAGGAAAGGTTTGATGACCCCCTACCTAACTGGTCACAGCTGTAGCCACAGGCCACCCTGTGGGGGTTCCCTCTCTACAATGGTGGTCTGGTAGATGTGGTCATTTTTTTTTTTGTCCAAATCTCTTAAAAGTGCTGAGAGTGTGTCTCAAGATGGAGGCGCCCTCTCGCTCACTTACCCATGATGGTAGGCCGCAGCACCCCCTATTGACCCTCCTGCTTTGACAGACCTCCTAACAAGTGCCCCTTCTGCTCACTCATTGGCCAGTCCAGGCAAAATCAATGTCAGGTGACTGCTCCTGACATAGTACAGGGTTGGGACCAGTGTTTGATTCCCAACATCAGAGTCCCTCACAAAAATGAAAAGTCCTGCCTGTGATGGCTTTTTTTCTTGCTGCACCTTGCTTTGGTGCTGTCAGGCAGCCATTTGCTGCCTTTGGCCTGTTTTGCACTGGCAGCTGACCCTCAGCTTACAACATGAGTCTGGCAAGTTAAAATCACCTTTGCCTCCTATGAATCTTTTGGGACTTTGGCGTCCATTTTGTTCTCCCAACCATCCCTGTTGGCTCGATTTCGATTTAAAACCAACCATGATTAAACTGTATTGAAACATATTGCATTGTTATTTGAACTGAACAAAAGTGCATTTTAAACAGATTTTCGAAGTAGATCAGAATTCAACATCAGTGCTGGTGTTACAATCCCAGTTGATGTTATACTTGGACAGGAAGACCACAGAATGAAACCCTGGCTCCAAAGACCGTAACTTATAGTTTTTTCATAAAACGTGGAGGAACGAATCATAGGACTACTAATTAGTTTTAACAACAATAAAAAAAACATTTATTAACCATGGAAAAATTGGATTATGATACAATACGCCTTTACTCCCCTCTTAATTTAAGACTTACACTTAGGTTTTAGGATGAACATAGATTGCAAAGTAAATCTTAATCTACAATGGCCTCATTAACACAAAGTCCCTTTTAAACAGACAAGATGACTGTGGTCATAGACACTCTCCACTCTGAACTCCAAGTGAATGTTTCTGGGTTTTCCCCTCAGAATCCTCCCCCAGATGATTGTCACATGAGACTGTCCAAAGACACACTTTAAAATCTTCTCTCACCATTAACAGTTTGAATCATTGAATCATAGAAACCCTACAGTACAGAAGGAGGCCATTTGACCCATTGAGTCTGCACTGACCCTCCAAAAAAGCACCCTTCCCAGGCTCACTCCCCGCCTATTCCCTTAACCCCATAACTCCACCTAACCTGCACATCAAGGGGCACCCGGAGGAAACCCATGCAGTCACAGGGAGAAAGTGCAAACTCCACACAAAAAAAATCACCCAAGGCTGGAATTGAACCCGGGTCTCTGGCAGTGTGAGGCAGCAATGCTAACCACTGTACTGCCATTTCACCCCATTCCAAAATGCAGACCAGACCAAATGATACTTTTAAACAAAGCTTCCGCTCCACTTTTAATAGACCAGGATTTTACATTAACCATTCAGAATTTCTTTGTCTTCTCTTCTTTTACACAAACTCCAGATCCAGCCACTGGTTTCATAGTTATTTCAACACACATTCTTTATTGAACACTTCTCTGTTGTAATATCTTTAACCTCAGATTTCTTGGAAACTTATTTTTATTTCTCTAGTTTCCTTAACTATCAGCTCTTCAGTTTCTGCACTTGCTTTCTTAACCATTACCCCATGGTTTGGCTTTTCTTCTAGCAAAGCTGAGAAAGATGTTCCCTCTCATCTTTGAATCCTAGCAGAACTGTGAGAGTTGCCTTCTCCCTCACTAGCTTTCTACAATTGCAGTAAAATTAGCTAAAGTAAAACTTAAACCTTACAAGGCCCCAGTTGCTAGGCAACCACTGCAGGTTTATTTATTCATCACTACATAGCCCTCTCTAAGGACAGTGGAAACACAGTTGAAACCTAACCAACCCCCACACATACAAACACCTTTGGCCAGTATCAATCTAACTAAAGGTTTTACCTTACCTGACACAGAAGCATTAAGTTAAATACACTTAAAACCACACCTTATTTCTACTATTTACCAATACAAATCTGATTTTCGTAACACTGGATTGGAAGGTTAAACAATTTGTCATTGAAAGTAGAGTCCGGGGCAGTCATCTGGCAGTGATTTCCCTGAATTGGCCAATTAGTGGCAAGGAGATGACCTCTTATAACTGGAGGACAAATACAATGCTTTTTAGCACAGAAGGACATGTAGTCTGCATTTTGTCGAGGATAGTTAGGCTTAATTGACCTTTCTGAGACACCCACGGCATTCAGGTGGGCAGTCATTATGTACCCAATGCCACCTCCATTCTCGTTCCCATAACAGCGTGAAAGTTCTGCATAAGTTCTCACAACATGCTACAGAGAGCTTCACCTATACTGAGCACAAATCAGATGCAGAACTACAGTAGGCTGTTATTTACCCACCTTTCAAGTGTATTTGCATCTTGCGATTCCACATTAATTGGGGACTTTCATCAAACTTTCCTTTGTAGTTTTGCTAATCTTAGTACACAGACTCCACTCCCCCTGATTCTCGGCGGTTGGTAACCATTGATGTAAGGTACATGATTAGTAGAGCTGGAGAACGGATGAATCACATTAAACTGAATGCCTTTCATCAGCCTTCATTTTTTTCATGATCTTGTAAAATAAATGAACACTAATGCTAGTGTGCTCTTTTGTTGCATGAGGTTTGCCAAAGACAAAGGACTTTGAGAGTTACCATTTGAGTTGAGACTATCGTTTCTCACACTGTGTGATTTAATAGGGAATTTCTTTCACAATTTAAATTGACATTTAGGAGTGATGTGATGTTAGAATACTAATTTAAAACCTAATTGATTAGTGGATGGCTTCATCAGAGACTCTACAACTGTCCTTGATGCCTAGAAGAATTGTGTGGGTATGCGGAAGAGTTAATACAGATTATAGAACGAGTTGCACCATGTGCTGTATGATTAGAAAAAAAAAGATAATAGCTACAGGCTCTCACGAGTATTGTGCACAGTGTCGGTCTGCATGTAAGTCAGTGTATTATCATATCTTTCCTTTCCCTTTGCTTTCAACGTGTCACTGCTATTTTTTAAAAAATGTTCTTGGGGTGTGGGCATCACTGGCAAGGCCAGCATTTATTGCCCATCTGTAGTTGCCCCTTAATTGAGTGCCTTTTTGGGCCATTTCTAGGCACTGTACTTAGCACTACTGCCTACAACACCAGGGACCCGGGCTCGATTGCGGACTAGGGTGACTGCCTGTCTTTCTCCCCTTGTCTGCGTGGGCTTCATTCGAGTGCTCCGGCTTCCTCCCCAGTCCAGAGATGTGTAGGTTGGATGGACTGGCCATGCTAAAATGCCCCTTAGTGTCCAGGGATGTGCAGGTTTGGTGTGGTTATGAGGATAGGGCAGAGGAGTAGGTAAGGTAGGGTGCTCTTTCAGGGGGTTGGTGCAGACTCGATGGGCCGAATGGCCTCCTTCTGCACTGTAGGAATTTACGGTTCTATGGGTCAGAAGACAGTTAACAGTCAACCATATTTCTCTGGGCCTGGAATTACATAGAGGCCAAACCAGGTAATGGTGACAGATCTTCTTCCCTGAAGGACATTGGTACATCACTTGGGATTTTACAACAATGAATGGCAGTTTCACTGTCACCATCACTGAGATAGGTTTTTCAATTCCTAATTTTATTAATTGAATTCAAATTCCACCAGGTGCCATGGTGTAATTTGAACCCGTGTCACCAGACTACTCACCTGGGCCCCTGGAGTACCAGGTAACCATCTCGCTCATTGTCTGTGATAACTGTCTCGGCTGCTGTGGGCATGGACCTGTACATCCAATGATGGCTGGACTGCATTAATTCATCGTCATCTCAGATACCAGCCATTGACTTGACTGTTACTGAGACAGTGCTATGGGCAGGTATTTTATTATCCTCACTTGGCACCCGGGGCCAGGGAGAGAAATCATGGGGCCTGGTGCTCCCTATGCTTCCGGGCTCACTAAATGCTTTATATAAGAATTTCAAACTATTGAATTTAAATAAGTATGACAATTTTGTTTGCTGTGGAATTTCAATTTCTTTGCACGCAAAACCAATTTTACTACAATTGAATATCCTATGTCAAACTATACACATACATTAAATGACAAAGATTGAACAATCAGCTCATCAAGACAGCCTGCACCATATTCATTTTCATGCTCTGTTCAAAAGTCTCTCCGGAAATCTTTGGAACAGCTGAATCTTTCATTACATATCCTTCGACTCAGAGGATGGTGAATGGTCCACCTGTCATTTGTATGATATAACCTTTGTAATTTGAAGTGAAAAAGCAACTTTCCACAGATGCACCATGGAATCTAAAAAGTGGATAGAACAGTATAGCACAGAATGAAACTATTTGACCCATCGAGTCCAGGAAGGCTATTTCCAAGAGTTCATCCCACTCTTTCCCCATATTCCTGCAATAAATTTCTCCAAATACTAATGTAATTCCCTTTTGAAAATGTCTGTTGAACTCATTTTCACCATCTTGTCAGGTGGAGCATTTCAACCATGCATTGCAAAAGAGAAATGTTTCCATATGTCGCCTCTATTCTTTTGTCAACAGCTTTAAATGATGTTGTCTGGTTCTCGACCCTTCAATTATTGAGAGTTTCTTGTTATTTTGTATATTTAAACTCTTCATACTTTTGGATACATTTATCAAGTCTCCTCTTAGACTCGAAGGTCCACAGCTTCTGTATCTTCTGTACCCTTATCCCTGTAGACATTCTCGTAAATCTCTACTATACCATGTTAGGATTCATGGACATGAATCCCAACAATTTGCAATTTGTAAGAATGTGAGGGAAGGCTACTAAAATCACAGGATTGATAACATTGACCAACAGGTATCTTTTATGTCAAAACAAACATTAATTTAAACACAGAATCAATCACATTAGCAACATAATAATCACTTTTCAATTAACAGTTAAAACAGTTATTAAATAAATGGACAAAAAACTTTAACTCACTGTCTACACCTGCCACTATATATTCCAGACTAAAATACGATGGCAAACTGCTGTTCAAGTTAAAATTTTGTAGCAGACTGCAAAACTACAGACAGACCTGGCTTCTCCCATTAATTACAACATCTGTATCCCAAACATAAGTCATTTTCCAGTCCTCCCATTAAGGAGCTGGATTCTCTGCACCCCGATTCCAAAAATTGCGTTCGGCAGCGGGTGGAGAATACGTTTCCCACAGGAAATCGGGACCGGCGCCGGTTCCGCTATTCTCCGCTCCCCGAAAAGCAGCATACTTGCCCGCACCGAGTATCCACCACCTCAGGCTATTGCCTAAGGCTGCCCCGCTATTCTCCATCGCCGACCGGCCCATTTCCTGACCGCCTGGTTCTAAACTGGTCCTGCTGTTCGGGAAGCTTGCGTGACGGCTGTGGACTTAGTTTGGAGCCGACACCGTCAGGGGAGGGCTGATCGGAGGGCAGGGTGGGCTTCATTCGGGACTGGAGGCTATGTGTGCGGGCGGTCTGGGTCAGAGGAGTGGCCGATGTGGGGCATTATTTTGGCGGTCCAGTTCCGTGGGCTGAGCCCGCCATGGAGTACGGTGCGGCAACTGTAGACCACCGCAGTGCACCTGTGTGGCCTCTGACCCGGAACTGCGGGGGGGAGGGGGGGGGGGCCCTATCGGCAGCTCTGTGACAGCTGCCTGCTAGCCCCCTGCAAGACTGTGAATCTGTGGCCTTTTGATGCCTGTTTTCCTGGCGTAAAAGACCACAGTTTTCATGATGGCGTGGGGACATAGTCCCAAAAATGGGCAATCTAGCCCAAGATGTCCCATGACCTGCTTAGCTGGGACTAAACATAATCCCTCATAAATTATCTGCACCCCAGAGAGCCTACTAATAAAAAACAATATTCCATCAGCCATCTCTCGATAAACAAATAAATTGTTTAAATCAATATTTATCTCACCTTCACAACCCCTTAGTCACAGCCCGTATATACTTGAACCAGGGTTTTTAATAATATTACTACAACAAAATATAAAATATAGTATATATAAATATCTCATATTTATCAGAACCCTCCCCAAATCTTCACATCCATCCCGAAGTGTGGTGTCCAGAATTGAACACAATACTCCAGCTGGGGAGAAATGTGGTTTCTATAAAGTTAGAATAACTTCCTGACTTTTGCACACCAATCAAACTGCCAACCATCCAATTTCCTTTCCTGATCCCCTGCCAGCTGAAGTGGTTTAAAAAGTTGACCAACCTCAAGCATTGTCCCTTCAACATTCTAAACTCCTCCCCGAAAGAAAACAACTCTCCATCCCTCTCCCCATGCAAATTACCGCTCCGTCTCCAACGTCCTTTTCCTCTGAATATGTCATTGCCTCCAGCGGTCATCCGACCAGCAAGCCCCTTTTTTTGAACCTCGCCACGGCCTTCGCATTGAAGCAGGTGGTAGCCAAATTACAATGACATCATTTGAGCCTGTGACCGCGGTGCATATCTGACCTCTTGATCTTCCCATAGCTTTACATCCTTAACGTGTTTTCACTGCCTTCAAACTTAGTGAGATTTCCCTCATTTGGCCCCAGTTTCACCTATTTGATCATAGCCGGAGCTCCACCAATAAAGGCTTCTCTTCCCACACCTGTACATGCCAGCATACAACTGTGTGCTGATTGATCTACTCTCTCTCCAAACTTTCACTACACCTCCACCTCCTCTGTACTGCCGCCTCTTCATTTGAGGTCCAGCCTTAAATAAACTAATGTCTTCCAGTTAGTTATGTTAAAACAGAACCATTCCATCCTACTCCCTACTCACTCTCTCAGACCGAACCAAATCGCAATCTCACTGTCCTATTTAACCTCGAGCTGAGCTTTCCATCGCAAAGTGCTGAATTGCATTGGGTAAATTATGCATGTTATGAATTTTCTGACTAATTGTACATAGCTTCAAAAGAGAAAGCAGTGCCTGGGTTCCACAGCCTGGATTCTGTAACACACCAAGGGATTTGTTACTTGCTTCCTTTAAAAAAATGAAGCTGTTTTTATTTAGTTTTGGGAACTGTGCCAGCGAGGGCTTCCAAAGTTGCCGGTTTTGAATTAAGGTCCATACAATCATAATCAATGGTTACTGCAGACGTTGCATTCGGGATCACTTAAAATGCATTAACAGTTTTCCCCATCGTCCAAAAGCTCCCATCATTTCAAAATATGATTTGAATTTCTTGGAATATGCTGGCTGCGAAACAAAGGTGATAATAATAATCTTTATTATTGTCACAAGTAAGCTTACATTCCCACTGCAATGAGGTTACTGTGAAAATCCCCTAGTCGCCACACTCCGGCGCCTGTTTGGGTATTAATCAAGAACCTATCGATCTCTGTCTTAAAGACACTCAGTGACTAGGCCTCCACAGCCTTCTGCGGCAATGAGCTCCACTGGCTGACAAAATTCCTTCTCATTTCAGTTTCAAAGGATCGTCCCTTCAGTCTGAGATTGTGCCCTCCAATTCTAGTCTCTCCTATTGGTAGAAACATCTTCCCCACATCCACTCTATCTAGGCCTCTCAGTAGTCTGTACGTTTCAATGAAATCCTCCCTCATCCTTCGGAACTCCATCACGTGCAGACCGAGTCCTCAACCGCTCCCCATATGACTAGCCCTTCCTTCCCAGGATCGTTCTTGTGAACCTCCTCTGGAACCCCGCTAAGGCCATCATATCCTTCCTTAGAGATGGGGCCCAATACTGCTCGCAATATTCCAAATGGGGTCTGACCAGAGTCTTATACTGCCTCAGCAGTATATCCCTGCTCTTGTATTCTAGTCCTCTCAAAATGAATGCTAGCACTGCATTTGCCTTCCTAACTGCCAAGTGAACCTTCATGTTAACATTAAGAGAATCCTGAACTAGGATTCCTAAGTCCCTTTGTGTTTCAGATTCCCGAAGTCTTTCCCCATTTAGAATACAGCTGATGCCTTTATTATTCTCACAAAAGTGCATGACCTCAACTTTTCCACATTGGATTGGATTGGATTGGATTTGTTTATTGTCACGTGTACCGAGGTACAGTGAAAAGTATTTTTCTGCAAGCAGCTCAACAGATCATTCAGTACATGGGAAGAAAAGGGAATTGAACAGAATTCAAGAAAATACATGAGAATACATAATAGGGCAACACAAGATATACAATGTAACTACATAAGCATTGGCATCGGATGAAGCAGACAGGGTGTAGTGTTAATGAGGACAGTCCATAAAAGGGTCATTTAGGAGTCTGGTGACAGTGGGGAAGAAGCTGTTTTTGAGTCTGTTCGTCCGTTTTCTCAGACTTCTGAATCTCCTGCCCGATGGAAGAAGTTGGAAAAGTGAGTAAGCCGGATGGGAGGGATCCTTGATTATGCTGCCTGCTTTCCCCCGGCAGCGGGAGGTGTAGATGGAATCAATGGATGGGAGGCAGGTTCGTGTGATGGACTGGGCGGTATTCACGACTCTCTGAAGTTCGTTGCGGTCCTGGGCCGAGCAGTTGCCATACCAGGCTGTGATGCAGCCCGAGAGGATGCTCTCTATAGTGCATCTGTAAAAGTTGGTAAGGGTTAATGTGGACATGCCAAATTTCCTTAGTTTCCTGAGGAAGTAAGGGCGCTGTTGTGCTTTCTTGGTGATAGCGTCGACATGAGTGGACCAGGATAGATTTTTGGTGATGTGCACCCCTAGGAATTTCAAACTGCTCACCATCTCTACCTCGGCTCCGTTGATGCTGACAGGGGTGTGTACAGTACTATGCTTCCTGAAGTCGATGACCAGCTCTTTAGTTTTGCTGGCATTAAGGGAGAGATTGTTGTCGTTGCACCACTCCACTAAGTTCTCTATCTCCCTCTTGTATTCAGACTCGTCGTTGTTCGAGATCCGGCCCACTATGGTCGTATCGTCAACAAACTTGTAGATGGAGTTGGAACCAAGTTTTGCCATGCAGTCGTGTGTGTACAGGGAGTAGAGTAGGGGGCTAAGTACGCAGCCTTGCGGGGCACCGGTGTTGAGGACTATTGTGGACGAGGTGTTGGTGTTCATTCTTACTGACTGTGGTCTGTTGGTCAGAAAGTCAAGGATCCAGTTGCAGAGTGGAGAGCCAAGTCCTAGGTTTTGGAGCTTTGATATGAGCTTGGCTGGGATTATGGTGTTGAAGGCGGAGCTGTAGAAAATAAATAAGAGTCTGATGTAGGAGTCCTTGTTTTCGAGATGCTCTAGGGATGAGTGTAGGGCCAGGGAAATGGCGTCTGATGTGGACCGGTTGCGACGGTATGCGAATTGAAGTGGGTCAAGGTGTTCCGGGAGTATGGAGGTGATGCGCTTCATGATCACTTATTTGCCCACTCTCCGAGCCTACTAGTCACCAGCTGCCATCCTGAAAAGATCCCTTTATCCCCATGCTCTGCCTTCTGCCAGGCAGCCAATCCTCTATCTATGCCAGTGCCTTGTTGGTAATACCATGGGCTCTCATCTTATTTAGCAGCCTGCTGTACGGCACTTTGTCAAAGGCCTGAAAATCCAAATAGATCACGTCCACTGTTTCTCCTTTGTTTATCTTCCTCATTACCTCCTCAAACAATTCTTTAAAACCATTTTTTCTTTTTAATTTTTCCAATTAAGGGACAATTTAACGTGGCCAATCCATCTACCCTGCACATCCTTGGGTCGAGGGGGGTAAGACCCATGTAAATACGGGGGGGAATGTGAAAACCCCACATGGACAGTGACCTGGGGCCAGGATCGAACCCAGGTCCTCAGCGCCATGAGGCAGCAGTGCTAACCACTGCGCCACTTTGCCAGCCCATCCTCAAAGAATTCTAACAGATTTGTCAGGCATGACCTCCCCTTGACGAAGCCGTGCTGATTCAGCCTTTTTTACCATGCATTTCCAAATATTCCGCAATCTCATCCTTAATAGTGGACTCTAAAATCTTACCAACAACCAAAGTTAGGCTAACCAGCCTAAAATTTCCCATCTTCAGTCCTGCATTTACCCCCCCCCCCCTCCCCTCCCCCCCCCCCCCCCCTCCCATAGTTGTCCCCTTATCTGCTGTGCCTGAAGATAGATTTCTGCTGCTTCCCATACTCTCTGTTCTATTGCTTGTTCTGGAAACTTTACTGACCTCTCCCGTATCCACCACTCCTCAACGTAGATTAAAGTCCTCATCATTCTCCTATCTTCTCCTTTAACTTCGATTTTCTAATTTTCCATACAACTGAACCCCCCCCCCCCCCAACTATTTAATTTAAAGCCCTAGTTGCAGCTCTAGTTATGCAATTTGCCAAGACTCTGGACCCAGCATGATTCAGGTTAGACAATCCCATCGGAACAGCTCCCTCCTCCCCCAGTACTGGTCCATGAAGTCGGAAACATTTCTCCCACACCAACCTTCCAGCCACACATTTACCTCTTTAATCTTATTGCCCCTGTGCCAATTAGCTTGTGGTTCTACCTGTGTCGTTAGTACCTACATGGATCACAACAACTGGATCTTTACCCTCCCTCTCCAAGTTCCTCTGCAGTCGAGATAAGATATCCGACCTGAGCACCAGTTAGGTGTCAAAATCTTCGGGACTCTTGATCGTGGTCACAGATAACAGTGTCTATGGCCCCAATATAATATCCCCGAGTATTTATTTTCCGTCCCACCACTTGAATGGCTCTCTGAACCCGGTGCTGTGGTCAGTTTGCTCATCCTCCCCACTGCCCTTGCTCTCATCCACACAGGGAGCAAAAATCTCAAACTAGTTGGACAAGGACAAGTACTGAGGCTCTGCAACCCTACATTCTGGATCCCTCTACCTGCCTCACTCATTGTCACACCCTCCTGTCCCTGACCATTGGCCGAATTCAAGGTAGTTAATTTATGGGGTGTGACTGCCTCTTGAAACACAACGTCCAGGTAACTCTCCCCCTCCCTAATGTGTTGCAGCATCCGAAGCTCAGACTCCAGCTCATCAATACTGAGCCGGAGTTCCTGAAGCAACAAACACTTGCTACAGTTGTGTTCACCAGCTCCTATATCATGCAGGTACACCACATCGCCTGGCCCTGCATCTCTATGTTATTTAATTAGCTTTAAACTTGATTTTTATTTTAAATTTCCAGCTGGTTTTTAATCTTTGTAATCTGTCAAATATTTCTCTTTTTACGTTTACCTTTTAACCATTTGGCCTTCCAGAGGAACCGACATATTTCACAAAGAAATGACAGGTTGTTCCAGGTGGGTGACCTGGTTTTTGTTAGAAATTTCACCTCGGGCCCACTCTGGTTACCAGGCAGGATCGTTTCTAAATCTGGACTTGTCTTCTATGTGGTAAATGTGGATGACGCGACAGTGAGGAAGCATGCGGACCATATGAGAAGCCAGGTGATGACAACACCCATTCCAGAGCAGATGTCCAACAGGTGTCAGAGATGCTCCAGTGGCTACCCCAGAGCAGAGGGAGTTGAGGAATTCAGAGATGACTCAACCAGTGGCCTAGGTGGGAGCTGGAGAAGGGACCGGTCCTACAGAAGTGGTGGAGTCTCCTGGACGGGCGAATTCTGCAACAAGACCACCTCAGAGGTGAAGGAGCTGGTTGGGGAATTGAGGTGGTCCACAGAGGCGGGATTCTCCCATTCAGCGGCAGAGTGTCCACACCGTTGGAACAGCCGTTGCGTTTCACGATGGCATGAACGGGCCACTGGGATTACTGATTCTGGCCCCGACAGGGGTCCAGCATGGCGCTGGAGTGGGTCACGCCGCTCCAGCCTCCCATTCCAGCGCGAACTGTGCGCCACGCTAACCCGCGCATGCGCGGTGGCCTCCCTCAACGTGCCGGCCCCGACACAACATGGCACGGGAATTCAGGGGCCGGCGTGTAAGGAAACAGGACCGGGGAGCGAGAGGCCGGCCCGATCAGTGGGCCTCGATCGTGGGCCAGGCCCCAACGGAGGCACCCTCCGGGGTCGGAGCCCCCCCTGCCCCCCCACCCACAGGCTGCCCCCTGACCCTGCGCGCAGAGTTCCCGCTGGCTGTGACCAGGTGAGGACGGCGGCAGGACTCTGCCTTTTTAGAGCGGCCGCTCGGCCCATCCGGGTCAGAGATCGGCTGCCCAGCCACATAGAGCGGCCCGTGACCGGCGCCGTGCCAGACGTGCCGGCGCCAATGGCGGAGAATCGCATGCCGGCGTCGGGGTGGCGTGGCGCGGTTGTGGGGATTCTCCTGCCCAGCGTGGGGCTGGGAGAATCCCGCCCAAGGACGTGAAGGTCCCTGGGCAGACTGACTTTGTGATTAATTTTTTTCTCTTATATCTCTTGACCTTTTCACAAGCATATAGGACTTACATGAAGCTCGTTTTAGAAAATGTAATTTAGAGACTAAAGCAGGGAGCGATGTGGCAGCATGACCACCCTCAGATGAGAGTCCTTTATGTTCCACGTGACCAGCTCAGGACCAATCATGTGGGTGCGCGCAAACCTTGACTAATGGAGAGAAAGCATGGGGACCCAGGAGCAGCAGCCTGGGCAGTGTGGACGTCAGAGCCTAATCTCAAACAAAAACAGAAAATACTGGATAATCTTAACATGTCTGACAGCATCTGTGGAGAGGGAACGGAGCGAACATTTTGAGTCTGAACGACTCTTTGGCAAAGCTAGTCTTTGTTGCTGAGTTTGTACACAATTGCCTTTGTCTATTGTTAATAAACCCCCTTTGCTGTTACTGGAAGTCTCCAGTGTATTTTCTTGAGCTACCACACATTCTCTGATGGACTACACTACTTTGAACCATAGCAGTGATCCCTGACAGAGCTGCCCTCCAAAAACTGCCTAGCCAGCATCAGAGAGCCAGGTGTGGAGCTCTGCTGTTTGCTTCAAGGGCTCCAGCAGCTGCCGTGCGGCTTCTGAGTAGCAAATCGTGCAGTGGTCCTACTGTGCAAAATGGGACCTGCAGAACCAACTGTAGCATGACCATTGTTGCACCCCTTGCAGAAATGTTGCTGATATGCTTACTTGTGCAAACTCTTCCATGGTGTTGTTTGGTGCAACATTCAGTATCAATGACGTTGTGCCACAGTTCATTTGGACGGTTAAAGCGTGGCAGGTTTTTGAACAGGGGTTAGCCATCAATTGGTTCATACAGAATTCTGACATGTAATTAGTTTGTCCCAAAACATGACAGGAAAGCTCAAGCTCAAGGGGCGGGACTCTGCTGTAATCGACGGGGCAGGCAACTCCGGCGGGATGGAGTGGTGTGAACCACTCTGGCGTCGAGCCGCCCCAAAGGTGCGGAATCCTCCGCCCCTTCAGGGGCTAGGCCCGCCCCGGAGTGGTTTGCGCCCCGCCGGCCGGCGGGGAAGGGGCTTGGCGCCACGCCAACCGGCGCCAAAGGGCCTCCGCCGGCCGGCGCGAGTAGGCGCATGCGCGGGAGTGCCAGCATGTGCTGGCGTCATCCTGGCGCATGCGCGGGAGGGTTCGTCTCCGCATCGGCCATCGCGGATGACCGCAGCGGCCGATGCAGAGGGAAAGAGTGCCCCCACGGCACAGGCCTGCCTGCGGATCGGTGGGCCCTGATTGTGGGCCAGGCCACCGTGGGCACACCTCCCGGGGCCAGATCCCCCCCGCACCCCCCTGAGAACCCGGAGGCCGCCCGCGCCGCCAGGTCCCGCCGGTACGGACCTACTCCAATTTACGCCGACAGGACTGGCAAAAAATGGACGGGACTTCAGCCCATCGCAGGCCGGAGAATTCGGGCAGTCCCAGAGCCCATTGAGTCCCGCCGGTCCCCAGGCGGTGCGATTCACGCCGGGATGATTTTTGGCGGGCCGGAGAATTCGGAGGACACCGGGGGCGGGATTCACGTCGACCCCTGGCGATTCTCTGACCCAGCGGGGGGGTCGGAGAATCCCACCCAAGGTGGCTCATAAATAAGATACTTTTAAGCTAATTATGTATGACAAGGTTCCACAAACAAAGTCATTTTTAAAGGATGTTAGTTGAGGGAGGAAAGTTCCCCAGAGAAATCTTTGTCCACCTTCAAATTATGCCATGGAATCAATCTGGTTAATTTGTTTTACTCCAATATTTCATACTGTCGGTGACATTTCCAACCTTGTATCAATCCCTCTGAACTACACCGAAAGGAGTGTTATCTTTTCTCAAATAGTGGATTGACATACATTATAACTTCAGCAGTGTTGGAATGCAGGGAAAAGATGATCAAGAGAAAAATCCAAGATAATTATTTTTTTATTGGCACAGTACAGAAGGTTAATCCCTTATTCAAAATAACAATACAAACTAAAACTGTCGAATCTTTCTGTCTCCCATCAAATTATTAGATCCATCAACAATATTGTTATCTATGACAGTGTTTCAATCTGAGTAAGATAGCAGAGCAAAGGGTTGATTCCATGGTCCTCAGAGGGATGAGATGTTATTCCGCAGGTGGTGGTGGAGCAGTAAAATTGGGCACCATGCCAGGGTTGCTCTTCCTAGCAGTTACCCGTTCACCTCTGCCCTGTTCCAAGTGGGGTTTTACCAGCAGCAGGAGGACAGTGCCAACTATCCAACCTCTACGTTTAACAGGGTGGACTTGTCACCAGCAACACTGGGGAGGGGGGGTCATCTCCTTTTCCAAGTCCCCTCTGCCCACCCTGGTCCCAGTAAGACCTTGGATGCAGCTTGAAGAAATCCATATGTATCATAATATGGGGACTGCTGCAGTCCCAGCAGTGGGCAATGCTCACAATGGTGCAGCTGGGACCCGAGAGCTGCCTGTCATTTGATCAGCTGGAAGCTCTAGGTCTTGGAACTTCCTCCTGGTGGAGGCAGAAGGCTTACCTCAAGCCAATTAATGGCCCAACGATGTTAAGTGGGGGAATGTACCCTTGGGAGAATAGTGAGGTGAGGGGACCCTTTCCATCATATAAAATTTAACCCATAATGCAAATTGCCTCATATGTCAGAAGTCATTTACTGAGTCACAGTGTTACTGAAGGAAAAATATATATTTAATTGAACAGATGGTTGTTACACACTTGTAATCCTACTCAATTATCAATGAGTGGCATACCAAGAAGAACATATATATATATATATATAAATATATTATATCTATTTATATCTCCTGGCTATTCAATAAAATTATTTTTAAAAAAATTATGGAAAATGGCTTAACACTGACTCTAACAAAAGGAAATTCTAGCCGTCAGAAAATCACAACTTCCTTGTTTAATCCAAAGGAGGCACTAATTCCAAGGAAATGCACAAAGGCTCCTTTACATTCCTGAGGCAAAGCCCCGGGCAACAGAGATGAACCATCGCGAAGGCAACGGACCTGAAAACCTGTGGTAAATTATTGATAGATGAAACATTGACCATCACAAGTACCCAGACCAGGAATATACATCCTGTGTCCAAACAAAGGAGAAGAAGTAAGCGTTATGTCACATGACCGCCGCAAAGTTGACAGAACCTGTAATTTTGCCTTGTGAAGCAGAAAAAGGCAGTCTGCCATGTACCATCAACAATGAACAGCAGAAACAGGGTTCTGTCCAGGTTTCAATTGGCTGGCTCACATCTGTACTTATTCTATGAGAGCATTTGAACTTCTGTACCGGTACGTACTACAACACTAACTCATCTCTATATGCTTTTCCCACAATGGAAGTCAGTGCTATTTGAAAAGTGGATTACCCTACCTCTGCGGACTCGATGAACCGAAGGGCTTCTTCTGTATTATATGACTGAAAAAAAACCTTGTGGAAGGAATACATCATTGCACTATTGATTCTGGAATCTGGACGTATGTGAAACAATGGGCGGGATTTACCACATGTTGATACTGGCTGGAAATTCTGGTCCCACGCCAGTGCACAGGTTTCCTGGCGACGAGAGGTGCAGTCAATGGGAAATTCCATTGACAACGGCCGGACCAGCATATCTAACTGGCGAGCCGCCTCCGCCGCCGGAATACATACGGCGGGGTGGAATGGTAAATCCCGCCCAATAATTCTTATTTTGTTCGTGGTCTTTGCCCTTTATATTTTTCCCTGCTTCCCTTATCCCTATTTCATGGTATGAAAGCAAAATAGGGGAGATGCTATGAATCCTCGTTCTGCATTTTTGAGTGGATGTAAAATAAACTAACTCTCGGATTTTACCCTATCTAGGGTTTGCTATGGGGTTATTAATAGACGATTGGAGCATTCCAAACCTGAATGGGTGGGGAAAATTCACCACCACTACTACAGGGAGAAATCAAAAATTAAAAACACCTTTCTGTGAAAGAACAGGTGGTGAGGGGAGAAATGAGTGCTGTTTTAAATTAAACCATACCTGCCCATAACAATGAGACATTGGTATAGGTTGAGCTGTACTGTATTTCCCACGTATTCACGCAGGCCCTGACTTCTCAAACTTGCCCCTCGCCTGAGGTGTGGTGATCTTCAGGTTAAATTACCACCCATCAGCTCTCCCCCTCAAAGGCGAAAGCAGCCTATGGTCATCTGGGACAATGGAACCTTTTCCTTTTTATTTCCTACAATATGAAAAGTTGCTAAAACGAAGGTACCTATCCCAACAGACTTTCTTCGACATAATAAAGCACTTACTTTCAAATACCTAATTGTTAAGATCGTTTGTATTTATATAATGTACAAGGAACACAAGGTAACTATTTCTGGTGAATTAGTCCATTCCTTTGCATTTGATTTCATGCATTACAAGTTTCCATTCTCGGTGCTTGATACTATGCCACTCTTCCATTATACAGATATCACTTCTCAAAAACATACAAAGCGCTGCTAATACTTCACAATGTAGTCATTAGAATCACACCCGAGGCAATGCTTTTAGTCATCATTTTGTTTTTAACAAAAGACCAGTATTGTAGCTGCTTAAGGGCAGCAGAGAACCTCACATGGGTATTCAGATTTATTTATTATTTTTAAAATAAGTTTTATTAAGATTTTCACAAAATATAAACAACAAAACAATATTAACAAAACAACCATGGTAAAAACCCAAGAACAACACCCACCCAACTACAAAAGCAACTGCAAACAAAGAAGAAAAGAAAAATAGCAAACAACAAAAGGGAAAGAGATAACACCCGCCACATCCCACAAGCCCATGTACACAGTTCTCCCTCCCACTGAACCAACCCCCCCCCCCCCCCCCACCCTCTTCCCCCCCCCCCCCCCCCCCCCCCCCCCCTGCCGGTTGCTGCTGCTGCCGGCCTATTTCCCTACCGTTCCGCCAGGAAGTCCAGGAAAGGCTGCCATCGCCTAAAGAACCCCTGTACTGATCCCCTCAGGGCAAATTTCACCTTCTCCAATTTAATGAACCCCGCCATATCATTGATCCAGGCCTCCACGCGTGGGGGCCTCGCATCCTTCCATTGGAGTAAGATCCTCTGCCGGGCTACTAGGGTCGCAAAGGCCAGGACACCGACCTCTTTCGCCTCCTGCACTCCCAGCTCCACTGCAACCCCAAAAATTGCGAGTCCCCAGCCTGGCTTGACCCTGGATCCCACCACCCTCGACACCGTCCTTGCTACCCCCTTCCAAAACTCCCCCATGGCTGGGCACTCCCAAAACATATGGGCGTGGTTTGCTGGCACCGCTCCCCGAGCACAGAGCACACTTGTCTTCGCCCCCGAAAAACCTACTCATCCTCGTCCCAGTCATGTGGGCCCTATGCAGCACCTTGAACTGTATGAGGCTAAGCCTCGCACAGGAAGAGGAGGAATTCACTCTCTCCAGGGCATCCGCCCACGTCCCCTCCTCAATCTCCTCACCCAGCTCCTCTTCCCATTTACCCTTCAGTTCCTCCACCAAGACCTCGTCTACCTCCTGCATTACCCAGTATGTGTCCGAAATCCTCCCTCCTCCAACCCACACCCCGAGAGCACCCTGTCCCGTACCCCACGTGGGGGCAACAAGGGGAACCCCTCCATCTGCCGCCTGGCAAACACCCTAACCTGCATGTACCATGTCCCGGGGGGAGCCCAAACTTCCCCTCTAACTCCTCTAACTCCCCCAAGCTCGCGAACCTCCCCTCCACAAACAGGTCCCTCAACCTCCTAACCCCTACCCTGTGCTAGCCCAGAAATCCGGCATCAATGCTCCCTGGGACAAACCGATGGTTCCCCCGTATCGGGGCCTCCATCGAGCCCCCCACTTCTCCCCTATGTCGTCTCCATTGCCGCCAAATTTTTAGGGTAGCTGCCACCACAGGGCTCGTGCTATACCTCATTGGAGGGAGCGGCAACGGCACCGTTACCAGCGCCTCCAGGCTCGTGCCCACACAGGAAGCCACCTCCATCCTCTTCCATGCTGCCCCTTCCCCGTCCATTACCCACTTACGCACCATCGCTGCGTTGGCAGCCCAGTAGTACCCACAGAGGTTGGGCAACGCCAGCCCCCCCCCCAATCCCTGCCCCGTTCCAAGAACACTCTTCTCACCCTCGGAGTCCCATGCGCCCACACAAATCCCGTAATACTCCTGTTGACCCTCCTAAAAAAGGCCTTCGGGATAAGGATGGGGAGGCACTGGAACAGGAACAAAAACCTCGGGAGCACCGTCATCTTAACGGACTGCACCCTCCCCGCCAGTGACAGCGGTAACATATCCCACATTTTGAACTCCTCCTCCATCTGCTCCACCAACCTTGTGAGGTTGAGCTTGTGCAGGGCCCCCCAGCTCCCAGCCACCTGGACTCCTCGGTACCTGAAGCTCTTCCTTGCCTGCTTCAGTGGGAGCCTACCAATCCACTCCTCCTGATCCCCCGGGTGCACCACGAACAACTCGCTCTTTCCCAGGTTCAGCTTATACCCAGAGAAGCCCCCAATTCACTAAGAATCCTCATCACCTCTGGCATCCCCCCCACTGGGTACGCCACATCCAGCAACAGGTCGTCCGCATAAAGCGACACTCGATGCTCCTCCCCACCCTGCACCAGGCCCTTCCAGTTCCCTGACTCCCTCAACGCCATGGCCAGGGGCTCAATTGCCAACGCAAAGAGCAAGGGGGACAGGGGACACCCCTGCCTCGTCCCCCGGTACAGCCGAAAGTATTCTGACCTCCTCCTATTCGTGGCTACACTCACCATCGGGGCCTCATAGAGCAACCTCACCCAACAGACAAACCCCTCCCCAAACCCAAACCTCTCCAAGACCTCCCACAGATACCCCCACTCAACCCTATCAAAGGCCTTCTTCGCATCTAATGCCACCACTATCTCCGCCTTCCCTTCCACGGCCGGCATCATAATAACGTTGAGGAGCCTTTGTATGTTTGTATTCAACTGCCTTCCCTTCACAAATCCCGTCTGGTCCTCATGAATGACCCCCGGCACACAATCCTCTATTCTTGTGGCTAAGATCTTTACCAGCAGCTTGGCGTCTACATTTAGCAGTGAGATCGGCCTATATGACCCACACTGCAGAGGGTCCTTGTTCCGCTTCAGGATCAAAGAAATCAGCGCCCGTGACATAGTTGGGGGTAAAGCCCCCCCCCTCCCTTGCCTTGTTAAAGGTCCGGACCAACAGGGGTCTCAACAGGTCCGCATACCTTTTATAAAATTCGGCCGGAAACCCATCCAGCCCCGGCGCCTTCCCCAACTGCATGCTCCCTATCCCTTTAACCAGCCCCTCCAGCTTAATCGGCACCCCCAGTACCTCCACCTGCCCCTCCTCCACCCTTGGAAATCACAGCTTGTCCAAGAAGCACCCCATTCCACCCCCTTCCACCGGGGGTTCAGACCGGTACAGTTCCCCATAGAAGTCCCTGAAGACCCCATTAACATCTACCCCCCTCCGCACCACCGTCCCAGCTCTATCCGTCACTCCCACAATCTCCCTGGCCGCGTCTCGCTTTCGGAGCTGGTGTGCCAGCATCCTGCTCGCCTTCTCCCCATACTCATACACCGCCCCCTGTGCTTTCCTCCACTGAGCTTCCGCCTTTCTGGTAGTCAATAGGTTGAACCTGGCCTGAAGGCTACACCTCTCCCCCAGCAATCCCTCCTCCGGAGCCTCCGCATATCTCCTATCCACCCTCACCATCTCCCCTATCAGTCTCTCCCTCTCCCTCTGCTCCTCCCTCTCCCTATGGGTTCGATTGGAAATCAACTCCCTCTAGTCACCACCTTCAATGCCTCCCAGACCGTCCCCACTCGGACCTCCCCATTATCGTTGGCCTCAAGGTACCTCTCAATACATCCCCCGAACCCACCCGGCTACCTCCTCATCTGCCAGCAGCCCCACCTCCAAGCGCCAGAGCGGACGTTGGTCCCTCTCTTCCCCCAGCCCGAGGTCCACCCAGTGCCGGGCATGATCTGAAATGGCAATGGCAGAGTATTCCACATCCTCCACCCTCGAAACCAGCCACCTGCTCAGGACAAAAAAAATCAATCCTCGAATAGGCCTTATGCACGTGGGAGAAAAACAAGTACACCCTGGCCCTTGGCCTCGCAAACCTCCAGGGATCCACTCCTCCCATCTGATCCATAAATCCCCTCAACACCTTAGCCGCCGCTGGCCTCCTACCCGTCCGGGACTTGGGTCAATCCAATGGGGGATCCAGCACCGTGTTGAAGTCCCCCCCATGATCAGGCCCCCCACATCCAGGTCCGAAATGTGGCCCAACATACGCCGCATAAACCCCGCATCGTCCCAATTTGGGGCGTAAACATTCACCAACACCACCCGCTCCCCCTGTAGCTTACCACTCACCATCACATACCTCCCGCCACTGTCAGCCACCACATTTAACGTCTCAAACGACACCCTCTTTCCCACCAGGATCGCCACCCCCCGATACTTGGCCCACCCATCCCTTCCTCAGCCGAACCTGGTCCGCCACTTTCAGGTATGTCTCTTGGAGCATGGCCACATCCGCCTTCAGCCCCTTCAAGTGCACAAACACTCGGGCCCGTTTGACCGGCCCATTCAGCCCCCTCACATTCCAGGTTATCAGCCGGATCAGAGGGCTCCCTGCCCCCCTCCCCTGCCGATTAGCCATTACCCATCCCCTGCCCACCACTGGCCAGCGTCCCCCGCTCGGCCACTTCCCCACGGCGGCACCTCCCCCCCCCACCCCAGCACCCCCTGCATCCTCCAGCTCCTTCCTGACCATTTCAGCAGCAACCCGGTACCCCCCCCCCCCCCCCACCCCCCCCCAGGCTAGGACCCCTCCTAGCCGCGCCCCTCCCTTCATAGCATTCCCGTGAGCCAGCTAACTTCTGCTGACCCCAGCGACCTCCGGCCTACCTCCGACTCCTCCCCACGTGGTACTACTCCTCCTCCTTCGTGCCCATCACTAGGCCCTCCCCCCCCCCGCTCTTGCGTGGGAAAATAACAGCCAGCAACGGCCCGCGCTTCTCAGCCCCGACTCCGCCCCCATCATCCCACAGCGCGGGAAACCAGAGAAAAGCCCGCGCTTTCGCCCTGCCCAACCCTGCCTCCTCTAGGGCAACTCCCATTGCCAGTGTCCCCCCCCCCCCCACCAGCTCCCCGCACTCCCCGTTTACCTCCCTGCCCGAACCCGTCCACCAGACCCATACAAAAAGACATAACAACATCACTCCACCCACCCTAAAGCCAACCCACATCTTACATTAAACAGAGCAAACACAATTACATTATCATACAAATTCCCCATCTTAGACCCTCAGTTTGAGTCCAGTTTCTCGGCCTGTTCAAAGGCCTCCTCCGGGGACTCAAAATAATGGTGCCGGTCCTTGTAAGTGACCCACAGACGCGCCGGCTGCAAAATGCCAAACTTCACGCTCCGTCTGTGGAGCACCGCCTTCGTCCGGTTAAACCCGGCCCTCCACTTAGCCACCTCCGCACTCCAGTCCTGGAAGATCTGCACCTCCGTGTTCTCCCACTTGCTGCTCCGCTCCTTCTTGGCCCACCGGAGCACGCACTCACGATCCATGAATCGGTGAAACCGCACCAACACCGCCCGCGGCGGCTCGTTCTGCTTGGGCCTCCTAGCCAGAATTCTGTGGGCCCCCTCCAACTCCAGGGGCCCCTGGAAGGACCCAGCTCCCATCAGCGAGTTCAGCACAACAACCATGTAGGCCGCCAGGTCCGACCCCTCCAGCCCCTCCGTGAGGCCCAGGATCCGCAAATTCTTCCGCCTCGACCGGTTGTCCAGCTCCTCGAACCACTCCTGCCACCTTTTATGGAGCGCCTCGTGCATCTCCACCTTCCCCGCGACGGCCACGGCCTCATCCACCCTTTCGGAGGCCTGCTGCTGCAGCTCCAGGATCGCGGCCCCCTGGGCTGACTGAGTCTCCATCAGCTCTCTGGTGGTAGCCTTCAGCGACTCCAGCAGCTCCACCTTAAGCTCCTGGAAGCAGCGCAGCAGAGTCTCCTGCTGCTCCTGCGCCCACTGCCTCAGCTCCTCAAGGCCTCCGCCGGCCGCCATTTTGTTTCTCTTCCCCCGCTTTTCCAGGGGTGCTTCCACCGTTTCTCTTCTTACCCCACTCCTGGTCCGGACCATAGGACCTTCGGGATCAATTCCAATCTCCTTCCCACGTCGGGATTCGTCGACGAAGTTCCGTTGGAGGCCCTGAAAAGAGCCCCAAAGTCCGTTATTCGCGGGAGCTGCCGATCGTGCGGCTTAGCTCCGCATTGCCACCACCGGAAATCCGGTATTCAGATTTATAAACATTTCAATCATTCAACACCACAATGCAAATTAATTGCTTGAATTATCCTCTGCTGTAAAGAAGTTCTTCTGCCATTCCCACATGCATTCATACTTCCTTAAATGTTATTTTCTATTTCAATCTGTATTGCTTGACTTTCAACACATTTTGAAACAAAATTTGCTCTTCGGTCCTGTCTGTTAAGGACAGCGTGAATAAACAACTGTAAATGGACTCATAGACAGGTACTGTCCTAATTGTAATTTATACCACCTGTATGAATAAGGGCAGTGAGCAAGGGTTTTTCTGTGGAACAGAGGTGCGTTCAAAATAAATTGGTCTCTGCCAGATATTACAGCATACATCCATGGTAATTATTAAGTTGTCATCTTACTGCATTATTTGAAAATAGTTTTCCAGCCATGGAAGTATCAATAATGAGTTACTTTACTGTTATGTAAATCCAGTGTAATGTGAAATTTATCACATGAATAAATAGGTATTCATGTGTTGCCTGTTAGATTATCTATTCTACTACTTGTTTCATGGAGGAAAGTTTCAATATCGAATCAACGGAGTGAACATAATGGCTGGAACTCTCTGGCCATTGGGATGTACTCTCCTCACCAATAGTGAACCCCTGCCCATCGGTTTCCCGACAGAGAATCCCGCTGTCAGCGCACGGCACGCTGCCAAGAAACACGCGGCGGGGGGGGGGGGGGGGGGGTCGGAGATTCCAGCCTGATATTTTAAGAAGGCAGAATAATTTCCAAGGTTGCGTCTGTACCTCGATCCAACATTTTAAAGTTTTATTCCCTCTTTTTAGTCCACTTTGCTAAAAATAATTACTTTTTGAATGATTTCCATCTCTGACAAACTGTGCTTGTGACTTATTTTGCTCCCACTGTTCAGATCAGTGATGAAGGGTTCTCCTGTTGCTTCAACTTCTGAGTGTTCAGCAATGTTCACTGTCTTGCCCGGGGTCATCTCATTTTTGATGTTTGAACCAAATCGTGATTTGCAGATTCGATTGCAAATATGGCACATGACGAAGCTGTTGGAGGGTTAGGTGAAAGCACTGACATTGTGATATGCTCACTTGTCGATAGCGACCTGGCTCTGTTCTTCTCAAATGTTGAGAATGCTTGACGTTGGAGACTTCCCCATTTGGGTTGTGCAGGGCCCCATGTAGTGGGGTCCAATATGCGGCCTCTGAGATTGGCTTACAGATTGTCTTTTTATCTAAATTTGCAACATCCTATGGTCCAGGTTCCCATGATCAGCTGGCTGCAGAATACTGTCTTTTTTATGCGGGAATCCTCCATGCAAACTACATGGTCAATCCATCAGAGCTGACCTCTGATGAGCATGCTCCTGCTATCAGGTTTAAGGCAGGAATTTAGCCTGCTATTTGATGGTGTTGATCTTAAGCAGCAAATTTGCTTAATGTTACATCAGTAGGTTGTCGATGCCGCACAGCCATAGAGAAATGATGTGGAAACTACTGCCATGTAGACATTGATCTTCATTCTGAGAAAAAGTCCACGCTCTCCAAAGCCTGTGGATGAGATTGCCGAGCTTACTTTTGAAAATGTACTTTGAACTAAGTTGGAAGGGTGTATTAATGTTTGTGGCGATGGAGTGTTGGCGTTTGTGGCCAGGACTCGTTCCCTACAAGGTCTTTGGGCTAGATTCTCCATTCCTGCCTCTAAGTGCTGACGCCAACGGAGAATCCGTGATGTTTCACAACGCAAAATCGGTGTCACACCAGCATCGAATCCGCAACCGGGGCAGGGCTAGCACTGGTGCCACGTGAAACACCCACGAAACACACGGAAAATGGTGGGAGAATCGCCGGGTCCGTGCTGGACATGCGCAGGGCTGACAAACTGCAGCTGCACGTACACCTACAACTCCCACACACGCACCAATCGCGCTATAAAAGATGGTGCCAGTTGTGCTGGCCTGTGTAGCTGTCCACTCCAACCCCACAACCCACCTCCTGCCCATCCCCCACTCCTCAGCTCTGGCAGAAGCCCCCCGCCAGCGGCATGGCTCTCGGTGGAGTATGGCGGTGTTTGGTACTGCCCACACACCCTCTCTCTCTCTCAGCAGCTGCTATGCCAGGCTCACAATTGCTGTGACCACACGTGGCCCACGCCGTCAGGAACTCGGCCCATCAGAGGTGAAGCATCGTGGGTGGGCCCGATAATGATATCGAAATGCGGGTGTGACTGTGTGGCACGAATCTCGATGCCGCCGATTTGGAGGGGACGGAGCATCGCGACCTCGCGTCAAACTGGCTCCTGCCATTTTCCATCCGATCACCGTTCCTCATTTTGATGTCGGGCAACTTTGTTTTTTTCAGACTTTTTGTGAGGCCCGAGTGTCCTGAGGTTCAGATAAAGTGGTCAACAAACAACTGGACATCCTTTGGAGTGTGTTTCATGATAGCCAGACATCAGCAACATGAGATCACTTTGAAGATTTTCTGTGATCTTTCTATGAGCCTTGAGCCATTGCAGATTGAAGAGGTTGTGTCTGTCCAAAACTGAAAATGTACTCCTATGTTGAGATCTTTGAGTGCAGCTGGTGACCAGAACCAGACCATTAAGCAGCCTTGCTCGGTGTCATTGGAAACAGAAATGACATGAGATGTGGCACAATTCTGCATTACACCGTCCAACATGTTAGCATGAAATGAGAGAATGGTTCTGATCATTTTTATAGAGCAGCCATCTTTGTACAGCACCTTCAGTAGGCTTTCGTGGTTTACTAATAATAATAATTGCTTATTGTCACAAGTAGGCTTCAATGAAGTTACTGTGAAAAGCCTCTCTTCACCACATTCCGGTGCCTGTTCAGGGAGGCCGGTACGGGAATTGAACTCGCGCTGCTGACATTGTTCTGCATTACAAGCCAGCTGTTTAACCCACTGTGCTAAACCTGCCCCTATGTCAAAGACCTTGGTCTGATCAATAAACACCGTCGAGAAGACATTGTTCTTTACACTGGACTATTCTTGAATTTGACAAAGATAAAATTAAAGGTGTTCAATGCTTTAATTCCAAATTGAGCAGAAGAGGACAGTGTGTTTCCTAATTGAGCTCCTCTGTACGTGAATGATCAGGTAACCTGGCATCAGCTCCTTGGATTGTACCCATAGACAGTTGCTTCATTGCTTTGATGACAATCAGATCAATGTGACACTTTACTTAACTCAAGACATTGCTAATCAAGCATATTGATATTTTATTTCATAAACTTGTGATCAAATGCCTTTAACTGTAAACCTTCAGTTGTATTTTTGGGAACAGTTTCCAAAATATCCTCCCTCCAGTGGAAAGATACATTTGCCTGAGGGATTATTGTGAAGTTTAGTTTGCACTGACTTCCTTTAACTTGGATCAAACTTTGTCCTAAACAGTGAGTTACTTTGTAAGATGAGTCGAAAATACCCTGGATAGGTGCTGCAATTAAATTCATTCTGATTTGTTGAAATATTCTGTAAACCTGAATTAAAATCCAGACTGAAGTTAATGTAAGACTCAATGGGTCATGACATAAAACTAAGTATTTAATAATTAACATGGGATTTGCCGGTACACGTCTAAATCTGTAAGATGCCAATGCATGGCTGTATCATCTATTAAGCTAGAATAATAATGCCTTTGTCTTTGTTTTTATGGTTTTGTCTTTATCGTAAATTATTTAAATATTTTTATCACTGCTCCTTCACTGTCACTTGGCCAAAATCCTGGAACTCCCTTCTTAACAGCGTTGTAGGTGTACCAACACCACATGGACTGTAACGATTCAAGAAGGCAGTTAGGGATGGGCAATAAATACTGGCCGAGTCAGCGATACTCACATCCCGTGAATAAGTCAAAAGAAATATCTGTCTCCTCTGTCTTTGAGTGACACGTGTTTTGTGCCACTTTCAATCCTTGATGAAAAATATTGGAAAAGCCACACCAGGAACTTTGGCTCAGCCATTAATGTCCTCCCTCTCCCAGGTGCCTAATCTTGATAATTTGCAACCTTGGCATCTTATCTGACCATCCGCTGAGCTTCCAGCTAGACAGTTGCCTATTTCATATCAATAGTTGCCTATTTTCACCTTGGTATCATTGTCCATCTCTGCCCTTGGTTCAGCTCATCTGTTTCTGACACTCTCATGCATTCCAATATTACTCCACACTTACTCTATTACTCTAATTTACTCTAACGCTCTCCCGCCCAGCCTCCCATTTTCCAATCCCCATAAATGTGAACTCATACCAAACTCTGCTGTCTGTATCCTAACCTACACTAAGTCCCATTCAAACATCACCCAGATGCTCGTTGACCTAAATTGGCTCCCAGTCCTTCAATCCCTCTCTTTTAAATTCTCCAACTTGTGTCAAATCCCTCCGTGACCTCGCCACTCACTCTCCTGGTTTAGCTTGCTCCTTATAATCTAGCACGTTGGCCAGTCCTAAGGTCTCTTCAGGTAGTTTGGTGTCAAATGTTGTTTGCTAACACTCCTGTGAAGCACTTGGGACATATTACTGTATTCAATGCAAGTGATCGTTTAAAGAAATGTATGTTGCAAAAACAATAATGAAACCATTACAATATAATGATGAAGGTTTTCTAAAATTCTTGGGATTTTGCAAATGGACTGGAAACATCTTCCTAGGACTGTATTTTCTATTGTCATTAAACATGCCAGCATGCCGTTTATGCAGGGAAAGATATTGAAGTGTATTATGCTGGTCTAGTAGTTCAGAGGCAACGACTAATGCTTTTGAGGCAAATATCACCATGGCAATGGAAGGAATTTGAATTCAATTAACTTTAAAAATCTGGAATAAAAAGCTAGGTTCCGTATTAATGATCATGAAATTGAATCAGATGGGCATTTATGGGACGTACATGCTACCAAACCAATGTGTTCAGCTCTCAACTGTCCTCTGAAATTGCTGAACAAGCCACCCAGTTGGAGTTGACTTCCCACCACCTGCTCAAGGACAGTTAGGTTTAGGTAATAAATTCTGGCCGCAGCGACACTTGCATCACAAGAACAAATATATTTTTAAATGGCTCAATGGTAGCACTCTTGCCTTTTAAGGCATTGGCTCGTCCTACCTCAGAACCTGGGCATATGATCTCAGGTGACACTTCAGTGCATCTTTCTGATAAAACGTTGAACTGAGGTCCAGCTTACCTATTCAGGTGGATGTAAATGATCCCTTGACAACAGTTAAATGAAGAGCCAAACCATTCTCCCGCTGTCCTGGCCAACATTTACCCATCAACCAACATCAAAAATAAAGATGAACTGATCGTTTTCCAGCATAACAGCAATGACAAAACTTCAATTGTTGCTTTAGCTACGAGTGATTTAAAACATTCTGCTGCCATAAAAGGATATAATTGTCAGTCTTTTAACTGGATTTTACTTTGGCTTGCACAAGAATCAGTAGCAACCTTCTATCATGCAATATAGCAGGTGTGGATGTGGGGAGGGGTGGTTGAGCTGGGAGGGGAAATCTAAGCGTCCCTTGTGACACATGGCTGTGCCTACCAGCCCCCGATTTCAAGCTCTTCAGGCTTTGATTCTGTTCCCCTTTTTTGTCTTTTTAATTTGACAGGAAAGCCACTGCTGTTCCAGCTTCCCGTTTAAAATAGAGAACAATAATCTCCCAGCAATTTCAGTGCAGTTCATTCACCTGGCCAATTCCAACTCGTCCAGGCAGGTAAGATTAACAATTACCCCTTTGTTTTTGTTTTCACTGCATGACCATACAGTGGCCATAAAATACGGCGTCAGTTTGTGTCAGCATTAATTGTACCACAAATTTCTTCATGTTTGAGTAAAGCTTTTTTAAAAACTTGAAATCCAGCTGCTGAGAAAAACTAACAATGTTCTTCCAAAAATGTGTTTTCAAAGCTAAAGCGCTGAATTCTCTTCTAATTCTGAGAATGACTCATTCGCATTATGACTCATTAAAAGCACCCTGATGAAATGAACCTAATATAAGGATCTAAATAACTAAATTTCATTATATTACTTTATCAAAATAATTCTGGGTGAAAACATTTGTGATTGGAACCTAACGAATTGCTGAAGAGAGCCTCAAGTAACACTTTAAGTGCCAGGTCATTATTTTTTCTAAGACCCTGTAGCCCAAATCTATCAGTATTTGTTTCAATTCAAATGCAGCTCTCCTTGCCTTGAGCCACCACATTCTTGGAGGTGACTTTTTCAAGGTTGTTCCCTAATTTATTCCCCGTCAGGTTCCTTAAAGTAATTTGTGCAGTTCTAAATCTTGCCATAGAATAGAATGATAAGATTTTGTGATGAAATCTGGTATTGATAGGAGTGGAACTGGGAATACATAATGAAATTAAATAATGGATTTTGAATGGCAGCTGCTGCATTTCATTCTTTAAGAACTCGTGCCTTGAAATAAGCTTGCTTAATATTGATAACAAACATGTTAATACATTTGCTTGAAATTCATTTTGAGCACCCAATTATTTCAAATGGGCTCATGCCTTTGTTGAAATAGCAACAAGGAGATAGATAAATTAACAGCTTTGCAAACAATACAAAATCACATTTGTATAAGTTGCATTTAGTGTTTGATATAATTGGGAAACATGCATTTTGCGTGTTTTTCAATTTTCATTTCCATATGATGAATGTAAAGACTCATCAGAGACAGATATTAAATATAATGAACCCAAAATTTCCTCGGTCCCAATTTGGTTAACCTGTGATCCTGCCCATTGATCTACTCAAGCACTTATACCACCAGAATTTGTCAGGTCAGCAAGCGGGCACCTCATTTATACAAGTGGAATTTTGTGCTCTCTTTGACAAATTGACCCACTGATGGATCTCATATCAGTTCACCCACTCTTTGTAGTGTCTTTTATCCACAGCCTGGGGAGCAGGAATCCCAGGTCCTGAGGGACACTGCTCTTGTCTCAGCCATTCATTAGGAGGTTTCTGAATGTAATGTTATGAGCCAGGAATAATACAATAATCCTATATCTTTATCATGTCAAAATCAATTCTAGTCTCATTTAACCTTTGAGTTAATATGGCAAATGTTGTTTATATACATTTCCCTAGCGTGCCTTGATGAGAATGCCCATGCATTTGAATTGAACTTCTGGATTATTAGATGACGTTTGCACATTGGATGTTTTGCAAGATTTCTGGCTATTCACACTGGCAGGATGTTACAGTCTTGCCAATGGCGTATGCCTGTTGACAAAGGTGGGACCAAAAGATCCCTTCACCGGCTACTGGCGAGCTGCCCTCCACCCATGCAGAACACACCACGGAGGAGGAGGAAAATGCTGCCAAATTTGTTGTCAAATCTGTTGTCCTATCAACAGCAATATTGGTGCTTGGAACCATTGTATACAGCTATGGATATAATATTGAGTTTGGCTCCTGGTTGATTGCAGAACCCGCACAGTGATCACAAGGAACGAAGGGTAGAATGTAAAACTAAAGGTTGATTGTCACGTATATCAAACTATTCCACTCCCCGAAGGGTTCTCCCGGAAGGTCAGGGTTTTTAGACTGCATAACTTCCTCTTGTTAAAGAGAAAGCCCCATCCCGTTACCAAGAAGTTCGTACTCGGTAGAGGTCATGGGGAACAGGATGGTCCACACCACATGACCTCTGCGGGGTTGTAACCGCGCCCCCCCCCCCCCCCCCCCCCGAGTCCTAAATAGCATTCACGTCAGCAGACTGGCATGAGGGCCCCTTTGTCCTCTTCGCCCAGGGTTGGTGCTCACCTATTATTAGGGCAGGGTCTGATGGCATATACTGGACAGGGGAGCAATGTTTTCGCACGGAGCGCCAGAGTGGAGACTGTGCGGCCAGTTCAGCAACAGGAACTGGGTCATTGGTCTCTACTGGTGTCTAAATCTCCATCTCTAAGTTGGAATCCGAAACGTCCTCATCCATCACCTCAGCATCCTGGGGTTCCGTGGCCAATGGGGCCGGTGGTGGCAGTGAAGTAGGGGGAAAATGCAGGACTGGGGCATCTGGGAGCAGGTCCGGAAGACGAGGGACACAACTGTGGAGGTGGCCCATATACCTCTTTGACTCGCGGTCTTGCACTCGCACCTTATATGATACTGGCCCGGTCTGTGACTGTACCATACCCGGGATCTAAGTGGCCCCGTCACCAAAGTTCTGGATGTGCACCAAGTCGCCCGATGAAAAGTTGGGTAGAGGCGTTCATTTGGCTGGTCCGCCTTGGACCTGTCCTGGTTATGACGAACGGTCCTCCCAATGCCCAGAGGCACCAGACTCAACCGAGTGTCAAGGCGGCATCCCATGAGCAGCCTGGAGGAGGAAACCCCCAGGTGGCATGTGGTATGGTCCCGATAGCAAAAGTGGAACCTGGCTAAGCCCTGAGGTCCGGTAAAGAGCGGTGTTGGGCCCTGTATAATATAACGAGCCTGACACGGAATAACTGCAGGTCCACCTTGGTACAAGCCTGAGTATGAGATGCCTTGACCAGTAAAGAGTCCACGAAATGTAGGATGGCGATGACCTTGCTGGCCGAAGCAGGTGTAGGCAGCTGGTCAGAAGGGGGTGGTGGTTTAACGCATTCGGGAGGGGACTCTTAGCCCCGGAACAGTGCTTCAATACGTATTCATAGAGCCCAGTGTTAGATCTGTGTGGAAGCAATAATGGGTATCACCCTGTCCTCCGTAAACAGTCCCAACAAAGGCTTATGGTCTGGGAGCACCATGAATGCTTGGCCATAAACGTACTGGTGAAATACTTTTACCCTGAAAACTACAGCCAGGCCCTCTTTCACATTCTGCCGTAGTTACGCTCCGCATCGGTGAGTGTCCTGAAGGTGAACGCTATGATGCCCCAAACCCCTCGGACAAGGCATCGCACGTCAGCAAGAGGGGCTTGGCAGGGTCAAAATGGGTGAACAATCGATAACTGCTTTTTGACTTTGGAGAAAGCTGCACATTATGGCTCAGCCCATTTCCATGGCTGGCCCTTTCTTAATAACTGATGGAGGGGGGCAATTAAGGTAGCCAGGCTGGGGCTAATTTCCTGTAGTAGTTAATGAGCCCCAGGAACGAAAGAAGCTCCGTCAGCCCTTCCGGGATTGGGGCCTGCGGATAGCCCGTATCATGTCCTCGGTCGGGTTCAGGCCGTGGCGGTCCACACGGTATCTCAAATATGTTGTCCCCGCAGCGTGGAACACTCATTTCTCCCTGCGCAGGCAAACTCTTGGTTGGAGGCCCCTGTAATGAGCACGTCGTCTAGATAGATCGCCACATACAGCAGCCCCCGTAGGATATTCTGCATTACCCTCTGAAAGATTGCACAAGCTAAGGAGGCCTCGAAAGGCAAAGGGGTTTATTCATACAGTCCCCTGTGTGTATTTGCTGGAACAAATTTCCAGGACCCACATCCAAAACCAGCTGGAGGTATGCGTGGTTCATGCCCCATTTTTCAAATGTTCAGCCTCTGCTGAGCTTCATGTATAGGTCCTCTTTGCGCAGGGCATGACAACGATCCAAGCGAGATAGCCTGTTCACAGTCATCTTATAGTCACTGTAAAGGTGAATGGAGCCATCAGGCTTAATCATGGGCACAACTGGGCACAATTGGTGAACTGCACCAGGCGGATTATGCCCAAACTCTCCAATCAGTCCTGTTCGGCTTGTACTTTTGGTCGTAAAGCATATGGAACTGGACGGGCATGAAAATAGCGTGGTTGCGGCGATGGGTCAACAGTAATCTTGGCCGCTGTCCCTCTGATGGTGCCCAGGCCCTTCTGGAACACTTTCGGAAATTTTGCCAAGAGCCCTCTGGTCCGTGCGGATATTTGCGGCAAACCCGTTGCCAGTCGAGGTGGAGGTATTGCAACCAGTCGTAGCCCAGCAAGATCAACCCGCCTCCACGCACCACTGCCAAGGGTAGATTGGCCGATTACTGCCCATATGTGACCAGGATCACCGAGGTACCTGCAATGGCCAAACGCTACCCCATATACATTGCCATCTGGGCGACTGTGTGCCATAGAACAAAAAATTGGATGCCTGATCGGATCTGATCAAATGTTCAGCAGCTGACCATGGAGACTGCTGCCCTATACTTAACTCCATCCATATGGAGTGGCCATTCACCTGGAGCGTGACATCAGGGATCAGCATTACCCTTGGTGCCACTATACAGTGCAACTGCTGGCATGGGTCATCTTCCTTGCCTAAGTAATATGGCTGGTCGCTGGGAGGGCGGTCATTTCTGGTGGTACGGTGAGGGGTGGGTGTTCTCGTAGCCAACTATCACCCTGGTCACTGGCAGTGTTGCTGGCCCATACCGCGGTCCAGGTCTTCCTGCTTGGGGGAGGATGTTCGATGGCTCTCTGGGTCCCTTTGTAGAATTAGCAATATGAACTATATCCTTCTGTTATTTGATATAGATCTCATAATTCTTTTGTGCACCATGCTAAGAGTATGAGCTTGAAAGATATCCAATTAATTTTTGTGCAATTCATGTGAAATTATATAATACCAGTATTGAAACCACTTATTTGTTGGACGACAAGCTTATTTGTGGTGAAATTTAAATGATTTTTTGCAAGCTCCAGCTTCACTAACAAAATAACAATCTATTGCAAATAAATCAAAGCTTTCTCAACCTGGCATAGCAAAGCCACATTGTGTTCAAATAACTAAAGTACGAGGATATCTTTAGATTGTTTTCATTTAGTGTTTGGGATGGGTTGGTATCTCATCCAGAGAAACATAGCCTGTAGCCTTTCACAGTTATTTTCCTTCTCCAAGTAGTTCCTGATCAATATAAAGGTCTGATCCCACTTTATCACATTTACTGCCTGCCAAGAGTCATTAATCTCTCAACGGATGTTTAATTTTTCACAGTAAAATCAATCTGGCTGATCACTCCTTGTCATAGCATTTTTGGGATTAACAGTTTCCCAGATGTGCACTAGAATTCAAGTAAGCAGCGACAAATGAATTGCAAAGTTGCGAGATCCATTAAGTTTGGAATTAACTGTTACTGTGGGCTGAATTTTAATCCTCAGGTGCGCAAGGGTTTGAAGTCAGCTGTGGGTTAAAGGTGTGTTTAATGACTCAGAGGAGGCTGGCGGGAAACAAACATATATTTATTTACGCGCTTTACAAAGGTTTGCATTATGCAGCATATCACTCCCAGTGCAATCGTAGCTGGGAGGACTAACCACACCAGGCTCGGTTTTGGGCCTGCTTTTATATTAGCTCATAACCAGATATGTTAACCTCCACCACATATCTGGGAAGCCCGTACATGTGTCACACGGGGAGATCTATCATGGTTTCCCGTTGTCCTCATGGGGGTTAGACACCCTCCAAAGTCTGAAGGTCCCCCTTCAGCTGCCAATGGTGGAGGCCTTCTGCGCCGCTTCACCGTGGCTGCGTTTCCTTCCATGGCGGCTCCGGGTCGGGTGGAGTGTATCAATTAGTTGATTGGCATTTTTTGGTTGACCGCTGAAGAGTTACTACTGGGATGTCGGCACCGGACACACCTGGATGCTGTGGAGGTCATCCTGCATACCTCCAACCACTTTGATTGGGCACCACAATCGCAAGAAACATGGACCCCATAAACGGTCCCGCAAAATCCTCATGGAGGCAAACAAATAGGTATCCCGGCCATTCTCAAGGCTGAACCCTGACCATTACGAGTCCTACGACCACACAGTTGGTAATGCGACCGGCTCTCTTCTTCATCCTCCGGTGGAGTATCCTGCAAAGGTAGTGTCCGAGATCTGAACTCTACAGAATTGTATTGGGGTTGATCATTGGAGGAAGTCTATCTGGACCTGGAGGAAATTTGAAAGGGTGATCAGCCCAACTATGGAGGCCATTGTCCATGGACCCCTGGAGCTCCTGCACACATGCCTTCATGTGTTCATGAGAGAGAGGGAAAGCTCAGTGGCTTGTTTCAAATCGAGACTGATTTTCGCCAACCGTTGCCCTTGCTTGGCCGCATCATTAATACCACACATATGTCAGTCCCTCAACAACTCAGCGAGGAACAGTTTGAACTTGCAGTGTTCAGTCAGATACCAAAGAGAAACTGCTGGAAAATCTCAGTAGGTCTGGCAACATCTGTAGGGTTGAGAAAAGAGCTAATGTTCTGAGTCCAGATGACCCTTTGTCAAAGCTCTGACTAAGGGTCACCTGGACTCGAAATGTTAGCTCTTTTGTCTCCCTACGGATGCTGCCAGACCTGCTGAGATTTTCCAACATTTTCTCTTTGGTTTCAGATTCCAGCATCCGCAGTAATTTTCTTTTACCCAGTGTTCAGCCAGATGGGAGTCTTGGGGTCAGAGTGGTCCGAAATCATAGTGACCATCTCATTAAAAAACCTGCGCCAGATTCTCCATTGCTGAGACTAAATGTTGACGCCGGGGCACGATTGGTGGAGTTCTACAGCAGCAAATCTGGCACCGCACCTGGACCAATTCAATGACTATTGAAGGGTCAGCACCGGACTCACGTGGAACACAATCGATTCCAAGGAGAAACAGTGCGGGATTCGCCCGGTCCGGGATTGTAAGCTGCAGCCGCATATTCATTCCCCACACACTCATGCCAGCCAACAGGATGGTTGCAAAATGTTTGGCCCCGAGATTCAACGAATCATCAGAAATGGAAGCCCTGCTGGAAGTGGCGGACAACCCTGTATCCCGGGCTGAGAAGAAGTCTGCCAGCTGCTGCTGTTCACCGGGCCTGGACGCAGGTGGTAGAGGTCCTCAGAGCCATGGGCAACATCATCCGGACTGGCCAGCAGTGACAGAAAAAACTACATGACATCCTCAGGGCGGTCAGGGTGAGTAGGCAGCACTGTGCCCCGCACCAACCTTGTCCACACACCAGTAACCCACCCTTCCCAGCCAGAGGGCAGCCAACTCCCATCCTGCAACACATGCCAGCACCCATACCGGCCACCCTGCCCGGGTGCTCTGGCCACTGAAGCCACCAGCTACCCACCCCTTGGGCTGCACGCGTTGGACTGTCGAACAATGTGCATTTTCTGTGCCCATCTCCCCCGCCCGCCCCCCTCTGCCTGCCCCCCCAACCCCCCTCCCTCCCCGCCAACCCCCCTCCCTCCCCCTCTCCCTCCATCCCAACCCCCAGAAAAGGCTGCTCATAACTGCCAGGAGTGGGAAAAGACAGGAGAGGGCCACCGGACCTGCGGCCCCTCATCGCAGCAAAGCAGAGGGCCCTGGATGTGGTCAATGGGCCAGAAGAAAGGGAAGTCGCCAGGGTGGAGGTCAGCACCAGGCGAGGAAGTGAGACCCCACTACATTGCGGGTTCCCATGTCATGTGTGTCATGCCATGACTACCCCCACATGACCCTTCCCCACGACCACCATTCCCACACCACCTTCACACCCACACCAGCCCCAAACCCACGCTCCACCACCACTCCTCCAGCCCCCTCCCCTCTCCCCAACACATCCCTACCAGCCCCACACACCCCCAGCCCACGATGCAATCATGCATCTTGTCTCGTGTCTTGCAGGAGCTGCTGGTGATGGGCAGGCCCTGCAGGTGTCCCCCTGGAGACCCAGGACAGGGTACCCTTTTACAGGCAGCCATGTGCCTGAGCCCACCTGGAGATTGCAGCGGCGCTCCTGAATGTGGCCTAGTCACAGCGGGCCGTGGCTGAGAGTGGCAGTGGCATTGCCCAGGTGCTGGTTGACGCGGCACAGAGGGGAAGGTAGCCCAGTCCCAGAGGGAGATGATGCAATCACTGACTAATGTGGCACAGAACAGAAAGTGGTGGCATAGTCGCCGTGTTATGTGGCACAGTCCCAGATGGAGGTGGTCCACTCCCTGTTCTCCACGGCTACGAGCTTGCAGACCCTGGCCAAGATGGCAGTAGGCCTCAGGGACTGGCAGAGCCAGGTGGAGGGGGAGCCTCAGGAGTTTCCTCCGCTCACACCCCCGTCCCATGGAGTAACTTGGGGCCACCGGGCACCTTGAGGAAGGAGGAGGTAATGGGGCCCGTGCTGGTGACACCTGTGGGGAGGTGCCGGAACACTGCAGCACCGTGGATTTCCCTCCCACCTCCACCCCTGCCCTTCCCATGTCCCTTGCACATCACATGGACAGCTTGCATAATGGGGCAGACTACGCCACCTGGGATACCCGAGCAGCAACGGGGTCCATCCAGGCCAGGTTGCCCTAGATGACAGCTTCCAACAGGGACCCAGGTAACAGGGCAGGATCACCCACCCTGGTGGGAAGTACTATTGTGGGCATGAGTCAGATGCTGTCAAATGATGTAGAGCACCAAAGCTCATCCTGGAGCGGGTTGTCATGGACCATACCCACTATTACTGTCATCCCAGGGCCCGCACCCTGTAGTGAGGCAGGCATCATGGAGGAGATTGTAGGTGGGGGGATGGAGGGGGAGGGGCGAGGGGTGAAATGCGGTGTTAATGTCCAATGGCCAGTCCAGCCAGTCGGTGAATCTGGAGGCAATAAGAGCGTCCGTGCATGCTGGCCCTGGCGCATATGCTCTGCGGCCCCCTGTGCCTGGCGAGGCCTCAAGTCCTGCCCATCCTCACCCTCCCTGCATCCTCCTCGTCAGATGAGGACTGATATTCATCCTCCTTCTGCAGGACTTCGCCCCTCTGCTGTGCAATTTGAGGAAGGCGCAGCAGGACACAACAATGTGGGCGACCCTCCCAGCACAATACTGGAGGGTCCATCCAGGGCGATCACCCCTCCCCCCCCCCCCCTCGACCTTGGCAGGGCCCCACCCCACCCCTACCTGCCTGGCCAGTGTCAGGACTGGCAGCCCATGGTCACGCTTCTTCGTATCCTACCTCCTCTCTCTCCCTCATCAGTCATGGCAGGCCATTCGGAATTTTTTGGGCCTGCTTTTATGTTTGCTCATAATGAGCCCCTGGTGGCAGGCCTCCACCCCTACCTGGAAGCTCGTACTCCGCAAGCCCCACGGGGAGATCTCATGATTTCTACGTGGTCTCCAACCTACTGACTTCTGCATTTACTGTACTCAGTTAGACTGTGTGCTTAACTCAGGAAAGGCAGTATGTTAGCTGCTCAATTATAGTGATATCCACATTTGCAATTTTTCTGTGGGTCCATGGGTTTCCCAGGTTTCTTGGAACTTGCCAATGAAAACACTTCAAGAACAGCAACTGAAAGGGCTGGAGATATGAAAGTGCCAATAAGCACTGAAACCACACAGCTGCTTTCTTGCCTGCTTGTGTGAAAGGTTTTGTTCATAGCACTTTTGTTGAGAGGTTACTTTGAAAATCTTGGAGGACTATATATATAATTTTCACTTTGGATCTCGATCCAGTCATCGTGGGTTATGTTGTGTTACTTTGAACCTGGGATAAGACCAAGTTGGCCGGCAGCATCAGCATCACTACCAGCATGATAGCAATACCAGGGGCAGCAGTAGCTTGCTCGTCACAGAGTGGCAGCTCCACAGGGCAGAGGGAATCAGCAGAGAGGGGCAGCTCGCAGGAGGTCGGCAGACAGGGAGAGGATCAGCTTCCTGGACACCAGTGTCCCACAAGACTCAGGTTGTCATGCCAGGTGGTGGCAAGACAGCCTCAGCCTGTTGCAACAAGACCAGCTGCCACTGGACCTGTCAAAGTCACCGCGGCTCTCAACTTATTTGCCTCTCGATCCTTCCAAGGCTCTGCTGGAGATATTTACTGCTGAATCTCGCAGTTGGTGGCTCACAATTGCAAAGGCAGTTGATTGTTTTCCAGGGTCGCCGATCATGTCAACTTTGTCACCAACCATGCCGGTATGAATGAGCAGGTGTTCAGCATTCCACAGGTGCAGTGTATGATTGATTGCACCCATGTTGCCATTAAGGCACTCAGAAATGTTCACCAGCTATGGGTGCCTCCATTCCATCGCTGTGCACCTGGTCTGCAATCAGAAAAATAATATTTATAAAGCTGTGCAAACAATTCCTGGGCAGCTGCCATTGCACTTTTATCCTGGAACAGTTATCACTCTCTGTTCTCTTTACTCCTTGAAGCAAACTTAGCTGCCTGCTCGGAGACAAGAGATACTCATTTAAAAATCATCTGATGACACCCGTGAGAAACTCAGCCACCTAGACCCAGGAATGATATAGGAAAAGCCATATGTTGACCAGGTGTGTCACTGAACAAACCATTGGCATGCTGAAGATGCCTGAATAGTGTGGTGTTCTTTGCGTTGCTAAATTCAGGATGGTTGCCGTAGCGTCCACAAAGACCACAAAATAGCTTGAACTTGAACAAAGCTATAAATGTATTAACACTACTAATTTGGATTTGTACTCCTGAATAATACACAATCGATAATTAACATATAATCCAAACTCACCTACAACTAAGCTCTACACTATAATAAACTATGATCTGCACTTAATCACACCATATTTATTTCAGTCTCTCTCTCGAGCTAACTCCTCCACTTTTCTCTCCACAAGGCTTAGCATCAATGTCTTATCTACTTGTAACTAGAGATCCATCTAGTGGCTGATCTGAGGTCTCTCCACTTCTTCATTGAACAGAGGCCCAAACCATTGCCATCCATCATCATTCTACTCTGTCTGGCTGAACTTGTTCTGTTACTCAACAATTTATCCTTCAGCTTGCTCACCTGCAAATAAAAAGTGTGGCCAGGGGCCCCAGTTATAATTAGAGAATCAGTACAGTGCAGAAGGAGGCCATTCTTCCAGTTTCTCCACCTCCTTCACATCTATTTTGATGTTTCCACATTTGAAAACAACGTTTCTGACATGTCTGACTTTTTTTCTTTAACTATTCTCTGGTTGACAGGGTACTCAACTGGGTTCAATTCACTTCCAGTACCACTTAGCTCACTCTTTCCCCTCACTCACAGAACCATGATAGGGTCCCCCTTGCCCTCACTTTCCATCCACCAGCCTCCGCATTCAAAGGATCAACCTCTGCCATTTCCACCAACTCCAGCATCATGCCACTACAAAACACATCTTCCCCTCACCCACCCTATCAGCATTCTACAGGAACTCCTCCCTCTGTGACACCCTGGTTGACTCCTCCATCATGACTACTTTTTAGGTACTTTTTGGCGCAGCCATTTGGGCGCAGCCGTTTTGGCGCCAACCGTTTTGGCGCCGGCTGTTTTGGCGCCGGACGTTTTGGCGCCAAAATAACATTTCTTTATTATTAGCCTCAGGTGAGTTGGCTGGTGCGGGTGCGTTGAGTTGGGTGCTGGTGCGTTCTATCACCATCTGTTTATATATTGGCGTTATATATTGGCATTATTGACGTTTTGGCACCAAAATAACATTTCTTTATTTGTGAATTAGCCTCAGTTGAGTTGGCTGGTGCGGGTGCGTTGAGTTGGGTGCTGGTGCGTTCTATCACCATCTGTTTATATATTTTGTAACTAAACCAATTTGCCTACCCATATGATGGCTGAGGCAGTATCAACGAAACGTGGTAAAGAAAAATTTGTTCATAACGGATTCCTTTACGTCTTTGACAAAACAAGCAAAGGTGACAGCGAAGTGAAATTTTGGCGTTGTGAGCAAAAAAACCGGTGCAAAGCACGGCTCCATACTAAAGCTGCAAACGTGGTGAGGCAGCTGAACAGCCATTCGCATGATGCTTCTGCTGCACAAGTAGAGGTTGCACTCGTGAAAACTAAAATAAAAAAGAGAGCACAGGAAACCCTTGAGGCACCGACTGTAGTTGTTAATGAATGTTTGACAGACATATCCCAAGCTAGTCTACCAGCCATTCCTAATATATCTGCTTTGAGGAGAATGATAAGCAGAAAGCGTAATTATGTATTGAACGCCCCCACCAATCCAAGTGATTTACAACAATTGATTGTGCCAGAATGCTACAGGATATATGTCCCTCAACCAGGAGTGGAAGAAAAATTTTTACTTTGTGATAGCGGACCAGGTCACAACCGGATATTAATCTTCGGAAGACAGAGCTGGCTACAGCACTTATTGACATCTGATATGTGGTTTGCAGATGGCACATTCAGTATTGCTCCCAGCCTCTTTTCTCAGATATATGTAATTATGGTAAAAAAACACGGAGGAGTTACTCCTACGGTTTATGCTCTTTTGCCCAACAAGCAACGCACCACATATACGAGAATGTTCGCATTATTGAAAGAAATCGAACCCAACTTGAAACCCAGTTCAATCGTCTGTGATTATGAACAAGCTGCGCACAGTGCTATGAAAGACATATTCCCTGATGTTCAAATAAAAGGATGTTTTTTTCATTTAGCTCAAAATATGCAAAAACATCTAGCTAGTATGGGGTTCCGTAGTTTGTATAACACTGATCCAGATTTCGCGTTAAAAGCTAAAATGATTATTGCCATTGCCTTTGTCCCTTTGAACAAAATCGATGAATATCTGGATGCTTTAGCGACCCAACTGCCGCAAGAACTTCAAGATTTACTGAACTGGTTTGAAGATACATATGTTGGTCGTCTGAACAGACGAGGAAATGGTAGACGAACACCTTTATTTCGCCCTGAGATTTGGAACCTTTATCAGAGAACATTAAACGGGGAAGAACGCACAAACAATAATGCGGAGGCAGCCCACCGTCGATTGAAATATGAACTTGGCATGCATCATCCCACCATATGGAAACTAATTGATGGCCTGCGTAAAGTACAGAAAGGTAGAGATGCATATTATGAAAGGTTACTAGCCGGCCATGAACCGCCACAAAAACTAAAAAAGTATAGAGATGCAGATAAAAGAATACATGAAACTGTTCTTAAATTTGAAAACATGGATGCTATCGAGTACTTGAGGAGCCTTGCTCATAATTACCAAATGAACTAAACTAAAGGTTTTTAACTTTAGTTTTTAACAAAATGAACTAATTTAAGGTTTTTAACTAAATGAACAAATTTAAGGTTTTTAACTAAATGAACTAATTTAAGGTTTTTAATTTACAATAAAGATAAAAGAATACATGAAAGTGTTCTTAAATTTGAAAATTTGAGTACTTGAGGAGCCTTGCTCATAATCACCAAATGAACTAAACTAAATGAACTAATTTAAGGTTTTCTGTCGTCTGCGCCCAAACGGCCGCGCCAAATTGGCTGCGCCCAATTGTCCCATGGCGCCCAAACGGCGGCGTCCAAACGGCCGCGCCAAAACGGCCGCGCCCAATTGTCCCATCCCCCTACCTCCTCACCCCTTTTCCATGGTACCTTGCTTTTCAATCATAGAAGGTGGAACACCTGCCCTTTGCCTCCTCTGTCCTCGCTGCCCAAGACCCCAAACACTCCTTTGAGGCGAAGCAGCATTACACTTGCACTTCCTCCAACTTGGTCTATTGTATTCACTGCTCCCAATGCTGCCTCTACACTGTGGAGACTAAACTCAGACTGGGTAACCACTTTGAGGAACACCTTCTCTCAGTCCGCAAGCATAACTTCTACCTTCCTGCCACTTGCCATTTCAACTGAGCACCCTGCCCCCACATCCATATATCCATCCTCAGCCTGCTGCAATGTTCCAGTGAAGCTCAATGCAGACTGGACGAGCAGCACCTCACCTTCCAATTGGGCACGTTACAGCCTTCAGGACTCAACATTGAGTTCAACAATTTTAGACTGTGACTTTTTTCCCACAACTTGATCTTTGTTTTATCTATCCAAGGCATTTTTTGTCCCAGTGCAAACCCCCTGGCCCCTCCCCTACCAGGCCATCTGTTGCTCTTTCACAAGTTGTGCTTTCACTGAACACTGACCTTTATTATCGCATTAACACATTCTGATTTCTTACCTTTCTGCTATACTAGAACCTTCTCCTGCCATTAACACTTCTTCTGTCTCATGACCTACTTGTCTTTGGCACCTCTCTCCTCACTCCCACCAATCACTGACCTACTCTGATCCAGCTGTTGCACCCTCTCTTCTGCAGGATATAATCCATCAAGTTTCCCCCTCTCTTTTAACTCTGAAGAAAAGTCACTTGGACTTGAAGCGTTAACTCTACTTTCCCTCTAATAGTCAACAGGTTGCACAGCATCTGTGGAAAGAGAAATAAAGTTAATGTTTTAGGTTTATGACCTTTCATTAGAACAAGTCCCAAAAGGTGTGATTGTTAGGTGAATCGAACGTTCTGAATTCTCCATCAGTGTACCTGAACAGGTGCCGGAATGTGGTGATAGGGGCTTTTCACAGTATCTTCGTTGCAGTGTTAATGTAAGCCTATTTGTACAATGAAGATTATTATTAATGTTATAAATCCAGATTTCAACAGTTCACCGGTCACAGGTAATAAAACTAGCACTTTTTCCACTGCTACAAAACTACGAGGCTGTGTTCTCCTATCAGCCATTGCTTTCATTCCCTGCTGTGCTTTCTAGAAATGCTTTCTTGCCACCTCACAGGACCCATTCAGTCTTTGAAATTCGATAAATTGTCCAAACCTGTAGAGCGGGATTCTCCGGCCGCGTCCGCTGGCAATTGAAGAATCCTGCCCAAGGTCAATGGACTTCTCCATTGTACGCGACTCACCCGTGACATTCTTGTAACAGGAGTGGGAGAATCCAGCCCCTTAGACTCTGATTTCTTACTTTTGAGTTTTTTGGGATTAATTTCAGTAGCCCTTTAACCTCATGTCAATAACAAAATTGCAAAGGACTAAATATTATTGAATCATTTGGTGTATCGCTAATAAAAATAAATAATCCTGACATGAATCTTGATCCTTGATCTGATTGTATCCCTTTCAGTAAACCATATCTAGTAAAGAATTTGGTTATTTCCTCTATCACTCGGTTGGCTGTAATGTTTCTTAACAGTGTGGCTTCAGGAAATCTAATGGATATATCCATAATAGTTAACAAGTATTGATTTCCACTTTGCATTCTCAAAAGTTATTCAACACAGCTGACTAGAACTCTTGTAAAAAGTTATTTGAAAGCTGGAATAGGGATCAAAGTTGATTGCTTTATTTCAGTTTGGGGTTTCTCTAATACTTGACACGTGTGGCATGTTTGACAAAGTTCAACAACATCTTTATGTAGTCCTGTCTCTTAAAATTGTTTCTTTACCTTCACATGTGTTTTCTTTATTCCTAAAAGTCCCCCCAAATGGCATTTCATGAGCTATCCTTAGAATGTTTTTCCCATGCTCAGGAACTAACACAATTTGATATATTTCTGCCCATTTTACATTTGCACTAACAGGTGTAGGATGCCACTTTCGCAGTCATATGCAATCCTTTACATAATAACATTGAGGAATACAATGAGCCACCAATTCTGAGTGAGCCATTTGATAGATTTATTTTAATTTGTAATTGTTCTGCTATATTTTGACCAATCTCTTTGAACAAAACACATCTGTTTCTTGTGGTGAGATGCATCACTGTAAATACACAAGGGGTTAATGCAAATACACGAAGAATTAGGTAACTCAGACGTTGAATACTTCTTCGGACATCACGAGCACAATGACAGCTCCGACACAAAAAGTGATGACATGTGGTCCTTGAAGACTACGACTCAGACGATAATTTCATCATTGGACGTGGCGACCTCAGTACCAAATCTGAACCACAATGAGATGTGTTGGACAGTGAAGAATCTGACACAGAAATGGACAAGTTCTTCGGATTTGAGGATCCTCAACCCAGCACAGACGACATCCTAACCCAGAAGTAAAAGATTCTGCTGCGGCCTGACACCAGAGTCAGAGAGCGGTACAAGCCCACAGAGAGCGGCCTAACGCCACACCAGTGGTCCACACACCACGAACAGTGTTCCACGCACCACGAAGAGTCCCCGACTCCACACAGAGAGTGGTCCACGCACCACGAAGAGTCCCCGACTCCACACAGAGAGTGGTCCACGCACCACGAAGTGTCCCCGACTCCACACAGAGAGTGCTCCACGCACCACGAAGAGTCCCCGACTCCACACAGAGAGTGGTCCATGCACCACGAAGTGTCCCCGACTCCGCACAGAAAGCGATGACAGACTCCACAGTGGGACCACTGCTCGTCTCCACACAGAAAGACTCCACAGCGAGACCACTGCAGAACTCCGTTGAGAACCCACAGATCGACTCCACAGTGAGACCACTGCATGACTCCACACAGTGAACAATGCCAGATGAGTTTGCTCCACTACGACCAAGCAAACCAGCTTTCAAGGCAGATGACATACTGCATATATCGTAATCACAAGAAACAGTCCGGGCTGACAATACAGATGGAATACTGCATCACTACCACAAGCATAGAAAAAAAAAGAGTCCAAATCAGACAATGAAGTGATTTGACCACTTCTTGGTTCCTTAAGCACAGGAACACTGATGGCGTTCACAAAGCAATGACAACGTCAAAATCACCACTTCCATACCAAAGCAAGAAAGCCACTCAACCATATTAATTCATGAACTTTGGACTCATACATATTATTTGGTATTGTACAATCATCACTGACATCATGACTTGTACTTGTCATCACTTATCTACCTATTTTGTTCAATTTTCTTTAACACTGTACAGAAAATATGTAACACGAGAAAAGGGTGGATGTGGTGATATGCAACACTGTAAATGCCCAAGGGGTAAATGCAAATACACTAAGACTAAATAAACACTAGAGGAAGCACCAGAGACATCATGACACAGTCATTCAACCAATAGGCCAGTAAGATAGGACACGACCAATGGGCAGTCAGGACACATCCAGAGGTGACAGTACCACAAGGGGGCTACCCATTAAAAAGGACAAGGCACACATGCTCTTTCTCTTTCCATAGGCGACACTCAGAAAGACGGGGCAGATCAGGAAGCATCACACCCACTGCATGTACTAGAGCAGACTGGTTAGTTAGATTGAGTTACTATAGCAAGATCAGCAGGAGAGTCGAACTCAAGTAGGAGAATTGTTAACTGCTCAATAAATGTGTTAAACCTATCTCCAAGTCTAAACCTTCCTTTGTCAGAGTATACATCAAGGAAGCAGCTTATGATACATGAGGAAGCATAACACAACATTTATTTTCCTTTCTCTTTTCCATTTTCACTCAGATTACTATGGGTGTGTCAGGTAACCTCATCCCACTTTTCTCATCCTGTGCTCTTACGTCCTCCTTCCCTTATCTCATTTTATGTGCCTATGATCTCATTACCACAGAGTCAGAAAACCCCCCAGGATAGTTTGTTTGCAATTTTTCTGTAGATTGATTTTCTACCAGCTGTTCAACCACAATAGGTATCTGTGCACTAGCTGTACCATTCCCAAGAATGGATTGAATTCCTGCAGTGGGCAATGTTCCTCGCACTCCTACAACCACTTCTCCCATCTTCAAGCTACTCCTTAAGGTTCCTTTCACCAGAGGAATTTTTATTGTCTCACCATGGATACTGCTAACCAGAACCTCTTCCTTCAAAGTCTGTTCAGGACACAAATATCTTTATCTCATAACATTAGGGATTTACTGGCTCCTGTATCTCTTAATATTATAATATATTTCCCTGTTACATTTTGGAAACATGAAAAAAAACTTTCCCTTTACAGACAAAATCCATAAACATATCAGCGACCTGCTGATGTTTCTGACAATGGCACACAGGCTTCACTAGCCCTACCTATAAGCTTACTAAGAGCAGCATCCAAATTACCTTGCAACCAATTCATTTGTCTTGCTATTTTATCAAATGAATTTAAAAATGCCTCAACATTCTTTTTGTCAATTTTGGAAGTGCCTGTGCAAATCTAAACATCTGCCCATTAGGTTCATATACAGAGTGTGCACACATTTTCGCCCCTTCATTCACTTCTATTGTTTGTTCTTCTTCATGTACAAGCCATACCAGCTTCTCTTGTTTCACCAGTCTCTGATTTATTATTTTCTTACTTAAGACTTATAACGCCAACTGGCTTGTCATTTAACCACCAGCATAATGATCTGGTATGGCCCAGTTTATTACAATGAAAGCATCAAACTTTTCTCATTTCTCTCATTCGCTCAGCACTGTAGCTTTTACTTTGAGGTGAAGTCTCCTTGGAATTTTTAACTACTCTCTCTTGCTTCACTGTCTTCTCGCACCTTCATATTTTCTGTCTTTCTCAGATTTAAAAATGTGCCAAAAAGGCTTTGACATATGAACCAATTCATAATCATCAGCAAGCTCCATGGTTTACCTCACAGTTTTAACCCTGTGATCCTCCACATAATAATAATCACTTGTTGTCACAAGTAGGCTTCAATGAAGTTACTGTGAAAAGCCCTTATTCACCACATTCCGGCGCCTGTTTGGGGAGGCCGGTACGGGATTTGAACCCGCGCTGCTGGCCTTGTTCTGCATTACAAGTCAGCTGTTTAGCCCACTGTGCTAAACCAGCCCCTGTGAGTTCTTATAACAGCTGTTACTGAATCTTTGAATTCGTTCAACAGAATTACTTCTTGAAGTGCCTCATAGGTTTCTTCTATTTTTAATGCTCTTATCCATTTAGCAAAATTACTTTATTTAAACCTTTGAAATTCAATATAAGTTTGTCTGGACTGTTTTCTCATGTTTCCTAACTTTTGTCTGTAAGCCTCCGGTACTAACTCATAAACACTCAATGTAGCTTTTTTCACCATATCATACCCCCACCTTTCTTCTGACAATGACACAGACTTCACTAGCCCTACCTACAAACTTATTCTGTAAGAGCAACATCCAAACATTTTGCAACCATTTCATTTGTCTCGCTATTTTCTCAAATTAATTTTAAAATGCCTCGATGTTATCTTCATCAAGTTTTGGAAGCGCTTGCTCAAATCTTAACATCTGCCCACTAGGCTCATGTTCTTTCCTCATCCTGCTCCAGTATCTCTGCTTTAACTTCCAGCATTTTATGTTAAAATGCTCTTCCTTTCTCCTTTTCCTTGCCTTCCCTTGCTAATCTTTCCATTCCATGCCAAATTTCCTCATTTCAATTTCCTTTTGAAAAGCTCTCTCTCTTTCATTTTCCTGAATTTCTAATTTCTTAATTTCTATTTATTTCTCTTTATCTTTTTATTGCATTGCATTTCTAATTCTTTCATTTGTAATTGAATTTTAGCTAATTCAATTTCCTCACTTTTCAAAATACTTGGTCTATCTGACATCTCTTCTGCATTGAAATGCTTCACTATTCTTTCAATTACCTCAGCTTTCTTAGCCCTGTAGGTAATCCTAATTGTAATTTATTTGCCAATTCCATCAATTTAGCTTCAGGTACACTTCTCAAACTTTCCAATGTTACATTGTCTATTTCCAAAGAAGTCTTAGCCAAGGAAAGAGTCATGCTGAAGTCATCTTAATTTAATCACACGTCTCCTCACTTGGTTTCACCCTTGCTGACTCTCCCAAAATCAAGAAAGCTAATTGGGAACACTAGTTCTTAGCGGTGTATAATCTCAATTTGGTATACTGTGAAAAAAGATATGCCATCGAGTGCGGAACAATTCAGTTGTTGTTTGATCAATTAATGAAGAACATTCATGAACTTAACAGAAAAAACACATGACAAGGGCTACAACACACAACAGTTAATTACACTGAGGGCTATACATACGGTATTACATGAAGTTCCCATGGTTCACAACTACCTATGTTTCCTGAACACTGAGACACCCCTTTGTTCCCAAAGAACATTTAATAATACATAACTCTGTGAGGACAATCCAGCTGATAATTGTCATGCACAGGCTATTTGGCCAAGTTTGGGAAAGCCGTCTTCAGTTTCAGTGAAGGCAAACTCTTCTCCGTTCAAGTTTTGGATCTTAATCGATTACTTGTTTAGCATTAACTTGTTTTCAGGAGACCGTTTCTGGGTGACTGGGTGTGGTTGTGATGGTAGCTGCTGCTGTGTCTGCTCTCCAGTTATTATGCAAAGGTTGGATCATTCTTTCTCTTTGATGTTACCCAGCCTGTGGACCCGGCTTTCAGCAAATACGTCTGAATTTCCTTATGTCTCCACTTTGAAGTTACTATTTCAATACCCCACTGTTATCCCTTAATCACATAGGTAAGCACTTGCTATTCTCACTGATACTCTAATTTGGTTATCGAAATCTCTTCGGATAGCTGCCCTTATCAACTCATTTTGTTTTATTTTATTCCAATTTCATTTTAAAATCTTAATTCATGCCAATTATTAAGAGATGTGTGAAGACCATGTGCAAGATTAAGACATGGATCAGATTCTCAAGGCGATAATATTTCAGATGATCAGTATACACATATATAAAACCATTGAATTTTAGAATGGTCAAAGCACAGAAGGAGGCTAGACCAAAGAACAAGGAACAAAGAACAATACAGCACACAAACAGGCCCTTCGGCCCTCCAAGCCAGTACCGGTCATGATACTGACCTTGGCCAAACCCTCAGTACCCATCCTATTCATGTATTTGTCAAGATGTCTTTTAAAGAACAAAGATGCCCTTTAAAGAACCACTTGGCCTATTGTTTCAGTGTCAGTCCACTGCACAAGCAACTCATCTGGCCCCACTCCTCCCCTTTTCCTTTTCTTTACAGATAACTATCCAACTCTCTTTGCAAGGCCTGAATTGAGTCTGCCTCCAACACATTCTCAGACAGTGCATTCTAGATTTTAACCATTTGCTGTGTAAAATTTTTTTTACTCATGTCACCATTGCTACTTTTTTCAATCATCTTAAATCAGTGTCCTCTGATTCTTGATCTCCCCCATAAATGGGAACAGATTCTCTCCGGCTACTTTGTTCAGAGCCATCATGATTTTGAACACTCCTTTGAAATATTCTCTTTACTTTCCCTTTTCCAAGGTGAACAGCCCCTGCTTCTCGAATCAATCTTCATAACTGAAGTTCCTCACCTCCACAATCATTATCGCGAATCCTTTCTATATCCCCTCCAATGACTTCACATCCTTCATGAGCTCTGGTGCGCAGAGCTGGACACAATACTATAGCTGAGATCAAACAAATTGTTTACACAGGTTTATCATAACTTTTATGTTTTTGTACTCTATGCCCATATTTATAAAGTCCAGGATCACCACTCTCTGAACCTAACCTACCATCTTCGATGATTTTTACACATATACCCCAGTTCCCTTTGCACCTGTGCACCTTCAGAGTTGTATCTTTTATATTATCGTGCCTCTCCTGTGCTTCCATTGAAATGTAGCACTTGTAATGAATGTCGGATTTTAGATACTTTGGATTATAAGTATTTAGTGAAGTAAGAGGTAAAAGCCTGGGTTGGAGTGTGTTTGAGTGCTGCAATCATGTTTGAAAAGAATTTGGTTTGAATGACCACCAAGTTTTTCGGAGCCTAATTAATTAGTTTGCAGCTTGCTGGGATTATGTCATTGCTGGGTGGAGCTAAGGCATCAGGGCCTTTTGAGAAAACATTTATCAGTTTCAGTTCTGATCTTGCTGAAGGTGTGCACAGTGAAACAGTTCTGCTCTTAGTATAAATTAGTTAAAAGAGATTACTTGTATTTAAAGCAGTGCGACCTATCTGAGGACAAAGGGGGAATTGAAACAAGCCATTTGAAAACAGCTTTTGAAGACATCGAGCCAGAGGTTCTGCAGGGGTTTGAACTGGAGTCAGATCTGTTCTGTAAAGCAGTGCCAAGAGATTTCTTTCTCAAAGAATAACTCTGTGAATCAAATATTACTCTGTGCCATTGGTGTTTAGGATGGATTGAGAGCTGAGATGGTCTATTTTAAATAAAGATAGCAAGTAAGGGTATGGTATGCACTGTGTTGAGTAGTATTCTTTAAGATGTAATTGTAAGCATTTTCAGATGTGATGTTAAAGATTTTAATACTGTGTTAGTAATAATATTTTGTTTTAATATACCATATTTCTATTTTTTTTTGTGCAATCACTCCTGGAGCGAAGTATCCTTTCCTCACAGTCTTACAAAAATAAAGTAAAACATTTGGGTTTTGGTGCAGTATCTTATCCACTGTTGGGGTCTAGTCTTGGATCATAATACACTTCACACTTCTGCATTAAACTTAGCTGCCACATTTCTGTCCATTCCACCCACCTATCTATGACCTCTTGAAATCTTTCACTGACCTCCTCATATCCTCCTTCACAACACTTGCAAATTTTGTATCATCTGCAGATTTTTTAATTGCGGCCCATACATCCAAGTGTAGGCCAAAATATATACCAAGAACAGCAAGGATCCTAAGCCAGACCCATGGGAATCCCAACTCTATATTTCCTCCAGTTTGAAAAGCAAATATTCACCATTATTTCTCCCTGTCACTTAACCAATTTCATAGGCATGCTGCTATTCTCATTTTTCTTCCATTGTCTCTAACTTTGCCGAAAAGTCCATTTTGCATTTTGTCCCTTTGGGAAGTCAATGTACACCACATCAAATGCATTATCCTTGTTAACCCTCTTTGTTACACCATCAAGCAAGTTGTGCTGGCTTTCGTTTATTAGTTTTTGTCCCCAGTTGACATTACTAAAAGCTTACCCACCACTGAGATTATACTGTCTGGCCCATAACTGACAGGTTTATTCTTGCATTCATCCTTGAAAAAAAATCATAGCATTTGCATTTCTCCAGACTTCTAGCACCATTTCTTTATCTAAGGAGGATTAGAAGGTTATGGCCAGTGACTCCATAATTTTCATTCTTACCTCCTCTGTATCCTCAGCTGCATCTGATCAGGTCCATGTGATGTATTAGCTGTGAGTACAGCCGGCCTATCTAATGCTTCCTCGTTATCAATTTTTGGCCCATTCAGTGTCACAACCACCTCCTCTTTCAATATTACTTAGGCAGCAACTTTAGACATCAAGTTGGCAAAAGTGAGTGATGTCATGTGACAACATGTCTGGTACTCAATTCTGTCATCTGATAGCTCGGAGGGCCCGATTTCTGACCAAACACTCTAAAACTTTGCTGATGTCCGGCATCTCCTTAGCAATGGTTCATTGCGTAATGGCTGAAGGAATGCCTCTGGTTCTGAGCCGCTCCTTCATATTTTGTGCTGTCTTCTCCTGCAAAGAATGAAATGATTGGAAAGAGTGCATTTGCTGGGAGTGACTATGAGGGAGAGATATGGCATTGCATAAATTGATGATTGATAATTGGTGACTGTCGATGGTGGATGGATAGAAAGGGTTGAGAGGAAATGCATGACAGAGCAGGATGATAGGCAAAATAAGTTTGTGTGTGGAGTGCTGTGCTGAGATTGGGGGTGCTACGCGCATGAGAAGGCAGCAGAATGTGCCAGTGTACTCACATTTCTGGATTTCTTGGACCATTACACTGTGGCATAGAACCCATCAATATTGCACCCATGTTGTCTACATGGACAACCGCCAACCGCATCTTCTTTGATTCACTGGCAGGTTGCTTCCTCCCATTAGTAAGAAATGCATTTCCCTGGGACCAGCATCAAATTATGTAAGGCATCATTAAAACAAAGCAAAATCTCTGAGTGCCGAAACTCCATTTTTGCCAATTCCTTTTATTCTACTCCCAACTCCAAATTTTCCATGTGGTATGTCCCTGTAAATACTGGGGTTGAACTCTCATCATACAGGTCATGGTCATGCCTGCTCATACTAACTGGTTGAGAAACCAAGCAATAATTTGTCAATGCGCTGGCTGGGATAAAACGCCACTGGTCGATGCACTGTACTTCAAAAACTTTCACCTTCACCAACCAATGCCCCCCCCCCCCCCCCATTCCTTGTGCGGGAACAATTAAAATCCAGCACTATGGTATTCAGACCTTACTCCTTTGTAATTAATTATTAATTCCCATCATTACATTTCTTTTCCAGCTGATCATGGGGTTTTTATAGCTGTGTTATTTTATACTCGCAATTATTATTATAATACCAGGTTTTCACCAAATCACAGACTGGGGGCAACTAATTAAAACTTAAGCAATGCATGCCACTGCGATGTGTTGTTTCAAGCAATTAATTAAGATCAGTAGCCTTTGAAATACTGAACATTAATATTCTAATGGAGACTTTGCTCCATTTTATTGTTTATGGAAGAGGAGCTTATGAATGAGTAGGATCTTGACAGAAAAACATTGTGACAATGCATCATGAGACAGCTGCGTGGTGACCTGGGGAAAGCAGCCAAAGGTAGAATTGGCTTGGAAAATTAGTCGTACAATTAGCATATAAATAGGAAGTGTATATTGTGAATGAGGAAACATACCAGCAACCAGCAAGTGACTTGAAAGACAACAATTTGAAATATAAACAAAATTGTTGGAACTGCACATCTGGACTACCAACAGCTAAGAAATAGAGTCTTATTTTGGGTTCAGACCCTTTTCCAGGACTGGAAGAAGGAAGTGAAACATTTCATTTTCATGCAAAAGAAAGAAGGGAAGGGAGAACAACACGTACAAGTCAGGAATGTCCAATTAAATAACTGGGTGAGAGTTTCTCCATTATCAGCAAAGGCCAATGTCAGGCGGGAAGAGATCATTGAGCTGAGCCCACCAACGGCAGTAAGTTATTTTCCCGCCATAATAAAAATATTGTGGTCATGGGTTCCATGACCTATTGTTGGCGGGCGGCCTCTGCTACACCAGCCCCACCATCAAATCACCGACGTGATGATCCAGGTGTCATTTTTAAAGACCGCCCATATGCACATCTAGCAAACCAGGAATTAATCTTCACACAGGTGCATCCCCCTGGCACCCCCAGAATCTCCCTAGAATCCAGCATACATCAAGCTGGCACAGACAGCATTGCCCTGGAACTATGCTAGCATTACCTTGGTGCCCCCAGCACTTTCCTGGCATTACCCCGGCATTATCTTGGCACCCCTGGTGTTCCAAGAATTACCCTGGCATTACCCTGGCACAACCCTGGCACTATGCTGGTAACCCCAGCGAAACCCTTGAATTAACCTGGCATTACCTTGGCACCTCTTGGCACTAGCCTGGCACAACCCTGGCATTGCCCTGGCATGACCCTCTTCCCCCAATTATTACACTCACTTCCGAGCTCCCTAGGAGATCTGCCCGCCAGGTGCATATTTCTGAGACCAGTTGTGCATCATGCCGTTCTGACACCGGTCACTGTGGATGGATTTTTCTGACGTGGGGGGGTGATTCCAGCTTGTGGGCCCGATTGCAAGATGTTAATTTATTACAATGAAGTTGCCGAAGTTGAATGGAGGGAAATATGACCTGACACTTGTAGGGGAAAGGGACAATTGCTTCTTGTTTTTACACCATTGTGAAATGTGACTTTGGCCCTCTTGGGATATTTTCTGCTCCTGTTGCCAAACCCGCCTGACACAAACAGGAGCAGAAAATACAGGCCACTGTGTCAGTCAATAAGTTCCACTAAGTCAGCCAATGGTTGGAGGCTAGGCAAGACGTATTACAAGATTCACACATAATCTATAAACTCAGCAGAGTCTATTTGAATAGCACATTACAGGAAAAAGTTTACCGAATCGTAGAGTCTCTATCTTCAGAAACAAGTAGAACATTTGACCGAAACTGAGGCAGCCGCCGAGATAGTGAGGGAGACTTTTCCTTCAGAATGCAGTAAGTGGAGGATAGTTACACACAAATCAGGTCCATCAAATCAATCCCGGTTATTTACAGCAGTATTTTTCAAACTTTCTCCCCTGCGGGCAGCACGGTGGCTCAGTGGGTTAGTACTGCAGTCTCACGGCGCTGAGGTCCCAGGTTCGATCCCGGCTCTGGGTCACTGTCCGTGTGGAGTTTGCACATTCTCCCCGTGTTTGCGTGGGTTTCGCCCCCACAACCCAAAGATGTGCAAGGTAGGTGGATTGAACACGCTAAATTGCCCCTTAATTAGAAAAAATTAATTGGGTATTCTAAATTTAAAAAAAAAAACTTTCTCCCCTGTACTCACTTTTACCAACCAGCCGACCTTTGGGACCCACGACGGCCGACCATTGGGACCCATGCCAGTCAACCTTTGGGATCCATGCAGGCCAACCTTTGCGATCCATGCCGGCCGACCTTTGGGATCCATGCAGGCCAACCTTTGCGATCCATGCCGGCCAACCTTTGGGATCCATGCAGGCCAACCTTTGCGATCCATGCCGGCCAACCTTTGCGATCCATGCCGGCCAACCTTTGGGATCCATGCCGGCCAACCTTTGGGATCCATGCCGGCCAACCTTTGGGATCCATGCCGGCCGACCATTGGGACCCATGCTGGCCAACCTTTGGGATCCATGCCAGCCGGCCTTTGGGATCCATGCCGGCCGACCATTGGGACCCATGCCGGCCGACCTTCACGATCCATGCCAGCTGGCCTTTGGGATCTATGCCGGCCGACCTTCACGATCCATGCCAGCCAACCTTTGCAATCCATGCTGGCCGACCTTTGGGACCCATGCCGGCCGACATTCACGATCCATTGCGGCTGACCTATGAGATCCATGCCGGCCAACCTTTGGGATCCATGCCAGCCAACCTTTGAGATCCAGGCTGGCCGACCTTTGGGATCCATGCCAGCCAGCCTTTGCAATCCATGCTGGCCGACCTTTGGGACCCATGCCGGCCGACCTTCACGATCCATGGCGGCTGACCTATGAGATCCATGCTGGCCGACCTTTGGGACCCATGCCGGCCGACCTTCACGATCCATGGCGGCTGACCTATGAGATCCATGCTGGCCAACCTTTGGGATCCATGCCGGCCAACCTTTGCGATCCATGCCGGCCAACCTTCGCGATCCATGCCGGCCGACCTTTGTGATCCATGCCGGCCGACCTTCACGATCTATGCCGGCCAACCTTTGTGATCCATGCCGGCCGACCTTCACGATCTATGCCGGCCGACCTTTGAGATCCATGCCGGCCGACCTTAGTGATCCATGCCGGCCGACCTTCGCGATCCATGCTGGCCGACCTTTGAGATCCATGCCGGCCGACCTTAGTGATACATGCCGGCCGACCTTTGTGATCCATGCCGGCCGACCTTCACGATCTATGCCGGCCGACCTTTGGGATCCATGCCGGCCGACCTTCACGATCTATGCCGGCCGACCTTTGGGATCCATGCCGGCCAACCTTCGCGATCCATGCTGGCCGACCTTTGAGATCCATGCCGGCCGACCTTCGTGATCCATGCCGGCCAACCTTTGCGATCCATGCCGGCCGACCTTCGTGATCCATGCCGGCCAACCTTTGCGATCCATGCCGGCCAACCTTCGCGATCCATGCCGGCCGACCTTTGTGATCCATGCCGGCCGACCTTTGCGATCCATGCCGGCCAACCTTTGGGATCCATGCCGGCCGACCTTTGGGATCCATGCCGGCCGACCATTGGGACCCATGCTGGCCAACCTTTGAGATCCATGCTGGCCAACCTTCGCGATCCATGCCGGCCGACCTTTGTGATCCATGCCTGCCGACCTTTGCGATCCATGCCGGCCGACCTTTGGGATCCATGCCGGCCGACCATTGGGATCCATGCTGGCCAACCTTCACGATCCATGCCAGCCGACCTTAGGGATCCATGCCGGCCGACCTTTGAGATCCATGCCGGCCGACCTTTGAGATCCATGCCGGCCAACCTTCGCGATCCATGCCGGCCGACCTTTGAGATCCATGCCGGCCAACCGTCGCGATCCATGCCGGCCGACTTTTGAGGTCCATGCCAGCCAACCTTCGCAATCCATGCGGCCGACCTTTGAGATTCATGCCGGCCAACCTTCACGATCCATGCCGGCCAACCTTCGCGATCCATGGCGGCCGACCTTTGGGATCCATGCCGGCCGACCTTTACGATCCATGGCGGCTGATCTTTGCAATCCATGCTGGCCGACCTTTGGGACCCATGCCGGCCGACATTCACGATCCATTGCGGCTGACCTATGAGACCCATGCTGGCCGACCTTTGAGATCCAGGCTGGCCGACCTTTGGGATCCATGCCAGCCAACCTTTGAGATCCAGGCTGGCCGACCTTTGGGATCCATGCCAGCCAACCTTTGCAATCCATGCTGGCCGACCTTTGGGACCCATGCCGGCCGACCTTCACGATCCATGGCGGCTGACCTATGAGATCCATGCTGGCCGACCTTTGGGACCCATGCCGGCCGACCTTCACGATCCATGGCGGCTGACCTATGAGATCCATGCTGGCCAACCTTTGTGATCCATGCCTGCCGACCTTTGCGATCCATGCCGGCCGACCTTTGGGATCCATGCCGGCCGACCTTTGGGATCCATGCCGGCCGACCATTGGGATCCATGCTGGCCAACCTTCACGATCCATGCCAGCCGACCTTAGGGATCCATGCCGGCCGACCTTTGAGATCCATGCCGGCCGACCTTTGAGATCCATGCCGGCCAACCTTCGCGATCCATGCCGGCCGACCTTTGAGATCCATGCCGGCCAACCGTCGCGATCCATGCCGGCCGACTTTTGAGGTCCATGCCAGCCAACCTTCGCAATCCATGCGGCCGACCTTTGAGATTCATGCCGGCCAACCTTCACGATCCATGCCGGCCAACCTTCGCGATCCATGGCGGCCGACCTTTGGGATCCATGCCGGCCGACCTTTACGATCCATGGCGGCTGATCTTTGCAACATATTATTTTTGCTTACCTTTAATGGGACAGGTGAGCCTGCTTGGTCCTCGTGAACTCATTTGCTTTGTCATTCAATGTTACATTTCTGTCAGAGACTTCAGATGATGATTTAAGTTCTCACTGTATCCTTTGAAAAAAAATCACAAGGTTTTTTTTCAAACTTGCCTTTGAAGTTTTGAGGGTTTTAAACTTTCATTTGCCAGTACTTCCCTGGATATAACACACATAAGCTATGCATCCTGATTTGCATTGGCATAATTTTAAAGCTATACCTCAAGAAATCATCTTTATCCTGCTTTGTTCCCAATTTTAACATCTTCACCAGAGATCCTGTAGCTCACACCAGCAGTGCTTTGTCCTGCTGTGGATTTTCCTGAGCAGCTTACACCAGCACTGCTTTGTCCTGCCGTGGATTTTCCTGTGCTCCAGAGATCGGGACACCATTTTTAAATGGCGTTCCAATCTCTTGTTACACTGAAGAGTTCTGCCGAGTGGAGCTCCTCAGTGCAGAAAACAGGGCTATGTGCGGCCTTGGCCTCCCGTTCCCACTGACACCCCCTATCTAATCCGTGTGACGTTTAATAGCACTGCGTTTCTTGGACCTTCAACGTTCGCTGTAGGACTTTGTTCCCATTTAGTTAAACAGTGCCCAATGTTCCATGTACAAATCCTTTGTCAGAACTGAACATTGTAAAAGATATAATAAGGCCTTTTAAAATATGGAGCAACATGCAGTAGGGAAAGTGAACAAGAACTAAAAGTAAATAATTAGGAATGTTGTTTTCTCATTTTTTTCTGTCTATATTCAGAAATGCTGATCTCCCCTGGAAGGGGTATGCTCAGCCATTGAGACAAGACACCGCACGTGGGCCACTGATTGAGGGGTCAGCTGTGCTTTGAGCGGAGTCTTCATATCCAGGATACCTTTCACCATATTCTTTTCATGGATCAGTCATCCTTCACTGACCACCCCATTACCATAGAAGGTCCACCCCCAACCACAGTACCCCTGCCTCTCAGCCCCCCCATTCCTTCCCTCCAGGGCACTTCCCCAACAGAACCTGGCCTGCCACCACCACCAAGGAGGACCCCACTATGGAAATGGAACCCCCCCCCCCCCCCCCCCATGCAGCACCCTCACCACCACAGAACAGATCCTTTAAAAAATTTTTTAGAATATCCAATTAATTTTTTCCCATTAAGGGGCAATTTAGTGTGGTCAATCCACCTATCCTGCATACCTTTTGGGTTGTGGGGGTGAAACCCACGCAGACACGGGGAGAATGTGCAAACTCCACACAGACAGTGATCGAGAGGTGGGATCGAACCTGGGACCTGGGCGCCATGAGGCAAACGTGCTAACCACTTGCGCCGCCGTGCTGCCCGACAGAACAGAACCTTGGCACTGCTCTTTGGCAGTGCCTGGCTATTGCCAAGGGCAGTGCCTGGCCAGTGCCAGGGGCAGTGGCGGGAAAGTGCCAGGGTGAAATGCCAGGATCTGCTTGCCAGGTGCACGTTGTGGGGGACCTGTCGTGATTTACATCGGTGTGCCCTCATGCCAACGTGAGTAGACAATTTAATGTGGGGTGAGTATCAGACATGAAGCCCATTAATTATATTTAAATGTGTGCAAAGCAGATCCCGCATTTTAAAATCGGATTTCTGTTATGTCATCACGGCCTCACGGTAGCATGGTGGTTAGCATCAATGCTTCACAGCTCCAGGGTCCCAGGTTCGATTCCCGGCTGGGTCACTGTCTGTGTGGAGTCTGCACGTCCTCCCCGTGTGTGCGTGGGTTTCCTCCGGGTGCTCCGGTTTCCTCCCACAGTCCAAAGATGTGCGGGTTAGGTGGATTGGCCATGCTAAATTGCCCGTAGTGTAAGGTTAATGGGGGAATTGTTGGGTTACGGGTATGTGGGTTACGTGGGTTTAAGTGGGGTGATCATGGCTCGGCACAACATTGAGGGCCGAAGGGCCTGTTCTGTGCTGTACTGTTCTATGTTCTATGTTCTATGTCATTGGTGGGGTTCAGGAACAATTGATCGGGGAAGTCCCACTGACGTAAAAGTTGTTATGGGGCTCCTGAAGGATTCTCTGACCCCACCGCCATTCCTGCTCCCGAAAATGTGAGTATAAAATCCCCCTATTGTCATTGTGGTGATGAAATTCCCAGTGCACAACTATCAAAATATGTCAAGGGAATGCATCACAGTTAATTTTCCACAGCAATCTTGTAGGAATGATTTGACACCTCAACTTCATGTGAAGTTCAAAGGAACAATTGATTCATTGTAACATCCAGTTGATGCCCAATTTAGAGCGTGGGGTTAATGAGCTTTCAAGCACGTTATAAGTTCCAGATTGCTGTTACGAGAGTTCCAACAAAACAATTTTGACCATTAAAGGAAGACTTGCTTTTTCAAATGGATGTGAAAATCTCTCAAGGCTCCCATTGATTAGATTTGGATTTTACTTTTTTTCATGCATCATCAGAAATACACAGATATGCATTTGCCCTCTAATTAAGATGTTAAATTATAGCCCTGTCTGACCCCTCAGGTCATCATGAAAGATGTTATAACATTATTTTGAAGAGGTACAGGGGGGTTATGATGCCCTGGCTGATATTTACCCCTTAATTTACATCATAAAAACTGATTACCTGGTTGTTACCGTATTGTTGAGTGGGCGTTTGCTGTGTGGAAAAATTGGCTACTATGTTTCCTGCATTTAAGCAGAGACTGCACAACTAAAGTATTGCATTAATTGTACAGTGCTTTGGGATGTCCTGAGATCATAAAAGGTGCTGCATGAATATAAATGTGAGTCATTTTTATTCAGTTGTCTATTCAGTGCAAATTGAAAACAAACTTTTGAAGGTTAAATTTGCTCCTGCATTTGCTACAGTATCGCTTCTTCAGCAAACCTCAATCCGTAATCACTAATAGATAAAGTGGAGCGCAAAAGAGCAAACCAAGAGCAAAGGGAACATTGTCGGGGGAGATACAGGTCTCCACTATTTCTACAAAAATGCCGCAGGTGCCTGGGGCTCTTCAAAGATCTGCTAAACAGGAGACTCAAACTCAACGAAGAAACAGTGACTGAACAATATAATTTGTTACAGCTGGATCTGGAGACATGGTTAAGTTACAGGGATTCTTTTAACAGCATTGTACCAGTGAAAGTGAAAATTACTTTGAACTCATGCTTCTGGCACTCCAGACATCTTCAAGAGTATTACAGGTATCATAAAGTATCTTGTCCATCGTCACATTGTGTTCCTCTCTGTAAATACTCTATTCACGTCAATTTTAATAATAATAGCTTATTGTCACAAGTAGGCTTCAATGAAGTTACTGTGAAAAGCCCCTAGTCGCCACATTTCGGCCCCTGTTCAGGGAGGCCGGTATGGGAATTGAACCCACGCTGTTGGCATTGTTCTGCATTACAAGCCAGCTGTTTAGCCCACTGTGCCAAACCAGTCCCTGGTTAGCAAGAGCACAAGCATCCTCAATTTAATAACAATGGTAATTTTTATGGACTACACACATCTGTAATAAGAGAAGTGGCTGAGGACTCTGGATCTGTACTCGGAGTTGAGAAGGATGAGGGGGGATCTTATTGAAACTTACAGGATGCTGAGAAGCCTAGATAGAGTGGACATGGAGAGGATGTTTCCACAATTAGGAAACACTAGAACCTGAGGGCACAGCCTCAAATTGAAGGCACAATCCTTTAAAACTGAAATGAGGAGGAATTTATCCAGTCAGAGGGTGGGGAATCTGTGGAACTTTGCCACAGAAGGCTGTGGAGGCAAAATCACTGAGTGTCAGACAGAGATAGATAGGTTCTTGATTAATAAGGGAATCAGGGTTATGGAGTGAAGGAAGGATAATGGGGATGAGAAATATATCAGCCATGATTGAATGGTGGAGCAGGCTCAATGGGCCGCATAGCCTAATTCTGCTCCTATGTCTTATGGTCTTTTGAAGCGCAATTTATTTTGCATGCATTGCCATGCACCTCAATAAAATGAGTGTTATTACCTCAATGTGCAGATGTTTGGTAACCACTGCTCCAGCGCCTTTCACGTAGAATCATGCTTCCCCAGAAATACTCACCCTGTCTATATATAGAAATGTAGCAGAATGTCATCATTCTTTCAAGGGCAGGAGACACTGGAGGGCCAGCTCTTAATGATAACACATATACATCAGCCTCTAACCTCATGAAAGAGTGGCACCAGGAAGCACATGCCAGCAGTTGATGCTTTCTTAAGTAAAGCTTTGGGTCTTAAAGTAACAACTTAATTGGTCTAATCACTGGAAGCAGTGGATGGGATGGCCTTGTACTTGTCCTATTTCTTAGCAGAGTAATAATGGTACATTGCATTGAGACCATCTGCGGAAATATGTAGACGGTGAAGGTGTATATCTTCAGAAGGAGGTTCCAGTGGAAAGAAGATGGGGTTAGTTGACTTTGGTCTGACTTATAAATTCTTCAGTTAAAACTTAGTTATTTCAGCAAAGTATTTTCTTTGATGAACTACCCTTCCCTCTATCTGATGTATGTCAGTGCCGTATGCATCCTTGTTACCCTCTTGAACATTTGCACATCAGTTACAATAATAACTGCTTGCCAACTATTCATGACCTAAACGTTTTATTTATGTTAAAGAATATACGTGATCTGGAGCATGTGATATTGTCACACAGGTAATACACTAGACCAGTGTTCTTCAAACTTTTTTTCCGGGGACCCATTTTTACCAACCGGCCAACCTTCAAGACCCAACCCGGCCGACCTTCGCGACCCACGCCGGCCGACCTTCGCGACCCACCATTTTCTCTTACCTTGTTTGCTGCTGACAAAAATGGAGGAATTGGTTTTGGGTCCTTTTGGCCCTCAGACACTCTCCACCAATGGAGCCTGTTGGATGAAGGTGAAGCCTTCCGGTGTTGGACAGTATGGAGTCTCCATCTGCCCAAAGTTCTGCATTTTTTTCCTGTAAAGTTTTATCAAATAAAACCCCCCGAACTTGTAAAAAAAATAAAAATAAAATGAATCAAAAAATAAAAATTAAATGAATAATATAAATGAATAAAACCCCCCCGAAGTTGTAAAACAAAAAGCTGCGATTGTTTAAAAATAAAGCAGGCGCACTGCGCATGTGTGCCTGATCATTGGCACGCATGCGCATAGTTTTTCGCATGCGCGCCGATGATCTGGCACACATGGGCGGTGCGGCCGCATTTTATTTACATGTTCGCGGCCATTTGAAGGCCGCTTGCAACCGGCATTATTAACAGCCGGCTGCTGCGGCTGTTGCGCACAGATCTGAGCAATCGGGAGCGCCACGACTGACGGCTCCGCGACCCTCCCGACACCCGCCCGCTACCCACCCGCGGATCATGTCCCCGAGTTTGACAATGCCTGCACTAGACTGCAGTTTTACTTTAGCAGAGTCAATTTCCTGGAATGTATAGAGAAAGCTTAGGCTTTTAAGGGAAGGGTTAACTCAGGTGTTCAGCCTCATCCACAAAGGTTTAGTGAGACAGCCAACTCTTGGTATCATCTTCTATGGTGGAAAAAACTTTTAGACACACTCTGGTTCTGTCATTGACTGCAGGAAGCAAACTATTGTACACACCCCGGTCTGCAGCAACAGGGTTAGGTGGTTAACAGCTTCAAATTCCTCAGTGTGCACATCACCAACAATCTGTCCTGGTCCACCCATTTCGATGCTACAACCAATAAAGCACAACAGCGTCTATACTTCCTCAGGAAACTGATGCATTATCAATTATGACGAGACAAGAGTAGAGAGTAATCGAGGCTTTATGAAGCAGAGATGTGTTGCCTCCTACAGCTGCTGCCGAAATGGCTGCAGCTCGGTGAGCACACACATTTATACTCCGCCTACTGGGCAGAGCCAGCAATCAGGGATCTATCCCCATACCTGTAGTACAGGAGCCTTACCGTATTCTCACATGTGCAATATATAAAAACAGTGGTGACTACCACAGGAGCGAAGGAAATTCGGCATGCCTACATTAACTCTGACCAACGTTTCCAGATGCACCATAGAAAGCATCCTAACTGGCGCATCACAACCTGGTATGGCAACTGCTCAGCCCAAGACAGAGAGTCATGAACACTGCCCAGTCCACCACACGATCCTGCTTCCCATCCATTGACTCTATCTAGATCTCCCGCTGCCTTGGGAAAGCAGGCAGCATAATAAAAAAACCCTCCCACCTGGCTTATTCTCTCTTCCACTTGGACAGGAGATACAAAAGTCTGAGAACAGCTCTAACAGATTCAAAAACAGCTTGTTCCCCGCTGCTACCGGACTCCTAAACAACCCTCTTATGGACTGATCTGATCTCTTCACACATCTTGGGCAGCACGGTAGCATGGTGGTTAGCATAAATGCTTCACAGCTCCAGGGTCCCAAGTTCGATTCCTGGCTGGGTCACTGTCTGTGCGGAGTCTGCACGTCCTCCCCGTGTGTGCGTGGGTTTCCTCCGGGTGCTCCGGTTTCCTCCCACAGTCCAAAGATGTGCGGGTTAGGTGGATTGGCCATGCTAAATTGCCCGTAGTGTCCTAAAACAAAAGTAAGGTTGGGGGGGGGGGGGGGGGGGGGTTGTTGGGTTACGGGTATAGGGTGGATACGTGGGTTTGAGTGGGGTGATCATTGCTCAGCACAACATTGAGGGCCGAAGGGCCTGTTCTGTGCTGTACTGTTCTATGTTCTATCTTCTCTACTGAGTACTACACTCTGTGTGCTTCACCCGATGCCTGTGCCTATGTATTTACATTGTGTATTTTATGTTTGCCCTATGTAATTTCTTTTCATGTATGGAATGATCTGTCTGAACTGTACGCAGAAAAATACTTTTCACCATGCCTCACTAACAAAAAACAAATCCAATCCATTCTGAGAACTATTTAATTAAAGAAATAACTAGAGGTCTGTATCATGAAGCATGGCTGCATGTACACCTCAGCAAAAGCTAGCGGCAGACGAATAAGCAAAGTGAGGGAGCAATATATGAGAATTCTTCCAGTGAGCTCTGAAACTGGCCGCTATTGTTTTTACATATATTATTTTTAGGATCACTGAGCTGTTATTTAATTTGCGTTTTAGCTTTTGCTGTTTGATGTTTATATTTTTCATTTGTATTTCCAATACCCAGGCAAAGAAAAATACATGCACTGTGTAAAAGTAAAATTTCTCCAGAATAACAGACTGCAAAATGTGAACTTGGAAATTACTGTGTAATGCCTGCAGTATTATCAGTAGGTTAGTGAATGCTCTGGACTGTAATTTGGCTCTGTGCATTAGTACACTGAGCACATACATTAGTCATTAACCTTAATATTGATAGCACAATAGTTTGTTAAAAATATATTGCTCCATATTCCAATACTTAGGCATTAGTTGCATGATGAATTACCAATGCACATGTTGAACTTCTGGTGTGGCAGAGGTTGCAATCTGTAACCTGGAACATTCAGTAAATAGCAGGCTGCTGCATATTTCTTGTTTTTACTTACTATTTGGGAATTGCATACGGTGCTGGAAGTCTAAGTGGCAGAGAAGAACCTGCAGGATCAGGGAAGAGTTCAAGTGCCAACTTTAGTGGGTCCTCCCACTCTATAATACATAGACTCCTATATGGGAATTACAGAAGAACTGTGCTTATACAGACTGAGACTTCAGAGAGGTCAAGGCATATCTCTGCCATGTCCTTCAGAAAGATTTTGGACAATATATCACAGACTGCAATGGCCAACATGGCTCTCAGTTTTTTAAGCAATAAAGCTGATTTGCTGCCCATTGTTGCATCCAAGAAGCCATAGATGCATTATTCAACAGCCGCAATTACTTCATTATTTTTGGCATCAGTAGAAATGTGAAGGCAGAACATTATTCTACAGATTTCCTGTCTTTTTCAGTCTCAAAGTCATTGATTGTATGTATATTGCTATTTTCCCAGCGTCCTGTAGGAAGCAAAAGGGATTGTATCCTCTCAATATTCAGCCAGCTGATGGCCACAGGGGAAAAATTGTGCAGTTTGTTTCTTTCATAGTGCCTTCATTGTAAAGAAACAATGGGCGTCATTCCCCATTTCAGAAACCATGGGCTGGATTCTCTGATTTTGAGGCTATGTCCGGAGCAAGTATAGGGCACGATTCTCTGCTGCCCACGACGGGTCGGAGAATAGCGGGAGGGCCTTATCGACATTTTTCTCGCCCTCCCGCTATTCTCCCCCCCCCCCGACGGCCGCCCCACGACACGAATGGCTGCTCGCCGTTTTTTACTGCGAACAGCGATTCTCCCCAGGCCGATGGGCCGAGTTCCCAGGCCTTTACGGCCGTTTTCACGAGCGCAATCACACCTGCTCTCACCGTTCGTGAAAACGGCCGCAAAGTGCCGTCCCGGACAACCATGGCACCGATTGGCACGGCTGCACCACGGCCGTGCCAAGGGTGGCATAGGCCTGCGATCGGTGGGCACCGATCGAGGGCAGCGGGTCCGATACCCGCGCACTATTTGTTCCTCCGCCGCCCCGCAGGATCAGTGCCCGCGCATGCGCGGGTTTGACGCATCTGCGTGATGACGTCATCCGCGCATGCGCGGGTTGGAGCCGTCCAACCCGCGCATGCGCGGCTGACGTCATTGTGCGCGTCAGCCGCCGTGACGCTTGGCGCGCGGGCTTAGCGACGGTCGCTAAGCCCGCGATGCCATGCTTCACGGGGCCACGCTGCTAGCCCCGCCCGGGGGGGGAGAATCGGGTTCCGGGAGGGGGCGCGGAGGCTGCTGTGAAACACGGCCAGTTTCACGGCAGCCTTTACGACTTGCCGCATTTGCGGAGAATCGCGCCCCTAGTTTTTTGATGAATTTGTCGGTGTTGCCCCCGCACCAATGCTCCACCCGGTGTGGGTTAGCAGCCGCGCCATGTAAAACCCTTCGCGCTCCCAGCAGAAACTGCTGGAGAATTGCCGAGTCCGTGGCTGCACATGCGCACGGCGACAACCTGCAGCGGTCGCGCCGTAAAACACGGTGCTGGCCGCGTGCAGACCCGGCCTGTCAGCTAGTGCCCCCTTGCAATCCCCCTCGCCACCCCCAGGCCACCTTCCACCAGTCCCCCCAGTCCCTGCCGAAGCGCCCCCCGGTCAGTCAGCAGCTACCACGTGGGGGTGATGAAAACTCAGAGCACACGTGTCCCACGTCGTCGGGAAGTCGGCCCATTGGGGGCGGAGCATCGTGGAAGGGCCTGATGACACTGTTTTAGAGGGGGCAGAGCATCCAAATGAGTTGCTGCCCCAGATTTTGGCGGAAAAAAGGGTTTTCCCGCCCAATCACCGAATACAATTTTGGCATCGGCAAGCGGAAAATCCTGCCCTAAGCGGTGACACAGGTGGACTGCTAAGACAACTAAGTTGGTGCCGGTGTCGAAGCAATTCATGATCCATTAATTGGCTCGCACCATGGCCTCTTGGAACACGACCGATTTCAATGAAAAACGGTGTCCGATTCATTGGGGTTGCGTTTGCCACTCGAGAGGTTGACAAGCTGCAGCCGCATATTACCATTCCACTCCCCACACACACTCATTTTAGCCAAAACGTTGGCAGTACCAGAAGTGGCACTTCTGTTCGCGGACGCAAAGTTCTGCTTGATGCCGTGGAGGGGAGACGGGCTACACAGTTCCCTGGGGTGGAAAGGAGGCTGCTACCGCCACCATACACAGGACCTGGGGTCAGAGTGGCGGGGACCCACTGCCAGGACAGGCCTACAGTGGCGAGAGAAGTTGCACAACCACTTCAGGCCGGCCAGAGTGACGAGGCACCACCGTTCCACACACGTGTAATCTCCCCACCCCCTCTGGAAGACAATGGAACCCCACCCGCCGGCAGTCTGCTCGCACCCCACCCTGCACCCCATGCCAGCACCCTTACTGCCCGCCATGGCCGGGTTACCTGGTCACAAAGGCCACCGGCTGCTCATCCCCTGTGCTGTACGCGACCAATTGCCTAACAGTGTGTGCTTTCTGTTGCCCCGTTCCCCCAGGAGAAGGTTGCACATGACTGCAGAGGGCGAGAGAAGACTGGAGGGGGACCACGGGTCCTGCACTGGCACTGAAACTGGTTGATGGGCCCGGAGAGAGGGCAGCTGCCAATGCGGAGGCCAGCAGCGGGCAACCAAGTGAGCTGCTGCTGAGTTGCTGTGTCGCTATGGCACACGTGACACAACCCCCACCCTTTCCCCCATACCACCCCTTCACCACCCCCACACCACACCACCCCCTCACCACCCTCAGACCACTAGTCGAGACCCACTGGAGCCCCAGTCCAGGGATGACAAGGATTTCCCATCATAGCTTTCTTCAACGCCCTCCACCATCCCAGAGACATTCACCTTGGTTGGCCACGTTAGTGAAAAGGCTCTGGGGTACTATGTGGTGTGCACCACACACGTGCAGCAGTACATCAGGTGGAGGAAAGAATTCCCAAGGGGACGGACGATCCCAGGGACAAGGTGCCGTTCAGACGGATCTCGGGCTTCTGAAAAACGCGGTCAATCAATAATGGAGATGTAGACACAGAGCCAGGGACTACATTTAAAAAAAAATTTTATTCAAGATTTTTAATAACAATAACAAATTTTCTCCCCGCCATTTAAAACAAACAAGGCGTGTTTCCACGCCAAAACAGAACAAGAAAAGAACTGTTCCCCCCCAAAATAAATAATAACAAATAGCAATACAAGAAAGAAGAAAATAACATAACAAACCCACCGCCGCAAAACCCCCCCCCCCCCAACCATCACCAAACCCACCCCCCACTGCACCCCCCCCCCCCCCCCCCCCCCACCCGGCGCCACCCCCGGTTGCTGCAGAGACTGACCACTCTCTACCCCTCCGCCAGGAAATCGAGAAAGGGCTGCCACCGGCGAAAGAACCCCTGTACCGACCCCCTCAGGGCAAATTTCATCCTCTCCAACTTGATGAACCCAGCCATGTCGTTGATCCAGGCCTCCGAACTCGGGGGCCGTGTATCCCTCCACAGTAACAGAATCCTGCGCCGGGCTACTAGAGACGCAAAGGCCAGAATGCCGGCCTCTCTCGCCTCCTGCACTCCCGGCTCCTAAGCTACCCCAAAGATCGTGAGCCCCCAGCCCGGCCTGACCCTAGACCCGACCACTTCCGACAAAATCCCCGCCACCCCCTTCCAAAACCCCTCCAGGGCCGGACATGCCCAAAACATACGGGTGTAGTTTGCCGGGCCACCCGAACACTTCCCACACCTGTCTTCCCCTCCGAAAAATCGGCTCATCGTTGCCCCCGTCATGTGTGCCCTGTGCAGCACCTTCAGCTGAATTAGGCTGAGCCATGCGCAAGAGGAGGAAGAATTCACCCTTTCCAGATCGTCCGACTACATCCCATCTTCAATCTCTTTCCCCAGCTTTTCCTCTCATTTCGCTTTGAGCCCATCTACTGAGGCCTCCTCCTCCTCCTGCATCAGTTGGTAAATAGCCGAGATCTTCCATTCCCTTACCCACGTCCCCAAAAGCACCCTGTCCTGCACCCCCCCTTGGCGGCAGCCGCGGAAACTCCTCCACCTGCCTCTTTACAAAGTCCCTGACCTACATACACCTAAAAGCGTTCCCAGGGGGGAGGTTCCACTTCCCCACCAGCTCCTCCAGAGTCGCGAACTTCCCATCCACGAAGAGGTCCCCAAGCTGTCTGGTGCCTGCCCTGTGCCAACTCCCAAATCCCCCACCCGTTCTCCATGGCGCAAAACGGTGATTGCCCCGTATCGGGGCCCAAACTGAGGCCTTCACTTCCCCCTATGCCGCCTCCACTGTCCCCAGATTTTGAGCGACGCAACCACCACCGGACTCGTGGAGTACTTTGCCGGGGAGAGTGGAAGTGGGGCCGTCACCAAGGCCTCCAGACTCGTACCCGCACAGGATGCCACCTCCAGCCTCTTCCATGCGTCACCCTCCCCTTCCGTCACCCACCTACGAATGATCGCCACGTTCGCCGCCCAATAATATCCACACAGGTTGGGCAGCGCCAGGCCCCCTACCTCTCTTCTTCGCTCCAAAAATACCCTCCTTACTCTCGGGGCCTTCCGTGCCCACACAAAACCCAGAATCGACTTATTCACCCTTCTAAAAAAAGCCTTCGGGATCAACATGGGGAGGCACTGGAAAAGAAACAAAAAACTCGGGAGCACCGTCATTTTAACCAACTGGACCCTGCCCGCCAACGAGAGGGCAGCGCATCCCACCTCCCGAACTCCTCCTCCACCTGCCCCACCAGCTTGAAAAGTTAAGCCTATGCATAGCCCCCCAGGTCCTAGCCACATGGACTCCAAGATACCTAAAGCTCCCCTCAGCCATCCTCAACAGGAGTTCCCCTATCTCCCTCTCCTGACCCCCTGGGTGCAGGACAAACAGCTCGCTTTTCCCCACATTTAGCTTATATCCCGAAAAGTCCCCAAACTCCTCAAGTATCCTCAGCACCTCTGGCATCCCCTCAGCCGGGTCCGCGACATACACCAGCAGATCATCTGCATACCGCGACAACCGGTGCCCCTGCCCCCCCCCCCTGCACAATCCCCCTCCAACCCTTCGAGTCCCTCAGCGCCATGGCCAGGGGCTCAATTGCTAACGCGAAGAGCAGGGGAGACAAGACAACCCCTGCCTTGTCCCTCTGGAAAGCCGAAAGTCCTCTGACCTCCTCCCATTCGTCACCACACTCGCCACCGGGGAGCTGTACAGCAACCTCACCCAGCCAATGAACCCCTCACCAAACCCAAACCTCCGCAACACCTCCCTCAGGTAACTCCACTCCACCCTATCAAAAGCTTTCTCCGCATCCATGGATACCACTATTTCTGACTCCCCAACCGCCGGCGCCATCATCATAACATTCAGGAGCCTCCGCACGTTGGCATGCAATTGTCTCCCCTTTACAAACCCCGTTTGGTCCTCATGAATCACCGTCGGGACCACATCCTCCACCCTCCTGGACAGCACCTTTGCCAACAACTTGACATCTACGTTAAGGAGCAAGATCGGCCTATAAGACCCACACTGAAGGGGGTCCTTGTCACGCTTCAGGAGTAAAGAGATAATTGCCCTGGACATCGTCGTGGGCAAAGCCCCCCCCCCCCCCCCCCCCCCCGACCTCATTCAGGGTCCTCACCAGCAGCGGGCCCAGCAAAGCTGAAAATTTCTCATAACATTCCACCGGGAACCCGTCAGGCCCCGGCGCTTTCCCTGTCTGCATGCTCCCCACCGCCTCCACCAGCTCCTCCAACTCAATTGGGGCCCCCAAACCCTCCACCCGCTCGTCCCCTACTCTTGGGAACTCCAGCTTATCCAAAAAGCGGTCCATCCCGCCTGCTTCCCCGAGGGGTACCGCCCGATATAGCCCCTCATAAAAGGATCTGAACACCCCATTGATGTCCTTTCCACCCCGCACTAAGTTCCCACCCGCATCCGTGGCTCCCCCAATTTCTCTAGCTGCCTCCCGCTTCCGGAGCTGGTGAGCCAACATCCGGCTTGCCTTCTCCCCGTACTCATACACCGCCCCCTGTGCCCTCCTCCACTGCACCTCCGCCTTACGGGTGGTTAAAATGTCAAACTCCGCTTGGAGACTGCGCCGCTCCCTCAGAAGCCCCTCCTCCGAGGTGTCTGCATATCTCCTATCCACCCTGACCATCTCCTCCACCAGCCTCTCCCTCTCGACCCTCTCCCCCCTCTCCCTGTGCGCCCAAATAGATATCAGCTCCCCTCTAACTACTGCCTTTAGCGCTTCCCAAACCATCCCAACCTGCACCTCTCCGTTGTCATTGGTTTCCAGATACCCCTCTATGCCCCTACGGATCCGACCGCACACTTCCTCCTCTGCCAAAAGCCCCACATCCAACCTCCACAGTGGGCGCTGATCCTTCCCCTCCCCCAGCTCCAGGTACACCAAATGTGGAGCATGATCAGAAATGACTATCGCCGAATACTCCGCCCCCACCACTCTCACCACTCTAGGGATCAGCGCCCTGCTAAGCACGAAAAAGTCAATCCAGGAGTACGCCTTATGAACATGGGAGAAAAAGGAGAACTCCCTACCCCCCCGGCTTCAAAAACCTCTAAGGGTCCACCCCTCCCATCTGATCCATGAACCCCCTCAGCACCGAGGCCGCTGCCGGCCTCCTGCCCGTCCTAGACTTCGAGCGGTCCAGAGCCGGATCCAGCACCGTGTTAAAGTCCCCACCCAGAATCAATCTCCCTGTCTCCGGGTCCGGGATCAGGCCCAGCATACGCTGCATGAAGCCCGCATCATCCCAGTTGGGGGCATAAACATTAGCCAAGACCACCCGCTCCCCCTGAAGTCTCCCACTCACCATCACATATCGACCTGCACTATCCACCACCACTTTGGACGCGACAAACGACATCCTCTTACTCACCAAAACTGCCACCCCATGGTTCTTTGCATCAAGCCCCGAGTGAAACACCTGTCCCACCCAACTCTTTCTTAGCCTCACCTGATCCGTAACCCTTAGGTGCGTTTCCTGGAGGATAGCCACATCCGCTCCCAGCCCCCTCAAGTGAACCAAGACCCGGGATCGCTTCACCGGACCATTCAGCCCCCTCACGTTCCATGTGACCAACCGGACCCGAGGGGCCGCCCCTTCCCTCTACGCCGATCAGCCATAGCCCTTAGCCAGGGACTACATGAGGGGCTGTCAGCAACCATCCAGCACCTGCAGGTGCAGTTGGAGGAATCCAACTGCAGGAGAAGGAGGCGTTGCCAACCATTCCATGAGCACCACCCAGGCAAAGACCACATGGGTGGTGCCTGCGATCGGGGCCTTGGATGCGACAGTCGCGGCCATGGGTCAGGATGTCCAAAGCCTGGGGCACTCTGTGCAGGCAGGTGACCAAGACACAGGCCAGCACAGCCCAGTCACAGGCAGCTGTGTACCAGGGCCACCTGGACATTGCAGCGGTGCTCCAGAACTTGGTCTCGTCACAACAGGTCATGGCTGAGGGTGTCGACGACATTGTCAGGGCGCAGGCTGATCTGAGCCAGTCCCAGGGGGAGATGGCACATTGACTAAGTGATTTGGCACTGTCCCAGCGTGAGGTGGCCTAGTTCCTGTGAGCAATGGCCGCGAGCATGGACACCCTCGTCGAGGCGAGAGTGGGAAGACCCGGAACCTGCTCTGGTTGCACTCCCATCCCATGAAGAAGCCCATGGGCCATCTTGCACCCTGAGGATGGGGGTGGTGATGGGGACCAAGCTGGTGACCCCTGCAGGGGAGGTGCCGTAACATCGCAGCACCTCAGACTCACTCCCATTGGTGCATTCAGGCCCAGTCGCTCCAGAGGATGGCCAACAAAGGGGACCCAGGTCAAAGGGCGCGAATAGCAGCTGGCCACCTCCACCCCAGCTGCATCCACCAGGGGATCCACCTAAATGCTGCGTTAGGGCCCGTAAGGTCAGAAATGTACAAAACAGTTAAGTTGACACCAGTGTAGCACACAGGATAGCAGTAGGGCTGGGGCACAAACTCTTATAGAGATGTTCACCTGTTATGTTCATAATGAACACCTGTGTCCAAAAGTTCCAACCAGCCTTGGTGGTCTATCAGAAAGGTGTGAGGGATGGGCTGGGCTGGCTTCAGAGGGAGAGTGGGGTGGAATGGGTGGGGAGATGTGCAGATGGTAGAAGAGGGCATGGACTGTGGCCCTCAGGTTGGACACTGCATGCTGCTCTGGTACCGCACCCCTCTCGTCCCAAACCACCATCACCCTCCTTCCACCCCCTGGCAACCTATCCCCAACTCCGCCACCGCATGGATTCCATGGGACCGTATTATGGAATGGCCAGCTCGCATGCAGGGCTCATCCATCCGGGTGGTGGAAAGTGCTACTGTGGGCAGGAGTCATACGTTGTCAAATGATGCGGCGCACCAGAGTTCATCGCAGAAGAATTCGTCATTCTCCTCCACGCCACAGATTGGACTCAGGGCGCACACCCCGTAATGCGACAGTTAGAAATCAGAGAGGGTTGCAGTTAGTGCGTGGGAGGGGGTTGGGGGGGTTGGTGCAGGGAGGGTGGTATGTGAGTGGGTGGTCCGCCGGTCGGTGAATCTGGAGGTGATTAGGGCCTCCCGCGCACGTCGGCCTTGGTGCACTTGTTGTGCGGCCTCCTGTGCCTGCCTGGGCCCCAAGCCATGCCCATCCTGGCCCTCCCCCGTATCGTCCTCATCAGCCCAGGCCTGCCGTTCATCCCCTTCCTTCAGCACATCACCCTTCTGCTGCGCAATGTTGTGGAGGATGCAGCAGGCCACCATGGTGGGAGAACCTCCTAGAGCTATACCAGAGGGCCCTCAAGAGTGGCCCACGCACCTGAACCGCATCTACAGGAAGCCAATGCACCGCTCGATCATGCACCTGATCGCAGGAAGGGCATCGTTGTAGCAGGACTCCATGATGGTCAGTGGTCTCCGGATAGGTGTCATCAGCCACGACCGCTGCGGATGACCCCTGTCACGCAAGAGCCAACTCCTTAATCAGGGGTGTGTCTCAAAGGTGTCAGGAACCATTGAGTGGGCCAAGATGAAAGAGTTGTGCACACTGCCCGGGTATCGGGCATGATGTGCAGCTCATGGTCGCACACCAGCTGAATGTTCATCAAGTGGAAGTCATTTTGATTTTTGAGGGTCAGCCTGTGGTGAGCCAGGGCTCATAGGGGGATGTGAATCCTGTCAATCACCCCCTGGACTGGGAGCATCTCAGCGATGATGGCTATCTGGGCTGCCAGGGCAACATGCTGGGCTCAGTTTACATTGCAGCTGATATATTGTGACAAAACGCTTGGGCAGCACGGTAGCATAGTGGTTAGCATAAATGCTTCACAGCTCCAGGGTCCCAGGTTCGGTTCCCGGCTGGGTCACTGTCTGTGCGGAGTCTGTACATCCTCCCCGTGTGTGCGTGGGTTTCCCCCGGGTGCTCCGGTTTCCTCCCACAGTCCAAAGATGTGCGGGTTAGGTGGATTGGCCATGCTAAGTTGCCCGTAGTGTCCTTAAAAGTAAGGGGGGGTGGTTGTTGGGTTACGGGTATAGGGTGGAGACGTGGGTTTGAGTAGGGTGATCATTGCTCGGCACAACATCGACGGCCGAAGGGCCTGTTCTGTGCTGTACTGTTCTATGTTCTATGTTCTATGAGCCCATAGGGCCTCCGTTACAGCACAGATGCACCTGTGCACCGAGGACTGTGAGATCCCGGACAAGTTCCCACTTGGCAACTGAGAGGACCCAGAGGCGTAAACATTCAGGGCGACCATCACCAGGAGCTGGTGCCCTCCCCCATACCCCCGCGGTTCCTGGTGGGCCATGTTCTGGCAGATATGCTGCACTGTCCCCATGCTCAGCCAGAGTTTTCGACTGCATGTCCGGTCCAGCAGGTCCTCGAATGACAGGCAGGGCCGGGAAACATGAGGCCTCATGCGGCGCTTCCTTCCCACCTCCTCCTTGGCCTGTTGTGAGGCCGGCTTTCCATCCTCACTGACTGCCTTCTGTTCCTCCGCTGCTGCAAGGTCCTCCTGGAGCAACTCCTGCTTGAAAAGCCTCCATGAATTCCCCATGGCTGCAGCAGTTAGGATTTATAGAATCATAGAATCCAACAATGCAGAAGGCGGCCATTCAGCCCATCGAGTCTGCACTCAGTCTCTGGAAGAGCACTCCACCTAGGCCCGCTCCCCCGCCCTATCCCCACAACCCACCTAACCTACGGGTCAATTTTATCATAGCCAATCTACCTAACCTGCACATCTTTGGACTGTGGGAGGAAACCGGAGCACCTGAAGTAAACCCACGCAGACAGGGTGTGAACGTGCAAATTCCACACATGTTAAAGTCCACCATTCCTGTTTGTATTCCGTGGTCCATTGTCTGCAGGGGGTGAAAGGCAGACATGTGTTCATGGTGTTTACCGCCATGCCCAACCAGGTCCAATTGGCTGCATGGTGGCCCCAGCCTGCACTGCAGGCCCTGTCCCCACATGTCCCACTGCCCTCCATTCCCCCATCACCAAATCCAGCTCTGGCTGTTTCCCTGGCACTCTGTACCGTACTGCTGACCCTGTCGCACCCTGGCATCACAGGAGGGCTCTGGCCCCAGCACCCATCCCTGCGAGCTGGCACATGCCAGTGGTATGCTCTGTCCAGCGCCCTCCTGTAGGGGCTACCCTTGGGTGGGCCTTCTGATACCTCGCTGGTGGGTGATGCCCAGTTGTGGGTGGGGAATGGGGGGATTAGAGGGGGGAGCGTTGTAGTGGTGGGGTATTGGCACCCATGCCAGAATCACTCTCCACAACCACAGGCCATGTGGACGGTCAGTGGGGTGTTCAGCAGGATGGCTGTCTTTCAGGCTGCAGCAATGCCGATCCGGGTTGGACACCCCTGTCCCTGAGGGGTCTACCTCTACCCTCTACCTCTACCAACCCTATGGTCCATCCCTTAGTCACCCTCAACACTTCCCCTGGCCCTGGCAGATGACCCCCACCCACCCACCCAGCCCTGCCAGCAGCTGGACCGGCAGCCCAGCAGGCCACGGTTCTGCCTCTGTGACGACGTTCTACCTCCTCTATCTCCCTCAGCAGCCACGGTGTCTGTTTCCTGATTTTTAACACCACAAATGACCCTTGCCATAGTTAAGTCCACCTGGCAGAGGCGAAGCATCACGGAGGCCCCAGAGAATATTGGGTCAGGCCCGTTAACGATATGCCAACAGTGTTTACTGTACGAGCAGAGTAGAATGCATTGTTGAGGCACCGGAGCATGGCATTCCGTCATGCGCCTGGCAAAGGCCACGATTTCCAGCTGACACGCGATTCTCCGCCCAATTATGTGTCTTGATTCCGCGCCGCAGGATGGAGAGTCCTGCTCAATGTATGCCACTTTTCTTCACAGGGGAAGACTCTCCGTGAACTCTTCCCCACAGATCCTCTTCCTATATCTATTATGCATGTGCGATTATCGTACGTCCTATGTTTTTCATTTATGAAACTATCTACCTGGACTGCACGCAAAACAATACTTTTCACTGTAATTTGGTACACATGACAATAAATCTAAGTTTAAATCATATGTACACAACCAGAATTGTCATGACATAAACACTGGTATCTCAGAGCAGTACTTCGGATTTCCCGATTGATCATACGGGGAAGAGCCTCACATCATAACTCCAGAGTTTCTAGATTTTATAAGGCTGCGGGGAATCCACACCATGTTCACAGAAATGAAAACTTACTTTATTTTACAACTGCTATTTAATACAGCTCACTAACTCCCAACAGGTCTTCACTAGTCGGTGCCTTACATTACCAAAAAATGTAAGAGTACCCTATTCATTTTTTCCAATTTAGCGAGGCCAATCCACCCAACCTGCTCATCTTTGGGTTGTGGGGTGAAACCCATGCAAACATGGGGCGAATGTGCAAACTCCACACAGACAATGACACAGAGCCGGAATCGAACCTGGGACCTCGGCGGAATGATGCAGCAGTGCTAACCACGGCGCCACCGTACTGTCTGTTGGTACCTTACTGGCTGATGCACGATCAATAACTCTCGAAGCGAGATTGGAGTACAATTGAAGGCTTTATTGGACTAGATGTTTCCCCCAGCAGCGCAGGTACAGAATGCAGCAGCAAGGGAGGCACAAACTCTTATACTCCGCCTTACTGGGCGGAACCAGCAGGCAGGCTTCACCAATGATCTTACAGCATCAACCTAGGTACCGTAATACCTCTAATACCGACTACCACACTGGCCAACTCTATTTATACACAGCTAGGCATTGTCAGCTGTTCCCCCGTTCCCCTATCGGGGGAGCTTGTATTCTGCAAGGTTCACAGAGTAATTAATCATTCCCTCCCCATAAGACCCATGCGGGTATAACACTCGAATAAACGCCATAAGCTGTATTCCTTATGACATTGTCATTTTAGCACAGGGCTAAAGACCTGGATTTTAAAGCAGGCCAAGCAGCGCGGGTTCAATTCCCGTACCAGCCTCCCCAAACAGGCGCCGGAATGTGGCGACCAGAGGCTTTTCACAGTAACTTCATTTGAACCCTACTTGTGACAATAAGCGAGTTTCATTTCATTTAATTTCAAGTGGGTTGATGGTCAGATTAATAAGGGTACAGCAGAGCAAGGAAACAAAAACGGTCACAAATTTACCATGAAACTCAGAATGCAGCAAAAAGGTTTGGTGCAACAGAATACATACTGAGGACCTGAGCTATGTCAATTCTTAAACTACATTGACAAAGCCACTATAGCCAAACCACCTTCTTCTTCAGTTTTTCAAATACCATCTATTGCCATCTTATGCTGGATTCTTAATTTATTGTGACCAATGACAAAGAAACCCCAAAGAAAAATTCAACTCCAATGAAGTGCACTTATGAGATCCATTTTATGTTGTCTGAATGTTGGCTGTTTAATTTAACTTTATGTTACTCCTTTGGTGTTGGTCCCTGCACCTCCAAAACCATGTACTCATGTTGGACTGAAGGAGCCAATTCAATTGTCATAATAGTTCGGCTGTTTTTCAAGGGTTTGCTTGAAATCAGGTCACTGATATCAGGACCCCATACTACTTAATAAGCACCTCAAGCATACTGTGTCTCAGCTAACCATTACAACTGTTATTGATTCTTCAACAGCATTAGTGTCTCACTCTAGGATTCCTATTCTCATCAATATCTACTCTTTTTCCAATGTGTGTAACTGTGCAATTATTTGCTTCAAGTGGGGTTGTTCATTTTTGGCACTTTGTTGTATGATATTGTTTCGATCCCCTGACATTTCCTTGGTCTGTGAAGAGAGATTGTTAGTACTTGAGGGTAGATTAAATGCAGTCACGTATGGTCACCGTGTGCACTATCATGAAGTTGTGTACAATCACTGTTTATCATGTGTTAGCATATCATTTGCAGATGACACTTTGTCTTAATTCTGGTGTCACATTCAATCTCACAGATGCCTTCAAGATATCCTTGCTGTACAAATCCTACATTCAATGTTTGTGTGGCCTCAGTACCTTCATCTCCAGGAAATTTATCATCTGTTTTACATTTTGTCTTTTCATTGTGTGCAAACTTGGATTTTAAACATTGGGCTTGAGTGTGTGACTCTTAGGGCTTCTTTGTTTCTTTGATATGTGGATGGAGAAAAGGCAGGACAGTTGCAGAGAAAGCAGGTCGATTGGCATTGGAAGTAGCCTCTGATTCCTACATACTGGTAGCCATAACCCCCCTTCCCCCTCCCCCCCACAGTCTGCAGACCCAGGCATAACTATGACTACACTGACTATTCGTCAATGGCTGAGATGGCTGCACTTCCCTCATTAGTAATAACTGAGTTGTACCAGCTGCTCGATAGCTGCAAGCACATCTAATGTGAATTGGATGCAAGCCCACTGTTAAATGCATCCTGCCATCCTGAAACCTCTTTGGCAGCAGATTGTCTGGCAGACATGTAGCTCACCTTCACACTACCAAGGCTCCAATTAGGAATGCATTTTGCTATATTTCACATTGGCAACCCCCCCCCCCCCCCCCCCCCCGCACCTTTGCCCTAAATCATTCCTCATCTATTCTTTGTGGGATGAAAACACTTGCCTTTTGAAAAGAAAGACAGACTTTCTACTACCCATCACCACATGAGTCCCAGAGGTGGTCATAACTTTGTACTCTTTCAATATTAACTTCCTACCTTTACCAGTAGCAAGATGTTCTGAGGTGACTGCTTGCTTAATACTTTCCAACAAGAGCCTTGTATGACTGAATTGTCACTTCATGTCTTCGGCTCTGGTATATTTCCCCTTTTAGCAGAAAGCAGAGCTTGTACCTGCTCTGTGTGGCATGAAATGGAATGCAGCCAAATTGTCAGAAATAATTCTTTATTGGGAACAAGGTGGATGTTGACAGCTGTCATGTGAGTCATGCCTTGTTTGCCTATGTGTTCAGCTGTGAGTAAAGGAACACTTGCGAGCAGTGTGAAAGATACGGTGCAACTTTATGCATGCTGTTGGTAAATTGCAAATGATGTGCCACACAGCGAGAAAATAAGAACCATTTATTACACAGTGCAACGGTACACAACTCCGGGTACCATAGCTGATTTGCAGAGTCCAGGAGAGCTCTTCTGGCTTGAGTTGTCTTGTGGAGACTGCTACAGATGGCAATTACTGCCAAACCAATCTCCTTTCACTGAGGCTGGATCGTTTGTTTTATGGCCATTCTTCGCTTTGAAGCAAAGGTTTTTATGCTCCTTTGCCGGCATACAGGCATTTACATCTCAGCTGAATTCTTTACATTAGTGACTTAAATGCTTTGAAAATCCAGGATCAGACATTGTGCCAAGTCAAGTTGGTAAAGACACAAAAGTATCTCTTGGCCTTTCTGCTGCAATCAGTGTAATATTGAGATAGTGTCCCAACCGCACAAAGCACTCACAGTCAATATTAAATGAAGCTGCATTGAGGAAACGGTAGAAATGTAATTGCTGCAGTAAACTGATCAAACCAGATAATCTAGGCCTTAGATATTTTGAAACCAAAGGGAACAATTGGCTTCCAAGCTGCTTGAGAAACATATGGAAGAATCTTCATGTAGATGCCATGTAATTGGCTGATATTATTCAGTTGTCATAAACAAAACCTTCTTTATCAATAAATATTCATCCACTCCCACAGCCACATTGACTACTCTTCCTTCTGTTTCCTGTAAAGACTCATTTCGATTTTCCCAGTTTCCAATTTCTGTCACATCTATTCTGACGATGCAACTTTCCATATCAGCATTTTTGATTGGACTCAGTTGAATGCACCCCCACTGTTGTTGACAGTGCCCTCAACTGTGACTGTTCCAGTTTGCACACTTCTGCTCTTATTCATTTCCCTCCCTCCCAGAACAATGATACAGGTCTGCTCCCAGGTCATCAGCCTCTGTATTAAATGGACAATCCTGTGCCATTACCACCAAGGTGATGTCACCACCAAACACATATCCTTCTCAACATTCCACATTCCAAATGGACCGTTCCCTTTGTAACACCTTGGTCCATTCCACAATCACCGCCAACATCCCCTCTCCTTTCCAATAGCACATTTACTTGCAAGCGTAGGAGATGCAATGCACTCCTTTTATCTCCTCTCCTCTCACCATCCAAAGCCTAAACACTTCTTCCAGGTGAAACTGTGATTTACATGTACTGTACCTCTTTCAGTTTTGTGCCTGATACTCACTGGTCAAAATGTGGTCTCTTCTATAATGGGGACACCAAATTGCTGTTCTGTGGATCACCACTGTTCAGTCGCATGCATGAGCCTGAGTTTCTGCTAGCCTGCCATTTTAATTCTCCACTTTGGTCTGCTCTGAGCTATCTGTTCTCAACCTACTGCACCATTCCAGCGAAGCTTAATGGAAGCTCCAGGAACCATGGGCGGGATTCTCTGATCCTGAGGCTACGTGTTGACGCCATCGTAAATGTAGTCGTGTTTCTCGACAGCGTCAACATGGCCTTAGGAGCAGCAATTCTGACCGCTACAGGGGGCCAGCACAGCACTAGAGCGACCCACGCCACTCCAGCTGCCGATCCCCGGTGTCAGATGGGCGCCGCGGGTCTGTGCATGTGCAGTGCGACCAGCGCCAATGTGCGCAGTGGGGCAGGTGCCAATGTGCGCCAGCCCCGACACAACATGGCGTAGGGCAACAGGTGCCTGCGCGGAACCAAAGAGGCCCCCAGCCCGAGAGGCTGGCCTGCCGATCAGTAGGCTCCGTTCGCGGGCCAGGCCACAGCGAAGGCCCCCACTTAGTTGGAACCCCCTCCCCCCACCAGGCCACCCCCAGATGCATCCACGCCGAGGTCCCACCGGGTAAGAACAGGTGTGGACGGCGCCAGCGGCACTCGGCTTTTTTAGCGTGGCTGCTCCGCCCATCCCGGGCCAGAATCGCCGGGGGGGGGGGGCACGTATAGTGGCCCCCGACCGGCGCTGATCACGCCAGTGCCAATGGCACCGATTCTCCGCTCTCCGGAGAATTGGCAGACCAGCATCGGGGCGGCGTGGCGCAATTCGCGCCGGTCCCGGCGATTCTCTGGGTGAAGGAATCCCACCCCATGTCTCAACTTTCAATTAGTACTTCATAGTCTTCCAGATGAGGCACTGAGTTCAGCAATTGCAGACTATATATAATCTCAGGCCCATTTTGTTTCCTCTTCTTTGCATTTTATTCTCTTGCTCTTTTTTAAAAGATTTCATATGACAGATTTTCATCAGTTTGCCGTTCATATTTCTTCTGGAGACATCTGTCGTTTCTTTGCTTGTAACATTAGCCCTCCTTTTGGTGGTGCACCACCAACTGTTTTGCGTGACTTAAGTAAATGTGAACAAAGTTCCATAGCGTGCACAGAGAAACACAATACTATTGAACGGCATTTGGGTTAGATAGGGGGCCTCAGAGTGGAACATGTGGCCGAGGTTGCACATCGCCCCTTTTCTAAACTGAGGAGCTTCACTCGTCAGGATTTATATTGCAACATCTCGCGAGATTGTGTTAGATCTTGCAAGGTGTTGCGAACCGAGTATATCCTGGTCGCAGGGTCTCCTGGCTTCTATCGACCATGTTGTGCAGAGGCGAGCTGATTTTTGGGCACAGTGTGGATGTTCAATCGCGGCCTTTATCGATAACTGACCGATAACTGTGTTTTCTGCCAATACTGTGCAGTTGTACTGTTTTGCTCTGTTATGTCATTGTGAGTGACAGAGTAGACATTAGCTAGGAGCAAAGATGGTGCTGCCCAAATCATCACAGCTGTCTTTTAGATGGCTTGGTATACATTATTTGCCTTGTTTTTTCTTTACTTTTGAATTTGTTAGATTGGATTGTTTGATTATTTTAAAATGCTGCAATGTTATTTTAGTCTATCATTTTTCGTCCTCATTTGTCAACATTCTCCCTTTAGATTTATTGCTTATTAAAAGCAACTATTCAAATAGGAATATATATATTACATAATAATAATCTTTATTGTCACAAATAGGCTTACATTAACACTGCAATGAAGTTACTGTGAAAAGTCCCTCGTCGCCACATTTTAGCGCCTGTTCAGGTACACAGAGGGAGAATTCAGATTGTCCAATTCACCTAACAGCAAGTCTTTCGGGACTTGTGGGAGGAAACCGGAACACCCAGAGGAAACCCACACAGATACGGGGAGAACGTGCAGACTCGGCACAGACAGTGACCCAAGTGCGAATCGAACCTGAGACACTGGCGTATAAGACTATAGGCCAAAACACCAAAGTAGGTGGAATCATGTGGGTTTTTTGTTCGCTAAATTAATATTATTGAAATTAATATTAATAATAATAATTAATATTATTATGTGAAAAGAAGGAGAGAAAAGTTTAAGCAAATACCCCAAAAAAGGTTACATAACAGTGAAGAATTACATAATAAATGGTCTGAATGTTGTCTTGATACCATCCAAGAACTGCACCAATACTCCCCTGAGAACTGCATTTTTCTCTGTCATTCCCAGCAGTTACAAACAGGCAGATTGTACACGTGCATGGTATATTGATGAGTGCTCATTGGTACTGGCAGGCTAGGCGCAACGGAGTTATGTCAGTGGATTTCTGCACATGCACTCACCAGAGTGCAGAGAAGGGTATTGGTAGCCATCTTGTGCAGCCATTTTGTATCGTCAGGTGACAGTCTCCAGCTGATGATTCTCCCAGATGGAGCTCAAGTGTTTGTGAACGCCATCGCGTTTCACGACGGCGCGGACCGGGCCCAGGTACAACCGATTCTGTCTCCCACAGGGGGCCAGTAGCGTGCTGGAATGGTTCACGCCGCTCCAGCCTCCCTCCCCGGTGCCAGGTGCTGCGCCGACCTGCGCATGCGCAGTTGGGTCACGCCAACCTGCACATGCGCGGGGGACTTCTTCCGCGCGCTGGCCCCGACGCAACATGGTGTCGGTGTTCAGGGGCCGGAACCCGGGGGGGGGGGAGGCCAGCCCGCCGGTCGGTGGGCCCCGATCACGGGCCAGACACCATCGGAGGCCCCCCCCCCCCACAGGCCGCCACCCCGCCGGCAGCAACAAGGGGTGAACAGCGCCGGCGGGACTCTGTCGTGTCCACGCGGCCACTCGGCCCATCTGGCCCGGAGAATCGGCCGCCCCGCTGATTCCAGCGGCCCGTGGCCAGCGCCGTGCCAACCGTGGCGGTACAAATGGCGCTGATTCTCCGCACCTCGGAGAATTGCGCGCTGGCGTCGGGGTGTCGTGGCGCGGTTGCGTCTATTCTCCGGAATCGCCCCCATTGTGTCTATGCTATCACAGACCTTTGTTTTTGTTCTTTTCTCCGCTTCCCATTTCACCTACTTAAAACCAATTACATTTCCAACTTTTCCCACTTCTGATGAACCTGAAATCTAAACCGTGTTCCTCTCTCCACAGACCTTCTGAGTATTTTCAGGATTTTCTGTTTTCATTTCAGATTTCTAACATCCATTTTGCTTTGAAAAAAAGTTTTCATTCTCACCACTGTCATTTTGGAATGTCATGTACACCTACTATTTAATTAGTGCTGTGTTTAAATGTTGAAAAAGGTGCCGTTGCCTTTGTATTTTCAATAGGAAAAATGTCAGCTGCATAACAATAGATACTGTGTCCTCTTGTCTGGCTACTGACATTGCCTGAATAGCTTTATTATTTGACTTCAGCACCGTTCCCTAGTGCTGAAATTCAGTCATTTTTGCATTATGATGTATCAATTTCCTGCAATGGCACATTCTACCTTCTTTTCCTGGTTGACTTGTCTACAGATTTTGTCATGATTTACCACAGCATCCCCTCCAAATGCCTCTCCAACACCATCTGGATCTATTCTTACCTCCCCAGTCATTGCCAGAGAGCCACCTTCAATGGTTTCACTTCCCACTCCCATATCGTTACATCTGGTGTCCCCCCAGAATCTATCTTCACCTCCTCCTATTTCTCACCTACATGGTATACCTTGGTGCTACAAACCTAAAATATGGGGCTGGATTCTCCAATTTGAAGACGAAGTGCTGACGCCGGCGTGGGAACAGTGGCGTTTTACACCCGAGGGAACGGCGCAAAACTGTACTGACCCGCCCTCTGGTTGGGGGCTAGCAGACACGCAGCGTAGAGACCCCAGCTTTAGTTGAGGATACGGCTGGAGAATTGCCGGATCCTTCGCCACTCATGCACATGGCGGCGGCCTGCAGCGGCCATGCCGTGCAACATGGCGCAGGTCACGCGCGGACCCGGTTTGCCAAATAGTGCCCCCCTTTAGCCCGGCTCGCCACCCCGGAACCAACCCCCACCAGTGCCCCAAGCCCCCCTGCCTGCAGAATGGCTCCCACCCACAGTCGCCACGCCAGGTTAACGAAAATATATAGTGAGTGACCACACCATCAGGAAATCGGCCCATTGGGGGCGGAGCATAGGGGGCTGGCTTCAAGTGACGTCCTGAGGCTATCCATATGGCGTGTGATGTACTCTGCGAGTATGCCATTTTGGTGGGGGCGGAGCGTTGCAAAGGCCACGCCGTCCCCGATTTCAGGGCAAATGGGGATTCTCCGGCCGATCGCCAAACACGATTTTGCCATCGGAGACCTGAGACTCCTGCCCATGGTGTCAATTTTGACAAGTCTTAATAACTCTTCCTCACTGCCACCTCCCTGCACTGTTTTGTCAGATTATTTGTCTGACCACAAATGGGATGAAATTAAATTTCCTTCAACTAAATACCGAAGAAGTGGAAGCCATTGACTTTGGTCCCTACCACAAACTCCATTCTCTAGTCACCCACTCCGTTCTATCTCCCTGGCAACTGTCTGAAGCGGAACAAGACTGTTTGCTATCTTGGTGTCATATTTGACCTCCAGACGAGCTTCTGAGCACACACCCACATCATCACTATGACTGCCTACTCCAACATCTGTAACAGTGCCCAGCTTCAACCTGTCTCAGCTTATCTTCAGCTGGAACCCACATCAATGTCTTTGTTACCTCTAGACTCCATCACACCCTTGGATGACCTCCCACTTTCTACTCTCTGCAAACCTGAGGTCATCCAGAATTCTCTTCTCTGTGATCTAATTCACAACAAGTCTCACCGTCACCTCTGTGCTCACTGACCCACACTGACTCCTGATTAAAAAACACGTCAATTTTAAAGTACTTATTCTTTTTTCTAAATTTTACCACAGCCTCACTCCTTCCTATCTTTGTAATTTCCACCTGGACTACAAAATCCAAATATCAGCACTCTTCCAATCTTTGAGCGTCTTCAACGTTAGTCACGCCACCATTGGCAGTCACGTCATCACCTGGGAAGAACGTAAGCTCTGGAATTCCATTCTATAAATCTTTCTGCCTCTTGACTCCTATCTCCTCCTTTAAGATGCTCTTTAAAGCCTCCATCTATGACCACACATTTGATCATCCTCCATTTCTCCAGGTGTGGTTTGGGGCCAAATTTAGTTTGAAAATGATTTGGTTAATGGTCTTGGGATGTTTCACTATTTCAGAGATGATCTTGGAATACAAGTTATTGCTAACATTGTTATAATTCTTCTAGAACATAGAACATAGAACAGTACAGCACAGAACAGGCCCTTTGGCCCTCGATGTTGTGCCGAGCAATGATCACCCTACTTAAACCCACGTAACCCGTATACCCGTAACCCAACAATCCCCCCATTAACCTTACACTACGGGCAATTTAGCATGGCCAATCCACCTAACCCGCACATCTTTGGACTGTGGGAGGAAACCGGAGCACCCGGAGGAAACCCACGCACACACGGGGAGGACGTGCAGACTCCACACAGACAGTGACCCAGCCGGGAATCGAACCTGGGACCCTGGAGCTGTGAAGCATTGATGCTAACCACCATGCTACCGTGAGGCCCCAAACCTCTGTGCCTTACTTTCTCAAAAATTCTTTTCTAGCAGGTAATGGTCAATTTCTTTCTTCACTTCAAGCCATCCAAGCTTCATTTTGAAAAGTGCTGCAACTTTGCATCTTTAAGATGGACTGCTGAATGAATTTCTGCTTCCTCGGGAGCCAAAGATTTCAATGAATCATTCTCCAAAGAAATATTTAGTTTATTATTTATCATTATTTAATTTATGAATTTACCATGAGTAAAATCACAGAAATTAGGCTGTACTTCTTTGCAAGCATTTCGATGCTAAAAGTTAATTGGTAATTTAAAATGTGTTTTGTTTCCTTCCTACTGTTGAGTGTTTCTGCTGTATTTATTAGTACAATCCAACCTTATACATCTTTCGAAGTGCTAGATGGAAATAGCACCTTTTCTATTAATTAAATGTCTTACAAATGAGAGCTTATAAGTTATTATTACAGAATATTATCTTTTTGGGTGGCACGGTAGCACAGTGGGTAGCACTGTTACTTCAAAGTGCCAGGGTCCCAGGTTCGATTTCCGGCTTGGGTCACTGTCCGTGCGGAGTCTGCATGTGCTCCCTGTGTCTGTTTGGGTTTCCTCCGGGAGCTCCGGTTTCCTCCCACAAGTCCAGAAAGACGTGCTGTTAGGTGAATTGGACATTCTGAATTCTCCCTCTGTGTGCCCAAACAGGCGCCGGATTATAGCAACCAGGTACTTTTCAGAGTAATTTCATTGCACTGTGAATGTAAGCCTACTTGTGACAGTAATAAAGATTATATTATTATATATAAAGCCCCACTTAAACAATTACCCACATAGTACATGATTCAGTGATGGTGTTAAGCTTGAATTTCCAGTTGACTTGTGGTGCAATGGAGTGGAGTCTAGGGCTGGTACATAACTGGCTGCATGTTTACCTATCATACATTGAACATTGAGCGGTATGTTGGTCAATGTCACTCAATGCCTACTTTCCAGTAGTCATGCCTTCAGTGTTGAACTAGAAAGTGACTAATAGGAGGCCAGACTACTTTTTGCAGCTCTGGGTCATTAAACCAGTTAAACTACCACTACAGCAGCACCAGCCGAGATTCAACTACATTGATAAAGCGATAGCTTACACTTACATATGTCTTCAACAATTAAAATGTCTCAAAGTGCTCTGCAGGAGATATGTAAGTCTTTGAAATTGACATGAAAAAATAAACAATCATAGAGTTGTCACTGAAAATCACAACCATTTATACAAAAAGAAAATCCAGACCCATGGAAAGAAACTTAAATTCCATCAAGTAGCATTCAGTTGTATAAGCAAATATATATATTCAACAACCACATCAAAGACATTCATTATTCAGCCAGGGGTTTTGCACTGTTTTCCGTGGCAGGGCGGGATTGATGGCCCACATTCTGACATTATATCTGGGTGCCACATTTAAAAGCTACCCAGACATCTACAATATCAGACTAACATTAGGGAGATGTGTGCAAGATCATTCATCCAGATTGCTCCAAGTTTCAGTGATGCTCCATGAAGCTTCCTTCTAGATGTCAACGGGTGCAGGAATGTTATGCCACACAGGGAAACCAGTGCTGCATGGCCGTAGATAACTGATGCTCGTGCCCATGGCATTCAGAAGGGATCGGCAAAAAGGTTCTGGAAGAGGATGGATGACTTCATTTGTTCTGCCAGGGTAAGTTTCATTGACAGTCATATAATCTACAAGGACTCCAATATGTCAGGATCCAAGGACCTGTGGTAGCACTCCGCAGCCCAATTTCAGTTCATCGGCGCTGCAGTGGAGTGACTACTGTGCCTCCTTCATCCTTCAGCAGACATGGGACACTACATGGAATGGGGGGGGGGGGGGGGGGGGGTAGGTGGTGGGGGAAGAAGAGCTAGCGTAGACACACTGGAAATCAGCAATTTCCGTAAATCATAAGCTTGTATGAGCTTTCCCCTTGCATTTGGAAATGTTCAAACACTCTGGAGGGAGCTGGTCCTGGCACAGAGCAGTGGGCTATCTTATGAGGGGAGGAATGATGAATGAACCACAATCCAATGCTCTAATCAGTGCAACATGCAACTCCTCTCAAACATGTTCTCCTCTTTGAGCAGGGGAAGCTCTGTCACAATGTGAGAAGATGGGAGGGCAGAGTTGGAAGGGGTGACCATTCTTGAAGACTGACTGAATTTGAGGAGAGGGCATCTAAGATCGCAAGAGTGCAGCACAACAGGGCCATTGGAGATGGGGAACTTGGCCTTGAGTGTCCACTTCATTCAATGCAAACCTGAGGGTCGAATGTGCCTCCATGCTGAAAGAATCTGATGCTGTCACTTGCACTCTCTTTTCTCACTTATGGTTGCCTCCAGGCCTGAGGAGGAGGAAGGCTCCCTATCAAGCCCCAGCCAGGGCGTACAGATGAACCAAGATGCAGAAGGGGGGAGCGGCATACCTGTAGAGGTGTCACATCACTCACTTGCACCCTCCACCAGCTCAGGAACATGCACCTGGGTGGGTATTAGTGCCAGTTCAGGTCGGGTCTCTGGACACCCCTGGGTCATCCACTCAGGATTCATGACTGTTATCCGTCCCCTCTGATTCCCCTCGGCTTGTGACGCCTTCAACCTCATCCTGTCGCCGCAGAGGGACAATCCTCATCTCTCCAGAGGATGGCCGCTGGAGTCATCAAAGGCAACAGGGCAAACTTCGCAGGCTACCTCTACCCCTTTGCGGATGTCAGGACAGCAACCCCACCCCCACCTCATTCTCTCTTTGAGATTCGCAGTTCAGCTCTACGCAATTGAACCACAAGTGATTCTGGAGTGAAAATTATCAGTGGGAGGACCTTTCATAAGATTGTGCAAGAACTCCCTCCATTTGTGTGGAGCCTTCATCCATCACATTCATCTGACTGTTTCCAATGTTGCCTTTTCTGGTCATCCAGCTAGCTAACAAGTGTCTCCACCCACCCACTCCCATGTAGCACCTCTGCCATCCAACATGAGACTTTGGTCACTTTAACCTTGGGAAAAATGGTAGTGGTCACCTTCTCAATCAGCCATCCCCTCATATCCCCTCCCCTATTCACCCATGTACTTCCCCATTAACTCTGGACTACCTGGCATCACCTTTGACCTCCCCACCATTCACCTATAGCTTGATCCCGTTTCCTTTATGTCGAGGTGAAGGTACAAATTCCATATATGCCTGAAAACCCCACCCCCATTCACTTTGATTTTCCGGACCTCCTCTTTCTCACCACCATGGCTGTGTTTACCTCCATGTCACCATAACCTCCCTTACTGCCCACTCTAACATACTGCTGCATCCACACCCTCCCACGCTAACAACACCCTCTGCCCCCTCCCACATTCACCATTCCATCGTACTTCGCCCACCCTACGTTTTCTCCCCAGGAGGCAGTCATTGACTCCACAAACTCCTCCCTTGCACGTACCTAGACATTCCAACCCCCTCGCACTCCTTTCTCCCCCCCTTAGACCTTCGCCCTCTGAACTCACTCTTTTATCCCTTCCTCCCTTTTACTCCTTTCTCCCCACTTGCACCATTCTGCCTGTTACTCCTTCCTCCCATCCAGACAGCATAACCTCCGTCTGGACTCCCTCCCCGCTCCCAACTTCATTCTCCTGACACCCCACACGCCCAGCTTCAACTTCCTCCCTAAGATCGTCCTCTCCTATTCACACTTAAACCTTGTTCTCCCACTAACGTCTAAATCTTCTCCACCCACCCCCGACCCCTCTCCTCCACATCCTTACCAGCCCATGGTGAAGCTCCTGAAGTTCCAGAGCCTGATCGAGACATCAGCAAAGCCCAAGCTGCTGCAGCGAGGTCCTGAGAGCTGCTATGTGGCAGTGCTATGTGCATGAAGATCCACCCACCATGCGATCCACATGTTCCTCCACGATCCGGCAGCTGCAGGCCTCTAGCATAATTTCTCCTTGGATTTCCACAATCTGAGCAAGGAACTAACGGTAAGTCCTGGCTTTTGCACGCCAAGTGGGTCCAGATGTGTTCTGGACCAGTGTGTTTTCCCACTGGTCAAATGGCGTTGGGAGCAAGGTCCTGGTCAGCCCTCCATATAGATCCCATTAGCGGAATGCAAACCAGTTTCACACTGGCCCCCAGTGGGATTCCCGCTCCACCATGGTGGGCACCATCAGAAGATCCTGCTGTAAATTCACACCGGCGTGGAATTGATTTTTGGGCCTCCTGCCGAATTCTACCCCCCACCCACCCACCCACTCCCGCCATTGATTCCATCGGTGGGGCATGGGGGATTTGCACCAGTGGGCTTCACTGGCTGAACCAGCATTTATTACCCATCATGGGCCAGAAACGCTCGCCGACCCAGAGAATCCCGCATCTCATGAATGAATTTTTTAAAATGTTTATTAAATCTGGGGAATACTGCAGAGGGAACATTCTGGCAGGTAAGTGTTGAATGTTTTGACAACTTAAAAGGCTCTCAAACTATCAAACTAGTCAGGCTTTTAGAAGCTTTCAGAAGCCTTCCAAAACTTGCCCAACATGATAAAAATACTGGGGAACATATGAACAAATTCACCCTGGAGCTGTCAATGGCAAACACCATGTCAGCGGGGCATGTGTGGTCACGACCCCGACCTGAACTTTACCCTTTTCCCACCGATGGAAAAATTGCGAGGGCCCAGTTTTTATGTGGGAAATTTAAATCTTCTGAAGCAGAACAAGTCTTTGGGATTTCCGGACCTTTTCCTGACTCCAGGAAGACATGTATATCTGAGCCTACCTTCCAGCTGCTTTCTCCCTTTACTCTGTCACACACACGTGTGTTTGAGCACATCATCATACAGCACACATGATATTAATTTGTGGATAACCAATAGCTGAAAGATGAAAAATGAAAAAACGTTAACAGTTTCAGGCTGGCTTGTAAAGAACATTCTATATAACATGCCATTTGTATGACATAGTGGAACATTCAAACTTAAGCACATGAATAAGGAGAGGAAATCTAACAGAAAAAGGATGGCACCAGCTTTGTACCTCGAGTAGACATTCACATTCATCCAGGTGCACTTCCTCCATTCTCAGGCTCCAGGTTGGTCTGTTTAACCTAATTTAGCTCTCCAAAAACTAGGGGCCCACGTTCGGTTGTCTCCCTCCTTGCAGTGCCTTGTTTTGCAACACAGAAGCACTTTGAGATGAGGGATATTTGAAGAGCATACAGAATGATACCTAAGTGCCCACTGTATTATCCGGCTTGTAGTTGTGTTGAGAAAGGTGTGTCATATAGATAGATAGTGCTGTGGGCTCACATGCTCATAGGGCAGTACTTACCGTTTGATGTGAATGTAATAAAATGCGATATGCCGCAGTATGAGGATGCAAGGGAAGACTTTGAAAGGTCTACTTTCGAAAGGCTTGAGATGACAGGTCAGTCAAACCAGTGAGAGGAAACTCATTGCGAAAAGTTTATTCTGCCTACTTTGAAATACTGATTAGCTTTTCTTGGCCAGCATCCTAAAACTATTAATATTTTTCTCATCTGTACTCGCATTCTTTGTCTATTTGACACAGCATCTGTTACAGTTGCAATCTCCTGCCAAACGGAGTGCATAATTCTTCTCTGAGATGAGTAACCTGGGGCAACGCTCCATGTTACACTTCTTGCAGGAGGACCTCCAAATCAGCCTTTGAGAATGGAGATGCTTTACATTGTTGGCCAATGATTTTGAGCTTTTATCCCAGCAACAATGAAGGAGCCCCTTTAAAAGCTGCAGCTGCGTGCTATTTTCCACATCCCACTGATCATGAGCTCCCACTGGCAGGCCTAAACCAGGCCAGAAACTCTCTGTGCATACATAATAAGACCAACCTCCAGAAATCCCTCTGGGTTGGCCTGACGTGATGGTGACAAGTGCTAAACTAGCTGTGTTTCAGTCACAAGCAGAGAATCATTGGATAATATATCCTATGTGCCTTCCAGAGCCCGACACTGATGAGGAGTAACCCTCCTCATGCAGGTGAAACCAGAATATTTAACATTTAATTTATACAATACAGCCGGGCCAACTCCCATTCTTGGCGCTGAGTATACATTTTGTCCAACAGCTTTCAGATATATTTAAAAAGTGCAATTAAAAGGTTTCCTTACCCAGATCGTACTGCAAGTAAATTGGATGACAAAATAATAATGATAAATCACATGCAATGCATTACCGCACAGTCATGTCTTTAGATAGGTAATTGTGGCAGATATTAAAGAATAAAACTGAAACAAATAATGAACGTTTTAACGACACATTTGCTGTCATTTTATTAAAGCAGCTGACTGCTGTTTTACTCCATCTCGTATTGATAGTGGAATTTCTGAAACCCGAAAATGCTTACTTGGAGTATGATTTTTTTAAACTCTCTAGGTGGCACTAATGTTCCATCATGCAGTTTATGACATCCCAACAGCTGCAGGTTTTATTATTGTTGTATAATTTTATGCTTCGCATTACATGTTACAGAAAATGTGAGTAAATTAACTTTAATCAGTTTTAATTGTATTCAGACCATAATTGAATTGGTACGATTGGAACATGAACGATAGGCGCTGACGATTGCGTAATACTGAAATGTATTGATTAAAAATTTATAGCCATACTGAAAATAATTATTAAAAAGATGTTTAATTTAAGAGATACCTGTTTTAAGGAAGAGAGATTTTGTTTTATTTTCAGTTGTTTTACAATTATGTTATGCCTTAGATTTGTGTTGAAACATGCTGAAATAGGTTTAGTCAGCTGTATTGATTTGTTCTCTGTTACATAACTTATTTACAAATATCTATGTCTGTGTCCTCACCAAAATCTGATAGTGAGAACTTGATCACTATTTATTGGGGAAAAATAAAATAGACTCCCAGATTTTAAATATGCTCCTGCCCTCAGATGAACAGAAATATTTCCATTCATTACCGATCAGTTTTTTAACTTATGTCAAAACATTTTAACTAAAATATTCAGAAGGTAGATGATCATGGGCTGGATTCTCCCAAAATGGGACTATGTCTCCAAGCTGGCATAAAAACGCTGGAGTTTTACTTTATAGATTCCTGGAAAAAAGTACAGCTAATCCAATACCCTGCAGGGGGCCAGGAGGAACCCGGAGTAATTCATGCTGCTTTAGCTGCGGATACGTGACCCCACTCTTCTGGTTTTGAGTCCGCGCATTTGCACGGCAGCGGCCTCCAGCAACCACGCCGAGATCCATGCTGGACTCGGACCACGGAGGCAGACATAAAAGATAGAACCCCCCCCCCCCAATCGGCCGCAACCCGAGCATCTGACTGCGCAGATCTAACCCTCGACTGCCTATAAGGCCCTCCCCCTGCTGTCCGATCACCTCTCCCCCCCACCAGGTCTGCCGTGGACTGAGTCCACAGCTGTCATGCCAGCCTCCCGAACGGCAATACCAGGTTAGATCCACGCCGGTGGGAACTCGGCTGGTCGGGAGTGGGGGATTGCTGGGATGGCCTCTGTCAATGGGCTCCCAGCCGCGCGGCATACTGCGCCATCACACTGATTCTTGTGTCCCAGAGAATCACTGAACCGGCGCCTGGCCCGATTTCGGCATGAAATTGGATTCTCCACCCCTGGGCGGAAATCGCATTTGGCATGGGGCTGCGGAGAATCCAGCCCGATGAGTCCAATCAGAAATGAATTGCGAATTTTCAACTTGACAGTAAAACAAAAGTTTTGTTTTGTTTCTCTGTACATGTAAGGAATTTGTCCAGGATGTTCTGGTCTCTCTCTCAGGCGGAATTGCCACGGGCGAGACGGAAAATTTGACAGACCAGCCAATGGTCCGTTGGCTTTGGACGGCACCTCTGGGACTGGAAAATCCAATAGGCTTTAATTCACCTTAAATATGATCCACATTAAATCCATCGGCAGAGGTTTCATTTAATTTTCTAATTCTATTGTCAAATGCATTAATGTCCTTTTACTGGCCCCCATTCTCATTTTGCTTTGGAATAGCTAACACTCACAAGATAAATAAAATAACACATTGACATATTAACGTTTAAATAGTCTACACTCATTACATTCCCGCACATTGATACCAAATTTATGCAGATATGTGGATTATTATTTTTATTCAATCATTCTATGAAACTGCTCACTTTATCAACTTGTGAGATATTTTAATCTGAAGAATGAATTGCTTCTATTTTTTAATTCATAGTTTCTGTGTTGACTGATTCCCAGGATGGTACAGCATGATTAAATACATGGTAAAACTCACTCAATAAATCGATTGATAATGCATATTAAATAAGACCTCAGAAGAACTGTTCCTACTGTAAAATGATTCAATTTCCATTTCAATTTCTCGTCATAGTCACTTGCATGGCATCCCTGAGTGAACCTTCTGCAAGAGTGGAACATTTTATGATGTAGACTCATTCCCGCAAAGAGGCAGGGTGAGGATTTTGTACAATCTCTTCTGAAATGAGGGACCATTTCAGGCCACTAATGTGCAACCAGAAATACAAAACCATGACAGTTACTTCCTTGTTGCACAAATTGCTGCTGGTTTCACCATTTGTGTATGTTTGTTTCATGTATCTGGAAGTAATTTGATATTAGTGCCTATACGGCTGGTACTTCAAGGCTGATCATTTATGCAAGGCCAACTTACAGGCTGTGGGCGGAATCTAACAGGACAAGCGCTAAGTGCGGTAGCAAGCGCGACTTGCCGTGGCTGACCCGGCATGGCCACGGCCGGTATCTAACGTCAATTAGAGCCGGTAATGATCCCCCACTTGCTTCATGGTGGCAATGGCTGAACCACCAGCTGATTCGCCTGGACTACGCCAGGCAGCTCCCTGCTCACAAGGGGGTCCAGCACATAAACCGCCCCCATCAAGCAAACCCCACCACGCAGAACAACTCCACGTTTCAGAGTTTCTGACCTGGCTCGACTGTGGGATGCAGTGGAGTTGAGACTGGACATCCTGATCCCCCGAGGGGGTCAGAATATCAGCCAGTGCCACCTGGGAGGCTGTGGCAGTGGCCGTCAGCTGACCATTATGAGGAGGACCGCAGCCCAGTGTCAATAACCTCCACCGGGCCGCACTGGGTGAGTTGGCATCGGCCCACATCACCGGTCCCGCATGCCACCCCCAGACCACTCCTGCCTTCCCCCCTCAATAAGCCGAACAGCCCCCCCTACCCCATCCACCATAATACCTCACCTGTGCTATGGCATACACTGGCATACACCAATGTAACCCACCCACATAAAAGCAAATTACTGTGGTTGCTGGAATCTGAAATGATAGAGAAAATGCTGGAAAATCTCAACCGGTCTGGCAGCATCCGTAGGGAGAGAAAAGAGCGAACGTTTGACTCTTTATTTTAGCGGACTCGAAACGTTAGATCTTTTCTCTCCCTTCATATGCTGCCACACCTGCTGAGATTTCCCAGCATTTTCTCTTTCATTGCAACCCACCCATGCCCAGCAGTGCACAGAGTGGTCATCGACAGCAAGGTTGGTTTGCGTCGCAGAGGTGAGGATCGAAAATCCCCCAGTTCGATGACCTGTCGCAATTGAGTTGTTCATATCAGGCATAACCATCCTCCCCTCTCACTGACCACATGTCCATTCTACCGCAGGATCTCCATCGGATGGTACTGACCCATCCGGAGTGGCACCCACCCCGTTCCAAGAGAACACCTCGAAGGAGAGTTCTGGGGATGCCACGATTGAGGGGCCACAACTGTCACCCCCTGTCCTCACCTTCCACCAGCGCAGTGACACACACCTCGGTGGGAGACATTAGTGGACTGGTTTCTAGGGCATAATCTTGGAGACACCGATGCACATCAGGGAGAGGGAGGAACATCCAGGGGAGACAGAAATCAGAGATCTCTGTCAGGACCCAGCTGGGTACCAATCAGATGCTAGGCCTCTGGACAAGGTCATCCCGGATCTGATGAATATGCGAGGGGAGGCCGTGAGATCCAGGAGGGGATGTCAGCGACAGTGGATCCATAGCTGATCGGAGGAGTCCCAAAGGCTATTGGCACAGGAGATGGCGCCGGCAATGCCTGGTACCAAGACGAGCAGTGCTAGAATTCCGACAGCAGTAGAAAGCCTGCAGCACGAGGTCAGCATCATGAGTGATGTTGTCCAAGGCATTGCTCAGTCGGTGATAGACATAGCTGAGTGCCTCAACATCATGTCCCAGTCGCTGGGGGTCATGTCCCAGACATGTGTGGACTTTGCTGAGGTGTTGCAGACCGTGACCCAGTGTCAGGTGGACATTGCTGAGGTACTCCAGAGCGTGGTCCAGTCACAGAGGAATGGTGCTGAGGGCACCATGGTGCAGACAATGCGGAGCTGCCAGGGCTGGCAGAGCCAGCTCATTCCAGCTGCCCCTCCATCCCAAGGTGTCCCCCAGTGCCCTATGGGCACTGTCCAGGAATAGGAAGCGCTGAAGACCAACCCACAGCCTTCCAACAGGGAGACGATGGTGATCTCCAGTTCTCCCGAGCCCCCCCCCCCTCCTGACAATGGCATGTCTCAGGGTCAGCAGAGAGAACAGAGTGGCACGGTGAGGCATGTGTCACCGGCAAGGTGGCCGTGGCCCTCTGGCCCCAGGCCATCCAGAGGATGCCCGTCAGTGGCATCAAAAGTCCCAGGGTGCGGAAAGTAGCAGGCTGCCTCCTTCTCCGATATGCATCCTGGGGACACACCTGGGCATAACGACAGAGCACTGAGTGCCAATAAGGTTGAAGATCACTGAGTGTGCACTGGGGGAGCACCATTGGTAGCTAGCGAATGTAAGGGTTTTAATTGTTCACCGTTGAAACATTTTACACATGAGATCTGTGATATGGGGGGGGGAAATGGTTAGGAGGTTGGGTCTGGGGGCATGGGGTAGATGGGTGGGAAGGGGTGGGATGATGAACAAAACCCCATCTTACGAGAAGCGGGTGAAGATGAGGTCCTCCCTGGCCCTTTGGGCATGCCGGACCCTCGTCGCCACCTGGCCTCCATCCTCCGGCTGCCCCCATGTGTCCTTCCCAGGCTCGCAATCCAGCCTGGTCTTGCTCCTTCTCGCCCTCCTCTTCAGACGAGGCCAAATATCCCTCCTCCTCCAACTCCAGCACATCGCTCCTCTTCTGTGCCAGGTTGTGGAGGGCACAGCAGACCACCACAAAGCATGCAAACCTTTGGGGGGTAGTGCACCACCAGAGAGGTTCAGGCATCGGAATCGTATTTTGAGCAGTCCGATGCACTGCTCAGTAACAGCCTGGGTGGCAACTTGGGCCTCATTATACCTGGTCTTCGTATGGTCCCCAGCCTCCATACTGGTGCCATTAGCCAGGACCTCAGTGGGCACCCCTTATCCCTCAAGAGCCAACCCATCATCCTGGGGTGATCCTTGAAGACGCCGAGGATCTCTGAGTGCCCCACGTGCAGACTCCCGGGGAAGTGTGCATAATCCGAGATGGTGCTCGCACTCGGGCTGAACATCCAGGGAGTGGAACCCCTTCTTATTAATGAAGGCCATGCCCTGATGCCCTGCTATGTGCAAGGCAACATGTATGCCATTAATTACCTCCTGGACCTTGGACATCCTGGCGATTGTGGAGAATCCTGCTGCCGAATCTGATGCCCAGGCATACAGAGCATCTGTGACTTCATGGATGCACTTGTGGGCTGTAGGTTAGGAAATGCCACACAAGACTCTGCTTGAGCCCTTGATGAACCCGAGGCATAGAAGTTAAGGACTGCGGTGACTTTCATGCCCACTGGAGAGGGAATCCTCCTCCACATGGTGACAAGTCTGCAAGGACATGGTACAGGTGCCACGCTGTCCCCTTGTTGAGACGGAGCCTTCCTGTCCCACGTGCTGTCCCACATCTCCTTAAATGCCCAGTGATGCCTGTACACGTTGGACTATCACTGGCCTCCCCCTCTGGGTCCCTCCCTGACCTGATGGGGAGCCATGTTCTCAGGGTGTGGAGTGGGCCTCTACACATGCGCTGCCGCCTTGACCCTACATCGACGCTGCTGCCGGTGCCTTCTCCTGCAACTGGCCACCTGGACTGCCACCAGCACCGTGAGGGAAGCTACTGCGGGTCCACAATACCATCCATAATGTGATATCTGTAAGGAATTGGAGAGAGTGAGAGACCGAGAATCAGTCATAGCTTCCACCCGTGATCCTTGAGACCTTCAACCTTCCCCAATCCTTACGTTCCCCGCCTTCTCTCAGGATGCCATCCAACAAGCGGTTGTGCTGAGGGACCTCGCCCTGCAAACACACCCCCAGCCACAGCAGGGACCCCAGACATAGGGAGATAAGATTTTTTAAATTTGCATTTACAATATGTGGGCTTCACTGGCTAAGCCAGCATTTGTTGTCCATCCCTTATTGCCCTTGAGAAGATGATGGTGAGCTGCCTTCTTGAACTTCTGCCGTCCATGTGCTGTAGGTATACTCACTGTGCCATTATAGAGGGAGTTCCAGGATTTTGACCCAGTGACAGTGAAGGGATGGTGATGTATTTCCAAGTCAGGATGGGGAGTGATTTGGAGGGGACTTCCAGTTGGTAGTGTTCCCATGTATCCGCTGCCCTTTTCTTTCCTGATGGCAGTGTTCGTGGATTTGTAAGGTGCTTTCTAAGGCGAGGTTTCTCAAACTCAGGGTCGCAACCCGCAGGTGGGTCGCGTGTGGGTGTCGGGAGGGTCTTGGAGCGATCGGTTGTGGCATTCCCGATCGTGGGAAGAAGTTCCCAATTGGTCGCAATGCTAACAATGGTGGCCCCAGCTTGGAGCTCCGCTCTATTGCTCGTCCTTTGCGCGCTGCTCGGCTCGTCCCCACCACCGATCGGCGTATGCAACCTGCGGCTACTTGGGCAATCCGTTCAATGGCCAGCACAACGTCCGTTTGCACTCACACAACAGTAAGTGCTGGTCGGGAAATTGGGGAAATGGACTGTGACTAGAGTGGATACAGTGAGAGGAAGCCAGGCCAGCTTTGTCGGAATAGTGATTAAACAAGGCCAGTCAATAGGGCTGACATATGTGAACACTGGATGAAACTTACAAACATCATTTTTTGTCACCACTCTCTGGAAAGCAGAAAGTAAGTTCTTTTGATGAGAATGGAGCAGGAGGTGGCTTGGATGTGTGGATAGTGCAATGCAGTAGAACCAGTAAGAAATAGTGTGACATTGTGTGTGTTTGACAAGTTACTTCATCTACCCTAAAGTCGTAGATTGTAAGGTAAAAACAAGATTGTACTTTTTTTAATAATTGGTTAAATTTCTAAAGAAATGGGAATATATAAAACAAAGTTTGTGTGTAAATGTAAGGATGTTCATCTGAAGTTGTTTTAATTTTTAGCAGTATAAAATCAGAAATTTGGAGCAATTAGGGATTAGAAATAAAGTTTCAATGTAAAATAAAGAATGCCGCCCATGGCTGGCCTTTAAATATGAACGATGAGCCAGAGGCAGCGGCAGAGAGAAGGGCATGCGTCCGGCACATCAATGCTTTGCATGCAAAATCATAGAGGTGAGATCCCTCCATTTTGTAGCTCCCAGCAAGCAAGCAGCAGGACTGTGTGTGAAGAACTGAAGATGGGTCATTCTGTAATAAGGTAGAGGGGGCCAGAGATACAAACTGAACAGGATCTCACAACTAAATCTGCTGGAAAGAGCTTCTCAGGAGAGTCCATGGTAGGACAAGGCAGTGCTGCTGTGAGCTGTATCCCGAGCCCCACGGCCTCTGGTTAACAAACAATTTGGAAGAAACTGAAATCGGGAACAAAGCAGTATAAAGATGGTTTCTTGAGGTATGGCTTTAATTGTGCCAATGCAAATCAGGATGCAAAACCCACATGTTATATGCAGGAAAGTACTGACAAATTAAGTTTAAAACCCTCAAATCTTCAAAGGCTAATTTGATTTGAAGACTAAGCATGGAGAGTTTTTTCAAAGGATGCAGCGAGAGCTTAAATCGTCAGCTGAAGTCCTGAGTAGAATTGTAACATTGAATGATGAAGTCAGGGAGACCGTGAGGACCAAGCAGGCCCACCTGCCACATTAAAGGTAAGCAATAATGGTGTGTCGCGAAGGTCGGCTGGAGTGGGTCGCTAACGTCAGCCGGCATAGAATCATAGAATCATATAATTTACAGTGCAGAAGGAGGCCATTCAGCCCATCGAGTCTGCACCGGCTCTTGGAAAGAGCACCCTACCCAAGGTCAATAACTCCACCCTATCCCCATAACCCAGTAACCCCACCCAAAACTAAGGGCAATTTTGGACACTAAGGGCAATTTAGCATGGCCAATCCACCTAACCTGCACATCTTTGGACTGTGGGAGGAAACCGGAGCACCCGGAGGAAACCCGCGCACACACGGGGAGGATGTGCAGACTCCGCACAGACAGTGACCCAAGCCTGATTCGAACCTGGGACCCTGGAGCTGTGAAGCGATTGTGCTATCCACAATGCTACCATGCTGCCATTGTCTCGCGAACATTGGCTGGTATGGGTCCCGAAGGTGCGCCGGTTGGTAAAAGTGGGTCCCGGGAACAAAAGTTTGAAAAACACTGGTCTCAGGAATTGTGGTGAATTCCTGCTGTGCATCTTGTAGATGGTACACATGGCTGCCACTGTGCATCAGTGGTGGAGGGAGTGAATGTTTGTGGAAGGGGTACCAATCAAGTGGGCTGCTTCATCCTGGATGGTGTTGAGTTTCCAGGCAAGTGGGGAGCATTCCATCACACTTTTGACTTGTGCCTTGTTGGTGGTGGACAGCTTTGCGGAGTCAGGAGCTGAGTTACTCGCTGCATGATTCCTAACCACTGACCTTCTCTTGTACCAATACTATTTATATGGCTAGTCCAGTTCAGTTTCTGGTCAATGGTAACCCCCAGGATGTTGATACTGGGGCATTCAGTGATAGTAATGCCATTGGATGTCAAGGGGCGATGGTTTGATTCTCTCTTATTGGAGATGGTCATTGCCTGGCACTTGTGTGGCATGAATGTTACTTGCCACTTGTCAGGCCAAGCCGAGATTTTGTCCAGTTCTTGCTGCATTTGTACGTGACTGCTTCAGTGTCTGAGGAGCCATGAATGGTGCTGAACATTGTGCAATCAGCAGCGAACATCCCACACTTGACTTTATGTTGGAAGCAAGGTCAGATGGAGAGCAACTCAAGCCAGAGCATCATTAGCTTTATTTCTGCCCTGATCTCTCTTTCTCTTGTTGTTCAGTACTGATGCTGAGGGAATACCAAGTGAGAGTGGAATGGCATGAATAAAGCTGCTGTCTTCCAGCGCAATTCCTAGTCCCTCCAGCACATAGCAGGACACTTACCAAAATGTAGGCAGGATTACCCAGCCAAAACAATGGTGAATGTGAATGATTCAGTTGCACGACCATCTCTGGGATAAGCAAAAGCTCTAAGATGATGTCACCTAAGTCATTGAAAGTCCACAATTACATTTACTTTTTGCACAAGACATTGCCTTGGAATTACAATTTAAAGGATACTTAGGATATCTGTGATGGTTGTAATTTTATGAGCTGCTTCAATTAGAACGTAGCCCACAATTTCTCGTTTAGTGATCAATGAGCATAACACTGATGCTGCAGGATGTAGGAACAAGTGTGCACGATGAGCTGAAATGTGCGACAGCAATTTTCTGACAGCTGTATGGAAGGTTAGACTAGAACAAAATGAGGAGTTGCCAATTTCCTAGTCAGGAATGTTGAATTGCTGCCAGCGTACGTTTTATGCCAACGTACTTCAAAGCCAATGTAATCACTGAAAAAAATGAATACCACTTTAAGAATTAAGCATCATCTTAGTAGTTTACAGTATAAGTAGGCATTGATTCTGCGGAACAACGTAGAAAAATGATAGCCATATTTCACTGACAGTTTAATAACATAGCTTTAAAGTTTAAATCCTGGAAAAGGGAATACATCATCGTCTTAATTACAATTTGCTTCCATGCTGAGATTTTATATTTGATATGGGGGTGGGGTACTGATGAGTAGGCACTGAGTGGGAGACCTACTCTTCACCTGTCAGTGGACTGAAAGCGCTTTTCAACGTTTCTCATGACTGTAGCTAAGCAAAGATAGTAACTGAATTTTTATTTAAGATCGGTTTTTATTTGGCTTCCTTCATTTGATTAGGTATACCAATTCTCTCATCGTCGACTTAGTGGATTCATCAGTGACCAATTAAGCGGCCAACTCCGGGATCCGTGTTTTTTGAGTGTCAGTAGAAGACTATCTGGCACTGAAGGATCAGGAGCCCAAATGTCAGCGGTGGGCACTGCCAGCATATGTAGGAGGGCATCAGGGTGCCTAGTTTCTGGATGACAGCTTTCTGGCTTGCTGCTGAGAAACTGCCATCACCTCAAGGTCAGCCTCCTGGCTTGAAGGGGGCCCTGTATATTGGCTGAAAAATCCAGATGCGACATGAGATTGCTTTTACTTAAACCCTCAAGAGACTTTACAGTTGGGTAATCACAAAAAGCAGGACAAATCGAATCCAGCCGATTAACGGTCCATTAGTCTACTCTTGATCATCAGCAAAGTGATGGAAGGGGTGGTTGACAGAGCTATCAAGAGGCACTTGCCCAGCAACAACCTGCTCACTGACACTCAGTTTGTGTTTGCCAGGGCCACTCAGCTTCTGATCTGATTACAACCCCGTGAAACATGGATAAAAGAGGTGAGGTGAGAGTGATTGCCCTTGACATCAAGCTACCAAGTGTGGCATCAAGGAACCCGAGCAAATGCTGTCAAGGGGAATTAGGGTTGGAGTCATACCTATCACGAACAAACATGGTTATGGTTGTTGAATGTCAATCACCTCAATCCCAGAACGTCACTGCAGGAGTTCCTCAGGGTAGTATCCAGGGTAATGTTGAAGGAATTTTGGCAAGTTGCTGCAGTGCATCTTGTAAATGGTACACCATGTTGCCACTGTGCATTACTGGGGGAGGTACTGAATGTTTGAGGTGGTGGGGTGCTGGTCAAGTGGGTTGTTTGTCCTGGATGGTGTTGAAATTGTTGCGTGGACAGGTTTTGGAGAGTCAAGAAGTGAGTTATGCAATGCAACATTCCCAGCTTCTGACCTAATTGTGTTGTCACAGTAAGTATCTGGTTGGTCCAGTTCAGTTTCTGGTCAATGGTCACCCCAGAATATAGATGCAACAAAGAACAAAGAACAAAGAAAAGTACAGCACAGGAACAGGCCCTTCAGCCCTGCAAGCCTGCGCCGACCATGCTGCCCGCCTAAACTAAAATATCCTACACTTCCGGGGTCTGTGTCCCTCTGTTCCCATCCTATTCATGTATTTGTCAAGATGCCCCTTAAACATCACTATCGTCACTGCATCCCACACCTCCTCCGGCAGCGAGTTCCAGGCACCCATTACCCTCTGTGTAAAAAACTTGCCTCATACATCTCCTCTAAACCTTGCCCCTCGCACCTTAAACCTATGCCCCCTAGTAATTAACACCTCTAACCTGGGGAAAAAGTCTCTGACTATGCCTCTCATAATTTTGTAGACCTCTATCAGGTCACCCCTCAACCTCCTTCATTCCAGTGACAACTAACCAAGTTTATTCAACCTCCCCTCATAGCTAATGCCCTCCATACCAGGCAACATTCTGGTAAATCTCTTCTGCACCCCCTCTAAAGCCTCCACATCCTTCTGGTAGTGTGGCAACCAGAATTGAACACTATACTAGCCAGTTCTGTATCCATCTTGCCAGCTCACCTCTTATCCCGTGTGACTTCACCTTTTGTCCCAGTCTGCCATGAGGGACCTTGTTAAAGGCCTTACTGAAGTCCATATAGTCAACATCCACTGCCATACCTGCATCAATCATCTTTGTGACCTCCTCGAAAAACTCGATCAAGTTAGTGAGACACGACCTCCCCTTCACAAAACTGTGCTGCCTCTCACTAATGCGACCCCTTGCTTCCAAATGGAAGTAGATCCTGTCTCGAAGAATTCTCTCCAGTAATTTCCCTACCACTGACGTAAGCCTTACCGGCCTGTAGTTCTCTGGATTATCCTTGCTACCCTTCTTAAACAAAGGAACAAAAATGGCTATTCTCCAGTCCTCTGGGACATCACCTGAAGACAGTGTGGATCCAAATATTTCTGTCAAGGCCTCAGCAATTTCCTCTCTTGTCTCCTTCAGTATTCTGGGTAGATCCCATCAGGCCCTGGGGATGTATCTGCCTTAAAATTTTTCAAGACGCCTGACATCTCGTCTTTTTGGATCTCAATATGACCCAGGCTATCTACACACCCTTCTCCAGACGCAACATCCACCAATGTTTTATCTTTGGTGAATACTGATGCAAAGTATTCATTTAGTACCTCGCCCATTTCCTCTGGCTCCACGCATAGATTCCCTCCCCTGTCCTTCAGTGGGCCAACCCTTTCCCTGGCTACCCTCTTGCTTTTTATGTACGTATAAAAAGCCTTGGGATTTTCCTTAACCCTATTTTCCAATGACATTTCATGACCCCTTTTAGCCCTCCTGACTCCTTGCTTAATTTCCTTCCTACTTTCCTTATATTCCACACAGTCTGTTCCCAGCCTTCTAGCCCTGACAAATGCCTCCTTTTTAGAATAGTGGGGAATTCAGTCATAGTAATGCCATTGAATGTCAAAGCAGATGGTTTGATCCTCTCTTATTGGAGATGTTATGTTGCCTGGAACATATGTGGCATGAATATCAGCTACCACTTATCAGCCCAAACCCCTGGTTTCATTTACTTAAATTGAGCTGGGGCTCATTAATACAATTCTTGGTCAAATGCTAACTTGATGCCAAAGATTTACTCTCACCTCACCTCTTGAATTTAGATTTTTTGCCATGTTTAATCCATTGATGAACAGATTATTGATAAATGCTGCCTGACTCCCTCCCTCCTTCCCTCCCTTCCTTCCTTCCTTCTTCCCTCCCTTCCTCCCTCCCTTCCTTCCGTCCTTCCTTCCTCCCTCCCTTCCTTCTTTCCTTCCTTCCTTCCCCCCTTCCTTATTTCCTCCATCCCCCTTTCCCCCACCCGCCCCCTACCCCCTCCCTCCCCCTTTCAGCCTCCCTTTCCCTTTTTCCCTCTCTCTCCCTTTTTCCCCCCCCCCCCCCCCCCCTTTCGGCCTCCCTCCCACTTTTTCTCTCCCTCCCTCTTTCCACCGCCCTCCCGCTTTCCGCCTCCTCTCTCCCTCTCTGAATGCAATATGCCCTTTGCCTTGAAAAGCTTCTGTTGAAATGAAAGTAAATCTCATGTGATAGATACATTGAGCAGGATTGCATGAATTTGGTGGTACATAAAATTTCATTTTCCCATTTCACGCTGCTAAGGAGAGCTCAGAATTATTAATGCAGCATTCAAGGGTCATCACATCAGTAATTTTGATGAAATTCACTGTTTCAGCTTTCACATTGCACATTACCCTATTTCTGAGTGGGGCATAAGTATTGCAGAGCCACATCATTGTTCATCTTTTATCCTATTGTTTACCAAATGCATGCTGCCAAATCATGCTTACATTTGAAATAATCATAATATTCTTACTGCAAAATGATAGGTCCTCTCTCATCCGAGGTCACTTTCACTTTTGTCCAAAAAGCAAATTAAATTTGTAGAAGGGACATAAAAGTTCAAAATGATTAAAGCCAACATAAATTTATTTTGATACAAAATAATACATAAAGCACCTCAATTGGAAATGTTATTAAATCACAGGAACTGGTGCCCTGACAATGCAATTGCATGTTTTGTAATACTCTAAATAATAACCACAAGAATTATCAACTATAAAGGGATTGGGCAAGAAATTTGGGCAAATGTATAGTGAGTGACCAATCCGATAAGTCCCTCCCAATGAAATTCCATCATGATTGGACATTATACTGAAATTCTGGCAACGTTCGAGATGGTTTCGCTGAGAATCAGTACTTATGCAGAATCTTGCGGGGAGAAAATTGGGTTTAGTTCAGTAATCAGGTGCAGGGATCATGATGCACGATTAAACCATGCTGGTTGATAACAATGCAGCCAACAAGCAAACAAGCAAAAGCTTGTCAATTTAAATGGTCGTGTCAACTGCATTGCTGAGTCCTTGCACACTTCAGCAGGAGGTCCAAGTGTATCGGTGCAGAGTTCCATTAATTCATCAATACGTGTGGTGGTATGATTTGCATAGCTGTCTGCCATTGGTGCAGAACACTGGCTTACCATTGGCCCTGGTCGGTCATGTGCCTCTCGACCGATTGGTTGAGACCAGTCATGTGACAACTCTCCGATTGGTCGAGCGGCTGAGTTAACCCCGCCTCCAGAGTGAGGTATAAATACCCAGAATGCCCGGCGGTCGTCCATTTACTGTAAACGACCGCAGGGCTAACTTCTAGCTTATTAAAGCCTAACTTTTGTACAGCAATTCGTCTCGCGTTCGATTGATGGTTCATCAATACTTTTCCAAGTACCCATTAGTTTCACTCTGAATTATTGTTTCTAGAAGCTTTCCCACAATCGGCATTCGTCTGACTCGCCTATATCTGCCGGGTTTATGTCATCATCCCTCTTGAACACGTAAGCAACATTTGCAATCCTTCAGTCCTTTGGCACTATCACCATATCTAAGGGGGATTGGAAGATTGTGACAAGAGCCTCCCCAATTTCCATTCTTGCTTCCCTTGGTAACCTAGGATACACCCCATCCTGACCAGATTTCTCTTCTAGTTGGCCGTTTGCCAATTTTTAAAATTCCTTCTCTTTATTTTTATTATCCTGTTGAATATCGTTACAACTTGCTTCTTTACTTTCTTGTTGCAGGATCCTTTTTTTCTAGTGAAGAATGGTGCAAAGTACTCATTTGGTACCGCCCATGTGTAGATCTTTCTTGTCCTAAATAGGCCCCATTTCATGACTAGGAAAGAGGCTCGGCTAAGGGAGCATGAGCAGCTAGGGGGTAAATTAATACTCAGAACCACAAAGGTGGTACTCTCTCGATTATTGCCTAAGCCGTGAGCAAATTGGTGTGGCGTAAATAAGGTCAGAGTATTGAATGCATGATTAGTATGGGAGAAATAATTTTTGATTCATGGGGCACTGGTACTCATACTGAAGGAAAAGTGAGTTGTACTGTTGCAAAGGCTTGCTGGGACCAGAACACTATAACTAAGGCTGTGGAGGGCACTTTAATCTAAATAGCTGGTGGGGGAGAGGGATCAGGTGAGGGGATATTTGGAGAATTAAAGAGAAAATACAAAGCAAGAGTGCAGTGTAATGATATTATTATGGGCCAGAGTTTAGAGAACACCAAAGTGTATCATGGAGTTCACCTGGCCCACAACTTTTGATAGATTTTGGTGACGGGGAGTACAAGGGCCCACTTTGCAGGTGTGATGCAACAGTAATCTAAAGTATTTTAAAACACAAACAATGTTTGTTCTATGAATCCAGTTAACATTTTATAAACACACAGTAAACATCTTGTCAACTGCCAACACTGATACTCCCCCCCAAAGATACAGGACTCTATAGGTAACCCTTAGTAACTTTCCTAACAACATCCATAAGTCAAAGACCCTTTTTAGCAAAGACAGTAGGTTTGCATTCCTTACAGAAACAATTATTACTTTGAAATCATCAAGGGATCTGGAGACATTCTTTAGCATGCAGAGAGAGAGGCCAAAATGCACCTCCTTGGTTTGAATGCAGCTCTCCAACTGAAAACAAAACTAAAACTCAGAGCCAGAAACAGCTTCCAGCTCAAAACAAAAGTAAAAAGCAGAGCCAGAGCCCAGCTGCACCCACATACTGAAATCACTGCAGCCACTTGAGAAGACAAACAATTCTTAAAGTGACATTCCCATGACAATATCCAGAGTGAACACCTTTGGACTGTGGGAGGAAACCAGAGCACCTGGAGGAACCCCACACAGACACGGGGAGAATGTGCAAACTTCACACAGACAGTTATCTGAGATTGGAATCGAACCCGGTCCCTGGCGATGTGAGGCAGCAGTACTAACCACTGTGCCATGTACCATCCTGGAATGTAATGAGGGAAAGTTGTCCACTTTGGTAGGAATAATAGAAAAACAAAATATTATTTAAATGTAGAGGCTACAGAATGCTGCTGTGCAGATGGATTTGGGTGTTCTGGTACATAAATCACAGGATGTCAGAAAGCAAGTATAGCAAGTAATTAGGAAGACAAACAGAATGTTGGCCTTTGTTGCAAGAGAGATGGAGTATAAAAGTAGAGAAGTCTTGCTGCAACTGTGCAGGGTATTGGTGGGAACACATCTAGTGTATGGTTTTGCTCTCCTTACTTAAGGAATCTTATGACACCAGGTTAAAGTCCAAAAGGTTTGTTTCAAATAACTAGCTTTTGGAGCACTGCCAATGTTCATTTATGTTTTGCCTTGCAAATTTGGACTCCAATTCATCTGGTCTTGATTCTTTTCTAATTCACTGAAATCAGCCCTCCTCTGCTCAAACGTTTGATCATTACTTGCTCTTTTCCAATAATGTTCTTTTCCTATATCTAAATCTGATAGCATTATGATCACTGTTCCCCAAATACTCCCTGACTGGAACATACACTAATTGGCCCCTTTCATTCTCCAGAACTAAATCATTTTTCTTGCTCTTTCTTTGCAACTGAGGGGGAATTTAGCATGGCCAATCCTCCTACCCTGCACATTTTGTGGTTTAAGAGGGTGAGACCCATGCATACACGGACAGTGACCCAGTGCTGGGATTGAACCCGGGTCCGTGGCGCCATGAGGCAACAGTGCTAACCACAGTGCCACCATGCCCCAGAACAAACCCAACACTTCTTTTGATCAATACTACCATTCTCCCTTCCTCCTTCCCCAATTCCTGCATTTTTCCTTATCTTTCCTGATTATATTGCAGCCAGGAAAATTAAGTTCCTAATTCCTTTAGATATGTCTCTGCCATTTGTCATTATATCATAGTCCAAAATTGCAACTCACCAATCTTATTTACCACATTTATGTGCACGCAATGAAAATCCACCTTTGGCTGCTTCTATTTACCCACTTGTTTGCTCGCTCATATTTCTAAACTACTCTTTACTTTATTACTATTCAGCACTGGGAATAATCGAGAGGTTGCTATCTTTGAACCCCTGCTTTTTAACTTTCTCCCTATCTCTTCAAACTCTGACTGCAGAACCTCAGCTTTATTTTTTGTATATATTTTTGGTTTCCATGTAAGTCATAGGCTGGATTCTATGTTCCTCGATGGAGTGATGGAGGCAGAACAGGACCTAATGAGTCTGCTTGCTTCCATCCCTGCCGCCTCTGCTTTACCAATAAAGCATTGGATGGCCAGTTAGTGGCTGTTTGACAGAAAGGAGGCCATTTATAGGTGTAAAGTCTGCATGTACAATTGGCAATATAGTCAGGCAGCAAAAGTGATAATGCTGCGAACAACGAAGTGGTCACAACTAGAATTATAAAGGCTACACTCACAATTAGGGGCCGATTCCCTGGCCGCCTGGTGCCAATTCCGCTATGTTAGGAGAATAGAATGGGGGGGGAAGCCGACGACAGGATTCGCGCCAGGCATCAAATAGTTTGCCATTCTCCTGGACCACTCCAATTGCCGTATTCAGAACTTAATGACAACTCATTTGTATTAATTTTAATCTCATTAGTGGAAATAAAGTAGAACTCAGTAGCAGCCCAGGGTCACCTCTGCCCTCCCCCCTTCCCACACATCCCCCCCCCCACCTCCCAAACCGGGATGTCATGTGGGCGTCATGCAGTTCTGCTGTACAAAAGCAGGAAACAGGTGCCATGTACTCTGAGTGAGAGTAAGGAGGTGAGTAGCCCTTGCCTCTTACGTCCATGCTGCTGGACAGGAGCTGTGGTGGGGAAGGGTCATTCTGGTTTGGGGCTGGAAGGTGTCAGTTTGCGGGGATCACACCTGGGCTGGGGGAGGGGGCGGATTTGGGTATGTGAAGCGCTAAAATCAGTTTTATTTCTTGTGAACACCCATAACAGGGCAAACCACAGCTACAGCCTTTCCTACAAATCTCATCGGACAAAGCCATGTTGTAGCTTGTCTCTTGAAAGTTCATTTTACCCCACTTGAAGTTTCCCCTTTGTTCTTCCTTGTTTAAAGTCCATTTTACCCCACCAGAAACCTCCCCTTTGTTCTTGCTGGTTTAAAACCTATTTCAGCCCCCATGAAGTTTCAATAAGCTCTATGGTTTCAATGTTGCAGTATGCCTTCTTTTATACCTTTGTACATGGTTGTTTACATTCCAATTCACAACCAATTGGCTGTGACAAACCTCTAGCCTGACAGCTGAAGGCCATCTCAAAAGAGGTTAGCCTTGTTAATTGTGATTGCACTTGTCAGTCTCTTAAAATTGAAGTGGCTCCTCAAAAGATCAGGTGCCCTGCCTAGACATGAAGGGATTGAATCCTCCATAATCACTGCATTCCAGCACGCCCCACCCCACCTTGTATAATTTTTTGCCCCATTGTTTCTTTCTCTGGACTGCACATTTTACAGGTGTTGAAAACCCTCACCAGTATTCAGTTAGTAAATGACACACTCTCAGAAGATTCCTGCACTATCCACCTCTTCCTACTTTGTTAGATGGCCACCCACTGACTACTCTGAGTATTTGGTGGTTGAAGGGTGACCACCTCTTCGAACATACTAGAAATTTTCAGTCCTTCAGATGTCCTGCAGTGACTGTAGCCATCGCACAAACCTGCCACCCATCCATGGACTCCATCTACACCTCCCGCTGCCTGGGGAAAGTGGGCAGCATAATCAAAGATCCCTCCCACCCGGCTTACTCACTCTTCCAACTTCTTCCATCGGGCAGGAGATACAAAAGTCAGAGAAAACGCACAGATTCAAAAACAGCTTCTTCCCCGCTGTTACCAGACTCCTAAATGACCCTCTTCTGGACTGCCCTGATTAACACTACACCCCTGTATGCTTCATCCGATGCCAGTGTTTATATGGTTACATCGTGCACCTTGTGTTGCCCTGTTATGTATTTTCTTTTAATTCCTTTTCTTTTCAGGTACTTAATGATCTGTTGAGCTGCTCACAGAAAAATACTTTTCACTGTACCTCGGTACACGTGATAATAAACAAAACCCAATCCAGTCCAGCCCCTTGAGCTTGAGCTTGTGCATGGGAGGCACTTACTACAAAACTGATATCCCAGGATATTTGAAGCCTCCTCTAAGTTCTCACAGGGCACACAAATAGCAGGCTGTGTTTTCCCGCGGGGGAAACAAGCCCACCCCCACCATCTAACGTCCCCCCTCCCCATCTTCCCCCACCCCCTCCTACCCACCCCCTCCCCACTGGGAAGCAGAGGAGGAAACATTCACTGACATATAATACCCCTAGGCTGGCAGATTAATGGCCTGGGGAGAGTTTTGCATCCAATTGTGGGTAGCAGATGGGTTTTCAAAGCTGGAAGGCCAGTTGTAGACCTTTCAGCTTGAGAGGAGCAACAGGTTGTAGTAGAAACATATAAACATAGAAAATAGGAGCAGGAGGAGGCCATTGAGCATGTAGAGACTTCTCCGCCACTCATTATGATCATGGCTGATCATCCAACTCAAAGCCTAATCCCACTTTACCCCCCATATCCTTTGGACCCCTTTGTCCCAAGTGCTATATCTAACTGCTTTTGAATGTTTTTGGCCTCAACTACTTCCTGTGATAATGAATCCACAGGCTCATCACCCTCTGTGTGAAAGAAACTCTCCTCACCTCCGTCCTAAATAGTCTATCCCGTATCCTCAGTCTGTGATCCCTGGTCTGGACATTCCACCATCGGGAGCATCCTTCTTGCATCTATCCTGGCCAGTCCTGTTAGAATTTCATAGGTTTCTATGAGATTCCGCCCCCCCCCCCCACATTCTTTTGAACTCCAGCAAATACAATCCTACCCGATTCAAGCCAACCCAGGAATCAGTCTGGTAAATCTTCACTGCACTCCTTCCAGAGCAAGAACATCCTTCTTCAGATAAGGAAACCCAAACTGCACACAATATTCCAGGTGTGGCCACACCAAAGCCCTGTATAATTGCAGCAAGATATCTCTGCTCCTGTACTCGAATCCTCTTGCTATGATGGCCAACATACCATTTGCCTTCATTACCGCCTGCTGCACCGACATGCTTACCATCAGTGACTGGTGTAGAAGGACACCCAGATCTCATTGCACATTCCCCTCTCCTAATTTATGGCCATTCAGATAATACTCTGCCTACCTGTTTTTGCTACCAAGGTGGATAACCTTGCATTTATCAAAATTATACTGCATCTGCCATTCATTGTCCACTCACTCAACTTGTCTCAACTTACTCAACAATGAAGGGTAAGTAAAAGAGATCTCATGGCGGGGGGGTCTACATTTCTGGTGCCGATCCACGTGCTGAGTCCGCCATGTCGCACGGGGCGGCTGCTGCAGGCACGTGCTTCAAGATGGAAACACCAACTTTAGTAAAGCAACCAGGCTATTGGAACACAGGCCATTTCCCAGGGGAAGTGAAGGTTATTCACTCGTTTTAATTTTAATTCCTCTTTAACTCCTATTTATTGTTGCTTTATTTAATGTTTCACGATACCAGATTTTTATCAATACAGTTTTTGATCTTTTTGTTAATATCACTCCCTCAGTTTCTTTCATTCTTTAAAAACATTAATCTACAGCCTTATCCTAACTACTTATTTATTTATTGGTTCACAAAACTTTAGAATTGTTCAAGGATTTGGTTACACTTATTAAATAGATTTAGCTTGATCAGTTAGGAATTCATTAATTTCTATGATGACTATTAATTATTTATTTGTTTAATTACCATGTTATTAAGATAAGCATTTCTAAATCAACAATCAACAAATTCAATTCATATTACTGAGTACATATTAAGTTGACTTATCTTGGGCGAAATTCTCCCAAAACGGGAGAAATCGTCAAACTGCCGTAAAACCCGGGCGGGTTTTACGGCATCGCGCCCCTTCCCGACGGGGGACCGATTCTGGTCCCCCGTCGGGGATAGCAGCCCGATATCGGAGGCTCCGACAAGTCGGGCTTAACGAAAATCGTTAAGCCCGCTTGTCGGACTTAGCGCCGGCTGACGCGTCATATGACGTCAGCCGCGCATGCGCAGGTGGGAAGACTCCACCCGCGCATGCGCGGTTGACGTCATCTCGTTTTTGCGCGAAACCCGCGCATGCGCGGTCCGGGTTGCCCCTCAGCCGCCCCGCGTATTGATACTGCGGGGCGGCGGAAGGACAAATAGTGCGCGGGCATCGGGCCCGCTGCCCGCGATCGGTGGGCACCGATCGCGGGCCCATGGCACCCTTGGCACGGCCGTGGTACTGCCGTGCCAATCGGTGCCATGGTTATTTTTTTCCAGGTGGTCACGATGTTTTTACGAACGGCAGGACCAGGTGTGTTTGCCGTTCGTAAAAAGGTCGTAACAGGCTGGGACTTCGGCCCTTCTAACAGCTGTGAATCGCTGCCGGCCGTAAAAAAACGGCGGCAGCGATTCGTGTCGGGATTTCGGCGGGGGGGGGGAGAATAGCGGGAGGGCGCCAAAAAAGTCGGGAAGGCCCTCCCGCTATTCTCCCACCCGTCGTGGGGGGGGGGAGAATTTCGCCCCTTGGGTTTCATGGGGCACTCTGCTGCATTGTCCTTGACAGGACGTCCTCAAATTTTATCCAAGTTTATTTTCCGTGTTTTCCTGTTCACTGTCGCTATTCCATCATCTTCCACTAGCATGGTGCTCTGAGTTCTCCCGGTGCACTCAGGAGGAGGAGGACCCTCCAGGTAGGAGGGAGGAAGATCTACAAACAGAGAGCAACAAGCACATTCATGCAAAGAATATTATTGTACTGTTGTTAGAAACATGGGCTGGATTCTCCGAGCCTCCGCAGCAAAACCGCGATCGGCACTGGGGCGAGAATGGGCTTTTTGCCCGGGTGAATCACTTGCGAATCACACACGTGTAAACTACGCGTCGTGTGTAGGGGGCCAGTCACAGATCCCCCCCCCCCCCCCCCCCCCCCCGCGATTCTCTGAAGACAACTGGTCGAGTTCCCGACGGCGTGGTTCAAACCACCTATCGGCCGTCGACAACGGCTGGTGGCGGCTGCGGACTCAGTCTGAGGCCGCCCTGGTGGAGGGCGGGGGGACCGATCACTGGGAGAAGGGGGGGCTAATGGTTGGCCAGAGGGGTGATCGGGCGTCATGGACCCCCGGGGCACAGGTGATTTTGGGGGGGGGGGGCTTATATTTCTGATGCTGCTCCACCGCTGGCCGCCGTCGTGCGCATGCGTGGACTCCTGACTGGACGTGGGTGGCCCCGTATCCACAGCCAGAGCTGCGAAAAGCACTCTGCAAGCCCCCTGCAGTTAGGAGAATCACTCAGGACTGTCTTGAGGAATGTCTAGAGTGATTCGCCAGCGTTTTACACTGGCGTGGGGACATAGTCCCATTATTGGAGAATCCCGCCCCATGTTTACATAAAACATGAGCTGGATTCTCTCAAAATGGGTTTATGTCCCCACGTCGGCGTAAAAAAGCTGGCGCTTCACTCCTGAGCTTCCGATAAAAAAGTTCATCCAATTCACTCACCTGCGGGGGGCTAGCAGGGACCCAGAGTGTTTCATGCAGCTTTAGCTGTGGATACGGCCCCCCGCACTTCCGGTTTTGGTCCACGCATGCGTGCGGTAGCAGCCTCCAGAGGCTGCTCCGAACGTCATGGCGGACGAGGACTGCGGAGGCAGCTGCAAAATGTAAGCTCCCCCTGATTGACTGGCCGTCTGTAAAATCCGACCCCAGCCACCCATAAGGCCCTCCTCGGTGCCCGATACCCCCGCCCCCCACCAGGGCGGCCATGGACTGAATCCACAGCCGCCACGCAAGCTTCCTGAAAGGCGATAGGTGGTTAGAACCACGCTGTTGGGAACTCGACTGGTCGGGAGCGGAGTATCGCTGGGTGGGCCTCTGGCAATGGCCCCCCCCCTGCCGTGCGGAGTACTCCGCAAACACACCGATTCACGGGTCCCAGAGAATCGCCGGACCGGCGCCGGGTTCGATTTTAGCGTGAAATTAGATTCCCCGCCCTCACGCCAAACGCGAGTTCGGCTGCGGAGAATCCCGCCCCATATCTTCTCATCAGAACATTATATGGACGCCAGAGTTTGACGTCAATCTAGGCCTGCACCTTTCTGCTATATTGTATACTGCATTCTATTTTATGTGAGAAACTCTCAGTTACTACAGAGGAGCATCTCCTAATTGTACAACAGCATTATAGCGATATGGTACCGTTAATGGAACGAAATGTCCCAATGAAACAAGTGATGACACCAAGCCATATAAGGAGAAATAAAATGAGATGACAAAAAGCTTAGGCGAAAAGGTCGGAGGCAGTGTTAACTTTTTAAATCTGTCGAGTCATATATGTGACAGTCATAAGGAATTTTCTGACCATTTCCCCGGCGGGATCTTCCGACCCCGTTGACAGCAAACTCCCAGCACCGGTATCTGCCACTGCCGGGGGGTGGGAAATCCCACCACTGGACTCGAAGCGTTGGCATTTTCCACCTCCCTCATGACTGCGGAGGTGGCCAACCATGGGATCCTCCTGTGCCGCTGTGGTCAGCAAGGTTTCCAGTTGCTTGCACCCTCTGCTGCGAGTGAGCCTATGGCAGGGGAGATGGGGTGAGGGGTTGGCGGGACCAGATGGTTCCGGCAGGAATGGCCGTAAATCCCACCCGTAAATAAATTCCCCCCCACAGAGGCTCTCGGGCCTGCTGAGGTTTCCAGCATTTTCTATTTTTATTTCAGATTTCCAGCATCCGCAGTATTTTGTTTTTATTTCAGTGATCCTCAGTGACCCGTTCAACATTCATCCCTATTTTGGGAGTTGTGTGGTTTAATAATAAATGCTATATTCATTGACTGGGCCAGAATGAAAAATAATGTGAATGTAGGGTGGATCTGGGCAATGCTGCGAACGCTGGCATTGGTTGTCCATCCTTAATTTCCCATGAGAAGAGGCAAAACTGCTGCAGTCTATGTGAAGAGAAGCCTTTACGACGCAATTTGGTTGGGTGTTCCAGAATTTTGACCGAGCGACAATGAATGTACAATTATATATTTTCAATAGGAATGGTGCATGGTTTGAAGATGAACTTTAAGGTGGTGGTATTCCCATGTGCCTACCGCCTCTGTCCTTCCAGTAGAGGCCATTGGTTTGTGAAATCCCTGTTGAAGAAGCCTTGATGAAGTGTATGACAGTGACCCAAGGCCAGAATTGAACCCCGGTCCCTGGCGCTGTGAGGCTGCAGTGCTCGCCACTGTGCCACCATGCCGCCCATAATGTGTAGTCTGGTGCTGGATTAGTTAGTAATCTCTTGCACTGGGTATGCGCCGGACGGATATCCCTGCACAATGAGCGACCATTGTTCCCGCCAGACCCAGCTTGACCTGAATCACCCATTGCCCGAACCACCGAACCCAAAATCTGACAAGATGGTCCCGAAGTTGCCAGATTTGAGACACTGTACCTGTTTTTCATGAAGCACACCTTCTGCAGCAGAGAGGAATGCTTAAGACTTGTGCCCAGTTATCTCGTCAAGTGTGGAAGGAAGTAACAGGAATCTGGTTCTCTTAATTATTTTTCTTCCTCCCTCCAGGCAAACAACTATATTCAGAAATTTCCCTCATTGGTTCAACTCAGATCAAGAAACCCGACTTTGTGAGGAAATGATGGTACGCATTTTTGTGCTCTGGCTTCATTCTGCACCATTGTAGACTTCACAATACTGCACTCTGTGGCACAATTTAACAGCCAATGATTGGAACGTAAACACATGCTGCACAAAACATTTGAATTCATTTGTGACTTTTGCTTTATTCTTTTGTTGTGACACCCTGGAATAATGCATGGCCAATTCCAGCCCCACTTGACCAAAGTGGCAACAAAATACCCAAAGTCTTTGGTCCTTGGCTGCCCAATAATTACAGTCACCAGGTTTGTAAATGTAAAGACAATGGGCAGGATTCTCCGGGAATCGGCGGGGCGGGCAGAAACGACGCACCTTCAGGGGCTAGACCAGCACCAGAGTGGTGTGCGCCTCCATGCTGACTGGCATGGAACGCCTTTGGCACTGCGCCGCCAGGGCCAAAGGGACTCCGCCGGCTGGCACAGGTCCTCGGGGGGACGCGGCGCGATCTGGCGGCTTCTGATGTCATCCCCGCGCATACGAAAGTGGGGTTCACCATCGCGCGGCCATCGTGGATGCTTACATGGCCAGCGCATAGGAATAGAGTACCCCACAGCACAGGCCCACCCGGATCGGTGGGCCCAGATCGTGGGCCAGGCCACTGTGGGGGCCCCCCCCGGGGCCAGATCGCCCCGTGTCCCCCCGAGGACCCCGGAGCCCGCCGGTAAGGGACCAACTCCGATTTACGCTGGCGGGACGTGCATAGAACAGGCTGGACTTCGGCCCATCGCGGGCCGGAGAATCGCCAGAGAGAGCCCGCCGACCAGCGCGGCACAGTTCCCGCCCCAGCCAAATCTCCGGTGCCTGAGAATTCGGCAGCCGGCGGGGGCGGGATTCATGCCGCCCCGCCCGCCGATTCTCCGACCCGGCGGGGGTGTCGGATAATCTCGCCCAATTACTTTTTGTTAGTAACAAGAACTACAATGAAATATACAGAAAACACAACTGGTTAACGATTATCTAATTTCTCATTCCCCACCTTAACTTACCCCTACTCTCCACACATACACATGGCAGAAAAACACAGAAGGGAAGAGACAGGTGAAAATCGTAAGTAAAAGTAAAAATGAGTCTTTGTTTCAGATAGTGTTTTTTTTAGCATCTCATCCCTCTCCAGACTTTGCTTTCACTTCAAGGTTTTTACTGTAGATTCATTCAGGCCTCTGTAGGTTCAGAAATACAGCACTCACAGCTTTTCTGGGGAGAGCAAGTGTTTGTCTTTATTTGCTGCCTGTGACGGTTTCCCCATAGATGCATTCATTCAGGTTTTCTGCAGCTTCAGAAATAGAATATTCACAGTCTTTTGGGGGGAAATCACAGGATAGAGAGTAGGTCCTTGGCTTTTTGTGTCTCAGGCTCAACTTCTCCCTGAGGTCTCTAAGAACCACATCAGTGGGTAGAACCCAATCACCACCTGTTACCGGGCAGAGTACGGCCTTTTAGCCAATTCACTGGCCACCAGCCAATCAATCAAACTGAGGCCTACCTCACCTCTCTCTCTGGTGCCAAAAGGGTTGAAGCCTCCAGTTCAAACAAGCAGAATGTTTTCTCCTGTAACCTCTGAATTCCTCACTTTTCTTTGCTGCTTGACTTAAAGATTCAAGTCCATTAATTATCCGTGGACCAAAAATGGCAACATCAAATTAAAGAAAGGGGAAATAAGGAAATAAACAGGAAGGATCCATATACTTTCAATAATTGAAAATAAAAATGTCAGCATGTATTTCAATGGTAGCAATTTCATAACCATTTTTCACTCCAACCTCTTTAGGGATATGTTGGGTGCACTCGTTTGTAGATTTATTGCAGGGACGCTTTATATAAACTGAACCCAAGTACGATCTTACAGTTTATATAAAATTTTACACTGGATCTAAGTTCATTCTTCAGTCATCCTATTATCAATGCGCATTTCAAAAATCAAATAGCAGGTCACATGGCTTTCACTGTTGTTCCACTCAGGAATGAATTCCCTGCAGATGTACCAGCATTTTAAAATGTGCCATCAGTGAACAATGCAGCAATCATTTATCAAATGTTGCTAATCGCTGTTCCTACATTCCTTTTACACATCCTGTCATGTGTGAATTATAAAGCAGGAGGGTAAGAAATTTCTACATTACCCATAAGAGAAATATGTCACACTTCATGTTAGAACCATATTTCTACCATCACCAGGAGATATCACAATAACAGAAAATGTTAGTTTTATCAAAACTGCTTGAGGCTTTGTTTCATGTGGCAAACATGACATTTTCTGGTGTCAAACTCAGACTCAGGTGTACAATAATACAGATTAGGGCAGAGGAGTTACATTTATTATTGTTTTCTGCTGTCAAAACTGACGATTGGTATCTTATCTCTGATTTGAAGCTATTACAAATATAAATTGCCCTGTCCGTCTGAGAGATAGCACAATTGCAATATCACAAATGGATGCTGATTTTGATAAATGGTATTTGAATAATAAATAGAATAATAAATAGAAGTTAATAGCTTAAGAAAAAGTCCACATTTCCACGAATAATAGTAACCCGTTGCTTTATTTATGTCTGCCTATTATAGTTCTATAGTTTACATCTATGTTGCAATTAGTCCCCTGTCAATAGATGATGGGTTGGATTCTCCGCTGACGGGATTGTCTGTTGCGCCGGCAGCCTGGTGATTTGCCGACGGCGGGGGGGGGGGGGGCTGTACACAATGGGAAACCCCATTGGCCGGCTGGCGAGACGGAGAATCCAGGGGGCACTGCCAACAGATAATGCCAATAGCAAAGTGTACTATCTGTTTTCCAGCGGAGCTGGACTTGGGCAGGGGAGGGGGGTGGTAGAGGGAGGGTCGGAGGGGGGGGGGGGATGTGGGGGTGGTGGGTGCTGCTTTCTCATCTTGTCCTGCAGCAAACCATATGGTTCAGTGGCCTTCAAATAATCAAAGATGCTACTAGAAGAAGAAGGAGATGTTTACCAAGCAACAGGATAAATATTTCAAGTGGCTCAATCTCCAGTCCACCAGCTATGTTTTCCGGCATGGTGCACCCCTGCAGGCAGCAAAATTCTCCGTTCCCGCAGCCGGCCAATGGGGTTCCCATTTGGGAAACCCGCGGGCGTGGGTGAGCTGTCGGCGGACCAGCGGATCTCACCTACAGAGAATTCCACTGATGATCATTCATTCTTCTGAGGAAGATAAAGCCCTACCGTTCCTTAGAAAGAAAGACTTTCACACCCTCAAGATGTCAACAGCCACATAATTACTTTTGAAGGATAGGTATTGTTGTATTGTAGACATCACAGCAGCCAAGTTTCACACCAAGATCCCATTATACAGCAGTGATATAAATGACAATCCTTTTTTAGTGGCCTCTTTTGAGAGATAGGTGTTGGATAAGAAAACAGCCCTCTGCTCTTCTTTGTGTTGTGCTACGCGATCTTAAACACTCATCTGAGGGGGAGGTGAAACTTTGGTTTGACATCCCAACTGAAAATGGATTTGTTGGTGCCGCATGGCTTCCTAGATTATGCAGTATCATTTGTGGCATGGGGCTCACAATCTTCTGTGAAAGAAGTCAGAGTGCTGCATCTGAACCAAGGCTTTAATATCCTATTATAAGATCATGCAGATGATTGTTCACAACATGCATGAACAAGAGAGGAAAAATATATTTGCCAGCAGTACATTGATCGAACGTATTTTACCCGCAGCCAGATGGCAGTCATGACCATTGCTTTGATAAACAATATTTGGAAACAGAGAAGTGTTCTATCATCACCTCTACAAAACACCTGAAGGAGAGATGTTTTGTCCCAAACCATATGTACCTTCTTCTGCTGCAACAGATGTTGCTCTTTTATCAGTTACTTATCATTATTAATGGTTCATTTTCTAGTTTATCAGTAATAAGTAGACACTTTTCATACCTTGCAGTGCGTTGGGATAATTACATAAACATAATACAAATAACTACACCTGACGTGTATGATGTGGAGAAAGATTCATGCTACAATAGAATTATTGTGCATGTATATTAAATTGTAAGAATTCTGTCATTTATTCCAGTATTTATACATAACTATTTAAAAGTAGTTAACCATAAATATTGACTTTTTTATTTTAATCACTTTATATTTTTTGGTAGTACAGAAGTTGAATATTTCTGAAAAAGGACATTTTGTCAAAGCTTTTTCCCTTCCACTCATCAGGACTATCACCAGAATACCAATGTCAGGGTAAAATGCAACTTTATACTGCATGAGAAGAGGGTGCTGATTGGTTGCCAAATGTCTGATAGAGGCATTGCCATAGATAATGCACCAGTTGATAGTGACTAAGAATTAACCGCCAAGCATTGTTTGAAATTTAAACCAGGCAACTTTACTCTGCTTACTCATGACATTACCCTATGGAATGAATTCGCGAATGGCTATCACTTATTTTATTTATGTATGTACAACTTTTCTTTGTTCTATGTTCTTTCTGCCTGCAAAGGACAAGGCCTTTTTTGGATATTTTAAAGTATAATCTTTTTCTAACAAAAAAGTAGTATAGAAAGTCATGTCCCAGCATATGTTAATGTTTACTTTCTATTTTCCAAAGGTTTTAATTTTAAACATGTGGCAACCATGGTTCAATTGGAACCATTCAGGTCTCAGACATTGTGTGCCAAGTTCCACTCCAGAAAGTTGAAAACAAAATCTATGCTAACACTTCAATGCGGAGAAGTGTAGCCTGGTCAGAAGGTTAGAAAAGAACCCATGGTACTATTTTATGGATGTTCTCTATCGTGTCTTGGACAATATTTATCCCTCAACCAACATCATAATCTAGTTGATTTTTCATTACTGTTTGTGGGGTGCAAGAAAGTAGACAATCCCATTCCCAACATTATAACAATGGTTAAATTTCAAAAACACTTGAATGCCTGTAAAGCACTTTCTACATTCTGATGTCATGAAAGGCAATATATAAATGCAAATTCTTATTTTTCTTGTAAGTTTGAACCTTGATGTGTCACTCATCTTAGATCAGTACAGTTCCTGGACCCTTGTTGATAGAGATGCTGGAGGTTTTTATCTACTCCTCTAATTGCAATCTCCTTGAGGCGATGGTTGCTGTGCTGTATTTTTAACTATTCTTTCTCGTGGAAAATCTGGTTTGTCCAGGGGCCTGAGAAACAATAGATCTGTCAATCATTTTAGCAGCTGCAAGGGAGTTCTCTGCCTGTTGGATTTAAGAGCTGCTTTAGTAACCCGTCAGTTATTAATGTTGGTGCTCCGAAAGAGACCGCACATCCTTCTGATCCTGTTTGTTCACTAGCAGGCACTTTTGTAGTTATCTCTCCGACCAGATGGCGCTTATCCTCAAATGAACCATGGTTCCCACTCGATAAGCACATGATGGATGGAATGCTGTAAAACACAAAATAACATACATTTGTTATTTACATTTATTGGTAAGTATTTTTATATTCAAGATGTTAAGTCCAAAGTGTGCATGTTTCTGCAGTTTCAATAGATGCCTTGACATACCTGGATTCCTGCTTTATCCTTGGAATCCTATATAGATCAGTAGTCATGCTTCGAAGATAGAACATTGAGTTTCCATGTCAAACCAAAGTTTCACCTCCATAATCAGAAACATGCTCAAGATCATATAAAATAGCCGGTATAAACTATTTATTTTAGTCTTCATTAACATACAAATAATATTATTTACTTACCAATATTGGTTTAATTTAGCTCTGTGCCAAAATATGCTTGCCATGCCTGAAGTAAAACCATGTAGTTTCATTTGATTCAGAATAAGAAAAGGTTCAACATAGTTTTTGTTGTGGTTCCAATAAATACATGTCTTCACCAAATCATACTTCATGGATCAAAGCTGGTAAAAGATTTTAAAACTTCAAGCATTTCTATTATGATAGTTCCTACATGCAATTCACATGCCACAAATAGATCACCCCTGTTCAAACATCATTGACCGCCAAAATTGGATAGATAGTGCAGTGGGACAAGTTAGACAAGTTCCATTAGCAAGCTATCAGATACCAATCGAAAGTATGATCATAAAACACTAATATGTAAGATGGACTGCACAAAACTTCACAGGAATGTATCCATGCATTCCTATCTAGGATCATAGGACATGCCATACGTGGTCACAGCTTCTTAATCACAAATTGCAACATTCATATGTGGTGGCCATTGCGTGGCTAATATTTGATAGGTGTTGGGATTATAACAGATAGATATAAAAGAGTGTCTGGCATCTCATCAAGACTGAGTGAAAAGCTTGTAGAAGGATAACAAGATGATGCAAGGAGATTTTTGCTTTTGCCTTTTTTGTACTCAATGGTAGGTTAAGTTCAGTAACAGGCACAAGGGGCCACAATACAATTGACTGCACACCTCACACATGCAATTATATATTGGAAAATTATGCATTATGTCCCTATAAATTTAATGGATGCAAAATTATGGTCTCTCAGTGTGAAATTTCCAATAGCCATACCTAGTATGGTTAATAATAATCAGCCAGGATTGCAGAGAAATATTTACCTAAGTTGAGTGGACAAGAACCATTATGATATGTTGCAAAATACAATATGTACAATGCATGCCATACAGCCAGATCAACTACTAAACAAATACCGCATTAGTAACTTTGCTAATGTACTTTTTGTACTGTGTCTCACTCCAACTTACTACATCCAAGCATTGTTCACTAGAATAGGATGCCAACTGCAACATAGAGTCACAGAGAACATCATCAGGTCTTACAACACGGGAAGAGTCCCTTTAGCCCATCGTGTTCATGCCATTCATCAAGCGCCTATCTACTCTAATCCCATTTTCCAGCTCTTTGCCTACAGCCTTTTATGTTATGACATTTCAAGTGCTCATCTGAATACTTCTTAAATGCTGTGAGGGTTCCCACCTCTACCACCCTTTCAGGTAGTGAGTTCCAGATTCCCACCACGCTCTGGGTGAAAAGGTATTTCCTCACATCCCCTCTAAACCTCCTGCTTCTTGTTTTTATTTAATCTCTGCTGTGGGGAAATGTTCCTTCCTATGCACCCTATCTATGCCCTTCTTAATGTTATACACCTGAATGAAGTCCCTCTCAGCTTTATCTCCTTCAAGGAAAACAACCCCTACCTATCCAGTCTCTCTTCATAGCTGAAACCTTCCAGCTCAGGCAACTTTAATAAGGCTTGGGGAGTCCAAAATAAACAAAAAGTAAACAACATTTATTTTGCAACAATTATATACGTGAGTACCGGTAGAACCTCGCCAGGTACTCTCTCCCCTGTCAGTCGGCTCTAGATTGGCCGACGTTTTATACAAGTATGGGTAAGCTACCCCGCCCTGAGAGGGGGAGTTTATACTCCTCAAGGAGCATGGAGAAAACAATCATCCCCATACAGTATGTCCCGTGCATGTCCCGAAGATTTTTATTAAAATCTTCCCCCCAATGTCCGAAGACCCCCTCGAAGGAGAATGATGAGGAGATGACAAAGTTGCAAAAATAGTTGATGAAGAAGAAAAAGAAGCCGGTGCAGCACTTGCCGCAGTTGGATGATGAAGATGTTTTGGCTCCAGCAGGTCACCATCGAGCAGAGAGTAGGATCAGCTGCATGTACCTGGCCGGTGAATGACGTTTATGGGTAGAATGCCTGGGTTGATCAGCGGCTGAGGGCGGTGGCACCATGATGTTGGCTTTGGAGGTGTCGCAGGAGCAGGCTGTACCGGCAATGGTACCAGAGGATCCGAAGAAGAACTCTTTTGCAGTGTCGGACGGAGAAGTGTCGCCGCATAAGCTGTCCACGAACACGAACATGGTAAGGCACAGAACCCGATTGATACACAATGATCTCAGAGAGTAAGCGAGTGCCTTTTGCAAAGTCAAGAATGTAGACTGCGTCATCAGGTGCAAAGCGTAGAAGAGGTTGACGTCAAGCCGGGCCATGCATTTTAAATTCTTGGTTACGACGCACCATAGCACCAATGTACAGTCAGCAAACACATTTGCGCCCGAAGCCATTGACCCATTAATAGCTCACCAGGAGCCACCCGAGTTGCTGCCTGAGGAGTGGTCCGGTACAAAACAAGAATCTTGCCAATCAGGTATTCACTGAGCATACAGTCTGTTTCTTCAGCCTCCATCTCTATGGCTCTCTCAGCTAAACCATTTGATGCTGGACAATAAGGGGCGGTGTCGACATGGCAAACCCCTTTGCGCTTTACAAAAGTAGCAAATTCTTTGCTCATAACTGGTCTGATTAGTAAGATGGCAGACGACACAAAGTTTGGTTGAATTGCGGATAGCGATGAGGACTGTCAGAGGATACAGCAGGATTTAGATCGTTTGGAGACTTGGGCGGAGAGATGGCAGATGGAGTTTAATCCAGACAAATGTGAGGTAATGCATTTTGGAAGGTCTAATGCAGGTAGGGAATATACAGTGAATGGTAGAACCCTTAAGAGTATTGACAGTCAGAGAGATCTAGGTGTACAGGTCCACAGGTCGCTGAAAGGGGCACACTGAGCTAAATTGCTGGCTCTTAAAGCCGACCAAGGCAGGCTAGTAGCATGGTTCAATTCCCCTACTTGTCTCCCCAAACAGGCGCCGGAATGTGGCGACTAGGGGCTTTTCACAGTAACTTCATTGAAGCCTACAATAAGCAATTTTCATTTCATTTTCAGAAATCGTTACTCACCCAACGTTGCAGCATGGTCGAGAAAAAAATCAACCTGTGGAGGTGGCAAAGATGTATAGGTTGCACATCAACAGTTCTAGGTTTACACTCGTCGCTAGTTGAAATGAAATGAAAATCGCTTATTGTCATAAGTAGGCTTCAAATGAAGTTACTGTGAAAAGCCCCTCGTCACCACACTTCGGCGCCTGATCGGGGAGGCTGGTACGGGAATTGAACTGTGCTGCTGGCCTGCCTTGGTCTGCTTTCAAAGCCAGCGAATTAGCCCTGTGCTAAACCAGCCCCTGGTTTAATAAAGCTCGGGTAAGGTAAGGTAAATAACATTTATTTTACAAAAATTATGTATATGTGAATACTGGTAGAACCTCACCAGGGACTCCCTCTCCTGTCGATCCGTTCCAGAATGACTGATCTTTTATACAAATAGAGGGAAGCTACCACGACCCTAGTGGGGGAGCTCGTACTCCTCAAGGAGCACAGGGAAAACAATCATCCCTACGCCGTATGTTCCACGAAGGTTATTGTAGCAACATCGTGGTGAATATCCTTTGCAATCTCTCTCATGCGATCACTTCATTCTTATTGTGTGGCGACCAGATCTGCACACTATACTCCAGCTGTTGCCTAACTAGTGTCTTCTACAGCTCCACCATGACCTCCCTGCTCTTATATTCTATGCCTCGGCTAATAAAGGTAAGTATGCCTTCCTAAACATCTTATTTACCTATCCTGCTGTCTTCAGGGTTCTGCACACCATGGTCCCTCTGTACTAGGGTTCTACCATTCATTGTATATTCCCTTGCCTTGTTAGTCCTCCCAAAATGAATTACCTCTCACTTTTCAGAGTTAAATTCCATTTATCACTGTCCTGCCCGTCTATATCGCCCTATAATTGAAGGCTTTCCTCCTCACAATCTACCACATCACCAATTTTTGTGCCACCTGAAAACTTGTTGATCATACCTCCTACATTCATGTCCAGATCATTAATGTATAAACAGCAAGGGACCCAGCATTGATCCCTGTGGAACACCACTGGACAGGCTTCCAGTCAAAAAAACAACCTTCATCCATCATCCAGACCTCCTTCCATGAAACCAATTTTGGAACCAATTTGCAAATTGCCCTGGAGCCCTTGGACTTTTACTTTCTTGACCAGTCTCCCATGCAAGACCTTGTCAAAGCCTTACTGAAGTCCATGTAGATTACATCAACTGCACTACTCTCATCGACACACCTAGTCACATTCTTGCAAAATTCACTCAAATTTGTAAGATATGATTTCTCTTTGACAAAGCTGTGCTGACTATCATTGATTAATTTTGCCTGCCTGAGTGGAGATTAATTCCCTCCCTCACTGACCTGTAATTTCCTGGTTTATCCCCACCATCCTCATTCAATAATGGTACCACGGCTGTCCTCCAATCATTTGGCACCTTGCCTGTGGCCAGAGAAATTTGAAAATGATTGTGAGAGCCTCTGCAATGTCCTCCCTTGCCTCCAATAGAAGCCTGGATGCATCTCATCTAGACCTGCGGACTTATCCACTTTTAAGCCTGCTGAAACCACTAACACCTCCTCTCTCAGTGCTAATTTGTTCAAGTATATCACAGTGTCCCTCCCTGATTTCTATGCCTACATCATCCTTCTCCACACTGTACACAGATGCAAAATACTCATTTAAAACCACACCTAAATCTTCTGGCTCCTTTCACAGATTGTCATGTTTAGTCTCTAATGGGCCAGAATATACTCTGGATGGGGGACTTTAATGTCCATCACCAAGAGTGGCTCAGTAGACTGAGCTGGCCTAAAGGACATAACTGCAAGACTGGGACTACAGCAGGTGTTGAGGGAACCAATAAGAGGGGAAAACATACATGACCACATCCTCATCAACCTGCCTGCTTCAGATGCATCTGTCCATGACAGTATCCGTAGAAGTGACCATTGTACAGTTCTTGTGGAGACAAAGTCCTGTCTTCACATTCAGGATACGCTCCATTATGTTGTGTGCCATGGCCACCGTGTTAAATAGGATAGACTTCAAACAGATCTGGCAACTCAAGGCTGGGCATCTATGAAGGGACTGTGGGCCATCAGCAGCAGAAAAAATGTTTTCAACCACGATCTGCAACTACATGACCCTACATATCCCCACTCTACCATTACCACCAAGCCTGGAGATCAACCTTGGTTCAATGAATAGTGCAGGAGAGCACACCAGGAGCAACACCAGGCATACTGAAAAATGAGGTGTCAACCTGGTGAAGCTACAACACATGACCCCTTGTGTGCCAAACAGCATATCTCCATCCTCATTAATGGAGAAGTGCAGCACATATGTGCAAAAGACCAGGCTGAGGCATTCCCAATAATCTTCAGCCAGAAGTGCCAAGTGGATGATCCATCTCGGTCTCCTTCGGAGGCCCCCAGCATCACAGATATCAGTCTTCAGCTAATATGATTCACTCCATGTGATAGCAAGAAACAGCTGAAGGCACTGGATACTGCAAAGCTATGGACCCTGGCAATATCCTGGCAATAATATTGAATCCTTGTGCTCCAGAACTTGCCGCACCCTAGCCAAGTTGTTCCAGTACAGCTACAACATTGGCATCTACCCAGCAATGTGGAAATTGCCCAGGTATGTTCTGTGCACAAGAAACAGGACAAATCCAATCCACCCACTTACCGCCCAATCAGTCGACTCATCATCGGCACAGTGATGGAAGGAATCATCAAATATGCAATCAAGCAGCACTTACTCAGCAATAACCTGCTCAAGGAGCTCAGTTTGGGTTCTGCCAGGGTCACTCAGCTCCTGACCTCATTACAGCCTTGGTTCAAACATGGACAAAAGAGCTGAATGCCAGAGGTGAGGTGAGGGTGATTGACCTGAACATCAAGGCAGCATTTGACCAAGTGTGGCATTAAAATGCCCGAGCTATTCAATAGGAATCAGATGGAAAACTCTCGGCTGGTTGGAGTCATATCTGGCACAAAGGAAGATGGTGTGGTGGTTGGAGGTCAACCATCTCTGCTCTGAGACATCACTGCAGGAGTTCCTCAGGGTAGTGTCCTAGTCCCAATCTTCTTCAGCTGCTTCATCACTTACCTCCCTTCCATCATATCGTCAGAAGTGGGGATGTTCTCAGATGACTGCACAATATTCAGGACCATTCACGACTCCTCTGATAATGAAGCAGTCCATGTCCAAATGCAGCAAGCCCTGGACAATATCCAGGCTTGGGCTGACAAGTGGAAAGTTACATTCATGCCACACAAGTTCAATGCAATAACCATCTCCTACAAGACAGGATCTAACCATTGCCCCTTGACACTCAATGGCATTACCATCGCTGAATCATCCACAATCAACACCCTGGGAGTCACCATTGAGCAGAAACTGAACTGGACTAGCCAAATTAATACATTGGCTAACAGGGCAGGTCAAAGGCTAGGAATCCTTCGACGAGGAACTCACATCCTGACCCCCAAAGCCTGTCCACCATCTACAAGGTACAAGTCAGAATTTAATGGAATACTCTCCACTTGCCTGGATGAGTGCAGCTCCAACAACACTCAAGAAGCTTCACACCAGCAGGACAAAGCAGCTAACTTGATTGCTCTCCCTTCCACAAACATTCAAACCCTCCACCACTGATGAGCAGTGGCAGCCGTGTGTACCATCACCAAGGTGCACTGCAGTAACTCACCAAGGTTCCTTCAACAGCACATTCCAAACCCATGATCACTACCATCTAGAAGACAGGAACAGCAGATACCTGAGAATCCCACTGCCTGGAGGTTACTCTCCAAGTCACTCACCAATCCGACTTGGAAATATATTGCCGTTCCTTCACTGTCATTGGGGCAAAATCCTGGAACTCCCTCCCTAACAGCACTGTGGGTGTACCTACACCTACAGAAACTGCAGCAGTTCAAGAAGGCAACTCACTACCACCTTCTGAAGGGCAACTAGGGATGGGCAATAAATGCTTGCCCAATCAGCGACACCCACCTCCGGTATATGAATGCAAAAAAAACTTGTCGATGGTCACTCTGCCTTCCAGACTAACTTGGCTTTTCTTATATATTTGGCTGTGCATCACTCTTTACTCTACCTCCACTCCCATGCCACTGCAAAATTAGCTTAACCATCCCACACCCAACAACACCAGCAAACACCTCGTAAGGATTTTAGTCCCCTTCCAGTTCACGTGCAACCCATCCAACTTGTGTAGGTTCCACCTTCCCCTGAAATGAACCCAGTTATTTGGGAATCTAATAGCCTCCCTTGTGAATCACCACCTCAGCCACACATGGATCTGCTTTATGCTCCTATTCCTATACTCAGTGGCATGTGTCAACTGGGAATAATCCTGAGATTACAACCTTCGAGGTACTGATTTTCAATTTAGCTCCCTAAATTCTTGACGTCGGGGACAGCACGGTGGCGCAGTGGTTAGCTTTGCTGCCTCATGGCGCCAAGGTACCAGGTTCAATCTGGGTCACTGTCCATGAGTAGTTTGCACATTCTCCCTGTGTTTGCATGGATTTCGCCCCCACAACCCAAAGATGTGCAGGGTAGGTGGACTGGCCACGCTAAATTGGCACATAATTTGAAAAAATGAATTAGGTAATTAGGGGCCTCACGGTAGCATGGTGGTTAGCATCAATGCTTCACAGCTCCAGGGTCCCAGGTTCGATTCCCGGCTGGGTCACTGTCTGTGTGGAGTCTGCACGTCCTCCCCGTGTGTGCGTGGGTTTCCTCCGGGTGCTCCGGTTTCCTCCCACAGTCCAAAGATGTGCGGGTTAGGTGGATTGGCCATGCTAAATTGCCCGTAGTGTAAGGTTAATGGGGGGGATTGTTGGGTTACGGGTATACGGGTTACGTGGGTTTAAGTAGGGTGATCATTGCTCGGCACAACATCGAGGGCCGAAGGGCCTGTTCTGTGCTGTACTGTTCTATAAAATCTATAATCTAAATTAAAAAAAAAAAATTCTTGATGTGGTCATCCCTCTTTCTACCTATGTAGGGGCTGGTTTAGCTCACAAGGCTAAATCGCTGGCTTTTTAAAGCAGACCAAGCAGGCCAGCAGCACGGTTCGATTCCCGTACCAGCCTCCCTGGACAGGCGCCGGAATGTGGCGACTGGGGGCTTTTCACAGTAACTTCATTGAAGTCTACTCGTGACAATAAGCGATTTTCATTTCATTTCATTTCTATGTCATTCATACTAATGTGAACCTTCACTTCTGTCTGTTCGCCCTCCCTCTTCAGAATCCCTTCAGCCATTCAGGGACTTCCCTAACCCTTGCATCATTGAGGCAATACATTATCCTAGAGTCACGTCTGCAGCTGCAGAAATGCCTGTCTTCCCCCTCAATATTGAAACTCCTACAACTACTGCTCTTCCATTCTTACTCCTCCCCTCTGTGCAGCTGAGGCACCCACAATGCCATAAACCTGGCTCTGGCTGCACTTCCCACAGGAGGCATTATTCCCACCATTTTCCAAAACAGGAAAACAGTGCCCGAGTGAGAGGCACTCTGGGGCTTTTCTCACGACCTGCCCGCTTCCCTTCTTCTGATTGGTGGTTACGCAATTGCCTCGCTGACAGCACTGCCTTCAACTGCGGCTTGGCCACACCTGAAAGTGTGTTATATTCGTAACTCTCAACCTCACAGATGCACCTCAGTGCCTCTAGCCGATGCTAATTCTCCAAAACCTGGAGCTCAAGTTGGTCAATTCGGTGGCACTTCTCACACATGTGGTCATTCAGACTGCAAGGAGCATCGACAAATTCCCACGTGCTGCGGGTGGTGCAACAAACTGGACTCAGCCCCCCCCCCTCCTCTATAACCTTAGTTAAAAGACATACCTTAAATTGATGCCAGTGCTGCTGAGTGTTGGGAGTGCTCTGATCTGTCCCACTGTTCCGTCTCAGGTCAGCTTCTGTCGCCGTAACTTAATTCATTATACCTATATTCCTCATTCATTTATATATATATATATACATATATATATATATTGATTTGATATATTAGTTCTTTCATCTCTTCTCTGAATTCCCACTGTCACCAAATTACCAATTAAGCCACTCTGTTCAAATACCACTGCATGTCAGAACCGTTCTGTTCAGACTGCTCGGCTCCAACTTACAGATGGAACCTTTTGCCCTTTTACATTGTACTGGCTGGCATCACAGAAAACAAACTTTGTTGCAAAATAAAAGTTCTTACTGGAATGAGATAGCTCTCCACCGTTGTTGCTGAGTAACAGAAATATCCGTAAGTCTATTGGGGTATATGTTCTTATCTTCTCTCCGTTGCAGTCCCTGAGGTGTAGATACACCTGCAGTGCTGTCAGGGAGGGGGTTCCAGGATTTTGCCCCAGAGACAGTGAAGGAACAATGGTATATTTCCAAGTCAGGGTGGTGAGTGACTTGGAGGGGAACCTCCAGATAGTGGGGTTCCCAGGCATCTGCTACGCTTGTCTTTCTAGATCGTAGTGGTAGTGGGTTGGGAAGCTGCTGCCTAAGGAACCTAGGTGAGTTACTACAATGCATCTTGTAGATGGTACTCACAGCTGCCACTGTTAATTGACACATTGGCTGTGTAGGTTCAAATCTATGCAACAGCAAAACCCCAAAGTAAAAACAGGAGATTCTGGAAAATCTCAGCGAGTGTGACAGCATCAGTCGAGAGAAAAAAGGTTGTAAACATCAAATACTTCACTGTCTTTGCATCTCAAAAAGTAGACCTGATTAAGTATGTTGACCAATTTCATCTCCTTTCCCGTGGAACAGCAACAACAGGTTGGCTGACAGAACCATCATATTCATTTGCATTTTCCGAAGTATTGGCAATAATCAATAACACAAATGAGGCCATCCTTATTGCAATGTCATTGTCTCCTTGCATGCTGCAAGTTTATGCCAATGCCCCAAACAGTAGCCCACATGGTTTAATTTTGCTTCTGTCACCTGAGCCAAACTTATTTGAAGGCAAAGCCAAACTGGAAGTAGACCAAGACTAACTTTATGAGTCCTGGATAATGATTCATGTGTGCCAGCAACATGTGCGATCAGAGTACAAATACAAAGAGAGAGGTACAGCTACAAGGATTGTTATGGAACACACCATTGATTGATCAAGATAATAATTTAGATGCCTCTTCAGGTCACAGCCTTTTGGCAGGCAATGGTTCCAAGATCATCATTGTCTTCTGTTTACTTCACAACTTCATAATATTAAGTGACATTACAATAACTACAAATGTAATAAGGCATCTCTTGGCATTTCACAGGAGCATTCTAACAGCAAACGTTGACACCAAAGAGATACTAGGGCAGATGATCAAAAACTTGGTCAATGAAGTAGGTTTTAAGGCGCAGAGGAGCAAGATGAGGTGTAAAGGTTTAGACAAAGAATCCTACGGCTCAGGACCATAGCTGCGGAAAGCATAGCCACCAGTGATAGAATAACTAAAATCAGGAATGCCCAAGAGACAAGAATTAAAGCAGATATTTCAGAGGATTGCAGGACTAGAGAAGATGACAATAATAGTTGAAGATAAGTGTGGCGGAAGATAAAGTAGGCCAGAATAGGTTTTAGACAATGATCAAGATTATGCCATTATAGAAACGCCACAACAACTAAGAGGATTGCTGAACTTGGCACGCATCCAACAGATGTTTAACTAAGTACCTGTACTGTCTGATAAGTAACTCTGTAATCCAATAAGGTCAGTAATGTGGCTTCAAGCGCCGTCTGCACTTCTTCAGCTAACATCTATGGCGGTACTTGATCTAATCAAGAAAGAAACTCTGACAAAGTTCAAATCCATTCAACCCAGTTTATTCTTCTACTTTCTGCTATGTATCATTTATGTACACGTACATTTCAATGTTTAAAAATTGCATAGAATTTATTGATTTTAATTTGGGATCGCTTTTAAAATGGTTTGCCGGGGAGGTGGTAAATATGGTGGCTAGTTTAAGAAGAAGCGGCATTATGACAGTTCCCAACATGATCCTGAACCTCTTTCAGAATATCTGCCATAACACTGGCTGGCTGGAATTCGCAGCTTTCTGACATATCAAGTGCTACTTGTGTAGAAGAAATAAATGAGCCAGAGGTGTTAATAAATAAAGGGCTGGATTCTCCTTTCCCATAGTCACATGTTTCCAGGCGGCACACTGTTGATAGGGGTGATATGCTCTCTTCCCGCCGCTTGTCAATAGGATTTCCCATTGAAGCCACCCCACGTCTCCAAGAAACCAAGGGGGTGCACTGCCTGTGATGAAAGAGAATCCCAATGGTTGGAGAATTCTGGTCAAAATCTTCATCCAACCTTTTCCAGCCATTCTCATACTGCAGGGCATTCTCACAACATGACCATTGAATTAGGCTGACTCAGTCTGAGAATGTTATGAGATATTTGAAGCCTTGTATCATAGCAGAGTCCCTTAATCTTCAAACATGCTAAAGCTGTAAAACAAAGCTTCTTGTATATAGGACCCTCAGGCTGTCGTACCAGTAGTTGGAGCACTCATAATAATATGACTGCCGCTAGAACCTGCAGCACTTTAGACTCTACTTCAGAATCCACTGAATAAACACCTTTCTTCCATGCACTGTTCAGATGTCGAATTAATAAACTCTTCCATATTCTTAGGCAGAATATGAAAGACATTTTGAACAGTCTCAAGTAGTTCCTGCAGGTAAGCCCACACAGCCAACAATCTCATTTTGTAGAGAACCAGATTACTCAGCCCTATTACTGAGGAAGAAATGGAGCTGGCCCCGGGCAAGCAGGTTCCTGTTCCATCATCGTCACCATTACTTACTCCACCTCATTCGTACACTGTGACTAAACTGGCCCTATCTTGGGCTTATTATCTGAATCTTGTAGGGCTCTTGTGACTGTTGGTGAAATTATGCAAGATGCAAGGGCATGCTGACTTGCTGATAGCCTGTTCCACAAACAGAGATAAAGAATATGTTATGAAAGCAAATTACCACGGATGCTGGAATCTGAAACAAAAACAGAAATACTGGACAACTCAGCAGGTCTGACAGCCTCTGTGGAGAGAAAAGGGAGCGAACATTTTGAGTCGGGATGACTCTGTAATGTGGGTTGCATGAGATATCTTCAAATAGTTTTAATGTTGTGACATACGAGCCTCAATCTTGAGTTTTCTTGCTTGGTGTAGTCAGATTGTAATGGCTTCAGAATAAAATTTGTGGCCTTGCTGATGCAGTGATACAGCCATGTGTTGCCAATAAACCAGCTAACAGGCAGGATCTATCCCGCGATGACAAACAAATGTGCTAATCTATAGCTGTCAGCGAATACGTGAGTGAGTGAAGTAAGTGAAAGAGTGGAAAAAACATAAGGAGAATAGCATGGCAGTCACCCTGAGCGCATAAAGCCATCTTATTTCACTCGCCTAAGCGCCTCGAGTTAATTATTTTTAATGTGACACATTCAAAGGCAGTCAAAGGTTTGTATTTCTGGGCTCTCTGCCAGTTCAGATATCTTTCTTTCTTTTATGTTCCATCTTGTCCTGCAAGCAAATAAATGAATTTCAGACGTTGCAAGTTTCGCAAACACATAAGGAGTATACTGTTGGTGGGAATCTCACCCAATGGTTAAGCCATCCAAAATTTGGATCTAGACTGTGCATAAGTTTGTAAACATTGTGATTAATCTTGGGTGGTGAGGAGACACCTCAGAAAGCCGGAAGTGAAATTCAAGGTGGAAGAGAATTTCACTTCCGGCTTTCTGAATCTGTGAATTTGGTGGTCATTACTCTGACCCTACCGTAACCCCTACATACTGTACACCTGCTGGGCGTAGGGTCTTAGAAATTGAGACTGAGCTCACCTTTTTGCATGTTTTCCATTTTTCAGGTTTGGAATGTTGGTAGAAGAAATGTACATTTCTGCCTTATGAAAGAGCTTGCCAGAAATCTTTGAAGAAGGTGAGAGGGGCAAAACATAAACCGTGTGAGGTGACTTTATTTGGTGAGTCAGCCGAAGTCCATTGAAAACATTGAATTATGAGGTGTCCCTTCCTTCCTCTAGTTTCCGGTTGTCTTATCCCTTGTCCACTCCTTCCTGTGCTGCACACATGTGGTGATCCTTTCACAGCTTATTCACCATCACTGCCCACTGCTTCAAGAAACAGTAACCTTTTAATATTATGCTGAATGTAGCAAGTTAGTATGCTTCTGGGGATTTTCTCATTGTTATGTTTTTCAGATTCATCCAGCTATTCCTATTAGAATTTTTGTAGTGTGCTCATCTGCCCCCACTGAGGGCATTTTAAGAGTCAGCTATATTGCTGTTCACCTATAGTCAGATGTAAATAAGGATTTCCTTACCTAAAGGACATTAATGAACCAAAAAGGGATTTACGACAAAGGTTCTCATAGAACATAGAACATGCAGTGCAGAAGGAGGCCATTTGGCCCATCGAGACTGCACCGACCCACTTAAGCCCTCACTTCCACCATATCCCCGTAAACCAATAACCCCTCCCAACCTTTTTGGTCACTAAGGGAAATTTATCACGGCCAATCCATTGAACTTTCACATCTCTGGACTGTGGGAGGAAACCGGAGCACCCGGAGGAAACTCACGCAGACACTAGGAGAACATGCAAACTCTGCACAGTCAGTGACCCAGTGGGGAATCGAACCTGGGACCTTGGCGCTGTGAAGCCACAGTACTATCCACTTGTGCTACCGTGCTGCCCCATCATCATTACACTTTTAATTCCAGTTTTTATTGAATTCAGATTTCACCATCTGCCGTGGTGGGATTCGAACCTGGGTGCCGAGAGCTTCTGTGGGTCTCTGGATTACTAGCCCAGTGGCTAGTATATAACTATGCCAATACCTCTCCCTTTTGGTCCTAACTGTATGGTCCACTCATTAGCTCATTGCTCTAATCATGAGTAATGTTCATTTTATTTTTTGCAGGATCAATATTGTGCTCATTTCAAAATCAAATGTTTTGGTTGGCTGTATAAATATCAGTACTGCTTTCCTTATAACCACTAACCAACTCAGTAAACACTAAAGGAAAGTTCATTAGTACTTCATGGATTGAATGGCTGTAACTCAGATAGTTAACAAAGTAGCTTCAGGAGTTTCAGCTTTTCATCGTTCTGAAATAAGGGGTGGGGGGGCTGCGAATTAGCTGTAGATAGGGAGAGAGGTAATGAATCCTGAGAGATGGGTGTTAGAGGACAGTAATCTGATGAACCCAGGACATGAGGATATGATCAAATATCAAACTAAATACTAACCAATACAATTTTACATCAGTTTTAAAATAGGCGACATCAGAATGAATTATGTATTAAGCAGTCACAAATTTTCAGTCAGAATTAAGTGGACCAGATTTCTATCTTGTTGAGTCTTTGCTCCATCAGACTGATGAGGGAAATGTGTGTATCCACAAATCTAGTGTAGAAGAACAGTGTATTAAAATGCCTAAATAGCACCATCTAAAGAAGCACTATATCAAATCTATACTCGGGGAAACAGATATTGACTTCAGATGAACATGTATTTGATGCAATCGCACAATTGCAATCTACCAAACTTCTCTTTTGTTGTACAGTATTTAATCATGTGCGAATGGGGCAAATTACTTGGTGCAGCACTACAACAACCCCCACGTTTTACACATGTAATACAGTTTACTATTGAACATGTGCAACATAAATAAATGCTGATTATGTGCAGTACAATTTACTGTTTGTCATATACAACACAATTTACTGTCTGAGTACTGTGACTTTGCACTAGTTATACACTAGTTATACAGCAATGCTGAAAAGTAGCGAGTGCCGGTCATGAACGAGCAGAACGACTGTCATGCATGAAAACCTCTTTCTTTCTTCTTTCTTTCTCTTGGCCTCTCCCAAATTCATGAACTCTCAAGCTACCCGTTACATTAACGTGGATCTATCCTGAGGAGTTTCTCTCTGCTGTCGACTGCATTGAGGCCTCCCAAAGCCTCTAACTGTATGTCCTTTCTTAGCGATGGATCTGGATGGATTATTGACAAGGCCTTATTGTTATAGATTGATTTACTATATTTCAACGGACCCAATAAAAATTGAGTCCTTTGTCTAAACCATGAGATGAAAACTCACCTTTAATTTTATCCACCTGTGATTAATTTCTCTGAATTTCTCCCTCACTTGGCCAGGCATCCACCTCTCATTATCTACATGGGATAGATTGACCAATGGGAACTCGAGGAGTATTGGAAGGGATGGCCCTGGAGCCAATCAGAATCTGGGATTTGTGCTAATCGCTGCACGGAGCTTCATCCACTGTTTGCCCAGCAAAGCTGCTGCTCCTCTGTCTCTGAATAAAGATTGAGATTTACACAGACCTGTCTCCAACATCTGGGGTGAAAATCTCCCCTACATGGTGGGGCGGGAGGTCCTGGCGTAGCGGAGTGGTGCCAACTGTGTTGTTCCTCGTCTCTTAATAAAGCTCGTAGTCTCAAAGGTGGAGAAGATGCTTTATTGTGAATTAGTTCTCTCTTCAGAGCTTAATTTACGGCTACCTCAAATGCTGCCTGCCTGTGTGTCTGTGTCCTGCTATGAGTTCTGCCTTCTGTGAAGTGTGTGGTCACTTCCTGTCCCTGGGCATATATAGCTCTCCCATGCTCCCTCTAGTGCTTGCTCAGTTGTATTGCATCTACTCAGATCTACAATCACCACATCCCCCTTTTTTCTTTACATATTTTCTGTACATCATTAAAGAAAATTGTACAAAATAGTTACTTATGATATGTGTATCTATACAAGTGATGGTGCTATTGCATATTTTACAAAGCCAATTTATATTTATGAGTCCACTCTTAATAAGAACATTTATGAGTCCAAACTTGATGAATTTGTTCACTGAGTTTTTTCTTTTGTTGTTGTTGACGTGGTGAATGTTGTCGGTGTTCTTGTTATATTAAGTAACCAATGCGTAATCCCGAGGAGTTTGCATGGTCGAACCACTGATGTCGACTGATATGGACTTTTTTCTGTGCTTGTGGTATCGATTTATTATGTCATCTGCCTTGAAAGCTGGTGTGCTTGCTTGTTCTGGAGCAGATGTGAGTTTGTGCGATTCGTTATCATCCCATGGCATGTTTGTAGTCTTGTCATTGTTTTGCAGTGTGCTGTGGTATTGTCCTTCATGTGCAGAGTTGTACCATTTTGTACAAGTCATTGTTTCATTGCTGTTGTTTCTGTCATTCCTGTCTTTGTTGTTTTCGTTGCCATTCTTGTTGCTGTTTTTGTCGTTTCTGTCTTTGTTGTTGTCACTATCTTTGTTATGCTTCTTGTTGGTTTTGTTGTTCTTCTTGTAGTTTTTGTCGTTGTGCTTGTAGTTTTTGTTGGTGCTGTTGTTGTTCTTGTTTCTGCAGCGCTTCTTGCGATTTTTGTTGTTCTTATCGCACATCATGTTACTTTTGTTCTTGCTGTTGTTGTTCTCATTTCTGCTGTGCTTCTTGTGGCTTTTGGTTTTCTTGTTATGCTCAATGAGCGTCCCATGTGGATAATTTGATCACAGTTATTGGTGCGAGTGTCCTTTGTGGATTCTGTTGCATTGAACGTTTCGTCTTGAGAATGGTGAGACTGATCTGACATCAGTCATTTGTGGTGAATTTGATTCCTCGTCTTTGCTTCCTTTGTGCTCCTCTTCTGGACTCAAATTCTTCACAATTTCATTTGACGCGGTCTCTCTGGACTCTTGGTGCTCCTCTTCCGGAGTCAAAATCTTCGTGATTTCAATTGACGTGGTCTCTCTGGACTCTTGGCGCTCCTCTTCTGGAGTCAAAATCTTCATGGATTCTGTTGATGTGGTCTCACAGGACTCTTGGTGCTCCTCGTCTGGTCAAAATCTGCATGGTTTCTGTTGATGTGGTCTCACTGGGCTCTTGGTGCTCCTCTTCTGGAGTCAAAATCTGGATGGTTTCTATTGGCGTGGTCTCTCTGGACTCTTGGGTGGCCCTACTCTGGGCTTCTGCACAGACAAGCTAAGAACTGTCAGTCTCGCTGTGATCCTGTACGTCGAGTGTGATCACCTTGTCACTGTTTTTGCATGCAGTGGGTAGATGTACATTGTCTTCTTCTTGTTTATGAGAGCTTGGTAGACTTTCATATCTGCTTGCGGTTGGTCAGATACAGCGGGTTGACCTGCATGGTCTTGTTCATGCATGGTGTTCACCAGGGAGTGTTTGCTTGCTTCCCTTTTGGAGTCTTTCATCACACGCACTGTGGAGCCTGTCATCGCTCTCTCCGTGGAGTCTTTCTGTGCTCTCTGTGTGGCGTCGTCTTCGTCTTGGGTATTGCTGTCATCCAATGTATCGACGATCTGCCATGGCACCATGGTGTTAGATTCATCTACCACGAGTAGATTTGTGTTGAGCTTTGCGACGGTGTCGCTGATGCTATGATCAGCATACCTGAATAACTCAGCCATGTCTGAGTAGTATTCTTCGAAAACCAAATCATCATGGTTAGATTCATCTACCACGAGTAGATTCGTGTTGAGCTTTGCGACCGTGTCGCTGATACTGTGATCATCATATCCAAATAACTCAGCCATGTCTGAGTAGTATTCTTCGAAAAACAAATCATCTTTTTTTGTTTCGGATTTCTTTTTGTTCTCTTCACTTTGGGTGGTGCAGACTGCTTTTTCCAGGGTGTTGTGAGAGTTATTTTCAACTGCTGGTTTAAGTTCAGGCATTTTTTTGTCTTCTGAGGCAAGAAAGTTTGGTTTTACCGCTTTAAGTACCTTGTTTTCAATTGTCGGGCATTTCACTTTTAAGTAGGCGTGGTCCGGATGCTCAGACGTCATGACGCTCGTGACGTCATGCGTAGGAAGCAATTGCGCATGCGCAAATCGGCCTTCCTTTTAATGTGCGGTATTGTGTCCATTGCGCATGCGCGGCTTGCGCATGCGCATAACAATCCGTGACCAAACCGTTTTGAGACTGCGCATGCGAACGCAAAACGGGTGATTGTAACTGTGCATGCGCAGACGCAGTTTTTTGTTCTTTGTCTGCCGAGACAGTAAAATGTGCTCCAACGCCATTTTAACGCCATTTTCAGCGTTTTTCCTTTCTGAAAGTTGTAAGTTACCTTTTCCTTTCGATCTGGACTGGATTTCAGCGTTTTGGCTTTGTGAAAAATTCAAGTTATTTCTTCTTTTTGATCCGTACTTTTCACTCGCGATTTCTTGACTGAAGCTTTTCTGTTTGTAGAGTTTTGCATCACTCAGTCTCTGTACAGTTTAGCCTCTGAGCATGCCGTGCTGTTCAAATTCCTTACAGTACTCTTCAAATTTGTTTAGTATTGTTTGTAAGTTATTGCTGTCTTCAACGTTTGAGTATTTCAATCCATTATATACTTTCCTAGCTTCATGTCCTGCGATGAGCATTGCTATTTTAATTTTGTCTGAGGCTGCTGCTACATCATTAGTATGATGTAAAAATCGAACATTTGTTTAAATATTTTCCAGACATTTCTTACATTGCCGGTCGTGTCCAGCTGAGGTGGGGTTCCAAGCCACATCCTCGAATAAGCGATGTCTTCCCACGTCCAATGTCCAGGAGATTTCCATGCCATTTTGTTCTTTCTGTATCTGCAGCTGAGTTGTCCTGTAGTAAGCGTCTGAAGCCACTCTTGGTACCATGTGTTGTTCCTCGTCTCTTAATAAAGCTCGTAGTCTCAAAGGTGGAGAAGATGCTTTATTGTGAATTTGTTCTCTCTTCAGAGCTTAACTTACGGCTACCTCAAATGCTGCCTGCCTGTGTGTCTGTGTCCTGCTACGAGTTCTGCCTTCCGTGAAGTGTGTGGTCACTTTCTGTCCCTGTGTATATATAGCTCTCCCGTGCTCCCTCTAGTGCTTGCTCAGTTGTATTGCATCTACTCAGATCTACAATCACCACATCAACCACTCCGGCGTTGGGCCTCCCCAACGCTAGGTCCATGCCGGAGTGGCACCCGCTCCACCGATGGCGCCAAAACTGGCGCCAACGGCCTTTGGCACTACGTCGCCCGGAGTGGAGTGTGTGGAGGGGGTCTCTTCTGCCTCCGCCATGGTGGAAGCCATGGCGGTGGCGGAAGAAAAAGAGTGCCCACACGGCACTGGCCCGCCCGCCGATCGTTGGGTCCCGATTGCGGGCCAGGCCACCGTGGGGGCACCCCTCGGGGTCCGATCGCCCCGCACCCCCCCTCCCCAGGACCCCAGTGGCCCGCTCGCGCCGCCAATCCCGCCTGCACAGTGGTGGTTTAAACCACGTCGGTGGGATTGGCCTGTCAGCAGCGGGACTTCGGCCCATCGCGGGCTGGAGAATTGCAACGGGGGCACGCAGATCGGCGCGGGGGGCAGGCCGATCAGCGGGGCATGATTCCCATTCCCGCCAATTCCCGGGTTGTGGAGAATACCGGCCACAGCGGGGGCGGGATTTACGCCGGCCCCGGGCGATTCCCCGACCCTGCGGGGGGGTCGGAGAATTCCGCCCCTGATATCAGACCTTGGATTCATGTTGCATTACATTCACCCCCCACCTTCTGGCCTGGGCTTGCGATAATTGATACCTCTTTAACCTGTGATTATCCCTCTCTCCAGTCGTTCCGTGTGGACCTGTAAAGACTTTATTACCTTCAAAGACTCACATTCATAGTATCATCTTGCATCATTGAATATGTCTATATATATATGGTTGTGGAACCTACCTCTTCATTCACCTGAGGACGGAACTGCGCTCCGAAAGCTAGTGATTCAAAACAAACCTGTTGGACTTTAACCTGGTGTTGCAAGACTTCTTACTGTGCTCACCCAGTCCAATGTCGGCACCTCCACATCATAGTTTCTCTGAGCCCTGGTACCTAACTTTAGGAGCTCCATTGTACAAATATGGCCTGTTACTGAGCTGATTTTATGTTGCAAGTATCTGTTTGAACTTCTTTTCACACTATTGAACCATGGAATGATGCACCAAAGTAGCTCCTATTCATTTCTTTTAATACATTTAGAGTACCCAATTCATCTTTTCCAATTAAGGGGCAATTTAGCATGGCCAATTCACCTACTCTGCACATCTTTTGGGTTGTAGGGGCGAAACCCACGCAAACATGGGGAGAATGTGCAAACTCCACACAGACAGTAACCCAGAGACGGGATCGAACCTGGGACCTCGGCGCTGTGAGGCAGCCATGCTAACCACTGCGCCACCATGCTGCCCCGTAACTTCTATTCATGCACGCTAATTAACTTTTACATTGTAGCGAACATCTTAAATGAGCAAACTTGAATGTAAAGCCCCACACAGCTTTGTAATAAGGTTTTTTTTTTAGGATTGAGTTGCTCCCTCGCTATTGCACTATTGCAGAAGCTCATCTGACCATGAACCCTTCTTAGGCTAGGTACAACTGTCAACATTGAACATTATACTGGCTTGCTTCTGGAGAAATGAAATAAATTAAACTTTAATGAGCGCATGGGGAGTCCACATCGAGTAAAATAAAGGAACCTAGTTTTAATGACAGGCAATATGTACACGGTCCGGTAGATCCCTCCCGCGTTCCTATTCTGGTCAGCACCTTACTGGCTGATCTTTTATAAAGAGTTTAATAGAGAACCCCCACCCATAATCCACAAGAATATAATCATACCCACCCCGTAGGTCCCATGCCAGCTATTGCATTCCTCTCCCCCAAAGCCCGAAGGCCTTTTCGACGACTAATGAGGCGGAGAACAAAGAAGGGAGAATGTCAAGCTCTTTCAGCTCATGGAAATTGTCATTGAGCTGATGCGCCGGATCGGCGTATACCGTTCTGGTGAATGTTGTCTGTGACAAGACCGCCGTGGCGGATGATTTGTAGTAGGCGGCTGATCGGTGTCTCCACTTCAGAGTCGCCAGATACAACGTCGGGCATGTTGGCGCCGAGAGAGACTGGAGGTATCACTGCAGGCTGGATCGGCAATGGAGCTGGAGGATCTAGGACAGGTTTCCTATGTGTAACCTCATGAGGGAGCAATTTCCGGGAGCGAATGTGATTCAAATTCTGGCACATCAGTTGTTCCCGGACCCAAACTTGGGAAGAGACCGGTCCTGTTTGGCGGACGGCAATTCCAGAGAGCACTGTCGTTGAAGTTACAAATGAACACTGTGTCGTCAGGTGTGAAGTGTAAAAAAGGTCGACGTCGAACTGGGCCAAGCCCTTGCGAATAATGGTCACGGCTCCCCTTCACGCCGATGTCCAGGATAATCAAACTCAGTCGTGTACAAAGCCGGCGACCCATTAACACCTCGGTGCGGCCACCCCACCCCAGTTACTGCATGCGGCTTGGTCCTGTATGAGAGCAATAATCTTGCCAGCCTCCATGTTCTCCATGATGTTGTTGGCCAGGAAGAAGTAACGCATCCTTTCTGTATGCTGGTTCCAGTCTTCAACACTGGCAACAAAAGCATCTAATCACCCAAACAGGCATGGCAAATCAAGTAAATCCAAACCTGGGTCCAGAAACATCGTTTTAATACAAAAATAAAATCAATCCAACATTCATTGGTCCACTATTGCTGAGTATATTCAAATTTTGGTCTTTGAAGATAACTTGGTGATTTCAAGGGTGGAAGCCAATAGTTTCACCATATGTACTTTGAACAAGATACTTTCAAGGAGCTACATTGGTAGTAACCACTGGATCCACTTGTCTTGTCAGAGTAGCGGTCTCTCTCCTTCTTGTGGTCCATGTGCTTTCGACTTCTCCACCTTGTCGGTCCACCAAATAAGAATTAGGCCCAGATCTTGCTACGATTCTCCCTGATACCCATGTTGGTCTAATCCCTAAGTGTTTGATGAAAACTAGATGATCTGCTTTGAAAGATCTGTTGTCTCTGGTCATGCCGTGGTGATTCTTTTACGCAGATATCCTTGCCTCCATCCTGCCTGCCAAATTGGGGAACACCAGATCCAGACAATTTTGGACACCTCAGTGTTACCATAGTGGCAATGTGGGGGTAGTAGAACATAGACCATTGAACAGTACAGCACAGAACAGGCCCTTCAGCCCTTGATGTTGTGTCGAGCTTTGTCCGAAACCAAGATCAAGCTATCCCACTCCCTGTCATTGTGTTGTGCTCCTTGTGCCTATCCAATAACCGGTTGAAAGTTCCCAAAGTGTCCGACTCCTCTATCACAGCAGGCAGTCTATTCCACACCCTAACCACTCTCTGAGTAAAGAACCTACCTCAGACATCCCTCCTATATCTCCCACCCTGAACCTTATAGTTATGCCCCCTTGTAACAGCTACATCCACCTGAGGAAATATTCTCTGAACGTCCACTCTATCTATCCCCCTCATCATCTTATAAACCTCTATTAAGTCGCCTCTCATTCTCCTCCACTCCAAAGAAAAAAGCCCTAGCTCACTCAATCTTTCCTCATAAGACCTACCCTCCAAACCAGGCAGCATCCTGGTAAATCTCCTTTGCACCCTTTCCAATGCTTCTACATCCTTCCTATAGTGAGGTGACCAGAACTGCACACAATATTCAATTTGGTCTCACCAGGGTCATGTACAGTTGCAGCATAACCCCACGGCTCTTAAACTCAAGCCCCCTGTTAATAAACGCGAACACACTCTAGGCCTTCTTCACGGCTCAATCCACTTGAGTGGCAACCTTCAGAGATCTGTGGACATGAACCCCAAGATCTCTCTGTTTTTCCACATTCCTCAGAACCCTGCCGTTGACCCTGTAATCTGCATTCAAATATTTCCTACCAAAATGAATCATCTCGCACTTATCAGGTTTAAACTCCATCTGCCATTTTTCGGCCCAGCTCTGCATCCTGTCAATGTCTCTTTGCAGCCTACAACCCCACCTCATCCACTACTCCACCAATTTTGGTGTCATCAGCAAATTTACTGACCCACCCTTCAGCCCCCTCCTCCAAGTCATTGATAAAAATCACAAAAAGCAGAGGACACAGCACTGATCCCTGTGGTACACCGCTGGTAACTGGTCTCCAGTCTGAAAATTTTCCATCCACCACTACCCTCTGTCTTCTATGTGATAGCCAGTTACTTATCCAATTGGCCAAATTTCCCTTTATCCCACACCTCCTTACTTTCTTCATAAGCCGACCATGAGGAACCTTATCGAATGCCTTACTAAAATCCATGTAGATGACATCAACTGCTCTACCTTCATCTACACATTTAGTTACCTCCTCAAAGAATTCAATCAAATTTGTGAGGCAAGATTTACCCTTCACAAATCCGTGTTGACTATCCCGGATTAAGCTGCATCTTTCCAAATGGTCATAAATCCTATCCTTCAGGACCTTTTCCATTAAATTACCGACCACCGAAGTAAGACAAACCGGCCTATAATTACCAGGGTCATTCCTATTCCTAGTATTGTAAGACAGGAGGAAACTTGCTAGCCTGAGTTGCAATGGCCTATCTAGCTGCTTTTTCATTGAGGATTTGAAGGTTTACACCACTCTTTGCACCAGGCTATTCGAGGCTGGGTGAAAGGGAGCTGTGCAGATGTGCTGGATAGCTTTGGACTGTACAAAATGCTGGAATTCTTCCCCTGTAAAGCCAGTGCCGTTAACCAAAACTATAACTTCTGGGAAGCTGTGTATCACAAAACTTCATCTTAATCTTCTCTGGTAGCTTAAAAAGGTTGTTGCACACATTTCTTAAATGTCGAACCACTTAGAGAGGGCGTCCACTATTACTAAGAACATCTTTCCTGGGAAAGGACAACAACATCTGTATGCAATCTTGTCCAAGGGTGGCCCGGCAGGGATGCAGTTGATCTCCAGGCAGCAGGGTCTGTTGTGATTGGCAAACGTCACAATGGCGGACTAAGTTCTCAATGTCCTTGTCCTATGCCTGGCCACCAGACGTAGCTGCTGGCGAACATCAGCATTTTGGTTTGTTCAGAATTCACACTGTAATATTTATCATAACGGCTCTCTTTCTGGAGGTGGTACCTACCACCCTGGACCCCCAAAGCAATACCCCGTCTTCACAACTGAGAGAAAGGGGATCAATCAAGTGGGCTGCTTTGTAGATTCATGTAAGACCAACTCTGCGAGGAGGTGGTTGGAGGATATGCAGCAAAGGGCAACACTGTGAGGATGGAAAGGAATATGCTGAGAAGGGCAACTCTGCAAGAGGGGTGCGTGTGTCCGTGGGGGACAACAACTCTGCAAGAGGGGTGTGTTTATCCTTTTTAAATATGCTGCCTGGACATGATGGGGTGGCTGACCTGCTGTCTGACCCGCCACGAGATTCAACATCAACCTTGCAGCTGCAAAATTAATCTCTGAGTATCTTGTGATTCGGCAGATGCTACGCTCTGCGGCGGGAGTCCCACTAACCTCTCACCCCCATCACAGGACTTAGTCCCAGAGCGGAAGATTCTGCTCATAGATTATTCTAATGTTTTAGAGAGAATCTGATTAAGATGAGCATTTGGCTACGTTTAGTAAAAACATGAAATAACTACTCATTAATTAATTTAAATTTGAGGCTGGTAATTGTAAGCTGATTGGAACCCTGGTTTGATTTTGTATTTCCATGATTGTATTTTCAGTCAACCAGCATTAAAGGTACTTAATACATTTGTTCAAATGTTGGGCAATCTTGGGGTGTGGGTTTGTGTGCATGGGGTTTGTGGGGACATGGAGGGGTGGGAGAGAGATATTCCCTGGTCACCAGGTACAATGCAATCATAAGTTTATTCTTTAGCAAAGGTTGCAACATCTTATCCAACCCTCCTGAAGTATCTGCTCCTTTATTTAATTTTTCCAATTAAAGGGCAATTTTAGAGAGGCCAATCCACCCCGGACAGGCGCCGGAATGTGGCGACTAGGGGCTTTTCACAGTAACTTCATTGAAGCCTACTCGTGACAATAAGCGATTTTCATTTCATTTCATTTCACCTCCCCTGCAAATCTTTGGGTTGTGGGGGTGAGACCTCCACAGACACAAGGAGAATATGCAAACTCCACACAGGCAGTGACTCAGAGCCTGGATCGAACCCGAATCCTCGGCGCAGCGAGACAACAGTGCTAACCAATGTGCCACCCACCTCTGCTCTTTCAACTGTTAACTGATAGCTGGCCCTTCTAACTGCATAACACCCTATTGCTGAATGATTTCCCGATACCTCTTTGCCGATCCACAGATCTCTCCTCTTTTAAGACCATCTATAAAACCTACCTCTCTGATCAACCTTCAATTATCCTTTTAAACTTGTCTCCTTTGACTTGCTGTCCATTTTTACATTGTGTTTTGAATTTACACAGAAGAACTTCATCCCCAAGTTGTTTTTAGTGCTCCAAAATGGTGTAGCTTTGATTAATCAGAAACATATTTGTGTTTGTATGCACTGCGCCGAGAAAATTTGAAGTTGCTATTGTTTATGGCCATAAACAGACTCACAGTGTTGTGGCTGAATTTCATATTTACATATTTATTTCTTGAGATCAGTAGCTACATTGCTGTTTTCACTATAGAGGTGGCATATTTTGTTTTACGTTTACAATGTTCTCATTTTTGGCATAGTCATTGACACAATCTGCACTGCAATTTTCCATTTAACTGAGGTAGATCTTCCCCCCCAAAAAAAGCTTAAAATGCAGCCATTGTCACTCCAATTATCCTGGGCTGGATTCTCCGTTCGGCGAGGGGGGCGGAGAAACCCCGTGACATCCAAATCGGATGCGGCGCCACTTTCGTGATGCTCCACCCCCTGAGAAGCAGCGTACTCTAGGAGGGCCATTTCCTGAGGCCCGCCCCAAGATGCTCCATTCCCGACCAGTCGAGTTCCCGACGGCGTGGGACATGTGTGGTCTCACTCATCGTGAACTCAGCGTGGCGGCTGCGGACTCAGTCTGGCACCGAGTCCACCATGAAGCACGGCACAGCTGCCGCAGGCCGCCGCTGTGCGCATGTGTGGTCACGGACCCGGAAAAGGTCTAGATCATATCGGCAGCTAGAGCTGGGAGCTCTACCCTGCCTCCCTACTAGCCCCCCTGGAGTATGGAATGGGTGGTCATTTTGCGCCAGTTTTCATAGATTATCATAGAATTTAAAGTGCAGAAGGAGGCCATTCGGCCCATCGAGTCTGCACCGGCTCTTGGAACGAGCACCCTACCCAAGGTCAACACCTCCACCCTATCCCCATAACCCAATAACCCCATCCAACACTAAGGGCAATTTTGGACACTAAGGCCAATTTATCGTGGCCAATCCACCTAACCTGCACATCTTTGGACTGTGGAAACCGAGCACCTGGAGGAAACCCACGCACACACGGGGAGGATGTGCAGACTCCGCACAGACAGTGACCCAAGCCGGAATTGAACCTGGTACCCTGGAGCTGTGAAGCAATTGTGCTATCCACAATGCTACCGTGCTGCCCCTGTCGTAAAACACCACAGTTTTCACGCTGGCCTGGGGCCTTCGTCTCCCAAACAGAGAATCTAGCCCCCCCTGTGTTTGTGTCATTTTCATCAATGCCATCCCATTTCCTGTGGCATTACTTCCCTAGAATTATTACATACTTGCAATGAGCTAAATCAAGGGAACAATATACATTTTTCCCAACCTATTGCAGACTGATATGGGAATTCCTTTCCACTCAGCTCACAGGCACCCGCATTTTCCTTTGTGCCTATCAAAACATAGCAAACTGCAGCTTCCAAAACTTACTACTTCTTTCTGATTGCAGCAAAAAACAAAATTGGAAAATTAATTCCTCCAAAGTACAATGTACGGACTCTGTTGGAGTTTTTTTCGCCTTCACTATGCTGCTTTAGCAGATGATGATGACTGGACCCTGCCAATATTTGGAGCTGTCCAATTCTCCAAAGTGACTGTGAGTACTGCAAGTGCCTGGCCAAGTTCCAGCAGCCATATTTTAATGAAGATATAATGGTGTTGTGGTGTCATCCATCACATTTCCTACCAATACAACTTTGTTTCCACCTGCTGTAATTAGGTCTGCATGAAACATTCATTCAAACATTTCAAAGCGTTTTAAGATTAAAGCCAAGATTTTTGTGGAGTCATGAAGAATCCAGGCCTGATCCAAATTTATCCTGGAATCCAGCAGTCATGCCCCCATTAACAACACATCCTATTTTTTCCAGGAGGGGAAAGGGGGTGGGTACTGAGGTTAAATCAGTGCTGAGTTCAAATAGGCCCCCCATTTTTATTGGAGTGAGCACTTTATACCACAGTGCATGACTTACAATTTTTAAGGGTACTTGCAAATGCTCACAAAGTGTGGATAAGGTATCTGGAACTGGCAAGTTGTCAAGTTCTTTAAATCATCTGCTCTCTGTATTCAAAAAACAGCCTGCTGTGTCTCTGAGTTGAAAAGTTGGTTCTTGCAGTTTCAGTAGCTGCTTGTTGACATAACCCTAGAATTATTACTGCTAGTATCACAGATTCATATAATCCTTTCAGTGCAGAAGAAGGCCTTTCCGTCCATCTAGTCTGCACCGACCTTGCGAAGGAGCACCCCACCTTGACCCACACGCCTGCCCTATCGCTGTAACCCCACCTAACCTTTTGAACACTAAAGGGCAATTTAGCATGATCATTCCACATAAACTGCACATCTTTGGACCATGGGAGTAAACCAGAGCACCTGTACCGAACCCACAGAGACACTGGGAGAATGTGCAAAATTTAGGGGCAGCACAGTAGCATGGTGGTTAGCCTAAATGCTTCACAGCTCCAGGGTCCCAGGTTCGATTCCCGGCTGGGTCACTGTCTGTGTGGAGTCTGCACGTCCTCCCCGTGTGTGCGTGGGTTTCCTCCGGGTGCTCCGGTTTCCTCCCACAGTCCAAAAGATGTGCGGGTTAGGTGGATTGGCCATGCTAAATTGCCTGTAGTGTCCTAAAAAAAGTAAGGTTAAGGGGGGCGGTTGTTGGGTTACAGGTATAGGGTGGATACGTGGGTTTGAGTAGGGTGATCATTGCTCGGCACAACATCGAGGGCCGAAGGGCCTGTTCTGTGCTGTACTGTTCTATGTTCTATGTTCTATCAGCTCCCACTAAAGTCAATAGAGTTTTGGCTGGCTCGCTTCTTCTGCCTCAGCAGGACCCAATATGGCAGGACCAGACATTCCCAAACTTCGGACCATTCACGATTTCATTTCAGCCTGACACCTGAGGTTTGCCCATGGTGGAAAGAGGGTAAGGGCAAAGGGTATTGATGAGAGGCATGCGATAGCAAGAGTTAGCACAGGATCTATGGGGCTGGTTCAGCACACAGGGCTAAACAGCTGGCTTGTAATGCAGAACAAGGCAGCAGCCCGAGTTCAATTCCCGTACCGGCCTCCCCGAACAGGTGCTGGAATGTAGCGACTAGGGACTTTTCACAGTAACCGTTGAAGCCTATTTGTGACAATAAGCGATTATTATTATTATATATATGCGCAGTCTATCAAACAATAAGTGTGGTTTATTAAAAAAACAAACTCCAATTTTAACTTAAGCACTGGGGAACATTGGACGGGATTCTCCCCTAACCGGCGGGGCGGGCTGCACCGGCGCCAAGGAGTGGCGTGAACCCCTCCAGCGTCGGGCCGCCGGAAGGTGTGGAATCTTCCGCACCTTCAGGGGCTAGGCCGGCGCCGGAGTATTTGGTGCCACGCCAGCCGGCGCCGAAGGGCCTCCACCGGCCGGCGCAAGTTGGTGCATGTGCGGGAGTGCCAGTATGTGCTGGCATCATCCCAGTGCATGCGCAGGGGGTTTCTTCTCTGCGCCGGCCATGGCGAACTGTTACAGCGGCTGGTGCGGAGGGTAAGAGTGCCCCCACAGCACAGGCCCGCCCACGGATCAGTTGGCTCCGATCGCGGGCCAGGCCACCGTGGGGGCACCTTCCGGGGACAGATCCCCCCGCGACCCCCCCCCCCCTCCCCCCCTCCCGAGATCGACGCAAGCCGCCCGCAGAGCCAGGTTTGATTTATGCCGGCGGGACCGGCCTAAAACGGGCGGCCGCTCAGCCCATCACGGGCCAGAGAATCGCCGGGGGGGGGGGGGAGCTGCTGCCAGCGGCCGCTGAGGGGAGCACCACGATTCCCGCCCCCGCCAAAACCCCGGTACTGGAGAATTCGGGGCGGCGGGATGGGATTCACGCCCCCCAACCCCAACAATTGGTCGGAGAATCCCGCTCATTAACTCTTTCCTAACAGTGCAGTCTGACCTGTTCCTTCCACCTGCCAATTTTGCATTCTGGCCACTCCATGCTGCCAGTAAACATGCGGACATGGGTGCTCTGCCGTCACAATGGAGAATCCCATCGGCGGAGAATTACGCCCAGCAGCGATCAGAAACTATTTTCAAACTGGGAGACATGGTATACTATAAAAGAGATGGATTCAATGAATGGCAAGGTCCAGTAAAGGTTAGAGGTACAGATGGCAAAGCAATCATTTTGCAGCACGGCAATCAGACTGTTGGGGTACATTCATCAAGATTAGTGGGCACAGATTACAAATTTGCAGAATCAAAAGGGATGATTGAACATACTTTTTAAAAATTAATTTACGTGATGTGTGTGTTGCTGGTTAGGCCCTAGTTGCCCTTCAGAAGGTGGTGTTGAGTTGCCTTCTTGAACCATTGCAGTCCTTGTGGTGTAGGTCCACCAACAGTGTTGTTAGGGAAGGAGTCCCAGGATGTTGTCCCTGTGACAGTGAAGGAATGGCGATATATTTCCAAGTCAGGGTGGTGAGTGACTTGGAGGGTAATCTCCAGTGGTGGGGTTCCCAGGTATATGCCGCTCTTGCCTGTGCTGATCTTTGATTTCTTAATGAGGATGGCTTCGAAGTGCAGTGTCTCACAAAGAACATCAAGCTATGTTTTTAACAAAGCTAATTTATTTACATTACAAAATAAATAGATTTGTCTTGCTTGCTAAGATCTAAAAGATTACTATGATACTAACTACAGAAATCCTGATAACACGACTATTCGCTATCTTACCTAACAATCTACTCCCCAAATCAAGAGTATCACATGATCCACGTGATCGCCATCTAGTGGTTGGATGTAATTATAGTAAATTGTTAGCCCCTTCATTATTCTTACAATACACATATTGTCACATTGTCCTTCTAGATGGTAGTGGTCGTGGGGATGGAAGGTGCTGTCTCAGGAATCTTGGTGAGTTACTGCAGTGCAACTTGCAGATGGCGCACACGGCTGCCACTGTTCATCAGTAGTGGTAGATTGAATGTTTGTGGAAGGAGTAGTAATCAAGCGGGTTGCTTTGTCCTGAATGGTGTCGAGCGTTTTGAGTGTTGTCAGAGCTGCACACATCCAGCAAGTGGAGATTGTTCCATTGCATTCCTGACTTGTGCCTTATAGATGGTGGACAGGCTTTGGGGGGTCAGGAGGTGAGTTATTCACTGTAGGATTCCTAGCCTTTGAACTGCCCTGGTAGCCACAGTATTAATGTGGCTAGTCCAGTTCAGTTTCTGATCAATGGTAACCCCCAGGATGTTGATTGTGGGGGATTCAGCGATGGTAATGCCATTGAATGTCCTTGTGCGGTGGTTCGATCTTCTCTTGTAGGAGATGGTCATTGCCTGACACTTGTATGGTGCGAATGTAACTTGCCACTTGTCAGCCCAAACCTGGATATTGTCCAGTCCTTGCTGCATTTGGACATAGACTGCTTCATTATCTGAGGAATTGTGAATGGTACTGAACATTGTGTAGTCATCTGCAAATACTCCCACTTCTGCCCTTAAGATGGAAGGGAGGTCATTAATGAAGCAGCTGAAGATGGTTGGGCCTGCGATACTAGCCTGAGGAACTCCTGTAGTGATGTCCTGAAGCTGAGATGATTGATCTCCAAACACTACAACCATCTTCCTTTGTGCCAGGTATGACTCCATCCAGCGGAGATTTTCCCTCGATTCCCATTAACTCCAGTTTAGCTGGGGCTCCTTGAATCCGTATCCGGTCAAATGCTGCCTTGATGTCAAGGGCAGTCACTCTCACCTCACCTCTGCATTTGGTTCTTTTGTCCATAGTTGAACTAAGGCTGGAATCAGATCAGGAGCTGAGTGACCCTGGTGAAGCCCAAACTGAGCGTCCATGAGCAGATTGTTTCTGAGTAAGTGCCGCTTGATAGTGCTGTTGATGACTCCTTCCATTGCTTTACTGCTGATGGAGTGTAGACGGATAGGGCAGTTATTGGCTGGGTTGGATTTGTCCTTTTTTTGTGTACAGGACACACCTGGGCAATTTTCCATATTGCCGGGTAGATGCCAGGTGTTGTAGGTGTACTGCAATAGCTTGGCTAGGGGTGCGGCAAGTTCTGGAGCACAAGCCTTCAGTACTATTGCCGGAATATTGTCAGGAGACAGAGCTTTTGCAGTGTCCAGTGCCTTCAGCCATTTCTTGATATCATGTGAAGTGAATAGTATTAGCTGAAGACTGACATCTGTGATGCTGGGGACCTCCGGTGGAGACTGAGGTGGATCATCCACTCGGCACTTCTGGCTGAAAGTTGTTGTGAATGCCTCAGCCTTGTCTTTTGCAGATATGTGCTGGGCTCCTCCATCATTGCGGACCCAGATACTTCTCATACCCATATGTTACTGAATTATGAGGACCAGGTCGCGGAAATTGACAGGGTATCAGAAGAGGAGCATAATAATTCTGATGAAATGGTTGACGCTATTTGTCTTAATGGACAACTATGAAAAGTTGGCACGAAAGTGATATACTTGCCAGAAGGAGTCAGGCAGTGCAAGGCTGCAACGATAGTTGGTCGAGCAGGTAGAAAGGAAAATATATACATTTGTGTTATTGTAATTTATGTCAAATTTAAATATTTGTTTTTTTTAATTAAGGGGAAATCAGTGAGGAAATAGTTAACGTTCCCCAATGCTGAAATTATACTTGAAGCTTTAACTGGTTAATCAACCACTCTTATTGTTTGATAAACTTCAAATATATATGTAAAGGAGATACTGGTGGCACTGTGGTGTGTTGGAGGTGATTGTTGAGCACAATAAACTTGGGGACGAAGAAGACAAGACTTGCTCTATAGATTTTATTGTGGTCTTACCATCGCAGCTGAGCATGCACAAGAGGCATGTTGCAACCACCTGGTGGTACTATCCAGAATGTCTTGTTATGCTCTAGGTGTAGCATAAGTGGCGTCCTTGTGGTGCACTTGACAAAGGAAGATTCAGACGTGGAGATAACTTCAACACGTTTATTAAACTATATACACTTCTATTACTCAGGTTCGACTGACTCCACGTGGTGGGAGTGGTATTGAATCAACCCTGTGTCTGTACTCACTGACTGACTCCACTGGAAAGAGGCAGATCATGTGTGTGGTGTCCTTTATATATGGGTTGGTGTAATGCCCTCCTATGGTCGTGTCACCTCTGTGTGTATCGTGAATGCCCATTGGTCATGTCCTATCTAACTGATCTATTGGTTGAGTGTGTGTGTGTGATGTCTCTGGTGCTCCCTCTAGTGTCTAACTAGTCTACATGTATTTACATTAACCCCTTGTGTATTTACAGTGATGCACAACACCACATCCCCCCTTTTTTATATGTTACATATTTTCTGTGCACTTTAAGAAAATTGAACAAATAACAGGTAGATAAGTTAAGGTATATACAACTCATAGGAACAGTGATGAAACAATAAGTTCAAATCATATGTGCGAGTCCAAAAACCATCTATCATCATGGTCAAATGTCTCTCTTGGTTATGAACGCCATCAACGACCCTGTGCCACAGGAACCAAAAAGTTGTCAAATCACTTCGCTGTCTGATTTGGAGTACCTTCTTTTATCGATGATTGTGATGGTGATGTTGGATGGCATCTTGTAGCTGATAAGGTGTTGGCGTTGAAGAGGTACCATCAACAGTATCATCCGATGTCATGTATGTGCCATACATTGAAGTTGGAAAATACTGTACATACTGGTTTTGGCCAAATGCTGTGTAGGAAGGGTAATCCTAATGAGAACTGTTTAAGCTCGTCGACTTGGAAACAGAATTGCTGCTCGCATAAATACCTGGCGATGGCGTGAAACTAGAACCTTGCATCTGATAGGAATATGCCGTCTGGCCAGGCTGGGGTGCAGCAAATCCTGGGCTGTAACTAAGGCATCCAGTCTGTAGTGCAGAATGCGCTTGCGGTAGTCCTCCTTCTGTCTCGATTCCATTAGTGGGCAGTCCGTAGTGCTGGCCTGTTTGAGAAGATGCTGCATAGACTGCTGGCTGCTGCACTCCTGAAGACTGGTTTTGTCCAGCATAAGCTGTCATTGGCTGCACTGCTGGTGTGGAATCAATGTGTGTGTATGGCTTGGAAGGATATAGCTGTGGTGAATATTGGTGTATTCCACTTGGACTGTAGCCACTTCTTGTTATTACTGACCCAGTGTAATTGTCAAGTGATCCATCTCCTGTCATTGTGGCATCTGCTGTCACCCTGAGCGACCGTCACTGAGGTTGGGGCATTCCCTGTCTGGAGTAAAGTCTAGCTTACGTGAATCAGAGTCGGCGTTTGGTTGCACCTCATCTGGAGTCCGGTCTGTTTTAACTGAGTCAGTGTTGGTTTGTTGATGCTCCCCGTCTGGAGTCTGGTTTGTGTCACCTGAGTCAGTTGTGGTTTGTCGGTGCTCCTCGTCCGGAGTCTTAGCAGGTTCACTGGAGTTAGCTGAGATTTCTTGAAGCTGCACATCTGGAGTCGGAACATGCAGGAATGCATTTACTTGTGGAGAAATTTGAGCGAATGAGGTTGGAAGTATCGTGGTGTCACCGGAGTCACCAGAGGTCTCACAGTGATCATCGAGTGCCTCTGTACACACAAGCTGAGGTCTGTCACATTGCACATCTTGTATGGGAAGTGGGATGCTGTCGTCACTCATCTCACATACCGTGGGTAGAGCCTCAGTAGCTGCTTGTTGTTCACTTGGGTTGGGTAAATTGTCAGAGTCTTCATCTGGTGGCGCAAACAATGTGGGTGGACTGTCATTGTCTTGCTGTTGTTCTTCATTTGGGCTTGGACTGTCATCATCGCTTTGTCCTTCACTGGAGCCTGATAGACCATCATGGTCTTCTTGCTGTTTACTTGAGCATGGCACTTGCATTGCCTGCTGCTAGTTGGTCAGAGGAGGTTGCCAGGCCCTCAGGGTCTTGTTCCTGCCAGGACTGCGCGTCGGAGTCTTGCGTTGCTTCCATCGTGGAGGCTTTACACAAGCTCGCTGTGGAGGCTTGTGTCACTGGAGTCACTACTTGTTCGTGCAAGGACTGCGGTGTGGAGTCTTGCATATCTTCTGTCGTGAAGTCGGGAAACCTTAGCGGTGCGTGGACCATGCTCTGTGTGGCAGCAGGCTGCTCTCTGTGGGCCTGTACCGCTCTCTGTCCCTTGGTTTCAGGATGCAGCAGGGTACTGCACGCACGAGTCGGGATGTTGTAGACGCTGGGCTGAAGATCCTCAAATGCGAAGAATGAATTCGCGTCTCCGTCGGATTCAGTACGGGGGTCGCCATTCCTAATGAAGAAGCCTTCGTCCGAGTCATAGTCCTCTAGGACCATACCATCACTGTTTGTGTTGGAGTTAGCATTGGGCTCGCGAGGTCCAGAGAAAATATAAAGGTCGGTATCGAAGTATTCAAGGCCTGAATCATTGGTTTGGGCGTAAGTAATGGCTTGTTGCAGGGTTCTTTGGAGGTAAAATTCATTTTCTGGTTCAATTTGAGGCATTGTGCTGTCATTCCAGGTGAAAGAAGGTTGTTTTACTGCTTGAAGAAATTTTTTCTTTGATTTGGGGCATTTCCCCTTTAAATAGGCATGGTCTGGGGCCTCTGATGTCATGACACAGGTGACGTCAGACGTAGGAAGCGTTTGCGCATGCGCATTTCACTGTTCCTGCGCTGTTCTTCTGCTCTGGCACCTGCGATGGTGAGCAGAAGCCCTGTCTTTTCAGCATCGGCCACGTCTTGTAGGACAGCTGCTACCAGGAAGAGTTCAAACCTTTGCTGGAATGCCCGCCAGTTTTCGCGGAGATCGCCGTGAAACTGGAGCTGCTGTGGAACCGGGATCTCGAACATCTTGCCTGAGTATTGTTGCTGGTTGTCACTGTGCGCTGAGTTTTGGCTATATGGATTTAAACAGTTCACTGCTGGTACCATGTCTTGTTATGCTCTGAGTGTGGCATAAGCGGCTTCCTTGTTGTGCACTTGACAAAGGAAAGTTCAGACTATATACACTTCTATTACTCGGGTCAACACTACTGCTAATCCTACTACAGCTACCCAGACTGACTAACCAGTCTGTCACCTCTATGTGTATCGTGAATGCCCATTGGTCATGTCCTATCTAACTGATCTATTGGTTGAGTGTGTGTGTGTGATGTCTCTGGTGCTCCCTCTAGTGCCTAGCTAGTCTACATGTATTTACATTAACCCCTTGTGTATTTAAAGTGATGCACATCACCACACAGAAGAAATTCAAAATTATGTTGCTCCGTTGAAGAATGATGTATGAGAAATCTCTGCTTCTGGTGAAGCCATGTGGAAACTATACCCCATGCTGCACCCTGACCATTTGCAGCACACAACCATAAAAGCACAGCAGTGACATTTTGTTTTGCTATGCGTTCTCATTCCAGGTTACTTCAGTTCCATCATTTTCCTGTCAAGTGTTCACAGCTGTGTGAGAAAAGTCACTGATGCATTGTTCCAATTGAGCAGGTCAGTTTGTCAGCTTCTCTATCGATGTCTGTCGCCAAATTGGCAAGGTTGTGCAATTTTGAGTAAGTTGCAGGATTTCTTGAAGTTCGAGGGGGTAGAAATGTGGGAAATCTTCCTTTCATCAATATCCTTTAAACTCTAGATCAATGTGACTGAGCATTGCATTGTGCCCGTCACTGATTGATCTCCACAGGCCAGGAATGTGGGTAGTGAGCCAAAATTCCAGGAATAGGGGTGGGAATCCCAAAATTGTGTCCTGCCTGCCACCGTTAATGGCTTCGACTCTCCCAGGCTCCACAGAAATCTGGCTCCCAGTTTCCAACCAATCTACTCCAACATCAACCGGGTCCAGATCTGTGTAAATGACATAAAATATCATCGCCAAACAAATGAAGATAAAAGTGACCAAAGTATGTGGGAGAAAAAAAATCAGAGAAAGGAAAACTGAGGAACAGGAACTAAGTTATGCCTGAATTAACATATTTTAATATTTTAATTTTTATCTTCTTAAAATTAAAGTTTTATAGATGATGAGGAATATACGATGACACAAAATCATTCACTCTTGGAGAGTGGATTGTAAAGATGAAATAATCCATTATGCAGTTGTGAGCATGGAATAATGCATTATCTGAGAGTGGACTGTTAAAATGGAGCACTTTATTATTAGGTCAAGAGACCTGTCATGGCTCAGTGTACTATGAATCACTATATTGACCGTGTGTAACGAGTACTTTTGTCTGAGTGCTGACTGCGGCATAACAAGCCTGTGAAAATGATGGGTTCTGAGCAGATCTTAGAAATAACAAATCGTTTCCTCCAACAAATCATTTTCCCTGTGCACTATCTAGCTGTGGTGAACTTTGTGGTGACACAGGGCAGGTGACATAAAGAGAGATATAGAAAAAGCAAAGGGGAAGAGTTTAACAACAGCGGGAAACCGGCGGGAAAGGGAGAGACGAGTGAGAAAGGCACATGCAAATCGATTTTATACCTGGCTAGGTATAAAAATGTTACGACCAAATGAATATATATATATAGAGAGAGAGAGAGAGACAGAGGTGAATAATTAGTTGCAAATAAAATCACAGAATTCAAAAGTATGGTACAAGTTGATAAAATTGTAGGACTTTCGATGCTGAGAGGATCTTTCCCTTCAAGAGGGAATCTAGAAATAGGGGGCACCGTTTCAAAATAAGAGGTTGCCCCATTTAAGACTGAGATGAGGAAGAATTTATTCTCTCTGAGCAATAGTTTGTCTTTGAAATTCATTACACCCAGAGAAAGTCCAGAGGGCTGGATCGTTGAATTTATTCAAGGTTGAGATAGACAGATCTTTGATCTATTAGGGAATCAAGAGTTATGGAATACAGGCAGGGAAGGAAAGTTAAGACCACAAATAAACCAGACACCATCTTAATTGAATGGCGAATCAGGCTCCGGGAGCCAAATGGCCTAACCCTGCACTTATTTTTTTATGCTTTTATATTCTTACGAGTATTTTTCTGATGTGAAATTTGCAAAATATGACCATCCTGATAGTAAAATGGCAAGAAAGTTGAACTGCAAACTAAAAAGGAAACAGAATGATCTCACCCTTCCTAAAATCTCCTGATGATTTTGAACAAGACAAAGGAGGCAAATTGAGCTTGATGGCAGGTTTTCACTATTCTGCCTGCATCCATGCCTTGCAGATTCCCCATGTGGTGAGTTCCTTTGCAGAAGGAAATAAATCAAGCGCAGTTTCAGACCCATTTATTGCCATCCTCCAGAAGGACATGGGCTGCACGCTAGCGAGTTGATACCTGCCAATTCAATGCATGATGTGAAACACATGTATAACATCAAATTCGATGGTGTCCAACTTCTTTTGACTATATACAGGAAAGGTTTGGGACAAAACACTAAAGCAGTGCAATGTAGAGCTGCCGCAAGTATAGGCAAAAGGCTAGGAATTGCGGCAGATTTCACAGCTACCTTTACTGAACCTAACTTTTATCTCAGATTTATGGAATTCGTGAAATTTCCATTTCCCAGCTTCAATGAGATTTCAATGCATCTTTGGACAACTAGTAACCTAACCACTCTGCTACCATACCCCTCTATCAATTATGATTTACATATTTCCATTATAAAGGTAGCTAGCCAATAGGCCCCTTAAGTTAGTTGTTTGGAATGCCCTGGCAACCTCCCTGAAGTGGCCATGGCCTTCCACTACATGTTGTGGACTTGCTCCATCCGCAGAGCCTGAGATGTGTTCCTGGTAGGATGTTGCCTATACACTTTGTTTTGTTAGGGGAAATGAATAGATTGAGTAAAGGTTAGAGTGAGATCTGATGCTAGTCAAATACTTATACTACAGTGACACTTACACACCCTCAAGGACCTTATATCAACAGGTTTGATATATAGGGTATCTCCTCCTAGCTAGAGGCTATCTTGTCTACATATAGGGTATCTCCTCCTAGCTAGAGGCTATCTTTCTTTCCCTATCTGCTCTGACTCAATGTCTAACCTTCTAACATCAGTAAGAAGTCTTACAACACCAGGTTAAAGTCCAACAGGTTTATTTCGAATCACTAGCTTTTGGAGCGCAGCTCCTACATCCGGTGAATCCAATGGAGGAGCTGCGCTCTGAAAGCTAGTGATTTCAGTCTTTCAGGACTTGCTGAAGACCCTGACTTCTCAAACTTGCCCCTCGTCTGAGGTGTGGTGATCCTCAGGTTAAATCACCACCAGTCAGCTCTCCCTCTCAAAGGGGAAAGCATCCTAAGGTCATCGGGGACTACAGCGACTTTACCTTTACCTTGTTGTCTAATGTTAGAAGTCATGATGTGGAGATGCTGGCGTTGGACTGGGGTGGGCACAGTAAGACGTCTGACAACATCAGGTTAAAGTCCAACAGGTTTGTTTTGAATCACTAGCTTTCAGAGTGCAGCTCCTCCATTGGATTCACCGGATGTAGGAGCTGCGCTCCAAAAGCTAGTGATTCGAAACAAACCTGTTGGACTTTAGCCTGGTGTTGTAAGACTTCTTACTGATTTTAGAAGGTTAGACATTGAGTCAGAGCAGATAGGGAAAGAAAGATAGCCTCTAGCTAGGAGGAAATACCCTATATGTAGACAAGATTAACCAAAGTTCGATGTATGTGATGAACAGTGTTTAAATGCAGTGGAAATCTGTGACTTGGGATGAGTGCTGTATTAAGGGTCTCGAGGACAGTGATTTCCATGCTTGAAGCTTGAGGACTGGAGTCTCCATGCAGCGACGTCGGAATCGAGAATTGCGACCGGGTGGAAAATTGGGTGTCAGGTGAAAATTGAGGTCACTGACAGGCACCTAATGGAGTGCCATGCTCTGGTGGCTCAATGGTGGCGTGAACATGTTCCACACCCCATGCCAGCATCGGCATGCAAAACATGCAGTAGCATGTGGAAGTGGCGGCAGCGCAGTTCACTTGTGGCATTTAAAAAGGGGAATCGGGTGCCGTGGCTGCCGAGGGAGAGCGAGGAGGTAAGAAAAGTTTCCAAAGGCACAACAGTAGGCTAACAGTTGTCCATGCTGACTGGGGGGCCACTGCCAGGGCCGGGGAGTGTAGCCGAGGAGGGGGGTGGGATTTGAAGGGGGGAGTGGGACATGTGAGGAAGGGGCTGCAGTGCAAGCCTGGGCCACCGCTTAGCCCGTTAGACCTAGATGGGCACAGGAGTACTCACCATGTGAACATGTCTGCGCTTAACCTCCTGCAGACAATGGATTTTCGAGTCCAGTCAGGAATGGTTGGCACCTGCCTTGCTGCAGCGGACCTTATGGATGCTCTGGGGCTGCGCAAACAGGAGCGGCTCAGGGAGGACCTTACAAAACAGGAGTCTTCCCCAGAGAAGCAGGGCCAGCCAAGCCAGTCACCCAACAGACCGAGGAGGAGGTGGGAAGGAGGCGTTGCATCAGGCCTTTTGTATACTGGTGGCGCCTGTCATTCGAGGATTTGTCGGACCGAACATGTCACCCACAACTGTGGCTGCGCAGTGAGTCCGTGCGACATCTGTGCTGGATTATGGCATACTTGGAACTATGGGGTGATGGTTACTTTGAATATCTATGCCTTGGGGTCCTTCCAGGTGCCTAGTGGGGACTCCCAGACCTCTGTACACAGGTGCATCCATGTCATCACGGATGCTCTATATGCCCGGGTGGCGCACTATATTAACTTCAATGTGGACTGAGTCCACCAAATTGCCCAGGCAGCAGGATTTTCCACCATCGCCGGCATGGCCCAGGTCCAGGGCGTGATCGATGGGACACATGTCCCCAAACAAGCACTGCTGTAGGAGGGGTCACCCTACGACTGTCTGCCCCTTCGGGGGTTCATACCTCCACCTGATGGGCTGCAACATATGTGTTGTGCGCACCAGAGAGTATCCCAGGAGCCTCTTCACTAAAATGAACCACTGCGGTAAGTATTTCTGCGATGGTGGAGGGTTCTGGTGATGGCAGTGATGAGTAGTCAGTTTCATCCGCAGACTGGTGCTCTGGGGTGTTGCGACTAGGGGCAAGGGACCCCGGATGGTCCTGCCTTGTCTCCAGGTTGGTTGCGCTGTTGCGGGGCACCAGAGGGTCCCGCCTCGTCTGAAGGAGACCCTGCAAGACACAAGACAAGATGCAGGGTGAGATCACGGTTAGGCAGGGTGTGTGGGGGTGGGGTGTCTCTCCTGCCATAGGGACATCACAACGCATTGGGGACTCACTTGGTTGTCCAATGTCAACCTTCGCCTCTGCGACTGCCCGGTCTCCCAATCCACCGACTAGGTCCATTGCCCTCTGCTCCACAACAGTGAGGGGCTGCAGGTCCGGCAGGCCCCCTCCAGTCTTGTCACGCTCCCGGCGGTTGTGGGTCACCTTCTCTTGGGGGGACAGATAATGCTCCCGGGTGAGACACCCAGACGTGGGCTGAACAAGGTGGCCTGTGTGCGATGGATGCCCGGTCATGGTGGGCAGTATGGATGTTGGCACGTGGTGCAGCAAGCAGACTGCCAATGGGTGGGGTTCGATCGGCCTCGAGGAGAGGGTGGGTTACGGGACAGTGGGATAGTCTCCTCCCTTGGTGCCAGGGAAACGGTGACTCACTGGGGTGCCCTGAGGAGTTTGTATAACATCTTATGACAATACTGTCTGATCCTCATGGTGGGGCCCACGGCACTCACTGTTTCCACCAGTGAGAGACCATAAATCCTACCCCTGCCTCAACACTTAGGGCTGGATTTTCCGATTTTGAGGCTATGTCCGGAGTATAGGTCTCGTCTTCCGACTAAAAAGTCGTCGCCACCCAAGCACCGATGCTCCACCTGGTGGGGGTTTAGCAGCTGCGCCTCGTAAAGCCCCCGGCTTTCCCTGTAGTTAATGACAGAGAACTGCCAGGTCCGTGGCCGCACATGGGCATGGTGGTGACCTGCAGTGGTCGCGCCGTACAACATGGCGCTAACCTGCCATATAGTGCCCCCTGTAACCCCCTGCCACCCCCGGACTACCCCTCACCAGTCCTCCAGCCCCCGCTGAAGTCCCCCGGCCAGCGGAACAGCTCCGCTCCCTCGGCTGTGGTGGTGCTGGACACAGTCCGCAGCCGCCATGTGAGGTCCCCTAAAACTATGAGCACACATGCCCCATGCCAATGGGAAGTTGCCCATCGGGGGCGGAGCATCTGGGGAGGGCCTCAGGTGATGTCCTGAGGCTGTCCCGATGGCGTGCAGAGTACTCAGCGATGAGTATTTTGAGGGTGTGGAGCATCCAAAAACAGCGCCGCCCCCGATTTTGGCGTAAAAACAGATTCTCCGGCCAATCACCGAATGCAGTTTGACGTTGGCAATGGGACAATCCAGCCCCAAGTCTCAAGAACGGAGAATCCTGCTCCAAATCTGGAGTATTCCACACAGTATCGGTTTCCTTATTTAAGGAAAGTTGGCGCTGGGTAGGGACAGCGGAGCATACCGCTGGCAAGAGCGGCCTCCGCCAACGGTACCACTGGCAGTAGGGATGGGTGCCTGGCCCAGAGACCACTCAGTGCTGGGCACCGACGGGGCCAGGGGTGCGGGGATGGGAGGGGACATGCAGAGGCAGAGTCCGCAGTGCCAACAGGGGGCACAGTGTAGCCCGTTGGACCTGGTTAAGCACGGGGTATGCACCATGCTAACATGTCAGCCTTTCACCCCCTGTAGACAATGGTGGCCTTCCTGCTAGTCGCTGCAGCCCTGGGGGATGTCCTGTGATTGTATGAGCTGGAGCTGCTCGAGGAGGATGAAGCTGTAGCAGCAGAGTGTGTAGCAGCGGAGTGTGCTCCAAAGGAACAAGAGGCAGCCACCCAGGATGGAGAGCCGGCCGCACAAAAGGCCAAGGAGGCAGATATGCAAAGGAGACACTGCATGAGGCCTCGCGTGTCCCACCATCGCCCGTCATTCGAGGAATACCAGACCGGGCAGGCAGTCAAAGATTCCAGCTGAGCAGGGAGACAATGCGACATATCTGCTGGACGAGGGAATTGGGGAGGACACCAGCTCCAAATGGAGCTGTCCGTAATCTCACAGAGCTCGGTGCACAGGTGGATCTGTGCCGTCACAGAGGCCCTGCAAGCCCAGACGGCAGAATACATCCATTTCAATGTGAACCCAAAGCACCGGTACGCCCGGGCAGTGGGGTTTGCCACCATCACCGACATGCCCCGTGTCCAAGGGGTGATCGACCGGATGCATGTCCCCCTACGAACACATGCAGATTGCAGGCCGCTCTACACAAACCGAAAGGGGTTCCACACGACGAACGTGCAGCTGGTATGTGACCATCATGGATATCTGCGCCCAATACCCAGGCAGTCTGCATGGCAAAAAGTCTTCATCTGGCACACTCGAAGATTCCTGACATGTTCAAGATGCCCCTTCAGCTGAGAGGTTTGCTCCTGGGTGACGGGGGTTATCCACTGCGGTCACGGCTGATGATGCCTATCCGATGAGGCCACAGACCGATGCCGAGACCTGCTCCAATGACACGCAAGCAGCGACCGGGGGAACGATCGAGCGGTGCTTCGGCCTCCTGCAGATGCAGTTCAATGCCTGGATCACTCAGGTGCCCTCCAGGATGACGCTGAGACGGTCGCCCGCATCATGGTGGCCTGCTGCGTCCTCCACAACATCGTGCAGCAGAGGGGCGATGTGTTGGAGGAGGAGGGTGAACACCAGGCTTCATCTGACTAGGAGGATACAGGGTAGGTTGAGGACAGACAGGACCTAAGGCCCAGGCAGGTACGGGAGGCCACATGATCTTTGCGCCAGGCTACTGCAGACGGGATGCTCTGATCGCCTCCAGGTTCACTGACTGGGGTGAACTAGCCAGGGGCATCGGCACTGCATCCCACCCTCACACCCCTCACCCCTTCTCCCCTGGCAATCCTGCCACCTGCAACTCCCTCGGCTATTCATACCTGCCGCGCTACAGGGTGCAGGCACAGGGTTGGCAGTACCACCCAGTGATGACAACCCATTCTGCGATTAGCGCTGGTGCTCCGCCTTGTATGACAACTTCTGACTCCTGCCCATTTTCCACCATCCACCTGGTGATCCCTGCGTGCAAGATGGTCATTCCATCACACGGCGCCATTGGGGGGACGGTTGGGGGGGAAAGGTGGGAAGCACAACCCATACCGTCTCCTCAATAGCCCCCATTCCCTGCACCCCTTCTCTGGCCCACCAAGACCAGACCAATTCTCACACCCATCTTACAGAGCATTAACCCCCATAGCTAAACTGTGCCCTGTACCCATGCCAACTTAACTGGTGTCTAACTTTCTGGCCTTACGAGCCCGAATGCTACACCTAGGTGGATCTCTAGACAGTACATCAGGGGTGGCGGTGGCCTGCTGTGATTCCCACCCTGCGACCTGGGTTCCTAGTTGGCTGTCTTCTGGGGCGACCAGGCCTGGATGGGCCTGGTTGCTGCTCGGGTGTCCCAGGTGGCGTGGTGCCGCCCTGTTCTTCCTGCTGACCACCGAATGCACCAGGGACTGGGGGGGGGAGGGGGGTGGTCTGAGGTAAGTGAAGTGTTCCAGCACCCCCTCTGTGGGAGTCACTGACACAGGCCCCAACACTTCCCCCTCCCTTGGATTGCCCAATGGCCCACAGGTACTCCATGAGATGAGGGTGCGAGCGGAGCTCACTCCTGAGGCAGCAGCCCCACCTGGTGCTGCCAGTCCTGGAGGCCCGCTCTGGGCTCGGCCAGAGTCTGCATGCTCGTGGACATGGAGGACAGGGACTGGATCATCTCAGTCTGAGTCTGCGCCACATTACCCATTGACTGTGTCATCACCTCTGGGTCTGTGCCACATCAGCCAGTGACTGCGCCATTTCCCTCTGGGACTGGGCCACCTCCCTCTGTGTCTGCGCCATTTTCAGCCAGTGCTGGGGTGGGGGGCATGCCAGCAACGTTCCCAGCCATGGCCCGCCGTGACTCAGCCACGCTCAGGAGCGCCGCTGCGATTTCCAGGGGGCCTGTGCGAGGGCAGCCTGCCCTGGGCCTCGGCCAGTGTCTGCACAGCGTGCCCAGGCCTCGGACACGCTGACCCATAGCCAACCTTCGCCCCCCCCCCCCCCCCCCCCAAGGCCTCAACCACCGACGCAACCTATACAGCGTTGTCCTGGGTGGAATACTTGTTTGGCACCACGCCCTGGTCCTGCAGTGGTTGGACTCCTCCATCTGCGCTAGCAGATTCTGGATGCTCGCCGACAATCCCTCATGTAGTCCCTGGCTCTGCGACTGCATCTCCACCTTAGATGGAGAAGCCCGAAACCCGTCTGGACGGCAGCTAGTTCTTCGGGTAGGCCTGCCCTCCGACCCTTCGCCCCCTCGGGAGTTCCTACCTTCACCTGATGTGCCAGAACAGCTGTATGGTGCGCACCACCGGGTGTCTCAGGAGCTTCTTCACTGAAGTGCCCAACCGAGGTGAGCGTCTCTGGGATGGTGGAGGGTGTTGGAGATAGCAGTGATGGGAATTAAGACTATAGCACCGGGATGGCTTGGCTGCGTGGCATAATATGGATTCCTTCCGTGTCCGTGCCCTCGTTGCTGGTTGGCACACAGGGGGTTAGGCTGTGGCACTGGCTGGGGGCGGGGGACATCAGATGGGCCCACCCCATCACCAACAGTTCCTGCAAGACACAAGACAAGACACATGATGAGACCACGGGGCGGAGGAGAGTGGGGTGGTGGGGTGAGGCACTCCTCCAATCAGCTATGAATGTGCTGGAGTGACGCTGACATCTGAATGACCTGACCACACTCTAACCTCTCCATCAGCTCTGGGTTGACCTCTTCCATAGGCTCAGCATCAGGCTGTGACTCAGCTGGGTGCTGGGATCCAGCAGACCTCCCACTGCTGTCTCGCTTGGAGGTTCCTGGCTTCTCCTGCAGCTATCTGGTGCTCACCAGATTGTGGTCCAGAAGCCTGACTACTAAGGTTTCCCACAAAGGGGCGTGTATATGCACTGGTGGAGGTTGGGGATGACAGCTGTGAACCCTCGATCGTGTCTTCCTTGGAGCTCCCCCCCCCTCCCCCCTCCCCCCCCCCCTCCCCCCCCCCCCCCCCCCCCCACTCAGGTAGTCTCCTGGCAGGCTGGAGAGGTAGCCAACCGGGATGAGCCGCCACCGTCGGCTGGAGGACCTGCAGGTGAATGAACACGTGGTCAGTGGGAGGGATAGATCAGTCAGTAAGGCAATAACAACTCTTTTTAACTCGTTTAACAGGTCCTCTGGGTGGAGCCTGGTGGTTCCTCACCTCTGCGCCATCAGCCAACCTCCCCATGGGTGACTGCCCTGTCCTCGGTCAGCCAGTCACCTCCAGGGCCGGCCTGTCGAAGAATGTGAGGATTGTTAATTCTGGCATGCCTCTGCCAGTCTGGGCTCTCTCCCGGCAATTGGATTGTTTGGATTTTGTTTATTGCCACGTGTACCGAGGTACAGTGAAAAGTATTTTTCTGCGAGCAGCTCAAATAGATCATTTAGCACGTGAAAAGAAAATCAAATACAAAGAAAACACATAAAAGGGCAACACAAGGTATACAATGTAAATACAAAGACACCGGCATCGGGTGAAGCATACAGGAGTGTAATATTAATCAGATCAGTACATAAGAGGGTCGTGTAGGACTCTGGTAACAGCGGGGAAGAAGCTGTTTTTGAATCTGTTCGTGCGTGTTCCTTTTGTATCTCCTGCCCAATGGAAGAAGTTGGAAGAGTGAGAAAACCGGGTGGGAGGGGTCTTTGATTATGCTGCCCACTTTCCCCAGGCAGCGGGAGGTGTGGAGGCAGGTTCGTGTGATGGACTGGGCTGTGTTCACGACTCTCTGAAGTTTTTTGCGGTCTTGGGCTGTGATGCAGCCAGATAAGATGCTTTCTATTGTGATCCTGTAAAATTTAGTCAGAGTCAGTGTGGACATTTTGAATTTCCTCAGTTTCCAGAGGAAGTACAGGCGCTGTTGTGCCTTCTTGGTGGTAGCGACGACGAGGGTGGACCAGGACAGATTTCTGGTGATATGCACCCATAGGAATTTGAAGCTGTCAGCCATCTCCACCTCGGCCCCATTGATGCTGACAGGAGTACTTTGACTCCTGAAGTCAATGACCAGCTCTTCAGCTTTGCTGGCATTGAGGGATAGATTGTTGTTGCTAGATCACTTCACCAGGTTCTCTATTTCCCTCCTGTCTTCTGACTCATCGTTGTTTGAGATCCGACCCAATATGGTCGTGTAGTCAACAAACTTGTGGGTGGAGTTGGAACCAAATTTTGCTATGCAGTCATGTGTGTACAGGGAGTATAGTTGGGGGCTAAGTACGTAGCCCTGCGGGGTCCCGGTATTGAGGACTATCATTGAGGAGGAGAAGGGAGTGCTTTTCCTGAGGAGACACAGATAGTACATCGTTAGCCACCTGCGTTGTTAACAGAGGTGGGAGGGTTGTGTGACGGAAGTGTTGGGAGGATTGAGGGGAGAGGAGAGGTGAAGGAAGGGTTGGGGGTTGCAGGGACAGTTGGGTGGGTGGATGCTTGCATGGAGGTGGAAAGGGGGGGTGCGTTGGTGTCTATTCACTCGTGCTGCCCTGTGTAGGTCGTTGACCTTTTTCTGGCACTGGAGGCCAGTCCTCCTGGTCACACTCCCGGAGTTCACAGCTGCGGCCAGCTTCTCTCAGGCGGAACTGGCTGTCCTGTGGCTGACCCTCGGGGACCCTTGGGGGAACAGAACATCTCTCCTCGTCTTTGCTGCATCTAGGAGCCTCCCAAGGTCTACATCCCTGCATCTTTGGGCCTGTCTCTTGGGCGCCATTATTGCGAGCTGCCTGGGGTTGACTGGGCAAGTACTGCTTAAGTGCTGCTCAACCTTGTTAGCGGGGGGCTGGCGAGCACGATACCGGCGAATTGGCTGGCAAGCCTCCATTTGCGGCGAGAAGCTCACGAGGCCTCGTTAATTGGACCAATTAACATTTCATAGCGTTGTGCTTGGCTGACCACTAGGAGGCTCACGCCAGTTGCCTCTCGCTGGCACATTTAGAAATCTTTCCAGAGTGTCATGCCCATCATGAGGGAAGCTCTATAGCCATCATGCTGTTGTGCATTCGCCATGGGAGATGATATTGCTTGCACAGCAAACAATTTAGTCGTCATCTGGGTGATGCATGACTCATGTGTCGTATTCAATATTTTCCCCGCTTCCGGACTGTGATAGAAAGATGCAAACATGATTCATTAGGTAAGCAAAACTAAGCTTTATTTACGAATTAGAACTGACTGCTAGCAGTAATGGCTGAGACTTGAAGTCGGAAGGCAGTCAATTACAAACTGCTGAGTCCGTCCCAAGTCTGCGATATTACAGGAAAAGAAGGCGATTCTTATACATTATAGGATCAAGATAACATGAACACAGCTTGGTCAGGAATTTGATCGAAAGTAAAACATAAGTAATAATCGTTACAATGGCGTCACCTTGCTGACCATTAGGGGACTGGAGTCTCATATCATTATCTTGTCTTTGTTTTAAGAAATGGACAAATTTGTTTACGTACAGGAAGAGACAGTTTTTTAGCTTATCGTATATATTTAGACTGCTCTGGTCTCATGACGAACGCGTCTTATCTGAGTTTTAGAGTCAGCCACTTCTCAGGTCAAGTTGACCTTGGCTGTTTGTATCTGTTTATTTGTATCTGTGCCTTAGGTTATGTGAAGTCAGTTTAAATTCAATTGTACCAAAAAGACTTGACTAGTTTTCCCATCATGCCATTATTTGCTTCGCACAATATCACACATGTTGCTGATGTCCATCTGTAGTCCAAACAAAAAGTGTGCTTGTGACCTTAAAAGTCATTGCCAACAAAGTTCTGCTGTGAAAGTGATTCCGGTTTCTGTGACTAAACTCAAGGATGGGTTACTTGTGAAGTAATTCCTTCACAAGCACTGTTTGCCTGGCAACTACATGCATATGTAACATTTTACCAATTATTCTGGTGTAGTGACATGGGTATCGGATGGTATGACACGTCAGTGCCTGACTCAGTATCCTGGCATTTCTCCATACCTTCCAAAAGCAAAGTTACAGTGAAATTCACCAGTGGAAACCCATTGTCCTCTTGTAAAACATTAGGAGTAAAATGGCAACCCCTTAACGTCTGACACAAATAAATGTATCAAACGATTTGTCAGTGGCAAAATACAAAACGAATGTGAGTCAGAAATCAGCTTTCGACTGACACAAGTATTGACTTTGGAATTAAAATTTTCTTCCTTGTATCCACTCCTGCCCAGCAACCTTGGGCACCCGTTTCGTACAGGTGAGGAGATAAACCAACGTAAGTGAATGGAAATGCTAGAGAGTGGACATTGTACGCAAGGATGGCAGGTTATGGTTCCTGCTTTGAGTACAAAGAAGAATTTGGGTATAAATTGTGCTCAAAATCAGGTCCGTTTTCCAAATTGATTTTATGGTTCAAGTCTCTGCTCAGATTAGTTTGCATAATTTCAAACAAAATCTCTTCCATGAACCACTGCAATTGGCATTGTAAGAGAATACAATTGGTAGGTCTACTTGCATTCATTAAAATCACTGGTGTATTTTAGTGCGATAAACCAATGAGATTTGACTAAAACAGCTGAAAATTGGTTCATCACAAAAAGATAAGTGTTTTTATTCGAAGTGTCCAGTCCACAATTTTAGAGAACAGAAAATAGTTTTGCAAAGCTATGCAGAACCATTTCTTAGTTCCATTGAGGTATACTAGGCAGTTTCTTAGTCAATTAAAATTGATTTGACTTGCAATTTTTTAAATGCCTATTACGACCACTGCCTGTAAAAATAAACTTAACTTTTGGATATCCCTTGGTGTCTGCAAATGTGCACAATTATCAAAAAGTAGTTATGGTGATTAATTTGATCTGAACGCATGGCCAGTTTTAGAGGCAGACTCTGTTTACAGTACAATGATTATCAAGAACATGGAAACTTGACTTGCACTGTTGTAACTTATGCTAAAAAAGGTTTGACTTTCTGTATTGTTTGGCCGATTTTGGGCAGGTTGGAAAACACAATGCACCCAAGGGGAAGTTCTCTGGCATGTCTTTTCCAGCTTATTTACATGCACATTTAACTGATAATGGGTAAATACTTCTTGTGACCATGAGACATTGTCCGGAATGCTCCGGTCGTTGGGATGCTCTTTTCCTGCCGGCAATGCATCTCCGCTCATGCATTTCCCAGCGGCGTGGGGTGGTGTCAAGTGGACATCCCATTGACAAGCGGTGGGAGGAGAGGATCCTGCTGCCTGTGACAGGCATGGCAGTGAGAAACACGCAGCTGGGGGAGTGAAGCATCCTGCCCATTACTGCAAAGTGATGTCCAAGTGAATAGAGAACCAACATCAAAGAACCCTGTCCTATAATCCAAGTGGGCTCAAGCAACTGACATCCATAAATTGCCATGATGTGGAGATGCCGGCGATGGACTGGGGTGAATGATTCACCTGAGGAAGGAGCTGCACTCCGAAAGCCAGTGATTTGAAACAAACCTGTTGGACATTAGCCTGGTGTTGTAAGACTTTGTACTGCATCCATAAATTGGGCAGAGCTGATGGAAAATCTAGAATACTGTGTCAACTGCTACCTGCTAAGTTGCTTTGAATTCTTTGCAGTTATTTTAAACATCATTTAGCCCATGAACAATGCCATTGAAAATCTGCAATATTGAAGTTTGGGGGGAGTGGGGGTGTGGGGCCGAGGTTAGAAATGCTTCTCGGGCAGTGGTACTAAATGGGTGGCTTTTGGTTTGACAGCACCCGGTATTCAGTTCCATTGCAATCAATGGAATTGAATATCAGACGTAGTGGAGAACAGGTGACTGATCAGGTAACAACATTCTGCACCGCCACTTGAAGTGAATTTCAATCACTTGAGTCCTGAATGCTCATATAAAATTGTGTGTACATGCACCTTCGAGATTTTACTAAATATGTGCTTTTCCTGTTCATTTCTCAGTGCCTTTTTATAGCTGAATGTGTCATAGGTTGATTCCCAACCATGATTTTCATATTATCTGTTTAACTGATGAAACTATTCAGTGACGCATTTATATCGAAGGATGAAAGCAACCTAACTTTGACAATAAAATGCAGGTGAACTTTGCAGTGTTGGATTTTAATAGGGACCTATGAGCTGTCAGAATTTTAAAAGCATGCTGTTAGCTCAAGGATTTACTTTGATGACGTGAATGAATAATTGCAATGGAAAAATGATTCCAGATTCCTTTCAGGGTTTAGCCTCAGGTCGTGATATTTTTAATATTGATAGAATGTAATAAACGATCAGTAATATCTCTGTCACCAGTACCAAATGAAGCAGGTAGCAACAGAATCCACAAATCAGAAGTGTTGTACTGAACATTTCAAAATGGTAACCAAAGAAGACAATAATGTATTTCTATTCATGACACTGTCAGAATGTGGCAATCATTTGTTGCTTTACACTTAGTAATTGTGCACAGTTCAGCAATGTTTGCACAGCAGCAACTTCAGAATGTGTTAGCAATAAACATTGTGAAATTCTGAACTGTTTCCTCACATCATTCAATAATTACCTTTGCGTAGCAGTCACGCAAGCTGCAGTGAATTTTCACCAGCAATTGCTCATTCGGCATGCATCTTTTCGGCCTGGCGTTCTTGCTAACTTATTCCTTTTGGGAAAATTTTAGCTGATTTCTGTTAATAGTAGCTGTAATAGTTTACTGATCTTGTAGTAAGTCCCTGCTCTGCACATCTGCCCCTAGACTCAGAGCTTCAAATCAAGGAAGAGAACCTTCACTGGAGATCCATTTTTCTGCTTAGTTGCCAAACTCAGTGTCTGTTGATTCCTTTGAAAAACTGGCCTCTTCCACAACATAACTGTGACTTGAATCACTTACACTTATATCAAAATTCAGAGCCACAAAATCCTGCAAGTGTTAGCCACACATTCCTCGATGTTTAAAATGACTGCTCTTTGATGGAGCTGCCAACAATGGAGGAGAAAGATTCAATTTCCTAACAGAATTTCAGACTTTTCATTGAGATCCCCTATCATTTTTCAGAACTCCAGTGAATAGAAGACCAATCAACCCATTTTCTCCTCATACAACAATCCTGCCATCCCAGGAATCAGTCTAGTGAAGCTCCCTCTGTGGCTCCTTCGGTAAGGAGTCCAACATTACACACAATACTCCAGGCGTGGTTTCATCAAGGCCCTGTGCACCAGCAGTAATTTATCCTTGCTCCCATACTCAAGTCCTCTTGCAATGAAGCCCAATGCATCATTTGTCTTCCCAACTGCTTGCTTAACCTGCATGGTTGCTTTCAGTGACTGGTGCACAAGGACACTCAGGTCCCTTTGTACATCAACATTTTCCAATCTATCAACGTTTAAATAATACTCTGCCATTCTGTTTCTTCTTTGCTAGCTATATTACTCTGAATCTGCCAATGTATTTGCCACTACTCAACTTGTCTAAATCACCTTGAAGCTTTGTAACATCCTTCTCACCACTCACATCCCCACCTAGTTTTGTATCATCAGCAAACTTGGAAATATTACATGTGGTCCCCTCATCTAAAGCATTGATATGTATTGTGAATAGCTGGGGCCCAATTAAGCACCAATCCCTGCGATACCCCACTTGTCATCGTCTGCCACTCCAATAAAGATTCATTTATTCCTACTCTATTTTCTGTCCATTAACCAATTCTCAATCCATGCCAATATACTATCTCCAATCCCATGTGCTTTGATTTTACATGCTAACCTCTTTTGTTGTACTTTATCAAAATCTTTCTTATAATCCAAAAACACTGCATCCACTGATTCTCCCTTATCTATTCTGCTAGTTATGTTATCCAAAAACACTAGTGGGTTTGTCAAACAAGCTTTCACCTTCATAAAGTCATACTGACTAATTCAATTGATATTTTCTAAATGTCACATTATCACATTCTTTATAATATCCTCCAGCATTTTCCTAACCAATCTGTAATTCCCTGTTTTATCCCTCCCTCTTTTTTTAAATAGTGGGGCTACATTTGCCACCTTCCCAAGCAGCTGGGACTGTTCCAGAGTCTATAGAATTTTGGTTAGGAAAATGTTTAATTGCTCTGCCATTTCCTTGTTCTCTATTATAAATTGTCCTGCTTCAGACTGTTGGACTCACATTTGTATTCACCAATCTTTTTCATTTTACATGCTTATAGAAACTTTTTCAGTTTGCTTTTATGTCCCTTGCAAGTTTAATCTCATACTTTATTTTTCCCCTCTTAATCAATCTATTGGTTCTTGTTGCTGAATTCTAAGCTTCCCCTAATCTTCAGACTTGCTTTTTCCAGCACCTTCATGTGACTCCACTTTGGATCTGATACTATCCTTAATTTCTTTTGTTAGCCATGTTTGGGCCACTTTTCCAGTTGCACTTTTGCACCAGAGAGGCATTGTTATGACATCCTGGGCAAGTGTGCGGTCAATTCCAGCTCCCTGCACCCCAGAGTCTCAACATAAGTGAATTAACTGATAATTTGTATATTTTCCTGAGGTATTTGACCTGCAATTGCTCCAATGACTACAGGCACAATATTTGTAAGTAAAACATTAAAACCTGTTTATGTATAGTAAAAGAAGAGATAAACATGTAATGGAAACAATAGAACTATTTTTTATTGCCTACTAATCTAATTACCCTCAAATCCCATTTCACCCTCCACCCAGACACAATCAAGACAGACCTACGGTGGAATGGGAAGCTAAGTTTCAAAACAACAGGGATTAAAAGGACTGGGATGGTGGTGCTGAGGTAGTAGCCTTTGTAGTTTGTGATCTTGAAACATCAGTTGATTTGGATTTTTTGCTTTCAGTTCGAACATGCAGGCTGTGGAATTCTCTCTGGGGAGTCACTTTCTGTTGTACAGGCCTCCACCAAGCTGGCTCTCAGTCTTGCTGAGATAATATTAGAATTCTCTTTTTTTAAATTAACATTTTATTGAGTTATCAATTATAAACTGTAATATACATATTGCCAAAAATATACCCACAAAATAACTTTCATCAACAACCAAATACTAATGTACCTCCCTCGGCCTCCCCCCTTCCCCCTTCACATTCTTCTAATGTGTCTAGGTCCTTAAAGAAAGAAATGAATGGCCGCCATCTCTGGTAGAACCTCCCACCAAGGTGTGTTTGACTTTCTCCAGATGCAAGGCAGATATCAAATGTTCCAACCAGGCTGATGCCTTGGGTGGAGAGGGGATCTCCAGTTGAGTAATGTCCACCTCCTGGCTACTAAGGAGGTGAAGGCAAGAACATCAGCCTTCACTCCCAAGTAGAAAGAAGGGGAGTATGAAACCCCAAATATTGTAACCAGCGCGCAAAATTTTAAGGTTGTCAGTAAAGTCTTGGATAATGTGTCAAAAAAGGAGGCCCATAAATCAGCAAACTTAAGGCAAGACAAAAATGCATGCATGTGGTTAGCTGGGTGTAAGTGAACAGCGGTCACACTTGTTCTCCACATCTTGAAAGAACATAGAACATAGAACATAGAACATAGAACGATACAGTGCAGTACAGGCCCTTCGGCCCTCGATGTTGCACCGACATGGAAAAAATCTAAAGGCCATCTAACCTACACTATGCCCTTATCATCCATATGCTTATCCAATAAAATTTTAAATGCCCTCAATGTTGGCGTGTTCACTACTGTTGCAGGTAGGGCATTCCACGGCCTCACCACTCTTTGCGTAAAAAACCCACCTCTGACCTCTGTCCTATATCTATTACCCCTCAATTTAAGGCTATGTCCCCTCGTGCTAGCCACCTCCATCCGCGGGAGAAGGCTCTCGCTGTCCACCCTATCTAACCCTCTGATCATTTTGTATGCCTCTATTAAGTCACCTCTTAACCTTCTTCTCTCTAACGAAAACAACCTCAAGTCCATCAGCCTTTCCTCATAAGATTTTCCCTCCATACCAGGCAACATCCTGGTAAATCTCCTCTGCACCCGTTCCAAAGCTTCCACGTCCTTCCTATAATGAGGCGACCAGAACTGTACGCAATACTCCAAATGCGGCCGTACTAGAGTTTTGTACAACTGCAACATGACCTCATGGCTCCGGAACTCAATCCCTCTACCAATAAAGGCCAACACACCATAGGCCTTCTTCACAACCCTATCAACCTGGGTGGCAACTTTCAGGGATCTATGTACATGGACACCGAGATCCCTCTGCTCATCCACACTACCAAGAATTTTACAATTAGCCAAATATTCCGCATTTCTGTTATTCTTTCCAAAGTGAATCACCTCACACTTCTCCACATTAAACTCCATTTGCCACCTCTCAGCCCAGCTCTGCAGCTTATCTATGTCCCTCTGTAACCTGCAACATCCTTCCGCACTGTCTACAACTCCACCGACTTTAGTGTCGTCTGCAAATTTACTCACCCATCCTTCTGTGCCCTCCTCTAGGTCATTTATAAAAATGACAAACAGCAACGGCCCCAGAACAGATCCTTGTGGTACGCCACTCGTAACTGAACTCCATTCTGAACATTTCCCATCAACTACCACTCTCTGTCTTCTTTCAACTAGCCAATTTCTGATCCACATCTCTAAATCACCCTCAATCCCCAGCCTCCGTATTTTCTGCAATAGCCGACCGTGGGGAACCTTATCAAACGCTTTACTGAAATCCATATACACCACATCAACTGCTCTACCCTCGTCTACCTGTTCAGTCACCTTCTCAAAGAACTCGATAAGGTTTGTGAGGCATGACCTACCCTTCACAAAACCATGCTGACTGTCCCTAATCATATTATTCCTATCTAGATGATTATAAATTTTATCTTTTATAATCCTCTCCAAGACTTTACCCACCACAGATGTTAGGCTCACCGGCCTATAGTTACCGGGGTTATCTCTACTCCCCTTCTTGAACAAAGGGACCACATTTGCTATCCTCCAGTCCTCTGGCACTATTCCTGTAGCCAATGATGACCTAAAAATCAAAGCCAAAGGCTCAGCAATCTCTTCCCTGGCTTCCCAGAGAATCCTAGGATAAATCCCATCCGGCCCCGGGGACTTATCTATGTGGTTAGCTGGGTGTAAGTGAACAGCGGTCACACTTGTTCTCCACATCTTGAAAGAATACACTCATCCTTGCCTTTGTCCAATGCGTTCTTTGTAGCACTTTAAACAGAACCAAACTCCCTGGCCCATTGCAAGATCTGCTCTTTTACTTTGAAGTTATGGAACCTCAAGATCATGGCTCGAGGGGATTCCTCTGCATGAGGTATTGGTCACAGCGTGCGATAAACCCAGTCCATCTCCGGGTGTGATTTAAGCACCTTTTCGCCCACCATTTTAAAGAGCATGTTAGCTATGAATTCTGTGGGGGGGTTGCTCTCCGTTCTTCCAACAGACACACAAAGCGGATGTTTTGGCTTCGAGATCTGTTCTCAAGGTCATTTACTTTATTATTTAGAAACTTATTTACGTCGAGGACCGCAAACAGGTTTTGTTCCAGTGCTGTGATCCGCTCACTGTGGTCGGTGAGGGCCACCTCCATATTCTGCACCGTGTCACCCCACACTTCCATTTTGTTATCCATCCCCTCCAACTTGCTCGAGATTTGAGTTAGGGACTCATCCACTGACCTTTTTACTTCTCCGGCCAGGTCCCGATGGTCTTTTTTCAATTCAGCCACCACAATGTGGCTGATATCTTCAACTGATGGCCATGAGGTTGCCTGGGGGGGGAACGGAGCACGTAGTCGCCATTTTGTCTTCTGCCGACTCCAACAAAGCCTCTCGGCGGGATGCTCTGTCTCGCTGCGCCAAATTTCTTCCTCACCCTGCCAGCGGGATGCTCCGTTACGCCGGCCGGTCAATGGCATTTCCCATTGTGGGGCAGCAGCACGCTGTCGGGAAACCCCCAGGCTGCCGGCAAAACGGAGCATCCTGTCGGCGGAGAATCCCAGCCTCTGAGTCTGAGGAGCACATTTGGCTCTGCCCTTTCTTGTTCCTTTTGCTTTTGGGCATATTAAAGTACTGTGTGTTTCCCTTGATATTCTGTTTAAATGGTTTTTGCAGCTAGCGCTACTTATGCACTTTGTGAGTCAGTTTGGGTCAGAACGTTGTATGGACCTCTGCTTACATCCGCTGCCAGAATTTAAAAGAAGGTTGCCTGTCTGCCGTTTCTGCAGATCAAGATTAACTGTAGTGAAGAGAAAGTAAAAGGCCTTTTTCCAGACCACTAGCTATCTCAGGGGAGAGTTACTATTACTGTGCCTTCCCCAGCCTTCCAAACAGAGGTTAGGCATTTACAGATCTGGCTGGAGACGGTTTGCAGCCTTCTGATCAGAAATTACTGCTATAGGCTTCAGCCTTTTAAATCGCCATACAGAGAGTTGAGCTATCTGATTTAATTTCCAGTGGAACTTCCATGGGCTAGCTAGAAGCCTTTTAAATTGCCAGAGCGAGAGTAGCCTAGGCAGCACGGTAGCCTTGTGGATAGCACAATCGCTTCACAGCTCCAGGGTCCCAGGTTCGATTCCGGCTTGGGTCACTGTCTGTGCGGAGTCTGCACATCCTCCCCGTGTGTGCGTGGGTTTCCTCCGGGTGCTCCGGTTTCCTCCCACAGTCCAAAGATGTGCGGGTTAGGTGGATTGGCCATGATAAATTGCCCTTAGTGTCCAAAATTGCCCTTAGTGTTGAGTGGGGTTACTGGGTAATGGGGATAGGGTGGAGGTGTTGACCTTGGATAGGGGGTAGGGTGCTCTTTCCAAGAGCTGGTGCAGACTCGATGGGCCGAATGGCCTCCTTCTGCACTGTAAATTCTATGTAAATCTATGTAAAAAAAGTACAGAGAGAAACTGAAAGCCAAAAATGGAACCGGCCTTTCTGTTGCAGAAGTTTCTGAATGGCTCCACCAATCACAATCAAAAAGACAGGCTGGCCCAGAATCCCAGAAGAGCTAATTAGTTGCTTGCCAAGTCCATCAAAATGATATCAGGGCCAATGCCACACAGCATACTGAATCCTGAGGTCTGCCTGGGTCAAATAGCAGCTTACAGCAGAGGGTGGGAGGGGGCTGATAGTAAAAAAAACAAAAGTCTGTTTGTTTAAAAATAGCTGCTAGCAAAATCAACCAGCCAAAAAAGGACAGCAAGACAGGGGTTAAAAAGGACACAAGAATCAGACAAGGAGTTAAAAGAGGATCCTTACAGAATGTTGTAATGCATACATTCGTTCCTTAAATATTAACCATTGTCTTTCTACCATCGTGCTTTTTAATGAAGTTGCTCAATCTATCTTAACCAACTCACCCTTCATACCAGCATAGTTTCCTCTGATTAGATTCAGGATCCATGTTTCATATTGAACTTCCATCGTAATGAAGAATCCTCCCATGTTATGGTTGTTGTTCACTGAAGGACCCTGCAGAACAAGATTATCAATTAATCTTTTCTCATTGCGCAACACCAAATCTAATTTATCAATTAATTAATCAAATCTAATGGGCAGATGGTAGCATTGTGGATAGCACAATTGCTTCACAGCTTCAGGGTCCCAGGTCCGATTCCGGATTAGATCACTGTCTGTGCGGAGTCTGCACATCCTCCCCGTCTGTGCGTGGGTTTCCTCCGGGTGCTCGGGTTTCCTCCGGGTGCTCCGGTTTCCTCCCACAGTCCAAAGATGTGCAGGTTAGGTGGGTTGGCCATGCTAAATTGCCCTTAGTGTCCAAAATTGTCCTTGGTGTTGGGTGGGGTTACTGGGCTACAGGGATAGGGTGGAGGTGTTGACCTTGGGTAGGGTGCTCTTTCCAAGAGCCGGTGCAAACTCAATGGGCCGAATGGCCTCCTTCTGCACTGTAAATTCTATGAAATTCTATGATAATTTGTTCCCCGATGTAATGGTTTAAAAAATCACACTCCAGGAATTCATCCACCACAGTATTATTGATAATTTGGTTTGCCTAGTCTAAATTAAAGTCATCCATGATTGCTGTAACACCTTTGTTGCAAACATTTAATTTTTATTGCCATCTCCTACATATTGGAGGCCTATAGACAACCCACACTAATGTTTTCCTCCTCTTGTTGCTTCTTAGCTCCACCCAGATTGATTCTGTATCCAAATTTCGTGGTCAATATCCTCGCTCATTATTGCATGGATCTCCATGCCCTTAACTAACAATTCCATGCCATCTCCTTTTTACCTGCCCTTCCTAAATATTGAGTACTCTTGGATTCAGTTCCAAGCTAGTCACCCTACAGCTATGACTGTAATCATAATCATATTGGATGACATAGTGGCTCAGTGGTCACATGCACAGCATGTGTTCAATTCCAGCCTTGGGTGACTGTGTAGAGTTTGCACTTTCTCCCCATGCCTGCGTGGGTTTCCTCCGGGTACTCCAGTTTCTTCCCGTAGTCCAAAGATGTGCGGGTTAGGAAGATTGGCCATGCTAAATTGTCCCTTAGTGTCCAAAGGCTAGGTGGGGTTATGGGGTTACAGGGATAGGATGGGGGAATCAGCCTAGGTGGGGTGCTCTTTCAGAGGGCTGGTGTAGACTCGATGGGCTGAATGGCCTCATTCTGCACTGTCGGGATTCTATGATTCTCTGATTATACCCGTTTATATCTATTTATGCTGTTCATCTACTTTAATGCAGCTGCTCCATGCATTCAGAATCAGTGGGCTGGATTCTCAATTCCTGAGACTAAGTGTTGACGCCGGGGCAGGATTCGCGGACTTCCACGACAGCAAAACTGGCACCGAACCCTGGACCGATTCAGTGACTGTGGAGGGAATACAACGTGAAACACAATCGATTCCAATGAAAAATGGTGCGGGATTCACTGGGTCCGTGATTGACACTTGGGAGGCTGACGAGCTGCAGCCACATATGCACATTACACAACCCACACACCTTCCCACCCTGGCACTGCCCTTTGGCACAGGTTGCCACTGTCAGGTTTGCACTGTGCTAACATGGCAGTGCCAATGTGGTAGTGCCAAATTGTCCCAGGGTGCTGTGCCAGGGCAGTACCGTGGCCAGTGACATGACACTGCCCAGTCCCTCTGCCCTCCAGTGGTTATATGTATCTTTGCATTCATGAATGGATCACCTTGACTGAATACTGTCTTTATTGAAATGCATTAAAATTACGTTCTTGCCCTTTGTGGATACGAACCTCATGATATTATTGATGAAGGACGTGGAAAATCGGGAATCACAATCTCTCCAGAGAGAATTGGGTTTCCTGATTGTCTCCAGATTTTCTGCCCATGTCACTGTTCTTGTTCTCTCTGATGACAAACACAGATTGAAAATCGCTCCTGTTGTTTCTTCTTTCTCTCTCTCTCTCCCTCTCTAAGTTTAGGCTTTTTGAATCAGTAAATCTGAATCTGTAAGTTAACACAGAGCCAAGCTAGCTGCCTCCCTTTCATGGTCAGGTGTTAAGGCTGACACTTGAGTTTCAATAGAACTTGTCTTGGGCCCCAGTCCCCATAGCGTCCAGGCCACCTTAGCTTATTGCTGGCAGAACAAATAAAAGGTCACATGCTCCATTTTATCTTGAATTAAAAGAGACAGTTAAAACCATAACCGTCTTATTAAACCTTGCATTCATAACGCCAGAAACAATACCTTTAGACTGTCAGCTACTGCCTTAGTTAACGCTTCAAGAGAGTCATTTGAGAACCTTGAGGCCATCAGCGGATGCCTGCCTAGGCAAACGTTGGCCCCCTGTGCTCCGCCCTGCACCATCTCCTCAGCAAATGGCATGCCTGACACTTATTTTTTCAAAGGGCAATCAGCTATTGGGTCTCACCTTCAGGCCCCTCCTAGCACAGCAAATTGGGTGTTAAATGTACTCTCAGGCAATCAGGCCACTTGTATTTGAAAGTTATGTTATGTCAATAGGTCAGGGCCCAGAAATAAACTGGGTGTTGGGTTCCTGATCTTGGTTTGAAAATCCAGCTGCCGGAATATGGACAACCGATAATGAGGAGGGGGAAGGGATAAGCCAAACAACACTTGTCCCCTTTCTGGCCGGGTTGTCTATGATTGAGTCATCTGACTGGGGTACCACTGACAATGAACCCGATTCCCAATTCACCAACAGTTGCACACCTTCCCTCTGCCACTGACTATCACAGTGTCCATAACCACAATACTGAAATGAGTGTCGCCACAAAAAAAACTTTGCAAACTAATTTGATCAAACAAGCCATCCAGTAGTTGTCAAGCATCAACTTTTCACCCTTGTACCTGTCTTCTATCTGCTTTTCCTTGTCCAAGTGCTTCTATGTAGTGCTGGCCAAGTGGCCGCACCATGGGTAATGGAAGGCTGCTGACTTTCAACAGGACGGACTGTAGATGGCCTTGCTGGCCGTCCTCAAGCAGTTCTGACTCGGGAAGGCCCGTCTTTGGACTGCATCATGGTGCATGGGCAGCTGCAGTCTAGATTTGCTGGCTGACACCCAAAGCAATGGGAATTAGCAGTGTGGCATTGATAGGAGGACAAGTGCTGTAGCCCTGTTCGAGGATAGCAAATTTGTGCTCCATGCAACAACTGCCACCCACCTGGGGAGGGTGAGTCAAAAATTGTAACAATGTGTTGGCCGGTAGGCTGTTGGACTGCTGTGGGACACTGCAAGCCTCTTTACCCACTTGGCTCCAGCTGGAATGGCAGCAATCTGATCGTGACTTCAGTCTAAGTTTTCACTGCAGCCATGGAACCTGAGACATTGGCCGTCAGACGCTGCATTATAGTGGGCTCCATGAGTGTTCTCGTACAGTTAGCCATACTGGAAAGGAAGGGCTCCACACTCTGTGCAAAAGCCTGAGCCAAGTTGGAGCCAAACCCCTCCATGCTCCTTGACAGCGGTTGTAGTCTTTTTGGTTCATCTGCCAATGCAGCAGTCATTTTTGTGTGTCCACCCTTTTCTGTGTCGCCTATTCAAAGATCTGAGCTGTGACTTCTGCAGTAAATCTCATGTGCGCCTTACCCTGTGATGGGCTGACACCTGTACTACTCTTGTCCTCTCTCCTGGCTGTAGACCACTCATGACAATGTCACACTACATGGAGCTCCTGCCTTGACGCTACCCTTCAAAATTTGTGCGGTGTCAGTAACCAAACGGCTGGTTGATTGTGTGAGTGTGAGTGACCATTTCTTTGTCATCATTGACTTTCTGCTCTTCCACCTCTTGTTCACCTAACATTGCCTGGCCTGGTGCCAGAGTCTGAAAGAAGAAAGGCACAAGGCAAGGGTTATCAAGAGGTGTAGGCTTACACCATAACCTGAATTTTATGCCCCCTCCCCCAGTAGCAGGATAGGAGGGAAGGTTCTGGAAAATTGGCCACCATCCTTGTGGCACCATCCTCATTGCCTCCACTTAACTATGCTGCAATTTTACAATGGCGACACAGGCATCCCATGTGACCTTAAATGGATAGTTAATGGCTAATTAATAGCCACTAGGATTTTACCTGGACAGGAGAGGCAGGTGCCGAGTATTCAGGCCACCAGATGGAATCTGGTAGACTACGGGCCAGCAATCGGTGTGACTGCTGTTTCGGCCCCAGTGTGCTGATCTGAAACTGTATTCCTCCACCCCCACACCCCACCACAAGGTATTTCTTCCTTCATCGTGTTACCCCTCCCATACTGCTCTGTCTAGCCCAGCTCCCCATTCCCTTCGCTGGGGCCTGCCAGCCAGGCTCCGATGAGGCCCCTGTCTTACCTTCAAGTTTGGCTCCACCGAAGTTCACTTCCATCCTGGACTCATTGCAGCCCCAGCGGTACCCACTGCTCTGATTGGCTGGTAGTTCTTGCAGGTGGGACTTCCTCCCTGATGCGTGTGGAAGTGAGGCCTCAAGCCAATTATTGGTTTGATGCTGTCAAATAGTTATGGGTCAAGTCCAAGTAAGGGTGGGCTCATGCCAACTTTTATGTTGGGGTGGGAGAGAACTCCATCGCCACATTAAATTTAGCACCATGTAAATAGGAAGGGAATGATTATGAATAAGGATGTGAGAAGGAGGTTTAGTTAGGAGAATACTTCTGCCCCACCGTTTGCCACAATCTCAGTCATGGCCACCAATATTGGAGGCCACTCTCTCCTCTATAGCAATGAGGACATGCATCCAATCCTGCTACCCACTCATTAGGTACAGCTGGGTGTGAGCGGCATATACTTTGATCGGCAGTTTTACATCCTTTGGGCCAAGTACAGTTGCGCTCAAGAAAACATGCTGCAATTCAGGCTGTTTTTTCCGGCGCGACTGTGAGTTACATATGAGAGTAAGCACCACTATTTCGAGGAACCCTCAGAGGCAATGGACTTTGTTAAGAAGCAAGGGCTGGCTTTGAGCTGAGGACTCTTGGACTCATGGTAGAACTTTTAAGTCTATTTTGTTTCTCTCTCGCTTTGAGAGCTGCCTGCATGCTTGGGTCCGTTCTTTTCGTTTTTTTTCGACCTTTTTAGGTTGATGTATTTTGGTTGCGATGTGTTTCTCTTGTTCTTTTTTGTGGTTTCCCTAAATGTTTCCCTTTTGGGGTCTCTTGTTTGGTTGGAGGTTTGGTAGGGGGAATATAAAAAGAAAAAAGCTAAAAAGGTGTGGTTATGATGGGGGTTTCGGGGGAATTGTTTGCAATCTTTTTCTGTGTGTGGAGGGGAAGGGCTGAGAGTGCCTAGAACTTCTGGGGCGAAATTCTCCGACCCCACGCAGGGTCGGAGAATCGCCCGAGACCGCCGAAAATCCCGCCCCCGCCGCGGCAGAAATTCTCCGCCACCCGGGAATTGGCGGGGGTGGGAATCGCGCCACGTCGAGCGGCAAGCCCCCTGCAGCGGTTTTCCGGCCCGCGGTGGGCCGAAGTCCCGCCACTGGGAGGCCTCTCCCGCCGCCGAGGTTTGAACCACCTCTGGTGGCGGCGGGATCGGCGGCGCGAGTGGGTCCCCGGGGTCCTGGGGGCGGCGCGGGGCATTCAGACCCCGGGGGGTCCCCCCACAGTGGCCAGGCCCGCGATTGGGGCCCACCGATTGGCGGGCGGGCCAGTGCCGTGGGGGCACTCTTTTTCTTCTGCCGCCGCCATGGCTTACACCATGGCGGAGATGGAAGAGAATCCCCCAGCGCGCATGCACCGGTGGTGACGTCAGCGGCAAGTCACCACTGGCGCATGTGCGAACCGGCGAACGCCTTTCGGCTAGCCCCGGCGCCGGGTGGCGGGCGTCAAAGGCCGCTGGTGCCGGTTTTGGCGCCAGTCGGCGTGGTGCCAACCGCTCCGGCACGGGCCTAGCCTTCTCCGCACCTTTGGGGAGGCCCGACACCGGATTTGTTGGCGCCATTCCGCTACGCCGGGACCCCCCACCCCGCCGGGTAGGGGAGAATCCCGCCCCTGATCTCTATCTGTTTGATCTGAATTGCACTATTGTAGGGGATGTCTTTGACTTGTATAGAGTGTGTGTTTTCGCAGGGCTGGTTTGGGGAAGTGATATGGATGGGCTGGTGGGAGGGGAGCTAGGGAACAATAGGTGAGAGATGCGCTGGCGCTGAAGCGGGGAGTCACCAGGCTAGCTGGGTGGGCTACTCCACGGAAGCCAGGTGGGGGGGGATTCTTACAGTTAGACTAGAGCAGGGGTTAGGTGGTAGGATGGTGTTACTAGGGGGGCAGGGGGGGAAGTTGTTCTGCTGACGATGATGGAAACTGGACATGGCAACAGTGAGGAGGTCATGGGTAGAGCCGGCCAGGAGGCGGGCCAGAGGAAGCACGGCACATGGCTGGGGGGCTGGCCAAGGAAAGGGGATGGCTGATCGGCAAAGGGGGGGGCAAAGTGCCCCCCAACCAGGCTGATCACCTGGCATGTTAGAGGGCTAAATGGTCCACTGAAGAGGGCGCGTGTGTTCGCGCATTTGCGGATTCTGAAGGCGGACGTAGTCATGCTGCAGGAGACACATCTGAAAGTGGCAGACCAGGTTAGGTTGAGGAAGGGCTGGGTTAGTCAGGTTTTTCATTCAGGGCGCGACACTAAGACTAGGGGGGGGGTTGCGATCCTGATTCATAAAAGGGTTCAATTTGAAGCGGAAGGCGCAGTTGTGGATGGGGCAGCAGATTTGTTATGGTTAGGGGTAAGCTCGAAAGGGTGAGAGTAGTCTTGGTCAGTGTGTATGCCCCTAATTGTGACAATGTGGATTTTATCAGGAGGTTGCTCGGGAAGATCCCCGACTTGGACACATGCAAATTGATCATGGGTAGGGACTTTAACACAGTCCTGGACTCGAGCCTGGATCGATCGTCTTCAAAAACGGGCAGGTTGCCAGTGATGGTAAAGGAACTGAGAGGGTTCATGGAGCAAATGGGGGGAGCTGATCTGTGGAGATTTAGCCGGCCGTTGGCAAGGGAGTTTTCGTACTACTCCCACATCCATAAGGTGTATTCCCGATTTCTTTGTTATGAGTAGGGACCTGCTGGCCGGGATGGTGGGGGCAGAATATTCGGCAATTACCATATGAAAATTAAAAATGAAAATCGCTTATTGTCACGAGTAGGCTTCAAACGAAGTTACTGTGAAAAGCCCCTAGTCGCCACATTCCGGCGCCTGTCCGGGGAGGCTGTTACGGGAATCGAACCGTGCTGCTGGCCTGCTTGGTCTGCTTTCAAAGCCAGCGATTTAGCCCTGTGCTAAACAGCCCATATCGGGCCATGCTTGCATTGGGTAGACCTATGGATTTGTAAGGATAGATTCCAGTGCCCAGAATGGAGGTTGGAAGTTGGATTGCTTGCGAACGAGGCGGTGTGTGAGAGGCTGAGAAAATGCATGCAGAATTACCTGCAAGTGAACGATGCCGGAGAAGTCTCAGCAGCAGTGCTCTGGGAAGCACTGAAGGCAGTAGTGAGAGGGGAGCTGATTTCAATCCGGGCCCATAGGACAGGGCAAACAGGGTAGAAACGGACCGACTGGTTCAGGAAATTTTACGGACGGACAGGAGCTCGCGGGGTCCCCGAGGCCAGAGTTACTCAGGAAACGACAGAGGCTGCAGGCTGAGTTTGGGGTGCTGACTACAGACAAAGCTGCAGGGCAGCTTAGAAAGGCAAAAGGTGCAATATATGAGCATGGAGAGAAGGCCAGCAGAATGCTCGTGCAACAACTAAGGAAGAGAGAAGCGGCTAGGGAGATGGGTAGGATAGCAGATGGGGAGGGAAATCTGGTGGGGGACCCGGCAGGGCTGAACAAGGTGTTTAGGGACTTTTATAGTAAGCTACACACTTTGGAACCCCCCAGGGGACCGGAGGGGATGAAACAATTCCTGGACAGACTGACCTTCCCAAGAGTGGGTAGGGAGTTGGTAGACGGACTGGGGGTCATGGTTGGGATTGAAGAGGTACTGGGGGCCTGAAGGTCATGCAGTCGGGTAAATCCCTGGGGCCGGATGGGTATCCGGTGGAGTTTTACAAAATGTTTGTCGAGATAGTATGGCAGGTCCTGGTCAGGGTTTTTAACAAGGCAAGAGACAGAGGGGTCCTACCCCCGACGATGTCGCAGGTCACTATTTTGCTTATTCTGAAACGGGATAAAGAGGCTTGTGGGTCTTATAGGCCGATCTCTTTGATCAACGCAGACGCTAAGTTACTGGCCAAGATCTTGACTACTGGAATTGAGGACTGTGTATCGGACGTAATTGCGGAGGATCAAACTGGGTTCGTAAAGGGTAGGCAACTGGTGGCCAATCTAAGAAGGCTGCTTAATGTGATCATGATGCCCCCAGAGAGCAAGGAGGCAGAGATAGTGATAGCTATGGATGCGGAAAAGGCTTTCGGCCGGGTCGAGTGGGACTATCTGTGGGAGGTGCTGGGAAGGTTTGGGTTCGGGGAGGCATTCATTGACTGGGTTAGGCTGTTATACCAGGCCCCAGAGGCTGGTGTAAGGACGAACAGGACGACATCAGATTACTTCAGACTACACCGTGGGACAAGACAGGGCTGTCCTCCCCACTGCTGTTCGCACTGGCCATAGAGCCACTGGCAATTGCTCTGAGAGCTTCAAAGGACTGGGAAGGCTGTTCCTGGGGGGGGGGGGGGGGGGGGGGGGGGGTGGAAACATAAAGGCTCGTTATACGAGAATAACCTGCTCTTATACATAGCGGAAGGATGGCATCATGGAAATCCTGAGGGATTTTGGCCGGTTTTCAGGATATAAATTGAACATGGCTAAGAATGAATTGTTCGTAATTCAGGCGAGGGGGTAGGAGAGTAGGCTGAAGGGGCTGCCGTTCAGGCTGGTAGGAGAAAGCTTTAGATACTTGGGGATACAACGTGTGCCAGGCTCAGTCTGATCCAGTTTAAGGTCATGCACCGGGCCCACATGACGGTGGCCCGGATGAGTAAATTTTTCGGGCTGCAGGACAAGTGTGTCAGATGCGCCGGTGGGCCGGCTAATCACGTGAACATGCTCTGGTCGTGCCCTAGACTCAGGGGGTACCAGCAGGGATTCGCGGACATCATGTCCCGGGTTTTGAAAACTGGGGTGGTAATGAGTCCTGAGGTGGCAATCTTTGGGGTGTCGGAGGATCCGGGAGTCCAGGAGGAGAAGGAGGCCGACGTCTTGGCCTTTACTTCCCTGTTAGCCCGACGACGAGTACTGTTGGCATGGAGGGACTCAAAATCCCCGAAGACCGAAGCATGGCTATCGGACATGGCGCACTTTCTCGGTCTAGAAAAGGTTAAATTCGCCTTGAGAGGTTCACTATCGGGGTTCGCCTGGAGGTGGCAGCCATTCATTGACTTCTTCGTGGAGAATTAATCGTCAGCAGGGGGGGAGGGGGGACTAGGGGAGTGTAGAGTAGGGTTGGTTTAGGCAGGTCCTTGTGCGAATGGAGTTGCTGTTTGCACTATGTGTTATTTGCTTTTCCTTTTGATATTGTACTTAACAATTTCATTGTTTTCTATGCCAAAAATACCTCAATAAAATTGTTTATTAACAAAAAAGAAAAAATGGTGCAAAAACTCATGTCAGGTAACCCGGTGCATGGCAGCATAGTCAGCAACTGTTCTAGATAGGGGACAAGGGAGGGGACAAGGAGAAGCCCCAAAGGAAGTCCCAGGTAAGGGCCAAAGACAGGAGACAGACACAGGTCCAAGTTCAGTTCAGTTAAAGGAGAAGAGCAGAGAAATAGGACCCAAGACTCTGATAGCTATCTATTCCCAATGGCTTTCAGTGTTTTTCTGGTCGGTCTCCTTGCCAACCCAATGGACAGAGGAACTGCCATCTCCTATCCATCTCCAGCACACAAGTCTCCAGTGCTGTGTTTGTGAACTCTGCACCCTCTGCCCATTTGAACCATTGGTTGCATTCTTCCTGCTCAGAAAGTTTTCTGAAACCACTGCTAGGACCTTATACACCCAAAATTTAGTTTCCCTTTAAATAGAGCCAGCAAGCCTTAAATAGTAAATGAATTTGGGCGCGCTGAAGGGTGGAGCCGCAGGGGGTTCAGCACTGGGCTGCATGCAACTGGCAGGTAATCAGCAGACAGCACAAAGTTGGGTTCTGCCTGCAACAAAATGAATGGACGTAGGTTAATCATGTATCCAAATCCCCTTATAAGAACAGAGAATATTGGAAAAACAGCAGATCTGGCATCATCTGTGGGGAGAGAAAGCATTTGAGTCAATTTGGCTCCTCATCAGATGCTGCCAGACCTGCCGAGCCTTTCCAGCATCGTCTGTTCTTGTTTCAGATTTCAACATCCGCAGTATTTCGCTTACTTTATCACAATCCCCAGGCTGGTTTTTGGGTGGTACTTCATTTCCCCCCTTGAATCGTTGATAGCTGGGTTTATTTTTTTAGCTGTCTTCATGGTTATTCATAAGGATCTGTGGTTGAGAGATATGTTTATTGATCAGCCGCAGTGTCAGCTTTGCCCTGGATGCCAGTTCAGTGCTGTGAATTGAAAAATCGAATATATCTGTCACTGCACACATTGGTCAGAATCAGTTAATGCACCAACTAATTCCTTTATCGTAAGTAGAGCACGATAACAAAGGCTATTTTCTCATTAGGAAAAAAGCAGTGGAAGGATAGGCCCGGCTCTGATAAGAATATTCTAGAGAACGCATTCTCAATCCATTGATTAACTTCCAATGGCTTAACAATTCATATTTTGACCACATATATTGAATATTTAAAGTATTGCATATTTTAACCAACATAACCACATGATAATTTCAACTACATGACTAGCTGGATGCAATATATGGCAGATGACAAGATTTACCTATAGAAGAAGGAATATGGACAATACATATTAATTTATGACACTGAAGTTTGAATAGTGCACAAATGTTTCTTGGACACAGATTAAGATTTGTGTGGGAGGCATATCAGAATTTAAATGAAGGTGATTTACTGTATCATCATTCCCACTACCCAACTCACCACTCAGCAAAATGAGGAGGTAAATACACAGCTAAAACACATCCACAAGTTCTACATTTGTTATTTTTTCTTTCAATTTATTTTAAATATATACGCTAATGCTTTCTTTAGTCCCACAGTTTCTTCAGATATATTGCCTGAAACGTATTTCTGGGACTGCACAGAGGGATTTCTTTCTGGTCCTGTCAGCCCCTAGTGCTCCTGATGAAGTTACTGATGCAAGATGAGATATTGCTTATCTGATATGACCAGAAATTGACATGCATTTGCCAGTTTCTGAGAATCAAAGCAAAACCGGCTTTGATGAGATTATACCGATTGATTGCATTATTTCAAATGCCTCAGATTCCCATGATTGCAGGAAGTTATATTTTATGGATGTTTGCCTGATTAAAAATGTTGCGTAACACAGATTAATTTCATATATGTATATATATATACTCCTGATACTAATGCAACTCCTGTGTTCTGATTTATGTTTAATTTTTTTAAAATTTAGAGTGCCCAATTCATTTTTTTCAATTAAGGGGCAATTAAGCATGGCCAATCCACGTACCCTGCACATCTTTGGGTTGTGGGGGCGAGAATGTGCAAACTCCACATGGACAGTGACCCAGAGCCGGATCGAACCTGGGACCTCGGCGCCGTGAGGCAGAAGTGCTAACCACTGCGCTAGTGCTGCCTCTGATTTATACTTAATAGGAACCGGGTGCAGAACATTCTGAATATAGACTTGCATTTGACTGATTTTTTTGTGAATTTAGAGGGTTTTCAGTCAAAGTAGAATGTGAGATATGATAGTAATGTGCTTGTTGCAAACAGTTCATTGTACTTCATCAACAACCTAAAGTTTTGATTTTTCATATATATATATCACTTATGCTCAGAAATGATACTTGTGTAAATTAATCATTTTAATAGTTTTCTTACCACCGCAAATAAGGTTGGAAGTTTTTCCATGAGGAGGTAGTTAATAGTCTTGTAGTAATGCTTTCGATTGTCCTGACATTGCAACATAACTTAATTCTAAAATAAAATAGGAAAAAAGGTTATTGTGATTGTAACAGTGCAATCCTTGCCCATAAACTTTCAATCGCATCTCACTGTTTTTCTAATATGAGAATTGTTGACCACTGACACTTTGAGATGAAATTTTCAAAGTTAATGAATCTCTAGCTGTCAGCTAGCCATCATCCTTCTAGTGTAAAGTGAAGCTATTTCAATAGTTTACCCATTTTTAATGACTTCATAGATAAGGGTGGAATCAATTCAGTTTCTAGTCAGTGGTGACCTCCAGAGGTTGAGTTTTGGGTACGAAGGGGCTGAGCTTTCTCTTGTTCAAGATAGTTATTACCTGGCATTTTAAGGAATATAAATGTTGGCTCCAACTTGACAGCCAAAGATTCAATGTGTTATCGGTCCTACTGTAAGCAAACAAGAGTTGCTTTATTATCTGAAGCGATGTGAACAAAGCTGAATGCTCTATTCCAGTGGGATAATGAGGAGAGTTCTTTTTATGCAGCAAATTGTTATGATCTGCCTGAAAGGGCAATGGAAACAGATTCAAAAATATCTTTCAAAAGGGAATTGAACATTGAAGGACTATGAGATAGAGCGATAGAGTGGAATTAATTGGATAGCTCCTTCAAAAAGCCAACACTGGAATGATGGGCTGAATGGCATCCTTCTGTGCTGTATGATTTCACAATATTATCAGTAAACAGCCTCATTCCTAATACTATGATGAAGAGATCTAATTGATGAAGCAATTGCAGATGATACTTCTTGGAGGAATTCTTACAGTGATATTATAGGGCCGTCATTCAATGGCATTACCATCACTGAATCCTCCACTACTAACATCCTGGAGGTTACCATTGACCAGAAAATTAACTGGACTAGCAATATAAATACGGTGGCTACAAGAGCAGGTCAGAGGTTAGGAATTATGTGGCGAGTAACTCACCTCCTGACACCCCAGAGCCTGTCCACCATCTACAAGGCACAAGTAAGGAGTGTAATGGAATACTCTCCACTTGCCTGGGTGAGTGCAGCTCCAACAACACTCAATAACCTTGACAACATCCAGGACAAAGCAACCTGCTTTATTAGCACCCCTTTCACAAACATTCACTCCCTCCACCACCGATGCACGGTAGCAGCAATATGTACCATCGACACGATACACTGCAGAAACTCACCAAGGCTCGAGGCAGCACCTCCCACATCCATGACCACTACTATCTAGAAGGACAAGGGCAGCAGAAAAATTGGATCACCACCACTTGAGAAGATCCCCTCCCAGTCATTCACCATCCTGACTTTGAAATATGTCGCCGTTCCTTCATTGTTGCTGGGTCAAAATCTTGGAACTTCTTCCCTAATAGCACAGTGGGTGTACCTGCACCACATGGAGTACAGTGATTCAAGAAGGCAGCTTACAACACCTTCTCAAAGACAATTAGGAATGGACAACAAATGCTGTCCGAGCCAGCGAAGTCCACATCCAGCAAAAATTAATAGATTTAAAAAATGACTGACTTCTGACATTGCAATTATCTTCCTTTATGCCAAGATTGACTCCAGACTTTTGAATATTTGGCTTTGACCCTCATGACTTCAGTTCTGCTCCTTGATTCCATACTTGGTTGAATGTTGCCTTTCTATTTAGAGCAAGTACTCTTGCGACTCTGGCCTTCAGTTCTTGCATCCACTTTTTTGTCAATCTATTTGGAGTCAAGTGGTTCTCCTGGAACATGGACTGAATATCACTGAATAGCTTGTGAGTAAGTGTTAACTTTCATCATACTTTTGAATGAAAGGTTTTTTCTGTTTGCAGCTTGGTTTCGAGGCAGCTGAAACCTGGGTTCATCGAAAAGTTTCTGGAGTAATTTATCCTTGAGTCCTTTTCATATTAATATATAATTTACTTTGGCCTGCACCTCGTCACAAAGGTACGGCTTTTCTAACACCACAGAAAGATACTGAGTGTAATTTTAATGTTTGGCGATAGTTTGAAATGGATGATGTGGGATCGGCAACCTGTGGCGCCGCTCTTGAATTTCTTTTCCATTAGCTTCAGTGGAAAGGCAATTTGGGAACAGTGTCTAACAGGAAGCCAATCCAATATCATTCAGTTTACACAATTGGCAAAAGTCAAAATTACATCACTGAGAGTAATGGCACAGTCATTTTCCATTACCTTCAATTTTCTGCAGGTCATAGGCAAGGTTCCATACCACTAGCCCTTACTTGCAAAGTGCTGGTTCCATATGATAATCTCCCATAAAGAAACTGATGGATTTGTATGGGACTTTTTAAAACCCTACCTTAGTCAATACAAATTATATTCTTGGAAGGCTCTGGTTGCAGCAAAAAGAATCAAATACTCCTTTCACTAACAATCGTCTGAACTGAAATATTTTGAAACTGTTCAAATAACCTGTCTCTGCTCCATTTAACATTGCGCGGGTGAAACAAGGTTATCAAAATTACACCACTACAATATCCACCTAAAATACCACTGTGGTAAAATTGGTCGCTGTCAGTAGCAGAGAATAAGCTCAAAGCCAATCAACAACTGAGTTTTTTCGCTCATTCTTGGCCTTCTTTACAATGATCTTCATAAAACAAAAATTCAAACTCTTTTCGAAGATTCATCTTCTAGTTTCACTGTTTCATTGACTTAGTTTGAAATGAAAAATCTTGGCAATAATTTCTAAGTCTATGGAAATTAAAAACCAGTGCGGCGACTGGCAAGCTGTTCATTTACCAAAGTGAGGGTTTTCCCACTCCTGTCTACAATGGATGCCATGGCGGGCAGAAGTGGAAAATATCAAGAGAACAAGACGTATCATGACGTGATAAAATTAGTTTGCGATACTGCCATCAAGCCTCCAATGGCATGTCGCATTTCCCACCTAGGAACATCGGGAGCGTGTATCGCATAAATTTTAATGTTATAAATATTCATTCTAAAGAGATGGTAGCCGGAATCATCCCCCAATGCTGGATCAATAGTGCACGTCAATGTGCAATTAGGCTGATGTGTTTCACAATGATATATAAATGACATGAACCTGGCAACATGCCCTTTGCTTTGGACTGGGAGGTTTGCTCGCCTTTCTTACATTAAGTTGCTCGTGGTACCTTGGATTCAGTGCAAGGATTCATTGCTAACATCACATTGCTTTGGCACAGTGTTAGTGGGCAAGGCTCTTCTTAATACACCAGGGGTAAGGCGAGTGTGGCTTTGAATCGACTGCAGGGCAAGGCCCTGACTTGTGAGGGTAGGGAAGAGTGTGGAAGGTAGGGTTCTCACACATGACTGGAATAGCGAGGGTGGGTCGGCCTTATGTGCCTGAATAGGGAGAGTAAAAAGTCTCACAACACAATGAAAGTCCAACAGGTTTATTTGAAATCACAAGCTTTTGGAGCGCTGCTCCTTCATCAGGTGAAGTGGAGGCAGGTTCACAAACACAGCATATATAGGCAAAGACACAATTGCAAGATAATAACAGGTTGGAATGTGAAGAATGGTTGGAATACTTGTCTTTATTGATAAATAAGTCTTTACAGGTACAAACAATGGGAGTGGAGAGAGAGATAATCACAAGTAATCGAGGTGTGAATTGTCTCAAGCCATGACAGCTAGTTGAATTTTGCAAATTCGGGCAGTATGCCAGGGTTTACCATTGACACCACAAACCACCGGCTCAAAGTGGAGAGAATCTCAAGGAACATCATGCTTTTCGACACAGACATAGCGGCTGGGATTCTCCCTTCTGGGGACTACGTCCCACGCCAGTGGGAAAACCGGCGCCAATGACTCCGGCGTCAATGGCACCCCAAGGTGAGGAATTCTCACCTTTCTACGGCACTCCAGGGGCCCGACAGGGGTCTGGCGCGGAGGAAAGAAGTCTCCCCCCATGGAATAAGCCCGCCCGCAGGTTGGAGGGCCCCGATCATGGGCCAAGCCACCATGGGAGCCCCCCCCCCTCCCCCCCCGGGGTCAGATCCCCCCGTGCCTACCGAGAACGGCCCCTGCATACTCACCTGCCAGGTCCCGCCGTGCGTGAGGTGAGTAATTCCCGCTGGTGGGACTGGGCAGAACTGGATGGCCACTTGGGCCGTCGGGGCCCGGAGAATCTCCAGGGGGGTCAATGGCCCCCGACCGGCGTGGCGGGAATCCCGCAACAGCCCCCGGAAAAACGGCGCCGGAGAATAGGGCAGCCGACGTCAGAGCATCGGGGCGGGATTCGCACCCCCCCCCCCCCCCCCCCCCCCCTTAGGGGATTCTCCGACCCTGCGGGGGGTCAGAGAATCCCGGCTCAAGTTTCTGCAAAGATGCAAGAAAGTAGACAAAATCCAACCATTCAGATCAGGCCGGCAGCTTTAAGTGTTCTCAGATAAATAGAGGTGCACAACTGAAATAGGTTACTCGCAATGCAGGGAATCGGGAAACGTACCAATAAAGGACACACATTATTTAGATTAATACTAATAAGTGGCACAAATTGTTTATCTTAGCGTTCATTAGCAGAGGGATTGAATTTAAGAGCCGTGAGGTGATGATGCAGCTGTACAAAACCTTGGTCAGGCCACATTTGGAGTACTGTGTGCAGTTCTGGTCACCTCATTTTAGGAAGGATGTGGAAGCTTTGGAAAAGGTGCAGAGGAGATTTACCAGGATGTTGCCTGGAATGGAGAGTAGGTCATACGAGGAAAGATTGAGGGTGCTGGGCCTTTTCTCATTGGAACGGAGAAGGATGAGGGGCGACTTGATAGAGGTTTATAAGATGATCAGGGGAATAGATAGAGTAGACAGTCAGAGACTTTTTCCCCGGGTGGAACACACCATTACAAGGGGACATAAATTTAAGATAAATGGTGGAAGATATAGAGGGGATGTCAGAGGTAGGTTCTTTACCCAGAGAGTAGTGGGGGCATGGAATGCACTGCCTGTGGTAGTAGTTGAGTCGGAAAATTTATGGACCTTCAAGCGGCTATTGGATAGGTACTTGGATTAGGGTAGAATAAGGGAGTGTAGGTTAACTTCTTAAGGGCAGCACGGTAGCATTGTGGATAGCACAATTGCTTCACAGCTCCAGGGTCCCAAGTTCGATTTCGACTTGGGTCACTGTCTGTGTGGAGTCTGCACATCCTCCCCGTGACTGCGTGGGTTTCCTCCGGGTACTCCGGTTTCCTCCCACAGTCCAAAGATGTGCAGGTTGGGTGGATTGGCCATGACAAATTGTCCAAAATTCTATGATTAACCTAGGACAAAAGTTCGGCGCAACATCGTGGGCCGAAGGGCCTGTTCTGTGCTGTATTTCTCTATAATCTCTATAAACCCTTGGTCACAGCCTCCAAATTCCCAGAGCAAGGAGAAAGTCAGGAGGAATTGGAAGGATGGATAGGCCTCACATGCTGGCTACAAAGTTTCCGCTGGCAGGCTCACACATAAGAAGCCTCAGTAAGTGTCTTGCAAGACTGAAGGTGTACAGGACACACATGTCTTGGCTAGAGATCCTCGAGAGACACTGTCGCTGATGCCTCCTCATGTCTATCTACCACATTTCACAGAAATTGGCATCATAGGGACTGGGAGATCATCCATTGCCAGTGACTCTGAAAGTCACCACTGCCTTGAACGTCTACGCCAGTGGCTCTTTCCAGGGCTCAACTGGGGAAGTCCATGGGATCTCTCAGGCTTCCACGCATAAATGTATCTAAGAGGTAACTTATAGAATAGAACAGTACAGCACAGAACAGGCCCTCCGGCCCTCGATGTTGTGCCGAGCAATGATCACCCTACTCAAACCCACATATCCACCCTATACCCGTAACCCAACAACCCCCCCCTTAACCTTACCTTTTAGGACACTACGGGCAATTTAGCATGGCCAATCCACCTAACTCGCACATCTTTGGACTGTGGGAGGAAACCGGAGCACCCGGAGGAAACCCACGCACACACGGGGAGGACGTGCAGACTCCGCACAGACAGTGACCCAGTCGGGAATCGAACCTGGGACCCTGGAGCTGTGAAGCATTTATGCTAACCACCATGCTACTGTGCTGCCCAAAACTTTGCCCCTTTTGTCAAGGCCCACAATTATGTGCACTTTGTGAGAGATCAAGCAACCCAGGACATTAGAGCACTGGGCTCCGTCGCAATTTCCAGTTTTCAACAGGTGCAGAGTGCCGTTGACTGCACTGATTTTTTTTAATAGGCATCACTGATTGGGCCAGCATTTATTGCCCATCCCTAATCACCCTTGAACTGAGTGTTATGACCTAGTCGATATTATAACTGGACGGTAAGATCCCAATATGTAACCCTGGCTCAAAAGACCGCCACATTTATTTTTGTTTTTTAGAAAACATGGAGAAACAGAATTATAGCATTGTAAAGTAGTTTTTAACAACTAGACAAAATAAAAACATTTATTAAACATGAAAACTTTCTGGCTCACTGTCCATGTGGAGTTTACACATTCTCCCGTGTCTGCATGGGTCTCACCCCCACAATCAAAGATATGCAGGGTAGGTGGATTGGCCACGCTAAATTGTTCTTTAATTGGAAATTTTTTTATTTTGTTTTTAAAAACATGAAAAATTTGATAATAATAGAATACTCCAATGCTCGCACGTAACTTCACAAAAGTACAAAAATGTTAAGGTTAAAATGGGTTACAAAGTATATTAGGCTTTCATGGTATCACTAATACACAGTCCCTTTAAACACACAGTCTGGCTGTGGTCAGACACATTCCACTCTGAACCCAAACGAATTTCTGTGGATTTCACCTCAGACTCCCTCAAGATGATTCTCATACTATGGACCAACTTGTCTCACTGCACTCTGGCTCCCACAAGAGTGATTTCAAATACCGCTTTCAAAAAAAGTTTCAAATCTATTTTAAACAATGCTTCCATCAAGGATTCACTTCCAGGTTTTACACCTCTCCTGTAAGGATCATTTTGTCTTTACCGTTACACAAACTCTTCACCTTTGCTCTAACTCTTGATTCCCAGACTGGATTAAGATGGCATCAAACTTTTGACACCTCTGAATTTTGCCATCCACGTTAAATCTGGTTACTACAGCTGGCTCTTTAACTCTGAACACTTTATCTGCTTTTCCCTTGAATTCTCCTGAACAGTGTCTTGTTCAACTTCTTGGTCTCTGGTTCCTCAACTTCAGTCTTTCTGTCCCAATTCGCTGGTTGTCTGGACTTTATCTGATTCTTGGTGAAGTCTGCCTTTTGCTGCCACCTTGTTCTGTCCAACTTTTGCTTTGGAGGAGCTGAGGGATGTTCAGGCTCCAGCTTCCAATCTTCAACTGCTACATATCCAGCTAAAATAAACTCAAAAGGGCTTTCTACCCTAAAAGTGCCCCTGGTTGCTAAACAACGATTTTGACTTCTGCAAGTTTGTTTACCTTTCATGCCACAACCCTCTTTAAGCACAATAGAAGCACAGTTTGAACTGGGAGCCCCCCCACACATACAGATGTCTTTGTCTAGTGGGAGTCTAACTATAGATTTACTCTTCCTTACACACAAATACTAAAGTAAACCCTCTCAAAACTATACCTTATTTTTGCTACATAACCATACAAATATAAATCGCTTTAAACTACCTGTTTTCCTGATATGAGTGGCATGCTAGGTTATTTCAGGAGTCAACTATATTGCTGTGGATCTGGAGGAACATTTACTCCAGACCTGGTGAGGACGAGAGACTTCCTCATATTAGTGAATCAGATGGACTTTTACGACAATCAACAACGGTTCCATGGGCATTGTTAAACTTTAAATTTTAGATATTTATTAAATTCAAATTCACTTATTGCCATTGCCTCCCCTCAATGGGCTGTAAGATCTCCTTGGCAACAGGCACTCCAATCCATCATTGGTAAAGGTTTCTACGTGCCGAATGTGTAGCTGCTCTGCAACCACAACAAACAATTCCTGCAGGTTTGACTGACGCATCCTGGATACCTTTATGATTCTTACAGGTCACGCTTGGGCCAAGGCTGTCAAGGACTTACTGGTGGTGTCCTGAGAGCCATTTAGACATGTCTCAGTCCTCAGTGTGACCTTCTTTTCAATCACATTGGCATCCAACACTCTCAGTTAGGGATGCAGGCCTGCATTTATTCTTACCTTTCTATGGATGTGCACCATGTATTCCAGCAGTAGCCTGTCATACATTACAATGCCTCCTCTTGAGCACAGACAGTCCGTCATCATGGCTGTCCCTGGCAAACTGCAGCAGGTTCAGATATCATGAGGCTCTCAATGTTCCATTTACTTGATAATAAAGAGCACACGTCAGCTTCCTTTCATCCTCACCCCTATCTAGTTGCTTCCCTCAGTGTTGTGTCAAGTCACCATAAACACTTACAGAGACTGCTCAAGGAATCCATTGAGGTAATATATCATTATTTGCAATTTGCATCCCGAGCTTGTAAATGGAACTTTGCGGCCATTAAATGGACAAAAGGCAGGTGATACACCCTGAAAGATGTAAGCATGAGCGCTGGGACCATAATGTGGCTGAGTGTCATAGCCACAGAACTTTGAGGTGCCAAAGACCTCACAGTTACGAGTGAGCTCACCACACAGTCGAAAAGTCAAAAATGCGCAAGGCACACAATAACAGACATGGGTTCTGAGGAGGGACTCATAGCATAAACGTCCCGCGGAGTACAGAGAGTACATTGAGTTCCAAAACACATGACCCTTCTCTATTTCTTTAAACATCTGCACATTTCTACACTAGACCCTGACCTTTCTCTAAAGCAGATGAGTTGGGAGAAAATCTCAGCCTCAATCTTACACAGCCTGGAAATAGTATTACATGATCCTGTAAAGCATGTGAACCAGGTTCTCCCACAAACACATTTTACATGAATGGTGTGGCATCACTGATGTCAGGAATGATGCGAGAATGGGCACACAATGTGGTGAAGTGGAAGCAGGCTACAGAGACGGGAGACACATGATAGCGACATCTGTGATAAGTGGACCGAAGAACCCTGGTATCACATCTTATTGACAGTGACCCAGCTTATCATAAAGAGGAGGGATAGAAGTGGATGTGAAATGTTTTGGATTGTATTACATTGGTGAACATTATAATCATGTGGTTAACAACCATGCCACTGTAATGCTCCTGATATTTCTTGGATTTCCCAACACTGTTGTTGGGACTGGGTGCACCCAAACATCGACAGCGGAGGTGGAGGCAGCCTGCTGACTGCCATACCCTTGATGTCCTACAACACCAGGTTAAAGTCCAACAGGTTTGTTTCAAACACGAGCTTTCGGAGCACGGCTCCTTCTTCAGGTGAATGGAAAGGCTTGTTCCAGAAATGTTTATATAGACACAGTCAGAGATGCCCCGGAATGCGAGCACCTGCAGGCAATCAAATCATCAAAGATGCAGAGAGAGAGGACAACGCAAAATTGCTGAGCAAAAACTTATAGCTAAGTTCCGCACGCATGAATGCGGACTCAACCGGGATCTGGGATTCATGTCGCATTACATTCGGCCCCCACCAACAAGCCTGGACTTGCAGAGGCCTACCGACTGAACTGGCTTGGGACAATTCACACCTCTTTAACCTGGAGTTACCTCTCTCTCTGCATCTTTGATGATTTGATTGCCTGCAGGTGCTCGCATTCCGGGGCATCTCTGACTGTGTCTATATAAACATTTCTGGAACAAGCCTTTCCATTCACCTGAAGAAGGAGCCGTGCTCCGAAAGCTCGTGTTTGAAACAAACCTGTTGGACTTTAACCTGGTGTTGTAAGACTTCTTACTGTGCTCACCCCAGTCCAACGCCGGCATCTCCACATCATGGCTTGATGTCCTGAACCATGGTCTCCAAGGTGGACGTCAACTACTCAGTGTTGCCCTCTGTGTGTTGGCATTCCAGCGTTATCATGCTAGACTGAAGGCGGACAGGCACTTCCATCTTACCCAGGATCTGAGGAATGCAGATATTGCAAATATTTCTGAGGTTGTTGCTGCATCTCCAGCAACTGATTTCAGACCGAGTCCTCTACTCGTCAGCAGAATCGGCCACAGCAGCATCATTTCCCTCAACAGTCCTCTGAGTGCCGGTGACCTCCCATGTCCCCACTTCCAACTGCTGCGGATCAGGTAGTACGCTGTGTTCACCAGACTGAGATCCTGAACCTGATCCAGAATCTAACTTCCACTGGGGTGTGTGTCTCTTCACTGATGGAGGATATGGGTGATGGGCCTTCCAATGTACTGGCTTCATGCTCCTCATCTGAGGTGCCCTCGGGACTCAAGCTGAGGGTCTGGTTTACAGGTGGCCTCAGGCTTTCCAGAGGGGCCTAAAAAAGAGAGTGGAGAAAATTAGTACCTGACAGTCAACTTGAAAAGAGGACAATGCTCACAGTGTCTGTTGGATGAACAGTTGCAGAATCTTCATTTGGTATGTTTTGCACACCTCACCATTGCCACAGGCACGGTTCACACCCTCACCAGGCAATGTGATGGCATTCTCCTCAAAGGGATCGAGAACTCTAATGTCGGCCACCCACCCAGGCTGGCTGGGACCTCTCCCTGTGGAGGGAAATTCTGTCCTGCTTGAAGATAGATGTAGAGTGTGTGACCAGGATGCAAGCCAAGGCAGATCATAAGGGTGTCATGGCGTGTGTGTGTGTGTGTGCGCGTGTAGTGAGTAGAGCCATGGGCGCCATCAGAATGCGAGCTCGAGGGGATATGAGCCTGATGTGAAGTTGTGTGCGAGAGTAAGTAGTGATGCCCCTTAAACTGGCAATGTATGAGGTCAATGTGAATGTGTGATGGGATGGTGAGTCCATGAGTAAAGACGAATTAAACGATGGACTTACCCTGGTGGCACAGATGAGATCATTGCAGCTGGTAGGAAAGATGTCATTTTGCACACTTGCCACTGCACTTTGTGTGCGGAATAGAAAATTCCGCCCATTTATGAGTCACTTTCATGCTGCAGGCATAGATTAATTCCCCCCACAAGGTTCCACCTGCTTAACAGCACACCCGATTTTCATTTTCTATTTCCTTATTAAAAAAGTATAAGTGGCATTATTATAAAATTCACTCCAATTATATTGCACAAGACCTTCAAGTTCTCTGATTTATGAGGTGAGTCACTTGACTGTGCAAGCCCAGAATATATGCAACCTACTAAATGCTCAACAGGAGATTACTCACAGCCCTTTGTTTTAGTCCCCAGGACAAGGCTGGCCTTCAGACGCAGGTTCAGCTGCAGTAATGGATGATGATGATGCAGCTTTTATAAAGAAATAAGGTCAATTATTATAACATATCTGATCTTGCTGCAGTTAAATTAAAGACTGTGGTCTGGAGATTAAAGCTATCCAAATGTAAAGTGATTTTCCTAATTAGGCGCCCAGAAGAAAAATAATAAAATTAATAACCTTTGTCCTTGAAACTTTTAATGTTTTAGTACCGTGAGCTGTATTGCACCAATGAATGAATTAAGGCTACAACCAGGATGTAGGGAGGTACATATGTTTTCATGGAGCAAAACCCCCATATGTTATGCAGTTTAATGAACAATGTTAACAGAGCCACTTGCACTGTTCTGAAACTGTGGCTATTGGATATAGCAAACAAATCCTAAATACATGGAGGCTTAACTTATTATGGAGTGAATTTTATGCACCCCGCTGGCATATATGGAAGCAGAGGGGCAAGTTAAATAAAGCGGGTGGCCTGCCCCTGACCTGTCCTTCATCTTACAGGTGGTGGATAAAGTGTCAGGCAACACATCCTCTCTTGGGCCAATGGAGGCCCATAACTGCCCTCGCAGGGTCACATTCTGCCTTCGCTACAATTTTTCAGTCTGCATGGTAAGGTAGAAGTGAGGGGAAGAGACCGTCAGTTTTGACAGCACAAGCCTTGTCTTTACTTTTATTTACTAATTTCATCTTGTGCCCTCAGGTGATTCTCCATGAATTTGGAATTTAACATTACACCACACCATGCCTCAGGCTTCAGATGCTGAGCAGACTTATTAAACAGCGAATGAAAAAGTAAATCATTGCACTGACACAATATTGATATTACAGCAGTTATTAAACTTGGTGATCTGTTCGAATAAACAGAAAACTCCAAATTCAGTTACGATAACTGGCCTGGTCTTTAATTTAATTTTTCATGGCAGCTCTGTGAGAAAAACTTTCAGTCAAAGCCTGGCTACCAATGCAGTGTGTCAGAAGAGGCCTGGCAACTATGGTCAGTGCAGAATGATAAGTGTCTGGTGGACAGATCAGTTTGCTCACTTGGTCAATTGATAGAAGAATATGACACATAGGAAGAGGAGTCGGCCGTTCGATAGATGATCTGATTGAAGTTGACCGATCGGGTAAAGCTTGATGAGAACTCAGTCAGAAATATCAGCAATCTGGACTTCAAACTACAAAGAAAGAAGTTGCAACCGACACTCACAACACCCGAGGGGAAGTTAAGCCATATTTTCTTCTGCATAGCTGGATGCCATTTATAGATTCAGACATACATAGTTAGGATAAGAAATGAGACTAGCTCCTTGAATTAATTTGCATTTACATCACCACGCTAATTTTATCAGAAGAACACAGGGTATCTTCGTTCAAACACTCAAACAATGCACTCCATCTGACCTTTGTTTTTGAAAAGATTGAAGCAAAACTGCCTATTTGTAGCGCATTATTATATTCATTAAATACTGTCACATGTGACTATTTTTGTGCTGAAAATATCTTAATCTTTTACTGCTAAATAAATTGAATAAAATTGTGTTTACAAATAATAAATTTAAGATCGAATAATTTATTCAAATATGTTCAACTTAAGATTCATAACTGCCTTGATTAGTGAATTAACAAAACACTTCAGATAAATGGACTGGTGATTGGGGAAAAAAACTGTTTAAGCATTAAAAATGACACTGAGTTGAATAGGTCACGTATCTTAACCTAATATCATTGCATCCATCTCAATTGACAACAGCTTTTTGCAAGTGAATAAATTACATGGAGTCAGATCTGATTTAAAAATTAATGGAATAATAAAACAACTTGAAAAAATAAAACATAGTGCGCTAAAGTATTTGTTTAAATGTAAAGTAGGAAACTACAAATTTATAAGAAACATACCCCTCAAGCTTGCTCTGTCATTCGGTAAGATCATGGCTGATTGGATTGTGGCTTAACTCCACTTTCCCATCTGTAGCCCCCAGAACCCTCAACGCCCTCGTAGATCAAACACCTATGCAACTCTGCCTCAGGCATATTCAATGACACAGACCGCATGAGTTTCTGGGGTAGAGAGTTCAAAAGATCAACAACCTTCTGAAAGAAGAAATTCTTCCTCATCTCCAGATTAAACAAAGACACTGGGCTGGATTCTCCGTATTGGAGACTAAGCCCCCACCGTGAAAACGGTGGTCTTTTATGCCAGGAAAACTGGTGTAAAATGGCCACAGGTTCCCCATTTTGCTGGGGGCTAGCAGGGAGGCAGCATAGAGCTTGCAGCTTTGGCTGCCGATACGGCCCTGAGCACTTCTGGTTCCGAGGCTGTGCATGCTCCATGGTGGACTCAGACCGTGAAAGTAGTGCCCCCTTCGGCCGCTACCGCGCCCCGGACCGCCCGCCCACAGTTCCCCCAGCCCCGACTGAGACCGCAGCCGCCATGCTATATTCACGACTGGTGAGACCATGAGAGTCCCATGCTGTCGGGAACTCGGCCGGTCGGGGATGGAGCACCGCGGGGCGGGCCTCAAGCAATGGCCTGAGGCCGTGGATAAATGATGAGGTGAACTCCTAAAGTACGCCGCGTTTCAGAGGGTGGAGAATTCAAAAAAACGGCGCCGACCCGATATTGGCGCCAAAACGGATTCTCCGCCATGTTGCCGAACGCGATTTCGGCATCGGGGACTGGAGAATCCAGCCCCCTTTATTTTGAAATGCTGGCCGGGATTCTCTGATCCTGAGGCTAAGTGTTGACGCCGTCGTAAATGCTGTCGCGTTTCTCGACGGTGTCAACATGCCCCCAGGAGCAGCGATTCTGACCCCTACAGGGGGCCAGCACGGTACTGCAGTGACCCACGCCACTCCAGCTGCCATAACCGGCATCAAATGGGGCGCCGCGGGTCAGCGCATGTGTGCTGCGACCGGCGCGCGCATGTGCAGTGTGACTGGCGCGATTGCATGCATGCGCGGTGGCTCCCTTCTCCCCGTCGGCCCTGTCGCAACATGGCGGAGCAAAAGAGGCGTCAAGCTCTAGAGGCCGGCCCGCCGATCGGTTGGCCCCGATCGCGGGCCAGGCCACAGTAGGGCCCCCCCCCCCCCCCCCCCCCCCGGGTCGGACCCCCCCCCCTCCCACCAGGCCGCCCCCGGATGGATGCACGCTGAGGTCCCGCCGGACAACACGTGGAAGGTGCCGGTGGGACTCTGATTTTTTAAGTGGCCGCTCGGCCCATCCCGGTGGAGAATCGCCGGGGTGGCTGCATAGAGTGGCCCCCAACCAGCGCTGCGCCGACTGCGAGAGCGGAGAATCGGTGGACCAGCGTCGGGGCGGCATCGCGCAATTAGTGCCTGGCCCGGCGATTCTCTGGCCCAGCGTGGGCTGAGAGAATCACGCCCCTTGACTCCTGTCAGTATCTATTCTGTCAAACCCCCTCAGAATCTTATACGTTCCAATATGACCAACTCTCATTTTTCCGAACTCCAATAAGTGCAGGCCCAAACTGCTCAACCTTTCTTCATAAGATAACCCCTTCTCAAGAAGTCCAAGAATCAACCTGGTGAAACGTCTCTGAACAGTCTCCAGTGCATGTACCTCCCTCCTGAGATAAAATGACCAAGACTGTATTCTAGTTGTGGTACCAACAATGCCGTGTACAGTTGTAGCAAATCTTCCCTGTACATTTATACACCATTCTTCTTTGAATAAAGTCTAACATTCTATTTGCCATGCTAATTACTTGCTCTACTTATATTCTAACTTTTTTGAGATGTATTCACCACTGGCGGAACCTTGTTCAGCATGTTACTTCCTAATATCTCAGAATATTAAGTGGAGCAAGTCGTGGCTTCAATTAGATGCAAAGTGAGGCTGCCATATGCCAGCACTCTTTCCCTCTACTCAGATGCCACCACCCCGTCCTGATTATCTCACCTTGTTCTAGTCCTCTCGCTGCCCCTTTAAAACTCTTGCTCTTTACTGCGTTCCTTAAGCCTGTTTCAACTCAAGTTATCCTCCTTCCTTTCTGCTCAACTTCTGTGTTGAATGTATTTTTGGTGATGTCAAAGTAGCTATTTTCTGAATTCACCACTAAATTCATTATTATAGCTTCTTCTTCAGTAATAGTAGCTGGACATAGAGTTATGAAATGGAAATATTATTTGACATATTTATTGGAGTTGTTTGGAGCATGCCACCAATAAAGGGGAACCTGTCGATATAGTATGTTTGTATTTCAAAAAGGCATTTAATAATGTTCCACAAAAAAGGTCCATGTTAGGGCAGCACGGTGGTGCAGTGGTTAGCATTGTTGCCTCACGGATGCTGAGGACCCGGGTTCGAATCCCGGCCCTGGGTCATTGTCCGTGTGGAGTTTGCACATTCTCCCTGTGTCTGCGTGGGTTTCGCCCCCACAACCCAAAAGAGGTGCAGGATAGGTGGATTGGCCACGCTAAAGTGCCCCTTAATTGGAAAAAAGAATTGGGTACGCTAAATTTTTTTTTTAAAGGTCCATGCACAGAATTAGGGTCCATGAATTTGGGGGTGATATATCAGTATGGATAGCGGATTGGTGAACCAACAGGGAGCAGAGAGCATGGTGCACATAGGCACCAACGATATAGGTAAAAAACGGGATGAGGTCCTACAAGCGGAATTCAGGGAGTTAGGAGTTAAACTAAAAAGTAGGACCTCAAAGGTAGTAATCTCAGGATTGCTACCAGTGCCACGAGCTAGTCAGAGTAGGAATGTCAGGATAGATAGGATGAATGCGTGGCTCGAGAGATGGTGCAAGAGGGAGGGATTCAAATTCCTGGGGCATTGGGATCGGTTCTGGGGGAGGTGGGACCAGTACAAACCGGACGGTCTGCACTTGGGCAGGACTGGAACCGATGTCCTAGGGGGGGTGTTTTCTAGAGCTGTTGGGGAGGGTTTAAACTAATGTGGCAGGGGGATGGGAACCAATGCTGGAAGTTGGAAGGTAGTAAAACAGGGACAGAAACAAAAGGAAGTAAGGGGAAAAGTGCAAGGCAGAGAAGACATAGTCAGAAATCCATAAGGGCGACAGTACAAGGTACAGTGACTGAGGGGAGCACAGTGAATAGGCCCAGTAATAACAAAAGGAATAAAACTGGAGATGTTAAGATTCAAAACAGAGGTAAAAAAACCAACATAAGTGTACTTTACCTGAATGCTCGTAGTATTCGGAATAAAGTAAATGAGTTGATGGCACAAATCATCGTAAATGACTATGATTTAGTGGCCATTACTGAAACATGGTTAAAGGATGGTCACGACTGGGAGTTAAATATCCGAGGGTATCAAACTATTCGGAAGGACAGCGTGAATGGTAAGGGAGGTGGTGTTGCTCTGTTATTTAAGGATGACATCCGGGCAATAGTAAGGGATGACATCGGTGCTATGGAGGATAAGGTTGAATCCATTTGGGTGGAAATCAGGAATAGTAAGGTGAAAAAGTCACTGATAGGAGTAGTCTATCGGCCACCAAATAGTAACGATATGGTGGGGCAGGCAATAAACAAAGAAATAACTGATGCATGTAGAAATGGTACAGCAGTTATCATGGGGGATTTTAATCTACATGTCGATTGGTTTAACCAGGTCGGTCAAGGCAACCGTGAGGAGGAGTTTATAGAATGTATCCGCGATAGTTTCCTAGAACAGTATGTAATGGAACCTACGAGGGAACAAGCGGTCCTAGATCTTGTCCTGTGTAATGAGACAGGATTGATTCATGATCTCATAGTTAGGGATCCTCTCGGAAGGAGCGATCACAATATGGTGGAATTTAAAATACAGATGGAGGGTGAGAAAGTAAAATCAAATACTAGTGTTTTGTGTTTAAACAAAGGAGATTACAAGGGGATGAGAGAAGAACTAGCTAAGGTAGACTGGGAGCTAAGACTTTATGGTGGAACAGTTGAGGAACAGTGGAGAACCTTCCAAGCGATTTTTCACAGTGCTCAGCAAAGGTTTATACCAACAAAAAGGAAGGACGGAAGAAAGAGGGAAAATCGACCGTGGATATCTAAGGAAATAAGGGAGAGTATCAAATTGAAGGAAAAAGCATATAAAGTGGCAAAGATTGCTGGGAGATTAGAGGACTGGGAAATCTTTAGGGGGCAACAGAAAGCTACTAAAAAAGCTATAAAGAAGAGTAAGATAGAGTATGAGAGTAAACTTGCTCAGAATATAAAAACAGACAGTAAAAGTTTTTACAAATATATAAGACAAAAATGAGTGGCTAAGGTAAATATTGGTCCTTTAGAGGATGAGAAGGGAGTTTTAATAATGGGAAATGAGGAAATGGCTGAGGAACTGAACAGGTTTTTTGGGTCGGTCTTCACAGTGGAAGACACAAATAACATGCCAGTGACTGATAGAAATGAGGCTATGACAGGTGAGGACCTTGAGAGGATTGTTATCACTAAGGAGGGAGTGATGGGCAAGCTAATGGGGCTAAAGGTAGAAAAGTCTCCTGACCCTGATGGAATGCATCCCAGAGTGCTAAAAGAGATGGCTAGGGAAATTGCAGATGCACTAGTGATAATTTACCGAAATTCACTAGACTCTGGGGTGGTCCCGGTGGATTGGAAATTAGCAAACGTGACGCCACTGTTTAAAAAAGGAGGTAGGCAGAAAGCAGGAAATTATAGGCCAGTGAGTTTAACTTCGGTAATAGGGAAGATGCTGGAATCTATCATCAAGGAAGAAATTGCGAGGCATCTGGATAGAAATTGTCCCATTGGGCAGACGCAGCATGGGTTCGTTAAAGGCAGGTCATGCCTAACTAATTTAGTGGAATTTTTTGAGGACATTACCAGTGCAGTAGATAACGGGGAGCCGATGGATGTGGTATATCTGGATTTCCAGAAAGCCTTTGACAAGGTGCCACACAAAAGGTTGCTGCATAAGATAAAGATGCATGGCATTAAGGGTAAAGTAGTAGCATGGATAGAGGATTGGTTAATTAATAGAAAGCAAAGAGTTGGGATAAATGGGTGTTTCTCTGGTTGGCAATCAGTAGCTAGTGGTGTCCCTCAGGGATCCGTGTTGGGCCCACAATTGTTCACAATTTACATTGATGATTTGGAGTTGGGGACCAAGGGCAATGTGTCCAAGTTTGCAGATGACACTAAGATGAGTGGTAAAGCGAAAAGTGCAGAGGATACTGGAAGTCTGCAGAGGGATTTGGATAGGTTAAGTGAATTGGCTAGGGTCTGGCAGATGGAATACAATGTTGACAAATGTGAGGTTATCCATTTTGGTAGGAATAACAGCAAACGGGATTATTATTTAAACGATAAAATATTAAAGCATGCCGCTGTTCAGAGAGACTTGGGTGTGCTAGTGCATGAGTCACAGAAGGTTGGTTTACAAGTGCAACAGGTGATTAAGAAGGCAAATGGAATTTTGTCCTTCATTGCTAGAGGGATGGAGTTTAAGACTAGGGAGGTTATGTTGCAACTGTATAAGGTGTTAGTGCGGCCACACCTGGAGTATTGTGTTCAGTTTTGGTCTCCTTACTTGAGAAAGGACGTACTGGCACTGGAGGGTGTGCAGAGGAGATTCACTAGGTTAATCCCAGAGCTGAAGGGGTTGGATTATGAGGAGAGGTTGAGTAGGCTGGGACTGTACTCGTTGGAATTTAGAAGGATGAGGGGGGATCTTATAGAAACATTTAAAATTATGAAGGGAATAGATAGGATAGATGCGGGCAGGTTGTTTCCACTGGCGGGTGACAGCAGAACTAGGGGGCATAGCCTCAAAATAAGGGGAAGTAGATTTAGGACTGAGTTTAGGAGGAACTTCTTCACCCAAAGGGTTGTGAATCTATGGAATTCCTTGCCCAGTGAAGCAGTTGAGGCTCCTTCATTACATGTTTTTAAGGTAAAGATAGATAGTTTTTTGAAGAATAAAGGGATTAAGGGTTATGGTGTTCGGGCCGGAAAGTGGAGTTGAGTCCACAAAAGATCAGCCATGATCTAATTGAATGGCGGAGCAGGCTCGAGGGGCCAGATGGCCTACTCCTGCTCCTAGTTCTTATGTTCTTATGTTCTTATAAACAAGACATTTTCAAGTTGGCAGGCTGTGATAAGTGGCATGCCACAAGTGTCAGTAATGGGCCCTCAGCTATTTGCAATCAATATTAATGAATTTGACAAAGCGGCAGAGATCGTGATTAATCTAAATTTTCTGATGATACACGGCCACATCAGAGTGGAATCTCACGGAAGGACACAAAGAGATTTGGGCTGGTGAAGTGAGTGGGCAACAAGGTGGCAGATGGAGCATGATGTGGGAGAAGGGTGACACTATTCTCATTGGTCATAGGAATAGAAAAGCTGAACACTTTTTGAAAGGTGTGGAACTTGTAAATATTGATGATCAGAGAGACTTGGGCGTAAGGAACACAAAACGTGAGCACACAGGTAAAGCAAGAATTCTTTACCCTGGAGGGAAAGAGGATTCTTGCTGCAGCATCATCAAATATTGTTAAAATTCAGATCAGCATATTTTTAATCTTTCAGGATATCAAGGGATTTATGGAATTGGTGGGAAAGTGGAGTTGAAGAACAAGATTTGCCATGATTAATTGAAATGGCAAAGCAGGTTCGATGGGCTGTATGATCTTCTCCTGCTCCTATTTCTTATGCTGTTATGCTATCTTTTCCAAATTTCTTCCTTTTAATGTCTTCTTCCATATAAATTCCCCCTGATTTACAGTCAACTCCCTCAAGCTTGTTACGTTTCACAGTATTGCAGTTTCAATCAATGAAATGTATGTCACACCGCGTCTTCATTGTCTATATCATCTATTCACTTCCAATCTTTTTTTTTATAAATTTAGATTACCCAATTATTTTTTTCTATTAAGGGGCAATTTAGCGTGGCCAATCCACCTACTCTGCACATTTTTGGGTTGTGGGGGCGAAACCCACGCAGACACGGAGAGAATGTGCAAACTCCACACGGACAGTGACCCAGAGCCGGGATCGAACCTGGGACCTCAGCGCCGTGAAGCGGTTGTGCTAACCACTAGGCCATTCACTTCCAATCCTGTTGTCCATTCCAAAAAATAAAATCTCCCCCCAACTCATTCTCAAATGTACTCTCAAACTGCAAGTCTTTGGTCCTACACTCACCACAACACCTCAGCAACTGTTAATGTGTTTGTCCACCTTTGATGCCCGCAGCTCTAGCAAAGCATCTTGACTGTCTCCCATCCTGGCTGTTACAATCTATAGCCTCCATCTCCATTCTCTCTCGTCCAAGGGGCAAAGACATATAGACATGAAATTTACAGTTCTAAGAAGGCTATACGGCCCATCAAGTCTGCACCGACCCTTGGAAAGAACACCCCACACCTCCACTCTATCCCCGTAACCCACCTAACCTTTTTGGATACGAAGGGCTGTTTAGCATGGCCAATCCATCTAACCTGCACATCTTTGGACTATGGGAGGAAACCGGAGCACCCGTAAGAAACCAGCGCAGACACAGGGAGAAAGTGCAGACTCCGCACTGACAGTGATCCAAGTGGGAATCGAACCTGGGACCCTGGAGCTATGAAGCAACAGTGCTAACCACTGTGCTACCGTGCTGCCCCAAAGGTTTGGTGTATAGATGTAAATGTGACTGTGTCTTGCATTTCTGGATCTAGCTGGACCACATTCCTTCCATTGGGTCTCACTTTCTGATGCCAAAGCTACCAACAGCTTTCTCCAGTTCAAGGGGATATTGGTATTGCCTCTCCTGTAACTTGGATGGGATGGGTTGTCTTCTTACAGTGCTCCTTTGTAACCTGAGGCTTTCAACATTTCCAACAGCCCTGTTCTTTTTTTCTCTCAGCAGCTAAACAAACTTGAATCACTCCGAGACCTGGAGGAGGTTATTCGTTATCAGAGACTGCTCCAATTCCTTGGGATTTTAGCTTAGTGGTATACTAGTGATGCTCCATCTCACTTTTGCCAGCTCTTTTGTTGCAATTTTCCTTCACTCCAGCCTACTTTCCCTTTGCCATTTAACGTCTCAGACCACTTCCTAAATGGGTCTATTCTCCCTGTGAATAGGGAAATTCATACCATCCCCAAACATTGAATAGACAACCCTCCACTTTATTTCAGTTGACTGGTTTTAACAAACACTCTCACTTGGCTTTCTTTGGCCCTGGCAGTTAACAGTTAGCGGAACAAGAGGAAAGCTTTAACTGCAGAAAAAATATTGGCAAAGTAAACAACAAGAGAAAAGTTGCAAAGCCACGACATAGATTTTACAGTAGGCATTAATTTCACTTAAGTCTGAAGTAGGTAGAAAATAACAAAAAGCTACAACTGCAGCACTGACCCACAATATATTACTAATTGGTATTTTACTTTTCAACCAATTCTTGGCTGAGACAAAATTGCTAAATTCTGTAACATTTCTAGCATTGAAATGGCAAGAGCAGTGATCATAGATCATCATAGAATTTACAGTGCAGAAGGAGGCCATTCGGCCCATCGAGTCTGCACCGACTCCTGGAAAGAGCACCCTACCCAAGGTTAACACCCCCACCCTATCCCCATAACCCAGTAACCCCACCCAACACTAAGGGCAATTTTGGACACTAAGGGCAATTTATCATGTCCAATCCACCTAACTTGCACATCTTTTGGACTGTGGGAGGAAACCGGAGCACCCGGAGGAAACCCACGCACACATGGGGAGGATGTGCAGACTCCGCACAGTGACCCAAGCCGGAATCGAACCTGGGACCCTGGAGCTGTGAAGCGATTGTGCTATCCACAATGCTACCGTGATGTTTAGTAAAGTATTACAAAATAGTATGAGTGGCTTCTGTATTTTATTTTCATAAATTCAAACAGAAATTAATGAGGTGAATTCCCCATGAAAATATTTCTGCTCAACTTTCATATCCAAACACAGAACTAGTACAAATGACTGCTTCTAAACACAGCCTGATTGTGTTTTTATAGCTAACTTGGTTCAAATATGAATTAAGCATTCAAAATCATAATATTACCTGTGCTGAAATGCTTCAGGTTAGTCTTTCCAGTTTTGCAGTTTTGTATTCGAAACTTGGGGTTCCTGTCGATATCTTCTTGGATTCCGAAGCATGTCAGTAAATCTTTCAGACCTTGCGAGCTAGCGTATGCTCACACTGCCCAATGTATACTTGTACATCACTGCAACACACAGGTGTAATAAGGGTACTTCCTTGTTATGTTAACTGGATATTCACATATTTCACATAGACCTCCAAAACCTCTCTAATCTGTTCAGTAATCAGCTGACAAATTAAGGCCAGGAGTAACATGAAACAGACCTTTAAGCACGTTTATTCCATACCAAGGCAAAACACTGAACATCAGATATTATCAAATTTACTCAGTCAATCAATGCAATTTGTCCTTGCATTACAATAGAATTTCATGGACAAGTTAAGCATCAAAAATATGAGTCCGTCACCCCATTTGATTTAAACTGAGTAACTCCTAACTCTCCTCCTGTATTTGCCCGATGAGTTTCACTAAAGTTGTATCAGATTTCTGCTTATAAACTTGATGAACCTTGAATCTTTGTGTTCGGAAAGATTGCACCTTTTCCAGTGCATCTTGAGATGGTTATAGGATTAGGAAAGACAGCACCTTCGTCAGTGTAGCTGGAGGCAGTTGCAGGATTAGGAAAATGATGTAGAGCGGCCACTTTAAGGGGTGATCATTCACAGGCCATTTGACCCACCCAGAGCCTATCGCATAGGAGTGGGTAAATCCTACCCAATGAAGAGATAGATAGAGGCCCTGAAGAGCCTGGGCTCGAGTCAGTCTGGAGCCGGCAGTCAAAGAATAAAGATTTATATCCCAACTGCTGTTCCTGTACATAATTTTGCTCCATTGTTACTTCTAATGTATCACTTTGTTGCTGAAGCAGCATCCTGGTTGATAGACTACTATTACAGAAAGACAGCATCTACAACAGTTTGCTGGAGGTGGTTACACCTTCGTAGTGTAGCTGGAGTTTGTTACTGTGTAAGGAAAGATGATGGGCGCGATTCTCCGCTCCCCACGCCGGGTGGGAGAATCGTGGGAGGGCCGGGTGAATCACGCCACGCTGCCCTGGTACCCCCCGCAATTCTCCCACCCCCCCCAAAATGGCGTGCTGCGTTTTGCGACACGCCGCTTGGAGAATCGCCGCTCACCGTTTCTCACGGCGACCGACGATTCTCCGGCCTGGATGGGCTGAACGGCCTGCCGACCTACACCGGTTCACGCCGGCGCCAACCACATCTGGTCGCTGCCGGCGTGAACATTGCATGACCGGTATGTGTGGGGCCTGTGGGGGGGCGGAGGGAGGATCGAGCACCACGGGCGTGCTCATCAGATGTCTGGCCCGCGATCGGTGCCCACCGATCATCTGGCCGGTGTCTGTAAACGACGCACCCTTTTCCCTCCGCCGACCCCCAAGATTAAGCCACAATGTCTTGCGGGGCAGCGGAGGGGAAGACGGCAACCGCGCATGTGCGGGTTCCACCGATCAGTGGGCCGGCCGCTCTGTTTGAGGGCCTCCTTTCTTCCGTACTGGCGCCCTTAGCCCTTGCGCGCAATGCGCCGGTGCTATTGCGTATGCGTGCATTGGCGCCAGTGTCACTGCACATGCGCTATCCCATTGCGCCCAGTTCACACCAGGATCAGCAGCTGGAGCGGCTATGTAGGGGCTAGGGTTGCTTATCATGAGGCCGTGTTGATGCCGTTGAGAAACGCAATGGCATTCCTGACGGCGAAAAACACTTAGCCTCAGGATCACACAATCCCGCCCAGCACCTATGGTGGTGTAGCTCGATTTGGTTACATTGTTTGGAAATTCTCTGAAATCCTGGCCAAGTTTTGACACCGGCGTCAAAACCGGTGTGAGCAATGCCGGCATCAATGGGGATCCAGGCCCAGTCATTCTCATCTTTCCCGGGAGCTAGCACTAGTGCTGTGCGCTGCTCCAGCACTGAAAGTCAGCCCTACATGGCTGGTGTGGGTCCGCGCATGCGCACTGCGAATGTCTCGTGCCGCTCCACCCCCCAGCCAGGGACCAAGGTGGAGCCCTATAGGGGCCCGGCGTGGGGGAACATAGGCCACACCCCGGAATGTGCGCGTCAGCCGATCGGATGCCCCCAATCGCGGGCCTGGCCACCATGGAGGCCCCCATCATCGACAGCATCTTCAACAGTGTAGCTGGATTTGGTTAGTGTGTTAGGATAGACAGCACCTTCGACAGTGTATCTGGATTTGGTTACAGTGTGAGGATAGACAGCACCTTTAACAGCGTAGCTGGATTTGGTTACAGTGTTAGGTTAGACAGCAACTTCAACAGTGTATCTGGATTTGGTTACAGTGTTAGGATAGACAGCAGCTTCGACAGTGTATCTGGATTTGGTTATAGCGTTTGGACAGACAGAACCTTCGACAGTTTATCTGGATTTGGTTACAGTGTTCAGAAAGTCAGCAGCTTCGACAGTGTATCTGGATTTGGTTAGTGTGTTAGGAAAGACAGCAGCATCGACAGTGTAGCTGGATTTGGTTACAGTGTTAGGATAGACAGCAGCTTCGACAGTGTAGCTGGATTTGGTTAGTATGTTAGGAAAGACAGTGGGGCTGGATTCTCCGCTTTGCAGACTAAGCTCTGACACCAATGTGGGAATAGCGGCATTTGAAGCCCAGAAAAAATGGCGCAATACCTGCACCGATCCTCCGTCCGGTGGGGGTGGGGGCTAGCAGCCACGCAGCTTTATCTGCAGATATGGCTGGAGAATGGCCAGGTCTGTAGCCGCGCATGCGCGTGGCATCGGTCTGCGCCAGCCGCACCATACAACATGGCGCTGGCCGCACGCGAGCCATCCTGCCAAATAATGTGCCCCAGTAACTCCCCTCCCTAACTCTAGATCACGCTCCAACAGTTCCCCCAGCCCTCACCAAATGCCCCCCCTACCAAACCCACCCCGCACCCCCCCCCCTCGACTGTGGTGGTGCTGGACTCACCATGTGGGGTTCCCAAAGAAAATACCTGAAGTGTTCCACGCCATCGAGAACTCCACGCATCGGGGTCAGATCATCGGGGAAGTGCCTCAGGTGATGGCCTGAAGCCATCCCAACAGCGCGCCGTTTTTGAAGGGGCTGAGCATCGCAGAAGCGGCGCCCCACCCCGATTTCAGCACAAACGGGGATTGTCCGGCCGAAAGCCAAACGCAATTTTGGCGTTGGCAACCGGAGAATCCCCCCCAACACCTTCAACAGTGTAGTTGGAGTTTATTACAGTTGAGAAAAACAGCACATGCGACAATGTAGGTACAGTTTGTTACAGTGTGAGGAGAGACAGCACCTTCGACAGTGTAGCTGGAGTTTGTTACAGTGTGAGGAGAGACAGCACCTTCAACAGTAGCTGGGGTTTGTTACAGTGTTAGGATAGACAGTACCTTCGACAGTGTAGCTGGAGTTTGTTACAGTGTGAGGAGAGACAGCACCTTCAACAGTAGCTGGGGTTTGTTACAGTGTTAGGATAGACAGTACCTTTGACAGTGTAGCTGGAGTTTGTTACAGTGTGAGGAGAGACAGCACCTTCAACAGTAGCTGGGGTTTGTTACAGTGTTAGGATAGACAGTACCTTCGACAGTGTAGCTGGATTTGGTTACAGTGTTAGGATAGACAGCAGCTTCGACAGTGTAGCTGAATTTGGTTACAGTGTTAGGATAGACAGCAGCTTCGACAGCGTAGCTGGATTTGGTTACAGTGTGAGGAGAGACAGCACCTTCGACAGTGTAGCTGGAGTTTGTTACAGTGTTCGGAAAGACAGGGAGCAGAATTCTCTCAGCTCGGGGCGGAGCCGGAGAATTCCCGCGACCGGCGTGAATCGTGCCACACAGACCCGACACCGGGACGCGATTCTCCGCAGAGCAGAGAATGAACGCAATTGACGCAGGTGTGGTTGGCGCGGCGCCGGTCAGCCCCCCCCCCCCGCCCCCGCAGCCCCCCCCCCCCCCCCCGCCCCCGCCAACGTGGCCTGGCAGTGATCGGGTTCCACCGATCAGTGGGCCGGCCGCTCTGTTTGAGGGCCTCCTTTCTTCCGTACTGGCGCCCTTAGCCCTTGCGCGCAATGCGCCGGTGCTATTGCGTATGCGTGCATTGGCGCCAGTGTCACTGCACATGCGCTATCCCATTGCGCCCAGTTCACACCAGGATCAGCAGCTGGAGCGGCTATGTAGGGGCTAGGGTTGCTTATCATGAGGCCGTGTTGATGCCGTTGAGAAACGCAATGGCATTCCTGACGGCGAAAAACACTTAGCCTCAGAATCACACAATCCCGCCCAGCACCTATGGTGGTGTAGCTCGATTTGGTTACATTGTTTGGAAATTCTCTGAAATCCTGGCCAAGTTTTGACACCGGCGTCAAAACCGGTGTGAGCAATGCCGGCATCAATGGGGATCCAGGCCCAGTCATTCTCATCTTTCCCGGGAGCTAGCACTAGTGCTGTGCGCTGCTCCAGCACTGAAAGTCAGCCCTACATGGCTGGTGTGGGTCCGCGCATGCGCACTGCGAATGTCTCGTGCCGCTCCACCCCCCAGCCAGGGACCAAGGTGGAGCCCTATAGGGGCCCGGCGTGGGGGAACATAGGCCACACCCCGGAATGTGCGCGTCAGCCGATCGGATGCCCCCAATCGCGGGCCTGGCCACCATGGAGGCCCCCATCATCGACAGCATCTTCAACAGTGTAGCTGGATTTGGTTAGTGTGTTAGGATAGACAGCACCTTCGATAGTGTAGCTGGATTTGGTTAGCGTGTCTGGATAGACAGCACCTTCGACAGTGTAGCTGGATTTGGTTAGCGTGTCTGGATAGACAGCACCTTCGACAGTGTAGCTGGATTTGGTTAGTGTGTTAGGATAGACAGCACCTTCGACAGTGTAGCTGGATTTGGTTATAGTGTTAGGATAGACAGCACCTTCGACAGTGTATCTGGATTTGGTTACAGTGTGAGGATAGACAGCACCTTTAACAGCGTAGCTGGATTTGGTTACAGTGTTAGGTTAGACAGCAACTTCAACAGTGTATCTGGATTTGGTTACAGTGTTAGGATAGACAGCAGCTTCGACAGTGTATCTGGATTTGGTTATAGTGTTTGGACAGACAGAACCTTCGACAGTTTATCTGGATTTGGTTACAGTGTTCAGAAAGTCAGCAGCTTCGACAGTGTATCTGGATTTGGTTAGTGTGTTAGGAAAGACAGCAGCATCGACAGTGTAGCTGGATTTGGTTACAGTGTTAGGATAGACAGCAGCTTCGACAGTGTAGCTGGATTTGGTTAGTATGTTAGGAAAGACAGTGGGGCTGGATTCTCCGCTTTGCAGACTAAGCTCTGACACCAATGTGGGAATAGCGGCATTTGAAGCCCAGAAAAAACGGCGCAATACCTGCACCGATCCTCCGTCCGGTGGAGGTGGGGGCTAGCAGCCACGCAGCTTTATCTGCAGATATGGCTGGAGAATGGCCAGGTCTGTAGCCGCGCATGCGCGTGGCATCGGTCTGCGCCAGCCGCACCATACAACATGGCGCTGGCCGCACGCGAGCCATCCTGCCAAATAATGTGCCCCAGTAACTCCCCTCCCTAACTCTAGATCACGCTCCAACAGTTCCCCCAGCCCTCACCAAATGCCCCCCCTACCAAACCCACCCCGCACCCCCCCCTCGACTGTGGTGGTGCTGGACTCACCATGTGGGGTTCCCAAAGAAAATACCTGAAGTGTTCCACGCCATCGGGAACTCCACGCATCGGGGTCAGATCATCGGGGAAGTGCCTCAGGTGATGGCCTGAAGCCATCCCAACAGCGCGCCGTTTTTGAAGGGGCTGAGCATCGCAGAAGCGGCGCCCCACCCCGATTTCAGCACAAACGGGGATTGTCCGGCCGAAAGCCAAACGCAATTTTGGCGTTGGCAACCGGAGAATCCCCCCCAACACCTTCAACAGTGTAGTTGGAGTTTATTACAGTTGAGAAAAACAGCACATGCGACAATGTAGGTACAGTTTGTTACAGTGTGAGGAGAGACAGCACCTTCGACAGTGTAGCTGGAGTTTGTTACAGTGTGAGGAGAGACAGCACCTTCAACAGTAGCTGGGGTTTGTTACAGTGTTAGGATAGACAGCAGCTTTGACAGTGTAGCTGGAGTTTGTTACAGTGTGAGGATAGACAGCAGCTTTGACAGTGTAGCTGAATTTGGTTACAGTGTGAGGATAGACAGCAGCTTTGACAGTGTAGCTGGATTTGGTTACAGTGTTAGGATAGACAGCAGCTTTGACAGTGTAGCTGGATTTGGTTACAGTGTTAGGATAGACAGCAGCTTTGACAGTGTAGCTGGATTTGGTTACAGTGTTAGGATAGACAGCAGCTTCGACAGCGTAGCTGGATTTGGTTACAGTGTTAGGATAGACAGCAGCTTCGACAGTGTAGCTGGATTTGGTTACAGTGTTAGGATAGACAGCAGCTTCGACAGTGTAGCTGGATTTGGTTACAGCGTTAGGATAGACAGTACCTTCGACAGTGTAGCTGGATTTGGTTACAGTGTTAGGATAGACAGCAGCTTCGACAGTGTAGCTGGATTGGTTACAGTGTTAGGATAGACAGCAGCTTCGACAGTGTAGCTGGATTTGGTTACAGCGTTAGGATAGACAGCAGCTTCGACAGTGTAGCTGGCGTTTGTTACAGTGTGAGGATAGACAGCAGCTTTGACAGTGTAGCTGGAGTTTGTTACAGTGTGAGGATAGACAGCAGCTTTGACAGTGTAGCTGAATTTGGTTACAGTGTGAGGATAGACAGCAGCTTTGACAGTGTAGCTGGATTTGGTTACAGTGTTAGGATAGACAGCAGCTTTGACAGTGTAGCTGAATTTGGTTACAGTGTTAGGATAGACAGCAGCTTTGACAGTGTAGCTGGATTTGGTTACAGTGTTAGGATAGACAGCAGCTTTGACAGTGTAGCTGGATTTGGTTACAGTGTTAGGATAGACAGCAGCTTCGACAGTGTAGCTGGATTTGGTTACAGTGTTAGGATAGACAGCAGCTTTGACAGTGTAGCTGGATTTGGTTACAGTGTTAGGATAGACAGCAGCTTCGACAGCGTAGCTGGATTTGGTTACAGTGTTAGGATAGACAGCAGCTTTGACAGTGTAGCTGGAGTTTGTTACAGTGTTCGGAAAGACAGGGAGCAGAATTCTCTCAGCTCGGGGCGGAGCCGGAGAATTCCCGCGACCGGCGTGAATCGTGCCACACAGACCCGACACCGGGACGCGATTCTCCGCAGAGCAGAGAATGAACGCAATTGACGCAGGTGTGGTTGGCGCGGCGCCGGTCAGCCCCCCCCCCGCCCCCGCAGCCCCCCCCCCCCCCCCCCGCCCCCGCCAACGTGGCCTGGCCGTGATCGGGTTCCACCGATCAGTGGGCCGGCCGCTCTGTTTGAGGGCCTCCTTTCTTCCGTACTGGCACCCTTAGCCCTTGCGCGCAATGCGCCGGTGCTATTGCGTATGCGTGCATTGGCGCCAGTGTCACTGCACATGCGCTATCCCATTGCGCCCAGTTCACACCAGGATCAGCAGCTGGAGCGGCTATGTAGGGGCTAGGGTTGCTTATCATGAGGCCGTGTTGATGCCGTTGAGAAACGCAATGGCATTCCTGACGGCGAAAAACACTTAGCCTCAGGATCACACAATCCCGCCCAGCACCTATGGTGGTGTAGCTCGATTTGGTTACATTGTTTGGAAATTCTCTGAAATCCTGGCCAAGTTTTGACACCGGCGTCAAAACCGGTGTGAGCAATGCCGGCATCAATGGGGATCCAGGCCCAGTCATTCTCATCTTTCCCGGGAGCTAGCACTAGTGCTGTGCGCTGCTCCAGCACTGAAAGTCAGCCCTACATGGCTGGTGTGGGTCCGCGCATGCGCACTGCGAATGTCTCGTGCCGCTCCACCCCCCAGCCAGGGACCAAGGTGGAGCCCTATAGGGGCCCGGCGTGGGGGAACATAGGCCACACCCCGGAATGTGCGCGTCAGCCGATCGGATGCCCCCAATCGCGGGCCTGGCCACCATGGAGGCCCCCATCATCGACAGCATCTTCAACAGTGTAGCTGGATTTGGTTAGTGTGTTAGGATAGACAGCACCTTCGATAGTGTAGCTGGATTTGGTTAGCGTGTCTGGATAGACAGCACCTTCGACAGTGTAGCTGGATTTGGTTAGTGTGTTAGGATAGACAGCACCTTCGACAGTGTAGCTGGATTTGGTTAGCGTGTCTGGATAGACAGCACCTTCGACAGTGTAGCTGGATTTGGTTAGCGTGTCTGGATAGACAGCACCTTCGACAGTGTAGCTGGATTTGGTTAGTGTGTTAGGATAGACAGCACCTTCGACAGTGTAGCTGGATTTGGTTATAGTGTGAGGATAGACAGCACCTTTAACAGCGTAGCTGGATTTGGTTACAGTGTTAGGTTAGACAGCAACTTCAACAGTGTATCTGGATTTGGTTACAGTGTTAGGATAGACAGCAGCTTTGACAGTGTATCTGGATTTGGTTATAGTGTTTGGACAGACAGAACCTTCGACAGTTTATCTGGATTTGGTTACAGTGTTCAGAAAGTCAGCAGCTTCGACAGTGTATCTGGATTTGGTTAGTGTGTTAGGAAAGACAGCAGCATCGACAGTGTAGCTGGATTTGGTTACAGTGTTAGGATAGACAGCAGCTTCGACAGTGTAGCTGGATTTGGTTAGTATGTTAGGAAAGACAGTGGGGCTGGATTCTCCGCTTTGCAGACTAAGCTCTGACACCAATGTGGGAATAGCGGCATTTGAAGCCCAGAAAAAACGGCGAAATACCTGCACCAATCCTCCGTCCGGTGGGGGTGGGGGCTAGCAGCCACGCAGCTTTATCTGCAGATATGGCTGGAGAATGGCCAGGTCTGTAGCCGCGCATGCGCGTGGCATCGGTCTGCGCCAGCCGCACCATACAACATGGCGCTGGCCGCACGCGAGCCATCCTGCCAAATAATGTGCCCCAGTAACTCCCCTCCCTAACTCTAGATCACGCTCCAACAGTTCCCCCAGCCCTCACCAAATGCCCCCCCCTACCAAACCCACCCCGCAACCCCCCCTCGACTGTGGTGGTGCTGGACTCACCATGTGGGGTTCCCAAAGAAAATACCTGAAGTGTTCCACGCCATCGGGAACTCCACGCATCGGGGTCAGATCATCGGGGAAGTGCCTCAGGTGATGGCCTGAAGCCATCCCAACAGCGCGCCGTTTTTGAAGGGGCTGAGCATCGCAGAAGCGGCGCCCCACCCCGATTTCAGCACAAACGGGGATTGTCCGGCCGAAAGCCAAACGCAATTTTGGCGTTGGCAACCGGAGAATCCCCCCCAACACCTTCAACAGTGTAGTTGGAGTTTATTACAGTTGAGAAAAACAGCACATGCGACAATGTAGGTACAGTTTGTTACAGTGTGAGGAGAGACAGCACCTTCGACAGTGTAGCTGGAGTTTGTTACAGTGTGAGGAGAGACAGCACCTTCAACAGTAGCTGGGGTTTGTTACAGTGTTAGGATAGACAGTACCTTCGACAGTGTAGCTGGAGTTTGTTACAGTGTGAGGATAGACAGCAGCTTTGACAGCGTAGCTGAATTTGGTTACAGTGTGAGGATAGACAGCAGCTTTGACAGTGTAGCTGGATTTGGTTACAGTGTTAGGATAGACAGCAGCTTCGACAGTGTAGCTGGATTTGGTTACAGTGTTAGGATAGACAGCAACTTCGACAGTGTAGCTGGATTTGGTTAGTGTGTTAGGATAGACAGCAACTTCGACAGTGTAGCTGAATTTGGTTACAGTGTTAGGATAGACAGCAACTTCGACAGTGTAGCTGGATTTGGTTACAGTGTTAGGATAGACAGCAACTTCGACAGTGTAGCTGAATTTGGTTACAGTGTTAGGATAGACAGCAGCTTCGACAGTGTAGCTGGCTTTGGTTACAGTGTTAGGATAGACAGCAACTTCGACAGTGTAGCTGGATTTGGTTACAGTGTGAGGAGAGACAGCACCTTCGACAGTGTAGCTGAATTTGGTTACAGTGTTAGGATAGACAGCAACTTCGACAGTGTAGCTGGAGTTTGTTACAGTGTTAGGATAGACAGCAGCTTCAACAGTGTAGCTGGATTTGGTTACAGTGTGAGGATAGACAGCAGCTTCAACAGTGTAGCTGGATTTGGTTACAGTGTTAGGAAAGACAGCAGCTTCGACAGTGTAGCTGGATTTGGTTACAGTGTTAGGATAGACAGCACCTTCGACAGTGTATCTGGAGTTTGTTACAGTGTTAGGATAGACAGCAGCTTCAACGGTGTAGCTGGCTTTGGTTACAGTGTTTGGAAAGACAGCACCTTCGACAGTGTAGCTGGATTTGGTTACAGTGTTAGGAAAGACAGCAGCTTCGACAGTGTAGCTGGATTTGGTTGCAGTGTTAGGATAGACAGTACCTTCGACAGTGTAGCTGGATTTGGTTACAGTGTTAGGAAAGACAGCAGCTTCGACAGTGTAGCTGGATTTGGTTACAGTGTTAGGATAGACAGCAGCTTCGACAGTGTAGCTGGATTTGGTTACAGTGTTAGGATAGACAGCACCTTCGACAGTGTATCTGGAGTTTGTTACAGTGTTAGGATAGACAGCAGCTTCAACGGTGTAGCTGGCTTTGGTTACAGTGTTTGGAAAGACAGCACCTTCGACAGTGTAGCTGGATTTGGTTACAGTGTTAGGAAAGACAGCAGCTTCGACAGTGTAGCTGGATTTGGTTGCAGTGTTAGGATAGACAGCAGCTTCGACAGTGTAGCTGGATTTGGTTGCAGTGTTAGGATAGACAGCAGCTTCGACAGTGTAGCTGGATTTGGTTGCAGTGTTAGGATAGACAGCAGCTTCGACAGTGTAGCTGGATTTGGTTACAGTGTTAAGATGGACAGCAGCTTCGACAGTGTAGCTGGATTTGGTTGCAGTGTTAGGATAGACAGCAGCTTCGACAGTGTAGCTGGATTTGGTTGCAGTGTTAGGATAGACAGCAGCTTCGACAGTGTAGCTGGATTTGGTTACAGTGTTAAGATGGACAGCAGCTTCGACAGTGTAGCTGGATTTGGTTACAGTGTTAAGATGGACAGCAGCTTCGACAGTGTAGCTGGAGCTGTTACTGCGTTAGGATAGACAGCAGCTTCGACAGTGTAGCTGGATTTGGTTACAGTGTTAGGATAGACAGCAGCTTCGACAGTGTAGCTGGAGCTGTTACTGCATTAGGATAGACAGCAGCTTCGACAGTGTAGCTGGATTTGGTTACAGTGTTAGGAAAGACAGCAGCTTCGACAGTGTAGCTGGAGTTGTTACTGCGTTAGGATAGACAGCAGCTTCGACAGTGTAGCTGGCTTTTGTTACAGCATTAGGAAAGGATTAGGCAGTGGATGAATTTGAAAGCAAATATTGGACTTTTAAGTGAGCTGTTGCTGGAGTGGAAACCAATACTGTACAAATGTGAATGGTGCATATTAGGCTATAGGTAGCAGAGGTTTAGTTGAAGTAACATTCACGGAGGAGAAATTAGAGTTATAGGAAAGATAATATACCAAGAGATTTCTCATTGAAGTATAGAAGACTAGAAGATTGTAGGTGGTATGTGATGAAATGTATAGTGTTGTTACCAAGAATGAACGGAGATGTTCGGCAAAAGTTGTTCAAATAGATAGTTATTGCAGGATGGTATAACATAGCTGAGACAGCAAAGACTGGATAAATAATTGAGGCAGATCATACAGATCCAAAAGAAGATTAAACTATAAATATTCATTTGGGCTTTCTGTAGCAAACAGTCAACAAAGATATGCTAAACTTTCTTCTGTATTTTAACTTTCCATGGTTGTACTATTCTTAATTAGTGAGCAATTATTCCACAGATTTAGTTGTACTACCTTCCAAGAAGATATCTGTATTCATGTCAGTAAATGTGGTTATCAGCAGTACTCAGTACCATAAACATCAATATTTTCTCTGCATTTTATCTGCCTTGCTGAGCCCAGTAACTATAGCAAATTTGTCTTAAGTGTCTGCTTTGGACACTGCATGAAAGCTAATTTGCTTGCTTCTCCTGAAATGGAAGGACTGCAGAACCAAGTTGTGATATCAAGTACAACTGTGAATATGTTGGTTAAATGGGAAATAGTAATTATTTGCATTTAATTAATAAATGCTGATCATCACTAAGATTAATAACAAGGGTAAAAATGCATTGTTGTGATCAGGTGATCTGTAAAGATGCAATTTCATAGACCTCATTAGTGAATACAAAAGGTATTCATCAGTAAGAATTGTACAGCAGCCTCATAAGTGTAACTTGCTCCCAAAATGTCTTTGCCGAGGCTCTGTTCTCATCAAGGGGTGATTTCACACTCCACAGCCTTTTTCGGTCTCTGAGAGGGTACTAGACACATACTCTATCAGCCTTTCAAATCCGTTGCCCGTGTCATGGGACAACACCACACCAACATCATATGGAGAGGCATCACAAATCAATATAATTTCTTCAGATGGATCGGTGTATTAACAGTATTGAGGAAGGCAGGAAATTTACAAATTTCATTTTAACAGGATGTGGGGTTTGCTGGTTAAGTCTGTATTTGTTGCCATCCCTAATTGCCCTTGAGAAGGTGGTGGTGACCTGCCTTCTTGAACCGCTGGAATCCATGTGGTGTAGGTACACCCACTGTGTTACTGGGAAGAGAGTTCTTAGATTTTGACCCAGTGACAGTGAAGGAATGGCGAAAAATGTTCAAGTCAGGGTGGTGAGTGACTCAGAGGGGAACTTCCAAGAGGTGGCGTTCCCATGTATCTGCTGCCCTTGGCCTTCTTGATGGTAATAATCATGGGTTTGGAAGGTGCTGCCTAAGGAGCCTTGATGAGTTCCTGCAGTACATCTTGTAGATGTTACACACTGCTGTTACTGTGTGTTGGTGGTGGAGGGTGTGAATTTTTGTGGAAGGGGTGCCAATCAAATGGGTTGCTTTGTCCTGGATGGTGTTGAGTTTCTTGCGTGTTGTTGGAGCTGCACCCATCCAGGCAAGTGGGGAGTACTCCATTACACTCCTGACTTGTGCCTTGTAGGTTGTTGTCAGGCTTTGGGGGGGGGGGGGGGGGGGGGGGGGGGGGAGTGTGGGGGGGGGGGGGTCAGGAGGTAAGTTACTCACCGCAGGATTCCTAGCCTTTGACCTGCTCTTGTAGCCGCAGTATTAATATGGCTAGTCCACTTCAGTTTCTTCTCAATTGAAACCCCCAGGATGTTGGTAGTGGGGGATCCAGTGATGGTAATGCCACTGAATGTCAGAGGGTGATGGTTAGATCCTCTCTTGTAGGAGATGGTCATTGCCTGGCACTTGTGTGACACAAATGTAATTTGCCTCTTGTCAGCCTAAGCCTGGTTATTGCCCAGATCTTATTGCTTTTGCATGTGGACTGCTTCAATGTCTAAGGAGTCGTGAATGGTGTTCAACATTGTGCAGTAATCCGCAAATATCCCTACTTCTGACCTTATGATGGAAGGGAGGTCATTGTTGAAGCAGCTGAAGATGGCTGGGCCTAGGACACTAGCCTGGGGGCTCCTGCAGTGATGCCTGGGACTGAGATGACTGACCTCCAACAACCGCAACCATCTTCCTTTGTACCAGGTATGACTTCAACCTCCGGAGAGTTCCCCCCCCCCCCCCCCCCCCCCCCCCGTTTCCATGGACTCCAATTTTGCTAGAGCTCCTAGGTGCAATACTCAATAAAATGCTGACATAATGTCAAGGACGGACACTCACCCCTCACCTCTAGAGTTCAGCTGTTTTGTCCATGTTTGAACCAAAGCTGGAATGAAGTCAGGAGCTGAGTGACCCTGGCAGAACCCAAACTGAGTGTCCGTGAGCAGGTTAGTGCTAACTAAGTGGAACTTGATAGCACTATTTATGACTTCTTCAATCAATTTACTCTTGATTGAGAGTATACTGATAGGGCGGTAATTGGCTAGGTTGGGTTTGCCCTGTTTGTTGTGTACAGGACACACTTGGGCAAATGTTCTCTTTGCCGGATAGATGCCACTATTATAGCTGTATTGGAACTGCTTCGTTAGGGGTGGGACAAGTTCTGGAGCAAAGGTACACTGCAACACATGGTAGTCCGTGTAGCAGACTCTCCATCACCCTTTGGAATATTGGACATGACAAAGACATGCCAAAAGGCAGGTGCGTGCACTGGAGTCAACCTTAGTGTGTGCTTGTCATGATATACCCCCGGGAAACGTCACCTAATTCGAGTTGCTGGTGTGCATGACTCATATACAACTGTGTAAGATTGACCTCCTGCCAGCTTTGTGTACAGGTCTTCAATTCTTGGGCTTGGATATTTATCCAGCTTGGCAGCCTGATTAACTGTTATTCTATAATCGCCACAAATGTCGATAGTCTTATCCATTTTCAATACGGGGACTATAATTGTTGCCCTTTCTGAGAAATGAACTGGCTGGATAATGCCTCGTGTTTCCAACCTACTTAATTCAGTATTCGCTTTCTCATGTAAGGGACATTGTACCTGTTGTGCCCTAAAGAATCGGGGATTCGCCTCTGGATCCACATAAATCAGCTTGAAGCGCTTTGATTTTCCCCTAATCCCTAATCACAGAAGACACTCTTGTATTTTCTTATCAGTTTGGGAAGTCCCACTTCCTGCACTTGAAAAATCTCAGCTAATTCAATTTTATTTCTTTAAAACAATACTGACTGAGAAGGCTTCACCTCTCACTGTTCTCACTGGGTAGACTGTTGTCCTAGCTTACAGGTGCCATTGTGGCGTCATTTAGTTTTATTGCTTCTCCCATATAAATCTTCAACTCAGCAGAAGCGTTCTTCAAATTCAATGGTTGGATTCTCTCTCTTAGGTATTGAAATATATGCTCGCCCCAAAACAGTAACAGTAATAGGGTCTATCTTGCTTGTTTTTAGATTAAACAGAAAGTGAATACCGGATTCACTGGGGCTAAGCTCTTCCACATTGTATAATTATAACAACTTGGTTGATGGATTACTCGCCAATCTTGACTTAGCTCTGAACTGTTTTATCAAATATCCTATTTTGTGACAATAAAAATACTCAGCCTCCTTAAACCGACATGATTCAGGATTGTGGTTACCTCTACATCGGTAACATTCCACTTTAAGCATTATTATTCGGTAGCCTATTCTGTACCTTTTTGTTTTCCTGATAGCTGAAATTGTTTCTAACTTCATGGCTGCTTCAACAGTTTTGGTCCCACACCTACCTGCAGGCTCGTTTCCAAACTGGTGAATGGCGCCATTTTGTGCACTCTTGCACTCTTATGTACCTTTATTCAGTGCTTTCCATGGTCAGTGTTTTTTCCATTGCTCATTTAAAAAGTAAAATCTGTAAGCAATCTGCATTGACTAGTATTGTTGATCACACCACAGACTAACCTATCCCATAACATGTCATTTAGGGTGGCTCCAAAATCACAATACTCTGATAATTGCTTCAGTTTTGCAAAGTAAGTCGCGACTGATGCACCTGGAGATATCACCCTCGAATTAAACTTGAACTGTGGAGTATGACTGATAGTTGAGGTTGCAATTTTGCTGTCACTAAATCCACAAACTCACTGAATGATATAGAATTGGGTGTTTGGGACAGTAAAACTTTGAAAAAGGTTCTAGGTCTGAGTTCCACAAAAGCCAAGGAGAATTGCTTTGTGTTTTGCTTCCTCCCTATTTTGTTTGATTGGAAGTAATACCAAGGCACTCAATGCATTTTGTTCAGTCCTCTGTGGAAGAGTCAAATGGGTCTATTCATCCAAAGAGGAATTCTGGTGAATTTACAGACTTCAATAAAAACAGGATACTCATAGGTTTCGCACCAGACGCAATGGTCAGGATAACTTATCATTATCGCCAAATGTAAAGCTGCACTTTCACAGACTTCATTACTATTTAGAAAAGGTAGTTATTAATAAGAACTGTACAGCAGCCTCATGGCTGTAGCTAGCTCCCAAAATGTCTCTGCCTCTGAGTCTTTTGTACCGTGGGGAGATTCCATGCTCAGAGTCCCAGTAGGTCACACAGGCTATGTGACCCTTACTCTGCTGTGTTGCCCTTAAAAGGACAATCACCACACGATCCAAAATTGTGACACAGAGTTTGTGAAACTTTGCTGTTTTAGCAAGTTTATGTGAGGTGAACTTTAGGTTAGAACACTCAGAATTTCTCTTTTTCATTTGAAAATTATACAGATCCTTTTATAGTCTTCCTTTCTCGTAAATGTTATTTAAAACAAACCTTTTTTAGACATTTCTGTCAGGAATCATACAATGAGGTCATTAGTTTGAAAAGGTACTATTTAGTGTTTGTATTATTATTGTTCCCTGAACTGTTGAAGACACTCCTTCAATGTTGTCCTTGGGAATTATTTTAAGATCTTTTTGGCATGTTTTATTTTTCACAACCTTGTGATAATCACACCTTACTTGCACACCATGAAAGCACTGAACCCAAGATGCTGCATCAATGAATACGAGTTAAAATGACACTATAGTGATTTAAATAACAAGCGATAATAGATTTGGAAAACAATATGCATTTTTTGAACAGGGAAGTGGAAGTTGTTGCTATTCGTCAAAAGACATTGTTGAAGGGATTTTCCATTTCAATGAAAATCCAGCAGAACATCAGCCACACAGGTTTTTAATTTGCCCAATTAACCTGCCTCACTTGAGCCATGTTGGTAGGATTCTGGTGTTTTTTTCCCTCTTGGACATTGGAGACCTAATTGAGGAAGGACAGAAAAATTGGTCAGTGCAGCCCTCAGATGCCACCACCTGTGCAATGGGCCAGCTCCAGGCAAGTCAGCTCAAGGGGATTGCATATCTTAATTTGTGGAGTTGGACACTATTGCTCACTAATAAATTATATTCTTTAACACGGAATTGTGAGATCTTAATGAACACCCACTGATAAAAGCAACTCTTGATGTCAGTTATCTGCTGCCACATGCCCCTGTCACTATTGCGTGCATAGTGGAATCTATGACATGATTCCATCATTGTCATAATATTTGGTGATATCCTCTTGTATTTACATGAATGTAGATAAAAATGATCGTCTCTCTGGAAAATAACCAAAAAGTGATAGTTACAGGTGGGTATTTGGCAGCACCATTCCGCAATTGCTTTCCCACTCCAGATCCAACAGGAAGACGATAGATTTAAAACTGAATAATGGGTCTCATAATCAAAGCTCAACTAGAATATTTGTTTCTCTGTGAAATGAGATCAGCATATCTAAACAGGGTAAATTCTGCACACCTTTTTTGTTCATCACTCTATTAAGATTAATGCAGACCAGTGCACTGGCAGCTATTGTCTCCAAACAATAATCACAGATGTAATCTATAAACCAGTGTCTATTTTTTATTACCAGTTTCAGTTGATTACATTGTGACCTCGTTTGTTCTTTGGCTGAATGCGATAGCAATGATCTTTGGCGCATTTCCAATATTCATGTTCGCTCTCTTTGTTCCATCCTGTCTGTACTAGAATTTATTACTGGTGTTTGGGACTTAAACAGCATGTGAAAGAAATGAGTTCTCCATCTGGGAAACATGATTGATTACCTTGGTTACCAATAAAATGATGGACTGGAGGGCTGATAAAAGGACATTTTTTTCATTGTCAAAAAATAACAACATTAAATATCGAATCACAGAATTATAGAATGAATTACAGAATTGTATCACTGCGAGAGGCTATTTAGTTCATCATGCTCAACTCTAAGGTAGAGCCAATCAACTGGCTCCTCATCCCCTCACTATCCCCATAGTGCTGAAAATGTTCATCCTTAAAGTATTTATCCAATTGCCTTTGGAAAGTTACTCATCAATCTGCTTCAACCATTCTTTCAAACAGTGCGTTCCAGATTTGCAATTTGCCTATTTCAAATAATTGTTTCCTCATGTCGCCTCGGGGTCTTTTTTCTAACTCCCTAAATCTCTTCCTCCTGGGTCAGAATTGTTCCAATGGCATGGTTCCCTACCCCACTACATGAGAGGTTGGCAGGAAACACAACCCATCAATCAGGGGTGCCCCTGGCTATTGAGTGGTTGGCGGCAGACCTTCTGCCCCTCATACATATGGAGGTCCCACCTCAGAGAGATGCTGGCTGGTCTGATTAGGAGTCAGGTCAGTAGTCCCAGCAGTGTTAAAGGGAGCGATGGCCACTACTGGGTTAGTCCCTGGTGTCAAAGTGTCAAAGACCCAGGACACACTGCTGTCCAGGGTCTTGTGGCAAGGAAAGGAGGGGATAGCCTGGGGAGGTGGGGCCGAGGAAAGTGAAGAGCACCATGAGGGCAACACTGTGGGCAGATGTTTACAGCCCGTCATGGAAGGAGCAGGGCTGGCAATATCTGGTGAATCGTTCAAAGTTTCATTGAATTAGGCGGGGCCAAACACAAACTAACTGAGTGGGAGTTCGGTGGTGCAGAGGTTGATGCTGATCTCATAAGAGTGCCTGGATTGGAGACACCATCACCCACCAATGGCACCACCCAGCACCCCCCTCCCCACCCCCGACCCACACCTCTCCCATTTTTCGTGGAGGAAAGTTTGAAACTTCAGCTGCTCTCTGTGTGAAGAAGAGTTTCCTAGCTTCACCCAGAAAGTCTGGCTCTATGTTTTTGTTACAATGGCCTCCAGTCCTCAACTCCCCAGATGGAGGAAATAGTTACTCCCAATCTGTCCTGTCTGTTCCCCTTAATATCTTGAAAATTTCAATCAAACCATTCCTCAACCTTCTGAACATCAGGGAATTATGAGGTTGTTTAAATTCTCCTCATAACCTAATTCTTAGTGTAGCCACCTGAGGTGGCCACTTCCCAATTCCAAAATGTATTGGAGAAATCGATTGAAACGATTGGGACATGGTCCAATTAATTGGAACCGGATCCGGGGACCGCCCAAAAGGGCGCAAAACCCCTGGGGACTATAGAGTCCCTAAGTTCAGTTCACTCTCTGGGCAGGCTCTCTTGGCAGCTCTAAAAGAACTCTTGACCGTGACTCTCAACAAGGAGAGACCTGCCTAGCAGCTGCACCAACCAAGTAAGTCTCCAGTCAACGCACGCTACGAGATAGGCGCTCCTAGCTACTATTCCATACCAGCTTGAAACCTGCAGACTCAGAACCGGACAAAGGCCATTGTTCCTCTGCCCTGGTGGGACATTTGAAAGCTAAGTATAGGCCTTTAGTTGTAGTGATAGTCTAGTAAGTAGAGTTTTATGCATGAGTAGTGATGAGTAGTGATTGACTGTGTGTATAATAAATGTGTTTTGATTTGAAACTTACTAACTGGTGTATTGAGTTATTGATCAGCACTTGGCTTTGAACCTTGTGGTGGTATCAGAAAGATACCTGGCGACTCTAGAGCAAAGGTTATTAAAACAGAGCAATTAAGTAAAAGCAACTTCCCAATTCCAAAATGGATGCCCGCAAAGAAGGCAGGGAAAATTGGCCAGGCACAGGAAAACAAGCAGGTGCAAGGTTTCCTGTGTATTAAGACTTGCAGAACCCAGACAGAACCGAAACCAGTAGCCATCTACATACTAATGAGCAATCCCCAGAAACAATTAGAAACATTGAAGCAATCGGGACCAAACCAGACTCCCCGGCGCCAGCGGGAGCCAGGACAAAGGAAGGCCAACGGACACATAGGGCCCGCCCAACGATCAGGGAACAGCTCCAGTATTGGAGAAATCGATTGAAACGATTGGGACATGGTCCAATTAATTGGGACCAGGTCTGGGGTCCGCCCAAAAGGGCGTGAAACCCCGGGGGACTATAAAGTAGAGTCCCCAAGTTCAATTCACTCTCTTGGCAGGCTCTCTTGGCAGCTCTAAAAGAACTCTTGACCGTGACTCTCAACCAGGAGAGACTTGCCTAGCAGCTGCACCAACCAAGTATGTCTCCAGTCAACGCACGATACGAGATAGGCCCTCCTAGCTACTGTTCCATACCAGCTTGAAACCTGCAGACTCAGAACCGGACAAAGGCCATTAGTTATAGTGATAGTCTAGTAAGTAGAGTTTTATGCATGAGTAGTAATTGTCTGTGTGTATAATAAATGTGTTTTTATTTGAAACTTACTAACTGGTGTATTGAGTTATTGATCAGCATTTGGCTTTGAACCTCGTGGTGGTATCAGAAAGATATCTGGCGAATCTAGAGCAAAGGTTATTAAAACAGAGCAATTAAGTAAAAGCCCACCGAGCAACATTAGGGCCTAGATATCCCCAAAGCATTGAAGTCCCTCACCCTAAGTAGCATGTTTGTCAACTACTTTGCAACCGCACTAAGGCTTTACTGTTCTTCCAAATGTGTAGGTTCAGAATTAAGCATAATCCTCCATCTGTGTTTTATAAAGATTTAGAATGACTTATTTACTTTTGTACTCTATGCCTTTATTAATACAGCCGTCTCAATTTATTTTGGGCCTTCAAAGTTTGAACACAATTGCAAGTCTCCGTGCTTCTGCACCCACTTGAAAATTGTGAGCACGATTCAACTGAAAGGAAACAAAGCCCCCCAGCAAGCACTATTCGCCACGTGTTCCCGACGCTTGTCTTGCCGAGAATCACAATGCCACTCACGTTAAATAAGGGGCCTCAGCAGGGAGCGCATGGCTGAGGCCACAAATAGCATCGCTTACTACACCGAGGAGCTCTGCTCGCAGGAGCTCCAGTTGGCATTGCCAGGGTGCCAGGCTGGCACTGCTGGAGTGCCCTCAGGGCACCCCTCATCGACTGGAAACCCGTGCGCTGTCGATGGAATCGGAATATCCCGCCGGTGTGAACAGCTGGTAAATTCCACCTTGTTTGGGTGGACCGGTGTGGATCTCATCCAAAAAGCTGCTGGGAAACACCCTTCCAAACACGCCCAAAATGACACTTTGGGCAGGATTCTCCGGCCGCGTCTGCCCGCCGACTGGAGAATCCTGCCCGAGATCAAAGGACTTTTCCATTGTCTGCATCTCGCCTTTCGTGATCTTCCGGCGGGCAGGGAAGAATCAGCCAGCCCTTAGAAATTCTTTGGTTGAATTCCACCTCCCCCATCTCTTGATATTGCCCAGCGCTGCACCAAAGGCAGAGGTAGACTCTCTTGGCTCCCTGACAGCCAAATTGACCCAGTATCACTGTAGTGTGATCAAGCGTCTGGAGTTGAAATACTCCCTGACCAGCTTCACCAACTGGTCAATTGACTTTGTGTCAGGAGCCTCCAGAGATGTCAAATTCCTTATAAGGTTGTGGTTTGGTGGCCCACAAACTGTTCGTAGGATAACTTTCTGCTTATCCTCCCCCATCATTTTATTTGCCGTGAAAAAGTAATGGAGTCACTCAATATACTGGTTCCAGTCTTCCGCCTCCTGATTGAAAGGGTCCAACTTTCCAACCATGGTCAATTTTCACTGACTGTTCTCTTGTACCGTCGCTGCTTTCCGACTCTGTGTTCAATTTGGAGGCTTTCCTTCTCCCCATCGAGTTTGATGACAGCGGCTTGCGATCGATCCGATTTATACTCGTCATCAAAGTGGTGGCTCAAGGCAATATCAGTACACAGTAGTAATGAAGAATCAAATGTTAATGGCAACTAACAAGGGGAACCTATGCACAATCTCTGATATAGGTGTTAACACTCTGGCTCCCATGCTCATTCTGACCAGAGTACCGCTGGTCACTCTTGGTCAGGGTTTGGGCACTCCTGCATGATAGGCCCCCGAGCCAGTCACGTGGACCATGAGGGCATGCCTCTTAAAGGGGCCACTCCACCACAATTATGACCGCCAACTATCTGTACCTAGCTTCACCCGTGTCCACTTCATGAAGTCAAACAGTGCAAAAGACATTCGGACTGCCCCGTGCCCCCTTCTTCAAGCTGGCTGCGCGGGCCACACAGATGTTTAAAAAGGGCATGAAGAAGCAGACCACGGGATCCATGGAAACAAATTTGGCACGGTTCCTATTCAGCTATCGCACCACGCCACAAATAATGACTGGAGTGGTGCCGACGACACTATAGATGGACTGAAGGCTGAGGACCTGCATTAGCCTGACATTCCTTGATATTAGCGGGAAAGTGGAGAGGGATAGTGTCATGTGAAAGTACCTTTAAGAAATGCGTGTACCTTTAAGAAATGGGTGTTTGAGAAATGGGTGTTTAAGAAATGGATGTTTATAGAAATATCTGTAGTGGATGTACCTTTAAGAAATGGGTGTTTATCAGTGAAGTCAGAGTGTGGGTGGAGCAGGGCTGTCAGTCTGCTTTACTTTCGCTTTCGGCTGTTTGCTACAGGGTGTGTTTGGTTTTGTTTTAGACTTGGAGCTGCCTCCAGCAAGACAAGGTGTGATTCTGATTTATTTCTGTATGAAAGGAATGTCTTCAGATCACTTGCTAATTTAACAGTGATAACTGCTCTCAGTAGTGAATTTAAACCTGAAATGAAAAAATGAAATGAAAATCGCTTATTGTCACGAGTTCAAATGAAGTTACTGTGAAAAGCCCCTAGTCGCCACATTCCGGCACCAGTTCAGGGAGGCTGTTACGGGAATTGAACCATGCTGCTGGCCTGCTTGGTCTGCTTTCAAAGCCAGCGAATTAGCCCTGTGCTAATCAGTCCCTGTGATCTCTGTGTCAAAAAGAGTCTTTTGTCTTATGGTTGTTAAAAGGAAAGTTGAAGGATTACTTAGAGTGTTGTAGTCTTTGGGGGTTGTATTTGAATTGATGGTTGCAAAGATGTTCACTGTATGTTTTAAAAAGGTCAACTGAGTTCATAGAATAAACATTGTTTTGCTTTAAAAAATACTTTTCCATTTCTGCTGCACCACACATGTCGAGTGGGCTGTATGCTCCCCATAACCATAATCGAGTAAAAGCTGTGGGTCAGGTGAACTCTATGATACACTTTAGGGTTCTCTAAACCCTGGCCCAGAACAACAGGTTCTCCAGAAACAATACCACAGCAGATGGACGCAGGCCAGATGTTTTTGGCTAGAGGACACGGTAAATGTCCAGAACTTTAGAGAAGGTGCCTGGTGGAAAACAGGGGCTATGGTGTAAAGGACTGGACCGGTGTCGTGCACGGTGAAAACCAAGGAGTGGACAGTGCGAAAGCAGATGAAACACCTTAAAAGCAGAGAACCTGTACCAGGACTGGCCCTGACGGATGAGTGAGCTTTTCATCCCTTCAACCCGTCAACCAAGGACCAAGGGGCAACATCCCCCAGAGGCCAGGACACAGAGATGCACGAGGTGGAAGACTCAATGTCAGACATGGAGAGACAAGCGTCCATAGTTTCGGACAACAGTTTGACCACGGCGCAGTCACTGACAGAAACCCCCAGATGATCAGTGCGGAGGCAATGCTCCCAAATGCGTTACACATCCCTCTCCCGACCAAACCCGCTGGAAGCTCAACCGCAGGCAAAATGAAGAGGTAGCCCTCCTTAAACCTCCACGACAGGGGGGCTTGCAGACTTCGGGGGCAAGGGATGTAATAACCTCCTCGAAACCCACGGGAATGACCCCATTTAACTTCCTGTGGGGCGTGTGGAATACAAGCTCCCCCGCTCAGTTCGATTCGTTTAATGGGACAGATAAAAGCCAGCGAGGGATGGAACTGGCACTTTTGGAAGGTCCTGGCTGGTTTGGATATACTCGTCACCGTTTTGTGGCTTTGCTTTGGCTCGTTGAATAAATCTTTCTATTTGAATCCTTCTAGGGATCCTGTGATTGTAATAACATGGAAAGCACCACATAAATCCAGATGATTGCTTTGTTTTTGTCTTTCAATACGGAGTAAAGCAGGTCAAGCTGTGATTGTGATGCTTCTTAAAATCCTTCTCACATAAGGTATTCATATCCCATTGTGATCTAACTAGGGGGAACGAGGAATACCGTCGCAACAGTTATTGAGAAAAGAAGCCTTCACCAAAACAACTGGCAAAATGGTTTTATGATTTCTCTCTGTAGATGATGGGATACGAGGCAGACATATACATGTACAAAATATGAAAAACAGGATATTCGGTCACTCAAGCCAGTTCTACCTTTGACCAAGGTCATCATTAATCTGTTTGCGTTTCGAGTTCTATATTCTCAAAATCTCAGTTTCTCCATCTCCAATGGTCATAGATGCAGATAAGCCAATTAATTTCCATGGCCTCTTTCTCTGATGATGTCAGCTGCACTATCTGCAGCAGGAAAGAACTGATCTATTAGTGGCTGGAAGGCATGTCCTCACCTAATAGAGGCAGTGCACGTGACGAGGTTAGCAAACAATGGCAGGGTGCTTCACACTGCATACAGATAGAGATGAATAGTGGGGGTGGATAGTGAAATGGGGAAATACGAAGTATAGTGAAAAGAACAATGGGTCGTCTCCAACATTAAATGGGTGCAAAAAATAAAGTAATGGAGTACACTTAACAATAACAGTGATGTTCAGGGTGGGCAATATAGGATGTATGTGATACTGCAACTGTACTCACCTTTCCTGAACTAATTAAACCTTTACCCTGCTTCCCAAACTGAATTCAGGTGCGGGCCACAATAGACCTGTTGATGACCTCCTCAATCCTCCCTGGTGGAACCAGCTGGGGAAGATTATCACCTTTGCACTTTTTACCTGCACTCAATAATACACCAGGTGGGGCATCATTAAAACAGGGAATATCTTAATAAATTATGTCCATTTGATAAGTTTGCCATTTCCAAAACCTCCCAACTCCTTCACATTCCATCTTTACATTAATTTAATAATCTTTATCGTCACAAGTAGGATTGCATTAACACTGCAATGGTGGGTTTCACCCCCAGAACCCAAAGATGTGCAGGTTAGGTGGATTGGCCACACTAAATTGCCTCTTAATTGGAAAAAAAAGAATTGGGAAAAAAAAACTACATTTTTTGTAAAAAGCACTGCAATGAAGTTACTGTGAAAAGCCCCTCGTCACCTCATTTTGGTGCCTGTTTGGGTACACTGAGGGAGAATTCAGAATATCCAATTCACTTATTTAGCTCTTTACATCAGCAAATTCAGATTTTGCCTTGTAGGTATGACCCACATTGGAAATTTCTAACCATTTATACAGTGGTGTTCTCTAGCGATCAGTATTGGGTCCACAGTTGTTTTGATTATATATTCATGAGCTGGATTTGAGGATTTAGGGCATATTTGCAAAGTCTGGAAATGACACAAATTTGGAAGCAGCTCACCGCCGTGATCTACCTGGCCGGCAATGCTCGCGAGACCGAACGCGATTTCGCGAGACGTTGCGATGTAAATTCCGCCCATTGTGGACGGGATCACTTTTTAGCAAATCTGCATATCAAAGAACAAAGAACAAAGAAAAGTACAGCACAGGAACAGGTCCTTCGGCCCTCCAAGCCTGTGACGACCGTGCTGCCCGTCGAAACTAAAAACTTCAACACATCCTGGGTCCGTATCCCTCTATTCCCATCCTATTCATGTATTTGTCAAGATGCCCCTTAAATGTCACTATCGTCCTTGCTTCCGCCACCTCCTCCGGCAGCGAGTTCCAGGCACCCACTACCTTCTGTGTAAAAAAACTTGCCTTGTCCATCTCCTCTAAACTTTGCCCCTTGCACCTTAAACCTATGCCCCTGAGTAATTGACCCCTCTACCCTGGGAAAAAGCCTCTGACTATCCGCTCTGTATATGCCCCTCATAATTTTGTAGACCTCTATCAGGTTCCAGTGAGAACAAACCGAGTTTATTCAACCGCTCCTCAAAGCTAATGCCCTCCATACCAGGCAACATCCTAGTAAATCTCTTCTGCACCCTCTCTAAAGCCTCCACCTCCTTCTGGTAGTGTGGCGACCAGAATTGAACACTATACCCCAAGTGTGGCATAACTAAGGTGCTATACAGCTGCAACATGATTGCCAATTCTTACACTCAATGCCCCGGCCAATGAAGGCAAGCATGCCGTATTCCTTCTTGACTACCTTCTCCATCTGTGTTGCCCCTTTCAGTGACCTGTGGACCTGTACACCAAGTTCTCTCTGACTGTCAATACTCTTGAGGGTTCTATCATCCACTGTATATTCCCTACCTGTATTCGACGAAAATGCATTACCTCACATTTGTCCAGATTAAATTCCATCTGCCATCTCTCCGCCCAAGTCTCCAAACAATCTAAATCCTCATTGCTATCCTTTGTGTCCTCTGCAAACTTACTAATCAGACCAGTAACATTTTACTCCAAATCATTTACATATACTACGAACAGCAAAGGTCCCAGGACTGATCCCTGCGGAACAGCACTAGGCACAGCCCTCCAATCAGAAAAGCACCCTTCCATTGCTACTCTCTGCCTTCTATGACCTAGCCAGTTCTGTATCCATCTTGCCAGCTCACCCCTGATCCCGTGTGACTTCACCTTTTGTACCAGTCTACCATGACGGACCTTGTCAAAGGCCTTACTGCAGTCCATATAGACAACATCCACTGCCCTACCTGCATCAATCAGCTTTGTGACCTCTTCGAAAAACTCGATCAAGTTAGTGAGACACGACCTCCCCTTCACAAAACCATGCTGCCTCTCGCTAATACGTTCATTTGCTTCCAAATGGGAGTAGATCCTGTCTCGAAGAATTCTCTCCAGTAATTTCTGTACCACTGATGTAAGGCTCACTGGCCTGTAGTTCCCTGGATTATCCTTGCTACCCTTCTTAAAATAAGGAACAACATTGGCTATTCTCCAGTCCTCCGGGACATCACCTGAAGACAGTGAGGATCCAAAGACTTCTGTCAAGGCCACAACAATTTCCTCTCTAGGCTCATTCAGTATTCTGGGGACTGGGGCCTTATCAGGCCCTGGGGAATTATCTACCTTAATATTTTTCAAGACGCTTAACACCTCGTCTTTTTGGATCTCAATGTGACCCAGGCTATCTGCACACCCTTCTCCAGACTCAACATCCACCAATTCCTTCTCTTTGGTGAATACTGATGCAAAGTATTCATTTAGTACCTCGTCCATTTCCTCTCGCTCCACACATAGTTTCCCTTGCCTATCCTTCAGTGGGCCAACCCTTTCCCTGGCTACTCTCTTGCTTTTTATGTATGTGTAAAAAGCCTTGGGATTTTCCTTAACCCTATTTGCCAACGACTTTTCGTGATCCCTTCTAGCCCTCCTGACTCCTTGCTTAGGTTCCTTTCTACTTTCCCTAAATTCCACAAAAGCTTCGTCTGGTCCCAGCCTTCTAGTCCTGACAAATGCCTCCTTTTTCTTTTTGACGAGGCCTACAATATCTCTCGTTATCCAAGGTTACCTAAATTTGCCATATTTACCCTTCTTCCGCACAGGAACATGCCAGTCCTGAATTCCTTTCAACTGACATTTGAAAGCCTCCCACTTGTCAGATGTTGGTTTACCCTCAAACATCCGCCCCCAATCTAGGTTCTTCAGTTCCTGCCTAATATTGTTATATTTAGCCTTCCCCCAATTTAGCATATTCACCCTAGGACCACTCTTATCCTTGTCCACCAGCACTTTAAAACTTAGTGAATTATGGTCACTGTTCCTGAAATGCTCCCCTACTGAAACTTCTGCCACCTGGCAGGGCTCATTCCCCAATACCAGGTTCAGTACAGCCCCTTCCCTAGTTGGACTATCTACATATTGTTTTAAGAAGCCCTCCTGGATGTTCCTTACAAACTCTGCCCCGTCTAAGCCCCGAGCACTAAGTGAGTCCCAGTCGATATTGGGGAAATCTGTCCACCTATCTGCTCCTCTAACTCCCGCTGGCTGTTGCGAGGCCTTTAGTAAACCCCCAACATTGTGACTGCACCCTTCTTATTCCTGATCTCTACCCATATAGCCTCGCTGCCCTCTGAGGTGTCCTCCCGTAGTACAGCTGTGATATTCTCCCTAACCAGTAGCGCAACTCCACAACCCCTTTTATATCCCCCTCTATCCCGCCTGAAATATTTAAATCTTGGAACGTTTAGCTGCTAATCCTGTCCTTCCCACAACCAGGTCTCTGTAATGGCAACAACATCATATCAGAACGAGACAGTTAGTCTCACTTTAATGTGCAGATTCCCGGGTTACCAGAGGTATGGAATCTATCTCCATCGCCTTGTAGACCTCTGGTGAGCGCCGTTCAATAATGGTCTCCTCAAATGCGGACTTGACAGAAAGGCACTTGTGGGGGTCTCCCAGGGGATCAAAGACCCCTATGTGCATGTCCCTTGGGCAAGGTGGACCCCATTGACAACGGCGGGACCAGAAAATCTCGCTGTTGGGCCACCTCCCCACTGAAAAACATGCGATGGGTTGGTCAGTAAATCCCACCATAATTGGTACTTAAGGGCCTCAACTGAAGGACAGGCCTGCCTAGGAGGCCGAGGTGAGACACCTGACCCAGCGTAAAAATGCAGAGAAGTCGGGCCAGGCAGCAACCTAGTGGATAGGCCCTTCAAAATATTTAATGGTTGCCCCCCTTTCTCCCCTCCACCCACCTACAAACCTGCTGAAAGGGAATGTAAAATTCTGCCCATGTCCTCCTGATGAATGTTCTCCTCTCTCTCCTACTCTTCCTACCTCTTCTTGCAGTGTACCCTGATCTGCCTCTACTCTTTCTCTCAGTCATGCTGCATTCCAAGGGAAATGCTTGTGACTATACCAATGCTTGGGGGCAATTTTTTTCCTCAGAAGTCAGGTCAAAGTCCTACTGCACCTGTCACACCATTCCCTGCAGCCTTTAACACCTTTGAAGGACCCTAGAAAGGCACAAACACTTGTTGAAGCACAGCAGCAACCTATAGAAATCACTCGGCATCTAACCTCAATGGCATTATGATGACCATTTACTGGTTGGGTTCCTTTCTGAATACATGCTTGGCAGTAAGAGATGAATAGAGAACATTAGCTTCTGCAGCATTGAGCTCCTTAGCGGCAGCATCAACATCAAATCAGCACCACACACGGCTTGTCTCATGGACTGGCCTCTCTCTCCATACTTCCAGCAGATGCTCACTTCTCGAGTGTCACCAATATGGTGGCCGGCATAACATGTACCAGATTTGTTCACCCAGATGCCATTTTGAACCTCCAAGGTCACTCATAACAATAAATACATGTGTGCTTCAGATAGAATTTTGTACTTGATGCATTTAATATGGATAGCATAAATTCAAGATGCTGATAAGCATAATTGAAGCTTGACAACAATGATCAATATTGTTAAGTGGTTCCTTAAATTTTAATACATTAAACACATGAGAAATTATATTAAAACCAATTGTTTGTCGATTGTCAAATTCTGCTCGTCATCATCCTCCCTTGTCGTCACAGTACCTTGGGAAACCTGGCACAACTTTTTTCTTTTCGTTTAACCTCAAGTTCATGAATAAATTTTAGAAGTACAGTAAGAATCCTACTGTTCTTCACATGTATTCCTCTGCATTCAGTTTGATAGGCAAACCCGGTGAGGTTATAACCTGAAATGCTATCAGAAATGAACTTGAGTGATCAGGTAAAATATGATGAGATCACAGTTAGAAATACAATCTGGATTTCAAACCACAAATAATGAATTGCAACCGAAACGCACAACATCCTTGGGGAAGTTAAGCCATATTTTCTTCTGCATTGCTGGATGCCATTTATAGATTCAGACATACATAGTTAGGGGAAGAAATGAGACTAGCTACTTGAATTAATTTGCATTTACATCATCGTGTTAATTTGATCAGAAGAACACAGGGTATCTTCGTTCAAGCACTCAAACAATGCACTCCATCTGACCTTTGTTTTTAAAAGGACTGCCACGAAACTGCCTATTTGTAGCGCATTATTATATTCATTAAATATCTCTGTCACTTGTGACTATTTCTGTGCATAAAATATCTCAATCATTTACTGCAAAGTTAATTAAATAAAATTGTGTTTGTAATATACAAATTTAAGAAAAATAATTCATTTAAATATGCTCAACTTGAGGTTCGGAACTGCCTTGATTGGTGAATTAACAAAAAGCTTCAAATAAATGGACTGGTGATTGGGAGGGAAAAACTGTGTAAGTGTTCTAAATGATACAAAGTTGAATAGATCACATAACTTAACCTAATATCATTGTATCCATCTCATATGACAGCAGGTTTTTGAGGTGAGTAAATTATGTGGAGTCAGATCTGAGTGAGAAATTAGTGGGAAAATACAAAAACTGTGTGTTTGACTATAATGTAACAAACTATGGTGCCGGGATTCTTCGATCCCGCACCGGGTCGGAGAATCGGCGGAAAGCGTGAGAATCGCGCCACGCTGCTCCGACGTCGGGTCGCCGATTCTCCGACGCCGAATCTCCGGCACCTGTGGGGTCGCTGCCGCGCTAGTCGTGGGCCGTTGAAAGTGGCTCCCCACGGCGATTCTCAGTGCCTCGACGGGCCGCGTGCCCACCGAGTTCGGCCGAATCCGGCCAGCGTGGGTCACGTATGGTTCCACCCGGTGGGACCTCGGAGTTCTGGCTGCAGGGGTCGTCCTGGTGGAGGGACGGGGGATCTGACTCTGAGGGGGCCTCCATGGTGGCCAGGCCCGCGATCGGGTCCTACTGATTGGTGGGCAGGCTAATTCCGTGGGGGGCCTATATTCCTCCGCGCCAGGCCCTTGTAGGGCTCCGCCATATTGCCCAGGGGCCGGCACGGAGACGGGAGCCCACGCGCATGCGTGGTCTCGCGCCAGCCGTGGCGCATGCGCGGACCTGCGCTGGCCATGACATACCTACTTTTGAGCTCCAGAGCAGTGGTCACCACTCCTGCACCGTACTAGCCCCATAGCAGGGGGTCAGTACCTGGGCCTGGAGGCTCGTTGACGCCGGATTGGCTCGCACCGCTTTTGACACCGGCTTCAGATCTTGGCCGCGGGCTCAGAGAATCCCGGCCCATATCTCTAAGAAAGATAAGAAATAGGAGCAGAAGTTGGCTATTTGGCCCCTTGACATTCAATAAGATTAAGGCTAATCTGATGATGGCTTTAACTCTCCCTTCTGTTTGATCACCTCCCCCATCCCCGCCCACCCCCCGAACCCCACCCCCCCCCATCTCCACACCCAGAACCCTTGACTCTCTTGTAGGTCAAAAATATGTCCAACTCAGCCTCAAACATATTTGACTCAGTCATCATGGCTCTCGGGGGTAGAGAATTCAACATATTAATGACCCGTTTAGAGAAGAAATCTATCCTCATATTTGTATTAAATGGGAGAATCTTTGGGTATGGTTTTCAAGCCAGTTTGATGCATGAGCAAATCTCGTTATGGTCGCTGAATCTCATGAGATGGAATGTGCATGGAGATCTCGGTTTAAGATCTTTTCTGTCCCCTGCTGGTGAGGTGGCCAGGTTCATACGTGAGAAGAGCGTGAACCTGATTTCTATTATCAGAAATAAATTAAAGTTTAATTAAATGGCTTTACGCTGTACTTTCCCTGTACTCCCCCTGCTCCCACCTCCGCAACGTGATGTCACACTGGTGCAATTTACTACTAGGTTTTGAAATCGAAAACCAGTAACAATGACCATGCCGGGGTTGGAGAAGTGCCTGGAGGCCCCAGGATTGAGGGCCGAGGCTGGGCAATGGACCCTGGCACCCTGGTAGTGCCAGGGGTACTGCAGGGTGCAGTATCGGGGGGCACTGAATGCCAGCACTGAGAGGAGGCAATGAGAGAGGGAAGGGCCGGGAGCAAACCGCCTTTAGGAGATTGCCTGCTTTCCCTTATTTGTGGTTGGATGGGGGGGTGGGGTGAGAAGTGCATGCCGGAGGAGTGCGTGCCAGAGAACATGCTGAGGGGGGAGGGGGGAAAGAGTGTCCCCAAATATTTCTGTGGTGGGGGGGGGGGGGGGGGGGGGATGTCACCCTAAAGCTACACAATTCAGAGATCCCATTGTTGTTATACCTCAACACTTTAACCTCCTAGACATGCACCCCCCCCCCCCCCCCACCCCACCTTCAGAAGGGTTCCATGTTGCTTTCTCTTTCAGGATCTCATTCACCCAGCCCTTTAGGCCTGACACCATGACTCTCATCACACCCCACCCCCTCACCTCCTGTGCTCTGCACCTGCCCCCACCCCATGCTTCCATTCCTCAGACTGCATATTCACACAACACAGAAAGTAGACTTACACAGCAGTGAAAGTATGCTGACACAGCAGTGAAAACAAACTCCAGGACCACCAACACCAACCGTCAGCGACCAACCCCCCCCCCCCCCCCCCCCCCCCGGCCGCCGACCAAATTCTGCGAGTACAGCTTTACGCCCCGACAGCTGGTTCTGGTGGTGGGCAGCACAGTAGCACAACTGATTAGCATTGTGGCTTCACAGCGCCAGGGTCCCAGGTTCGATTCCCCACTGGGACACTGTGCGGAGTCTGCACGTTCTCCCCATGTCTGCGTGGGTTTCCTCCGGGTGCTCTGGTTTCCTCCCACAGTCCAAAGACGTGCAGGTTAGGTGGATTGGCCATGATAAATTGCCCTTAGTGTCCAAAAAGATTAGGACGGGTTACGGAGATAGGGTGGAAGTATGCATTTAAGTGGGTCGGTGCAGGCTTGATGGGTCGAATGGCCTTCTTCTGCACTCTATGTTCTATGTTCAGCTGCCTGTTGTGCATTCATGCTTGCCCCTGGTTGGAACAAGGTCACTTTAAGAGTCCAATCAGGTGACACATTGATGATATCATTGGACATTTTCAGGGGCAGATGGACAGTCTATCCTAACAGTCCTGCAGAGTAAACACCTTTCCACAATAAAACTCTTGCTTGTTTGTACCTTCATGGTCTGCAAACCTATCCTTCAAAAAACACAAATTAAACTGGCGAGCAGGAGGTCAGAACCACACTGCCAGACCCCCGGAAAATGAAAACGAAAAGAGAAAATTTGTTGATCAATGAGCAAACATCCAAAAAGGATGAAGAAGCTAAACCTTTGCAGCACCAAATCTGGCGTTGGAGGAGTGCCAAGTATTGGTATTAGACATCGATAAACTGAAATTTGAACATTGATTCCAGAGGAAACAATAACAAAAAGAAGCTCACCGTGTACTCTGCCCGGAAAGATCTGGAACAGTACAGGGAGCATGATGAGTAATAATACTCTGCAACAACAGTTTAGAGTTGGGGGTGTTCCAAAACCTGCAAGGAAACAGGAGAACCTTGTTTGAAAAAATAAGCGAGATACTGTCGAAATATTTGTGGCACATCGCAAGCCCTTCCCACAGCAAAAATGGTCGGAATTTTACGCACCATGGGGCTGTCTGATAAGAACACCGAACGGTGGAGCTCATTTACTGAAAGATTCAATTAATTTGCCAAGCGAATTAAATTGTGGCAGATATTGTAGTTCACATTTCCCTGAATATAATGGGGGGTAAGATCTTCAAGCTCCCATAAAGTCTGGTGGAGCCAGGCTTGAGCACCTATGATGAGAATTGTGGTGATATTGCAGGACCACTTCTTATCAAAACCCTTGGTCATCGTCGAGAGGCCCAGTTACATAAATGTAACCAACAAGGTGAATCAATCACATAATTTTAGCTACTTTGAAGAAATTAGCTGAATACTGTGAACTTGGAGATGTCTTAAATGACACCATTAGAAACAGACTAGTGTATGGGTTAAGAAGCAGAGCTATCCAACAGAAAGCAGCTTAAACCTAAAGACGGCTTTAAAGGTTGCAATCTCTATGGAATTAGCAACTAAGGAAGCCCAACAATTAAGTTTGAACATTAGAATCCATAAAATGTTAGCCGAGATCTGAACGTGGATGCTGGTTTGAAATTGCCATCAATGTGAAAAAACCGTGCATGCATCAAGTGGACTGCTGGTTCAAAGATGCAAAATGCTGGAATTGTGGTAAGAAGAATCAACAAGCTCCAAACAAGAACTATAAAGAACAAGAACCAAATATATCAAATGGAAAACTGAATGGAGGGAAAATAATTCACCTGATACAACAAAGGTGTGAAAAAGAACCAGAGGCCTTAGAGTCAGATAATGAACTGTTGGCGAACATACTGGCCATTGCGGGAATAGCAAATCGTTACTGTGTCACTTCTTTACTGGACGCACAACTGCTGAAACTGAAGGTAGACACTGGAGCAACAGTTTCATTCGTACCAGAAATTATTTACCAAGAGAAAAACAGCATATCAGCTTAAATCCTCAAAAGATAATATTAAAAATCTATTCTGGGGAAGTGATTCTGCTGAAGGGCAGTATTGATGTAAATTTGCAATGAAACGGACAGACGACAGACTTGTCCCTGCACATCGTTAAAGGTAACTATCCAACCCTAATGGGGAAATCTGGGCCGAGGTGAATCACATGTCAGAATCCGAAGCAGGTCGACTGAATATTTTAAAGAAACATGCCATTGTCTTTAATGGAGAGCTGGAAAGCATGGAAGAGATCTCAGTCAAGCTAAAGATTAAGAATGAAAGCCAAGCAAGATTCTTAAAGGTTAGGTCAGTGTCGTATGTCATCAGGCCTAACACTGAGGCAGAATCAGAGAGGCTGGTCAAGACAGGGGTCCTCAAACCCTTTAATGTAAGTAATTCAGCCACGCTGATAGTACGCGTGATGAAGAAAGATGGTTTGGTACACATATGTGGCTATTTTAAAGTCACTATTAATCTGGTGCTGTGTGCAGAGTAATGTCTTCTGTCTTTAATTCATTATTTATTTGCGAGGTTGTCTGCAGGCCAGCTTTTCAGTAAAGTTAAGCTTAGTCCAGTTTATGTCCAGATAAATATGAATCCAGATTCACAATATTTGGAAATTGTGATACACAAAGTGCAATTCAGGTATATAAGACATATCCATTTGGCATCACCTCTGCACCTGCCTTGTTCCAAGGTGCCATGGATCAAATTCTAAGTGGACTAAAAGGATTCAGTGCTACTTAGACAAAAGTTTAGTTATAGGAAAGAATGAAGAGGAGCATCTTCAAAACTCAAATGATATACTCTAGTGACTATTATGGGTTATAAGTACGGAAGGATAAATGTGAATTCTTCAAATCTTCTATTGAATACCTCAGGCATGTCAGCACTGAGGCAGCAGTGTTAACCACTGTGCCACCGTGCTGCCCAACGTTTTTACCATACTCATATGGAAGGAAATTTATTTCACTGCCGGATCATCGACCACTAACAATTATACCTGGGCCACATACCAATAGTCCATCTCTAGCAACGAGCCAAATGCAGAGTTGGGCATTGCAGTTATCAGCACATACATAAATGATAAAATATTGTCAATCAAATCTCTATGGGATCTCTGCTGGGTTCTCTAGATTACCTTTCCTAATCAGTTGTCAATGAATAGTTTGAGTGGTAATATTCTCTAGTTACTCCTGTAACTGCAGGATAAGTTATCAAATATACGAGAAATAATTCACTACTGTCAGAAGTAATGGGCATGGTACTGTGTGACAAAACCACGGTAGCAAACCTGGAGTTACCGGAAGACTCAAACAGTACAGGCTGGTTGCTTCCTCTGGGGGCTTTGCGGAGTCTGCACATTCTCCCTGTGTCTGCATGGGCTTCCTCTGGGTGCTCTGGTTTCCTCCCACAAGTCCCAAAAGACGTAGTATTAGGTAATTTGGACATTCTGGATTCTCCCTCCGTGTACCTGAACAGGCGCCGGAATGTGGCGACTGGGGGTTTTCACAGTAACCTCATTGCAGTGTTAATGTAAGCTTACTTGTGACAATAAAGATTATTATTATTATTATTATAGAATGAGGGTCACCATTTGCCATTATTAAGGAAACATGTCCTGAACCAACTGAACCAAGTCGGAATATGGGGCTGGCGTGACGGGGAATTCCGCCCATGTTCTTCAGAAGGCACCAGGGACTAATTGGCCGTGCCTGGCAGTTGTCGCCAGGCTGGATAAAAGCAAATTACTGCGGATGCTGGAATCTGAAACCAAAAGGGAAAATGCTGGAAAATCTCAGCAAGTTTGGCAGCATCTGTGGGGAGAGAAAAGAGCTAACGTTTCGAGCCCGATGACTCTTTGTCAAAGCTAACAGACAGAGAGAGTGGGAAATATTTATACTGTGGAGTGAGAATGAAAGATGAGTCATAGCCACAGAAACCCAGGGAAGCCGGGTGCTAATGGCCACAGATACCAAGGGGAAAGAGTGCTAATGGCAGTCCCCAGGGAGGACAAAAGATGTGAAAGGTCAAACAGCAGGGAAACTAACATCAGAGGATGAACTGTAGGTGTGGGGGGACAGGAAGGGGGAAGCAAAGAGGAGAAAGGTGCAGGAAAGAAAGAAATGGTGCAGGAAAGAAATAAATGGTAGCGTGCCGAACCAGAAGATGAGATGTCGTTCCTCCAGTTTGCGTTGCGCTTCACTGGAACATTGCAGCAGGCCAAGAACAGACATGTGGGCACGGGAGCAGGGTCTTTTGTTAAAATGGCAAGCTAAACGTGTCCCACGCGCCCGCACGCACAAGCTTCCAGCACCCCCACTCCCCAGTCAAACCAGACGGATACGAAGCTCGGACAGAATGACCCCCGGAGTCCACCATCATACCCCAACCAACCGTGATCATCCAGTTGTGATCAACCGTGATCTGCCGATCACAACGGACAACTCAACCACCGGACAGACTCAATTTGTAAACCATCACCCCTGCCGGACTTGATTTTTTTTCACAGGGGATGAATGTGGTGAATTATAAATACTAATAATCCACACTGTATTGTACAACATGTGTTGAGCCTGTACCTCGTATTAGATCACGTGTAGTTGCGCAGCTCTACCCATGGGGGGAGATGAGGAGCTTGTACTGGGCTCCACCCTTGGCTCCGCCCATGGATCCACCCATGGATCCTCCCCTTAACCGGAAGTATAAAGGTTGATGTTGTGAGCCTGCCTGCCAGTTCATCTGGAATTCATCTAATTACAGACAGGCTCTGTTTGACCTTTCACATCTTTTGTCCTCTCTGGGGACTGCCATTAGCACTCTTTCCCCTTGGTATCTGTGGCCATTAGCACCCGGCTTCCCTGGGTTTCTGTGGCTATGACTCATCTTTCATTCTCACTCCACAGTATAAATATTTCCCACTCTCTCAGTCTGTTAGCTTTGACAAAGAGTCATCGGACTCGAAACGTTAGCCCTTTTCTCTCCCTACAGATGCTGCCAGACTTGCTGAGATTTTCCAACATTTTCCCTGGCATTTAGTACTGGTCCACACAAACATGTACTCGGTGTCACTGTACGCGGGGAGTCTCTCAAGCTATTTTATACCCCCAGGTGGTCAGGGACAGGGCAGAGTGGCACCCTGGCTCTCCGTCTCGCATATGGATATCTTGGTTCTGTCACCCTAGCAGTGCCACCATGGCACTGAAAAGGTGCACGGGTGGCACTGCCAGGTTGACAGGCCTTGCATAAATATGCATGAAGAACCTTTGGTGGTTTTTGAACATTGATGTCGTGGAATCCATTTTGGTTGATAACTACTGTGATCTGAGGGTGCTTAATTGCCTCGTGTGTGCAATCTATGATTCCCGTGATGTCCTGCTCATGCAGCAAATTTGAGGACCCTCCCATTTTGACAAGCTTCATCGTACCCTCATCCAGTAGTGCTGAAACATCTGGAAATAATGTACAGCTCATACTTCTGATCCCTGTTGGTGTCCATTTAATTCCCTGACACTGTTCACTTTTCTAACAAATGTTTATGTTTATATTTATGGAAAAGTTTGGGCTGGATTCTCCATTATTGAGACTATGTCCCCACGCCGGCATCAAAACAGTAGAGTTTTACTCCTGAAAATCCAGGATTAAAGGGACCCGATTTCCCAGCCCTGCAGGGGGCCAGCGGGGACCCGAAGTAAATCGCGCAGCTTTTGCTGCAGATACGGACCCCGCACTTCCGGGTCATAGGCCGCGCATGCGCAAGGCAGCAGCCCCCAGCAGCAGCGCCGTGCTCCATGGCGGACTCGGACCGCGGAGGTAGACCCACAAAGGAGGCACACAGATCGGCCGCGCGCCCTACCTTCAGCCCCAGCACAAACATTCCTGGTTGCCTATAAGGCCTCCCCTGGCCCCCGATCTGTCCGCCCCCCCCCCCCCCCACCCCTCCCCCCCCCAACCCCGCCAGGCTGGGCGTGGATTGTGTCCACAGCCGCCACGCGAGTATCCCGACTGGCAGAACCAGGTTAGATCCACACCGTCAGGACTTCGCCCGGTCGGGGACGGAGGATGTCAGAGCGGGCCTCTGGCAATGGCCCCAGGCGGCACTCTGTACTCCCCAGTGACACTGCTTTTCGATGTCCAGAGGATCGGCGAGCCGGAGCTGGTCCCGGTTTCGGTGTCAAATTGAATCCTCCTTATCGGCGCCGGCCTCGATTTCACCGTCGGGGAATCCAGCCCTTTATATTTGGTGTGGCACAGCGGTTATCACTAATGCCTCACAGCACCAGGGAGCCAGGTTCAATTCCAGCCCTAGGTGACTGTTTGTGTGGAGTTTGTACATTCTCCCCGTGTCTGCGTGGGGTTCCTCCGGGTGCTCCGGATTCCTTCCACAGTCCAAATATGTACAGGTTGATGGTCGCAGTGTGAATTATAGTGGTTACACATTCACCACACAGGTTAGGTGGATTTGTCATGGCAAATTGTCCCTTAGTATCCAAAACGTTAGGCGGGGCCATTGGGTTATGGGCATGGGGTGGGGGCCTGGACCAAGATAGGGTGCTCTTTCAGAGGGTTGATGCAGACTTAATGGGCTGAATGGCCTCCTTCTGCACTTTAGGGATTCTATGATTCTGTGTAAATGGCACTACTATCCCTTCCCTAACTTCTCTTCACCTGTGTGGATGCAATCCACTCCCCACCACGTTCTATCTGAAATACATGGGCGAGATTCTCCATCCCGCTGCACCAGATTTAGGGTGCAGCACACCCCCAGAATTCTCCATCTCACCAGCTGGCCAATGGTGTTCCCTATTATGGGCAGCCTCGGGCCGTCGGGAAAACCCCATGCTGCTGGCGCAATGGAGAATCCCGACAGCGGAGAATCCAGTGCATTTTTTAAAATCTTCTCATAATCCCATTTCTATCATGTAGTCTTTTGGCGAATATTTCAGCAAAGTAATTGTTTAATATTTCTACCCTATTGCTGTCATTACGTTGGAGTTTATCCCCTCGTGGTCCTTTCCCGATTCTAATTTTCCTTTTGTTATTTATGTGTCCGTAGAATACTGTATTATTTATTATCTATGCCTTAATAACTTAATTTCATAGTTTCTCTTTGCATTCCTAATTGTGTTTTTATTTATTTCCTAATCTCTTCATATGCCCTTTGGCAAGCATCTCCATTTTCATTCCATGTATTTAATGTCAGCTTATTTTTTTCAGTTTTAATTTTGTCCTTATTTCTTAATTGATCCCTGATGTGCCATAATTGGCAGTGTGTTCTTGATTTTTAGTGAGATGTATTGCTCTTGGACTCCATCACCACAGTTTTAAATATTTTCCAATTCTGTTTTATTTCCTCATTGTCAGCAATTATTTTCTGGTTTATTTTCCTAAGTTCCATTCTCGTCCCTTTAAAATCATTTTTTTTTTGCAATGTATTACTTTATCTTGGCCTTACTATGCCGCGATTGTTGACGTCTTGATGTTGCTCCATGCTTATTTCTCTTATCTGTTCTGGTTTAGATTCTATTACTCGAACAGCATGGCCGAGATTCTCCAATTCTGCACCGGGTCGGGGAATCGCCCGCGGGGGTGGGGGGGGGGGGGGGGGGGGGGGGAGAGGCGTCGCACCAACCCGCTCCACAGCCGACGGCCAGAGAATCGGTGCCAATCGCGCCCAAAGCCGCTTTCAACAGCCCCCGCCCGGTGCTTCCCCGCGCCGAGTGTCCGCCAAGTTCAACTGAGTCCTGTCGCCGTGGGTTACGTATGGTCCTACCGGGCGGGATGAGATCCGACTCTGACTCCGAGGGGGGCCTCCACGGCGGCCAGGCCTGCGATCGGGGCCTACCAATCGGTGGGCGGGCTCATTCCGGGGGAACATTCCTATGTTCCTTCGCACTGGGCCCCTGTTGGGCTCCGCCATGTTGCCCGGGGTCCGGTCCGGAGATGGAAACCCACGCGCATGCGCGGACCTGTGCCGGCCTTGGCGTGCATGTGTGAACCCACGCCGGCCATGGTGCGGCGGCTTTCAAGCGCCAGAGCAGCGGACAGCACTCCGGTGCCTTACTAGCCCCCTTGGAAGGGGTGAATACCTGACAATCGAGCACGGTTGACGCCGGAGTGGTTTGCGCCGCTTTTCACGCCGGCATCAGAACTTGGCCGTGGGATTGGAGAATCCCGGCCCATGTCTCCATCTCTTGTTGGATTTTTTTACATTCTGGCTCGGAAAGGAGTGTCGCACAAAGTGCAAGAATTCTATTCCTCCACCCCTTTTACAACCTCTTCCTGCCAGTTTGTTTGGAGCTCCAATGATTATTATTCTAAGCTCCTTATTCATTTCATATATTCGTTTCCATATTTCTTTATCCGCTTTCTTTTCACTATTATGTGGTCTTTGGTATAACCCACGTGGCCAATCCTTTCTTGTCTTTTATTTCAATCTGTATGGATTCTGTTTTTAACCTGTTAATTATGTCCCTATTTTGCATTGATGTGGTTCACTTCTAATACAGCTACCCCACCCTCTTCCTTCACTATACTTTTGCATTATGTTCTAATCTGCATTATTTAGCTCCCAGTACTAGTCTTTATGTAGTTATGTTTCAGTTATTCCTACTGCATAAGGTTCCTTGCTATGGATTATTGACTCTCCTTCCTCCATTTTATTTCGGATACTGTACATACTGCTGCAGGGTGCCACAGCTTGCTCCGGTGAGTAGCTGCCAAATGCGTGGCTCAGAATAATGCCAACAGTGTGAGTTTGGTCTCTGTTCTGACTGAGGGAAAGCTGGGACCTGCCATCCTGCCCTGCCCCTGAGACTGGAAGGCAATGACAAACCACCACTCTTAAAAGATGCCAAGACCAACGGCTCAGGATGAAACAACACTGGAAAATGAGCATGAGGACCTGCCTTTGGGCAGAGTGGCCATGGAACTGGATGGAATTAAATACATTGCTGCACATGCAGTTTAATTCATCTTGAAGAGTTGATCCTTTTTCTTTATTTTTAACAGTCATTTCATGCTTTAACTGTATATTTTCCCTGATGTTACCCTTGTGCCTTACTTACCTTTGTCTCGCTTTGATGTGTACATGAATAGGGAGGAAATAGAGCAATACGGACTGAGTAAGGGCAGAAGGTTATTTATAGTTCGGGCATCATGATCGGCACAGGCCTGGAGGGCCAAAAGGCTTATTTCTGTGCTGTAACTTTGCTTTGTTTGTTCTTTATTCTCATCTCCTTTTCATTCTACCTCCAGAATGTTGTTTCTATCAGATCTCGTCGCATCCAAACTCGTTGAAAATCTTATTGCCAGCCATATTTATTCTTTCTGCTGTACATTCGACATACTCAGGAGCCTGTCCTAACCCTTGCCTGATCCAATACTGGTACCACTGTCCCATGAAATAGAACCCCTCATTCCCACGCCACAGATTCCCAGTCACGTGTTCATCTTCCTGATTTCCGGTACCCATCAGGTCGTGAGGCTAAGGCACGTGTTTGAGTTCTGTTACCTTTAACCTCTTTGGCAAGGGCAAATCGTTCCTTTTGAATTTATTGCTAATTTAAAACCTCATCTAAGAGAAATGGATAAATCATCAGCACAGCTTATGCTAGTCATTTGTTCCTAAGATAAAATACCCTTTCTTCCTCGAGTTTTATATTAAACAAAGTTATCTCAGGAAAGAACATATATGATTCTTTATAACATAATTATTTTTCTTATAGAATTATCTCTCACAAAATAGATAGAATCCTATAATTAAGAATTCCAGACCAGTTAGGGTCCATGAGGCACATAGGAGATGCCACCTTTTTAATCGTTACTTTATAATACTTTATTAGAAGCTTAAATCTTGGATTGCATCATCATAATATTTTGAAGATTTCAGCGTGTGAATGGGGCTAAAGACCAATCATTCTTTTGGACCTGATGGGTTGTATCCCAGAATTAAAGAAAGTAGCTGCAGAGAAAATGGATGTACTGGTAGTAATCTTCCAAGAATCCTTAAACACAGGCTCAGCATCAGGCTGGGACCAGCTGGGTCCAGGGATCCAGCAGACCTCTGACTGCTGTCTTGCTTGGGGGTTCCTGCCTCCACCTTGTACATCAGCAGCACTGTGGTGCTCACCAGATTGTGCCCCAGAAACCTGACCACTAACATTTCCCACTGAGGTGTGTGTATCTGCGCTGGTGGAGGGTGGGGATGACAGCTGTGCCGTGAGTATTATGGTGGCATTCTCCTCCGAGGTGCTCCCCTGGGCGGCTGGAGAGGTGCCGCCTGGCATTGGCCAGCACTGTCGGCTGGAGGACCTGTAGGAGAATGGACATGTGATCAGTGAGAGGTATGCGTCGGTCAGAAAGGCAATAATAACTCAGGTTTGACAGGTCCTTTGGCTGGGGCCTGATGATTCCACACCTCTGCAATGTCCGCTCTGTCCTCAGCCACCCCGGTCATCTCCAGACCATTCTCCTTGAATGTGGTGAGGATTCTGATGTCTGGTGCCCCTCTGCTAGTCTGGGCCCTCCCCCGGCGATTGTAGGAGAGCTTTTCCTGAGGAGACTCAGAGAGGTCCACAGGTGTGGTTCACAGTGGTATCGCCTCAGTTGGGCACATTAGTGAAGAGACACCTGGGACACTATCTGTGCGCACCACACATCGCATCCGGTACAGCAGGTGGAGGTAGGAGCTGTCGAGGGGCCAGACGGTCAGAGGGCATGCCGGCCCCAGGAACCAGCTGCCGTCCAGATGGGTTCTGGGCTCCTGGAACATCCAGCCACAGCCCCAGTGCTGATGCAGTCAGAGACACAGAGGCTACAAGATGCGATGTCGGTGGGCATCCAGCACCTGCAGGTGCAGGTGAAGGAGTCCATTTGCATGCAGGAGCAGGAGTAGTGCTTATCATGCATGCCACTCAGGCTGACACAGCACAGGTGGCGTCCGAGGTGGAGTCATTGAGGGCGACGGTTTCGGCTATGGATCAGCATGTCCAAGGCAGGGGTGTTTCTGTCCAGGTGGTGGCCGAGGCCCAGGACATGGCTGCCCTCTCACAGGCACCCATGTGCCAGAGCCACCTGGACGTTGCAGCGGCGGTCCTCAGCATGGCCCAGTCACAGCAGGCTGTGGCTGGGAACATCAGCCCAGACTCTGGCAATCCTTGTGCAGACACAGAGGGAGGTGGCCCAGTCATTGGCTGATGTGGCACAGTCGCAGGTGATGTAGTGAGTCCCAGACGGCGATGGTCTACTCCCTGTGTTCCATAACTGCGAGCATGTCTGGTCGAGACCAGAGTGGGCCTCCATGCCTGGCAGCGCCTGGTGGTTGTTGGGGTGGGGGGCCTCAGGGGATGGCTCCGCTTGCACCCCTGTCCAATAGAGTGGGCCGGAGGGCCATTGGGCACCCTGAGGGAGGAGGGGGTGGTGGGTCCCTTGCTGGTGACTCCTGCAGGGGAGGTGCTGGAACACCGCAGCATCTCGGACTCCTCCTCCTCCCCCCCCCCCCCCCCCCTCTGTCCCTGGTGCATCAGGTGAGCAGCATGCAGAACAGGGCGGCACCACGCCACCCGGGACACCCGAGCAGCAGTCGGGCCCATCCAGGCCAAGTCGCCCCAGGAGACACACACCGACGGGGACCGTTGTGGCAGGGCAGGGGTCACAGTAGTGCACCTCCAACCCTGCTGTAACGTCTGGTGAACCACCTAGGTGCAGTGTTCGGGCCCGTAAGGCCAGAAAGTTAGGCATCAGTTACATTGGCACGGGTGCAGGGCACAGTTCAGTTCTCGGGGCTAGGGCACAGACTGTGTACATATTCCTGCACAATAAACACCTGTTAACACCATTAAAACCTGCGTTGGTCCTCTGTCTGATGGATGTGGGGGTGGACTGGTCCGGTCTGGCCGGGAAGGGGTGGGGGGGGGGGGGGGGGGGGAGAGGGAGGGGGATCAGTGCAGGCCTGTGGGAGGACCGTGTCCCCCCCCCCCCCCCCCCCCCCCCCCGCCCGTGTACCAACCATGCCCAGCACCCCCACTGTGGAAGGTGCTACTGTGGGCATGACTCAGACGTTGTCATACAATGTAGAGCACCAGAGTTCATCGCAGAGTGGGTTGTCATCATCCTTTATCCCATTGACCAGACCCACTGTGACTGCCAACCCAGGCTCCCCAGCTCATAGCACAGGTATGTAAATGGTGGGGTGTGCAAGCAAGTGGATTGGGAGTATGGGAGGTGAAGGGGTTTGAGTCTCCTTCTGCACTGTAAATTCCATGATTCTATAGGGCCTCCGTAACGGCGTAGATGCATCTGTGCGCCGAGATCTGTGAGATCCCAGACAGGTCACCACTCGCCGACTGGAAGGACCCCGTCGCATAGACGTTCAAGGCAACTGTCACCTTGACAGTCACTGGGAGTGGGTGTTCTCCCCCATTACCCCCACGGTGCCAGGTGTGCCATCATCTGGCAGATGTCTCGCACTTTCTCTCTGCTCAGTCGGAGTCTTTGACGGCATTCCCGGTCCGGCAGGCCCTCAAATGACAGACGCTGCCGGTACACACGAGTCCTCATGTAGTGCCTCCTTGGCACCTGCGCCTCCTCGGGCTGTTGGGTGGCCGGTCCTCCAGCCTGTGCAGCCGCCACCTGCCCCTCTGCAGTCCATTCCTCTGCAGTCATCTGCTGGCCATTCCGCTGCTGCCCCCTCCACTGCTGCAGCTTCCCATCTTATCCAAGCGGCCCTCGTTCATGTGGCCGCAGCGCATCTTGCAGAAATGCGACCATCACCACAGCGGCCAGCATTGCTGGTAGAACGCCAAACGCCATTGTCTGAAGGGGGTGAAAGGCCAACATGTTAGCTTGGTGCATACTCCCGTGCCCAACCATATTCCATAGGCTATATGGTGGCCCCTGTTGGCAGTGCGGGCTCTGGTCCCGCATATTCCCCCCCACCCCTCCTCCCCACCACCCCCTCACCCCTGCCCCATCGATGTCCGGCAGCGTCGGAGCCCCCCCCCTCCCCCCCTCCCACGGTCCTCACCCATCCCTGCTGCCAGGGGTACCATTGGCTGGCGTTCCTTTCATTGGGGGCTGCCTTGGGTGTGGCCCTGGGTGGCCCCCCGGTGAGTGGCGGATGGTTGGGCTGGGTGTTTGGGTCCGGGTGAGGGCGCTCTGGCGGGAGGGTGGGGTGCGGGGATGGGTGCACCCACACAGCCGGTGTCACTGTGTAGAGCCAGGGACCGAGGTGGGTGGTCAGTGTGTGCGCAGCAAGGTGGCCATCGTAATGGCGGTCGGTGCCTGGGCACCACCCCAGACCTGTGGGGGGGCACCCGAGCTACTCGGCCTCTTCCCCTCCTCCCCAGTGGCCCCCCACCACAGCCAGCATGGCCAACAGCAGCAGGATTCTCCATCCTGGCAGCCGGCCAATAGGGTTTGCCATTGTGGGTGTCCTCACACCATCGGGAAGTCCACAAGAGTGAGTGAACTGCTGGCGAAATGGGGGATCCCATCAATGGAGAATCCAGCCCTATGTTCTCCTGCCAGAGGTGAATTGAAACTGATTTGCATTCCTGGAAGCAATTCAGTATCCCTCACCATGCAACTTAATGCATGGCAAGGATGACGAGTGATTCATTTGGAAATCCCGCTTTTAGTGCACGGCCCAAGAGTGAGGTTCCATGGCTGACCACCTCCCTGCATCGCAAAATAGCCCCAACCCCCTGCATCGCAATTCAGCCCCATCCCCCGATTTTCTGGGTCCTCCCACCATTTCCCCCAAGCACAGGGGTGACCCGAACAGACCGCCCCCCCCCCCCCAGTGACTCACTAAATAAAGAACCCCCCCCCCCCCCCAGAGACCCCATGAATAAGGGGACACTCCCTGTGACCCATGAATAGAGGGACGGCCCCAGAAACGTCTGAATAGGGGAAGCCCCAGAGACCTTTCTAACTACGGGGAACTCCCACAGAGATCCCCTAAATACAGACCTCCACAGACTCCACAGAACTGTGATTGCTGTCTGGAAGCTACGGAGCAGTCCAGACAGTGGGAAGTGAAAAAAATGACTGTTGTAACACTTACCTGGGCATGTAGCTACTGGCTCAGACAGAGAAAGCACCATGCGTTAATTCCTGGAAAGGGTAAACCAGTGACCTGTGTTTAAACCTCTCATATCCTTAAGCTGCAAGGCATTCATTCATTTCCCTGAGTGCACTGTGATTGACAGTTCCCACCCACATAGTGTTAGCCTTGCTCCATTCATCTTTTTCATGATTTAATAACTCTGAAGCGCTCTGACCACAATGTTTACAAACGTGAACCACTTCAAAGAGAGTTAAGTGCTGTCAATTTCCAGCTGAGTACTTCAAAATCACTCAAGCATGAAGGGGGAGATGATTGGAAAGCACTTAACATTCTGGGGATCCCCCTATTTAAGGGGTGCAGTGGGAGGCTCTCCTTATTTAGGAGGATCTCTAGGTGGTGTCCCTATTTAGTGGGCTCTGGGAGGGCTTCCCTTTTTAGGGGGTCTCTATGGGCTGGGCATGGGGGGTATCTGGTGTGGGTGAAATGGGTAGGTTTGCCATTCTGGGGGGCATGGGTGACCCTCGGGTAGAGTTTGGGGAAACTCCCTGAAGAGATAAGCCCGCTTGGCCCATGGCGAATTCCACAATGTTAGGGCCAAGCTGGTAAATACCAGGAGTGATCGCCATGCACGTGATTCATGGCCCAGCGGGCTGGACAATCACAAGGGCCCAGAGAATTTGGTGCCCGACCCACTAAGTGGATGAAAATGGGACATTAAGACCCAATTGCATCCTCCCGCTGGTGTGCAGGCACGAACCCCGATTTTGTCACGAGCAAGGGGTCAGAGCATTGCCAGCAGATCGGCGGTCTGGCGGCGGGCTGCGGAGAATCCAGGCCATGATTGTCAGACAGATTTCTGATAGATTTTTGGGCAGCACGGTAGCATAGTGGTTAGCACAATTGCTTCACAGCTCCAGGGTCCCAGGTTCGATTCCCGGCTTGGGTCACTGGCTGTGCGGAGTCTGCACGTTCTCTCCGTGTGTGCGTGGGTTTCCTCCGGGTGCTCCGGTTTCCTCCCACAGTCCAAAGATGTGCAGGTTAGGTGGATTGACCATGCTAAATTGCCCTTAGTGTCCAAAATTTCCCTTAGTGTTGGGTGGGATTGCTGGGTTATGGGGATAGGGTGGAGGGGCGGGATTCTCCGACCCCACGCAGGGTTGGAGAATCGGCGGGCAGCGGCGTTATTTCCGCTCCCGCAGGGTTTTTAAATCTCCCACCGGCCAAAAACCGGCGTTGTGCAAATCCCGCCGGCAGCCTCTGAAAACAGCTGGCGCCGGCGGGATTTCATTTTTTTTTTAGTGTCCACAAATCTCCGGCCCGGATGGGCCGAAGTCCCACCGACGTGGCCACGGTTCACGTCGGCGAAAATCACAGTTGCTTTAAAACGTCGTCAACCATTGATGATGGTTGACGCCGTTCAGTGTCGGGGGGGGTGGGTTGCAGCATCGGGGGGGGGGTGGGTTGCGGCATCGGGGGGGGGTTTGCGGCATCGGGGGGGGGGGTTGCGGCACCAGGGGGTGGGTGGGTTGCGGCATCGGGGGGGGGGGTTGCGGCATCGGGGGGGGTGTTTGGGGGCAGCGGCGTGCAGAGAGTGGGGGCAACGGATGCCCGGGGCCAACGCACCGTCACCCCCCCTCTGTACGCCGCTGCCCCCTACCCCAACCACCCCCCCTCACCACCCCTACCTCCCTCCAACGCCCCTACCCCCCTCCCCACCACCCCTGCCCCCCTCCCCACCACCCCTACCCCCGTCCCCACCACCCCTACCCCCCTCCCCACCACCCCTACCCCCCTCCCCACCACCCCTACCCCCCTCCAACGCCGCCCCCATCTCTCGCAACGCCGCAACCCCCCACCCTCAACGCCGCAACCCCCCCTCATCGCCGGGTCCCCCCCCCCTCAACGCCGGTACCCCACACCCCCCCTCTCTCTTCCCCCCCCCTTCCTTCCTCCTCCCCCCCTCCTTCCTCCTCCCCCCCTTCCTTCCTCCGTTGGGGGGGGGGGGGTGCGGCGTTAGTGGGGGGGGGGGTGCGGCGTTAGTGGGGGGGGGTGGGGGGGGTGCGGCATTAGTGGGGGGGGTGGTGAAGGGGGTAGGGGTGGTGAGGGGAGGGGGTTGGGGTAGGGGCAGCGGCGTGCAGAGGGGGGGCGACGGTGCGTTGGCCCCGGGCATCCGTCGCCCCCCCCCTCTGCACGCCGCTGCCCCTACCCCAACCACCCCCCCTCACCACCCCTACCCCCCTCCAAAGCCGCACCCCCCCACCCCCCACTAACACCGCACCCCCCCCCCCCCACTAATGAGGAAGGAAGGGGGGGAAGAGGAAGGAAGGGGGAGGAGGAAGGAGGGGGGGTGGTGTGGGTACCGGCCTTCAGATGGAGTGGGGGTGTGGGTACCGGCCTTCAGATGGAGGGGGACGGGGTGTGGGTACCGGCGTTGAGGGGGGGACCCGGCGTTGAGAGGGGGGGGTTGTGGCGTTGGAGGGGGCTAGGGGGGGCGGCGTTGGAGGGGGGTAGGGGTGGTGCGGAGGGGGGTAGGGGCGTTGGAGGGAGGTAGGGGTGGTGAGGGGGGGTGGTTGGGGTAGGGGGGTAGCGGCGTACAGAGGGGGGGGGCGACGGTGCGTTGGCCCCGGGCATCCGTCGCCCCCCCTCTCTGCACGCCGCTGCCCCCAACCCCCCCATGCCGCAACCGCCCCCCCCATGCCGCAACCCCGCCCGCAGCCCCCAACCCCCCCCCGATGCCGCAACCCCCCCCCATGCCGAAACCCCCCCCGCTGCCCCCAACGTCCCCCGATGCCGCAACCCCCCCCCCCCCATGCCGCAACCACCCCTCCCCCCCAAATGCCGGGTCTGTCTCTCTCCTCCTCCCCCCCCCCCCAAATGCCGGGTATGTCTCTCTCCTCCACCCCCCAAATGCCGGGTCTGTCTCTCTCCTCCTCCCCCCCCCCCAAATGCCGGGTCTGCCTCTCTCCTCCTCCCCCCCCCCCCAAATGCCGGGTCTGTCTCTCTCCTCCTCCCCCCCCCCAAAATGCCGGTCTGTCTCTCTCCTCCCCCCCCCCCCCCATGCCGGGTCGCTCTTCTCCCCCCCCCCATGCCGGGTCGCTCTTCTCCCCCCCCCCCCATGCCGGGTCGCTCTTCTCCCCCCCCCCAATGCCGGGTCGCTCCCCCCCCCCCCCCCCCATGCCGGGTCGCTCGTTTCCCCCCCCCCCCCATGCCGGGTCGCTCTTCTCCCCTCACCCCACTGGGTCTCTTTCTCTCCCCACCACACAAACGCCGGGACTCGCCACTTCCGCAGCTGGAGAAACTGACGCCTATCGCGTCAGACCACTGCTGGCCCTTTCGGGAACGGAGATTGCCAGCTTAAAAGAAGGCCCGGACGCCGGAGTCATGCACACCGCTTTTTCCCGCCGGAAATGGGCGTCACGTCGGTCCGCGGAGATTTTCGCCCCTGGTGTGGGCTTGGGTAGGGTGCGTTTTCCAAGAGGCAGTGCAGACTCGATGGGCCGAATGGCCTCATTCTGCACTGTAAATTCTATGAAGAGAGTCGAGGATTTAGGAGTTCAGACCGTAAATTAAATTGCGTCCACAACTAATTCAGCCATGGTCTTGTTGAAAAATGGAGCGGGCTCCAAGAGCTGAAATGTTATGCCTATTCCTAAGTCCTATTGTTTCTATGTAAACCTGACATTATCATGCATGTTTTCCTGCTTTTAGACCTTAGTTCCTAACTTAGAACTTAGTAAGACCTCCTCCCATTTGCTATTGGTCCGAACTGGAGCTATACATTGGAGGGTTGAAGCAAAAATGCACAAAAGGTACTTTGCGAAGGGTTAGGGAGAATGTGGGGAGTAACAATCTTCCAGTCCTGTTCACATTAGCCTTTACTCAGATCCAATCACCCAGAATATTAGGCTGGGTCAATGAAAAAACTCTTTGAGCTGCCTCCAGGTTGCTTGAGGAGAGGGCAGTACCCATTTACAAAAGTTCTGATGCTTGAAAACTGGCTAGTAAGTGGCTAATTGATGCACTAAGGATACTGGGGCCAGTTTAGCTCAGTTTGCTGGACAGCTGGTTTGTGATGCATAGTGAAGGCCCACAGCATGGGTTCAGTCCCTGTACCTGGCTGAGGTTATTCATGAAACTTTCCCTTTGCTTGAGGTGTGGCGACCCTCAGGTTATATCAGCATCAGTCATCTCTCCCCCTCATCTGGGACTATGGCCACTTTACTTACTAATGAGAACAGCAATTAATTATATTGATAGTGGCTAGTTGTGAAAGGACAGTGTGACATCTCAATATACTGCTAGAGTGAAGTAAGAATACAAGATGCTCAGCAGATCATTAATTCTGCTGCTCTCATCGCCATGACTGCCTGACCTGCTGCTGAGTGTTTCCAGCATTTTCCGTTTAATTTCAGATTGTCAGCATCTGCAGTATTTCACTTTTGTATTGGCGCTGCTTATAGGAAACCTCAAGAAGAGACTCCATTGAAACATAACTGAAGGAGACAGGGACATCTATCTACCTTCTGAAGACATAAACCTGCCAACTTCTCAAAACTTGAGACTGAGAAACAGTGAAAATCCTTTCTGAAGAAGAGCTGACGGGGAAGTGACGCCACAAACAATTTGTCATCTGAAGGGAAGAAAATAAATCCTGCCGCTGAATTCTCTGGTCAAAAGCCCAGAGGTACCCACATAAAAAGTTAAGTTAATTTGTCAAAGATCATCTTTGCACCCTACAAAATCACAATAAATCCAACAGGAGCTAGGACAAGGAAGTAGGTCACTATTTCCATGCACAAGCAAAACCTTTTCAAAGTGTGAGCACAACCCCTGAAAGTAATAAGAACAAAGAATTAAGAACAATACAGCACAGGAACAGGCCCTTCGGCCTTCCAAGCCTGTACCGGTCATGATACCACCCTTGGTCAAAACCCTCAGCACTTCCTTGTGCTATATCCCTCTATACACATCCTATCCATGTTTGTCAAGATGAAAAAAGAAATGAATCGCAAAGCAATACCTTGGGTCAGCCAATTATTGCGGCTGAACTCTGGTTTAGGGTAAAGTGTATATTTAGAAAGCGTGGCAGGAGCAGATTGGGTCTTCAAACGTTTGCTCAGTCAGGCATTTGACAAGAGGGCGATGATGGAAGCAGAAGTGTTCACTTTATTGTTAGAGCTGGGCCATTTCCTGAGATGCTGGAAATCACTCTGTGACCACAATGGCCCGCAAATCAGGCAAAGACTCGATTGACTTCAGCAATTACTGAACCATCAGCCACCTGGCAATGCTGCAAAAAGAATGGTCACAAAAAAGGCACCAACAACTTACACTTATAGAATCCTTTAACAAAAGAAAATGTCCCAGGGGTGATTCACAGAAGCGATTATGAAACAGCATTTGGCAAAGAACCCACAAAAAATATTAGGACATGCCATTAAAAGCTTGGTCAAAGATGTGTATTTTAAAGGAACTTTTTAAACAACAAAAGGGAAGTCAAGAGGCAGACTGGTTCAGGGATGGAATTCAAGAATGTGTATGAGGACAGGATTGAAGAATTAAAGGAGCGCTGATATCTTGTAGAGTTGTAAACTAAAGGACGATGTCATGAAGAAATTTAAAAACAAGGGCAAGAATTTTAAAATCGTAGCATAGTTGGACCAGGCGCCAATGTAAATCAGTGAGCTTCGGGGTTATGCGTGAACAGAACTTGGTGTGAATTAAGATACAGGCAGCAGAGGTTTAGATAAACAAGTTTATAAAATGTGTGAGGCAAACAAGTTCAGAGGTATCAATTAGCAATCGGGAGATAACTGGAATAGTTAATTTCAGAGGTAACAAACGAGTGGATGGGGATTGCATCAGCACATTACAATGATGAACTGTGGGCAAAATTACCTCAAATGAATTGAGGTCAGATGACATGTGGAACAGGAACAAGCACCAGTGGTTTTCTGTAACTCTCAAAACCTCTTGTGTGACTTGAACAAGTAAGAGAGCACATTGGTGAGGCTCTTGAATTTGAAAAAAGCTTTTAACAATGGAATATGAGGAGCTATCTCTCAATTTAATGCAACAGTGAGCCACCTTGACCTGGAAAATTGCTCAATTAGTGTTAAAGTGCAGACAACAATATCCACTCACTTTTACAAAAAAACAGGGGTAGCAGGGTAGCATGGTGGTTAGCGTAAATGCTTCACAGCTCCAGGGTCCCAGGTTCGATTCCCGGCTGGGTCACTGGCTGTGTGGAGTCTGCACGTCCTCCCCCTGTATGCGTGGGTTTCCTCTGGGTGCTCCGGTTTCCTCCCACAGTCCAAAGATGTGCGGGTTAGGTGGATTGGCCATGCTAAATTGCCCGTAGTGTCCTAATTAAAGTAAGGTTAAGGGGGGGGTTGTTGGGTTATGGCTCGGCACAACATTGAGGGCCGAAAGGGCTGTACTGTTCTATGTTCAGCTCATTCTTGTTCCGGCACAGTGGTTAGCACTGCTGTCTCACAGCGCCAGGGACCCAGGTTCAATTCTGGCCTTGGGTGACTGTGTGGAGTTTGCATGCTCTCCCCTTGCCTGCGTGAGTTTCCTCCAGATGCTCCAGTTTTCTCCCACAGTCCAAAGATGTGCAGGTTAGGTGGATCGGCCACGATCAATGCGTGGGGTTACGGGGATAGGGATGTTGAGTGGGCCTAGATAGTGAGATCTTTCAGAAGGTCGGTGCAGACTCGAGAGACTGAATGGCCTCCTTCTGTACTGTGGAGATTCTATGGATTCTCATGTTTGCCAATGCTATGCCGACATATAAGCAAATAAATTAGGTTTTCTCACAATCTGCTGATCACATTACCATGCACTCAGAAATATTTCAGAAACGTTCCAGAGATGCGCTGGTGATTTGGATGAATGGGTATGCCAATGGATTAGTTCCACCTGGATGCTAGGCATTAACCAGAAGGGAATAGCTGCTAGGGAACGATTGCGCAATTTTTATAGAGTCCATCGGATTTTCCTTCGATTGATTTAAATGGAAAGACACATGGGCAGGTTCTGTTACAGTGAGGAATCCTCCCAGTCAATTTTCCTCTCTCTGTCCAAGTGATTTCTAATGTCACAGAATTACAGAATTGTTACAGTATGGAATGAAGTCATTCAATCCAGTGGGCGGTATTCTCCGACTCCCCCCGCTGGGTCGGAGAATCGCCAAGGGGCGGTGTGAATCCCGCCCTGCCGCTCCGACGCTGGCTGCCAAATTCTCCGGCGCCGGTTTATGGGTGGGGGCGGGGATCACACCGTTCGGAGGCCGTTGGTATTGGCCCCCCCCCCCCATCGATTCTCCGGGCCGCTATGGGCTGAGCGGCCGCCCATTTTTGGCCAGTCCCGCCAGCATGGATTAGACAAGGTCAGTGCATTCCAGACCTTAACCACTAGCGTGAAAATATTTTTCCTCATGTCACTTCTGCTTTTTTCCAGACAGTGTAAAGTCAAAATTCTACTCTTGTGATTTAAATACATTTCAATAGCATGCAGTAATATTTAATCAACTTAACAATTCAAACGGTGTCCAAGAATTATGTGATATAAGAAGAATTTATTTGGGGGAATTAAACTGGACCTTTAGGAGTGGTGTCAGGGTGCGGGAAACTGTAAAGTGTGGCTGGGTGCATGAGAATGGGAGTCTGTCCTCATTACATTGCTTCCAAGTTTTACAGACAGCAGGAATCATGGCGGTCACACTTCCCATGGGCAACAATTGAAGTAGTTCAGATGCTAATTAACCTGAACTTTACAGAGTTTTCAGAATTGTATGACAGGTATGTGCAAACCACAGGACTTCAGAACATCCACACGTTGAAAGAAGCCAGCAAGGAGAGAGTTCAGTGCTGTTTCTGCCAGCTAGTCATTCTCCGCACCTTTAGGGGCTAGGCCTGCGCCGGAGTGGCTCCCGCTCTGCTGACTGGCGCCAAAACTGGCGCCAACAGCCTTTGGCGCTACGGCGATCGGCGTCGGGGCTGGCCGAAAGGCCTTCGCCGGTCGGCGTGAGTTCGCCCATGCGCCGGAGTGTCAGCGGCCGCTGATGTCACCACCGGCGCATGCGCGGTGGAGGGGGTCTTGTCCGCCTCCGCCATGGTGGAGGCCCTGGCGGCGGTGGAAGAAAAAGGGTGCCCCACGGCACTGGCCCGCCCGCCGATCGGTGGGACCCGATCGCGGGCCAGGCCATCGTGGGGGCACCCCCCAGGGTCCAAACGCCCCGCGCCCCCCCCCAGGACCCCGGAGGTCCGCTCGCGCCGCCAATCCCGCCGGCACAGAGGTGGTTTAAACCACATCGGCGGGAGAGGCCTGACAGTGGCGGGACTTCGGCCCATCGTGCTCCCGCCGATTCCCACTCCAGCCGATTCCCAGGTGGCGGAGAATTTCGGCCACGGCAGGGGTGGGATTTACGCCGGCCCCGGGCGATTCCCCGACCCTGTGTGGGGTCGGAGAATTCTGCCCAATGTGTGGTAAAAGGAAGGGGACAGAAGGGAGACTTTTCAGCCTTCATTCCATTCATTTTCCCAGTACATTTTCTCTGATGGTCGTGATTGTTTAAGCTCCCCCTTCCTTTTGACCCATAATTTTCTTCAATTATTGGGATGCTTTTGCCTCTTCATGTGAAGACAGATACTAAATATTTGTTCAAAACTTCTGCCATTTCCTTGTTTCCCATCATCAGTTTCCCAGGGGCCAATGCTCACTTTAGCTACTTGCTTCTTATTTTATGCACTGTAGAAGTTCTTACTGCCTGTCATAATATTTCTTGCTCATGTTCTAATTTTTCTCTCTTTATTTTTCTCGTCATCCTTTCGAAAACAGAGTCATAGAATCTACAGTGCAGAAGGAAGCCACCTGGCCCATCAAATCCGCACCGGCCCCTGGAAAGAGCACCCCACCCAAGCCTATACCTCCACCCTTTCCCCACACCTCCACCTCATCTGTCATAACCACACCCAACCTCTCTTGGACACCAAGGGCAATTTAGCATAGCCAATCCACCTAAGCTGCACATCTTTGGACTGTGGGAAGAAACCCACACAAACACGGAGCGAACATGCAGATTACGCACAATGACCCAAGCCGGGAATCGAACATGGGACCCTGGAGCTGTGAAGCAACTGTGCTAACCACTACGCTACCGTGCTACTCTATATTCTCAATCTTCTGGCCTACCAATAATCTTTTGTATGTCTTTTTCAATTTTATATCATCCTCAGCATCCTACGCAGCTATGGACGGTGCATCCTTCCCATAGGGTATTTTTTTCTCAATGGATTACATCTTTATTGAGAGTTATAAAATGTCTCCTCAAATCTAGCTGTCACTGCTTCTCGACCGTCTTACTATTTGATCTATTTTCCCATCCACTCTCATTAAATGTGTCTTCTTATCCCTGTCATTTTCAAAAATTCTTTCATGTGATGTGGGCATCATTGGCTGCCCCAGCATTTATTGCTCAACCCTAATTTCCCTTGCAAGGGCATCCACATTGCTGTGGATCTGGAGTCACATAGGCCAGACCAGGTAAGGATGGCAGATTTCCTTCCCTAAAGAACATTAGTGGACCGGATGGGCTCTTACGACAATCGATTCAGGCCAGCATAAGACTTTTTAATTCCAGGTTTTTTAAACTCTAATTTCTACCATGATGGGATTTGAACCTGGATCCTCAGAGCAGCCATATGGGTTTGTCAATTATTAATCATCTGATAATACCATTACGCCGCTGCCTCCTTCCTTTATTTAAGCTTTAAGATATTGGGCGAAATTCTCCCAAAACGGGAGAAATCGTCAAACTGCCGTAAAACCCGGGCGGGTTTTACGGCATCGCGCCCCTTCCCGACGGGGGACCGATTCTGGTCCCCCGTCGGGGCTAGCAGCCCGACGTCGGAGGCCCCGACAAGTCGGGCTTAACGAAAATCGTTAAGCCCGCTTGTCGGACTTAGCGCCGGCTGACGCGTCATATGACGTCAGCCGCGCATGCGCAGGTGGGAAGACTCCACCCGCGCATGCGCGGGTGACGTCATCGCGTTTTTGCGCGAAACCCGCGCATGCGCGGTCCGGGTTGCCCCTCAGCCGCCCCGCGTATTGATACTGCGGGGCGGCGGAAGGACAAATAGTGCGCGGGCATCGGGCCCGCTGCCCGCGATCGGTGGGCACCGATCGCGGGCCCATGGCACCCTTGGCACGGCCGTGGTACTGCCGTGCCAATCGGTGCCATGGTTATTTTTTTCCAGGTGGTCACGACGTTTTTACGAATGGCAGGACCAGGTGTGTTTGCCGTTCGTAAAAAGGTCGTAAAGGGCTGGGACTTCGGCCCTTCTAACAGCTGTGAATCGCTGCCGGCCGTAAAAAAACGGCGGCAGCGATTCGTGTCGGGATTTCGGCGGGGGGGGGGAGAATAGCGGGAGGGCGTCAAAAAAGTCGGGAAGGCCCTCCCGCTATTCTCCCACCCGTCGTGGGGGGGGGGGAGAATTTCGCCCATTGTTTTTGCGACTCTTGCCACTGATTGGGTGGTGATTCCCTTTTCATATAGCTCACTGTCTCATGTTGCCAAATGCAAGCTCCAAAGAGGAATGTGGTATGGAGCACTCACCTTGGCCAGAGTAAAGAAAGTTAATTGATCCCCTTGCAACCTTGCCACTCTTATGTGTTATCTGTGCTGGTCTAACATCGATTGCAACTGGATGTAGTAAAACGAGAAACAGGCTTCCGACACAGGAGATGGTCCAACACTGTTATATTGAACCCGTTGATTGCTGTACATAATCTGCTGTGGGTTATCATAGAATTTACAGTGCAGGAGGCCACTCGGCCCATCGAGTCTGCACCAGCTCTTGGAAAGAGCACCCTACCCGAGGTTAACATCTCCACCCTATCCCCATAACCCAGTAACCCCACCCAACACTAAGGGCAATTTTGGACACTAAGGGCAATTTATCAAGGCCAATCCACCTAACCTGCACATCTTTGGACTGTGGGAGGAAACCGGAGCACCCGGAGGAGGCCCACGCACACACGGGGAGAATGTGCAGACTCCGCACAGACAGTGACCCAAGCCGGAATCAAACCTGGGACCCTGGAGCTGTGAAGCAATTGTGCTATCCACAATGCTACTGTGCTGACACTCTAACTGATAACCTCGTACTGGCTTGACCAGACTAGCTCTCTGCCACATGGTGATGATGTTCATTGGCCTGTGCACTGACTATCTCCCTAGCCGTGTCCTGTGAGAGAGAGAGAGAGAGAGCCTTAACGCCCTGTGGGCTTTATAGTGGTGGTGTCCTGTCTGGTGATTGGTTGTTCTGTGTCGTGTGTGTTCATTTGTTATCCTGTGTGTCAATCACTGCCTGTCTGCATCTCATGATATACATGAGTGGATATTATGACACCGAAGAGGGTATAGAAGGATGGGTTAGTAAATTTGCAGATGACACGAAGGTCGGTGGAGTTGTGGATAGTGCTGAAGGATGTTATAGGATACAGAGGGACATAGATAAGCTGCAGAGCTGGGCTGAGAGGTGGCAGATGGAGTTTAATGCAGAAAAGTGTGAGGTGGTTCACTTTGGAAGGAGTAACAGGAATGCAGAGTACTGGGCTAATGGCAAGATTCTTGGTAGTATAGATGAACAGAGAGATCTCGGCATCCAGGTACATAAATCCCTGAAAGTTGCCAGCCAGGTTAATAGGGCTGTTAAGAAGGCATTTGGTGTGCTAGCCTTTATCAGAAGGGGGATTGAGTTTCGGAGCCACAAGGTCATGCTGCAGCTGTACATAACTCTGGTGCGGCCGCTCCTGGAGTACTGCGCGCAGTTCTGGTCATCACATTATAGGAAGGATGTGGAAGCTTTGGAAAGGGTTCAGAGGAGATTTACTAGGATGTTGCCTGGTATGGAGGGAAGGTCTTATGAGGAAAGGCTCAGGGACTTGAGGTTGTTTTCGTTAGAGAGGAGAAGGCTGAGAGGTGACTTAATAGAGACACATAAGATAGTCAGAGGGTTAGATAGGGTGGACAGTGAGAGTCTCTTTCCTCGGATGGTGATGACCAACACGAGGGGACATAGCTTTAAATTGAGGGGTAGTAGATATAGGACAGATGTCAGAGGCAGTTTCTTTACTCAGAGAGTAGTAGGACTGTATGAGGATCAAATGCTTTATGTCATGTTTTATTATTTTTTGGGGCTTTAGTGGTGCTCACAGCTCAAATAGTTAAATACTTTCTGATTCGGAAAAGACACGTCATTGAAAAAAGAAACTTTGTTGCGACCAACCGAGGAGGTTGAATAGAGAGGAACCACTTCACCCCCTCTCAACCGGTTCCAGCATTATTACCCAAGAACAGAAAATTTGTCATGATCAGGAACTAGTGAACAGACAGTCTTTGTTTGTGTCAATGATCAGACAGAATGTCTAATCCCACACATTTTAATATATGTTTTTGTTTTGAATTGAATTCTGAAATGTTGAGACTTTGCTGAATATTCAATTAGAAATGTATTTTTAAATGCAGTTTTAATAGCACTGAGAAATCGTTTATAGTGTGCAGCTATTAAATCAAGCAGAGTCTATTAATAAGAGTACATCCAGTACCTTAAATAATAAGCGACTAGTTATTTAGCATGTTTTGACATAATTGTGGTTTAAAGCAACATTCTGAATAACTAACTAATAACTTAGATGAATGAGATATCATTCATCAACTTCTAATGAATAGATCAGGGCTGCATCTAATTTAGAGACAAAGCTGTATTATTCATAGCAATCATCCGGTTAAATTGCAACCTTTTACAGCAATTAATTGTTTTTATAATACTACATTAATAAATAAAAAGACTGTTAGAAAAGGTATAATATATCATTATTTGATATTAACCAATAATAGCAATGGAGACTGACCTTTTCTGTTTCACAATGAAAATGATTTTTTCCCAAAAGGTATTTTCCTTTTGTAGGAGATAGTAGAAGTGCATTGGCAAGTTTACCTTGCAGGAAATAAAACTGGCATGTAATTGCCACTCAAAAATATGAAAGAATAATCTCGGCGAATCTGGCAAAAAGTCGATTTTGTCTTAAATCTTAATATATTAAAGCCACAATTTATAAGTCCTCCAAAAATAGGTAAAGTGCTAACATTGGTAAGATTGCAATTGATATGTGCATTATTTATCCATGGCAAGCCCATAGTTTTATGAATATTCATGCATCTACTGAAGCTGCTTAACATTGCTAGATCGTCCTGTGAAAATGAGCCAAAATGTGGTACTGAAGCACAAAATTGGCAAGCTGTGATTGAAACCGCTTATAATGTGGTTCTTCTTAAATAAACATTTGCAACAGATGATTTATCTCACCCAGTTACTGTCACTATTAATGTCTATGTAGCCCACTTACTGTCACTATTAATGTTTATGTAGCCCAGTTACTTGTCACTATTAAGGTGAGACGCCAATTGTTTTTAAATTAATTTCAGTGAATGTGCACATCCCACAAGCGAGCAAAATAAAAATAAATCAGGATGTTGAGTTGACGACCAAAGTTTGAAATTTAGGATCTAATCAATGTGGGTCTGACATAAACAATGCAAGTCAAAGACTAGAATAGACGTCTAGGACATTTGATTATGTCAAAACTCTTGTGCTAACTTATGGAGATGGTTTCGGAAATCAAACAATTGAATGAATTGCATGGCTTAACCTATGAAAGCCATTAATACATTGTAAGTGCTGAGGAGCGCAGCACTAAATTATTACAGCTGATGTGTGAAACCGGACTCCTTTCCATAAGAAATTAATAGATTTCCTTCTTCTTTGCACCTCGAGATCATGGAGTGGAGGCCGAATGGATGTGGAAACCTGTTGTGGCTGTAGGGTCTGAGAGCATGGCAGGAGTAGCTAGAAGATTCACAAATGAGAGTTATCATTTGATGTTTAGAAGTAGTCCTTGCAGGACAACCTTTGGTGTTGGAGAGCCGCAGCTAGAATGTCTGATGCCAATGGTTAAGCGTGTGCAAATACAATCCTTATAGGATGTAGCCCTGCTTTGGGAGTGTATTTACATCACGTAAAAGACCCAAGAAAGGAAATTTATAAACACCCCAGCCTTATAAGTACAGGGTTTCATGAATATCGTCTTGGAAAAAAAAACTGGATGAATATTTTTATGAGAATAGTGTTGAAATTTACACTAAATACATGTAATATGGAATATTATGATTGTAATTTTGATAGATTGTGGAGAGCCACTTTAGAAATGTAAATTATTGGAGTTGAATAATGCCCAATACAGAATTAGATTAATGTTTTGGAGTTTTCTGTCAATTATTTTGGGAGTCCCTAAGGGTAATCAAAGAGGTTTTATCTTTTTAAGAGCATTTACCTCTTAGTATATTCACTTGAAAGGAACCTGAGGGAATAAAAATTATACAGCTTCTACGGTAGGAATAGTTTGATGATCTAACTAGCTTTCCTTTGTTCCCTATCTTCTGTTGTTACAGTCAGATTTAAAGATAAAATGGTCAGAGTATATTAATCTTTATCATGAACTAGGGAAAATTATGTGGAACATCTTTATTGTGAACAACATGTAGGATTTGATAATTCTACTAGTTTTTAGGGTTTGTTGTTGGTCAGTAACATCTATGGATTTTATTCTTTAACCACATTTTACATGAAGTGGATCTGTTTGTATTTCTGATGGTGAGACAATGGGCAGCCAAAGAAGTCAGGATACTTTACAGAAAGGTTGCTGTTTGCGAGAAACCGCACTTCATTTTATACGACTTTAAGTTGATTGAGAGTACAGATTCAGCAGTCCTATGTTGTAATTAAGAGTTTTTTAATCAACTTTGAAGAAATGGCTGAAAAGTAGTTTGTTCTTAGGATGGCACTTTTATCTGTTAATAAAACCCATGCAGTGATTCAATTGATTAGCTATAGAATTTCTGAAAAAATAGACATATCAAAGCTTTTCATTGTGCATTCATCAGAGCACTTTGCAAGAATACCAATATGACAGGGAAACAACAATCCATACTGCATGAGCTGAATAATTTGCAAGTGGACTCTGCAAAAGAGGAAAGAGAGAGAGATGAGGAAAAGAGCAACAAAGTGAGAGACAGAAATGGAGAGAGGAAATAGAGAGACAGGAATGAAGAGAGGAAAGAGAAACAAGAATGGAGAGAGGAAAGAAAGAGACAGCAGATAATGGAAAAGGGGGAGAGAGAATTTTAAAAAACAGGAAAGGGGAAAAGACCGAGCTTTCCAGAGAGATAAACAAAAGTAGGAATTAAGGCAGCTCACACTGCATAGGGAAAGATGCACTGTATCCAATGAACACACCACTAGTGAGGGAACATTTCTTAGCTCAGGACCGACTGTTGAGCTCTTGAAGCTCCTCTAATTGATACCAAAGTTTCATGTGCAGGAAATGTGGAAATATGGGATGGTTTAGCTCACTGAGCTAAATCGCTGGCTTTTAAAGCAGACCAAGCAGGCCAGCAGCATGGTTCGATTCCCGTACCAGCCTCCCCGGACAGGCACCGGAATGTGGCAACTAGGGGCTTTTCACAGTAACTTAATTGAAGCCTACTCGTGACAATAAGCGATTTTCATTTTTCATTTCATTTTCATCTTATTTGTTAAGCTTGTAAAACAACTGAAATGACCAGCAACGGGTTGGACCCTGCTACTGCAAAGCAAATTGTTAAGAAAGACCCATAATGTTAATTCCTTATGGTCCCACATAAATTCGTCAAATTATGAGGTGACCTGAAATCAACATTCTGTGAGACACTGGTTGTTTGCAGATTTGGCTTGGGGAGGAGATGGTGAGTTTCCACCCGAGAGCAGAGTGAATGCCAATTTGATGCTTAAGGCACTCACTGGAGAGTGTGTATGTGTTACCTGCAGATTGAGCTGGTTACAGGGTTAGTAACACTGGGTGTAACGCCAATCTGCCCAAGCAGGGAGTGGACCTTTTATTAAGGGACAATTTAGCCAATTGGAAGGTCGTACCCCAAAAGACTTCAGGGCAGTCCACAGAGATTTCAAAGACTGGGGAAACCAACAATAGTCTGCACAAATACAGTCTGCTGAGGAACAGCCAAATGTCCCGCATGAGGTGATAGAGCTTGTAAGAATTGAAGAGGATAAAAGAAAACCAGAAGAATTAAAAGGGACCAGGTTAGAGCCCCTAGAATTTAAAAAGACCGGTTAAATTAAAGAGGTCAGAGCAGGGCCAAGAGAAATCAAAAATGATGAAATGGAAGCAATAGAGGTTGAACAAAATGTAACCAAGGTAAAGTAAGTAAAGTCGCCATAGTCCCAGATGACCATAGGCTGCTTTCTCCTTTGAAGGAAGAGTTGACTGGTGGTAATTTAATCCTAGGATCGTCTCACCTCAGGTGATGGGCAAGGTTGAAAAGGCAGGCCTTAGCTGGTACAGGAATTGAATCCGTTCTGTTGACCTCACTCTGCATCACAAGCCAGCTGTCCAGCAAAAAGGTACGGTGAGCAGAAACCATCTTCCAGGATTTAAATAGGGACTTGAGAGTTCCCAAACAGACAAGCAGAAAGTGAGAGAGATGGGTCACCTAACTGATGTACCTCTGGGGAGTAAGGTAGCAGTTGGACATCCACTTGGACATCCAATTCCCAGAAGATTTGGGACAGGTTGGAAGGGGAGTGATTCCCGAGCTAAAGAAAAAGAGAAGGTAAAACACCCTAAAATGAACACAACTTGTGGAAGCCACAAGGGATTTACCAGGGAGGTCAGTGCAGAATTACCCACTAAAATATCACAGGGTCAAGTTCAAATTTTAAATCTCACCAAACCCAACAGTACAGATGCAGAACCCACGAAAGACAAGGTGCAGGAGATCTGAATACCTCACAGTGGTTTAAAAACAGATGGTAAACCACTAACATCCTCAAAATAGTGTTTGCCAATATGCCCTAAACAGAACTCTTAAGACCCATTGGTTGTAGAAGTGGCTATCGAAGGGTTCAATGTTGTACAGGTAGTACAATCATGCAATCAGAAAGGTTTGCCGAGTACAAGCATTTCTCTTCAGCACATTGTGGGAGTCAACTCTTTCCAGGACTGCAGGGTCAAACCTGACTCTCCACTAACCCCACAGCTGACCAGAAGCACAGATCTGTTGGCGTAACATGCCCAGACCACTACCACTAGCTGTTAGTGATCACTGAGATTCCTGAGATGATACCCTACAGGATATGAAGGGAAAAGAGATGGTGCAAGATTCTGAAATAGCTGGTACATTTCCCAGTCCAGCTCTATATACAATATATACATCAGTGGTGACTACCACAGCATTCATGTCAAGAGGGCTAGAATACAAGACCAGGGATGTACTTCTGAGGCTGTATAAGGCATTGGTGAGACCCCATTAGGAGTATTGTGAGCAGTTTGGGCACTGTATCTAAGGAAGGATGTGCTGGCCTTGGAAAGGGTCCAGAGGAGTTTCACAAGAATGATCCCTGGAATGAAAAACTTGTTGTATGAGGAACATAGAACATAGAACGATACAGCGCAGTACAGGCCCTTCGGCCCTCGATGTTGCACCGACATGGAAAAAAAACTAAAGGCCATCTAACCTACACTATGCCCTTATCATCCATATGCTTATCCAATAAATTTTTAAATGCCCTCAATGTTGGCGAGTTCACTACTGTTGCAGGTAGGGCATTCCACGGCCTCACCACTCTTTGCGTAAAAAACCCACCTCTGACCTCTGTCCTATATCTATTACCCCTCAATTTAAGGCTATGTCCCCTCGTGCTAGCCACCTCCATCCGCGGGAGAAGGCTCTCGCTGTCCACCCTATCTAACCCTCTGATCATTTTGTATGCCTCTACTAAGTCACCTCTTAACCTTCTTCTCTCTAACGAAAACAACCTCAAGTCCATCAGCCTTTCCTCATAAGATTTTCCCTCCATACCAGGCAACATCCTGGTAAATCTCCTCTGCACCCGTTCCAAAGCTTCCACATCCTTCCTATAATGAGGCGACCAGAACTGTACGCAATACTCCAAATGCGGCCGTACTGGAGTTTTGTACAACTGCAACATGACTTCATGGCTCCGGAACTCAATCCCTCTACCAATAAAGGCCAACACACCATAGGCCTTCTTCACAACCCTATCAACCTGGGTGGCAACTTTCAGGGATCTATGTACATGGACACCGAGATCCCTCTGCTCATCCACACTACCAAGAATTTTACCATTAGCCAAATATTCCGCATTCCTGTTATTCTTTCCAAAGTGAATCACCTCACACTTCTCCACATTAAACTCCATTTGCCACCTCTCAGCCCAGGTCTGCAGCTTATCTATGTCCCTCTGTAACCTGCAACATCCTTCCGCACTGTCTACAACTCCACCGACTTTAGTGTCGTCTGCAAATTTACTCACCCATCCTTCTGCGCCCTCCTCTAGGTCATTTATAAAAATGACAAACAGCAACGGCCCCAGAACAGATCCTTGTGGTACGCCACTCGTAACTGAACTCCATTCTGAACATTTCCCATCAACTACCACTCTCTGTCTTCTTTCAACTAGCCAATTTCTGATCCACATCTCTAAATCACCCTCAATCCCCAGCCTCTGTATTTTCTGCAATAGCCGACCGTGGGGAACCTTATCAAACGCTTTACTGAAATCCATATACACCACATCAACTGCTCTACCCTCGTCTACCTGTTCAGTCACCTTCTCAAAGAACTCGATAAGGTTTGTGAGGCATGATCTACCCTTCACAAAACCATGCTGACTATCCCTAATCATATTATTCCTATCTAGATGATTATAAATCGTATCTTTTATAATCCTCTCCAAGACCTTACCCACCACAGACGTTAGGCTCACCGGCCTATAGTTACCGGGGTTATCTCTACTCCCCTTCTTGAACAAAGGGACCACATTTGCTATCCTCCAGTCCTCTGGCACTATTCCTGTAGCCAATGATGACCTAAAAATCAAAGCCAAAGGCTCAGAAATCTCTTCCCTGGCTTCCCAGAGAATCCTAGGATAAATCCCATCCGGCCCCGGGGACTTATCTATTTTCACCTTGTCCAGAATTGCCAACACTTCTTCCCTACGCACCTCAATGCCATCTATTCTAATAGCCTGGGTCTCAGCATTCTCCTCCACAATATTATCTTTTTCTTGAGTGAATACTGACGAAAAGTATTCATTTAGTATCTCGCTTATCTCCTCAGCCTCCACACACAACTTCCCACCACTGTCCTTGACTGGCCCTACTCTTACCCTAGTCATTCTTTTATTCCTGACATACCTATAGAAAGCTTTTGGGTTTTCCTTGATCCTACCTGCCAAAGACTTCTCATGTCCCCTCCTTTCTCGTCTCAGCTCTCTCTTTAGATCCTCCCTCGCTTCCTTGTAACTATCAAGTGCCCCAACTGAAACTTCATGCCTCATCTTCACATAGGCCTCCTTCTTCCTCTTAACAAGAGATTCCACTTCTTTGGTAAACCACGGTTCGCTCGCTCGACCCCTTCCTCCCTGCCTGACTGGTACGTACTTATCAAGAACATGCAATAGCTGTTCCTTGAACAAGCTCCACATATCCAGTGTGCCCAACCCTTGCAGCGTACTTCTCCAACCAACACATCCTAAGTCATGTCTAATGGCATCATAATTGCCCTTCCCCCAGCTATAACTCTTGCCCTGCGGGGTATACTTATCCCTTTCCATCACTAACGTAAAGGTCACCGAATTGTGGTCACTGTTTCCAAAGTGCTCACCTACCTCCAGATCTAACACCTGGCCTGGTTCATTACCCAAAACCAAATCCAATGTGGCCTCGCCTCTTGTTGGCCTGTCAACATATTGTGTCAGGAAACCCTCCTGCACACATTGTACAAAGAACGACCCATCTAATGTACTCGAACTATATCTTTTCCAGTCAATATTTGGAAAGTTAAAGTCTCCCATAACAACTACCCTGTTACTTTCGCTCTTTTCCAGAATCATCTTCGCCATCCTTTCCTCTACATCCCTAGAACTATTAGGTGGCCTATAGAAAACTCCCAACAGGGTGACCTCTCCTTTCCTGTTTCTAACCTCAGCCCATACTACCTCAGAAGAAGAGTCCCCATCTAGCATCCTTTCCGCCACCGTAATATTGTCCTTGACTAGCAGCTCCACCCCTCCCCCTCTTTTGCCCCCTTCTCTGAGCTTACTAAAACACCTAAACCCCGGAACCTGCAACAACCATTCCTGTCCCTGCTCTATCCATGTCTCTGAAATGGCCACAACGTCGAAGTCCCAGGTACCAACCCATGCTGCCAGTTCCCCTACCTTATTTCGTATACTCCTGGCATTGAAGTAGACACACTTCAAACCACCTACCTGAACACTGGCACCCTCCTGCGAAGTCAAATCTGTGCTCCTGACCTCTATACTCTCAATCTCCCGTACCCCAAAACTACAATCCAGGTTCCCATGCCCCTGCTGAATTAGTTTGAGGACTGAGGACTCTGGGTCTGTATTCAGAGTTTAGAAGGATGTGGGGGGATCTGATTGAAACTTACAGGATACTGCGAGGCCTGGATAGAGTGGATTGGGAGAGGATATTTCCACTAGTTGGAAACATTAGAACCAGAGGACACAATCAGATTAAGGGACGATCCTTAAAAACAGAGATGAGGAGGAATTTCTTCAGCCAGAGGTTGCTGAATCTGTGGAACTCTTTGTCGCAGAAGGCTGTGGAGGCCAAATCATTGAGTGTCTTTGAATCAGAGATATATAGGTTCTTGATTAATATGGGGATCAGGGGTTATGGGGAGAAGGCAGAAGAATGGGGATGAGAAAATATCAGCCATGATTAAATGGCGGAGCAGATTTGATGGGCCGAGTGGTCTAATTCTGCTCCTGTCTTATGCTTCTATAGTCTTATGATTATGCCTCCAGAGGCTACATGATTATTAATACTCATAAAGGATTATATATGATTTTATATACATATCTACACACTTGCCTTTCGACGTTTTGAAGATAGAACATAGAACAGTACAGCACAGTACAGGCCCTTCTGCCCACGATGTTGTGCTGACCATTTATCCCAATCTAAAATCAACGTAACCTACACACCTTCTTTACTGCTGTCCATGTGCCTGTCTAAGAGTTGCTTAAATGTCCCTAATGTCTGACTCCACCACCTCCACTGGCAATGTATTTCATGCACCCACCACCCTCTGTGTAAAGAATCTACCTCTGATATCTCTCCTGTACCTTCCTCCAATCACCTTAAAACGATGTCCCTTTGTGACAGCCATTTCCGCACTGGGGAAAAGTCTCTTTCTATCCACTCTATCCATGCCTCTCATCACCTTGTACACCTCTATCAAATCACCTCTCTTCCTTCTTCGCTCCAGTGAGAAAAGCCCGTGCTCACTCAACCTTTCTTCATAAGACATGACCTCCAGTCCAGGCAGCATCCTGGTAAATTTCCTCTGCACCCTCTCCAAAGCATCCACATCATTCCTATAATGAGGCGACCAGAACTGCACACAATATTCCAAGTGTGGTCGAACCAGGGTTTTTTTAAAAGCTGCAGCAAAACCTTGTGGCTCTTAAACTCAATCCCCCTGTTAATGAAAGCCAGCACACCATATACCTTCTTACCAACCCTATCAACCTGGGTGGCAACTTTGAGGGATCTATGTACGTGGACCCCAAGATCCCTCTGATCCTCCACACTTCCAAGAAACCTGCCTTTACCTTGTATTCAGCATTCACGTTCCTTTCATCAGCTTGCACCATATTTCAAAGAACAATGGAAAGTTTATTACATTCCTTTCTGTGCGCCGTATATTTGGATGACATATTGATTACTGGTACAACCGAAGAGGAACACTTGGACAATCTTGAAGAAGCACTGAGGAGATTTCAGGAGGCAGGAATTTACATAAAACGAGACAAATGCACTTTCCAGGCCAGCAAAGTAATTTACCGCGGTTACCATGTGGGACTGCATCGTCTGCAGGGCAAAGTAAGGGCAATGAAAGAGGCACCATGCCCGAGGAACACCACCGAGCTAAAATAATTCCTGGGGTTGGTTAATTATTATGCCAAATCTGTCAACACTGTTAGCCCCTTTACACGTGTTACTGAAGAAACACCAGAGATGGTTCTGGAAAGCATCACAGATTTAATGAGCTTAAAAAAACTATTGCATTCATCTTACCTACTGGTACATTTCAACCCATCCAAGAAGTTAGTGCTAACATGTGACGCCTCCCCAAAAGGCATTGGAACAGTTTCACCTCACAAAATCGATGATGGGTCTGAGAGGCCTATTGAATATGTGTCAAGAGCCTAAAGAAGAGGGACGAAAGTGGAGAAATCTCCAGGTCCAGACGAATTGTGTCCCAGGTTGCTTTTGAAGGCGAGGGAGGAAATCATTCTTCTCTGGCCACGGGAGTGGTGCCAGAGGACTGGAGGACCACAAATATGGTCCCACTATTTAAGAAAGGCTGTAGGGATAAGGCAGGGAACTACAGGCCAGTAAGTCTCACGTCAGTGGTGGGGAAACAAATGGCGAAAATTCTGAAGGCGAGAATCTTTGGAGAGGCAAGGTTTGATCAGGAATAGTCAGCATAGCTTTGTCAGAGGGAGGTCATGCCTATCAAATTTGACTGAATTTTTTAAGCACGTGACAGTGTTTGGATGAGGGTAGTGCAGTTGATGTAGTTTCCATGGATTTCAGCAAAGCATTTGACAAGGCCCCACATGGGAAACCTATAAAGAAAGCAAATGCACATGGGATACTGCGGAACTTGATAAGGAGGATTCAAAGCTGGCTGAGCTGTAGGAAACAGAGGGTGTTGACAGATGGTGGCTTTAGTGACTGGAAGCCAGTGTCCAGTGGCATGCCACAGGGATCTGTGCTGGATCCCCTATTATTCATCATTTATATGAATTACTTTGATGACTATATGGGGGGTATGGTCAGTAAGTTTGCGGAGGCCACAAAGATAGGCCAGGTGGTTAGTGTGAGGCTCAGAGTCTTGGGTTGCATGAAGATTTAGACAGGATGGTCAAATGGGCAAAAAGGTGGCAGATGGAATTTAATCCTGAAAAGTGCGAGGTGTTACACTTTGGAAGGAGCAATTTGACAAAGAACTATTCAATGAATGGAACTGTGAAGTCCTGAGGAACAATGAGGCCTTGGATTGTTTGTAAATAGATCTCTGAAGGCAGAAGGGCAGGTTAAAACGGTGAAAAGGGCATATGATATGAAGTGTTGGGCACTGTGGACTCGTGAAGCAGACATATGCCAACACTGAAGAAGGTTCAACACTATTTTATTAACACTTATAAAATACTAGACATACTATAACTGTGGGTTTACACAATGTTAGTTTAACTAGTAGACCTGTGCCTGTCCGAACCAGTTGAATTAGTCAGCACGTGGTGTGAGTTTGTACTGTACTTGATGAGCTCTTGTGCTTCTGAGAGGCAGCATCCAGAATGAGCGGGAAAAGTGATGCCCTCTGTCTTTACAGTACGTGTGTTCTAACTGGTGATTAACTGCGGTGTTTGTGCATGTTGATTGGTCCTAGTGTATGTCCATCAGTGTGTGTCTGCACCATGATATACTGGTGTATATTATGAAATCCCCCCCTTTTAAAAAAGATTTGATGTGAATGTGTGACAATAAATAGTGTGGGTGTGTGAAGAATGTTCCTAACCATATGTGAGGTGCGAAGACATATGTACAGATCTATATACATAGAACATAGAACATTACAGCGCAGTACAGGCCCTTCGGCCCACGATGTTGCACCGTCCTGTGAAACCCTTCTAAAGTCCCTCTACACTATTCCCTTATCGTCCATATGCCTATCCAATGACCATTTGAATGCGTTTAGTGTTGGCGAGTCCACTACAGGAAAACAAAGCTATATACAAGGGAAGGTGCCTGGTGCAGATAGTTAGAATGCAATAAATTGAACAAGAACAGTGCTATATACAAACCAATAGAAAACGATTGAACAAGGAAGGAAACATCTCAAAGAGTCCACAAATTTGCAAAGTTCATAAATTCAGTCTCTGAGGTGGGCGACGAACTCTGGTTGACCGTAAGGGTGGCACACCACTCATCATCCGGATCAATGCTGTGTATCGGAATGGGCTTGGTGCTGCGCTTAGCAGAAATCCTGTGCTTGGTTATGATGCCGACTTGGAAAGGGGCTTTCAGGTCATCGCTGTCAAAGTCTGAGGACAGGTCTGGGACAGGCTCGTTGAGTGTGTGCTGAATGGCCCGGACATCCCTGCGAGACTGGCTGGATCTTCGGAAACTAGCAGGCTGAGTCGACCTGCATAAAGCAACATAGTGGCCAAGTTTGCCACACTGCAAATATCGTCGGGTCTTCGCGGGACATTGCTGCTTTAAGTGGGCGGAGCCACAGTTGCCGCACGGCGTTGCGTCGGCACGTTCGTTACACCACCACGCATGCACGGTGCGATCCAGCGATGTGCACGCCTGCACAGTACGCTCTTCGACGTTGCCACATTCATTGCGTCCCAGCGCGGGAGCCCGTGAAAAGCGCACAAAATGGCCGCTTTCGTCTAGGCTTAGGCCCTGGAGCGATTTGATGACCTGGACCCGTTCTGCCTCGAGAGCAGCCTGGATGCGGGAATATCGCATGGAGGCATGCTCGTGGAACACGCAGGTCTCAATGGCAGTGGACAGGATGAGCTGTTTGACCTTAAGAAGCTGTTGGCGAAAGGGCTCTGACTGCACACAAAAATCTATCTGGTTGCGTATCACCTCCGGTACGCAATCCTCAATTCTAATCGCCAGGACCTTTGCCAGGAGCTTGGCATCTACATTGATCAAGGAGATTGGCCTGTATGACCCGCACGTTTCCGGGTCCTTACCCTGCTTCAATATCAGTGATATGGTGGCCTGCGACATTGTCGGTGGCAGGGTCCCTCTGTCCCTTGCCTCATTAAAAACGCTCGCCAAAACCGGTCCCACTAACTCAGAGAACTTCTTATAAAACTCTACTGGGTATCCATCCGGCCCCGGGGCTTTCCCCGACTGCATGGCCTTCAGGCCCTCCAATACCTCCTCCACTCTAATAGGGGCCCCCAGCCCATCCACTCGCCCCCCCCCCCCCCCCCCACCTACTGTTGGGAATGTTAACCCGACCAGAAACCTTTTCATCTCCTCCGGCTCTTCCGGGGGCTCCGAAGTGTACAGCTTGCTTTAGAAGTCCCGGAATACTTTATTTAATCTGCACCCCTCCTCATCCATCACTCTACTTATTTCCCTGGCCGCCTCCTTCTTCCTGAGTTGCTGCACTAACAATCTGCTGGCGTTTTCCCCATGCTCGTACACCACACCCCTTGCCTTCCTAAGCTGTTCCACGGACCTACTTGCGGATAACGCCTCCCGTTTCGCCGCAAATTACCAGATTGTCGATGTATAACGCATAATTGGGTAATCCTGAAACAACTTTGTTAGTTAATCGTTGGAATGTGGTTGGGGCGTTTTTCATGCCAAATGGCATAACTTTGAATTGGTATATACCATCTGGAGTCACAAAAGCTGAAATCTCCTTCGCCATTTCGGATAAAGGTACCTGGCAAGTAAATCCAATTTGGAAATAAAAACTGATTGTCCCACTTTCTCAATGCAATCCTCCAAACGTGGGATAGGATAAGAGTCCATTCTTGTAACTGCATTAACCTTTCTATAGTCCAGACACAACCATTGGGTACCGTCTGGTTTTGGTACCATCACTATGGGTGAGCTCCATTGGCTGCAACCCACTTCAATTATGCCATTTTTAAGCATACTCTCAATTTCCTTGTTAACCTGTGCCAATTTTAAAGGATTAAGTCTATATGGATGTTGTTTGATTGGAACGGCATTTTCCACATCTACATCATTTATAGCTATTTTAGTACTTCCCAATTTATCTCCACAAACTTCCCCATGTGATATCAATAACTCTTTCAGGCCAGTTTGTTTTTCCTCTGGAAGATAACTCAACAATTTATCCCAATTTTTAAGAACATCCTCATTTTCCAATTTAATTTGATGTAAGTCAAATTCACAGTCACCTGGATGTGGTTCGTCATTTTGAGTTAGAATCATTAAAATCTCCTTTTTCTCTCCTTCCCTTTCAAAGTACTTTTTAAGCATATTCACATGACACACTCAGTGATTCTTCCTTCTATCTGGTGTTTTTACCACATAATTCATCTCACTTAATTTCCTTTCTATCTGATAAGGTCCACAAAACCTAGCTTTCAAAGGCTCACCTACCACTGAGAACAACACTAAAACTTTATCTCCATAGGCAAAACTACGAATTTTGTGCAACTTTTAAATGTTGTCTAGCCAATTCACCTGCTCTATTTAATTGTTCCCTAAAATTTGACATGTAATCCAATAATGTAATTTCCGATTTCTCACTCACCAAATTTTCCTTAATCAATTTAAGTGGTCCTCTTACCTCATGACCAAACATTAGTTCAAAAGGACTAAATTTGGTTGAGTCATTCGGTGCATCCCTAATTACAAACAGTACAAATGGAATTTATTTATCCCAATCCTCTGGATAATCATAACAATAAGCCCTCAACATTGTCTTCAATATCTGAATCCAGCTTTCTAACGCTCCCTGTGATTCTGGATGGTACACAGTTGATTTAAATTGTTTTATTCCTAAGCTATCCATTACTTCTTTGAATAACTTTGAGGTAAAATTTGATCCTTGATCCGATTGTATTTCTGTGGGTAGTCCATACCTTGTAAAGAATTTAAGTAACTCCTCCATAATCTTTTTAGCTGTAGTATTACGTATTAGAATGGCCTCTGGAAACCTAGTAGACACATCCATTATAGTCAAAAGATATTGATTCCCACTTTTTGTTTTAGGAAGCGGTCCTATGCAATCAATTAGGACCCTTGTAAAAGGTTCCTCAAATGCTGGAATGGGTATTAAGGGTGCTGGTGTTATCACTGCTTGAGGTTTCCCTATCACTTGACATGTGTGACATGATTGACAACATTTAACTACATCTTTATGTAGTCCAGACCAATAAAAATGTTTCTGGATTTTAGCTTGAGTTTTCCTTATTCCCAAATGACCTCCTCTGGTACCTAATGTGCAACTCGCAACACCTCCTTTCTATATCCTACCGGCAATACTACTTGATGAACTTCTGCCCACTTTTCATCCGCCTGCATATGTAAAGGTCTCCATTTTCTCATCAAGACATCACTTTTACGGTAATAACACTCTGGTATACACTCAGATTCCTCTTCCATATATACTTTCTGATACACACGTTTTATTTCTATATCTTTCTGTTGTAACTCCGCCAATTTTTCTGAACTAAAAATATCCGCCTCATCCTCCACCTGTTCTTGTTCTTTTTCAACCATCTGATCAAAAATCGTTTCTGATAATTGCACTTCAACTTCATCTTCACTCTTTGATTTCTCCTCTTCTATTAACCTGTAACTTTGCGACCTTGTTACCACACAATTCGGAAAAATCCCAGGATATTCGTCCTTCAGCACTTCAGTTGTCTGATTTTCCACTGGCTTATCAACCACAGTAGGCATCACTCCCACTTGTGATCCAGCGATATCATTACCCAAGATAAACTGTATTCCTGGTCAAGATAGTTTTTCTATTTCTCCTATTGCACTTCACCACTCTTCACTGGACTTTCCAACCTTACCTTATATAATGGAATACTACTCCTCTCACCCTGAATTCCACATATTACCACCTTTTCTGGCAACATTCTTCCCAAACCACACAACTCCTCATGTCTTATCATTAAAGATTGACTAGCTCCCGTATCTCTTAAAATTGTGACTTCTTTACCTACTCCTCCTGATGCACATGAGTAAATTTTACCCACACAAGTAAATTATTTAAAGAGATCTGGCACCTTCTCATCAATCACCTCTTGATCAGGCTGTACATTCTTTTGCACTTCCTTCGCTTCACTTAGGCTTTCCTTTACCACTTTAACAAACCCCACAGTCTTATCCTGTTTTACCACATCAGCCTTCCCAGTGCTTTTCTTCAACCACCAACACTGTGACTTTACATGGCCTAGTTTATTACAGTGAAAACATTTGAAACTTTTCAAGTCTCTTCCACCCTCCTGGATTTCTTTTTTAATCTGAGGTACACTCTCCTTATTATCTCCCATCAGATCACCTTTACCTTTACCACTGGAGTATTTCTCATGTCCCCAGTTTCTACCCCTCACAGGCTGAAACTGATGTCAGAAACCAAGCTTTGATTTATGAACTAATTCATAATCATCTGCTATTTCTGCTGCGAACCTCACAGTTTTAACCTCTGCTCTTCCACATGAGTTCTCACTACATCAGGAATTGAATTTTTAAACTCCTCCAAAAGTATAATTTCTCTGAGAGCTTAATACGTTTGATCTATTTTCAAAGCCCTTATCCACCTATCAAAATTACTCTGTTTGAGCCTTTCAAACTCCATGTATATTTGACCAAATTTTTTCCTTAAATTTCTAAACCTTTGTCTGTAAGCTTCAGGCACTAGTTCATATGCACCCAAGATGGATTTTTTCACCCCACACATCCCAGATACCTCCTCCGGTAGTGATGCAAACACTTCACTAGCTCTACCTACCAGCTTTATTTGAATCAGTAATACCCACATGTCCTGTGGCCATTTCATTTGTTTAGCTACCTTCTCAAATGAAATGAAAAAGGCTTCTACCTCTTTCTCGTCAAACCTTGGGAAGGCTTGGACATATTTAAATAGATTCCCAACAGGCCTCCGACTTTGATGCTCTTTCTCACTATCCTCATCACTATCATCCAACTGTACATTTCCCTTTATGTCTGCCAATTTTAACTGGCTGTCATGGTTCAAACTCTCTCTCTTTATCTTTTTCCCTGGTCTGTATTTCCCTTTCTCTTTCTTTTTGTTCTGCTATGGCTATTCTTTCTTTTCTCCTTTCTTCTCTCTCCTTTTCTTTTTCCTCTCTCCCTCTTTTGTATTCAATCTGCTTTAATTCTTTCTCATTTTCCATTTGTTTAATTTGCAACTGAATTTTTGCCATTTCTAATGAGTCAAACTGTATCTCAGGCAACATTAAATGCTTAGCCACTGACATAATTAACTCATCTTTTTGCATTTTGTCAGGTAATGTTAACTGCAATGTTTTTGCCAAATTTAACAGTCTGCTTTTAGTCTCTGTCCATAAGGTACTGCGTGTGACCGTCTCCACCCCTAAAAACTTCTGAGCCTCCGAAAGAGCCATTGTCCACAACACAGTCCCCACTTAAACTAAAATACCATACCTGAAAAGCAACCACAATATGCTCACCCCTCATTGTCTTTAAGTTCACTAAGCCAATCCAATAGATAGACTTTTATCACCCTTGAGCCCCCAATTGTTATGTGTCAGGGTTTAGAGAACCCCAAAGTGTATTATGGAGTTCACCTGACCCACAACTTTTAATAGATTGTGGTATGGGGAGCACACGGCTCACTCTACAGGTATGGTACAGCAGAAAATGGACCAGTGGGTTTTTAAAACAAAACAATGTTTATTCTATGAACTCAAGTTAACCTTTCTAAAACAGTGCACATCTTAGCAACCATTAATTCAAATACACCCCCCAAAGAATACAACACTAAGTAATCTGTATGCTGTTCTTTTAACATCCAAAAGATGTAACAAACCTTCAAACAGGAGCACATTAAGGTTTACATTCAAGACTGAAAACATTTATAATTCTTCTAAATTCACCAAATGATCCATAGTCTTTAGATGGCAGCTCACTTTTAACTTCAGATTCAGCTCACTGAAAAACACAGACTCACCCAAGCCCTTTCTCAAACTGAAACTAAAAAGCAGAAGTAGAGCTCAGCTCCACCCACAGTCTGACATCACTCCAGTAACATGAGCAGCTCCATTTCTTAAAGATACATTTCTTAATCACCCATTTCTTGAAGGGTACTCTCACATGACACCCCCAACCCAGGTACCGCAAGAAATCATGATGGCAATGAACTTCCTGGACACTTCACCACTAACAGCAAAGCAAATAAAGTTGTGAAAGATAAGACAAAAAATATTAGTGGGTTGGTAGAATAAGAGGATTTCAGAAGACATGAAGACATATCACATTAAGAAAGACAAATTAAGCTGTGAGGACAGTATTATCCTATGGGGAGTCAGAGTAATCCTCCCTGTGCCAGGGAGAGAATTGCTCCTTGCAGAGTTGCATAGTGCTCATACGGGCCTGTCAAAAATGAAGATGCTTGCCAGGAGCGATGTTTTGTGCTCAGGAATCAATGTCAATATTGAGAGATCAGTGAAGCACTGCGATCAGTACCGGTTACAGCAGAAGTTACCTGCTGCAGCCCCTTTGGGAATGGCCAGCTCCACTATGGGTGCGGGTCCATATAGATTATGTCGGACCATTTTTCTACTATTGTGAGGCGCCCACTCCAAATGGCTGGGAGTATTTGAGATACGTTTCACAACCGCACATGCCATGGTCGAGAAGCTTCGTCAGTGCTTCGCGCTCCATCGGTTACCTGAAGTACTCGTATCATACAGTGGAACAGCTTTCACAAGTGCCGAAATTCAAAGTTTCATGTCTTCCAATGAGATAAAGCCCAGCAGAACTAGAACATATCATCCCTCATCGAATGGACTGGCTGAGTGGGCAGTCTGAACTTTGGAATTTTAAAGAAATAGCCAGCTGCATCCTCTTCACATACAAGACCACCGAGCACCCGGCCAGAGATATATCTCCAGCAGAACTATTGATGGGTCAATGTTTAAAGACCCATCGAAGCCTGGTATTTCCAAATTTAGTGGGGAGGGTAGAGGGAAAATAGTGCAACCAAAAGAGGAACCATGATTCAACTAAAGATGCAAGATCTTTTGAAGTAGATGACCCAGCCTATGTGAGAAATTTCAGGAGTGGCCTAAACTGGGTGCCAGGTATTGTTGTGACTAAGTCAGGACTGTTATCTTATGAAGTAAGTGTACAGGACAGGGATTTGGAGGAAACATGTGATTTGATTTGATTTGATTTGATCTATTACTGTCACATGTATTAGTATACAGTGAAAAGTATTGTTTTTTGCATGCAATACTACACATAGGGAAAGAATGAGAGACTGCAGAATGGAATGTTACAGTCATAGCTCGGGTGTTGAGAAAAGATCAACTTAATACGAGGTAGGTCCATTCAAAAGTGTGATGGCAGCAGGGAAGTAACTGTTCTAGGGTCAGTTGGTACATGACCTCAAACTTTTGTATCTTTTCCCTGACAGAAGAAGGTGGAAGAGAGTATGTCCAGGGTGCGTGGGGTCCTTAATTATGCAGGCTGCCTTTCTGAGGCAGCAGGAATTGTAGACAGAGTCAATGGATGGGAGGCTGATTTGTGTAATGGATTGGGCTACATTCACAAACTTTTGTAGTTTCCTGCGGTCTTGGGCAGACCAGGAACCATACCAAGCTTTGATACATCCAGAAAGAATGCTTTCTATGGTGCATCTGTAAAAGTTGGTGAGAGTCATAGCTGACATGCCAAATTTCCTTAGTCTTCTGAGAAAGTAGAGTCATCTGTGGGCTTTCTTAACTATAGTGTTGGCACGGGGGGACCAGGACAGGTTGTTGGTGATCTGGACACCTAAAATCCTGAAGCTCTCGACCCTTTCTACTTCGTTCCCATTGATGTAGAAAGGGGCATGTTCTCAACTACGCTTCCTGAAGTCGATGATAATCTCCTTCATTTTGGTGACATTGAAGTGGAGAGATTATTGTCTTCGCACCAGTTCACCATATTCTTTATCTCATTCCTGTACTCTGTCTCGTCATTGTTTGAGATCCGACCCACTATAGTGGTGTCATCCGCAAATTTGAAAATCGAGTTGGAGGGGAATTTGGCCACACAGTCATAGATGTATAAGGAGTATAATAAGGGGCTGAGGACACAGCCTTGTGGGGCACTGGTGTTGAGGATGATCGTGGAGGAGGTGTTGTTGCCTATCTTTACTGATTGTGGCCTGTGGGTTAGGAAGTTCAGGATCCAGTCACAGAGGGTGGAGCTGAGGCCCAGGCCATGGAGTTTGGAGATGAGTTTTGTAGGAATAATGATTTTGAAGACCGAGCTGTAGTCAATAAATAGGAGTGTGACACAGGTGTCTTTGTTATCTAGGTGTTCCACTGTTGAGTGCAGGGCCAGGGAGTTGGCATTCTGCTGTGGACCTGTTGCAGAGGTAGGCGAATTGTCGTGGATCAAGGCAATCCAGGAGGCTGGAGTTGATCTGTGCCATGACTCACCTTTCGAAGCACTTCATGACGATAGATGTCGGAGCCACTGGACGATAGTCATTATGGCACGCTGCTTGGCTGCCTTTGGTACAGGGATGATGGGGAACCATAGGCGTGAATGAGAGTCCTCCCAAGAACCAGTATTACAGCCTGATTCATTGCTGTCAGCTGAAGGCATTGTTAGCTGCCCAAGAAGTGAATTTTTCAATCAGCCTGTGGCAGGCGGAAGTATTATTTTAACTGAAAGAGAGGAGGTTGAAGCCTGAGTTCTAAAAGATATGTCTAGTGTGGCAATCTGTAATGTGCCCCTAAAGAAGCATCCCAGTCGGTGGAGCTGCATCGCTTTGCGAGGAAGCAGAAGCCACTGGGGAGTTTTTGATGAACTGACTTACAATGTTCATTGTTGTAAATTATGGGGAGCTGGGTAAGTTTGCTGTTATTCAATGCGTTAAGAAACGTAGAGGGGGGTGATGTAGTAGCTGGCCCCTTTAAGGGGTCATCTTCTGAAGAGTCATCTCATAGGGTCATAGAGTCCTAGAGGTTTACCACATGAAAACAGGCCCTTTGGCCCCACTTGTCCATGCCGCCCAGTTTTTACCACTAAGCTGACCTGCTTGTCGAATCAGTGCGAAACTGCTGAGCTTTTTCTCAGTTCGATCCAGCTGGCTACATTACTCTGTACGTAGCATGTTGTGGAAATAAACGTTTGTTGTTTGTGCCTATTTAGTGGAGCCAATTTACTTCACCGTCGAATGAGGAAGAGGAAAAGAAGGGAGCCATTTGACTCCTCCTCACTTGATCATAATGCTGGCAAAAGAAAATGGGAGGGTTAATGGGGCTGTCATATGCCGGGCAGTCTTACCATACGTATAAGTTCCATTTAAATGAGTCCTGCACTGGGTCTTGGGTTTTTTTTCTCTGCATACTGAGGAGCACAAGGGTACTGCAGCAAGTGGAGACATAGTGTTGTTTTTCTTTTGTTGTGTATTTATCTTATTGGGGCCCAGTTAGCTCAGTTGGTTGGATGGCTGGTGTGTGGATCAAAGTGACCCTTTGCCCTACCCCTGTGCTTGACAGACAATGGCAAACCACCACTGAAAAAAAACAGCCAAGGAAATGACTTATAATAAAGCATCAGCAGACAATGAATCAAGGACCTGCCTTCATAAAATGTATCTTTTATGACAGGGGCTGGATCACCATACACAATGTTCATTAAGTTTAAACCTAGAAGGTCTCCCCATAGAGTCACTGAAGTGCCTAAGTATGACTTTGCTGACTAACAGCCGCTTCGAACAGGTACTAAACTTGATGTTCTATGTGCTTGTCACATCTCCCCTTCTGGTCAAGAAACTCCAAATGCTGTCAGCAACCCTTAAATGACAACTGGCAATTTAATATTCCCATTTTAATATCCCCATATTAATATCCCCATCCACTCCTTCCCTCTGATCACTTCCAAAGCTAATCAGGCGAAAGAATTATATTGCACTGAGCTTGTTTTGCAAGGTTAAATTTAGCTTATTTGTGCCATAACTGCATTATCAGCTCTTCAAAGAGATTCGGTGATTTATAACTCTGGCATCAGTGCAAAGCTGTTTCATCCCAGCTCCACATCTCAGCTTAATTTATATTATGGCGTAGGTTTTTCTAGCCTTCGGAGTTCATTCCAGCGTGATTAAAAGCTAGCACAAATTAATTTATGATATTGTGTGATGAAAACATGCAATTGTTCCAGATTAGGTCAGTTACATAATCATTCACAGTACCAAATGCAACTTCTGGAGAGCGTTAATGGCAGTGTTTGTGCAATTTCAACTGATTCAGTAACCTAAAGGCCAAGGTTTTCGGTGCCACCGTGGTGGGACCCCTTCCAAGCCATGCGCCGGGGTAGCCAGAATCCAGCGGGACTGGAAAATCCTGGTGGCAGGTGGACTGGAAAATCTTGGCAAAAGTCAAGGAAGTGTATGGGCTTAATTGATATGTGTAACAGAGTGACAATCAGTCCTCATGGCTGTATCATGGAGCAAGAACAAAAATACTAATCTGCTTTAAAATAGGAAGCACAATGAAAGTCGCCATAGTCCCAGAGACTGCTCTCCCTTTTGATATAACCGGAGGGTCACCACACCTCAGGCAAGGGGCAAAGTTGGGCCTTTGTGGATAACCTCAGCCAGAATAAGTATTGAACCTACTCTGTTGCCATCGCTCCACATTACGAGCCAGCCAACTGAACTAACTGACCCCCAAACAGTGGAATAGTGTTGTACCGGCCACACACAAATAGCTGGATTCTTTGTAATGTTCAGTTATGATGCCCTGCACCTGAGGGTGTACAGCCAGAGTTACAAACTCAAATGCCGACGAGCTCTGAGTGACATCATTGCGAGTGAAGGTCACATAATTTGTGGCATTGATAAAGAAACCATCAATCTCTATCTTATGTATTTTCTGGGTTACTGACTGCGAGATACTTCACATGTCTCCAGCGGAGAGGAAGAATCCAGAGACTAAAAGGTAGTGGTGACTTTGGCAGCCACTGGTAAGTGTGGCTACCAACACAACCTGAGACATTAGTGTTCCAACATGTCGAGGAAGCTGATCGCCCTCCCCGCGGATCCTGTGTGCCAGCGATGACCTCCTACGAGCTGCACCTACGCACTGATTCCCTCTCTCTTGTGGAGCTGTCGGTCTGTGAGTAGCAGCAGCTTTTGTTGCTGCTGCTCCTGCTCAATGTCTTCGTCCTCATCTGAGGTTCAACGTAACACAGAGTAAGGAGCATCCATGATGGTCTGTTGGATGGGATCTCCAAAAGACAGATCTGATAACTTCCAAGCTAAATTGTCGGTCACACCTTCACTGTGAACACACTAACCTGCAAAGTGTGTGAAGCAACCTCTCAGCACAAGCACCATGAACAAACATTTTCACACATTTAAGCACAGCGTCATCGGTTTCAGCCCTCTCAGCTGTCTTTGCTTTCTTTCCCTTCTGTTTTCCAGGAATCCTGGAAAATCTGCGGTGCAGCCAAAATTAAACGCCAAAATCTACATCAATATTGTGGTAATTGAGTGATTAACATATTAAAACTGATAGTCCTCTTCTGCCATGCAAATGTGTGCCTAACATGCTGGAGTGCAATGCTCAAGTTAGCAGTTTGGGACCAGCTTCCTGATGCACTCACCTTTTTTTCCAGGATTTCTTCCCACACCCTCACACAAATCTGTGTGCTCATCCATGTTACAATTCCCCTACCCCTAAGTATCAAAATGAAGTAGGAGTGCCGAAGGTCCAGGGAGGTACAGAGTCTCTGAATGCGGTGATGCAGGAAGTTACATGGAAGATATTTTAAACGTTTCTGAACCTTGGTTAGACCACAAGTGGGGGCTTGATTTAACATTCGGGAATGTGTAAAATCTAGCGTGATGATGTCGGGATTGCAATCCGACATCACCACGCTGGTCTCCCAACATGGAGGTCAGGCAGGTGCCAATATTTTCTGCAATTTTTATAACACTAATTAAAGGGCAATTGAGCTTGTTAACAAGCCAATACACCTAAATAATATGCTGCCCACGCATAACGCTGGGGGGAGGTGAAAGAGGAACAACGTTGGTGGTCACAGTGGCATTGAACTTTTTAGAAGCATTTGAGTTTGCAGTTCTGGCTGTACATTGAACATTCTAGTCACATGATTGTTACAGGGCACATCTGGGGACCTGTCTGGGATAATGCAACCCGTAGGGCATCACCACATCAGGATGTTCACAGCTGCCATCCTTAGGCATGCCCATCAGTCAATTTGATTTAGCGAGGACAATGCCAGTCAGGCAGAAAAAGCCAGAGGGTTTGGAAGCATTGCTGGATTTCCAAAACTCCAAGGCACAATAGATTGCAAATATGTGGCCATTAAAGTGCCTTTCCGACAGCCAGGAGCAATCATGAACAAGAAAGATTACCATTTCATGAATTTTTAGTTTGTATGTGATTATGTAAATGCATGTTTGCGCACACTGTCATGGCAGCATTCACAGTGCCCACAAACATAGGCACTCACAGGTGCTGGGGATGTTGACTAGGCTGGACTGGATGGCTGCTTCTTGGAGACAAAAGATACGCTCTAATGGAGTTGGCTTTTGCTACTCATGAGAAACCCATGAAGGATGCTTGAAAGGAGGTACAATAATAGTCACTCATCCTCCAGGGCCTTCATTGAGCATGCCATTGGTCTGAATAAAACATGATTTAGATGTTTGGACAGATCAAGTTGTTTCTGCGATATGCACCTGGTAGAGTGTCAGTTCTGGTCGTCGTCTGCTATGGGTTGCACAACATCGACCTCCAGAGAGGGGAAACATTTGCTGAAAATAACCCCGTGCTCTGATGACAACTCTGATGGAGTGGAGGATCAGTCGTGTCAGCCAGTTGTGCAAGTTGATCTACAGGATGCCTGGGAGACACAAGAATCTCTTCTATTGAGTAGATTCTAATCACAATGTGGTTCCAGCTCAACAACAGCTCCTTAGCCCTTCTCACCTTCTATTACCTCCCTCTTACAAACATCAAGGCCATATCTGTTAAAGACAACATAGAATCACCTAATGTTGCCAAACTGAGGGACTCACATGAACACAAACTCCCATAACAGCTTCTAGTATATCCAATTCAAAACCATCACATCACATACAGATAATGCACAGATGTAGATGGAAAATCATGTGGAAGGAATCATTTAGTTACAACATTGTTAAACGTTCTTTCGAACTCATAGATATGGGAATCCCCGATGTGAACCCTTGTGTCATTAATGGGTCTTTTTAAGTCTCTGATGGGTACTGTAACATGGTTACCCCCCCTTGCTGCCAGTTGTGGTGGCGACAGGCTGCTGATCCTTCTTCCCCCATGTCTGTAATGGCTTTAGTGGTATCCTCTGGTCATCTAAGGCAATGAGGGCCCCAGTGTGATGGAGCACTCATGCAGGAGGCTGTGAAGGCATTTGTGCCAATGGCACAAGCTCGATGGAGAGGTGTCCACAAAGTAGCACCCTGAGAGGTGCCCCCAGTGGTGTCAGCAGCTGCTCATCCACTGGCTTGTGGTCTATTTGGCCCTTCTTGCTTCCTTGATTGGAACCAAGACCTGGATATGACTCCCAGCTCCCATATCTCGCCCCCTGGCTCTGGACCAAGCTCAGAGAGAAGGCAATGGGATATTCGTTATGAACGCTGACTGACACTCTATCAGCTGCTGGGTTTGATCCTCCATCAAAGTCACCAGTTTCTCAACGGAGGAAGCAATGCTTTTTGAAAAGTGGGTCATCACAGCTCTCATGGCCTGAATGGACCTTGGCAGTTGTGGTGGAGACAGGCTGCTGCTCCTTCTGCCCCCATGTCTGCAATGCCAGTGTATGCAATCCCGCTCGCATCTCTGTCACATCTTCATGTAGCTCACATTGTAAGTCCAGAATCTGCTCCCTGGCTGAAGACACCAGTTGGCAGAGCTGTCTCTCACACTAATCAAACAACAGCCTGACATAGTAATTTTCTCAGAATCATACCTTAGAGACAATGTCCCAGACACCACTATCACCATTCCTGGGTATGTCCTGCCTCACCAGCAAGACAGACCCGGCAGAGGTCACGGCACAGTGGTTTCCAGTCAGGCAGGAATCCTCAGCATGGACTCTGGTCCGCATGAAATCTCATGGCCTCAGTTCAAACATGGACAAAGAAACCTCCTGCTGATTACCACGTATCGTCCACCATCAGCTGATGAATCAGTACCCCTCCCTGTTGAACACTTGAAGGAAACACTGAGAGTGGCAAGAGTACCAAATTTGCTCTGGGTGGGGGACTTCAATGTCCATCACCAAGAATGGCTCTGTAGTATCACCACAGACCAAACTGGCTGGGTCCTAAAGGACATGGCTGCTAGACTGGGACTGTAGCAGGTGGTGAGGGAACCAACAAGAGGGGAAAGCATACTTGGCCTCATCCTCACCAACCTGCCTGCTGCAGATACATCTGTCCATGACAGTATCCGTAGAAGTGACCACTGCACAGTCCTTGTGGAGACAAAGTCCCATCTTCACATTGAGAATACCCTCCATCATGTTGTGTGGCAGTACCACCATGCTAAATGGGATAGACTTAGTACATACCTAGCAATTCAAGGCTGGGCAACTACGAGGGTCTGTGAGCCATCAGCAACAGCAGAATTGTACTCAACCACAATCTGTATCCTTTTGGCCCGGCATATCCCTCACTCCACCATTATTGCCAAGCCAGGGGATCAACCCTGGTTCAATGGAGAGTGCAGAAGAGCATGCCAAGAGCAACACCAGGCACACCTAAAAATAAGGTGTCAACCTGGTGAAGCTACAACACTTGTACCAACAGCATATGCATAAGTTATAGACAGAGCTAAGAGATTCCACTACAATTGCATCAGACCTAAACTCTGCTGTCACAGATCTAAGCTCTGCCACATCCAGCTGTGAATGGTGGTGAACTCACTGGAGAAGGAGGCTCCACAAATATCCCCATCCTCAGTGATAGAGGAGCCCAGCACCTGTGCAAAAGACAAGGCTAAAGCAGTCACAACAATCTTTAGCCAGAAGTGCGGAGTAGATGATGCATCTCGGTCTTCCCCGGAGGTCTCCAACATCACAGATGTTCGTCTTCAGCCAAAATGATTCACTGCACGTGATATCAAGAAACAGCTGAAGGCACTGATACTGCAAAGGCTATGGGCCCGACAATATTCTGGCATTAGTACAGAAGGCTTGTGCTTCAGAGCTTGCCGCACCCCTAGCCAAGCTGTTCCAGTACAGCTACAGCACTAGCGTCTACCAGGCAATGCGGAAAATTGCCCAGGTACGTCCTGTACACAAGAAACAGGACAAATCCAATTCAGCCAATTACCGCCCTATCAGTCTACTCTCCATCATGAACAAAGTGATGGAATGAGTAATCAATCGTGCTCTCAAGCGGCACTTACTCAGCAATAACCTGCTCACGGACGCTCAGTTTGGGTTCTGCCAGGGCCACTCAGCTCCTGACCTCATTACAGTCTTGGTTCAACCATGGCCAAAAGAGCTGCATGCCAGAAGTCAGGTGAGAGTGATTTCCCTTGACATCAAGGAGCCCTAACAAAACTGGAGTCAAGTGGGGTTGGGAGGTTAAACTCTCTGCTGGTTGGAATCAAACCTGGCACAAAGGAAGATGGTTATGGTGGTTGGAGGTCAACCATCTGTGCTCCAGGATATCACTGCAGGACTTCCTCAGGGTAGTGTCCTAGTTCCAATCATCATCAGCTGCTTCATCACTGACCTCCCTTCCATCATAAGTTCAGAAGTGGGGATGTTAGCGAATGACTGCACAATGTTCAGCACCATTCACAATTCCTCAGATAATGAAGCAGTCCATTCCAAATGCAGCAAGCCCTGGACAATATCTAGGCTTGGGCTGGCAATTGGCAAGTTGCATTCATGCCACACACATACCAGACAATGGTCATCTCCTACAAGAGAGGATCTAACCACCGCCCCTTGACATTCAATGGCATTACCATCGCTGAATTCCCCACAATCAACATCCTGGGGGTTACCATTGATCCGAAACTGAACTGGACTAGCCATATTAATACTGTGGCTACCAGAGCTGGCCAAAGGCAAGAAATCAGATGGTGAGTAACTCACCTCCCGACCCGCCCAAAGTCTATCTACCATCTACAAGACAAAATTTAGGAGTGTAGTGGTATACTCTCCACTTGCCTGGATGAATGTAGCTCCAACAACACTCAAGAAGCTCGACACCATCCAGGATAAAGCAGCGTGCCTAATTGCTACCCCTTCCACAAATATTCAATCCCTTCACCACCAATGAACAGTGGCAGCCGTGTGCACCAAATACAAGATACACTGCAGTAACTCACCAAGCTTCCTTCCAAACCCACAACCACTACCATCTAGAAGGACAAGAGCAGGAGATATCTGGGAACTCCACCAGCTGGAGGTTCCCCTCCAAGTCACTCACCATCCTGACTTGAAAATATATCACCGTTCCTTCACTGTCGCTGGGGCAAAATCCTGGAACTCCTTTCCTAACAGCGCTGTGGGTATACTTACACCTCAGGGACTGCAGCGTTTCAAGGAGGCAACTCACCACCACCTTCTGAAGGGCAACTAGGGATGGACAATAAATGCTTGCCTAACCAGCGATGCCCACATCTTGTGAATGAATTTTAAAAAGAGCCTTGTCATGAGGCTGGGGCTCAGCATTTCCATTTCCAACACTCCTCTAACTGCCAGTAGCCTGCTCCATCTCAGTCTCTGACATTGTGACTATGATGTAGTCTCACCAGCATATGGATCCCTTATAGCCGAGTCATGAATGTCCTCCGAGTTGTGTGTATCAGTGCTGGGTCCCTGAGGGGTCACGAGGGACTTTTCACAGTAACTTCATTGAAGCCTGTGTGACAATAAGCAATTATTATTCTTTGAAGGAATTATTTATATGTGTCCTTGGAACCTTAGCATCCTGGGACTCTCCTCCAAACTGGGCTTCATGAATGGCTCTGTTCTAATCATTTGCTGCCAGCTCCAATGCGGCCTCCTCCATCGGGGTGAGAATGGCCAGGTTTGCTGATCCACTGTGGGTCCTGGCCCTCTCTCGAGCATTATTGCACCCCCTTCTCCGACCCCCTCCTCCCGTAAATAAAGAGAGACATTGTAATGTTACAATGGTGACTTCAAATGTGTGGCCAACGTGTCCTTTGCCGATTGTCAACAATTCTCATTGTTCCTTTTCAACGACCAGTGTTGCAATTCTCCCCTCCCCCACCAATCCCCCGTTGCCATGCAGAGTTGCATGTCTGCATCTTGCCGCCTTCCACACTTGGGCAATACACAAAGCAATCCTTCATTCAAGACACATCATTCCTTCATGATCTTCTATATATGTTCTTATCCAAAATGGTGACACGCTCACCCTGGCAGGTCACAAGAGGGCACTGAGTGTTTTATGGCAGCACTGAGCCCAGGTTTTCTGGATGACCCCACAGCTGCGACCTCCATCCAGCTTCATTGATTTGGCTGGGAGGTTTCCTCTTCCCCTCTATAGGTATGAGGACCTCCTGTTAATCACTCACTGCCTGGATGAGGCCTGACAAGGAGTCATCAGCAAACCACAGGACCATCCTTCTTCTGGATACTCAGTAGCTGGTAACTCCATTCTCTCCTCCATCTGCGAAGAGATAAAGAGAGTTAAAGAACTGCATTTGATTTTGTTTTTCCTAAACACTTGACTGAATGGACCGAATGGCTTCCTTCTGCACTGCAAAGATTCTATAGTAAGACGCAACAATATTCTATGGTAAGATTTGCTATTCAAAAAGAGAATCGATCAGGTGAATTCAAATGTCCTTTTCTCCCTGACAAGGGTCCTGAATGATATACCACTAACACAGCAATCATCCACATTTAAAACCAGGCTCTTTTGTGCAATAGCTCAATGGATTTCAAAGTTTCCTTGTGAAAAAGCTTCAGTCTCCAAATGATGAGTTCTAGTGCGGGTGCCATCTATTAGGCACCTTTCCTGGCGATTTGATGGGTAGTTATTAATTGTGGTCGCTTCAAATGGCGGCTGGTGGGGGGGTGGGGGGAACGGGGGGGTTGGGAGATGACAATCCACATACCTCTGGGTCAGAATCCTATTCCCCACCAAGCAGCATAAAATTCAGCCCCTGGAGTACTATGAATAATTCTGTGGGGAAACTTTGATAGTTCCTAAAATTGGGTGCAGGAAACATGCTGTGTGATTACCCTATGTCAATTTTTTTAAAAGCCCTTTCGACAAGTCTTGAGAAGGCAGGGAGAACTGGTGGCCTAGAGCAGAGGATATGTTGACCTAAAATGTGTGTCGTGGCTGGTTTAGTACAGTGGGCTAAATCGCTGGCTTGTAATGCAGAACACAGCCAGCAGCACGGTTTCAATTCCTGTACCAGCCTCCCCAAACAGGCGCTGGAATGTCGCGACTCGGGGCTTTTCACAGTAACTTCATTGAAGCCTACTTGTGACTATAAGTGATTATTATAGGGGCTGGTTTAGCACTGTGCTAAATAGCTGGCTTTTAAAGCAGACCAAGGCAGGCCAGCAGCACGGTTCAATTCCCGTACCAGCCACCCCGAACAGGCGCCGGAATGTGGCGACTAGAGGCTTTTCACAGTAACTTGTGACAATGAGCGATTTTCATTTTTTTTTCATTTCAAGGTCAGTGAAAGTATCCTGACATATTGTTCTCCACGAGCTGCACCTTTAGCCTCACACACAATGCTCACACACCCACTTCATTCGCCAACCAACAGTCAATATCAGGGGTGGGATTCTCCGACCCCCCCGCAGGGTCGGAGAATCACCGGGGGGGCGGCGTGAATCCAGCCCCCGCCGACTGCCAAATTCTCCGGCACCGGGGATTTGCTGGGGGCGGGAATTGCTGGCAGCGGCCCCCCCGGCAATTCTCGGCCCCGCGATGGGTCGAGCGGCTGCCTATTTTAGGCTAGTCCCGCCAGCGTAAATTATAATAGGTATTTGCCGGCGGGACCTGACTGCATGTGCGGCCTCCGGGGTCCTCGGGGGGGGTGTGTGGGGTGATCTGGCCCCGGGATGTGCCCCAACGGTGGCCTGGCCCACGATCGGGGCCCACTGATCCGCGGGTGGGCCTGTGCGTGGGAGGACTCTATTCCTCCGCGTTGGCTGACGCGGAGATGACCCCCCCACCTGTGCATGCGCTGGGATGACGCCAGCACACGCTGGTGCTCCCGCGCATGCACCAACCCACGCCTGCCGGCGGAGGCCCTTCGGCGCCGATTGCCCTTCCCGGCCGGCTGGCACGGCGCAAACACTCCGGTTTCCGCACCTTTGGGGCGGCCTGACGCCGGAGTGGTTCACGCCAATCCTTTGCGCCTGAGTTGCCCGCACCGCCGATTCCCACAGAATCCTGCCCCAGATATAATTTAACCCTCAGATTTATATGTTTCAACTCACCGTCAAGCACAAAGTACTGCTGTCAGCCACACACATACTCACATCTACCAGTCTGCACACAACGTCAGCTATTCATCTGTGGCATTTGCATCACCGAAGCATATTCCATCGCACTGACTGACACACCTCCCTTTCTTCTGCAGGACAAAGTGATGATATCACAGGATTTTCTGGCTGGTCCTTGTGGCAGGATCATCTAGTCTCGCCGACGGCGAGCCCCTTCCGCGGGTTCGCCAGTGACGGAGGCGGTGAACAACGGGAAACCCTGTTGGGCACGGCCGGACTAGAAGATCCTGCCGTCGGCAAATGGCGGACCGCCAACTCCGCCACAAAACACACCGCATTTGGGACAGAAAATCCCGCCTATTAGGTGACAGCCAATAGGGCGACAGGTCGAGCTGCACATGCTGACTCCCATGAAGAAATCTTTGCAGGGAATAACTGAACTGCCTATTGCTGTGAGTCCATGGCCAAAGTGCTATCACTGAATCAATTGATGATGACGATATGGTTCCTGCCGGATCCATCTTCTCAAATCTCACTTTACCCTCATTCTGCAATCTGCTGTGGCTGGATGCAAGGAAGATATTTCCGCCTTCAGGGGAGATCAGAAGTAGAGATCATAGATATATGGTAGCCACTAATAAATCCAATAGTGAATTCAGGAGAAATCTCTATGTCCAGAAAGTGGCTGAAATGTGGAACTTACTGCCACAGGAGTGTTTGAGGTGAATACAATACAGGAAGCAAAATAAATACACTGGGATGGTTTTTATAGCTATCTGCCGATGTATTTGAAGATGGGAATCACGTAAAATAAAGTGGTTGGCCTTACCGATTGATGCCCACTTAAGGGTCTCATTCTGCATCTATCTTTTGTGCTTCATAGGAAAGCAGAGACAAGCAGATAGCCTGGATGACTTCACTGTACTGCTGCTGTGGGGGGGGGGGGGGGGGGGGGGGAGAAGTGGGGGATTCCTTTGTTCCAGGAGTTCCCCTGTGCTCTCAGCATATTATCGCTGCAGAGCAGACGGATTTTCAGCCAATGAGCTCAAGACCAGAAATTCCCCAGGATGCAGGGACTTGTCTGGAGCATAGAAACCACAGTTCTCATGGGCAGAGTTTACCTGCCTTCTTATTGTCCATGAATTAAGTTTTTTGTGTGTGAGGTTAGTATGTGTTCTTAATCTTCAGAGCAGTTTATCCAAAATGTAAATAATTTGCAGCAGGAAGCTTTCGCGAACTTAAAAATTACTAAAGTATTTATTATTGCACTTTTGCCCCTCAGGTTTTAATGCTGTTGGAGGGAAGAAAAACCTCAAAGCCTGTTCTCGACCGTTTGGTGTTGGTAAAGCTTTGTTTAATTCAGAAAAATTGTGTGCACGCAGGTGAGACAGACCCCGCGACCATCCTGTAGTTCGCAAAAGTCAGCTCTGATCATAGTCAGAATTACATGCATATATATTCAAAGGTCGTTGGAGTCACAAGCAGGTATTGATGTCACTGAATCAATCGGAACAATACAAAGTGATCAGTATGCATATTTTCTGGTCCCCGTAATGAGAAAACGATTAAAGAATACAATGTTTCCTTACAATCTCATGGGCTCGTGCTTAACATATTTAACTTCCAGAACTTCTAGAAGAGGTGCGAAAGTGTTGGACAATAGATCCCTTAGACTTACTGGGGCCTCATGTGTTTCCCTTTTCATTTTCAAATGTTCTGTGAGATGATTAAATCATTTCCAATATGGGTGACTTTAACCCCTTGCTTGCTGGTTTTCGCTTGGTATATGTTTAACCCCTTGCCTGCTGGTTTGCCCTTGACCTGTGCTATTACAATACTTTGAGACATCTTTATTATACCAATCCTGACACATATAGCAATTTCTTCCGCTAACACTCCGTTTCCGCTTATACATAGCCAAGAAAGCCATATAAACACTCCCATCTCACAGTCTGCTTCCTTTGGTTGAAAACATATTTTATAGCTATTTTGTGGATTTATCATGCCTGCTCGCCCATGGGTGACTTCCTACCGTTTTACTTATTTGTTGAAGACACCGACTGATCCCATCAGGTGGCCAGCCCTCCGGTTCCACGGAACGTGTCCTCAACAACATGGCTGTAAATTCCAGCCACTCCTTTCTCCTCCCCTCCCCCACCTCGATAAATGCCATTGGGATGTACTGAGGGGCAATTGGCCTTTCCCCCACCTTTCTTTGCCTGCAGCACATAACTATTGCCCATATCAGTACAGCACATGTCCCCAGGGTTATCTTTAACCTCACTGTCTCCCATACGCCTGCTGAACGACCCCCTCCGAATATGTCCCACCAGTGGTGTTCCCCTGAGAGTCCTATCTTGATGGCGGTCTGGAGTGCTAAGTTTACCTCAATTCTCCCCTTGCCAGTTTGTTCTGCAGACTGCCTGGTATAATTCTGGGCTAATTCTGTGGTGCGTTTCATTGCCTCTCAAAGTATACTGCCCGGTGTCTTGTCAATGTACAGGGAGTCGTCCCACCAGGCTCCGAATAAATACCCTGATGTACTCTTTGGCAGGTGAAATTCTTCCACTGTCAATGAGTCTCTGACTTGCAAAAAGAAGCCATGGCTGCTACCACGGAGTAAACCCCCTGAGATGATCTCCGACTCCGGCGTTTTGAAGCACCACTGTGTCGGCCCCACCTGTATAGCTTTGAAGGCTTCCCGTAAAGGCAGTATGTTGACCATCACTTTGCTGGTATTAGACAAGGGCTCAAGGGTTTTACATGCACACACGATATAATGTATCGACTCTGAACAGCACTCCACAATTCTTATGTATGCCAAACCTTCGCTGTGTGCAATGTACCCCCTGGATCCAGTTTGATGGACCCAGCCTTCCTGTACTGTCCCCAGGGATTCGAACCTGTAACTGTCCTCAAAGGTGCCCTTTGTTTGACTTTCCTGAGGGACCGCCATTATGAATCTCATCCCTCCCTCAACCGGTTCGTCGGCTGACCTGGTGACCACAAGCTCATGCCAGTCCCTATGTAAATTTAAGAGATTTAGCTTGTGCCTGGAGGCGAACAGATGCCTCGGGATGGTTCGCGAGTCTGTGATGTCAGCTTTGATACCGTCAATTGCATCCCTTGCTAATGTATCGCAAGCCCTGCCTTTTGCTTGCTCTTCTGTGGTGTTAATTATTCCTGCTGATCGCATATCTAAGACTCGCACTGGCCCTTCTCCTTGTAGGTTTATGGCAGTCAGTGCATATTCAGTCGCATAAGCCCCGTACTGAAGCCCTTTCCTGCTTCGGCTGCGACCCAGGAGGCATAACTTTTGGCCTCCGCTAACTGTGCTGAATTCATAACAGAATGTGCGATGCCAAACAACCGGCCAATGTCCAGGATACTACGTTTGCTGCACCTGTATAACTTTGATTCTGGAGCAATCCTGTAGGTATAGTCATCTATGGCTTCCTGCAGTCTGGTCTCTACCCAAATTATAGCACTAGATCATAGCATTTGGAGTGCAAAACGTCCAATAACCTTGTAACATTATACTGTATGTGACTTCTAGCGACACCATGGTGACATCATGTAGTAGTAATTTTGGCTGCCCAATCCTAACTAACCCGTCCGGGGAAAGTTCAACCATATGGAGGCATTTTGTGGACTTTTGATATCCACAAGTGCTGAGATTGTAGCATTTTACATCTTTACATTCTAATCTGTCTACAGTATTACATGTGTGTAATATTCCTGACAGTACAACCCTCCAAGGCCAGGCTCCCACACAAAGGGTGGCAGACTGGCCCATCCGGCTGTAATATTTAAATACGGACCAAATACCCAAGCTTCCCCTTGTGATCCTGTTACATTGCATGTATATCCCCACAAACCCGTGTGTACATCATAAATCCCCTTTATGAGCAAATGTCCTTCAGTGTCCATTCAGTTTTTAGGCCCAAGTCAGAAGGGGTGGCAAACCACCCTCCTTCCGCACATGTCTTCAGAAAGTACCAGCCTGTGGGCTGCTCAATGCTGTTTGTCCCCCAGTTGGCGTTGGCCCAGTCGCAGTCTGGACCCTTGAGTCTGATGGGTGTACCGGGTATTTCAAGGGGCACCATCTGCCACTATCCTTCCCCATACGGTCTTGATCACTTGGGTTCGATGGCTGGGGTGTGGCCCTCTCCGAGATCTACGTGGTCGGTTTCTTTATCCATTACCCCGTTCCTTCTGTGGGGAATGGCACATATTGCCCCGGGTGCAAGCATGTGTGGTCGCTGATGAATGCCGTGGTGCGTCCCAGGTCTGTCCTAGGCGTATCCACGGAAGCAGGAATCTGTAACAAAAGATGGTATGAGCCCCTCACAACCGGGGGAAGTTAGACCTCCTTTGGTTCCTAGTACATTTTAATTTGAGTATAATGCTTCCACTTCGGCGTGCCTTTCATTTCAATTAAGGCACATGTAGCCTCTGCAACAATCACTCCATGCAGTCCCACCCATCTGGACTGTAAGCCTGCCCTTTCTGGATGTACTTTAAACATGACTCTGTCCCCAGCCTTTGGGGTCTGGCTGCGGATGGAATCCCTTTCTTTTTCCCAATCTTTAATTCTCTGCATGTCCATCACCTCCCCGGTTAGGCTATGCAGCAGTTAGCCAGGAGTTTGATAAACTTAAACACCCTTTTCCCTTGCGTTGCAAACTTCGGCACCCCCTGCCTCGCATTGGGCAAAGACTATACGCTGCTTGATTCTGGCTATCTCTTTTAAACCTTTTCCACCACCAGTACCTTCACACTTGCTTCATCTTGTTATCTCCTTTGAAGGGCACTATTCCATGCTGAGGCTTTTACTAAGGTTTGTTTTATACACTGTGGAGCTACCGAATGGTTTTTCTTTACACCAGATTTTTTTTTCTCTGAATACAGTCCTTATTTACTTCATCTAGAATATTTAAACACCATTTTTCCCGCGAGTGACTATCTTGTGAAACTTCAGGCACTAGGACCCCGGTGGAGCTGTGCCGTGACAATTTCACCACGTTAGTTTCAAAGTAATTTTCTGCACAGACTGCTCCTCGAGTAGAACTTCTTTTTGTATATAGAATAAGATGATTTTTTTTTTTGTTGAACATACTGGTTTACTACCTCCTAATACTGGTCTCATTCGGTCCCCATGTTTCTGGCCCCTTACTGCCGCAATGCCCTCTTCACTATCCCAGTATAACATGAGGGCATATTTTAATTAATTTTTTCTTGAAAGCAGTATCCTGCTACAGTCCCCATTCTACCTGCTCTCGGGACTGCCTACCCCCCTGGGGTCAGTGCTTGCAGCATCCCCTCAAGCTCTGAGTACTTATACACAAATGCCCGACAGTAGTCGAATAGTCCCCAGTGCTTGCCCAACCCCTCTTACGGTCTGGGGTTTGGGCATCTCTAAAATGGCTTTCTTCCTTTCTACTGGGATCATCCTTTCCCCCTGTGTAATCTTAAAATAAAGTTAGAAAAATCCATAGTCTTCACTTTTCCTCGGATGGTGATGTCCAGCACGAGGGGACATAGCTTTAAATTGAGGGGAGATAGATATAGGACAGATATCAGAGGTCGGTTCTTTACTCAGAGAGTAGTAAGGGCGTGGAATGCCCTGCCTGCAACAGTAATGGACTCGCCAACACTAAACGCATTCAAATGGTCATTGGATAGGCATATGGACGATAAGGGAATAGTGTAGAGGAACTTTAGAGGGGTTTCACAGGACGGCGCAACATCGTGGGCCGAAGGGCCTGTACTGCGCTGTAATTTTCTATATGAAAATCCCCGATCAGTAAATTTGATGTGCCGTGAGTTTCCAGAGAAAATACTGAAATCGTGAACGTATTGCTACTACAATTCACCACTGTACTGTGTTGTATTATGCTGATGCACTTGTGGGCTCCGCCTGTGGCCCCGCCCCCTCAGGGTGGTATATAAACCTCCAGCCTGTAGGCGGCACTCAGTACAGAGCAGTCGCAGGCAGGCACAGATCTAGCTTATTAAAACCACTGTTCACTTCTACTAATTGTCTCGTGTGAATTGGTGGCCGTAATACTCGACAAATGTGGAACACACAGAACAAAGTTTTTAAATGTAGGTACATCATGGCTGCCCCTAACAAAGAAGCACATTGGCTCAGTCCACACAGAATGCCTCGTCTTTGCATTTCAATTTAGATTCCTTTGTTCTCTTTTTTTTAGAGCAGCCAAGACTATGCCGAGTTCAAACGAATCATTTTCAAATCCCAATTTATACATTTTGATTTTGCTTTTTGTTTACTTCCTGAGAATTGTGTTCTAAATAACTTCCACAATGTTAATCATTGTTACTGATTTTCTAAAGAACATTCAAATACTTACCCTGTTTTAAATCTCACTTTAACTGCCGTGTATGCCTCCTAATTGATGTGCAACTTCGTTTTGCAAAACACAACATTTTAAAAACTAGGAACGCCAAAGGAAGTTCACAAATTCTTATTAAACACACACACTCATTCATCCACTGAGATCTCCACTCAAACAAAAGGACTTTAATTCATCTCAACCAACTGGACAATAAAAGTTTGAACACAATGTAAAGGACGGTGATCTCCATTTTTCTTTCTTCAAAACTGTAAATAAAACTCAAAGAAAAGGTAAATTCTCTCCCAAAAATATAAAGTAAGTTTAAAATCTTCTGAAGCCACAGGGGCTTTTCCACTACCCCAGAATCACCATGCTCACACTTGAACAATTGTTTTATAGCTTGTCCTGCTCCTTAACCTTATATTCCTTAAAACCAATAATTTCCCAATTTATTTCACATATGCAGTCAGAAGATGATTCCAACCATTTCTAAGTTGTTAATTTAACTCTCCTTTTTTTTTACTCATAAGACATATCTCCCAATCTATATCTCCATTGTCTTGGTCTTTCTGACTCTCTCTGCCTGTCTCTCTGACTCTGTCTCTTTCTGCCTCTGTCTCTTTCTGCCTCTTTGTCTCTTTCTGGCTCTTTGTCTCCCTGCTGCTCTTATATCTTGCTGGTTATTCCTCACGTTTCTAAATGGATTTATTTAGAGCGACCTATTATGTTACTTGGGACCGCAATTTGTTTTTGGTCTGACCCAACCACCAAGCCTTTTGCTCAGCCTCGGTCCCCATTGTAAATCCCCTGTCTTATCGCCTGTTTTAGTATTTCTGCCCATCTCAGCCAGTCGCACACTTCTATCCTTGCTCCTCTCGTGGGGCACACCCCCCACCCACCATGGCTTACTCCTCCTAGCTAGTAGCGAGGACCTTCCACTGTTCACCTGCGTTCTTCTCCTCAGAATTAGGCTCTCTACGACCCTCCTCGAGGACTTCTACCTCTCAGATGTGGGTTGCCTATAACCTTCGCAGGATTCACGTCGCAGCTTTGTCAGTCTTAATTCAGGCTTTGTACAAGCACTACAGGATTTACTGTGGATCCTCTTCCCCAATTTTAAACCCCGGTTTCCCCGGGCGATTCATTCAAACTTACACGGTCTGACTAAGTACCTTGACCATTACCTTAACCCCCGCCTTGGGGTTCTGGATTCGGATGCAATCCTTCTCGTCCAGGTCGTTAGGTCGGGGTCACAAATCTGCCCTGCGGTTTTCTCCTGTTCCCTTCCTATGCGCGTCTTATAGTTGCTACCCTTGGCTCCTGTAATTCTTTATCCCTCTGTTCCTTAAAATTGCCGTTGCAATTATTGCCCCCTTCTCTTACTTATTCTTGGTTTGGCCTGCCCACCAGGCCTTCTGCCCAGCCGCGGGTGTGTGCGGGTTGTATCCTTTCTCTCTCACCTTTGTAATTAATTTACTATTGTGGGTTACAGTCATCAGCACGATCGAACCCTCGGGCCCCGATCTATCTTGCTCTACCTTGTTCTGGCTGCCTGTTTTATCTGATCTGGCCATCTCTGCCATTCACTCACACACACACACACACACACCACTCCTGCGGGGTTCCTCCTCTGTAGCTCTACCCTTTTGCGGTTACTCCTGCGGCTACTCCTTTCTCATACTAGGTGAGATCCTTCTAACTCTTTCTCCCGTGGTATTTCGTCCTCAGGGTTTTTACTTTTGACCAGGCACTTCAATCTCCAAAGCAAGTTCCTTAGCAAGTTTTCCTTAACTTAACTACCCGATACCACACCCCCCGTTTCCCCCAACGATTGTTACTTCACCTCACGCGGTCAGACTCTTCCTCCGTTTTGTTCTTTAGATCGCAACTTACGGCCGGCCAACGACTAACAAGGGAAGAAAAACCTCAAAGTCTGTTCTCGACCGCTTGGTATTGGTAAAACTTTGTTTAATTTGGAAAAACTGTGTGCACACAGAAGAGACAGACCCGGCGACCATCCTGTAGCTCACAAAAGTCAGCTCTGATCATAGTCAGAATTACATGCATATATATTTAAAGTTCGTTGGAGTCACAAGCGGGTATTGATGTCACTGAATCATTCGGAACAATACAAGGTGATCAGTATTTTCTGGTCCCCGTAATGGGAAAATGATTAAAGAGTACGATGTTTCCTTACAATCTCATGGGTTTGTGCTTAACATATTTAACTTCTAGAAGAGGTGCGAATGTGTTGGACAATGGATTCCTTCGACTTACTGGGGCCTCCTGTGTTTCCCTTTTCATATTCAAATGCTCTGTGAGATGATTAAATCATTTCCAATGTGGGTGACTTTAACCCCTTGCTTGCTGGTTTTCCCTTGGTACATGTTTAACCCCTTGCCTGCTTGTTTGCTCTTAACTTGTGCTATTGCAATACCTTGAGACATCTTTATTCTACCAATCCTGACACATATGGCAATTTCTTCCGCTAACAATGCAATGTCTCAGAATTATTATCACGCACAAAGAATAAATCCAAATTACAATGTAATTACAAATTTAAATGATTTCAGTCTCTTTCGCAGCAGGCCTCTAGTTTCTCAGTTGATTTGAAGCCATTCAGTGGAGGTCAGGTAAAGGCAGAGCATTCTTAATAATCTGTGTCGTTTCTTGTATTTGAATTGCCAGGTTGGGTCTACAGTTAATTTGAAGGTGGAACAGGCTGGGGGAGAATCCTTCATTTTCAAGGTACAGTTGCTCTACCTTGGCTGCTTGGTGGGCTTGTAGCTGGTTTGATGGCTTTTCAGATGATGTTTCAGATGGTATTTTTCATGGTGTTTCTCTGAGCTGAACAGATTTTGTTGCAACATTTTTAAAAGCAGGTATAAACACACTGCCTTAACTATGTGTCCTTTATGAATCCAAATACCTTTCCAAAGTAAGGTAGTGGATTGGGCCAATAAACATCTTGTGTTGTGGCCTTTAACACTTGGAGTGCTTGAGATGACGGGCTATCACAATACACTGAAAGGTTGATAAAATTTATTTCATATTCATCTAGCACCATTGCGTTTTGACATCTCTGTTGTCCACGATGAGGCAGGAAGATGAACCAGCTGGTCTCATAATCCTGGTTGTTTATAGTTCATTTTTAATAAAAGGATTGGTGAGTTTCACAAGTGGCGAGGATTGTTCAAATTTTAATGAGGTATGTTGCTTGAATTTCAGGTCTTGCCTGGAGCTGATATGACCAAAGTCACATGATGTGTTGTCGGTCATCTTAAAAACTAATGTGTCCATTTTTTTAAAAATTGAGCTTTAAAATTTGTAATACCTTCATGCCTGTACTGGGCATGACACAATGCTGTATGAATTGGATGAGGGAGATGAATTCACATAGGGACTCAGACTTCCAAAGCAACAATACCTCAGGCAGAATATTCATTCCTGTCAATAACCAAGTAGCTGTCTTTACAGATTATGTTTGCCAGTGGCAACCTGTATTCACCACCTGTGCTTCTCTGGGGAGGCAGTGACTGACCTGTGCCATTCGCATTAGACTAAGTCATTCACAATCTCAACGACTGGCATGGCTTTTATTAATGTTGCAAAGAACTCGCTGACATTAAGTCTCTATATAATAGGGTCCTTTTAGCACTGCAGTGATACCTGCTCGATCATCTCATCTACGCTGATGTCTGTACAAAGCAAGTGACTGCTGCCGTTTGACAGAGGCAATGCTGTTATTACACTTTGCGGTAGAAAGGAAGCAGAGGAATTCTTTCTGCTGGCAAGCATCCCGGCAGCCCAGTGCATTATAGATGAACCCCATGTGGCCACCAGAGCTTCACATCTCAACCTCGCTGCTTTCATGAACAGGAAGGAATACCTCCTCACATATTTTCATCCTTTTTTAAATCAGGGTAATGCAATCCTGCATATTAATGCCCGTTATCCAGCGAGCTGCCAGGATGCTTTTATTTTGCAGCTGTCAACGGTGTTAATTTGTTACTTGAAAGCACTATTGTATGAAACTACTGACAGAATGAATAGATAGCTGTTAGGAAACCAGAAACACCCTTTGCAGCATGCACCATCCAAAAAGCAAAAAACAATCTGATTTAATGGGGTTCATGTTACCACATGAATTACTGCCAAGCACACTAGAAATACGATGGAGCAATGTTTATACTGCTCAGTTAGCGATGTGCTCTACAGTCCGGAAAAAGTTGCCAACATTATTACTGACTACTGCATTATGCATAAGTTTATCATCCAAAGAATAACACCCATGGACGTGGATGAGAAATTGGGCAGAATGGGCATTCAATCCTCACAGATCTTTCAACTAAGCTCGATTGATCCAATCCATCCCAGGTGGAAGGATCAGGAAACTGTATCATATTAAATGGTTTTACACAATGAATCTTTTTTTAAATATAAACTGTAATGAACAATAGGATCACTTTGCATTGCTGCTGGGAAGCTTGGCCCAGCTGCAGTGCATTTTGGAAATTCATACTAACTGGACACAATTTTCTGATGATTCTAGTTGGAATTTTCCTTTGTTCGCCCCCCCCCCCCCCCCCCCCCACCCCCCACCCATATATTGCTCCTGCCTTGCTCTCATTGCATCATTGTGCACATGTCATTTATTTGAAAGAGCCAGTCCTACTCACCTGCTCTTACGCCAGAGCTCTCCACCACAAGTAATTATCCAATTGCTTTCGATGGTTACTATCGAATCTGCTTCCATCATCCTTTTCCGTGGTGCATTCCAGATACCAACTTGCTGTGTCAAAAGAATCCATGGGTTATCACAAGTTCTTTGCCAATTCCCATCTATACGTATCCTCTGGTTACCTATGTTTCTCCTATATCTATATGTATATATATATATATCTATAAAATATATTTGGCCCACCTACAAATGCTGCCTCCCCACCTCCACTGACCCGTTTGTGGGGACCAGTGCTGATTGGCAGCTCCCCAGTTAGGCTGATAGATGCCGGATGGCCGATCTGGTTAGACCTCATGAGGTGTGAGGACTGTCAGGAATCCTGGGAGAGGCCGGCTGTGTTCCGCCCCAGTTTCACCCTCTCTGGGCGAGATCCAGATATGCATATTTATTTGAGCTATTAAGCTCATTTAAATACCCGGAAGCCGTATGCACCTGGCTCCTGGGAGTCATTGGCCGTTCCTGTGAGACCTTGATAGGGTGTCATTTAACAATGGTTTTCACAAACATGGACCAGGAGTGATAGCACCCCGGGGGTGGGGATGGGGGCTCGCAGGCCACTATAGACCCCTGGGTGTTCGGGTATAGAGCACAGTAGAACACTGGCACCTGGGCACCTTGCCACTGGCTATCAGGCACCCTGGCAGTGCCACCCTGATACTACCAGGGTTCACTTGTGGCACTGGGTGCCTGGCCACTTCCGGGTTTCCAGACTGGTAAAGACAGGGTGCCCAGGTGCCAAGTTGGTACTGCCAATGGTCAGGCCTGGCGCATTGGAGGGGAAGTGGGGGGTTCCAGGGACCTCAAGGTCACCAGGGTGAAGGGGGGGGGGCTATTGAAAGGAGGTACTATAGAGATCGGGGCTGCCGTTCAATATGGCCACCAGGAAATCAACCACAAAGTGCCAGTGAATAGTGCGGTGAATCTCGGCGCTGCAGCCGCCAAGAAATACCCCAATAAACATGCCCAAAATTGGCATTAAAATAATGTCCGCTGAATCGCCTCCACTGTTTACAATGTTTCTTAGTTCATACCATTTACAAAATTTCAAATTACACCTGTACACCAATGAACAGATCATTTATATGTATCAAAAAGAGCAGTAATCCCAACATTAAACACTGGGAGAACACCCCTGCCCACTTTCTTCCAGTCAACAAATATTCAGCACTAACTCCACCTATACCTCCCTTAGCAACCTCGGATGCACCCACCCAGACCTAGAGATTATCCTTTGTCTTGACAAGATCTTCTTTTAGGTTCCTAATCACTGTCACCCTCTTGTAAAACTCCTTTATCAGTTCTCCTCCATGCTTTTGGTATTCAGCTTGGTTCTCAATTGAATTATGTTCACCAGGTTCATCAAATACCTCCATTTTAGTATTACTTTAATCTCTATACATCCATCAAGGGGGCTCTAGCTTTGAATAGCCCTCTTTTTCCCTGGTTGGAATTTGCCCAGGCTGTACTCAAACCATGGGTGAAATTCTCCGACCCCCAGCAGGGTCGGAGAATCGTCTGGGGCTGCCGAAAATCCTGCCCCCGCCATGGCAGAGATTCTCCGCCAGCCGGGAATTGGCGGGGGCGGGAATCTCGCCACTCCAATCGGCGAGGCCCCTGCGGCGATTCCCCGGCCCGCGATGGGCTGAAGTCCCGCCGCTGGGAGGCCTCTCCCGCCGCCGAGGTTTGAACCACCTCTGGTGGCAGCGGGATCGGCGGCGCGACCGGGCCCCCGGGGTCCTGGGGGGGGGGTGGGGTGTGGTGGGGCGTTCGGACCCCGGGGGGTACCCCCACGGTGGCCAGGCCAGCGGCAACTGGCTGCTGACGTCACCGCCGGCGCATGCGCAAACCGGCGAAAGCCTTTCGGCCAGCCCGGCTCTCGGGCTGCGGGCCAGAAAGGCTGCTGGCGCCGGGTTTTGCGCCAGTCGGCGTGGTGCCAATCGCTCCGGCGCGTGCCTAGCCCCCAAAGGTGCGGAGAATTCCACACCCTTGGGGAGGCCCGACCCCGGAGTGGTTGGCGGCACTCCCCTACACCGGGACCCCCCCGTCCCGCCGGGTAGGGGAGAATCCCGCCCATGTTCTTTTTGAGGATCTTCTATTACTCATTCAATATGACCACAATCAAACCTTTGCAAAAGATCTTAAAAGTTTAAGACTCTAACTGTACACTGGTGACCCAGAAAGTCCTAGCTTTCAACAGTAACAATTGTAGCCTGCCACTTTACATTCCTGTGTCTAGTTTGTTACCATCCCAATGAAGAGCAATAACTTTAAAAGGATATTAGAATTTCCAGTAACAGATTGGGTGGCTCACATGATTTTCAAGTGTTCGAACTTTTACTGTAATAAACCAACTTAAAATAATAATAATGAAACATTATTTTTGTAGGCAACATAAACTCTAGGCTACGGGCGTGATTTAAAATGCAAAAAAAAAGAGTCCCATTTTGGGTGCGTATAACGGGGCGTTTCTCGCTGTCTGCAGTGCCGAGACGATCTCGCTAAAAAACGGGGCTCTGCGTTTTTTTTTAACCTTGATTGGGAATGCCCTGCCAAGACCGCAATGACCTAATTTCCTGTAGTGATGAGCTCAGCTCGTCAATGCGGGTAAATGACACAGATTGGTGCGCCATTTTAAAATATTGCCGTGATCTTTTGACCCCCGCTCTGCTCCTCCACCACAGTCTTTTGACACCCCCACAGCCCCAACTTACCTCTTAAGGGATCCTCCAACCCCTCCCTTACCCTACCTTTTAAGGCCAAGGCACCCCGGAACCGATCCCTGGCACGGGAAACCTGGCACCTGGATACCTTGGAACTGCCAGCCTGGAACCCTGGCAGTGCCCCTGCCAGCCTAGCAGTATCACCCAGGTAGCAATAATGGTTTTTGACTTTGCCAGGGTAGCACTGCCAGGGTGCCCACCCAGCAGTGCAGAAGTGCTAATCTACCAGTGCCAAGGTGCCCGGGTGCCAACAAGGATGCCACCCTACCCAAAGCCCGACCACCTGAGGGACTGCAATGGCCTGGGAGACCCCCACAGGTGCTGGTACGCTTGGTCCACGTGCTAAACGGCGCCATGGCGAGGTCTCCCAGGCGAGGAGAGTTCCCGGACTGATGGAGAATCCAAAGTAGTCATATTTAAATGAGCCTAAGTGAGGACAATATCCAGATCGCGGTCTCACGAGATCTCGTTAGACCTCTCGAGGCTTTCCGAGTGTCGTAAATCTCGCAAGAGGCCTCTCGCAAGATTTAACGGCCTCCCTGCATCACCGAGTCGGGCACAACAAGGCCTTAGATCTCATCCTACAGCAAAGGTTCCTCCCACTTAACTTTAAAATGTCCAAAAATCCCCCTCCATGATTATATTTTACTTGATCCCTTAAATGGACACTTCATTCTTCAGGAACCAATCCAAAACTATTAGAACATAGAACATAGAACATTACAGCACAGTACGGGCCCTTCGGCCCTCGATGTTGCGCCAACCTGTGAAACCATTTAAAGTCTATCTGGCCTACACTATTCCATTTTCATCCATATGTCTATCCAGTGACCACTTAAATGCCCTTAAAGTTGGCGAGTCTACTACTGTTGCAGGCAGGGCGTTCCACACCCCTACTACTCTCTGAGTAAAGAAACTGCCTCTGACATCTGTCCTATATCTACTACCCCTCAATTTAAAGCTATGTCCCTTCGTGTTGGTCATCACCATCCGAGGAAAGAGACTCTCACTGTCCACCCTATCTAACCATCTGACTATCTTATATGTCTCTATTAAGTCACCTCTCAGCCTTCTCCTCTCTAACGAAAACAACCTCAAGTCCCTGAACCTTTCCTCGTAAGACCTTCCCTCTATACCAGGCAACATCCTAGTAAATATCCTCTGAACCCTTTCCAAAGCTTCCACATCCTTTCGATAATGTGGTGACCAGAACTGCATGCAGTACTCCAGGAGCGGCCACACCAGAGTTATGTACAGCTGCAGCATGACCTTGTGGCTCCGAACCTCAATCCCCCTACTGATAAAGGCTAGCACACCATATGCCTTCTTAACAGCCCTATTAACCTGGGTGGCAACTTTCAGGGATTTATGTACCTGGATGCCGAGATCTCTCTGTTCATCTACGCTACCAAGAATCTTGCCATTAGCCCAGTACTCTGCATTCCTGTTACTCCTTCCAAAGTGAACCACCTCACACTTTTCTGCATTAAACTCCATCTGCCACCTCTCAGCCCAGCTCTGCAGCTTATCTATGTCCCTCTGTATCCTATAACATCCTTCAGCACTGTCCACAACTCCATCGACCTTCGTGTCATCTGCAAATTTACTAACCCATCCTTCTACACCCTCTTCCAGGTCATTTATAAAAATGACAAACAGCAGTGGCCCCAAAACAGATCCTTGCGGTACACCACTAGTAACTGAACTCCAGGATGAACATTTGCCATCAACCACCACCCTCTGTCTTCTTTAAGCTAGCCAATTACTGATCCAAACTGCTAAATCACCTTCAATCCCATACTTCCTTATTTTCTGCAATAGCCTACTGTGTGGAACCTTATCAAACGCCTTACTGAAATCCACATACACCACATCAACCGCTTTACCCTCATCCACCTGTTTGGTCACCTTCTCAAAAAACTCAATAAGGTTTGTGAGGCATAACCTACCCTTCACAAAACCGTGTTGACTATCGCTAATCAACTTGTTCTTTTCAAGATGATCATAAACCCTATCTCTTATAACCTTTTCCAACATTTTACCCACAACCGAAGTAAGGCTCATAGGTCTATAATTACCAGAGTTGTCTCTACTCCCCTTTTTGAACAAGGGGACAACGTTTGCTATCCTCCAGTCTTCCGGCACTATTCCTGTCGACAAAGACAACATAAAGATCAAGGACAAAGGCTCTGCAATCTCCTCCCTGGCTTCCCAGAGAATCCTAGGATAAATCCCATCTGGCCCAGGGGACTTGTCTATTTTTACACTTTCCAAAATTGCTAACACCGCCTCCTTGTGAACCTCAATTCCATCCAGCCTGGTCGACTGAACCTGAGTATTCTCCTCGACAACATTGTCTTTCTCCAGTGTAAACACTGACGCAAAATATCCATTTAACGCTTCCCCATCTCCTCTGATTCCACATACAACTTTCCACTACTATCCTTGATTGGCCCTAATCTTACTCTAGTCATTCTTTTGTTCCTGATATACCTATAGAAAGCCTTAGGGTTTTCCTTGATCCTATGCACCAACGACTTTTCGTGTCCTCTCCTCGCTCTTCTTAACTCTCCCTTTAGGTCCTCCCTGGCTAACTTGTAACTCTCAAGTGCCCTAATTGAGCCTTCATGTCTCATCCTAACATAAGCCTTCTTCTTCCTCTTGACAAGTGCTTCAACTTCCTTAGTAAACCACGGTTCCCTTGCTCGACAACTTCCTCCCTGCCTGACAGGTACATACTTATCAAGGACATGCAGTAGCTGTTGCTTGAAAAAGCTCCACATTTCGATTGTACCCATCCCCAGCAGTTTCCTTCCCCATCCTCTACATCCTAAATCTTGCCGAATAGCATCATAATTGCCTTTCCCCCAGCTATAATTCTTGCCTTGCGGTATATACCTATCCCTGCCCATTGCTAAAGTAAACATAACCGAATTGTGATCACTATCACCAAAGTGCTCACCTACATCTAAATCTAACACCTGGCCGGGTTCATTACCCAGTACCAAATCCAATGTGGCCTCGCCCCTTGTTGGCCTGTCTACATACTGTGTCAGAAAACCCTCCTGCACACACTGCACAAAAACTGACCCATCTATAATACTCGAACTATAGTATTTCCAGTCAATATTTGGAAAGTTAAAGTCCCCCATAACAACTACCCTGTTACTCTCGCTCCTGTCGAGAATCATCTTTGCAATCCTTTCCTCTACATCTCTGGAACTATTCGGAGGTCTATAGACAACTCCCAACAGGGTGACCTCTCCTCTCCTGTTCCTAACCTCGGCCCATACTACCTCAGTAGACAAGCCCTCAAACGTCCTTTCTACCGCAGTAATACTTTCCTTGATTAACAATGCCACACACCCCCCCCTCTTTTACCATTTTCTCTGTTCTTACAGAAAAATCTAAGTCTTGGAACCTGCAACAACCATTCCTGTCCCTGCTCTACCCATGTCTCCGAAATCGCCACAACATCGAGATCCCAGGTACCAACCCATGCTGCAAGCTCACCCACCTTATTCCGGATGCTCCTGGCGTTGAAGTAGACACACTTCAAACCAGCGTCTTGCTTGCCGGTGCCCTCTTTCGAACTTTTAACCCTATCCCTGACCTCACTACTCCCAACATCCTGTACACTGGGACTACAATTTAGGTTCCCATCCCCCTGCTGAATTAGTTTAAACCCCCCCGAAGAGCACTAGCAAATCTCCCCCCCAGGATATTGGTACCCCTCTGGTTCAGGTGAAGACCATCCTGTTTGTAGAGGTCCCACCTACCCCAGAATGAGCCCCAATTATCCAGGAAACCAAAACCCTCCCTCCTGCACCATCCCTGTAGCCACGTGTTCAACTCCTCTCTCCCCTTATTTCTCACTTCGCTAGCACGTGGCACGGGTAACAACCCAGAGATAACAACTCTGTTTGTTCTAGCTCTTAGCTTCCACCTTAGCTCCCTGAATTTCTGTCTCAAATCCCCATCTCTCTTCCTACCTATGTCGTTGGTACCTATGTGGACCACGACTTGGGGCTGCTCCCCCTCCCCCTTAAGGATCCCAAAAACACGATCAGAGACATCACGAACCCTGGCACCTGGGAGGCAACACACCAACCGTGAGTCTCTTTCGTTCCCACAGAAACTCTTTTCTGTTCCTCTAACTATGGAGTCCCCAATGACAAGTGCTCTGTTCCTCTTCTCCCTTTCTGAGCAACAGGGACAGACTCTGTGCCAGAGACCTGTGCCCCATTGCTTACCCCTGGTAAGTCGACCTCCGCAACAGTATCCAAAACGGTATACTTGTTATAGAGGGGAACGACCACAGGGGATCCCTGCACTGCCTGCCGGTTCCCTCTCCCTCCCCTGACGGTAACCCATCTACCTTCTTCTTTTACCTGAGGTGTGACTACCTCCCTATAACTCCTCTCAAATATTCTCACCTCCTGATGGCTTGCTTCCTTTATCCTTTTTCAACTGGATAATTTCTAATCCCCAAATGTTTTTGCTGGTGAGGTTTACCATGGAGATCCTTCTCTCTATCTAAAGCTGGAAAAATGTTCCAATCTCACTTAAATCCTCACCAACCTGTTCTCTTCAATACAAGTGGCCACTTCCACCCGCATTCTGCATAGTGAACAACACGGACTGGTTGCCTCTATCTCTCTGCATTCTTTCTCCCAGATTCTTGCAGTTTGACCTGCCTGTGATGTTCAGGCAGACAAGTGAAAAACTGTAATCCGATACAACAATGTGTTTCTGTGGGCTGTCTCTCTCTCTTTCTCTCTCAAGGTACATCTCCACACCAATGTTAATCACATCAGCATTGTATGTAGGTAGATGATACCCATGTTCCATATCCATAAGTAGCAACACCTGGACAACATTCGCACTTGGGATGATGAGTGACAAGCGATGTTCAAACTAGGGAAGTGCCAGGCAATGACTATCTCCAATAAAAGAGAATTTAGCAAACTTCTGTTGCGATTCAGTGACGTTAACATCACGGAATCCCCCACAATCAACACTCTGGTGATTATCATCAACCAAACACCGAACTGAAATATCCACATAAATTGTGGGCAGGATTCTCTCATCCTGAGGCTAAGTGATGACTCCTTCATAAATCCGTCGCGTTTCATGATGGCATCAACATGCCCTCAGGAGCAGCGATTCTGACCCCTACAGGGGGCCAGCATGATACTGGAGCGACACACGCCGCTCCAGCTGCCGATGCCGGTGTCAAATGGGCGCCGCGGGTCTGGGCATGCGCAGTGCGACCGGTATTCTTGCGCCATTCCTAACTGCACTGTGGGTACAGTGGTCACATGGACTACAGTGTTTCAAGAAGGCAGCTGACTATCATCTTCTCGAGGGTGATCGATAATGGAAAACAAAGGCCGATCCAGTCAGTGACGCCCACATTCCGTGAAAGAATTTAAAAATAGAAATGTTGATTTACTATCATTTAAATTCCCAACTCCATTCCATCTTGTTATTAAATAGACAGTTTAAAGCTCGGATTTTTTTAACGCTTGGCCCATCCTGGGCGGAGAATTGCCGGTGGGGAGGGTCGCGTAGAGCAGCCCTCGACTGGCGCAGTGCCGATCCACCAACGCCAATGGCGCCAATTCTCCGCTCTCCGGCGAATCGGCAGACCGGCATCGGGGCGGCGTCACGCGATTCGTGCCCGTCCCGGAGATTCTCTGGCACTGCCTGGGCTGAGAGAAACCCGCCCACTGTGTCAGAAGGTAGAGGTGAGAATCTAGGAACTCTTCAGTGGATAACTCGCCTCTCGATTCTCCAAAGTCTGTCCACCATCTAATTGGCGCAAGTTATGAATGCATGGAATACTTTCCACTTGTCAAGATTAATGCAGCTCCAACAACATACAAAAAATTTGACACCATTCAGGATCAAGTAACCCACTTGATTTGCACTTCACCCACCACCTTAAACCTTCACACCCTCCACCACTGATCCAAAGTGACTGCAGCAGCGTACACCAGCTACCAGATGCACAGCAACAACTCACCAAGAATCCTTCAACAACATCTTCCAAACATATAACGTCTAGTACCTGGACAGAAAAGGACAGCAAGTGCATGGGAACTTGTAAATTCACCTACAAACCATACGCCATCCTAATTGAAATATCATTGAATTCACTGTAGCTTGGTAAATACCCTGGAAATTCCTCCCCAACAGCACAGTGGGTACAGTGGTCACATGGACTACAGTGGTTCAAGAAGGCAGCTGACCATCACCTTCTCGCGGGTGATCGACAATGAAAAACAAATGCCGATCCAGTCAGTGACGCCCACGTTCCGTGAATGAATTTTAAAATAGAAATGTTGATTTGCTGTCATTTAAATTCCCAACTCCATTCTATCTTGTTATTAAATAGACAGTTTAAAGTACAAATGCTTATAAAGCCTGAATTCTTAATCTGTCCCTGTGAGACTTGGTGTTGGATTTTCTGGCTGGTAGCCCCGGCCCTGGACACTTCTGTTACTCGTGCTGTCAGGTCTACAGAGCTGCTGGCCAAAAAAGAAATTTACGTCTTTTGCTAGCATCATAATTGAGCAGACCCCATGCCTCTAAGGGTAATAATCTTCCTGGTCCCTTCATCTGACAGAAATGAAGTTATTCCACCTCATAAACAACATAGGGCCATAACTTCCTGGTTCCCCAGTGTTGCATTTGGGGGATATCTCAATGATGTGCTGGGGAATTCCTCTTGGAAGTTCCCACTTAAGAGTTTACCTGACAATTTCCCAGGACTCACCTGGACAATTATGCTGGGCTGGGAAAAAACACTTAGAACTTCAATGTAATTATTTTAGTCACCCAGACTGAGCCCCTCATGGGTCATGGGTCACTCCCAACATCCCTGACCCCCAGGGGAACCCTCCCCACCACATCCAGCCCCGGCCAAGCAAAGCACCGCAACCCCCCACCCCCCCACACCCAACCTGACATCAAATAACCCCCTGATAAAAATAATCCCTGCCAGATCGACTCCTACCGACTCCAACCCCAACCCCCATAAAAGTAGGATATGGCGGCACGGTGGCACAATGTTTAGCACTGATGTCTCACAGTGCCAGGGGCCCGGGTTCGATTCCGATCTTGGATGGCTGTCTGTGTGGAGTGTGCACATTCTCCCCCTGTCTGCGTGGGTTTCCTCCGAGTGCTTTGGTTTCCTCCCACAGTCCAAAGATGTGTAGGTTATGTGGAGTGGTCATGCTAAATTGCCCCTTGGGATGGGGTTGGAGTAATAGGGCGGTGGATTGGGTCTAGGTAAGATGGTCTTTCGAAGGGTCGGTGAAGACTTGATCGGCCAAATGGCCTCCTTTTGCACTGTAGGGATTCTATGATTCTACGATTTCAACCCCCCCCCATTGCCAATCCAACTCCTCAACCTCCTCCTCTTGTCTGGGTCCAGGTACGACTCCAGCGTCTGAGACCCCCATCATCCCGGACCAACTCCACCCCCTAGCCCCTCCAAAGTCTGAAATTTACCTTCTCCCTTTCAATAGTCCATTAAACATCTACTTTATGGCAGCTACTATTGTAAAAAGGGGATGGATCCTTCCTTGCTGCACTCCATTTATACCATGCTGATGCAGCCGGGGATGCGCTTCACTGCTCCTGTCTCACCCGTCCTGAGTGAAGAAGGTTGGGTGAGACAGGGGCTTTGGAATCACAGCGGAGGTAAGTTATTTCCGAGTGGCCCTGTCAGAGATTGCCACTTCAAGGAAGTGACAGTGATTCACCATAAAAGTAGGATATGGTTTTGTCATAAGCTTCACTCACTGGTACAGCATTTTCTGTCGAAACACTCAACACTCTCACAAAAGCTACAGGCTTGACTATAATTCCCAGCAATCCACTGTTCAATCTGCCTTATTTAGGATACAAATAACAACTTGGTCCCATTGAATCATACCTATCCTCCACATTGGCATGAATTTTGCACCCGTTTGGTTTGGGAATAAATGCGATTTGCACCAATGGGATTTTCCCCGATCGATTGTCCACGTCCTCTGTTGATGACATTGTGGAATGTCCAACTTTGAAAGTTGGGATCCTCATTTGCATACATTTAAATATCATTTTCAGGCCTTTACGCCTGATACGGCCCTCACATTGAACTGCCCATTCACATCTGCATGAGGACACACCAACATGAATGACTACAAGTCCCGCATGACATGCACATGGTAGGCAGTACTCCCCAGAGGCACAGAAGTGAGAACAGCCCCCAGAGGGGAGAGGTTCATGCCCGGGCTTTACACTAGGCACTGCTCCCTGTTACTGCCCAGGCAGTTCCACCGGCACAATATACATGGAAGAAGGAAATGAAGGCACTGGTGCTAAGTTTGCAGATGATACAAAGATCTGTAGAGGGACAGGTAGTATTGAGGAAGAAGGTGGGCTGAAGAAGGACGTGGATAGGCGAGGCGAGTGGGCAAAGAAGTGGCAGATGGAATACAATGTAGAAAAGAGTGAGGTTATGCACTTTGGAAGGAGGAATTTAGGCATAGACTATTTTCTAAATGGGAAGATGCTTAGGAAATCAGAAGTATAAAGAGACTTGGGAGTCCTTGTTCACGATTCTCTTAATGTTAACGTGCAGGTTCAGTCGGCAGTTAGGAAGGCAAATGCAATGTTAGCATTCACATCGTAGTGCTGGAATACAAGACCAGGGATGTATTTCTGAGGCTATATAAGGCTTTGGTCAGACCCTATTTGGAGTATTGTGAGCAGTTTTGGGCCCCATATCTAAGGAAGGATGTGCTGGCCTTGAAAAGGGTCCAGAGGAGGTTCACAAGAATGATCCCTGGAATGAAGAACTTGTTGTATGAGGAACGATTGAGAACTCTTGGTCTGTACTCGTTGGAGTTTAGAAGATGAGGGGGGGATCTTATTGAAACTTACAGGATACTGCGAGGCCTGGATAGAGTGGACGTGGCGAAGATAGAACATAGAACAGCACAGCACAGTACAGGCCCTTCGGCCCACGATGTTGTGCTGACCATTTATCCTAATCTAAGGTCAACCTAACCTGCACCCCTTCAATTTACTGCTGTCCATGTGCCTGTCCAAGAGTTGCTTAAATATCCCTAATGACTCAGACTCCACCACCTCCGCAGGCAGTGCATTCCATGCACCCACCACTCTCTGTGTAAAGAACCTACCTCTGACATCTCCCCGATACCTTCCCCCACTCACGTTAAAACTATGCCCCCTCTTGATAGCCATTTCCGCCCTGGGGAAAAGGATGTTTCCACTTGGAGGAAAAACTAGAAGCAGAGGACACAATCTCAGATTAAAGGGACAATCCTTTAAAACAGAAATGAGGAGGAATTTCTTCAGCCAGAAGGTAGTGAATCTGTGGAACACTTTGCTGTTGAGGCCAAATCACTGAGTGTCTTTAAGACAGAGATAGATAGGTTCTTGATTAGTAAGGGGATCAGGGGTTATGGGGAGAAGACAGGAGAACGGGGATGAGAAAAATATCAGCCATAATTGAACGGAGAAGCGGACTCGATGGGTCAAGTGGCCTAATTCCGCTCCTGTGTCATATGGTCTTATGGCACAGCCATAGCAGTCCACACATATGGGCAGTGCCAAGGGGAGTGTGCCAGGGAAGTTCTGTGAGGGTTTGAAGAGCATCGGAGTTCCGTGGTGGGGGGAGTTCTGTGTGGGTGTGGGGCTGCGTTGCATGGAGTGGGGTGAGGTTTCTACTTTTAATCTTTTAAATTGGTCCATCCCTAAAAACCTAGGTTATTGTCAGGGTGGGCTCAGTCAGAGTCCTTCCAGCCAATGTGATGTCGTGGAAAGCGCCCTCGGGGCCGACGCCTTCCACAGCATTTTTCACACCTGCTCGGACACTGTGGAAAATTCTGCCCACTATCTTTTTCATCACACTGAGGAGCATATTTGTCTTTTAATTTCAGCTAGTGTTCTGGTCACTCTTACTTCTCATGTGTCCCTGGCTTCTATCTGGATTTGCAAACAAAGGTTGGTGGCCACTCATGTCTTTGTGGGATAGTTCATAATCGTCAGTAACTTTTGTTATTTTGGAAACTTCATTGTCTTCCAGTTAGGCGAGATCTTAGTCACCGAGAGATACCAGGCAGGATTCTTTGTCCCACCAGTCCCGTTTTTTCCGGCGCGGTGTGCCCCTGCCGGCAGCGGGATTCTCCGTCCTAGCAGCCTGCAAATGGAGTTTCTCATTGTGACCATTGCATGCTGTCGGGCAAAGCAGAGAATTCCATCGACGGGGAGTCCCATACACTGTTTATATGTTTTTCTATTTAAACATCACGGGCGGGATCCTCCAGTCGGCAACGCCAAAATCGCATTTGGCGATTGGCCGGAGAATACCCGATTCTGACCAAATTGTGGCCTGCACCGCTTTTGCGAAGCACCGCTTTATGCTGCTCGGCTGCTAGCCCCCAGCCGAATTCACGGTCGTAAAACGCCACCGTTCCCACGCTGGCGTGAGGACACAGCCTCAGAATTGCATAATCCAGCCCCACTTTAAGGTTTTTGAAATCTTGCTCAATCTTCATAGTTTGATACCATCTCTCAAATAACATCTCTTTTCCTCTCGCAAATCCTATAAAAGTCTGATTCTTTCTTTCCCTCAGATTTCTAATCGTTTGTATGTCAGCTTCTGAAACTAATTCATGTGCATTAAGCAAGCAGTCCTAACTGTATCATAATCTGCACACTGTTCATCTGAAAGAGTCAAATAAATCTCTCACGCTTTCCCGACCAAAACACTTTGTAATAAAATTATCTAAATTTTTCTTGCCCATTGTTACCACCTGCCCACCATCTACACATCACAAACCGAATTCTCCCAAATTAGTGCGATGGCCCGACGCCGGCATAAAAAATGGTACGAACCACGGGCCGACCAGAAGTTGTGGAATTCTCCGCATTTCGAGGGGTGAGGCCGGTGCTGGAGGGGTTGGCGGCGGGTCAGCTGGCGACGAAGGCACTGCGTGAGTTAGCGCATGTGCAGAACCGCCGGCGTGATTCAGCGCATGCGCAGACCAGCCGGGGTTTTCTGACGCATGCGCATAGGGGTATCTTCTCCACACCGGCCATGGGCGGAGCCCTACAGTGGCCGGTGAGGAAGGAAGAAGTGCTTCCATGGCACAGGCCCGCCCACTGATCGGTAGACCCCGATTGTGGGCCAGGCCACCGTGGGGGCCGGCCCCAGGGTCGGATCTCACCGTGCCCTGGCAGGTCCCGCCATTTCGGATCATGTCCAATCCATGCCTGTGGGACTGGCCAGAAACTGACGGCTGCTCGGCCCATTGGAGCCCAGTGAATGGGCGGGAGGGCTGCTGCAATGGCCCCCGACTAGTGTGGTGTGATCCCCTCCCCTGCCCAAAAACCAGCGCCAAAGAATGCGGCAGCCGGCGTCGGAGCGTGGGGCGGGATTCACGTCGCCCTCCGGGTATTCTTCGACCGGGCGGGGGTTCAGAGAACCCCACCCCAGGAGTGTGATAGAATATTTTCCACTTTCCTGGATGAGTGGAGTTCCAAAAAGACTCAATGAATCTAACGCCATCCAGGACAAAGCAGCCTGCTTCATTGCGCCCCCCCCCCCCTCCCCCCCACTTCCACAAACATTCAATCCCTCCACCACCGACAAACAGTGGTAGCAGTTTGCACTGAGCACAAGGTGCCCTTCAGGATCTTACCAAAGGCAGAACATTCCAAAACCATGACTGCTGCCACCTAAAAGGACAAGAGCAGCAGGCAGCTGGGAGCACCGCCACCTGGAAGTTCCCCTCCAAGTTGCTACCCATCCTAACCTTAAAAATATGCCACGGTTCCTTCACTGTTACTAAGTCAAAATTCTGGAAGTCCCTCCCTGACCGAACAGTGGGTGCACCTACACCACACGGGTTGCAGTGGTTAATGAAGGCAGCTCACCACCAACTTCACAAAGAAAATTAGAGATGGGCAACAAATGTTGGCCTAGCCAGCAACGCCCAGATCCCGTAAATTAATTCAAAAAAACCTTCCTCAAAAAACATTGGCACCAGGTGGATATTTCTTGCCAAATCTTTCTAGAGGTTTCTACTTTTAATCTTTTAAATTGGTCCATCCCTAAAAACCTAGGTTATTGTCAGGGTGGGCTCAGTCAGAGTCCTTCCAGCCAATGTGATGTCGTGGAAAGCGCCCTCGGGGCCGACGCCTTCCACAGCATTTTTCACACCTGCTCGGACACTGTGGAAAATTCTGCCCACTATCTTTTTCATCACACTGAGGAGCATATTTGTCTTTTCATTTCAGCTAGTGTTCTGGTCACTCTGACTTCTCATGTGTCCCTGGCTTCTATCTGGATTTGCAAACAAAGGTTGGTGGCCACTCATGTCTTTGTGGGATAGTTCATAATCGTCAGTAACTTTTGTTATTTTGGAAACTTCATTGTCTTCCAGTTAGGCGAGATCTTAGTCACCGAGAGATACCAGGCAGGATTCTTTGTCCCACCAGTCCCGTTTTTTCCGGCGCGGTGTGCCCCTGCCGGCAGCGGGATTCTCCGTCATAGCAGCCTGCAAATGGGGTTTCCTATTGTGATCATTGCATGCTGTCGGGCAAAGCAGAGGATTCCATCGACGGGGAGTCCCATACACTGTTTATATGTTTTTCTATTTAAACATCACGGGCGGGATCCTCCACTCGGCAACGCCAAAATCGCATCTGGCGATTGGCCGGAGAATACCCGATTCCGACCAAATTGGGGGCTGCACCGCTTTTGCGAAGCACCGCTCTATGCTGCTCGGCTGCTAGCCCCCAGCCGAATTCACGGTCGTAAAACGCCACCGTTCCCATGCTGGCGTGAGGACACAGCCTCAGAATTGCATAATCCAGCCCCACTTTAAGGTTTTTGAAATCTTGCTCAATCTTCATAGTTTGATACCGTCTCTCAAATAACATCTCTTTTCCTCTCGCAAATCCTATAAAAGTCTGATTCTTTCTTTCCCTCAGATTTCTAATCGTTTGTATGTCAGCTTCTGAAACTAATTCATGTGCATTAAGCAAGCAGTCCTAACTGTATCATAATCTGCACACTGTTCATCTGAAAGAGTCAAATAAATCTCTCACGCTTTCCCGACCAAAACACTTTGTAATAAAATTATCTTAATTTTTCTCGCCCATTGTTACCACCTGCCCACCATCTACACATCACAAACCGAATTCTCCCAAATTAGCGCGATGGCCCAACGCCGGCATAAAAAACGGTACGAACCACAGGCCGACCAGAAGTTGCGGAATTCTCCGCATTTCGAGGGGTGAGGCCGGTGCTGGAGGGGTTGGCGGCGGGTCAGCTGGCGACGAAGGCACTGCGTGAGTTAGCGCATGTGCAGAACCGCCGGCGTGATTCAGCGCATGCGCAGACCAGCCGGGGTTTTCTGACGCATGCGCATAGGGGTATCTTCTCCACACCGGCCATGGGCGGAGCCCTACAGTGGCCGGTGAGGAAGGAAGAAGTGCTTCCATGGCACAGGCCCGCCCACTGATCGGTAGACCCCGATTGTGGGCCAGGCCACCGTGGGGGCCGGCCCCAGGGTCGGATCTCACCGTGCCCTGGCAGGTCCCGCCATTTCGGACCATGTCCAATCCATGCCTGTGGGACTGGCCAGAAACTGACGGCTGCTCGGCCCATTGGAGCCCAGTGAATGGGCGGGAGGGCTGCTGCAATGGCCCCCGACTAGTGTGGTGTGATCCCCTCCCCTGCCCAAAAACCAGCGCCAAAGAATGCGGCAGCCGGCGTCGGAGCGTGGGGCGGGATTCACGTCGCCCTCCGGGTATTCTTCGACCGGGCGGGGGTTCAGAGAACCCCACCCCAGGAGTGTGATAGAATATTTTCCACTTTCCTGGATGAGTGGAGTTCCAAAAAGACTCAATGAATCTAACGCCATCCAGGACAAAGCAGCCTGCTTCATTGCGCCCCCCCCCCCTCCCCCCCACTTCCACAAACATTCAATCCCTCCACCACCGACAAACAGTGGTAGCAGTTTGCACCAAGCACAAGGTGCCCTTCAGGATCTTACCAAAGGCAGAACATTCCAAAACCATGACTGCTGCCACCTAAAAGGACAAGAGCAGCAGGCAGCTGGGAGCACCGCCACCTGGAAGTTCCCCTCCAAGTTGCTACCCATCCTAACCTTGAAAATATGCCACGGTTCCTTCACTGTTACTAAGTCAAAATTCTGGAAGTCCCTCCCTGACCGAACAGTGGGTGCACCTACACCACACGGGTTGCAGTGGTTAATGAAGGCAGCTCACCACCAACTTCTCAAAGAAAATTAGAGATGGGCAACAAATGTTGGCCTAGCCAGCAACGCCCAGATCCCGTAAATTAATTCAAAAAAACCTTCCTCAAAAAACATTGGCACCAGGTGGATATTTCTTGCCAAATCAAAACTTTTGAGTTAATATTGACTCATCATCGAGTCTCCCCCACCCCCAAACTCCCTGTTCACATAATCAAAGTCTTTCCAGGCTTCCATTTCTCTTTACAATTCAAAGCTTTCCTTTCTCTCATACTCTTTGGAATTTTAGTTCAGGTTTTTGTGTCTTCCTTTCTTTTCACTCTCTTTTTCAAGTTAAAACATTTTTTTAACCCCCTCTTTCTTTTTCTTCCCTTCAAAGTTCAAATTCCACTTGCTTCATTTGCAACTAAATCTTGGCCAACTTAACCTGTGTTTTATCTTGATTATCTTTTTCTTCAGATGTTGAGCCAAAACCTCAACAGTGTCTGTCTTTTTGCCACCTACTTTTAAAACAATTTCCAAAATTTCCTGCTATTCACCTTCACATTCCTTTGCTAACTCATGCAAGTCACTCTTTCAATGAACGCTTCCAAAATAGACAATAGCTATGCTAACTTTTCATTGAATACAGGAACAATCACTGTGGGACGCTGGAGGCTTTACATCCCAGTGTACTCATTCACTATTCCGTTTCATCCAAAATTAAAGCGGCAGTCCCAAACGTAACAATTTTACAATCTTCAAAGTTGTTACAATTTAATGAGTTGCTAAGATGGGGATTCATGAAATTGGTTCAAAGAGCAAGTAAAATTGGCTGAAGAAAAGTTCAAGCTTGTCACAATGCATTTGCAAGGTTGATGCCACATTCAATGTTGCAAGATGAACGTTTATGTGACTGTGGGTGCTATCCTGTCATGTGTTATGTTCTTGTCCAGAGACAATGACTGACTCGGCGTACTAACGAACATCTAATTCAAGACTAGTTAATTTTATTATAGTACAATGAACTGTGTGGAGGAAACTAATTGCTACAAAACTGGAACTAATACATGACGGACCACGATGGTTTATCCTCAGGACTCTCCCCCAGGCGACAGTGTCACATGCTACTACTTACCTCAAGCCTACTTGTCGGAGGTGAGACATATTTATACATACACTTGTTAGTGCATATCACTACAATATGCAGTCAATAAAAAGGCGCAAGAGTTGCTCACACACAAAGTCACACAAAACAACATGCAGGAATTTTGAATCAGATTAACCTTTGGTGGCAAACGAAGACTTATTTGCTTGGACAACACAGTGGTCCGGCCTTGGGCGACCGTCTGTGCGGAGTTTGCATGTTCTCCCCGTTATCTGTGTGGGTTTCCTCCGGGTGCTTCGGTTTCCTCTCACAGTTGAATGCCTTGCATGTTAGGTGCAATGTTAAATTGCCCCATAGTGTCCAAAAGTTACATGGGCTTGCTGGGTTATGGGCATAGGTTGGGGATTGGGCCGAGGTAGAGTGCTCTTTAGGAGGGTCGGTGCAGACTCGACGGGCCGAAGGGTCTCCTTCTGCACTATTTGGGTTCGATGATTCTATGTACCACAATCTTACTATTTTCATTGGATAATACTTGTTTGATTTGAATGTTCAAAGCCTAATGTTCTAAGTATGTGAAATTGTCATCTAATACTCACACAGCCAGAATGAATGTTACACATGTTGCTCTATTTCTCACATTACATTCACCAAGTCATAAAAACATCATTATATTTCCATTGTGCTGACATTTCACTGCCAGATTCCCCACTGAGCTGTGCATATATTTCAGCAAATGAAAAATGTACAAGTATTTATATTATTGTGGGTACATTATGGTGGAACTGCTCCAACAAAATGGTTAGATCAATCGTGGCAATGTAGTTGTTTTGGAATAATTACTGATAATAGGTAATAAAAGTGGTAATTGTTTTAGGGATAAAAGTAGATGAGAATAAATCTGGGGGGAAAATACCATTGCGCTTTGTTGTGGCAGTCATGGGATTTTGTGCTTAGTCACTGAGAAAGCTGAGGATGCAAGTGGGTCATTTGGCCATTCAGTGCTCATCCCTACGATAGCTAGCTTGCTGGTTGTAGTATCCAATTACAAAAGCTCATATATAAACTTGTAGGAGTGCATTGAGATAGATTTGGAGGAAAGAGAAAATTGAATGGAGAGCTTGGCCTTCTCTAAGCTTCTATCCAAGACAATCATCTTGCATCATTGACTTTGTCTATATATGTGGTTGTGGAACCCACCTCTTCACTCACCTGATGAAGGAGCTGTACTCCGAAAGCTAGATTAGAAACAAACCTGTTGAACTTTAACCTGGTGTTGTAAGACTTCTTACTGCACCCACCCCAGTCCAACGCCAACATCTCCACATCATTTTTAAATGGAATCCGTCATGTTGCCTTCTGTGTGCACCTTCTTTAATATGTGCTTGAAGTTGTGGCATGCTATCCAGAATTGAACTGGGAAGTTCACAGTGGTGTTCAAGGCAGATAATGAAGCATTCACAAAGCTACATAACCCTGAAACACACTCCTCTGGCTACGTATCTCTATTGTTGCAGCTTTTAGGAAAATTGCTGCACCGCATTTTCTGCAATTTTAACATCTTGGGGTTAATGTTGCACCACAGTTCCTTTCTAATTTACCCTTTCCTAATTGAATTCCAATAATTATGCACTCATCATCAGCATTTCATGTTCTACTGCATGACATTTTACATTTATTGTCAGATATAACTTGCCATACAAAATCAATTTAAATCATTCTGCGATATTTTTGTCTGATCTCAAATCGCGATTCTTCTCCCTATTTTAACATCCTCAACAGATTTGGTCAGCTGGTATTTGCTGCTAATGTACGTCAGAAAACGTAAGAGGTCCACACTCATGAACATTCAGTGTCCCACTTCAGTATCTTCGCAACCAGGATTGATTCTAACAGTCATGGTGAAAACTGACCAATTTCAGCATAACGATAGTTATCACTGTGATTCTGCAAAAGGTGTCAGATATATGACTGGCTGCCCGACTCAAATTAGCCCACAGCACACTGAGGTTACAATTTGTAAATCTGTGGTTTCTACTCATTTGAATCATTAGCATAATCCCTTTGTGCTGCCAGCTGGCATAATAAAGGATGCATGAATGTTAGCAGCTCTAAGTTAAACTAATCTGTGCACTTAAGTAGCTGCATATTGCAGCAAATATTGGTTTAACCTTCATAAAGCTTCATAATTTATTTAAAATATTTGTCAGCCATTGCTAAGATTACGACGAAATGAAGTAAAATGATGTGGAAGAAAATCCAATATGGAGGCAGCTCGTGAAGGGGAGGTTACAGCACCCAAAGTGCTATTTGGTGGATGCTGAATTGGGTTTTCTGCTTTGCAAAACCGTTCTGAGGAAGACTCTCCGGCCTTGCACCACAGGTAACTGCCCCTCTGACTGTCTGGAAGTGGTGACTAGACTCAGTTATCTGTCTAGTGCATGGGTATCATCTCCTTTTGCTTTATTGGTTTATTGGATGTGGGCATCAACAGCAAAGTCAGCATTTGTTGGCAAACCCATGATTTTCCCTGAAAGGGCGGTCGCGACATGTCTTCCTAAACTGCTGCAGTCTGTGTGTTGAACACACGGCCACAGTACCACAATACTGCTTGGGAGTTTCAGGATTCTGGCCGTGTGGCCTTGAAAAAAGAAACGCAATACATTTCGAAGTCAGGATGATGTGTGACTTGGAAGGGAAGTTGCAGGTGATGGTCTCATTGTGGTCAGGTGACCCATGACTTTCAGGATTGTTCAAAAGTATTGATATTCTTTCATTGGCATGGATAAAAGCTCGAAATGTGGAAACCAAGCTTAAACTTAGCTGGACTCTGCAATTAGCAAATACAGAGCTGGAACAGACAGCATTCATGCAGTCAGGCCCTGGACAATCAACTTACCGTTGAAACCAGACAGGCCTGGAACTACCTCGCCAGGTGCTAATGGTCACATTGTTTCAGAATGAACCTTTGTTTACACTCCCGGTGTACCTGCTTTGTTAGTAGAATGATACGCAGACTTGGTGGAACCCAGTTTAAGTAGGAGGCCAGAGGCATAGCATGACAAGAACAGCACTTGACAGTTGAAGGTTCAAAACCTTGTTCTGCAATCTCCAAATATGAAAAGTAGTCACCTCATTGGATCTTCCTTCCCTCGCCCGATGCTAGTATTGGACACAGGCCACAGAATCTTCGAAAAGGGTGAAATAGAGTGAAGAGTGGTATAAAAGAGGTACCCTGGACCTCCAGTGTTCTCTGTTTTTTGCACCTTCTTCAATGACCCAGCAGCAGAGCATCCCCAGCATCTGGTACCTCGTGGTGAGCGTCATCAGACTGACCAAACCCAGAAAACCACACCGGTGCGACGACGCAAAGACCAGAACCAGCTCTAGATGAGAAGGGAAGCCCAAATTGGTGACTGCAGATCCTGAAACATTAGCCAACCTCAAAGGGTATTGCCAGTCTCTTCAGGAAAACAGTTCAAATACAGTGATAGGGACCTATGGATAAGGTGTAACGAATGTTCGGAATCCCATGTCAGAAGTAGGTACCTTTTAAAAAATAAATTTAGTGCACACAATTCTTTTTTTCCAATAAAATGGTCAGTTCACCTGCCCTGCATATCATTTTGGGTTGTGGGGGACAGACCCACACAGACACAGGGAGAATGTGCAAACTGCACATGAACAGTGACCTGTGGCCAGAATCAAATCCAGGTCCTCAGCGCGGTAAGAAGTAGATAGTTGATGTAGATTTGAGACTGTCTACTTAGAGATTTAAGATTGTTGACTGAAAAGTCCTGTGAAGAGATTGATAGAGTTTAATTATAGTACAATAGTGGAGTCTGATAAACATTGATTTTTCTTGATAAAGTGTTGAATAAAGTTGTGTTGGACCTTCACCTGACTGGTCTCCCTCGTCTACCTCATCGTGTAACTCGCCAGAGTTGAGAAGGGTTACTGCAAACTGGTCAAGGTTAGATGGGGTCCATTTACCCACCTTTCACTTTACATCATATATCTGCTGCCTTTCTCCCTCTGATTGGTTGGGCCATGTGTTTGAGAGGTTGTTGAGGAAACTTTGGGTAATTATTATAGTGCACCTTATGGAGGACTCTTAAATGCCCTCTGAAAAGGCCTAGCAAGCCACTCAATTGTATTTAACTGATACAAAGAAAACACAAAGGAATGAAACCAGATGGACCACCTGGCATCGATTTAGGCACAAGAAATTACAATGGAAAACACGGATCTGCCGACCCTGCAAAGTCCTCCATATTAACATCTGGGGAATTGTGCCAAAGTCACAGACTACTCAAGCAACAGCCTGACATAGTCATACTCACGGAATCATCCCTTACATGTAATGTCCCAGACACCACCATCACTATTCTTGGGTGTGTCCTGTCTCAACGGCAGGACAGACCCAGCAGAGGTGGCGGCACAGTGGGATACAGACGGGAGCGAGTTGCCTTGGGAGTCCTCAACATTGATTATGGACTTCATGCAGTCATATAGCACCAGGTCATACATTGGCAAGGAAACCTCCTGCTGATTGCCATGTAGCGTTCCTCCTCAGTTGATGAATTAGTACTCCTCCACGTTGGACACCACTTGGGGGAAGCACTGAGGGTGGCAAGGGCTTAGAATGTACTCTGGGTGGGGGATTTCAATGGTAGCACCACTTGTAACTGAGCTGGCCGGGTCCTAAAGGACATTCTTGCTGGAATGTAACTGCTGCAGGGGATGAGGGAAAACCTACACAAAAACACAAGCTCAACCTGACCAATCTGCCTTCCATAAATGCATTTATCCATGACCGTATCGGTGGGAGTGACCAGCACAAAATCTTTGTGGAGACAAAGTCCTGTGTTAACTTTGAGGATACCTTCCATCATGTTGTGTGGCACTACCATTGTGCTAAATGGGATAGACTTCTAACAGATCCAGCAACTCAAGACTGAGAACCATAAGGTGCTGTGGGCCATCAGCAGCAGCAGAAATGTATTCAACCACAATCTGTAACCTCGCGGGCCAGCATATTCCGCCACTCTTCGATTACCACCAAACTAGGTGTTCAACCCTGGTTCAATTAAGTTTACAGGAGGGCATGCCAGGAGCTGGACCAGGCATACCAAAAAGTGAATTGTCAATCTGGTGAAGCTACAATACAAGACAACTTATGTGCCAAACAGCAGAAGCAGCAAGTTAGACAGAGCTCAGCAATTCCAAAACCAATGGAGCAGGTCTGAGCTCAGCAGCCCTGCCACATCCAGCTGTGAATGGTGGTGGACAATTAAACAACTCACTCGAGGAAGAGGCACCACAAATATCATCAACCTCAATGATGGAGGAGCCCAGTACATCAGTGCAAAAGATAAGCTGAAACATTCGCAGCAATCTTCAGTAATGGGAGTCAGGAGGAAATCTCTCCACTGGCTGGAGTCATAACTGGCAAAAAGGAAGATGGTTGTGGTGGATTGAGGTCAATCATTTCAACTCCAGAACAGCAATGCAGCAGGTGATCCATCTCTGCCTCCTCTGGACATCCCCAGCATCACTGATGTCAGTTTTCAGCTAATTCAATTCATTCCAAATGATATTAAGAAATGACTGATGTCACCGGATACTACAAAGGATATGGACCATGACAATATTCAAGCAATAGCACTGAAGATTTGTGCTCCAAAATCTGCCACGCACAAAGCCAAGCTGTTCCCGTACAGGTACGACACTGGCATCTACCCGGCAATGTGAAAAATTGCCCAGGTATATCCTGTACATAAGAAACAGGACAAACCCAACACGACCAATTAGTGTCCCATGACTCTCGATCACCAGTAAAGTGATGGAAGGGTCATCAATAGCACTATCAAGCGGCGTGTACCTCAGCAATAACCCGCTTACTGACACTCATTTTCGGTTCAGCCTAGGTCACTTAGCTCCTGACCTCATTACAGCCTTGGTTCAAACAGGGACAAAAGAGCCGAACTGCAGAGGTGAGGTGAGAGTGACTGCCCCTGACATCAAGGCAGCATTTGATCGAGTATGGCATCAAGGAGCCCCAGCAAAACTGGAGTCGATGGGAGTCAGGAGGAAACTCTCCACTGGTTGGAGTCATACCTGACACAAAGCAAAGGAAAATGGTTGTGGTGGTTGGAGGTCAATCATCTCAGCGCCAGGGAATCAATGCAGAAATTCCTCAGCGTAGTGCCTTAGGCCCAACTATCTTCAGCTGCTTCATCGATGACCTTCCATCATAATGTCAGATATGGGGATGTTCACTGATGACTGCACAATGTTCAGCATCATTTGTGACACCTCAGATAATTAAGTAGTCCATGTCCAAATGCAGCAAGACATGGACAACATCCAGGCTTGGGTTGACAAGAGCCAAGTAACATTTGTGTCACACAAGTGCCAGGCAATGACCATCTTCAACAAGAGAGAATCAAACCCCTTGACATTCAATGGCATTACTATCACTGAAAAACATCCTGAGGGTTACCATTTACCAGATACTGAACTGGGCTGGACATATAAATATCACGGTTACAAGATCAGGTAAAAGGATAGGAATCCTGTGGCGAGTAAATCACCTCTTGACTATCCAAAGCCTGTCAATGCAAAAGTCAGGAGTGTGTTGGAATATTCTCCAATTGCTTGGATGAGTACAGATCCAACAATACTCAACAGGCTCGACACCATCCAGGACAAAAGAGCCTGCTTGATTGCTAAACCTTCCACGAACATTTAATCCCTCCATCACCAATTAACAGTCGAACAGTGTCAGTAGTACATACCATCGACAGGATGCACTGCCGGAAATCACCAATGTTCCCTCGGCAGCACCTTCGAAACTCTTGATCACTACCATCTAGAATGACCAGGATAGCAGATTCCTGGGAACATCATCACCTATAGGTTCCCCTTCAAGTCGCCCAGAATCATGACTCGGAAATATGTTGCTGTTTTTTCACTGTCACTGGGTCAGAATCCTGGAATTCCCACCGTAACAGCATGGTGGGTGTACCTACACCACAGGGACTGCAGCGGTTCAAGAAGGCAGCTCATCACCACCTTCTCAAGGGCAGCTAGGGATGGGCAATAAATGCTGGCCTAACCAGAGACATCCACATCCCGTAAATGAATTTTTAAAAAATGTTACACACTGCAGCCAAGATATTGGTGGAGATGTGAATGTTTAAGGTGGTGGATGGGGTTTCTTAAGGTTTGTGGAAGCTGCACTGATGCAAGCAAGTGAGGAGTAATTTCTTGGGAAATGGGTCACTTTCTACTCAATACCAAGCTTCTGATCTGTCCTTGTAGGCACAGTACTTATGTGGTGCTTCAGCAACCATCTACCTAGCCTGCACATCTTTGGGTTGTGGGGCGAAACCCACGCAAACACAGGGAGACGCAAACTCCACATGGACAGTGACCCAGAGCCGGCATCAAACCTGGGACATTGGCGCCGCGAGGCAGCACTGCTATCCATTGCGCCACCATGCTTCCCGGTGATGGGAATATTGTTGAATGTCACAGGAAAGCAGTTACTCTCCCTTTTTGAAGAGTTTTTTCCTGGTATTTGTGTGACTTGAATGTTACTTGTCTCTTATAGGCCCAAGCCTTAATGTAGCTCACACCTTGCTACACGTGGACATTGACTGGATTTTATTTAATGGAAATTCCCCGGTTGCCTTGTTGGGATTTTAATTTATTTCTCCAGATTGTGGACTACTTGCCCAGTAACTTAATCACAATGATAAATGCCTTACACTCAGAATCCTGACACTCAGAGAATGATGGGCCGTTACTTCTGGGCTCTGGGGCTTCAAAACTGGGGGTCCTCAAAGATTCACTGGGGAAGGCCTCAGGTAAAGATTGCATGGCAATTGCTTGGAAGTTCAAACTTAAATTGGGCAATTAAAATGTAAATATTATCACTGTCCCGAGGCTGCTCTTCCCTTTGAGAGAGAGAGCAGACTGGTGGCTATTTAACCAGAGCATCACCACACTTCAGGTGGGAGAGTGGGGCCTTTATGAGCACCTCAGCCAGTGCGGGAATTGAACCTGTGCTGTTGACTCTGCATCACAAACCAGCCGTCCAGCCAACTGAGATACCTAACCCCGATTGGGCAATTGACCTGCAATTGAAACCATCCGAAAGTACGATATAAATCAAAAATATTGAGTCATTCCAACTGTCTTACAGTAATAGTTACCCAGAAAAAGTTAGAAGAATAAAAAACATTCTGACTCCTGGGTAATGATACTATAGATTCTCATCCACGATCCCTCCCACAGGACAATCCTGACCCTATCCACCACACTCCCACTCACCCTTCACACCTTGCCCTTGACTGCCTCATGAACTTCTGCAGGGTTGACCAGCCAAGACCCGCATCACGTGAGCCCCCCCACCCCAAACTAACCATCACCCTACTGGCCCCCAACACCCCAAGATCATTTGAGCAGTCCCCCTGGGCCACCCTACCCTACCCCCTTACTTTACAAACTTACTTTAATAAGGTTCAGGGAGTCCAAAGTAAGTAAAAGCAAACAACATTTATTTGACAGCAATTATGTACACGAGTACTGGTAGAACCTGACCGGGCACTCTCTCCTTTCGGTCGGTTCTACACTGGCCGACCTTTTAAAAAAATATGGTCCCTACCCCGCCCCTAGCAGGCGAACTGGTACTCCTCAAGGAGCACGGGGAAAACCATCATCCCCACATTGTATGTCCTGCACTGGTTATTACACTTACCTTCTCCCTGGCTTCTCAAATTGGTTGGGTCTTTAAACTTAACTGCTTTACAGCAGCGAGTGCCCTAAAAAAGGGATGTGGTTCCTTCCCTCCAACTCAGTTGCCCTGGATACAAGACCGCAGAAAGCCACTGCCCTGCACCTTCCTTACCCAGCCTGATTGGAAGGTCGGGCAAGAATGGAAGGGCTTTATTTCCAGGTAGGTAAGGAGGAGCGGAGTAACAATCCTATTCCGATTGCCACTCCAAGAAGTTATGGGCTATTCCATGCCCTGCTAAGCTGTTGCTTCCTTCCCATAAAGAAAGCGAAGAACACATATCCTCTTTTTACAAACACGTTATTAAATGCATTTAACTTACAATCTCTTGTCAGATTCTTCTGGTTCCTTCCTTCTAACATTGTTTGCAAGAAGTGAGTCCAGAAAAAAGGATACGAGCACTCTCTTCATGAACTCCCACCTCAGCATTGTTCAGTCTTTTGGGATCTGCCACTGGATACCATTGACAGGACTTGAATTCATCCAAAATATTGTACGCCTAAGGAGTCTTGGCCGACGACTATATCTTAAAATGGGAGTGGTCGTACAAGTAATTAAAGTCCAATTAGCCATTTAGAACAAACCTCTGTCGGGATCAGATGGTATACTCACTGAAAAATTAGCATTATAACCAAAATCCCAGGATGATCCAAAAGTATTTTGGGACCAATGAATTACTTTAAAAATACAGTGGCTTAAGAGTGTTGGAAAGACAGTTTAAGTTTGTGGAGCCAGTTCAGTGATTACCTGACAAAATAGATTGCAATGGATTGAAATTTGAGTGCCGAATTTTCTTTTAACTTCGATAAGTGAATTGAATAGATGTTACGTTGAAATAAAATGTTACTGTCTACAACAGAGCTGCACTATCACAGGTGCTTCATTGAAATGAGAGAGGGAGAGAAAAGGCTGTATAGAAGGTAATTTGCACATGACCTGCAGGCTCTCGATCAGAGTGATTCCGGCTACAGTTATGCTGGCTCATACCTTGTAGCAAAAACAATATGGAGTGAAGCAGCCAGTTAGGGAAGTTTCTCGTGTTGATGGACAAATTTTGCCGGCACATTAGCGAATTAGTTCAACATGCCTCATTCCTCATTTATATAAAAACTGCTCTGGGATCGTGCCCCTGAGCAACTAGTTCAAAACTATCCAAAGAGACTGGTGCATTTGATCTGATCATTCTGGGCTGGATTGAAGTTTGGATTTCTGAGGTAAAAGCCATTAAATGAACCCATTGCGTTACCCAGCACTCCAGGGACACATTTGAATGAACAAAATAACATGAGATGTAAATCAAAGAGTGTAGCGAAAGAGCTGATAAAGAAAATTTAAAACATGATAGATCAACTCTGGGTTAAGGTGATAGCGTGACAAATATCATTTCAACATTTTACTCTGGATTGTTTGATGTGTCAGTACATCACCAGAACAACGCTTTCTATCAGAGGCGGTTGGCTGTTTTGTCCCAGGAGACTTCATTGCAACCCCATTCCAATATTCCTCCAACCAGTAAATGAGGCTTCCCAACGCTTTGAGGCTTATTTTTCATGATGCATTATCACATGTATCCAGAGTCATGTCTTCAAAATTATTTTGCTGATTTGAAAGGGCAACTCAAAGCCTATATGAAATCAGAGAACAAACAAAAAGCCAGTTTATCTGTCAAATTCTCGCTTTGCAGAGACCATATGCAATGTTTCTTTCTATCCCATCCATTTAACCATCTCAGGAAAAGTTGTATGGATAACCCCTGCTCCCCAAATCTAGGATAGCAGGATAATCATCCATTCTCACATTTCCATTCTAAGAACATAGAACTTAGAAGCTAGAAAAAACAGAAGAGTTGGCAATGTACATGTTTGCAGGCTATTTCACAAAAGTCACTTTTGGGGGAGGGGGGGTATTAACAGTGCTGATTCCTGAAGATAACTGTCATATAATTGGTGGCAACACCCATGTAAAGTTAATAGATTTGTAAAGAGTAGTAGGCCAGTTATCGGGATGGTGGCGTATTGTCAAAGATCCGGGGTAATGCCCAGGACTCTTAAATATCCTCTGAAATGTCCATAGTTCAAGACCAATTAGGGATGAGCAATAAATGCTGGTGTGATTGTGGTCTCAAGTCTCCTGGGAGAAAACAGCTGACCACCTCTGACAGAAAGCGTTGTGCTGGTGATGTACTGACACATCAAACAATCCAGAGAAAGGCGTTGAAATAATCTTTGCCTGTCCCTGACTCCCTTGTCTATTAGCTCTAGGTTGTTGCCCTCTGAAGACATAGGGGTGGGATTCTCCAGCCTCCCAGCCAAGTGTTTAGCGGCGGAAGGTGGCAGTGCGCTGTTCGCTGGCAGTAGGATTCTTCGGTCCCGTTGCTGTCAATCGGAACTCCCATTGAAGTCACCCCAAACCAAGGATGTGCTCCAGTCAGGACCAGAGAATCCTGCCGCCAGTGAATGGCCGGAGAAATCCGGTCATAATCTCCCTTTCTATCACTGCCAGTGCCGGAATCCATTATGGAGGGTGGTTATCTGATCACCTCATGTCTATCTATCCTTATCGCGCAGCTCCAAGCCAACTGTTAAAAATGTACAGCAATCTTTGCAAATCCAGTAACTTTACATGGGGGTTGCCACCAATTATATGAGACTGTGCTTCAGGAATCAGTACGGTTAACAACCCAATATAAAAGTAACTTTGATTAAATAGTCTGCAAACATGCACACTTCCACCTCTTCCATTTATTTTAGCTATTGAATATGATAGTGGTGTTATTAATTCCTGAAGGATGGCTTTCATTGCACAATTCATTTTCTTGCCTGACGATGAAGTTCCTTTACTTTTGTAATATCCAGATGGAGCTGCATTGTGTGCCAAATTCTCAGAAATAAAGCGTGGGCATGACTGTTCCTTCACAATGCATGCACCTGCTAGGGTTTGGAGCAATCAGGTATTGGGATATCAACATTTGTGTGAGTGCCTCATTTCATTATCAAATTAATCTCTTTCCAACCTGTTATATTCTTCTTATCCTGAAGTAATAACAACATTGAAAATGCTGCAGTTCTACCCAATCCGTTTTCTTGTGAATTTTGTGCTCATCTAGATGAGGTCTATTAACAGTGGGGATAAACACTTTTCAGGCACCTGGGACCAGATTTTCTCATTCGCGGTGAGATTTCAGAGGTGGGAGTTGATGTGTGAGGCAGGTTGGTTCGATGTGGACTGCACTCGATGCAGGGAAGCTAGAAACAGACGTCTAACACTGGAGAAGATCCAACACTGTTTTATTCAATGATAGAATTGATAAACATATTCAGCTGTGGGTCTGCACCATACTGAACTGACTGGAGACCTAGTAGTAGCCTGACCAGACTTACTAGCTACCACATGGTGTTTGCACTTGCTAGTTCGTGGACTCTGACTGTATAGTGGCTGGGTCCAGAGAGAGTGGGAAACCTGGTGCCCTCTGGCTTTATAGTGGTAGTGTCCTGTCTGGTGATTGGCTGCACTGTGTTGTGTGCTTACTGGTCATCCTGTGTGTCAATCACTGCCTGTCCGCACCTCATTATATACATGAGTGGATATTATGATATCTCCCCCCTTTTTTTTTAGATAAATAAATACTAAGGTGTGCGTGCGTATGTATATACATATGCCTGACTATATACAAAAGGTGTCTAAATGAACGTATATACATAGGGAGATTTTGATAGTGCAGATACATTGCAAACAAAACAATATTCACAGAGGTTAATTCGATGAAGTCACAAAATGTGCAAACGTTCAGTCTACAGATTTGGTCTTTGTGGTGGGCGACAAATTCTTTTCGATCGCCGCAGAGGTGGATCAGGAGCCGCCGGCATGTGGATAGGCATCGTGGCAGTCACGGGGGCTGGCAGGATTGCTGGTAGATCGGTGGCCTCGTGGCAGGGTACGTCCGGAGGAAGCATCGTAGGCGGCGGGGCACTTCGGTCAGGTAGCGGGCATGGAACTCTTCGCAGTGCCCGTCTGTTGCGCCGTAGCAGGGAGCCATCAGCCATGCGGACAAGGAACGATCTTGGGGCCAATTGTTTGACAACAGCTGTGGCTGACCAGCCGCCCTCAGGCAATTGGACACGAACATGATCAGTTGGGGCCAGCTCGGGTAGATCCGTGGCATGAGCATCGTATGTGGCTTTATGTTGGGCCCGTGACTGCTACATTTTCTGTACGACCGTGAGGTGGTCAAGGTCTGGAACATGAATGCCTGGAACCGTGGTCCTCAGAGTGCGATTCATGAGCATCTGCGCTGGAGACAACCCAGTGGACAATGGGATTGCCCTGTATGCAGCTTTGCACAGCAACCGCTTTACAATATGGACCCCTTTCTCGGGCTTCCCATTTGACTGCGGGTAGTGGGGACTGGAGGTTACGTGATGGAAGTTGTAAGACTGTGCAATATCAGACCATTCCTGGCTGCAAAAGCAAGGACCATTGTCGCTCATTACCGTGAGCGGTATCCCATGCCTGGCAAACGTTTCTTTACAGGCTTTGATTACTACCTTCGGCGTGAGGTCGGACAGTTTCACCACTTCAGGGTAACTGGAGAAGTCGTCGACCAGGAGTACGTAGTCACGGCCCTTGGTGTGGAAAAGGTCTCCACCTACTTTGGACCACGGAGAGGTCACGATCTCGTGCTATTGCAGTGTTTCCTTGGGGGTTGAGTTGGTTGAAACTTCTGACAGATGGGGCAGTTGAGGACTGTGTCGGCAATGTCCTGGCTGATGTCCGGCCAATAGACCGCCTCCCGAGCTCTGCGTCGGCATTTCTCGATCCCAAGGTGACCCTCATGGAGTTGGCCCAGCACCACAGCCTGCATGCTGTGAGGAATTACGATCCTGTCGAGTTTCAGAAGGATTCCCTCCACCACCGTCAGGTCGTCTTTTACGTTATAGAACTGGAGACATTGTCCCTTCCGCCAGCTATTGGTAAGGTGCTGCATCACACCTTACCAATGTAAGGTAAGGATCCTTGGCCGTCTCCTCACAAATTTGGACCACCTGTTCGTCAGAGGACGGAAGGTTGGTGGCACACAATTGCACTTGCGCTTCTATGTGGCAGATGAAGTCACTTTATTCACACGATGTGGTAATGGACCTGGATAGGGCATCTGCAACGATCAGCTCTTTGCCAGGCGTAAAGACAAGTTTGACGCGTAGCGTCGTAGCTTAAGAAGAATTCGCTGTAACCGAGGTGTCATGTCATTTAAATCCTTCTGGATTATGTGGACTAGAGGCCTGTGGTCCGTTTCTACCGTGAATTTTGGCAGGCCATAAATGTAGTCGTGAAACTTGACTGTTCCTGTCAGGAGGCCCAGACACTCCTTCTCAATCTGAGGGTACCGTTGCTCAGTGGACGTCATGGCCCTGGAGGTATATGCCACTGGAGCCCAGGACGAGGAGTCATCTTGCTGAAGGAGCACCGCCCCAATGCCGTCCTGGCTTGCATCAGTTGATATCTTGGTTTCCTTGGTTGGGTCAAAGAACGCTAGAACCGGGGCTGTGGTGAGCTTTGCTTTCAGCTCTCGCCATTCCTCTTCATGCGTGGGCAGCCTCTGGAATTCCGTCGACTTCTTGACACGATGGTGGAGAGCCGTGGTGTGGGATGCCATATTGGGAATGAATTTCCCGAGGAAGTTGACCATCCCAAAGCGAATGGACTGCCTTTGTCCTCTGGGGCCTTCATGGCGTTGATCGCCGAGACCTTGTCGGCATCTGGCCGCACACCCTGCTGCGAGATGTGGTCACCTAAAAACTTAATATCCGATTGACCAAATGAGCACTTGGCCCTGTTGAGCTGGAGACCATGTTCATGAATTCTCTGGAATACCTTCTTGAGGCGAGCGATGTGTTCCTGGGGCGTTGTGGACCAGATAATTACGTCATCAACGTATACTCGCACCCCCTCAATGCCCTCCACCATCTGCTCCATGATGCGGTGAGATGCTTCAGAGGCAGATATGATACCAAAAGGCATCCGATTGTAGTAGTAGCGACCGAACATGGTGTTGAACGTGCACAGCTTGCGACTGGAAGCATCCAGCTGTATTTGCCAAAAACCCTTAGAGGCATCCAGCTTAGTAAAGAATTTGGCATGAGCCATCTCACTGGTCAACTCTTCACATTTTGGTATCGGGTAATGAACCCGCATGATGTTGCAGTTTAAATGGGACAGGAGGCACTCAGCAGCAGGGTCTTTTGAACTGTCGAGATCGGAATTTGGCATGCCTTGTTGTATTGAGCAGACATTTCTGCGCCGCAGCTGGGACCGCTGGCTGCTGAGTGGTGGAGCAGATCTGCAAAGAGCTGCGTAGTGGCCAAGCTTGCCACACTGTAGACACCGGCGTTCTTTTGCCGGACATTGCTGCTTTAAGTGGGCGGAGCCACAATTCGGACACGTCATGACGCCGACATCAGCGCATTCCGTGCGCCATCGTGCATGCGCAGTGCTGTCGGTTGACGTACGCATCTGCGCAGTCGGGTTGTCGTTCTTGTTGCCCACTAGGTCATGGCGCGCATGCGCAGGGACCCGGGAAAAGCGCGCAAAACGGCCACTCTCCTTGATGGTCAGGCCCTGCATCTGTGCGATGGCCTGCACCCGTTCCGCCTCGTGGGAGGCCACCTTCTCTGCCGTGCTGATGTGGAAGTAACGATTCTTAGCATGCTCATGGACAACGCACGTTTCGATAGCGACAGGGAGGGTCAGCTGTTTGACTTTCAGAAGCTGCTGCCGAAGGGAGTCGGAGTGGACCCCGAAAACAATCTGATCCCGGATCATGGAATCAGTCGTCGAGTCATAGTTACATGACTGCGCTAGGAGACGGAGATGGGTCAAGAGGACTGAAAAGGTTCATCCTTACCCTGAAGCCTCTGCTGGACAACGTATCGTTCAAAGCTCTCATTCACCTCAATGTCACAGTGGCTGTCGAACTTCAGCAGGACTGTTTTGAATTTCGTTTTGTCTTCGCCTTCAGCGAATGTAAGGAAGTTGTAGATATGGATGGCGTGGTCCCCCGCGTGGAGAGAAATAACATGATCTTCTTGGCGTCTGATGCTGCTTCGAGGTCGGAGGCCTCGATGTACAAGAGGAGCTATTGCTTGAAGATCTTCCAATTGGTGCCGAGGTTGCCAAAGATGCGGAGCTGCAGAGGAGGCTGGATGTTTTCCATTTCACCGGATGACTGCTTGTTGGTCAATGCTGATTCACTCAAGGTAGGTCCGTCAAGATCAGTATCACTCTGGTACCGTGATGTGTTAGGCAGGTTGGTTCGATGTGGATGGCACTCGATGCAGGGAAGTTTGAAACAGACGTCTAACACTGGAGAAGATCCAACACTTTTATTCAACGATAGAACTGATAAACATATTCAGCTGTTGGTCAACACTATACTGAACTGACTGGAGACCTAGTAGTAGCCTGACCAGACTTACTAGCTACCACATGGTGTTTGCACTTGCTAGCTCGTGGACTCTGAATGTCTCAGTAGCTGGGTCCCGAGACAGCAGGAAACCTAGTGCCCTCTGGCTTTATAGTGGTAGTGTCCTGTCTGGTGATTGGCTGCACTGTGTTGTGTGCTTACTGGTCATCCTGTGTGTCAATCACTGCCTGTCTGCACCTCATTATATACACCTCATTTTTTTGCAAGCCTGCCATGAGGTGGGATTTTCACGGGACTAGGGTCATAATGATCCAATGATGAGGTGGGATTAGAGGTGGCACAGCAGGGAAGTGAGTCACATTCTGGCCTAGAACGGCAGCCATTAATGTGGCTGCTGTCTGTACGTGACCTTGAAAAATTGTGGGGGTGGGGTTTCCATTTTCAAAGTGGTCAAGGCAAACAGGGAACTGGGATCAAGAAAGGGTGATCAAACTTTCACTGATGCTTAGTAGCTTTTGAAAATCAAAATTTGCACTTTTTTCCATCAAATATAACGATTTCAGCGGCAGCGCCTGTTCGCACCAGACTGGAGCTGGTGAGATTCACAGAGCTCTTAATAGCTGCCTACCCCAATAAAAATCTCAGGAAGTCAGGAGATGAGCTCGGAACAAGCCCTCTAATGATCATAACATACCCAGTTAGCGAGGTGGTGACTTCACTCGCTCCTCCAACCCTGTGCATTCCCTTGTCCTTGGGAAAGTGAGTCGAAGTGGAAGACTGGCATGCAGGCCATTGACAGGCTTTTGTTCTGGTGTCCCGTCTCTGTCTTGTCCTGAAAATCCTACCCCTTGGTGTCAACATCATGTGCTTACAGGAGAGTTACTGGCTTGTTAGATTCAGAAGATAATAACATGACCCTGTTGTACTGATGACGGGGCCGAATCAGATGATTCTCACAAGCACAAGAAACAAAGAGAACTGATATCACCTGAGTTCAAAATCAACTAATCTAAATATTTTGGGCAAATTGGGCTGAATTTAACCACAAAATTTCTCAGTGTCACTTTGGGGGAGTTTGGCCGGATGTTTCCTGTTGCCTTTTTGGGTGAGATCCACACTCCTATTTAACCACACCTAACCATTTTTTGGGGACTTGGAGAGTTTCTCCCCGTGCAAACCCACGTTTCGAACATCTTTCATCACTCGGCAGCTGAACTCACCAGTGAGACCGGCTCCTCAGAGATTGGACCGCCATTTGAAAGTGTGTCCCGATCTCTAAGGGATCCCCCACACCCCACACCCAAAGGCAATGTCGCCCCTCGCACACATGGACATTAACCCCCACCTCAATTGAGGAGCCTTTGCTAATAGGGTTGCTGAGGGTCCCCATATGTGTGGACCAGTTCTAAACGGCACCTGGTCCAGACCTTGTTGGGGATGTTGTTCCCGGGAACCAGGGGAATCCGGCGCAGGCTTACGGCTCAGTTAAATATCTGGATCTCATCCAACAAGGGCAAGCTCCAGATCGCGACACCTCGTGAGGTACGAGTGAATCTCACGAGGTATCTCAAGCCTTGTCGCATCACCAAATTGGGTTCAATGATGCCGGTAAATCACGCCATTGTCTGCTTTTATTAAAATCTTTCTATCTCAGCCTTGAACATACTTTATGACACAGCCACTGCAGCCCTCTGAGGTAAAGAATTGCACAGGTTCACTATCCTCTGAGAGACAAAATTCCTCCTCATCTCTGTCTTAAATGGGTGACCCTTTCCTCTGTGATTATGCCCTCTGGCCCTTGACTCTCCTACAAGGAGAAACAACCTCTCATTATCTATCCTTTCAAGCCCCCTAGGAATAAGGGCAGGATTCTCCGGCCCCCCCCCGCCCGGGTCAGAGAATCCCCGGGAGTCGGCGCAAATACCGCCCCGGCGCTCTGACGCCAGCTGCCATATTCTCTGGTGCCGGTTTTTGGGCGGGGATCACGCCGCGCCGGTTGGGGGCCGTTGGTAGCGGCTCCCCCGGCTATTCTCCGGACCCCAATGGGCCGAGCGGCCGTTGTGTTTCCTGGCCAGTCCCGCTGGCGTGAAATGGATATTGTCCATCACAGCGGGACCTGGCTGATAGGCCGGCTGGGAGAGTCCTCGGTTGGGGGGGGGGGGGGGGGGGGGGGGGGGGGGGGTGATCTGGCCCCGGGGACGGTGGCCTGGCCCACAATCGGGGCCCACCGATCTGCGGGCAGGCCTGTGCCGTGGGGGCACTGTTTCCTTCCGCGTTGGACTCTGTTGGGCTCCGCCATGGGCGGGGCAGAAAAGGACCCCCCTGCGCATGCGCAGGAAACACGCCGCCGGCCTGCAACCCTCCGCCGCTGGCCTAGCCCCCGGAATTGCGGAGGATTCTGCACCTTTCGGTTGGCCTGACGCCGGAGTGGTTCACGCCGCTCTTGGTGCTGGCAACAGGCCATCCGGTCAGTTGCGGGAGGATCCCACCCAAGGTTTCAATAAGTTCGCCTCTCATTCTTCTAAACTCCAACGAGTACAGACCCAACTGACTTAACCTCTCCTGAAAAGCAATCCCTGCATGCACCAGATCAACCTACTGCCTCCAATGCCAGTATATCTTTCCCTAAATGAGAGGACCAACCGTATTCTAGGTGCACTCTAATCAGTGAATTGTATAGTTTTAGCAAGACTTACCTATTGGTATAATCTATTCCCTTTTCAATAACAACCAACATTCCATTTACCTTCCCAATTACCTGCTGAACTTACACGCTAGGTTTTTATAATTTATGCACAAGGATCCCCAAATCTGTCTATGCTGCAGTTTCCTGGAGTCTTTCTCCATTTAAATAATCTGCAGCTCCTTTATTTTTAATACCAAAATGCATAACTTCGCATTTTCCACACGATATTCCATCTGCTAAATTTATGCCCATTCACCTCACCTGCCTATATCCATTTGTAGACTTTGCATCATCCTCATTACTTGCCTTGTAACCTATTTTTGTGTCATCTGTAAACTTGGCAACAGTACTTACTTTTTTGTCCAAGTCATTAATAATTGTGGCCACAGCACTGATCCCTGTGGTACTCCACCCATTACAGATTGCCATCCTGAAAATGCCCCTCTTATCCCAACTCTCTGACTCATTTAGCCAATCCTCTATCCATGCTAATGTACTACCCCAACATCCTGGGCTTTTTTTTTATTAAATAGCCTTTTGTATGATACCATATCGAACATTTTTTGGAAATCCAACTATTTCCAAAAAATCTACTGGTTCCCGTTTATCTTTTCCGCTCGTTATCACCTCAAACAATTCTAATTAATTTGTCAGGCATGATTTCCTTTATGCTGAATCTGCTTGATCATATTGTGCATTTCTAAATAATCTGCCATTACATGCTTTATAAGGAACCCTAACATTTTTCATATGACAGAAGTTAGCTAACTGACCTACAGTTGCCTGTTTTTTGAATAAGAGTGTTACAATGCCAGTTTTCTAATCCTCTTGGACTTTTCCAGAATGTAAGGATTCTTGGAAAATTACTACCAGTGCATCCGCTAGCTCTGTAGCTACTTCCTTTAATATCCTGGGGTGCAACCCATCAGGTCCAGGCGATTTATCAGCTTTTAGTCCCATTAGTTTGCCTAGTTATTGTATTTATATCCTCCCCACCTTCTGCCCTTGATTATTTATACTTTTGGAATGTTATTAGTGTTTTCCGCCGACTGATGCAAAGTGTTTGCTTAACTCCTTTTCTGGTTCCCATTATTAGTTATCTATTCTCATTCTCTACAGGGCCTAAGTTCACTTTGGCCTTAAAGAAGCTCATGCTGTCCATTTTTATATTACTTGCTAGTTTACCCTCATAGTTTATCTTTTCCCTCTTTATTTTTATTTTTACATTGCTTTTCCATGCCAATAAGGCAGACAATCTTACAGCTCTTTCATTCAATCTCATGCACAATCATATATTAACAGGACAGGCACTCAAGCTTCAACTTAATGTGAAAGGGCTTGACACATTCCATTTTCCAAGTGCATGACTAGTTAAGCCTTTGGCAGACTCAGAGAAAAGTAACCAAACTGTCAAAATTGCTGGCAGTTAGATTTGAGAGTAAGGAGCAGACATTTTAAAGCATTGTGCGTAAAACCAGTTAGCATAGAAACTAATGTATCAGGTCTGCATAGCTCTGACATATCAAATATCTGGCAAAGCAGTGACAGGTATGATGGAGAAAAGTTCAATTCACCAGCTCCAGCACCATTGCTTTCTTCACTGGGAGATGCACCCATGCTGTGGGTTCAATGGACTTTGGGGGTTCAAGACCTACTTGTTTAATACAGGGATGCACAATCCAGATGTAGTGACAATCCACAAGGAGAAAATACTCATTCGTTGTCTCAGAGCTGAAGGCCATTGAATATTCGAGCAGTTTACAGAAGACAGATCTACATTTGATAAGGCAGTAAGTACTCTCAAAAAATACTTAAGGCCCAAGAAAAGTGTGCAGATTGGACAACATATATTCTGCCCGAGATGGCAGGGAAATGGTGAGCCCATAAAACAATACAGGACAGCATTGTGAAAATTGGCTTCAACATGGTAAATTGGCACACTAACTATTAGACTAATTGGTGATCAATTAATTGAAAAGATTTAAACGCTACGATTTTGGTAATGTCTTCTCAGGGAGGATGATGATTTAATTATGGAAAAAGCCACTACTTTGGTGGGCCAAATCAAATCTGCAATGTCAGATTTGAAGAAGTGACAGAAAAATGCAGCCTTAGATTCAGAATTGCAGTCACAGCTTATCCAGCTCACGTACAAGGGTTACGGACAAAGATACCTCAGCAATTTCATCAACATGTGCTCGATCATAGAATCGTAGGCTCCATACAGCGCAGAAGGAGGACTTTCAGCCCATTGAGTCTGCACCGACCCTCTGAAAGAGTAACCCACCTCGGCCCCAACCCTGCCCTACGCCCCGGAACACCAACTAGCCTGTGGACACTAATTTAGCATGGCCAATCCACCCATGCTGCACATCTTTAAACTGTGGGAGGAAGCTGGAGCAACCGGAGCAAACCCACACAGGCATGGGGAGAATGCGCAAACTCCACACAATCACCCGAGGTCACTGAGCACTGTGCCACCATGCCACCAATAATCATGGTTAGATACCTTTAAAGCCATGTCTAAATTGTGGAAGTGCTCATTGATTCACAACACCATGTCCAGCATGAGGGTAAAAGTATAACTCATGCTTAACGTGGAGCCACTTTGCAAGAATATGCAGGACATTAAAGAAGAGGACTTCATTGGTCCCACATATTGAGGAGTCTCTTCATGAGAGTGAGATGCAGCATGTGTCTCCCATCACAAATGGTAAAGCACCTTGTTATTTTCAGGATCGCTCAGTCAAGATTGCTGGCATCTCAGTCTCGCTTCTCATTGCTGTTGGTGTGAAAGTATCCATTTTGAGTGACAAACTCTACTATTTTTTGCAACTCCCTCTCTCTCTTGGAACAGGCACTATCAAACTTATAATGAGTCAACTATTCATATTTTGGTTATGATCACAGTTCCAGTCCGCTACAAAAATGCCACCCTAGACAGATTCATGTTATATGTTATATATCAAGGGCAGCACGGTAGCATAGTGGTTAGCATCAATTCTTCACAGCTCCAGGGTCCCAGGTTCGGTTCCCGGCTGGGTCACTGTCTGTGCGGAGTCTGCACGTCCTCCCCGTGTGTGCGGGGGTTTCCTCCGGGTGCTCCGGTTTCCTCCCACAGTCCAAAGATGTGCGGGTTAGGTGGATTGGCCATGCTAAATTGCCCGTAGTGTCCTAAAAAGTAAGGTGAAGGGGGAGTTGTTGGGTTACGGGTATAGGGTGGATACGTGAGTTTGAGTAGGGTGATCATTGCTCGGCACAACATCGAGGGCCGAAGGGCCTGTTCTGTGCTGTACTGTTCTAAATTCTAAATGTCACTAAAGGTGGCCTTATACGGGTAAACATTTTCAATCGACTTGGATTCAAACTTGAAGGCCCCATCAGAGCACATATTAACATGGTCAGTGAAGTAGCCTCAACACAACAGTATTCTTCCTTATTTGGCAGTTTTTAGGGAATGTAGGGATATGGCTACTCTTCTCATGTCAACACATCAATTCCACCAGTTCTGCAAAATTTGCTGTTTGCAATCCATGCTAAAATGTCACAGGAACTGAAAAGACTAGAAGCAGGCAGTACCATTGAGCAAGTTAAATCATCACCATGGATACCAAACCTAGTCAGTGCACGGTGCACAAATGGTGAACTTAGGCTATGCATCAAGCCTAAGGTAGTAAACAAAGCTATCATTCCAGAAATGATACTTCATTTCTCCTAGAATCCAAGAACTACCAGCATAATTTCATGATTCCACAGTCTTCACGTACCTTGACATGTGATGAAGCTATCTTCAGGTATCACCAGCAGAGGAAATCCAATATCTTACAGCTTTTATTTACTCTTGAAGGTATGATTCAGTACCACAGAATGCCCCATGGGCTAAGTTCAGCACTTCGTGCTTTCCAGAAAATTATTTCTTTAATCTTGTCAGATGTCTGTTATTGTGGATTCACCTCAGGTTGCATTGAAATCTTACCCTAGAAAAGATGTTGCTGGATGTTCAAATCCACTCATTTACAACATCGCTATTCACAAATGTTAGATACGATCAAGACATAGCTACAGCTACTCTCTGAGATGTTTCACACTCAGCTCCTTGCACTGAGTGATTTCACTGTGATATAGCTCCCTATGCACATGCTCAGTAGTTATCATTGGAGTTAACATTTTACTTTGCAAGATGTTGTGTCCACGGAAAGGACAACACAGAACATGATCAGCAGTTATTTCTAGGGTATGGACTGACAAGAGCTGGAGTAAAGCCTATGCATGATCATTTAAAGCCTCTGACACCATCTAACGTGAAAGAGTTACATTGTTCCTTCACACTACACATTTTTATGACAAATTCCTAAGTATGCAATCACAGAGCCTCTTCAGAAGCTGCTGCACAATGATGCACAATGGGAATGGACAACCGCACAACAAACAGGGCGAAATTCTCCGCACCCGCGGAAAGTCGGCAAACGGTCGTAAAAATCGGGACCGTTTTACGACGGTCGCGAAGGCTTCATTTCCCGACCGATTCACTTCCTGGAAATGGGCTAGCAGCGCGGCCGCGTCAATTACGTGCGTGATGACGACGGAACGCGACGACGACACGAACCCGCCCATGTGACGCCGCCCGACGCCGTAAAAAGGCGCGGGCGACCACAGAATCTGTCGGGCAGGATGTCGGAGCCTAGGCGAGCTGCACCTCGCTTTATTGATGCAGACGTCGAGGCGCTGCTCGATGCCGTGGAGCAGAGGAGGGGCATCATCCGCCCGCGGAGAGGGCATCGCCAACCTGCCAGCACGGTACGCCAGGCCTGGCGTGATGTGGCTGCTGCCGTCAGTGCTGTGGGGCAGACCCCTCGCTCAGCAGAGCAGTGCCGAAAGAAGCTACACGACCTCACCAGGTCTGCCAGGGTAAGTGCCATGAGGGTGCCCCCTAGTCACAACCATCCCTCCCCCTTAACTGCCCGGGGGGGGGGGGGGGGGGGGGGGAGGGATTGGGGCAGAGTTATTTGAGGGTGGTTCACAAAGTTGTCACAGACCCAGCGCTCTGGCCCCGAGGAGAGATGCAATCATCTGATGACAACTTGCCCCCCCCCCCCAAACTGTGCCAGTATCAGAACGGACTTCTGATACCTACCGTTTTGTAATGATCTACCTATGTTTCCTCCCCCAACAGGCCAAGGCCGGTCATAACCACCGTGAGCGGCACAAGACTGGAGGGGGTTCGCCCAACATGCACCCCCTCAGCACCTTTGAACAGAGGGCACTGGACCTTGTTGGGGGGTCTGCCACCCGCGATATCGCGCAATGCGAGGTTGGCGGAACTGCAGCAAGTGAGACAACCCTCCCTGACAAACACCCTCCCCCCCCCATCCTCTGTCCCTTCACACACCCTGCCCACTGGGACACCTCCCCATCCTCTGTCCCTTCACACACCCTGCCCACTGGGACACCTCCCCATCCTCTGTCCCTTCACACACCCTGCCCACTGGGACACCTCCCCATCCTCTGTCCCTTCACACACCCTGCCCACTGGGACCGTCCAGCGGCCTGCCGAGCAAATCGAAATAACCCGTCTCATTCTCTTCCCTAGGACGTGATGCCGAACGACCAGGGCCGTCTGGCTGCAGACGGATACAGGAATCTGCCGCCACCTCACCCGGGGCCTCACAACAGAGGGTGCCCGATCAGCGGGCAGCCCTATCTACCCCAACCCAATCTGCGGACCAGGACGCACAGAGGGTTCGAAGTCCACCACCACCACCAGAAATGGCCAGGGACAACCCTCCTGTCGCTGAGCAGCCCCACACCCTGGACGAGGACCTAACCATTGAGAGCGTCGGGCTTGCGGCACTGCTTTCTCCCACCACTTCCATCATCCCAGAGATACACACCCCGGCGGGCCTATTTAGTGATGAGTCTCCTGGGGCACAGTCTGGTTGGCACATCACAGATGAGCAGGTACAGCAGGTGGAGGTCGGAGCAACAGAGGGCCCGGACTCGCGGAGGCCAGACCAGGCCCAAGATGCAGCTGGCTCCCAGACGTTTTTGGAGTTCCTGGAGTTTCTCAACCCACCCGCACAGCCGATGCCTCAGGAAACCCAGGGAAACAATGACGGGATGAGGGCTTCCTTCCAGACTCTGCAGACGCTGTTAGAGGAGTCGATCCGCGTCCAAGAGCAGGGAGTGGTGCCGCTCATGGCAGAGACCCAGTCCGACACCGCACGGGTGGCATCCGCGGTGGAGGCAATGGGTCAGGTTATGCAAGACGTTGGGATTAATGTGCACGCGTCATCCTCGGCCCTGGACAGGGTTGCCCTCTCACAGGCAGCAATGTGCCAGAGCCAAACCGACATTGCCGGCGCCCTGCGGGCCATGGCCGAGTCTCAGCAGGTCATTGGCCAGTCGCAGCAGTCAGTCGCCGAGAGCATCAACCGCCTGACACATGTGCTGGATGGCGTCGTGCACAATCAGGTTGAGATCGCACAGTCCCTGGCGGGAATGTCTAACTCCCTGGACTCCGTCTCTGCAAACCTTCGGATCCTGGTGGATACCGTTGCAGGCCTCCAGGACTGGCAGCGCCAGGTGTCGGTGGTGCGACGGGGAACCTCCCCGCTCGCACCTCTGTCCCAAAGTGAGGCCCGGGGGCCACCGGGCTCCCCGAGGGAGGAGGAGGTTTCGGGGCCCGTCCCATTAACTCCATCACGGGACGTCCCGGAATTCTCGGCCTCCCCCCGTCCCATCCCTGGTGCATCGGGTGGGCAGCAGGCAGAGCAGGGTGGCACAATGTCACCCGAGACGCCCGCAGAGCAGCCTGGCCTATCAAGGCCGGGTCGCCCCAGGAAACGCTTGGCCAAGGAGAAACGAGTCGAGGGGGGCGATTCGCAGCAATCCTCCTCCACTCCTGCTGTATCATCTGGGGATTCACTTAGACATAGTGGTAGGGCCCGTAAGGCAACTAAGATAGACACTGAGTAAGTTGGCACGGGTGAAGGGCACAGTTTAGTTGTAGGGGCTAGGGCACCTGTAAATAATTGTTAATATTAAACGCACTGTTCCACCTTACTTGTAATACCGTGTGATTGTTCCACAGCCACAGGAATCGTGATGGTGACCGAGTGTCGCTGGGGGTGACGGGTGGTGAAACCTCGGTGCCAGGTGTGCAGTCCCTGCCCCTACCCCCCTCCCACAGCTAGCCCACGCGGGCACGTGATGGAGTGTCAGTGACGAACTCAGCGGCCACCAAGGTGGATGGTTCAGCTATTGCCATGGGTCAGACTCTCTCTAACGATTCTGAGCTCACAGCTCTTCGCAGAGCGGGCTGTCATCATTCCACATGGCACTGATCACACCCGCTGACACAGCCATCAATGTTGTGCCATTCCGTCTGGACCCAGTGATAAGCGTCATGTCGAAGTGGAGCAGTGTACACTGAGGGGGGGGGGGGGGGGGGGGTTGTGGTGGTGGCAGTTGTGTGGTGACCCTCTGCATGACTAGCGATGCAGGTGGTGGTTTGGTGTTCATCGGGGACGTCACATGCGATGCGTGAACCGTGCTGCCACCATGGCGTCGCGTGCCCGCCGTCCTTGCCGGGTCCGTCGTGCCGCCTCCTGGACATCACCAGCACCTGGGTCGTGTCTGCGTGCTGCGCCCGCCACTCCGCCAGCGTCCTCCTCCTCCTCCTCCTCCTCCTCCTCCTCTGTGCTGGCACCACTGCCACTAGCTTCTCCCTCCGCCTCCTGCAACAGGTCATCTCCCCTCTGCATCGCGATGTTGTGCAGCGCACAGCAGACCACTACAATGCGAGCGACCCTGTCGGCCTGGTACTGCAGGGCCCCTCCGGAGCGGTCCAGGCACCTGAATCTCATCTTCAGGAGGCCAAGGCAGCGCTCCACCACACCCCTGGTTGCTGCATGGGCCTCGTTGTATCGTGTTTCCGCATTGGTCTGAGGCCTCCGTATCGGCGTCATCAGCCAAGACCTCAGCGGATAACCCCTGTCACCTAGCAACCAGCCCCTCAGCCGGGGGGGACGTCCCTCAAACATTGCAGGGATGAACGACTGCGCTAGTATGTAGGAGTCATGCACACTCCCTGGGAACCTTGCACAGACGTTCATGAACCTCATGTGGGGGTCGCATACCACCTGGACATTAATGGAGTATGTCCCCCTCCTGTTTGTGAACACGTCCCTGTCCACAGCAGGCGGGCGCATGGGGATGTGAACACAGTCGATTGACCCCTGAACCCTCGGTATCCCGGCCACACTGGCAAATCCACGGGCTCGTGAGTCTTGACTTGCTCGGTCCTCGGGAAAGGTGATGTAGCGATCGGCGATGGCATAGAGGGCGTCGGTCACATCCCGGATGCACCTGTGCACCGATGACTGGGAGATCCCAGAGACGTCCCCGCTCGGAGACTGGAAGGAGCCGGTAGCATAGAAGTTCAGAGCGACCGTCACCTTGATGGCTACCGGGATCGCGTGTCCTCCCCCCGTTCCATGTGGGGCGAGGTGCGACAGGAGTTCGCAGATATGTATCACCGTCTGCCTACTCAGCCGGAGTCTTCTCCTGCAGGTGATGTCCGGCATTGTTAGGAAAGAGACCCGGACACGGTACACCCTCGGCTTTGGTCGTCGCCTCTGACGCCGTGGCTGCACCCTCACTCTCTCCTCTTCCTCTTCCTCCTCCTCCTCCTCCTCCTCCTCCCCCCCCCCATGCTGCTCGACGACTGGCAACTCCTCGGCCCTTCCCTCTGCTGCTGCAGCTGGCCCTGCAGCCACTGCGGGTTGTGGGTGTGGATGCTGCTGCATCTCCAAATCCAGTAGAGCTGCCCCAACCACTGCGCAGAACATAGCCGTTCTGTTCCCATGCATCGTGCTAACCTACAGAAGGGTGGTGGGGGGCAGAGAAACGGGACATGTTAGACGGACGTTAGTCGACACCTCGGCAGCCGCCAGCCATGGGATACCAGTGTGTCCCAGTGGCCTGGTCGCGCTGCTGACACGCGGTCAGCCTAACCCCTGGTCACTTTCTGCATCCAACGGCCAGTAAACTATGGCCTCCTCACGGGTGCATCAGTGGCCTGTGGCCGGAAGCCACAGGGGAACCAGCGGCCGTGTCCTCGTCACCTGCACACCATGGCATGGTGGCAGACATTTTGTTACGGGGTTGGACGGCTCACTCTCTACCTAACCCCCCCCCCTCCGTCGCCCCCCACTGCCCCCTCCGTCTCCCCCACTGCCCCCTCCGTCTCCCCCACTGCCCCCTCCGTCTCCCCCACTGCCCCCTCCGTCTCCCCCACTGCCCCCTCCGTCTCCCCCACTGCCTCCCCCGTCTTCCCCCACTGCCCCCTCCGTCTCCCCCACTGCCCCCTCCGTCTCCCCCACTGCCTCCCCCGTCTTCCCCCACTGCCCCCTCCGTCTCCCCCACTGCCCCCTCCGTCTCCCCCACTGCCCCCTCCGTCTCCCCCACTGCCTCCCCCGTCTTCCCCCACAGCCCCCTCCGTCTCCCCCACTGCCCCCTCCGTCTCCCCCACTGCCTCCCCCGTCTTCCCCCACTGCCCCCTCCGTCTCCCCCACTGCCTCCCCCGTCTCCCCCCCACTGTCCCCGCTCTGGACCCCCTCCCGTTCCCAGGGATGCCTTCCCCGTTGTGGCCAGACTCGAGCGGTGCGCTGAACGGTGCGCTGAGCGGTGCGCAGAGTGGTGCCCTGACCTCCTCCAAGCAGTCGTCAGCCAGGCCGACTGGTTGACGAATTTAAAAAGCAGGTGTGTTTCACGACGTCCAAACAGGGCGCCATGACGTCGGGACTTCGGCCCATCCGGGCCGGTGAATAGCGGGGGGGCTCTCAGTGGCGATTCTGGTCGTGTCAGGGGCGGGAAGGAGGCGTTTGTCGGGAAACGCGACTCCGACAATTTGCGGGGTTCGGAGAATAGCGGGAGGGCGTCGGAACAGCGTCGCCGTAAAAATTTCCGACGCCCGCTATTCTCCGACCCGTCGTGAGTCCGGAGAATCTCGCCCACAGTGTTTGATGCAAAGTCTTTGATAACAGGTGGGATTCTTTGTCCCCCCCAGCCACGTTTTTCATGGCCGTGCACTGTTCGCTGGTGGCAGGATTCTATCCTCCCTCTGCTTGTCAATGGGGTTTCCCATTGAAGCCACCCGACATCGCGGAAAAACCCGCTGATGGGGGTGCACTTCCAGCAGGAAAAGTAAATCCCAACAACCGGAGAATTCCGACCAACACCTCTGCCAGTCCTTATGCATTTCAACCCATATGACAAAATGAATGGCATAACAGATGCCTCAAGGAACGCAATTGAAATTGTACATTAAAGGAAGCAAATGACCAATTGCTTAACCGTCACATCCGTTTTTTAAAAATTGAATGCAAATACTCAACTAGAGAGTGGGAAACAATAGCCTTCATCTCCACATGTGAATATTTGCACATGTACCCATGGTAATAAGTTTTCTCTCCATGCTGATGGCCAAGCACTGACCACATTGGTAGCCACACCAGGATCTGGTCATTGACCACTACGCATTTACAGATGGTCAGATTGTCTTCATCAGTAAAACTTTGAGGTTGAGTATCTTTTAGTTTCACACAACAAAGTTGATAACGCAGGACCACAACCTAAAAGCAGTGGATTTCAGGATAGTCTTTGGAGACCTTTGTATTGCATAGGCTACCTCTGTACTTGGAGAAAATGATCAAGATGAACTCTAAGAAATGACTGGATTTATATGTGTTTGTTGTTCAGGATGATTTCATTTAAAATTAGATCTTTATTTTTACAAGGGGAAAAAGGCAGCATTCAATTGTTCTGCATTTTACTGTGTGAGTCTGTTTGCTATTGATGCTCATTGTGCTTCATGCGTTGAATCTGTGTGTGGACTTGTTGAAAAGTAAAAAAACTGTCCAAGTTGATGGAAGCTAGTGCTGTGAGCATGGAGCGGACATTTTAAAGCACTGTGAATTCAAACCTAGTACACACGTGGAAACTGTTGTATCAACTCTGAATAGTTCTGCTATATAAAATACACAACAGCAATGCCTTTACATGCTGGCCTGGCAGGAAACATATCTCCACTTCCCACTCAGGCTGCTTAACAAAAATTGCTGTTGTTTCCAATTGCAACATCTGGAAGGAAAAAAAAGGTAATTATCTCCTTGTGGTTTGTGAGGCCTTGCAGTGCACATTTTGGCTGCTGTACTCCACACTATAACAGTGACTACACTTCAAAAGTACTTCAGAGGCTGCAATATCCTTTGAGGCATCCTGTGGTTATGAAAGGCACTATCTAAATACAAATATTTTCATTTTCTTTTCCTTAAGTGCTTTAAACTTAAGTAGCAGGTTAGAAAATTGTGTGCAGCAAGAATTAGAGCAAAAACATGCCTAAGGGATGTTTTGCCAAATTTCCTATCTCTCAGTTTAGGGAGTGAGGCACTCTTCCCTCCAGCCGATCATGGCATGTAGGCTTGGTAAAGTGCCACCAGGAAAATGACCAGACTGAAGTGGCAAGAGGTAGAATAGGAGGTCAATGCTGGGAGCACTGCACTGGGAGATGGTTACAGTGCTGCAAAATATCACTGGCCTGACCAAGCAAGACTCCTATCTCCTGTTTTTCTTTCTCAGTTCTGCACCATCTGTTGACCCATTGCGCTCAAACCTTCCCTCATCTGACTCGCTTCCCTCTCCTACAACCATTGCATCATGCCTCACTTTGTCCCTCTTCTGCTACTGTCTTCACAATCGCCAGTCACTGAACTCTAACTTCCTTCACTTCCCACACCTCTGCCATATTTCATACAACATACACATTGTTCGATCTTGACAAGCACATCCTCAAAATATCTCACCGGTTACCTCCAACACACTCTCCCCGTTCTTTGAGGCTAATCTGTTCCTCAATGGAGTAGAAACCCTTGCTGATGTGTCTGATGCAGTAGTGCACAGTGTATCGAGTCACTGGTTGGCACATGCCGCAGCCTAAAATGTGAAAATCCAGGGTCCAGATGACCTCAGCAGCCTCGCACAACGCTGCCCAAGCCCTTGTTTGGGGCTCAAATATTCCAAATATGAGGATGTGGTGCAGCAAGTGATACAACTCTATGACTACTTTGCTTGCAAAGTGGAGGTGCCTGACTGACCATTCCTTGGTGCTGTTGAAGTGCAAGTCTGTTCTTCAAGACCCTTGTGGTGAAGAAGTTCCTGCAGCTTCCCTCCTTTCTCCCTGTTGCGGCTCTAAAATGACTCCTATAATAACTGCAATAATTTATATTCACATAATGCCTTCAATGTGATAAAACATCGCAAGATGCTTCACAGGAATGTTATGAATCAAAATTAGACAACCAGCCACATAAGACAATCTTCGCTCGATGATCAAAAACTTGGTCAAGTTTTTAAGGAAGGGTTAGGTGAAGAAGGAGAGGTGGTGAGGCAGAGAGGTGTAAGATGGGTAAATCCAGATCAATGCCTAGACAGCTAAATGCATGGCCGTCAATGATGGAGCAAATAAAATTGAGCATGTCAAGAGGCCAGAATTAGATGAGTGCAAATATCTCGTAGGCTTATGTGCTGCAAGAGAATTCAGAGGTAGACAGGGGCAAGACCATGGAGGGATTTAAAAACAGCAATGATAATTTTAAAATCAAGGTATTGCTTGACCAGGGCCAATGTAGGTCAACAAGCATCTTTTTTGGGCCTCACGGTAGCATGGTGGTTAGCATCAATGCTTCACAGCTCCAGGGTCCCAGGTTCGATTCCCGGCTGGGTCACTGTCTGTGTGGAGTCTGCACGTCCTCCCCGTGTGTGCGTGGGTTTCCTCCGGGTGCTCCGGTTTCCTCCCACAGTCCAAAGATGTGCGGGTTAGGTGGATTGGCCATGCTAAATTGCCCGTAGTGTAAGGTTAATGGGGGGATTGTTGGGTTACGGGTATACGGGTTACGTGGGTTTAAGTAGGGTGATCATTGCTCGACACAACATCGAGGGCCGAAGGGCCTGTTCTGTGCTGTACTGTTCAATGTTCTATGTTAAGCATGGAGTGATAGGCAAATGTAGCTTGGTGTGATATGGGCAGCAGAGTTTTAGGTGACCTCAAACTTATGTAAGGTAGAATCTGTGAGGCAGCCAGGACTGTGTTATAATAGTCAAGTCTAGAGTAACAAAAGTATGAAAGCATGAATTCAAAAAGAGCTAAGGCAAGATTGAAGTAGGGTGATGGTATGGAGCTAGAACCACAAACCTTAATAATGGTGTAAATATGTGACATATGAGTGCGGGGCCCTGATTATCTTACTTTAATTGATGCCTTGGATGGTTAAGGTGCACCTATACCAATATGGCGCTACAAATTGTTGAAGCAAGGTCCAATTTAAACCCCAAGGGCTTGTATCTATTGATTTTTTAACAGCACAAAAAAGGCCCTCCAGCCTATCGTGTTTGCACTGGCCATCAAGCACCTATCTATCCTAATCCCGTTTTCCAGTACTTGGTCCTTAGCCTTTAATCCGGTTAACCTTCCCGTTCCACCTTTCCCTCATTATTCTAATCATAATGGTGATGATTCTTAAGGAAAAATACTCCATGAACTATATGACAAGGTACAATAATGACAAACAAAATCAATATATTGTTAGTTTAAGATAAGAACAACTAGCCGGACAATTCCTATATATTCGCAGCAGCGACAAAAATCTTTGGAATTTTGGGAAATTCTGCAGAGATGCTAGAGTGAACTCTGGATAATCTGTTCATTATTTTATTAAAAATATGCACTAATGGCACATTTTACTATTTAAAGATCACAGTATTGCCACAAATCAAAGAGGATTTTTTTATTATAAAATTGCTCTTTGTGGTAAGCTTCAAATTGGCCAGTAGAGGGCAAAGTGATATTTAGTTATGCAAGGATGTTTTTTTTTTCAGATTAACTCATTCTCTTCATTAGGCTTCATTTTATATCATACTATTTTATGTAAAAAAATGCTATGTCAATTATAGGATTTTAGTGTCTTCAACTACAATCTGCATTTTTCTAAGTCAACAATTGACTTTAAAAGGCAAATGTTCTCAACCCGATATTTGTTGCCACACTCTTGTATTTGTGCTCAATGATTGCAGTATGATGAGAAAGAAACCGGGGGGGAAACTCCATTAATTGGAATTAAAGTCTAACGTATACTTTATAAAGATATTGGTGGATTATAATGAAAAACAACAGACAAGTGTGCGTCAGTTGAGAAGGGGTAGAGGAGGGGGAAGGTTGATGTAGGGAGGGATGGAAGATGAAAGGGGTGGGGTCGTGGTTAGCTTGCCATTAATGTCTGAAAAATTAGTATTCTGACACCAACCAGTATCTATTCTGCCCACCTCCAGCTTTAGTGAAGACAGATTGGAGGTTAAGATGAAAAATTTGCTCCAAAGAAGCAGGTTGGCATTTTAAATATGAAAATAATCGCTGCAAGACACATCGATTTTGAAGTATTCAAATTCAATTGTGGATCTCTGTATTTTCCAAGCCTTTAGAAATCCAATGGTTACAACCAAGTGAGGGCTGCCACATCCAGGGGCTCAATGCTTTAGTACTAACTTTCTGGATCAAATATGCTTCCATGTTTTGGCTCATCCACCCACCCCCAGCCTTCAACAAGGTGTCTCCATCTTTCACAGATCTCCTCTCCAGACCCACAATGTCCTCACCATGCCTTCCAATCCACCCCATGACCTTCTCCACCTGAGGCCTCTTGAGTGCTTAACACCCTTCATCAACCGCTAACCCCCAAGATTGATTCCACATTCCTGATTGACCCCTAGCATTGAATCTCCTCTCCCAATGCTAAGATTAACTCAAGCCGCCTCCCCAATTGACCTCCCATCTAGTCAGGATTGATGATCCCTCTTTCCCATTAAGATCAATCTCAAATATTTATTGACCCCTCCTCCCCCACCACATCTCAGCAAAAATTAACTCTCGATTATTATATTGTTTCTGTACTCATCTTTGTCCTCGTGATCTATCGCCCTGTAACAACTGAAGCAAATTAATTCATATTTCTGACATTCTACAATCACTTTCTCTGGTTTTATCCTATTTCCATCCTTGTTTTTCTTTTTTTTAATATTATGTGCCGAGAGAAAATGTCACCATTTTTATGTTGTAATGATTTAATTTCGTGGTTTCTCTTTGCCTTCCTAATTTTTTTTAACTTCTCTCACAGTATCTTCTCATTTTCCTTTCTCATGCTGTCCCTTGCTGTCCATTTATTTAATGTTGCCACTTTCCTTCACCTCACTTTTTCTCTTATGTCTGTATTCATTCATGTTTAAGGTAATATTTCCTTTGATTTTGTGGAATATATTTTCTGGTCTTTTAAATGTTTCCCATTGTTGCCCTGCATCATTATTTGCCAATATTATTGTTTGTTTGTTTTCCCCAAGTCCTTTTCACAGCCCATTAAACTAATTTGTCTCCAATATATTACTTTGGTCTTTGTTATGTCTATTTCCTTCTCTATCATTCTAAATATTATTTTGTTATTGCCTAGATGTTTCCCACTCTTTAACTTCTATTATCTTGGGCGGCACGGGGACACAATGGTGAGCACTGCTGCCTCATGGCGCCGAGGACCTGGGTTCGACCCAGCCCCGGGTCACTGTCCATGTCTGCGTGGGTCTCACCCCCACAACCCAAAAGATGTGCAGGGTAGGTGGATTGGCCATGCTAAATTGCCCCTTAATTGGAAAAAAGAAAAGAATTGGGCACTTTGAATTTATATTAAAAAACTATTATCTTCTCTGGCTAATTTCTCATTACTAGATTTCCGCTTGTTGATTTTTCTCACAGTTCTTAAACAGGACTGTCAATCAAAACCGCCAGGCTCTTTGATATGTGCCTGATAAATTGACCAACTTGTTATAAAGTCCAGTTAAAGCATTCAACAACAAATAAGTTGTGAATCCACTACATCAGTTTTACTTTTATTGATGGTCTACTATTTCACTGTATTTAAACATAGAAAATTCTTGTGGTACGATCCTAGAACCCTTCTGTAGTCCAATGTTTTAAAATGAAAAATGTAGTCATTTAAACAATAAGATATTAACATCCATTATCTGACAGAACTTAGATATAGATGCACTAACTCACACCTACATATTAATTGGCAACTAAAATGTGTATCCTTGTACCTTGCAAAAGGTCAACAGAATCCAAATTTATTTGTGTGAGTACTGTGGCTAATAATTAAGAACATAATTGATTACGAATCAAACAGAAATGCTTAGTTTTTGTCTTACGTTGCTGAGTGCGTTGTTGATGCAATTGCTATATCAAGGGCATAAAGATTTATATTTCAATGGTGTTTTGTACACCAATATATGGTCATTTTGAGTTGCCAGAGAGCACAATCAAAGAGTAAGGCGTTGCCCATTTAAGACAGAGATGAGGAGGAATTTATTCTCTCAGAGGATAGTGAATCAGTGGAATTCTTTTCCTCAGAGAGCTGTAGAGGTTGGGCCGTTAGGTATGTTCAAAGCTGTGATAGACAGATTTTGAATCAGTAATTGAATCAAGAGTTATGGAGATAAGGCGGGAAAGTGAAGTTCAGAATTATATCAGATTATCCATGATCTCATTGAATGGCACAGCAGACCCGATGGGTGGAGTGGCTCCTATGTCTTATGGTCTTATACTTTTCCTATTACCGATCTTCACATTGTCTTCCCAATCAAACTTTGTTTGCCTGCAGTCATACACTCACTCCTGTGCTTTCATATGCAGCAGATGGTGAAGGATTGATATCAACTGCACTTCCTAAACATATGCTTGAGCAGCTATAAGGCCTTGTCTGCTCGTCGTGACCTAGGCCTTGCAAACCGGCATTGGCATTTTCCAGTACAGTAACAATGATCGGCCAGGATTCCCACGTGTTATTCCATTGAGCTCCAGGCCCATCAAGAATGCATGGGACCAGCTGATTTGAATGTTTAATGGTGGGCCATGAGTCAGACATGAGGGAGGGAATGGAATTCTATTGTTGCAGGTATGAAAACGCTGGAGTAAGCCAACGTGACAGCAAATTTAGATTTGTGTTCTTTTCTCACTTTGCTCAGAACATTCAACTGTAATGATCCCTTCCCAAAGGATACGACAACAACAACAACTTGAACTTCTGGAACAAAATCAAAAGTACCGGGAATGCTGGGAAATATTCCTTCCAGTGATACCTCTGATCAGTTTTGATAAAGGTCATCAACCTGAACCATTAACTTTGTTTCATTATGAGGAACATGAATGAGCTAGAAATGGGGCTCCCACTCCAATTTCAGGAGAAAGTCCCATCCCCCGCCCCCCCCCCCCCTTCCCCCAATCCACCCCAAGAGCTGCCAGCAATCTGATTGGCTGGCAAGTCCCTGGTTCCGACTGTGCTTCTGAGAGCAGTGGCCATTGCTGGGACTGCAGCTGCTGCTGCCAGAGGCTTGATAAGAGGAATATCTGAGGACTTTTGGTGGGGCCAGGATAGGCGGCCCCAGGGGCTAGGGAGCAAAGTGGGGATAGAGAATGGGGTGCAAAGGCCAAGGGGTAGAGGGGACACCCAGGAGGGGGTCAGACATTGGGAGCAAAGAGAGCCTGTGAAAGAGGCATCCACATTTTCCTGACGGATGCTCGAGTCGACTAACCTGCCACTTACCAGCCAAATAATTGTGGCCAGACAGCAAGTAGCCCTTAAACAAAGACCACAAATGGGATGACACAGGAGGCCCCCCCTCCAAATAAATTGCAGTGATATCAGGGATAGGTGAATAAGCAACAAGGGAGTCATTCACAGATTTGTATGGCTGTCCCATCTGCAAAGCAGTCAGTGGGATTCTGGAAAGGTTTTGCCCACAGAAGGGGATGCCACCTAAATCAGTCGCCAGAACCAATTGGGAGAGGTGGCAGTTTTTCTGTGTGTCACCTGTCTCACCCTCAGGACTGTGGAACAGTTCCATAAAATTGGCATGATCTGGCCAGAGCAGCCAGCTTAGAGGGCTCTTTTTCATATTGACACCATGGGACCCTCCCTCCCCTCCCTCCTCTGGTCACATTTAGTTCTTTAATGCATTGTCATGTCTTCTCTCATGTACAGCGGTTCAATGATTCTATATTTTATGCACCTGCAACCACTATTTAGAATTACAGTCACAAGAGTTTGGGATACTAACCTGAAGAGTTCCAAGATCTGATGTTACTGGTTTTACTAGTATTTAACTTTCTGGTTACAGCTATCTGAGAGAAATGTCATTTGGTGCTTATCTTCATCCACTGCTGCTCACATGGTCGTCAAAGAAAATGGTGTCCACATACTTGACACAGAAGAGGAATACGAGGATGGTTGTAATAAGGAGAAAGAGGCAGCAGGAACTAATTCTGTATTGCTAAATGATGGTGCTGATAAGGATAATAATGACCATCTTACCTATTTGTTACCTCTGCCTTCTTTTTCTATGTTGCAGCATGATCATCATCCACGCTCTTTATCCTATGCAGCAACTCTCAGAGTTTCACTCAGGGAAATCTAGATGGTGAGAGATGAGAATATTACACTGGATGACTTTCTGAGAATAAGGGAGCCAGAAGAGGAGGACTGAATAGGCTCAGTTGTTCTCCAGTGGAAGCTGAGAAGGTGCCTTCCTGGCTTGAGGGGCCTACTCCTGCTTATGTTCTTGCGTTAAGAAGGCAATGGGCTCAGATTCTAAGTTTCTGCTATGAAACGAAGGATGTTCAGTGCACAATACACCACTGTACAGGTACTAAGAACCCTCCCCCATCATGCGCAGAATATGGGGCGAGATTCTCCCAAAACGGGAGAAATCGTAAAGCTGGCGTAAAACCCGTTTTACGGCAGCGCGCCCCTTCCCGACCGGGGACCGATTCTGGTCCCCGGTCGGGGCTAGCAGCCCGACGCCGTAGGCTCCGGCAAGACGGGCTTAACGAAAATCGTTAAGCCCGCTTGCCGGAGTTAGCGCCGGCTGACGCGTCATATGACGTCAGCCGCGCATGCGCAGTTTGGAAGACTCCAACCCGCGCATGCGCGGGTGACGTCATCGCGTTTTTGCGCGAAACCCGCGCATGCGCGGGCCGGGTTGCCCCTCAGCCGCCCCGTGAATGGATACTGCGGGGCGGCGGAAGGACAAGTAGTGCGCGGGCATCGGGCCCGCTGCCCGCGATCGGTGCCCACCGATCGCGGGCCCATGGCACCCTTGGCACGGCCGTGGTACTGCCGTGCCAATCGGTGCCATGGTTATTAATAGCGAGTTTGTGACGCCGTTTTCACGAACGGCAAGACCAGGTGTGTTTGCCGTTCGTAAAAACGGCGGAAAGGGCTGGGACTTCGGCCCATCTAACAGCTGAGAATCGCTGCCGGCCGTAAAAAAACGGCGGCAGCGATTCGGGTCGGGACTTCGGCGGGGGGGGGGGGGGAGATTAGCGGGAGGGCGGCAAAAATGTCGGGAAGGCCCTCCCGCTATTCTCCCACCCGTCGTGGGGGTCGGAGAATTTTGCCCATGATGTAAAGTCATAAAACGAGTACAGCACAGAAGGAAATCATCCAGTCCTTCATGTCAGTGCCAGCTTTCTGCAAGAACAGCTCAGCTGGTTCTTCTGCTCTGTTACTTTTCTGTAGCCATGCAATTATTCTCTCTCCAGGTTGTTATCCAGTTCCCTTTTGAAAGCCACAATTCAATCTGCCTCTGATTCTTTTGCGATCACCCTAAATTGGGCCCTTTGTTTCCCTGACACTTCCAGCATTGTGAACGGTTTCTTTCTATCACCTCTGCTCAGGCGCCTATTGTTGCAAACATTTGAATCAAATCCCCCCGCAACCTTCCCTTCTCTCGGAAAATCAGTACTAAAGCCAAGAGTCTGATTCCAGGTGTCAGGGATGAGGACTCTGAGGGAATACTGCTGATTCTTGTAGTTTTATTTCTCTAAATTATTACTAGGGTAGCATGGTAGCACAAGTTGCTAGCACTGTGGCTTCACAGCGCCAGGGTCCCAGGTTCGATTCCCTGCTGGGTCATTGTCCGTGCGGGTCTGCACGTTCTCCCCATGTCTACGTGGGTTTCCTCTGTGTGCTCCGGTTTCTTCCCACAGTCTAAAGACCTGCAGGTTCGGTGCATTGGACATGCTAAATTGCCATTAGTGTCCAACAAAGGTTAGGAGGGATTATTGGGTTATGGAGATAGGGTGGAAGTGAGGGCTTAAGTGGGACAGTGCAGACTTAATGGATCGAATTACCTCCTTCTGCACTGTATGTATGTTCTATATGTTCTAAATGAAGCATATCAGATGTTATTATCAGGGAATTATGTAAATAAAATGGCCAAAGTTCAATAGGCTAACAATATTTGTACAGTTGGGGCGCAATCTAACTAAAGAAAATAGATTCCTCGCTTGTAGTGGCAGGAATGCTATCTAACGGCAATCTTTATTTTAATTCCCCAGCGAACGCCCCCCACCCCATCTCCCCCTGGCCACAATCTGCCTCATTTCCTGCAATGCGGAGCTTCAAAACCTCCATGCAGGAAGAGACTGGGATGTCATTTTTATATGGCACCCCGATCCCAGGACCCCGTGACGCGACCCCCGCAACGCCCTACCTCACATGTTTGGGGGTCCTCGAGCAACCCCCCCCCACCCCCACCTCACATGGGAAGGGCACCCCAGGCCTGATCTTGGAATGGGCAAAATGCCAGCTTGGCATCATGTCACTACCTGACTGGCACCCTGGCAATGGCACCCACTGCCAGGGTGCCAGGTTGGAACTGCCAGGGTGCCAGGCTGGCAGTGACAAGGTGCCCGGGTGGCACCAAGTGTGTCAGGATGCCACCCTGCCCGGAGGCCGACCACCTGGGGCCCTCTGATCATGTGAGTGATACCCCCGCATGCAGTTCGGCCTTGTCCCCGTTTGTGGCAACCAGTGCTGATTGGCGCCCGGCTGGTAAATGCCTCAGCGAGGCTGGTTGATGCCGGGTGATCGTTCGATTTGGCAGGAACATAGTTTAAAGGGCTTTTAAGCTTTTTGAACTATGCGAGTCTGGGTCCCACCCATTGTTGGCGGGATGCACATCACAATGTCTCGCGAGGTTGGGTTAGATCTCATGAGGTGTAAGGACCGTCTGGAATCCCGGGAGGGACCTCTCCCAGGATCTACCTTCCACATCCCACTCCGATTCCAGCGGAATGCAGCTGGTGGATCGAATCCAGGGTCTAATTGCATTCACAGAGAGCAATATGCAATTTTATTGCATTTTATTGTAAGTGCAGTTTTTGAAAGTATTTATGAGAATCATAGAATTACAGTGCAGAAGGAGGCCATTCAGCCCATCGAGTCTGCACTGGCCCTTGGAAAGAGCACCCCACTTAAGCCCACGCGTCCATCCTATCCCGTAACCCAGTAACCCCACCTAACCTTTTTGGTCACGAAGTTGGCAATTTGTCATGCCAATCCACCTGGTTTAGCTCAGTGGGCTAGACAGCTGGTTTGTAATGCCGAACAAGGCCAGCTGCGTGCATTCAATTCCCGGATCAGCTGAGCATTCTGAATTCTCCCTCTGTGTACCTGAACAGGCGCTGGAATGGGGCAATTATTTTCACAGTAACTTCATTGCAGTGTTAATGTAAGTCTACTTGTGACAATAAAAAGATTATTATTATTATTAACCTGCACACCTGTGGACTGTGGGAGGGAACCGGAGCATCCAGAGGAAACCCACGGGGAGAACATGCAGACTCACGAGGAGAACATGCTGCCCACCCTGGATGGTAGCACAGTGGTTAGCACAGTTGCTTCACCGCTCCAGTTTCCCAGGTTCGATTTGCGGCTTGGGTCATTGTCTGTGCAGAGTCTGCACGTTCTCCCCGTGTCTGTATGTGCAGGTTAGGTGGATTGGCCATGCTAAATTTACCTTAGTGTTCAAAACATTTGGGGCTACTGGGTTGCAGGGAGAGGGTAGGGGTTTGAGCTTGGGTGGGGTGCTCTTTCCAAGGGACGGTGCAGACTCAATGGGCCGAATGGCCTCCTTCTGCACTGTAAATGCTATGATTATTCATGTATTTCTGATAGAAGGGGTCCTTCAATTTAGTATTTGTTCATCATAAAATTTCTCGAACAATTCTTTTCTTTACCTTTGATGATTTGTCAGGAAATAAAAGAGAGGAAATAAAAATAGAAGCAACGTGTTAAATGTGACTCACCTGATGAAGGAGCTGCGCTCCGAAAGCTAGCGATTCCAAATAAACCTGTTGGACTTTAACCTGGTGTTGTAAGACTTCTTACCGTGCCCACCCCAGTCCAATGCTCATATCTCCACATCATGATAATTAATGCATGATTATGATAACATCTAGAGATTTAAATTTATATGTTTGGATTTTCTCAGAGATCGATTGGACTCTTGAGTTATCGCAAGGCTATTTAGGATGGATCACCTTAGAACCGTGTGGGTGTAAAACTTTGCCAAGTTATAGCTCAATATCTTCGATAATATGTTATATTTGTACGACTGTATTTTAATATCTTTATCACTTATATTGTAACTTCTTAATAAAACATTCATACTTGGGAACAAAACTCCCTCTAGTTTCTTTCCACAAAAGACCGACATTGTCATAAATTACTCACATTATCTATCTATCTATATTATTCAAAGGAATTCCAGAACAAAACAAGAAATGACAAAGCGTGGGAGAAGGAACAGGATTATGACTAATTAAAAAAAAATTGTAAATCTGGCACCAACACTAAAGCTATATTACTCAAATCAAACAATTTAATCATAGTTTTAAGAGGCATGTCATTGCATAAATAGAAACCTAATTAGCTGTCAAAGAAGTTTCTTTTCTGAGCTCTGAACTGAGAACTAAAGCACAATTAGGGTTGGTACATTTATCGGGGAAATAATGTGTGATTTATATGCCTGTCTCACAGAAAAGAGGTTATAAAAATTACAGGAAAATGGAAAAGTGTCAATCACTCTTGGAGTTGAATTACCTCTCACTGTCTTGTGTTCAGCATCTTTTCACAAAGACTGCTGTTATATCAGCAAAGGGAATGATATTGCCAAAGTTCACCGGTTCTTGGGATAATGGGATTGTCCGATGAGGAGAGATTGAGCAAATTAGGCCTGTTTTCCCTTCGAGTTGAGGGGAGGTTTAACAATTGAAATAAATAAAATTCTTAATGGGTTTGGCAGCTATATGCTGAGAATATGTTTTCTTGGCTGGGGAATCTCTAGAACACAGGCTCACAGACTTAGAATAAAAGGTCAACCATTTAAGTCTTGGATGAGGAGAAACCTTATCACTTAACGGGCTGTGAATCTTTGGAATTCTCTAATCAAGAGAACTGTGAATGTTTAGACATTTGTCACAAGGCTCTGCCCCTCTATTTTTGAAATTATGACCTTTCAACTTTCAGCTGTCTTGAAATTCAGCGATTTGAAATGAGGCAGAAAAAGCTACTTGGAAATGCAAGTCTGCCTTCATGGTGAAGTTGGAAAAGCAAACAAGGCACCCTCAAGGGAGTGTGAAGAGAGGGACATTTCCTATAATTGAAAAATCATGAGAAACTTGTCATTGTCGAAAGAAGAAACATTAAAATGCAAAGTGCCAGATATTGAAACAATAGCTGCCACAGACAGGCCGAAGCAAAACCCCTTGGGAATACGCAATGAGTGAAGTATAACATGGCCAGGCTACAACCGCTTCAGAGAGATTGCAAGTGACGCAGGGAGCGTCCAGAAAGTTTCAGCAAAGGGAACAGGTTGAAAATCTGCACTCCCCCACTTTCCATCATTTGTATCAAATATATTAACTGCCGATTTGGAAGACTATTTTACCAGAAATCTTCCAGTGAACCAAAATTGCATAATAATTGCAACATCTACATCTGATCGGATCCACAAAATCAGCTAACCCAAATTGGCCGAAATTTAAAATCCACGCCTGAAGCACAAGCTTTTTTATTGGGCTCTAATATTCCTTACTTCTTATGCCCATATGTGTGCGAGGTCATGTTTGTATTATTTATTTTCTTGGTTTAGTGATTAATAAATTTGTTCTTTCTCTACTCAATAAAATCTTATTTGATTGGCTCCTTAGTGCTCACTATGTAAATAACTAAATAAAATTTGATTTGAAAATGCCGGGCGTGGTCTCACACGTGGTGGCACAGACAGTAGATGCCAGGAGATCTGTGTTCCCACATAGAACCAGACGTGTTGGCATGATCACTATTTTGCATATCTACATATTAGAGCGAGACAGCTACTCTCACTGAAATATGCACTCCCCTGATCTACCAGAGGCGTTGGGAACTAACACCTTCACCTCAGAGGCATTGGAGAGCGCCATTCAGTGCTGGTCCCCACAAACAGGGGCCAGAAGAAACGGCACTTGCTGGATTTCATGGGGGATTGGAGGCCTCCATGTAGTTTCCCTCTGGACAGGGTAGCACCCTGGCACTACTGGTGCCACTGTGGCATCTTGGCAGTGCCAGCCTGGCATCATGGCAATGTCACCTGGGTGCCAGTCTGGCACTAGTGGCACTGCCAAGGTGTGCAGGTGGCACTGCCATGGTGCCAGGCTGCATGCGTGATGTAGTGTGAAGGGGTCCGAGGACCCCTGTATAGGTGATTTGGGGTTTTTTGTGGAGTTAGAGAGTCGCATTAGGGGATCGAGAGTTTGGGGACACCATTTAAAAAAGGTAACCCGATCTCTTCCTGCACTGAGGGGTTCCAGCGACCTCCTCACTGCAGGAAACGGAACTAAGTGCAGTTTCGGCGGGACGTTCCCCACTGAGGCCATCAATTGAAACAGAGTCCTGATAGATAATGTGGTGTTTCTCGGTGCTGCAATGTGCGCTTATCACAGGACTTTGTTCCCATTTGGTTAGATTGCGCCTGCCATATTCCTATGAAAAAGAAATCAAAACCTTTGTTGTACCAAGCAGGCTGAATAGAGGCATTCACCAGTTCACACCTGGTCTTAGCATGTTGAATATCTTCAAGGCAGAGGCCCATAGACTTTTTGATGCTGTGAAAAATAAGGACAAAAATTGGGAAGGCAGATTAATCATAATCTTGTTGAATTGTGGAGCAAGCGCGAGGGGAGAAATGGCTGACACCTGTTCCTATTTCTTATGTTTTTATGTCTTGGTCAGTGGCATGAACAGACATGCCATTGCATCAAATAGATACATGCAGATTTAATTTCATAATAAATACACAGGTCCCCATGTATCCACATATATGGTCTTGAGAAAAACTCTTGGCACTACCTTCATACTTGTGTGTAAAACTGAAACATTTCCTTTAATTTTTACAAATTGTAACATTGAAATCTTTAAGATTTAATATTTTGCAAATAAATGTTAAATTAACTTTGAAGGGCTGCACGGTAGCATAATGGTTAGCACAGTTGCGTCACATCTACCAAGGTCCCAGGTTCGATTCCCGGCTGGGTCACTGTCTGTGCGGAGTCCGTACGTTCTCCCTGTGTCTGCGTGAGTTTCCTCCGGGTGCTCCGGTTTCCTCCCACAGCCCAAAGATGTGTGGCTTAGGTGGATTGGCCATGATAAATTGCCCATGCTAAATTGCCCTTAGTCCAAAAAATGTTAAGTAGAGGTTACTGGGTTACGGGGATAGGGTAAATATGTGGGCTTTAGTAGGGTCCTCTTTGGAAGGGCCAGTGCAGACGCGATGTAAATTCTGCACTGTAAATTCTATGATTTTTGAAAATGGTGTCCTGAAAATCATATCGGAAGATATAATTGCACAACTAAAATATTGTGTTGGCCATGCATTTTATGTGTGTTTTTTTGTTTCTTTTATCACTCCATAATCACTGTCCCATTTTGAGCTAAAGAAGAGCAATAGGAATATTCTGTACCTTGCAAGTCTCCTGCTTTATGCTAGAGAATTTTTGATCATCTGCTCTGACAGCCTACCGCTGAATCTTTTGGTCAAACTAATTTCTTGCCATGATTGGACAGATAGGGTGGTCTTACCAAGGGCCCATGCAGACTCAATAGGCCGAATGGCCTTCTTCTGCATTGTAAATGCTTTTATGATTTTATGATTCTATGATTGGACCCTTGAGAGCTTCAATTTATGGCTCAGTAATAAATAGGTGAATAATGAAAAATCGTATTTACCCCTACTTCAAAAAAAAGAATTTAAAGTACCCAATTCTTTTGTTTCCAATTAAGGGGCAATTTAGCATGGCCAATCCACCTATCCTGCACATGTTTGGGTTACAGGGTTGAACCCACGCAGACACGGGGAGAATGTGCAAACTCCACACGGACAGTGACCCCTGGCCGGGGTCTAACCCGGGTCCTCAGCCCCATGAGGCAACAGTGCTAACCACTGTGCCACCATGCTGCCTTCCATTTACCCTACAGTCAGCTGTCTTTGCTGTGTTTCTGGAATCGAGTCCAATTTCAATAACCATGCTAAGCATGCATAGCCACCAGGTTTTGCTCGGGAGCCTGACAATTCAGGGTCAAAGGGTGGGAATCTCTTTTTAAACATAAATTTAGAGTACCCAATTATATTTTATTTCAATTAAAGGGCAATTTAGCGTGGCCAATCCACCTAACCTGCACATCTTTGGGTTGTGGGGGTGAAACCCACAAAGACACGCCGAGAATGTGCAAACTCCTCACGGACAATGACCCAGGGCCGGAATTCAAACCCAGGTCCTCAGCGGCGCAGTCCCAGTGCTAACCACTGCGCCATGTGCCGCCCCGGGAATCTCTGTTGGCCATGCCGGAATTGGGAAAAGCGAACGGGCAGAAAATAGGTTCCAACGCCAAAATCGCGGTGGATGCTGATTTGACGCCAAATTGCAATTCTCCATCACCCCAACAGTGGCGTCAATATGGTCTGGAACGCATGTACGGTAAACACCATTTGCATATCATTAGTGGGCCCGTCCCGGTATTCTCCGGGCCTCTGCGAGTCTCCTCCGATGGGCCAAGTTTCCAATGGCGTGGTTCACTTGTGCTTTTAAAAATCATGAAACCGCATGGTGGCTGAAAAACCCATTGGCTGCACTTAGCTCTGTTCGAATGTTGGAATATCTGGAACAGGATCCTTTTGGTCATCCTTTACTGAGATATTTTATGATCCTCTGTAACAATTCATCTTTGTTGGTTTCGATTCGGACATTGGAAGAGTTTCTGTCACAAGATTCACAATACTTGCACATTCTCATCCATGCGTTGTTCTTCCATCATCCGTAGTACAAGAGTGTATCAGCTACGACTATGATTTTCTGGAGTATATATGAGATTTAATTAGTACCTCTGTAAATTAATTATCATACGTTGTGTTCTTGGTGACATCTAATTTAGATTTTTCTTTATTATCGCTACAATGGTCTCTGATTTGTTTGAACTAAGATCTGGAGATGCCAGCATTGGACTGGGGTGGGCACATTAAGAAGTCTTACAACACCAGGTTAAAGTCCAACAGGTTTGTTTGGAATCACTTGCTTTCCGAGTGCAGCTCCTTCCTCAGGTGAGTCTTTTGCCGAATCTAGGGCTGCAGCATTCCGGAGAGTTCCAATTCGACTCTTTCCTCTTCGGTTGTTGCATCGCAGATCTTTTGGTCTGCTGTCCGGTTCATTGGGTTCGCTGTTGGCCTCCTGCGGTTTGTGGAAATGAAATGAAATGAAAATCGCTTTTTGTCACAAGTAGGCTTCAAATGACGTTACTGTGAAAAGTCCCTAGTCGCCACATTCCGGCGCCTGTTCGGGGAGGTTGGCCTCATTCGCCTGATGAATTCCTCCGTATCTACCACGAGACAGATGGGGTCCATTTTGGAGGTGTTGCAGAAATTCAGCCCTCTGCTGAGGACTTTGATTTCGTCTGGTTGAAGGGTGTAGCCCGACAAGTATTGTTTTCTGCTGTGGTACCGGGTGAGGCTTGGCTGCTGCCGGTGGTAATGCCGAGTTTCTCAGGTTTCCTGTTATTGGTGTGCATATAGGTGGCATTGTATCGTTGTCTCATCTGTTAGGTGGTGTCCCACAGCTGGTCTGCTGCGTCCTGAGTTCAAGTTGAGAATATGGACACTATCTTGGTTTCCAGTTTGCGGCATCGGCTGTAGAGCTGGTGTACGAGATGATTGAGGAGTGTGAGAGAGGTTCGACGGCAGAGTCTCTCAGCGTAGTCTGTGTAGATCGGCTTGAATGGGCTTGTGATCTGTAGCCCTTTCAGGATCTTGTCTACTTCATTGCATCTTTATGGAAACTTGATGTCAGTGACTATATGCGTGATCTTCTTGCCAATCCTCTCCACTTTGAGCCGACAGTTTGCGGTGTCGATGGTAGCCATGATGTGGAAATGCCGGCATTAGACTAAGGTGTGTACAGTAAGAAGTCATACAACACCAGGTTAAAATCCAACAGGTTTGGGATCGCTCACTTTCGGAGCGCAGCTCCTTCATCAGGTGAGTGACTCACCTGTGGGTGGGGGTGGGGCCTGTGGGGGTGAGGGTGTTGTCGGGTGAGGGTGGTGTGGGGGTAGAGGAGTGTAGTTGTGATGTGGGGGTGAGGGCGTGGTTGCGTGGGAGTGAGGCTGGTTGACACATGTGTCATGGGGAACCACAACTAAGCAACGTCTCACTTCCTCATTCACCGCTGAGCTCCACCTCAGTGGTCTCCCTTCCCTCTGAGCGGCCAACTCCAGGGCCCTCTGCTGTGCCACAGTGAGGGGCCACAGGAGTGGACCCCTCCCGTCTTCTTCCAATCCTGGTGGAGGGGGGAAACAGAAAATGATAACATAAGACAGTCCGACAATGCGGCCCAGGGGTTGTGGGTAGCTGGTGGCCTCAGTGGCCAGGGCACCCGGCCATGGCGGCCAGTACGGGTGCCAGGATGTAGTGCAGGGTGATGGTTTATTTGCCTTCCGGGTTGGGGTGTGTGTCGAGTTACGGGTGTGTGGTTACTATCAGGGGCACAGTGCTGCCTACTCACTCTGGCTGTCCAGGAAAGATTGCGTAGTTTTTATGGCACTGCTGGCTGGTCTGGACACTGTTGCCCATGGCGCTGACTGTCTCTGCCATCTGCACCCAGGCACAACGAATGGCAGCGGCTGGCAACCACCTTCCCAGGGTGGGTACAGGGTGGTCCACCTCTCCTCCACCGCATCCAGGAGGGTCTTGAGCTCTGTGTCCACAAAACGTGGGTCAACCATCTTGTTGGCGGGGATGGTGAATGTGGGGAGTGCTGTGCGTATATGCGGCTGCAGCTTGTCAGCCTCCTGAGTGTCGATCATGAAACTGGCGAATCCAGCACCGTTTCTCATTGGAATTGATGGTGTTTCAAATGGCGCCGGTGCTAGCCCCTTAACAGTCGGTTAATCGGTCCAGGTGCGGTGCCAGTTTTGCTGTTGTGAAAGTCCACGAATTCTGCGTTGGTGTCAACGCTTAGGGCTAGGTTCTCCAATTTTGAGGCTAAGTCCAGAGTATGTGCCTTGTCTTACGACCAAAACGTCAGTGCCGCCCCCGCACCGATGCTCCACCCGGTGGAGGGCTAGCAGCCGCACCGATGCTCCGCCCGGTGGAGGGCTGGCAGCCGCACCGATGCTCCGCCCGGTGGAGGGCTAGCAGCCGCACCGATGCTCCGCCCGGTGGAGGGCTAGCAGCCGCACCGATGCTCCGCCCGGTGGAGGGCTAGCAGCCGCACCGATGCTCCGCCCGGTGGAGGGCTAGCAGCCGCACCGATGCTCCGCCGGGTGGAGGGCTAGCAGCCGCACCGATGCTCCGCCCGGTGGAGGGCTAGCAGCCGCACCGATGCCCCGCCCGGTGGAGGGCTAGCAGCCGCACCGATGCCCCGCCCGGTGGAGGGCTAGCAGCCGCACCGATGCTCCGCCCGGTGGAGGGCTTGCAGCCGCACCGATGCTCCGCCCGGTGGAGGGCTAGCAGCCGCACCGATGCTCCGCCCGGTGGAGGGCTAGCAGCCGCACCGATGCTCCGCCCGGTGGAGGGCTAGCAGCCGCACCGATGCTCCGCCCGGTGGAGGGCTAGCAGCCGCACCGATGCTCCGCCCGGTGGAGGGCTAGCAGCCGCACCGATGCTCCGCCCGGTGGAGGGCTAGCAGCCGCACTGATGCTCCGCCCGGTGGAGGGCTAGCAGCCGCACCGATGCTCCGCCCGGTGGAGGGCTAGCAGCCGCACTGATGCTCCGCCCGGTGGAGGGCTAGCAGCCGCACCGATGCTCCGCCCGGTGGAGGGCTAGCAGCCGCACCGATGCTCCGCCCGGTGGAGGGCTGGCAGCCGCACCGATGCTCCGCCCGGTGGAGGGCTAGCAGCCGCACCGATGCTCCGCCCGGTGGAGGGCTAGCAGCCGCACCGATGCTCCGCCCGGTGGAGGGCTAGCAGCCGCACCGATGCTCCGCCCGGTGGAGGGCTAGCAGCCACACCGATGCGCCGCCGGGTGGAGGGCTAGCAGCCGCACCGATGCTCCGCCCGGTGGAGGGCTAGCAGCCGCACCGATGCTCCGCCCGGTGGAGGGCTAGCAGTCGCACCGATGCTCCGCCCGGTGGAGGGCTAGCAGCCGCACCGATGCTCCGCCCGGTGGAGGGCTAGCAGCCGCACCGATGCTCCGCCCGGTGGAGGGCTAGCAGCCGCACCGATGCTCCGCCCGGTGGAGGGCTAGCAGCCGCACCGATGCTCCGCCCGGTGGAGGGCTGGCAGCCGCACCGATGCTCCGCCCGGTGGAGGGCTAGCAGCCGCACCGATGCTCCGCCCGGTGGAGGGCTAGCAGCCGCACCGATGCTCCGCCCGGTGGAGGGCTGGCAGCCGCACCGATGCTCCGCCCGGTGGAGGGCTGGCAGCCGCACCGATGCTCCGCCCGGTGGAGGGCTAGCAGCCGCACCGATGCTCCGCCCGGTGGAGGGCTAGCAGCCGCACCGATGCTCCGCCCGGTGGAGGGCTAGCAGCCGCACCGATGCTCCGCCCGGTGGAGGGCTAGCAGCCGCACCGATGCTCCGCCCGGTGGAGGGCTAGCAGCCGCACCGATGCTCCGCCCGGTGGAGGGCTAGCAGCCGCACCGATGCTCCGCCCGGTGGAGGGCTAGCAGCCGCACCGATGCTCCGCCCGGTGGAGGGCTAGCAGCTGCACCGATGCTCCGCCCGGTGGAGGGCTAGCAGTCGCACCGATGCTCCGCCCGGTGGAGGGCTAGCAGCCGCACCGATGCTCCGCCCGGTGGAGGGCTAGCAGCCGCACCGATGCTCCGCCCGGTGGAGGGCTAGCAGCTGCACCGATGCTCCGCCCGGTGGAGGGCTAGCAGCCACACCGATGCTCCGCCCGGTGGAGGGCTAGCAGTCGCACCGATGCTCCGCCCGGTGGAGGGCTAGCAGCCGCACCGATGCTCCGCCCGGTGGAGGGCTAGCAGCTGCACCGATGCTCCGCCCGGTGGAGGGCTAGCAGCCACACCGATGCTCCGCCCGGTGGAGGGCTAGCAGCCACACCGATGCTCCGCCCGGTGGAGGGCTAGCAGCCGCACCGATGCCCCGCCCGGTGGAGGGCTAGCAGCCGTACCGATGCTCCGCCCGGTGGAGGGCTAGCAGCCGCACCGATGCCCCGCCCGGTGGAGGGCTAGCAGCCGCACCGATGCTCCGCCCGGTGGAGGGCTAGCAGCCGCACCGATGCACCGCCCGGTGGAGGGCTAGCAGCCGCACCGATGCTCCGCCCGGTGGAGGGCTAGCAGCCGCGACTTGTAAAGCCCTCGGCTTTACCTACAGTTACGGACGGAGAATGGTCGGGCCCGTGGCCACGCGGCGATCCACAGTGGTCGCGCTGTACAACATGGCACCGGCCGCGTGCGGACCTGTCCTGCCAGATGGTGCTCCCCTGTAACTCCGCTCGCCACCCCTGGACCACCCCCACCAGTCCCCCAGCCCCCGCTGAGGGCCCCCCGGCCAGTGGAATGGCTCCCCCTCCCCAACTATGGCGGTGCTGGAAACAGTCCTCAGTCATCATGCAAGGTCCCCGAAAACTGTGAGCACACATGTCCCACCCATCGTGATGTCGGCCCATCGGAGGCGGAGCACCGGGGGAGGGCCTCAGGTGACGTCCTGAGGCCGTCCCGATGGCATGCACCGTACTCAGCAATGATGCCGTTTCTGAGGGGGCGGAGCATCTGAAAAGCGCGCTGCCCCTGATTACGGCATAAAAATGAATTCTCCGGCTAATCGCCAAACACGGTTTTAGCGTCAGCAATCGGAGAATCCAGCCCATAGTCTCAGAAACGGAGAATCCCGGCTAAGGACTTTCACCCAGTTGCAGCATGAAGCGGTTGCAGCAACTTTAAGAAGTTAGTCCATAACAAAAATTGCAGTAACCAGATGACCAAGATGGCACAATAAGAGCACAGCAGCCAGCAATCAGGCAGAGTTTTCAGAGTTTTGTCTTGGAAACACATAATTAAAGCCGGAATTCTCCCGGCGTTGCGATTCACTTTTCCCACCAGCAGGGCACCCGGCCCGTGGGCTACCCGGAGGTGTGGGCTAGCTTCAATGGGAAATCCCGTTGAGAAGTAGCGGGAATATAGAACCCCGCCATTAGAGAACAGCACGCCACCGAGAAACACGTGGCTGGGGGACCGGAGAATCCAATTTCAGAGTTCTCACATCAAAAAAATCACTTAGAACACAGACACACACAGGCACACACACACACGCAGGCACAGACATGTACGAGGGAGGCAATGGCATTGTGGTATTGTCACTGGATTAGTAAACCAGAGAACCAGAGTAATACTCTGGGGACACGGGTTCAAATCCCGCCATGGCAGATGGTGAAATTTGAATTCAATAAAAATCTGGAATAAAAGTCTAAAGACCATGAAACCATTATCCATTGCTGTAAAAACCCATCAGGTTCACTAATGTCCTTTAGGGAAGGAAAGCTGCCGTCCTTACCTGGTTTGGCCTACCTGATGCCAGACCCACAGCAATGTGGTTGACTCTTAACTGCCCCCTCAAGGGCAATTATGGATGGACAATAAATCCCGGCACAGCCTGGCGACGCCCACGTCTAACGAATAAAAAAACACAGACACACACATGCACAGATGCACATACAGACACAGATAAACCACAGAAACGAGTTTCAACCAGCAGCAGGTTTCAAGGAGGTGACATCAGTTTGAATCCACATGGATTTTGACTGCGAAGCATCATTAACATACGACTGCTCAGCTGCCTGTCTGATCGATTCAGTGATGGGCTGCACACTCACTGCGAGGTTTCCAGCAGGTCTGCAGATGGCTGCTTAAAATGTAATTGCAGTTTTTACAAAGAGGATGCATTGCTGACGTTGATCTCTGCATTTTCTGGAAATATCTTTAATCGAAAGATAAATTGGAAGCAAGCTACCACATTGTTTGATCCATCCGTTCATGCTCTAAGTGAAGTTGTGAGGATCGGAGTCACATTTAATTTACATTGGGTACGAAAAGGATGCTAAAGCAGAACATTCACCGGCTTTGAAGATGGGTGGCAGAGGTAATTAATTCATCACCTTCACCAACAGGATTCAGTGCCTGGAACTTCTGAGCTTTAGAGCATTGCTGGAAGGCCCCAAATAAGGGTTGACCAGCAATTGCCCGGGAAGTTCAAACTTCCATTGGGCAATTGCCCTGCAATGGGAATTATCTGATAGAATGAGATAAATTGCAAACTTCAGATGATTCTGACTGTTTTACAGCAATAGTTACCCAGGCAAAATTAAAAGAACAAGAACCATTTCTACCTCCTGGGTAATTAAAGTACTGCCCTCCACCCCCCCCCCCCCCACCTTCTGACCCCCTATATCCACAGCCCTACGAACCCCACAGGCCACCAAGCCACCTGATTCCCCACTGCCACCCCCCCAACTGACCTTCCCTGACACCCATCTCCCACTGACCACCTGACCCCCACCGCCCCGTCAACTGACCACTCACCGACCGACCACCATCTTGCACCAACAGACTCCCTCGAGGGAACACCTCCGACTGACCATCCACACTAAATAATCAACTACCCCAACCAACACGCCCCACTGACTACTCAACACCCCTACTGGCCTACTGACCACCGACCCCCCCGACATACTGGCAACTAGTGCCCTAAAAAAAGGGGCCCTGCCTTCCTTCCCTCCGTCTCTCCAACCCTCGATTGAAGGCCTCAGAAGCATGCTGCACTGCACAGTTTGCACCTGGCCTGAATCAGAGGGTCTGTCTAGAAAGGAGTGGTTGGATTTCCATGGGTGATACTCGGACGAGAGTGCCAATCCAACTCTGATTGCCACTCCATATTAGTTCAGGCCCAGAGTAAGTAGGCCAGAGCAGAAAGCAGAAGCATCTTCCCTTATATCAATGTGGGAATGCTGTAGCCATTTGGACTGTGTAGTGATCTTTACGTGGGTACGTACAGAAGGGGTTGATGGGAAATGGAAAGATCACCAGGGGATAGCACTGGTGGGTATAAAAGGAGAAGCAAGCAGCCCTCCGGTCTCGGACTGATTAGACTGTGAGGGGAGCAGTAGCAGAGATTTAACTCAGGGCTGCTAGTGTAGTCAGTCCTAGTTGTAAAAGTTGTAACCTTTCTATTGGTATAGTTCTTAAGTAAGAACTCACTCAGTTGTTAAGTTCTGTTACTCAATAAACCTTACATAAACGTCTGGACGACTTCGAGCCTTCTTCCGGAAGCCTCTGCTGTAACTGGATTGAGTAGCACATGTTACCTGCCACCCAGGTAACAAAACAGACTGCAGCAGTTCAAAGAGAACGTTCACTACCACCTTCTCAAGGGTAACTAGGGATGGGTGATAAACGCTAGCCTTGTCAAACCACCCCCTGAGAAGTAATTTGAAAAATTGAAACTGCAGAAGTTTCAGTTTTGACAACCTGCCTGAAGGAGCAAAACGTCCTCATCCTGGTTCCAAGGACATATCGCGGAAGCATATTCTATGCTTATAGATTCTCTGGTCTGTGGGAGGCGTCTTTGTGGAGCCGCCAACTCAGTTGTGATCCTTTAATTGGCCTAATCTTTGCTGCTACTTTGCAGCTCTTCTTTAGCTTCTCTTCCGCGTCTTGCAATTAAATAAAATGAACAAGAATGACATTCATCATAAATTGCGCCTTTGAGATTGTGAAATTTGAACATATTCAGAAAAAAAGTGAACAATGTCCAATTCACCACTGCGCCTGCGGGTACTGGCTGCTCAGCGCCAACCCCTCATGTTGCCACTGGCTCTGCGACTGCATTTCCACAATTGATGGGACTGCCGGTTCCAGAAGCTCGAAACTCATGTGGATAGCAGCTAGTCCTTGGCGTCGGCCTGTCATCCGACTGAATCCTACACCGTTTCTCATTGGAATCGATTGTGTTCCATGTGACGCCAGTGTGAGCCCCTTAACAGTAGCTGGATCGGTCCAGCTGCGGCGCCAATTTTCCTGTCATGGGACTCCACAAATTGTATGCCGGCGTCAACACTTAGGTTGGGATTCTCCACTGGTGGGATTCTCTGTTTCTCTGGCAGCGCACTCACGCTTGGGGATTTCCACCATTGGCTGGGCGGGACGGGAAACCCCGCTGCCGGTGGGTACGCGCCACGCCAGAAAACAGAATTGGCGGGACGGAGAATCCCGCCCTTATTCTCAGAAATGGAGAGTCCAGCCCGCTCGCTTTTGATGAAACTTTAAATTGAGATGCTGTCTGTTCTCTCAGGGATAAATAATGATCCTTCAAATAACAGCAACGGAACAGTTTATTGGGTCATTATTTTATTTGTGAGACGTGGCTGCACAAACTGAATTCGTAATCTCTTCATTACAGCAGGAACTTCAATTGAAAAATAATTAATTGACGGTAAAGTGCTTTGGGACATCCAGAGGTCATGAAAGGTGCGATATGCGTCCAAACATCTTGGGCGGAATTCTCCAGCACCGGAGATTCGGCGGGGGTGGGAATGGCGCCACGCCGGTCGGCGGCCGCTCGCAGCGGCACCCTGGGTCGAAGTCCCGCTCGTAATATGTCGGTCCTGCCAGTGTAAATTGGACTAGGTCCCTTACCGGGGGGGGGGGGGGGGGGGGGGGGGGGGGGGGGGGGGGGGGGGAATGGGGGACCTGGCGGCGCGGGTGGGCTCCGGGTTCCTGGGGTGAGCGCGGGGCGATCTGGCCCCGGGGATGCCCCCACGGTGGCATGGTCATGGTCGGGGTCCACCGATCCGCGGGCGTGCCTGTGCCATGGGGGCACTACGCGCCAGCCGTGTGGTCCTCCGCGATGGCCGCCGCCAAGTTGAAAGCCCCCCCCCTGCGCATGCGCGGGGATGACGTCAGCCCGCGCCGGCCGGCGGAGTCCCTTCGGCCTCAGCTGGCCCGGCGCCAGAGGCCTTCCACGCCAGCCAGCGGGGCGGAAACCACTCCGGTGCCGGCCTAGCCCCTAAAGGTGCGGAGGATTCTGCACCTTTGGGGCGGGCCAACGCCGGAGTGGTTCACGCCACTCCATCCCGCCGGGACCCCCTGCCCCGCCGAGTACGGGAGAATTCCGCCCCTTCTTACTTTTAGGAGACAGATGTGATACTGAAAAGAAGTCATCCCTCATCAAATTAGCATGTGTCTCTGGAAGGCAGTTCTCCAGGCTGAAGCTCATCCCCCAAGCGAAGCTTTCATCCTTTGCATGTTCCACAAAGAGATGAAAATTGCTAATGAAGAGCATGATTCTTAAGACCCTTGTCAAGCTGTACTACCGAATACCCCAGATTGATCCCAGCACCACCTTCAACATCCCTTTGGTGTGCTTTATGCTTCTAATAATAATAATCTTTGTCATAAGTGGGCTTACATTAACACTGCAGTGAAGTTACTGTGGTGCTGTGAAGCAACAGTGCAAACCATTGTGCTACCGTGCCGCCCTGGAAAGATATAGCTGTGGTTGTAAGAAAGTGTAGAAGTTTCATCAGCCAAGGTTGAAAAAGACATGCAGAGAGATTTGCCCATTTGTGAAAAAGCTGGCAAATCGTTGGATTCCTCAAGGCTCAATAAGTCACAGGTGACAACCGCATTGTCATTAGTGACCTTGTTTCAGTCAACTTGTGGTCGTAAACAAGCTGCACGTTGAAAGAGGGATAGCTTATGTTGATGCCATTAATCCTAAAACAAACTGACAGCATTACTAGCTATGGTGAAAAAGGCACCTGTGACTTAATGACATTGCAATATAATTCAAAAAAGGGGTTTAACTACATCAGTATACAGAAATAATTTCCTAATATAACAAATAACCACCTCCCCCCCCCCCCCCCCCCCCCAAACCCCCCACCAGCAGCGTCACATCATGCCAGCACAATTCACTACTGGTTTCCGAAATCAGAAACCAGCCATGATGACCATGCCAGGGGTACGGAGGTGCCTAGAAGCCCTGGGGTTGAGAGCCGAAGCTGGGCAGTGCTCCCTGGACGTGAGGGCAGCACTACTGGGGATACTGCCGGGGACACTGCCAGAGGGCAAACCCTTCTCTATTGGGGGAGGGGGGGGGGTTTCCCTTTATGTGTGGTTGGGGGGAGGGGGGCAGAGTTCCCCCCCCCCCCCCCGCCCCTGGCCAGATACGTCTGTGGCTGGATGGGGGTGTGGTGAATATATTATGCCAATAATCCACCATTGTATTTGTATCTGTGCTGTTGCCCATGTATTTGTATCTGTGCTATGTTGTTGCTCTTGTGGACTCCTCCTATGGGCCATTGTATGGCGTTATCCATAGGGGAACATGTTGGGGCATGTATGGGTTCCACCCATGGCCCCTTCCCTTGAAGGGAGGTATAAAGAGCAGTTGACCTGTAGGTGGTTCTCAGTATCAGCTCAGTCACAGGCAGGCACTGTTCTAAGTTGATTAAAGCCACGGTTTACTTCTACTGATGTCTCAAGTGAATTAATGGTTGCATCAGGGGGGTTCTTCCTAAAGCTTGTGGGAGGGTTGCTCCATTGCTACAGAGAAAGGAGAGGGTGGGAGTTCAGTGTTCTCACTCTCGGTGTAGCCGGGCTTGCCAGCTCTATGCTCCGCCCCGCCACTCGAGAGTGATGGTGCTAAACATGGCCACCAATTTATTTCTGATGAAGTATTGGAAGATCTGGGCAGAAGACCTGGCTGTAGTTCAGGGTAGAAACACATCAGATTTCAGTCAGAACCTGACACTTTGCCACTTTTTCAGAAAATTCCACTCATTATTTTTAAGAGCTTGTTTCTAGGTAGTGTAATTGTCTTTCAAAGTGTCATAAACATTGTTGTACATGACAGATCTGAGCTATGTTTTTGCACATTCTGGACAAGTAAACACAAGGGATTTTGTTAGACAGCCTCAAATGCTTTTAAAGACTACTAAACTTCATCTAATGTATGATACTACAGGTTTCTGTCCAGATTAATTAATTTTACTGTGCTTAGTTCTTTTTCCTTGGGGGCTTTATCTAACAGCATCATGTTTCTCTTCTTTGAGAGGAATATATGTAAGTTCACACTTTCCTGTAACCCTGGGCAACAGCGAGCAACGTAACAATAAACTTAATGGACAAATCTCTTGCAAATAAACATCACAAATATAGATGGCTGTGTTGTGTTTGCAATATGTAACATTTGTGAGTTAGCTACCATGTTGTGTTATGTACCAAAACCAATTCTGGTTTTCTCAGGATGTTTTAACATTACAAACTTAAGATAAGAACAGAGTGAAATTTAAGTGAAGGACATTCCTAGAAAATAACATGGTAAATTTTCACCCCAAAATAAGTATCACAGCGACTATTCGTTCAGGTTATTGTTTATACAGTTCACTTCTTTTAATTTAAATAGCTCAGTTTGATTTATTTGGAATCCCAGTTTTATATTAAATTTTCAATTTGCTGTGCCGTTATGTTTAATTTATATTATTGGATAATTCCATTTTTTCATGCAAATTATCAGATTATGAGATGCAAACTTTACACTATTCAAAATAAAGGACTTCAATACAATCTACATTTTGGTTTGCAAGAATTAATTAATATCTATAATTCACACATTTGGGTGATGCACTGTGCTTTCATTGAGATTCTTAAAACGTAAACATATTATTGCAGTCTGCATTCTGCTGCCTGTCAAAATATCGAGCAAGCCAGACCAATGTCCTATGGAAATCATACTCTGAAGACATAATCAGTTGCAAATATCACAAATGCATGCATTAATACTGTGACCAAACTGCAAAATGGTGAATGGTATTAGAATATACACAATACATACAGTGCAGAAGGAGGCCATTTGGCCCATCTAGTTTGCACCGACCCTCTGAAAGAGCACCCTTACCTAGGCCCACTCCCCATAACTTCACCTAATCTTTGGACATTAAGGGGCAATGTCCTTAATGCCTGGCCAATCCACCTAACCAGCACATCTTTGGACTGTGGGAGGAAAGCGGAGCACCTGGAAGAAATCCACAAAGACATGGGGAGAACATACAAACTCCACACAGATAGTCATCCAAGGTCGGAATTGTACCCGGGTCCCTGGCACTGTGAGGCAGCAGTGCTAACCACCGTGCCCCTGTACCACTTGAAATCTACAAAAAAAGTTTAAAGGTAAATAGCAGAAAAATACATTCCTGAGAAATAGCTAACTTAGTGAGGAGAAATCCACCAATGTGTTTTCTGCTACTGTTTCGCACAACACAACCTTATCTTCACAGGTCAGTGTGTGCGTTGGGATTGCTACAGCCCAATGCGTTTTAAAACTGGTCTTACCGACAGTCTCCTAAACAGGGCTCGAACTATAGGAACAGACAAATGAGCATTTGAGGACAAAAAATAGTGGCAGAAGTAACTTATTCGGCCCTTCAAGCCTGCTGCGCCATTCAGTAAGATCATGGCTGAGATCCACATTCCCCATCTACCCCCACAATCTTTGATTCCCTTGCCTAACAAGAATCCATCTACCTCTGCCTTTAAAAAATATTCATATGATCCCGCTTCCACCTCCTTCTGAGGCAGAGTTCCAAACGCGCACAACGTTCTGAGAGAAGAAAATTCTCCTCATCTCTGTCCTTTAAGTTTAAAACACTGCGCCCTAGTTCTAGACTCACCCAGAGGTGGAAACATCCATCTTGTCAATATAATACCGTTCAGGATCTTGCATACTTCAACCAAGTCACTCCTCACTCTTCTAAGCTCTAGTGGAAACAAGCTAAGCCGTCCAACCATTCCTCGTAAGTCAAACTGTTAATTCCAGGTATCAATCTAGGAAACCTCCTCTGAAATGAAATTAAATGAAATGAAAATCGCTTATTGTCACGAGTAGGCTTCAATGAAGTTACTGTGAAAAGCTCCTAGTCTCCACATTCCGGCGCCTGTCCGGGGAGGCTGGTACGGGAATCGAACCGTGCTGCTGGCCTGCCTTGGTCTGCTTTAAAAGCCAGTGATTTAGCCCAGTGAGGAACCATCTCCAAGGCATTTACATCCTTCCTTAAACAAGGTGTCCAAAATGCACATAGCATTCATGAATGCCCTATATAACTGAAGGATAAAATCTTTACTTTTACAATCAATTCCTCTCGCAGTAAAAGTCAGCATTCCATTAGCCTCCTTGATTACATGCTGCATCTACACGCTAACTATTTATGACTCATGTACGAGAGCACCAAGATCCCTCTGTACAACAGCATTCTGCACTTGTTCTCTAAGTAATGCTCTGCCAAAATGAACAATTTCACATTTTTTCCACATTATATTCCACCTGCCAGATTTCTGTCCACTCACTCAGCCCACCTATATCAATCCGCAAACGCGATAGGTCTTTTTCACAACATACTTTGCACCCTTGATAAAAAGCAAATTACTGCGGATGTTGGAATCTGAAACCAAAGAGAAAATGCTGGAAAATCTCAGCAGGTAGAGAAAGAACAGCACTAATGTTTCAAGTCCAGCTTTCAAAAAGGGTCACCTGGACTCGAAACGTTAGCTCTTTTCTCTCCCTTCAGATGCTGCCAGACCTGGTGAGATTTACCAGCATTTTCTCTTTGGATACTTTGTAGCCTATCTTTGTGTCATCTGTAAATGTAGCGCCCATGCCTTCGCTCCCCTCATCTAAGTCTTTGCTGTAAATTGAAAAAGTTTAAGGCCCCAGCACAGACCCCACAGGGCTCCACTTGTCACATTCTGCAGACCCCCACAGGAATCCACTTTACACATTCTGCAGACCCCACATGTCACATTCTGCAGACCCCCACAGGAATCCACTTTACACATTCTGCAGACCCCACATGTCACATTCTGCAGACCCCCACAGGGCTCCACTTGCCACATTCTGCAGATCCCACAGGACTCCACTTGTCACATTCTGCAGACCCCCACAGGGCTCCACTTGCCACATTCTGCAGATCCCACAGGACTCCACTTGTCACATTCTGCAGACCCCACAGGACTCCACTTGTCACATTCTGCAGACCCCCACAGGGCTCCACTTGCCACATTCTGCAGATCCCACAGGACTCCACTTGTCACATTCTGCAGACCCCACAGGACTCCACTTGTCACATTCTGCAGACCCCACATGTCACATTCTGCGGAACCCACAGAACTCCACTTGTCACATTCTGCAGACCCCACAGGACTCCACTTGTTTCATTCTGCAGACCCCACAGGACTCCACTTGTTTCATTCTGCAGACCCCACAGGAATCCACATGTCACATTCTGCAGACCCCCACAGGGCTCCACTTGCCACATTCTGCAGATCCCACAGGACTCCACTTGTCACATTCTGCAGACCCCACATGTCAAATTCTGCAGACCTCACAGGCCTCCACTTGTCACATTCTGCAGACCCCACAGGACTCCACTTGTTTCATTCTGCAGACCCCACAGAACTCCACTTGTTTCATTCTGCAGACCCCACAGGACCACTTGTCACATTCTGCAGACCCCACAGGACTCCACTTGTCACATTCTGCAGACCCCACAGGAATCCACTTGTTTCATTCTGCAGACCCCACAGGACTCCACTTGTTTCATTCTGCAGACCCCACAGGACCACTTGTCACATTCTGCAGACCCCACAGGACTCCACTTGTCACATTCTGCAGACCCCACAGGACTCCACTTGTTTCATTCTGCAGACCCCACAGGAATCCACTTGTCACATTCTGCAGACCCCACAGGACTCCACTTGTCACATTCTGCAGACCCCACAAGACTCCACTTGTCACATTCTGCAGACCCCACAAGACTCCACTTGTCACATTCTGCAGACCCCACAGGACTCCACTTCTCACATTCTGCAGATCCCAACAGGGCTCCACTTGTCACATTCTGCAGACCCCACAGGACTCCACTTGTTTCATTCTGCAGATCCCACAGGACTCCACTTGTCACATTCTGCAGACCCCACAGGACTCCACTTGTTTCATTCTGCAGATCCCACAGGACTCCACTTGTCACATTCTGCAGTCCCTCACAGGACTCCACTTGTCACATTCTGCAGACCCCCACAGGAATCCACTTGTCACATTCTGCCAATCAGACAATGATCCATTTATGCATCTGCTTCCTGCTGGTCAGCCACTCCTCCCTCCAAGCTAATATGTCATCCCCGACAGCATGAGCTTTCTTTTTGCAATAACCTTTGATGCGTCACCTTTTTAAATGCCTTCTGGAAATCCATATGCAGCACAGGAGCTGGTTTAGCTCACTGGGCTAAATCGCTGGCTTTTAAAGCAGACCAAGCAGGCCAGCAGCACGGTTCGATTCCCGTACCAGCCTCTCTGGACAGGCGCCAGAATGTGATGACTAGGGGCTTTTCACAGTAACTTCATTGAAGCCTACTCGTGACAATAAGCAATTTTCATTTTCATTTTCATTTTTTTCATTTTCATCTACAGGCTCCCCTCTATCCAAAGATTACTCTTTGAAAGAACTCGAATAAATTGGTTAAACCTAATTACCCTTTCATAAAACCAGGCTGACTCTTCCCAATTAACTCGAGCTTGTGGAAGTGCTCAATTACAACCTCTTTTATGAGCACTTTCCCCATGACAGATGTCAAGCTAACTGGCCTATAACATTCTATTTCCTGTTTCCCTCCCTTCTTGAATAGAGGGATTATATTTGCTGCTTTCTAGTTTGATGGAAATATTTTAGAATCTAACGACTTTTGGAAAATTAACACCAACCATCTCATTAGCCAACACTGTTTAGGGCGAAGTCCATCCTGAGTCTTGTCAGCCCCCACCTCCATCAGTTTGCTCACTGCTTCTCCAGTGATTGTAATTTCACCAGGTGCCTCTCTCCCTTCCATCTTCCGATTTACAGCTATTACTGGAATGTACCTTCCATAGCAAATACAGAAGCAAAATATAGATACATACATAGATACATAGAAGATAGGAGAAGGAGGAGGCCTTTTGGCCCTTTGAGCCTGCTCCGCCATTCATCACGATCATGGCTGATCATCCAACTCAATAGCCTAATCCTGCTTTCTCCCCATAGCCTTTGGTCCCATTCTCCCCAAGTGCTGCATCCAGCCGCCTCTTGAATATATTCAAAGTTTTAGCATCAACTACTTCCTGTGGTAATGAATTCCACAGGCTCACCACTCTTGGGTGAAGAAATGTCTCCTTATCTCTGTCCGGAATGTTTTACCCTGAATCCTCAGGCTGTTACCAAGTCATTGGTAACATCTTCCCTTCATCTATCCTGTCTAGTCCTATTAGAATTTTTTAAGTCTATGAGATCCCCCCCTCATTCTTCTGAACTCCAGCGAGAACAATCCCAATCTAGTCAATCCCTCCTCATATGACAGTCCCGCCATCCCTGGAATCAGTCTGGTAAACCTTTGCTGCACTCCCTCGAGAACAAGAACATCCTTCCGCAGAAAAGGAGACCAAAACTGCACACAATACGCCAAGTGTGGCCTCACCAAGGCACTGTACAATTGCAACACATCGCTGTTTCTATGCTCGAAACCTCTCGCAATGAAGGCCAACATACCATTAGCCTTCTTTACCACCTGCTGCACCTGCATGCTTACCTTCAGCGAATGGTGCATAAGGGCACCCAGGTCCCGCTGCACACTTCCCTCTCCCAATATACAACCATTCAGGTAGTAATCCGCCTTCCTGTTTTTGCTTCCAAAATGAATAACCTCACGCTTATCCAAATTATACTGCATCTGCCATTGGTTTGCTCACTCGCCCAACCTGTCCAGATCTTGCTGTAGGATCCCTGCATCCTCATCACAATTCACCCTCCCACCTCACAATTCACCCTCCCAACGTTCATATCTATTCATATCATCCACCATTTCCTTATTTTCTACTATTAACTCCTCATTCTCACTCTCCAGTGGACCAACATTCACTTTTGTTATTCTTTTTCTATTTAAGTACCTGTAGAAATTCTTGCTATCTGGGTTTGCATTCCTCACTAGCTTCCCCTCATACTCTAATTTATTTCGCCTGATTAACACTTTTACCATTCTTTGCTGTTCTTTATATGCTGACCAATCATCTAATCTCAGGCAGTAATATGGTTCTTCCCTATTTCTTATATTTTTAACTTCTTTAGTTAGCCATGGATGGTGGCTCCCCCCTTTTGAACTGTTCTGAACAGCAAGAATATACTTATTCAGAATATTCAGAAATATCCGCTTAAAAGTCTGCCAGTGCTTCTCTATCGATCTATCTCCTAGCTCAATATGCCAGTTTACTTTCGCTAGTTCAGCTTTCATGTCCACACCGTTTCCCTTCTTAAGTTTAAAGTGCGAGTCTTGGACTCACTCTTCCCTCTTTCAAATTGAATGTCAAATTCAATGATATTGTGGTTGCGGTTGCCTTTATTCTGAGGTCATTAATCAATCTTGCCACATTACACCAAGTCTAAGATAACCTGCTCTCTGGTTTGGGTTCCAGAATTGCTGTTCGAAAAAACCATCTCGAAAGCATTTCAAGAATTCCTCATCCAGTCTACAACTGCCAATCTGATTTTTCCAGTATATAAGTAGATTAAAGTCATCCATTATTATTGCCATTGCTGTATCACAAATACCAAATTTTTCTTCTTCTATAATTTTCCCTCCATTGCTCGGGGACGTGTAGACCACTCCCACTTGTATCTTTTTTTCCCTACTCATCTCCACCCAAACTAATTCCACATCTCCTGAACTAAGGTCATCTCTAACTATTGCACCAATATCTTCCTTGATCAACAGTGTTGCTCCTCCACTTTAACCTTATTCTTCTTGAATGTCATAAAATCCTCAATATTCAGCACCCAATTCTTTTCCTCCTCCAGCCAGGTGTCCATAATGGCTGTCAGATCATTCTTTTTACTTCAATGTAAGCTCTTATATTGATTTACATTGTTTTGAATGTTATGCACATTTAGGTACAGACGGCGTGATTCAGCCACCATGGGTGAATTGTAGAAGAGGCTTAAATCAGGCTTGCCGAGCCGATCGCCAGTCACCTGACAGGGGTGCCCGGAGCGATCTGCAGCATACTCTCGCTCGGCATGATCCAGTTAATGATATTTAAATGAGCCATTAGGCTTATTTAAATATGCATGGCCATCTTGACGCCGCATTCAGCTAGCGCCTGGGAGACATCAACCGCATCTGCTGGGCTTCAAACAGACATCAATTAGTCTAGTGGAGATCAGTCATGATCATCACTCGGGGGTCATGGGGGCCATTGGAGCCCCCACTGGGAGGTCAGGAACAGGGAAGGGTAGTACCCTGACACTCTCTTGGCAATGCCCGGGTGCCAGGCTGGCAGTGCAAGTTGGCAGGTTGGCACTGCCAAGGGTTGGGTCTGAGAGGGGGGGAATGTGTGAGGGGATATGAAGGGGGAGGGGATGGGTTGGTATGAAGGGTGATGCCAAAATCGGGCTGCCCCAGTGCTCAGGGTGCGGGGGATCGACCTTGTTGGGGGGACTGGACATCGTACATCGGAGATAGCCTCTGGGCTGGAGGGTAAAGGGCTTAGCTTCTGCAGGGCATACAAGCCACCCTCCAATATTGTGGAAACTTATAACAGGGGCAATGACAGCTGCTGCCTGTCTGTTCTACCAATCACTTCCAGGACAAAGCCCTGTTCTTGGTTATATTCTGAAAGTCACTTGAACTCCTTTTGACTGTGAGCAGCCCCCAACTTCACATCCAAATGCTATTGCTAATAAAGAATTGGTATTGTTAGTTATGAGAGCACTTCACAGCTCTCAATTGGTGCTGCAGGGTGTATTTACTGCTCGTGGCTGCAAATACCTGAAGGCTGCTTTTGCTGTTCTCTTGTTTTTCTGTTGCCTGGAGTAAGGAAAGGGTGGATGGAAGATGACCTGCTGCCTGAGTTGGAGAAGAGGAAAGGGGAGCTCTTTTTCTTTTCTGGCATGCTGTGGGTCGGTGAGATTTTCCCTTTCTGAGGAGTCTATTGCTGGGAGCTGCAGGAGGGACAGAGAGGCGGATTGATCAGAATGAGCAACTTGATGAAAGGGTTGAAGAAATGCTTTTGCAGACTGCTGATGATTTTGTTGTAAGTGTGGTGAGTGTTGCATGTCGACTGGCACCTCGCTGTGAGCCAGACATGCTGGACGTCGAGGTTGCTTTACTGCATTATAAACGGTGGTAGAACATGTGGATACTGAACTTTGGTTCTGATGAAATTAGATCATATAAGTAGGCCTTTAGAAAAGAGGCTAGAGCAGCACAGTGGCTCAGTGGGTTAGCCCTGCAGCCTCACGGCACCGAGCTCCCAGGTTCGATCCCAGCTCTGGGTCATTGTCCGTATGGAGTTTGCACATTCTCCCTGTGTTTGCGTGAGTTTCGCCCCCACAACCCAAAGATGTGCCGGCTAGGAGGATTGGCCAAGCTAAATTGCCCCTTTCTTGGAAAAAATTAATTGGGTACACTAAATTTATTTTAAAAATAAAGAACAGAGGCTCATGCATAGAGACAGATATGTAAAACGATCGAACGGCTAGGACCCTCCATTTTCTTGAGGACACACGCATGGTGATACAGTGTGTTTGGTTTTCTTTGTACAAATGAACTTTTGTAGTTTTGTGTTTGTATCAATATTCTGTAGCGAAAAGCTACTTGTCCATATATGACACAGTGCCTTTCCTTGTTGATTAATGGTTGGTATGATATATGGACAGTTGAATAGTTGGTTTTCACCTCTTTGTACACAGATACTGTTGACCTTTTAATAAACAAAGAATTCTCAAGTGCATTCTCGTGAGTACACATGTCATGTCTCAGACCAATGTTATCGTCTAGCATTCCAATCAAACTGTGAGGCCTAGACACTTTGCCTGAATCCTGGTGATGCCAGCATCACAGAGGCAGCGGACAACACTCACATAATTGCAGAATAAAATAGTGCAGAAGAGGTCCTTTGGCCCATCGAGTCTGCACCGTTGCATAAAGAACACATGACCTATCCACCTAATCTCATTTGCCAGAGTATTGCCCATAGCCTTGAATATTATGGCATTCCAAATGCTCATCTAGGTAGCTTTTAAAGGATGTGAGGCATCTCACCTCTATCACCCTCCCAGGCACTGCATTCCAGACTGTCACCGCCCTCTGGGTTAAAATGTTTTTCCTCAAATCCCCCTTAAAGCTCTTGCCCCTGACCTTGAACTTGTGTCCCCTCGTAACTGACCCTTCAACTCAGCTATCCCCTGAGGTTTTCCTGGCACCTGGCACTGCGACTGTGCCACCAGCTTCTGTGCCTGTGCCACATCAGCCAGTGACTGTGCCATGTTGGCCTGCGTCTGGGCAATACTGTCAACGTTCTTAGCCATGACCCATTGTGACTGGGCCTCTCAGGAGCGTCCCTGCAATGTCCAGGTAGCTCGGGCACATGGCTGTCTGTGAGAGGGCAGCCCTGTCCTGGACCCCGGCCACCACCTTCACAGATTGCCCCAGGCCTTGAACATGCTGATCCAAAGCCAAAACCCTGCCCCAAGGCCTCCACCATGGATGCCACCTGTGCGGTGTTGGCCTGGGTGGCATGCATGGCCGGCACCACCTCCTGCTCCTTCACGCAGTTGGGCTCCTCCACCTGCAGCTGCGGGTGCTGGATGCTCGCTGACAACCGCTCATGGAGTCCCTGGCTCTGTGACTGCATCTCCACAATCAATGGGACTGTCCGTTCCAGAAGCTCGAGACCCGTCTGGACAGCAGCTAGTCCCTGGGGTTGGTCTGAACTCTGACCATTGACCATTTGGGAGTTCCTACCTCCACCTGCTGTACCGGAGCATTTGGTTGGAGCGCAGCAGGTAGTGTCCCAGGACCTCTGCACTAAAGTGCCCATCCGAGGTGAGTGCCTCTGCGATGGTGGAGACAGGTGTTGGAGACAGCTGTGACGGGAAGTCAGTGTCATTATCGGACTCGGGCTCCGGGGTGACCTGGGTCTCGGGTTGATCGCCCTCGCCCGTGTCGATATCACCTTCGTCGCTGCTCAGCACGCGTGGCTCTGGCTGTGGCTGGGGCAGGGGTTACCAGAAGGACGCGCCCCATCACCAGCAGGATGACCAAGACACAAGACAGGATGCGTGATTAGGCCACACTGGGGGAGGGTGGTGGGGGGGGGGGGGCAGGGGGGATGAGAGTGTTGGGATGTATGAGGGTGGTCTGAGAGCCTTGTGGGGTTGAAGATGGGTGATGGTGGTGTGGTGGTAAGGGTGGATTGGGGGAGAGGATGGTGTTAGGGTGGTTTTGGGTGGGGTGTGACACATGTGTCACGAGGAACCGCAACTCAGCGGGGTCGCAGGCAGAAGGAAACAGAAAACACACAGTGCTGGACAGTCTGACGCAGTGGGTAGCTGGTGACTTCAGGGGCCTGGGCACCCAACCATGTTGGCCGGTATGGGTGCCGGTATGTGGTGCAAGGTTGGGGTGGGTAGGGTAATGGTTGTGTGGGATGGGGCTGGTGCCAGGGCGCAGTGCTGCTTACTCACTCTGGCCACCCGGAGAAAGTCATGCATTGTTTCCGGCATTGCTATTCCGGATGGTGTTACTCATGGTGCTGACGGCCTCTGCCACCTGCATCCAGGCCCGGTGAATGGCAATAGCTGGAAGCCTCCTTCCCAGGTCGGGATACAAGGTCACGAGCTTCTCCTCCACGGCGCCCTTCAGGGTCTCAAGCTCGGCATCTGTAAAACGGGGTGCAGCTCTCCTCGCTGCATGTCATCTTGTTGGCTGGGATGGTGTGTGTGTGGGAGTGAAGGGTGTATATGCTGCTGCTGCTTGTCAGCCTCCTGAGTGTCAATTTTGGACCCAGCGAATCCGGCACTGTTTCTCATTGGAATCGATTGTGTTCCACGTGACGCCAGTGCTAGCACCTCAACGGTCGCTGAGTCGCTCCCAGTGTGGCGTAGACGGCCACGAATCCTGTCCCGGCGTCAAAACTTAGTCTCAGAAATGGAGAATTCTGCCAATGGTCCTTGATAGGGGATCGATCCAGTTTCACCGGCGAGAGAATCTCAAAGACTGGGTATCTGCCTGCTGCTGCAGCTTTCATCCACCATTACAGCTGTTGATACCATAGAAGTATCTTCCACCTGCTCCTGGTTTGGATTGCGCTCCTCTCTGGTTCCTCTCTGGTTCCTCTCCTCCAACGTACCGTCATGGGTGACCCTGCCAGGAGCTTCCCAACGGCATTGCTCTTAGGATCAGTGGAATGTTCAAGCCTCCCCACCACAGCAAGGTGACAATCGGTTTCGAAGTATGTGGGCCGTACATCTCACGACTGGTCGATCACATCAAGCAGTGTGCCCCTTCATCTGTTAGCATTAGGAAGAGTACTGACAGTACGTAACCAGCCTGTGTTCAATCTGATTCCGTTTTGGAGAGCACCTACTGAACAATCCCCAGTGTGCAAAGTGTTACACGAAGAACCAATTTAAGAACATCTGCCGGGCTCACATTGTGGCTCATTTATGCTCTCAAGATGCTACACATATTTATACTCAGGGGCCTGTCCTCTGCAGCTAAGAGGAATATGTCCAGGCATATTTGAATTACGCAAAAGTGTGGGGAACAATAGTTCTCTGATTATATAGTCCATGGAAATGCCTCAAACAATCAGAGCCAACTTGCCATTCCATCAGTTTCATTTTCTCAGGCAGTATAACTTGTTGTTCCCTTTGAAATTTGGCGTTCTTGTGTCTGTCTTGATCAGTGCAAGGTGAAAAACTTTTACCAGTAGGTTCTTTTTTTCAGCAATACTCAAGTTCTGTACTACCAAGCAACGGTTCTTATATAATTGAATGTGTGGTGACCAGCTGGAACACAGATGAGTCTCAGGCAAGTTTGATAAATATTGAACATAACTTGCTGGCATTTGTACTCTGTACCTTTGTTATTGAAACAGCATCAGATATGCTTTTAATAATAATAATCTTTATTAGTAGGCTTACATTAACACTGCAATGAAGTTACTGTGAAAATCCCCTCGTCGCCAAACTCCGGGGCCTGTTCGGGTACACTGAGGGAGAATTCTGAATGTCCAATTCACCTAACAAGCTCGGGCGGTGTTCTCCGCTCCCGATAGAAATCGGGATGGCCGAGCTTCACGACGGCCTGATATGGCCCCGCTCCCGAGCTATTCACGCCCCGGAAATGGGCTTGGAGCGGGGCCACGGGTGTCACGCGTCAAATGGCGCGAAAAGGCTGCGACTCCCGAATGATGCCACAATGATGCCGCTCCGCGTTTTAAAAAGGCGCGAGCGGTCCCCCCTCTCTCTCTCCCTCTCCCTCCCTCCCCCCCTTCTCCTTCTCCCCCCTCCCCACTGTTTGCTGCGTTCTCCAGGATGCCAGCCCCGGTTTGCTCACAGTCCGGCGGTCCGCTCACCTCCTCGTCAGCCAGCTCGACTGGCTGACGGATTTGAAAAGCAGGTGTGTCAGCCGGCGTACTCAACTTGCGTGCCGACGTCGGGACTTCGACCCATCCGGGCCGGAGAATAGCGGGAGGCCGGTTTTGGGCGTTTCAGGCAATTTGATGGGGTTATTCGCGGGAAAGGCGGTCGGTTTAATTTGGGCATTGGGGAGAATAGTGGGAGCGTGTCGGACCGGCGTTGCAGGAAAAAACGGCGCTATTCTCCGCACCGGCATGGGGTTGGAGAATTCCGCCCCACATCTTTCGGGCTATGTGGGAGGAAACCGGAGCACCCGGAGGAAACCCATGCAGACACGTGGAGAAGGGGCGGACTCCGCACAGACAGTGAATCGAACCCAGGTCCCTGGCACTGTGAAGCAACAGTGCTAACCACTGTGTTACCATGCCGCCCATCTCAACTTTCACAGCCTTTTCAATATGTCTTATTATTTTTCAAAGATTTATATACCAAAACCCCAAGTCTCTCTCTTCTTGCACCCATTAAAATTCTACCATTTAGTTTATATTGCTTTTCCTCATTCTTCCTGCCAAAATATATCACTTTACACTTTTCTGAAGCAAATTTAATCTGCCATATGTCTGTCCACTTCATCAGTCTATGGTCTCCTGAAGTCTATTACCAAGTTATTTCCAAGTTTCTTGCGATCTGCAAACTTTGAGATTGAACCCATTTCACCTCACACATGGTCGTTAATATATATCAAAGAAACTAGTTTGTGGGACAAGTATGACTGAGTTAGGCAAAATCGGAATTAATGCCTGCATGCAACTTCCGAGCCATGCTGCCTTTATGAGACTCTTTGGGTCATGACTTTTCTAACAGATAATGAAATTGTTAGAGCATAGGATATTCTGGACATTGGTGATGTAAAAATTGGATTTCCCTTTGAAAATGTTGGGTGATTTACTGTAATGTGACTGCCCACAGGTCAATGAAAGGGAAATAGAAATTATACCATTATACTCGAGAAACAATACCATGATTTATGTCCTTTAATGTGATGTGAAGGACATTGGCACATGCTCAATGTGGGCACTGAACTGAGAAAAAACACATTTAATTGTCCCCGCGAGATCAGTGAAGCCAGTTTATATTTTCTGCAACTTAGCCTCAATCACTTTGAGGATCTAGTAATGCAGATGTCTACAGCAGCAGCCTGGCCATTCCTGGTAGACGTGCAAGCTGCTCTTAGGTCATGTATCATGGGGGAAATTTCTACAGGTGTCCCTGAAGCTTCCATATGGCGGACAACTGAGTTGTGAATCCATCCTCTAAAGCCCTGTACAGTGATTTGTTCTGCCAAGGTCACCATCTGGAACACTTTGATTAACATGGACTGGGTTGGAGCAGCAGTTGGATGTACTTAGGAGCATGCAGATGGCGGCAAGCGTCATAGACAGGAGTTCTAGAGATGTGGTCACACCCAAGATGCAGGCAGGCTAATGGATGACTGCTAGAAAGGGCAGGCAGGCAGTCAGTGCAGGAATTCCCTGTGGCTGTCCCCTCTCTAATAAGTATACCGTTTTGGCTACTGTTGGGCAGATAGCCTATCAGGGGAATACAACAGCAGCCAGAACAGTGGCACCACAACTGGCTCTGTTGCTCAGCAGGGGAGGGCAAAGTGCAGGAGAGTGATAGTTCTAGAGGACTCTATAGTAAGGGGCACAGATAGGCACTTCTGTTCACGTGAAAGAGACTCCAGATAGTATGTTGCCTCGCTGCTGCCAGGACCAAGGATGTTTCTGAATGAACACAGGACATCCTAAAGGGGGAGGGTGAACAGCCAGAGGTCATAGCACACATACATACTACTGTCATAGACAGGGCTGGTTTAGCTCAGTGGGCTGGACAGCTAGTTTGTGATGCAGAACAAGGCCAGCAGTGCGGGTCCAATTCTCGTACCAGCTTACCCGAACAGGAGCTGGAATGTGCCGACGAGGGACTTTTCACAATAACTTCATACTTGTGACAATAAAAGGTTATTATTATTATGGCAGACTGGTACAAAAGGTGAAGTCACATGGGATCAGAGCTGAGGTGGTAAGATAGATACAGAACTGGCTTGGTCACAGAAGGCAAAGGGTAGCAGTAGAAGGGTGTTTTTTCTGAATGGAAGGTCATGACTAGTGGTGTTCCACAGGGATCTGTGCTGAGGCCTCCATTGTTTGTAGTATACATAAATGATTTTGAGGAAAATGTAGCCGGCAACACTAGTAAGTTCGCGGATGACACCAGGGTTGGTGTAGTGGCAGATAGTGTTGAGGATTGTCAGTGGATACAGCAGGGCATAGATAGAAACATAGAAACGTAGAATTTACAGTACAGAAGGAGGCCATTTGGCCTATCGAGTCTGTACCGGCTCTTGGAAAGAGCACTCTACCCAGACCCCAAATCTCCACCCTATCCCCATAACCTCACCCAACACTAAGGGCAATCAGAAATCGTCGTAAGGGAGTACACACAACATATTTCCTGCATAAATTGTGTTCTGCCCTATTTCTGGTTGCACTTATACTCAACTCACAGAAGCGTTGCCGAACACAATTTGCCACTGAACCACAGAAGGAAATATTAGGACAGGTGGTCTTAATATGCTTGGTCAATGAAGTAGGTTTTAAGGATGCTCTTGTAGGTGGTTATGGAAAGACAAACAAGTGCAAAAAGGGAATTCCAGAGTTTAAGGCCTATTCAGCTGAAGATGCAGTCCCCAATATTGGAGCAATGAATATTGGGTATGTGCAAGAAATCCTAATTTAAGGAGCTCAGAGATCTTCCAAGGTTGTAGGACTGAACATGGAGGCAGTACGAGAAGAGCTAAAGGGAGGGTAAAATGGATGAAGAAATGAATCTACTGTACAGGAAGATGCTCTAGTTGTGTAATGGGGTAGCTCTTCCCCTAATTGTAACAACTCCCAGTAGTGAACCAATGTGCACATTTCACACTTTTGTACTGGCACCTGCTTTGATGCATTCTAGATCCCTTGGATATATTACAAGCCTCAAGTATCCATGCCAGATGACACAAAGATTGGCCTCGTAAGGTACATCAATGTATCGAGCACTTTGTGATGTTTAAACAAGGTTTGATTTCTTATATAGTCATATCTTCTCACTTTGGGGGCGATTCTCTGGCCTTATTGCATTCCTGGCCGGTGAATAGTGGGAGAGCCCAAAAACAAGAACCGTACCAGGCGACAAACATTTAGCGATGCAAACGGCCCACTCCCGAAGGCAAGAAACCAATTATCACCATTTAAGCTCTATTTCCTAGACAGTTAAACAGAGCCTCCCATGATTCATCCTCCTCCTAACCAATGGTCATGCTGGTGCTGATTAGTACTCCTTTTTAAAAACGTGAACCTGGCGGAAGGGCTTCTGTGGGGAGCCGAGGAGGTGAGTAGCCATCCTTGCTCACAGAGCCCGGGGGCACAGGGCTTGCCACCTCAGTGCTCAGCGGGTGATGGGGACATTCGGCTGGGGGTCCCTCTGCAGTGGCGGGCTGCCATGGGAGAGTGGAGGAAGGTGCTGGGGGGGGGAGTACAACCGGGGTGGCAACCTCGCGGAGCACCATGCCAACCCCTGGATCGTGTGCACCCTTTCCGGGGGAAACCCTTGTCTCTGCCAATCTGTGGTACCAATCACCCATAACCCCCACCGACTGCCAACGCCGCTGACCATGCAGCTGAAGGCTATCGCTAATAGGGAATTGGCAATCGTAGTTAAGTGAGCACTTCGCACAACCCAAGTGGATTTCCAAGGGTGGGTGGGCCATGTAGCATGCGGAAATCATCGCCTAGCAGCCAAATCAGACCCCGATGCATGGACACTGCGTCTGAACGTTGCGGGAGGCAATACCACACACGCGGTGGGGGGGGGGGCTGGTGAGTGCAGTACCGGTGAATCGGCTGGTGAGTTTTCCTTTGTGGCGAGAAGCCCATGGGGCTCGTTAAGTGGAACAATTAACGTTGAATAGCATTGCTGGCCTCGCTGGGCCGAGCGCCGGGAAGCTCGCGGCAATTCCCGCTCGCTACCACACTTAGAAATCTTCTCGGAGAATCCCTTCCTTTTCGTTGAAGACCTGTTCTGTCACTGGTTGGAATTTTATTTGCCTCCTTGCAGAATCCTTGGGTAGGTCTCTTCTGAACAAAGTTCATTAACTTAATGGACCAACCATCCACTGACCAATTTGTATGGATGCTAAGCTCCAGCCACATTGTCTAGGTTAAGAAACCATTACAGATTATGTGCTATATCTTCATTCACTTTTTAAGGCCTGAATGAGCCTCGTGGATGCCTGATAAATAGGCCCGCCATGAATTAGACCATGCTATTTACTTTGGCCGCACAGTAGATCTGCCAATATTGGTCACATGCCCAAAATGTATCTTCCTAAAGATGCTGTGCAATATATTATTGGCCCCATGTTGTTACAAACTTCAAAATATTCCTCAATGTTTTCCAACCTGTGATCAAATATGACTCTGAATGTATTCACTTCCCACTTTAGAGTTCCCGTGGTTCCAGTAAAGTTAGACTAGGTTGAATGTGCAAATCTGCCTTCATATCAAATTCAGCATCACACTCACTTCCCCGAACTCTTCCATCTATTATGCCTCCATTAAATATCAACAATAGATCATTTATGTATGTATATTTAAGTAGCCTAGTCACCTTTGAGACAATATTCCAGGCTTGGAATCATACGCTCCGTTTAATTAATGCAATATTTATTTTCTGAGGCATGTTAACTTTCTACGGTCTGCATATAGCTCCCAGATGATGTCATCTATTATTGATTGCTGGAACTGTACCTTTTAATCTTAAATTCACTTCATGTCCTTTGTACTTCCATTGCTTCAAAACATTTATATTTAAACAAAAGAGTGGCAGGGAGCTGCCATAGAGAGAGCTGTAGAGAGCAGTGCAAGGAGCCATGGCATGGAGAAACCACAGCTAACAGACGCAGAGAGCAGCCACAGAGAGCAGTCACATTGAGAAGCAGCAGAGAACAGACAGAGACCATTGGTAGAGAATAGTAGCAGAAAGCAGTCGTAGTGAGCAGCAGCAGAGGGCAGAATAGAGGGCAGCCACTAATACTAGAGGGATAAACTTAGGCCTACATTTTTCACTGTCATGTGCTTGCAGTTGGCAGACCTGGAAGCAGGCGTGAAACATGCTTCCAGCCACTGGAGGCCCCGGAATATGGTTTCACACTGGCTGCACAATTGACGGGCTGCCAGGGAGTTGGGGCAGGGGGGTTAAGAGGGCGGCTGCTGTCAAAAGTGGAGGGTGCAGGTTGGTGATTCTATTGTGCTCTCTCAGGGGGACAGCCACTTTGGAGCTGCAGACCCATAAAAAATAAATTGCGATGAAAAAACTATGCAAACTATTTCCAGGCGGCACAAACCTCAGTCCCCAGGCACCTTTTAAAACTTTACTTCAGCCCTGACATTTCATCACCCCCTGGATTAACGTTGGAGATAAAAATTGACGGCCGCCTTGCCAAGCGGTCCAGCCGCCAAACATAAAAGCAGACGGACCTGGTAAAGTTAAGGTCAATTGGTCCGTTAATGGGTTAAAGTGCCTGCTTGATTGCCAGCGGGCATGTCGAATGGTAGAAATATCATGGGAGTGCGCGAAGACCTCAGACACTGGTCCAATGTATTTACTCATAATTTCACATGGTTTTGGGAAGGATGCGCACTTGCCCAAGTAATGTAAAATTCAGGCCTTGGAAATTCATTGATCAGTGAAGAGCAGCAGGAGCCAAAGAATCACAAGAAGCATTTAATGTTTTAATTTCTCAATATATATAAAGTATAAAACCCTTTAAGGGAAGGAAAACAGATCTAAGAAAAGGATGAGGCTCAGAGGAAAGTGATAGGAATACTGCAGATGAGAATGGACAGATAGAGGTACAATGGAGCAGTGCTAAAAAGTGAGATTCAGAGTGGAGCAGTACTAAAGAGTGAGATTGAGAGTGGAGCAGTACTAAATGTATGGTTTACAGTGGAGCAGTACTAAAGAGTGAGATTTACAGTGGAGCAGTACTAAAGAGTGAGATGGAAAGTGGAGTAGTGCAAGAGGGTGAGGTTGAGAATGGAGTAGAACTAAAGAATAAGAGTGGAGAAGCACTACAGATGGCAATTGAGACTAGAGCAGTACAAAAGAGTGAGAGTAGAACCGTACTAAAGAGTAAGAACAGAGCAAATTAAAGGCTGAGGTTGAGAATGGAGCAGTACTAAAGTGAGAATAGGGGAGTACTCAAGGGTGAGGTTGAGAGTGGAGCAGTACTTAAGGGTGAGGTTGAGAGTGGAGCAGTACTCAAGGGTGAGGTTGAGAGTGGAGCAGTACTAAAGAGTGAGATTGAGAGTGGAGCAGTACTAAAAAGTGAGATTGAGAGTGGAGCAGTACTAAAGAGTGAGATTGAGAGTGGAGCAATACTAAAAAGTGAGATTGAGAGTGGAGCAGTACTAAAGAGTGGGATTGAGAGTGGAGCAATACTAAAAAGTGAGATTGAGAGTGGAGCAGTACTAAAGAGTGGGATTGAGAGTGGAGCAATACTAAAAAGTGAGATTGAGAGTGGAGCAGTACTAAAGGGTGAGGTTACATATTTCAGGAAACATATATAAGTTTGAGGCAACTAAAAACAGACAAAGCATTTGAAGAATACAGGGAAAGTAGAAACAAACTCAAACGGGGAGTTAGGAGGGCTTAAAAGGGCCATGAAATGTCATTGGTAAGCAGGGTCAAGGAAACTCCCAAGGCCTTTTATACATATAGAAGGAGCAAAAGGGTAGCTAGGCAAAGAGTAGTCTCACTCATAAACAAAGGAGGGAAGTAATGAGTGGAGTCAGAGGAAGTAGGTGAGATCCTTAACGAGTACTTTGCATCGGTATTCACCAAGGAGATCGACATGATGGATATTGAGATTAGGGATGGGTGAATGAATTCTCTAGGGCATAATGAAGGAGGAAGTGTTGGATATCTTTTATTTTATAAATTTAGAGTACCCAATTATTTTTTCCAATTAAGGGGCAATTTAGAGTGGCCAATCTACCTATCCTGCACATCTTTGGGTTGTGGGGGCGAAACCCACGCAGACACGGGGAGAATGTACAAATTCCACACGGACAGTGACCCAGGGCCGGGATTCGAACCCGGGTCCTCAGCGCTGTAGGCAGCAATGCTGTGTTGGATATCTTTAAATGCATGAAGGTAGACCGACTCCTTGGGCCGGATGGGATATATCCCATGTTACTGTGGGAGGCAAGAGAGGAAATAGCTGGGGCCTTAACAGATATCTTTGCATCATCTTTGACCACAGGTGAGGTTCCAAAGGACTTGAAAGACATGCTGTTAGGTGAATTGGACATTCTGATTTTTCCTTCTGTGTACCTGAACATCCCGCCGGAATGTGGCGATGAGGGGCTTTTCACCTTTACTTCATTGCAGTGTTAATGTAAGCCTATTTGTGACAATACGGATTATTATTATCCTGTTGTCCCGTTATTTAAGAAGGGCAGCAAGGATAATCCAGGTAATTATAGGCTGGTAAACCTCAGGGGTCAGAGGTGGGAAAGCTGTTGGAGAAGATTCTGAGGAACAGGATTTATTCACATTTAGAAGTGCATGGGCTTGTAAGTGTTTGGCAACATGGTTTTGTGTGGGGAAGGTCAAGTCTTTACAAGTTGATGGAGTTTTTTGAGGAGGTGACAAAATTAATTAATGAGGGAAAGGCCATGGATGTTGTCTACGTGGACTTTAGTAAGGCGCTTGACAAGGTCCCTCATGATATACTGGTACAAAAAGTAAAGTCGCACAGGATTCTGGGTGTGCTAGCTAGATGGATAAAGAACTGGTTTGGTAACAGAAGACTGAGAGTAGCAGTGGAAGGGAGTTTTACAGAATCAAGATCTGTAACTTATAGTGTTCCACAGAGAACAGTGCTCGGAACACTGTTGTTTGTAATATATCTGAAGGAGAATGTAGATGTTCAGATTAACAAGTTTGCAGATGACACAAAGATAGGTGGGGTTGCAGATAGTGTGAAGGGGACTGTCAGAGAATACAGCAGAATATAGATAGGTTGGAGAGTTGGAAAGAGAAATGGCAGATGGAGTTCAATCTGGACAAATGTGAGGTGATGCATTTTGGAAGATCAAATTTAGATGTAAATTATAAGGTAAATGGCATAACCCTCAGGAACATTGGCATACAGAGGGATCTGGGCGTAGAGGTCCATAGTTCCATGAAAGTGGCAATGCACATGGATAAGGTGGTCAAAAAGGCATAGGGCATGCTTGCCTTCATTGGCCGGGGCATTGAGTACAAGAGTCAGCATGTCAAGTTACAGTTGTATAAAACTTTAGTTAGGCCACATTTGGAATATTGGCTGCAGTTCTGGCCGCCACATTGCCAGAAGGATGTGGATGCTTTGCAGAGAGTACAAAGAAGGTTTACCAGGATGTTGCCTGATCTGGAGGATGTTAGCTATGAGGAGAGGTTGACTGAAGTCAGATTGTTTTTGTTGGAAATACGGAGGCTGAGGTGAGATCTGATTGAGGTCTACAAAATTATGAGAGGTATAGACAGGGTGGAAGACACAATAACAAGGGGGCACAGGTCCAAGGTGAGAGGGGGAAAGTTTAGGGGAGATGTGTAGGGAAAGCTTTTCATGCAGAGGGAGGTGGGTACCTGGAACATGTTGCCAGTGGAGGTGGTGGAGGCAGACACAGTAGCAATGTTTAAGATGTATCTTGATAAACACACAAACAGGCGGGGAATGGAGGGATACAGATTGTTTGAGCAATAAGTAGCAGGCCTAAATAAGGAATCTGGATAGGCACTGGTTTGGTGGGCCAAAGGATCTGTTCCTGTGCTGTCATATTCTTTGTTGTGAGTGAGGCAGTTCTAAAGGGAAAGGGAGAGAGTGGAGCAGCACTAAAGGGTAGGGTTGAGAGTGGAGCAGTAATAACGGTCGGCAACAGAGAAATACAATAGGTTAAGGTGAAGGTTGAGGGTGGTGAGGTACTAAAGGATAGGTTTGAGGGTGGAGCAGTACTAAAGGGTGAGGTTTAATGTGGAGTAGTATCAAAGGGTAAATTTGAGGGTTGTCCATGTGGGAATAAACAACATCGGCAGAAATAGGACTGGACTATGCCGAAGGAATTTAAGGAGATAGATCCAGATTATGAAGCAAAACTTCAAATTTAACAATCCATGATCAGCTAGGGAAGAGGTTATTTTAAATATTTTCTTATGTAATGAGACTGTTCATTAGTGACTTCATAGAAAGGGATCTTCAGTTCAAATGTAATCATAAAATGTTAGAATTTCACACTGACTCTGAGACTGATGAACTTAAATCTGAAACTCGAATATTAAATTTAATTAAATACAATTACACAGGTATGAGAGGTGAAAATGCTAAATCAAATTGGGATAGGTATTGTGGTCATTAAGAAATGTCAAGCATTTAAAGAAATATGTCATAGTTCTCAATGAATATATGTTCAATTGAGAATAAAAGCTCTGTGGTGAAAATAATCTATCCACGCCTAACAAAAGAGCTTTAGTATAATACTAGACTAAAGAAAAAGATTTTTCCAATGCTGCCAAGAGGCGAATGAACCTAATGCCTGGAAGAGTTTTAGAAGCCAGTATCAGTGTTCAGTAAAGAGGTATGTGTTTTCTTACCCTGTGCGTCCCAATTGAATAGTTCCGGCAGCAAGTTTTTTCTGAATTTACAAATAAAGGTTATTTATTACTACACACATACTCTAAATTTAACATGAATTTCACTTACGGATCTGTCACATAAATGTTATCAGATACAGATGAATTGTCCCATGGTAGGCCTGCAGTTTCTTGGATGACGTTAGTGCTCTTAAGTTAAAGTGGAGTTCTGGCAAAGCATACCATTCTCAATAGGTTAGGAGGTTTGTTGTCGTAGAATTTCTATGGTGTTAGTTCTCAGGCAGACCTTGACCAGAACAGGGGAGGGAGAACTATTCCTTGTTAGAATTCCCCCACTTTCAAGATATTGCTGTTTATTAACTTGGTTGCTTGGGTGACTTGCAGCTATTTCAAAGGCTTTCGATAGAGCTCTTCATCTGCTGGCAGCTTCTTGCTGATTTTAAAAGCAGAGAATAAAGATGGTTCTTCAACATGTGACCTCAACAAGTTCAAAGTCCTTTTTCCAAACAAAGGATAGTGTGCATGTTGATTCCAATCATCCTGCATTGCCATTGACACCTTGAGTTTTACCGAACCGAGTGTACTTTGGATGAGGGAAACCATCATAATATAGTAGAAGGTTAATAGGATATATTCATGTCTGGCATGCACACAATGAGGGTGGAATTTTCCCATGGTGGAGGTGGCTCGCCACCAGCGGAATCTTCCGGTCCTGCCAAAATTAATGCTGATTTATTTTCTTCATCTGTGCCACTATTGGGGAACCAATGGCGTGATCGACTTTGGATAGACTAGAAGATCCCAATTTTAGGAGGGGCTGGAGAATTCTGCCCTGAGTTTCAATGTTCCATTTTCTCCTGGGTAAAACAAAAGAGAGTCAATTTGGCTGGAGTTCCATAGTCCGATGTTGATCCATCCTTAAACAAAAGAATGTCTGAAATCCCCAGATGCCTGTGACTGTCCATATTTAATTAGGTGTTGGCGGCGAGGAGATTTTCACACTAACTTCATCGCAGTGTTAATGTAAGCCTACTTGGGACACTAATAAAGATGATGATGATTCACTTGACACTTAGGACTGTCTGGAGCTCAAATGCCACAGATCACATAATCTGCAGCAGCCAATTCAGTAGTCTGTTTTGTGTCCAGTTTTAAAAGTGTTGACTGAAAGTTCATAATGTACTTGGACATGACACCAACAAAGGGTGGTCAAAGGCAATATAATTTGTGTCATGTAGACCGGAGCAATGAAATTGGTGAAGGTGGTCTAGAAGATGAGTTAATAGAATGTTTTCATGACAGCTTCCTGAAAGAATATGTTATGGAACCATCTAGGGATAAAGCTACATAGATATAATATTGTGCAATGAGGATGGGTTAATTACAGTAAAAGGTCTACTGGAAAAAGATATATGGCGGGATGGCTCCGCCCCGCCACGCCCCATTTCTGCCTTAACCCGCTGCGGGATGCTCCTTTATGCTGGCCAGAGGTTTCCCACTGTGGGGCAACCCCACAGCGTCGAGAAACCCCCGGGTTGCCAGCAAAACAGAGCATCCCGACGGCGGAGAATCCCACCCATAGTATTCAATTTCATGTTAGTGTGACAAAGCAATACACTCCAGTCTCAAATAAGAAAGTTAAACTTAAACAAAGCCAACATAGTTGTGAAGGGAGAGCTGACTAAGTTTGATTGGGTAATTAAGCTAAAAGGTATGGGGCAGGATTCTCCGCCCCGCCGCGCCACATTTCTGCCCGACCGGCCCGCGGGATTCTCCGTTATGCTGGCCCGTCAATGGGGTTTCCCATTGTGGGGCAGCCCCACGCCATCGGGAAACCCCCGGGCACCGGCATAATGGAGAATCACGCCGGGGGAGAATCCCGCCCATGGTGTTAAATAAACAGTGAGAAACATTAAAAGAAACAATGCAAAACGGTCAACAAAAATACATTCCATTAAAAGCAAAGTCTCAACAAGAAATCTTGGGCGGGATTCTCCCAACGACACCGGAGTAAAAATGGGAGTGTTTTCCTCCAGCGTCGGTGCCCGTTCCGGAACCCCATTCTGCGGCCCACATGGGGCTAGGACGGCGCTGGAGCGGCCTCCGCCGCCCCAGCTGCCAATCCCGGCCTGAACTCGGCACCGCAGGGTCCGCACATGTGCAGTTGGGACGGCGCCAAATGGCGCAGGGCTACAGGGGCCGGCGCGAAGGAAAGGAGGCCGGGGGGGGCATAGGCCGGCCGCGCCAATTCTCCGAACCTGCGGGGGGTCGGAGAATTCTGCCCAATGACATTAAAAGCAGAGCATTATAGATTCTCAAAGAGAATTGCAAACGTTTTAAAAACCAACAAAGAGCTACACAAAAGTTGATAAAAAGGGAATTAAATTAAAATCTGATAGTAAATTGGACAAGAATATATAAACAGATTGTCAAGCAAATAAAAAGAGTAGCTAGAACTCTAAAGGGTATTGAAAGTCAGAGAGATCTAGGTGTACAGGTCCACAGGTCACTGAAAGGGGCAACACAGGTGGAGAAGGTAGTCAAGAAGGCATACGGCATGCTTGCCTTCATTGGCATTGAGTATAAGAATTGGCAAGTCATGTTGCAGCTGCATAGAACCTTAGTTAGGCCACACTTGGAGTACATTGTGTTCAATTCTGGTCGCCACACTACCAGAAGGATGTGGAGGATTTAGAGAGGGTGCAGAAGAGATTTACCAGGATGTTGCCTGGTTGAGGGGCGACCTGATAGAGGTGTACAAAGTTATGAGGGGCATAGACAGTGGATCGTCAGAGGCTTTTCCCCAGGGTAGAGGGGTCAATTACTAGGGGGCATAGGTTTAAGGTGCGAGGGGCAAGGTTTCGAGTAGATGTACGAGGCAAGTTTTTTACACAGAGGGTAGTGGGTGCCTGGAACTCGCTGCCGGAGGCGGTGGTGGAGGCAGGGACGATAGTGACATTTAAGGGGCATCTTGATAAATCCATGAATCGGATGGGAATAGTGGGATATGGATCAAGGAAGTGTAGAAGATTGTAATTTAGTCGGGCAGCATGGTCGGCACGGGCTTGGAGAGCCAAAGGGCAAGTTGCAGTGCTGTACTTTTCTTTGTTCTTTGTTCTAGCTGAAGTAAAAAATGACACTTAGAGAGGAGAGAGGAAAAATTATCATGGGGACTGAGTAAATGGCAGAGATAGGGAATGGATATTTTGTGTCAGTCTTCACAGTGTAAAACATAAATTGCATATCAGAAATAGAAAATAACCAAATAACTAATAAGAGTGAGGAACTGAGGGTGACAACGTGGTGCAGTGGTTAGAACTGCTGCCTACAGGCTGAGGACCTGGATTCAATATCGGCCCAGGGCCACCGTCCGTGTGGAGTTTGCACATTCTCACCATGTATGCATTGGTTTACTCCCACAACCCAAAGATGTGCAGGGTAGGTGGATTGGCCACGCTAAATTGCCCCTTATTTGGAAAGCAAAATAATTGGGTACTCTAAAAATTGAAATCAATTTTTTTTTTTAAATGAGTGAGGAACTGAAAGTACAATACGGGGCTGGATTCTCTATTGAGGGATCTTCCATTTCACCGGCATTTTCTGACAGTATGAGGGGGGCTTGCCACAATAGGAAACTCCATTGGTTGGCTGCCTGGATGGAGAAACCTGCCCGTGGTCTACTCTTGCTCCTATTTCTCATGTCTTTCGAAATGGTACATGGTTCTACACAGTAGTGGCTCAAGTAGATTTAAGAGTCCAAGTGGCAGTCTAAATAGATTTAAAGCACAATAAATGACGTGGTCAGATAGAAAAAAAAATCAAAACGGCTAATTAGATTTATGGAAGCTTTGATAAAACTATGGGCTGGATTCTCTGCTCCCCAGCCGCATATTTCTTCGAGACGCAGGCGGAGGGATTCTATATTCCCGCTGCTTGTCAATAGGATTTCCCACCCCTCCCCGCCGGGAAATGTGAATTGCAGCAACCGAGAATTCTGCCCGTTACATTTTGATTAGGTTCTGGGCACTTCACCTCAGAAAGACTATATTGTCCTTGAATGGGATGTTGCACAGATTCATCCGAATGTTACTTGGGCTCTAAGGGCTACATTTTGAGGAGTGATAAAGTTGATTGGTGTTCCTTAGAATATCGGACGGTAAGGAGTGATTTAAGGATTTAGATTTTAAGGCAGGTGGAAGGAAATCTTTTCTGCTAGTGCGGAAAGCTAGGACAAAGTGACATAATCTTAAAACCAGAGCCAGGCTATGATTGAAAGAAGTTAGGGAAGGCTTCTTCACAAAAGTGTGGATCTCTCTCAGAAAGAGCACCAGGTGCAAGACCTGTTCATAATTTCAAATCTGAGAGTGTTAGATCTTTGCTCACAATGGATATCGAGGGATATGGAGTTAAAGTGAATGTTTTAATACATGACAGCCAAAATCTCATTGAATTCCGACCACCCGCCGGGTCAGAGAATCGCCGGCCGCCCGCGTGAATCCCGTTCCCACCCGTCGCCGAATTCTCCGGCACCACAGGAATCGTGCCGCACCGGTCGGCGGCCGCTCACAGCGGCCCCCCCAACGATTTTCCGACCCACGATGGGCCGAAGTCCTGCCCGTTCTTTGCCAGTCCCGCCAGCGTAAATTAGACTAGGTCCCATACCGGCGGGACCTGGCGGCGCGGGCGGGCTCCGGTATCCTGGAGCGATCTGGTGGGTGCCTGGCCCGTGATCGGGACCCACCGATCCGCGCACGGGCCTGTGCTGTGGGGGCACTGTTTTCCTACGCGTGGCCGTGTCAGCCTTCGCGAAGGCCGGCGCCGGAGCCGCTGGCGCTCCCATGCATGCGCGGACCCGCGCCAGCTGGCAGAGCCCCTTTGGCCCCAGCTGGTGCGGCGCCAAAGGCCTTCCACGCCAGCCGGCTTGGCGCAAACCACTCCGTCGTCGGCCTAGCCTCTGATGGTGCGGTGGATTCCACACCTTTGGGGCCGGCCAACGCCGGAGTGGTTCACGCCACTCCGTCTCGCCGGGACCCCCCCTCCCCGCTGGATACGGGAGAATCCCGCCCTATGCCAAAACAAAATGAGCAGTGAGTTTGGAATGATAAAAGCTTTAACTGAACCCTGTAATTGGATTATCACCCTGAAATTACTTGCATGTATTCATTTGAATATATACCAGGAAGCTAATGTCAGCAATTAAATATTTTGTATTTGCTCAATAGATGGCCTATTTGGGCACTGGTGAACTGTGATGCTTTCCAGTTTATCTGTTATCATACCTTACACTCAAGTTTATTAAGTACCTTATTTAATAACTAGCGGCACATTCTATACATACTAAAGACTACAAATTTATTCTTTTAATTATTAGGTAGCTGTAGTGCTACAATCATGCGTCTCACTTTATCCTCCTCCAGAGATCAAGTGCAAAGAGTTGGTCTAACATTTGCACTTCTGATTTTCCAAAAATCATAATTTTGATAATTATAGCAATAACTTCAATGGATTACAAGAGGATAATTTGACATGTAGGAATTTATTAATTGATACAGTTTTTTTGTGGGCAAGTCGATCTCCCATGGCATTGCACATCAGCCACTATGGAGGCGAGATATTCAACTTTCCATCTATTGGTAGAATGGGCATAGCAGATTGGCCACCCATTTTGGAAAGAGCCCTTATTAATTTTCATTTGAAAGGCAAAAAATAAGCTTATTATTGAATAGACATCAGTGGTTAATAGGGAAACATAAAATGGAGTGGTAAAATTAGTAGGACTAGGGTTGTTGTTATTGATATGGGGATTGACATTGCATTCATTACCGGTTATTGTTGTTTATTAGTGGGTGTAAAGTTGGGAGAAAATGTGAAAAAGGAGGATATAAATATTTTTTTAAAAAGCTGAGTAGGACTACTTAAATTGAGATGCAAATTGGAGGAGTTGACAGGAAGTGGAGGTTTCACAATAGAGTCCAGATGCTCAAAGGCTGTTCTCTGCTTTATTGAAACCTGCCTTGATATGCTGCGAGGAGCCAAAGAGAGATATTGTTCCCTCGCAATGGGAGGAAGGGTGCAGCTGAAACTGAAACTGCATGGTTGGAAGTGGGAGAGGAGGTCAGCAGCAGGAGCATAACACCACACTCCTGGGAGGTGATTTACTGACCTAACTGGGCCAGGAAAGACGGGTGCATTCAATGACATCCTGCTGTATGCCTCACCTCACTCCCACTCTGCCTTCTCAAACCTATTCCATCATATCTTTCCTCACCTCTTACAGAGGCATTTAACTTTCTCTTTCTGTGCACTTCCTCATAAAACCATCTACCCATCCGCCACGACTCAGCCACCCTCACATTTATAAGAAACCCTTTGTCCGCATGGTTCTCTTCTTTGTTCTCTCTTCTTTGTTTCCTTTCTTTTGTTCTCTTTCTTTTGCCCCTCGGGCTTGTTGATTTTCTTTTTTCATATTCGTAATTGTATCAACCAAGTTTTGCAATAAATTCAATCTCAACCTACTGTGTTGTTCCTCGTGTCTTAATAAAGCTCGTAGTCTCAAATGTGGAGAAGATGCTTTATTGTGAATTTGTTCTCTCTTCAGAGCTCAACTTACGGCTACCTCAAATGCTGCCTGCTTGTGTGTCTGTGTCCTGCTACAAGTTCTGCCTTCCGTGAAGTGTGTCGTCACTTCCTGTCCCTGTGTATATATAGCTCTCCCGTGCTCCCTCTAGTGCTTGCTCAGTTGTATTGCATCTAGTCAGATCTGCAATCACCACACCTACCACCGAACTTTGACTCTTCTTAGAAATCAATCTACATACATACCATTACCTGTCAGTGGCAAATGAGGGTGGGATCTCGAGCAGCCATGCAAGAAAAATAAGTCTTGGTTGCATATATTATCTTGGCCAACCTCAGGATTCCCAAAGTGCTTTACAGAAAATGAAGTATTTTGAAGCTATAGTGACCTTTGTAATGTGGAAAAAACAGCAAGCAATTTGAAAAGCAAGCTCCCATAACAGAAATCAGTTTAGTGATGTTGATCGAGTGATAAATATCAGCAGAACATGGGGAATAACACTCCTGTTTTTCGTCAAAATGTTATTTGAGGGACATTTTCTATCCACCTGAGAGAACTAACAGAACCTCAGCTAATGGGCGTGCTTCAGCAGCCTTGTCATGCCCAACTTGGTGGAGGGTCAAGACCGACTTGGTATAGGGACAAGATTCGCAACGCTCTGAACGTCTCGTGACATTCAACAGAATCTCGCGAGGTTCACGATCAGGATTTTGCTCTCACTGGGCGAGCTCCAGGTATGATATGCGTGAATTCAATTGACCCAGGACCCAGGATTCATTCACCTCCCCAGCGCGGCCTCAACTGGAGGCAGTTTGGTATTGGTTCACAAAGTCGTGAACCAGTCAGTCGTGATGCCGAATGGGGGAGGGGGGAGGCGTGTCTCACTGGAGAGTTGAGATCCTCGGGTGATCGGGCACTGGTCAGGGTGGCACCCTGGCACTCCCACTGGCACTTGGACACCTTGGCACTGCCAGTCTTTCACCCGGCTACTGCCACCCGGGTACCCTGCCAGTGCCACCCTGCCAGGCTGAGTTTGCCAGTGTAGGAAATTACTTAGAGTGGCCTCAATGGGAAGTTCCTTGCCGAAGCCAAAAAAAAATGCAAAGTGCCAACAGCACCGAGAAACACCTCACTAAACACACCGTTCAACCGGCTTTAACTCAAGTCTGCTGAATCACGCCTAAAATATTATCTGAAAGACAGCACCTCCAACAGTGCAAAACTCCTTCAATACTGCACTGGACTTTCAGCTTAGGTGTTGTTGTCAAGGACTGAATTTTATGCTTCCTGGGGTTGACAGGTGAACAGGATGTGTAGAATTGTGCACTATGTCATGGACAACATTCCTGGAATTTACTTGCCCACCCCATTGGCAATTTTGTGGGTGGTGGGGGAGGCAAACAGTGACCACCCATCCATTGGTCAACTGAGCCCCTGAAGTGGCCAACAGGCAGGTGGGCTGCTCCCTCCACTATTTTTCCTGCAATGGGCAGCTACTGACAGTGCATGAAAACTGACAGTTTTCACTGCTTTGACTGGTGATGGGCGAGGGAGTTAGTGTCTACCTTAAAGGCTTCATGGGCTCTTCCAAAGGTCTAACTCACCCCCCCCTCCCCCCTCAAATGTTCCCCTTACCCATGGCATTTCTATCCCAATCGTCCTCACCTTTCTCCCAAGGCCTGACAGCCTAGCCCCAATAATGCATCCAACAACAATCTCCATTGGGGACTGGATGCAGTCCCTGCAGTGGCCACTACTCCTGGTGGTGTGTGTGTGGGTGTTTGGAAGACCTATCTCAAGCCTCTTACCGTTGACTGCTAAATGGTTGTGGGGTGAACTGCCAGCACAGGTAGCCAGCTTGCTCTAAATTTTGCTCTGGGCCTAGAAATCATAACCTTCAGGTTCATTAAGAATACTTTCCACTGAGTCACATTTGGCTTTGTGGGCTGCTACAGTGGTGGTGCCCTTATCTTCCTCCTCTTCTCCTGCCTCCTTCTGCAAGACATCAAAGGAGGATTTGAACTGCTTATCTTGCTCCTCTTGCAGGTCCAATCCTTGATGCTGCACAACACTGTTGAAAATGTAGCACTTCAGACCATTCTGGAGCCTTTGGCTAGTGGGCTGTGATGGGCGTCTCCACTTTAGTCTGTAGTCCAGAGGTACATCTTCAACATGCCAATGGGCTGCATCCTATGACATGTAATGTTAATTAGATTTGCTAAGTCTACTTTGGAAATTGCTTATAGCCATCAGAAGCTCTCCGAGATTCTCATAGTTTCTGTGGCAATGTTGAATCATATACATAAATAACCAGACCTATCATCATATCCAGTGAGGGATGGTTTGGCTTGATGGGTTCTTATTTTGAGTGTGTATATGTCCTTGCTTATAAATTAATTAAGTCAAGGAAAGTTACTTAGTACCGGCAGTAATTTAAACAGAACGTTAACATTACAGTTTAACTGAAGAAGGAGCAGATGAATTTAATTGCTGAGCCATTAAAGGAAGTAGCTTGCTGGAAAACTGTAGTATCGAGCCATTAACTGCCACCTTACAACATGTGAACGTTGACTCCAAAGGTCTAGTTGCAACTTACAGCATTCTAATGAGATAAATCATTACACAGACTGTTATTCTCTTCTGGCATTTTACTGCCAGTCCGCGCTTATGCAGTAATTTACCGAAGAGTTTTCTCATCTTATTTTCGTTCTCCTTTCTGTTTGATTCTCCAAAAGCATTTCTGAGCTATGCTGACTAAAGCATTGCACAAATTATGTATATCTAGTAAGGTTAAGGGAAAGTCACCATAGATCCAGATGACCATAGACTGCATTCCCCTTTGGCGGGGGTGAGGGGGAGCTGACTGGTTATGATTTAACCTGAGAATCACCACATCTCAGGTGAGGGACAAGAATGTGATGGGGAGACTTCAGGAATAACTAGTACATCTAGTATTGCCTTTCCAAATGTCCATTCTCTCACAAGTTGATCTTTTTTGTTAATCTGACAGCATGTAAAAAGAGGTTGGTTTTGGTTATTAAGAGATTTAGAGGGTTAAATTCATGGTCACTTGTTCATCTGCATTGGAGATTTTCTATGTACGGATTTTTGTTTTTCATAATTTCTGCATGCAGGCAGCATTAACCACATTGCTCATTGGCTGCATGCATCAGCTGGGAGTGCAAAATTATTATGTATAGATTAATGTATAACTTTAAGTTTAATTTGCATTTGTGTGTTTAGAAAAGTAGAACATGGTTTTAGCTTGATTTAACTTCTTTTTGTGAGCTTGGTGCCAGGAAGTCTGGAGGAGCAGGTTCTCGGGATTTGTTTTTATTTATTTATTTATTTTTAAAAATTCAGAGTGCCCATTTTTTTTTTCCAATTAACAGGGCAATTTAGCGTGGCCAATCCACCTACCCCACACATCTTTGGGCTGTGAGGGTGACATGCACACAGACATGGGGAGAATGTGCAAACTCCACACGGACAGTGACCTTGGGCTGGGATTGAACCCGGGATCTCTGCGCCGTGAGGCAGCACTGCTAACCACTGAGACACCGTGCCGCCCATACATGCATTTTTAAGTGAGCTTTACAACTCTTGAAGTGACAAGGTGGCTTACAAAGGAATTAATACTTCACTGATTTGGGGGGGGCGGGAGGAATTCAAAGTAGAAAATATGCCCTGTTGCCTAATGTCAGGGGTCAGTGACACACAGACATGTGGAAAGGCAGAAAAGAAGTTCAGAGTGTGCACATCGGAGAGCGAAAACAACTTCTAAGCTCTCTGATAAGAAATACTGAAAAGCTGCTGGGAATTTAGTTTAGGGACCTCGTGTTCGCTCTGTTGAAGTGGTAGTGAGTTTAGAATGTGGTTTTGAGTGTCTCGGGAGCAATACTATCTGGAGAAAAAATATTGAGTGAATTTTCAGAAATATGCTGGAAGACAACCATTTGCAACTGGACCAGGCAAAGCAAGAAGTCTTGGGTGTTAAGACAGTGGTGAATCTTCACTGGGGTTTGTGTCTGCAAGGGTACCACTGGGATAAAGGGAATAGTGTGAATTTGAATCATATTCTTGCATTTGTATTCAGATCTTTCCAAGCTTTTCATCGAATTTAATAGCATTCATTTTTTCCTCTTGCTTAATGAATGTTTTATTCTTTGTGTCAAACATTCATCAGTAAACACTTGTGAATTTGTTCAGTAAATTTCCTCCATGGTTTCGAAAGAAAACAAAGTTAGGATCTATCAAGCCAGGTTTCATGCTGGGATCTGATCTGCCCATTATTAACATCAACTGGGATCATAACAAAGTGGGGGCTCTCGCAGGATCAAAAATCCTTGAATTTCAATGCGATGTGTGTATGCTTCAAGAAACATATGTGTCAAAGTAATGGACACAGGATTTTTGTGAAGTGTTTTACATTGGTTGGAACTCAGAAATGGCTTTTACTACGGCTAAGACTTTTTTTCTGGGAGCAGAAGATATAACAGTAGATTATTTTAAATCATTGACTGAAGATAAACTGAGAGAATTAGCAGATAATTTGAAGCTAGAAATAAAAGCAGGATTTTGGAAGGATGGTGTGATTAAAGCAATTACCCAGAATTTAAAATTAAAAAGAGAGAATCTTAAAACTGGCTTCTCGCATCCAGAGTTATCACATTCAGAGCAGCACAGTGGTTAGCACTGTTGCTTCACAGCGCCAGGGTCCCAGGTTCGATTCCTGGCTTGGGTCTGTCTGTGTGGAGTCTGCACGTTCTCCCCGTGTCTGCATGGGTTTCCTCCAGGTGCTTCGGTTTCCTTCCACGAGTCCCGCAAGACGTGCTGTTAGGTGAATTGGACATTCTGAATTCTCCCTCTGTGTACCCGAACAGGCGCCGGAATGTGGCGACTAGGGGCTTTTCACAGTGACTTCATTGCAGTGTTAATGTAAGCCTACCTGAGGCAATAAAGATTATTATTATAGCTAAAATTCAGTTAAGAATGAAAGAAATAGTGATAGGAAGAGATAGAGAAAAGAAGTTTGAACTCGGGGGGGGGGGAAAAAAAAAGAAAATGAAAACACTTAAATGGCAAAAGGGAGAAAAGAACTGAAAATGCAAAAGCATGAGCTTGAGTTTCAAAGAGAGAAAGAGATCAGACAGCATGACCTAGATAGAGAAAAGTTTGCAAAGGAAGAGAGGACAGACAGAGGATGATTCTGATTCCACTGAGGAATTTGATTTAACTAAAAATGTTGTTTGCTGTCTACATTTACAGAGGACGGAGGTGTACGATATTCCACCTCATTTTCAAATATAGTTGTGGAGTTGAAGTGGAAGCTGAATGTTACAATGTGTCTTATCAGGTACAGCTAAGGATTTGTAAACTAGTCAGTTGGAAGAGCAATCTGCAGACTATGAAGTGATCAAAAGATAAATACTCAAATCTTTTGAGCTTGTCCCTGAAAATGCTCAGTTAAAGGGCTCGATTTTCTGGCCAATTTGCGCATTTGCCCGAGCACAGCGAGGCTGGTGAGCAGTGGGACAGGCAGAATGAGAACCGCGCCAGGCGGCAACAGTTTGCGATGCAACTTGTCCACTCCCGCAGGCAAAATTGCGATCCTGCCGTAGCATGGCAAGGAACCAATAAGAACCACTTACGCCCTATTTCCATACAATTAATGGGAGCCAAACCATATCCAACAGCCTCCCATGATTGCGGGGCCTCCCCAACAAGTGGTCATGCTGGGGCCGATTAGCACTCCTTTTGAAAAATGTGAACCTGTTGGACAAGCCGAGGAGGTGAGCAGCTATATTTGTGCATGTTGCCCCTGTGCCAGGAAGGGATGGGGGGGGGCTGGGAGGGGGCAGCCAGGTGGTGTAGCCATGGGGGCTGAGGGTATCGGGGCTGGGAGTGGCTCTGCAGGGGTGGAGTCAGAAGTGCATGGGTCAGCCGTGCCCTCTCGTGGACCATGTGTTCCCATACTGCGGACAACCCCAGCCCCTGCCCGTCTGACCCATCAACCACCCATAGCTCCCATTGACCGCGGAGACCTTTAGCCTTGCGGCTGAAGGCTATTGCTAATAGAGAATTGGCAATCGTAGTTAAGTGAGCACTTCACACATCTCAAGTGGATCCCCCTGGGTGGGCGTGCAACATAGCATGTGGGGCTTATTGCCTAGCATCCCAATTGCACCTTGCTGCATGGACACTATGCTTGAACACTGCAGGAGGCAGCACCAGAGACGCAGCAGCCATCCTTCGATCACCCCACCGGATGGACCCCAGCCCAAGCACATGCCTGTGCCCGGGTCGGGTGGGCAACGTGTCTCGGGTGGGGATGCGGTGGAGGGGGGTGGGGGGGGGGGGGTCGAGGCATATCTGAGATGATGGGGCATGGGATTGGTGATTGGTGTTTGGTGGACAGCTAGCATCAAGGAACAAAGAGCCAGAGGCATCATAGTGGTTGTGGTGAGGGTATTTTAATGTCCTTCGTACAAGTGTGCACCACTGCCTACTATCCCGATGGTGCCACACCACTATACCCACCCTCCCTTATCCCCCCAATTCCCCACAATGCCCCCTCCCCTCCAATGCACACTCCTCTCCTTACTGGCCACCTCCCCCCCCCCCTCCTCCCCGTCAGTTCCACCAATGATCCTCGATGTGCTTGGCCGTCCTTGCTCTACCGCGACATCTATGCGTATCCCTAGGATGCGTATCAGAGGTGGAGGCAACCAGCTGCTAACCACATCCTGTGGCCTTTGATTCCCCCGGCAGGTATCCTCAAGGGGCTCTGGGGCCGGAGGGGACCAGCGTACTTGTCGGCGGCACATGCACAGCCATGCCACACTGTTCCGGGTGCTGGCTGCGAGACGCGGCCTCACGTGATGGAACTCAGGGGTACTGGTGGCCACCCTTGACAGCCCACAGGATGGGTCTGGTTGGTACCTGAAGGGCCCTGGGAGTCATCTTGGGTCGGAGGGTCAACTGGATTGAGTCCTGTCTGCCCCAGTGCCATCTGGCTCTGCCAGCCCTGGCGGCTCCCGAATGTTTGCACCATGGTGCCGATGCCCTCAGCTTTGCTCCTCAGAGATTGGACCATGCTCTGCTGCGCCTCGGCCTTTCGCATCTGAGATTGGGACATGTCCCGCAGAACCTCATCAAGGTCAAAATGGTACTGGGTCACGTCCCCCATCGAGTCGGACAGTTTACCAAAGCCCTCAGCCAGAGCCATCACTGACTGCATAACGCCTTAGACACATTTACTCATGCTGCCGACGTTGTGCACCAGGCAGTGTTGGCCACACATTGCATGAGTCATCTCCTGTGCCCGTAGCCTCTGGGAGTCCTGCAATCGGCTATGGACCTGCTGGAGTGTCACTGACATCTTCATCCGGATACCCAGCTGCTTCCTAATGTCTCCATTAGCTCCGGGTAACCCACTTCAGCCTCAGGTTGGGTCCCAGCTAGGTCCTGGGATCCAGCAGCTTCCAACTGCAGTCTCACCTGGGTGTTCCTACCTTCGCCTGATGTACATCAGCAACTGTGTGGTGCTACCAGATTGTGCCCCAGGTGCCTGTCCACTAACATTTCTCACAGATTTGCCCATCTCTACAGTGGTAGAGGGTGGGGATCACAGCTTTGACGTATCGATAGTGGCATCCTCGGAGCTCTCCTCCGAGGTGGTCTCATGGGAGGCTGGAGAGGGGGACCACTCCGGATGGGCCGGCACTGTCAACTGGAGGAGCCGCGGGACAATGAACATGCGGCCAGTGGGAGGGATGGGTCCTGCAGTATGGCACTAACAACTCATGTGTGACAGGTCCTCCAGGTGGGGCCCTGTGGATCCTCACCTTGTTGGCATGTGCCAATCTCCGCATTGGTGACCACTCTGTCCCTGGCCATCCCCTTTCCTCGACAGCCTGTTCCTTGAAGATGTCTGCCACCCTCCCGCCAGTCTGGGCCCTCTCCCAACAATTGTGGGAAGGCATCATTAGCCACACGTGCAGCGAACATTGGTGGTGGGTGAATGATGGTGGGGGTGCGGTGGTGTGAAGGAAAGGTCGGGTGAAGCGAGGGAGTGAAGGGAGGTGGTTTGGGGGCAAATGGAGGATTGGGGGGGCTAGTCATGTGGGGGGGTCACCTCAGCTGTGCTGCCCGGTGAAGGTCGTTGACTTTGCAACACTGGAGGCCAGTCCTCATGGTCATGCTTCCTGAGCTGATAGCCACTGCCACTTCATCCCAGGCAGCACTGGCTCACTCTCCAGGACCCTCGGGAGAACCGGACATCCCTCCTGGCCTCCACTACATCGAGATGCATGCCCAGGTCCGCATCTCCAAACCTTGGTGCCGGTTCTCTCAGCACCATGGCTGTGAACTGAGTGGGGTTGGTTGTGCAAGTGCTGTTTAAGTTCTGCTCGACATTGTCCGCCGGGGTGCTGGCGAGCATGGTCCTGGCGAATCGGCTGGAGGGCCTTCATTTATGGCATGAAACACGTGGGGCCTTGTTTAGTGGACCATCTAACAATGAACTGTATTGTCGGCCTCGCTGGGCAGAGCGGCAAGAATCTTGTGACACTTCCTGCTTTTTAGTATCTTTAGAAATCTCTCCAGAGTATCTCTCCCAAAGTTTAGGATCATAAGAAAGAAATCGGAAATTGTAGAATTTGTAAGAGATATAGAAATTCTGTGAATAAATGGTTTCAATCCTTGACTTTAGAAAAAACTTTTGAGAACATGAGGGAAACCATAATCATGAAGAATTCTGAAATAGAATTGCAGTAACCATTAAGACTTATTTAGGTATGCATCAAGTATCAAAAATCTGAGAACCAGCAGTTTTGGCTTAGACCTATGGGCCGGGATTCTCCATTGTCCCACGCCGATATCGTAATCGGGGGCAGTGCCGTTTTGACGCGGTTTTCTTTGCTCTGCCCCCTCCGAAATGGTTTCATTGTGTCGCTCTCCACACGCTGTTGAAATGCCGAGGTGTGTCATCGGAACGCACTCCCGTGTCACTCCACCCCCCGATGGGTCGAGTTCCCGACCACGCGATTGATGTGTGGTCTGAGCGGTTGCGAACCCGGCGTGTCAGCTATGGACTCTGTCCAGCACCGCCACACTTGGCCGGATCCATACCGCTGGCCGGGGGGACTTCTGCGAAGTCTGGGGGGAGTGGTGGGGGTGGCCATGGGGGTCATATTTGGCGGGTCCGGTCTGTGCACGGCTGGCGCCATATTGTACGATGCGACCGTTGCTGGTTTTGGCGCGGGATCCGGGAGTTTCACCCGGCGCCGCTGCTAGGCCCTCATCAATCCCGGAATGAGAGAGGGTTCGCCGCTGATTTTGGCATTGTAAAACGCCCGCGGATTCTCCATTTCAGCTGTCACATAGCCGCTGAAATGGAGAATCCAGCCCATGATATCTCACATTGACTGCTACATTTGGGGGAAAGGTCACATGGGAATCAACAGAGAAACTGGAGGATTAGAAAGTCTGGTGATAGCAAAGATACTAGTTCTTCTATAAATAGAAAGGCATCAACGTAATTGAAGAGATAGGCTAGAACCTAAAAGTGATGTGAAGAAAATGGCCATTGCAATAAAACTGGACATCATGAAGCTAATTGTTGAAAATGATTTGGCAGATCTACTGCAGTCATAGGAAGGTTGTATCAGAAAAAGAAATGGGTATCAAAATCATAGCAATAGTACAGGTGAAATGTGTTCCTTCAGAGCCAATTAGAATGGGAGATATGGCTCAAGATTGTCAAAAGAATTGCCTTTTAATTAATACTGAAGAGAGTCAGGCTACTGGAGGTCGTCTTGGATGTTTTATCTCATAGGGAGGAGAATTCTCTTACTCTAAGAAATAAGTAACAAATTAAAATGTTGAGAGATACTGGGACAGATCAGTCACTGGTATTCCTTTGGAGCCATGTTTTTTCAGCTTGACGCGTCTGATGCTCGAGTGTACATGGATATCCAGGAGGAAGGAACCTCAGAAAGTGAGACTGAAACTCTAGAGGTGGATTTTTTGGGGAGATAATTCTTAAGGTGACTTCTTCAAGCATGGAGAATGGAAGCCCTTCTGAGAAAGATGGAGTTTTCAGTGAAACGAGTTGGTTCAGAGTCCAACAAGCTTCTGGGTGGGTTGTTGAGAAATCCATGGAATGTGCTTTGGTCGCAACTGTCATTTACTTGGAGTGTGGTTTGTCTGACCACAGTTCACCAGTTAGTTCACATGTACTGGATACTTACCCTGAATATTAGAGTTTAAGATCGATATAGCAAATTGATTTATCTTTCTGAATTTGTATTTGTCTGCAAACACATCATAGAATCTCTATAGTGAAGAGAGAGGCTATTTGGCCCATTGAATCTGCGTTAAAAAAAAATAAAATAAAAGAATAATCGTTTATTGTCAGAAGTAGGTTTCAATGAAGTTACTGTGAAAAGCTCCTAGTCACCACATTCCAGCACCTGTTCAGGGATCAACCCTCTGAAAGAGCACGCTCTCGAGGCCCATTTCTTTGTCCTATCTCGTAACTTAACTGTACATACCCAATTGAACCCTGTTGCACGTTTTACTTGAGTGTAATTCGCGTTTATTGGAGTGTATTAACACGCCTCCGTTTAAAGGCCGTGTGCTTAACACTGCTAGGCTCTATGTATGTATTTTCAGCTCGGGAGTCGCCAGTTGCCGTATCTAGACAACTCACAAATATTCCAAGGTCAGGTTCAAAGTAATAAAACGATACACCGATTAGTAAGTTCCAAACGATCAATATTTATTATACAAATATAATAAATACGCATGCACACGCTAAGGGACTAAGCTACAACTAAACTAAGCGATCAGAATACTTAACTAAACAGGAACAGGCAAGGTCAGGGAGCGAGGCCTTCGTTCCGATCTTGGTCTGCAACCTTCAGAGAGTGTGCTGGTCGCTGGGGGTCTGGTGGGCCTGGTTCGCGTAGCGAGCGTCGTATTGGCACTTACGGTTCGGCGGCTGGTGCTCAACGGCTGGAGTCAGGATACAGGTTGAAGTTCTTGGTCAAAGCCGGAGCACGAAAACAACAGACAGGACCATGTGTGGGGTCTATCTTTTATAGGACCCCAATGTCCGTGCCTCTTTTGGGGTGGGCTTTACCTTCAGGTATCGATTGGACCGAATTCTAATCGATATCTTTTGAATTCCCCCCCAATGTGAGGGTCTCTTCTTGATGGAGGGGGCGGTTTCTCTAGTGGATACTTCTGGTGCCGCTCTGTCTGGACATCCACTTAAAGTATCTATTCAAACCTGAATGTTGCCATTGTGTGTGCCCAGATCTGGATTGCCTCATTAATATGCAAAGCGTTTTGCCATTAACACCTTTGGTTTGAGATCTTCCACCTGGCCAGAAACTAGTTTTGCTGCTTGCAAAATGCTAATCAGTCTTTGCAGACTGCTGTCTTGGCTAAACTGCTTTTCCCTGCAGTCTTAGCAATTCTCCATCTTGTCAGTCCAGTGTCCATTTTAGGTGGCTACAGTGGCTACAACCCTGGCGCTATGAGGCGACAGTGCCATGTGCTGCCTACGGTGCTGGGGTGAAGGAATAGTTAATAGTTGAATCATTTTCTGATGTTTGTTTTGAGATCTTTCCAACCTTTTCATCTGGTGTAATATACTTTTTTCTTGTTTAATAAATGTTTTATTCTTTGTGTTCAAAGTTTTGTCGCAGACTCTTGTAAATTTGATCAGCAGCTTACCTTCATGTTTTCTAAAAGAAATGTTAGGATCTATCAAACCAAGTTTCACTCTGGAATCTAATCTGTCCAGCTGGGATCATTGAAATGATTTGCCACCAAATGCTATCAGGAGAAATGTCAGATATTCTCAAGGGGCTGGAAGATCACCAACACACAGTGAGAAGGCAGTGGAAACAGACAGCAATGGAGATTAATGCCAAGACAAGAAACAAGCATCAAGGACATGGATGCAGCATTACAAGAAGCTCAATGATCTCACAATATCCTGTAAACTGCATGACCAGTAAGAGCCAATACTCAAATCACCAAACTTCCATCACCCATTGAGGGGCTGGTTTAGCACAGGGCTACATCGCTGGCTTTGAAAGCAGACCAAGGCAGGCCAGCAGCAAAAAAAGTCAATTCCCGTACCAGCCTCCTCGAACAGGCACCGGAATGTGGCAACTCGGGGCTTTTCGCAGTAACTTTATTTGAAGCCTACTTGTGACAACAAGCGATTTTTATTTTCATTTTTTCACCTACCAACAACTTCAATCAGGATACATAAAACACATTGCTATCTTCATCTCACATTCACAGTTAGCCCTGTTGCAAGCCTCCCACCCAGACTACACAGCTTGAGCACACAGCCAACCCTGACAGCTACATCACACAAACACACTGCACCACACTCGTTAACACCCTTCCCTCTCCCTTGCAGCACAAAGTGGAGCAGATCCAGAGGCAGCAAAAACTAACAGGATGGGGAGAGACAATCCTTCATGCTCCATTCCCCACGAAGGAAATGGTGCCCTCCCTTATTGAAAGTGTCATTGCTGAGGCCATGGCCAGTGGTGAGAGTGAAACCATTGAGGATCATAAAATCCTTAAACTTAATCCTTTGTCTCACATCTGACTTCCCCCACATCCCACCTCCCCCATATCCCACCATCTCTTCTGACCCCCAAGCTGCATATGGTGCAAGCATGCACTTCTTACTTGCCCCCTCTCCCACCAGAACCTTGCCATTGTATAACTTTCCTTTCAAGCAGTGGAAGCTGAGCGAGAGGAACGATGATGAAGATGCACATCGCTTAATTTTGAACTACCAGCTCAGATATTAATGCTACATCTATCTTCAAGGATAACATTAAGACAAAGACCTACAGGTAGTGAGTGAGTGAGTATACTGCATTGCAGCGAGGGAAGGAGCAAGGATAGCAGAGGTTCCGGCTCACCTTCGAATGACGTCGCAGATAAGTTCCTGTGCAGAAGACGCAGATGAGGACTTCAGTCGGCCAGGCTACAGAAGCAGGCTGTTAGGTATACACAATGGAATGCTTGGTGCATTTTGAAGCCTGTCAGTAAGTCGGTATTGAATGTCAAGGAGCATGGAAGAATCTGGCATCAACTCAGCATTGGGCTTTGTGTAAGGCTTGAAGATCATCCTTTTCAGCAAGGGTGTCGGTCAACTCCATCAACACATCTGTGGACCCAACCATCAGCCTAAATTGCAGAACAAGTAGCTTCCATCAAACGTCTCACGACTGCAGTGGAAGTTCAGGCAGCTGTCGTCATCACTGTGGACTCCACTATTTAAAGAAGTTCAACAATCTGTCCCCAAATAGATTTTCGGATTTCTGAGGTGTTTACTCAGGAGAGCAGCGGTGGCTCTGTGAAGCTCAAGCCTGGTGGCCTCCCTCAGGATGACACCATTCAACCACTGCCACCTCTGCTCGTGTCCTTGATTTTGCCTTAGTCAGTTAGCCCAGCCCCATCATACTTCATGTTACAGCATATCTCTCATAGTATGCATGCTGTGCGCGTGTTGTGGGTGCCATGCTGTCAGTGGAAAGCCCTTGTCATCCAGTAGCCAACATTTGAGTTGCTATTATGACTGACATACAGCTGGGACGCGGACGGCTACAGAATGAAGGCATCATAACTGCTGCAAGGATACAGAACATGATGCAATATCTCTGGTCACACACAAGTTTTATGCCGAGGCAACACTTTAGGTTCTAGTATATGGCAGAGAAGATATGTGACACACAGCAATGGACTGTGCAAGCATTCAATTCCACACTGCAGCATGTGGAAGCATTTCGGACTTGCATGAAGGAATGAAATGAAGCTTAGTCTCTTTGAATAAAGAACTTCGGTGTCCTCCCTTACACAACAGTGGACGGCAAACCGCGAGCATTGCAAATATCTCCAGCACCAGACTGGCAGGAGTCAGAAACATAAAACATTTCACCAGGACCACCTTACCAGACACTGTCAATGCCGCCTTTCTCTTGCTCTAAGGTTGGAGTTGTGGCGGCTGCAGTTGGAAGATCTTAGTGAGGATTTCATTATTGAAGCGCAGGTGTCTGAAACATCGATCACCGCAGAGGTTCAGCTGAGAGAATTGCTACTTGAACACCCCCTGCCGCTATGGCTTCCTTCTTTCATCCACCTCTTCCCTTTTCTGGCAACTTGTCCTGCTCTGTGTGGTCTCTGCAAATTTTCCCAATCATGCGTGATTCCAAGAGGAAAGTCTACAGGTGTACCCGCGTCCAGGTGCAACTGGATTAAGCAGAAGGCTTGAAGTCAGTAAAAAGACCGCGGCCAGGATTTTCCGGCCTACTCCACGGTGAGCTTTCCGGCGGTGAAGGCAGGTCGCCATTGACCGGCGGGTTCCCTGACGGGATGACTGGCAGGCCATTGCATTCGGCAGAACCGGAAGATATCACTCGCGGCCAATAGAAAGCCACCTTCGCCACCAGAAACCCATCAGGGAGGGACCAAAAAATCCTGGCGTGTGTGTGCAGCATTGTTTACAAATAAGTATCAAGAACAGTTGCATTTTGTCTTATTTTGGCGTTTTTTCAAAACCATAATAATAATCGCTTATTGTCACAAGTAGGCTTCAATTAAGTTACTGTGAAATACCCCTAGTCGCCACATTCCGGCACCTGTTTGGGGAGGCTAGTACGGGAATTGAACCCGCGCTGCTGGTATTGTTCTGCATTGCAAGCCAGCTATTTAGCCCACTGTGCTAAACCAGCCCCAACCATGGAAGGTCTTCTGAATTTTCGTTCATCCCCCGACAGGAGACAAGCCTAGAATTAATTCTCAGGTTCTGGGTAGACCCTAGTTGTCCTGAGAAGCTGTTGGTGGGCTTCTTAAACTAGTTTTCTATACCTGGCTTGGTGCGTTAAGCATCACAAGCAGTCCAGACTGTGTTTGAAATAAGTAGCCGGGTGGAAACATATTCTTCCTTTTTCTAATGAAATAAAAAGTTCACACTGTTGAGGTGGAATTCTCTAAATAACAGATAATCAAAGTTGGTTTTAGCCTTCTTCCATCAACAACATATTTGTTCTTTTTCACAGGAAAACTGAACACCCATTGTTTACCGCATTCAAGCAAAAAGCAAGTCAAAGAAGTATAATTGTCAGAAGTCATCGGCATGACATTTTCTAAATATCTGTAAAGGCGTGATATGCAAGGATATGGGGAGGGCAGGGGAGTGGCAGTCTGTGGATTAGATTAGTTATTAAGAGAGCCAGCATCATTTTCACAATGGTCCAAATGGTCTTCTTTGGGCCTGTAACGATCCTATAATTTCATGACAAAGTTGGGAATATCCAGATAAGAATGGATGTTGTTACATTCCTATGGTTCTGCCAATAAACAAGCCGGACAGAGCATTCAGTATAAAAACTGACAAGTCATGCTACAGTTGTATAGAACTCTGGTAAAGCCGCAATTGGAATATTGCTTACAATTCTGGTCGCCACACTACCAGAAGGATGTGGAGGCTTTGAAGAGGGTGCAGAGGAGGTTTACCAGGATGTTGCCTGGTCTGGAGGGTGTTAGCTATATGGAGAGGCTGAATAGACTTGGACTGTTTTGATTTGAATGACTGAGGTTGAGGGGCGACCTGATAGAGGTCTACAAGATTATGGCGGGCATGGATAGAGTGGATGGGCAGGCACTCTTTCCCAGGGTGGAGGGGTCAGTCACTAGGGGGCATAGGTTTAAGGTCTGTGGGGCAAAGCTTAGAGGAGATGAGCAAGGCAGGGTTTTATACAGAGAGTGGAGAGTGCCTGGAACGCGCTGCCAGGGAAGGTTGTGGAAGCAGATACCATAAGACCATAAGACATAGGAGCAGAATTAGGCCACTTGGCCCATCAAGCCTGCTCCGCCATTCAATCATGGCTGATGTTAACGGCGTTCAAAAGGCAGGTTGACTAATGCATGGATAGGATAGGTATAGAAGGATACGGCACTAGGAAGTGCTGAAGGTTTTGGCCAAGGGTGGTATCATGACCAGTACAGGCTTGAAGGGCCAAAAGGCCTGTTTCTGTGCTGCATCGTTCTTTGTATTGGGGCAATTAGGAATCACTGTTATATGTTCTTGTAGTTGTCCAAGGAAAAGGATCTGAGGCAGCATAGTGGCGCAGTGTTAGCACTACATTCTCACAGCACCGAGGTCCCAGGTTCGATCCCAGCCTTGGTTCACTGTCCGTGTGGAGTTTGCACATTCGGCCCGTGTTTGCGTGGGTTTCACCCCCACAACCCAAAGATGTGCAGACTAGGTGGATTGGATATGCTAAATTGCCCCTGAATTGGAAAAAATGAATTGGGTACTCTAAGTTAAAAAAAAAGAAAAAGTTCAGAGTATAAACAGTAACAATTTATTGTATAAAACATAACTATGCACAAATATCTTTGCAACAATATTGGCCCAGGTTTGTAGCTGTCATGATGGAAGAATGGTCAGATTTTACCATCATTATACCATCAAACTGTGAACATACAGAAATGAGAAAATAGCAGCAAGTAAATCCTTGCGCCTCCACATGGTGTAATATTGAAATCTTTGCAGATAACAATTTTTAAAAATCACTGAACTGGCACGAATTTCCCCTTTTATGCCCTAATATTACTTCCAAAATCCCTTGTTAATGAGGTGCAACTGGATTTGTTGCAGTGTATTAAATTGTAATTGTTGCTGAACAACATCTTTGACTCTGGAAGGCTTAATTTTTTATTTATTTAATGCCAAGTTTTTCCATTATGGTAAAAAATTCCTATTTTTAAAAAAAGCAATATTTATTTTTAAACTTTGTTTATGATATTTCAGTTTTTAATGCATATAACCTCTTCCATGTTTCACTCACTAACATTTAATTGAGAAATTAAAGCTAATCAGTGCATTTTACTTCCTCATTTGCTGCCTATGAGAATTCTTCAATGTGATTGGCTACATATCCTGTTTGATGCCATCTCTATTGCTGAGATTCCCTTGACTTGATGCCTGATTCAAATTACATTGGGAAAGGTAAAATCTTTCACAGAAGATCGCTAGATGTTTGTGAGCATCTTTCTTCAAGAACATGAGTAGTCACTACTGACTACTAAATCCAGGGTATAATTGATTTGCTTTCAAAGTCCCACAACTTATATAAGCAACAAATAAATCCTAGATGCACTCTCTAAAGGTTCACCTATGTGTGTGATAGATTGTACTGTTACCATTGGGAAAGCTGATTGTGAACTTAAACATTTGTGTTACAGAGGAGGCAAACAGGTCCTCGGTGTCCAGGCTTCCTGTGTGTGACTTTGGAGCAGGGTTAAAGGCTGTATCATGTCAACATTCCCTGCAGGGACCGAGGTGCCCGAGGAATACTGAGCAGGGGATTCAATCAGCCCTGGGGCCACTATTCAGAACAAAATGCAAAATTCTCGGAGAGACTTGGAGGCGGAGCAGGGGCTGAAGACATCTGGAGGTTGGGCCTGAGCCTGGACCACGGGCTGGAGGAGAAGGAGGAACTACAAACTTTGTGGTCAGTGCAGTGTAGTAATATCACAGTAAGAAGTCTTACAACACCAGTTAAAGTCCAATAGGTTTGTTTCAAATCACTAGCTATGAGAGCACTGCTCCTTCCTCAGGTGAAGAAAAGATATGCTCCAAAAACATTTATATAGACAAAATCAAAGATGCAAAATAATGTTTTGAATGCAAGCATTTGCAGGTAATTAAGTCTTTACAGATCCAGAGATAGGGGTAACCCTGGGTTAGAGAGGTGTGAATTGTCTCAAGCCAGGACAGTTGGTAGGATTTCACAAGCCCAGGCCAGATGGTGGGCGATGAATGTAATGCGCCATGAATTCAAGGTCTCGGTTGAGGCTGTACTTAAGTGAGCAGAACTTGGCTATAAGTTTCTGCTCGGCGATTTTGCGTTGTCGTACGTCCTGAAGGCTGAGCTTACCCGAAGATCAGAGGCTGAATGCCCTTGACTGCTGAAGTGTTCCCCGACTGGAAGGGAACATTCCTGCGTGGCGATTATCGCGCGATGCCTGTTCATCCCTGGACGCAGCGTCTGCATGGTCTCGCCAATGTACCACACTTCAGGACATCCTTTCCTGCAGTGTATGAGGTAGCCAGCGTTGGCCAAGTCGCACGGGTATGTACCGCGTACCTGCTGGGTGGTGCTCTCACGTGTAATGGTGGTACCCATGTCGATGATCTGGCACGTCTTGCAGAGATTGCTATGGCAGGGTTGTGTGGTGTTGTGGTCACTGTTCTGAAGGCTGGGTAGTTTGCTGCAAACAATGGTTTGTTTGAGGCTGCGGCGTTGTTTGAAGGCAAGTAGTGGGGGTGTGGGGATGACCTTGGAAAGATATTCATCTTCATCGATCACGTGTTGAAGGCTGCAAAGAAGATGTCATAGTTTCTCCGCTCCAGGGAAGTACTGGACGACGAAGGGTACTCTGTCGGCTGTGTCCCGTGTTTGTCTTCTGAGGAGGTCGGTGCGGTTTTTTGCTGTGGCGTGTTGGAACTCGATGAGTCGAGCGCCATATCCTGTTTGTACGAGGCACTCTACCTAAGCCCATACCTCCACCGTATCCCTGCACCTCCACCCTTTCCCCATAACCCCACCAAACCATTTTTGGACACTAAGGGCAATTTAGCATAGTCAATCCACCTAACCTGCACATCTTTGGACTGTGGGAGGAAATCAGAGCACCGGGAGGAAACACAAGCAGACACGGGGAGAACGTGCAGACTCCACAAAAACAGTGACTCAAGCCAGGAATCGAACCTGGGACCCTGGAGCTGTGAAGCAACTGTGCTAACCACTGTGCTACTGTGCTGCCCAATGTTCTAAGAACATTGATTCAAAGAACACGATCAGTAAATTCAGTGATGTGTTCACTGATTTAGTGCACTACCATTCACTAACGAGATACAATTTAAAGACGATGCATCATTTAAAGTGCCGATACTAAGTGAAATTGCTGAAGATGGAGATCTGCATGCCATTCTCATTTCCACAGTACCACCTGTATCAGAAAAGAAACACAAGTTATCAAGAAGATAGAAGAACCTACAATTGGGTAAATTCCATGGTATGTGAAACAAAAAAATGGTGATGCTCGTATAGGCACGAATCCCAAAGATCTTAATGTAAAACAATTACAGAAAGCAACGGACAGCCAATTTGATCCATATCTCACAAAATCATGTTACAAAGCATTGCCATTGTCACATGGTAGCTCGCCAGCAGTGTTCGTCATGAACAGAAGGTTGCGTACCATACTCCCGTACTTGGAAAAGAAGGAGGACAATGCAGTGGTATTGCAAGAAATGCAGAATTTTAAAGCAAAAAAAAAGTTGTTCTGAGAGTGTGTCTGGAACTTTACCATCTCTGAGTAGTGATGACATTGTGAGAATAGAAGATTCAGCAAGTTGGTAGAGAAAAGCCATTGTACTTGAAGAAGTAGCACCTCGTTCCCACAATGTACAGACAGACTGGTTGTTAAACCAGTTAAAAAAATTTTAAATAAAAAATTAATACTGTTATTGTCCCAGGCTAATGATATTACATTTAAATATACTGATGGAAATGTATTAAAAGGAAAGGAGATGCTGTAATGTAATGGTTGTGTTGTAATTCACCAACTGACCACTAGGAGTCTCATTAGTATATAAGGGAATGTTAGAGTCAGGTGACCTCAGACTGACATGGAAGCTGGGAGAGAGGTTGTTTGTGCATGATCATACTGCTATTCATCTGTTGATTTGTGCATATTTGATCCAAAGTTAATGTTAATAAATTGTTTATAGCTTTAGCGACAAATGTTCTTGTAATATATATCAGGGAATCCTAGTGGTTGTATGGCTGAGAGTGAGGAATACTGAGCTTCCCAATTGTACACTGAGAATGCCCTGGAATCTCGTCCCCTCCCACTGACCACAAGGGGGACCAATCCCACAGACCCGTGGCTGTATTCTCCTTTTGCCAACATTCCCTCCCTGCCAGCCAACTAGGTTGTGAATCCAGTTGAGTGCTGGAAAGAGTCCAAAATGCTTTATTTAAATTAAGTCACGCTGTTCAGAACAGAAAGTCCTAAAAGTCCAAGTAATGCCGTTTGTAGCCTGGTACTGGATTCCTGCATGGATTCTTCCTGCACCCAATAAAAATCGAGGCTATAATTTCCCAGATATTCAGTACTATAAGGTATGAGCGAGGTGTTAAATAGCACTCATGGGGGTAATATGTTTTGAACAAGATTAATGCCAAGAAATACAGATGAAAATAATTCAAGCACAAGTTGCTAATTTATGCTTGTCTAATGGTTTGTAAAAGGCACGTGGAGACAAAATTGTGCAGAAATGCCCCCAAGAAAAAACATCTATTTAACTGTCGTACCATCATAACAATGTGTAAAACACTGCTGTCAAATTTAAATCGATCTTTTGAAAATTATATGTAGGATAAGCGAGAATACAAATGCGAGGGATTAAATTCTCCGTTTCGCGACACCGGAAATGGGCGTCCAGCCAAAATCGAGTTCTGCATCTGGTGCCGATTCGGGTGCCACGCTCCGGCTCCTCCCTGGTGGAAAAATTAGGTTTGCGTCCCTCGCTGGTGGGAGGCATGCAAAACTGGCATCTACATACATTTACATGCAGTTGGTGAGTTTGACCCACTATGCTCCATGCCTCCTCGATGCTCCACCTCTTTCAGACAGAAGTCACGCAGGTGTGATTTACTACAGGTATTTACAAATGGGGACTGGGCACCATGGCTGCTGAGGAGGTGAGAGAAGGCAATAAAAGTTTGAAAAACTGTTTAAAATTGTACCACTTGCTGGAGGGTGGCTGCCAGGGCCAGGGGGAGTAGCGGGAAGCAACTTGATGGCAGCTCTGTGGATTCAGGATGTCTCCTTTGGGATTGAGGTGGCCTGGCCCGGGCTACCATTGCTGCAACATTTGTTTTAACTGCACCATTTTGTACAAGTCACAGGCCCCTGGCTGCCCACTCTGCTGACTGCTCACTGTGTCTTGTAAATGTTCACAGAGCCCCTGGTCACTTGGGAGTCTACCCAGGTCACACCTCTAGAAACCCTCAGACCCTAGCTGACCCATCATGGAGGTATGACATGACCAAGCTCGATCAGTGGCCCACCAGGTGCTGCCACTCCTCAGTGCGCTCATCAGACGTGCAATCGCAGTGCAGGGGAAGCAGGGGAATAGCAAAGCTTACCCCAAACATGCACTGTGGCCTTTATCGCCCTTCTCATCCCTCTCAGGGCAGAGGCCTCACCAGTGACATTATCAGAGAGTCCACTCCGCAGGACCACCGGCTGTCTCCGAACCCTGCCTGCCCACTGCACCCCTGCTCCCATCCATCCTGCCCCCGGACAGGCTATGATATCCTAAGTGTCACACACAGGACCCACATCACACTACAACTGCGCTTCAAGCAGACACCTACTCCCCTCACTCACCCCCATCTGTAGGACTTAGAACATAGAACATAGAACAGTACAGCACAGAACAGGCCCTTCGGCCCTCGATGTTGTGCCGAACAATGATCACCCTACTTAAACCCACGTAACCCGTATACCCGTAACCCAACAATCCCCCCATTAACCTTACACTATGGGCAATTTAGCATGGCCAATCCACCTAACCCGCACATCTTTGGACTGTGGGAGGAAACCGGAGTACCCGGACGAAACCCACGCACACACGGGGAGGATGTACAGACTCCGCACAGGCAGTGACCCAAGCCGGAATCGAACCTGGGACCCTGGAGCTGTGAAGCGATTGTGCTATCCACAATGCTACCGTGCTGCCCTTATGCCCATATGCATATAATCTGTTTCCTGCACAAAATCCAAGCTGACCAGACTTGTAATCATCTTTGTGGGGTTACGGGCAGCACGGTGGCGCAGTGGTTAGCATTGCTGCCTCACGGCGCCGAGGTCCCGGCTCTGGGTCACTGTCCGTGTGGAGTTTGCACATTCTCCCCGTGTTTGCGTGGGTTTCGCCCCCACAACCCAAAAAAGATGTGCAGGCTAGGTGGATTGGCTACGCTAAATTGCCCCTTATTAGAAAAAAATGAATTGGGTACTCTAAATTTTTTTTTTTAAATCTTTGTGGGGTTACCATTAAAACAAAAGGGCTTCTGATTATCCACAAGAATAATTTAACTTTTGGAGGAGACAGGGTCAAGCCTTGCACTGTTCAGCTACATTGGGCTGCACAATCCTATAAGAGTATCACAAGAAGCTGACACCATGCTCGAATTTTTCAGCTGCTAACTCTGTACCACAAGCTTATTTATTGTGCTGCATTGGGTTGGCAAATCTTTATCTCCTTGTTGCTTCCAGACGTTAACATTTCTGACAGCTTAAGCAGTGTACTGTGGTGTGCAGTATCTTAGCAACTACAATCCCTACCCCAGTGCTTGACTTTCATGGTTGAGCTCATTTTGTCCACACAGAAACAAACAGCTTCCCTTTTCTCTATTTGATTTGACCACTTATCCATTTTAAAATATTCTAACAGTCTCCAGGCCATGATACTCCCCACCAACCAACCACTGTCACTGGTGAGGCCTCTGCCCTGAGAGGGACGAGAAGGGCGATAAAGGCCACAGTGCATGTTTGGGGTGAACTCTGCTATTCCACTGCACTGCGATTGCGCGTCTGATGAACCAACCACCCCCCCCAATTGCCACCTTGGCCCTACAGTCTCTCCTCCTGGCTACGGTTTGCACTCCTAAACATTAATCACCCTCCTCACTGTGATCACTCCCCCAGACCATAAGGCCCCCTCCTCACAACTACATCCAACTGTGATCTGTAATGCCTCCTTACCAAGTCTCTGATACCCAACTATCTCCTTGGTGCAAAAGGCATTTCTGCCTAACAGGCTGCCGGCTCGCAAGCACACAGTAAAAATATGAAAGACAGGATCCCCGAGAAATTCATACTTTTGGGGAGCTTTTTATCCACCAAATTTCTCCCCCGCTCTAACTGGGTCTCCGGTAAATATTGGAGCATTGGTTTATGATGTTTGCAGAGCGATGTCTGTGGAAATGCCAGTTTCTGAATAAATCTATGTGTGGACAAATCATGCTCATTAATTTTGATACATATCGTCAGTGTTGGCTGGGTGGTAGCATTATAGTTTCAAAGATTGAAGGTCGTGGACTTGAGTTTTACTCCAGACACTTAAACACATAATCCAGGTTGAAAATGTACTATTGAACAAGAAGAGGGTTACACTCTGGTAGGTCCTGGGAGGGATTCTCCATTGCCCGACGCCAATATCATAATCGGCGAATACAGTTCTGTAGAAGGGTCAGAAGGACTCAAAATCTTAACTCTGTTTCTCTATTCCCTTGGTGGAGAGGTTAATGCCCGGAGGGCACAGATTTAATAAGGGGCAGGAGGTTTAGAGGGGTTGTGAGGAAAAATGTGTTTACCCAGAAGGTGGTGAGAGTTTGTAATTCACTGCCTGAAAGGCTGGTGAAAGCAGAGGCGCTCATTCCATTTAATAACTATTTAGATGTGCACTTGCATTTCCAGGACATACAAAGCTATGGACCAAGGGCGCGATTCTCCACCCCCGATGACGGGTCGGAGAATAGCGGGAGGGCCTTCCCGACATTTTTACCGACCTCCCGCTATTCTCCGCCCCTCCCCACGGCCGCCCCACGACACGAATCGCTGCTCGCCGTTTTTTACGGCGAGCAGCGATTCTCCCCTAGCCGATGGGCCGATTTCCCAGGCCTTTACGGCCGTTTTCACGAACTCCAACACAGCTGCTCTCACAGTTCGTGAAAACGGCCGCAAAGTGCAGTTCTGGAGAACTATGCCACAGATTGGCACGGCCGCACCACGGCCGTGCCAAGGGTGGCATGGGCCTGCGATCGGAGGTCACCGATCGCGGGCAGCGGGTCCGAACCCCGCGCACTCTTTGTTACTCCGCCGCCCCGCTGGATCAGTCGGGGCGGCTGAGGGGCATAACGGCCCACGCATATGCGTGATGACGTCATCCACGCATGCGCGGATTGGAGCCGTCCAATCCGCGCATGTGTGGCTGACGTCATCGTTTGCGTCAGCCGCCGTTAACCTTGGCGTGCGGGCTTAGCGAAGTTCGCTAAGCCTGCGATGCCGAGGTTCACGGGGCCCCACTGCTAGCCCCAACCGGGGAGCAGAATCGGGTCCCGGGAGGGTGCGCGGAGGATGCCGTGAAACACGGCCAGTTTCACGGCAGCCTTCACGACTCTCCGCATTTGCGGAGAATCGCGCCCCAAGTGCTGGAAAATGTGATTAGAGTTGTTAACTGGGTGTTTCCGACCGACGCAGACGGAATGGGCCGAAGGGCATTTTCTGTGCTCTATGTGACTCTCCATAGATGCTTCAAGACCTGCTGAGTTCGTCCAGCATTTTCTGTTTTTTATCTTGTATTTATTATAAATTTAGAGTACCAAATAATTTTTTCCAATTAAGGGGCAATGTAGCGTGGCCAATCCACCTACCCTGCACATCTTTGGGTTGTGGGACTGAAACCCACGCAAACACGGGGAGAATGTGCAAACTCCACATGGACAGTGACCCAGAACCGGGATCGAACCTGGGACCTCGATGCCATGAGGCAACCGTGCGAACCACTTGCGCCACCGTGCTTCCCCTTCTGTTTTTATCTTGATGGTTTATGTTACTCAAAGGGGATAACTCATATTTTCTTGCCAAATGCAAATATATCACTGTTATTTTTTGGTGATTTTCACATTTTGACCATCAGATAAAATTGCATCTTACCTGGACCCAGTGCTGCCATCTTTATATGTTACAGCAAAGAAAATGATGCCAACTGCTGGATGAACGAGACTGATCAGCAAACAGGCAGTTGTTTTCCTCTCCATGGTTGCAATCCTGCACTTAGTAATTGATGCGATCATCAATTCACTCGAGACAAGAGTAGAAGTAAACCGTGGCTTTAATCAACTTAGAACAGTGCCTGCCTGCAACTGATCCAATACTGAGGACCGCCTACAGGTCGACTGCTCTTTGTACCTCCCTTCAAGGGGAGGAGCCATGGGCAGAGCCCATACATGCCCCAACATGTTCGCCTATGGATAATGCCATACAATGGCCCATAGGAGGAGCCCACAAGGGCAACAGCATAGCACAGATACAAATACAAGGGCAACAGCACGGATACAAATACAATGGTGGATTATTGGCATAATACATTCACCACAGTAGTGTCAGAAAGGTACTTAGCTAGGGTTGAGATAAAACAGCTGTCCATATGCAATGGAGAATGGCTGGACCAATCTTCCTGCCTCTAAATTTCTGTCGATGTCATGTTTCAAGGTCTAAAGAGCATGATGCAGTTTTGAGTTTTAATCAAACTGTTGCAACCAACATCACAAAAAACACCAACCTGTTTTTTTATGTTATTCCATCAATATATTTATCCCTGCTCATTCTTGGGGTAACTCATTGCTATCTTGAGGAACATCCAAATAATATCTAAATAACCTCTGAGACTTCTTCGAATAGATTCAAATTTGCCAATTATCCAAATGTATTTTGTTTCATCAAAAGCTGATTAATGATGTTTATTTTAAACGCATAGAAGGATGAGCTCATGTCAAATTTGTCTCTATTTATATCTGCACTTACTTTTATTTGGGAACAGTGTCATCCATCTTCCTTTCATACTGCGTAAATGTGGACACATTTTTTTGCCTATTTGAATCTGCTGCAGTGTTAATATTTTGGAAACAAACTAATTTAATGAAGAAATTGACAAAAGCCCAATGTAAGATATTATTTGGACAAATGTTTAGAGCAGGTTGGACAGCAATTAGTCCAACAGCATGTATTTCTGAGGAAAAGGGGTGATCAATGCAACCTTTTGGAAGGGTGCTTAGTAAGGTTATTATGCACCATCATTAACATCCATTGGGTTCCTTCAGAGAGTGCACTTATTTTTCATAAACCAATAAGTATTATAATGTTCTAACTTGGCAGTTCATTTCTCACAGTACACTGCTGTGCATATGTTATGCAAAGAACATATGGAAGAAATAAATCTGAGACTCACCTGATTTACTGTTTGTTTGGCTCCTAGTGGGTTGCAGGGAAAATACAAGCAACCTCGGCTGATAATGAGCTAACCATGGTAACAAACACAAACATAAAGATGTGTGCCATCTCAAAGAACATCTGCCGTTCCGGGCAAATGTTGTGCCTTAATTTGTTTGCTGACCCTAACAATGAGTAACTAACATTAGTCATCATAAGAATGGATGTGTAGCATCCAGTTGCTTGGTTTGTTTTTCAAAGCAATTTAATGTTGGCACCAAAATAATAATAGATTCCTATTGTGCTAGAGTGTGAAAAGTGATATTTTTATGTTGAAGAAAAGTATCCCATTTAATATGGTTCTAAATTTGAAAACAAAAAAATAACATAATTGGCGCAACTCAGATTAATCACAGTTAGCAGGCACTGGGAAGAATGCTGTTCACACTGCAGGCATATTCAAGGCTATTTTAGATCTGTAAATATAAACTAGAGTTACATATGTCTCTAGTAAACCTAAAGTGTGGCCATCTGTGTGCCACCAGGCAGAGCCGTTGGGGATGGCTATTTCTGTTCCAAGCAGCTTCAATACTTGACGTGGTGCTGTCTCTCTGACTTAACTGTTCCTATCCTCCCCAATTTAATGAACAAAACTCATATGCCACTAAAAATAAAATACAACATAACACAAATTTATACAATGCCAACAATGGCCAATGTCACCAGCTGAGTCACAAATAAACAGCATTGCTAAAATGTAAATTCAAATCTGTTGCATCAATAAATCAAACATTGATTTGTGGTAGTATCAATGGCAGAATTGGATGTTTAAGAAGAACTCAATTCTAGGTTACTCCATTTAAAACAAAAAGTCGGAGGTGAACAGATCTGTTTTCCATTCATTTCCCGGTTACCAGGATTTCAAAACATATATTGCTCCCATTTTCGAGCAAGGGGTTGTGTTTCGCGATTATCACGCTGTTACGACACCCTGGGCAAGTGTACTGTCAATTCCAGCCCCACTCGATCCAGAGACACAACACAAGTGAATTAACCGATAATTTGTGTAAAAATACCCCAAATCTTTGGCCCTTGGCTGTCCAGTAATCACAGTCACCAGGTTTGTAAATTTAAACACAATTACTGTTTATTTATAACTAGAACAAATATGAAAAATTCAATGAATACAGCTGGTTAACTGTCCTTTAACACCGAACCCCCTTAACTGCAGAGGGGAAGGAAAAGGGTAAAAAAGGGTAAAAAGGGTAAAAAATGATAAGAATTTGTGCAGTACGGTAGCATGGTGGTTAGCATAAATGCTTCACAGCTCCAGCGTCCCAGGTTCGATTCCGGCTTGGGTCACTGCCTGTGCGGAGTCTGTACATCCTCCCCGTGTGTGCGTGGGTTTCCTCCGGGTGCTCCGGTTTCCTCCCACAGTCCAAAGATGTGCGGGTTAGGTGGATTGGCCATGCTAAATTGCCCGTAGTGTCCTAAAAAGTAAGGGGGTGGGGGGTTGTTGGGTTACGGGTATGGGGTGGACATGTGGGTTTGAGTAGGGTGATCATTGCTCGGCACAACATCGAAGGCCGAAGGGCCTGTTCTGTGCTGTACTGTTCTATGTTCTATGTTCTAATTAACGTCAAAAGATAAGAGTCCTTGCTTTAGTAAATGAGTTATTCAGTGCATTCTCTTCACACTATGAGTGTGGTTTAAAGTGTCTGACCTACAGCTTGTAATGATCTCCTTTGCAGTTCAGCAGCCTACATTACTCGCAGCTTTTCCAGGAGAGGCCCCTTGCTTCATATAATAGAGAGAGTTCAGGGGCGGGATTCTCCGACATCCCGCCGGGCACGCTAGTCCTCCACTCCGGCCGGTGTAACAGTCTGCGATGGCCGGTGCGGCGATGAACCCCCTTGTGCATGGGCTGGGATGGTGCCATCACATGCCGGCGCTCCCGCGCATGCGCCAATTTGCGCTGGCCAGCGAAGGCCCTTCGGCGCCGGTTGGCATGGCGCCAAGCCCCTTCAACGCCAGCCGGCGCAGCGCAAACCACTCTGCCGCCGGCCTAGTCCCTGAAAGTGCGGAGGATTTTGCACCTTTGGGGCGGCCCGACGCCGGAGTGGTTTACGCCACTCCTTCGCGCCGGAGTTACCGCCCTGCCGGTTTCCGAAGAATCCCGCCACTGGTCTCTGCTTTCTGGAGAGAGAGAGAGAGTTAACAAATTCTAGATTCTGCTTGCACAGCGATTTCTGCAGAGAGAGGTGGTTTTCATAATGGGTTTTTTGATGAGACTTAACTGGATATTCCTGGAGTGAATTGTTTCAGTTTCCCCATCCAGCCTTGGGTGCTCCTGCTTCCACCTGATGTGCATCAGCAACCGTGTCATGCAAGACTGTGCCACAGAAACATATCCACTAATTTGCTCAGCGATATGTGTGTCTCCGTGCTGGTGAAAGGTGCGGGTGATAGCTGTGTCACATCACCGGGGTCTCCTCGGAGCTCTCCTCTGAGGTGTTCTCTTGGTTTGAGGGTGGGGGGGGGGGGGGGGGGGGGGGGGGGGTGGAATGACTCTGAATGGCCCGGCCCCATCGAGGTGATGATCCTGAGAGAAAATGGATGTGTGGTCAATGAGAGAGAAGAATCGTTTTGTCTGACATGAACAACTCACTTGAAACAGGGTTCACACCTCTCTGGTGGAGGCCAACCTTGCTGTTGGTGACTGCTCGCTCCTCGGGAAAACCCGTGATTTCCAGGGCCCATTCCTCATCGGGGTGAGGACCCGAATATCCGGGATTAAAGTTTCCCGTTTATTATGGACTATCTTCTTCTGCGGGGACAAAGGTAGGCCATGTGAACCACATGCTTCATGGGCCAGCGGGATCTATAGCAGATGGCATGTTTGGGCACCGCACATGGACATTAATGGGTTGTGCCGGTGGGTGCCAGGGGGTTTTGAGGGACAAGCGTGAACATGGGATGTGGGGAGGGTGCAAGTGGATTGGTTTGGAATTTTGATGGTTTGCAGGTGGAACCGATGCCAGGAGAGATATAACTTACTGTTGCAGGTCGTTGGAGGTTGTTTGGCTTCTTCCGGCATTGAACGCTGGTCCTCCTGACCATGCTGCCCAAACTGACAGCCACTGCCCCCGAGGTGAGATTGCTGACCCTGCCGCGGGTCCTCCAACCCCCCTTGAAGGAACAGGATGCCCCGCCTCTCATCCACAGCATCGAGAAGCCTGGCCATGTCGGTATCCGAGAGGAGCTGGTCTTCGCACTGCCATATTTGTGCCTTGCCTGGGAATAAGTGGTAAGGGAGCACTTAGAAAGTAGCTCCTCCTTATTAGCGGAAGGCTGCTGAGGCACGAGTCTAACAAATTAGTTGGCGAGACAGCCAGTAATGTCGAGAATCTCGTGGGTGCTCATTTTTGGCACTAAGTGCTGTTGAATATTGGCCACGATCTTCCAATGCGGCCATTGCGAAACACCCCGGCAAACACACCCAAAAGTGGACTTTGAAATGCTTCCATTGAACCGTGCCCTGTGTTACTGTGTCTGTGATTGAATAGAGAGCTGAAGACAGGACAGGCAGGGTTGCGCATTGGCTAAGAATGGAAGGAAGTAATACAGGAATTAATGTGAATACTTAAGATACTTCACTGGATTGACTACTTAAAGTAAAATGTAATTGTTTATTAGAAATATCCTTCACCTGTTAAATGATATTTCAATTGTGTTGATTTTTGTTGGTTTATTATAGTAAATGTTTTAAAAGTGATACCTTGTCCATTGATTTTCTTTTCATTGGCATTGTGGGAATTCCTTTCCTTTTAAACATTATCAGTCTCTACGGAGATGATAACACAAGATTCTCAGTTGTGGAACTGGAAACCTTAGCCAGTTTATTTTATTTATTTATTTTTTTAAAATTTAGAGTACCCAATTATTTTTTCCCAACTAAGGGGCAATTTAGCGTGGCCAATCCACCTAACCTGCACATCTTTGGGTTGTGGGGGTGAAACCCACGCAGACACGGGGGAGAATGTGCAAACTCCACATTCACAGTGACCCAGGGCCGGATTCGAACCCGGGTCCTCGGCGCAGTCGACAGTTTAATAAGGTCACGGGAGTCCACACCGACTGAGATCGGAAACTAAGTTGATTTACAAGAGCGATATGTACACACCACCTGGTAAATCCCTACCGAGTTCTCCTCTGGTTAGTGCCATTACTGGCCGACCTTTTATGCAGTGATTAACCAGATACCCCACCTCTCGTGGAGGAGCCCATACTCCACAAAGAGAAAGGGGAAGACAAGCATTCCCATCCCGTAGGTCCCATGTGGGATATTGCAGACAGAGAAAGAATATTCTTGTATCTGTAGGGCGACTAGGATGCCCGAAAGGGAAGGGAATAGGAGTTGGTGACAGGGGAGGCTAGCTGTTGAAGTAAAGCCTTGAGGACATGGCAGAAATGCCGCAAGACGTTTAATGGCATCATAAGGTTGGTCAGGGTCAGTTAGTGGATCTTCACATAGCATCTTGTACCCACCACATCACCAGCTTCTCACACTGTTCAATGCAAAATACCTCACCACACATCCGTCAGCACTTTCTAGCACTCGGTGCTCACACGCATATTATTCAGATACTCCACGTCATCTTTGCACACCTTCCAATGATGTCAGCCTCACACCCTCGGCTCACGGCTTCCACACACCTCCCCCTATTCATCTATGGCAGGTACTTCATTCACACATTCTGGGCAGAATTTCGATGGAACTGACCCACTCGCACTGGGGGTGGGGGGGGGGGGTGGGGGGGGGGGGGGGTGGGGGGGGGGGGGGGGGGGGGGTCGGGGGGGGGGGGGGTGTGGCGGAAGGGGTGGAAGATGGGAGCAGGTGCTGGCAGCAGGTCAGTAACCCAATTATAGCTGTTGGTTTTACTTTGACTGTTTACCTCAGTCATGGCATTTACATCCTGCTTCAGGTTTCCTGACCAATGGTAGAATGTGGGTCATGAAGACTCATGCTTGTCAATGGAAGGATTTCTGTTTAAAGAGACAATGCAGAAATCAGAATGACTGCATTGTGCATATTTGATCTGGATAGGTCTGGAGGCAAAAAAATGAACCCAAGATGTGGAAAAGTTGCCCGAGTCATTTGATGGTGACCCTGGATGTGGTGAGGACCCCAAGAAACATGTTTTTTGGCTCAGATGGAATGTAAAGGCCAGACACACAAAGCAAAGGGCGATGGCCTGAAGTCTATGATACAGTCAACAAGAGGAATGTGGCCCCTAGAACATCAATACAGTGTGACAAAAGATTAGTTACCTCATAAGTGTAGGAAAGATGAATGGCCTCACACTTTCAGATGCCAAATTCCACCATCTGTTTTCCCCAGCATTCTCCAAAGCAACACTCTTCAAAACACTGAAGAGTGCAGCTTCATTCATTCATCTGTTTCAAGGCATCTCCTCGCACCACCGTTTGAACTGGTAACATACACACTTACCCTCACCTCGTTGAAACCCCGTACCTATCCCTCACAGTCACCCTCCACAAATGTTGCCTCTTTGGATACTCCATTGCTCACAGATATAACTCTCCGTGTTATCTCACTGGAGGAGAAGACAGCAGACAGTTCCAGGGAGAGACAGAGAACCAGGGGTGGCCCTGATTTATAGTCTCCTTAATCACCTTGGAAGAGACTTGCATATCAACACAATGGCAGGGTCCATGAAAAATGTGGGTCTCCAACAGATCTGGAGACAGAATTAGATACCACACTGTAACTTGGCACCTCACAGTCACTCATGTTCAGTTGCTATCATTGCTTTGGCAGGCAGCAGGATCCAGGAACAGCATTGTGCTGTGAATGGCCAGTTAAGAGGTCTCTGTTGGGACAGCGACCCAACCTCAATAGCTACCAGCCCAATCAGAGGTCTGACAACCCAGCAGCTTCAGTAACGCCACTTCTGAAGGTGGCCAATGTTAAGGTTGCAGATCCAAGATGAGGCTGCTTCAAATGTGATACATCCTCAAAGAGAAGGTGAGGTTTTATGTGGGGAAGTGGAGCTATCAGTCAGGGCCCAGGAATCTAGGAGGGGTATGGACGAGGTGAACTTGCAGGCTTTGAGTGCCCATAAAAGGGAAACTCCACCTGAATCTTACTGGGAAGCCACAAGGTTTTACACTGTGCATTCCCTACATGGCACTGGGCCCTTCTATTGCCAGTAAAATGCCCACTTAGAAATCAGCGCACTCTTTCAAAACCAATGGCTTGCTCAATGATTGGCTCTTGTGCTTACATTGCTATTTCCTTTCAGCTGCATCAGTGTTTAGCTCTTCACAGGTGTTTTGAGCCAGGGGAGTTCTTAACTCCAAGAAGCCACCCACTGACACTGGGTCGAGATGTGAACACCTGCAGGGTATGTGACTATTACATAACGAAGGAGCATCCAGCAATCAAAAGCACAAGATAGGCACTAGAGGAATGTACAACCATGAGAAGTCCAGTTTCTTTATGCATGTTGGATGTGTTGTTGGATAAAGTTGATATAGAATTTTGTTCACTTGTCTCTTGGATTGCAAGATTTGTCCAAGAGGATCCTGTGATTAAATAGGGTAGCTGGATGGGATGTTGGGGAATTGTGCAGCCTAGCTGGGTGCTCCTCTGGAGTTCTCGTCCAGTGTGTACACTAACAGATGGCCTTACAGGATGCCATAAAGCAGCTACAGGCTTTGAGAGCCCAGCTTTGGAATGCATGACCTCGGCATATACAGTCGCAGTCTGGATCTCCTGGCTGTGAAACTGAGTGTCAGTAAACAGACAACACCACAGACAGAAGAATAGTTACTTGAGAATGCCAAAGGTCTGCCTTATGGCCTTCCCAGTGACAGCATGGATTTCATTGTCAGTGCATTGTCCTTATATGCTGAGGTGCTGAAAGCCAGTTATAAGCCATGTGTGAATCCGGTGTCCCTGTTTCTAAGAAGCCAGCCTTTGATTATTGATGTTGTCCTAAAGATGACAGAAACATTAAACTGTCTCATGACAAAGTCAGAATGGCTGCTCTCAGGATAGTGGATATTTGCTGACGTGATGTTCTGTGCATGGTCGCACATTTAATTGTATGTCAATGGTGGGGAACTCTTTGCAGTTCTGGGGTATCTGTCCATTCACATCAAGTGCATGTAGTTAATGGTTCTCTACACTAGTGAGAATTCCACTACCCTGGCAATGTCTTGTACCCAGTCCTCCTGCTTCTCTCTGGTTAGAAAGAAGATGACATTGTTCCCTCGCCTGGTATACAGGGCCTCTATCTCCTCCGCGATACAACGATGGATGGAGAGCAGAAAAATGTTAGAAATGCTTTCACTTGGAAGAATCTGGTTATGTAGAAGTTAAGAGTGATGGTGGTTTTGACGACGATGGGCAGTTCTATCCTCACCCTGCTGTGAGTCTGCAGGTCTCGTTGAAGGAAGTGACACAGTTCAGTGACCACTTCCTGGATGAATTTTATGCATATTGCTGCTGGCTGAAGTGGGGATAGAAGTGCTCCCTGAAGACCCTTGATCAGTAGGGCCTCTGTGTGGTGCCCTCCCCCTTCACCCTCTGCATACAGCAAACATTGGTAATGTGATCTTAACACTGTTTGCCCTACATTTAGTTCGCAACCTCTTAACCAATCAACATTGAACAGAAGTCTTAAATCGATGTGGGACAACTGCAAGTTTGCTGTGAATGTTTTCTTGATCTTCATTATAACAGAGATTGATATTCATAATAAGACAATGGGTGCCACCAAATAATTTGAAGATTTTACATCATAAAATGTGGAACAAGATATTATCAGAAAGATGAAAGATATGTTTTTCAGCTGCATGATTATGAACTGTTAAGTACAGATTGCTGTTCTCTATGTATACACTGAATTAATTTATGTATTATGTTTTCTGAAAAAAGAGCTGGATCAGCTCCAGACTCACAATGTTTATCAGTCTCAAAACTTAATTATTGTAGAATCTACACAGTAGTGCTTCTGAGGTAGAAATATGTGCGCATTTGGGCATAAAGCAGGCACAAACATGATAATTTAGCAATGGGAATTGGATCATTATCTGAAAAGGAAAATGTGCGGGGCGACAGGGAAAAGGTAGGGGAATGGCTGTCAGTGAATTGTTCCTGCAGAGATACCACGGTATCTTCTGATCGATGTCTGGTGATGGTCGTGCAACGTTTTGGCCATCTCTGTTTGCCATTGTTTCCTGATGCTGGCAGAGTGGTCCACTGTGGGAGCCCATTCGCGAGTTTACCGCCGCCCATTTGGAACGCCATTCTGGTCGTGAGTGCGGCGTTGTGTTTGAAAGACCTTTCTGCGGCTGCTCGGACTGTGGGATTTGCAACAGAGATGACAGTTATCGTCCGACTGCAGGTTTTGTGCCTAGAGACACTAGTTGACTGGGTATTCCATATGTGAATTCTGGTCCTGTGGCGGCGTGCGTGGAACCCTGCTGGGCTTTTTTTTGCGCTACAGATTTCTTTACCTGTGTGGCGGTATTGCACGATTGTCAGGGCGATGGCTTCCTGGGCATTTTGGGAGGCGCTTTATTTTTAGTCAAACTGGAGACTGCCCAATTTTTAGTCTCAAATTAAGGGGCGTTTGGGAGTTACAGGACGTGGACTGGACGTTGTCCGATGTTGCCACCCCCCCCCCCCCCCCCTTCCCCTGTTTCCACTGTGGCTGGAAGGCATGCCACGTCAATTGGGCCTTGGGTTGATGGGTCTGATGTCGTGTCGTGTGCTGTCCCCAGGTTCGGCAGCTTCACCCTCTGTTTGGCTGGTGAGGGTGGCGGACCAGACATAATGCTTGGTGGAGCACCCGCCGGCTCGCCCTGCTTCCCTGTTTGGTTTGGATAAGGCGCCACCAATTTTTTTTTGTTTTGGTTGTTGTCTTCCCGCTGTTCGGGATGTACCTGTTTGCATCATCTCTTCCTCAGAGGGGCTGGTTTAGCTCACCAGGCTAAATCGCTGGCTTTTAAAGCAGACCAAGCAGGCCAGCAGCACGGTTCAATTCCCGTACCAGCCTCCCCAGACAGACGCCGGAATGTGGCGACTAGGGGCTTTTCACAGTAACTTCATTGAAGCCTACTCGTGACAATAAGCGATTTTCATTTTTCATTTCATTTCATTTCAATGGTTGCCCTTGAGAGGGTTTTCGGGCTTTGAGGGGGAGAGGTGTAATGACTTGCACTGGATTCATTCAGCTGGAGATGATTGTTCTGGTTTCCAGATTTTTCGACAGTTTTGTTTTCTTTTTATCTAGGCCCAGGCTTAACCAATCAAGCACAGTGAGCATCAATTGTAAATGGACGCACATAGTCAAACACAACAATTGAACACCACATTGAGGTTTGTGCAGAAGCAAAATGAGTATAACCTGTTAAAAGTCCATAGTGTATCAGTGGGAGTCGGCTACAAGTTCTCATTGGTTTGCGTGATTTTCTGGAGCAAGGTGAACTGAATCCCAATCCCGAGCTATATCATAATTAGTTCCTAAATACAACACCTAGACTCAATTAAAAATTGCAGAGGCAAACTCACATTCACACTTCTTAAAAAACTGTGAAATTCCTATGTGCTCTGAAGAGACTTCCTCTGTATATTTTGTAATCTGTCAATTTCAATGCTTTCCCCAAATAGAATAAATTGCTACAATTCTGTTTTATTTTTCAATTTTATTCTGCCACATTCCAATTGCAGTGCTGCAATTTTTTAACCACAGTACAATTACATCCCTTCATTCGAAAAAGACCCCAAGACTGAAAGATCATAAATGAGACACATTAGACAAAAGGCAAAATGCTGTACGACCTATTATGGATGGCATGTTCCTCCAGATAACAGAGTCTCAAAATTGCATCTCAGTTCTCCCATTTTATGTCCATAAAACATGATAACAAGGTCCAATGACAGCGATAAACATCTGCTGCACCAGCAACATCTGAAAGATAACCTACTCAACATTGAATTGATTGATTTTTCAGCCGCTACTGGCGGCCGCCTAAAATAAACAGTAGGCCTTTACATATGTAAATCAGGAGCCTAAGGCCCAAGTTAAGCTCCATTCTACTATATTAGGTTGTGAATGGAGCAGACCCCTGTGGTAATCACCACTGTTGTATATATTAGGAGGTGTGTGGTAAGACCCTGTACTACAGATACGGGAGTAGTCCCTGCCTGCTGGCTCCGCCCAGTAGGCACAGTATAAATATGTGTGCTCCCCATACAGCAGCCATTTCGCCAGCTGCTGTAGGAGGCCACACATCTTAGTGTAATAAAGCCTAAGTTGTATTCTTTGTGCAATAGATGACGAATCAATTTATTACACTAAAGTTTTCAGAAGATGGACGTCTGCATCAAGCCGGATCGCCTGCAGCTGGATCCACAATCAAGCGACGCCAAAAAGGACTTTCAACATTGGCTAACTTGTTTTGAAGCTTACATCAGGTCTGCACCAGACCCAATTCCAGAAGCTCAGAAGATCCAGATAATCTACTCGCGGCTGAGCTCCACTGTATTTCCTCTTATCCAGGACGCGCCGACCTACGATGAAGCCATGGTGCTACTGAAAGAGAATTACGCCCAGCGGACGAACACGCTCTTCGCCAGACACGTACTCGCTACTCGTAGGCAACTCCCTGGTGAGTCCGTAGAAGATTTCTGGCGTGCTTTAATTCCTCTGGTCAGAGACTGTGACAGTCAGGCTGTCATGGCCATGGAACATTCGAACCTCCTCATGCGGGATGCTTTCGTTACGGGGGTAGGGTCAGACCTCATATGCCAGTGACTTTTAGAAGGGGCCACACTCGACCTCACAGAAAAATGCGGGTGCTATCGATGACGGTCACCTCGCACAATCTTCAGGCCTATACCCCCAGCCCCACGGCCCACCCCTCCTACGCAGCATGGACTCCATAGTCAGCCGCCCCACCGGTGACCCCACTTAGCCAACCCTACGCCTGTGCCACGCGCCAGCAAGCCAACCCCGGGGGCCCCTGATGTTACATTTGCGGACAACAGAAACACCCCCGCCAACGCTGCCCGGCCCGCAGCGCCCTTTGCAAGGCCTGCAGCAAAAAGGGGCACTTCGCTGCGGTGTGCCAGGCCTGCACAGTGTCCGTTATTGCCCCGGCCCCCTTCGCGTACAGACATTGGGCTCCGCCATCTTCCCCTCCTCGGATCACATGCGGCTCATGGGCACCTCCATCTTTGTCAACTCCCGACACGTGCGGCCCGTGGGCGCTGCCATCTTGTCTCCCCTACGGCACATGGGCGTCACCATTGTTCCAGGACCAATGCCCCCCTGGGCACCCCATCGCTCGACACCAGCGACAACCAGCCGCGACTCGCCTCGGTCACAATTGACCAGTCTCATCCGCACAATCTAGCCACCGCCTTGACAAGCGTGAAGATCGATGGGCACAAGATCTCCTGCCTGCTGGACTCCAGGAGCACTGAAAGCTTCATCCATCCAGATATGGTAGGGCGCTGCTCCCTCATGGTACACCCCGCCAATCAGAGAATCTCCCTTGCCTCCGGGTCCCACTCAGTGGCGATCCGGGGGTACTGTATAGCCACGCTCACGGTCCAGGGCATAGAATTCAGCGGCTTCCGCCTCTACATCCTCCCCAACCTCTGCGCTGCCCTGCTACTTGACCTGGACTTCCAGTGTAACCTCCAGAGCCTAACACTGAAATTCGGCGGGCCCCTAATACCCCTTACTGTCGACCCACCTTCCCTATTTGCAAACTTAACTCTGGATTGCAAACCCGTCACCACCAGGAGCAGACGGTACAGTGCCCAGGACAGGGCTTTCATCAGGTCTGCGGTCCAGCGGCTCCTTCAGAAAGGCATTATCGAGGCCAGCAACAGCCCAAGTGGTAGTGATGAAATCTGGGGAGAAACACAGGATGGTCGTCGACTACAGTCAGACCATCAATCGGTACCCGCAGCTCGATGCGTACCCCCTCCTATGCATATCTGATATGGTCAATCGGATTGCACAGTACCGGGTCTTCTCAACTGTGGACCTGATATCCGCCTATCACCGGCTCCCCATTCGTAAGGCGGACCACCCATACACTGCCTACAAGGCAGACGGCCGCTTCGATCATTCAAAGGGAGATGGGCCGAATGGTTGACCGGTACGGGCTGCGGGCCACTTTCCTGTGCCTAGATAATGTCACCATCTGTGACCACGATCAGCAGGACCACGATGCCAATCTTGCCAAATTTCTCCACACCGCCTCTCTCCTGAACCTCACCTATAACAAGGAGAAGTGCGTATTTAGCATGAACCGCTTAGCCATCCTCGGCTATGTGGTCCAGAACAGCGTTCTGGGGCCCGAACCCGACCGCATGCACCCCCTCATGGAGCTCCCCATTCCCCACTCCCCCAAGGCCCTCAAACGCTGCCTGGGGATCTTTTCTTACTACACCCAGTGTGTCCCACACTATGCGAACACGACCCGCCCACTCATCTAGTCCACCCTTTCTCTCCTGATGGCCGAACTCAACAGGCATTCAACCGTATTAGAGCTGACATCGCCAAGGCCACGATGCACGCAAACGACGAGACGTCGCCCTTTCAAGTGGAGAGCGACGCATCAGTCGTCGCTCTAGCCACCACGCTCAATCAGGCAGGGAGGCCCGTGGCATTCGTTTCCCGCACCCTTCATGCCTCCAAAATTCGGCACTCCTCCTTCGAAAAAGAGGCCCAAGCCATTGTTGAAGCTGTGAAATATTGGAGGCATTAGCTGGCCGGCAGGAGATTCACTCTCCTCACTGACCAATGGTCGGTAGCCTTTATGTTTAACAACACACAACGGGGCAAGATCAAGAACAATAAAATCTTGAGGTGGAGAATCGAGCTCTCCACCTACAACTACGAGATTTTGTATTGCACCGGTAAGCTTAACGAGCCCCTAGATGCCCTCTTCCGAGGTGCATGTGCCAGTGCACAAGTAGACTGACTCCAGACCCTGCACGACAACCTTTGTCAGCTGGGGGTCACGTGGTTGTGCCACTTCATCAAGTCCCGCATCCTGTCCTACTCCGTTGAGGATGTCAGGACGATTACCAGGGACTGCCAGGTCTGTGCAGAGTGCAAACCACACTTCTACCAGCCAGACCGCACGTGCCTGGTGAAGGCCTCCTGCCCCTTTGAATGCCTCAGCATGGACTTCAAAGGGCACCTCCCCTCCACCGACTGGAACACGTACTTCCTCAGTGTGGTCGATGAGTATTCCAGATTCCCCTTCGCCATCCCATGTCCCGACATGACGTCTGGCATCGTCATAAAAGCCCTTAACACCATCTTTGCTGTTTGGCTTCTCCGCCTATATCCACAGTGATAGGGGATCCTCATTCATGAGTGATGAGCTGCGTCAGTTCCTGCTCAGCAGGCGTATCGCCTCCAGCAGGCCGACCAGCTACAACACTTGGGGAAACGGGCAGGTGAAGCGGGAGAATGGGACGGTCTGGAGGGCCGTCCAACTGGCCCTACTGTCCTGAAATCTCCCGGCCACCCACTGGCAGGAGGTCCTCCCCGATGCACTGCACTCCATTCAGTCGCTCCTATGCACTGCGACTAATGACACACCCCATGAACGTCTCTTTGCCTTCCCCAGGAAGTCCACATCCGGGGTGTCGCTCCCGACTTGGCTCGCAGCTCCAGGACTTGTACTCCTCCGTAAGCACGTACGACTCTACATGGTGGACCCGTTGGTGGAGAGGGTGCAGTTGCTCCATGCGAACTCCCAATATGTTTATGTAGCATACCGCGACGGCCGCCAGGATACTGTCTCCCTCAGGGACCTGGTACCAGCAGGTTCCACACACATACACCCCTCCGGCCCGGCGCCACCCTCCCCTTCCCCCGCGCACCAGCAGCACCCCTCCAGGACTATCCGTCCTTCCCCTGCCCACGCCCGAGGATGACTAGGATTTCAGCACGCTCCTGGAGTCTCCGAGGATCAGACCACCACCGGAATCGCCGCCACCACTGCGTCACTCCGAACGTCACATCAAGGCTCCGGACCGGCTAAATCTGTAATTGGTTCGGGACTGTTAAAGCACCTTATACTGGAATTCAAAAATGTTTTTTGCCTCTGTATACTAAACTTGTGCTGTATATAGTTCTCCGCCGCCAGACTCAATTTTAACAGGGGGTGAATGTGGTAATCGCCACTGTTGTATATATTAGGAGGTGTGTGGTAAGACCCTGTACTACAGGTACGGGGGTAGTCCCTGCCTGCTGGCTCGGCCCAGTGGGCAGAGTATAAATATGTGTGGTCCCCATACAGAAGCCATTTCGCCAGCTGCTGTAGGAGGCCACACATGAAAATGAAATGAAAATCGCTTATTGTCACGAGTAGGTTTCAATGAAGTTACTGTGAAAAGCCCCTAGTCGCCACATTCCGGCGCCTGTCCGGGGAGGCTGGTACGGGAATCGAACCATGCTGCTGGCCTGCTTGGTCTGCTTTAAAAGCCATCGATTTAGCCGAGTGAGCTAAACCAGCCCCTAGCTAAACCAGCCCCTACATCTTATTACATCTTAGTGTAATAAAGCCTCAGTTGTATTCAACTCTCGTCTTTGTGCAATTGATCGTGCATCAACCCCAGGCCTGTTTTGCTCATAATTCTTTGTTGGCTTCTGCGACCCAAGCAGCACGTGTCAAAAAACTCTCATGTATCGAGATCGGAATTTCGAGATGTTTCATCTTGTGTTCGGGCTCCACAAGAGGTCTCTTGAAGATTTGCCTGTTACTCGAAGAATGCTCCCATGGACTGTTATTTGCGAAAACCTTTCATGTTTATTTCCAGATCTATGAACATCTCAGTACTTGACACAAGGTTGCACTTCTGCTTCCCACCTGATCTTGGTTACTTAATCATGTTACATTGCATCATAGTTCCATCAGTATCAGATGTTCCTCACGTTAATCCTTTACTCTTTGTGAGAGTCCATGATCCATGTCCACATTCTGCCCATGAATATCCCGGATGTTCTATTGTACATTATTTTGCCTGTTTGCTGTCAATCAATAAAGGGCTGGATTCTCCGCTGTTGGGATTCTCCGTTGCGCTGGCAGCGCACCCACACCCGGGGATTAGCGATGGCGTGGGGCTGCCCACAATGGAAATCCCATTGGCCGGCTAGCAAGACGGAGAATCCCGCAGCCGGCAGGGTGCAGCGGGACGGAGAATCCCACCCAAAGTGTTTAATCCCACAGTGTGTGTCTTTGGGCCATTACAAGTCTCCTATTTGCAACTCAGTCTGATCGCCAGGCTTGGCTCACTGTTGGGTGGGGATTGCAATCCACGGGATCCAGGTTGGAATCTATGACCGTTTGCATTGGGGGGGGGACAGGGGGGCATGTAGGAGGAGGTCTTGTCCCCGATGTCTGAACCCAGCAGCCTTTGTGTGGGAAGGGTCCGATGGGGAAGGATTTGGGGAAGAGCCAATGGATAGCATTCTTTCTCCTCCTGACCCAGAGGCAGTTCTGTAAGGCAACTTTCCTTCTCAATGAAGCTGCACTCTCTTTGCTAAGCTGTTGGGTTTCCTTAGGCCTGTGAAACCTGGCTGCTCCTGGACTTCAAAACCTGCAAAATATTAAATCAGAGGCCATCAGCCCAACCAAAATATAATTACCAACCAGTCTCCTGGCAGTAAATTGGCAGCCAATCCCTTGTCTCGTCTCCATTAAACCTAGAAATAGGTGGGTTGGAGGAGAGTTTGGGTCAGTGCACAGATTTTAAAAACATTGTTATTTTTGACCTAAACCTAACCCACCTATTTTCTGCACTAAAGCTCCCCGCTTTGTAACTGCAGCTGCAAAATACTCTTAGAAATTTCAGAGACAAATGCGTGATTTACTAACGTTCTAAAAGGGTAGCCAATATATTTTAGATGTGAATAATACGGCCTAAACTTTTATAAAGCACCCTAAACTCACCCACAATAATTGCACCCACTCATTTGAGCTAATTCCTGGGATATCTAATTCTCAGTGATCATGGGATCTCTTTTTTTCCAGTTAATGAAAACCATTTTCCTGGCACCAACATGTATTTGGTTGCGGAAAATAAAGGTCAGGATTTTCTAGCCCCGCCATGCCAGAACCTGCCACGGTACATTTGGCTTCTTAGCCAAAAGTCTGTTGATTATTGGCAGGGCCTGACACTCCCTGCGGAGGGCAGAGCCAGAGAATCCTGCCCAAATTCTTGTGAAAACCGAACAAAACGAGATGTAAACAAATCTATTGGATCTTCAGTAATAGTTTCCAATTCCAGGAATTTCAAAATGTCCCAGCAGGTCAAGCAGCGATCTACAAAACGTATTTGGGAATCAAAATACGTTGAATATTTCAGTTTAATAAATATTGATGAGATGTGTCCAGTGCATCTTGTTCCTATTGAGAGGTCTGAATTAACTTCTGATGTGTATAAAAGGTTACTTTCTTTTTTTTTTACATGCAGCTTTCTAATCCTTCTGCAAAATATCAATCATTGGGCCCTTGGGTTGTATCATACCAGAATTCTGTTTGGTAATACATGAGAGAATACTCTCAAATTTCAGGGATGGGAATTATATTTAACCATTATGTTTTTTATATTATATGGCATTCACACTGTTCGGGTGGAGTTTGCACATTCTCCCCCTGTCTGCGTGAGTCTCACCTCCAAAACCCAAAGGTGTGCAGGGTAGTTGGATTGGCTACGCTCAATTGCCCCTTAATTGAAAAAGAATTGGGTACTCTAAATTTTTTTTTTAAATGATTTTTATATGGCATTCCATTTACTCTGCTGCAAGATTGTAATATGTTTACACATATTTTTATTCTTTCATGTGAAATATCTGACTTTTATATAAATTAATACTTCAGAACTCAAAATAACAAAATGTTTGATTATTCTTTAAACCTGTTCTTTGACTGAGCTCTGTCAAGATCTCTGATATAAAACCTTCCCTTTTTTATTTTTTCAGAAAGACAAGAACTTCAGTGTGTAATTTTAAAAATATCAAGCTGTCGATTTTTCTTCATCTCTCGGTGTTCCTGATTTTCGGCGCTATTTAACCACAGCGTTGTGTCCGGGGCAGATCCAGGCATGCCAGTTAAATAGTGGGGGTGGGGTGGTTGGAGGTCAGGAGGGGTGGCAGGCAGAACTGGTGCCAGGCGGCCGGTGTTAACTTCCGCTTGCAACTCGGTGGAGGTCGTTGGTCTTCTTCCGGCACTGTGCGGCAGGTCCTCTGGTCGCGCTGCCCAAACTGATAGTCACTGCCACCATCTCCCGGGCAACATTGGCAACTATGTCGCTGTTTCTCTGACTCCTTAAACAGGTTGTCCTGTCTTGCCTCCATGGCATCCAGAACCCTGGCCATGTCAGCAACACCAAAGTGTGGCGCAGGTCTGTGTGCTGCATTGCCCATGTACTGACTGGGAGGGAGTTGTGAGGGGCGTTTAAAAGCAGCATCACCTTGTTAGCAGGGAGCTGCTGGGTGTGAGTCTGGCGAATCAGCTGGCGGGGACAGCCAGTACCGGCATGAAGTTAGTAGGGGCTCATTTTCAGCACTAATAGGACCCTGAATAGGGTCCGCAATCTCGCTGGCTCGGCCATCAGGAAACACCAAGGATGTTGTGCCCGAAATACCACTTAGAACTTTTTCCATTAAATCGCGCCCATCGTATATGCAGAAAAGAATGTAAGGCTAATACCACAAGTGGGCAAAATTATTATCAGGCACTGAATTCCTTTGGGGCATATCTTAACATAATTCTGTGCAAATCCTTTTTCCTTTACACATTTAAAGATCAGAGTAGTTTCCTTTTTTCCCCACATGGTGCCTGGCTGATTTGGGTCTGAAGTAAACCAATATACTTCCACCTGACTGCAGTTCCTCAGAAAATAAGAGGTTTAGCCGGTTCAGAATATTCCTAATGGAAGTGTTCAGAACTGTAACTGGGTCATTACCTCCAGGGAATTTGATTTCTTTTAATTTTAGTTCTGATGTACTTATGTGCTAGCTGTTTCCTCGTAATGGAATATTTTCTGTCAAACGTCTTTGTGGTTTAAAATAATTTGCTAGAATGTGAGTTATGACAGCGAGGCTGAATTTATTGTTTATTCCTGGTTGCCCTGCCTTTTTCTGAACTGATGCAGTGCTTCTGGTGATGGTGCTTCCACATTGATGTGTGGGAATTCAGGATTTTGACCCCATGATAAAGAAGGTGTAGTAATCCACGGGAGGCAGGAGTTCCGTCACCATACCAATATTTATTTACAATAACGATATTACAGGAGAAGCTACAAACAGTGCTGCTAGCCGTCCAGTCAACTCAAGACTGGCTCACAAAGCCTACACAGGTGATTATATGGGCCCCCTCAATGAGCTATCATTGAGGGAGCTCATACTCCAATTGGCCAACCAATAAAGCCAATTGGAGTTCATTACAGAAGGTTTAGCAACTTGTATCCAAGTCGGGATGGACTTAATGGTGAATTTGCAGTGAATGCCCCAGATTTTGCTGCAATGTTGATAGTAACAACAGCCTTCATAAGTTAGACTGTTATGCTCCCTGCTCTCCATTGGTGAACGCACACCTACGATTGCACTGATTAGAACATGCTGCAGTCAGGATGATGGTGAATCAGAATTGGCCCAACAAGGGGAGGCAGTGGCTTTGTGGTATTGTCACGGGGCTAATAACCCAGAGATCCAGGGTAATGCTCTAAAGACATAGGTACAAATCCCACCATGGCAGATGGTGAATTTAGAATTCCATAAAAATCTGTAATTAAAAGTCAAATGATGCCATTGTCAATGGTTGTAAAAACCCACCTGGTTTACTCATGTCCTTTCGGAAAGGAAATCTGTTGGCTTTACCTGGTCTGGCCTACATGTGACTATAGACCCACAGCAATGTGGTTGACTGTTAAATGCCCTCAGGGATGCTGGCCCAGCCAACAATGCCTATATCCCAACAATTTTTTTAAAAAGTCTAATACAATACTTTTCTTAAATAGCCATTTTGGGAAACCAGCATTTTGGAATAAGTACCATAGTTTACCCGCAGAAGCACCCAAGGAAACAATAGAATGAATGCGGAAATGGCTATCAATCTCACCCATAAACATTTTGCTTGGTTTAAAGGGGAGTTTCTCTTTCTCAGTTATATTGAATTTGAAGGTACATACAGGGCTGGTTTAGCTTTGTGGGCTAGACATCTGGTTTGTGATGCAGAACAAGGCCAGCCGCGTGGGTTCAATTCCAGTACCAGTTGAGAATTCTGAATTCTCCCTCTGTGTACCTGAACAGGCGCCGGAATGTGGCGACTAGGGGCTTTTCACAGTAACTTCATTGCAGTGTTAATGTCAGCCTACTTGTGACAATAAAGGTTATTTATTTATTTATTTTATTTATTACATATACATATAAGATAGGAGCAGGAAGAGGCCTTTTGCTCTTCGAGTCTGCTCCGCCATGCATTACGGTCAGGGCTGATCATCCAACTCAATAGCCTAATCCTGCTTTCTCCCCATAGCCATTGATCCTATTCTCCCCAAGTGCTATATCCAGCTGCCTCTTGAATATATTCAATGTTTTAGCATCAACTAATTCCTGTGGTAATGAATTCCACAGCTCACCACTCTGTGTGACGAAATGTCTCCTTATATCTGTCCAACGTGATTTGCCCTGATTCTTCAGACTGTGACGCCTGGTTCTGGACACATCCATCATTGGTAACATTGTCCCTGCATCTACCCTGTCTAGTCCCGTTAAAATTTTATGTCTCTATGAGATCCCTCTCATTCTTCTGAATTCCAGCGAGAACAATCCCAACCTAGTAAATCTCTCCTCATATGACAGTCCCGCCATTCCTGGAATCAGTCTGGTAAACCTTTGCTGCACTCCCTCGAGAGCAAGAACATCCTTCCTCAGAGAAGGAGACCAAAACTGCACATAATATTCCAGGTGTGGCCTCACCAAGGCCCTGCATAATTGCAGCAACACATCCCTGCTTCTATACTCGAAACCTCTCGCAATGAAGGCCAACATACTATTAGCCTTCTTTACCGCCTGCTGCACCTGCATGCTTACCTTCAACGACTGGTGCACAAGGACACCCAGGTCCCACTGCACACTCCCCTTTCCCAATTTACAACCATTCAGCTAGTAATCTGCCTCCCTCTTTTTGCTTCTAAAGTGAATAACCTCACACTTATCCAAATTATACTGTATTTGCCATTGATTTGACCACTCGCCCAACCTGTCCAGATCATGCTGTAGGATCCCTGCATCCTCGTCACAATTTGCCCTCCCATCTAACTTGGTATCATCTGCAAACTTTGAGATGTTACATTTTGTTCCCTCATCCAAATCATTAATATATATTGTGAATAGCTGGGGTCCCAGCACCGATCCCTGTGGTACCCCACTAGTTACTGCCTGCCAATTTGAAAAGGACCCATTAATCCCTACTCTTTGTTTCCTCTCTGCCAACCAGTTTTCTATCCACCTCAATACATTTCCCCCAATCCCACACACTTTAATTTTGCACAATAATCTCTTATGCAGGACTTTGTCAAATGTCTTCTGAAAGTCCAAATATACCACATCGAATGGCTCCCCCTTATCAAATGTACTGGTTACATCTTCCAAGAATTCCAACAGATTTGTCAAGCATGATGTTCCCTTCATAAATCCATGCTGACTCTGACTGATCCTGCCACTGCTTTCTAGATGTTCTGCTATAAAGCCCTTGATAATGGATTCAGGCATTTTCCCCACTACCGATGTTAGGCTTACTGGTCTATAATACCTTGCTTTCTTCCTACCTCACTTTTCGAATATCGGAGTGATGTGAGCTACCCTCCAATCTGCAGGGACAGTTCCAGAGTCTATAGAATCCCAGAAGATGACCACCAAAGCATCCACAATTTCCAGAGCAACCTCCTTAAGCACTCTGGGATGCAGGTTCTCAGGCCCTGGGGATTAATCCGCCTTCAATCCCATCAATTTTTCCAGCACCATTTCTCTACTAATGTTGATCTCGCTCAGTTCTTCCCTCTCACTAAACCTTTCATTCTCCAACATTTCTGATATCTGATTTGTGTCCTCTTTTGTGAAGGCAGAACCAAAGTATGTATTCAATTGCTCAGCCACTTTTTGTCCCTTATTATACATTCCCCTGTTTCTGACTGTAGGGGGCCTACATTTCTCTTTACCAATCTCTTTCTCTTCACATATCTTTAGAAACTCTTAGTGTCAGTCTTTATGTTCCCTGCAAGTTCCTTTCGTACTGTACTTTCCCCTTCTTAATCAATCCTTTCGTACTTCTTTGCTGAATTCTAAATTGCTCCCAATCCTCAGGCCTATTATTTTTCTTTATGCTTCTTTCTTGGATCAGATACTATTTCTAATTTCCTTTGCAAGCCATGGATTGACCCTCTTACCCCATTTGCTTTTGTGCCATACGGGAATGAATAGTTGCTGTAGTTCCCCCATGCGTTCCTTGAATGTTTGCCATTGTCTATCCACTGTCGTCCTTTTAAGTAACTCTCCCCAATCTATCAAGGTCAACTCATGCCTCATATCTTTACAGTTCCCTTTATTAAGACTCAGCACCCGAGTCTCCGAATCAACTACTTCACTTTCCACCTTGATAAAAAATTCTATCATGTTATGGTTGCTCATCTCCAATGGGTAACTTACAGCCAAATTGGCAATGATTGCTTCTCATTAGACAGTACCCAGTCTAAGATGACCTGCTCTCTAGTTGGTTCCTCCACATATTGGTCAAGGAAACCATCCCGCATACAGTCCAGGAATTCCTCCTCTACGGCATTGTGGCTAATTTGATTTGCTAATTTGATTTAACTGATAATGTCAGTTCGGCACTGTTTTGCTGATGTGCTATTCTGATGCCATAAAATCCACTTGTTTAACAAAGCTTAAAATGTATCCAGAAAATGATGAACTGATAGTGAGGGCAGCTTCGGTGAAATATGGCTCATTGGCCATGGTTGCTGAAACTTCCACCAGTGAGGAAAGGCATCAGTGCCATCTGCCCCAACAGCCCTGGGCACATCCACTATTACAGCCTCAGAGGTAAGAGCTGCCTTCTTGAAAGTGAACCCACAAAAGCGATGGGCCCAATGGAGTCCCTGGGCGAGCACTCAGTGCCTTACAGACCAGCTGGCGAGTGCATTTGCAGACATCTTCAACACCTCACTCCGCTCCGAGGTCCTCACTTCCTTCAAGTACTTCCAGTACCAAAGAAGAACAAAGTAGCCTACCTCAAAGACTGCCAACCAGTGGCCCTGACGTCTGTTATCATGAAATGCTTCGATCCATTGCAGTTCGCCTGTCACCGCAACTGGTCCACAGCAAATGCTACCTCCCTGACTCTGCAATCAACAATGAACACCACGACAACAAGAACACCTACGTGAGACTGCTGTTCATAGACCACAGCTCTGCCTTCAACGCCTGGTTTAGCTCACCAGGCTAAATTGCTGGCTTTTAAAACAGACCAAGCAGGTCAGAAGCACAGTTTGATTCCCGTACCAGCCTCCCCGGACAGGCGCCGTAATGTGGCGACTAGGGGCTTTTCACAGTAATTTCATTGAAGCCTACTCGTGACAATAAGCGATTTTCTTTCATTTTTTCATTTCATTTTCCCGACAAGATTAATAACAAAACTCTGCAATCTTGGACTTGACCCCTCCTTGTGCAGCTGGACCCTTGACGTCCTCACCAATAGACTGCAATCTCTCAGGAAAGGCAACAGCATCTCCCCCACAATAGCCCTCAACACCAGGGCCCTGCAAAGATGTGTGCTCAGTCCTCTACTGTACTCCTTATACACACACAACTGTGCGGCAAGATTTAACTCCAACTCAATCTATTTTTTTTTTATAAATTTAGAATACCCAATTCATTTTTCCAATTAAGGGGCAATTTAGCTTGGCCAATCCACCTACTCTGCACATCTTTGGGTTGTGGGGGCGAAACCCACGCAGACACGGGGAGAATGTGCAAACTCCACACAGACAGTGACCCAGAGCCGGGATTCGAACCTGGGACCTCGGCGCCGTGAGCCAACTCAATCTATAAGTGTGCGTATGATGCGACTGTGGTGGGTCGCATCTCAAACGACGACGAATCAGACTACAGAAGGGAGATAGAGATTGGTTGCATAGTGTCCGAAAACAGCCTCTCTCTAAATGTCGGAAACACCAAGGAACTGATCATCGACTGCAGGAAGCGTAGCACGACATCCTCCCCCCCCCCCCCCCCCCCCCCGTCTGCATCAATGGCTCTGAAGTGGAGATGGTTGCCATTACCAACAGTCTGTCCTGGTCCACTCACATTGATGCAACAGCCAAAAATGCTCAATAACGTCTCCACTTCCTACGGCAGCTAAAGAAATTCGGTGTGTCTGCATCGACTCTCACAAACTTCTACAGATGTGCAATAGAGAGCATTCTATCCGGCTGCATCATAGCCTACTATGGCAACTGCTCGGTCCAAAATCGCAAGAAACTGATGAGTGTGGTGAATTCAACCCAAAGCATCACACAATCTTGCCACATTGATTCTGTATGACACAGCCATAAAATGAATGCACCGGGCTTTAGTTTCAAATGACGTTGATGTATTATTTTACCAAGAGGATGCTATCTTCATGCTTTCTGGATGTACGGTTAAAAACTTGCCTATGTCATTACTTATCGACTCTAAATACAGGTAGTGTTGCTAATTATAACATGTCTAATTATAACCAAAGATTTAAATTTACTCAGCACCTATAGAAACTCTCATGTCTCATGGCATCTTAAATTTGATTTATGAGAATCGGTCCGAGAATTCTCTTCAGATTGATCTTGTGTTCGCTAAGTGTGGATAATGAGGCATCAGATGTAACCATCTTGAAGAAACCCATAAATCATGCTACTGCCTGGTCTCCAGTGCCAAATATTGGCCAAAGTGGGGCAAATTGCACCTAACTATTGATTTTATTGGGGAGAGCAGTGGTATTATAAAGAGCTGATGAACCCTTTCAGTGAAGGTGTGTTGAGCTGTGCAAATGTCCCATGAATTGATGATTGTGTGTAATGATGGCATATGTCACTCATAGCCTATTATCACAGAGCCTCTGCACTATAGTAATGGCACGTGTCATTGGTCACCCTAGAGTTGTTGGACTTTGTGGCAGCACACCATGATTGTACATCACTGCTGCCATTAACTCTTCCTTCTAAGGATGAATTAGGGCTGCGAAAATGTCAGGTGCCGGGTGGTTCTGCCATAACCAGAAATGAGCATTGGTGAGAATGTTATTGGTGAGACCAATTGATGACTCATTCCATTGATGTTTTGATGGTGAGGAGGAGGCTGGTTAAATGTGTTACATTATCATATTGATACCATTAGCATAGCTGCACCAGGTTAGCTGGTTAGGGACTGTGCGCCCGTGCGTGCACATTTGCATGTGCCTGCGGCGGTTGAGTGGGTAAATCAGAAATGGGGAAATTAGTTTGGGGATTACAAATGGCTGGGGGGAAGAAACAGTCATCAGCGGAAAGTGTTTAGCAGTTTTTGTAGCCATGTGGCACATTTAAATGTGTCTGTTCTGGATTTTCTCTGTGCCTGCGAATTAACAGCCTCCCCTGCGAGATCCGGACTGGGCATCATTTAATACTGGTCAATTCAAACGTGGACCAGGCCAAACGGCACCTGGGGTGCTTCTTAGGCAGCAGCATATGGTAGTCGGAGACAGGGCAGGGTGGCGCTTGGCTCTCCCTCTGGCACTGCCAGCCTGCCACCTGGCATTGCCATCCAGGCCCTCCCATGGTGCCTGGGTGGTACTGCCAGCTTGGCAGGGATGCTGCCACAGTAGCCGTGTCAGGGTGGTACTGCCAAGGGTTATAGGCTGAGGGGTTCACGTCCATTAAAGTGGGATGAGGGGGGTATGAAGGGTGGGGGAGTGAAGGGCTGGTATAAAGAGGCCTCATAAAGGTTGGGGGCATCCTGAAATGGTGGGGGAGCCCGAAAGAGGGCTGGGGATGCTTGAAAAGGAGTGGCCTCAGTGACCCCATAGCGCAGTGCCCTCACTTGGGGGTGTGCGTGGGGTAATACCCATGGGTGTGTGGGGGGGGTCATATTGCCCATGGGTGAGGGGTGTAGGAGACCCTCAAGCTCACTTAGAGATCAGCGGACCCTTTCAAAATGGCAGCCCAAATTCTGAGCATCTGGTTTCAGTGGCAAGTTCAGTTTCCTAGTGTTGAAAACATTTCTAAGTGTGGGCTTGATCAGGGAGAAACTCCCCAAGGCATGCAAAAAAGGCTAAGGGAGTGATTTACTGTCAGAATTGGGGTGGGACCCGGATGGTAAATCCCTCGAGAGGCTGCTGGGGTTCCCGATGCTCGTTACGCCCCGAACAAGATCTCATGAGGTGCTGCAATTTGGATCCCGACCACAATGAGTGGGATCTCTGGTGATTTGCCTCTGGTGATTGTCCTCTGGACAGGGTGGCACCTTGGCACTGTCAGCCTGGCACCCTTACAGTGGCAACTGTACACACTTGCAGTGCCACCTGATTGCCACTTTGGCACTGCCAAGGCACCCAAGTAGCATTGCCAATCCATCAGGTGCACTGCCCAGGTGCCAGGCTGGCAGTGCCAAGGTGCCCAGGTTGCATTTTTCCCATGCTGAGGATTGAGGATTGGGCCCAGGGATGCCCTGCCCTGATGAAGTGGTATGAAGAGGCAGGGGGCAGGGTGCATGAGGATCCCTCAACAGGTGAGTTGTGGTGTTGAGGGCGGAGCTCCTCAGTACAGAATATGATGCTAAGTGCGGCCTTGGGGGGCATTCCCCATCGATGCCCGAAAAATAAAAGCCCCGTTCGATTACGGGGTAATTCCCACTAGACCTGCCCAAAAAACAGGACTTTTGTTTTTTCCCCATTAAATCGTGGTCGAAGAGTAAGTAAATAGTAGTGTGGATCACACCCAAAAAGCCAAAAAGAAAGACCCTGCCAAATTCACCCAAAATTATACTTAGGACGCGATCCAATGGCCATGCTGCACCTGAAAGGTAGTTCGCCACCACAGAGTGTGACTGATAAAAGCTGGGAGACACCCGCTCCCGCGATCTACCCGGCTGCAACTGCTCGCGAGATCCAACGTGATCTCGCAAGATGTTGCGATGTCAACCCCATCCATTGCAGATAAGATCACTTTTTGGCAAATCTGCATACGAGCGAGACAGCTAGCTTAACTCTACTCTGCAGATTCCCGAGGTACCTGAGGAGTTACGATTCATACCCTTCGTCTCGGAGACCTTGTCAAGCGTCATTCAGCCCTGGTGCCCACAAAGGGGGACCAGATAGAATGGCACTCATGGGGCCTCCAATCCCTATACTGTACTGCATGCCCTTTGGGCAGTGTGGTGCCCTGGCACTGCTGGTGCCACCTGGCTACATTGACAGTACCAGCCTGGCATGGTGAAGGTGCCCAGGTAGCTTTTACAGCAGGCATGGGCACTACCAGTGTGCCAGGTTGGCACTGCCAAGATGAGAAGCTGGCATTTTTGTGTGCGCGTGATCGGGCCAAGGCAGCCCTGCGTGGGTGTTGGGGATGTGTGGGGGAGGGGGTGGGCCACACACATCGAGCTGTGGGTGGGGGGGGGGGGGGTAGGGGGTTTCAGGGGCCTTGGAGATCGGGATGCTATTTTTAAATGGGGCCCCGATCTCTCACTACACTGGGGAGGTCCGGCAAGCGGAGGTCCCCAGTGTACAAAACAGGGCTATGTGCAGCCTTGGCCGCGTGTTCCCCACTGAGGGCCCTTATACAATGCGAGTCACGTTGGATAGCCATGTGTTTCTCGGCACTGCGAGCGCTGGGAAACACGCGGTTAAATGCCTCACTATGGGATTTTGTTCCCATTTAGTTGAATCAGACCCTTAGAAATTCTTTGGTTGAATGACGTCCATAATTTCTAACGTTTCCCAATACAAATAGAAATCCATTAAAGCTACCTTTTTTACTTAGTACCACCAATAATTGGAGTTCACAATCCCTCGAGTACTACAGGGCCTCACCACTGCCTTTAAGGCAGCAGAACATTTGCTCAAGTGCCTCTATGGTCTGCTCATGATGTTTTGTGTCTCCTTCTCCAGGTAGGCAGTGAAGGACAGTACCGGAGCCTAATTACAAGTTTTCATTTACAGAACAAACATATATCTCCCAACTTAACAACCACAATTTCAGTCTGATCCTATGAGCATAGGCACTGTTGAATCCCCAGCTAATTACCACAACCTGAATACAATTAAATATTTAATTAATATGCAATTAACACAGAATAACTATCATTGCACATAGACTGACCAGTTGTGGTTGGGTTACAGAACATGAGCCAGGTGGATAGTCAATGTTATCCAGTAGCCACTCTCTCGCTTGACAAGTTGTTGATAGAGGGAGGGGGAGACAACTTTTCAGAAGAAGGCCGGCTCTACCCACAGACTTCTGGGAGCATTCCTCTTACCTCCCGCTAAGCCAGAATACGTTTGTACATCATCTGTCCTTTAGAATGGAGGTGGAGCTCTGACAGCCACTTCTGGAACCTTAGAGCAGGTCATCCAGTGGTTACGAAGGTGACTATTACCCGAAAATGTCTTTGTTTCAGGATTGCCAGAGCTGTGACTTTTGAAGTCAGAACCAAGACCATCAACACCTGCTGAACGACTCCTTGTGACTTTGCCAATTTTCACCAAATATGGAAAACACAAGGCACATCTACATCCTCAGAGTAAGTAGAAATGAATTTACGACTAACCCACAATTTGTTGATGATTCCTTGAAAATGTCAGTGTGTGGGCGGGGGTCCTTCTTACTGCTGGGTGTATGTTTAGTTGTGTAAGAGGTGTTAAATGGAGCAGCGATGTTTAAAATGATAGCATTGTTATATGTTAACTGACATCATGCAGGATCTTGCACTTTTGTAGAATTATAGAATTTACAGTGCAGAAGGAGGCCATTTGGCCCATCAGGTCTGCACCGGCCCTTGGAAAGAGCACCCTACTCAAGCCCAAGCTTCCACCCTATCCCCGTAACCCAGTAACCCCACCTAACCTTTTTGGGCACTAAGGGCAATTTAGCATGGCCACTCCACCCAACCCACACATCTTTGGACTGTGGGTGGAAACCAGAGCACCCGGTGGAAACTCACGCAGACAAGGGGAAAACGTGCAGACTCCGCACAGACAGTGACCTAAGGTCGGAATTCAACCTGGGTCCCTGGTGCTATGAGGCAGCAGTGCCAGCTCACAGTGCCAGTGTCAGAATTCGAGTCTCATGGAAATGTAGCATTTTAGTTGAGGATGTTTTCCTGCTATCCTCCCCTTTAATACCATTTCCAGTACCTTCCCCATCACAGGATCATTTCTGGTATGTTTTGGAGCTGCAGTCAGTGGTACATTCTCAATCTGTGAACATTAAAAAATATTATCATGACTAGGTGTCAATTGACCACCTGGCAAAGTTAAACGTGATAATGCATCTGATTTGCATGATTTTCAAATTGACGGTATTTGGAATGTGTGGATAGTAGTAACGACCATCGTTGGAGTCTACTTGTTGCCAATGAAAGGATACCTTAGTGTTGCCCAAAAATACCTGTTAAGGGCCTGTGGCGCATCAGCAATGTGAAGTGATGGCCACACAAATATTAGTGAAGTTTCCATACGCTAAATATTATACTCTGCCTGCTTCTCCAACTGAGCATCGTTAGATTCTGCACTTGTTAACCTATGAGATGCAAAAGCTATTGTTTTTTCTTCCCCTGGAGGTAATATATGTGACAACACCACCCCAACTCCGTACAGCGAAACATCAGAGGCAAGTTGTACTGGTAACTTAGGGTTGAAATGTACCAGCACTTCCGACTTCTTCAGTGCTTCTTTTGCTTGATATGCTTTTCGTATTCAAATGTCCATTGCCATGTCTGTTTTGTGCACAACAAGGTATGTAAAAGTTTCAATAGGGTTGCCAGATTCTGGACAAATTTTCCACAGTCATTGATTAACCCTCGGAATAACCTAAGTTGAGTGAAATTCATTGGTCGTGGAGCCTCCATAATGGCATCCATCCTTTTGGTGCTTTATGTAGATCCTTACTGTCAATTCGATATCCGAGATACTGTATAGATGTCTGAAAGAAATTACATTATCTTTCCAAACCCGAAGCCCATGCATCTGAAAACGTTTCAGTGTGTAGGTGCTGAAAGTGTTCTTGTTCATTGATGCTGGTTATCAATATGTCAACTGAGAAATACTGTATCCCCTATGGATCTGGTCCATTGATTGTTGCAATAAGGCTGGTGCTGACGTTATTCTCTTGAGGCAATCTCTTGCAGCGGAATAGGCCTTTGTGAGTGATGATGGTGAGCAGCTGTTGAGATTCAACTGCAACATTCATTTGCAGGTAGGCCTGCAATAGGTCAATCTTGCTAAACATTTGTCCTCCTACTATGTCCCATGAGCAAATCTTCAATCAATGGTAGCGGGTATTGATCTGCGCAAAGAACTGGATTGATTGTTATCTTAAAATATTCACAAATACAAAATGTACTTTAGGACAGGAACAATAGGGGTTGCTCAGTCATTAGTAGTGACGGGTTCTAAGATTCCTGTTTCTACAAATTTCATTAGTTCCGCTGTAACCTTTGAATATTTATAATAGGGTATGGCTGTAGCTGTGAGACATTTCGGCTGGCTATTTTCCTTAATCTTCAAGAGACGCTTGTACTCCTTTCATGGACTCCAGTGCGTCTTCAAAAACACTGCAGTATTTTGCCATTATGGTCTATAAATCTGTCTTTGACAGTGCTACAATTCAGTTTGCCTGCAGCAATGTTCCTGAAGCTCAACACAAACTGGAGGAACAACATCACATCTTCCAGTTAGGCAGGCTACAGCCTTCCGGTCTCAACATTGAATTCAACAACTTCAGATTAGCCCCACCCCATCTCGACCCCTTTGTTTTCATCCCATTTCATTTAACTGTATTTTACCACTTCTTTCTTTCTTCTCTTTCTCTATATATATTTATCCCCTCATCTTATCCCCCTTTCCTTACCTTGTCTCCCCTTTGCTTACCCCGTTCCCTCCCCCCACATCTACATTTGTCACAGTTTACCCTCTGATGTTAGTTTCTCTGCTGTTTGGCCTTTCACACCTTTTGTTGTTTCTGGGGACTGCCATTAGCACTCTTTCCCCTAGGTTTCTGTGGCCATTAGAACTCTGTTCCCTTGGTTTCTGTGGCTATGACTAATTTTTCATTCTCTCACTCCACAGGATAAATATGTCCCACTTTCTATGCATTTTAGCTTTGACAAAGGGTCATCTGACCTCGAAACCTTCGCTCTTTTCTCTCCCTCTACAGATGCTGCCAGACGTGCTGAGATTTTCCAGCATTTTCTCATTGACTAAATGGCAAACTTGCAGGGTTACAGGGACAGTGCGGAGGAATGGGACAGAGGATTACGATATAGAGAGCTGATCTCGACCGAAGAGGCCTTCGTCTATGCTGTAATGGCTCTGTGACAGGATTCCAGCTGTTCCCCTCAGAGCATCATGCCAGTGGAATATATAGCCAAGGTCAGTCACATGCTCTTCTGTAGAACATGAAGAGTCAGCCTCTTCCCCTAATCCTCGCCCTAGGTAGGGTGCATATTGGAAACACCATTCAATTATCCCTGATGTTGTGTAGAGGGGATCCGATTATATCTGAATATCAACCAATGGCCTACACTCTGACGAACAATCAAAAGCAAGTGCTGGTGTCGGTACAGGGAATGTAAACAAAATCATGTCAAAAATCATTAAACATCTTTAATGACCTATTCCTCACCTTCTTCTGTCTGTAATATTTCTGGATGTAGGGTATCCAGAATTCAAATGAGGTGGAAACAATGGAGATTAGAATCTGCTGGAAAATCCGCTCAGGGCTGTGCAGCTAACCCGATAGTTCCTACACAGTTTGTGTAGAAGTCAACCCTGTACATTTACTGTGCGAATGCAACTGTGCAAAACAATTTAAAGCACCTGCATTCCAAAACAAATATGGTTGACTCGCAGTGCCACTGACTGCCTTGTGCTGCCACTTAAATGTGCCCTGAAGTGTGTCCTATCACAAAGAACACCGCAAGATAGCAGAGGCTGTCTCAGTTCTACCTGGCTTCAGCTGACACAAGACCTAGCAGTAACTTGAAGGGAGGCCCCATGGCCAGAGAGCATGAGCAGGATGCTCCAGGTGTTCAGTGAATTCGGAAAGAGAGAAAGCAAGAATCCAGGGGCAGGGTCTGAGGGAAACACAGGGCAGAATTCTCAATGATCTGGGAGCATTGGACGCAGTCATGGAATTAGAGTGCTTTGGAAATGTGGTCCAGAGCAGGCATTGTCAAACTCGGGAGCACGGCCTGGGGGCGGGTGTCGGGCGGGTCGCGGAGCCGTCTGCCGCGGGGCCCCCGATCGCGCAAATCCGCACGCAACAGCCGGCTTTTAATAATGCCGTCTGAAAGCAGCCTTAAAAATGGCGAGGAACAGATTTTTAAAATTAGGCCACAATGCGCATGCGCACCGATGATCAGGCACGCATGCACAGTGCAGCCGCATTTTTAAAAATAATGTCGCAGCCTTTTTTTCAAGTTCGGGGGGGGGGGGAAGGGACCATTGGGGCCAAAGGGACCCAAAACCATTTCCTCCATTTTTGTCAGCAACACACAAGGTAAGATAAAATGGTGGGTCGCACAGGTCAGCCGGCGTGGGACGAGAAGGTTGGCCGGCGTGGTAAAAATTCGTCCTCGGAAAAAAAGTTTGAAAAACACTGGTCCAGAGAAATGGCCATACTAAGAGGAAGTGGCAAGAACAAGGAATGGAGGGGAGACAGCCAGAGGAGGACAATCTTATGGTTCAAAAGGGTCTAGAGGGCTAGAAGGCTGGGAACAGACGAAGCCTGTGTGGAATATAAGGAAAGTAAGAAGGAACTTAAGCAAGGAGTCAGGAGGGCTAGAAGGGGTCACGAAAAGTCATTGGCAAATAGGGTTAAGGAAAATCCCAAGGCTTTTCACACGTACATAAAAAGCAAGAGGGTAGCCAGGGAAAGGATTGGCCCACTGAAGGACAGGCAAGGGAAACTATGTGTGGAGCCAGAGGAAATGGGCGAGGTACTAAATGAATACTTTGCATCAGTATTCACCAAAGAGAAGGAATTGGTGGATGTTGAGTCTGGAGAAGGGTGTGTGGATAGCCTGGGTCACATTGAGATCCAAAAAGACAAGGGGCGCGATTCTCCGCCCCCCACGACGGGTCGGAGAATAGCGGGAGGGCCTTCCCGACATTTTTCCCGACCTCCCGCTATTCTCCCCCCCCCCCCCCCACGGCTGCCCCCCGACATGAATCGCTGCTCGCCATTTTTTTACGGCAAGCAGCGATTCTCCCCTATCCGATGGGCCGATTTCCCAGGCCTTTATGGCCGTTTTTGCGAACTCCAACACACCTGCTCTCACCGTTCGTGAAAACGGCCGCAAAGTGCCGTTCTCGAGAACCATGTCACCGATTGGCACGGCTGCACCACGGCCGTGCCAAGGGTGGCATGGGCCCGCGATTGGTGGGCACCGATCGAGGGCAGCGGGTCCGAACCCCGCGCACTCTTTGTTCCTCCACCGCCCCGCTGGATCAGTCTGCAGGGCGGCTGAGGGGCATGACGGCCCGCGCATGTGCGGGTTTCACGCATATGCGTTATGACGTCATCCGCGCATGCGCGGATTGGAGCCGTCCAATCCGCGCATGCGCGGCTGACGTCATCATGCGCATCAGCCGCCGTTACACTTGGCGCGCGGGCTTAGCGAAGTTCGCTAAACCTGTGATGCCGAGCTTCACGGGGCCCCGCTGCTCGCCCCGACCGGGGAGCAGAATTGGGTCCCGGGAGGGGGCGCGGAGGATGCCGTGAAGCACAGCCAGTTTCACGGCAGCCTTCACGACTCTCCGCATTTGTGGAGAATCGCGCCCAAGGTGTTGGGCATCTTGAAAAATACTAAGGTAGATAAGACCCAGGGCCTGATGGGATCTATCCCAGAATACTGAAGGAGGCGAGAGAGGAAATTGCTGAGGCCTTGACAAAAGTCTTGGGATCCTCACTTTTTTCAGGTGATGTCCCAGGGGACTGGAGAATAGCCAATGTTGTTCCTTTGCTTAAGAAGGGTAGCAAGGATAATCCAGGGAACTATAGGCCGGTGAGCCTTACGTCAGTGGTAGGGACATTACTGGAGAGAATGCTTCGAGACAGGATCTACTCCCATTTGGAAGCAAATGGACGTATTAGTGAGAGGCAGCATGGTTTTGTGAAGGGGAGGCCGTGCATCACTAACTTGATAGAGTTTTTTGAAGAGGTCACAAAGATGATTGATGCAGGTAGGGCAGTGGATGTTGTCTATATGGACTTCAGTAAGGCCTTTGACAAGGTCCCTCATGGTAGACTGGTACAAAAGGTGAAGTCACACAGGATCAGGGGTGAGCTGGCAAGGTGGATACAGAACTGGCTAGTTCATAGAAGGCAGAGAGTAGCAACGGAAGGGTGCTTTTCTAATTGGAGGGCTGTGACTAGTGGTGTTCGCAGGGATAAGTGCTCGGACATTTGCTGTTCGTTGTCCATATGATTTGGAGGAAAATGTAACTGGTCTAATTAGTAAGTTTGCAGACGACACAAAGGTTGGTGGAATTGCGGATAGCGATGAGGACTGCCAGAGGGTACAGCAGGATTTGGATCATTTGGAGACTTGGGCGGAGAGATGGCAGATGGAGTTTAATCCAGACAAATTTGAGGTAATGCATTTTGGAAGGTCTAATGCAGGTAGGGACTATATAGTGAATGGTAGAACCCTAAAGAGCATTGAAAGTCAGAGAGATCTAGGTGTACAGGTCCACAGGTCACTGAAAGGGGCAACACAGGTGGAGAAGGTAGTCAAGAAGGCATGCGGCATGCTTGCCTTCATTAGCCGGGCATTGAGTATAAGAATTGTCAAGTCATGTTGCGGCTGTATAAACCTTAGTTAGGCCACACTTGGAGTACAGTGTAGAATTCTGGTCACCACACCCCCAGAAGGATGTGGAAGCTTTAGCGAGGGTGCAGAAGAGATTTACCAGGATGTTGCCTGGTATGGAGGGCATTAGCTATGTGGAGCGGTTGAATAAACTCGGTTTGTTCTTACTGGAACGACAGAGGTTGAGGGGCGATCTGATAGAGGTCTACAAAATTCTGAGGGGCATAGACAGAGTGGATAGTCAGAGGCTTTTGTAGCCATCTAGGATGGACACCAGTAACACAAAATGGAGAACTGCAAAGAGTGCAGGGAAAAACGGACAGTAAAGAGCAAACAGCTTGCAGAAGCTTGCAGCATTCAGACATTTGCAAAAACCGGTTTCCCCACAGCTGCAGAGTCCAGGCAGCGATGTTAATGGGAAAGCCATCTACATACTAATGAGGTGATACCGGGACAACCGCGGACACAATAGATACACTTAAGTATTGATTGATACTTTTCAATAGCGAAGCAGACATGATGGAGCCAGCGAAACCAGGATAATGAGTCCTAAGAACCGCCCCAGCAATCAAGGAACGACCCTAGGATAGGGGGGTTCAAATCATATTGATTGGGAAAGACCCAATCGATCCCCAGCAAGTGAGGGAGCCCGACCCAAGGGGCACGGACCTCCTGGGACCTATAAAAAGAAGGTCCCGCACATGGTCCGGTCTGTTGCCTCCTGTCTCCGGCCTCCGACTCCAGCCTCCAGATCCTGTCTTTTACACCAGCCGTTGAGCAGCAGCCATCGATAAGTAAGTGCCAAAACGACGATCGCTACCTTGACCCAGGCATTACTTATACCAGTGCCGACCAGTAGCATCAAGAAGTTGCAGACCAGTACGGAACGAAGGCCTTGTTCCCTGACCTTGCCTGTTCCTTCTTAGATAAGTATTAGTCGTTTAATGGTAGAGAAGTAAGTTAGTCTTTAGCGTGTGAATGAGTATTTATTATAATTGTTATAATAAACTCTAACTGTTTGGACTTACTAATTGGTGTATAGCTTTATTGCTTTGAACTTGACCTTGATGCTTGTGACGGTGTCTCTTACGGCACCTGGCGACTCCAGAGCATAGAAATAAGAAACAGAGCCAAACGAGTGTTAAGCACACTGCCTCTATTGGAGGAGTGCTAAACACACTAACTCAGAACGACCAACACTTTTCCCCAGGGTAGAGGGGTCAATTAATAGGGGCATAGGTTTAAGGTGCGAGGGGCAAGGTTTAGAGTAGATGTACGAGGCATGTTTTTTACACAGAGGGTAGTGGATGCCTGGAACTCGCTGTCGGAGGAGGTGGTGGAAGCAGGGATGATAGTGACAGTTAAGGGGCATCTTGACAAATACATGAATAGGATGGGAATAGAGAGATACAGACTCAGGAAGTGTAGAAGATTGTAGTTTAGTCGGGCAGCATGGTTGGCACGGGCTTGGAGGGCCGAAGGGCCCGTTCCTGTGCTGTACTTTTCTTTGTTCTTTGTTCTTTGTTCTTGTTCTCGAAGACTGGATGGGAGAATTGGTGGGTTTCTGGCATTAAATAACCTGCACTGGGAAGGTGGAAGCAGGTCTAAAGAGAGCCCAGGTGACTGGAACCCAAGTTGTTGATGGCCTCTGAAATTATTCCCGCCTGTTTTCCAATGCCCTGTTCCCCCACCATAGGTTTCACCACCATGATGCCATTTCCTACCTTCTTATCTTCAAGCTTAAATCTTCTGCTTGCTAAAATTAATGCACAGAGAATGGCAGACTGGAGTTAACGTAGTTTCCAGTTATGCGCTTCCATTTAAGCCAGAGCAGCAAAATTAGTGAGTTTTTTAACAAACATAAATTTCGACACACAAAACAGTTGCTCCCTAAAATAATGAAAGTTAATCATTTATATATTTCCCCAATTTATATGTTAAAATCATTATGCAACAAAAAAGTTTCAAGAAAGAATTTTTAACTGAATAAAAACAATCAAAGCAATGCCTGTCTAAATAAATCCATTCTGAAAAATGATTTTCTTTCCTTTTTCTAATCGTCAACAAGAAAAAGAAAAAAAACATTGTTATTCCCACTGCTGTTTCCCACATGATAACAGTTGTCTGTCTTCACATGTGCTACTTTTGTTTTTCTGCTGAGGAATTCATAACAGGAAAGTACAATTATAACATATTGATATCATCACCATCCTGAAGTGCAGCTTTCACCACTTAATCTCCAGTTCCTTTCAAAGCCTTTAGGGAGGAAAAAAAGCAAAGCAAATCACAGATCATATGCCCTGTACATTTTGGAAACTGGACGTGACTGAAGACTGTTTCTTAAATGTTGTTAGATAAATATGTCCAGTTCAAGCCCAGACTTTGGGTGGACTCTGGCCTTTGAAGTAAAACCTTAAATGAAGATATTAAGGAGTCAAAACTATTCGGCAGACACATGTGATCATATTATTGTGAAATGTCATTTAAAATTGGTTTAACCCTCATTTTAGAAATTCATGATGACCATGTTCGGAAAGAATAATGGCAGCTGATATATTTGGATAAATGATCCACACCGCCACCTGTTGGCCAGACCATAGAAGACTGGCTGCCACATTCATGGGACAAACCGATTAAACAATGGTGGGGAAGGCATCAGAAACCCCATTGACAATTTTGGCATAAGAGTTTTGAATGAAAAGATGACAGGACATAGGTTTTTTGATAATCATCGAACGATACAGCATAGAAGGAAGCCATTTATCTCATCATAGAATTGTCAGCTCATTGAAGGAATTATCCAATTGGGCCACTTCCCTGCACTGGGCCATAGCTCTGCACGCAAATTACCCAATTCCTTTATGAAAGTGATTATTGAATCTGCTTCCACCACATATTCAATCAATGCATTTCAGATCATCATGAATTGCTGCGTTAAAAAATTATTGCTTCACCTCTGGATCTTTTTCCTGTCACCTCAAATCTGTGTCCTCTGATTACTGTCTGACACTGGAAACAATTTATTTTAATTCACTCTGTCATAATATACATCCAGGTATATGATGGAGTGCAGACAGGAAGTGATTGACACACAGGATGACCAGTGTGCATACAGAACACAGCAGCCAATCACCAGACAGGACATGACCACTATAAAGCCAGAGGGCACCAGTTCTCCAGCTCTCTCGAGATCCAACCTCTCAGACAGTAAGAGCTCGTGAGCAACAGCTAGAACAAACACCATGTGGTAGTAAGATAGTCTGGTCAGGTTAGCCTCAGGTCTCCAGTCAAGTTAGCATAGTGCCAACCCACAGTTAAGCATGTATTATAGTTAGTTGTTCAATAAAACCTTGTTGCATTTCTTCAAGTGTTGGAGGCCTGTCTCTCTCTACACCGCAGTCCAAGTAGACCCAGCTCACCCAACATATCACACTCTATCAAAATCTTTCATGATTTTGAACACCTCAACCCACTTGATCTCCTCTGCTCTCAATAGAAATCTCAGTTTCCCTATAATTTTTCCACAGAACTGAAGTCCTTCATTCCTGGTACCATTCTAGTAAATCTTCTCTACACCCTTTCTAGGACCTTGGCCTGCTTCCGAACGTATGAAGTCCAGACGTGGCCACAATACTTCAACTGGCCCGAAGCAGTGTTTTACAATATCCTGCTGAGAATTACCATGTGGGTATGGTGACTGACATCTTCTGGCTTTTGAGGGAAGGGAATACAAACAAAAAGGGCAATTTTTAAGGGAAGAATTGCTTTTACATGAATATACTTGTATTTTAAACTCCACACTCACCTGATGAAGGAGCTGTGCTCCCAAAGCTAGTGATTCCAAATAAACCTGTTGGACTTTAACCTGGTGTAGTAAGACATCTAACTTTGCCCACCCCAGTCTAATGCATTAATAATGCATTAATTGACATGCATTTCAGACTTTGCATGCATTTCAGACTTTGCATGCATCAGGCACCTGTTTATGTGGGTGCCTGATGGAATCATTGTATGTTTAAGGCTGAACTGGTATATTGTCAGAATCTGTCACGAGCATGCTGCCCCAAGATATGATCCCCACCCGTGTAGTGATATGCCCTTGTTGTTCTGATAGCCATCAGTTTAAACAAGCATGGCTAGATGACTATGTTTGACATGAGCGTACAGAGACAGCCAGAACAAAGGATGAATAAGGCATCAATATGAAAGGTCAGCTTTGATAATATACGGGTAACTTTACGAAGTAAATATTTGTAGCACATCGGTGTTTGTGTGTCCAGGGGCTGATCTTGCTATTGTCTCGGGTAATGATTCATGGGACTTGAAGCTGCAGCATTAGTTATTATATCTGTTTATTTTTATTTGTAAATTTAAAATACCCAATTCTTTTTTCCAATTCGGGGCAATTTAGCATGGCCAATCCACCTACCCTGTGCATCTTTGGGTGGTGCGGGTAAGACCCACGCAAACACAGGGAGAATGTGCAAACTCCACACCGACAGTGAGCCGGGGCTGGGATCGAATCCGGGTCTGTGAGGCAGCAGTGCCAACAACTGCGCCACCATGCCGCCCCAGATATCTGTTTATGTGGGTGCCTGATGGAATAGTGTCTAATGTTACAATAGTAAGTCAAATGTTACATCTTTTGACAGACCATAATAATTTCTGAATTGTTCTCCTATTTGCTGGGGTTGTCTCACGTTGAGAAGGTGGTGGATTTTCCTGTGCTTATGGTATAGTGCTCCCAATGACTACATTAGCTTCTGTAGAGTTTTTATCCATTTTACTTGTATTGGAATGAATAACTGAATCTAAATAATGCCAGTGAGCATCAACCTTCAAAGCATCATGAATTTGTAATTCATTAATTGACATGCATTTCAGACTTTGCATGCATTTCAGAAGTATCAGGCTGCAGGAGCAAAAGAGATTTTTAAAAATGGACTTTGAGAGATGTGACATTCTCAAGGCTCAAAGGCTCTTAAATACACCCATTTATCCAGTCAAGAATACATTCAACATTCCAGTATATTTGGTGAAAGAAAAGAATGGATGCACAAATGGTCTTTGGCCACAATCTGAGGAGGGTGGTGATGATGGTGATGGTGGTGGTGGTGGTGGTGGGGGGGGGGGGGGGGGGGGGGGGCAGTATTATTAGAACGAAGAAGAGGAGGAAGAGAGGAAGAGGAAGGGAGAAGAAACAAGGGAAACAGCACTACCATTTGGCTCATCCGACTGAGAGACCAGTTACTGCATGAAACGGCAATTCCACATGAAGCAACAGTCCCAAACATTGGGCGGGATTCTCTGATCCTGAGGCTAGTGTTGACGCTGTCGGAAATGCCGTTGCGTTTCCTGATGGCGTCAACATGGCCTCAGGATGAGCAATTCTGTCGCCTACAGGGGGGCAGCATGGCACTGGGGTGGCCCACGCCGCTCCAGCTGCTGATCCCAGCATCAACTGGGCGTCGCGGGGTCCCTGCATGCGCAGTGGTACTGGCGCCAAAGCGCGCATGCGCAGTGGCTCCCTTTTCCGCGCCGGCCCCGACGCAACGTGGCATAGGGCTAAAGGGGCCGGCGCAGAAGAAAGGACGCCCCCAGCCCGAGAGGCTGGCCCGCCAATCTGTGGGCCCCGATCACGGGCCAGGCCACAATGGAGGCCCCCCCCCCCCTCCCACTGGGTCGGACCCTCCCTAACCCACCACAGGCTGCCCCCGGACCCTTCCACGCCGAGGCTAAGAGAAGATTAGAACAGCGGCGGCAGAACTCGGGTTTTTATTACGGCCGCTCGGCCCATCCCGGGCCGAGATTCGCTGGGGGGTCCCCGCAGAGCGGCCCCCGGCCAGCGCCGCGCCGAACGCACCAATGGTACCAATTCTCCGCTCTGCGGAGAATTGCATCCCGGCGTCGGGCCGGCGCGGTCTGATTCTCCAGCCTGGCCCCGTGCTGAGAGAATCCCGCCCATTATTCTTCATTTTGTTCCCAACTACCACAAGGTCCTCTTACACACAACACTGAAATAAAAGCCATGGTAAAATAACATTTCAACAAATGTTTTCAATGAAACCATCTAATATACCATTCCAAAAGTCAACGTATCACATGTGTGCATTCTCTCAATGCCTATCATAATGGCTGCAGTATGGCTGGGGGAAGGCTGCTGACTTTAATTGAGGCAGGTTGCAGATGGCCGTGCAAAATGCCTTCCACCAGCTTTGGCTCTAAAAGGCCTGGCTTTGAGCTGAACCACTTTGGCATGGATGGCAGCAGTTCAGGTTGTTTGGCTGACATTAACAGCAAGCTGGCACTGGTGGGAGAATGAACGCTGTTATCCTGAGAAATGTCAACAGGTTTGAGCTCCATGGCTCCACTGTCATTTTCCCAGGGTGGTGGCTCAGCAAACTCAGTAATGTGTTGGAGTAGTTATTGTTGGATTACTATGAGAAGCCGGCTGCAAGTCCCTTTGAACAGTAATATTCACAGCCATGATGGCAGACGTCTAATGACTCCTGACAGCAAGTGTAGCTTCGAAGACCACAATCTGTACTTTCACAGTGACACTTGGACATTGGCTGGCTTCTGCTTGTGTTACAATAGAAGCTGAGGGATTAGCCATCAAATGCTGTGCCATAGTCACATCCACAAGTAAGACAATGAAGTTGTTGACACCCCGTCTGAGGTGTCTGCAGCAGAATCCATGTACAGCCAGCCTCACCCAGTGGTCAGCTGGCTAGAGAGCTACCATTTATTCCAGCCTTGGCTGCAGATCATTCATGGCCTGTGTTACAGGGCACACAGACCTCACCTTGAAGCTATTCTCTCAAGCTGGTGGCTGCAATTGAGAGAGCGAGTGACTATTTTATTCGTATTGCTGCCTGATGCACAATCAATTGCACGAAAGACTTGGATTGGTACAACTGTGGCTTTATTACAGTCAGATGCGTGGCCTCCTACTGCAGCTGGCAGAATGGCTGATCAGGAGGAGGACACGCATATTTATACGGCTCTTGTGGGCGGAGCTAAACGGCAGGGGCTACCGGCGGACCTGTAATGCAGGTCCTACCGTACATCCCTTAATACAGGTGTACAGTGGTTCACCACATTCACCCCCTGTTAAAAATGAGTCCGGCGGGGGTGGCGTGGAACTATATACAGTTTTGCAAATAATTTGCAGTGGGGAGGGGGAAAAAAATGTCCATTTTGATAGTCCGGTGCCCGTCAGAGGTTAAGTCGATCCAGTGCTTTGACGATTCGCTGGGAGCGATGTAACGGTGGCGGCGATGTCGGTGCTGGTGTCGCCGACGTCAGTGCTGGCGGTGTTGGTGCTGGCCAGTAGTCGGATGACTCCGGGAGCGTGCCGAAATCTTCTTCGTCCTCTAGCGTGGGCAGGGGAAGGAGGGATGGACCTGGTGGGGCTAATGTTGGGAGTGCCGGGGGAGGAGAGGGTGGCGCGTGCATGGGGGAGTGTGTTGGAGTGGAACCTGAGGGAGCCAGGTCCCTGAGGGAGACCGTATCTTGGCGGTCATCGTGGAAATCCATGTAGGCATACTGGGGGTTGGCGTGGAGCAAGTGTACCCTGTACACCAAGGGGCCCGCCTTGTGGAGCCAGACATGCCTACGTAGAAGGACCGGTCCTAGAGCTGCGAGCCAAGTCGGGAGCGACACTTCGGATGTGGACTTCTTAGGGAAGGTAAAAACACGTTCATGAGGTGTGCTATTTGTGGCAGTGCACAGCAGTGACCGGATGGAGTGTAGCGCATCAGGGAGGACATCCTGCCAGCGAGAGGCTGGGAGGTTTCTGGACCATAGGGCCAGCTGGACGGCCCTCCATACCGTCCCGTTCTCTCTCTCTACCTGCCCGTTTCCCTGGGGGTTGTAGCTGGTTGTCCTACTGGAGGCGATACCCCTGCTGAGCAGGAACTGACGCAGCTCTTCACTCATGAATGAGGATCCCTGTCACTGTGGATGTTGGCGGAGAAACCGAACAGAGCGAAGATTGTGTTTAGGGCTTTGATGACGGTGGCAGACAGCATATCGGGGCATGGGATAGCGAAGGGGAATCTGGAGTGCTTGTCGACCATGCTGAGGATCTACGTGTTGCAGTCAGTGGAGGGGAGGGGCCCTTTGAAATCCACGCTGAGGTGTTCAAAGGGGCGGGAGATTTTCACCAGGCATGCGCGGTCTGGCCGGTAGAAGTGTGGCTTGCACTTTGTATAGACCTGGCAGTCTCTGGTGACTGTCCGTACTTCCTCGATGGAGTAGGGCAGATTGCGAGCTTTGACGAGATGGTACAGTCGTGTGACCCCCGGGTGACAAAGGCTGTTGCGTAGGGCCCGGAGTCGGTCTACTTGTGATCTGGCACATGTACCTCAGGATAGGGCGTCTGGGGGCTCGTCGAGTTTGCCGGGGCGATACAAAATCTTGTAATTATAGGTGGAGAGCTCGATTCTCCACTACAAGATTTTATCATTTTTGATCTTGCCCCGCTGCGTGTTGTTGAACATGAAGGCTACCGAGCATTGGACAGTGAGGAGAGTGAATCTCCTGCCGGCCAGGTAATGCCTCCAATGCCACACAGCTTCAACGATAGCTTGGGCCTCTTTTTTGACAGATGAGTGCCGAATTTCAGAGGCGTGGAGGGTGCGGGAAAAGAAAGCCACGGGTCTGCCTGCCTGGTTTAGACTGGCGGCAAGGGCGACATCTGAAGCGTCACTTTCTACTTGAAAGGGCAGTGTTTCGTCTACTGCGTGCACCCCAGCTTTGGCTATGTCTGCTCTAATACGGGCGAATGCATGTTGTGCCTCGGCCGCGAGGGGGAATTGAGTGGACTGTATGAGTGGGCGAGCCTTGTCCGCATTGTTTGGGACCCACTGGGCATAGTAGGAGAAGAACCCCAGGCAGCGTTTGAGGGCCTTGGGGCAGTGGGGGAGGGAAAGCTCCATGAGGGGGCGCATGCGGTCGGGATCGGGCCCCAGAAGTCCGTTTTGGACTACATAGCAGAGGATGGCTAGGTGGGTCGTGCTGAACCCACACTTCTCTTTGTTATATGTAAGGTTGAGAAGAGTGGCGGTGTGGAGGAATTTAGCGAGGTTGGCATCGTGGTCCTGCTGGTCATGGCCGCAGATGGTGACATTATCTAAGTACGGAAACGTGGCCCGCAAACTGTATCGGTCGACCATTCGGTCCATCTCCCTTTGGAAGACCGAAACCCCGTTAGTGACGCTGACGGGAGCCCTAAGAAAGTGATAGAGCTGACCGTCCGCCTCAGAGGCAGTGTATGGACGGTCTGATTTCCGGATGGGGATCTGGTGGTAGGCGGATTTCAGGTCAATTGTTGAGAAGACCCGGTACTGTGCAATCTGATTGACCATGTCAGATATGCGTGGGAGGGGGTACGCGTCGAGCTGGCTGTAGTCCACGACCATTCTACACTGCCTCCCTGCTCTTCATTCACTTTCTCTTCCTCCACTGACTGAAGCAGTGAAAGTTCCTGTGTATCGGAAAGGAGAAGGGCACAAAGGTAGGGGTGTGGTAAGCGGAGCAGGAACAACCAAGGGGAATACTCTGACATCAACTGTAACTTCAAGAGAGTGTGGCGTGAGGGGGGAGTGAGGTGTGAAAAGGAGGATTAAATGGGAGGATACTTTCATCTTCGATGCTTTCAGCCACACAAGCCTCAGTTATGGCAGCTTGCATGAGGATGAGCACTACCTCATCCATCGGGGTGAGGACATGCATACGTCTCCGCTGGTTAGTTTGGGCTGCCACGGTTGTCTGCCATTTTGTCCTGAAAGAGGAAAAGAAGTGAGTCAGTGAATGTGGAGTATCGTTTTAGGTTAAAGTGGCTGTCGCATTAGCTAGCAGTATGCGGAAGCTGTGAGATGTAGGTGTGAGACTTTCAGCAATGCTCAAACTGTGAGGGCAAGATGAAACTCTGAAGTATGCGTCATGATTGGTAGAGATTGTTGGTAGGTGCATGATGGTGGAATATGGCATTTGAAGATGCATTCACTAATATTCATTTTTTATAGATCATTGAACTTCATGTAGCACTGTATCTAGCTCCAAAGAAGACACAGCCAGAGGGAGACTGGGAATTCAAAGCTGAGTGGGGAGGAGGTGCTTTTTAACCCTGGTCAGTGACTGGTAAGTAGTTTTTCTTTTCATTGTCTAATTTATTTATTTCTATTTTGAAATTGTAGTTGTATAAGTTTACCTAAGGTTTAAGACATGGCAGGAGATCCCAGACCCGTGTCATGCTCCTCGTGTGCGATGTGGGAGCTCAGGGACACATCCATTGTCCCTGGCTCTTTCACATGCAAGGAGTGTGTTCAGCTGCAGCTCTTGTTAGACCACTTGACGGCTCTGGAGCTGCGGATGGACTCACTTTGGAGCATCCGCGATGCTGAGGAGGTCGTGGATAGCACGTTTAGTGAGTTGGTCACATCGCAGGTGAAAGTTACTGAGGGAGATAGCAAATGGGTGACCAAAAGACAGAGCAAGAGTAGGAAGGCAGTGCAGGTGTCCCCTGCGGTCATCTCCCTGCAAAACAGATATACCACTTTGGATACTGTTGGGGGAGATGGCTCACCAGAGGAAGACAGCAGCAAGGTTCATGACACCGTGGCTGGCTCTGCTGCGCAGCAGGGCAGGAAGAAAAATGGCAGGGCTATAGTGATAGGGGACTCGATTGTAAGGGGAATAGACAGGCGGTTCTGTGGACGCAATCAAGACTCCAGGATGGTATGTTGCCTCCCTGGTGCAAGGGTCAAGGATGTCTCGGAGCGGCTGCAGGACATTCTGGGGGGGGATGGTGAACAGCCAGCTGTCGTGGTGCACATAGGCACCAACGATATAGGTAAAAAAACGGGATGAGGTCCTACAAGCTGAATTCAGGGAGTTAGGAGTTAAACTAAAAAGTAGGACCTCAAAGGTAGTAATCTCAGGATTGCGACCAGTGCCACGAGCTAGTCAGAGTAGGAATGTCAGGATAGATAGGATGAATGCGTGGCTCGAGAGATGGTGCAAGAGGGAGGGATTTAAATTCCGGGGGCATTGGGAACCGATGCAGGAAGTTGGAAGGTAGTAAAACAGGGACAGAAGCAAAAGGAACTAAGGAGGGAGTGATGGGCAAGCTAATGGGGCTAAAGGTAGACAAGTCTCCTGGCCCTGATGGAATGCATCCCAGAGTGCTAAAAGATATGGCTAGGGAAATTGCAGATGCACTAGTGATGATTTACCAAAATTCACTAGACTCTGGGGTGGTCCCGGTGGATTGGAAATTAGCAAACATGACACCACTGTTTAAAAAAGGAGGTAGGCAGAGAGCAGGAAATTATAGGCCAGTGAGCTTAACTTTGGTAGTAGGGTAGATGCTGGAATCTATCATCAAGGAAGAAATAACGAGGCATCTGGATAGAAATTGTCCCATTGGGCAGACGCAGCATGGGTTCATAAAGGGCAGGTCGTGCCTAACTAATTTAGTGGAATTTTTTGAGGACATTACCAGTGCAGTAGATAACGGGGAGCCAATGGATGTGGTATATCTGGATTTCCAGAAAGCCTTTGACAAGGTGCCACACAAAAGGTTGCTGCATAAGATAAAGATACATGGCATTAAGGGTAAAGTAGTAGCATGGATAAAGGATTGGTTAATTAATAGAAAGCAAAGAGTGGGGATTAATGGGTGTTTCTCTGGTTGGCAATCAGTAGTTAGTGGTGTCCCTCAGGGATCCATGTTGGGCCCACAATTGTTCAAAATTTACATAGATGATTTGGAGTTGGGGACCAAGGGCAATGTGTCCAAGTTTTCAGATGACACTAAGATGAGTGGTAAAGCGAAAAGTGCAGAGGATACTGGAGGTCTGCAGGGGGATTTGGATAGGTTAAATGAATGGGCTAGGGTCTGGCAGATGGAATACAATGTTGACAAATGTGAGGTTATCCATTTTGGTAGGAATAACAGCAAACGGGATTATTATTTAAACAATAAAATATTAAAGCATTCTGCTGTGCAGAGAGACTTGGGTGTGCTAGTGCATGAGTCACAGAAAGTTGGTTTACAGATGCAACAGGTGATTAAGAAGGCAAATGGAATTTTATCCTTCATTGCTGGAGGGATGGAGTTTAAGACTAGGGAGGTTATGCTGCAATTGTATAAGGTGTTAGTGAGGCCACACCTGGAGTATTGTGTTCAGTTTTGGCCTCCTTACTTGAGAAAGGACGTACTGGCACTGGAGGGTGTGCAGAGGAGATTCACTAGGTTAATCCCAGAGCTGAAGGTGTTGGATTACGAGGAGAGGTTGAGTAGACTGGGACTGTACTCGTTCGAATTTAGAAGGATGAGGGGGGCTCTTATAGAAACATTTAAAATTATGAAGAGAATAGAAAGGATAGATGCAGGCAGGTTGTTTCCACTGGCGGGTGAAAGCAGAACTAGGGGACATAGCCTCAAAATAAGGGGAAGTAGATTTAGGACTGAGTTTAGGAGGAACTTCTTCACCCAAAGAGTTGTGAATCTATGGAATTCCTTGCCCAGTGAAGCAGTTGAGGCTCCTTCATTACATGTTTTTAAGGTAAAGATAGATAGTTTTTTGAAGAATAAAGGGATTAAGGGTTATGGTGTTCGGGCCGGAAAGTGGAGCTGAGTCCACAAAAGATCAGCCATGATCTCATTGAATGGCGGAGCAGGCTCGAGGGGCCAGATGGCCTACTCCTGCTCCTAGTTCTTATGTTCTTATGTTCCTTTGGGCTGGACTGTGAGCAGCGATCTGCTCCCACTGTCTTTGTTGTGTCTGGAGGGCCACCTGGTTCTCTGTTGATAGAGGGCCTTTCTGCACCAAGGCCTCTAGTTCTGCCTTGGAGACCCCTGAAACCTGCTCTCTCTCCCCTGTTGTGCAACAGTTACTGCTCTTGCAGGTCTGGCACTTCTTCAGCCATTTTCAGTGCCTGCTGCAGGCAAAATGCACCACGTCTTTAAGAATTAGAGTATGGCTTTATGCAAGCTTGTTTGAATTTGTTCTGGCCTTTTGCAAGTTTAAATTGGCTGCTCAGGAGGCAGGCACTTAGCATCAAGCTATTCTCTGACTGCATGCAGCAATCACGTAAATGAAGGGGTAGGACGAAGGAATGGGCGCTGTTTAATCGTGCATCACACTCACCAGGTCTAATTACAGGTCTTATCAAATTTTATAGCCCTTACTCTGCTATTGCAAAAACACTAAAAACCTAAGTGAAAGGATGCTGGAATAGATCGATCATTTCAAACATTTGAAAGCATTCTAACACAGAGGTGTTAAAGGTTACTGAGCCAAGGCAGTAAATGGAGTTGATACAGATCAGCCATGAACTAATTGAATGGTGGAACAGGCTTGAGGGATTGAATGGCCTATTTCTGATTGTATGTTTCTATGAATTCTTCAAATGCCACTGTCTTATTATATACCTTGGACTGCACTATTCTTTTGCATGTTATATAACCTAATTGATGTGAAAATGCAGTTGAAACACCAGGGGTGAAATTCTCCGACCCCCCGGTGGGGTCGGAGAATCGCCCGGGGCCGGTGCCAATCCCGCCCCCGCCGTGGCCCGAATTCCCCGGCACCCGGGAATCGGCGCGGGTGGGAATCGCGCCGCGCCGGTCGGCGGGCCCCCCGCGGCGATTCTCCGGCCCGCGATGGGCCGAAGTCCCGCAGCTGACAGGCCTCTCCCACCGGCGGGAATCAAAACACCTCTGGTGCCAGTGGGATTGGCGGCGTGGGCGGGCTCCGGAGGGTCGCGGGGCGATCTGACCCCAGGGGGGTGGCCCCACGGTGGCCTGGCCCGCGCCGTGGGGGCACTCTTTTTCTTCCGCCCCGCCATGGCCTTCACCATGGCGGGGGCGGAAGAGACCCCCTCCCCTGCGTATGCGCCAGTATGACATCAGCAGCCGCTGACGCACCGGCGCATGCGCGGACTTCCGCCGGCCGATGAACGCCTCTCGGCCCCAGCTGATGGGGCGCCAAAGGCAGTTGCGCTGGTCGGCGGAGCGGCAACCACTCCGACGTGGGCCTGGCCCCTCAATGTGAGGGCTTGGGCCCTAACGCACCTTTTGGGAGGCCCGATACCGGAGTGGTTGACGCCACTCCATCATGCCGGGACCCTGCGCCCCGCCGGGTAGGGCAGAATCCTGGCCCAGGTGTAAAATAAGACCTTATAATAATTGTGTCAATTTTTAGCAGGAAAGAAATAAAAGAGCTGAAGGGACAAAGAGTTAATGCAGGATGATCTGATGTCAATGCAAGATGTTCATGCTTTATGTAGCTGATGGAAATGCAAATACTCCATGAACTTGTTTACTTCATCACTTTGCATTTTTAATCACAAAAGCTATATTCAAGACAAAGATAATAAAACACTTGCAAAGAAGGGCTTCAAGTTAAATATAGGCCCATTTTATTGTTAGAGAACAATCTATAGCTTCCTTTTTTGCAGTGCTTGGCTTATCTGTCCGTCCTTTGCAGCATGCCTGAGGTAGTTAGCTACTCTAACCAGAAAGACACAGCAACACAGCCTGGGAAGGATGAGTGATGTGTGCATCTAAGAAACTGGCTGCAGGACATAGATATTCATCTCAGGCATCTTCTCACTGGAGCCCTTGGGCATTCCATCATTAAGACTACTTCAAGGACAGCTGATTTTCTGTATGATTATAAAACACATAATGAATGTAACAAGCCAGTTCTTGACTTAGCAGCATCAGCTCTTAAGTGTTAAGCACCCTGAGGTTTGTGAGCTGCTTCAGAGGAATTAACTTTACAGGAAGTAACTTCCACATCAGTGACGGTTGCAGACAAAGCTGAGTGAAAATAATTGCCATCTTTGAATTCATGACAACTGGCTGTGAAACCATCATCCACTGACCTGAAAGCACGGCAGAGGTAAATTGTGGACTTTCACTCGGGGGGGGGGGGGGGGGGGGGGGGGGAGTTAGATAATGGTGATGAGGAATTGACCCGAGAGATTCACTGAGACCTTGGGGACCTATAGGAGATGGAAGTGTGTGGAGATGTTCACCCTTCCCAGTAGATGCTGAGGGGAAGGCTGCCTATGGCTTTAGAGTTGGGGGAGCCAGAATGCATAGGTACTCACTTATAAAGAAGGTTGCTTCAGGAATCTTTCAGGCTCCAAGGGCAAAATAATCTGTGGAACTCTTTGCCGCAGAAAACTGTGGTGGCCAAATCACTGAGCGTCTTTAAGGCAGAGATAGATAGGTTCTTAATTAATAAGGGGATCAGGGGTTATGGGGAGAAGGCTATGGGAATGAGAAAAATATCAGCCATGATTGAATGGCAGGGCAGACTCGATGGGCAGAGTGGCCTATGTGGTAGTCACCACTGATGTATATATTAGGTGATTTGTGGTCAGGCCCTGTACTACAGGTATGGGGGTAGTTCCCTGCCTGCTGGCTCCGCCAGTAGGCGGAGTATAAATATGTGTGCTCCCAGTACAGCAGCCACTTCGCCAGCTGCTGTAGGAGGCCACACATCTTAATGTAATAAAGCCTCGATTGCATCCAACCCTGGTCTTCGTGTAATTGATCGTGCATCAATTTATTACACTAAGTTTTCAGAAGATGGACCTCCACATCAAGCCGGATCGCTTGCAGGTGGATCCGCAATCAGACAACTCCAAAAAGGACTTTCAACATTGGCTAGCCTGTTTCGAAGCATACATCGGGTCTGCGCCAGACCCAATTCCTGAAGCTCAGAAGATTCAGATCCTCTACACACGGCTGAGCTCCAACGTCTTTCCGCTTATCCAGGACGCGCCGACCCACGCAGAAGCCATGGCGCTATTGAAGGAAAACTACGCTCAGCGGACTAACACGCTCTACGCCAGGCACGTCTTCTCCATTCGCCGTCAGCTTCCCTGTGAGTCAGTGGATTTCTGGCGTGCCCTGATTCCCCACGTTAGAGACTGTGACTGTCAGGCCGTCACGGCCATGGAACACCCGAACTTGCTCATGAGAGACGCTTTTGTCACAGGGGTAGGGTCCGATTACATCAGACAGCACCTCTTAGAAGGGGCCACGAAGGGGCAACATCCAGCCTACGCCCCTGGCTGCGCGGCCCACCCCTCCTGCGCATCGTGGACTCCACAGACGGCCGCCCCATCGTGGACCTCACCAGCGACCCCCCCTCAGCCAACCTCACGCCTGTGCCGCGCGGCAGCCAACCAACCCCGGGGGACCCAAATGTTACTTCTGTGGGCAGCCTAAACACTCCTGACAGTACTGCCCGCCCGGAGCGCCCTTTGCAAGACCTGCGGCAAAAAGGGACACTTTGCTGCAGTGTGCCAGGCCCGCGCAGTCGCCGCAATTGTGGCCACCGTCCCCTTTCTGGACAATGTCACCATCTGCGGCCATGACCAGCAGGACCATGATGCGAACATTGCCAAATTTCTCTACACCGTCACTCTCCTCAACCTAACTTATATCAAGGAGAAGTGCATATTCAGCAGGAACCGCTTCGCCAACCTCGGCTATGTGGTCCAGAACGGAGTTCTGGGGCCCGATCGCGACCGCATGGGCCCCCTCATGGAACTCCCCCTCCCCCCCACCCCAAGGCCCTCAAACGGTGCCTGGGGTTCTTCTCTTAATACACCCAGTGGGTCCCAAACTCTGCGGGCAAGGCCGTCCACTCATTCAATCCACTCTATTTCCCCTGACGACTGAGGCTCACCAAGCCTTCAACCGTATTAAGGCTGACATCTCCAAGGCTGCGAATGCACGCAGTCGACGAGACCTTACCATTTCAAGTCGAGAGTGACGCATCAGACGTCGCTCTAGCCGCCACCCTCAACCAGGCAGGCAGGCCCGTGGCATTCTTTTCACGAACCCTTCATGCCTCCGAAATTCAGCACTCCTCCGTTGAAAAAGAGGCCCAAGCTATCGTTGAAGCTGTGCGGCATTGGAGGCATTACCCGGCCAGAAGGAGATTCACTCTCCTCACTGACCAACGGTTGGTAGCCTTCATGTTTAACAACACACAGCGGGGCAAGATCAAAAATGGTAAAATCTTGAGGTGGAGCATCGAGTTCTCCACCTACAACCATAAGATGTTGTATCGCCCCGGTAAGCTCAACGAGCCCCCCGATGCCCTATCCCGAGGTACATGTGCCAGCGCACAGGTGGACAGACTCCGGACTCAGCACGACAACCTTTGTCACCCGGGAGTCACACGTTTGTACCACTTCATCAAGGCCCGCAATCTGCCCTACTCCATCGAGGAAGTCAGGGCAATCACCAGAGACTGCCAGGTCTGTGCGGAGTGCAAACCGCATTTCTACCAACCAGACCCTGCGCGCCTGGTGAAGGCCTCCCGCCCCTTTGAACGCCTCAGCGTGGACTTCAAAGGGCCCCTCCCCTCCACTGGCCGTAACACGTACTTCCTCAGTGTGGTCGACGGGTTTTCCAGATTCCCCTTCGCCATCCCATGACCCGACATGACGTCTGCCACCGTCATCAAGGCCCTCAAACGATGCCTGGGGTTCTTCTCTTATTACACCCAGTGGGTCCCAAACTATGCAGATCTTCATGCTGTTTGGTTTCTCCGCCTACGTCCACAGTGACAGGGGAACCTCATTCATGAGCGATGAGCTGCGTCAGTTCCTGCTCAACAAGGGTATTGCCTGGAGCAGGACGACCAGCTATAAACCCCAGGGAAATGGGCAGGTGGAGAGGGAGAATGGGACGGTCTGGAGGGCCGTCAAGCTGGCCCTACGATCTGTTGTGGGAGCGGCATTTTCAGAACCCCAAAATGTATCATGAAGTTTAACCAGCCTCTCCCTTTAATGTAGTGTTGCTTTTGAAGCACACGGCTTGTTCCCCAGGTGCGGTAGTACAATAATAGACACATGCGTTTTTAAACGCAAAACAATGTTTATTCCATGAAGTCAACTGAACCTTCTTAAATAAACATTGTATCTCTTAACACCCCTTACTTCAAAGATAACCCCGAAAATAATACAACACTAAATAATCCCTCAAAATGTTTCTTCAAACCTCCAAAAGACTTAACACCTTTAAACAGAAACACATCAGGTTAAAGACATTACTATTATGAGTTTAAATCACCCAAATGATTCAGAGATAGTCTTTCATGGTAGAGATCACCGCAGATCTAGCTCACAGCAAACACAGACACACCCAAGCTCTTTTCCTCAAAACTGAAACTAAAGACTGCAAAATGGCTGAGCTGAAAACCCAGCTCCACCCCCACTCTGACATCACTTCAGTAATATGAGCTACTCCATTTCTTAATGGTACATTGCTTAAACATCCATTTCGTAAAGGTGCACAAGATTATTTCTATTTTTTATTATTCGTTCATGGGATGTAGGCATCGGTGGATGTGCCTGCATTTATTGCCCATCCCTAATTGTCCTTGAAGAGGCATTTAAGAGTCAACCATGTTGCTGCGGGTCTGGAGCCACATGTAGGATGACAGATTTCCTTCTCTAAAGGTCATCAGTGAACCAGATGGGTTTTTATGACAATCAACAATGGTTTCATGGTTATCATTAGACTTTTAATTCCAGATTTGTATTGAATTCAAATTTCACCATTTGCAGAGGCAGGATTTGAACCTGCGTCCCCAGAACATTACTCTTGGTCTCTGCTTTTACTATTCCAGTGACAATACCAGTACGTCACCGCCTCCCCACGAGGGAGGGGCAGGGATACGGAACAGCTGTTCCCCTTAATTGAAGGGTCAGTTACGAAGAGGACGCAAGTTCAAGGTCAGGGGCAAGAGGTTGAGGGGGGATTTGAGGAAAAGCATTTTTACCCAGAGGGCGGTGACGGTCGTGGAATGCACTGCCTGGGAGAGTGGTAGAGGCGAGTTGCCTCACATCCTTTAAAAAGTACCTGGATGAGCACTTGGCATGTCATAATATTCAAGGCTGTGGGCCAAGTGCTAGCAAGTGGGATTAGGTAGGCAGGTCAACTGTTTTTCATGCGTTGGTGAAGAATTGATGGGTCGAAGGGCCTCTTCTGTGCTGTATTATTCAGTGATTCTGAGTGCAGCTCCAGAAGCAAAGAGTTCTGAAAATAACCCAATTTAAATTGGCCTTTTAGGCCATGGCCACAAATGTTTCTCAGAGCTTTAAGGTTTTTAATACTGATCAGTGGTGCTGATAATCCAAGGCCCAGTAAAAATGGGGTCCATTAGCATGAGACTGCGATTTCTCAACAACACATTCCAGGACTCCACCTATCATCTTCGTACATCAAAGGTGTTTTAACCTGCACAAGACTTAAGGGATGGACCAATTAGCCTCGTAAAACACCAGCTTCCCCGCTGAGAGGCGGGGGCCCATCAGTGGAGTAAATGGACTCCAGCATAAAAGCCGGCCCAGTTAGAGTTAGCATGAGTAGGGACCTGAAGTCCCTGTGTATATTGTTTACCTTGCAACCCGTTTCTTTCCACCTGTCGTTTTGGACTCCTCTGTGGCACTAAAATAGACAATAGAAAATAGGAGGTTAAACCAGGCTGCTTAAGATTATCCTGCAGAGATGGAGTTAGCAGAAGTTCTACCAGGACCTTATAAGGCAAATGCTAATGGTAAAGGGTAAGTCCAGTCCTATGGGGTTTCTGGACAGCTTGCGAAGCCAAGCCTCTCTTATGACCTTGGCCGTCAATTAGTCCTTAGAGGGAACAGTAGGGCAGGAGGTGAGTGTATCGGCAGCCAGGGGAAGAGTGGAGCGACTGATTCAACTTGGTCATTGTTAAATTAAAATTGCAGGAGGAAACAAACCAGTATGCAGAAGGCACAATAAAGATATATTGAAGAATGGTTGTCAGACATGCTCAATCACATTGACAACACCACTGCATGAAATGGTTAATGTAGCTCAGGACTAATAGTTTACACTTTCAAATCAAGGTCCGGACAAGGTTTTGTAGAGAACCCAGCCTTTTACTTACAAATTAATCAGCAACTAAGATAGAATTAGACATGTTGGAATCTAACAGAGGAATTGAAGTGGCGATGCCGGCATTGGACTGGGGTGAGCACAGGAAGAAGAAGTCTTACAACACCAGGTTAAAGTCCAATATGTTGATTCACCTGAGGAAGGAGCAGTGCTCCGAAAGCTAGTGTTTGAAACAAACATGTTGGACTTTAACATGATGTTGTAAGACTTCTTACAGAGTGTGGTAGTATGACTAGAGGTATTACGGTACCTGGGAGTGTGAGCTGCCATTGGTGCAGAGGGCTCGCTGCCCATTGGCCCAAATATCGTGTCCTCTGTATTCTCATTGGTCAAGAGGAAGGTAGCTCCGCCTACGAGGCGGGGTATAAGAACCCGTGTTCCCCAGCAGCCAGGTCATTTCTGTACTCCTGCTGTTGGGCACACTTCTTGCTGATTAAAGCCTTCGCTTCGGACTATTCCTTCGTTTTCGTGGCCATTGATTGTGCATCAATTTAATCAGCAAGATTAATCAGCAAGATTTTAAAGGATGGAGTTTCGCATCTAGCCGGAGTGTCTTCGACTCAGCCCCCATGCAACGAATGCAACAGCAGCATTTAAGCACTGGCTGGCTTGCTTCAACAGTTACCTTAGCACGATGGAAAACGTCCCGACGAAGGAGCAGAAACTGCACATCCTCCACTCGTGCGTCAGCACCGCCACATACACGCTCATCGAGGACACGACAGACTACGACGCGGCTATGGACCTACTCAAAGGACATTTCATACGGCCGGTAAATCAAGTCCACGCTCGGCACTTACTAGCCACAAGGTAGCAGATCCCTGGTGAGTCACTGGACGAATTTTACCGTGCCCTCCTCGTGCTGGGGAGGAACTGTGGCTGTCCACAGGTGTCTGCTGCTGAGCACACTGAACTCCTAATCCGAGATGCCTTCGTTGCAGGCATGCAGTCCTCGCAGATCCGCAAGACACTGTTAGAAGGAGAAGCCTTAAGCCTCATGGAGGCACGGGCCATCGCCTCCTCCCTAGATGTCGCAAACCGAAACGCACGCTCGTACGTCCCAGATTGCGCGGCGGCCCCCTGGGCAGCGGGGAATTCAGCGTCTTCCTCCCCCACGGATTCGGACTCCCCCCAGGCCTGCGTCGCAGGGCACCCCGAAAAACCCGCGGGGCCCCGCTGCTATTTTGCGGCCAGGCAAAGCACCCCCGACAACGGTGCCCAGCCCATTCCGCAACCTGCAAGGGCTGCGGAAAGAAAGGCCACTTTGTTGATATCTGCCAGGCAAAGGCGGTCGCTGCGGTCCCGGGCAGCGACCGCGGGACTCCCCCTCTCTCTCTTCAGGGGCCCCGTGCAGCCCGCGGACCTCGCTGCCCCCATCCCCCAACGCCATGTGCGATCTCTGGGCGCCGCCATTTTATATCCCTGATGCCACGTGCGATCTCTGGGCGCCGCTATTTTGGACCCCCGACTCCACGTGCGGGGAACGGGCGCCGCCATTTTGTCCACCCCCACCATGTGCGGCCGACTGGCACCTCCATCTTGGTTTGGCACCGAGGACCCCACGGGTGACTACTCCCTGCCTGATGAAGACTCCAACTATCTGCCACGACTTGCTTCAGTCACTCTGGACCAGTCTCGACCCCGCCCAATCTCTACGGCAACAACAAAGATTTTGCTCAACGGCCATGTGACGAACTGCCTGCTGGACTCAGGGAGCACGGAGAGTTTCGTCCACCCCACCACGGTAAGACGCTGCGCTCTCCTTGTCTACCCAGTTAAGCAACAAATCACCCTGGCCTCCGGCTCTCATTCAGTACAGATCGCGGGTGTTGCACAGCGGACCTCACGGTCCAGGGGAGGGAGTTTAAAAATTATAGGCTATACGTCCTCCCTCACCTTTGTGCGGCAGCACTCCTGGGGTTAGACTTCCAGTGTAACCTCCAGAGCCTAACATTTAAATTCGGCGGCCCCATGCCCCCCCTCACTGACTGCAGCCTCGCGACCCTCAAGGTCGATCCCCCGTCCTTGTTTGCAAACCTCACCCCGGATTGCAAACCTGTCGCCACCAGGAGCAGACGGTACAGTGCCCAGGACCGGACCTTCATCAGGTCCGAAGTCCAACGGCTTCTGAAGGAAGGGGTCATCGAGGCTAGAAACAGCCCCTGACGAGCACAAGTTCTGGTGGTAAAGACCGGAGAGAAGAATAGGATGGTCATAGACTACAGTCAGATCATCAACAGGTTTACGCAGCGGGACGCGTACCCTCTTCCCCGTATATCCGACCTGGTCAACAGGATCGCGCAGTACAAGGTCTTCTCCACGGTGGACCTCAAGTCCGTCTAACACCAGCTCCCCATCCGCACAAGCGATCGCAAGTACACTGCATTCGAAGCGGACGGGCGGCTCCACCACTTTTTACGGGTTCCCTTCGGTGTCTTCCAAAGGGAGATGGACCGAATGGTCGACCAATACGGTTTACGGGCAACCTTCCCGTATCTCGATAATGTCACCATCTCCGTCCACGATCAGCAGGACCACGACACCAATCTCCGCAAATTCCTGCCAACCTTGAAGCTCCTGAACCTGACCTACAACAAGGACAAATGCGTGTTTAGCCCCGACCGTCTAGCCATCCTTGGCTACGTAGTGCGTAATGAAGTAATAGGCCCCGACCCGGAACGCATGCACCCCCTGATGGAGCTCCCCCTCCCCCACTGCCCCAAAGCCCTCAAGAGCTGTCTTGGTTTTTTTCTCATATTACGCCCAGTGGGTCCCCAATTACGCCGACAAAGCCCGTCCCCTCATCCAAACAGCCACGTTCCCCCTGTCGATGGAAGCCCGCCGGGCCTTCAGCCGCATCAAGCGGATATCACAAATGCCACGATGCGCGCTATCGACGAGTCCCTCCCCTCCCAGGTCGAGAGCGACGTGTCCGATGTAGCTCTGGCGGCCACCCTCAACCAAGCGGGCAGACCCGAGGCCTTCTTCTCCCGTACCCTCCACGCTTCCGAAATCCGCCACTCCTCGGTCGAGAAGGAAGAACAGGGCATAGTAGAAGCTGTGCGACACTGGAGGCACTATCTGGCCGGCAGGAGGTTCACCCTCCTCACAGACCAACGGTCAGTGGCCTTCATGTTTGACAACGCACAGAGGGACAAGATAAAGAACGACAAGATCTTGCGGTGAAGGATCGAATTGTCCACCTACAACTACGACATCTTGTATCGTCCTGGGAAGCTGAACGAGCCTCCCGATGCCCTGTCCCGCAGCACATGTGCCAACGCACAAGTAAACCGCCTTCGAACCCTCCATGCGGACCTCTGCCACCCGGGGGTCACCCGCTTCTTTCACTTTGTAAAGACCCGCAACCTGCCCTACTCCATCGAGGAGGTCAGGACAGTCACTAGCGACTGCCACATCTGCGCGGAGTGCAAGCCGCACTTCTACCACACCGAAAAAGCGCATCTGATAAAGGCTTCCCTTTGAACGCTTCAGCATGGATTTCAAAGATCCCCTCCCCACTACCAACCGCAATACGTACTTGCCCAACATGATTGACGAGTACTCCCGCTTCCCGTTCGCCATCCCCTGCCCTGACATGACCACACCCACCATCATTAAGGCCCTTCACACCATTTTCTCCCATTTCAAATTCCCTGCTTACAGTCATAGCGATAGGGGGTCCTCCTTTATGAGTGATGAATTGCGTCAATTCCTGCTCAGCAAGGGCATTGCCTCAAGCAGGACGACCAGTTTCAACCCCCGGGGTAACGGACAGGTCGAGAGGGAGAACGGTACGGTCTGGAAGACCGTCCTACTGGCCCTACGGTCCAGAAATCTCCCAGTCTCCCGCTGGCAAGAGGTCCTCCCAGATGCCCTCCACTCAATCCGGTCACTACTTTGCACATCCACTAACCAAACGCCTCACGAACGCCTTCTTGTTTCCCCCAGGAAGTCTTCCTCAGGGACCCCACTCCCGACCTGGCTGGCTACCCCCGGGCACATCCTGCTCCGGATACACGTGCTGGTGCACAAGTCAGACCCGCTGGTCGTGAGGGTCCAGCTGCTCCACGCGAACCCGCAGTATGTGTATGTGGAGTATCCCGACGGCCAACAGGACACGGTCTCCCTACGGGACCTGGCACCCGCCGGATCCCCGCCATCGCCCCGGCACAGCCCCCCCCCCCCAACCCACCTCCAGCCGCAACTGCTTCCGGCAGGCGCTCCCCCCCCCCCCCTTCCCGGCCTGCCAACACCCTTACCCGCGCCACCTAGAGGACCGGACGCCCCTTCCCCGGCCCGGCCCTCGCCAGCTCTGCCTAGGGGTACGGACGCAGCCACAAGGACCGGATCATCGCTCCCGGAGTCACGGACGCCAGCAACTCCAACGTCTCCAGCGAAGCTCCGCAGGTGGCAGAGGACGTCCAAGGCCCCCGATTGGCTGATCGAGTCTATGTGAACTGTTAATGGACCTTGTTGCTTGTTCTCTCGTTTTTCTTTTCTCCCTCAAATCTGTATATGGTTACCGTGTCCTGACATGTCCCTGTACATAGTTTCGGGCCACCATTGGAGAGGTTTGATCCAAAATCACAAGTCATACTACCAGTCTCTTACCCACTCGCACGGTACCTTCCCCCCTTCACGTCCTCATTCCCCGTACACCCCCCCCCCCCCCCGGTTCCTTTCTCAACAAGGGGTGAATGTGGTAGTATGACTAGGGGCATTCCGGTACCTGGAAGTGTGAGCTGCCATTGGTGCAGAGGGCTCACTGCCCATTGGCCCAAGTATCGTGTCCTCTATATTCTCATTGGTTGAGAGGAAGGTAGCTCCGCCTATGAAGTGGGGTATAAGAACCCGTGTTCCCCAGCAGCCAGGTAATTTCTGTACTCCTGCTGCTGGGCACACTTCTTGCTGCTTAAAGCCTTCGCTTCGGACTATTCCTTCATTTTCGTGTCTATTGATTGTGCATCACAGAGGAATTGAAATTAGAGAAGGGCATGGAATTGGAAACTATCATTTCAGAGTTGGGTTTCCTGAGTCAATAGGATTGGAACAGTTAAGAGCGAGGAAGAAATAATACTTAATCAGAGTTATCCGCAAGACGGATAGCGGTAAATAAACTACAGGGGGAACTTTTAAATCCTGATAATAATTTATTCGTATGTACTCGTGCTTGGGGGATAATCAGCTTTAAAACTTTGCTTGGCGTGCAACGCATTATAATATTCATTGTCTGTGTTTTTTTTTTAAATTTAGATTAGCCAATTATTTTTTCCAATTAAGGGGCAATTTAGTGTGGCCAATCCACCTACTCTGCACATTTTTGGGTTGTGGGGGCGAAACCCACGCAGACACGGGGAGAATGTGCAAACTCCACACGGACAGTGACCCAGAGCCGGGATCGAACCTGGGACCTCAGCGCCGTGAGGCGGTTGTGCTAACCACTAGGCCACCGTGCTGCCCTATTCATTGTCTGTGTTAAGATGTTATATTAATTGAAGTGCAGGCAGCTGAAATGGATGGATTATAAACAGCGTACGATGTTACCATGATTGTGATTTTGGAGGTTCTTCCCAAACTCCAAATTTATACCCAAACGTTAAAAAGACTCAGGACTAATCGCTCTGCTACTAAGCTCAGCAATTTTAAAGAGAAGGTCTTCTTCATCATTGTATATGTTGTCTGTGAGCACAAAGTCTGATAACAAATTTATAAGAGAGAATTCCAGAATCCCAGGCTCTTACTGCTTTCACAGAAACAACAGCTGCTGTGTCTCTTTAATATTTCAAGACGGGTGCCTGGAAGCAATGAACGGTGGTTTGAGGATTTAGGAATACGAAGTAGGGAACCTGGAATAGAGGTAGACCCAGAAGGACAGCTTTGCAGCTTTTGGGGTACAGGAATTTGCAAGGTTTAAAGGGATGGGTTGAAGGCAAACAGGTCCTGAACCATCCTTGGCCCATTTCAGATCATCAGCTTGACATTGTAACCTGGCCTGTCAGCATTCTTCCAGGGCCTGTTGCAACCCCTTCGGGACCACCAACTAACCTCACCACAATTTTTCCTTTTGCACGCTATTTGTGTCTTCAAGTACCTACCTTAAAGCTCTAGGTTTTTGAAATTTAGTCACAAATTGTGAGCTTAACTAGCAATGTCAACATTTGTCGGCACTAGTCGTCAAAAGAGGGTGATGGTGAGCTTGCCTTTTTGAAGGGCTGCAATCTGTGTGGTGGAGGTGCTTTCACAGGGATGGTGTTCCAAGATTTTGAGCCAGTGTTAGTGAAGCAACAGCGATATATTTCCAAGTCAGGTGTTGTGTGGTTTGGGAAGTGTAATAATTCAAGCATGCACGACCACCAAGGTGAGTAACTAAACAAACTATTTCTTATAAGGAGTATACAAAATGTGCTACCGTAAAGGGGCTCACTCCTAATTCCCTTCCACCCTTCAGTCCCTTATTACCATATACAAACAACGGTTAAACCATTTACAATGCATTTACAATAAAGCAAAAATAAAGAAGTTATTTGACACAGTGTATCATAAGTTCAGCTTGTCAGGGGACTTTTTCCTCCGCTGGGAGAGACAGAGTTCAGCAGGTAGTGTCTCCCCAGCAGAGGTAGCTTTGTTTTGACTTACAGAAATTGGACTCTTGACTTGTAAAGTTCCTTCTGTGCTTCTTTATACTTCAGTTCCCACAGGAACACCACTTGGCCCTTCCTCAAGTTGACTTATTTATGCACTACTTTCACTCACAATAACATAGCAGCTTTAATCGGAGAAAACTGCCTCCTGGTTCTCTATGTGACTCCCTTCTTCTCAAGTAGTAAAAATACTTTTTAAAAGATTTTATCTTGAACTTCAACCTCATATGATACCGGGCCCGTTCTGCCCTTGACAACAACCGGATCCCAATTCGGGCCAGTCCCAAAACCTTTTATGTAAACTAGATCATCTACTTTGAATTACGCACAATTCTTGTTTAATTGTGATTCTTCTTTTGAACACTTTGCTTTGCCTCTACCCTCGCCGCCAAATTGGGAAACATCAAGACCAACCTAGTCCTCATTCGCTTACCCATCATGAAATTCGGCAGGAGTAACTCCAAGGGTCATGTGAGGCATCGTCATACAGTGAATGAAAAAAGGTGCCAATTCTGTCTGCAAGGGATGCTGGTGGTTGTTTTTTCATGGCTGCCTTAAAGGTTTGTACAGCCCCCTGAGCGAGTCCATTCAATAAGGGATGGTACGGTTTGATATGTATATGTTTAATGCCATTGGACACCATACAATGTTGGAACCCTTTGCTGGTAAGTGCTGTTCCATTGTCTGAAACAAACACCTCTGGAAATCTATTGGTGGTGAAGCTTTACCTTAACTTTTCCACTGTGCAAAGTAAGTTGTGCACTTAATTTCATAAATATCCAGCCATTTTGAGAGTGTTTTCACTATAAGTAGGAACATTCTACCCATAAATTGGCCTGTAAAATCCACATGAAGTCTCACCCACAGCTGACTTGGCCATTCACAAAGGTGCGATGTGGCTGCGGATAATAACTTTTGTTGGACCTGACATTGGTCGCAATGTTTAAACATGTTGTTCATGTCTGAGTCTCACCCAGGTCACCAAATGTAGTTGCGTGCTAACATTTACATCTTGGATACACCTGGGTGGGCGCTGTGTAATTCGTCAAGTAACAATTTCCTGCCAGACATGGTGACGACCACCCTCGCTCTCCATAGAAGTACACCATCTTAACAACTCAGTTTATCCTTCCTTGTTTGGAAAGGTCAGACTTTCTATTATAGCGCCAGTCATGAAGAACCATGGGTGGGATTCTCTGTCCCACCAGCTCTGTTTTCCGGCGTGGCATGCACCCCCCCCCCCCCCCCCCCCCCCCCCGGACGTGGGATCCTCCGTTCCGGCAGCCAGCCAATGGAGTTTCCCATTGTGGTCATCCCACTCTGTCGGGAAACCCACAGTGGGTGCGCTGTCAGCAAAGCAGAGGACCCCGATGACCGAGAATCCTGCAGCATGTGTTTTACTTTGAATGATATTGGGTCTCTTTTAATCCAGTATTTGACCTGTTGCACAGATAACCTTTTGTGGCACTGTTTGGGGCGGCGTACATTCCAGCAACGGGAGGCAGCCCAATGTATTTGATATATGTGCCCCTGGCCAGTGTTGGGAGGTGTGTTCATAGGCAGCCAACAATAAAGCTCAACACTGTATCCTTGCAGATGCTATCACACAGATTGCCTTATTTTCTCTAAATAGTCATAGTAAGTGTTTATGATCAGTGATTAGGGTAAAATGCTGACTATAAACATACTGGTGTAATTTTTTAAATCCTGAAAATGATGACCAAACCCTCTTTCTCAATCTGTGAGGATGACTTCCCTGCATCAGTTAGGGTCCTTGAAGCATAGCCAAAGGGTCTTTCTGGCCCGTCATTCATTCTATGTGACAGAATGGCTCCAATTCCATAAGAGATGCATCAGAAATAAGTATGATACCTTTAGAAATACCAAAGTGGACTAAAAGCAGGTTGACTGTTGGGCTTACTTCACTTGTCTGAAGGCTTCCTTTTGCTATGCCTTCCATTACAATTTTTAGTGCTTTTTAATAATGCATGTAAAGGTGCCAGCATCGCAGACAGATTTGAATGAATCTCCCATAGCATTATACATAGCCAGCTTGACAGTAGTATTTTTTAATCACAGGGATTGGGCACCTCCCTGTAGCTATCGATAAATTTGCTCTCCCACAACTGTGACAGAGGCTCCCTGTGTCTACCTCCATTTTGAGTGGTCGACCGTTGACCGTCAGTATTATTAAGAAAGGGGGCGGGATTCTCCGGTCCTCCAGCCCCGTGTTTCTTGGCCGTGAGCTGTTCACTAGCGGTGGGATTTTTATCTTCATGAGGAGGTCCTTCACCTTCCCCGCCCCTTTCCGCACCGGATGCCCGCAGTGATATCATGGGGCTGACATGATTGGTCTCCAATAACCACAGCCTACTTCCTTTGTGCTGGGTAATCATTTGAGCCAATGAAGATCCTCTCCCTTGATCCCCATTGATTTCAATTTTGCTGGACTTCCTTGATGCCATACTTCGTTAAATGTTGCCTTGATATCCAAGGCAAACGCGCTCCTCTACTTATTGAATCCAAGTCTTTTGCTCACATTCTACCAAAGGTGTAATGTGGCAGGAGCTATGTAGTCCTGGTATAACTCGAGCAGAACATCTGTGGTCAAATTGTTGTTGAGTAAATGTTATTTAATAACATTGTTAATGAGTCCTTCTATCAATCTGCTGATAATTGAGAGTAGACTAATTGGGCAGTAATTGGCTGGAAAATTTCTTGTCTCGCCCCTCACCCCCTCTGGGGGAATCCCGGAATCTGGCACATCAGAATTGAAGGTTCTTTTGTTATTCTGCCTCCATAGATAGCTCAGGCAGTGCTCTATTGGGGCTCGCTCCACCAACAACCAGACTCCCTCCCTCCCCACCACCCTCCTTACCCCACTCTTTCCCCGCTCCCCTCTTCCTTTCCCTTCTGTTGGTATGGAGGCAAGGGTAGCTGGTCTCTTCAGCGCAATGTTTAGTGCTTGTGCCGTTTGTTTTTTGTACAACTGTTTTGCGAACTGTTTCAATAATCAGAGTATCCTACCCCCCCCCCCCCCCCCCCCCGCCGCTCCCTCTATGTTGGTACTGAGGGGAGGGTACCCTGTTTCTCCAAGGCTAAATTAGTGTTTCTACCGTTAGGCCTTGTATAAACTTTTAACTGTTTTAATAAAAAGATATGCCTGGTTCTTGTCAATTGAGCACAGGTTGATGCCTGTGTTGTAGCTATATTAGAAAGGCTTGTGTAGAAGCGTGGCTAGTTCTGGAACTTAATTGCTTCTGTAATGATGGAGACCTCATGAGGTCGATGGATGATCCACTCAGCACTTCTAGCTGAACATGCTTGCAAAGACTTCAGCCCAGTCTTTAACACTTACATTCTGAGCTCTGCCACCATTCGTGAGGGATGTTGATGGAGCCTCCTCCTCCTTTCCTCATCGGTTATTTAATTGTCCACCACAATCCATGACTGGATGTGCTAGGACTGTCCAGCTTTGACATCATCTGCTGGTCGTAGGTTTGTTTAACTCTAAAAATGCAGCTTGTTGCTTTTACTGTTCGGCACACATGTAATCCTGTGTTGTAACATCACCCGGTTGGGAAGATATTTTCAGGGTTAGTGATGAATGAGTTTGTTACATTGGCTGAAAGGAATGATTCTGTAAAGTTGGCTCCATATCAAGGCAGTTACGTGCCCACCCTTTGAGAGAACCCACCCAATTTTGGCAGCAGTTTCCAGATGTTAATGAGGAGACCTTTGTAGTGTTGGTTTAGTCAGTTGTGCCTTTATGTCCAGTGTATCTTGATGCCAGGGGATTTGTCTGATTTTATTCTTATTTTTTCCTTTTGCAGTGGTTTGATATCATTCAACGCCTTGTTAGAGCATTTCAAAAAACAGTTAAGTCATAGAGTCACAGAGTTTTACAACATGGAAAGAGGCCCTTCGGCCCATCATGTCCATATCGGCCATCAAGCACCTATCTATTCCAACCCATTTTCCAGCACTTGGCCTGCAGCCTTGTATGCTATGGCATTTCAAGTACTCCTCAAAATACTTCTTAAAAGTTGTGAGGGTTCCCACCTTCACCACCCTTTTCAGGCAGTGAATTCCAGATTCCAACCACCATTGGGTAAAAAGGCTTTTCCTCACATCCACTCTAAACTTCCTGCCCATTAACTTAAATCTATGCTCCCTGATTATTGACCTCTCCACTAAGGGGACAGATACCTTCTATCTTCCTATCCATCCTATCTATGTCCCTCATAATTTTATGCACCTCAATCAGGCCCCCCTGAGCCTTCCCTGCTCCAGGGAAAACAACCCCAGTTTATCCAGTCCCACTGGATAGCTAAAACACTCCAGCCCAGGCAACATCCTAGTAAATCTCTTCTGCACCATCTCCAGTGCAATCACGTCCGCCCTATAGTGTGGTGACCGGGTCTGCACACACTATTTCAGCTGGGACTTGACCAGTGTTTTATATAGTTCTAACATGACCTCCCTGCTATTCTATTCAATACCTTAGTTAAAAAAGGCATGAATCCCAGACACTTTCTAAACCACCTTGTCTGCTTGGTCTGCTTGGTCTGCTGGTCTTCAGAGATTGGTAGACATTCACAACAATATCCCTTTGATCCTCTGGGCTCCGACCATTCATTGTATATTCCTTTGCCTTGCCAGTCCTCCTAAAATGCATTACCTCACACTTTGCATGGTCAAATTCCATTTGTCACTCTTCTGCCCATCTAACCAGCCCGTCGTCAACCACATTGTTGTGTGTCTGGAGTCAAATATGAGCCAGGCTAAGTAAGGGCAGCAGATTTCCTTCCCTAAACAAGAGAAGAAAACCCGATTGATGTTTATGACAATCTGGTAATTTCATGGTCACTGTTATTGCTCCAAGCTTATTTTTATTCCAAATGTATTTAGTTAACTGAATTTAAATTCCCCAATATTCCTCAAATCATTAGATCAGGCCCCTGGATTATCAGACCAGTAACATAATGACTATGCTGCAGCATTCTATAGCACTGAAGTCAACTAATAATTCAAATGAAGTAGAAAAAATAAGATGAAAAATCTTTAGTGACATAGAATCTTTCACATCCTCATCTTTACAGCCAATGAAATTGAGGTCTGTGCTGTGAGGGCTTTGGCAAAAAAATAATTTAACACTTGTCAATATTCCTGGTGTGCCTATTATGAGTTTTAGACACTTCGATGTCAAATAGACATTGGGCGGGATTCTCTGTCGGCCGATGCCGGACTCTCAAAATGTGATTGGGTGAAGAATCGGTTTTGATACTGAAATCATGGCCGGCACCGGGTTCACGCCAAATCGCAATTCTCCGTCGCCTCGACAGCGGCGTAACTGCATTCCACTCATGTAGTAAATGCTGTTTGCATATCATTAGCAGGCCTGACTGGTATTTTCCAGGGCCTTCACGAGTTTCCGCCTCCACTGGGGGGAATTCCCGATGACGAGGTCCACTTGTTCTTTCAAAATCAGGAAACAGCTGCCATGCCTGCTGAGGGGGCAAGAGGGGGTACAGAAGATGTCCAACATCGCCATAGAGTGCTGACAGTTGTGCCGCTGGCCAGGGGCTTCTGCCAGGGCTGGGGAGTAGCTGGGAGGGAGGCCAGCCAGGAAGTGAGCAATGGGGTCGGGGTGAATGGCCACAGAACACCATAGCTGCAGCCGGAAAGGCAGCCATATGGCTGCACACTCCTCTGACTGCCCACTGTGAACCCAGCACCATTGGCCATATGCGCGCTCCCCCCATCCCCCAAGCCACCACTCTGGTTCCAGACGACCCACGAACGGGATGGGCATGCTCCAGAGCAACCAGTGTCATCTTGTTGGCTGGGATGAGTATGTGTGGGGAATGGAGTGCTAATATGTGACTGCAGCCTGTCAGCCTCCCGCATGTCAATCCCAACCCTGGCGAATCCAACACCATTTCCCATTGGAAGCGATCATATTCCGCACCGTGTCAGTGCTAGCCCCTCAATGATCACTGGTCCAGGTGCGGTGCCAATTTTGTTGTCGCAGAACTCCACGAATCCTGCCCTGGCGTCAACAATTAGTCTCAGGAACAGAGATTCTGCAGGTGTTTAAAAGCCATTCCTTTCGCTCATTCCATGTTGCCATCAGTTAAACATGTGGAGATTGATTTCCCCTCATTCTGCATTGAATTGTAATAATTAGAAGGACCATGTCTCATCTTTCTGTGACTTTAGTTATTGAAGTAGCATCTGCCCTGTTAGTAGTGCATCACATTCTATGCTGGGGAAGATGGCTGACATCTACACCCTTGAAAATTCTAATCTTCAAGTTCAAATCCTTCTATGGCTGAGACACTCCTTATTTTTGTGAGCAACTCCAGTCTTACCACTGTTAATAAGAAGAAACTGCTCCCCAGTGAAAGGACCCTGCCCCCATTGAAGGGTCCATAACCAGAGGACACAGATTTAAAGTAATAGGCAAAAAGGACCAGAGGGGACATCAAGGCGAAAGATTGAATGGCAAATTGTCATGATCTAGAAGGCACTGCTTGCAAAGTTGTGCAAGCAGTTTCTTTCAAAAGGGATAATGGCTTAAATTGGAAAAAAAATGCATGACTCTGGGGAAACAACAGGTGAGTGGGACTAAATTGAATAGCTCTTTCAAATATCAAGCACAAGCAAGATGGACTGAATGGCCTCCCCAATTCTGTATCATTCTGTGATTCTATTCAAAGAACTCCTTGTATTTCTTTGAAGAGTGAAATGGGATCTTTTACACCTCAAGAGGCAAATGTGGCTTTGGATTAACAGCTCATCTAAAAGGCAGCAGCTTTAATAGCGCAGCATTCCCCTGGTATCACACTGAAATGTCAGTCTAGATCGCATGCCAGAACTGGGGACTTGAGCTCGTGACCTTCCAACATAGAGATGAGAGTGCTCCCACTCAGCCAAGATGGAACTTGTATTGAAGATATTATAAAGATCAAAGTTAGTTTAACCAATAATCAAACATTGTACGGAAAAATGCAGAATTCAATTCCATATGACTGAACCAAACTGCCAAAATTGCATGCCATTCTGTATATTTGCCTATGCCACTTTAACTGATAGTTCACAACTTGTAATACCATGGTGCAGTCACCAAGGCTGTAAGTGTTGTAATCCTCTGATCCCTGCAATTAAAACAAAACTCGGAACTTCACAGGACTGGAAATCAAGCTAAGCGGGATTTAAGAAGTGAATTATTTTCCAACTTTAGCCTGGATGTTGGATCGGGATGGCTTGAGAGCCCTTTAAAAATGATGGGCATGGCCACAAACAGGAACCCCATTCCTGTGCTTCACCATTTTCACCGGGGCCTTTGAAGGCGCAGCTGCTTAGGGTCACAAACATGCAGCATGCAGTCCCAACCTGGCTGGCTCCATTGTGGGCAAAGGTATGTCCTGGTCCTCGACATTTTTCGTGGAATCAGGCCAACTTTTAAAGAGCCGTGACTCACAGCACCTCAGAGACATCGTGTGCCATAGTCTGAATGAGGCAACATTTTGAAAGGTAAGTTTAAAAGGTCCTCCTCTTACCTCCTGTGCCATGTTATATCCCATCATAACTCCCCCTGGCCTCTCATGCCACCATTCCCAGCTGTAGCACTTGCAAGCCCATTGACCCAAAGTACACTGCATAGGAAGAATGAATCCAATAATGACAATAGGATCTATTTTTAAAAAAGCTTTAAAAAGTAATTCACTATGTTCAAAGTCCTTTTACTACATGGCAATAAAAGTATTAATCAGTTAGACCCTTTAAATGATCAATAGCAGAAACATCAAGCGCTTGTATAAATATACATTATGCAATTGACAGCAGAGATCAGAGACCCAGAGTTGTCAATCAAGTAAGGTTTCCCTGGGGCACAAATTTTTCAAAAGTTTAATGGTTTAGGAGCTCTAGCCAAGCCTCTTTATGTGTGTGTTCTTGGCATTTAGGATCCATTGCTGCTCCACAGTGTATAATGGGTGAATGGGTCTGGAAGCACCATAGCTTGGCACGGAGGCATGAAGGCCTAAGAGCATTGCTTGGGGGAGACTTGGAGGCATGAAGGACCATGGGTGTTTGGGGCATAACTTGGCTGGTGGGTATGAGAGGCTATGTTGAATGGAGGGGTGGGGGCATGAGGTGGCGTGGGTGAGGCATGAGAAGTGTGTGTGAGGCCGGGAAGGAGTAAGGGGGCTGGAAGGCCTTTCTGCTTTTATTTTTACTGGGATAAAGTCGCACAGTGGAGAAGCAGGCCATTTAAACAGCCTTCTTTGGCATCTGCTAGTGTAATAATATGTATAATGTATTGAGTGTAAAGGGTTAACAAGATAATGTTCTTGTGTCTCAACACTAGATGGCACCACAGAGTAGTCTTATAAAGAGCTGCATCTTTAGGTATTCTAGGAGAAGGTTGTGAATAAGGATAGTGAGAGGTTGGGATAGAGAGTTGCACTGAAAAGATACTATAGATTTCTGTAACATTGATTTATACTGTTGTTTTATTAGCTATTACTGAGTGAAGTGTGCAAACCATTTGAAGTAGTGTTTCAAGTACATAGCTGTCTGCATTTGAATGGCTTTTGGCTATCTTGGAGAACTATACAAGGAACTGGTATTCCAATGTAAACCAAGGGGCTGGTTTAGCACAGTGGGCTAAACAGTTGGCATGTAATGCAGAACAAGGCAGCAGTGGGGGTTCAATTCCCGTACCGGCCTCCCCGAACACAGACGCCGGAATGTGGTGACTAGGGGCTTTTCACAGTAACTTCATTGAAGCCTACTTGTCACAATAAGCGATTAATATTATGAAGGAACATCACAGCTAGCACCTGTGGTTGCCTCTGAACCACCACTCACCACTGAAAATCCTGTCACTGGGTGCACTCTTCTGAGGCAGGACGGCTAAGCCTGGAATTGTCACACCTACCGACTTTGAACATGAAAATTCAAGCCTCAGTCTATGATTTGGATTGCTAAGCATCAAATGTTTAATTTATTTTTGCTGTCTGCCCATGTAATTTGGCATCTGAGAATTTGTCCCCTAAGTACAGTGCCTATTCTGTTCCTGGCCTCTCTGCCAGCAAATGTGCAATAGCAGACCAGGATGACTCAATGACTGAAGAGGTGGCAGGTAAAAATACATTTTGATTGCTGATACCAGTCACAGTGCTACTGGTTATTGGCAGGAGAAAGATATCCTGCGGCAAGTTGTCTGCTATAATCAGGAATATTGACAGGTGAGGTCTCGTACTTAACAAATCAAAAATATTTCAACCTGCTCGAATTGCTCTCTGAGATCAATTAATAAAAACTAAAAGATAACTGAAGAAGGTGTGGCACAGTGAGCAATGCCCCTGCCTCTGAGCCACAAAGTTCAGGTTTAGTTCCCACCCCCTGGACTTGATGGCCAAGGAAGGTGCGCTCATAACTTGGCCAAATAAGTTGAGGATTAACTTGCGCATCCTTTGAACATATCCTGATGGCAGGCGGTAAGAGCGGGAGAAATTCCTGATGGAACGTTGGAGCTTCCAGCAATACTATCCCTAGCTCCATGCTGCAACATGCATGTAAATAAATGCAACTCCGGTTCTCTGAGTGATCTGTAAAACATCATCACCACAAAGGAGGATTTAGACTATGGGCGGGATTCTCCGGCCCCACAGCCGCATGTTTCTGGGCGGCGTGCCATTCACTGGTGTGGCATTCTCCACTCCCGTCACTTGTCAACGGGATTTCCCGTTGAAGCCACCCCACAACACCGGGAAATCTGAAGGCAGGGGTGCGCTGTCAGCAGGAAAAGAGAGTTAGAACATAGAACAGTACAGCACAGAACAGGCCCTTCGGCCCTCAATGTTGTGCCGAGCCATGATCACCCTACTCAAACCCATGTATCCACCCTATACCCGTAACCCAACAACTGCTGTGAAGCATTTATGCTAACCACCATGCTACCCTGCTGCCCCTTACAATGGCTGGAGAATTACAGCCCATGAGTCCTTCTCTTCCCTCCCTCCCCACCTTATTAAAACATGGATGTGGTCTCCTAGCAAGCATATGTCTCTAATGTGAAAAACTGTGACTATCCCTTAACTCACTATTTCATAGTGCATAAGCGTGCCTGCCGCTAGTTTCAAATTTTAGACATTTTTGCAAGCGCTATTATACTCAAAATCCTCTTGCCGGGGCGGGGGGGGGGGGGGGGGGGGTCTGTATGATGCACATTTTTCTGTAAGGAGACCCAGAGCATGCTCCTGTGAACAAAGTATACTGAAGCTTGTGTCTTCTGTTTAAACAGTATTTAATTTTGCAATTTGTAAATTTCACAAATTTACCTTTCATAGCAACAGGATTTGAGCGCAAGAATAGAGATATCTTACTGCAATTCTATAGGGCGTTGGTTGGGCAGTGTAGCTTTCGGCCTGGTGATGCGACAAGGCAGTTAAATTTCGTGAGAGGCCTCGAAATGCTTTACGAGATCTAGATTAACATATCCCAAGGCTAGGGATCGAATGCCTGCACCTGGGAGACTTTGACATGGCCCAGTTTAGCACTGGTCCACACAAACATGGACCAGGCATAACAGCACCTGGGTAGGTTTCCCACGCTATTGGACACTCCTGGATGGTCAGGCTGTGGGTGGGGTGGTAGCCTCTTGCTGGCACCTTAGCAGATATCAATCCTCGGAAAAAAAGTAACGCGTTACATAACTTATTATACGTCTTACAAGTATTAGGGTTAAGGTGATAGTAGTCGAGGTACATGCTGGTGTATGCTGCCGCGCCCCCAGCGAAGCTGCTCCAGTACAGCTGCAACACTGGCATTTACCCGGCAATGTGGAAAATTGTCCAGGTATGCCCTGTAAACCAGAACAAGATATATCAAGCCCGGCCAATTACCGCCCCATCAATCTACTTTTGCTCATCAGCAAAGTGATAACAGTGCTATCAAGCGGCACTTACTCAGCAGTAACATTCTTGCAGTTGCTTCGTTTGGGTTCCGCCAGGGTCACTCAGCTCCTGACCTCACAGCTTCGTTCAAACATGAACAAAAGAGCTGAACCTCAGGGGTGAGATGAAAGTGACTGTCCTTGTGGCACAATGGACAGCACGGTGGCACAATGGGACAACACGGTGGCACAAAGGGGTAGCACGATGGCACAATGGGGTAGCACGGTGGCACAAAGGGGGAGCACGGTAGCTCAATGGGGCAGCACGGGTGGCACAATGGGGCAGCACGGTAGAACAATGGGGTGGCACGGTGGCACAATGGGGCAGCACGATGGCACAATGGGGTGGCACGGTGGCAAAATGAGGCAGCATGGTGGCACAATGGGGCAGCACGGTGGCACAGTGGTTAACACTGCTGCCTCACAGGGCCAGGGTACCTGGTTCGATTCTGACTGCGGGTGCCTGTCTGTGTGGAGTTTTCACATTCTGCCCGTGCCGAAGTGGGTTTCCTTAAGATTCTCTGGTTTCCTCCCGCAGTCCAAATGTATTAGGTAGATTGGCCAAGCTATATTGCCCCTTAGTGTGGGATTGTAGGAATAGGGCAAAGCTTGGACCTGTTTGGGGTGGTCTTTCAAAGGGTCAGTGCAGACTCGATGGGCCTCCTTCTGCACGGTGGGGATTCTATGATTCTATCATCAAGATAGCATTTGACCTGGCAGAATCAGAAGACTCCCCAAGGATGACATGAAGCCCTGCCTCACAAAATGACAAGAGCTGAGTGCAGAAGATGGGATCATCATGTGGGGAGCCCGCGTAGTCGCTCCCCCCTCCCCATCCAGGTTGGTGCCCAATTACCTCCCCGCCCAATCCTGATGGAATTACGCAATGGACCCCAGAGAATCCAAGATGCAAATGGTCGCAAGGAGCTACGTCTGGTGCCCCAGACATGGGGAATCTGGAAGGAGTGTTCCTGTGCCAGGAGAATCAGAAGCTCATAGCTTCGGCATCTTTGCACCCATGGGAATGGCCAGGAAGATCAAGGGTATGGGTGCATGTGGACTTTGCTGGCCGGTTATAGGATCGATGTTCCTTATTATTGTTGATGGCCACTCAAAATGGTTAGAAGTACATACTTTGTCCTCCACCACTTCTCATGCAATAATAGAAAACTCTGGCAAAGTTTCTGTACCCATGACATACCAGAGGTCCTTGTATCCGATGGTTGTACCCCCTTTAACAGTGAAGCATTTGAAGCTTTCATCAAGTCACACAGCATTAAACACATCTGAATGGCACCATACCATCTATCGTCTAATGACCTGACCAAACGAGCAGTTCAAACATTCAAAACCGGAACTCTTACTTAGAGTAGTAGAGTGTCTCTGGATACAAATCTTTGATTGTAGAACCATGCCACGCACGATGACGAGTGTCCCACCAGCAGAATTGTTAATGGGATGACCACTGCACACTAGACTCAGCCTGCTGTTTCTAAACTTGCAGGAGAAGATAGAGTCAAAGCAGGAGACCCAAAAAAGAAACTATAACACCAGAAGACCCGAAAGTATCTTCAGAACAGGAAATGTTGTCTGTATATGAGACTTTGAAGCTAGCTCGCAATGGATACCAGGGGCAGGATTCTCCGACCCCCCGCCGGGTCGGAGAATTGCCCGGGGCCGGGGTCAATTCCGCCCCCGCCGTGTCCCGAATTCTACGCCACCCGAGATTCGGCGGGGGTGGGAATCGTGCCGCGCCGGTCGGCGGGCTCCCCGCGGTGATTCTCCGGCCCGCGATGGGCCGAAGTCCCGCCGCTGACTCGCCTCTCCCACTGGCGTGGATTAAACCACCTTCCTGACTGGCGGGATTGGCGGCGTGGGCGGGCTCCGGGGTCTTGGTGGGGGGGGGGGGGGCCGTGAGGCGATCTGACCCTGGGGGATGCCCCCACAGTGGCCTGGCCCGCGATCGGGGCCCACCAATCGGCGGGCAGGCCTGTGCCGTGGGGGCACTCTTTTTCTTCCGCCTTCGCCGTGGTCTTCACCATGGCAGAGACGGAAGAGACCCCCTCCCATGCGCATGCACCGGGATGATGTCAGCAGCCGCTGACGCTCCGGCGCATGCGCGGACTTACGCTGGCCGGCGAAGTCCTTTCGGCCCCGGCTGGCATGACGCCAAAGGCCGTTCGTGCCAGCCTGCGGAGCGGGGACCACTCCGGCGCGGGCCTAGCCCCTCAATGTGATGGCTTGGCCCCTAAAGGTGCAGAGACCTCCGCACCTTTGGGGCGGCCCGACGGCGGAGTGGTTCACGCCACTCCAACACGCCGGGACCCCCCGCCCCGCCGGGTAGAGGAGAATCCCAGCCCTGGTGTTATTCTGGAAAAGACTGTTTCAGTTTCTTACAAAGTCAAAGTCCAAGGAAAGGCCATGAAACCACCTGAGAAGCAGGTAATCCACTCCGGCAGAGACATTTCAGAAGAGACAACGTCCTTGATGCCAATTGCGCTTAGCTCTGGCATGGGGACTCAGCCTACGGGGGACCCAAGAGTCGTCCCTCCGACGATGAAGATTCGGAGGTCAAAATGGAGATTGAGGAGATTGATCCTCCACTGGAGGTCAGCACCGAAGATGAGCCTCCGTCTGTGGCCCTTTGATGCTCATCAAGGAAGCGACGATCCCTAATCCATTTCACACCCCCCCCCAATCCGGCTCCATCTGCCACCGAGTCGAGTCCTTGTACCAAGCGATGGGAGTGAGAATGTGATTCAGATTTGAGGGGGGAGGGATGGGATAACCCTCACGAGGACCACGGGGGATCACAGATTGACCTCACCGTGGGATTGATAGAGTATGAGTTCTCATGCTGAGAGGGTGGAGTCCCACCCGGCTAGAGCTTGTTAGCGGGACCTTTAAATGTATCTCTCAGACACGGACCGGCAGTTTCCAATGGTCCTGCACTCGGACATTTGTTTTTTGTGATGTAGTAGTGGCTTTATTTTCAATTTACGGAGTTCACTCTGCTGCTCCGAGAAGTATGAGACTAACCTGCTTCATGCAGCCGATTCATCAATGGCCTTACGTTTATCATAAGGTCAGAAATTGTGATGTTTGCAGATGACTGCATAATGTTCAGAACATTTGCAACTCCTCAAGTAGCAAAGTAGTTCATGTCTAATTGCAGCAAGACCTGGACAATAACCAGGCTTGGGCTGATAGGTTGCAAGTAACATTCATGCCACACAAGTGCAAGGTAATGACCATCTCCAACAGAAGAGGATGCGACTATCGCCCATTGACATCAAATGGCATTACCATCACTGAATGCCCCACTATTAACATCCTAGGGGTTACCATTGACCAATATAATAACTGTGGTTACCAGAACAGGTCAAGGTTAGGAATCTTGCAGGAAGTAACTCACCTCATAATTCCCCAAAGCCTGTCCATCATCTACAAGGCACAAGTCAGGAGTGTAATGGAATTTTCTCCATTTGACTGGGTGAGTGCAGCTCCAACAACATTCACCAGTCAGAATGAAGCCCACTTGATTTCTACCCCTCCCACAAACATTCAATCCCTCCCCCACCAATGAACAGTGACAGCTGTGTGTACCATCTAGAAGCTGCACTGCAGGAACTTGGCAACATTCCTTCGGCAGCACCTTCCAAACCCATGACCACTATCATCTCGAAGGACAAGAGCAGCAGATAGCTGGAAACACCACCACCTGGAGGTTCCCCTCCAAATCATTCACCATTCTGACTTGGAAATATATCACGGTTCCTACACTGTTGCTGGGACAAAATCCTGGAACTCCCTCCTTAACAGCACAGTGGGTACACCTAAACCTCAGGAGCTGTAACGTTTCAAGTAGGTAGCTCACCATCACCTTCTGAAGAGCAACTAGGAATGGGTAATAAATGCTGGCCTAGCCAGTGGTTCCCACATCCCATAAATTATTTTTTAAAAATAGGACAGTTTAGGAATGTTCCTGGATATGTATCTATTATGTATAGTTATGCAGAAAAGATATTGGAATTACACAGGATGGAAATTGGCAACTTTGAAGTAGAAAAGGCAAGTTTGGACATAATTTTATGGTTTTATATGTATATATTATATTATATCACCATATAATGGTTCTTGTGTTAGAGATATGTATTAAATTGAATTCTCTGAATTCCACATAGTCAATTAATCTGCTAATATATTCCCTGTGTAGTTATTTTTAAGACAATCACTTTTGAGTTGCAAGATGTCGTACCCGTGCTCTTCTTTGAAATATTGCCATGGGATTTATAACATCTAATTTCGAGGGTAGAAGGGAGAGTTGATGTAAAGTCTCATCCAAAAATGGCACCTCTGATATTGTAGCATTCCTTCAGAACAGCACCATATGTGCTAAACTAGATTATTTAGCTCAAATTGTCATGCTCTTATGAGATATATCTTTGGGCTTATTTGCTGCATTAAGTACAGGACATCAATCCCTCATAAGTGAATGGGTAAAAACTTTGTGGGTTCCTGTATTAAGACAAGGCACATGGGAGCAGTCTTACATTGTTGTATAGCTTGGAGACATTGGGAGCTGTGTGTTTCCTCTGCACAAAGCAAAGATGAAACTAAGACTAGGTTACATGAAACATTTCCCTTCTAGTGATGCCCTACATAAAGACATATCACAACAAAGTATCTGGAGTGGGACTTGAACATTTTTGTTGATAAGTGACAATGTTACCCATGGCACCAGAGCTACAAGCTTAGTATGTAAATTAATAACAGACGATGCTTGGTAAGGTCAAGAGTGTCATAATTCTCTGTTATGAACTCTCATATATTTATTAGATATATCCCTTAATAACTGTTGACTTTATAATAACATCCCTTGATAATTGCTGGGCTTATTGAACTGTAAAAATAAAGCTTTCAAAATTACTTTATTTATCCTCTATGGACCAGTTAACACAGAGAAGTCCAGGCATTTATCTGATCAGTTGAGACATGAATGTATAGCATTTATCTAATTTGGAAGGATGTTTCTCACTTATACATTGCTAGGCAACTAATTATTTGAGTTCTTAATCCATATCTAGACTAGGGTTTAGCATAATTAATTTTCTGTGCAAATTAAATACCAGCTAATATATTTTTAAAAGCTATTTTATTTGCCTATAATAATCAGAAATTGTGCTGATAACCTAATTTTGTTTTAATTTTACACTAAATTGGATTTAAATGTTTCGCATTAAATTTTCTATGAAAGTGTTAGGGTACCAGACCAGACCCGAACATTTGTTAGGATACAGGACAAAAACCTCAAACAATTTTTCTATTTTTAAAACTGTGAGAAAAGGATACTTCATCCCAGGAATGATGACTGTGACCAATTTGTATATTTTATGTTAAAAAAAACTTTAATTTAAACACAGAATCAACCACATTAACATCAAAGGACGAGCTTTACCATTATCAGTTAAACTGTTCAAAAATAAAAGGAAACATTTGCACTTGCAATCTACACCTGCTACTAACTCCAATTAAGTAACCCCAATGTAATTCAAATGCTACTTAAAATTGAACAGATTACTTGCTTAGATGTGTAGAGACTTTTAGAAAGAGACCGTTTCAAGAGCAGATCCAGTCCACTTCTATACAATATTACGGGCCAGGATTTAGAGAAACCCAAAGTGTATCATGGAGTTCACCTGACCCATAACTTTTAATAGATTTTGGGCCTGGGAAGCACAAGGGCCCACTTTACACGTGTGGTGCAACAGAGAGCTAAAGTACTTTTAAATTAAAACAATGTTTATTCTATGAATCCAGTTAACATTTTTAAACACACACAGTAAACATCTTAGCAACTATCAACTCAAATGCTCCCCCCAAAGAATACAGTACTCTATAAGTAACCCTTAATCTTTCCTTGCAACATCCATTAGACATATACCCTCTTCAATACAGAGATCAGATTTAAATTCTCTACTGAGAGCAGTTATCACTTTTAAATTAGCAAGTGATTTGAAGACAATCGTTTCAGGCAGAAAGAGACCAGAATTACACCTTGTTTCTCTGGATGCTGCTCCCAATCTGCAAAATGAAACTAAACACATCCTGTAGCCGCTAGCTCAAAGCGAAAGTAAAACAGACAGACAGCCCAGCTCCACCCACACACTGACATCACTGCAGCTATTTGATAAACACCCATTTCTTAAAGGTACACCCACGACAGCTATTTGATAATACCCATTTCTTAAAGGTACATCCATTACAGCTATTTGATAAACACCCATTTCTTAAAGATACTTTCACATGACAACAACCTAACCGCATTTGGCAAAACCGATGTTCAGTTTAGAATCCTGTAATGGATTGCAAAACTACAAACAGACCTGGATCCTCACATTAATTGCATCTTCTGTATCCCATTAGGTTCCATGACATGCTTAGCTGAGACTAAGTACAATCTCTCAAATTATCTACATTCCAGGAAATCTCCAGCAATCAAAACACAATTCCATAAGCCCTTTATCTGTAACCAAGTCAGTGATTGGAATCGATCATTACCTCATCTTTTACAACACCTTATTTACAGCTTCAGCAGACACAATGCCTGGTTGTATTTAAACCCAGAGTTTCTGATAACATCACTGCAACAGAATATAGAATATAATGAGTATGATCTACCGGCCTTGTCGTACTCTCGCTTGAGCATTATGCGTTGTTTAGATCATGGGAGAGGCGAAAATTGGGAACCGCGCCTGGCGCCGATCAGTTTGCAATCTAACTGTCCCACTGCTGTTGGTGAGATAAGGACCCTGCCATGACATGGCGAGAAACTAATAATCACCAATTAAAGCCAATCTCCATACCATTAATGGGAACAACCTCCTATTCAACGGCCTCAAATGATCTAACCACCTCCCTTCAAGCGGTCATGCTGCCGCAGATCAGTACACCTTTTCCAAAACAGAGTAGCTGCCATGGGGATCCAAGAAGGTAAGTGGCCATCTTTGAGGCTGGGCAATCAGCTAGGGGCACTTGAGGTTCTGGTCCAGTGCATTTGGGGGGGGGGGGGGACTGGAGGTTCTGGTCCAGTGCATTTGGGGGGGGAGGAGTCGCATGGGGGGGCGGGCGGGAGGGCATGGTTCTAGGCGGGGGTGGTGCCAGGTGCATCATTGTCGAGGCACTGGGGATGACAGGCGGGACCGCTGCCGGGGGCCGATGTCAACTCTCCCTTGCGGCCCGGTGGAGGTCATTTAGCTTTTTCCGGCACTGTATGGTGGTCCTCTGGATCACGCTCCCTGTGCTGAAAGCTGCTGCCACTTCCTCCCAGTTGGCATTGGCTGCCCTGTGGCTGACACGCCGAGCCCCCCTGGAGGAATAGGGGGCAGGATTTTCCGTTTCTGAGACTAAGTGTTGATGCCAACACAGAATTTGTGCGGGATTTGCCGGGTCCATCATTGACACTCAGGAGGCTGACAAGCTGCACCCACACATACACATTACAATCCCCCCACACACTCACCCCAGTCAACAAGATAGCACTGGTTGTGCTGGAGCACTTCCATGCAGCTAATGGGTCAGCTGAGGCCAGAGGGCACCTAGGCGCCCCATACGAGCCATGGCGCTAAGTTCAGAGTGGGCTGTTAGCGGCGTGTGCAGCTGCATGGCTGCCTTGCTGACTGCGGTAATGATGTTCCATACCCATCCACTCCCACCCCACCTCCTGGTAGCCCCCCACTACTCCCCCCAGTCCCGGCAGAAACTCCCTGACCAGTGACACAACTGAGGGCAAACTATGGCAATGTTGGACACTTTCCGTACCACCTCTCTCTCCCTCAGCAGCCACCACGCCGTTTCACGATTTTTAAAAGCACAAGTGAACAAATAATACAGTGGTTATCACTGTTGTTTCACAGTGCCACGGACTTGGGTTTGATTCCCGGCTTGGGTCACTGTCTTTACGGAGTCAGCACGTCCTGCCCGTGTCTGTGTGGGTTTCCTCCGGGTGCTTCGGTTTCCTGTCACAGTCCAAAGATGTGAGGTTAGGTGGATTCGCCATGCTAAATTGCCTTAGTGACCAAAAAGATTCGGTGGGATTACCAGGTTACGGGGATAGGGTGGAGGTGTGGCCTTAAGTAGGGTGCTCTTTCCAAGAGCCGGTGCAGACTTGATGGCCCGAATGATCTCTTTCTGCATTGTAAATTCTATGATCTATGATTCTATGAACAGTGCCATCAGGTACTCGGCACATCAGAGGCAGAGCATCGTGGATGCCCTGGAGAATGCCGGGTAGGCCCGCTAATGACATGCAAATGGTGTTTACTGTACGTGCGTTCCGGAATGTATTGATGCCGCTTTTGAGGTGATGGAGAATTGCGATTTGGTGTCAAACCGGCGCCTGCTGCGATTTTGGCGTCAGAACCTATTCTCCGCCCAATTGCCTTTTCCGATTTTGGCATCGGCCAACGGAGAATCCCGCTCAGGGTATCTCGTTGTGACTCCACCACGTCCAGCAGGCGGGTCAGGTTGGTAACCCGAATCCTGGTTTCCTTGGTGGTATTGCAGTGTGCTCTGCGAGATTACCTCTGCAGGATAGGTTGAAGTGCTGCTCCCCTTCATTAACCGGGAGGGGACAGGGGGACAGACGAGCTGGGGTCCCGGTGAATCAGTTGGAAGGACAGTCATTTGAGGCGTAAAGTGGGTGGAGCCACGTTAAGTGGACAAATTGACGTTTGATACTAGTGACAGCCTCGCCGCATCGACCGTCGGGAAGCTCGGGGCAGTTCCCGCTCGCTAACCCACTTATAAACATTTCCATTAAATTGCACCCAATACATAACAATTTCTACAATCATCACAAAGTATATACTCCGAAGAAAGATGATTTGTTTTTTGATGCAACATTCCCAGGTTCTTTATGTTTGCTGCAATCACATTTCTTTCAGTATTGAAAATTTATATTTAACCACATTTAACATTAAATTAACATTTCATTGGATTACATCTTATCATAAAGGGGCATCTATTTTAAAATATAAAACTCGTTTTTCATACATTTAGCTTGCACCTTCAACTCATTGTTGCATTATTAATGTGTTTAAAACAAGTGTTTGTATTCCAAGAACACTTCCATGGAAAATTATCAGATAGAATTAGCGTTTTGCTGAATCTTAGCAAAAGAACAGCAGGCACTACTCCATAATGCTGACAGCTGCAGAAAGAAGGGAGCGAACCAAAAGGTCATCAGTCCTGTGTGTGCCCATTCTTCACCATTTTTCTGGCATTCAAACTCAAATGGAGTAATTAACATCGTATTGTATGTATTAGCAACTACATAGTCCAATATCTGAAGCCACAAACAGTCTCCAAAATGCTGCAGTCTAACATAGTAATTGGTCTGCAAGTTTCAAAGAGTTGAAAACAGTTTTCAACTATTTAGCTCCCTTCAGGATGAACTGTAGAAAACTGTCGAACCCGATGGGAGAGTCAACAGGAACGCACAGTAGGGTAGAAATGTACAACTGGTTTATTACCGTATACACTAATAACAAAACTACAACTACTTTCCCCGAAGGGCTACCCTCCCTGACCTGCATCCTGGTCAGGGGTTTTATACAGAGTAGTTCCCCCTTGTTAAGGGGGAACCCCGACCCCAATTACCGGGGGGGTGTTCATACTCGGCTGTGTAAGGGGGGAATCATAGAGATCACAGTGCTTGGCTCCCAGATGGGTTGTAACGCCACTTCCCCACGCCAGCCCCAAGTCCGGAGAAATGTCCACCCCTTCAGGCCAAGGCCCTCTTATCTGTTTGGGGAGTGGATGACGGTCCGAGACAGTTCCGAGAGGTGTGTAACGCACCGGTGACTGTTTTCAGAAGGAGCGTCAAGCCGGGATGGTGCAGGTGGCAATGGTGCCGACATTGAGGCTGGCTGAACAACCTTGGCGGTCCGGCCTGTGTCCATGTCTGAATTGGTGTCAGATCCTTCTGACGAGGCATCCGGCATCTCTACTTCCTGGCCTTCGCCGGGGGAAGCTGTAGGTACTCATGGCTAATGTTAAGCTTTGTGAACACTGTTCCCCCGCTGAGTTTGCGTACAGGCTCTTGATACGTGGGACTGGGTAATGGTCAAGACAAGAAACCCGGTTCACTGTCATCTTGTAGTCCCCGCACAAACATCTGGACACATTGGGTTTTAGCACCGGGACCACTGGCGCAGCCCAATCGGTGAAGTGGACGGGTCGGCCGATGCCTAAGTGTTCCAAATGATCCAGCTCTGATTCGACTTCGGCTGCAGCACGTACGGCATTGGGCGGGCGAGGAAATAATGGAGTTGCGCATCCTCGTCCACAGTGATTTTAGCCACTGCACCTTTTATCGTCCCAAGACCTTCAGCAAAAACTCCTTGAAACTTCGTCAGAACTCCTTCCGGGCCATGGAGGTACATGCAGCAGATGCGTTGCCAGTGTAACTTTAAGTGGTTGGGTCCTCATCCGTGGATTACCACCAAGCGCAAACATGCTGATTGATCCCTGTATGCTACTGTTACGTGGTGTTGCCCTCAATAGTCAAAAGCTCCCCAGTGTATGTCAGCAGTTGGGCATCTGTTTCACAAAGGTCCAAGGTCTGAAGACTGGACTTGATCACGATGAATGTCCGGCGGCTGTTCACCAAGACTGCCTCTGCGGTATTGAGCTCCATTTCAATGGGGTGCCCATTCACCTTTAATACAATCTGGATGGATGCAACCCTGGAGGCTGGAACACTGTGCAACTGCTGGTGCTCATCCTCTTCGTCTTCAACATAATATACTTGACCTCTATGAGGGGTGATGACGCCTTGGGATTCAACGGGGAATAGCGCCTTTGCGGGCCTGTCCGACATCCTGGCCCTGTATGCGGTGTCCAGCACGTGGTCTGCGGCCTCCATCTTGGTGTTTCGGTTCAGGGGAATCATCCCGGTGTGCCATAGCGAGGGCCTTGGTCCCTCGAACAGTTTTGCTTCATGGAAGCTCCTGTCAGGCCTGCGAGTGGTCAGTCAGTGGTTGGACTGAGGTTCAGGACCGACAAGCCATGCAACTCTTGATCTTCGCGCTCTGCGCTCTCCCGAGAAATGCCCACTGGAGCGTTAAGTGAACATCTTTAAGGAATTTCCTTTGGGTATCGGTGTCGCGGAGCCCACAGACAAAACAATACCATAAGGATTCAGACAATGCGGCCCCGAACTCTCGTAAGGCAGCGAGCGTCCTATACCGCATCAAAAATGTGCCATTTAATTCTCTTTGGGCCTGCGAGGCCATGATCGGGGGATTATGGCATTGGGCAGGCGTGGAAATAATGAGGTTGCATGTCCTCATTCACAGTGATTATGGCATTGGGTGGGCGTGGAAATAATGGGGTTGCGTGTCCTCCTCCACAGTGATTATTATTATTATCGGGGGTTGCAGGTTAAGATGCACCTTGACCAGGGCCACCAACATGGTGAAAGACTTGGAGTTAGGCCTGTCCAGGTGTATGAGGCTCTTGATGAGCGGACAAGTGGTCCCCTGACTGCAGTCAGCAGGATAACGGTCTGTTGTTCACCCCAACGCTGGCGTTAGACTGAAAGAAAATATTGCACCCGCTCTGAATACTGGGTCCACTCATCAGTACCAGCATTGAACTGTTCACGTTTCCCAATGTGTGGCATCTCACCGTTTGGAGTGGAGGCTTTTGTGGCCTGGAAGAAGTGGGTCACCGGTATAATGCATGGTGGCTGCGGCAACTCCACTTCACCCTCATCGCCAATGTAGAACCCTACGGTGAGAGACGACAGGAATGCACGGTATTGGAGAAATGAATAACTGCTTTATTACGGTATACACTAATAACAAAACTACAACTCCTCTCCCCAAAGGGCCACCCTCCCTGACCTGCACCCATGTCAGGGTTTTTATTTGAGTAGTTCCCCCTTGTTATGGGGAAAGCCTGGTCCCAATTACTGGGTGAGTTCATACTCAGCTGTATAAGGGGGAATCATTTAGAGCACAATCCTTGGCTACCAAAGGGGTTGTAACAAAAATAATATTGCAAAAGCTAGCACATTAAAATGTAAAGTTAAGTCTTTTTAGAAACATAGTGATCCCAAGATATTCCATTAATGACTGAAACATTGAAAGATTTGGTAGAAAGTATGGAAGCTCGTTGAATCTGAGTTCCAATCATTTGCACAATAGATGAAATATGTTTGCAATTCAAATTCCATTTCAGTATCAAGAATCCAGTTTTTTTTTAATCACAAGCCATCTAATCAGGAATAGAGGTGGAGTCAAGAAGCTACAGCAGATTGTGTTTATGGCTGAAAAACAACCTGACAGGTGGTTTAGTGCAGTGTGACACAGAAATTACCTGACATACTGTTTGATTTGTGTTGTACCACTATTTACTAATCACCTTGCTTAATGAACTGTAAGCAGTGCTCCATATCCCAAAAGTCCTTACTAATGATGGTCCAATCATGCTTTTTGTTCATTATTGGCGGGTATCCAGATTTAGGTCCCTGAATTGCTTGATACAATGGTCTAATATCCTTTACTCTTCACAGTGCAAATATATTAAGGTACTATACAGTTAGGTTTATTTTTCTGAAAGAAGAAAAATGCACATAATTTTGCAATTATGCATTGGAGAAAGAGATAGGCAAAATTATAATAGATGGTCATTTCCCAACAACAAACTTTGCATTATTGTAAAGTTATGAGACCCTTATGATTAAAGAAAATTAAAGAACACCGAATGCTCATTAAAATGCCTTTGTAATCACTGGGTACAGCATGGTAAATGAGAATACATTCATGCCTGATGAGTGATTCATAACAAAATTGCTCTTTGGGAAATGATACGAATTTGTGCAATTTTCAGGCGTTTTGATTACATGACATGTTGCTGTTTGCACATTTCTCAGAAGTTAAAAAGCAGCATTGAGCAAGTTGTTCAGTTAACACTGTATCTATGCAACCAATTCAACCATTTAGCACCATTAATATTCTCCATTTATCAATGCTTAGCTTTCTTAGTTCACTTTCTATAAGAGGGGAAGCTATATGGGCAGCATGGTGGCAGCATTGCTGCTTCACGTGCCGAGGTCCCAGGTTCAATCCCGGCTCTGGGTCACTGTCCGTGTGGAGTTTGCACATTCTCCCCTTGTTTGTGTGGGTTTTGCCCCCACAACCCAAATATGTGCAGGTTAGGTGGATTGGCCATGCTAAATTGCCCCTTAATTGGAAAAAATGAGTTGGGTACTCTAAATTTATATTAAAAAAAGAGGGGAAGCTATGTATTTTTATGGTATCTGAGCTGTTATCCGGGCGGCACGGTGGCACAGTGGTTAGCACTGCTGCCTCACACTGCCGAGGACCCGGGTTCGATCCCAGCCCTGAGTCACTGACCGTGTGGAGTTTGCACATTCTCCCCGTGTCTGCATGGGTCTTGCCCCATAAAACCCAAAAAGATATGCAGGGTAGGTGGATTGGCCATGCTAAATTGCTCCTTAATTGGGAATTGAGTACTTTCATTTATAAAAAAATCTATGCTTTTATCAGTAATAATAATGAGAATATATTGTTCGAATAGAAAATTGCATAGATAGGAGATTGATTTTCAGTTACAGAGTTTGATATTCATTGATGGCACAGTAGAAAGTTTGCAGCATGGGTTTGGTGTCAAGTCATGGGAGTGGAAGTAATACCAAAGTTCATAACTCCAGATTAGTTCCATTATTTTTCAATCCTATTTTTTTGCTTTTGGGACACCGATCAATATTTGAATCAAATTTGTTTTATGGACTGCATTGTTTAATTTAAAGTGCAATTTTTTGTTATGTTTAATTGAACATATAAGGGTGCATCTATCAAACAATGTGTAATTTATCCAGAACACCCTGAAGGTACTACTTGTCCTGCACTAATAAAATATTTATAATTCAGTACAGAGACAATAATTATACCCATCACATTGCTGCAGATGGCTGAAATCTGATTGCATTGCTTTTTTGTTTTCACTTTCCTGAGGTATTCTATGTTATTTTATTACACAATCTAATAAGAGTGAATGAGCTTTTGGCCTCAACATGTGCTTGAATAAATCTATCAATTAACCCGTATTCAGTTGATATTCGTGAAACAAACTGACCATTCATATGAAAATGGAGAATAAATGCGATTGGCGTTAAATGCAATGTTCCAGATCAGTGAGTTCTGTGTGGCATCTGATCTAACGCACCTTGGGCGTGATTCTCTAGCCTCCCTGCAGTGTGTTCTTCAGCAGCGGGAGGTGGGCCCACCGGCGGTGGGATTTCCTGGTCCTGCCGCTGTCAGTGGGATTTCCCATGGAATCCATTGCACACTGCTGGGATCCCCGCAGCAGGGGTGCTGATGCCTCATGTATTTTATAGTAGGAAACCCCCCTCTAGTGTTCTGTCCAGTGATTGGTTGTGTTCTGTCCTGTGTGTTGATTGGCTAACCTGGGTGTCTATCACTGCTTGTCTTTACCTCATGATGTGTGTGAGTGCATATTATGGCACACACGTTCTTTGTTCCTTTGTTCTCTCGTGACTGTGAGATGAGCGCAACATACATTGCTTGCCTGCCACAGTGCTGCATCGTTCGATGCACCCTCTTGTTGTGATGACCACCACACTGCTGGGGCTGTAGGGTTGGTCTCCTCCCAATCTTTTCAGAAGGTCATTACAGTACCACTTTCAGACACTGACCAGTATTGTGACCAGGGTTGGGGCGCAATGGGTCTTCTACCCCTGGTGGCTGACACCGCTGTTCACAAGGACTCCACTATGCAGTGGTATTCAGACAGAACTCCACCTTCAGAAATGAACACTTTGACTGGGAGTGGGGTGTGGGCGGGTGGGAATGACAAACACAAGGGGGGAGGCAATGGGGAAATATACATATAAAATAGAAGCAGGAGGAAGCCATTCAGCCCTACAAGCCTACTCCGCACAAATTTTTTTGTGCCATCCCAATGCGTTGAACCCCCCCCCCCCCCCCCCCCCCCCATGCGACTTTCAAAGCCTCTCCCCTCAAGCCCCAACTCACCGATAAGGGGGTCCTCAGACCCATCTACGCGACCTGCATCCGCACAGGCCTGATTCACAGATGGGAAAATCCCTGACTGGCACTGCCAGGATGCTAGGCAGGCAGTGCCAAAGTTCCCAGCCTCTAGATGGGGTAGGTAGAGGTCTACATGGGACATGGCATGTCACAAGGGATGGGTTCTGGATGGAGAGTAGGAATGCTGAGCACAACAACTATGGGATCCAGCATAATGCGGGAAGGCTGGGGAATACAGGAAGAAACTCTACCTTCACATCATGTGGTATATCTTTGGCATAAGGATAATGATAGAGGAGAGTGTCAAGCTCCCTTTCAAAGTAATAGTGAAGAACCACCATCTTGCTGTATCACAGTAATAGCACTGTATCAAATCACAAATATTAACAAATCAAATCGGGAGAGGTCTGAAGCAATGTGGGAAGAGTGGGCTGCTGGGTTAAGGAGCACATTTTGTGACACCCTGTAACTTATTGGTACCACAAGAGTGAACAGGGATCTGCTTAGTTAGAAAGGAGGAAGACCTCCTTGGGAAGAAAGCCACTGAATTCCAATGCCATCATCAAAATTGTTAAAGGGGTCCTCAGAAACCACCAGGTTAACATCACAGTTGCAGTATCTCAAGAGTAACACATAGGAATGCAGAATTTGGGAATGCAGGCAATAGTGAAGGAGACAAAGCTGCATCATATATGACATTCCATCAGTGAAGGTCAGTTACGTGTTCACCAGAATTGGCATTCACAACAGGCCAAAGGAAGGCCACTTGTTAATGATAAGTAACTGATTGGTAATTATTGTGTCACATCTGAGATTGGAACACTGAGCTAGTTTGGGTCACTCATCTCATTTACACCTTATCATCCCATGCAGAGCTCCAGATGTTACATTTCTGAGAAGTCACCTTGGTCACCTTGATGTGTGTGCCAGCACCTCTGGCTGCATCGGCCACCATGCAAGTAGGACAGAGCAAACTATAGATCCTTGCAGTTGCCATAGGTTTAACATACTGATCTTCACTCTTTACCCTTTAGTCATTAGTGTCAATGATTTTGAAGCTGACCATAGTGCTCCATTTCTTTGTCTCTGGGTCTTTCCAGGGGTCAACAGGGGACTTATGTGACATCTTTCAGTCTGCAAAACATTGATGCATAAGGGATCTCACAGATGCCCTCTACAGGAAGGCCCATCATTATGTTAGATTTTCTCTGGTCAAAGATAGTCAAGCTGCAAGACTTTCCAAGGTGCAGTGTGCAATGGATTGTGACTTTATGGGTTTTTTGGTAACAGCCCCCAATGCTTATAAACCACAAAGGCTACCATTCCATTAATGTGTGATCATCGGAGCACATATCGCACATTTGTGCAAGGTACCCTGGGAGTTGCCAAGACATCTACATCCTGATTCACTCCCAGGTGCCACAGATTCTTTCGGGGCTGGTCCATCTGCAGCGATGGCTGCTTGAGGATAAGTGGTACCCACAGAAACGCTGAAGGATGACACCAGTGCATCTCTCTCAGAGTTTTCCAAGGAGAGGTACAACGCTGCTCACATCGCCACCATAGGGCTTCTAAAGATTCACTTTGGATGTTTGGACCACTCAGGTGGCTCACTACAATACACTCCTGACAGGGTTTCCCATATCATTACAGTGTGTTGTAACCGTCACAATCTGGTAATATACAGAGGTGGTACCCCTCACCAGAGGGAAATGGAAGAGGAGGACAGCTTATCGGAGGATGAATATCCAGAGGCTCAGGAACTTCAGGAGGCTGTTGGGGGCCAGTATGAGTGCACTGACACCATGGAGGAAGCAAGATGTGGGAGATGTGCCCGTGATAATTTAATTGCTGACAGGTCCAGAAAAAACAAAGTTAAGAGAGGGCATGTGGCCACATACCCCCTAGCCCTCAATGTCACTTATTTTCATCTCAGGGGATGTCCTGTGAATGTGCTCACTCTGCGGACTGAGAGTCCACTGAGGAACAAGGGCAATGCGGGAGAAGACTAAAAGCTTTCACTGCCAAATAATTATGTAAACACTGTGGTGACTGAGATGAAGACATGACTCGGATCTCCTCTTCCTGTGCATGTTTTGTCTTCTGCCATTACCACTGAGGAGACACAAATGCCTTTAGAATATCAATGCTGATGAGCTGCCCTCACTCAATGCTGTTCCTTGATGAAGAAGGGTTGGAAACGCAAACAGTACACACTTCAAATAAAGAATTAAACAAATCTCCGTGAGATGACATAAGTGTGAGGATACTAGTTCAACTGAGGTTGACATCACATGAACGTTAATCTCACAGTGGGACACGATCATTGAGTGAAGGATGGCTAAACCTCGACAATGTACGTATTCACAAAGCCTTCAATTGACCAAAATACTCACGTACATATCAAATATAATCACAAAAGTGCAATTTCTTTACACTGACAGCACACCTGTGACCTGCATTAATTAGGGTCACAGACAGAAGGGACTGTGAGTGGCTGCACACTCTTGGGGTGTCCTGATACGAGCCTGTTGGGGCGTAGAGCCATCCCTCATCTTCACTGTGGGTAACTGAGGGCCGTGGTGTGATTTCTGAAGATGATGGTGCATCCAGAGAGAGGTCAGCGTGCCTCGTGCCCATGTCACCTACATCATCATGGTGACAACCAGGCTGTGTGACCTTGGAGTGCAGGACTGAATGCAAATCTGGCAAGAACCGCTGAGCCAGGTTCTCCATGGTGAACCTCCAAACTTCCCATGGTGACCGCAGGGCTACAATATCAGACACAGCATGGAGGGACTCCATCATTTGCTGCAGTCTGCTATGTGACTCTAAAATCTCTGCCTCATTGTCCGCCACCTGTTGTTGCATCTCTGCATTGAGTTAGCAGTTGCTTGCAGAGGCTCATCATTTAACTTCAACTGAGCCCTCTGAGCGTCGGAGACCTGGGCTCTCTTTGACACTGTGTGCTGTAGGGAGCTGTAAGCAGGTATTCTCCAGAATGTGAGCCCCAGACAAATCTAGAGCTAAGCCCCATCGAGGTGTTGTCTCTGCACAGGTGGAGAGTGCAGGTGAGCATATTGATGCTTCTTCCCACTTGCTCTTCAGATTCCTATGGTTGTTTGTGGTATGGGCTGGGCTTCCTTATGGGAATAACTCTTCAGCTGCTTTAGAAAATAAAGAACACAGTTTCAGTTGATGAACATCAGCAATATAATACTGTGTGTAACTGTGCTTGTCAGGATAGATGAACTGATACTAGCTAGTTGGAACTAATAAATCTTCCCTTCTCTGGAGGAGTAATGTCCACTCTCCTCAGCTAGCTTGGCTATAGCTTCCTCAAACTCAGTTAGGGCAATGATTTCAGCTATCCCTGCCACAGTCTGCATTCTTCCCCTTTGTTATATGCCAGCCTGCTCTGTAAAAAGATGAAAGGGAGGGAGGAGGTGGTTAGAAGGGATGGAACAGAGGTTGGGTGAGATGCATATCCCTTGTGTGTGCTGAGCTCTCCCTAAAAGGCCAGAGAAGGATTGCGAGCAACATAATAGATGGGGTGGTGGTGAAAGTTTTAATGAGATAGTCATAGGCTACAGACTCATATTGATCAGCTGGTAAATTGGGCAGAGCAATGGCAGATGGAATTTAATCCTGATAAGTGTGATCCATTTGGCAGGTCTAGTAGGGGTAGGATATACAGAATGAATGGTACGTCCTTGGGGAGTATTGAGGAACAAAGGGACTTTGGTGTACTGTGGTAGTATGACTAGGGAGATTACGGTACCATAGAACCATGCTGCCATTGGTGCAGAAGACTCGCTGCCCATTGTCCCAGGCAAGTCATGTGCCTCTGGCTGAGGCTAGTCATGTGACTACCCGCCGATTGGCTGAGAGGTTGGTAGCTCCGCCTACGAGGCGGGGTATAAGAACCCATACCGGCTGGCAGTCGGCCTTTCTCTGTGCGCCTACTGCCGGGCACACATCTGTTGTTTGGAACTACTTCATGACTCGAGTCCAATTGATGGTGCATCAATTTAATACACTAGAATTTTGAAATGGAGCTACGGATCAAGCCAGACTGCCTCCGCATCAGCCCGCATGCTACAAACACGTCAGCAACGTTTAAACATTGGCTGGCATGTTTCAACAGCTACCTCACCACAGCAGAAAACCGCCCGACAAGGGAACAGAAACTCCACATTCTCCACTCGTGCGTGGGCACCGCCGTCTCCTCTCTGATAGAGGATGAACTGGACTATGACGCCGCTATGGATCTGCTGAAGGGACATTTCATCAGGCCAGTGAACCAGGTCTACGCGCGGCACCTCCTGGCTACGAGGCAACAATTCCCCGGTGAGTTCCTCGACGAATTCTATCGGGCCCTCATTGTCCTGGGGAGAAATTGCGCCTGCCCGCAAGTCACTGCAGTGGAGCACACCGCACTCTTGATCAGGGACGCCTTCGTGGCGGGCATGCAATCATCCCAGATACGCCAGAGGCTTCTGGAAAAGGACACTTTAAGCCTCGCTGAGGCACGGACCCTTGCATCCTCCTTAGAGGTTGCTGACCGTAACGCCCGCGCGTATGCCCCGGCCGTGCGGCGGCCCCTTGGGCAGCGTGGCACGCGACCCCCCCTCACCCCCGCCGACGCTGACCCCCCCAGACCTGTGCCGCGGAACGCCCTGATAAGCCCACGGGCCCCCGCTGCTACTTTTGCGGTCAGGCCAAGCACCCCCGCCCGCACCACAACCTATAAAAGCTGCGGCAAGAAGGGCCACTGTGCGGCTGTCTGCCAATCAAAGTCGGTCGCTGCCGTCCCGACCAGCGACCGCGGGTCCCACCCCCTGCGCTCCTCTAGGGCCCCGTGTGGCCCGCGGACCTCGCTGCCTCCACCCCCCACCGCCATGAGTGATCCCCTGGCGCCGCCATTTTGAGCCCCCGACTCCACGTGTGACCCCCGGGCGCCGCCATCTTGTTCACCCCCCACCACGTGCGGCCGACAGGCGCCGCCATCTTGGATCTAGACGCTGGATCAATCACGGCCACGCACGCTTTCCACGGCGACCACACAGATCCTCCTTAACGGTCATGAGACGAGCTGCTTACTGGACTTCGGCAGCACAGAGAGTTTCGTCCACCCCAACACGGTAAGACGCTGCGCGCTCCCTGTTCACCCAGTGAAACACAAAATCGCTCTGGCCTCTGGTTCGCACTCTGTCCATTGCGTAGCGGACCTCACGGTCCAGGGGAGGGTTTTTAAAAACTATAACCTCCTCGTCCTCCCTCACCTCTGCGCACCGGCACTCCTAGGACTGGACTTTCAGTGCAACCTGCAGAGCCTAACCTTCAAATTCGGCGGCCCTATTCCCCCCATTACTGTCTGCAGCCTCGCGTCCCTCAAAATGGATCCCCCTTCCTTGTTTGCAAACCTCACCCCGGATTGCAAACCCGTCGCCACCAGGAGCAGACGGTACAGTGCCCAGGACCGGACCTTCATCAGGTCCGAGGTCCAAAGGCTATTGAAGGAAGGAGTCATTGAGGCCAGCAACAGTCCCTGGCGAGCCCAAGTGCTGGTGGTTAGGACTGGGGAGAAACACCGGATGGTCATTGACTACAGTCAGACCATCAACAGGTTTAGGCAGCTGGAGCTATCCTCTCCCCCCGTATTTCCGACCTGGTTAACAGGATCGCACAGTACAAAGTCTTTTCCACGGTGGATCTTAAGTCCGCCTCTCATCAGCTACCCATCCGCGCAAGTGACCAAAAGTACACTGCGTTTGAAGCGGATGGGCGCCTCTACCATTTTCTAAGGGTTCCATTCGGTGTCACAAATGGGGTCTCGGTCTTCCAAAGGGAGATGGACCGAATGGTCGACCAATACGGTTTACGGGCAACCTTCCCGTATCTCGACAATGTCACCATCTGCGGCCATGACCAGCAGTACCGCGACATCAACCTCCGCAAATTCCTCCAAACCGCAAAACTCCTTAACCTCACTTACAATAAGGATAAGTGCGTGTTCAGCACCGACCGTCTAGCCATCCTCGGCTACGTAGTGCGTAACGGAGTGATAGGCCCCGACCCCGAACGCATGTGCCCCCTGATGGAACTCCCTCTCCCCAACTCCCCCAAAGCCCTCAAACGCTGTCTGGGCTTCTTTTCCTATTATGCCCAGTGGGTCCCTAACTACGCCGACAAAGCCCGCCCTCTCATCCAGTTCAACACGTTCCCCCTGTCGATGGAGGCCCGCCAGGCCTTTAGCCACATCAAAGCGGATATCGCAAAGGCCACGATGCGCGCTATCGACGAGTCCCTCCTATTCCAGGTCGAGAGTGATGCGTCTGATGTAGCTCTGGCGGCCACCCTGAACCAAGCGGGCAGACTCGTGGCCTTCTTCTCCCAGACCGTCCACGCTTCCGAAATCCGCCACTCCTCGGTCGAGAAGGAGGCACAGGCCATAGTAGAAGCTGTGCGACATTGGAGGCACTATCTGGCCGGCAGGAGGTTTACCCTCCTCACAGACCAACGGTCAGTGGCCTTTATGTTTGATGATGCACAGAGGGGCAAGATCAAGAACGACAAGATCTTGTGGTTGCGGATCGAGTTGTCCACGTACAACTACGATATCTTGCATCGTCCTGGGAAGCTCAACGAGCCTCCTGATGCCCTGTCCCGCGGTACCTGCGCCAACGCACAGGTGAACCACCTCCGCACCCTACACGTGGACCTCTGCCATCCAGGGGTAACCCGCTTCTTTCATTTCATTAAGGCCCGCAACCTGCCCTATTCCATCGAGGAGGTCAGGACTGTGACCAGGAGATGCCACATTTGCGCGGAGTGCAAGCAGCACTTTTACCGCCCCGAGCAGGCGCATCTGATAAAGGCTACCCGCCCCTTTGAACGTCTCAGCATGGACTTCAAAGGTCCCCTCCCCTCCAACAACCGCAACACATATTTTTAAAATGTGATTGATGAGTACTCCCGCTTCCCGTTCGCCATCCCCTGCCCCGACATGACCACGACAACCATCATCAAAGCCCTCCTCTCCATTTTCTCCCTGTTCGGTTACCCCGCGTACATCCACAGCGACCGGAAGGTCCTCCTTTATGAGCGACGAGCTGCGTCAATTCCTGCTTAGCAGGGGCATCGCCTCTAGCAGGACGACCAGCTATAACCCCCAGGGTAACGGACAGGTCGAGAGGGAGAACGGTACAGTCTGGAAGGCCATCCTGCTGGCCCTGCGGTCCAGGTGTCTCCCGGTCTCCCACTGGCAAGAGGTCCTCCCAGAGGCCCTCCACTCTATTCGGTCTCTCCTCTGTACTGCCACGAATCAAACACCTCATGAACGTCTTCTTGTTTTCCCCAGGAAGTCTTCCTCAGGAACCCCGCTCCCAACCTGGCTGGCCACCCCCGGGCCCATCCTGCTCCGGAAGCATGTGCGGGTGCACAAGTCCGACCCGTTGGTTGAACGAGTCCAGTTACTCCACGCCAACCCACAGTATGCGTACGTGGAGTATCCCGACGGACGACAGGACACGGTCTCCCTTCGGGACCTGGCACCCGCCGGAGTGCGGCCGCAACCCCCAGCACCAGCACCCCCCTCCAGTCCCAACCGCCTCCAGCACCCCCGCAACCCAGCGCACAGGAACCCCCTCCCCTGGCCCGGCCACCGCTAGCACCGACCAGGGGTATGGACACAGGACCACGACCGCCACTCCAGGAGTCACGGATGACCACCGTTCCAACGTCACCGGCACCGCTGCGCAGGTCCAGCAGGACATCGAAGGCACCCATCTGGCTGATCTCTTTGTGTTCGTGCACATGTCACTTGCATGTTTCTTTTTCATTTTTTTAAACTTGTTCGCTTGTATATGCAGTGATATTGCTTTCTTGCACGTTCGTCGCGGGCCAGTGGGCAGCCATAGATACCTTGGTACAGCTTGAATTATCTCTAGTCATGCTACCAGTGTTACTAAAGCCTGTTGTTTGGAACTACTTCACGACTCGAGTCCAATTGATGGTGCATGATGTACACATCAGTGTATCCCTGAAGGTGGCAACACTGGTCAATGGTGAAAGAGGCCCACAGAATGCTTGTCTCCATTAGCTGGGGGAAGAATATAGGAGCAGCGAGGTCTTGGTGCAACTTTACAATACATTTGTTAAGCCGTAGATAGAATATTGTGAGTGCAGTTCTGGTCGCCACACCATTGGAAGGACATGATTGCCCTGGAGAGGGTGCAGAGGAGATTTACCAGGATGTTGCCGAGATAGAAAGTTTCAGGTATGTGGAGGGACTGGGTTGGCTGAGTTTGTTTTCCCAGGAGCAGAGGAGGCTGAGGGGGATCTGATAGAGATATACAAAATTATGAGAGGTGTAGATAGGGTAGATCGTAAATCGTAAGAATCCTTTCCCCATGGCAAAGGTTTCTACGACCAGAGGCTATAGATGGTGAAGTTTAAGTGGCTCAGAGGGCATCTGAGGAAAGATTTTTTCACCCAGAGGGTGGTAGAAATATGGAGCACACAGCCTAAGAGGCTGGTGGAGGTATGTACACGTGCAACATTTAAGAAGCGTATGGACAAGTACTTAAATCGCCAAGGAAGAGTAGGCCATGGACCAAGTGCTGGTAAATGGGATTAATATAGATTGAAACTTGATGGACATAGACATATGGCATAGACATGGTGGGCTGAAGGGCTGTTTCTGTGTTGTTGACTCTCTGACAATGGGTGGGATTTTCTAGCTCTTCCAGCCAATGGGATCTTCCGATCCCACTGGATGGCATGCAAGACGTGGTTGCCAAGCATACCAACTTCCTGTGCAATGGACTCACAAGCGGAAGGTGAGGCTGGTGTGCTTCCTGGACCTAGCCCTGGGATAGAGGACATCTCTCTGTCCTCTGTGACATTCCTCTGATCAAGGCCTCGAGGGCCTGGTGGGTGAACTGGGGGTTGGCTTCTTATTGAGCCTTGTGGCTTCAGGTTGTGGATGGAAAAATTTGTAAACAGTTTGAAGATGGGGGTGCTGGAGAGGGTGTGATATGTTTGACTCGTGTTTAAATACGGTGCTCAGACCCTGGGCCCCATCAGTTGATGGCAGACTGGCGATTCAGCTCCCCAGCCGCCAGGTATTTCAGTCCAATACTTACCTGTGCATAATTAATGAGCTTGCCAGTTCAGAATTGGGTGCGGGTTTCTGCAATTCAGAGCAATGGCGTGGACACTGCCCAAACCGCTCGCCACCACACTTAGTCTCGTGAGAGGAAAATTCCACCCTGAACGACTACACTTGGATCAATTGCAAGGGTAGGATATCACATCAACAAATCTACTCATTTCCAGGAAACCTTCACTCTTCACCTTCACTATATAAAGCATCCTATCGGGCTGCATCACAGCCTGGTATGGCAACTGCTCGGCCCAGGACCGCAAGGAACTTCAGAGAGTCGTGAATACCGCCCAGTCCATCACACGAACCTGCCTCCCATCCATTGATTCCATCTACACCTCCCGCTGCCGGGGGAAAGCGGGCAGCATAATCAAGGATCCCTCCCACCCGGCTTACTCACTTTTCCAACTTCTTCCATCGGGCAGGAGATTCAGAAGTCTGAGAACACGCACGAACAGACTCAAAAACAGCTTCTACCCCACTGTCACCAGACTCCTAAATGACCCTCTTATTGACTGACCTCATTAACACTACGCCCTGTATGCTTCAACCGATGCCAATGCTTATGTAGTTACATTGTATATCTTGTGTTGCCCTATTATGTATTCTCATGTATTTTCTTGAATTGTTTAATTCCCTTTTCTTCCCATGTACTGAATGATCTGTTGAGCTGCTTGCAGAAAAATACTTTTCACTGTACCTCGGTACACGTGACAATAAACAAATCCAATCCAATCCAATCCAATGGTTCACGTTAGTTGATTATGAAGATGGTTTGGAGGTGATCACAGGAACATCTGTTTTTGGAACTATTATAATTTTGTTGAGCAACCCCTACAGGGGAACAGTCAAGAGTGAAAAAATTAACAGGAATCTAACACATTTATGGTCACTTATCCAGTAACATCTACTAAGTTTGAAATATACAGCCTATTAACCTTGTTGCTGAAAAAAGTCATTACATGCTGCTGGTTTTACAAAGGTGAGACATTACAGTTCAGAACATAAATTATTTCCGCAATCCTCTGAATTGTTAGTGCCAGCTATAAAGTTAGTACTTAGTTTGCTATAACATTTTCATAACCTTTTTCTAGAAGTCAGCAGGGTCTGATTAACTGCTGATGAGCTGTTCTACAGAAATTTACTGCACTTTTTAGTGACCCACTGAATGGCCATTTCTCTGCTGGTGAACCTTTGAAGATGTATTAAAAATCCTCCAAACTAAATGCTCAAAGAACCAAAGCAGCCATTATGTGTCTGCAGCAAAGTAGCTCAGTGTCGTTCCTTTCACATTGAGCCCACAAAGGTAAGCACACTTCATGCTAAATTACATTTTTTATATATACATTTTGGTAACAGCATAAATGTTGAACTTTTATGAGGCAATCTTTGTTTGTTTATGGAAATGTATACCTATTAAAGATTGAATAAGTCAATCCATTTGCCAGAAGTGCATATCAGGATTCGTGCACATCCAGCCGGTGATGTTCCATTCATCGCTATTAAATTAAAATAGGAGCATAAAGACAGGAAACAAGCGGTGAAGGGGGAAAATATTGCAGAGTGAGGTACCTGAGGGAGATTTTGATTGCGAGAATGAAGGGAACTGATGAGCAAAAAAAGAGGTTGGGCCGTGATGAACCAAACGGGGTAAATAGCTAATTACAGTTTAGGTTCATTTCCTGGGTCAGGTCCCCAGGTGTCTGAGAGGCTTTGAGTTCCACAATTTACCCCTCGCAACCAACCCCCACACCACCTCCCCCACTCCACCCGACATCACTAACTTTCTTCTGCCTCCATTAATCCAGATCCACAGCAGCTGACAATATTGCCATACTCTGGCCTCCCTTCATCCAAATCCCTACACAGTCTTTCTGGGCCACAGACCTCATCCCCAGATTTTCCTCCTCATTCCCAGATTCCTGAAAACTTCTCGCTGCTGACAAATCTTTCAACACATTCTATCCATTAACAATTCTTTTTTCACCCTAAGCATCAATGGCTGGAGTTGCACAAATCCTGATATGCGCTCCTGACAAATGGATTCCCGTGTTCAACCTTTAATAGGTTTACATTTTCATAATCAGAATCTTATATCAGTATCACTTATATCAGAAGCACTCCATTTTTAAAACATGCCTCCTTCAGAGGCATCTGCATTTCACCCAGTGACCGGTTCCAGGATTCCAAAGACCTATCTATCCTTGTTAATGTTCGCAGAATATCGGAATTCTTTCCCAGTGCTTCCAGACCATTGAAAATTCTACAAGGATAAGATGCCTTATACTTATAGTTCTAAACCCTAACCCCTCCTCTCCAAACCCATTTCCGATACCCCATGGATACTACCAAAGCTGACAAGTCCTTGTTGCTGGTAATATTTTAGGGCATTTCACACCTTTCTTCTGAAACTCTCGTTTACTTTGAGCAACACTATTGAAACTCTGCTTGGGCACAAGCATGAAAAATGTAAAATTAGTACAGGTTGATCAATGAAACGTATTCCTTGGCCCAGTATTTTATTCAAAGTCTTGGGCGCGTTCCGACGGCCGCGCTACGAAAGAAAAGCAGCTTGTCATGGTGCAGCATGGCCAATAAAAGCATTCGGTCGGGTTGGGGAGGTTGGGGTTCCCTTTGAGGGATCTCAGAGATTAGGACGCTATTTCTCGTTACACTGGAGAGTTCTGGTGAGCGGAGCTCCATACTGTACATACTGTACAGTACAGCCGCGCATTCCCCGTTCAGGCCCATTACACAGCGCGAGTCGGATTGAATACTCATTTGTTTCTTGGCACTGCAACAAAACCTGCGGTTAAACGCGCTCACGGGGGCACTTTGTTAACTTTTGGGAGAATTGCGCCCCATGTATGATGGGAAGAATAGTCCGAATCCCCGCTGTGTCAGAAAATCGATGCCGGGATACGATTCTCCGTAAAGAGAATCGGTGCCGGTTGGGGTATGCGACGAGTCTCCGGCCCGGGCCGGAATGGGCCAGCATGCCGAGGAGTGGTCGTCATCAAAAGGTCGAGTCCAGCTGGCGCCGTTCTAACATCCTCTGAGCCGGCAGGACCTCAGCGTTGAAGGGGCCGGGGCGGCCTGAGGGGGGGGCGTGTCCGGCCCCGGGAGGGACCTCTGTAGTTGCCCTGCCCCCAATCAGGGCCCACTAATCAGCAGGCCAGCCTCTCCAACCCCCCGGCCTCCTTCCCTCCGCGCCAGCTCCTGTAGCCCTGCGCCATTTGGCGTCGGGACCGGCGCGGGGAAGAAGGCCACTACGCATGCGCTAGTTGCCATCAGCCCAACTGCGCATGCACAGACCCCGCGGCGCCGGGTTCAGGCCGGGATCGGCAGCTACCCCATGGTGAGCCGCAGAATGGGGTCCCAGAATGGCGCCAAAGCCGGTATAAAACACTCCCGTTTTTACACCGGCGTCGGCACTTAGCCGCCTGATGGGAGAATCCCGCCCGATATACATTTCTTAACTCCACTTCTTGAGTTCCGATAGTTATATTATTGCCACTTGCTTCCGTCAACACTTTAACATTGCGAATACTTATGTCCATGTTTTCACAAAATGAGCACAATCCGCTGGCCACGCTGCATCAGAAAAACAGCTCGCCGCGGTGCAGCTTGGCTGTTGAAAGCCGGGAGACCCTGGGCGGGATTCTCCCGGAACTGGCCGGATGGCCTGACACCAGCAACATGCGCAATGGGTTTCTTCTCCGCGCCAGCCATGGCGGAGCCCGACAGAGGCCAGCGCGGTGGGAAAGAGTTCCCCCAGGGCACAGGCCCGCCTGCAGATCGGTGGGCCCCGATCGCGGGGCAGGCTACCAGGCCCCCCCCCACCGGGGCCAGATCACCCCCCCTCACCCGGGAACGCACCTAGCCGGCCTACAAGCCAAGTCCCGCAGTGATGGACCAAGTCCATTTTACGCCGGCGGGACTGGCCGAAAACGGGCGGCCGCTCGGCCCATCGGGGCCCGGAGAATTGCCGGGGGGGGGCACTGCCAACGGCCCCTGATCGGCGTGGCGTGAACCCCGCCCCCGCCAGAAAAGTGGTGGCGGAGGATTCGGCAGCCGGCTTCTGAGCGGCGGGGCGGGATTCACGCTGCTCCCCGGCAATTCTCTGACCCGGCGGGCGATCGAATAATCCCGCCCCATGCTCCTGCGATCTGCCCGGTTTGCAATGCCTTGCGCATTTCAACGCGATATGAGAGATGCGAGACAGTCAGCCTTACTCTAATGTGCAGATCCCTGAGGTACCTGGGGCTTTTGGATTCAACCCGTTTGTTTCAGAGACCCCATGGGCAGGATTCCCCGATCCTACCCACCGGGCCGTAGAATCCCCGGTGGGCGGTGCGAATCCCGCCCCGACGCCACCTGCCGTATTCTTCGACGCTGTTTTTCTGGCGGGGGCGGGATTCACGGGGATCAACGGCACCACCGGCGATTCGCCGGGCCCCGATGGGCCGAGCGGCTGTCCAATTTGGCCAGTCCTGCCGGCGTGAATCACTCAACTCACGCACCGGCAGGACCTGGCAGGTGAGTATGCATGGGCGATCCTAGGGGGTGCGTGGGGGGATCCGAATCTGAGGGGGGGTCCCCACGGTGGCCTGGCTTGCGATCAGGGCCCACTGATCTGCGGGCGGGCTTGTTCTGTGGGGGCACGTCTTTCTTCCGCGTCGGCCATGGCGGAGCCCTATAGCCCCTGGAAATGCCGAATTCTCCGCATTTCCGGCAGCTAGGCATTTTTGCGTGTGCGCGGGGGTTCTCTTCTCCGCGCCAGCCCCTGTAGGGATCCGCCATGGCTGGCGCGGATTGAGAGCCCGCCGCGCATGCACCAAAATATGCCGATCGGTCTGCGCATGCATGGAATCACACTGGCCATTCCGTGCATGCGCGAGATCTCGCCAGCCCATCGCGCAGGCGCAATCTTGCGCTGTCCCTTTGGCACCAGCTAGAGCGGCGCCAACCCGTCCGCCGTCCACCTAGCCCCCGTAAATGCGGAGAATTCCGCACTTCCGGGGGCTGTTGATGCCGGAGTGGTTGGCGCCGGTTTGTGGGGACTTAGTCCCCAGAAGGGAGAATCCGTGCTTCCAGGTGAGTGCCATTCAGCACTAGTCCAACAAATGGGGACCAGATGGAAAGGCACTTGAGGGGGTCTCCCAGAGTATTGGAAGCCCCAGCTGCATGCAGGGTGGTGCCCTGGCACTACTGGTGCTACCTGGGTACCCTGGCAGTGCCACCTTGGTGCCGCCAAGCTGGCATTCTTTGCACTCATGCGATAGGGATGGGGTTGCCTGGCCTGGTGTTGGGGAGGGCTGGGGAACCCTCCCATTTTGCGACAGTCTGGGTGAGTGGCCAGGGATTGCTTTGGGAGCATCGGAGATTGGGACACCATTTAAAAATGGCATCCTGATCTCTCGTTATAATGGGGATGTTCCGGCGAATGGAGTTCTCCACTGTACAGAATGGGGCTATGTGCAGCCTCAGCTGCACTTTCCCCGTACCACCCCTTTATTCAATGCAAGTCGCGTTGAATAGCCATAAGTTTTTCGGCAATGCAAGTGCAGGGAAACACGTAACTAAACGCGCTCACTGGGGGACTTTTTTCCTTTTTTGGAGAATCACGCCCTATAGTTACACTTTCCCAACAGTTGTGTCTATGTACCACACCTTCCAGTGATGGCCTTGATGTTTTTGTCTTCTCTGTCCTAATTTTTGAACCTTCAGAGTTGGCCCTGTTTCTCTTAAGCCTGTGTGGGACACTACGTGTGGATCCTTACCTCTGCTGGTCTGTTTCCACTTCTTTCTTCATGTTCTTGGCTGACCACAGACTGCCTTTATGATATCCAACATTCTTTGTTTTCCTCCCCCTTGATCCTTGCCTGATTATGAGCTACCTGCTGTGGCTGGTCAATATCAAGCTGATTTCCAGTGTCATATACCCATTTTTCAGTCATTACAGCTGCCTGGATTGCCTACAGACCCATTTACCATTCGAATTAATGCCACGGTTAGATGTCCTTTTAAAGGTTTGATGGAATTCTCATAAGGGAATTGCAAACTGCATGTATTGTAACGTTATTTAGAGAGGGAGGGAGAGAGCAATTTTAATTTCCAAAAATGCACTATTCTTTCAGAGTTACTAAACTGAAGACTGTGAATGCAGGGCTAAGTATCCTAAATATTGATTGGTCACTGAATAAATGTAATTCAACTGATTTCAGTGTATGTGTGGGTATATTTGTTATTACAAAGTATTTTTTTTATAAATTTAGAATACCTAATTCATTTTTCCCAATTAAGGGGCAATTTAGCATGGCCAATCCACCTACCCGCACGGGTACAATGTGCAAACTCCACACGGACAGTGACCCAGCGCTGGGATCGAACCTGGAACCTCGGCGCCGTGAAGCAGCAGTGCTAACTACTGTGCCACCGTGCTGCCCTTTGATATTACCAAGTTTCCATACAATAGCAATAGGTTTTTCACAAAGTGCGCTCAGCAGAAAATCTGATAATTATCTATACCACCTAAACCTACTTCCAAATAATATTTATGTTGGAGTTGTAAAGTTTCAGATTTCAGAATCAATATGGACTTAAGGAAATAGATGGCAATAAGAGAAAGCGCAGCTTTTGATTTACTGTGACTAACATTGTGGCAAATCCAATATTATACAAAAAGAAGTTCCTGCTGTTTTGGTCTTACCATGACTGTCTAAGACCTCATGGGTGGGATCGTCAATGCAATCGATCTGGGCACCCGGACAAGTAGCAGCACAAGGAGCACTCACCCAATGGGAAGTCTCAAAGCCTAATGGGAAGTCACTGGCTATTTGGGATGGATGTTCCTGGCAATTGGGTACTGCCCTCTCACATTGCCACATTGCCCTACTCACTTTTCATCATGGTGGAGGCTAATGTTTCTCCTGGCGGGGGCACATTGCCACGCTGAATGACACCTACACTGATGCCTGATGGGTGGTGTGGGCAATCCATTGCCCATTAAATCCAACCCCAAGAATCACTTAACAATTGTTTTTTAAGTAGGTTTTATTGCAAATAATTGCACTTATTTGAAAGAGCCATTGCCTTGCTGGAAATTACTATCTGCTTCTTTAAAACATGATACATTGACGCAGCTCATGTCAAAGTCCATCATTGTCTTACTTGTGTAGTATTTTTGTGATGAAAATGCCTTCAATTAAAAGGGTTTACCAAACATGCCTTCATGAAGGCAAGTAATTGCGATTCTAATCAAACTTTGTTTTGTTCCACTGAATACTTCAGGATTGCTTCTGCAATGCTTTTGTTAATTTTAATTAAACATTTACCATTACTACCCAAGCAGAGCTATTGGAAAATATTGTACTTACCTTTTCAAATACTAATTTATATGCACAAAGCAACATTATTACATTTACGTGACTGAAAACACCATACAGCAATGTAATATAGTTTATTCCTTTTGAAATCACCCAGATGCATCGCCAGTATTATCTGACTTCTTACAGATTCCCTGCTAAAGTTTATATAATGCAGGTCTGATTTAAATTTCAATATTTTCTTTTCTCAGTGTCTGCTGTAATGGCATTAGTTTGATTGGCCGCTATAATAAATCAGCCACCGTGGGCAGTCATTTTTCATCCGAAAATGAATCCTTGTCAGAATCAATACAAACTCATAATTGTTATGCAAAGATAGGAGTCAGTAGAATCACAGAGAGACTAGAAAGCTATTAGATCACAACATCTTGAAGTGTTAAGCAGACACACAACCGAAACCTGAATTGTTACATAGTTTTAGTGATGGTGATTGGTGTATTTGGCTACAGACTGGGAAAATGAAGCACTCTAAAGAGAGCAGTAGTTTATTTATTGTTGTAGAGTCATAGCGTTTTACAGCTCGGAAATGAGGCCCTTCGGCCCATCACCTCCATGCCAGCAATCAAGCACCTAACTATTCTCAACCTATTTTCCCGCGTTTGCTCCGTAACCATATAGGCTATGACATTTCAAGTGCTCATCTAAGTACTTCTGAAATGTTGTGAGGGTTCCTGCCTCTACCACCCTTTCACACAGTGAGTTCCAGATTCCCACCAGCCTCTGTCATAATATCCATTCATTTATATAATGAGATGCAGAAAGGCAGTGATTGACACACAGGATGACCAATGAACACACGACACAGAACAACCAATCACCAGACAGGTCACCACCACTATAAAGCCCACAGGGCGTTAAGACTCTCCCAGGACCCAGCTACTGAGACAGTCAGAGTGCACAAGCCAGTGAGCACCATTACCATGCGGTAGCTACTAAGTCTGGTCAAGCCAGTAAGAGGTCATCAGTTGGATTAGTAGAGTGTCAACCCACAGCTGAACATGTACAGCAGTCCACTAATTAAATAAAACAGTGTTGGATCATCTCCGGTGTCAGACGTTTGTTTCTAGTTTCCCTGCATCCAGTTGCAGTCAACGTCGAACCAACTCGCCTAAGACATCAGCCTCTGGGTGAAAAAGTATTTCCTCATATCTCCTCTCAACCTCCTTGCCATTACTTTAAATCTATGGTCCCTGATTATTAACACCTCCACTAAGGGAAAAAGTACTCTCCTATCCACCCTATCTATTTTTTTTTTAAATTAATTTTTATTCAAAATTTCACAAAATATCAACAACAAAAAGAAAAAAATGACAAAGAACAGAAAGAACAACACCACCCCCCCCCCCACCCCATGCATACTCAAAGGAAGAGATAAATGAACACCTGTCATTCCCACAAAACAACTGCCCATCCCTTCAACAGAAAGGACAGAACCCCCCCCCATGTGTATACACAAAAGAAGAAACAAATAACGGCCGTCATTAGCACAGAACATCTATGCACGTCCCTTCAGTCCAAAACAAAGAAACGACACCCCCCCCCCCTCCCTCCCCCCCCCCCCCCCCCCTTCCCCCCTGGCCTGCTGCTGCTGCTGCTGGCCTTCTCCTATCGTTGTGCCAGGAAATCCAGAAATGGTTGCCACCTCCTGAAAAACCCCAGGCCTCCACGCTTGGGGGCCTCGCATCCTTCCACTGAAGAAGAATCCTCCGCCGGGCTACTAGGGACACAAAGGCCAGAATGCCGGCCTCTTTCGCCTCCTGCACTCCCGGCTCCAAATATTGCGAGCCCCCAGCCCGGATCGACCCTGGATCCTACCACACTCGACAGCCCTTCCAAAATTCCCCCAGCGCTGGGCATGCCCAGAACATATGGGCATGATTTGCTGGGCTCCCTGAGCACCTCGCTCCCAAAGAACCGGCTCATCCTTGTCCCGGTCATGTGAGCCCTATGCAGCACATTAAACTGTATGAGGCCAAGCCTCACACAAGAAGAGGAGGAGTTGACCCTCCCCAGGGCGTCTGCCCACATCCCCTCCTCTATCTCCTCACCCAGTTCCTCCTCCCATTTACCCTGCAGCTCCTCCACCGAGGCCTCGTTCCTCTCCTGCATCACTTGGTATGCTGCTGAGACCCTCCCCTCTCCAACCCACACCCCCGAGAGAACCGTGTCCTGGATCCCACGCGGCGGCAGCAGAGGGAACTCCGCCACCTGCCACCTGACAAACGCCCTTACCTGCATGTACCTAAAGGTGTTCCTCGGGGGGAGCCCGAACTTCCCTTCCAGCTCACCCAGGCTCGCGAACTTCCCGTCAATAAACAGGTCCCCCAACCTCCTGACACCTGCCCTGTGCCAATTCAGGAATCCGCCATCAATTCTCCCCGGAACAAACCGGTGGTTCCCCCGTATCGGGGACCCCATCGAGGCCCCCACCTTGCCCCTATGCCGCCTCCACTGCCCCCAAATTTTGAGGGTAGCTGCCACCACCGGGCTCGTGGTATACCTCGTTGGAGGGAGCGGCAGTGGTGCCGTTACCAGAGCCTCCAGGCTCGTGCCCACACAGGACGCCTTCTCCATCCTCTTCCATGCTGCCCCCTCCCCCTCCATCACCCACGTACGCACCATTGCTGCGTTGGTAGCCCAATAGTACCCACAGAGGCTGGGCAGTGCCAGCCCCCCCCATCCCTGCCCTGCTCCAAGAACACCCTTCTCACCCTCGGGGCCCCGTGTGCCCACACAAACCCTGTAATGCTACTGTTAACCCGCCTGAAAAAGGCCTTCGGGATAAGGATGGGGAGGCACTGGAACAGGAACAGAAACCTCGGGAGCGCCGTCATTTGACTGACTGCACCCTACCCGCCAGAGACAGTGGCAGCATGTCCCACCTCTTAAACTCCTCCTCCATTTGCTCCACCAGCCTTGTGAGGTTTAGCTTACGGGGTTTGTGAGGTTTAGCTTACGGGGTTTGTGAAGGGGAAGCAGCTTAAGGCCCCCCAGCTCCTGGCCACCTGAACCCCCAAGTACCTGAAGCTCCTCTCCGCCCTTTTCAGTGGGAGCCGACCAAACCCCCCTCCTGGTCCCCCGGGTGTACCACAAACAGCTCGCTCTTCCCAAAGTTGAGCTTATACCCTGAAAAATCCCCAAATTCCCGGAGAATCCCCATCACCTCCGGCATTCCCCCCACCGGGTCCGCCACATACAACAATAGGTCAACCGCATAGAGCGACATTCGATGCTCCTCCGCACCCCGGATCAAATCCCTCCAATTCCCCGACTCCCTCAGCGCCATAGCCAGGTGTTCAATTGCCAGCGCAAAAAGCAGGGGGGACAAGGGACACCTCTGCCTCGTCCCTCGGTATAGCCGAAAATACTTCGACCTCCTCCTATTCATGGCCACGCTCGCCATCGGGGCCTCATATAACAGCCTCACCCAACTGACAAACCCCTCCTCAAACCCGAACCTTTCCAGCACCTCCCACAAGTACCCCCACTCAACCCTATCAAAGGCCTTCTCCGCGTCCAGCGCCACCACTATCTCCGCCTCCCCTTCTACCGCCGGCATCATTATAACGTTCAAGAGCCTCCGTATATTAGTGTTCAGCTGCTTCCCCTTCACAAACCCCGTTTGATCCTCGAAGATAACCTGTGGCACACAGTCCTCTATCCTCGTGGCTAAGATCTTTGCCAACAACTTGGTGTCCACGTTCAAGAGTGAGATCGGCCTGTATGACCCACACTGCAAAGGATCCTTGTACTGCTTAAGAATCAAGATCAGCGCCCGAGACATCGCCGGGGGCAAGGCCCCCCCTTCCCTTGCCTCGTTAAAGGTCCTAACCAACAGGGGGCCCAACAGGTCTGCATACATCTTTTAAAATTCAACCGGAAACGCATTCGGCCCCGGCGCCTTGCCGACTGCATGTTCCCTATCCCTTTGATCAGCTCCTCCAGCTCAACTGACGCCCCCAGATCCTCCACCTGTCCCTCCTCCACCCTCGGGAACCTCAGCTGGTCCAAAAAGCGCCCCATCCCCCCCTCCTCCGACGGAGGTTCAGACTGATAGTTTCTCATAAAAGTCCCTGAAGACCCCATTGATGTCTACCCCCCCCCCCCCCCCCCCGCACCACATTTCCTCCCCGGTCCTTAACTCCACCAATCTCCCTAGCCGCATCCTGCTTACGGAGCTGGTGTGCCAGCATCCTGCTCGCCTTCTCCCCATATTCATACACCGCCCCCTGTGCCTTCCTCCACTGAGCTTCCGCCTTTCTGGTGGTCAACATGTCGAACTCAGCCTGGAAGCTGCGCCGCTCCCTCAGCAACCCCTCCTCTGGTGCCTCGGCGTATCTCCTGTCCACCCTCACCATCTCCCCCACCAATCTCTCCCTCTCTCTCCGCTCCCTTCTCTCCCTGTGGGCTCGAATGGAGATCAACTCCCTCCTAACCACCGCCTTCAGCGCCTCCCAGACCGTTCCCACTCGGACCTCCCCATTGTCGTTGGCCTCCAGATACCTCTCGATACATCCTCAAACCCCCCCCCCCACCTCCTCGTCCGCCAACAGCCCCACCTCCAAGCGCCAAAGCGGGCGTTGGTCTTTCTCCTCCCCCAGCTCGAGGTCCACCCAGTGCGGGGCATGGGCATGGTCAGAAATGGCTATCGCCAAATACTCAGCATCTTCCACCCTCACAATCAGCGCACTACTCATAACGAAAATATCAATCCGAGAACAGGCCTTATGCACATGGGAGAAGTATGAAAATTCCCTGGCCCTCGGCCTCGCAAACCTCCATAGATCCACCCCTCCCATCTGGTCCATAAACCCTCTCAGCACCTCAGCCGCCGCAGGCCTCCTACCCGTCCTGGAACTGGATCGATCCAGTGGCGGATCCAGCACCGTGTTGAAATCCCCCCCCCCCCCCCAATTATTAGGCCCCGCCGCCTCCAAATCTGGAATCCGGCCCAACATTCACCGTATGAAACCCGCATCATCCCAATTAGGGGCGTATACATTGACCAGCACCACCCGCTCCCCTTGCAGCCTGCTGCTCACCATCACATACCTACCGCCACTGTCTGCCACCACATTTGACACCTCAAACGACACCCTCTTCCCCACCAGGATCGCCACCCCCCCGATTTTTTTGCATCCAGCCCCGAATCCAGCTGCATCCTTGTGTTGATTATACACCACCCCCCCGCCCCCCACACACACACACACACCGGTCATGGCGGAAAAGATGGCACTGATTGCGCTGGACCAAGTACCCATCCACCCCGACCATACAGTCCACTTCCTGGCCACCCCTCACTAATACTCCCAGCCCTGGCAGAAGACCCCCAGCCAGCGGCATGAATGTTGGTGAAATATGGCGGTGCTGGACACTGTCCATACACCTTCTCTTGCTCTCCGCGGCCACCATGCCAGGTTCACGATTGTTGAGAGCACAAGTAGACCGCACCATCGGGAACTCGGCCCATCGGAGGCGGAGCATTGCGGGTGGGCCCGGTAATGAGATGCGAACCCAGTTGCAACTGTGCGCGGTTTGCTTCGCAATGATGCTGTTATTGAGGAGGCGGAGCATTGTGATTTGGCGCCAAAATGGTGCCTGCTGTGATTTTGGTGTTGGAAGCTATTCTCTGCCCATTCGCACGGCCCGATTCCGGCATCAGCCAATGGAGAATCCCCAATAGTCTCTCTTCAGACCATCTGGGTAACAAGAGCCTCCAAAGAGATGTCACTGGATCTGATAGCGCTTTTCTTTGCCCACTTGTCCTTTTCCTGAAGCTTGAGAATTGCAAAATCATTTGCCAGCAGCCTTCAGTGCATTGGAACAACTTCCCTTTAATAAGAAGCAAACCTTTAAAAAGTGAAGACTGACTACACCACATGATTTCATCACAAAGCTATGCAGCCCTTTGCTGAGCGTAGAGACTGCTGGCAGTACCATGAGGAGGACAGCATCATGGGATCTGGTAGGCTTCACATTATAATCATTGTAATGAGGTGGGAGCTCCAAAATCACATGCCCCCAATCTCCATTGGAATCGGCACAGGCAGGCTGTGAAAAGCAGCTCCTGCACGTGGAAATGAGGGCCAGTAGGCCAATTTGCAGCTCTGGAAGTATTCATTTCATAATGCTATTAGGAGAAAGCCTCTGCTCTTGGATATTCTGTTCAGAAAATAGGAAGTGCAGCCAGGATTGTAGACTGAACTGCCTGCCTTCTAATGAAGTACTCATGGGACCAATGATTGTTGCATGGCCATAGCATCCATCAAAGGGAGGACTGGCATAGAATTTAAACTAAAGACTGCATAAATATGAATTTCAGAGTTGCTTAGTGCCACTGGCCTTAGTTCAAGGAACATGAAGAAACATGATTCCGGGGGTGTTAAAACATTGTACTGGGAATGATATGCGGTTCACCAAATTGCACACAACAAACAAGGATCTTCTGGGGCATTCTTCCTTGCACATGTCAGCAATTCTAAGTTAAGGTAGAGGGTAAAAGCCAAATATTTGCACCATTGTTAGCATTCAGCACTTAGATAGAAGCCTGGCTTTGCAGTTCCTTTGACACTACTTTGGGATGTAATTACTAAAAGTGCATAACATACTGTCTGTTTGCTTGCTTCATTAGTCTTTTAGTCATTGTGTAATTAATAACCCTTAAGATTATAATTACATTTTATACCAATAAAACCTTGCTCTACTTGTCCCCAGCTAGCTTAGCTTCATCTTTTTGCATCAATCGACTGGAGTAAGGGTACACGCAGTCATAATGAACAGTAAATAATACAATGTGTTCAGCCTATGACTAAATGAAACCTTAGTACTGTCAGATCATGTAATTGTTGTATATTAAGCAGTGATTGAGCAACTAATAATATATATTCTGCTTCGCATGAGAGGCAAATATAATTTGGTCCATTTTTTTATACGTTAACTTGACTTAGTCAACATATGATGCTATTAACTTTGACACAGATGCTTGTCATGCATGATGTAGCAGATAACATTGATCACATAGTATTCTTGATCTGGTGACTTAATTTATGCATATTTCTTAATGCAAACATACATTTAAATGCTTTGTAATGGACACAAGTTTCCGGAGATGATGCACATTTCAAATGTTTAAATATCTCCCTGTGCTGCTAATTAATCCACATTCCAAACCATAGCAGATTCCTTAGGAGAAGGCACCCCTATGTTACTTGAGGAGGAGGATGAAGAAAAGTATAAGGGGAAGGGGGAGAAGGGATGGCAAGATAGATTGCTATCTCAATATTCAATGTGGACAGCATACCCAAAACAATAAATGCATTTTGTTTACAGGAGCTTCTAATTATGGCCTTAAATTGCCCTAGGTTTCACCTCGAAGAAACAAAGTGAAACATCATCCTGACAGATGCTCTCTCATCCCCTCCATCCCATGCCTTGAGGAACCAGGGACACTCAAAAGGTCAATGGTATTAAAAATAATTTTTGCAAAGTGGCTTCAGTGAACAATGACATTGCATCCTTACAGTGCAACATGCGTGTTGGCTATTCTCAGTGAACTAAATTAGCTCTCTCATCAATCCGATCAATACATCAGCCAACATTATGTTATTTGTTTCACACGGCTCAGGTATGTCACTGACTATTTTTCATTGGAGTCTTCCAATAATTACTGTGGTTGATGGATGGACTACCCTGAGAGAACTCAAAGGTTGAAATTACACTTATTAAAAAAAAGAGATTTGTAGTCGCTTTTGTGTCTAAGTAGTTCTCAAAACACGATTTCAGGCATTCTGTTTGCAGTTTACCAACATAGCCAAACAACTTTCTTGTGCAGGCGCTATCAGAATTGGTGGCCATTCAGAGAGCACGCAATTTTCCAGTAGTTGCTCATTAGCGTGAGGTGGACTCTGGTGCAGCTTGAAGCACTCTGAAGTCCTCACACTTTCCAACTGTTGTTAAATATCGCAGCAATGATAAAGGTGCAGGACAAATTGAAGGCTTGTGAGAGATTCAGAAGACTTTCAGCTATAACAACAAAGGGGCAAAATATTTTGGGTCAGCTTCTGATGAATTGTTATCTGTTTTTGGTTTTGGTAGTTATTAATGCCTATTAGAAGTTGCGTTTTGAATTTGGGTTTATTCATCCATTCACAGGCTCTGTGCATTGATTGCTCACCCCCCAGTTTGATTTTCCTTCTGGAACCAAGGCAGTCTATATGGTGAAGGTGCTCCCACAGTGTTGTTAGGCCGGGAGCCCCGAGACCTTGACCCAGTGATGAAATAAGGGACAAAAATGAAACTGAAAGCTATTTTTTTTTTTCATTAAACCTCAGAAATGAATAGCTTGCTGCAGCTCTCGCCTGTACATACCAAATAGCATCAAAATGGCAGCTCTGAAAGTCTTTTTGGGAATGGCGTGTCCCTGAACTGTATTTGGTGCAATGACAGAAAATCTGAGACATATGCATGCAATCTGCATTGCTGCAAACTCTTCAGTACAGTCAGGCTGCACTGAAAAACTGCAGAATAGAATCAGGGGCAGTACTGTTCAGGGAGATCAGAGGAGACAAAGGATACGTGCTTCCTTTTCCTCATCACAGCCCCTATTTGCAGGCAATTTTTGCCAAAGCCAGGAAAATTGATCCTGAGAACTAAAAGCTACTCACATTTTAAGTTTATTATATGAAACGCATTAGCGTAATGTTATTAGCTGCTTCCTTGCCATGAATTAGTACACCAGTAGCATTGTGAATTTGAAAGATAACTGGCACAGAAATGCATGGCACCAGTCATTTAGTGCTTACCCAAGGATTCAATAAAACAACAGAAGACAAAAGGTTGCAATGGCCACCCAAGGTGTAGCTTCATAACTGCTGATCTGGACAGAGGGATCACATACTCATACGCTTTCTAATGGAGCCAAAAGGACAGATTATTTGTTTGAATTCAACTGCTATTTTTCCCTCACACTGTGAGGAATGCAAAACCATAAGTTACTTACCCAGGGAATTAATCTGTTTTACATGTTAAGTGAAATAACATGCTGAAAGTAATTCAAATTAGGGCATTTAATTCAAATTGCTTCTTTTATGTTTCTCTTTTGTTTATTTCATGTTAAGCAGATTAGACAAAATGAACTGAGATAAATGAGACATTTGAAGTGTGGTTAAAACCCCTGTTCCTAAAATGAAAATTCTCTCATAATAATAATAGATTATATAATCTATAGATAAATAATAATAATAGATGCTCCAGCATATTTTATGCTGAATTAGGGGATTCCAGCTGATTAAAGACTTTAATTGTGCATTGTACTTTAATCAGCTCTTAGTCCCCATTTCTAACATAAAACCTGCTGAAATGTTTGTGATGATCAAACTGCGACTGCATGCAAGTTGCAGTAAAAAAAAATCAATTGTTTGTGATGGGCGTTATTGTGCCATTAGTAAACTTGTTGGTTTGCACATTGGAATTGATGATCTTAATTGACTTTTACTGCATTTACCTGATAAGAACTAATTTGGTTTTGCTGCTATATGGCTGAACAGTGTTATTGATTTGCAGAATGCATAATCTTGTCTTTCATGGATCAAAATGCTTCATATCCTCAGCATGGATTTTTTTTCCACAAATGAGGCAATAAACAATCTTTCCATATAAACAATCCAGATAGGCTGAACTAACTCTCCCAGATTGAACTACAAATAATTAGGTATATTATTATATTCTTGTTAAAAGAGCGTTGCGCATGGGCCAAGAAGTCTGTATATGCTTGTCTCAAATACATGTAATTGTAAAAATAAATGTCCATATGTAAAGATATTACTTCTTCTTTACGAAATTGTTAACCCTCCAGCGAGGTTTTCATTCTCCTTTTGACCTTTTCTATTGTGAGTCATTGCTGTTAAGTCAGACTTTGAAGTTTTCAACAGAACCATTTGACTGACATTAGTAGAATGCAAACATCCCTGCTCACCATGAAAATGATTTGTCAGGCTTAGTTTTAATTTATAATACAAGGAAAGAGAAAGACAACTCACTAGGAAGAGGTAATAGCTTAATTATCTTCCTTTGTGGTAAATTAAACCATGTTTGAGGAGTGAATCGGCCCTATCACTAGCAATCAGGTGTAGTAACTGTTCCATACCACAGAGCAGATTATACCCAAGGGCAACACTGCTTTATTAACAAAAAGATAAATGATTGTCCTACTATGGATCCATGCACATTGCACATTGTAAATACAAAGGATTTGCAACTTTGAAGGCATCTGTAATGCTAACATTGGCAAACCAAATAATAAACTAGATTAAATTGGAAATGAAAGTAAACTGATAATAACGGATATTGCATCCGGTAATGTTGAGATAAACAAATTATTACCCAGGAAGCGTTAACATATTCATTTTCCAGAAGGTCATCCCTCTAATTAAAAAGATCCCACTCTCAGCAATACCTGGTTGTTCCCTCTGAAATAATACCATGACTAAAGTTTGGTTGGTTTTGGTCCTTGAACTGAAGTTAAATTCCTATCAATGTTGCACCATCAATTGGAACTGAAAATACAAAATTTCATGAAACATCAGTCTTCTCCCACGTATTTAACACCCTGCATATTAACTTTGATGTGCCATTTGCTTGACACTCTGATTGGCCCCATTGCCGTTACTCATCAAAAAGACAAAAGAATGAATAGCGCAGTCTGCATTGCTTGCTTCCCTAGTGATAAATTAATACGTCAGCACACATTGAACAAGCCAGCACACGTCATACTGGTATGCCAATTTTGCAGTGACCACACACCCATTTACCAAGGAGCAGAATCTGTCTTTTCAAGTAGACAGCAGCAAAATTAAATCACGTGTTGATTACCCTTCGTGCATACATTTTGTGCAATGGATCAGATAGTTTACTCATGAGCCCAAAGAACATTCACAGCAGGTCTGACATCATCTGTGGAGAGAGATGTGAGCTAACGTTTCGCGTTCGGATGGCTCTGGAAGACTCTTTGACTTCTGTTATATTACCTTACGTAATATATTAATCCTCTGAACCAGCCGAGTTGTTGAAATGAGCAGTTGTCTTCTTGTAAATATGAACTAATTTATTGAGTAATATAAATAAATATTGTGAGTTATTTTACTTAATACTCAACTAGTAAAATAAAGAAACAATTGTAGAGATAACTAATTGAATTATACAGTATAATGTTTTGATAACAAATAACTTCTTCTCTCTCTAGCTTCACTATATCTGTTCTCTCTTCACTCTTGATACACACTCTCATCAGAAAGAGCGGGAAAACCATTAATATAGGTTCTGATACTGAGACGTCTAGTATTCAATTGCCTGTACTAGCATTACATATATTGAGCATGTTTAATAGTATAGAGAGATCACTACACCTCCCCCTTGTTTTTAACATTTTCTTGCAAATATTAAAATAACATTTTCCCTGTGAAATGCAATGGTTACATAGTACAGCAATTACTAGAATTATGTAAAAGTTCAATCGATGTGGTCTTTTTCTCCTTGTCGATCTTCTTAATTTCATAGGTGATGAAGAAGTTTTAATGTTTTTGGTGCTTGTCAGATTGGAGTTTAGTTGATGTTCAACTTGTTTTGAAATTGTGTGATGTAAGTCAAGATGAAGAAAAATCTGTGTTTGATCTTTGACTTGAAGTAGATCACGACAATTTTTTCTGTAGGTGTTGCCATCTGAAGCTTTAATCAGATAAGATCTGGGAGAGAATTGCCTAATTATGTGAACAATGTCAGACCAACTTCCTTCAGGAAGTCTGAATCGAACAGTATATTTTTCTGGTAGAATTGACAAATCTTTTGCATGTAAATCAAAATACTGTTTTTGTTTCAGTCTTTGTTGCTGAAATTTCTTCACAGTTAGATGTTGATCAGCATCAGGAATGTGTACCTGAGGTAGAGTTGTTCTAATGTTCCTGTTATATAACATCTGAGCTGGAGATAATCCTGACAATAAAGGTGATGCTCTGTAATTAAGTAGTGCTAAATAGGAATCAGACTGTGAATCTTTTGATTTGCTCAGTAACTGTTTAATTATGTGGACGCCTTTCTCAAACTTCCCATTGGGCTGAGGGAAATGAGGAGTTGAAGTTATATGTTCAAAATGGTAAATTGTTGAAAATTCTTTCCACTCATAACTTGAAAAACATGGGCCATTGGCAGACATGACAGTATGAGGAATACTATGATTGGTAAATATTTCTCTGTCTGCTTTGATTACAGTATTGGATGTAAGATCATTCAAATTCATGAGTTCAGGAAAATTAGTCAACAACTAAGATATAGGGTGGGATTCTCCGATAATGGGGCTAAGTGCTGACTGGTTACATGAAAAAAGATAAGACGAAAGATATACTTGGTGTACATGCGGGTGTAGAATTACTGCCATGGTACAGTGTTCAGATCTGCAAGAACAGATTTAGAACCCAGCAGAAGCATCCAAGGTATGAAAAGGATCATGTTTGTGACAGCACCAAATGGTGTGGTACTGTGAAGGAATCTATCTCATCTCAGGGGACTCTCTTTTAGCCATGCACAAGACAACTAACCAGCATCACCTACGCAAACCGGTCTACATTTTAAAGATGAAGAGAAACAAGCAACATGTTGACAATTGAAAACAATCATTCCAAACAATATTAAGAACACACCCACATGTCATTGCCACAAAGTCAGGTTGACTTAACTGATGATCAGTAGAGTTTCAAATGTAGACAATATCTTGAAAAGGAGCATTTAAAATGTTCTTGTTCCAGTAAAGGTTTTATGTAAATAGTGTAATTGTTGTCAAATTTATAACACTATTCACTGTTTATTCATATGCCTATCAGACCAGAATTTCCGTGGAGTGTCAATCACCGTTGGGGGAATGGATGGTGGTAGGGAGTGCTGGTTGGGGACATCAGGGTGGGTTGGGTGGTCAGTTAGATGGGGGCATAGTCAGGGGTAGGGAAGATAGTCAGAGGGTGGGGAGTGAGGGTTTACCTGGGGATGGGGGGTAAAGAGAATATTGGGGGTGTCTGAGGATGGGTTAGTTGAAGATCCAGTGGGGAGTTGAGGTGGGAAGGTGGGGTTATTGGCGTAGTTACCAAGGAGTTTGATGTGGTTTCAATCCTTCTCACTTTCCTGGATAACTATTCTGCTGAGTCGGAACGATCTGAAACCTCCAGTTTAAATCGGATGATCCAGCTGCAGGGCAGTTGCCCATCAGAAGTTTAAACTTCCCAGGCAATTCCTGTGCAGTCCTTGTGAGGGCAAACCCGGGTGGGGTGGAGTGGGGTCACCCACTGCATATTTCCGGGGACCTCCCCCCAACTATCCCCTTCTGGTGAACAAATGTTCTGGGTCTTTGTTATACTATATGGGGTTGCTATTTCAGTGCGATAAAGTGATCAATCTTTCTAAAAATGTGACTTTCATGAGGGACAAGGCCCATGGAGTTGGATTAGGCTTGAAGGCACCAGTTCCAATGATCCAAGAGTTCAGAGTGTAGATGAGGGTTAGGCAATTGTTCCTGGAAGGTCTCTTTCTGATGCTACCTGCTTGGTGGTGAGAAGGGAGACAGCGTGGGCTGAGTTGTTGTTCTCTTTGGTGGTTAAACAGGGATGGCAGAAATCTTCCAACAGCTAATAATTAAAGGAATTCAGACAGCTCAGTGCTTGCCCATATGACACTGGTTTCAGGTTGATTATTGTTGAAAGTGATGGAGCTGTAACCACAGGACGCCATGGTTATTGCTCTCAGCAGAACAACTCTCGGTGGGACGGCTATTCCTGGGACCAGGGAGGCAGCAGCTAGGGAGGACACAGTTCCTACAACCAGTGACATTGAGTCTTGGTCTTGTTCTGAGATCCAACCTCCTCCCTTTCAGTTCCGGGTACTTTCTTTTTTATTGTTTTGGAGAGAAATGGCGATCTCTTAATTTGGTTGACTGACTGTGTGGAGTTTGCACGTTCTCCCCGTGTCTGCGTGCGTTTCTTCCAGGTGCTCTGGTTCCCTCTCATGTTCCAAAGATGTGCAAGTTAGGTGGATTGACCAGGCTAAAGTGCCCTATAGTGTCCAGGGATATGCAGGTTAGATGGGGTTCCAGGGATAGGGTGGGGGGAGTGAGCCTTGGTAAAGCGCTCTTTCGGAGAGTCGGTGCAAACTCAATGGGCCTAATGGCCTCCTTGTGCACTGTAGGGATTGTATGGATTATATGGATACTAATTACTGGGATGTGCCACACTGCTGGGACAAATATCCAAGTATTTGTAATTAATTTCCGGCAACTTCTATCTGTGCCGCAGATATCTGGGACTTAGTTAATTTTCAACAGCAATTAATTTTCAACAGCAATTAATTTCCAACAGCATTCTATCTGTGAGTGCTTAAAACACTTGCTGTGAACACACTTGAAGCTAGTTGAACACTGATCCATGAGGGGCTCAACACTAATGATGTCAGATGAGCGGTTGCTGTTCACAACTGATGTGATTGCTACAGTTCTAAAGAAATAAATGTTTGCAATTTATGTGGTTTCAGATCAGTTCCTTCGCTTGATTACTTAATCATGACTTAAAAAATAGTTTTCTGATGCCAAATTTTGCAACTGAGTACAAGTCAACATTATTGCCCGCTGAATTCTGTCAACTGTTTCCGGGTCGGGCAATGTCTTCATTGCACCTGTTATGTCAATTTGCCTCGAACTGGATTTAAAGTGAAAGCAACACAGGATATTATATTAACTAATTAAAATTTGAAATGTTTTGGGCAGCACAGCACGGTGGTGCAGTGGTTAGCACTACTGTTTCACGCTGCCGAGGTCCCAGGTTTTATCCCGGCTCTGGGTCACTGTCCGTGTGGAGTTTGCATATTCTCCCCGTGTTTGCGTGGATATCGCACTCACAACCCAAAGATGTGCAGGGTAGGTGGATTGGTCATGCTAAAATTGCCCCTTATTTGGAAAAAATGAATTGGGTACTCTAAATTTATATTTGTAATGTTTTGAATAAATTTGACCAATGCAGTCATTCTCATTGATAAATTACAGGTAGCACAAATGGGTGCTGAGATGCACTTTGTTCTTAGCAAGCTATCACAAACAATTTAATTGCTACAATTCCAATTTTTGCAAGATTTATATTTGGATACTTTTTTATTTCCATTTTCAAAATTAATTGTTGGGCGCGAGTTAATGAAAACAAAAAGAGTCCCGTTTTGGGTCGGTTTAACGGGGTGACCCTGCTATTAAGAGGAACTCTGTTCCGGTTTTGGGCCTCGGTGAGGAATTCCCCGACGAAGCCGCACATACATTCATTTCCTGCATTGACAAGCAGTGTTGTCCATTGTCGCCACTTTTGTTTGCTTTAGCTGGCTATGGCGTTGAGGTCGTCCACTAAATGGAGGGGGTTAGCGCCTGGGGGAAGGGGGCATATAATATCCTATTATGTGGACGATTTGTTACTCTTTATCATGGACCCACTCTCCAATATGGAGTGACTCAGAAAGTTTGGCTCCTTTTCTGGGTACAAGCTGAACCTGTGCAAGAGTGAATATTTTCCAGTGAACCTCCCCCGGGGAGGGGAACTGATCTGTGGAGGCTCCTGTTTCGTCCAGCTAGGACTAGCTTCCATCATCTGGGAATCTGGGTGGCCTTTGTCTGGGCCTTGCTCCAAAAACTTCACTTTGCTAGTCCGGTGGATGGATTGAAGGCCGATTTGAAAAGGTGGGGCGCCCTCCCTCTGACCTTAGTAGGAAGGGTGGAGACAGTGAAGATGAATATTCTTATTAATCTTATGAATATTCTCCCGCGATTTTCGTTTTTGTTCCAGTGCCTCACAATCCTTCGTCCCAAGGCCTTCTTTTGCAGGGTTAGTAAATTGATGGGCTGGATTCTTCTGCCTCGCCATGGGCGAGCCACGTAGAATGGAAAAGTCCATTGACCTCAGACGGGATTCTCTGATTGCCAGGCAAAGGCAGCCGGAAAATCCCCCCCAATTTCTACTTTTGTTTGTGCTGGTACGACCCCTCGGGATAGGCAGTTGGGTGGATTTGCACTACCAAAACCGGAACAGAGTTCCTCTTAATAGCAGGGTCAAACACCGAGAAACACCCCGTTAAACGCACCAAATATTGATAAGGCGCAGGGATGGTTCATGGATCCGGGCAGATGGAGGAGGTTTCATGCTTGGGGTCAAGTCTGAGAACCCTGGTGGTGATAGCCACTTTAAGGTTTTGGAATCAGTTTCGGCAGCATTTCAAACTGAGCTCCATGTCACTGCTGGCTTCAATTTGCAGCAACCATAGGTTTGTGCCACCTGGCTTAGATTCATCATTCAGGGCATGGGAGAGGGAGGGTTTGGAGAGGACATGTTTCTTGAAGGTGGATCTGCATGACTAGACGCGTTGTTAGACAAGTTCCAGCGCCTGAGAGGGAATTATTAAGGGGCAGCAGGGTAGCATGGTGGTTAGCATAAATGCTTCACAGCTCCAGGGTCCCAGGTTCGATTCCCGGCTGGGTCACTGTCTGTGTGCACGTCCTCCCCCTGTGTGCGTGGGTTTCCTCCGGGTGCTCCGGTTTCCTCCCACAGTCCAAAGATGTGCGGGTTAGGTGGATTGGCCATGCTAAATTGCCCGTAGTGTCCTAATAAAAGTAAGGTTAAGGGGGGGTTGTTGGGTTACGGGTATAGGGTGGATACGTGGGTTTGAGTAGGGTGATCATGGCTCGGCACAACATTGAGGGCCGAAGGGCCTGTTCTGTGCTGTACTGTTCTATGTTCTATTCAAGTACTTTCAAATGCAGGATTTTTTAATGTAAGGAGCTTCCTTCATTTCCCTGGTACTCTCGCACTCACGCATAGGCACAGTCCTATGCTTGGCCTAGGGGAAGGTAGGATTTTGGATATTTATGGGCACATGTTGGTGACGGAGCAGGCTTTGTTGGAAGAAGTTAAAGGGAAGTAGGAGGGGAGCTTGGTTTTGGTCTTCGAGGGGGAATGTGTGGAGTAAGGCTCTCCAAAGTTCAACTTTACCCCCTCATTTGTGTGATTAATCCTGATCCAGTTCAAGGTGATTCACAGGGTGTATCTGAGCAGGGCACATATGAGTTGGTTCTTCCTGACGGTGGGCCGGCGAATTACATGCACATGTTTTGGTCTTGCCTCAAGCTTGTTAGTTTCTGGGTCTTATTTTTAGATACGATGTCATGGATTTTGGGCAATCAGCTGGACCTGTGATGTGTTGGTGGCCATTTTTGGAGTGTCAGACTTGCCAATGCTGCAGACGGAGACGAGGGCAGATGTCCTAGCCTTCGCCTCACCAACAGCCCCGGTCACAAATTCTGTTTGGGTGAAAATCCCCGGTGCCGCCTAAGTCTTCTGTGGGCGGGAGACCTGATGGAACCTTTATACCTTGAGAAGATCAGGTTGCACCATGACGGCATCGATGGAAGGGTTCTACTTTAGATGGCAGCCTCGCGTCTCCTTTTTCAGAAAACTGATTACCATCAACTGTTGTCTGATAGTTAAAATTTTGCTTTCTTTATGAGGATGAGGGGGGAAGGGAGGGAGGACTGGGTATTGGGTGGATGTAGTTTGAGTTTAATATTGTGTTGTATTATTTTTGTCATAATGAAGATCTTGTTTGAATTAAAATATTTTTTAGAAAATGTAAATCTGGGTCACGCCCATTGTGGCCATACGAGGCCATACGGTCACGGACGTCATATCACAGTAATACCTATCTTTTAAAACTCAATGATTACTGATCATGGGATGTAACATAAACAAGTGATTTGTAAGTATTGAGAATATCTTCCAAAAATGTTGTGCAATTTCTGAAATGAAAACCGTCACTCTGAGTTTTACTTTCTGATTCCATGGGTTAATTTTAACATAGCCCTGTTGAAATTGTATATATTTTATTTCTAATCAGTAATAATGTTAAGTAGCCATGGTCCACAAAGGACCATAGGCATCTCACTATCAGAGAGAGAGAGAGAGATTCAATGGTTATATAACTAGAGGGATATCAATCAACATTACATGTGGGCAAGGCAAGGAGAAAGGCCCCCATGAACTACAGTAGCTGATACAGGGATTGATACTGCACTTTTGGCACATTCTGATCCACACTCTAGCCTTCTGAGCTAACAATCCCTCAAACAACCACATTTATAGTAAATATCTTAGATCTTGCATTCAATCCTTATTCATGCTTCAAGATTATATAAAGACATTGGGATAAAAACTTGTGTTGGATAAATAACTAATAAAGTGACTGACTCCTTTACTTAGTTGGCTGGTTGGCTGCACGTAACTAATCATGTCTAGAAATTTCCAGGATCAATATATCTATCTGGGCTGAATTAGCTGGTATCATTTGAGGCGTTAAATGAGCTGCCACAGTTAGCTTTAGCTCAATTGGGTGGGGAAGCAACAAATGAACTATAATTCCTATCTCTATTCACCATCAATTATCCTACTGCAAAGTCAAAGTGTATCTACGTGATTTAACTTGGATAACATAAGGCTTGACTCAGATTCTCTTCATAGTCAAATAGCATGTGCTCTGCGATTTAAATAGATAGACAGTCAGGTCTGGTTGAGTGCCCAGCCTGGTCTCCTAAAGCAGGGGTGATAATCAGGTCTGCACAGGGGATAGTTGGGTCAGGAGGATAGTTGGGTCACATTGGTGATGGTAGCTGGGTCAGGGGGTAGTCAAGTAAAAGGGATAGGTAGGGCAAGGTGGTAGCCAGGTGGTCAGGGGGTAGTCAAGTAAAAGGGATAGGTAGGGCAAGGTGGTAGCCAGGTGGTCAGGGGGTAGTCAAGTAAAAGGGATAGGTAGGGCAAGGTGGTAGCCAGGTGGTCAGGGAGTAGTCAAGTAAAAGGGATAGGTAGGGCAAGGTGGTAGCCAGGTGGTCAGGGGGTAGTCAAGTAAAAGGGATAGGTAGGGCAAGGTGGTAGCCAGGTGGTCAGGGAGTAGTCAAGTAAAAGGGATAGGTAGGGCAAGGTGGTAGCCAGGTGGTCAGGGGGTGAGTTGGGTCAGGGTTATCAAGTCAGGGGGATAGCTGATGTTGTTGCTGGACAGTCGGGGGCTGGTGGTTATTGTGGGCTCAGTTGTGTAGCTAACCAGTTAGACTCAAATTTAATGTCTATAATATTTCCTGCGCAACTATTTAGGTAAGTCCAACGTTTCCAACTCTAGCTCAGATGAAGACGTTCATGGAGGATCCGGGGAATGGAGAATTGCTCGTTAGAAGTTGAAACATTTTGGGCATCTTTAGTCACACCTCTAGTCTGAGGATCCAGAGACCAGGGGCGGGATTTTCCGACCCCCCCACGGGGTGAGAGAATCGCCGGGGGTCGGGGTGAATCCCGCCCCCGCCGTCCTCACAATTCTCCCGCCCCCTAAAACCCGGACCGGCGTGAGTCGCGCAGCCCGCCTCAGGGAATGGTGGGGTCCGGCGTGACTCAATGGGCCCCAGGGCTGTCCGGATTCTCCGGCCCACGATGGGCCGAAGTCCCTCCCGTTCCATGCCGGTGCCGCAGGCGTAAATTAGAGTTGATCCCTTACCGGCACGGGTGGGCTCCGGGGTTCTTGGGGGTGTTGCTCGTTGTGTTCCCTCTTTAATTGGCTCTGTTTATGTCGGTTAATATGGACGCCTTCCTTAATTCTAATTACATTTGCTCAAGAGTCGCCAGGTATCTTTCGATACCGCCACAAGGTTCAAACCCAAATACTGATCAAAGACTCGATACACCAGTTAGTAAGTTTGAAATCAATGCTCATTTATTTACACACACAGTTAATGATACTCATGCACAAACTCTACCAACTAAACTACAGTAGTCCCCCGTTATACCGCGCTCCGCAATACCGCGGTTCGCGATATACCGCGGGGGGGCTTATGGACCCCAACTGTCAGTTGTGTCAATTTCAGCGGCCGGCTGATTGTTTCAGTGAGAGAGCAGCTTCCCTCTCCGGATTAAAGTGAGCCGGCCACTGAAATTGACACTGCCCGCTGCTCTCTCCCTCCAATCCAACTTTTAAGTTTTAATGTTTCTGATTGGAGGGAGAGAGCAGCCGGCAGTGTCAATTTCAGCGGCCAGCTCACTTTGATCCGGAGAGGGAAGCTGCTCTCTCACTGAAGCAATCAGCCGGCCGCTGAAATTGACACTGCCCGCTGCTCTCTCCCTCCAATCAGTACCCCAGCAGCCACAGCCTGTACCTCATCAGCCACGGCCTGCACCCCAGCAGCCACGGCCTGTACCCCAGCAGCCACAGCTTGAACCCCAGCAGCCACAGTACCCCAGCAGCCACAGCCTGAAGCCCAGCAGCCACAGCCTGAAGCCCAGCAGCCACAGCCTGAAGCCCAGCAGCCACGGCCTGTACCCCAGCAGCCACAGCCTGAACCCCAGCTACAGAGGGGAGGGGCGATGTGAGACCATGCTGGTCTTGTAGAGGTTTGTATGACCTCCTCCTGTGTTCTCTGCTCTCTCCCTCCAATCAGCCGGCAGTGTCAATTTCAGCGGCCGGCTCACTTTGATCCGGAGAGGGAAGCTGCTCTCTCACTGAAACAATCAGCCGGCCGCTGAAATTGACACTGCCGGCTGCTCTCTCCCTCCAATCAGAAACATTAAAACTTAAAAGTTGGATTGGAGGGAGAGAGCAGTGGGCAGTGTCAATTTCAGCGGCCGGCTGATTGTTTCAGTGAGAGAGCAGCTTCCCTCTCCGGCCGCTGAAATTGACACTGTTTTAATTAGATCCACGATGGAGGTTTTAAATTTATTTAAAAATCTATGCTAGCGCTTCCCATTGTGAGTCTACGGGGGTCTGACCTCTCCCCCCACCCCCCGTAGACTCTCAATGGGAAGCGCTAGCATAGATTTTTAAATAAATTTAAAACCCCCATCGTGGATATCCGCGGCTCGGTTGCAACGCGGGTGGCTGTCTTGGACCCCAACACCCGCGTTGTAAAGGGGGACTACTGTATCACTACTACTAAAGCCTATACTTAGCTTCGGGCGCCCACTCAGTCAGAGGAACAATGACCGTTGTCCGGTTCTGAGGCTGCTGGGGTCGAGCTGGTACGGAATGGTAGCTAGGAGCATCTATCTCGTAGCGTGGTTTGACTTTGGACTTATGTGTTCAGGTGCAGCTGCTAGGCAGGCCTCTCGTCACTGAGAGCCAAGGCCAAGAAGAACAATTCTCTCTTGGGTGCTTCTTCTTATACCCAAAGGGGCTTCGCGCGCTTTTGGGCGGGCCTTGAACTTGGTCCCAATTAATTGGACCGCATCTTGATCATTGGTATCGATTTCCTCCAATAAAGGGGTGGGTGCCCTGATTGCTGGGCGGGCCCTAGGTGGCCGTTGGCCTGCTTTGTTCTAGTCTCCTCAGGCGCTGGGGTGTCTGCTTTAGTATCGTTTACCTAAATGTTTCTCTTTTGTCCCCGGAGATGGCTCATTAGTATGGTAATGGCTTTGCAGTATCAGTCTTGTCTGGGAGCTACAACTCCAATCAACAGACAAACCTTGCACCTGCTTGCTTTCTCAGCATTGTCCATTTTTCCCTTCGTTCTTTGCAAAGTGTCCATTTTGTAATCGGGATGTGGCCACCCCAGGTGGCTGCAGGGGGTCGCGGGGGGATCTGGCCCCTGGAGGTGCCCCCACGGTTGCCTGTCCCGCGGTCGGGGTCCACCGATCCGCGGGCGGGCCTGTGCCGCATTGTGCTGCATTCCTTCCCGTGACAATATTATTTTATACTTGGACCTTCTAGGGCAGCACTTCTCTGGGCGGCCTGGTAGCACAGTGGTTAGCACTGCTGCTTCACAGTGCCAGGGTCCAGGGTTCAATTCCCGCTTGGGTCACTGTCTTTGCGGAGTCTGCATGTTCTCCCCCGTGTCTGCATGGGTTTCCTCCGGGTGCTCCTGTTTCGTCCCACAAGTCCCAAAGACATGCTGTTAGGTGAACTGAACATTCTGAATTCTCCCTCTGTGTACCTGAACCGGCACCGGAGTGCGGCGACCAGGGCATTTTCATAGTAACTTAATTACAGTGTTAATATAAGCCTACTTGTGACAATAATAAAGATTATTATTATTAGCACAGGCAGTTCATCATTATTTGCTTCCACTGAGATACCAGTTATGTCTATAACAGGTCAATCAGATACTTCGGTATCTATAGGTTCGAAAACATTGTTTGATGGCAACATTGACTGCTGGAGCATCTCCCTGCTCCTCAAGTGGTCCATGTGTTTATGGATTGATCTGTCCCTCCATGTCCACTTCATAAGACATGGGTCCAGTCTTGGAGCCTGTAATCCAACTTGACTCACGACCGAAGTTTGTTGCGTATCCAGCTTCATTCACCATAAATGATATTGCTGTACTATGTGAATCGGGGGTTGCTTTCGGATTACTTTGAATGGCCTCTATCCTCCCTGGCATTTTGGAAACACAAGGCTCAGTCTCATTCTGAGATGATGGTTCACCACGGCGCTCTACTTTGTGAAACTCCAATTGTTGCATGTGACGTGATATGATAGCGATGGAGGAATCATGAGACTTTGGTTTCCAAGGTTCCTCCTGATATTTTCTTCAGACCGGACTTGAAAGTTTGGACGTCATTCTCAGCTAGTCCATTTGATTCTGGGTGGTAAGCTGCAGTTCTGATGTGTTCAACATCATTGAGGGTGGTGAAGTTTTGAAACTCAGCACTTGTGAATATGGTTCATTATACAATGGCTTCAGGTAATCCCTGAGTTGAAAAGCATTGCAATAATCTATCAATGGTAACAGAGGATGTAAGTAATGTCCACCCATTTAGAGTGTGCATCAATCACAATCAAAAGCATTGGGCTGGGTTCTCTAGTGACCGCTGCCGAAATCGCATTCGATGATCAGCCGGAGAATCACAGTTCCCGACCAAATCGGGAGAGGTGCCGCTTTTGCGATGTTCCGCCCCCTGCAAAGCGAGAGACTCAGGACATTGCCTGAGACCCGCCCCTGATGTTGCGCCCCTGATCGGCCAAGTTCCTGACACCGTGGATCTCTCCTGGTCTCATCCATCAGGAACTCGGCGTGGCAGCTGTGGACTCAGTCCAGCACCACCACAGTCAGGGGAGAGCCAATCCGCGGGCAGGGGGGACTTTAGCAGGGGCTGGGGGCAATGTTGAGGGGTGGTTCGGGGTGCGCAAGCCAGCCAAAGGGGGTGCACTATTTTGCGGGCTGGATCCACGAGCGGCTGCCACCATGTAGCACGACGCGGCTGCTGTCGTGCGCATGTGCGGCAACGGGCCCGACAGTTCTCCAGGCCGTATCGGCAGTTAGAGCCGGGTGCTCTACAGTGCCGGAATGCTAGCACCCAGCAAATAGAGGGTCAGTGGCCATTTTAGAGCATTTGTTCGGGCGTAAAATGCCACCATTCCCACATCAGCGTGGGGACGTAGCCTCAGAATTGGAGAATCCAGTCCACTGTGCCCAGGAATGGACAAAAGTATCGGTGTGGTTTTTCATCCATGTCCAGCCAGGCCATCCCCAAGAGTGCATTGGGGCTGTAGCAGAGAACCTTTGTTGTAGTTGGCACTGCTGACAGTCCTTGACTAGCTTTTTGATATCAGCATCAATATGAGGCCACCACACATAACTCCTGGCAAGGCACCTTCATCTTCGAGGTGCCAAGATGAATGCTGTGCAATGCCTGGTACAGGGATGACTGACTATTCTTGCTCCCCAGAGTGTGATGCCATCCTGACAACTCAATTCATTCTTGTGGGCAAAGAAACATTTCATTTCCCCGGACATTGCCTCATTTATCCTTTCTGTAAGTATTTTGCCTCTCACTTTAGTCAGAAGTGGATCTTGATTAATTCAGTTCCTGACCTTCATCGAGATTGGCAGTATGTTCCTGACCTTCATCAAGATTGGCAGTATGTCTAAAAAATGTAATACCATGATAATTTCCTGTGATTCTTGAGTACAGGTGGTACTTTCTTGCAGTTGTAGGAGGTTAAGGGCACCCTCATTCACGATGTGTCTCCGAGGTCAGTACTTGAAAGTATATTTCCAGGCGGACAGAATTAATACTCATTGTTAGATTGTTTTTTTTAAATATAAATTTAGATTACCCAATTATTTTTTCGAATTAAGGGGCAATTTAGCGTGGCCAATCCACCTACTCTGCACATTTTTGGGTTGTGGGGGTGAAACCCACGCAAACACGGGGAGAATGTGCACATATCCACATGGATGGTGACCCAGAGCTGGGATTGAATCTGGGACCTCAGCGCCATGAGGCAGCTATGCCAACCAGGAGGCCACCATACTGCCCCATTGTTAGATTCTTGGCAAAGAGATGGGTACGAGAGCTTTGTTCTCTTTGAAGAGACCCAACAGGGATCTGTGGTCAGAAACAATGGTAAAGTATCTACTATGTAAGCACTGGAGAACTTCTTGATACCAAAGATTTGTGAGTAGCCTTTTCAGCCTCTGAGAGAGTTCTTGACACATACCATATCGGCCTTTCAGAGCCATCATTTATCTCATGGAACAATACTGCAGCAATGCTATATGGCCCCTGATAAAGTTGCAGGTCAATACCACTTCTTTAGATGTGTTAAAGTGTACAAATATGTTTGATGAATGCAGCAATTGCCTTTCTCTGTGGCAAGCAAGTGTCTGGGGAGTCTTTCAAGACGAACAAAGGTGTTTCTTTAGCAGAATAAGCAAGAGGGCCAGTACGGTTAATAAGTTTGGTAAAGAACCTCCGTAATAGTTTGCCATCCGCAAAAACAATTTGAGTTCAGTTGTGTTTGTGGGGGCAGGCACCTCCTTTATCACTTTGACCTTGCCTTCCATGGGGTGTAGTCCTTGCTCGGCCTTTGACGATCCAGTTATAATGGCATCATCAAGGTATACTACAGCCTGTGGTAGCCCCTATAGCAGACCTTCCATTATCCTTTGTTATATTGCACATGCTGAAGACATGCCAAGAGGCAGGTGAGTGTACTGCAATAGGCCTTAGTGTGTGCTTATCGTGATATACACCTGGGAAGCATCATCTAATGTGAACTGCTGGGAGTGTGACTCATATCCAGCTTTGTGTAAGTTTGACCTCCTGCCAGCTTCCCCAAAGGTGTTCAGTTCTCGGGATTGGATATTTTTCTCAGCTTGGCAGCCTGATTAACTGTTAGCTTATAATCGCCGCAAATGAGGATAGTCTTGTCTGGTTCCAGTGCGGGGACTATAGGTGCTTCATCGTTACTATTATCACGGGGAGCTGAGTAGACTTGTCCATAGTTTACAGGTACCAACGTGGTGCCTTTTATTTTTATTACTTCTCCCATGTTAGTCTTTATCTCGGTAGAAGTGCTCGCCAAGTTCAATGGTTGGACTGCTTCTCTTAGGTACTAAAATGTATGCTCACCCATCACAGTGGCTAATGTCTCTCTATCCACTTCCATCTTAAGAGGTTTCCCATTTATCCAGAGAGTTACAGTAATAGGGTCTAACTTGCCTGTTTTCAGATTATACAGACAGTGAATACCAGACTCACTGGTGCCAAGCTCTTCCATATTGTGTACTTGTAACATCTTGGCAAGGGCCATACATGACAGCGAAGGGAAATCTGTTTCCTTCTCCAGAACTTCAAATAAGGTTGCAATACACCAAAGGATGAGTTGCTCCTTGCAGCATTTCTTGTCCATCAATGATTGACTTTAGGGGGATCAATGATCAGATTCAAGAGTCAGAAAGAATTTATCAGGTGCACCACAAGAATGAGTGCTGTTTTGTAGGCAGTCATCCACATGTGAGTGTCAGTCACCTCAGAAGATTCTTCATCTGTCAAGATGCCATGTATGCTGCAAGGAAGATGCCATGTATGCTGCAAGGAAGTGTACTTGTCTCCCCACTATGTTGGAAGCTTTTACCTCACGGGGTAGAGGCTGTGGTTTCTAAGGGAGCTTAGTTTTCTGACAGCATTTCATGTAGTTGTCACCACTCCTGGAACTGGATGCTGGTGGTGGATGGGTACTGTGGAAGGTAATTAAAGGAGTTGTTCTAATATGGTGTGGCCTCACCCTGCACAATGTGCATTTACTACATTACTGTTAGTACATACAATCATGCCTGTAGATGGATGGTGTAAAATCCCGCTTCCTACTGACACAAGCATAGTGAACGTGGTTTGATTACGCACAGGTGGTGTCTTTGCTGACACATTGACAACCTCTAACATCCATGTGAATGGCCCTGGTTGCAAAGGATTTCTCAAAGTGTATTTGTGAACCATGTTGAAGCCAAGGGTTATGATGGATGTGGTTTCAGTCATGTTGATTGCACTGACTTTAATGATGTGCTGTTTGTTTTCTCTCTTAATAGGGATGGACATTTCCCTGAGGAAGCGTGTCTTGCACTTGAAAAGTTTATTATGTGGAAGCTGATCATCAGCACTGGCTGATATTAATTGTTTGTTTTCAAGAGCTTAGTTGAATCTACTTTGGTTTTGCAGGTTTCAGGCGATGACTGCTTTCCTACAAAGAATCAGCCCTGGCTACAAATGCCCAGGCCTCAGCTGGTCTCCCATTGCTACCTTCTTCCTCCTCCTCATGAGCCTGGACAGTGGCCTCCCCCTCCTGCTCCTCACCTTTCTCATCATCCTCCTTCTTGGATGCTATTGAAGTTGTAGGCCCCTGGCCAGTTCCATACTGTGTGGCATGAAGCTACTATTTGGGAGACCCTTACAGGGATGTGCTGTTGAGCTTATCCAGAATAGTTAAGGCATCAATACACATTTTGCGAATGCCAAAATTCTTCTCTGTTGTACTCCAGGCCACCGCATGACAGCTGTTATAGTTCTGTTTGAGCTCTATTTGCAGATGCTTAAAGCAGGTCCTCAACCACCTCCTTGAAGGGGTACCCCATGGCCCCTTGGAAACGAACCATGGATCTGTGTCGGTGTCTGAAAAAGCTGAGGCAGCTGTGAATTCCTCAGGATGAATGAGCCATATTAGCTTCCAGGATACCATACACATACTTGCAGGAACTCCTTTGCTTTGGTCACACACCACCAGCACATTCAGAGAATGGAAGGATTTCCTGTTCACAAATGCGTCAGGTTACTGAGCTGGTGCCATTATGGCAACGTGGGTGCAGTTGATGAGCCCCTACCCATGAGGGTAGCCTGCTAATTCTGCAAAGCTTCTGGCACTCTGCATCTGAGACATCACATCCATCGGGCTGTTAATGTGCTCCGCACAATAGCAAAGAGGACATCAATAACTGCCTGTGCATTGCACCATTGGGTCCCTTGGTGGTCAGGCTCTGGACAGGGTGTATACCCTGGCATCCCCAATGAAACCTGGGCACTGTCCCAGATGTCACCCTGGCAATGTCAGGGTGCTCAGTTCGCACTGTAAGGCAGACCAGGGCAGTGCCAGGGAGCTAGTCTGGTATGGTCCAGGTGGCACCTTGCCTGTGTCAGGGATCGGGCTCCAGGGTGCCCTGCTGCTTATGAGGTGGGGTGTGGGGGGCTTGCAGTCCCTCAAATTAGTAAATTGGGATGTTGGGGGTATCCCGAGTCTGCGGTGAGGGTCCAGAGATCAGGGCGCCATTTTCTCGACTTCTTCCTGCACTGTTGAGCTGAGCTCGTTAGTGCAGGAAGTGAGCTGAAATAAGGCCTCGGCGGTCAGTTCCTCGCCAAGGCCCAGAAATGAAGCAGTGTCCCACTTACTGGAGGGGTCACTCTCGGCACTGCAAGTGCTGGGAAACACCTGGCTAAACGTGTCCAAAACGGGAGACTGTTTCATTACCGTTAAATTGCGTTCTATCAACATATACAACTAGTTAACTATTATCTAATCTCTAACCCCCACCAACCTTTAACTCACCCCACTCTCTACACACACACACAGATAAACAAACAGATGGGAAAGAATAATGGTGAAAGTAAAAGGATGTTCCAGATGGACAACTTCCACTTAGTTTCTTTATCTCGAGGCTTTCAGGTGGATGTTATTTTTTCTTTCAGCTTGTACTGGTTTTCACTGCAGACTCACAGAAATAACAGGCAGCCGGCATTTGAGAGAGAGAGAAAGTGAGAGAGCTTCTTTCAGGGTCTAGAAGCTTCTGCCTTCAGACGGTAGGCAGCAGAGCAGAGAGAGAGCTGTTCCACCTTGAGGGTCCAGTCTCGGTCTTTGCCGAAAACTCCCACTTAACAGGAACCAGTCACTGTTGGTTGCCAAGGAGAGTATTGAGTCGACCCAGGGGGAAATTGCTTTCTTGGAGGAAATTTCTGCTCATCCAGAATGGTTGTCGGTTAAGTAGTCTGCTAATTTAGCCGAGGAGATATGGGACGGAATTCCCCGACCCCCCCGCTGGGTCAGGGAATCGCCCGGGGCCGGCGTAAATCCAGCCCCCGCCGTGGCCGGAATTCTCCGCCACCCAGGAATTGGCGGGAGCGGGAATTGGGCCCCGCCGATCGGCGTGCCCCCTGCGGCGATTCTCCGGCCCGCTATGGGCCGAAGTCCCGCCGCTGTTAGGCCTCTCCCGCCAACGTGGTTTAACCCACCTCTATGCCGGCGGGATTGGCGGCGCGAGCGTGACCCCGGAGTCCTGGGGGGGGTGGGGGGGGGGGGGGCGATCGGACCCTGGGGGGTGGCCTGGCCCACAATCGCAGCCCACCGATCGGCGGGCGGGCCAGTGCCATGGGGGGGCACTCTTTTTCTTCCGCCGCCGCCACGGCCTCCACTATGGCGGAGGCGGAAGAGACCCCCTCCACCGTGCATGCGCCAGTGGTGGTCAGCGGCCACTGACGCTCTGGCGCATGCGCGGACTCACGCCGACCGGCGAAGGCCTTTCGGCCAGCCCCGACGCCGATCGGCATAGCGCCAAAGTCCGTTGGCGCCACTCTTGGCGCCAGTCGACGGAGCGGGAGCCACTCCGGCTCGGGCCTAGCCCCTAAAGGTGCGGAGATAGATAGATAGATAGATAGATAGATAGATCATGCCAAAGGTTGCAGACAGATTGAGAAGACATAGTTTATCGTTGTCTCCATAATAGGCTGCCACTTGTGACATAGGCAAGAGCCATTTTGGCACTGTGGCAGGGGTATAAGCCTGATTGGAGGGATTCAAACATGGAGTTCCTGGAAAGATTGACACTGATTTGTGTGGTGACAACACATCAAGGACTTTGGAGAGGAAAGGGAAATTGAAGATGGCAGTAATTTGTATGGTCTGTGCAACCAAGACTTGGCTGCAGAGAAAGGGGATGTTGGGTTGTCAGCGGTTTAGTTGGAATGGGATCGAGGCAGAAGGACGTGGTTCTCGTGGATAAAATAAGCTTGCAGCAGGCATGAGGGTAAATAGGAGAAAAACTAAAGAATGATGCATTTCAGGGCCAAGGCTAGGAGGAACTTGAAAGGAAGTCCGATGAGCTAGTTGAAGGCCCAATGCATTAATTTGAATTAATTCACCAGAAGGTTCAGGCTGTTAACGTGGTTTGTGTTTCTGAAACAAAATCAGGGTGAAGTCAATACTAATATATATATCATTATATATAAAATGGCTACCGAATGTGCAATGTTGCCATGCCAGTTCAGTTTATTAATATTGTATGTAGCTGCCATAAATAAGATTTTATTTAAATAATCTTTATGTTATAAAATTAGAACAGTGACTGGAATAATTCTTTCTCTTGCTATTTTAAATTGAATCTATTGTGATAACTGCACAAATTAAGTTTGGAGTGCCTACATGTTAGTATTATAATCATATTATTCAGTAAAATTATAATCTGTCAGTATCTTCAACTGGAATTCATTTGCACATACAAAAAAACAGTGCCATCTGTCACTATTCCCAGAACCAAATACTTTTGTAATAGAAATGGCAGGCATTGTGTTTACTACAGAATGAGTCAGATGTTCGAAGTCATGAATACATTACATATCTAGAATTAGATTTCCATTAAATAAACAAGAAGGATAAAGTAAATTCCCCGACTTGTAACTCAGGGCATGGGCTGACGAGGCTCAAGTTAAGCTCGTCACCATGAGACATGACTCAAATTGCTGCCAGGGTTAGCACTAAATGCATCAAGCATTCCCACTCTAAGCTGGCACCAATCACTTGCCGTCAATGGAAGGGTGCTGGCAAGCAGGACATCTGACTGCTGCAACGCCTCAAGGCAAAGGAGACCCAAGGATCCCTTGTAGGTGCAAAGGAGCAGTACTGTTCTCATTACTGTTGTTTAAAATTTTGCTGGGGGGAAAAATGGTGTGGGCAAATGTGCAGTGTGGGTCTGGTAGGTGGTGTGTTGGTCCATATGTGGCAGAGTATCAGGCCTGTGGGAAGAAACCCCTGGTAGGTTAGGAGTGCGGGGAGGAATCCCTTTACCACACCATCCTCCTCCAGTACGTTGCCACATAGATCCTGCTGGATGGGACAGCTCTCACCTGGTTCAATTCTCATCTATTTATCATTGCCAGAGTACCATTTCCTATGAATTACTTCCTACTCTCACACTGTTACATCTGGTGTCCCCAATGAATCTATTCTTGCCCCCCCCCCTCCTTTTTTTCAATCAACATACTGACCTTTGGTGACATTATCTGAAAATGCAGCCTTGGTTTTCGCATGTGTACTAATGGCAACCTGGAGTCACTTTAGGATGTTAATTTTGGCCTGTGCAATAGTTATCCAAAGGTTGGAAGTGGTTTTAATACTTTAAACTTTTTCTGTGTAACTGCTTGTGTAACCCAGTTGGAACCATCTGAACTTTGCAATTTAAAGCACATTTCTGGAAGACTCCCAGCGCAGGACAGTTGCCCAGAGGAAGTTTGCACTTCGGAGTAATTGCTGTGCAAACTCTTACCTCGGAATTTCTGAAAGGGAGTTCTTAGTGTCTCTTTGGAGTACTCACCCACTCCAACACTGGGATGTTTGGAAGTAGAAACTTATTATTTTACACAGATGCCGGAGCCGACATCAAATTTATTGCTCGGATCTCACCATGAGCTGTGTAATGATATGTAGCTGCTTTGCATATTGTGGCTACAGTGCAGTGGTGAATAATATGCTATTCTGGATGCACATTTATATTCACACATAATCTAGAGTGGAATTTTCCATTTATGAGATGACGTTTGGTGGCTCTGGCAGCACCTTTGCCTCTGGCCAGAATTGTGGGATCTTACGCCACATTCTGGGTTTGGAATCTCATTAACTGTGCATTGCTGAGTTCCCCTCCAAGTCTCCTGGCGGACTGGCAGCTGATTTGATCTCCCTCCACCAGCTGGCAGTTTCGATGGTCCCAGCGCTGTTTTAAACACACTCATATCACTCTCTCCAGCCCACCTATCTTCATCAGACTGTGCAGTGCAATGGAAAATGACTGGCAGTCACAAGACAAAGTCTGCTTCATGATTCAACCACACTCTTCCTAAGCCCATCACCTGCGAGGTCCCCATGTCCCACGGATTGACCATGCTAAATTGCCCCTTAGTGTCCAAGGAGATGTAGGTTAGGTTATAGGGTTACGGGAAGAATGGGGGAGTGGGCATGGATAGAGTGCTCATTCGATGGGTTGGTGCAGACTCGATGGGCCTCTTTCTGCACTGTAAGTATTCTATTCCACTGTTCTTCTTCTATTCTTCCACTTGGACCACTAACTCGCCACACCCTCCCCACCCAACCAATAAATGCCCAATGGCCGCAGCAGGCGTCTTTTAAAATTGCCGGCTGCGACCAGCTTTCAAAATGACGGCCGCGACCGGCTTTCAGAATGCGGGTGCGCTGCACATGCGAGCCTGCTCATCAATGTGCATGCCCGGAGCCCAGCAAGAACCTCCTGATTCAACATGCCAACCCAGGAGAAGATTTAAAAACAAATTCAATGCAGTCTCCCTGCCTGAAGCCATAGCCAAGAGCAGGTCACGCACCCCGAACACTGACATCACATCATCTGGGTGCGATTGCGATACCTCCATTTTGCCAGCAGCAAAGAAGCAACTGCACTGAAAAATTTGAAATGGATCATTTTGTAATAAGGAAGAGAGGGCCAGAGCCACAATCAGGCCAGAATCTCACAACTAAAGCTGCTGAAGAGACTGGCTCAGGAGAATCCACAACAGGACAAAGCAATGGTGGTGTGAGCTGTTCAGGAGAGTCCATAACAGGACAAAGCAGTGCTGGTGTGATCTCCAAGGCCTCTGGTGAACAGGCCACATTAAGAAGAAGCTGAAATCAGTCACAAACCAGTATAAAGATGATTTTATATGGTATGGCTTTATTAATTGTTTCAATGAAAATCAGGATGTGAAGCCCATGTGTGTTGTTTTCAGGGAAGCACTGGCAAATGAAAGTTTAAATCCTCAAAATTTCAAAAGCATTCAAAGGCACATGTTGAGTTTGAGAACAATCCTCTTGCTTTTTTCAAAGGATGCAGCGAGAACTTAAATCGTCAGCTGAAGTCCTCAGCAGAAATGATACATTGAATGGCAAAATACAATTAGCCGCTTACATGGGAGCTTACCGTGTAGCTAAAGAGAAAATGCCCCACACTATAGCAGAAAGATTAATTGTCCCTGCAGCATTAGACTTAGTTCATATGGTCCTAGATGAGAGGATAACTGAAAAGTGAAATGCACCCTACTTAGTGATAACACAGTGGCTCGCTGAATTGGTGATATTGCTGAGAATTTAGAAGCCCAGTTTATTTCTCCTTTGAAATCAGCTCATGAGTTCTCAATACAACTGGATGAAAGTACAGGGCGGGATTCTCCCCTATCCAGCGGGGCGGGCCGTACGGGCGCCGAGGAGTGGCGTGAACCACTCTGGCATCGGGCCGCCCGGAAGGTGCGGAATCATCCACACCTTCAGGGGCTAGGCCGAAGGGCCTCTGCCAACCTGCGCAAGTTGGCGCATGCGCGGGAGTGCCAGCGTGTCCAGGTGTCATCCCAGCGCATGCACAGGGGGGTTCTTCTCCACGCCGGCCATGGTGGACCGTTATACCAGCTGGTGTGGAGGGAAAGAGTGCCCCCATGGCACAGGCCTGCCCGCGGATCGGTGGGCCCCAATCGTGGGCCATGTCACCGTGGGGCCCCCCCCGGGCCAGATCCCCCCGCGTCCCCCTCCCCCCGAGGATTCTGCACGCTGCCCGCAGAGCCAGGTCCTGCCGGTAAGGAACTGGTGCATTTCACACCAGCGGGAACCGCCGAAAACGGGCGGCCACTCGGCCCATCACGGGCCGGAGAATCGCTGGGGAGGCCACTGCCAACTGCCCCCGACTGGCGCGGCACGATTCCCATCCCGCCAAAAAACTGGCACTGGAGAATCCAGCAGCCGGCGTGGGGCAGGATTGATGCCTCCCCCCCCCCCCCCCCGGTGATTCTCCAGCCCGGCGGGGTGTGGGGGGGGGGGGGGGTCAGACAATCCCACCCCAGATGTTTTCAGATTGTGGAACCTTGCTATTTTACAATGGGTACGTTTGGCACAACAAATTTGTTGAGGATTTGCTGTGCTACCTAACATTCCCAACCCACACGACTGGCTCAGTGATTTTTGAAGCATTGGTTAGTTTTGTGGTTGGAAAGCGTGGGCTCGACTGGTTTCATTGTAGAGAACCATAAGCAATGGAGCAGCCAACATGACTGGGAAAACCAGCGGAGTGATAATAAAGATTAAGGAGATAGCTGGTCAGGACATTATTTGGAATTATTGTTTTATTCACCGTGAGGCTCTGGCATCGAAAACAATTTCATCCAACCTTGAAGTGGTGTTGAAAGGAATTGTGAAAGTTTGAATTTCATTAAACTCAATACCAGACTTTTTGACACTCTGTGTTCCGATATGGGGGCCGAGCTCACAGATTTATTGTTCCACACAGAACTACGTTGGCTGGAAGGGATCAGGTTCTAGTCTGTGGTATCAAATCCATGCTTTCTTCCTCAAGAAATAGTCCTCTCGGGTTGATTTGTTTGTTGATGAAACTTGGATGCTAACTATGTCTTACCTTGCAGACATCTTTTCAATTCTAAATAAACTGAACGTCAAATTGCAAGGGAAGGATAATGATTGCTTTCAGCACTGTGAAGAAGTCAAAGCTTTCCAAAAGTCATTGAAAGTTTGGCAATTGCGAGTGCAAAGCCAAAATTACATGTTCCCCGCATGCTCCACACACTGCTAAGACACATTGAAGAAAACAGCATTAGTTAGAAAACTGTAAGTGGACTTGCAAACCTTATTCAGCTGCATCTGGCTGCACTGATCAACAGTTTCTGTCACTACTTTCAGAGGACAAGTTGAAGGTTTTGAGATGTGGGTGAAAAATCCCTTTGAGTTTGAGACCCCAGAATTAGGTGTTAACTTGCAGCTGAATCCAAATGAAGAAACTGAACTTCTGCGCCTTAGCTGTGACAGCACATTAAAAACATGGCACAAGTCAATGAGGTTATCAGTATTCTGGAGTAGCGTCTCCGGGGAGTATCCGGAGATGAGTAAAACAACATTTTGTTACTTTTGCCCTTCAAAACGACCTACATGTGCGAGTTTGAATTTGTGACATTATGTAGAATGCCTAGAATATAAAGGGTTAATGTAATATCATAATTGACCACTGTATGGAGCTAGATGCAGAACTGACTCTCAGGCTTCTGGGAGAAGGCTGGAGAGAGTGCACAAGAGAGTGCAGAGTACAGTTATAGAGTACAGAGACTAGTGTTAGTACAGTGTAGATTGTAGATTACTAGATTATTGTTTGCTATAGGAGTACGTGGTTGAGTTTAAATAAGTAGTGTAATGAATGTTAGCTTTGTTATTGAACTTAGTTTCTGTGGTCTTTGTAAGCATTACAACACCCATCCTAACAATAAGAATCACAAAGAACACCGCAGGATTTTCCGTCCTTACAAAAATGAAGAAGACACAAAGAAACTGGCTGAATCCTGGACCAGAGATGAGCACAGCCCTCTCCTCCTGTGAACCTGATTGGAGTGAGATCATGAGGACCAAGTAGGCTCACCTCTTGCATGTGAGGTTCCCGATGTTGGACATTAACAAACACGTTATAACGCTGATGGGGGGAGGGGACACGTTGACATTGGCGTGAAATGCAATTTGGACTTCTCGCAAGATTTTCTGCTCCTCTCGCCAAACCCACCCGGCGAAAATAGGAGCGGAAAATGCCAGCCTCTGTTTCCTCTAATTTGCTTCCTGGTTTTATTCTCAGTGATGGACGACTTTGGAGTCTCTGCTCCACCAACATTGGCTGGGTTCCAGATTCTCAGAATTAGATCCTGCACCTGTACATTTTGTTCTTTCAATTACTCTGCATTCTCATTGAAGTGTTGACTTTCTTCTACCCATGCATCAGTGTGATGTTGCCTTACTTCCTTATGGTAATTTGGAGGTTGCGAAGCTGTACTTTCAGACATTGAGTCGCTCTGCAGATAATTTCATATCAGCCTTGAGAACTGTAGCTCAGGGTTCTCTTGACCATCTGCGTAGTGATATGCCCATGGACCATATCATAATTGGATGGTGTTAAACCTCCAACCAGCAGGTGGAGGTACAGACACACCATGCGGTCTCAAGATCAAGGTCATGTGACCTGGGACCTGTATTTCAAGAGAGGCTCATCTTGCCATCTCCAGAGGGACACGCGATAGAGGTTCATAAGACACACATGTAACAGGTCAGCAGAAGGTGTAAGTTCCAGAGGAGTAGCAAGACTCCATGATAATGTGCTCTGTATCAGATTGTCATCCTACCGCACGAGACACAATAAAAGGATCTTGGTTGGACATATCAAAATGTTTAGTGAGTCCAACTTAAAGTACAAGGGACAAACACAACATGGTATGGCAGTGACAACGTTAGGTATTTGGCTTGAAGACCGGGGGCTTTTGATCTTGGACCACTGTGCCCACGAGATGTATGGTATGCACGGTAGCATGGTGGTTAGCATAAATGCTTCACAGCTCCAGGGTCCCAGGTTCGATTCCCAGCTGGGTCACTGTCTGTGTGGAGTCTGCACGTCCTCCCCGTGTGTGCGTGGGTTTCCTCCGGGTGCTCCGGTTTCCTCCCACAGTCCAAAGATGTGCGGGTTAGGTGGATTGGCCATGCTAAATTGCCCATAGTGTCCTAAAAAGTAAGGTTAAGGGGGGGGGGGGGGGGTGTTGGGTTACGGGTATAGGATGGATACGTGGGTTTGAGTGGGGTGATCATTGCTCGGCACAACATCGAGGGCCGAAGGGCCTGTTCTGTGCTGTACTGTTCTATGTGGGGTGGGGAGGAGTGGAGGACAACAGGGAATGTGAGTGCAGGCAGGCCCACTGTGAAGATTAATGTGACAGAGGCTTCACAATTTTATGGTGCAACATAGAACATACAGTGCAGAAGGAGGCCATTTGGCCCATTGAGTCTGTACCAACCCACTTAAGCCCTCATTTCCACCCTATCCCCATAACCCAATAACCCCGCTTAACCTTTTTGCTCACTAAGGGCAATTTATCATGGCCAATCCACCTAACCTACACGTCTTTGGACTGTGGGAGGAAACCGGAGCACTCAGAGGAAACCCACGCAGACACGGGGAGAACGTTCAGATTCCACACAGACAGTGACCCAGCAGGGAATCGAACCTGGGACCCTGACGCTGTGAAACCATAGTGCTATCTACTTGTGCTACCGTGCTGCCCATGTTTTAATGGTGAACATTTTACTGTGACAAATTTCCATTCCCCCGAGCTACAAATAGTGACCTCACCAGTACCCACTGAGTGCTCCTCACTCTTCTTCATCTTTTGTGGTCTAGTGCTTGTCTCGGTGTGGCCCCATCAGAGGTGGAGGCAGCCTGCTGATTTCCAGGCCATGTGGCCTTTGATGCCCTTGGTGGACATCATCTAGATGGTCTGGAGCTGGAGGGCCCCAGCCAACGTGCTGACATCACTGTTCTGCTTGCAGCCCTTGAGATGAGCTGGTATCAGGAGGATACCACCCTAGTCTCCTTGGCCTCCAGTGCTTCCTCATCCCTGACAGTGCCCGTAGGGGGACACCATATGATTGGGAGTCAGCCGGAGTGAGCTCCAGGGGCCTTGGAGTCATCTGGCGCTGCCAGTCCTGGAGGTTTCCCATTGTCTGCACCATAGTGTTGAAGCCATCAGTGATTGAGCCATGCTCTGCAGTGTCTCAGCAATGTCCACCTGCATCTGGGTCACGTCCCTCATCGATTGGGATATTATGTAGAGGCCCTCAGGCATGGTCATCATAGATCGAGCTATGCCTTGGGCACCACCAGGCAAGACACGAACGACATGCTCCAGACTTTCCACTGCTGTCACCACCCTAGCAGTGTTGGCCTCGGTGCCACACATTTTTGGCACCATCTCCTGTGCCTGAAGCCTTTAGAACTGCAGCCGCTGGAATATCAATGACATCCCCTTCTGAATCTCACGGCTGTGTCCTATCATCTACAGCAGCTCTGGGAGAACCTTATCCAGAGGCTTGTCTTCTGGCTGGGGCTCAGCTGTGTCCTGGGACCCAGCAGACCTCCGACAGCCGTCTCCCTTGGATGCTCCTGCCTCCACCTGATGTGCATCAGCAACTGTGCCATTCCCGCCTTTTTGTGCCCCGGATGCCTGGCCACTAATGTCACTCACTGAAGTGTGTGTTTCTGCGTTGGTGGAAGGTGCGGGTGATAGTTGTGATGCCTTGGCCATGTTCATCTCAGAGATCTTCTCCGAGATGTTCTCTTGAGTGGTGGGGTGGTGCGACTCCGGATGGCCCGGCCTCATCAGGCGGAGTTCCTACGAGACAATGGACATGTGGTCAGTGAGAAGGAAGGATCATTTTGTCTGACATGAACAATTCACTTGAGACAGGTCATCTGGATGAAAGGACAGTTGATCCTCACCTCTCTGGCGGAGGCCAACAGTCGGTGACTGTTCTCTCCTCAGGCAACCCCCCCTTTTTCCGGGGCCTGTTCCTCATGGGTGAGGACTTGAATCCCGAATTGATTCCTTCCCCTGTCCTGGTCCTTTCCCGCTTATTATGGACTATCTTCTCCTGCGGGAATTAAGAGAGGGCATTGTGAGCCGCATGCTTGAAAGGTTAGGGATGGTCATTCGCTGGTGATATGTGTGGGCACCGCACCTGGACATGAAGGGGTTGTGCTAGTGAGTTCTGAGGAACAAACCTGAAGATCAGATGTGGGGAAAGTTCAAAGTATCAGCCCGTCAACTGGGGAGGATGATGGGGGAGTGGGGTTTTGGAATTTGAGGGATGGAAAGTTGAACTGATACCATGAAAGAGGTGGTAACTTATCCTCGTTGGAGGTCGTTGCTCTTCTTCTGACATTGGACAGTGGCCTTCCTTGTCATGCTGCCCACACTGACAGCAGCTGTCACTGCCATTGCCTCCAGGTGACATTGATCAACCTGATGCTGCAGTTCCAATGCCCTAGGGGAACAGGGTGCCCGCCTCTCATCCACAACATTGAGAAGCCTTGTGAGGTTGCCATCCTCAATGTGAGGAAGAGGTCTGCACGCGGACATGCTTGTGTGTTGACTGGGAGTGCGTGGTGAGGGAACGATAAAAGCAGCTCCCCATTGCTGGCAGCAAGCAGCCGAGGTACGAGTCTGGCGAATCTGATGACGAAGGAGCCAGTAATATCGAGAATCTTGTGGAAGCTAATTTTAGGCACTATGTGCCATTGAACAGTGCCCATGATCACACCAACACGGCTGTTGTGAAACTCCCCGATAAACTCACCCAAAACCAGACTTCAACATTAACCGCTGAATCATGCCCTCCATATTGTAATGTTCTTGTCAGATGGCCTGATTTATAACAAGAACAATTGTAGCTAAAGCTATAAATTATTTATTAACGTTAACTGTGGCTAAACTACACCCAAAACAACAGATGAATAACAGTAAAAGCATACATACCTGCTCTGTGATGAGCTCTGGTGTTCCACATCGTTTGGCAACGTCTGGCACCTGCCCACGATAGCACTTTCCACCGTCCACCTGGTGATCCCTACATGCGAGCTGTCCATTACATCACATGGTCCCACTGAATCCCTGGGGTGATGGTGGTGGGATGTCTGCAGGCGGGGCTTGGGGGAGGTGGTGGTGGTGGGGAGCCCAGGCCACACAAAATGTCTACCCATTCCCCCCCGCCTCACTGGCGAGCCCAGACCAGCCCACCCCTCCCTCACACCCGTCCATCATACCTGTGACAATAAAAGATTATTATTAGCAGAGCAGCGGGACAGGTTGTAACAGTGGTACAGGTGTTTAATGTGCCAACATATATACAGATTTGTGCCCTAGCCCCTAAAACTAAACTGTGCCCTTCACCTGTGCCAACTTAACTAGTGTCTAACTTTCTGGCCTTATGGGCCCTAACACTACATCGAGGTGGTTCCCCAGACGGTACAGCAAGAGTAGCTGGCTCTCGACTGCATCTCCATGATTGATGGGACTGCCCATACCAGAAGCCCGAAACCCGTCTGGATGGCATCTAGTGCCTGGGGTCAGCCCACCCTCCGAACATCCGCCCCCCTCGGGTGTTCCTACCTCCACCCTGCTGTACCGGATTAGCTACGGATACGCACCAGATAAGTGTCCCAGGAGCCTCTTCACTGAAGTGCCCAATCAAGGTGATAGTCTCTGGGTTGGTGGAGGGTATTGGAGACAGCTGTAACGGGAAATCCATGTCGTCCCCAGGCTCGAGCTCCGGAGTGTCCTGAGCCTTGGTCCGAGGGCAGCCACCTGGCCTGCTATCCTCGTCGCTGCTCGACTCACGGGGGGCTCCACCTGTGACACTGGCTTGGGGCGGGGATGCCAGATGGGTCTGCCCCATCTCCGGCAGGTCCTGCAAGACACTCGACAAGAAGCATGATTAGACCGCGGGCCAGTGGGGGACGAGAAAGGTCTGCGGGTGGTGGAGGTGATGGTGATGGCTTTGTGGGTGTGAGGGTTTTGTGGGGATGAGGGTGATGTGGTGGTGGGGATGAGGATGGTGGGGGGGGTGAGGGTGGTGTGGGGTGAGGCTGGTGTGGGGGGTGGTGTTGGGGGGGTTGTTGACACACGTGTCAAGGGGAACCGTAACTCAGCAGGGTCTCACTTCCTCGCCCGCGGCCTAACTCCATCCCAACAACCTCTCTTTCCTCCAGGCCGCCGACCACACCCAGACCCTTTGTGTAGGACAGGGATTCGTGTCAGGGGCATAGTTCTTCCTACACATTCTGTCTGCCCTGAGGATGTTGTACAGTTTTTTTCTGTCAGTGATCCGGACAGTGTTGCAGGTTTTGCTTTCCGCCTCTGCCACCTGTGCCCAGGTATGCCTCCTTCCCGGGCCGGGTTGCAGGGTCACCTGCCTTGCCACCACCACACCCAGGAGAGTCCCCAGCTCGGCATCTGTGTTGCATGGAACTGCTCTCCTTGCTGCCACCTGGTTCACTGTGATGCTAAGTGTGGGGAGTGAAATGTGTGTATGCGGCTGCAGCTTGTCAGCCTCCTGAGTGTCAATTGTGAAAATGGCGAATCCTGCATCATTTCTCATTGGATTCGATTGTGCCGGTAACAGCCTCTTAACAGTAGCTGAATCAGTCCAGGTGCGGCGCCAGTTTTGCTGTTGTGGAACTCCATGGGTTCTGCATCATTGTCGACACTTAGGGCGGGTTTATCCATCTGGTGTGGTGCGCTGTCGGATTCTCCATTTTGCCGGCTGGTCAATGGGGTTTCCCATGGTCGGGAAACCCCTGGGCTGCCAGCGAAATGGAGAGTCCCGACGGCGGAGAATTCAGCCCTTAATCTCAGAAACGAAAAATCCCGCCCATATTCCTCCGGATGGAGAATCCTGCCCAAACTCATTCCAGCACCCAGCAGGCACCTGATTCACAACGAATAACAACGCAGATGTGCAGCATTAGAAGACCCGAACACTTTAAATATTATGGCTGGGATTTTCTGACCCTGTCATGGTGGGACGCTCCGTGTGGAGTCCATTGACTTCTGACAGGACCAAACCATCTCAGTGGCAGGCAGGGCCAGAAAACTCCACTCGATGTGTGCAATGTATGTGCAGAGGCAGACAAAAGTAAGACAGACTGGAATTAAATTTTGTATTTGCATATTATGGCTTTCTTTGTAGACCATGGTCTGGATTTTCCATCCCGCCGCGCCAGATTTCTGGTTCAGTACGCCGGCGGGATGCTCCGTTTTGCCAGCTGGTCAATGGGGTTTCCCATTGTGGGGCAGCCCCACGCTATCGGGAAACCCCCGGGCTGCCGGCAAAACGGAGCATCCCGTCAGCGGAGAATCCAGCCCCATGTACGTGGGTAACTTGCAACTGCAAATAATAGCCCATGCAATTTTCTTTCTTTCATAAAAAAGCAGGACATCTGGAGAAAAGTCATTCTGCACAGTAGCTGTGTGTACTGCGGTTTGCCATAATCATCTGGCCTCTGATGTCATTCCTTTTTGATCTACATGGAAGCGATTTTTATGCATTACACGGATCAGGGTTCGACAAAGATTCTCTGGGTTGATGCCTGGGATGTGACTGCTGTCCATACAGAGGAGAATGGGCCTATACTCTCTGGAGTTTAGAATAATGAGAGGTGATCTCCTTGAAGAACATACGATTCTAAGGGGCTTGACAGGGTAGAAGCTAGAAAGCTCCTTTGTCTGCTTCAAGAGTCTTGAACTGGGCATCATCGTCCCAATTTATAGGATAATCATTTAAGTCTAAACTGAGCAAGAGCTTCTTCACTCAGTCCATTGTGAACCATTGAACTTTCTCTATTAAGCTGCCTGTTGCTCCTCAATTGTTGAGATAGATTTGTTTTGAATTCCAGGAAATTCAAAAAAACATGGGGATTGGATAAGAAAAAGGAATTGAGGTTACATATCAGACACGATCTTAATGAATGGCGGAGCAGGCTCAAGGGAGTTTATGTCCTACTCCTGTTTCTTAGGTTCTTATATTCTTAACTGTGTGATAACATTATATTTGGAAATATTAGCTTTCACAACCGATATTTATTTGATGTGATGCTATTTGAGAAATCCCAAGTGAGGAGATAGCAATAGGCAAGTTCTTTTCAGCTTGTTTTCTTGTTTTCTTTCTGAAATAATCCTATCGTTGGATTGAAGCTTATGTTCCAGCTATTGTCCCAAACCATGCAACCACTATACTGATTTGTCAGCACTCAACTTTCTGAGCAGAAAACATGATTTTACTCTTCCAAAGTAATGGGCATCTACTTCTCAGAATGTTACTCAGAGACATTGGCAATAATAAAACAAGTTTATTTTTGCTCTGGCAGATGCTGACCTATTACATTCTATAGGGGCTTCCAGATAGTCTTATGTTGATAAATACTCAGTTCATCATGACTTATTTGGAATTGTTTTCCAATTAACAGTTTAAGCTATAACCACAAAATGTTGTGAGACAGCCACGTACTTAGTCATACATGTTTGTTCATACCTAGCTTCACTTGTGAAAAATGGCCACAAACAAGGTAACTGCCTGCACCAGTATAACTATATCCAATAAATTTCAGCACATTCAGTGCAGGAAAAGAAATAGAGAAAAAAATATGTGAGTGATGGCTATGTTACTCCAACCACGTTTGCAATTAAAATTACTTTTCATGGTTTGGATCAGACTCTTAAGGTAATCAGATCAATGAAGTGGTCCCATCAATCACATTTACTGATCTTATGTGGTCAATTGTAGGACGTGAAAATCACTGTTTTGCTGAATGACCAACACGGCCGCACTTAAAACAAACTCTTTCAAAGGCTGGACGTTGCCGAGGGTCATGTCGATGACCATATTTCTTGGACAAGGTGGCAGCTCCTGTCGGCCACTTAAAATGGCCATCCACTCTGAGACCACATTTCTTCATGACGTGCGTCACAACAATCTTACTCACATCTCATTCGCTTGCCATGGGCGGGAGTCTTCGAAAACCGGCGGGGCGGGCAACTCCGGCGCAAAGGAGTGGCGTGAACCACTCCAGCGTCGGGCCGCCCCGAAGGTGTGCAATCATCCGCACCTTCAGGGGCTAGGCTGACGCCGGAGTGATTTGCTCCACGCCGGCCGGTGTGGAAGGGGCTTAGAACATAGAACATTACAGCGCAGTACAGGCCCTTCGGCCCTCGATGATGCGCCGACCTGTGAAACCCCTCTAAAGCCCATCTACACTATTGCCTTATCGTCCATATGCCTATCCAATGACCATTTGAATGCGTTTAGTGTTGGCGAGTCCACAACTGTTGCAGGCAGGGCATTCCACGCCCTTACTACTCTCTGAGTAAAGAACCTACCTCTGACATCTGTCCTATATCTATCTCCCCTCAATTTAAAGCTGTGTCCCCTTGTGCTGGACATCACAATCCGAGGAAAAAGGCACTCAATGTCCACCCTATCTAATCTTCTGATCATCTTGTATGCCTCAATTAAGTCACCTCTTAACCTTCTTCGCTCTAACGAAAACAGCCTCAAGTCCCTCAGCCTTTCCTCGTAAGATCTTCCCTCCATACCAGGCAACAACCTTGTAAATCTCCACTGTACTCTTTCCAATGCTTCCACATCCTTTCTATAATGCGGCGACCAGAACTGCACGCAGTACTCCAAATGCGGCCGCACCAGATTTTTGTACAACTGCAACATGACCTCATGGCTCCGAAACTCAATCCCTCTACCAATAAATGCTAACACACCGTACGCCTTCTTAATAACCCTCTCAACCTGGGTGGCAACTTTCAGGGATCTATGGACCTGGACACCGAGATCTCTCTGCTCATCCAAACTACCAAGAATCTTACCATTAGCCCAGTACACTGTCTTCGTGTTATTCCTTCCAAAATGAATCAGCTCACACTTATCTGCATTAAACTCCATTTGCCACCTGTCAGACCAGATCTGCAGTTTATCTATGTCCCTCTGTAACTTGTAACATCCTTCTGCACTGTCCACAACTCCACCGACTTTAGTGTCATCTGCAAATTTACTCACCCATCCTTCTACGCCCTCCTCTAGGTCATTTATAAAAATGACAAACAGCAGCGGCCCCAAACCAATCCTTGTGGTACACCACTAGTAACTGAACACCACTCTGAACATTTCCCATAAACCACCACCCTTAGTCTTCTTCCAGCTAGCCAATTTCTGATCCAAACTGCTAAATCACCCTGAATCCCATGCCTCCGTATTTTCTGCAATAGCCTACCGTGGGGAACCTTATCAAACGCTTTACTGAAATCCATATACATCACATCAACTGCTTTACCCTCATCCACCTGTTTGGTCACCTTCTCAAAGAACTCAATAAGGTTTGTGAGGCATGACCTACCCTTCACAAAACCATGTTGACTATCTCTAATCAAATTATTCCTTTCCAGATGATTATACATCCTTTCTCTTATAAACATTTCCAAGACTTTGCCCACAACAGAAGTAAGGCTCACTGGTCTATAGTTACAGGGGTTATCGCTACTCTCCTTCTGGTGGCTTGGCGCCACGCCAACCAGCACCAAAGGGCCTCCGCTGGCCGGCGCGAGTTGGCGCATGAGCGGGAGCATCATCCCAGCGCATGCGCAGGGGTGTTCATCTCCATGTCGACCATCGTGGACTGTTACAGCGGCCGACGCGGAGCAGTAGAGTGCCCCCATGGCACAGGCCCACCCGCGGATCAGTGGGCTCCAAATGCAGGCCAGGCCACCACCATGGGGGCATCCCCCGGGGCCAGATCACCCCGCATCCCCTCAAGGCCGCCCGCGGAGCCAGGTACTGCCGGTAAGTATCTGTCGTAACATACGGCGGAGGGGCCGGTCGAAAACGGGCGGCCTCTCGGCCCCCGACCAGCACGCCGCGATTCCCGCCCCCGCCAAATCCCTGGCGCCGGAGAATTCGACAGCCAGCGGGGGTGGGATTCACGCCGCCCCCGGCGATTCTCCGACCCGGCGGGGGGTCGGAGAATCCCGCCCCACATCTTAACATGGCTTTCTGTCTGGGTACCCAAAGTAAATGTCTCACGTTCACATGGCTTCGTTATTTTTTAGAGAGCAATACTGATTAAAGTACTTCAACGCCTCATTGTAGCTCCTGCTCTCCTCTTCGCTGCCACAGGCAAAGGTATTATATAGTTCTGTTGCTTGAGGACCTGTTTCCGTGAGCAGCAATGCCTCTCATCAGGCTGCACCTGTAGGTCTAGTGCTCCAATGTAGAATCCGAATTGCTGCTTAAAAGCACATCAATTTGTTTCTATGTTACCCGTGAATTGAAGCTGGTGGGGTCCCTTTAAACTGTCCATCTCTAACTTCATCCTTCTATCGTGCCGAGTCGTCAATGGTCACAGTTCACCAGGTCAGTTCTTCCACTTAATTTTAACTTTGTCACTGCCATCGTTACCTTCAAGTCTTCAGCACTCTGGTACTATGTTGTGTTTGGTGTTTGTTGTCTCGCAAAGGAATCTGCTGAACTGCTGGTGACTTGTCCATACCAGGAATTTTATTAATGTAAACGTGGTAAGGTAACAATCAGGTACAGAACAAGTTATCATTGAGTTTCTTTAGACTCCCCTGGAACTACTATGCATGGCAGATCACCAGATCTGCCCTGATTTATATTGGATGCCACCTGCTGGTGGGAGGTCATACTCCTGCATACATGGCCACCTGCTGGTGGGAGGTTACACTGCTGCATACATGGAATATTATCTACAAATATATCATCACAAAATATTTCCAGACATGGAAAGGAAAAGAGCAAAAGTGAACCTTTCGGAGTGAAGTATCATTTTGGACTCGTTCTGGGAGAATTCAGTGTCTATTTAAATTGTAATATAATGTATAATTGATAGTGTTTATCTTAAGTTATGTTAAAAGGCATGTAGAATATATATGAGTTTCAGATACAAAACAATGTTTAGTCAAAAGTGCTTTTAGTCTGTTTTTTACAGTAAATATCTTAAAATGTGAAATTTTATGTCATCTATTCAGCTTTAACTGGAAGTTTGAATTTGTTTTTGAAAGGTTATCGGTGTCTAAGGGATTGTAACAATTTCTATTTCCTCGATGGTTATTACAGCCATAAGCAATTTAAAATATTCTCTGCAGTTAGCGATAGAGACCTAGTTTTAATGAATTAGTTGTTCAGCAGGAATTGCACAGCTGGACTTTATAGCAACTGAACAGTTCAAGAAGTTGTTTTTTATAAAATTATGTTACTGTAATTTGACCTCAAGTCCGAAAAAGGGTGAGCTGAACAAGCCACCTGGTTTCACTTAGATAAAAAATCAGATTCAATCAAATACCAACTTTAAAGCATTAATGTTATAGCATAGCTTTCCTACAGATAAGGCAATTCTATAAAGGCTGGAAAGGCCAGCACTTATTGACATCTGAAATACATTTTTAAAAACGCCTGACAATAAAAATGGTTATTTGTTCACTTGTGATAAAAGAATCTTCAGAGAATACTTCTCTTGTCCTCAGGGTTTGGTGCGCAGCATAACCAAGGAGGGAAAATGTGAAAGAATTCTGGTGGGAACAAGTATGAGATGACAGTGGGTTTAAAAGAATTCTTCAACGAGAACATATTTTAAAATTTTAATTAACGGACGAGTTGTGGCTTGCAAGAGAAGGGTGTTGTCTGAGAAGGCAAATGAAAAACTATGTAAGTTGATACAGTTTTGAATCTTCAGTCTCGAAGGCTCAGGCTTGATTTCTGTCCAACAAGTTAGTTGTGCATAAACATACCGGGCGCGATTCAGCGGATTTAAAACTGGGACCGCTGTCGGGTGCGTTTAGTGGGGTATTTCTCAGCGACTGTAGGGCCAAAAAACACACGAGGTGCCATCTTGATCTCCACCCCCCCCCCTCCCCCCACCCCTTCTAATTGGTAAGGCCCCTCACCCGGGCCAAACGCATGGCAGTCCCAACCTGTCTCCTCAGCACCTTGACAGTGCCCGGGCACAATGGCAGTGCCACATGGCCTCCCAGGCTGGGGTGAAGGGTTGCCAAGATGCTACATTTTAAAATAAATATTGAAATAGGATATTTTGAGATAGATTGATTTGGGATTAATTGTTGATGTGATTATTACCCGACAAATGACAGATTGCCGGGCAATGCAACCACGGAATCAGCATTTCCACAATAAAAGGAAATGCCGCTCCAGGCATTTAGCCTGGAATTAATGGCCCAAATCGGCTGATTAGCATTGGAACTGATACTTCTGACAATGATCAAACAGAAAGCGCCTCACTTTCCTGGATAGATATACAAAAGCCACATGTCTGATCCACAATTCAGAAGAACTCCAACAGGTCTGGAATCCAGGCAGAGGGCAACATAGACAAATCAGCGCAGAAGGCATCAGACTCCCCAGCCTCACACACACACACACATTTACACACACTTGTTTGCATAGTGCTGATGCTATAAGGTAACATTAAATGTCCAGTCTGAATGTTAGTGAGTGTTAGTGAATGGGCGAGTGGAGGAAAGTTAGTGAATGCATGAATGGATGGGGAGGGAGGGTAGGTGGATGAATTAAGTGGGTAAGGGAGGTGAAGTAAATGAATAGGGTGGGTGACAGGTGGTTGAGGTGGTAGGGGTGCATAGTGTGGGCAGGATGGTAGTTGGGTGAATGGGTTGGTGGGTCAGGGAGTGGTCAGATAAAGTGGTAGTTGGGTCAGAGACCTTCGAGGGAGTGGAAAGAGGAGTCAGGGTGAATGATTGTGGCAAACGGGTCAGTTATACAGTTATTCAGGAGTTAGGCTAGGATTTATTTTATGTCTAACGTTTCCTATTTAGGCAAGTACTTCCCAAAGCATCTGGGCTGGATTCTCCGATCCCCGACGCCAAAAGCACGTTCGACGAGAGGGCGGAGAATCCCTGATGATGGCAAATTCGGAGGCGGCGCAGCTTTCGCGATGTTCCGTCCCTGGATCCACGTCCTCAGGCCACTGCCTGAGGCCAGCCCCAAGGTGCTCTGCCCCCGACCTTCCGAGTTCCTGATGGCGTGGGACTCTCATGGTCTCATCTTTTGTGAACTTAGTGTGGCGGCTGTGGACTCAGTCCGGTGCTGCCACAGTCGGGTGAGGGCTGATCCGCGGGCAGGGGGGGGCTTCATTTGGGGCTGGGGCACTGTGGGGAGGCTGCCTGGGGTGACTGAGCAGCTGAAGGGGGGGTTCTACTTTTCGCGGTCCGGGTCCGCGGGCTGAGTCTGCTATGAAGCACAGCATGGCCGCTGCCGACCGCCGCCGTGCATATGTGCGGCCATGGATCCAGCAGAGCTTCATGCTGTATTGGCAGCTAGAGCTGGGAACTCTACACTGCTTGGCTGTAAGCCTCCCCCCCCCCCCCCCCCCCCAATCGTGCAGCATGGAATCGTTGGTCATTTTGGGTCAGTTTGCCCGGCGTAAAACACCACCCTTTTCACGCCGGCGTGGGGACTTAGAGTCCCAAACAGAGAATCCAGACCCCGAATCTAACTTGGAGTTGGAGACTTTCATGAGGTGTTCCTAATGGCTCACTTAAATATGTAAATCTGGATCCAGATTTCAACGTCTCTCTTGAGATCTCATTAGCTCTCGCGAGGTGTAGCGACATCGCAAATCTCACGGGAGTATTTTGTGGCTTTGTCACATCATCAAGTTTTGCATGACCTGGCCATTCGATTGCACCCTTGATATTTTGCTGGAGAATCATGCCCTCTATGTCTAGAGAATGCTTTCGAAGCATCTCCCTTACATTCCTTGTCTTTTGATAAATGATACTTCCCTTGACTCCTTTGTCTCATTTTTGTCTTCTCTTGCATCTATTTTATCTTTCTCTAATTTATCCATTGTTCTTCTGAGCTTTTCATCTCTGAATCCTCTGACACTGCAAATGCATATCCCACATGAGGTTCCTCCATTCTGACATCACATCGGGGAGTTAAACTCAAAGGACCACATACGAACAGTCTGTTGTGCATTGCATTCAATCATTAGCACCCAGCCGTGACTCAGTTTGTACCATTCTGGTACCATTGCCACTTCTGAGTCGAAAAGATTAAAAGCTTAAGCCCAACGTCAGGATTTGAGCACAAACATTAAAGCTGATACTCTCATACTGAGGAAGAGCTGTCTTTTCGATGAGGTGTTAAGCTAAGGCCCCATTCGCCATCTCAGGAGCATGTCAAAGATCCCAGGGGCCTATTTCAAAGACAGACAAATAAAGTGTCCTGGTCAATATTTATCTCTTTAATCATAAAATCATAGAATTTACAGTGCAGAAGGAGGCCATTCGGCCCATTGAGCCTGCACCAGCCCTTGGATAGAACACCCCACCTAAGCCCACACCTCCACCCTATCCCCACACTATGCCCGTAATCCCACCTAACTTTTTGTGAACACTAGGGGCAATTTAGCACAACCAATCCACCTAACACTGCACATCTTTGGACTGTGGGAGGAAACCTGAGCACCAGCGCCGGCCCTAGGGTTGCTGGCGCCGCGGGCAAGCTGAACTTCAGCGCCCTTGGGGGGGGGAGGGGGGGCGGTGCCGAGGCAGGGGGGCCGGGGCCGAGGCGGGGGGGAGGGGGGCCGAGGCGGGGGGGGGGGAGGGGGGCCGGGGCCGAGGTGGGGGGCGGGGCCGAGGCGGGGGGCGGGGCGGACGGAGGGGAGGACGGAGGGGGGGGGGGGCGGCCGGAGGGGGTGCGGAGGGGGCCGCCCTGGGGGAGGGCGACCACCGCGCATGCGCTGGTTGGCACCGACCCAACTGCGCATGCGCGGGACCCGAGCCTGGCGCCCCCTAGCACATGGCGCCCCGGGCGACTGCCCGAGTTGCCGGTAACTTGGGCCGGCCCTGCTGAGCACCCAGAGGAAACCCACGCAGACGGGGGGGGGGGAGAACGTGCAGACTCCGCACAGACAGTGACCCAAGCCGGGAATCGAACCTGGGACCCTGGGGCTGTGAAGCCATAGTGCTAACCACTATGCTACCGTGCTGCCCATAATCTAATTCACAATGATAGAATATCTGGTCGTTACTGTTTTTAGGAATTTGCGATGTACAAAATGGCTTTGAATTCCCTGTGTTACAACAGTAACTACACTTCACAGGCGCATACGTGTAAAGCACTTTGGGACATCCTGTGAGCAGCTCTATATAAACGTAAGTTTTGTAGATTGGAAAAGTTCCCTATTGTGTAATATTCTGAGAGATTTAATGTTTAATGTTTGAATATTTGCAAGCACTGTTGGATTTTTTTCTACACTCAAGATGCCATATAAATGTAAATTGATGCTGTTGTAAAATGTTCTAATTTCTTGTACTGACTCACTAAGAGATTTTTCTTTCTTGCAGTTATTCACTGCAATGCTCTTATGGGTTTTTTTAGATCCATTATTCACTGTGTCATTTTTCAGAGAGATTGGCTTCCAGTTTCTTACTTTCAAACATCGCCCTTATTGCTCTAATTTCTCAAGCAATGTGATAGATTCTTTTTGTTATATCTCCTGGAGGTAACAGTAGATTCCTTTGTGAATATAATTTAACACTTCTAGTCGCAGATAATAACCTTAGCTGCTGGTGCCTTCTTATGCCTTCCGAGTTTATTTAGCAGTCATAAAGCCTCAGTAATATGTTCAGAGAAATTAAATATCTGTCCATTGTGTTAAGATACACAAAGTAATGAAATCCAGTAGCCCTTAATTCTGTCTTAAAATTGCCATTATAAATGTGCAGAATAATCACCTTGTGATGACACAGAAATAGACTCCCAAATAGTTCCACTTACTGCTGATAAAGCTTGAAAATAGAAGATGCAGCCTGAATTTAATCCACTGTAAAAGGCTGGAAACTGAGGTATGAACTCACTTCTTAAGCCCCGCGTGCAGCTGTATTTGTATCTCAGTGGGGCAAGGGGGGAAATACAAAAATGTAGTCTGATTTCCTTTTGCTGCTTTATCAAATTCCCTTCTTCCTTTTAATAATTGAGTCATTGCTGTTACCAATGCAGCCAATTGCTTTCACCTAAGTAGGTCTATCCCTTTCTGGGGATAGGGGTTTGAGTTTGCTTTGCCCATGCTGCATTTTTGTTTCTAATTTTGGCCTTTCAGGAAAAGGACTAAATAGTTTGAGGATTACAAAAACCAGAATGCACCCATGTGATAGTGTGCGTTTGGATAGACTTGGCAATGGGTACGCAGGTAGGTGGGTGTGGGGGCTATAACATTCCTTTGATGGCCTTCCCACTAGGCCCCCTGCCACCCCAAACTTGCCGCAATTTTATGGTGGAGGGGTGAGGCCTATTCTAGACCGCCTCCGCTTGCCCCAATTGAGGCCCCTGAGTGGACAGATAATGCGCACTTAAGGGCCGTTTCCCACCTGGCTTCAATTTTTAGGCATTCTGGGGCAGAACCCAGGGCAAAAAAGTGACCCTGCTCAGGCTTCAGGCTGGAAACAGCGTGGGCGCCACCATCAACAGCTGCCTTTCAACATCGGGTGTCTCTCCTTGCCCCTTGTAGGTGCTCCTTTCCTCCATAGCCCCTCCGCCAAGATACCCACTTACACCCTCTCCTTCTGCACCAACCTTCACCACTCGACCTGACCTCCTGTCCCTGCCCTGAGAACCCCACATGTCCTAGAATGTCTGCACTGTTTGCATGCCCAGTCCTGTTCACTGCTCCTTGGAGGTGCTGAGCAGTGAGTATCCTGCGGGATACATTTCTCATTGACACTTCGGCTGGTGGGGAAGGAAACTCCACCATCCAAAAAATCCTGGCCTTCGACTTGCATACAAAATTATGGAGAAGGAGGTGGTCTATGTAAGTGGAATACACCAAGCCTTTGACACAGTCCCACGCAAAAGCTTAATCGGCGAAATGAGGGATCATGGGTTTGGAGGTTATATTTTAACATGGATAGAGAATTGGTTAATGGATGGGAATCTAAGAGGAGGCATAAAAGGTTCATTTTCAAGTTGGCAGGCTGTGACAAGTGGAGTAACTGCAAGGGCCTGAACTGTTTACAATCCATATTAATGACTTAGAGAGAGACAGTGAGTAATGACCAGGTTTGTTCATGGTACAGCGCCAGGTGGAAATGGTTATGGAGAGGCTGCAAAGTGATGTAGTTGGCTAAGTGAGTGGATCACAAAATGGCCAATAAAATATAACGTGGGAAAATGTGATGTTGTTCACTTTGATCGTAAAAATAGAAAGGGAGGGTATATTTCAAAGCCATGAAACTTGCAAATGTTGATGTCCAGGGAGACTTGGGTGTTTTTCTACAGGGAACGCAAAAAGATAGCATGCAGATGCAGTAAGTGATTGGAAAGGCGAACGGTATGTTGGACTTTATTGCTGGTGGGGTGGAGGGAATGGCGGGAGGATGTTAGGCATTGGATCCAATGGGCATTGTGAGCTTCGATTAAGCTTTCAGTGGAAACACAGATAGGGTCCAGCAACTTTGAGACAAATTTGATTTTAATACTGTGACTTTTCAGCTATGAACTGATCCTGGCTAAAACCTTCATTGACTCAATGTATTTGTACATAGCAGCTCTGAAATATGCCTTTAAAAATTGCAGGTCCAACCCAGCATCTGTCAATAATCCAACCAAACTTTGTGGCAGCAGTGAAGAAGCTGTGGATGAGGGGAGGGGGAAAGAGTTGGAAAGGGGTTCCCTTCATTTATTTATAGTTGTGAAGAAAGAAAGAACTCTTCAATAAGCATTTCTCCAGAAACTTCCATAACTTCAGTACATCCCAGAGCACCTCACCACATTTGAAGTGTGGTCACTCATATCATGTGGAAAATGTGGCAGCCAGCCATTTTGTTCATCGCAAGCTGCCATAAACAGCAATGCTGAATGCTTTACATCCATCTGAGCGGATAGGCATTGTCAGATTAATATCTCACCTGACCACTGGCACCACAGACAGTGCAGCAATCTCTCAGGACTGCACTCGGACTGTAAGACCACTTGCTCAACTCTCTGGAGTGGGACTTGAACCCACGTCCTACTGAACCCCAGAGAGCACAATGCTGCAATATGCAGCTAAGCAAGCCATCAAGGGTGCATCTGGTCTACCAGCTATCGCAGCAGCTCTGGACTGCCGGCTGAGGTGGCACAACAAGAGATAATGGCATGGTGAAGGTGCAAAGTGAGGGAGGGAATGCTGAGGGCTGCAAGCAAAGTGTGAGTGTTCCATTTTGCAGGGGAATACTTTGTAAAAAAACTCGGCTGGATTCTCCGTTCCTGAGACTAAGGGCTGAATTCTTCGCCGTCGGATAGCTCTGTTCTGCAGGCATCCCGGGGGTTTCCTGACGGCGTGGGCCTGCCCCACAACCCCATTGACCAGCCGGCAAACGGAGAATCCCGACGGCGTGCTGCACCAGAAATCTGGTGTGTCGGGACGGAGAAACCCGCCCTAAGTGTTGACGCCGGGGCAGGATTCATGGACTTCCACGACAGCAAAACTGGCGCCACACCTGGACTGATGCAATAAAGGGGCTAGCACCGGCACCGTTTACATCAAGGGTGTAAAGATGTGGGATTCACCGGGTTCGCGATTGACACTCAGGAGGTGACAAGCTGCAGCCGCATATACACACTGCACTCCCCACACACAGCATCCCAGCCAACAAGATGGCAGCAAGACGCCGGGCCCCACACTTCACGGTGCCGAGCTTCATACCCTCCTGGATGCCGTGGAGGAGTGGCAGGTCGTTTGTATCCCGGCCCAGGACTGTGGCTGCCAGTCATCACCATTTGTCGTGCCTGGGCACAAGGGCAGCGCGGTAGCATGGTGGTTAGCATAAATGCTTCACAGCTCCAGGGTCCCAGGTTCGATTCCCGGCTGGGTCACTGTCTGTGCGGAGTCTGCACGTCCTCCCCGTGTGTGCGTGGGTTTCCTCCGGGTGCTCCGGTTTCCTCCCACAGTCTAAAGATGTGCGGGTTAGGTGGATTGGCCATGCTAAATTGCCCGTAGTGTCCTAAAAAGTAAGGTTAAGGGGGGGGGGGTTGTTGGGTTACGGGTATAGGATGGATACGTGGGTTTGAGTAGGGTGATCATTGCTCGGCACAACATCGAGGGCCGAAGGGCCTGTTCTGTGCTGTACTGTTCTATGTTCTATGTTCTAAGTGGCAGAAGGGGTGAATGCCACGAGCAACACCATTCCGTGCAGCCGAAAAAACCTGCACAACCACTTGAAGATGATGGGCAGAGTGAGTAGGCAGCACTGTGCCCCTGGCACCAACCCCCCCATCCCACAAATCCATAACCCTCCCTTGCCTACGCGGAGAGTGGTTGAACCTCATCACTGCACCACAATCCAGCACCCACACCGACCGCCATGGTGGGGGGCCCTGACCACCGACGCCACCAGCTACCCACCCCCTGGCTACATTCATTGGACTGTCTAACGCTGTCTTTTTCTGTTCATCCCCAATCCCTCACAGGAGAAGGCCACCCATAACCATCGGGAGTGGGAGAAAACTGGAGGGTGACCACTGGATCTGCGGCCCCTCATCCGTGGCAGAGCAGTGGGCCCTAGATGTGGTTGGCAGGCCCGAGGAAAGGGAAGTGGCCGGGGTGAAGATCGACCGCGGGCGAGGAAGTGAGAACCGTCTCAGTTGCGGTTCCCCGTGCCACATGTGTCAACACCCACTAGCCCCACCACCCTCACACCACCTCACACCACCAACACCACCCTCACCCCCACACTAGCCTTACCTCCACCCCCACCCTCTGGCCCAGTCCTAGAGGAAGATGGCACCGTCAGTGGATGCTGTTGTCCATACCCAGTAGGTGGTGGCACAGTCACAACGTGATGTGATACAGTCCCAGATGGAGGTGGTCCACTCCCTGTGCTTCATGGCCACGAGCATGCAGACCCTGGTCGAGGCTAGAGCGCGCTCCTGAACTGGCAACGTCAGGTCATGGGGGAGCCTCAAGGGATGGCTCCGCTTGTACCCCGTTCTATGGAGTATCCTGGGGTCACCGGGCACCCCGTGGGAGGAGGAAATACTGGGACCCATCCTGATGCCAGAACATCACAGCACCTCGTACTTCATCCTCCTGTCCATCAAATTGTCTTCTTCCTTTTAATGATTGAGTCATTGCTGCTACCAATGCCCCAATTGGTGGGTAGTGGGCAGAACAGGGCAGCACCACGCCACCCTGGGACATCCGAGCAGCAGCCGGGCCCATCGAGGCCCAGTCGCCCCAGAGCATTCTATGCTTGGTTCGAGCAGGAAACCAACGATCCGCTGTCGAATGCCTCAGCAGCCCATAACACACCCATACCCACCATCACAGCTTCCGAAGTCAGATCGGCTTTCCTGAAAGTGAACCCTCGGAAGGCGACGGGTCCAGACAGGATCCCTGGTCGTGAACTCAAAGTCTGCGCGGACCAGCTGGCAGATGTGTTCACAGACATCTTTAACCTGACCCTGCTCCGCTCCGAGGTCCCCACCTGCTTCAAGAAGACCACCATCATACCGGTGCCAAAGAAGAACCAGGCAACATGCCTCAATGACTTCCATCCGATGGCCCTGACTTCAGTTGTAATGATGCGCTTCGAGAGGTTGGTCATGAAGCGCATCACCTCCATACTCCCAGAACGCCTTGATCCACTGCAATTCGCGTTTCTCCACAACCGGTCCACAGCAGATGCCATCTCCCTGACTCTACACTCATCCCTAAATCATCTTGACAACAAGGACTCCTACATCAGACTTCTATTTATTGATGACAGCTCTGCCTTCAACATCATAATCCCAGCCAAGCTCATATCAAAACTCCAAAACCTAGGACTTGGCTCCTCACTCTGCAACTGGATCCTCAACTTTCTAACCCACAGACCACAATCAGTAAGAATAAACACACCTCCTCTACAATAGTACTCAATACCGGGCACCGCAAGGATGCGTACGTAGCCCCCTACTCTACTCCCTGTAGACACATGACTGCATGTCAAAATTTGGTTCCAACTCCATCTACAAGTTTGCTGATGATACGACCATAGTGGGCCCGATATTGAATAACGAGTCAGAATACAGGAGGGAGATTGAGAACCTAATGGAGTGGTGCAGCAACACCAATCTACCCCTCAATGCCAGCAAAACTAAAGAGCTGTTCATTGACTTCGAAAGCAAAGTACTGTCACATCCCTGTCAGCATCAACGGGGCTGAGGTGGAGATGGTTAGTAGTTTCAAATTCCTCGGGGTATACATCTCCAAAAATCTGTGCTGGTCCACCCACCTCGACGCTACCACCAAGAAAGCACAACAGCACCTATACTTCCTCAGGAAACTAAGGAAATTCAGCATGTCCACATTAACTCTTACCAACTTTTACAGATGCACTATAGACTATATACTGGCTGCATCACAGCCTGGTATTGCAACTGCTCGGCCCAAGATCGTAAGAAACTTCACAGAGTCGTGAACACAGCCCAGTCCATCACACAGACCTGCCTCCCATCCATGGACTCCATCTACACCTCCTTCCATCGAGCAGGAGATACAAAAGTCTGAGGACACGCACGAACAGACTCAAAAACAGCTTCTTCCCCGCTGTTACCAGACTCCTAAACGACCCTCTTATGGACTAACCTCATTAACAGTACACCCCTGTATGCTTCACCGATGCCGGTGTTATGTAGTTACATTGTGTACCTTGTGTGGCCTATTATGTATTTTCTTTTATTTCCTTTTCATTTCATGTACTTAAAGATCTGTTGAGCTGCTCGCAGAAAAATACTTTTCACTGCACGTTGGTACACGTGACAATAAACAAAATCCAAATGCAAATCCAAGAGGGAGCCAGGTCACAGGGTGGGAATCACAGCAGACTGCCTCCACTCCCAATGTACTGTCTGGGGATCCACCTAGACATAGTGTTAGGGCCTGTAAGGCTAGAAAGCTAGAAAGTAGTTAAGTTGGCACCGGTGCAGGGCATAATATAGCGAAATGAACTATGGCACATATATGTAGATATTTGTTCACATTAACCACCTGGTCACACAGTTACGACCTGCTCGGTGCTCTGTCAGATCGCTGTGAGGGGTGGGCTGGCTTGGGCTGGCAAAAGAGGGGTCACTGGGGGAATGGGCTGATGGCGTGGGCAGGCTGGGTTCCCCACCGTCACCCCCGAATATTCCCACCCGAAGGATTTGATGGCACCATGGCCAGCCTACATACAGGGATCACCCTGGTGGTAGGTGCTACCGTGGGCAACGATGTGGAGCACCAGAGCTCATCACAGAGCGGGTTGTCATTATCCTCCATCCAATGGAGCAGACCCGCTGTCACTGCCAACCCAGGGCCTGCGCCCCATATTGAGGCGGGTATGTATCACAGGGGGGGTTTTCAGGCAGGGTGGGGGGTAGGGATGGCTGGAAGCGAGGAAGTGGGGGTGGAATGTGGTGTCCATGCCCCTGGCCAGCCCCCTCCCACCCAAGTCGGTGAACCTGGAGGCAATCAGAGTGCCCCGTGTTCATTGGCCCTTACGCACACGTCGTGCAGCCTCCCATGCCTGCTTGGGGCCAATGTCATGCCCATCCTCCCTCTCCCCCACATCCTCCTTGTTGGAGGAGACCTGGAGTTCATCTTCCCCCTCCAGCATATCGGCCTTCTGCTGTGCGATGTTGTGGACGACGCAGCAGGTCGCCACAATGCGGGTGACCCTCTCCAGTATTATGCAGGATGGCCCCCCCGTGCGGTCCAGGCACCTCAACCACTTCTTCAGGAACGCATTCTGGAATGCATTGATGCCATTGTCGAAGCGACGGAGAATAGCGATTTGGCATAAAATCAGCTCCCGCCATGATTTTGGCATCGGAACCGATTCTCAATCACACCTCTGGCCGTCTTTGTAGCAGGTCTCTGCGTTGGTCTGTGGCTTCCAGAGAGGGATCATCAGCCATGACCACATTGGATAGCCCCTGTCGTTGCCCGAGATCCAACTCCCCAGCCGGAGGGGCGCCTCAAAGAGGCTGGGAGTCATCGAGTGCAGATGTGCATGATGCACAGCTGATGGTCACATATCAAGTGCACATTCGTCGAGTGGAACCCCTTTTGGCTTCTGTAGTGCGGTAGGGTTGCAGGGTGGGATGCGGTGATGGTGGGGGTAGAGGGTGGGGTGCGGGAGGTGTGAGAATTGGGGCTGGGGTGTGGGGGTGATGGGGGTGGAGGGTAGGTGTGGGGGGTGATAAGGTGGGGGCTGGGGTGCTAAGGTGGGGGGGTGGAGGGTGGGTGTGGGGTAATAAGGTGGGGCTGGGTGTGGGAGTGGTGGGAGTGGAGGGTGGGTGTGGGGGCGTGATAAGGTGGGGGCTGGGGTGTGGGGGTGATGGGGGGGGGGGGTATCCAAAAGGCCGGTGTCACTCTGCAGAACACAGGCCAAGGTGGGTGGTGAGTGGCAAGCGCAGCAAAATGGCTGCCTTGCAGGCCGCGGCAATGGTGATCCATTCTTGGACACAGGGGACGTCCCACGGGACTGCAGCAGTCAACATGGCCAATTCGCCTATCACCACCACCCCTGCCTGGCCCTGGTAGTCTACCCCCCCTCTACTCCAACCAGCCCAGCCAGTGTCTGGCCCGGCAGCCCATGGTCGCGCCTCTCCATGTCCTACCTCCTCTCTCACTCATCAGCCACAGTGCCAGTTTCACAATTTGTAAATGCACAAGTGAACCTCGCCATTAGGAATTCGCCCCTGTGAAGGTGGAGAATCGCAGAGGCCCTGGAGAATGTGTCAGGCCCACTAATGATATCCCAAGGATGTTTACTGTACATGCATTCTGGAACACATTGACGCCGTTGTCGAAGCGACGGAGAATTACGATTTGGCGTGAAATCAGTGCCCGCCACGATTTCAGCATCAGAACCAATTCTCCACCCCATCGCGTTTCCCACTGTTTTTAATTATGCAGTGATTTGATCATATTCAACATCGACTGTTGGGTCAATTGGGACACTCCTGATGGCAAAATCTGTCTGCTGGCTCATAATGAAGGCCTTGGTCAGGGCACGTCTGATGCACAGAGATCCCCCACCTCAGCTCAACTCGTAGTAATTGCTATATAATTACAGTGGCATTAGCTAAATGGCCTTGGATTTTCAAGGCCAATATCTTTTGTACATATGTTCCGCATGTATTGTACGGACTGACCTCTCTTATTAAAATTTTGGCACAGATTTGTAGGTCAACCAGCTTAGAAAGCTTGCACAATCAAAATAAAATCTGACAAAACTCAGAAATGAAAGCAGTAAAATTACAAATAAAATTTATGTACTTGTTCTCCAGGGGTCTTTTATTCCATCCTTGGATGAAAAATTTGTAAAAAAAATATAATGGCAGCTGTCCTTTTGCCCACGTGACGAACATAGTATTGCAAGGGTAATGTAAAACATGGTAAATAGGATTCTTAATGGCCTTTATGAGCACTTTAATAGTCAATGGAAGGCTTTGATTCCCCCATGGGCTTGTTAACTTCAATATTACACACGTGTAGGGCAGCATGGTGGCGTAGTGGTTAGCATTGCTGTCTCACGGCGCCAAGGTCCCAGGTTCGATCCTGCCTCAGGGTCACTGTCCGTGTGGAGTTTGCACATTCTCCCTGTGTTTGTGTGGGCTTTGCCCCCACAACCCAAAGATGTGCAGGGTAGGTGGATTGGCTATGCTAAATTGCCCCTAAATGGGAAAAAATTAATTGGGTGCTCTAAATTTAAAAGAAAATTACACGTGTGCGCGATGATGTTGGGGTGCACGCCTGATTTCATCTTGCACAATTTTACACTCAGTCAGGTTGGCAAAGCGCCATAAACGTCTGATTTATATTATGGACAGGAGGAGGTGGTTCAAACAGCCCTGTTTACCTCTTATCACCGATCTGTAAACAGAACGGGCCCGATTCTCCGCTGCCCACGCCGGTTGGGAGAATAGCGGGAGGGCCTCCCGACATTTTTCACGCCCTCCCGTTATTCTCCCCCCCCCCTCGCCCGACCCACGTCACGAATCGGCGCTCGCTGTTTTTTACGGCGAGCGGCGATTCTCCGCGGCCGATGGGCCGAGCGGCCGGGCCTTTACGCCCGTTTTTTCACGGCAGCGAACACGTAAAAACGGGTGCTGGATGCCCGTTTGGGCACGGCGTCGGACCGTGAGAGCGGAGAATCGCGCCCATAGTGTTAAGATTATTTTCTGAGTTGGAGGAACCAAACAACTCGATTGGTCCATTTTACTCAATGGGCCGGATGGTCTCTATGGATTCTATGATTCTATTCTATGGGATGAGAAGATTCTGCTGTGCTGAGAGATTGTGTAAAGAAGGCCTATATTCCCTGGAGTTGGAAGAATGAGTGGTGACCTCATTGAAGCGCTCAAGATTCTGAAGATGCTGGACAGGGTCGACACTGAGAGATTGTTTCTGCTGTTTGGAGAATCTAAGACGTGGCGGCATAGTTTCACAATCGGGGTAATATTTTAGGGATGAGATGTGAAGAAATCTCTTCGCTGAAAGGGTTGTGTATCTTTGGTATTCTCTACCACAAAGGGTTTTGGATACTCGGTTGTGGAAAGATTTAAGTGTAGATTGATTTTGGTCTTTCAGGGAATTAAGGGGAATGGGGAACAGGCAGCATTATACTGAACAGAGCAGCAGGGCCATTGGGCCATACATTCCAATCATGCTCCTATCACCTGTGTTCTTGTCAGCCTGCAATTAAACAGAAAAAAATGTTACTGCGCTATTTTCTTAATAGACAAACATCTCACATGATTTGGTTCGGTGTATAACACATTTTGGAGTGGAAGGAAGGGAAAAAAATAACTGTCTAACTTTAGATTCAGTGGAAGATTCTGGACCAAGATCAATCTGTGGCTGTCACACTGAAAACAGATGAGGTGCTTACAAGTTGCCAAATAGGAAAATATGCTGTGACTGAGAGGATCTGGATCAAGCTTTTATTTGTACTTTGACATCCTTGTTTCTTCTAGCCCCCATTTTCTCTTTCATCCTTGCACATCACCAGCACCTTTATTCAACTCCCTCTCTAACTGGCCCCAGCGTTGACCTCGAAACACATATCAATTAGCTGTACTCTGCAGAATTTAAAAAAAGTTACAACAGTCACTTAAATTAATCTGTACAGTAACACGAGTCACTGGGATCAAGAGGCTTTAATAAGAAAGCACCGTCCCAGGTGCACGTTGTTTAAGGGTCTTGTACATGTTGGGGTTAATGTGGGGCTGAGTAGAGTACCGCCCACACAATAATGTGCGAAAGCACATGACCTCGACCTCAGATCAATGTGGTGTTGACCAGAGACCTGGTATGAACAAAGCTGGAGAAAGCTCCATATCTGTACCTTTACTGTATAGTGTTATGCAGTTCCTAGTTAATAATGATCTGCTGCGGGATCCTCCGCTTTGCTGGCAGCACACCCGACGGCATGGGATGGCCACAGTGGGAAATCCCATTGGCCGGCTGGTGGAACGGAGGATCCCACTGCCGATGGGTGCTGGAAAATGGGGCTGGCGGGGCGGACAATCCCACCCCTGCTGTTTACATACAGAAGACAATATAGACTTCTTTAACAGACACCATCTGTAACCGACACCATCCCAACATGGTGGCAGCTCCAGAATCAAAAACCCTTATCCTTATGGAAATGCTGCAAGATTAAAATAAAAAGACATCTTCAATGGATTCTGAACTGAAAGAAGCTCCTAACTGAAGCTATGCACGCTGTCATAAAACGTCAAAAGCTATTGCAGCAGATGACTCCATACAAATTCCCTTAGAGGCCCAGCAGCACCAAGAGAGCCAGCAAGGGTGAGCTATATTATTTTACTTTCCAGGCTGCAGTCAGCCCTGAGGAGTCTCTTTTACTAATTTAGTCAGAAGCTTCGTTCGAACAAAGCTAATCGCTCATCCCTAATCCCTGACTTTAGGACTGGGCAAACCCTGAAGCAAACTTTCCATAGTCACTGGAAGATGCAGCAAGCTGACGTAACCCCAATCAACAGATGTGTATATTGGTATTTATGGTGATAAATCCTCTTGATGAGTAATTCAGTTCTAACTGTTGGTAAATGTGGCACATCTCCAACTTGGTATATGGCAAATCTCCAACCAATGTGGCATATATTTCCTTTCCTTTGGGGTTGGGGTACCTATCTAGTTTCAGAGCCTTATATACCATCAGCTTGTAATCAGCACTGATACAGATGGTCTTGCCTGGTTTGACTATGGGAACAATGGGTGTTGCCCAAGTCTTCCAGTCATTTTAGTTCTGTCTCTACCTGCCTTTCTCTAAAAAATCTCAGTGTGGTTTCCGGGCCCACATGGATTTTTGATTGCAATCCTTGCTCCGGTTTTCTCCCACAGGTCCTGAAAGACGTGCTTGTTAGACGAATTTGACATTCTGAATTCTCCCTCTGTGTACCCGAGCAGGCACCATAGTGTGGCGACTAGGGGCTTTTCACAGTAAGTTCATTGCAGTGTACTTGTGACACTAATAAAGATTATTATTGTTAATGATCTCTACCAATTCCTCCTGAAATACATTTTGGTATTTTTTTATGACTTTCTGCAGACTCTGCTCTTTCAATTAAAAAAGATCCAGCCTGTTGAACTTGATCTCCCGGAGCCAGTCACACCCCATTAAACCTGATCCTTTGCTGGAAGTCTCTATGAATGGTAGCTGTACAGAATACTGACTACAACTCACTGGAGTCATGATCATCCCTGCTAGCTATATGGCCTCTCCGGTATATGTAGTCAGTCTAGCAGCAGTATTGGATTGGATTAGATTGGATTTGTTATTGTCACATGTACCGAGGTACAGTGAAAAGTATTTTTCTGAGAGAAGCTCAACATATCATTAAGTACATGGGAAGAAAAGGGAACAAAAGAAAATACATAATAGGGCAGCGCAAGGTATACAATGTAACTACATAAGCACTGGCATCGGATGAAGCATACAGGGTGTAGTGTTAATGAAGTCAGTCCATAACTTCAGTAGTAGGGAAGATGCTGGAATCTATCATCAAGGAAGAAATAGCGAGGCATCTGGATAGAAATTGTCCCATTGGGCAGATGCAGCATGGGTTCATAAAGGGCAGGTCGTGCCTAACTAATTTAGTGGAATTTTTTGAGGACATTACCAGTGCAGTAGATAACGGGGAGCCAATGGATGTGGTATATCTGGATTTCCAGAAACCCTTTGACAAGGTGCCACACAAAAGGTTGCTGCATAAGATAAAGATGCATGGCATTAAGAGTAAAGTAGTAGCATAGATAGAGGATTGGTTAATTAATAGAAAGCAAAGAGTGGGGATTAATGGGTGTTTCTCTGTTTGGCAATCAGTAGCTAGTGGTGTCCCTCAGGGATCCGTGTTGGGCCCACAATTGTTCACAATTTACATAGATGATTTGGAGTTGGGGACCAAGGGCAATGTGTCCAAGTTTGCAGATGACACTAAGGTGAGAGGTAAAGCGAAAAGTGCAGAGGATAATGGAAGTCTGCAGAGGGATTTGGATAGGTTAAGTGAATGGGCTAGGGTCTGGCAGATGGAATACAATATTGACAAATGTGAAGTTATTCATTTTGGTAGGAATAACAGCAAATGGGATTATTATTTAAACGATAAAATATTAAAGCATGCCGCTGTGCAGAGAGACTTGGGTGTGCTAGTGCATGAGTCACAGAAAGTTGGTTTGCAGGTGCAACAGGTGATTAAGAAGGCAAATGGAATTTTGTCCTTCATTGCTAGAGGGATGGAGTTTAAGACTAGGGAGGTTATGTTGCAATTGTATAAGGTGTTAGTGAGGCCACACCTGGAGTATTGTGTTCAGTTTTGGTCTCCTTACTTGAGAAAGGACGTACTGGCACTGGAGGGTGTGCAGAGGAGATTCACTAGGTTAATCCCAGAGCTGAAGGGGTTGGATTATGAGGAGAGGTTGAGTAGACTGGGACTGTACTTGTTGTAATTTAGAAGGATGAGGGGGGATCTTATAGAAACATTTAAAATTCTGAAGGGAATAGATAGGATAGATGCGGGCAGGTTGTTTCCACCGGCGGGTGAAAGCAGAACTAGGGGACATAGCCTCAAAATAAGGGGAAGTAGATTTAGGACTGAGTTTAGGAGGAACTTCTTCATCCAAAGAGTTGTGAATCTATGGAATTCCTTGCCCAGTGAAGCAATTGAGGCTCCTTCATTACATGTTTTTAAGGTAAAGATAGATAGTTTTTTGAAGAATAAAGGGATTAAGGGTTATGGTGTTCGGGCTGGAAAGTGGAGCTGAGTCCACAAAAGATCAGCCATGATCTCATTGAATGGCGGAGCAGGCTCGAGGGGCCAGGTGGCCTACTCCTGCTCCTAGTTCTTATGTTATGTTCTTATGTTATAAGAGGGTCATTTAGGAGTCTGGTAACAGTGGGGAAGAAGCTGTTTTTGAGTCTGTTCGTGCGTGTTCTCAGACTTCTGTATCTCCTGCCCGATGGAAGAAGTTGGAAGATTAAGTAAGCCGGGTGGGAGGGGTCTTTGATTATGCTGCCCGCTTTCCCCAGGCAGCGGGAGGTGTAGATGGAGTCAGTGGATGGGAGGCAGGTGTGTGTGATGGATTGGGCGGTATTCACGACTCTCTGATGTTTCTTGCTGTCCTGGGCCGAGCAGTTGCCATACCATGCTGTGATGCAGCCAGATAGAATGTTTTCTATGGTGCATCTGTAAAGGTTGGTAAGGGTTCATGTGGACATGCTAAATTTCCTTAGTTTCCTGAGGCAGTTTAGGCGCTGTGCTTTCTTGGTTGTAGCATCAATGTGGGTGGACCAGGACAGATTTTTGGAGATGTGCACCCCGAGGAATTTGAAACTGCTAACCATCTGCAGGAGTTGAACTCCTTCTTGGAAATACCGGTAGGTCTGTTCGCTCACGACAGTAGCAGACGCTCCCATGTCTACTTCCATTTTTAGTGGCTGGCCTTTCACTAACAACACCATTGTGATGGGTGCTACCTTACCCACTTTCACATTATTAAGTGAAAAAATATTTCATTCACATGCTGGGCAATCCTGCATACTATCATGTACAGTGGCTGGATTATTTACTCTGCTGGTACTGGGCAGGCCCTGCATGTTTTACACTTGTGCCTCGTGTCCCTTTTCTTCCACACACAAAGCATGCTGTTGCTCTATATCTACTCATTACTAGGGAGTTACTTCCCCCACACCAGTAGCTCTCTATTATTTCTAGGCTGCTTTGTAAATCTTCTACATTTTGTGGCTATTCTGACTTCTGCGTTATTTTCTTGACTTAAACCAGCGCCTCATTCCTGGTGCTACTGCTGCCCTAACTGGTGGACCTCGTCGCAATTCCTCGGTGCCCTTCCCGTTGCTCTCTACCACTGATACCAACTCCAATTCAGCTAACAGTTTTCTCTGTATAACTGCATTGTTTGCACCACCTCTCAACATGTCATTCATGGCTGACCTAAAAATGCAATGCTCCACAATTTGTCTTAACCTTGATACAAATGCTGCTTATGATCTCCCCTGTGTCTCTCCCCGTGGAGCTAAATTTATACCTTTGTAACATTACTGAGGGCTGAGGGTGGTCATGCCTCTTTGCTAACTCAACAATCTCTGCAAATGTCTTCATTTCGGGAGGATCTGGTGATGTTAAACTTTGGATTAAAGTATACTTCTGAGGTCCACATGCAGTCAGCAATATAACTTTCTTCCTATCATCCCCCTCTATTTCATTAGCCTGGACAAAAAAAAATAAATAATAATAATAATCACTTATTGTCACAAGTAGGTTTCAATGAAGTTACTGTGAAAAGCCCCGAGTCGCCACATTCCAATGCCTGTTCGGGGAGACCGGTACAGGAATTGAACCTGCACTGCTGGCATTGTTCTGCATTACAAGTCAGCTGTTTAGCCCACTGTTCTAAACCAGCCCCTATTGGAAAATATTCCAAAACCTCCACAAGCTGTACCCAGTCTTCTGTAGCAGCGTCGAAAGCTTCCAATTTTCTGAGGAGAGGAATAACTACTTTTCAATGCTTTTCAGGTTGGACCCAATTGGAATTGTTCTGCAACTCTTGCAACCGAATGTGCCTTCAAAGTTCTTTCTTTGGTGCAGCCTGAGTCACTGTGTTTATCCTCATCGCCAATGTAATGAATGCAATAATTGGTGACCATCAGTTTTCTAACTAACAACGATTGGTTTATTAAGAATTCCAAACTATATACAGAGCGCTATGACTGATGTCTTCATTCTCAGCACCAAGATCACAACTGGTTCCAAAAGCCAGCACCCTGCACTGAGATTCCTGTGCTTATTCCCCATTGGCCGATTAGCTTACATGATCCTTCCAATGCATGCCTCCCCTTTAAAGGGGCTAGCTACTGTACAAATGATCAGCTCTCTCTTGTCAATAATACCAATTATTGTTCCCATTATTTTTTTTGTGAACTGTCCTGCTGTGTACAAGACAAAACATTTCAGAACTTGTATCTTTTCACAGCAATACTTAGGTGAAATAACTTACAGAAACTGGTATGATTATACTAGTTCCTCAAAATTATGCACTCTTATCCATATATAAATATAAAATATTTACTGCGGGATTCTCCATTGGTGGGATCGTCCGCCCCACCAGCAACGCCTGCGGGTTTCCCAACGCCATGGGGTGGCCCACAATGGGAAACCCCATTAACAACAGGAGAAGTGGGGCAGTGTGGTATAAATAGTTTGTACAGGGAATGGAGAATCCTGCTGCCAGTGGGAGTGTGCTGCACCGGAAAATGGGGTTGGAGAATCCCGCCCTTGTAATATTCCTCAGCTGGGCATCACTTTTGTGATCTTCACAGAATAAATTACTTTTTGAAGTCTTGTGGCTGTTCCTAGGTATAGTTTTGTGGTATAACTTCTTCATGATTTCACTCTTCTTCCGAAATAGATACTTATCCAAATAATCAACACACCATTACATTTTTTTCTTGATAGTAATTTCCACAATCAAATTATTTTGTGGGGGGATTTAACAACTCATGACATATTCCTTAATTCCCTAAACTTGCTAACCAGTTTTTGCATTGTGCGTTGTTCATACACCATTACTTTCAGCAGCATTCGGCACATTAACTTTGATTGTAACAACAGGAGAAGTGGGGCAGTGTGGTATAAATAGTTTGCATCGTCCCACTTATTATCTTCTAAAGCTGCCCCGAGGATCACTGCAATCCTTATGGCAATCATGCTCCCCAGGGCTGTGACCCAGGAACATTGAGGGAATGGTGGCATATGGCTGGTTTAGGTTTAGTTGGATGGGAAAAGCTGATGGTAAACCCATGACATTGCTGTTCGTGTCCTTCTCAGTGGTACAGGTTTGCACCTTGGTGAGTTGCTGCCCTGCATCATATGTTGAAGGGGATGGATATTGATTTCAGTGGTGGGGGAGCAATCAGGCAAATTGCTTGATGGCATTGGGTATTCTGGCACACTCCAGATGTGAGCATTATAGATGGCAGCACTGGGAAAGAACATTTACATTGCATTAAGAAGCTAAAGCTTTTACTGCAGAAAAGCATAACTTTTGAGAATATTCAATGAGGTCTTTAATATACGGCTTATGTTCTGTCCAACTGGATAGGTTTAAAGGCCCCACCTATAATTTACATAAACATAGAATTAGGTTATATTTACAGCAAGCCCACAGAAGAGAGAATGCATTTCTGAGAGGGTCCAACATATCTGTTTGTAGAAGATAAATGTGGAACTATTTTTTCTAAATTGGCTTGAAGTTTTAAAAAAATATGTTTTTTGCTTCTCTGGAGATTGCATGCATTGGTGGGGTTTGGGTTTGGGGGTACATGGATTATAGGTGAGAGTGTGCAGAAGTTATTCCAAATCTGTTCAGTGCACTGGTTGCTGTACACCTCTCATTTTTCATATGTTCACGAGTATTATTGTACTCAGGGCAATTGTTCCCGCTAACAGACGAGTTAAAAGGCCAAGGAAATGTATTTATGGATGATGGATGATTTGAAGCTGAGAGCTTAGGGCATTATGACTGTTCATCATGCCTAATATGGACCTTAGCAATGTTTCTGAGGCCATATTTTCTAATTTGCAATGCAATGAATATTTGTGAGAAAATTGAACAATGTCATTGCTAGTGACCCGTGTGTTCTTTTAATGGTTAGGATTATGTGGCACGGTAGAACCATGGTTAGCACTGTTGCTTCAAAGCGGCAGGTATCTGGGCTCGATTCCCAGCTTGGGTCACTGTCTGTGCTGAGTCTGCACGTTCTCCCTGTGTCTCCGTGGGTTTCCTCCAGGTGCTTCAGTTTCCTCCCATAAGTACTGAAAGACATGCTGTTAGGTGAATTGGACATTCTGAATTCTCCCTCAATTTACCGAACAGTGTGGCAACTGGGGATTTTCACAGTAACTTCATTGTAGTGTTAATGTAAGTCTACTTGTGACACCAATAAAGATTGTCATTATGCATAAAAAAACAATGGTTTTCTTTATGTAACAGCTACACTGCACCATTTGCATTGGTATGATGGACAACAGATCTGAGACTACCTCCAAGCAATAATATCACAGCAATTTTGTTTCTTTTATAATGTTTATTGTCATATACAGTAGGTCTCCTACTGTGGTGAAACTGTAGTGTAATGTGAAGCCAATTTCAAAATCAATGAAGAATCGTCAATACTAATGAGTCCCACCAAACATCAACATTTAACTAGAATCCTGCATGTGTCTATGGTCCTGAGTCCCTGATTCGAGACTATTGCAGACGATGGAAATGTTGCTGTCCCACAGTCCACAGCTTGTGCTCATAATGATTAATCTTCTTTAAGCGCCTTGAGTATGTGCCATTGGTGAATAATCCTCCATATCCCCTGCTATATCAAATGTTCCTGGGATATTTGATTTATTTCCTCTTCTGCTGTTGCCAAATTAAATTATTTGCTTCCTTTGGCATGTTCCAGAGCAAGAATGGTGAAGTAACATTTTCATCAAGGACCACCACTTTCATGCCTTTAAAATATCTCAAATTGAACAATGATTTAATGCTTTCAGAGTTGTCACTGTTTGGTACCAATATCATACACAATTATTCCTCATTGTGCGTCTCCAAGGAGAATATATTTGAGTTTCTGTGCTGACAAAGTCATCTTGTTTGCTGCATTCACCTCTACCTTTTGAGGCTATTTTAGAGTAGGATTAGGACTCATTCTGGGGGACTATTGGCTTTGTTTCGCTTTCCTGTGTTTCCATCTGTGTTTAACCAACGTGTGGACAAGGTTCAAACATCCTTTTCTGCAACTTAGGGCCAGCTTTTCATTTTAGAGACGGGGATCAGGAGTCTAGCGATTTCTCAATGATGCAATCCCACATTATGACTGGCATTGCCTGCTGAAGCTATTTCCATGGCGGCTGTCCAGGATTAGCTGTTGTTAGGACTGCTGCTTCCGGCAACAGGCCAGAGATGCAGATGGGCAAATGCCAAGGCAGCTTGGTTCGAGGGACCACCTGCATTTGCTGAAATATTAGCCAGTTCTGATGATATGTTTGTGGCCATCTAACCCCCTCGCTTCCTGTGACCTCCCTCAATCTCTTCACCCCTCTCCTCCTCACCCCCAAACCACACACCACCACATTGTCCCCCCACACCACCTCCCAACCCATTCACCTGGCATTTGCTATAAACTGCATTCCAAGCCCTATAATAACATTTGATCCACTCATGGAAAGACTTGAATATCCACTTAAAATTAACTGATCGGCTCATAAATATGTCAAAATAACCAATTCCACAAACCCCATGATAGCTGATCATGGTCAGGATGGGGTCCAGCCCTTAAACTCTAAGGTGATTTTACTAAAGCTTCGATAAGCTATGAGGATAATAGTTGAGATAACAAATTATTTTGTTGTTGTTGTTTCTCTTCCCACACCTAGTGGTGCTGAAGGAAAAGTTTTGTCTGTTCCCACAGCAAGGTTTGCCTGGAACAGTTCACTAGAGGCCTAACGTTTTGTGCCATTCCACATCAAGCATGGCTGACAAGGAGTCCCTCCCATTCTTACCACCTGTTATTGGCTGTTAGAAGGATTGTTCAGGTGTGTTCTGAACGCATCTTCCTTGGCCATCAAGTCGTGGGGTGGGACTGAAACCCAGAGGCACAAACACTACCCACTGCGCCAGAAGACCTCCAATTATTCTGGCTATGGTTTAATTGGATTGGATTGTTCTAAGAATTGTAGGCTTCCCTAATGTGCCAAGAGACTTCAAAGTATAGAAAGTGTAAACTTTACTGTAAAACAATAACCTAAATTAGAAAGCTAGATAAATTGTATAAGTGATGAAGTAGTTTGTATTCATTTATCTAAAATCCCACTGGAATGATAGCTATATAAATGATCACTGGCTGTTACATAAATGGTTCATAGCTCCCAAGTGCTTCCTTTGTGATACTCATATTTCACCTACCCCAGGACTTATTTCCACAAATATATAAACCATAAATTAGTATGATTAGTTTTCAGACATAGTCACGGATTTTTATCTGTATTAGAAAACTCTTTTTATTGTCTGTAATAGCATTACATTAATCATAACACCGCTTCCTAATGGCTCCTTTTTTTTCCTAATCTTTTAAATTAGCATGTCTAATAACAATGGGGAATCGTGAGAATTGTTTGCTAAGATTATTTCCAACTCCTTGCCAGTTCTGATAATGACATTGGGGGTGACATTTCAATGTGATTTCTCCAAGCGAACGCTGTAACTTCAGCTGGTTAACCATTTACATCCTTCCTTGTGTGTCCTCTTGAGGAAGAGGGAGTTCCTGGGGAGTTCAGCTCCGGAATCCTGACGGCAGTTTACATCCCACCCCATGCGAACGTGAAAATCGCACTGGACGAAATACTCACCACCACAAATAGTCTTGAAACAAAACACCCCGAGGCCTTGTTCATTGTAGTTGGGGATTTCAATCAGGCCAAGCTCAAGAGTGTACTACCAAGTTACCACCAACACGTCACCTGTTCCACCAGAGGCCCAAACATCCTGGACCACTTCTACACAAATATCAAACATGCCTACCGCTCTTTCGCTCGCCAACACTTTGCTAATCTGACCACAAGGCTTTGGTCCTGCTCCCGGCTTATAAGCAAAAACGGAAGCGGGAGAATCCATCAAAGAAAGTTGTGCATTGTTGGTCTGAGGAATGGGATGATCTCCGACGGGATTGCTTAGAGTCAGTGGAATGGTCAGTATTTAAAAACTCTGCGACCAGCCTGAACGAGTACACCACGACAGTAACTGACTTCATTAGTAAGTGTGTAGAAGACTGTGTGCCAAAGAAGCAAATCTGTGTGTTTTCCAACCAGAAACCCTGGATGAACAAGGATGTCCACTGCTTGCTGACGTCTAGGTCTGAGGTGTTCAAGTCAGGCGACCCTGACCAATACAAGAAAGTCAGATATGATCTAAAGAAATCCATCAAAGATGCCAAAAGACAGTACCGGACCAAGCTCGAGTCCCAGGCTAGCCACACGGATCCCCGCCGTCTATGGCAAGGTCTGCAAGACATAACGAGCTACAAGATGAAGGCATGTAAAATAGTTGGCTCCAACGCACCCCTCCCTGATGAACTGAATTCATTCTATGCCTGCTTTGAGCAAGAAGTCAGTGAGAGCGAGCCCTCCACCCCAGAAACCGCGGATGAACTTGTATCTGAGATCACCACTGCAGATGTCAGAGCAGCCTTCTCAAAGGTCAACCCACGGAAAGCCACTGGGCCAGATGGGGTACCCGGACAAGCACTCAGGTCTTGCACGGATCAGCTGGCGGGGGTATTCGCAGGCATCTTCAACCCCTCTTTACAACGATCTGAGGTCCCTATCTGCTTCAAAAAGACGACCATCATCCCTATGCCAAATAAAAGTCAAGCAGCGTGCCTTAATGACTATTATCCAGTGGCTCTGACATCCATAATCATGAAGTGCTTCGAAAGGTTAGTCATGGCACAAATCAAATCCAGCCTCCCGGATTGCCTTGATCCACTAGTTTGCCTACCGCTGCAACAGGTCCACAGCAGACGCCATCTCCATAGCCCTGCACTCAACGCTGGAACACCTAGATAACAAAGACATCCATGCCAGACTCCTATTTATCGAATACTGCTCAACCTTCAACACCATCATTCCGAGGAAACTCATCTCCAAACTCTGTGGCCTTGGCCTCGGCTCCTCCCTCTTCAACTGGATCCTGGACTTTCTAACCCACAGGCCATAATCAGTAAAGATAGGCAACAATACCTCCTCCATGATCATCCGCATCAGCGGTGCCCCACAAGGCTTTATCCTCAGCCCCCTACTATACTCCTTATACACCTATGACTGTGTGACCAAATTCCCCTCCAACTCGATTTTCAAATTTGCTGATGACACCACTGTAGTGGGTCGGATTTCAAACAATGACGAGACAGTACAGGAATGAGATAGAGAATCTGGTGAACTGGTGCGACAACAATAATCTCTCCCTCAATGTCAACAAAACGAAGGAGATTATCATCAACTTTAGGAAGCGTAGTGGAGAACATGCCCCTGTCTACATCAATGAAGTAGAAAGGCTCGAGAGCTTCACGTTTTTAGGTGTACAGATCACCAACAGCCTGTCCTGGTCCCCCCATGCCAACACTATAGTTAAGAAAGCCCACCGACGACTCTACTTTCTCAGAAGACTGAGGAAATTTGGCATGTCAGCTACGACCCTCACCGACTTCTGCAGATGCACCATAGAAAGCATTCTTTCTGGTTGTATCACAGCTTGGTATGGAGCCTGCTCTGCCCAAGACCGCAGGAAACTACAAAAGGTTGTGAATGTAGCCCAGTCCATCACGCAAACCAGCCTCCCATCCATTGACTCTATCTATAATTCCCTCTGCCTCAGAAAGGCAGTCAGCACAATTAAGGACCCCATGCACCCCGGACATACTCTCTTCCACCTTCCTCCGTCAGGAAGAAATACTCATCTTTGTTTACACGGTTGGTTTCAATAAGAAGCTGTTTGTCTATTCAGGGAATTTTCTGGGCCATTCAGCATCTTTCAATTGTTATAGGACTTGTGAATTCTGTTCATTAAGTAGATAATGGATGAGAAGGTGAGTGAGGTGAGGAGGCAGGGGTCAAAAGTTGGAAAGTAAGGAGCGCGGATGAGGGAGGGTTTAAAATGATTCAAAAGTGCACCAGAATACAGATGAGTTGCTAAATGCATCAGAAACACTGATGTTTCACTGCCATTACAGTGACAGACCTGGACTTCTGGAAAAAGTGCCACTTCTCAATCTTGAGCCAGAGATGGGATTTCAATGGTGGAATGAGGCCCATATCTCAATTTCTGCCTTTGACATGAAAATATGACCTTAATAGTTTTTTCTCATCGGCAGTTAGCCTAATAATTGTCACATGAAAAATGCTAAAATGTATTATTAAGGAGTTTGTAGCAGAGCACTGTAAAATTCTTAATTAAATTTGGCTGACTCAACATGTTCTTTGAGGAATTAACACTAGCTTGGATAAAGGGGAACCTTTAGATGTGGTGTATTTCTATTTCTTTGAAAAGGTGTGACATCAAGGTTACTACACAAAATAACCATGGTGCAGGGGGATAGAAGATTGTTTGGCTAACAGTAAGCAGAGATTCAAGAGAAATGATTTCAAGAATATTTAGGGCAGCACGGTAGCATAGTGGTTAGCACAATTGCTTCACAGCTCCAGGGTCCCAGGTTCGATTCCCGGCTTGGGCCACTATCTGTGCAGAGTCTGCATGTTCTCCCCATGTGTGCGTGGGTTTCCTCTGGGTGCTCCGGTTTCCTCCCACAGTCCAAAGATGTGCAGATTAGGTAGGTTGGCCATGCTAAAGTGCCCCTTAGTGTCCAAAATTGCTCTAAGTGCTGGGTGGGGTTACTGGGTTATGGGGATAGGGTGCAGGTGTGGGCTTGGATAGGGTGCTCTTTCCAAGAGCTGGAGCAGACTCGATCGGCCGAATGGTCTCCTTCTGCACTGTAAATTCTATGATGTTTCTATGAAACAGCAATATTTTGTTCTACTTTAGGGATAAATGGGTCAAAGTGGGTTGATGAGCTGGAACCAGTGGAGTGCCGCAGGGGTCAGTGCTGAGTCCTAACCAGTGCTGGGTGGCATGGTAGCACAATGGTTAGCACTGTTGCTTCACAGCACCAGGGACCGGGGTTCGATTTCCAGCTGGGTCACTGCGGAGTCTGCACGTTCTCCCCGTGTCTGTCTGAGTTTGCTCCGTGTGCTCCTGTTTCCTCCCACAAGTCCCGAAAGATGTGCTTGTTGGGTGAATTGGACATTCTGAATTCTTCCTCTGTGTACCCGAACAGGCGCCGGAATGTGGCGACCAGGGGATTTTCACAGCTACTTCATTGCAGTGTTAATGTTCGCCCACTTGTGACATTAATAAAGATTATTATTATTATTAACCTACGTACAATATATGTCAATGGCTTGGATGACGGAAACAAATGTATGGCTGCTAAATTTGCTAATGACTCAAAGATTGGTAGGAAAGCAAATTGCGAGGAAGATGTAATGTCTACAAAGGGATTTAGAAAGCTTAAGTGAGTGGGCAAAAAATATGTCAGATGGAGTGTAATGTGGGAAATTGTGAACTTGTCCACGTTGGCTGGAAGTATAGAAATATTATTTAAATTCAGAGTGACTGCAGAACTCAACGGTACACACAGATCTGGGTGTCCTGGTTGAATCAGAATTTACTTTAGTTAGTATGCAGGTACAGCAAGTAATGAGAAAGGCCAATGGGATGGTGTCATTTATAGCAAAGAGAGTGGAATATAAAGTAGGGAAATGTTGCTATAATTGTTTAGGTCATTGGCAAGACCACATCTGCAGTACTCTGGATAGTTTTAGTCTCCTTACTAGAGAAAGGATATAATTATATTTAAAACAGTTCTGGGAGGTTTCACTCGACTGATCCCTGGGGTGAAGAGTTTATCTTATAAGGAAAGGTTGGGCAGGAGGGGGCACAGGTTTAAAATGATTTGCAAAAGAAGCAAACATGGGACTTCCGGTGGCGGATGTAAGTGAGGACACGCACCGGGAGACGCTCCAACCCAACCCATCTCGCAAAGCGCATAAGTAACGCTAGCTGCTAAAAGAAAAACATTAAACAGGAGATCGGGGGAAACACAAAGTATGCCCAAAAGCAACAGGAACAAGAAAAAGGGGAGCCAAATGGGTTCCTCAGACTCAGAGGCTCCATTGGAGTCGGCAGGAGACAAAATGGCAACAACGTGCTCCTATTCTCCCCAGGCGACCTCATGGCCATCAGATGAAGACATCAGCCACATTGTGGCCGGAGAAGTAAAAAGGTCAGTGAACGAGTCCCTAACTCAAATCTCGAGCAAGTTGGAGGGGATGGATAACAAAATGGAAGTGTGAGGTGACACGGTGCAGAATAATGGAGGTGGCCCTCACCGACCACAGTGAGCGGATCACAGCACTGGAACAAAACCTGTTTGCGGTCCTCGACGTAAATAAGTTTCTAAATAATAAAGTTAATGACCTTGAGAACAGATCTCGAAGGCAAAACATCCGCCTCGTGTGTCTGTCGGAAGAACAGAGGGCAACACTCCATGGAATCCGTAGCCGACGTGCTCTTTAAAATGATGGGCGAAAAGGTGCTTAAATCACCCCTGGAGCTGGACCGGGTTCATCGCACGCTGTGACCAAGACCTCATGCAGTGGAAACCCCTCGAGCGATGATCTTGAGGTTCCATAACTTCAAAGTAAAAGAGCAGATCCTTCAATGGGCCAGGGAGCATCACAATGTTAAATGGGGGCTCACTGAATCCCGCTTTACCAGGACCTTAGCAAGAAATTAGTGAAGAAAAGAGCGACATTTAATGGGGCAAAATCTGCCCTATTGAAGAATGGTGTCCGGTTTGGGCTACTTTACCCAGCCCGCCTTTGAGTTTCGGTTGAGGGAAGGGATCACTTTTTGACTCCCCAGAAGAGCCAAACACTTTTGTTAAGAAACTGGGTTTGAATTCAGGACACTTTTTCGATATTGTTGTTTCAAAGTTAAATTGTTGCACGTTCAGAAGCTATATCATTGTCGTTTATTGGGCTGATTTACACTGTAAAGTTATTACCATTGAAGTGTTCCTCTTTTTTTTCTCTCTTTTTGTTCGTGTTATACATATTGTTCTTGGAGTGCGGTTATTACCACGGGATTGTTATCTGTGAAATTCTACTTTTTGAATAATGTTAATTAAGTTTTTGGGACTGCGCTCCTGCCGATCCTCTTCCCTTCGGGTGCCCGGGGTCTCCTGGGGTCCTCAATGATATAGAGAGGCAGCTGGAGTGAGATCCAGAAGCCCCACTGACCTCTGGTGCTGACACTCATGGATTCCCACTAGTGCCTGTACCATGCAGTTGGAGCCCTTTACCATGGAGTTCATTCCCTCAGCCATGAGGGCACCATTGGGAATTAATGAGGTTGCTCCCATCTGCAGATCCTAGCCCCAGCCTGGCTGTTACCCCCGACACTGCTTTCCAGCTGGCCCTGCTGGTGCCTGCTACCAGGGGGGCCTCTAGTCCCGCCACCTATTCCTGCCAGCATTACGTTCTGCAGTCCCCCTGTAGGGTCTACCGTGGGTTCTTTCCTTGGTTGGACCATGTAATACCCTGCTAGCACTGGTTGGGGGGCACCCCATGTAACCGGCCGCACCATGCCTGGTAGCATGCGTATGGGAAAGGCCCACAGATATGGCTGAACAATGGGTGTGGGCATCTTTTGGGATCATAGCTGCAGTGTGCCGTGGGTGCTCTGTGCAACACACAAGTTGTGCCTACCTGTCCAGGGGCACGATGAATGGAAACAGGTGTGCAGTAGGCAGGCGACTCTTAGTGATGGCCGGAGGTCCTGCGGGGTGGGCGAGTGCAACTGGTGGGGCATTTTCCCCGGTGGGGAGGGGGGCAGTGTGCCAGGGTGTGTGGCAAGAGCCCTGGTACATGCGCCTACTGTTCAGGATGTGCTCTGCACCTCCCTCCCCCACCGCTCTCCCTGCAGTGAGGCTGCGCCTTGGATGGGTGCTCTGAGGGGTGCCAACAACTGGTGGGGCACTGGCTGCGCTGTACAATGCACATCCCGTTGGAGGGTCCGCTAGGCTCTGGGAGTTCCTAGGGGGTGCCCCGGGGGTCCGGGGGGGAGGGGAAGGGAGCACCCATACAGCCATTGGTGCTCTGCACATTTATGGTCACAGTGGGCAGTCAGTGGAATGCGCAGCCAGATGGCTGCCTTGCAGGCCGCAGCACTGGCCATCTGTGCCTGGACAGCCCGGTCCCGGGGTGGGGGGGGGGGGAAACCCCAAACCCACAGCCCATCTCCTGGTCAGTGCCCCCATGCCTCCCCCCCCTCCTTCCGATTCTCCCCCTGTCACTGAAAGACACCCACCAGCCAGCGGCTCAAGTCTCAGTCCGCTGTCGTGGTCTTGGACACTTTTCTTACTTCCTTTCACTCCCTCAGCCGCCATGGCGTCTGGTTCCCGTTTTTAAATACTACAAATGAACCGCGGCGGCATCACATCCGCCTGGCGGAGGCGCAGTATCGTGGGAGGTCGGAGACTATCAGCTCGGGCCCGTTAATGATATGTTTGCGAGTGTGACTGACAATTTGCATACCTATGCTGGCACAGGGCATGGAACGCATCCTCGCTGCCATCGAGGCACCAAACATGGTGCTCCATTGGGCACCTAGCGCCAGCTTCAATTTTCACTTGACGCCCGATTCTCCACCCAATCGTGATTCATGATTCCGGCGTCGCTGGACAGAGAATCCCGCCTCTTGTCCCCACTGCCTTATCGGTCAGGTTATTTCAGACATTACTGTTGCTTCTTAACTTAAATTTAATCCTCACTATTTTATAATTGCAGTTCCTGGTCCTATTACCCTGTCTTATTTTAAAGTAATGTGCGGGATTTACCTTATCTGAGCTGCCTAATAAATTAAACAGTTCAGCAAATTCTCATCTTAATTATCTTTTCTCTGGGCTGTAGAGAATTGTAATTAGGGTTGGATGGTTGTGAATGTGAACCAGCAAACTTAACTGGGTCACATAATTTCGAAACTATTGAATTCCTTAATTTGACATTTATACTCGAGCTGATTTGTTCCATCTAAACCTGTTTCATGACATTTTCAGTAAACTGCAATCAGCACATTGACAGCTACACCTCTGTCTGAGAGTCCAACAAGAAAAGGCAAAATGATATACAAGACATTTCTTGTGAATACAATGTATTTACCTCCAAAGAGTTTTTGAAAATTTCAACATTTCATTTTGGAAAAAAGAAATTGTGGCTCACTTAAGGTGACACTTTTGAACTGAAATTTGAAAGCCACCAATTAAAATAATTTGGAGTTGTCATATATTTCTGTGTACAAATGCATAATATAGGAGTAATAATAATTGGATGGCACAATGAATTGATTTTTATCCTGGGGAATTTGAATGCTAATCTACCACAAGTGGTAGAAATACTCAGCAGGCCAGGGGGCGTCCATGGAGAGAGTTTGAGTTAACGCAATAGCGTGAACTCTGTTTCTCACCACAGGCGTTGCCTGACCTGCTGAGCATTTCCTGAATTTTCTGGGGTTTTTTTTGCAATTTCCAGCATCTGTGCCATTTTACTTTTGTGTTTTTGCAGGCAAGGCACTTCTTTGGACTATCCTGTTTTTGGAGTAAATTGACATTGTACTTTGTATTATACATTGGTGGGGATGGAATTGCCCTTTGCCAGTCATGTGCAGCAGACTCATATTGAATCGGCAGCTAATTTTATATTGTGCCTGGTTTCCTTTTCCAATGACTTGAATGGACGAGCAATTTCACAGTCCAATGTCAGCTGATATTGTATCAGGAGACTTTATTCTGCGCCAAGCCATAAAATAACTATCCTGGCGGTATTTGTTGAAGACGCCATACAGAAATAAAAATAAGCAGCATGAGCCCATTTTTATACTGGTGCATGTTTAATTCATACCCTGTGAAATGATGTCCAGAAATATTTTCTTGCCAATATTTCTATTACGCACATCCCAGCTTCCAGATCCTAGCAGTGGAAATGTCAGCTCATTTCCTCATGCCCAACAATTTTGCTGCTGTGATCCGAGAGTCAAATACAAAGTTACAAATAATTTTGCAGCTGTTTAATTCATTATTCACCTTCAATTTTCCTTCCTGGATTTTTTTTCTCCTATCTTGCTGTTCTTTATTTGTACATGCAGCGGCTGGTGGTGGGTTATTTGACCATCATAACTGCAAACAATTGAGATAGTAAAAATTTTAACGGAGTAATTTGAAGACTTGATGAACATTGCACACCCTGGAAGAATGGAATTATGAACGCTACGTGTTGAGATCACTTTTACAGAAAGTAGAAGAGTCCATAGATCATTTCATCACTGATTTGAAGTTCAAAACTAACACCTGTAATTTCTCTGTGGTGGAATCTTTCATGATTCGGGAGAAAATTGTGTTTGGTGTGAATGCAAATAAGCTGAGAAGGGTTGCTGAAGGAATCGGAACTGTCCTTGGAACAAACAGATTTGTCAGGCTCACGAGATAGCAGCGCAGCATTCTAAAATATTTTTCAGTAATGGCGACATCTTCTTCGAGGAGAACACTCTGGTTGTCACCCTTTTTTCAAAAAGACAGAAAACTTCCAAAAAAGGCAGGAACGTTTCTACAGCTCCTCACACACCAACAAACAAGTTAAAAATCAAAACAAACTGGACGGGATTCTCCCAGCCCCATGCCGAGCCGGAGAATCCCCGCAACTGTGCCATGCCGCCCCGACGGCGGTAAGTGATTCTCCTCTGTGTGGAGCGCCATTGGTGCGGAGCGTTTGGCGTGACGCCAGTTGCGGGCCGCTCTATGCGGCCGGGCTGCCGATTCTCCGGTCTGGATGGGAACTCTGCACTTAAACAAATGGAAACTGATGCACCATTTAAAATAAATGCAGTTGATGAGAACAAATGACTGACCACTTGAAGTGAACAGTACAGTGGTCCAATTGAAGTTAGACACTGGTGCTGAAGCCAACGTAATCAGCATGACTGATTTTAAAAATCTAAAAATTCAGCCAATAGATGAAATCACAAAATATCTGAGAGATTCTAATGGTTCAAGCATTAAATGTATGGTGCTTGCGACCTGAGTGTGGTGGTGAAGAACTTGGTTAATTCCGTACTGTTCTGTATTGTATCCAAGAGCTAGGATTCATTATTAGGTGATCAGTCCTGTGAAGAATGATGTCTAATGCAGTTAGTATTTGGCATCCACAAAGGATTGGATCAACACTCCAACAATTCTGAGAAAATTATCAGCAAATTCAGCAATGTGTTCACTGATTTTAGTGCACTGCCATTTGCCAACGAGACACAATTTAAAGAAGATGCATTATCTAAAGCACCGATACAAACTATTAGTAGTGAAATTGCTGAAGATGTAGTTCTGCATGTCAGTCTCATTTCTACACTACCTCCCGTGAGATACAAATTCACAAGTTATCAAGAAGATAGAAGAACCAACCAATGGGGTAAATTCCAGGGTATGTGTAAAGAATGTTGATATTCGCAAATGTATCGATCCTAAAGATCTGTATGAAAAAAGTGCACATATTGTAAAACAATCATGACAGAAAACAATGGACAGCCAATCTGATCCATATCTCACGAAATCACGTTACAAAGCATTGCTATTGTCATATGGTCGATCGCCAGCAGAGTTCCTCATGAATAGAAGGTTACGTATTACACTTCCATACTTGGAAAAGAAGGAGGAGAATGCAGTGGTGCTACAGGAAATGCAAAACATTAAAGCAAAACAAAAATAGTTCTATGAGAGAGTGTCTAGAGCAGGGGTGGGCAACCTTTTCCGTGCAAGGGCCACATTCAGAAATTCACAATTTTAAAGGGCCGCATAGTATATTAACTAAAATAATTAATATTTAAAATAGCCAAAATAAAAGGTTTTTAAAGAAAAAAAAGCAATTAATTTTTATTAATTAATATTTTAAAGTAGAAACTTCACATGAAACACATGTTGTGCAGAGCAATGGTCACCCTACTCAAGTCAACGTATCCACCCTATACCAGTAACCCAACAGCCCCCCCCCCCCCCCATTAACCTTAAAATTAAAAAAAAAAAAATGACTTGATCTTGGTGGGCCGCATGAAGATCTTTGGCGGGCCGCATGAGGCCTGCGGGCCGTAGTTTGCCCACCCCTGGTATAGAGCTTTACCACCTCTGAGTCATGATGATATTGTGAAAACAGAAGATTCAGGCAATTAGTCACAAAAAGCTATTGTACTTGAAGAAATAGGACCTCATTCCTACAATGTACAGACAGAGGACGGGTTGGTTTTAAGAAGAAATCATCACGCGCTCTTGAAAACCAAAGAAGACTTTCACAACAACATGATAGATGATGAATCTATGACAGAATCAACGTCAGTTGCAATATCAGATAGCTCAGCAGTTCCTGAGCATGAGAATGTCATGGAGAACATTGAATCTACAAGCTCTGAGCAGCAAGGTCAAACTTTGAGAAGATCAACCAGAGTCAGAAGAAAACTTGATCGACTCAATTTGTAGATTTGGACTATGTGTACACACTATGCTTGCTGTTCATGGGTGTATATATATATTTTTGTCAAACCAGTTTTTAAAAATTGAAAGAAAAATATTAACACTTTTAGACTCGCAGGCTAATGATATCACATGTAAATATACTGACGACAATGTATTAATTTATTCCTTCAAAGGAAAGGGGATGTAGTGATATAATTGTTAAAAGCAAATTACTGCGGTTGCTGGAATCTTAAACCAAAGAGAAAATGCTGGAAAATCTCAGCAGGTCTGGCAGCATCTGTAGGGAGAGAAAAGAGCTCACGTTTTGAGTCCAGATGACGCTTTGTGACAATGGGTCACCTGGACTCGAAATGTTAGCTCTTTTCTCTCCCTACAGATGCTGCCAGACCTGCTGAGATTTTCCAGCATTTTCTCTCTCGGTGGTGATATCATGGTTGTATTGTAATTCACCGACTAATCACTAGGATTCTCATTAGTATATAGGTGAATGTTAGAGTCAGTTGACTTTAGACTGACAAGGGAGTGTGAGGTTGTTTGTGCATGTTCATACTGTTATTCATCTGTTGTTTTATATATATTTGACTCCCAATTAATGTTAATAAATTATTTATAGCTTGAGCTACAAGTGATCTTGTAAAATAAAGCAGGCCGTCCGACAGGGACATTACAGTCAAGTCCTACCAGGGTTCACACCCAGGCCCAGTTCGTACTCCAATCCGAGATCACAATCCAAACAACGTTCAATGCCAGGTAATCACGCAGATTTTCTCTCAGATCTTTCATCGGTCCCAGTTTATACCCCTCCGAAGGAACCAAGATAATCATCGCTGTTCAAGCCCCTATATTTTTTATATACTCACCCTGCTTCCTGTTTCAGTGTGATGTCTTCTGGGAAACATAGTGCATGTGTAACCTGCTCTGTCGTCCTAGCTGGGAGACAATGAAACATATGTGCAGGGAGGTACCGTGCCTCCATATCTCTGCCCAATGCTGTGTTACAGAGTACACAGAGTATTCTGGAGATACTAATCACATGCACACACACAATGAAGATTAGCACCATCAAGGCCACCATAAAATCACAAACTGAGACCAACTGTATCCGGAATCATAGACTGAATACGTCTCCCAAGTTGTGTTACTTTATTATTAATTAAAAGAGAGATGGAACAGATTTATGGTTAAACAGTAGTAGGTTTCAAGTTATTGTTCACTGTGCTTTAAGTAACGCTCATTCGGTTGACGGGGGCGAATTGGCCCATCATCTCTCTGCTGGTTCTTTGAAAGTGCGATCGGATTATGACTACTCAAGCTCTACTCTTTTCCCATGGCCCCACCATTATTTCCCATTCAATTATTGATGTAATCACCCATTTTAATAAAGTATATTGAATTTGCTTCCATTATCCTTTTGGACATACATTCCAAATCACAGCAGAATGCTGCATGAAAATAACTTCTTTGCACCTCCTGCTACTAAATTTGATAGTTATCTTCAATGTGTTTTGATTGCTTAACGAACTGTCTGCCTTTGAAAATATCTCATGATCATTATTGTTAGGGTGATCTGACTGGTGCCCTGGGTCCAAATTTAAGACATTCACCACATTCTAATTCAGATTTTCTATTCATTACCTCAATAATATTTGTGGGATCTTACTTTGTGCACATTGATTTCCATATTTTCCACATTACAAAAGTGATGACATTTCAACAGTAATTCATTTTCTATACAGAGCCCTGGGAATCCTGTGGATAGGAAGGGTTCTATCCAACAGTCTTCCTTTCATCTTTTATCTTTCCTGCCCTTTCCCTCTGCTCTCTTTGTTCCCATCCATTTTACACTCTCCATCGTTCACTCTGTCTCACTCTTTCCATTTCTTTCCTATCTCTGTCTCTCTGTCTTTTTCTCAGCACTCCCTTTTGCTGAACTGGGGCGAAATTCTCCGACCCCCAGCAGGGGCGGAGAATCGCATGGGGCCGCCGAAAATCCCGCCCCCGCCGTGGTAGAGATTCTCCGCCACCTGGGAAGTGACGGTGGCGGGAATCTCGCTACTCCGATCGGAGAGGCCCCTGCGGTGATTCTCCGGCCCGGATGGGCCGAAGTCCCGCCGCTGGGAGGCCTCTTCCACCGCCGAGTTTGAACCACCTCTGGAACGGCGGGATCAGCGGTGCGAGCGGCCCCGGGGCCCTGGGGGGGGGCGATCGAACCCCGGGGGGTGCCCCCGCGGTGGCCTGGCCCGCGATTGGGGCCCCCGCTCAGACTCCGGGCCAGTGCCGTGGGTGCACTATTTTCCTCCGCGGAAGAGAACCCCACATCGCGCATGCGCCGGCAGTGACGTCAGCAGCTAGCTGCCGCTGACGTCACTGCCGGCGCATGCGCCGACCGGCGAAAGCCTTTCGGCCAGCCCCGCTGCCGGGGGCGCCGTTTTTTTGCGCCAGTCCTGGTGCAAACCGCTCCGGCGCGGGGCTGGCCCCCAAAGGTGGGGAGAATTCCCCAGCTTTGGGGAGGCCCAACCCCTGAGTGGTTGGCGCTACTCCCCTATGCCGGCACCCTCCGTCACGCGGGGTAGGGGAGAATCCTGCCCCTGTTTTCTGTCTATTCATTTCTCCCCTCTCACTCTCCCCATCTCTCCCTATCTGTTTCTCAATTATTCTCTCGCTCTCTCTCTGGGCGCGATTCTCCGACCCCCATGCCGGGTGGGAGAATCACGGGAGTGCCGGGTGATTCCCGCCACGCCGCCCTGGCACCCGCATGCGATTTTCCCAGACCCCCCCAAAACGGGGTTCCGCGTTTTACGACAGGCCGCTCAGAGAATCGCCGCTCGCCATTTCTAATGGTCGAGCGGCCAAGCAACCTGTCCAATACGACCGGTTCACACCGGCGCCAACCATACCTGGTCACTGCCGGCGTGAACAGCGTGCGAACACTGCGTGTGCGGCCTGTGGGGGAGGAAGGGAGGATCGAACACCGGGGGGTGCTCAGTGGGGGTCTGGCCCGCGATCGGTGCCCACCGATCGGCGGGCCGGCGTCTCTAAAAGACGCACTCTTTTTCCTCCGCCACCCCGCAAGATCACTCTGACATGTCTTGCGGGGCGCCCACAGGGAGGACGGCAACCGCGCATGCCCGGGTTGGTGCCGGCCAACCTGCGCTTGCGCGGGTGACGTCATTTAAGCGCCGCCGGCCACGTCATTTACGTGGCGCCGCTTTGACGCGGGTGCCAAGGCCCAGCACGCGAAATTGACGTGGCGCCGCTCCTAGCCTCCTGGGGGTGGGAGAATAGGGGACGAGGAGCGGCCTCCGACGCCGGAGTGAAACACTCCGGTTTTCACTCCGGGTCGGCACTTAGTCTCCCGTTGGGAGAATTGTGCCCTCTGTTCTTCTGTCTCACTATTTGTGTCTCTTCCTTCCTTCCTCCCCTTCCCCATCTGCTTTTCATGCTATCTCTCCATGTCCCACTCAGCTTGCTTTATCAGTTTACTCAGATGGTTGAAGGTGTATCATTTTTAGCCATTGTCGGTTTGTTAATTACTTGCATCTGATGTAGAACAGACCTGTCACCAGTCGCCATCCTGTTTGATAAGCTTCAGCGAGGTGTGAGGATGAACTGTTCCTGAATATGAACCTACAGCTCACTGCCCGTCTCTGGGGTCAATACACACACTCTCAACTATCAAGTATCCAATTATCATCACATTAATTATGTCAATACTGTGAAAAATTGTGAATAGATGTTTCATGAGCTGAATTTTTAAAATTTATTTATGTATGTAATAAATGCAGACTACTATATACAGCAAAGTCGGTGAACGTTATAGGAGATACATAGATTTTTGTTCATTCATTGTACTTGGGCATTGCAGTTCATGCTAAAATTTGTTTACCAACCATGATTTCCACTCAAGAAGGTGGTGATGAGCTGCCTTCTTGATCAACTGCAATCCAATGTAATAGGCAGACAAGCAGTGCCATGAAGGAGAGAGTTCCAGGACTTTGATCCAGTGATGGTGAAGGTACAGTGATACAGTTCCATTGGATATGTATACAGTTTCAAATATGATGCTGCGTTGCTTTCAGGAAAACATGTGATTGTTATCTTCCGATGCACCTGCTGTGCTTGTTCTTATAGGTCGCGGAGATCATTGGTGTTTACAGCTCTGTTGAAGGAATCTTGCCAGTGGAGATTTCCTCTTTTATCTTTGACCTGGTGGATTGAGATCTTATGAATCTGGAGCCAATGTTGAGTGCTCCAGTGCAAATTCTTCCTGACTGTAAACCATTGTAATGCCACCTCTGGTGAGCCTGCCCTCCTGATGTTGAAAGTTATACCTAAGACTGGTGGTAGAGGGGTCTGTGTCATTCACTGTAGGGTATGCCATTGGTGAGTATTCCTACATCAGGCAGTTAATTGACCATTGTGGAATTGCTCTCCCAATTTTGGCACATATTCTTAGATGTTTGTTGGGGGCCATTTTCTGATACTGGACTATGATATAAATTATAGGTGGCTCTGTGACTACATTTTTGCTCCATTATTACTTTTGAATAGTTCTGCTGAGACAAAAGGTACTCATTGGCTTAGATGCCTGTTTAGAAGAGGCAATTTGGAGGAATAGATAGTGTATACACAATGCTTACTAATATCAGAAAGGACACAAAATGGTTGTTTGCTATTATGGCAATACTAAAGACACCAAATGGCTGAACTAGCCACATTCCTGAACAATAAGTTACAAACTGTGTATACTCCCTCATGAGAACCAGGTGTGGGTATGTATAGGGAGTATTTTAACAGCCGCTGATATCAGCTTCACAGAACAAGGAATGCAATGTATCCTTAATAAGCTCAAGGTCCCCAGCTGTAGACAGGACATATCCTTATGTTAGTCTTGAGCGACTTTTGCATGAAGTTAGGGGCAGGTAAGACAACACCCACTTTAACCATATATGTGATAATTGAGATGCTAAGAAAATTGATTGACTGCATGTAATGAATTGTGAGACGAATATAGTTGATTGATTGTATGTAAATGAGAATACAACTAATTCCACCCCTTGAATCTGTATATTAACCCAATGCAAACCTTAGCTCAAGTGAGAAAGAGTATTGCAAGACTGCGTAGTTTCCAAATCTTTCTCCCAGATCTCATATAATAAACTGCTTCTTTACTCACTCAAAAGGCCTACCAGTGAATATTTTCACCTCTAACAAAGTTATTGAGGAGGAATTTCAATGGGAAAATAGCTGCGTGTAATTTGCCCAAATTAAAACATAATGCTGCCAGCAGCAAGAAAACCAAAGAGTTTCCCGCTGGCGGTGCTGATAAAATGGGATTCAACTGCACATCAAAACATTTTTGCAGAGGGATGAGTTTGACGCTGGCCTCAAAAAGTGCAGGGCCTAAACTCACGGACAGGTCCTGCCCCTCAGAGATCGGGCCGCCCTTTTTAAAGGGTGCCCAATCTGAGATTAAGATTGCAGCCCCCTCCAATCCCTGACAAGGCCGCCCTGAATTGCTATCAAGGCCGCCACCCATCCCTGGCAAGCCCCCACTCCCACCCTCAACCAAGTGAGGGACACCTTATTATTGGCTCCCCAATGACCTCTCTTTCAGGGCCCTCCTTTAGGCCACTCCCCCTTCAGCCCAGCCCTCCCATCTATGCCCACCAGCCTCCCCTCCTCACTCAGTTCGCCCCCCCCCCCTTCAGGCTTCGCCCCTTAGCAGTGCTAACCTGGCACCATGGGCTCCGAGGGGTGCGGGGGGGGGGGGGGGCAAGGGGATGAGCAATCTCTCTACATTTACCTCCAGGGTGCCAAAGGGAGTTTGCTAGAAAGGCCAGGTGCTTTGTCTGAGTGCTGCCCCGCACCTGGTGTTTTGCGGAAACTCTTCAGAACAAAGAGACTCTTTGAAAAAAACAAAGGTTGGAAAGAACACCTGCTCAAAATAGGAAGCACATCAGAATTAATGGACCGTGAAGAGCTATAAAAACAAACAAAGCAAACCATCCTTTGAAAAGGCCTGGATCTGTCAATCAAGATGCTTGTAAAGACAATGGACCTTGTAATTCAATATAAACAATGCAATTAAAAGCTTTAAGGCATCTCGGAATGCCCAGAGGCTTCAATAAAATTTAAGGGGAATGAAATTGACAAAGAAAAAAAGCACTTCAAAGTTTCCAACACATCAAAGCAAAGACTTTCACTTTTATCTGGCAGATCATTGACATTGACATGCTGGGAGAGACATCAAAGGGTTTCAAATCTTCAGAGGAATTACAGTAAACTACAACTTGACATGCTGAAAGACAGTTTGATGATTTTCAAAGCTACAGAGGGAAGACCTGTCACACAACCTCCAAAGCCTGAAAGATCTCCAATGTGAACCTTTCCAGTCCAGCCCAAGCTCCCTGACCCCGATGAATCAGCCTTCCTTCCCAATAATTACATTCAAATCAATGTTAATGAGTAGTTAACATGTTCTCACCTGCTCTTGGTGAGAATCTGACGGGGGCTGGCAGAGCAAGGCGGGAGAGTTACAATGGGTTTGATGCCCGGTGAGAATCCCATTTTGGCCCTTGTGCCCGATTCAATGGGTTATCATGATTCCTGCCTGGTGCTTGTGGCCCAAAGAATCTCCCACTATATATTTCTCTCATCTTCTGAGTAAGTATACAGTCCATATAAACCAATCAGTGAAATGTGGTCATACACACCACACTTTGGACCCAAGTGATAGATGCCATCCAATGCAACTTCTGTGGGTTTTTTCTCAAATTGCTCCCCTCCCTCCTCCCCACAATGGTTGTAACACTGTAAGCCAACTTGTCCCACTGGAAGGTTGGCTTTAACATCAGTGTTTCCAACCACTATTCTTGAAAGACAGACTTTAGAATCTTCCCCCAGAAGAGATTATCTCTGATGCTATCATCAATAGTCCACATCCAGCCTTTCATCTTTCCTTTCGCTCAACCACTGCCCTGGATCACCACGTGCATTCAAGCTTCTACACAATCTCTCAAGTACCTGCAACGCCAATAGAACTCGACTGCTTCACAGGATGCAGTAAGGTGTCAACTGCCTGAGGATTACTTCAGATGTCTGGCTTCTCACCAGATAATGTTTTCAGGTCTGCACCTTGCAGTTCTATCGTCAATCTCTGTCTGCCCCTTTGATTCATTTCAGTCGACAGTACCCTGTTCAGATTCTGGTGTTTTGTCCCTTTGACATCAGTGTCCCTGGGACTCCTCTTTCTTTTCCCTGCTGTAGCCTAATGGGTGTGTGTAAAGACACCAGCAAAGTAAGGACACCAACAAAGTGAAGACACCAGCAAAGCCTGATGATTAATAGAGCTAACTCGGTATCAGGCTAAGGACTGTGGAAGCAGCAGGGCTGGTCCACAGTGAAGAACAGGATGTTCAGCCAGGGTGTGAGCATAGGAGCTGATTGGACAGTGGCTGTTGCTTTGCCTTGAACAATGATTGAACACAGATGCCTGTGTGTCGTGTTGGAGAGAGAAATACGACTCCTGACTGAGTCACTACTCCTGTGCATTTGTGACCGAAAGGGCAGTGATTGATTAATGCTGTCCTGTGAGTAGGTGACAGGATACATGAGCAAGACCTGAGTAAAAAGGAGAGACAAGGGACATACGGAGTGATAACCTGCAGGAATAACCTTCATAAGAAGCGGAGCTCTGGGTCCGGGTCCCAGAAAAGACATTGGGACCGACCATGAGAGAGTTTGATCACCTCGCCTCTCAACGTGTGGGATTTAGGTCCAAACCATGAGTTTTAATACTGCAATATCCTGCATGGAACCTATGGGGTGGGAATGCTTGCCATCCCTGTGCTCCTTACAGGGTATGAGCTCTCCCATTAGGGGCAGGTTATCTCAATTGCCCAGTGCCCAGCAAGACACCGACCAAACAGGAACTTGGTAGTGGTCTACGGGGAACTATATATCTATCATTTGTAAATACAAATTTGCTCTTATTTGGACTCAGTGTGGCCTCTCCGTTTCCTTATTGCACTGGCGATGAGGAATGAACTGGTTTGCTGTCATGCTGCGACCGACTCAAATGAGCTGCCTGCCCAATTTTCTGGGGCCAGGTTTGGAGTTATGTGATTCACTCTGCCTCATTGGACGGCGCTGCGAAATTACAGTGCTAACCACTGTGCTACTGTGTCGCACCGTAACGTATATGAACATTCGGCCAGCTCGTGACACTTGTGGCGCAACATTTGAAACCGAGCCCGTCGATAAAGGTTCATAGATATCGGTTTAATATGGCAGAGAAGTCCACCGGTGAGTCCGTCACCGAGTTTGTGTCTTAGGTATGGAAGGTGAAATGAAATGCAAATCGCTTATTGTCACGAGTAGGCTTCAATGAAGTTACTGTGAAAAGCCCCTACACGAGTATTGGGAATATGGAACTGTTTTGTCCGATATACCCTGCCATTGCTTGGTCTGAAGCATCAATAATATGGAACTCAGAAAAAGCTTTTGAGTGAAGTCTCCCTAACTTTATATCGGGGGTAATAATGAAAGAGCACAGTTAGCTGTCAGGGTTTTCAGGCTGGAGATGATTACAGAGATAGAGAAAAGTGACTTGATAGAGATATTTGAAAACACGTTATATAATTAATGCAAGATATCATCAAAGGACGACACACAGATTAGAAACACAAGGCACCTGAGAATAGCGCCGTGCTGGATAATAGTTGATGCAGGATCTTTTTTGTTGTAGAAGTTCAAAACTGCAATTGATAGCTTTCACTTTGGATAGGGGTTTAGGATTATGGAAGCAAGACATTTGTGATGAATTTCAGAAACAATCTAACTTGGTGAAATTGAATGGCAGCACGGATTTGGGGGTTGGTTGGCCTTGTCCTATTCCTCTCAATATTTCTGTAGATTGGTTACAGAGGAATCCATTCACCTGTACGATGACCTCTTATGCTCATTTTTCCATTTGCAGTATTGGGCTCAAACAGCACCAGGAACATAAGCAGAAAAAGCAATGCTTTCCACATTCTCCACTGAGCTCTTCAGAGTCGCATTGAGATAACTAGAGAATATTTGCTCTTTATATCAGCACACAGGGCACATTCCAGTTAATAATCACACAATGAGAATTGACACCACCTTGGTCATGTTAAGTGGGTTACCACTAACTGATGTCAACAGTATTGGGAATCAAAGATCCAGCAGAGGGCAGCAGATCAGAGCTTCTGATTGGCTGTTCCGGGGAAATTTGCATACGTGCAGTGCGGTCAGCGTAAGTTGAAGGTGTACCTGCGCAAGTGACCCGAGGAGCTCGAGTGAAGGCAAGCATCCAGCAGAGGGCAGCAGAGCAGAGCTTCTGATTGGCTGTTCTGGGGAAATTTGCATACGTGCAGTGCGGTCAGCGCAAGTTGATGGTGTACCTGCGCAAGTGACCCGAGGAGCTCGAGTGAAGGCAAGCATCCAGCAGAGGGCAGCAGAGCAGAGCTTCTGATTGGCTGTTCTGGGGAAATTTGCATACATGCAGTGCGGTCAGCGTAAGTTGAAGGTGTACCTGCGCAAGTGACCCGAGGAGTTCGAGTGAAGGAAAGCATCCAGCAGAGGGCAGCAGAGCAGAGCTTCTGATTGGTTGTTCCAGGGAGATTTGCATACGTGCAGTGCGGTCAGCATAAGTTGAAGGTGGTTTGTGAAGGGGATGTTCTCGAGTGACAGCTTTTAGTTTTCAGTAGTTGGGAAGTTAGTTCAGTGGGAATGGAGGTTGGGGAAGTTGAATGTTCCTCCTGCAGAATGTGGGAGGAAAGGGTCACCTAGAGTGTCCCTGCTGACTACATCTGCGGGAAGTGCACCCAGCTCCTCGAGAACCGCGTTAGGGACCTGGAGCTGGATGAACTTCGGACCATTCGGGAGGCGGAGGGGGTTATTGAGAGGAGTTATAGGGAGGTAGTCACACCTCAGGTAAAAGAAGAAGGTAGATGGGTTACCGTCAGGGTAGGGAGAGGGAACCGGCAGGCAGTGCAAGGATCCCCTGTGGTCGTTCCCCTCAATAACAAGTATAATGTTTTGGATACTGTTGCGGGGGACGACTTACCAGGGGTAAGCAATGGGGCACAGGTCTCTGGCACAGAGTCTGTCCCTGTTGCTCAGAAGGGAAGGGAGAGGAGGAACAGAGCACTTATCATTGGGGACTCCATAGTTAGAGGAACAGACAGGAGGTTCTGTGGGAATGAAAGAGACTCACGGTTGGTGTGTTGCGTCCCAGGTGCCAGGGTTCGTGATGTCTCTGATCGTGTTTTTGGGACCCTTAAGATGGAGGGGGAGCAGCCCCAAGTCATGGTCCACATAGGTACCAACGACATAGGTAGGAAGAGAGATGGGGATTCGAGACAGAAATTCAGGGAGCTTGGGTGGAAGCTGAGAGCTAGAACAAACAGTGTTGTTATCTCTGGGTTGTTACCCGTGCCACATGCTAGCGAAGTGAGAAATAAGGAGAGAGAGGAGTTGAACACGTGGCTACAGGGATGGTGCAGGAGGGAGGGTTTTGGTTTCCTGGATAATTGGGGTTCATTCTGGGGTAGGTGGGACCTCTACAAACAGGATGGTCTTGACCTGAACCAGAGGGGTACCAATATCCTGGGGGGGAGATTTGCTAGTGCTCTTCGGGGGGGTTTAAACTAATTCAGCAGGGGAAAGGGAACCTAAATTGTAGTCCCAGTGTGCAGGATGTTGAGAGTAGTGAGGTCAGGGATAGGGTTAAAAGTTTCAAAAGAGGGCACCGGCAAGCAAGACGCTGGTTTGAAGTATGTCTACTTCAATGCCAGGAGCATCCGGAATAAGGTGGGTGAGCTTGGGATTTATCCTAGGATTCTCTGGGAAGCCAGGGAGGAGATTGCAGAGCCTTTGTCCTTGATCTTTATGTCGTCTTTGTCGACAGGAATAGTGCCGAAAAACTGGAGGATAGCAAATGTTGTCCCCTTGTTCAAGAAGGGGAGTAGAGACAACCCTGGTAATTATAGACCTGTGAGCCTTACTTCGGTTGTGGGTAAAATGTTGGAAAAGGTTATAAGAGATAGGGTTTGTAATCATCTTGAAAAGAACAAGTTGATTAGCGATAGTCAACACGGTTTTGTGAAGGGTAGGTCATGCCTCACAAACCTTGTTGAGTTTTTTGAGAAGGTGACCAAACAGGTGGATGAGGGTAAAGCGGTTGATGTGGTGTATATGGATTTCAGTAAGGCCTTTGATAAGGTTCCCCACGGTAGGCTATTGCAGAAAATAAGGAAGTATGGGATTGAAGGTGATTTAGCGGTTTGCATCAGTAATTGGCTAGCTGAAAGAAGACAGAGGGTGATGGTTGATGGCAAATGTTCATCCTGGAGTTCAGTTACTAGTGGTGTACCGCAAGGATCTGTTTGGGGGCCACTGCTGTTTTTTTTTATAAATTTAAATTACCCAATTATTTTTTCCAATTAAGGGGCAATTTAGCATGGCCAATCCACCTACTCTGCACACTTTTGGGTTGTGGGGGCGAAACCCACGCAGACACGGGGAGAATGTGCAAACTCCACACGGGGTCACTGCTGTTTGTCATTTTTATAAATGACCTGGAAGAGGGTGTAGAAGAATGGGTTAGTAAATTTGCAGATGACACGAAGGTTGGTGGAGTGTGGATAGTGCTGAAGGATGTTATAGGATACAGAGGGACATGGATAAGCTGCAGAGCTGGGCTGAGAGGTGGCAGATGGAGTTTAATGCGGAAAAGTGTGAGGTGGTTCACTTTGGAAGGAGTAACAGGAATGCAGAGTACTGGGCTAATGGCAAGATTCTTGGTAGTGTAGATGAACAGAGAGATCTCGGTATCCAGGTACATAAATCCCTGAAAGTTGCCACCCAGGTTAATAGGGCTGTTAAGAAGGCATATGGTGTGCTAGCCTTTATCAGTAGGGGGATTGAGTTTCGGAGCCACGAGGTCATGCTGCAGCTGTACATAACTCTGGTGCGGCTGCTCCTGAAGTACTGCATGCAGTTCTGGTCACCACATTATAGGAAGGATGTGGAAGCTTTGGAAAGGGTTCAGAGGAGATTTAATAGGATGTTGCCTGGTATGGAGGGAAGGTCTTACGAGGAAAGGCTCAGGGACTTGAGGTTGTTTTCGTTTGAGGAGAAGGCTGAGAGGTGACTTAATAGAGACATATAAGATAGTCAGAGGGTTAGATAGGGTGGACAGTGAGAGTATTTTTCCTCAGATGGTGATGACCAACACGAGGGGACAAAGCTTTAAATTGAGGGGTGGTAGATATAGGACAGATGTCAGAGGCAGTTTCTTTACTCAGAGCGTAGTAGGGGTGTCGAATGCCCTGCCTGCAACAGTAGTAGACTCGCCAACTTTAATGGCATTTAAGTGGTCACTGGATAGACATATGGATGAAAATGGAATAGTGTAGGTCAGATAGGCTTCAGATGGTTTCACAGGTCGGCGCAACATCGAGGGCTGAAGGTCCCGTACTGCGCTGTAATGTTCTATGTTCTATTAAATATGTCTCTGAATTCTTTACTTATTATTTAACAAAGAGACAAATCTGTGTGATGATTGAACTGATGAAGTTTTAAGGAATTCACCAATGTGATTAAAGTAAGAATCATTCCACAGAGATGGGGACCATTTGGCACAGCATGGGCGGGATTCTCCGAGAATCTGTTTTTACGTCGAAGTCGGAATGGCCTCAGGGTGTCACCTGAGATCCTCCCCCGATCCTCTGCCCCTGATGGGTGACATCCCGACGGCGTGGGGCGCGTGTCCTCTCAACTTTTGTTAACCTGGCATTTCGACTGCGAACTGTGTCCAGCGCCGCCACGGGGGGGGGGGGGGGGGGGAGGCCGCACCGCTTGCAGGGGGGGCTTGAGTGGGGGCTGGGGGGACTGGTGGGGGGTGGTCCTGAGGTGGCGAGGTGGTTACAGGGGGGACACTATCTGACAGGCCAGGTCCGCGCGTGGCCGATGCCATGTTGTACGGCATGGCAGTCGCAGGCTGTCACCGTGTGCATGCGTGGCCATGGACTAGACCATTCTGTGTCCGTATCTGCAGGTAAGGGCACGGTTGCTAAGGGCACGGTTGCTAGCCTCCCACAGGGCGGAGCATCAGTGCGAGGGTGGCGCCGACTTTTTGGTCGTAAGACCAGACATAGCCGCAATATCGTAGAATCTAGCCCCATGTCTTTGAATCCAGCTGGCTTATTTAAAGAGTTTACGCATTATGCCTACTCAATTTTGTCCCTTTCCCCATAACCCTCATTAATTTCTCTTTCAATGATTTATATAATCCTCCTTTTAACTGTTAACATTGCTTCCAGCCCAGCTTCTATTACTATTGGACAAGTCAGTTCCTATTGTTCCTATTGTTCCTATTGGACAAGTCCAGGCCTGATAGATATTATTTGTTTAGAAATGTGGAGAGCAGCTACTGATCAGAGTCATAGGGTATATTAATAAATGTTTAACAAGATAATGAAATATTTACTAATCAAGAGAAGATTAACTATATTATACTGTGCCTTCACCCATAACTACACCTTCACAGATAAATGCAGATTTGTAAGGAAGTTGCAAAATCTGTCTTCTGCTCTGAAGTCCACAATAAGTACAGTCCAGTTCACCAAGAGGTAACCAGTGGTGAGACACACCACAGTCTGAAACCAAGTGACAGATACCATCCCAAACAGATGCTATGGACCTCTCATCAACTTCCGCCGATCATTGTCCCACCATGAGCCAACTGATCTCACAGAAGCTTTGCTTTTTAATTTGAGTTTCCAATCTCCTCTCTTGAAGAACTTGCCTTGGAATGTCTTCCCAAACTATGTTTTACTTGGACATTTTCATCAAGGCTCCCCTTCTGAGGTTTCGATCTCTCCTTTTGATGTTCTTCTCTCCTGGATCACGATGTGCTTTCACGCTTCACCTTCCGCACACTCTCGGCTATTTAGCCATACCGACAGGACACTGCTGCGTCACAGTAAGGAGTTGCAGACAAGGTTGGCTTTATTGGTGCTCTGGCTTTCACAAATCGATTTTACTTCTCGCCTGTTTCTTGGAGCTTTCTCACTTTAAACTTGGGGGGCTGATTCTCCATTGGCGAGATCCTCCGCTTCGCCGACAGCACATACCCCCGCGCTGTGGATTTCCCAATGACGTGGGGGTTCCCACAATGGGAAACCCCATTGGCCAGCTGCCGGGGCAGAGGATCCCGCTGCTGACTGAGGAGCGCCGCACCAGAAAACGGGTGCGGTGGGACGGAGAATCCCTCCCCCCGGGATCTTTGACTGCTCCTCACTTTTAACTTTACTGTACAGGATCTATTAAACACATAATTGTGCCAAGATGGATGTCAAGTCAGAAGACTGGAAAACATTTTAAAAAAGCAAACAAATTCAAAAGGATTGACAAGGAGGGGAAAATTAGACTGCAGGATAAAGCTAGCTAGTAATATAAAGACAGATAGTAAGAGTAATCATCAGGGAATTGGAATTGAGCAAATTGTTGGGGGCTGCAGGCTGACAAATCCTCACGTCCTAGTGGACTTCAGTGTAAGGTCTTGAAGGAAGTAGCTAGTGAGATAGTTAATGCATTCGTTTTAATTTTCTGAAATTCGCCAGATTTGGGGAGGGCTCGATTTGATTGGAAGATAGAAAATCTAACTTTTTTATTGAGAAAGGGAGGGAGACAGAAAGCAAGAAACTACAGGTCACTTAGCCTAACATCTGTCACAGGGAGAATGTTCGAAGTTCGGGAATCCAAGGTGGACAGACAGCTCCATGCCAATGAGGAGCAGAGGGCCACCCTCTTCCCAGCGTGGGCCACAAACTCAAGCCTGTCCTCCTGAACAGCATCCGGGAGGTTGTGGCAGAGTCAGTCAGTGCTGCCAGTCTCACCAGGAAGAGAATGCTGTTGATCCTGAGGGGTGGGGGTCACTGGTAAGGCCCCTGCCCTGAGAGGGTCGGAGAACCAGTGGAGTACTCCAAAGTGCAGGTGTCCACTGGTTGGGGGAAGCTCCATGGATCCCTTGCTTCCTCTGCAATGGGGCAATGCTTCTGAGTAGTGCCAACGGGCCATAGATTGACCTTGGCCATACCATGTCCTTGATGAAACAGCTTGGGTATAAGAGTATCCTAGGGACAGCCTATGCTCCCAGGTGACCAGAGGCCTTCTGAGCAATCAAAGGACACAGGCAGCACTCAGCAGTGTGAGCGGCCAGGGGCCTGTAAGTAGCACCAAAGGGGCGCATTTAAAAGACATACCGTAGCAATGGAGGTCTAAGCCAGGCAACCCTGATCTCAAGGGGGATACTCCGAGTCCATGGACCTGGCACTAAGTCACTCTCTGCTACTGCCCCCAGCCCGGGCAGCCAACCCCCAGCAAGCCCAACATTATTTGAGTGGTTTTCTGTGTTTGTTTTAGCCTTCTACACCTCCTCCAAAGCAATGGTGTCCATGTCCCGTTTGCCATGTCCCATGAGACTTCCGCCTCAGAGGGATGGAGCATCGTGGAAGGCTGGAGCATGCCATGTCCAACCCACTAATGATATTGAAATCCATGCAAATGACGGTTTTGCATGGATCTGCCACTGCCGGTCGCAAACATCGATATCACCGCCAGTGGGGGATTGAAGCATGGAGTCAGAATTGTCACTGGACACTAACCTTGATTTTTTGATTACCAGCGATTGTCCAGCCGATCATGATTTGCATTTCCAGCGTCGCGAAGTGGAGAATCCAGGGCCTGCTCTGGGTAAATGGGAACCTGTGAATGTACTGTACTCAGCTTTCCAGAAGGTAGTTGACAAGGTGCCACATGAAAGGTTATTGCAAAAATAAAAACTCATGGTATAGTGGGTAACATATTGGCATGGGTTGAAGATTGGCTGGCTGACAGGAAACAGAAAGTTGGTATAAATGGGTCTTTTTCAGGCAGCGGCGTGCAGAGGGGGGGGCCGACGGGGCGCTGGCCCCGGGCAGCGACTGGATGGGGGCAGCACCGCGGTCGGCCCGAGCGCGCCTGCGCACCGCGGTCGGCCCGAGCGCGCCTGCGCACCGCGGTCACCGCGGTCGGCCCGAGCGCGCCTGCGCACCGCGGTCGGCCCGAGCGCGCCTGCGCACCGCGGTCGGCCCGAGCGCGCCTGCGCACCGCGGTCCGCGGTCGGCCCTAGCGCGCCTGCGCACCGCGGTCGGCCCGAGCGCGCCTGCGCACCGCGGTCGGCCCGAGCGCGCCTGCGCACTGCAGAGGCTGGAGAGGGAGCAGAAAGGGCGCGAATTTTCCAGAATGGACGGCATTGCCACCATGGGTGAGTTTTATTTATTCATTTATTTATTTTATTTATTTGATCTATTTTAAAACTCTTCTCTGCACCCTCTCTGTAGCTGTCAACTTTTAAACTGTCGTGCCCAGAATTTGACATTTGGGCCTGGGGCATCCATTTGGGACAGAACCAGTATTTTATAAAAATTCATCATGGCCTCTTAACTTTTGCCCTCTTACCCTTTATACTTAAAGCCCAGGGTCAGCAGGGTGCAGGGGAGATTCTCAGAGACTTGACTGCAAGCTGCTGGAGCTCGGATCTTGAACAGAGCATTTATATCTGGATTTGGGGACCCTTTATGCACTGGCATAGTGCACAAACAGGCCCCACATGACCAGGGTTTTGTGAAGAAGAAGGGATCTGGAAATGTGTTGACTGTGAAAATTATATTTGTGGAAATTGGGTGAAGTAGTTTGATGAGACTTGGTGCTAAAGCTTTAGAGAATTGAAGATGGAATTTGATTTGAAGAAGTTCAACGTTTTGAAGGATATTGTGGCTGAAATGAAAGCGATACGTGCTGAATGAGCTGACCGAAATGTGTGAGATATGTCTTTGTATCTGCTATGTGTAATTTATCGGTCATATTATTGCAATTTTCCTGTTAATTCATGTTTAATTTACGTTGATTTTGGTGTGATTGCTAATATAAAAGTGAAGTCTTGTATATTGGTCTTAGTTGGGTTGTTTGTAGTTGTTTCCACAAGGGTCATAACAGTATTTCCATGACGTTCTGCTCATATCCTTCTCCATGGGGGTTGCAGAGGAGGGAGGCGCAACTTTTGAGACATAACATCTCACCCATTGCTTTAGATTTAGAACAGTACAGCACAGAGCAGGCCCTTCGGCCCTCGATGTTGTGCCGAGCAATGATCACCCTACTCAAACTCACGTATCCACCCTATACCCGTAACCCAACAACTCCCCCTTAACCTTACTTTTTAGGACACTACGGGCAATTTAGTATGGCCAATCCACCTAACCCGCACATCTTTGGACTGTGGGAGGAAACCGGAGCACCCGGAGGAAACCCACGCACACACGAGGAGGACGTGCAGACTCCGCACAGACAGTGACCCAGCTGGGAACCAAACCTGGGACCCTGGAGCTGTGAAGCATTGATGCTAACCACTATGCTACCGTGTTGCAAAGCAAAATGACTGAAGAAGAGAACAATATCCCTAGAATTGATGGTGGTTTGTGGAGAGGCTGTTGGCAAGTGACAGTTAAACCCGAAACACTTCGTGAGTGTTTCCCACCCTACCTCCTCCTCTAACCAACCCCCCCACCCCACGGTGGTTGGGAAGCGGGAGCAGGGGCCTGTCGTGAAGGTGAGTGAGTGCCTTTAAATTTGCTTACCTTTGAGCGAGAGCAGGGTTTGAGGTAATATCAGGTAAGCTCTTCCTTTCTTTTTCTTTTTCTTGTTATTTATTAAATCTAGAGGTGATGTCAGGGAAGGCAGTACAATGCTCCTCCTGCAGAATGTTTGAGGTGAGGGACGCCGTCAGTGTCCCTGCTGATTTCATCTGTGGGAAGTGCACCCAACTCCAGCTCCTCAAAAACCGTGTTAGGGACCTGGAGCTTGAGCTGGATGAACTTCGGATCATTCGGGAGGCAGAGGGGGTCATAGATAGGAGCTTCAGGGAAATAGTTACACCAAAGACTGGAGATAGATGGGTAACTGTAAGAGGGACTGGGAAGAAGCAGTCAGTGCAGGGACCCCCTGCGGTCGTTCCCCTGAGTAACAAGTATACCGTTTTGGATACTTGTGGGGGGGACGACTTACCAGGGGTAAGCCATGGGGTACGGGCCTCTGGCACGGAGTCTGTCCCTGTTGCTCAGAAGGGAAGGGGGGAAAGGAGTAGAACATTAGTAATTGGGGACTCAATAGTCAGGGGCACAGATAGGAGATTTTGTGGGAGCGAGAGAGACTCACGTTTGGTATGTTGCCTCCCAGGTGCAAGGGTACGTGATGTCTCGGATCGTGTTTTCCGGGTCCTTAAGGGGGAGGGGGAGCAGCCCCAAGTCGTAGTCCACATTGGCACTAACGACATAGGTAGGAAAGGGGACAAGGATGTCAGGCAGGCCTTTAGGGAGCTAGGATGGAAGCTCAGAGCGAGAACAAACAGAGTTGTTATCTCTGGGTTGTTGCCCGTGCCACGTGATAGTGAGATGAGGAATAGGGAGAGAGAGCAATTAAACACGTGGCTACAGGGATGGTGCAGGCGGGAGGGATTCAGATTTCTGGATAACTGGGGCTCTTTCTGGGGAAGGTGGGACCTCTATAGACAGGATGGTCTACATCTGAACCTGAGGGGCACCAATATCCTGGGGGGGAGATTTGTTAGTGCTCTTTGGGGGGGTTTAAACTAATTCAGCAGGGGCATGGGAACCTGGATTGTAGTTTTAGGGTACGGGAGATTGAGAGTATAGAGGTCAGGAGCACAGATTTGACTTCGCAGGAGGGTGCCAGTGTTCAGGTAGGTGGTTTGAAGTGTGTCTACTTCAATGCCAGGAGTATACGAAATAAGGTAGGGGAACTGGCAGCATGGGTTGGTACCTGGGACTTCGATTTTGTGGCCATTTCAGAGACATGGATAGAGCAGGGACAGGAATGGTTGTTGCAGGTTCCGGGGTTTAGGTGTTTTAGTAAGTTCAGAGAAGGGGGCAAAAGAGGGGGAGGTGTGGCGCTGCTAGTCAAGGACAGTATTACGGTGGCGGAAAGGATGCTAGATGGGGACTCTTCTTCTGAGGTAGTATGGGCTGAGGTTAGAAACAGGAAAGGAGAGGTCACCCTGTTGGGAGTTTTCTATAGGCCACCTAATAGTTCTAGGGATGTAGAGGAAAGGATGGCGAAGATGATTCTGGAAAAGAGCGAAAGTAACAGGGTAGTTGTTATGGGAGACTTTAACTTTCCAAATATTGACTGGAAAAGATATAGTTCGAGTACATTAGATGGGTCATTCTTTGTACAATGTGTGCAGGAGGGTTTCCTGACACAATATGTTGACAGGCCAACAAGAGGCGAGGCCACATTGGATTTGGTTTTGGGTAATGAACCAGGCCAGGTGTTAGATCTGGAGGTAGGTGAGCACTTTGGAAACAGTGACCACAATTCGGTGACCTTTACGTTAGTGATGGAAAGGGATAAGTATACCCCGCAGGGCAAGAGTTATAGCTGGGGGAAGGGCAATTATGATGCCATTAGACATGACTTAGGATGTGTTGGTTGGAGAAGTAGGCTGCAAGGGTTGGGCACACTGGATATGTGGAGCTTGTTCAAGGAACAGCTATTGCATGTTCTTGATAAGTACGTACCAGTCAGGCAGGGAGGAAGGGGTCGAGCGAGGGAACCGTGGTTTACCAAAGAAGTGGAATCTCTTGTTAAGAGGAAGAAGGAGGCCTATGTGAAGATGAGGCGTGAAGTTTCAGTTGGGGCGCTTGATATTTACAAGGAAGCGAGGAAGGATCTAAAGAGAGAGCTGAGACGAGCAAGGAGGGGACATGAGAAGTCTTTGGCAGGTAGGATCAAGGAAAACCCAAAAGCTTTCTATAGGTATGTCAGGAATAAAAGAATGACTAGGGTAAGAGTAGGGCCAGTCAAGGACAGTGGTGGGAAGTTGTGTGGGGAGGCTGAGGAGATAAGCGAGATACTAAATGAATACTTTTCGTCAGTATTCACTCAAGAAAAAGATAATATTGTGGAGGAGAATGCTGAGACCCAGGCTATTAGAATAGATGGCATTGAGGTGCGTAGGGAAGAAGTGTTGGCAATTCTGGACAAGGTGAAAATAGATAAGTCCCCGGGGCCGGATGAGATTTATCCTAGGATTCTCTGGGAAGCCAGGGAAGAGATTGCTGAGCCTTTGACTTTGATTTTTAGGTCATCATTGGCTACAGGAATAGTGCCAGAGGACTGGAGGATAGCAAATGTGGTCCCTTTGTTCAAGAAGGGGAGTAGAGATAACCCCGGTAACTATAGGCCGGTGAGCCTAACGTCTGTGGTGGGTAAAGTCTTGGAGAGGATTATAAAAGATACGATTTATAATCATCTAGATAGGAATAATATGATTAGGGACAGTCAGCATGGTTTTGTGAAGGGTAGGTCATGCCTCACAAACCTTATCGAGTTCTTTGAGAAGGTGACTGAACAGGTAGACGAGGGTAGAGCAGTTGATGTGGTGTATATGGATTTCAGTAAAGCGTTTGATAAGGTTCCCCACGGTCGTCTATTGCAGAAAATACGGAGGCTGGGGATTGAGGGTGATTTAGAGATGTGGATCAGAAATTGGCTAGTTGAAAGAAGACAGAGAGTGGTAGTTGATGGGAAATGTTCAGAATGGAGTTCAGTTACGAGTGGCGTACCACAAGGATCTGTTCTGGGGCCGTTGCTGTTTGTCATTTTTATAAATGACCTAGAGGAGGGCGCAGAAGGATGGGTGAGTAAATTTGCAGACGACACTAAAGTCGGTGGAGTTGTAGACAGTGCGGAAGGATGTTGCAGGTTACAGAGGGACATAGATAAGCTGCAGAGCTGGGCTGAGAGGTGGCAAATGGAGTTTAATGTGGAGAAGTGTGAGGTGATTCACTTTGGAAAGAATAACAGAAATGCGGAATATTTGGCTAATGGTAAAATTCTTGGTAGTGTGGATGAGCAGAGGGATCTCGGTGTCCATGTACATAGATCCCTGAAAGTTGCCACCCAGGTTGATAGGGTTGTGAAGAAGGCCTATGGTGTGTTGGCCTTTATTGGTAGAGGGATTGAGTTCCGGAGCCATGAGGTCATGTTGCAGTTGTACAAAACTCTAGTACGGCCGCATTTGGAGTATTGCGTACAGTTCTGGTCGCCTCATTATAGGAAGGACGTGGAAGCTTTGGAACGGGTGCAGAGGAGATTTACCAGGATGTTGCCTGGTATGGAGGGAAAATCTTATGAGGAAAGGCTGATGGACTTGAGGTTGTTTTCGTTAGAGAGAAGAAGGTTAAGAGGTGACTTAATAGAGGCATACAAAATGATCAGAGGGTTAGATAGGGTGGACAGCGAGAGCCTTCTCCCGCGGATGGAGGTGGCTAGCACGAGGGGACATAGCCTTAAATTGAGGGGTAATAGATATAGGACAGAGGTCAGAGGTGGGTTTTTTACGCAAAGAGTGGTGAGGCCGTGGAATGCCCTACCTGCAACAGTAGTGAACATGCCAACATTGAGGGCATTTAAAAATTTATTGGATAAGCATATGGATGATAAGGGCATAGTGTAGGTTAGATGGCCTTTAGATTTTTTCCATGTCGGTGCAACATCGAGGGCCGAAGGGCCTGTACTGCGCTGTATCGTTCTATGTTCTAATTCCAGCGCTAAGGGGAAATTGACTAACTTACAGCGCAATTTAACCTCAGGCAGCCGTCCTATACCTTAGAGATGGCAAAGATAAAGAGGTCAGTGAATAGCTCTAGAACGGGTGCAACTACGTTTTTTATAGGTTTTTTGGTGATATTTAATGAAATATTTACGTGGGATGTAGTAAGAGTGAAGCCTGGATGATCAGAGGACTGCTATGGCATTTAATCTCGGAATAGGAGACATTTATTCCTTAACATGCTAATATTTGAATACAGATACCACTAATTTGCAAGTCTATGATATAAATTGCACAAAATTATCAGTGGAGATGAACAAGAAAGAGAGAAATTAAAAAAGGAATGTTCAGACTTTGCAAATTATTATGACAATGATGTGGTTGCAATTCAGTTATATGACAAAATTATTGATTTTGTGATGCTCCTTCGAGCTGGAGGGACTAGAGTTCCCCCTGATCCTAAAGATGCTCTGGAGTCTTTACTGCAGTATGGGAGGGATGTCTTTCCGACGCTGTGTGTTTCATACAGATTACTGCTTACAATTGCATTTTCAGTCGCAAGCTGTGAAAGGTCATTTTCAAAACTGAAATTAATAAAAACATATCTGAGGTCTTCTATGTCACAGGAGCGACTGACCAACCTGGCTTTAATAAGCATTGAAAAAGAATTTCTCACAGCTGATGTAAAAAATGAAGTAGTTCAGGTGTTTTGTGACAGGAGGTATCATTTGGGGAAAAGAACTTAATAAATTTGATTGATTAATATTAAAATCGAATAAATCAGGGTAGCATGGTGGTTAGCATAAATGCTTCACAGCTCCAGGGTCCCAGGTTCGATTCCCGGCTGGGTCACTGTCTGTGTGGAGTCTGCACGTCCTCCCCCTGTGTGCGTGGGTTTCCTCCGGGTGCTCCGGTTTCCTCCCACAGTCCAAAGATGTGCGGGTTAGGTGGATTGGCCATGCTAAATTGCCCGTAGTGTCCTAATAAAAGTAAGGTTAAGGGGGGGGGTTGTTGGGTTACGGGTATAGGGTGGATACGTGGGTTTGAGTAGGGTGATCATGGCTCAGCACAACATTGAGGGCCGAAGGGCCTGTTCTGTGCTGTACTGTTCTATGTTTAAAGCGTTTATTTCATGTTTCATCTGTGTTTATATATTCAAAATGTTTTCCTTTCTCATAATATTTCTCAGTATATTAGGCCTTATACTTGAGTCTTTGGGGGCATATAATCAAGATTTGCCCCGGGCATCACCAGACCTCTGCACGCCGCTGTTTTCAGGTTGGCAGGATGTGCTGAACGTTGTGCCACAGGATGCAGTTCTGTGGCCTGAACCTTTTAGAATTTATAGAAATGACTTGGGTGAAGGGACTGAATGTATACTTGATAAATTTGCTCATGACACAAGGAGAGGTAGTGAAGCAAATTTTGAGGAGGATGTATCGACAGTTCAAAGGGACATAGACAGCTTCAGTGAGAGGCAAAAATTAGGCAAATGGAGTATAATGTGGTAAAATGTGAAATTCTCCGTTTTGGCAAAAAGAATAAAAAATAAGCTTGTTTAAATGGTGAGAGATTGCAGAGCTCTGGATCCCTGAGGGATCTTGGTTTCCTCGTGCATGATTCATAAAAGGCTGGCATGCAGGTACAGCAAGTAATTAGGAAAGTTTAGTGAATTGAGGAAGCCAGCGTTAGTGGAACAAAGATTAATTGAACTGTGTACACTATTCTACCCACGGCAGTAACTCAGTCCCCGTTTGGACAATCAACAACTCCGGCCCCTGCTTAGGTTGGCTTTTATGTGTAGGTCTTCAACGAGATCTAGCAGGGAGGCCTCTGTCCCGTCTCTTACCTGGGAAGCTTGTACTCCATGATTCCCACGGGGAGATCGACAATGGTTTCCCCATGATCCTGATGGGGTTAAGACATCCACCCCCCCCCCCGCAAAATCCGAAAGCTCTCCTTCAGCCGCCAAAGTTGGCTGCCTTCAGCACTGCCTGAAGATGTGCTTCAGCTCGCCGTGGTTTTGGGTGGGACGGTGTCTATCAGTTCACCGACTGCCTTTGCCTGGCCCACTTCTGAAGTTTTATCGGCAGGACCTGGATCCCAGACACTATAGGCGGAAGTGAGGCATTTTCCGACAGGAAAAACAGCGCACCAGCTGCACTGATTCAGCTAATTTAAATGGGCGAGCACCGTTGCCATGTGGAACGCAACCAATTCCATGGAAATCAGTGCCGGATTCGACGGGTCGGTGATTGGCACTCATGAGGCTCACATGCCGCAACTGCACTTAATCGATCCAGCCCTCCACACAAACCGTCCCACACAACAAGAAGGCCGGAAGGAGAGCGGCGCCATGGTTTAGGCTGGGCACCCTTCCTGGACACCATTTGTAGGAGAGAAGGATGACCCTGTGCCCCGGCCTGGGAGGAAGGCTGCCAGGCGGTCAGTGCCATGGGCAATGTCATCCGGACTCGCATGCAGTGCCGGAATAAACTTAACGACCTTCTCAGGCCGTCCGGGGTGAGTTGGCTGCTCTGTATCCCAGACACTAATCCCGCCTCCTCACACACCCATAACCCAGCCCCTCCCTCCCGGAGACAGGCAAACACCCACACTGCCCAACATGTCAGCATCCATGCCATCTGCCATGGGTGGGTGCACTGGACACTGAGGCCACCAGATGGAAGGGATGTTGTGGGCGTGGAGTGCGGTCACGGGCGATCAAGTGAGACTCTGCTCAGTAGCAGTTGACCATGACACGTGTATAGGCACCTCTCCCAATCTCACCCCCCATCGCCCTCACCCCCAGATCCCCCTCATCCCCACACCCCCCACACCGGTCTCACCCCTCATACCCCCCTTACCCCACATCCCCTCAACCCTCTTGGCCCATACTCCACTCACCCCCTCACATCCCCCGCCCACCCCTACTCTGTCTCGGCCCGCTGTCTAATCATATGTGTCGTCTTGTGTCTCACAGGACCTGCCGGAGATGCGGCCAGTCCATCCAGAGGCCCCCGCCCTCAGCCACTGCCAGATCCTGTATCCCCCAGACAGCCGAGCACTGACGGGAGAGCAGCCCGGACACCAGCCCTCCACCCGAGACTCAGGACACCTCGGAGCGCGGGTCGGAGGATGACACTGACTTTCCGTCACAGCTTTCTCCGACACCCTCCACCATCCCAGAGACTATGGGTGCTGGCCATGTGTGCCATCCAGGCCGACACCACATGCGTGGTGTCTGCAGTGGAGGCATTGGTAGCGACGATTTCGGCTATGGATAAGCGTGCTCAAGGCCTGGGGCATTCTGTGCAGGCGGTGGCCGAGGCTCAGCACAGGGCTGCCCTGTCAAAAGCAATTATATGCCAGAGCCACTTGGACATTGCAGCGGCACTCCTCCATGTGGCTCAGTCATAGCAGGCCAGGGCTGGAAACATCGGCGGCATTGCCCAGGCGCTGGCCAGCGGTGCGCAGACACAGAGGGAGGTGGCCCAGTCACTGGCTGATGTGGCACAGTCAATGGGTAATGATGGAGATGGTCTACTCACTGTGCTCCATGGCCACGGCATGCTGACCTTGGTCAGGACCAGAATGGGCCTCCAGGATTGGCATCGCCAGGTGGTCGGTCAGGGGACCAGTGCAGGCCCTGTGGGAGAACCATGCTCTCCCCTCCACCCACCCCTGTGCACCGACCGTGCCCAGCAGCCCCACCCCGGGATTCGACAGGACCGTGTGTTGGACTGGCCAGCTCGCATGCAGGGATCACCCAGGTGGAAGGTGCTACTGTGGCCATGAGCAGGTTGTCATCATCCTCCATCCCACTGCTATTGCCAACCCAGGGCCCCAGCTCAGAGCGCCACGGGTATGTATAATGAAGGGGTGTGAAAGTGGGACGCTGGCAGCGTGAAAAGTGAGGGGTGTGGGTCTTGGATATGTTCCTCCCCCTCCACCCCCTCCCTCCTAGTCAGTGAACCTGGAGGCGATCCTTGCGTCCCGTGCGCATTGGCCCTGGCAATGATGTCGTCCGGCCAGCCCGGGCCCCATGTCCTGTTCATCGTCTCCTTCCCCCGCATCCTCCTCCTCATCAGACCTGCCCTTCCTCCTCCCCCTCCAGCACATCGCCACTCTGCTGCATGATGTTGTGGAGGATGCAGCAGGCAGCCACAATGGGGGCGATCCTCTCAGCATCATACTGGAGGACCCAGGCACCTGAGGCACATCTTCAGGATGCTGAAGCACCGCTCGATCACACACCTGGCCGCTGTATGGAATTCATTGTCGGTCTCTGGCCTCCGGATAGGTGTGACCAGCCACACCTGCACCCCTGTCGCCCAAGAGCCAACCACTCAGTCTGGGATGGGGCGCCCCTCAAACATGTCAGGGACTGCCGAGTGTGCAGTATGAAGGAATCGTGCACACTGCCCGGGTATCAGGCGCAGAGGTGTACAATATGCATCTGATGGTCACAAACCAGCTGGATGTTCATTGAGTGGAACTCTTTCCGATTTGCGTACAGTCGCCTGTTATCCGCCGGTGCCGGTGGGGCGACATGCACCCTGGACCCGGGGCATCCCGGCGATGACGGCGAACCCCGCTGCACGGGCATCATGCTTGGCTCGGTCCACATGGAAATGAATATATTTCTCCACCTGGGAATACAGAGCCTTCCTGACGGCACGGATGCACTGAGGTCTGTGAGATCTCAGACACATCCCCACTCGGCGACTGGAAGGACCCCATTGCGTAGAAGTTCAGGGCGAACGTCACCTTGATTGTCACTAGGAGTTGGTGTCCTCCCCCATACCCCAGCGGTGCCAGATATGCCACCAAAAGGCAGATGTCTCCCTGCTCATCTGGAGTCTCCGACGGCGTGTCTGGTCCGGTAGTTCTTTGAATGACAGGCAGCGCCGGTACACATGAGGCCTCATGCGGCGCCTCATTGGCACCTCCTCCTCCTCGGCCTGTTGGCGGCCGGTACTCCAGCCTGTGCGGCTGCCACCTGCCCCTTTATAGCCCGTTCTTCTGCAGCCCGTTCCTCTGCTGGCCGTTCCTCTGCTAGCTGTTCCGCTGCAGCCCGCTCCGCTGCTGCAACTATTCCCTCCTCGCTGAGCGGACCCCACTCACGCAGCTACATGGCATCTCGCAGAGCAGCGACTATCACCACATTGGCCAGCATTGCTGGTTGAACACCAAACGCCATTGTCTGCAGGTGTTGAAAGTCCAACATGTTAGTCTGGCGCATACTTTGGTGTCCAACCGGGTTCGATGGTCTCCACACTGGCTCTGGTTGTCAGTGCAGGCTCCACCTACACATGTCCCTCGCCCAACCCTGCACCCCTGCCCCGTCGGTGCCCATCCCAGCTGCCTGGCCTGTTCCCACCCATCCCCCGGTCCTGGCAGGCGGCCCCCCCCACCCCAGCCAGCAGCTCAGCACGGGCTGCCCCCACGTGTGGATTGTGTAGTAGTTAAAAAGGAACCGCGTCATCAGTCACATGCCAATACAACTCGTGGTTTGCTTTTTTATGCGCCTTTTAAAAGTCTGGACCACCTTTTTGTCAGGCCATAAGCCTTTACGTTTTGCAAACGTTATGAACTCCTCACTCAAGAAGGGCATCCCATTGTCTGTCATCAGGACCTCTTAGATCCCATGGGTGTTGAATGAGCACCTGAGCTTTTCTACAGTGGGACTGGGTGTCACAAGGCCATCTTGTACACATCAAGCCCATTCGAGTGGGCATCCACGATGATGAGGAACATGGATCCCATAAAAGGCCCTGCGAAGTCTGCATGCAGTCACACTCATGGGCATCCCCGCCGTTCCCATGGATGAAGGATGGCCATTGGTGGAAGCTTCTGATGTTCCTGACAAGCTGAGCAGCTGAGCACTCAATATCCCCATCGATGCCGGGCCACTAGACATAACTACGGGCAGCATGTACATCTTAGAGGCGTCCGGGGCTGAGCAGCGGCCTGTGGTCAGTCACAATAGAGAAATGCCTGCCATAAACATGTTGGTGGAACGTCTTGACTTCAAATATTATCAGCAAGCCCTCCTTCTCGATTTGAGCATATCATCGTTCCGTCTGCCAGGTTCTCGAGGTAAAAGTAATGGGGCATTCCGTGCCATCATCTCATCTGTGGGTCACCGCATGTTATCATTAGCGGCTGAGCTGGATCATAGTGAGGGAGGAGATGTGACTGCTTTGTCTTGTGGGGCACCCCAGAAGCACTTCTGGTCCTTTTTCTTTTTTCAATAAATTTGGAGTACCCAATTCATTTTTTCCAATTAAGGGCCAATTTAGTGTGGCCAAGTCACCTACCCTGCATATTTCTGAGTTGTGGGGGCATAACCTACTCAAACACGGGGAGAATGTGCAAACTCCACACGGACAATGCCCCAAAGCCGGGATCGACCTGGGACCCCGGCGCCGTGAGGCAGCAGTGCTAACCACTGCGCCACCGTGCTGCCCGAGGTCCTTTATCAACAGTATGTGAAGTGGGAGCCAATAAGGAGGCCAGGTTGGCAATTAGCTTTCTATAATAGTTTACCAGGCCGAGAAATAACCAGAGTTCAGTTGTATTCTTCGGGGCCAGAACCCTTTTCTGGCTCGAACCTTGTCCTCCACTGTTTGTAGACTATCCATGTTCAGACTGTATACTAGTAAGTCACTGCTCTCGTGTGGACACACACATGCTCCTCGTTAGCTGGGTGCTCACTTGGGGTAACAGCCTGAGCACTTCTTGCAGGCTGTCCATATGCTCCTTCTCCGTGGCGCCTTTGATGAGCATATTGCTTAGATAGATAGCCACCTTCAGCAGACCTTGCAAGATGCTTTCCATTACTCGCTGGAAAATCGCCGGGGCAGATGTAACCTAAACAGGAGGCAGGTGCATTCAAATAACCCTCTATGGCTGTTGTCAAGTTTCATAAAGGAACATCTCTCAGCTCGTTTTGCATATAAATCTTCCACTCTCGGCATTGGGTAACAGTCCAGGTGTGAAACTCTGTTTATCGTGAGCTTATAATCAAAGTCAGCCATATTTGTAGGGCTTCGTTACCGGCACCATGGGTATGGCCCCCTCTACAAGTTGTACAGGGCATTTAATCCCGAGATCCTTCAGGCACTGTAGCTTCATGTCAACCTTGAAAAGCAATGCGTAGGGGACAGGACTCACCCTAAAGTACCGATCTGTGCATCAAGATGCTTGTGGTTCCGGGCCTTGGCCCCTTTCATCCTGCCAAGACCCTCCTGAAACACTTATTAGTATTTGCCCAGTATGTCACACAGATTTCCAGTGCCCATCCGAAAACTCTGTTGCCAGTTGAAACAGAGGACTGGCAACCCGTCACATCCCAGCAAATTGAGCCCAGGACCCATACCACAACCAAGTGAAGATGGGCCAACTGTTAGGTAATCCCCATGATGATCAATGGCTCGCCGGTATGGGTGGCCAACCTTGCCTTGGTGTCACACAAAGTCAGCGGAATGATCCCTGCACAGTCGTTGAAACGTCTTATGGTCCATGATGGAGACAATAGCTCCCGTGTACATTTACATCACTACAGGATGACCATTTACTTGTAATGTGACCTGGATCAGCGTTACTTCGGGGGCGTGACACAGTTCAGCTGCTTCAAATAGTCCTCCTATTCTGAGGGGGCCACGTGTGAGGTCCTGGCTCACCGTGATCTCAGCGGCTGCCTTGGACAGAGTTCACACTTTTCTAGGAGTAGAAGATGTGATGTTGAGTGTTTACAAAAGGTGATTAAAGCTGTGAACAGAAATGGTCGATAAATTACAGTTTGGATTAGCTGCAGAGGTAAGGAAAGTAGACATAATTGAAGTAATTAAAAAAAATCACTTATTGTCACAAGTAGGCTTCAAATTAAGTTACTGTGAAAAGCCCCTAGTTGCCACATTCTGGCACCTGTTTGGGGGAGGCTGGTACAGGAATTGAACCGTGCTGCTGGCCTGCCTTGGTCTGCTTTCAAACCCAGTGATTTAGCCCTGTGCTAAACAGCCCCTTGAAATAATAATAATCTTTTATTGTCACAAGTAGGTTTACACTGACACTGCAATGAAGTTTCTGTGAAAAGTCCCTAATCGCCACACTCCGGCGTCTGTTTGGATACACTGAGGGAGAATTCAGAATGTCCAATTCACCTAACAAGTACATCTTTCGGGACTTGTGGGAGGAAACCGGAGCACCCGGAGGAAACCCACGCAGACACAGGGAGAATGTGCAGACTCTGCACAGACAGTGTCACAAGCCAGGAATCAAACCTGGGACCCTGGCGCTGTGAAGCAACAGTGCTAACCACTGTGTAATTACAAGGGACAATAGAGAGTTCTCCAAGAGGTGAGTCACTTGAAGTGGCTAACCTTCAGTTACAAGTGGAACAACTTGATAAAGAAAAAAATGGCCCAAAACAAAGAAAGGAACTGGAAGTGAAAGAAAAAGAACAAGAAAGATAATGAGTGTTACGACGAGAACAAGTGGAAAGCCAATAGAGAAAAGGGCAATGAAAAGGGGGAAGTTAGAAAGAAGAGAGAAAGAGACTATGAGCTGAGAAGGTTGGAAGTTATAAAAGATCATCAGAAGGGGGAGAGAACTTATTTCCAGAACCCAGTGGGGTGATGTTTAAATCTGTATAAGCTCTTTCGAAGTTTGAGGGAAGAGATGTAGAAGCATTCTTCATTTCATTTGAGATAATAGCTCAGCATAAAGAGATCAAAACATTGCCCTTATAGAGTCAGTTGATAGGTAAAACTCATGTGGCACATGCATCACTTTCAGAAGAAATAACAGCGGAAGATGTGACAGTAAAAAGGCAATTCTGAATGTAAATGAGTTAGTTCCAGAGGTGTATAGGCAGAAACTTTGAAAACAGCGTGGACAGATATATATTGAGATTGAGATATTCAAACAACGTAATTTTGACTGGTGGATATGGACATTATAAACAAATGTAATATAGTGTTAATTTGGTGTTGAACTTAGTTACGAGTCAACTTGCGGAAGCACAAGTTACATCCTTCGGTCATACCATTTGATATGGTTAGATAGCCCCATAAAATGTAAAATTAAAAGCTATTGGAAAATTCCTACTTCCTTCACCGAAAAGGGAAATTCTCTGGGCACCAGTGGTTTTTACTGAAATTCATGCTCAAATTTTAGATTGAATTATTAAAAAGAAACAAGAAATTCGACTGGCTATCAGAGTGTCAAAATGCATTCAACAATCTAAAAATTCTGTTGATGACTGCACCAGTTTTGGCAGTAACTAATTATTTCAAGCAGTTTGAATTGGCTACTGATGTGCGTGATTGGGTATTGGTGCTGTGTTGCAAGTAGACGACAGAGGAATTGAAAATCAAGTGGGATATCCTTCCAAGAAAGCTGAAACCCATCAACAAAGACACTCCACCATCAGGAAAGAAGTCTGGTGATGGCATTGCAACATATCAAAATTTATGCTGTGAAGAATTTGTCAGAAACAATTGCTCGCACAGACCATAGTCCACTGAAGTGTTTGGAAAAGCTTTGAGACCAAGATGCTAGGTCTTTCAGGTAGAATTTGTCATTACAACCATTTAACTTACAGATTATATCTGTAGCTGGACAAAAAAATGTAATTGGCGATGCATAATCAAGAGTTTAACATTCCAAGAAGATTGGACATTTGAAACCTGGAGAAGGGATTAAAATGAACTCCATTGATATAAAAAGTTCTGTGTGTATCATCATGTTAATACATGCATCTTTTAAAGTAAATAGTTTAATGTACATAGATCAGAAGAGTAATTAACACAAAAGGAGTTCAGAAAATGAAACTGGCTGCTTCAATTTTGAAGGTTCATTTTCCCATAAGGAGGGAGGTGTGAAGAAAATGAGAGTTCTTAATATCTTCATAATATCATTGTCATCTACTGGGAAACAAGCATGTGTGTATTAGTATGAATGTGACTGGCTAAATTAAATTGGAAACAGTTAGACTGCAAAGGTCAACACATCAATAAAGGAGGTGTGAAGGCGCATGGTTGAAATGGTAATGGCGTATGGGGGGGAAGGGAAGCAGTGTGATTAGAAATTTACACCAAACCAGATAAGTGATTTCAAAGTTGACTGCTGGATTTCAAGAGTAACATTGCAATTGGGTAAATCAGAGAATTTACAGTGCAGAAGGAGGCCATTTGGCCCATCGAGTCTGCACCGGCCCTTGGAAAGAGCACCTTACGTCCACACCTCCACCCTACCCGCATGACCCAGTAACCCCACCTAACGTTTTGGATACTAAGGGGCAATTTAGTATGGCCAATCCACCTAACCTGCACATCTTTGGAAACCGGAGCACGCAGAGGAAACCCACACAGACATGAGGAGAAAGTGCAAACTCTACACAGACAGTCACGCGAGGTTGGAATTGAACCCAGGTCACTGGGGCCGTGAGGCAGCAGTGCTAACCACTGTGCCACCTTGCCACCCTGTGTAAGCCAAAGTAGTAGGTTTATTTCATAAATATAATAGCCATAAAGTAACAAGAAAAAGTTGATCAATCCTGGGGAGAATAAGCTCTGAAGGACAGTAAAAACAATAGAATTAAAGATCAAAGAGGAAAAACACAGTTAAAGTGAGACTGAAGACTGCTGTGGTGTGTCTCTGAGATCGTTACCAAGACAGTGTGGGCTGAAGCCAGACCTGTGAGATTATAGGCATCTAGTGGGCAAGGGTGAACAAAGGCATTGATTAAGATAGGTCACCACAATGAAAAAGCACATGTAAATAAACATCACTGTTGACCAGCAGATCCTTCCAGAAGACGTTTGACCAGGTACCATGGAAAAAACAGATCTAACTTGTGAAATCGCAGGGCATTGGGAGTCGAGTATTACATTGGACTGAGGATTGGCTGACTGACAGAAAGCAAAGTGTTGAGATGAATGGTTCTTTCTTTGGCTGGCAAACTGTAACTAGCAGGTCGCCACAGGAGTCAGTCCACGGAACTCAACTGTTTACAATCTATATAAATGATCTGCAAGCAGGGACAGACTGTAACATAGCAAAATTTGCGGATGACACTAAAATAGGTGGGAAAGCAGACAGTGAAGAGGCGATAAAAAAATTACAGACGGATATCGGAGATTGGACCAAAATTTGACAGATGGAGGTTAATATAGGTAAGTGTGAGGTTATCCATTTTGGATGAAAAAATAGAAAGGCACGATGTTATCTAAATGGAAATCAGATTCAAAATTTATGTGGGCAGCGGGATCTGGGTCTTTGTTCATGAATCGCAGAAAGCCTGTTTGCAAGTACAGCATGTAATAAAAAAGGCAAATGGAATGTAAGCATTTATTGCAAAAGATCTGGAGTCTAAAAGTGGAGAAGTGTTTCAATTGGTGTTGGTGAGACCCACATCTGGAGTATTGAGTGCAGTGGTCTTCTTATTTGAGGAAGGAAGGCATTAGAGGCAGTTCAGCTGAGGTTCTCCAGATTGATTCCAGGGATGACAGGGTTACTGTGTGAGGAGGGATTAAACTGTTTGGCCTTATACTCACTGGAGTTTAGAAGGGTGAGAGAGAATCTATTCGAGATATTTAGAATACTAAAAGGGGTTGATAAGGTAAATGTAGACCATATGTTCCCCCTTGTGGGGAAATCTAGAATGAAAGGTCACAGATATAGGTTGAGAGGTGGTAGATTTCAAATTGAGATGAGGAGGAACTACTTCTCGCAGAGGGTGGTGAATTTGTGGAACTCGCTGCCCCATAGTGCGGTGGAATCTGAGTCATTAAATAGTTTCAAGAAGGAGATAGATATATTTCTGATTTAAAAAACAACAGGTTAAAGGGATATTGGGAACAGATGGGGAGATGGATTTGAGACCTGGAAGAGATTATCCATGATCTAATTGAATGGCGGAGTAAGTTTGGAGGGCTGAATTGCTTACTTCTGCTTCTAATTCCCAAATTCCTATGTTCCTATCCTCCGTGCTCTGTCCAGGCTCCGTGAACCCCCGTGCACACTCAGCGCTTCATCCCTGTGCAGTGTGAGAATGGCAGCACAATGTAACTCCCACTCCTCACACTGATGACTCAATGAAGGGGTGCTGCTGCTGACAGTTTCCAGCTCCACCGTGCCCCCTCCCATCCCTGCACCGCCCCAGCATCAATGCTCAGGCCTCTCATTGAATCCATTCTTATCCAGTGATGAGGTTGCTATGGCCTAGCAAAGTGCAGAGAGGCTGACCCAACCCGAAGGTTACTTGGTGGAACGCAACAGAATCCCTGACCTCGAGGTGGGCTGCTGCTGAATCGAGCTCATCCTGAGTCTCTAAACTCATGATAAGCCCGTTCCTTAGCAGAACGTTTTCATCTCCCTGTCAGGCAGGACTCAGACATAAAGCCAATGGCTTTAGCACCTTGTCCATGGAATCAGACACCATCACAGAAATCTACCACTGGCACCACACAAATGCTGGGATCACAGTCTCTGCAGTTGGAGATCTTCTCACCCCTAGTCCTGTTCATCCCCAAACCTCAAGGCTATGAGGGCGCCACTAACCTGACTGCCCAAGCAGGTCCTGGTATAGTCCAAGGTCCTTCCTCCCCCTCCTCCGTCGATTGCCCTTCATCATCCTCCTCAACCACTTCCTCACCTGAGATGTGTCATTCATCTATCTTGTCCAAGTCCAGGCATCTCCCCTCTGCAGCACCAAGCTGTGGGGAACACAGCAGATCATAGTAATGCGGACACCCTCTGGGAGCTGTATGTGAGAGCACCCCCTGACCAGTCCAGGCACTGGAAGTGCACCTTGAGCAACCCAATCGCCTGCTTGACAAGATGCACATTAAAGCATGAGCCTCATTGTAACAAGTCTCAGCCTCAGCTTGTGACCTCCACATTAGCATCATCAGTCACCTCTTTATTGGTTAAACCTTGTTCCTGAGGAGCCATCTTTTCAGACGCAACTCTCCCTCAGCCACATCCCTTGACAAACAAAGGCGTCTCTGTCACTATCTCTCACTCATCTTTAAGTAAGAGTGGCGTCTTCGACTGGCACTAGGTCATGCCAAATGCCACCATGGAAGCTGGGTCTTCATGGGGCCATTCTGGTCTATCTTCCTCAGAAAAATCTCTTTTTGAGTTCTGCAGATAATGACAGATCTTCTTTCTCCTCCTCAGTTTCATTCAAGTCTGAAAGAAAGCATTGTGAGTGCAGCCTGCATTCTGCACTGCTTGTTTCTGTAGACAAATAGATTAGAGGCATCATTATAATGATGTCTTGCCCTCAATGAACACCTTCAATTGCCAAGTTAGGAAGTCATTGTGTAGTGTTTGGGCTGTCCTCATTCCGTACGTGGTTTTCCTAGGACCGCCCTTGCAGCTAAAGCACATTTTGAAGAATCTCAGATGACTGAGCACCCAGCCGTAGCCCATTTCCACCATTGTCTGACATGATAGCATATGCACAAAGATGCTTGGATCTGAGAGGGTATGTGCTATCAGCATTAGTCAGGACAATGTTGGACTGCCTCCTTTTCAATAGACAACAAGCTAGTCATGCACTAACTTAATGACTGGAGCTTTCAGCCCTGTAAATTATGAACATCCCAACCTCAATGTGTAAGGGTGCCAGGAGCACGTTGCATTTATCCTACATGCACACCTCCCCAATAATTTAATCCTTTTTCCCTTTCCACATTCTTCAGTGATGGACAAATGGTTACTCAGGCTAAATCAAATGTTGCCCCAAGGCCCCAGTGGATTTTTGTAAAGAACGGCAAGAATTGGCTTTTGACTCATCTCAACATCATTCAGCTGAGCCTTGATCTCCATGTCTTCAGCCATTAACTATTAGGGTACCTCTTCGATTGACTCAAAATTCCAGTTGTCAACTCCTCCAACACACTCAAAGAAAACAGAACAGTACAGCACAGTGTCATGGGAATGTCACTTTAAGAAATGTTTGTCTTCTCAAGTGGCTGCAGTCATGTCAGTGTGTGGGTGGAGCTGCTTTTTACTTTCGTTTTGAGCTGGAAGCTGTTTTTGGCTCTGAGTTTTAGTTTCATTTTCAGTTGGAGAGCTGCATTCAAACCAAGGAGGTGTATTTTGACCTCTCTTTCTGCATGCTAAAGAATGTCTCCAGATCACTTGATGATTTCAAAGTAATACCGGTTTCTGGAAGGAATGGAAATCTACAGTCTTTGTTAAAAAGGGTCTTTGACTTATGGATGTTGCTAGGAAAGATACTGTTATCTATAGAGTACTGTATCTTTGGGGGGTATCAGTTTTGTTGATTGACAAGATGTTTACTGTGTGTTTATAAAATGTTAACTGGATTCATACAATAAACATTGTTTTATTTAAAAATACTTTAGATCTCTGTTGCATCACACCTGTAAAATGGGCCCTTGTGCTCCCCATAACCAAAATCTATTAAAAGTTGTGGGTCAGGTGTACTCCATGATATACTTTGGTGTTCTCTAAACCCTGGCCCATAATAACAGGAACAGGCCCCTTGGCCCTCCAAGCCTGCACTGTCTAACTACTCTTACACCCCTCCCCTGTCAATGTTTTTCCAAAGTTATTTTTCCACTGCAATTTTGCACCAGGCTGTCAACATGTTGCTGCTCGGGCAGCACGGTGGCCTAGTGGTTAGCACAACCGCCTCACGGCGCTGAGGTCCCAGGTTCGATCCTGGCTCTGGGTCACTGTCAGTGTGGAGTTTGCATGTTCTCCCCGTGTCTGTGTGGGTTTCGCCCCCACAACCCAAAAAAAAATGTGCAGAGTAGGTGGATTGGCCACGCTAAATTGCCCCTTAATTGGAAAAAATAATTGGGTAATCTAAATTTTAAAAAAAACATGTTGCTGCTCCACTTCTACCTCAAGACCAGGTCCTAACCTCCTCATGTTTGAGTCCACGTCCATCCTATCCTCCTTGATACTCATCATCCCACCATTCACTCTCTTGCACCCTCCGATGGAACCCAGTGTCACTGTTTTCGATAAGTCACTGAACCATTTTCGGTCATGATTCCACTCACCCCCCTCCATCTTGAGACTACATGCACAGTGACCTGCAGGGTACCCCCCCCACTATGAGACTATCGACTACCCCCCCCCCCCTTCGTTGTCAGTTCCTAAGTAACTGGTAACTTAGGAATTAACTGGTAACTTCGGAGACTGCAGATGTGACTGTCATTTAGTGCCCAGTCCTAAGCCACCAACCCCCAGATCCAAATGTAGGAGGGACAGATTATGCTTAAAACACCATGCTCCACTCAACCAATACTCCACAGACAGGTCAACCCATGCCTTGGACCAGGGCCAGGAAGTGCGTGTCAGGAATAGTCCTGTAGCCTGGCCCACAAATCCCCAGAACTGTCTTTACATTCTGCTCCCAAACAGTGTGATCCACTGAGACATAGGTTTGACCTCACACTTCTTCCCCTCTTCCTTTAACGCTCCCCCCATTCCTGTATTTCATGTGTGACCACTCCTCTTTCCTTGCTCCAGTCAGCAGCCCCCTGACTCCCCAGTCAGGCCTCTGCCTTCCACCCCTTCCCTTCCCACTGTCTAATGGTGAGCAGTCTTGGTACAGGACTATAGCAGCCACAAGATATGGCAGCAGTGCAGTTAAATGGAGGTAAATGCTGCATGTACAAACCTTACAGTGATGTGAAGGCTGCCAGGTGAGCAGCATTTATATATGGTCATGAATCAGACAGATCTGAGTATCCACTGGTATGACAATTAGATTTGGAGGGGGAACGTGGTTGAGGAGAGCTGGGTTTTCCATGACTATTTATTACATGGAAATGCATGCTGTACACATGGATCAGTGGGAAATACAACCCACCATTATCCTGCCCATAAAAGCTGGGAGGAGAAAATTCCAACTTATTATCCCGTTGGTGGAAAATCGTCAATGTGCCACATCAGGGGCTGGATTCTCCACTCCCGACGACGGAATCACGTTCAGCAATGGGGCTGAGAATCCGTTTTGGCTCCTAAATCTGGAGCGGCGGTGGTTTCTCAATTCTCTGCCCCATGAAAATCAGCATACTCGAGGAGTCCGTCGCGCCCAGTATTCACCGCCTCGGGCCATTGTATGAGGCCTGCCCCACGATGCTCCGTTGCAGACCAGTCGAATTCTGACGGCGTGGCTTACGTGTGTTCACAACATCCGTGATCCTCACGTGGTAGCTGCCGACTCAGTCCGGGGCCCCCGCAGTCGGGGGAGGGCCGATCGGTGGGCAGGGGGGGCTTCATTTGGGGCTGGGGGCAATGTGGGCAGGCGGCCCGGGGCGTGCGAGCGGCTGATGCGGGGCATTACTTTGGCAGTCCAGGTCCGCGGGCTGAGTCCGCCATGAAGCACGGTGCACCCGCTGCAGGCCACCATCGTGCCTGGCCTCTGACCCGGAAGTGCTGGGGCCGTATCAGCAGCTCGAGCTGCGAGCTCTATGACGGCTCCCTGCTAGCCCCCAGCAAAATTGAAAATTGGTGGCCTTTTTGACGCCAGTTTTCGTGGCGCAAAAGACCACAGTTTTCACGACGGCCACAGAATTTAGTCTCAAAATCGTAGAATCCAGCCCCTGGCTCCACCGTCTGCCTCAATTCCCGCCATTGGTGGAACTGGAATATTCCACCTGTTTCGTTTTTTTTCCTCAGTCTCTCCCTTCACCTAATCCTTGACTTCTCACAATTACTTACGGACTTGATAGCTGCTATTTGCTGCACAAATTTTCTCTGCTCCCCCTACACCGGTGTCCTCAGCCTCGCCACATCAGGTCCTCACAGATGCCCACTTTCTGTCTGCTGATTTGTGAAGGATTGCTCCCACGAGTGTGCTTCCTGTGTGCAGGATGAGAGCAATCAGCTTGGGCACAGTGCTGAAAAATCACAGACCGAAGCCAACAGCAATTGGGATAAGAAATGAGTAAAATCAAAGACCTTGGGATTGCACCTAACTCAATGACATGTTCAAACATTTTGCTAGCAGCTCGGTGACCTACGACAATCAGCACAGATATATTATGGCTGAGAAAACCTATCTATTTCCTGATGCTTTCCTTGGGAGCTGAACCAAAATAGTAATTTCTATCTCCTCTATTCCAATTGGATTGCCTGCCATGGATTCCACTTTGTTAATTAGCTTGCCTCAGGCAGAGCAATATTCTGAAAAAAAACTTTTCCAACTCACATTGGTTTACATTGAGAAGCAGTAATAGTGTTCAGGACATTCTTTATTAATCTGCAAGAACTGTCCAGTCCTCATTTTTAACAGCAATTCAATGCCAGGTGAACAGCAGAAGAGGCTCTCACTGAGATTCGCGCTGAGCTTGAGCCAGTTTGCAATTTACCAGGGCCGCTCCCGATGGCGAGTTCCAAACCTTGCCCAAAAATGGCGAGAATATCATTAACCTTAATTTGCATTCATTTCAATCTCATTTGTGAGATTAAAGTTGAATGCAGTGGCCTCCCGGTAATGACCCGACTCCCCAGTGGGAAGTCACGTGGGCGATGTGTTGAACTTTTCAAAAATGTGAAACTGGCGCCGCGCTCCAGAGCACCAAAGCTGCTGCCCAAGTGCTCGGGGGAGGACTCTCAGGGGGGTTTGGGTTTGTGAGGGTGGTTAAGTTTTAAAGGTTGCGAGTCGAACCTGGGCCAGGGATTGGATAAGTGGCTTTGCTTCTGTGAGGCCTTCAAGCCATTTTTAAATATTGTGGGAGACCCACAACAACGACACCCACAACTGCAGCCTGTCTGTCCCACCAAACCCTTCCAGAACAGAGCTCTGCTGCAGCTTTTGTCCTGAAAGTCAATTTAACCCCCTTTGACTGTGAGCAGCCTCTAGCTTCACGGCTGAAGGCTATTTCAAAATGAAGAATTAGCCTTGTTAGTTGTGAGAGCACTTACACCCCTGAATTCTCAAGTGCTTTCTCGAGGGTACACATGTCATGTCTCAGAGGATGATTAGTGCACTGCATGTCCAGTAGACGATGATTGATGATGTATGAACAGTGTGCCTGAACTCCAGGAGCCTCAGCACCATAGAACTGGAATATTCAGCACCAGAGTGGCAGCTGCCAGCAATCAAACACTAAACAGTAGGAATTCACCACTGAGGATCTTCTCTCGACCAAAGGGTACGTGTGTGGAGGAGCAGATGGCAGCTTAGTACGGCCTTGCTAATATTCCCGACAGAGGTCTGGGGCCTGGGAGCTCCTGATATGGCCAGGGGTGAATGTGCTGAGCAAGGTTTGCCAGGACAACTGGCTCGCTGGATGGTACTCTGAGAGAAGGCGGAACAGTTATGAGAAGGATGGGGGAAATTTGGGGGATCTGAATGTCCCGGGATGGCAGCTCTAACTGATTGTTGATCTCTCGCCTTCTCCAATACTTCCAGATACAACATTGTTTGTAGTGTTGATTCCTCGCATTGCTGGTGGCAGCCGAGGAAGGCAGACGCCGGAGCAGTGCATCAGGCTGCTGAAAATGTGGTTCTGATGCCTTGACCACTCTGGCAGTGCCCTGCAATACATTTCCCAAAGGGGCTCCTGCTTTATGGTGATCTGCTGTGTCCTCCACAGTCTGGCACAGCAGTGGGACAAATTGCTGGAGGAGGAGGAGGTACAGGAGGAGGCAGAGGGACATGTGGCCTTGGCTGAGGAAGAGGATGACGCAGTCCAGGAGGTGCTGGAGGATGAACCTGAGGAGAAACCGGAGAATGGTGGACAGGCAGTGGCAAGGGTCTGAAATACCAGGAGGACAAGAGAGGCCATCATCGACTCCAGATTCTTGAAGGATGAGGTTGTGTATGTTATCTCAAACTACTGCTCCCCATTTCCCTCTCCTCCCCCAACCTCCATTTCCCTCCTCAAGTCCCTTCCCCTCATTTTCCCTACCCTATTTCCCTTGCTCGCCTATTCCCTTCCCCCCATTTCCCACCCACACATTCCCTACCCCCCTCCCATCACACCACTCCCTACCCGACCACCCTGTTCCTCCCTCCCAGGGTCTGTGTAACATCACTCCAGGGTGTTAGACCTGTGTTGTCATTGTCAGTGGGTCACTATACAAGGCAGGAGAGTAATGATAAAACTCACTATGAGGAAAGCTCTGGTGCTCCTCAGTTTCTGCTAAAGTCTGACTCCCGTCTGTCTGCTGACCCATCCTCCGAATAGGGTCTGCATCGGGGGGGAGGGGCGTTGTTACCAATCCCACCAGAGTCACCAATAATGTTGCTCTTTTTAACTGGATACTGATATGACAGTTATTAATAATTATATTGCTTTTCAGAGTCGCCAGGTATCAAATGATACCACCACAAGGTTTTACCGGATATCGATCAAAGACCAAACAACCAGTTAGTTAGTTCAAGTTCAATGATAGTTTATTTACGCACAAGAATTACTTCGACATGCACCATAAAACACTCCAAGTTAAATTACACCTAACACTACAACAACCTGCACTTAACTTCAGGCACCCGGCTTATGCAGAGGAACAGCACGGTAGCATTGTGGATAGCACAATTGCTTCACAGCTCCAGGGTCCCAGGTTCGATTCTGGCTTGGGTCGATGTCTGTGCGGAGTCTGCACATCCTCCCCATGTGTGCGTGGATTTCCTCCGGGTGCTCCGATTTCCTCCCACTGTCCAAAAATGTGCAGGTTAGGTGCAATGGCCATGATAAATTGCCCTTAGTATCCAAAATTGCCCTTAGTGTTGGGTGGGGTTACTGGGTTATGGGGATAGGGTGGAGGTGTTGACCTTGGGTAGGGTGCTCTTTCCAAGAGCCGGTGCAGACTCGATGGGCCGAATGGCCTCCTTCTGCACTGTAAATTCTATGAATTCTATGAAACAAGGCCTTTGTTCGGATCTTGCGTGGCTGGGTCTTGCCAAGTGACTTTGTTTCTGCTGGGCTCATCCGTCTGGTAGCGATCGTTGGTCTTGAACCTGTCTTCTGGTCGTGATGCTGCACTTTTAGGCGTAGGTCGGGGCCAAGAGAGACCGAGCGCCGGGGCCAAGAGAGACTGAACACATGGCAGTGTCTCTCTTTATCCTTCTGGGGTTTCGCTCTCTTTTGGGTGGTTCTTAGCTTTGGACGCAATAATTCAGCGTGCTTCGATTACTGCCTTCAATTTTGGCCAAAAAAAGGCCGGGTGCCTTGATGGTGGGGCGTGTACTGAGCAGACATTGACCTTGGCTTTTTGGGCTCTCTGGGCAAAGGGAGTGGCGCTGATGAGTCTGTTTCTGTATTTGTTACCTGAGTACAGATCTTTTGTTCTAGGAAAATAGGCCATTAGAATGCAAAGTAGCTGGCGGTTTCGATAGTGTCTAGTTATCTGAGTTGCCAATATACATAAGTTCTGAGCGTCTGAGTCCTGGGTTGACCATATTTCCCATGGTCCTTTGCAGGTGGCCATATTTCCCAGGATTCTTTGTAAGTGGCCATCTCAGATGGCTGCATGGTGCACTTGGACCACTCTGCCTGAAGGATGGGGGCAGCGAAGGGCAACAGGGGGTGAGGGTAGGGGTGCATGCAGGCCTGCCATGAAGATTAATGTGACAGTCTTCACATGTATGAGGCGTGATATGATTTAACAGTGAAAATTTTACTGTGACAGATTTCTATTCCTCTAGCTCCAGATCGTGTCTCCCCCCGCCCTCCCCCCCTTCCTCCACCACCCCTAACCCAACCCCTGTGCCCACTCAGTGCGCCTCACTCTTCTGGATCTTCCATGGTATACCAGTATGTCTAGGTGTGTCCCCAAAAGCAGCTTGCCTGCTTTCCTTCTTTTATGTCTCCTCACTTTTCCACAATGTGAAACTGTATTAATGTTGCTCTGTCTGGTGGTATTTTTCCCTCTTTCAACACCGGTGGCACCGAATTGGTACCAGGCCAATAATGAGCTGGTTTGACAGAAACACTGATAAAATAACAATGCCCTGAGAAAAAGGTCTTATTGCGGTCCCATTTTTTTTCAATCTGTGTATGAGGCTCCCCTCATTGCTTCAGTTTCTTAGCAATATTGCTGCCATGATATTGGAAGGTGATTGCGCAGAGCAATTCAAACTTTCCGCTGATTTGGTTTACTGCTATGTTTTTCTGATCACTGAAAGTTAAATCAGAGAAGGAGGTAATCCGGCCCATCCGGCCTATGCTGGGTCTCTGAAACAACACTTGTGCTTCGCCCTACACCAGTGGCCGTCTCCCCCACCCCCCCCCCCCCAACCCCCCCCCCCACCCAACCCCCCCCCCCACCCCTGCTTAACTTTTTGTCCAGAATCCAGTAAGTTCCTCATCCTCAAGAACCTGTCCACCTCCTGATGTGTTAGGTGGGTTGGTTTGACGTTGACTGCAACTGGATGCAGGGAAGCTAGAAACAAACGTCTAACACCGGAGATGATCCAACACGGTTTTATTTAAACTACGAACGGCTGTACATGGTCAGCTGTGGGTTGACACTCTACTAATCCTACTGATGACCTCTTACTGGTTCGACCAGACTTACCAGCTACCAAATGGCAATAATGTCCACTGACTTGTGCACTCTGTCTCAGTGTCCGGGTCCCGAAAAGAGCGGGAGTCTTAATGCCCTGTGAGCTTTATAGGGGTGGTGTCTTGTCTGGTGATTGGTTGTTCTGTGTTGTGTGTTCATTGGTCATCCTATGTGTCAATCACTGCCTGTCTGCATCTTATTATATACATGAGTGGATATTATGACACCTCCCTTTTAAAAGTCGTTATTTTAAAAAAATATTAAAATGTTTCCAATTAAAGGGCAATTGAGACCCACGCAGACACAGGGATAATGTGCAGACTCTACATGGACTGTGACGCGGTCGAACCCGTGTTCTCAGCGCTGTGTGGCAACAGTGCTAACCAATGCACCACTGTGCCGCTCTTTAAAATTAGCTACGGAATGAGCTTCCACTAGTTTTTCAGGTGGAATATTTCAGATCCCAACATCTCTCTGAGTGAAAAACGCAGTCCACATTTTCTTTCTATTTCTTTTGTCAATAAATCTGGGTCTGTGACCTCTGGTTATTAACCTGCTCATCAGGGGAATAGCTTTTTATTCTACTTATTCGGCAGCAAGCTCTCAACAACCTGAAAACCTAATTTAAGGCACCTCTTAACCTTCACTCGGTTCTAACCTTTCTGAACCATCTGTCCATCGCAGTTTATTTTCAACATTATTATCGGTTTGATGCCAGATTTTAGACATCCTCTGCCTTTTATATTGCACATCCTTGCAAAGGATGTTCCACACATCCTTGCAAAGGATGTTCTCATTTCCAAAGGAACTAACACACAGCAGGTCCTCATGGTCAGAACAGCACATCTTACTGATGTGACCATCAATTCACTCGAGACAGGAGAGGAAGTAAACTGGCTTTAATAGACTTACAACTGAGCCTGCCTGCGACCAGAAGAACTGAGGGCAGACTCACAAGACCGCAGCACGTTATACTTCTGGTAGTGGGAGGGGCCATGGGCGGAGCCAAGGGTGGAGCCCTGTATAAGCTCCTCATCTCCCCCTGTAGGTAGAGCTGCGCAACGGCTCACAGATGGAGCCCACAGGGACACAGTGATACATAGTGTGAATTAAGCATTATACATTCACCACACTTACTTCAACAGGCAGCCATCAGGCAGTGGTAAGAGAATTACAGTTCAGTGGAACGTAAATCTGAGTCCTATTGCTCCAATATCTTGCACAGGAAAAACTGTCATCGAACCGACTCTGTGTGGCGTAGCACTCGACAGGGCTTCAGTAAAGAGAGCCGCTACTCACCGTGTGGGCCACGGGTTTGGGAATAGTGGGATGGCCGTGGGGGGTTCTGTAGAGGAGGGAGGGGGCTCTATCAAACATTAGTGACGGCAAGACAAAATAGTCTATCAAGTAAAGAACTTCATTGCCAAAAAATAATTTATTTTGGCGTCGGAGCATGTTCTCACTGAAACACTGCTTAGTGGGCAGGGCCGAACAAAAGCACAAGATGGCAGCATCAGCACCATCGTGTCTCGTAACCAGGTGAGGCCATCCAAGGTACTGCAAGCGAGTGGAGCCACAGAATGGAAGCCCTAAGGAACTGTGAAAGTCAAAATATTTGTTCCAGCCACAGCTATAATAGAAACACCAGAAAATACTGACTCATTCCTTTGGGTTTTAATAATTATTGGCAATTTATAAAAAGCACTTACTTCACTTTCTCTGTCTGTGTTTTACCTTTCCATCTTCATCCTTTTTCTCCCCCTTCCTTTTACACTTTTGGTGCTTGATTTGACATTCAATTCAATAGTTGAACTGATATTTCCTGGTTTAGACTGTGTGGGCTGGATTTTGAAATGTCACTTGAGGAATGAATGAGCCCAGTCACAAGTTGAAAATTTCCATTCCTAAGTTGGAAGGCGACAGATTTCCTTCCTGAGTTCAATCTGTTCAGGCAACAGATGGGACTATGCATTCTTGACCTGGCTGTCTCTGAAACAGGAAAACAAATCATGCAAGTTAAAATAGCCATAGGGAGCAAAGGTCTCCACAGATTGCAGACATTGTCGAAAGACCCAAGCAAAATCTGGTTTACACAGGGGGACCAGTCAGAGTTAGGCTTAATTTTTGGATACACTGTCTTTAATTTGTCTTTTAGGCAGCCCGAGGAGGTAAGAGGTCAGTCTGTGAGCAGCTGCAAGGATAAGGAGAAGGACAAGGATATGGGTGGCATGGTGGCACAGTGGTTAGCACTGTTGCCTCACAGTGTCAGGGATCCAGGTTCAATTCCAACCTTGGGGGCTGTCTGTGTAGAGTTTGCAGGTTCTCCCCATGTCTGCGAGGGTTTCCTCCAGGTGTTCCGGATTCCTTCCACAGTCTAAAGCTGTGCATGTGAGGTGGTTTGGCCATGCTAAATTGCTTCTTAGTGTCCATGTACAAGCAGGTTAAGTGGGGTTATGGGGAAGGATGGGAAGTGGACCAAGGTAGAGTGCTCTTTCGACATCTATTGAAGCATATCAAAACATTCTTTTGGATCAAACCAAAGTTGACAGCTTGGAAGCATTGCTAAAAGGTGGATGCAAGTATGAAGCAATCCTTGTGGGTAGACACAGTCCACAGGCTCCAAACACTACACTCACAACTGGCCAGGTAGCCGATACAAATAAACCTGCTAAACCATACAGGCAGTTGGTGCTGGGCGAGGCTAGATCTGATGCGATAGCTATTATTCTGTTGACTCTTGGGGCTTGTGATGTCCCTCTTTGAGATTGCTTGCGGGGGCAATACTGGGAGGCTTGGTTTTGCTTTGCTGATGTACGGGGCCTGGGATTGGGCCAAGTCTGTGCCTTAGTGGATATCCTGCCATTTCCCTGGAGGATGGGATGACCACTTGTTGATTGAGTGGCTGTTATATTTCTTTGTGGCTGCAAAGAGAAAAGGTACGAGTGTTCCTACACTCTGGATTTTGTAAAACATAATGAGATGTTTATTAAAGTTTTTCTCATAAAATCAAGATGCTGGGCGCTATTCTCCGCACCCCACGCCGGGTGGGAGAATCGCGGGAGGGCCGAGTGAATCATGCCACGCCGCCCTGGCCCCCCCCCCGTGATTATCCCCCCCCCTCCCCAAAAATGGCGTGTGGCATTTTGCGACAGGCCGCTCGGAGAATCACCGCTCGCCGTTTCTCAAGGCGACCGGCGATTCTCCGGCCCGGATGGACCGAGCGGCCTGCCGAACCCGACCGGTTCATGCCGGCGCCAACCACACCTGGTCGCTGCCGGCGTGAACAGCACGCGACCGCCGTTTGTGGGACCTGTGGGGGGGCAGAGGGAGGATCGAGCACCACGGGCGTGCTCAGGAGATGTCTGGCCCGCGATTGGTGCCCACTCCGTGTTTCACTCCGGCATCGGCTGTTTGTCTCCCTTTGGAAGAATTGCGCCCGGTGATCTGCTCAAAGCCCGCACAAACATTGCTGACATCATTACACATCGCGTGACACAGAAACAGAAAGAATGCATTCCCAGATAAATAACAGCTCCCGCTCTTTACTTCATTCATGCAACAGCAACAATGAACATTTCTACAACTGATACCCTGATGTGTCATTTCTATACATAAATACAACACAGTAAGATAGTGCCAGTGGTGGATGTCTATTTCTTTTTGGTAGAATTTGGTGTTTTTGAACTCGGCTACTTGCAACCTCTGAAGTGTCCTCATTCCTTCCTGTGGATTGTATTTCTCGAGTAGTTATTTCAGTATCTGTCACTTTAGGCATTGAAAAGTCCTCAGAAACAGAATCTGAATTTATCTGAATCTGAATCTGGTCTCCGTTCCAAAGTAAACCTCTCCAGATCTTCTAAAACATCTGGAGAAGTTTCTGCAAATCTGCTTTGTGCAGCAAGGAACTGATCAGCATGATGTCACCACACTCTTTCATCATCCATCTTTATTGTGTATGATATGGGTCCTGTCTTGCAAGGATCATAGCCGGTGGTGTTAGTCCTAGCTAACACCCTCTCTCCCTGGTTAATTACCCATTTTTAGAGATTTTCTCCCTCCACACAATTTATTCCTGTTATTGTCATTTGACATTCTCTGACGTACCAGACGGAGTTAACAAAGCAAACTGTATTCTTAGTTTCCTCTTGAACAACAGCATTCCTGGTGAACTTTGCGTGTACAATGTTCTGAAAGATATTAGAAATGTGTTTACTCTGCCTGATAACGTCCCTGGTCCTTCGAAGCTTTGATAGAATGTTTTAATGACTGCACAAAACATTCAGCCAATCCATTCATTTCTGGATGATATGAGGCTGAATTAATATGGTGTACACTGTTCCCTTTCAAGTAGTCCTCAACTCCTTTGAAGTAAATTGCACATCACTATCACTGATAATCTGCTCCAGTGCTCCTGGTGGCATGGTGGCACAATGGTTAGCACTGCTGCCTCACAGAGCCAGGGACCCAGGTTCAATTCCGGCTTCGGGTCACTGTCTGGAGTTTGTACGTTCTCCCCGTCTCTGCATGGGTTTCTTCTGGGTGCTCCGGTTTCCTCCCACAGTCCAAGGATGTGCAGGTTAGATTGATTGGACATGAATAATTGCCCCGTGGTGTCCAGGATTAGGTTATGTTAATGGGCTGTTGAGATATGGTGGAGTGCTCTTTCAGAGGGTCAGTGCAGACCTGATGGGCTGAATGGCCTCATTCTGCACTGTGGAGATTCTATGATTCTAAATCTTGCAAATACTTTGCCTAATTTCTCAATGGTCTGCTCAGTCAACGTTGACTTCATTATCGTGATTTGAGGCCATTTCGAGTGCTTGTTCACAATCACGAAGAACATGTGACCCTCTAGTAAGGGGACCAGCATAATCGATATGTATTCTCTGTCATGGCTGTGACAGCCATTCCCATGTATTTAATTGTTATAAGGGTGGAGTGTTTGTTAGTTTTGCACAAGATTGGCATTGCCCAATTCTCTCTTCAATTTGATGTCTCATCCTGGTGACCAAAAGTAGCTACCTGCTAATCCCTTCATCCTTACCGCACCAGATGTCTTTCATGCAGTTGGCCAAGGACTCTACAATGTAAGCAGGTGGAATAATTCCATGGATTCCCCCTAATAGAACTCTGTTCTGTACTGTCAGCTCAAGTCTTCATCTGATGTAGTGCTTGAGGTCTGGATTTTGCCAATGAACATCTGAAAGCTGTTAATTTTGAACAAAGTCCATCACCTTCCCTATCACTGGATCAGTTCTTGTATATCTTTGAACATGAGATGAAGTCACAGGTACACTATCCATGAGTGAGAAATGCAAAATATTGACCAAATGTTCTTCAGGGTCATACTTCATTTGTAACAGCAATCATGGGTTTCCTCCGGGTGCTCCGGTTTCCTCCCACAGTCCAAAGATGTGTGTGGGTTAGGTGGATTGGCCATGCTAAATTTCCCGTAGTGTCCTAAAAAGTAAGGTTGGGGGGGGGGGGGTTGTTGGGTTACGGGTATAGGGTGGATACGTGGGTTTGAGTAGGGTGATCATTGCTCGGCACAACATCGAGGGCCGAAGGGCCTGTTCTGTGCTGTACTGTTCTATGTTCTATGTTCTATGAGAAAGCATCAGCATTTGAATGCTGCTCTCACCTGCAATACTGGATATTGTAAGTGTGCGCCGACAATATCAGTGACCATCTTTGCAATCCACTAGCTGCAAAGAAGGTATACCTTTATATGGCCCAAAGATTGTGGTCAAGGGTTGATGACCTGTCAAATGGGTAAAGGTAATGGTGAAACCTTCTTACACCACAAATCATGCTTAAAGCTTCTTTTTCTAGATGAGCATAATTCATTTCTGTGCTAATAAGAACACATGAAGAAAAGGCTATCTGTCGTTCCTCTCTTGAAGCATAATGTGTGAGACAACAGCAATAACCCCATAGGGTGAGCTAATTGCAACTCAATTTTTTGAATCAACAGCTCTGACTTGAATAAAGCTTCTTTCACTTTAGTGCTTGCATTGTCACATTTTTCTGACCTGTGCCTTGCCTGTTTAACATATAGCAACATGTGTAATAAAGGCTTCAATGGTGTGGTGAATTCAGCGCACATTTATTGTAATAATTGATCAATCCTAAAAATGACCTTAATTGTGTCCTATTTTGAGGATGTGGTGCTTCTAAGATTGCTGATATTTTCTTTGGTCCTTTGTGTAAATTGTATTTGTCGATAATATGATCGCAGTAATTTATGGATGACTTGAAAAAATCACACTTTTCCTTCATAACTCTCTAGTTGTGGTTCTGGAATCACTTCAGGGTATCTTCCAAATTCTCCAAGTATTCCTGTTCACTTGAACCAATGATAAGTATATCATTTAAATAACATTGCACTCCATTCAACCCACTTAGAATTTGATCCATGAATCTTTGAAAAAGAGTTGGAGCAGATGTTATGCCAAAAGGAAGTCTTCTATAATGAAATGGACCTTTGTGAATCAGCTAGTAAGTAGCGGCTGTGATTTGGTAGCCACATTCGGCTGCAGATATTCCTGCCAAAGATCAATTTGACTGATTTTCTATCCTCCAGAAATTCCAGCAAACAAGTATCCAATCAGCAGCAATGGATAATGATCTACGCCCAAAACTGGGTTGGTAGTAGTTTGAAATTCTCCACAAATTCTCACTTAGCCATCCTGCTTTAATACAGGAGCGATTGTTCTGGCCTGATCACTTGCAGCAACAGGTTCAATGACTCCTAGTTCTTCTTCAACCTTCGGCTTGATGGTGTATGGTATGGTCCTGGATTTGAGACAAAGGTGTGATCTATGGCTTGATTTTTAGGTGTAGCTCAGCTCCAGTCATGAAGCCTAGTGAACCTTCGAACACTTTCTTGTGCTTCTTCAGAGGTTGTTGCAAGTTTGTCTTTGAATCCACTCATTGGTTAATTGTTTCCCAGTTAAGCCTAATCTTAGCCAACCATGCTCTGCCAAATGGGGCAGAAACATTTCATGGGACAATGTGAAGAGGCAACTTCTCTGTCTGCCCATTTATTTCTAATTTCCTCTCAATTCATCCTTTTAATAGTACAACCTCTTCAGTGTACATCTTTAGGATCACAGTTGACAGTTTTAAAGATAGATACCTCGGGCGCGATTCTCCGCTGCCCATGACGGGTCAGAGAATAGCGGGAGGGCCTTCCTGACAATTTTCATGGCCTCCCGCTATTCTCCCCCCGCCTCCGGCCGCCCCCCGACATGAATCGCATACGCAGGTTTGACGCGTCTGCGTGATGACGTCATCCGCGCATGCGCGGGTTGGAGCCGTCCAACCCGCGCATGCACGGCTGACGTCATTGTGCGCGTCAGCCGGCGTGACTCTTGGCGGGCGGAGTTAGCGACGTTCGCTAACTCCGCGTCGCCGTGATTCCCCCGGCTCCGATACTAGCCCCGCCCAGGGGGGGGGGAGAATCGGGCCCCGGGACGGAGCTCCGAGGCTGGCGTGAAACACGGCCAGTTTCACGGCACGCCAGATTTGCGGAGAATCGCGCCCCTCAGCTTTTGATGACTAATCGTCTCAGGCATTAGCGCTACTGCTGTGCCCATATCCACTTCCATTTTAATTTCATGACCTTCAAGTTTTGGATATGTCCAAAAACGTTGTTGATCTCCTGCATTGACAAAACACCTAACTTTAGCTTTTGTTCTAGCTCAATTTATTAAAGTTGTTGCTCATGCAATTAAGATGATGATCTGCCATAAGCCCATGCAAACACTCTGCTGATATCACTACAGATCATGTGATGCATAACCAACAAGAATGTATTCCCAGATGCATAACAGCAGCCTGTTCTTCTCTTCATTGGTGGGTGCTTGTCGGGTGCCAGGGAAGCATGGAATCTACGTTGGGTCCTGACCCTTTGTTATTAGATCGGCTGGGTCTGGTAGTTCTAGTTCTTGCTCCCTTCTTTTCCCCTTTTAAGAAGTCTGAAGGTTTGATATCTGGTGGGTTAGTTCTGGCAGTTCCACCTCTTCTTTTCTTCATTTTCTTCCCAGTGAGGCTCTGAAACCTTGATAATAATCTGAACATCTTCTTGCCAGTCCTCTCTCAGCATTTGTATTGCATGTAATAATTTCCGTTCTGCCCTGAGCCTGTGTTGAGGTTTCGTTATGTTTTGTGGCATTTATGTAACTTAACTCCCAATAGAACTGGGGTTTTGTGTATTTTTTTTGTTTTTGTTAGGGTGGGTGACAAATCCATTCTTGGCTCCTACATGTGTGCAGATGAATCTGATATCCGGAAAGGGGAATCAATGATGGGTCATTGGTATTGTTGATGCTGCTGTGGTGGAGGGGGATATATGTTGATGTGCACCCGATTGTGGTTTGGGAAGTTAATCCTGATTTCTCATGATGATTGCCGGCTTGAAGGACGTGGGAGAGTGTGCGCCGTTTGTCATGTTCTGTAGACTGGCCAAAGTGAATGCTGAACTACTGAACATCTAGTTTAAATAATTTAGTATGAAACAACTGTGTGATGAAATAAATAGGATAAATAAAATAATAAACTACTAACACTAATTAACTATTGTAGAGCTACTATAAAATACGCCTATCCTCCAACATGACCTACTCCCAACTCCCCAACCACAAAGTCATGTGGTGGGTTTACACTGCCACCTTGTGGTCAGAGGTTGTGCATAACATTATGTATAAACTTGCTTTATGCATATCATCACACCGTTTTGTCATATTTTCATGATCTTATTCTGTCTCTCTCTTGGTCTCGGGTGGGACGATATGTGTATCTCGTTTTGTTTAATGATTGTATCAAGCCAGTTGTGATGTCGTTCTTCTGTTCCATTCTGTACTCATGTATGTTAAGCCGTTTTCCTCTCCTTGCTTATGGTGATGTATTATTTTGTAACTTTGTTGTGTTATTCTCCAAAATGTAAAATCTCAACAAATAGACTATAAAAAAAAGACAGTGTTAAAGCCAATAGACCATAATGACAGCCCTATTACCTCCATCATCGTTGTACCTGGATAGGTTCAACAGGTTTGGAGATTTCAAAGGGGATGCAATATTGAATATATATGTAGATGCTATTCCTCCCAATGATCCTCTGGACAAGGATAGCATCCATATCCAGAGTAAGCTGAAAATGTGATTGGATAAGTCGGAACGGGGTGGCATAATCCATAAAATACAGCCCTGCAACAATTGGTGTAGATCCATCCCATGCAAGATAAAAAACTGGCTCCATACAAATTTGTTTATACTCGAAACATCCGAATGCAGCACAGAAACTAGTAATAATAATAATCACTTATTGTCACAAGTAGGCTTCAATTAAGTTACTGTGAAAAGCCCCTAGTTTCCACATTCCGGTGCCTGTTCAGGGAGGCTGGTACGGGAATTGAACCCGCGCTGCTGCCTTGTTTTGCATTACAAGCCTTCTGTTTAGCCCACTACGAGGGATTAGGATTTTTTGTCTGAGAGTCTGGTACTTGTCCAGCCGGGAACTTGGTTAGAGTTGATTGATCAGGTTCACCGATGCTCACTGAATCAAGAGGAAGGATTGTGGTACAATGGCAAACAGCCTGAATTTTAGGCCCGACACATAATCGGACATTTTTAATTAAGCCATTGTCAGAACCAAAGGCAGGCCTGATGAGAACGCAACAGCCAAGTATGAATATATTGGACAGAGACAGATAAGCCAGAGCATGTCTGGGCTTATGCAGTAATCAGGAGATTGGAGATAATTGGCCCATTCAGTTGGACCAATTGTTGCTGATTTACCAGATACAGCCAGGCATTTTGGCACCTTGATTTCCCACTGTTACCTTATATGGGATAAGGATGCTTGCGGACAATGTACGTGAGGATGGATCGCGGGGGGAAATGGAGGGTTATTCCTGGTGCCCTGCAGAGTTGCCATTGGTAACTCTATTAGGTATTGCAACCCCCGCCCAGTGATCTCATTGGCTGAGGGCCAGAGAAACTTCTGGAAGGGCACAAAGAAGGGGATAAGAAGAGACACGTAAAGACGCTCCCGAGTGAAGACTTGACACGGAGACTACAGACTGGGCAGCACAGTAGCACAGTGGTTAGCACAGTTGCTTTACAGCTCCAGGGCCCCAGGTTCGATTCCCAACTTGGATCACTGCATGTGTGGAGTCTGCATATTCTTTAAGTGTCTGCGTGGGTTTCCTCCAGATGCTTTGGTTTCCTTCCACAGTCCAAGGATGTGCAGGTTAGGTGGATTGGCCATGCTAAATTGCCCTTAGTATCCAAAAAGGTTGGGTGGGGTTACTGGGTTACGGGGATAGGTTGGAAGTGTGGGCTTAAATGGGGTGCTCTTTCACAGCGTTGGTGCAGATTCAATGGGCCGAATGGCCTCTTTCTGCACTGTCAATTCTATGATTCTATGACTGGATTTGGTGGCAAACTAGAGGCAGATGGAAAAGGAGCGTGAGAACCACCTCTGCAGAAGAGGACCCTGAGGTGACTGTGGCTCAGAGGATTGGACTCACAGCTCAATCAGGTTCACTGGCATGGCTAGCATTAGAATCTAGAGCAGATAATATTGGGATAATTTGGGAGAATAACTTTAATTGCGTTTGTGAATAGACTTGGGTTGAATCGTGAGCCGATGTTTGTCCTTCATTCATCTCGCAAATAAAAGCAGCTGAGTAAAACATTTTACTGATAAACTGGTCGAAGCGTCCAATAACTTACAAACAACAATTACAAGCTGCACATTCTTCATTCAGGTTTATTACAGGCTGCACATTCTCCATTCAGATTTATTACAGGCTGTACATTCTCCATTCAGGTTTATTACAGGCTGTACATTCTCCATTCAGGTTTATTACAGGCTGTACATTCTTCATTCAGGTTTATTACAGGCTGTACATTCTCCATTCAGGTTTATTACAGGCTGTGCATTCTTCATTCAGGTTTATTACAGGCTGTGCATTCTTCATTCAGGTTTATTACAGGCTGTGCATTCTTCATTCATGTTTATTACAGGCTGTACATTCTCCATTCAGGTTTATTACAGGCTGCACATTCTTCATTCAGGTTTATTACAGGCTGTACATTCTCCATTCAGGTTTATTACAGGCTGTACATTCTCCATTCAGGTTTATTACAGGCTGTACATTCTTCATTCAGGTTTATTACAGGCTGTGCATTCTTCATTCAGGTTTATTACAGGCTGTGCATTCTTCATTCAGGTTTATTACAGGCTGTGCATTCTTCATTCAGGTTTATTACAGGCTGCACATTCTTCATTCAGGTTTATTACAGGCTGCGCATTCTTCTTTCAGGTTTATTACAGGCTGCACATTCTTCATTCAGGTTTATTACAGGCTGCACATTCTCCATTCAGGTTTATTACAGGCTATACATTCTTCATTCAGGTTTATTACAGGCTGCACATTCTTCATTCAGGTTTATTACAGGCTGCACATTCTTCATTCAGGTTTATTACAGGCTGTACATTCTTCATTCAAGTTTATTACAGGCTGTACATTCTCCATTCAGGTTTATTACAGGCTGTGCATTCTTCATTCAAGTTTATTACAGGCTGTACATTCTCCATTCAGGTTTATTACAGGCTGCACATTCTTTATTCAGGTTTATTGCAGGCTGTACATTCTCCATTCAGGTTTATTACAGGCTGTACATTCTCCATTCAGGTTTATTACAGGCTGTACATTCTCCATTCAGGTTTATTACAGGCTGCACATTCTCCATTCAGGTTTATTACAGGCTGCACATTCTCCATTCAGGTTTATTACAGGCTGCACATTCTCCATTCAGTTTTATTCCAGGCTGTGCATTCTTCATTCAAGTTTATTACAGGCTGTACATTCTCCATTCAGGTTTATTACAGGCTGTGCATTCTCCATTCAGGTTTATTACAGGCTGTACATTCTCCATTCAGGTTTATTACAGGCTGCACATTCTCCATTCAGGTTTATTACAGGCTGCACATTCTCCATTCAGGTTTATTACAGGCTGTACATTCTCCATTCAGGTTTATTACAGGCTGCACATTCTCCATTCATGTTTATTACAGGCTGTACATTCTCCATTCAGGTTTATTACAGACTGTACATTCTCCATTCAGGTATATTACAGGCTGCACATTCTTCATTCAGTTTTATTACAGGCTGTACATTCTCCATTCAGGTTTATTACAGGCTGTACCTTCTCCATTCAGGTTTATTACAGGCTGTACATTCTCCATTCAGGTTTATTGCAGGCTGTACATTCTCCATTCAGGTATATTACAGGCTGCACATTCACCATTCAGGTTTATTACAGGCTGCACATTCTCCATTCAGGTTTATTACAGGCTGTACATTCTCCATTCAGGTTTATTACAGGCTGCACATTCTCCATTCATGTTTATTTCAGGCTGCACATTCTCCATTCAGGTTTATTACAGGCTGTACATTCTCCATTCAGGTATATTACAGGCTGCACATTCTTCATTCAGGTTTATTACAGGCTGTACATTCTCCATTCAGGTTTATTACAGGCTGTAAATTCTCCATTCAGGTTTATTACAGGCTGTACATTCTCCATTCAGGTATATTACAGGCTGCACATTCTTCATTCAGGTATATTACAGGCTGCACATTCTTCATTCAGGTTTATTGCAGTTGAAAAAGAGGACAAACTGCCGGCAAGTCCCCAAAAAATTAGTTGTTGATCGAGGATAGGGACTTAATACAATTAACGTAAGTATACCATCAGTGATGAGAAAATTAATGGAACTGAAGGGTGACAAATCCTCAGGACCTGACGATACAAAGGAGTTAAAGGAATTGGGGAGCACATTGTAAATGCCCTAACTATAATCTTTCAGAATTCCCTAGATTCAGGAGTAGTCTCCCTGGATTGGAAAATTTCACATGTGACTCAACTTTTCCAGGAGTGTGAATGGGGAAAGTCTGGAAATTACAAATGGAGTGGTATACGCCGGTGTCAACAGGCTTCCTATCCCAGGGTTTCAGCAGTCGTCAGGCGACAAGCACAGCACTCCGGTGCCAATACGCGGTCCTGCACTGCAGGCGTGGGTCTGCATATGCGCGCGACGGCCATCTCTGCGCCGGTGCATGTTCTTGGTGGCCGTCTCCGTGATGGCGCATGTGCGTTGTGGCCATTTCTGCCCCGGCGCCGCACAACATGGCGAAGCCCTACAGCGGGCCCACGCGGAAGGACTTAGGCTTCCTTCAGATCGCGGACCCTCGCTGATCGGTTGCCACCATTTGCGGGCCTGGACGCTGCGGAGGACCCCCCCGGAGTCTTATCCCCCTGCCCCCCCCCCCCCCACCCCCCCCACCAGGACAGCCACGGGGCCGCCGGGTGGTACCAGCTTGGTATCAGCGGAAATCGATGGGAATTTGGCCGGTCGACCGCAGAGAATCGCAACTGGGGCCTCTTTAAGTGGTGTGGCGGGAATTTCCTGCATCACCGGCGATTCTCCGACCCAGCGTGGACTCGGAGAATCCCGGCCCTGGAGTCTATAATCAGGAATGGGGTAATTGAACACCTTGAAAAATGTTGGTTGAGCAGGAAGAGCTAGCATGGATTTATGAAGGGCAGATCATGCCTGACAAATCTCATTGAATTTTTTGAAGTAGTGACTGAGGTAGTGGACAGGGGAATATCTGTGGATGTTATTTATATGGATTTCCAGAAAGTATTTGACAAAATCTCACATCAGAAACTGTTAACTAAAGGTTTAGGGAAAATTATTGGCATGGTTAGGAAATTAGTTGAGTGGCACAAGACAGGGTTTAGGGATAATGGGTAATTACTCTAATTGGCAGGAGGTGACTAGTGGTGTACCACAGGGATGTGTGTTCGGGTCTCAATTATTCACACTATTCATTAATGGCTTGAATGATGGCATTGAAAGTCATATATTCAAATTTGCTGATGATAGAAAGTTAGGTGGCATTGTAGACAGTCTAGATGATAGCATAAAATTGCAAGGCAATACTGACAGACGAGGTGAATTTGCAAATTTGTGGCAGATGGACTTCACTGTCAGCAAGTGTGAGGATATCCGTTTTGGACCAGAAAAGGATAGAGCAGAGTACTTTCTACACGGGAAGAGGTTTGGTACAGTGGATGTCCAAAGAGACTTGGGGGTTCAGGTGCATAGGTCCTTAAAATACCATGAACAAGTGCAGAAAATAACGAAAAAGGCTAATGGAATGCATGCATTTCTACTCAGAGAATTGGAGTATAAAGACACTGAAGTTATGCTGCAGCTTTACAAAACCCTGGTTAGACCCCCCTTGGAATACTGAGAGCAGATCTGGGCACCGCACCTCAGGAACGATATATTGGCCTTGGAGGGAGTGCAATGTAGGTTTACAAAAATGATACCTGGACTTCAGGGGGCCAGTTATGAGGAGAGATTACAGATATTAGGCCTATTTTTGCTCGAATTTCAAAGGTTTAAAGGTGATCTGATCGAAGTATTCAAGATATTAACAGGGAAAAACAGGGCAAATAGAGATAAACTATTTACACTGGTTGAAGATTCCAAAATTAAGGGTTGTTTATTCCCTTATTTCCCCTTTCTTTTATTTTGCCATTTCATTTTTGATACATGGATGATCAATGGATATTTTGCCTGTGCCTTTAATTCAAGCAGAGGATATAAGCAGCAGGAGAGATCACTGTGCTGGTCTGGGGTGGCACGGTTGCACAGTGGTTAGCACTGTTACTTTACAGCACCAGGGACCTGGGTTCGAGTCCCGGTTTGGGTGACTCTCTGGGCGGAGTATGCACGTTTTCCCCATGTCTGCGTGGGCTTCCTCTGGGCATTCTGGGTGTCCTCCCACAAATTCCCGAAAGACGTGCTGTTAGGTGATATGGGCGATCTGAATTCTCCCTCCGTGTACCCGAACAGGTGCCGGAATGTGGCGACGAGGGGATTTTCACAGTAACTTCATTGCACTAATAAAGATTACTAAATGGAGCTGTCGGCTGACCGGCACCATTGACAGAGATTGGCTGGGACTCAGTTTGATTGATTTGGCTGGTGGCCAATGAATTGGTCCCAAGGCTGTGCCCTGCCCAAGAGGAGATTGGATGCGATTCCAATGGAATGTTTTTTGGAGTCCCAAGGCCTGAGTTTGGTTTCAGTTTTGGTCAGAGCAGCACCAGGGAAGGACCTGCTATCCTGCCCTCTCTATTCTTCTCCAGAAAGGCTGTGGTTCTGAACTGGCAGGGAATCTATGTACAGGCAGAGCCCAGAAGTGACCGACCCTCTCTCCAATGTGAAAGCAGAACCGACCAAATCTCTCTCCAGAAAGATCGAGGCCTGAATGCGAACGTTGATGACGAATAAGGTGTCTCGCCGGGAAACCTGCTCCTGTGAGTACTACATTTCCTAAGCTACAGGAATCCTGACTGAATGATTCTATGAAGAAGATCATTACTGGCTGTGAACCAGAGACTTTATTCAGCAAAATTGCTGTAAAGAAAGTGTGCTAAAGAACCAGCATCTAAAGGAAAGACTCTTATCTTCTGACGTTCATCCCTATTATTTCTTTCACTCTTCCCCCCCCCCCCCCCCCCCCCCCCACCTGTGTTCGTCTGTCTTGTATTTGTGTGCAGAGGGTGGGGCAGTTAAAGTGGGAGTCAGGGTTAGGTGATAGCCAACCAATGGTATTTACTGCATTTTCCCATGATAGTTCTTGTTATAAATGAACACAAATTGTGTTTAAATTTACATTACTGGTGACTGTAATTATTGGGCAGCCAAGGGGCAAAGACCGAGGGCGGAATTCTCCGTTGGCTGACGCCATAATTGGGAAAGGTGATTGGGCAGAGAATTGGTTCGAAGGTCGAAATCCCAGCGGATGCCGGTTTGACGTTATTTCGCAATTGTCCATCACCTCGACAGCGGTGTCAATGCGTTCTGGAATGCACGTCCTGTAAACACTGTTTGAATGTCATTAGCGGGCCTGACCCGGTATTCTCTGGGGCATTCCCGATTCTACGCCTCTGTGGGCCAAATTCTCAATAGCACGGTTCACTTGTGCTTTTATAAACTGTGCAACTGGCGTCCGCGCTAATGGGGGAGAGAAAGGAGGTAGGACACAGAGAGGTGCAACTGTGGGCTGCCAAGCCGGAAACTTTCTGGGCTGACTGGAGTGGGAGGAGCCCTGTCAGAGCCGGGGAGGGGGGGTGGGTGTCACAGGGGAACTGGCTGAGTGGCCGGGGTGACCCCCCCACGGGACTGGGGTGGTGCCCAGTCACAGACCATTATTGTAATGACCTGCAAGGCAAGCATCTTACTGTGCACCCCACTGACTGTGCCACCACCCTCTGGGTCTGTGACACATCAGCCAGTGACTGCGCCATCTTCGTCTGGGACTGGGCACCTCCCTCGTGTCTGCGGCCAGCGCCTGGGCAATGTCGCCGACGTTCTCATCCATGGCCCGCTGTGACTGGGCCACATTGAGTAGCGCCAATGGCTGCCTGTGAGGTGGAGGCAACCCTCGCCCCCAATGCCTCCACCGCGGACGCCACCCAGGGGTGTTGGCCTGGGTGGCATGCATGGTTAGCACCACCTCCTGTCCTGTCCTCCACGTGTGGGGTTATTGGGTTACAGCGAAAGGGTGGAGGCATGCACTTAAGTAGGGTGCTCTTTCCAAGAACTAGTGCAGAATTGATGGGCCAAATGGCCTCCTTCTGCCCTGTAAATTCTATGCTTCTATGAACGCGCATGCAGCCTAGGGGGTGGGTGGCTGGTGGCCTCAGTGACCAGAGCACCCGGCCATGGCGGCCTGTATTGGTACCGGCATGTGGAGCAGGTTGGGGCTTCGACAGCCCTCTGGTGGGGGGGGGGGGGGGGGGGGGGGGGGTAAGAGGGGGGACAGTGCAAGGGGAGGGAGTAGCGTTACGGATGTGTGGGACGGGGGTTAGTGCCAGGGGCACGGTGCTGCCTACTCACCCTCGTCCAGGAGAATCTCCAGAATGGCATCCGTAAATCGTGGGGCCGCACATCTTGCTGCCATCTTGTTGGCTGGGACAGTCTGTGTGTGGAGTGCAGTGTGTAAATGAGCCTGCAGCTTGTCTGTTTCCTGAGTGTCAATTGCAATTCCGACGAATCCCGACCGTTTTTCATTGGAATCAATTGTGTTCCACGTGACGTTGGTGCTTGCCCCTTAACAGTCCAGGTGCGGAGCCAGTTTTGCTGTCGTTGAAGTCTATGAATCCTGCGGCGGCGTCAACACTTATTCTCAGGAATGGAGAATCCAGCCATTTGGGTATTTTTATAAGAATTATTGGTTGATTCACTTGTGTTGTGATTTTGGGATGAGTGGATCTGGAACTGACTGTGACTTGCCCAAGGTGTCATAACGGGGCAGCATCTAAAAATTAGGGATAGACTGTTCAGGAGAGGTGATAGGAAGCACTTCTTCACGCAAAGGGTGGTTTAGATTTGGAACTCACCCTCACAAAAAGCAGTTGCATTTAGAACAGTTGTTAATTTTAAATCTGAGATCGATAGATTTTGGTTGGCAAAGATATCAAGGGATATGGGTCAAAGGCCACATGGGGTTAGGTCACAGATCAGGCATGATCTCATTAAATGTTGAGATAGGCTTGAGGTGCTGAATGGCCTTCGCCTGTTCCTATGTTCCTACATTTAAGGCTGCACATTCTTCATTCAGGCTCAGTTCAGTAGCCACATTCTCCATTCAGACTTATTCCAGGCTGCATATTCTTCATTCGTGCAAAGGGTGGTTTAGATTTGGAACTCACCCTCACAAAAAGCAATTGCATTTAGAACAGTTGTTAATTTAAAATCTGAGCCCTTAGGGGCTGGTTTAGCTCACTGGGCTAAATCACTGGCTTTTAAAGCAGACCAAGGCAAGCCAGCAGCACTGTTCAATTCCCGTACCAGCCTCCCCGGACAGGCGCCGGAATGTGGCGACTAGGGGCTTTTCACAGTAACTTCGTTGAAGCCTACTCGTGACAATAAGCAATTTTCATTTCATTTCAGGTTCAGTGCAGTAGCCACATTCTCCATTCAGACTTATTCCAGGCTGCACATTCTTCATTCATATTTATTACAGGCTGCACGTTCTTCATTCAGACTCATTACAGAACCCAGATTCTCCACTTAGATTTATTTCAGACTGCACATTAGTCATTCAGGTTCATTACAGGCTGAACCTTCTTCATTCAGGTGTATTACATGCTACACATTCTTCATTCAGACTCATTTCAGCAAGCACATTCTCTATTCAGATTAATTCCAGGCTGCACGTTCTTCATTCTCCCTTCAGGTTTACTACAGGCACCACTAACAGACACTTATTCAGTCAGGTTTATTATGGACTGCACATTCTTTATTTGTGTTTATTACCGGCATCACGTTCTTCATTTGGGTCAATTACAGTCACCACATTCTTCATTCAGCTTTATTCCTTCCTGTAGTTTGGATTTAACATTGTGGAGTGATTAATAAGTAACGAGATGTTATGAAGCTTCTCCCATTCATTTGCCAGAGGTGGAAAAACCGTGGTAATGCTGGAAATATGATGTACTCGTACTTTATGCATTTTCAAAATTATTTTCTCTTGCTTCTCACTGGTGCTATAGGAGACAGATAGAAGAACCCCCATGCAAATTATCTTTAATTACATTTAATTATCATAGTAGTTCTACAAATTGGTCACACATATATCAATCCTTAGAAAATGCATTGCCTCTCGAACCTCATATCACAGGCAATATTTTTTTCACCAATCCTTCAGGACTTCCTGTGTTAAGAGATAATACTCCAATTTTAAGAGTGTTCTGAGAGAGAATATAGGAGAAATTCAACTTACAATGATGCACTGGAAAGGAAGATGAGCAGCCTGAATATCGAAAACAGGTGTGTTGAAAAGTAACCTGGACTCCTACAAGTGTAGGATCCGAAATGAAAATCAGACACAAATATTTGGGGCCTGCACCACATGTGCTCCATTTCACTGTCTGACCAGCAGCCCTTAAAGAGATTCTGGAGGCTGCTCTCGAAAAGGTTGTGTTTTTCCTGGTCCCAGAGTTGCATCCATGTTTCTCTTTGGATCGCAAGAAAAGCTCTGGCAGAAGAAAGCCTATTAACCCTGTCACAAACTTACCACTCATCCACAGACCTGACCTGCTTATCAACTCTGTTGAGAGCTCACCAATTTCCATTCTGTGGCTGGCCTGCAGCAGCAGGGCCTGGGTGGGTGGCCATTTATGCGCAAGCTGAATTTTTGGGGCAATCTCTATAACAGGCCAAAGATATTAAACTAATTAGCAGCTATACATTTTTGTCAAATAGTTGTGCGACAGGATCCATTGTTGACTATGGTATTTTTGCTTTATACAATTACTAAATTAAGGGGTGTTGTAACTGGACTAGTAACTGTAATGTTCTTTGATTGGGTTGATGGGGAATCTTGTGTGAACAAAGAACATTAGACTTTGTTTTATCAACAAAGTTATTTATTAGTAACACTACAGTAATGAATAACTAAAATGTCTCAGATGAATGCAGTTGGAAATAAATGTCTAATACTAACTTACACTAAGATACAACAGCTGCTCTAATATGGGACCGCTATCAATTCCTTACAAATACCTTCTCAAGGAACACATGGTGCATCCGAGTCCCGGGACAAAATGGGACAAAATATTTTTAAAATGGTCACCACCACCCAGACCTCGTTTCCGATTTTGCCGTGACACAGCAAAGATGGCGTCTGTCGCACCCTTTTTGTTCCCGCCACTTTCTCGGGTCTGGATCTCAGTAATTTGCTTTTGTGCTAGCTCACTGACCTTGCAGATTTTGATGGCATCTGCTAATTTTAAATCGCTTTCCCTCAGCAATCGCTTGCGTAATTTATCGCATTGTAAACCATAAACAATTTGGTCTTTTATCAATAAATCATGGAGATCTGCACAATTGCAGGACTGCTCTTTGAGACGTAGATCCGTGACAGAACAGTCAAACGTTTCGCCCAATTTTTTCAGTCTCATCCTGAATACATAGCGCTTGAAGGTTTCATTCTTTTGCAGATATCAATAGTTATCGAATTGCTGGATTATTTTTGAGGAGCTCTTCTTGACTCCCTCCAAAGCGAACTGAAAAGTATTACACAGATCGATTGCTTTTGGACCGGCTACTGTCATTAGGAGCACTAATTTTCTCTCGTCCAAAGCTTCTTGGAGACCGAGAGCTTGCATATAAAAAATGAACTGCTGCTTGAAAGCACGCCAGTTCGCATCTACATTACCAGTCGTGAGCAGTTGGCTGGGAGTCTTCAATGCTTCCATTTCGCATTGACGAGCTGGTAGTATGTTTTACAGCTGATTTTTTTTTCTCGAGTCTCCGCTTGTTCTCTTGTGTCTTCTCTACTTATTTAACTTTCCCTAACTGTTCTCTTTTGACATCCACTCGAAGGTACCACGCAATGTTCTTTGATGGGGCTGATGTAGAATTTTGATATTGCCATGTGAACAAAGAACATTAGACTTTGTTTTATCAACAAACACTAACAGTAAACTTAAGAATGACTAAAATGCCGAAGATGAAAACAGTTGGAAATAAATGTCTAACACTAACTTACACTAAGATACAACAGAGCTGCTCTAATATGCAACTGCTATCAACTCCTTAAAAATGCCTTCTAAAGGAACACATGGTGCATCTGAGTCCCGGGACTCCGTGCTTGCCCCACCTGCTGGTCGGATGCTACAACAGTAAAAACAGTATGTAACAACAGTAAAACATACAACTTATAATACACATGTAGATCACAGATCATAGAATTTACAGTAATGATGAACTACCCATATAATATACAGATGATAGTCTGCCTACCATCGCAGTCGGCTAGTGTAATGGGATCCTGGATTCGAATTCCAACACGGCAGATGATGGAATTTGAATGCAATAAAATTCTGTAACAAAAAGTCTAATATATCAGTGAAATTATCATTGATTGGTGTAAAAACCCATCTGGTACACGAGTATCCCTCAACGGAAAGAAATCTGCAGTCCTTACCTGGTCTGACAGACACGTGACTCCAAATCGACAAAAGTGAACCGCCCTCGCGAGCCACTCAGTTCAAAGGTAATTCGGTCTGAGCAAGAAGTAATGGTGCTTGCTAACGACACCCACATCCCATGAAAGAATTTTTAAAAATTAAATTAAGAACGTGTTAGCTGAAAAAACCCTCATTACAATGAATGGGGCAGTCTTATGAATGTAAGAAAATTCAGCCTGCCAATCGAAACCAGGACTGAACTTTTATATCAATTCCACTTTTCCACACTATTTACAAATCCCTGTTTCACCTGATACTTGATGTCTGTCTTGAATATATATATCGGCCTCTCAGCAGTTACCATTTCAAGCCCCCTGATATCCTGTTTTATTCCTCTCAACCTCAGAAAGCATAGACACATTCTCTCATGTTAACCCTTTCTCTGCCGTCCTTTGTTTTGTCTTCTCATTCAGATAAACAGGAATGAAAGGGATTCAACCGTGCAGAAAATTATTCCAAAACAAGCAGCCGTGCACAGTGGTTAGCACTGCCTCACAACGGCAGGGACCCGGTTCAGTTCCGGCCTTGGGTGACCATAGGAACTTTTCACGTTCTCCCATGTGTGCGTGGGTTTCCTCCGGCTGCTCCGGTTTCCTCCCACAGTCCAAGATGTGCAGGTTAGGTGGATTGGCCATGCTAAATTGCCCCTTAGTGTCCAAAAATGTGAAGGCTAATTGGGGTTAAGGGCTTACAGGGATAGGTTGTGGAAATGGGCCCAGATAGCGTCCTCTTTCGGAGGGTTAGTGCAGGCTAGATGGGCCAAATGGCCTCCTTCTGCACTGTAGGAATTCTATGGTTAAGTGCAAAGTCACAAATATGATCACAAGTAGATACACAGAATAATTTTGAAGTCAAGGCACTTATTTCCTTCACTGTGTGAAGCACAATGCTGGTACTTGAGTTGCTGCAGTACTATTTCTTACTACCTTTGCTTCAGATGTGTGGCGCCTAAAGAAGCACTCCTTCCTTGCAGAAAAACATTATGTTGGCTAACTGCAGGATATCCATGCCAACCTGCCAGGACTCTGGAGCCCTAGATATCCCTGTGCTCTGTATTGGCAGTGCCCTTGCATATGAATCAGTCCATTTCAGGATTGTGTGACTGGCTATTATTGGTTTTAAACCACCTACTCCTGTATTTGATGCAGTCGGTACGTCTGAATAGGTGGCCATCTGTCCTGTTCGGTCGGTCTAAATCCCCACAGAAAGGTTTATAGCTTCAAGCAAAGTGGCTTTTCTCAGTCACAACTCTAGTAATCTGGTGAGTAAGCAGCTAACTATGTTTTCCCACTATTCTTTCAGGTACTTAACTGAATTCTAATTAAAGGAAAATATGATTTGCATTTATATAGCATTTTCACATCCTCAGGACATCCTAAATTGCTTTACAGTGAATGGAATACTTCCTTTTTAAGTGTACAGTCACTGTTTTTTTGCAGGCAAACATGACAGGCAATTTGCAAGATCTCGCAAAGAGCAAGAAGACAAATGTCTAGATAATGTGCTGCAGTATTATTGGTCAATTGAAAATTATGCTTCTGGCATTCACAGGACTGCCTTACTCTTCTGCAAATAGTGTTCTGGGATCTTTCAGGGTCAGGGTTTGTGTCCAACTGAGCAACTGCTTTAACCCACCTCACAAAGGCCAAAGCCTCTGACAGTACAGCATTCTCACAGTACTACCACACTGAGGTGTCAGCCTGGAACATGTGTTCAAATCCATGGGGTGGGATTCTCCATTCCCCGACGCCGTTATATCCAGGCACCACATTTAAAAGGTGCTCGGACATCAACTTACCCAACGTTAGAGGAGGAGACGGCCTGCCGATCACAGACAGCTTCGACCCCCAGACTCAGTGAATCTTCCTTCGAAGTGCTGCTCAATGCATTGGAGGCCAGGAGAAGCATCCTTTACACAAGGATAACCAACCCTGCATGGGAGGAAATCTCAAGTGGTCAGTACCCAGGGCCTTCGCCGGAGGACTGGCCTGTAAGTGAACCCTCAACTGCTCACAATTGTCTCACTGAATGTAGTGGGATCATGGTTCTCAGTGGCAGGGGTACTATCCATGCAGCCCATGCATGAAATAGCTACCCAATCTTAGAAAGTGATGCCTTGCAGCACCACTGCAGCCCCACTGCAGTCCATTTAGCCTGCATGTGGAGAGGCCACAAGACCATTTCTCCTGATTCCCGTCTTTTCTTCTAATAAATTGATACAAAACATTTTGCAGTCAATTGAAATAAGCAAATTCATATCTACTCATCATTGCAAGTAACTGCTTCATCCCACCAAATACAATCATGACAAAATGTGGCTCGAGGCATTATGAAGCATAATTCAATGATGTCTGTGCCAATGTACCCATTAAACCCATTCTCCCCGACAACTCTGGATTTACAGACAAATGGGCAAGCTGAATTAATTGGTTTGTTGTGCACTATTTTTGTGAATGCTGTGTACTTTGTCTAAAATGATGTTCATTATTGACAATGAAATGAGGCACTGCTCTTTGTTCTGAATGGGCGCTGCTACCTTTGAAATTATGGCCATAGAAAAAATTGATCAAGGTAATTTTTGTAATAAAAACAGAAAATGCTGGTAATACTCAGCAAGTCTGGCTGCATCTGTACAGAGAGGAACAGAGACTATTTCTTTCTCAACAGGTGCTACATTGAGTGACCACCGATGAGTCTGAGACGAGTGGCTATTACAAAGTTAAAGTCTGTACAATTCTCTCCAGATACCAGTTGGATCTGGGGTGCCAATACCAAAACTGGCCGACCTTTATATTACAGCTGATTAGAGTATCCATGGGGTCTCCGCCCCTTTGCGGGGGAGCTCGCACTCCACGAGACTCATGGGGAGGCTAATTCCTTCTATCCCGTGGGTTATAACACTACACCAGCTGGAATTTTCAGTACTTTCTGTTTTAAGTTCAGAATTCCAGTCTTGCCTCTTTGGCTCCCGGATCCTAGGGCCCTGTGTAAACCCGTTATTGGCCGGTGTTATGCTCCCACGCAATTGGCTACGAGCTGGTCACGTGGTCAGCCAAGCCCGCTAACACATCCCTACCCCTTTAAATCCCTTCTAGTATTTTACCCAATACCTATGTGATACGTCTACATAAATGGCAAAAAACACCAAAGGAAAAGGAGCTCATCAAAGTTTCAAATTGTCCGGGGACCTTCGAGTTCTTCTGGACTTCAATAGTTTGCCTATCGGCTTGACATCCCTTTGGTGCAGTCACGTTGTCGGCAGCCGGTGTCAGTTCAGGATGTACTGCCTCAAGGGTAGGAGAACTAGCCTCACTGGTCTCCAAAGCCTCACAGGCTGGGTTGATTCAGGAGTTCTCAGCTCTTGCTGATCAGGAACATTCACAGGAATGTTGACAACACCAGTGGGACACAGTTGCAATGAATTGGAGGTCGTTGAAATACAGGAGCAGGGATGTCTTGCTGCAGTTATACAGAGCCTTAGTGAGACCACACCGACAATATTGCATGCAGTTTTGGTCTCCTTATCTAAGGAAGGATGTTCTTGCTCGAGAAAATGAAAAATGAAATGAAAATGAAAATCGCTTATTGTCACGAGTAAGCTTCAATGAAGTTACTGTGAAAAGCCCCTAGTCGCCACCTTCCGGCACCTGTTCGAAGAGGCTGATATGGGAAATGAACCATGCTGCTGGCCTGCCTTGGTCTGCTTCAAAAGCCAGCGATTTAGCCCAGTGTGCTAAACCAGCCCTTCGAGGGAGTGCAGAGAAGATTTACCATATGGATTGCTGGGATGGCAGGATGGACATATGAGGAGAGATCGCGTTTGTCAGGATTGTACTCACTGGGGGCAGCACGGTGGCGCAGTGGGTTAGCTCTGCAGCCTCACGGCACTGAGGTCCCAGGTTCGATCCCGGCTCTGGGTCACTGTCTGTGTGGAGTTTGCACATTCTCCCTGTGTTTGCGTGGGTTTCACCCCCATAACCCAAAGATGTGCAGGCTAGGTGGATTGGCCAAGCTAAATTGCCCCTTAATTGGAAAAAATGAATTGGGGACTCTAAAATTATTTTTAAAAAGGATTGTTTCGCCGGAGTTCATAAGAATGAGACAGGATCTCATAGACACCTAGAAAATTCTAACAGGACTAGACAGGGTGGATACCAAAAGGACGTTCCCGATAGTGTATCCAGAACTAGGGGTCACAGTCTGAGGATATGGGCTAGACCATTTAGCGTTGAGATGAGGAGAAATTTCTTCACCCAGCGAGTGGTGAGCCTGTGGAATTGGTTACCACAGAAAGTGGTCGTGGCTAAAACACTATGGCCGGAATTCTCTGTTTGGGAAACTGTGCTGGAGTTGAATTGCAACTGATTTTTGTTGGGAGCGCATATTCAGAAGCAATTCACAACCCCTTATGCATGGCAGGGATTGCGAGGGATTCCTGCGAATTCCACTACCAGGCTGGTCACTCAAAATGGGGGCGCGATAGTGAAGTTCAGCAGCTGGTTATCCTCCCCCTCACCCGGAACGCAATCTCCACCCTCCAAGAATTTTCTGGGTTCACACCCCCCTCCCACACAGTATGAGGGTGACCAAAACATCCCCCCCTCTACCAAAGACCCGCATGAGAGAAATGCCTACCAGAGACCGCCCAATTAGAGACGCGCACCAGAGACACCCCATTATAGAAACCTCCACCTGAGACAATTACAAAGACCTGCACCAGAGACCCCCCAATTACAAAGAGACCCACCAGAATCCACACTATTACAGAGGCCCCCAACAGAAATGCCTCATTACAGAGACCCCACCAGAGAACACCGTAAGAGAGATCCCTGCCTGGAAGGCCCCCCAATTACAGAGACCCCTACCAGAGAACCCCATTAGAGAGACCTTTGTCTGGAAGCTCCCCCCCATTACAGAGATCCCCACCAGAGTTCCCTGCTGCAATGTTCTTGTTGGATGATCTGATTTATATTACAAGAACACTTGAGGCAAAAGCTAAAAATGATTTCTTAACATTAACTGTGGGTCAAATATATACAAAACAACAGATGAACAACAGTATGAACATGCACAAACAACCTCACACTCTTTCAGCTCCCTCGTCAGTCTGAGGTCACCTGACTTTAACATTCACTTATACACTAATGAGACTCGTGGTGGTCAGTGGGTGAATTACAACACAACCATGATATCACTACATCCCCTTTCCTTTGAAGGAAGAAAGGAATACATTATCATTAGTATGTGATATTATTAGCCTGTGAGCCGAACAGTATTATTTTTTTTCCTTAAAAATCTTTAAAACTGGTTTGACAAATATATATACAAAAGAACAGCAAGCATTGTGTGTACAAATAGTCCAAATCTACAAATTGAATCGCTCAGGTTTTCTTTTGATTCTGGTTGATCTTCCCAAAGTTTGACCTTGCTGCTCAGAGCTTGTAGATTCAATGTTCTCCATGACATTCTCATGCTCAGGAACTGTTGGACTATCTGACACTGCAGCTGACATTGATTCTGTCATAGATTCGTCATCAATCACGCTGTTGTGAAAGTCCTCTTTGGTTTTCAAGAGTGCGTGATGATTTCTTCTTAAAATCAACCCTTCCTCTGTCTGTACATTGTAGGAACGAGGTGCTACTTCTTCAAGTACAAATGTTTTTCTCGGCCAATTGCCTGAATCTTCTATTCTCACAATGCCATCTCTCCTCAGGGGGTGGTAATGTTCTAGACACTCTATCATAGAACTGCTTTGGTTTTGCTTTAATTTTTGGATTTCCCGCAGACCATTGCATTCTCCTTCTTATTTTCCAAGTATGGAAGTGTGGTACGCAATCCTCTATTCATGAGTAACTCTGAGTCAACCATGTGATAATGATACAGCTTTGAAATGTGATTTTGCAAGATATAGATCAGGTTGGCTGTCCATTGTTTTCTGTATCTTTGGAAGCCATGCCCGTATGAGCATCACCATTTTTTTGTTTCACACATACCATTGAATTTATCCCATTATTCTATCTTCTTGATAACTTGTGGTTTTGTATTTGATACGAATGGTAGGGTAGAAATTAGATTGTCATGCAGTCCTAAATCTTCAGCAATTTCATGTCTAATTGTTTGTATTGGTGCTTTAGATCATGCATCTTCTTTAAATTGTATCTCATTGGCAAATGGTAGCGCACTAAAATCAGTGAACACATCACTGAATTTGCTGATAACTTTCTCAGAATTTTTGGAGCGTTGATCCAATCCTTTGAGGACGCTATATACCAACTACACTAGACCTAATTCTTCACAGGACTGATCACGTAATATTGAATCCAATCCCTCGAATCACTCACTTGACAGGAGTTTCCAAAAGGTGGAATCAATCCTTGGATGCTAAGTCCCAGGATTTCCTTTCTCAGGCTCCTTTTCCAGGCTTCCTCTTGCCGTCGTGTGTTGTTGAAGAATTGTGACCCTTCAATCAGGAGGTTCTTCCAAGTAGGTCTCTTTTGAACAAACATCTCCCAGGCATTGCCATCTATGTTCCAGTTCTTGAGGTAAGCATACAAGGTGTCTTTGAGAGCTTCCTTTGTCCTCCTCTTTTTGGGGTTCTTCCTTGAGGGTGGGTGAAGAAGATTTACATTGGCAGTAGGGACTCTTGACATCCTCCCATATGGGCAGCCCGGCGGAGTTCATTTTGGATGATCATGGCCTCGATCTTGGTGCTATTGACTTTACAAGGACACTAATGTTAGCACGCCTGTTCCCCCCAGCTGATTCAGAGCTAAAGTACATTTGGATTTTGCAAGGTATTTTAAGCTGAATATCCCAGAGGTAATTTTCATTCTTAGAAGCCTCAGTGATCACATCAAATGCTTTAAAAAGTTTAATGCCTTAGTTCATATAACAAGCTTCCTGAACGCTAATGTGAATGATCTGTCTGACAGGTATTGCAGTGAATCAATCCCCCACCCTTAAGAGTGTACTGACAAAGGACATCCGGAAATGATGTCAGAGGAGATGTGTTCCAGGACACTGCCCTTCAGCCGGTGCTGCTTTCGGATATTGAGCTCGTCAATTAACAAATGTCAAAACCCTACCCACGCTCACTCCCCTTCCCCCCTCTTCCTTCCCTCCTCTTCCCACTTTTTCACACCCTCTTCCCTCCCTTCCCTTCCATCCCTTCCCTTCTCTCACTCCTTCCAACAAATAGGCGGAACCATTGGTTTAATTCAGAAAATGTATTTTATCGAAATAAATTTGTAAATGTTGAGGCAGGTTTATGGTCATTATTCAGCTGATAAAGTTAAATGGTCAGTTAAATGTTAACTGGTTTCAAAGTTTTATATTTATAAAATAATTTTTGTTAATAAATGTTTTATATAAAATTTTACAAGCTTCTACAAATGTCTTACTGCAACATCAGAACACAACAGTTAATTGAGATAATTATAAATGAGTAAGATAATTGAAGTAAAGAAGGCAGAAAGTATACATGAACATGATAATTGAAGTAAACAAGGCAGAAACATATTTAACACAGTGGCAAATTAGTTAGCTCGGCTGCCTCACAACATCAGGGACCGGAAGGGCAGCACGGTAGCATGGTGATTAGCATAAATGCTTCACAGCTCCAGGGTCCCAGGTTCGATTCCCGGCTGGGTCACTGTCTGTGTGGAGTCTGCACGTCTTCCCCGTGTGTGCGTGGGTTTCCTCCGGGTGCTCCGGTTTCCTCCCACAGTCCAGAGATGTGCGGGTCAGGTGGATTGGCCATGCTAAATTGCCCGTAGTGTCCTAAAAAGTAAGGTTAAGGGGGGGAGGGGGTTGTTGGGTTACGGGTATAGGGTGGATACGTGGGTTTGAGTAGGGTGATCATTGCTCGGCACAACATCGAGGGCCGAAGGGCCTGTTCTGTGCTGTACTGTACTATGTTCTATGTTCTACCCATGTTGAATTCAGACCTTGGGTGACTGTGTGGAGTTTGCACATTCTCCCCGTGTTTGCATGGATTTCCTATTACCATGGATTAGAACCATAGAATTCCGACAGTGCAGAAGGAGGCCATTCATCCCATAAAATCTACACCGAGCCTCTGAAAGAGTATCCGACCTGGGTCCACTCCCCCACGCTTCGCCGGAACCTAACCTGTACATCCGTAAACACAAAGGGGCAATTTAACTAATCCACCTAGCTTGCACATTTTTTGGGGGAAACCAGAGCACCTGGAGGAAACACACACAGACATTGGAGGGGGGGAGAGGGGAGTGTACAAAGTCCACACAGACAGTCAACCAAGGCCAGAAATGGACCCGGGTCCCTGGCGCATGTACTGTAGCAGTGCTGACCACAGTGCCATCATGCTGCCACCGTTTGCTCCAAGTGCTTTGGTTTCCTCCTACAGACCAAAAGATGTGCAGGTTAGGTGGATTGGCCTTGCTGAATTATCCCTTAGAACCTAAAGGTTAGATGGGGTTATGGGGATAGGGCAGAGGCATGGGCCTGGGTAGGGTGCTCTTTCAGAGTTTCAGTGCAGACATGATGGGCCGAATGGCTTTCTTCTGCACTGCAGTGCTTCAATAAACCCTAACAAAAAAAAAAAATCAAATGTTACAAGGACAGTGACAGCAAAAACTCTTGGGTGCTTTTAAAATCTTAGAACCATAATCTAAAGTAAAACATATGAACGGGTGGCACAGTGACACAGTGGTTAGCACTGCTGCCTCATGACGCTGATGACCAGGGTTCAATCCCGGCCCCGGGGCACTGTCAGTGTGGAATTTGCACATTCTTCCCGTGTCTGCATGGGTCACACCCCCACAACCCAAAGATGCACAGGGTAGGTGGATTGACCACGCTAAGTTGCCCCTAAATTGGGAAAAAAAATAATTGTGTACTCTAAATTTAAAAAAAACTTTCAAAAAATTTTAAGTATGCCAACACTAAATTATATAATAATATGGTGCAGGTTTAAATAGTTTCACAGATCTAAAACAAATAACCAAACCTATGTTCACTTATAAATAATTGCCTTTAATTGTAAAAAAATAAAATTAAAAACTACTTTAAAAGAATTAACAACAATAGCAATGCCTGTTTAAAAGAAAGAGTTAAAAAAAAATCTACCTACCTTGAAAATGCTTGTTAAAAAAGTTACCTGTTATTTTCTATCTAAATTGATTGTTTAAATGCCTGTCTCAGTAGGCATTCCCAAGCTGGCCACATCAAAAGGGGGTATGCTGCCCTCCTCCTGCGCTGCGTTAGAGTCTGCACAGATTGTTGGAGGCTCCAGGCTTCTGTGGAGAAAGAAAGTTTGGACGCATCATCGTAGCGCAGTGATGCGACCATCAATTTACACGAAACAAGGAGTAGAAGTAAACTGTGGCTTTAAACGACTAGAACAGTGCCTGCCTGTGACTGCAGGCTACTGAGAGCCGCCTACAGGGCTACTGCTCTTTATACCTCACCTCAAGGGGAGGAGCCAGGGGCGGAGCCCACAAAGGCACCAATATGATACATCACAGGTAATAACAAACAATGGTCCGTAGGTGGAGCCCTCATGGGCAACAGCGTGATACAGTTACATACACGGTGAATGGTTAATGCAATACATTCACCACATTCACCCCCAGTTAAAAAATGAAGTCTGGCGGGGTGAAGGGTTGACAAGTTCAGCCTGTCTGGCGCCCGGATCATGCGCTGTGATCGCCGGAGCTCTAGTATCACAGCTGGCCCGGGTGTCAAACTCATCCGTGCGGGCGTGGGTAATGACATTGCCGGTGCGGGTACAGACATGGACTCCGGGAGTGTGTCTTCCGAAGCTTCGTTCCTGTGGGTCGGTGAAGAGGGAATGGGGGTGGAAGGGGTTGCGGGTGCCATGTAGGGGCGGGGGCTCCGGTCAATGTAGATTGGGTGGGGTAAGTTGGGGTGGCGGTGGTAGTGGAGCCTGTGGGCGCTAGGTCCTGGAGGGAAACGTATCCTGTCGGCGTACTGGGGGTTGGTGTATAGGAGCTAGACCCTCTCAACCAGGGGGTCGGACTTATGGCTTTAATGACCGTGGCGGCGGTCATGTCGGAGCAGGGAATTGCAAAGGGGAAGCGGGAGAATTCGTCAATGACGTTGAGGAAATATATGTGTTGCGTTTGGTGGAGGGGAGGGGCCCTTTGAAATCGATACTAAGGCGCTCAAAGGGCCGGGATGCCTTTATCAAGTGCGCCTTATCTGGACGATAGAAGTGCAGCTTGCACTCCGCGCAGATCGGGCAGTCCCTGGTCATGGCTCTGACCTCCTCAGTGGAGTAGGGCAGGTTGTGGGCCTTGATATAGTGGAGAAGCCGGGTGACCCCTTGGTGGCAGAGGTCAGCGTGGATAGCCCAGAGTCGGTCCTCTTGCATGTTCCATGGGACAGGGCATCTGGAGGCTCGTTGAGCTTCCCAGGACGCTATACTATATCGTAATTATAGGTGGAGAGTTCGATCCTCCACCTCAAGATCTTATTGTTCTTGATTTTGCCCCGAACATTATCGAACATGAAGGCAACCGATCATTTGTCGGTGACAAGGGTAAACCAGCGAAGTAGTGCCTCCAGTGCCGCATGGCTTCCATGATGGCTTGGGCTTCTTTTTCGACCGAGGAGTGTCGAATTTCAGAGGCGGCGAGGGTGCGTGAAAAAAATGCTACTGGCCTGCCTGCCTGATTGAGGGTAGCGGCGAGGTCGACCTCTGACACGTTGCTCTCCACCTGGAAGGGGACAGACTCGTCCACTGCGCGCATTGCAGCTTTGGCTATATCCGCCTTGAGGGCAGAGGGCAGCAGAGCGGAGCTACTGATTGGCTGTTCCGGAGAGATTTGCATACGTGCAGTGCGGTCAGCGAAATTTGAAGGTGTACTTGTGGAAGAGACCCGAGGTGTTCGAGTGAAGTCAAGCATCCAGCAGAAGGCAGCAGAGCCGAGCTACTGATTGGCTGTTCCGGGGAGATTTGCATACGTGCAGTGCGGTCAGCGTAATTTGAAGGTGTACATGTGGAAGAGACCCGAGGAGTTCGAGTGAAGTCAAGTATCCAGCAGAGGGCAGCAGAGCGGAGCTGCTGATTGGCTGTTCCGGGGAGATTTGCATAGTGCAGCGCGGTCAGCGTAATTTGAAGGTGGTTTGTGAAGGGGCTGTTGTCAAGTGACAGTTAAACCTGAAAAACTTCCTCAGTGTTTGTACCTCCTACCTCCTCCTCTAACCAAAAAAAAAACAACCGTGGTTGTTGGGAAGGTAAGTTTATCTCTTTAAAAACTTACCTTGAAGGGTGACATCACAGCAAAGCAGTGACCTGATTGGCTGGCAAGGAAAGTGCTCCAGTTAGCAGTTGCTGGGAGAAATTTAACTCTTCGTGTGTTGGTGAGTATTGTGATTGGTAAGTAAAATCTTTATTCCTTTCACTTATTAATTATTTGATACTATATTTGTAATCAGTTAAGGTAAAGGGTAAAAATGGCAAGAGATCCCAGACCCGTGTTATGCTCCTCGTGCGCAATGTGGGAGTTCAGGGACGCGGCCGAAGCACCTGATGTCTTCATGTGCGGGAAGTGTGTCCAGCTGCAGCTCCTGTTAGACCGCATGACGGCTCTGGAGCTGCGGATGGACTCACTTTGGAGCATCCACAATGCTGAGGAGGTCGTAGATAGCACGTTCAGTGAGTCGGTCACACCGCAGATTAGAATTGGTGATGGAGACAGGGAATGGGTGACCAAAAGGCAGAGAAAGAGAAGGAAGGCAGTGCAGGTGTCCCCTGCGGTCATCTCCCTCCAAAACAGGTATACCGTTTTGGATACTGTTGAGAGAGATGGCTCACCGGGGAAGGCAGTTGTAGCCAGGCTCATGGCACTGTGGCTGGCTCTGCTGCACAGAAGGGCGGGAAAAAGACTGGCAGGGCTATAGTCATAGGGGATTCAATTGTAAGGGGAGTAGACAGGCATTTCTGTGGTCGAAAACGAGACTCCCGAATGGTATGTTGCCTCCCGGGTGCTCGGGTCAGGGATGTCTCCGATCGGCTGCAGGACATGCTAAAGGGGGAGGGTGAACAGCCAGTTGTCGTGGTGCATATAGGCACCAACAATATAGGTAAAAAAAAGGGATGAGGTCCGACAATCAGAATTTAGGGAGTTAGGAGATAAATTAAAAAGTAGGACCTCACAGGTAGTAATCTCAGGACTGCTACCAGTGCCACAGGACAGTCAGAGTAGAATTCAAGAATAGTAAGAATGAATACGTGTCTTGAGAGATGGTGCAGGAGGGAGGGGTTCAGATCTTTGGGACATTGGAACCGGTTCTGGGGGCGGTGGGACCATTACAAACCGGATGGTCTACACCTGGGTAGGACTGGAACCAATGTCCTAGGGGGTGCTTTTGCTAACACTGTTGGGGAGGTTTTAAACTAATGTGGCAGGAGGATGGGAACCAGATTAGGAAGTTAGAGGTCAGTAAAGAAGCAGCAACTAAAGCCAGTAAGGTACGAGACAATAAACTCAATGTGACTAAGGGGAAGTGTAGACAGGGAAGAGATGACGAACGCAAATGGACAGGTGGTCTGAGGTGCATTTGTTTTAATGCGAGAAGTGTAGCAGGTAAGGCAGATGAACCTAGGGCTTGGATCAGTACCTGGGAATATGATGTTATTGGTATTACTGAGACTTGGTTGAGGGAAGGGCAGGACTGGCAACTGAATATCCCAGGGTATAGATGCTTCAGGAGGGATAGAGATGGAGGTAGAAGGGGTGGAGGAGTTGCATTACTCATCAGAGATGATATCACAGCTGTGATTAAGGAGGGCACGATGGAGGATTCGAGCACTGAGGCAATATGGGTGGAGCTGAGAAATAGGAAGGGAGAAGTAACATTGTTGGGACTTTACTACAGACCTCCCAAAAGCGAGCATGAAGTAGAGGTACAAATATGCAGACAGATTATAGAAAAATGTAGGAGCAATAGGGTGGTTGTGATGGGAGATTTTAACTTCCCCAACATTGAATGGGATTCGTGTAGTGTTGGAGGCGTAGATGGAGCAGAGTTTGTAAGGAGCATCCAGGAGAGTTTTTTAGAGCAGTATGTAAATAGTCCAACTCGGGAAGGGGCCATACTGGACCTGGTATTGCAGAATGATCCCGGTCAGGTGGTTGATATTTCAGTTGGTGATTACTTTGGGAATAGCGATCACAATTCCGTAAGTTTTAGAATACTCATGGACAAGGACAAGAGTGGTCCGAAAGGAAGAGTACTAAATTGAGGAAAGGCAGAGTATAACAAAATTCGGCAGGAGCTAGGGAATGTGGATTGGGAGCAGCTGTTTAAGGGTAAATCCACATTTGAAATGTGGGAATCTTTTAAGGAAAGGTTGATTAGAGTGCAGGACAGACATGTTCCTATGAAAATGAAAGATAGAAATGGCAAGATTAGGGAACCATGGATGACGGGTGAAATTGTGAGACTAGCTAAGATGAAAAAGGAAGCATACATAGGATCGAGGCAACTCAAAACTGATGAAGCTTTGGAGGAATATCGGGAAAGTAGGACGAATCTCAAACGTGCAATAAAGAGGGCTAAAAGGGGTCATGAAATATCTTTGGCTAACATGGTGAAGGAAAATCCCAAAGCCTTTTATTCGTATGTAAGGAGCAAGAGGGTAAGTAGATAAATGATTGCCCCACTCAAAGACAAAAGAGGGAATTTATGCGTGGACTCAGAGGAAATGGGTGAGATTCTTAATGAGTACTTTGCATCGGTATTCACAAAGGAGAGGGACAAGACGGATGTTGAGGCTAGGGATGGATGTTTAAATACTCTAGGTCAAGTTGTCATACGGAAGGGGGAAGTTTTTGGTATTTAAAAGACATTAAGGTGGACAAGTCCCCAGGACCAGATGGGATTTATCCCAGGTTATGAGGGAAGCGGGGGTTGAAATAGCTGGGGCCTTAACAGACATCTTTGCAGCATCCTTGAGCACGGGTGAGGTCCCGGAGAACTGGAGAATTGCTAATGTTGTCCCTTTGTTTAAGAAGGGTAGCAGGGATAATCCAGGGAATTATAGACCTGTGAGCTTGACGTCCGTGGTAGGCAAACTGTTGGAGAAGATACTGAGGGATAGGATCTATTCACATCTGGAAGAAAATAGACTTATCAGTGATAGGCAGCATGTTTTTGTGCAGGGAAGGTCATGTCTTACAAACCTAATAGAATTCTTTGAGGAAGTGACAAAGTTAATTGATGAGGGAAGGGCTGTAGATGTCATATACATGGACTTTTGTAAGGCGTTTGATTAGGTTTCCCACGGCAGGTTGATGGAAAAAGTGAAGTCGTATGGGGTTTAGGGTGTACTAGCTAGATGGATAAATAACTGGCTGGGCAACAGGAGACAGAGAGTAGTGGTGGAAGGGAGTGTCTCAAAATGGAGAAGGGTGACAAGTGGTGTTCCACAGGGATCCATGCTCGGACCACTGCTGTTTGTGATATACATAAATGACCTGGAGGAAGGTATAGGTGGCCTGATTAGCAAGTTTGTAGATGATACTGAGATTGGTGGAGTTGCAGATAGCGAGGAGGACTGTCAGAGAATACAACAAAATATAGATAGATTGGAGAGTTGGGCAGAGAAATGGTAGATGGAGTTCAATCCAGGCAAATGCGAGGTGATGCATTTTGGAAGATCAAATTCAAGAGCGGACTATATGGTCAATGGAAGGGTCTTGGGGAAAATTGATATACAGAGAGATCTGGGAGTTCAGGTCCATTGTACCCTGAAGGTGGCAACGCAGGTTGATAGAGTGGTCAAGAAGGCATACAGCATGCTTGCCTTCATCAGACGGGGTATTGAGTTCAAGAGTTGGCAGGTCATGTTACAGTAATATAGGACTTTGGTTCGGCAACATTTGGAATACTGCGTGCAGTTCTGGTCACCATATTACCAGAAGGATGTGGATGCTTTGGAGAGGGTGCAGAGGAGGTTCACCAGGATGTTGCCTGATATGGAGGGTGCTAGCTATGAAGAAAGGTTGAGTAGATTAGGATTGTTTTCGTTGGAAAGACGGAGGTTGAGGGGGGACCTGATTGAGGTCTACAAAATTATGGACAGGGTGGATAGCAACAAGCTTTTCCCAAGAGTGGGGGTGTCAGTTATAAGGGGTCACGATTTCAAGGTGAGAGGGGGAAAATTTAAGGGAGATGTGCGTGGAAAGTTTTTTACGCAGAGGGTGGTGGGTGCCTGGAACGCTTTACCAGCGGAGGTGGTAGAGGCGGGCACGATAGCATCATTTAAGAGACATCTAGACAGGTATATGAACGGGCAGGAACAGAGGGAAGTAGACCTTGGAAAATAGGAGACAGGTTTAGATAAAGGATCTGGATCGGTGCAGGCTGGGAGGGCCGAAGGGCCTGTTCCTGTGCTGGAATTTTCTTTGTTCTTTGTTCTTTGATGCAGCTGAAGGCCTTGCGGGCCTCGGCCGCCAGTGGGAAGGTGGTGGCCTTGATTAGTGGGCGGGCTGCATTTCTCCTTGTTGAAAGTGAGGTTAAGGGTTTGGGCGGTCTGTCAAAATTTCTGGAGGTTGGCATTGTGGTCCTGCTGATCATGGCCGCAGATGGTGACGTTGTCCAAGTACGGAAACGTGGCCCACAGCCCGTACTGGCCCACCATTCGGTCCATGGTTCTTTAAAAGACCGAGACCCCGTTTGCGACACCGAAGGGGACCCAGAGGAAGTAGAAGAGGCGGCCGTCTGCCTCCAAGGCCGTGTAGTGGCAGTCCTCCGGGCGGACTGGGAGCTGGTGGTATGCAGACTTCAGATCCACCGTGGAGAACACCCGGTAGTGCACAATCTGGTTAACCATGTCTGCGATCCGGGGGAGGGGGTACACATCAAGGTGCATGTACTGGTTTATGGTTTGGCTGTAATCTACAACCATCTGGTTCTTTTCCCCGGTCCTGACGACCACCACCTGAGTTCTCCAGGGGCTATTGCTGGCCTCAATGATCCCCTCCTACAAGAGTCGCTGGACCTCGGACCTGAAAGAAGTCCTGTCCTGAATGCTATACCGCCTGCTTCTAGTGGCGACTGGCTTACAGTCAGTGGTGAGATTTGCGAAGAGCGGGGGAGGGTCGACGTTTAGTGTCGCGAGGCTACATACGGTGAGTGGGGGTAAGGGCCTGCCGAATTTCAGAGTTCAGCTCTTGAGGTTACACTGGAAATCTAGTCCCAACAGGAGAGGAGCGCAGAGATCAGGGAGTACATACAGCTTAAAATCAACGTACTCGGCACCCTATGTTGCTAGGGTTGCGGTTGTGCACCCCCGGATCTGCACCGAGTGCGACCCAAAAGCGAAGGAGATGGTTTGGTGCACCTGGAAGATTGGGAGCGAGCAGCGTCTGACCCATCTCTGGGTGAATAAAGCTCTCCGTGCTCCCGGATTCGAACAGGCAAGGTGTTTCATGTCCATTTACCCGGACGGTGATCATGGAGCTCCGGAGGTTTTTGGGTCGCGACTGGTCCAGGGTGACCACGCTGATTTGCAGGTAGCCGGCGTTGTCGGAGGTGCTGGGGTGGTCCCAAGATGGTTGCCCCCGTCGATCGCACGTGTCGGGTGGCGAGGGAGATGGCGTCCAAGATGGCGGCCTCTGTGAGTCGCACACGTTCTGCGGGCTTGAAGATGGCTGCCTCCATCGACAGCACGAGGTCGATGATGCATCTGGGGGCGGAGCCAGAGGGAAGCTGCTACACTGCGGGATCTGCGGGCCTGTGAGTCTGAGGGACGGGCCTGCGATTTTGAGGGTTTGGACCTCGCCAGGCAAACCTCAGCAAAATGTCCTTTTTTCCCCGCAGTTGCTGCAGTTCGCGTTCCAGGCTGGGCAGCGCTGCCTGGGGTGCTGATGCTGGCCGCAGAAATAGCAGGGTAGACCCCCGTGTTGTGCGGGCAGTGCACAGCACAGGCCTGCGGTACTCTTTGGTCGGGGGTCCACGAGGGGTCGCGAGATCCGACGGGAACGCATTGAGGCTTTGGAACGCTACTTCTAGAGAGGAGGCGAGCTTTACCATCCCTTCCAGGTCTAGGGCACCCTTCTCGAGTAGGCACTGTCCCACATCATTGGACCTGACTCCAGCTGAGGAATTGAACAAACGAATGTGATATAAAATGGGATAATTAGTTAGAATAATGTAGAGGATAGAACCGGTCTGATGGTAGTGAGTTAGCATGGTAATGAACAAAGGAATTCAACAAAGCATGGCCAGGAAGGGGGGAGGGGAGCCTCGTCCAGAGGATGGTGGAAAGAATGATGGGTAACAAGAGGCCCAGGGTTGAGGAATGCGAAGTGAGCCAATCAGGATATATGGCCAGGTCAGGAGGTGTATAGGATGACCTATGGGAATCTTATATGTGAAACCTGATGCCATTTGAATGATATGTATAGAAGATTTCTTTGTCCTCTGTCTCACTCGGCTTTGGGAGTTTCAGGAGACTATATGTGTTCTAAGTCTCTATAGAGTGGGTCAGCCTTGCAAGTTGTTTAAAAATAAATAATACCATACCTACAGATCCCTCTCGAGTTTTATTGAGACCAGACTGACTGGTAAAGAAAGGTGGAAGCTTTCTCGAGTTGAACAGAGATTCGTCGGCTCACCCAGGCATGGAGTAGGCTCAGTTTCTGATCGTTGGAGACAGAAGACGAGGGGAGGCTGCGAGGTAGGCCTTGAAACAGCGGAGCCAGTGCGAAAAAATCGCTTTCGCCTCCTTGGCTTGCCGATCGAGTTCCAGTTGGTCAGGTTTGAGGGCCGATTCCATTGTGGTGTTGTAGTCGATTAAATTGATGTGACCATCAATTCACACGAAACAAGGAGTAGAAGTAAACTGTGGCTTTAATCGACTAGAACAGTGCCTGCCTGCGACTGCTCTGCTACTGAGAGCCGCCTACAGGGCCACTGCTCTTTATACCTCACCTCAAGGTGAGGAGCCAGGGGCAGAGCCCACAAGGGCACCAATATGATACATCACAGTTACCTTACAATGGTCCATAGGTGGAGCCCTCATGGGCAACAGCGTGATACAGTTACATACATGGTGAATGGTTAATGCAATACATTCACCACACACAGGTAAATGCGGATTTTTCTCTTTTAAAATTGGAGGCCTGTGGCTTTCCGCCGCTAGCAGGAAGCTATGGGCCTATGATGCCTGCGCTGAGTAACTCACCACTTGACTCCCCAAATCCTGTCCACTTCCAAGGCACAAGTCAAGTGTATACAGGAATACTCTGCACTTGCCTGGATGTGTGCAGCTCCAACAACCACTCAAGAAGATTGACACCATCCAGGACAAAGCAGCCCACTTGATTGTTACCCCTCAAACATTCAATCCCTCTATCACTGATGAACACCTTCTACAAGATGCCCTGTAAAAATTCACCAAGGTTCCTTTGGCAGCACCTTCCAAACCTACACCCATAACCACCTGAAAGGACAAGGGCAACAGACACATAGGAAGGCCACCACCTGGAAGTTCCCCTCCAAGACACTCACAACCCTAACTTGGAAATATCTTGTCATTGCTTCACTATCGCTGGGTAGAAACCCTGGAACTCCCATGCTAACAGCACTTTGGGTGTACCTACAACACCCCGGGGACCGCAGCAGTTCAAGAAGGCTGCTCATCACAACATTCTCAAGGGCATTTAGGGATGGGCAATAGATGCTGGCCTAGCTGACCACATCCCTTAAATTATTTTTTTATTACTTAAAATTAGTTTAAATTTAGTTTAAATGAATTCAAGTTAAGTCAATTGATCTACCGGTGATACAAAGCCTTGTGACTAGCCGTCGATTGAAATTTGGCTCTTCAGCTAAAACAATTACTTGAATACTTTTTCATTTTAAATTTGATTAATTCAATCATCTTCAGTTGCCTTTTGCAATGTTCCGGTCAATAATTGAGTTGTATCAATAACACAGCACGATTGCATTGATTCAACGGACATTTTATGGCTGGACTTATTCAAATGATTTTAGGTGTAAACTTAGGCATAAATTCACCCCACAAAACAAACACAAATGCCAGTCTATTTCAAACTCTTTTTTTTCCCCAATTGTGCCCATATCTGAATTCAACTCAACTACAACCAAACAAGACTTCTGTCAATATTCTAGATCTTCATTCCTAACAACATCTATCCATCAGGCAGACTAGAAACTATTCCCATGTTGGCATTAATGGTCTGAGATGTGGTTGCTATATTACTGATATTTTGCTTCTTAAGAATTTGTTTTGTAGATACATGTTCCCTGTACATGCCTTCAATGTGAACCAATGGATTCATGCTTTTGCTGAAAATAATTCTTCTGCTTTTTGATTTAACTACTACATGCCCACATTTGCATTTTTATTTATTTGATTGGCAGTGTTGCCAGAGGTTTTTCATTATATCCAGTTGCAAATGAATTTCTATTGCTCCATGTGTGCTTAGTCAATCGAAATATTGACTTCTGTATCCAATTCTGAGCTTGTTCGATGTATTTAATTCTTATTGCAGAAAGCAAGGAGAAGGGTTAAGCCATTGCAAAGAGTGAGAGGTGAGGCAAATCAGGAAGTAGTAATAATGTGAATAGAATTGCAGCGCAAAAAATATAGATGTATAAGGCTGAAAGATGTAACGGCAGCCACAGTTTTGAGTTCTGGGGGGAAAATAGTTCCGCCTCACCCAAATGCCAAGGTGATGCCGGACGTCGACTTGGGACACTCCAGATGAAGGCTGGGTCATGGGTATGTCTCAATGATCAGACAATCATGCTGCTGGAGCTCTCTCTCTCTCTCTGCACATTAGGGTGACCTGACTCACAGATATGCATCCATGATTGACAGTGACAGATCACAGTGTCCTAAAGAATGATCTCCAGAACATTATTCTTGCATGAGAAATGCTTGGTAGGGCTGTACCATGTCTACTTGATTTACAGTGAGCGTAGATGGAGTTCTCAGCCCATGACAGAATTGCAACATGCTCCATAGGCTACCTAGCATTCCACAGATGAGGACATCACAGTGCAAGGTTGTAGCTACTCATTCAGGGATCGATGTCCTTCATTGAGATGCTGAGGATAACAAAGTAGGTGTTAATGTTGAGCCTGCATACAGGGTGCAGATGAAAGAGTCTCATGAGATAGTCATCCTCATCGTCCTGGAACCTTGTGACGATAAGAGTCTCAAGGGCACACATGCCATGCATGGCCCATGCTATGGCCTCTTTCTGTGGGGCTCAACATCCTTGCTCCCTTCAAGCTTATTCCTTAGGATATCCTTCCCACTGGAGGGGATGTGCAGCTCCTCCATCTCTCCATCTGGCTATTCATTCCTTGTTTGGAATGCCTGACTTTGGCTTGCCTGATGCCAATGAACCTTTCTTCTCTTCCTCAGTTGCATGAAAGCCATGAAAAAGGGAATCTTTACCTGCTGCCTGCATTCCACACTCCTCATGTCTGAGGACATGAGTGAATACCACATTGCAATGATCACTTTCTATCGTCAAGCTAGTGAATAATTGTAATGCCCCCAAGCAACACTAATTCCAGGCATTCCATGCTCACATCCTCCCTTGGAACTGTGCAGTTCCCTCACCTCTGCCAATCCTACCATCATCACCATGATCCCAGCCATGACAGAGAGTTTGACGTTTGGATGAATATAGTCAGGCACTATCAGCTTCAGTCAGTGCACTGTCAGGCTGCCTACTTTGGAATAGACTAGAACCCAGCCTCTCACTAATGCAATGACTAACTGTTGAGTTAGCCTATCTCAAGATCTTCACCTTCACCCTATAGTTGTTAAAGCAAACTATCACCACCTTTGGGTTTGCCTGAAGCGACCCAAGGGCCCTATCCAACTCGTAGTGGGTGGCAACTTCATCCTCCCCTAACAGCTTCACGCATATTCTTGCAAAGTACTCCATCAGCCTCTGGCTCTCCAGCCCCTCCGGCAGCCCCACAATCTGAAGATAATGTCACCGCAACCTATTCTCCAGGTCCTCCACCTTCCCCCACCCTCGACAGCTCCACTTCCAGCGAGGTGAGTTTGTCGCTATGATGTGATGGTGCTTCCTCCACTCGCTTCAGCACCTCACCATGCTCCCACGCCAACATTGTCTTTCCTAGAGGCTCCTTTATTGGGGCAAATGCATCCTTCATCGAATGTTAAGAGTTCCATTATCTTCCTCCCACACCACACAAAATGCTTGCCAAATTGATACTCGAATTCCGTCGCCATCACCTTTGCCAATGTTCCCACCGTGATGGACGCAACCCCTCCCGAAGAACTTACACTCGCCATCTCTCCTCCCTCAAAACTCTGACTCTTGCTGGAGACCACTGGCTGAGTAATGCTCGTTCCTTGACTTTCTATTATTTTTTGTTGGGATTTCAGAATCCTCTGCTAACACATTATTGGGAACCAATTTTCATCTACGTTCCCTCAAAAAACAGGGTGAAAAAGGCTAAAACGGAGAACTCTAATGGGTGCCACTCTAACGGGTGCAACCTCCACCTACATGTCGCCACCAGAAGTCCCCAAACTGTTTCCTGTGAATGTCCCCATGTCCCATGTTGAACTCACCACTCCCCAACTTGAAACCCTATGCATAGCCGCCAGGACCTGCATATTTTAGGGACTGACCCCGCTGTACACACCATGCTGTGCACTACCGCCAAAGTACAGACAGGCCCTTTCTCTCCTTGGACTGGAACCAGGACAAGAGTGCCAGGCACAGCCTTGTAACATGATATATACTGTACCCCCATACTGCCTTTGCTTTCTGGCTCCGACTCCATGGTACGCACTGCCCCAGGATCTATCCCTCCTCTTCCTTCAACAACCCCTCAAGTCATGTGTCCCTGACTGCTCCTTCCCTCCTGTGCTCCAGTTACCTCACCCCCAATCAAATGGGTGCCTGCCAACTCCTTCAGTTGCCTCTGCCTATTCTCACCATCCACCCCATTCAAGCGTGTGCCTTCTGCCCCACCTTCCCTTCCTGCTGGTCTTGCCTAAGCACCGTTGGTACAGAGTTAGAGCAGCCACAAGAGCAGCACAGTGAAAGGGAGGTGAATGCTGTGTGTGGAAACCTCAGAGTGGTGATTGAAGTGTAATTCGCCAGGGGCACATCAGTTATATTCGGTTGTCAGTCTAACTATATGCTGGCATAGCAATTCAATTTGGGCTGGCAGCATGTTTCTTCTTAGCTAGGTCTTAGCATTGACAAGAACCAAATGTCATTCCCAACATGTGCAGAGAACAATCTGAGTCACCATAAGAGGTGAGAGGTGAAAATTGCAATCCTATTTTACGCTGGTGGAAAAATGATTTTTGACCACACTCCAAAATTTCCTGCCCGCCCAATGCATCGAACCTCCAGTTATGGAAAGTGCGTTTAATGTGCAGATGCAGCAAGTCTGGGAAGCTGGGGGAATACAATCGAATTCTTTCAAGAAGCAGGTTTGGAGGATGACTGGTCAGGGTACCGGACGGAGCCAGTGTTCTTACAGTGAATGTTCATCAACAGCCTGCCCACAGAGGTAAAAATAGAGAAGGAAGGAAGGAAAGAATTGGAAAAGGAACATGTGAAGTGAGGGAAATTTGAAGCTGAGTTGATGAATTTTTCTAGTTCCAGGCAATAGCAGGAAACAGCACCGCAAGCCATCAACATATCGGGAAGCATATAGCAGGGCACAAGAGGACGCCAGGAACAAAGAGCGTTTCACAAATACCACGGAAAGGCAGGAATCACCAGGATCCATGTGGTGCCCATAGCAACACATTTTATTTGGAAGACATTTGGGCAGTCAAGGGAGAAGTTGTCCAAATGTGAGAAACAAGCGTCAGACTAAGAACAGTGGTCGCAGTCGTGGACAGCTTGGCTCCCCATTGAAGGTAATTGTGGGGGGGGGGGGGGGCATGCAAGCCATTCTGGTGGAGACTGAACAAAGCAGTAAAAGCAGAGTCAAGGTTGGAAGGAACCAGTTATCTGAGAGAAGAACAGGCTGAAGTGTTCAATCTATCAGAGCAGACCTCTTTCTGCATCTTAGGAAGGAGGTAAAAGCAGGCTATGTGAGGTCAGGGGAATATACGGTTGTAGGTCATGGGCCAAATATAGTTGAAGTCAGTAACACTTTGCCAAATGATGATTTCTTGGTCAGTCCAGGCAGGTAGGAAGAGGCATCAATGAATTAGCATACAGCATTTGCAAGGTCTGTTCACCAAATATAAGATAGATCTACAAAATAGGCAGTAACAGATCATATAAATGATTCGGGGGAATTCCTTTGTACAATAAATGCAAAGAAAGTGGATACATATGTGGAGGTTTGATGCATACATGAAGGGGAAAGGAATAGGGAGGGATAAGGTGAAAATAGGTCCTTCGAGTAGAAGGAGACTGTTATGAAATATAAACAATGGTATAGACTGATGATGGTCTACCTCTTCCCAAAATAACCATGATGTGGGGATGCCGGCGTTGGACTAGGGTGGGCACAGTAAGAAATCTTACACCATGTTAAAGTCCAGCAGGTTTGTTTGGAATTACTGGGTGGGATTCTCCGATCCCCGCCGGGTCGGAGAATCGCCGGGGGGGGGGGGGCGGCGTGAATGTCGCCCCCGCTGGCCGCCAAATTCGCCGGCACCGGAGAATTGGCGGGGGCGGGAATTGCGCTGTGCCGGTCGGCGGCTGCTCACAGCGCCCCCCCGTGCCGATTCTCCGACCCGCAATGGGCCAAAGTCCCGCTCGTTCCATGCAGGTCCCGCTGGTGTAAATTAGAGTTGGTCCCTTACCGGCGGGACCTGGTGGTGCAGGTGGGCTCCGGGGTCCTGGGGGCAGGGGGGGGGTTATCTGGCCCCGGGGTGCCCCCACTGTGGCCTGGCCCGTGATCGTGATCTGCGGGCGGGCCTGTGCCGTGGGGGCGCTCTTTTCCTACGCGTCAGCCGTGTGAGCCTACGCGATGGCCGACGCAAAGGTGAACCCCCCCCCCTCCCCACGCATGCGGAGGGATGACGTCAGCAGCCGCTGACTCTCCCATGCATGCGTGGACCCACGCTAGCCAGCAGAGTCCCTTTGGCCCCGGCTGGTGCCAAAGGCCTTCTACGCCGGCCGGCAGGGCGCAACCACTCCGGCGCCGGCCTAGCCCTGAAGGTGCGGAGGATTCCGCACCTATGGGGCGTCCCGACGCCGGAGTGGATCACGCCACTCTGTCCCGCCGGGACCCCCCGCCCCACCGAGTACGGGAGAATCCCGCCCATTAGCTTTCGGAGTGCAGCTCACCTGATGAAGGAGGTACGCTCCGAAAGCTAGTGATTCGAATCAAACCTGTTGAACTTTAATCTGGTGTGTAAGATTTCTTACTGTTCCCAAATATCGGGCAAGGCTGATAGTGAGCAGGAAAAATGGCGTTGAAGCTGCCAGCCCCACCATCACCTTTCTCCATGGTTTCTTTTGGGATGTAGTGAATGTAATGGCCAGGGGGTGGGTCCCACAACATCACACTGGCAGGGCGGGTTCTGATTGAATCCTCCCCGCCAGCAACTTAGCTTTTAGAAGGTTCGGGAATCATTTTTAAAAGGCTGCCCCAGTGCACAAAAGTTCACATGGAACCTCCTCCCGCACAGATGTCTGGAGGCAGTGGCGCAGTGGTAATGTTATTGGATTAGTAATCCAGAGATGGTGAATTTAATAAGAATCTGGATTTAAAAGTCTAATGAAAACCATTGTTGATTTTTGTAAAAACCCATCTTGTTCACCAACATCCCTTCAGAAAGGAAATCTGTCATCCTCACCTGGTCTGGCCTACACGTGACACAAGATCCACAGCAATGTGGTTGACTCTCAAATGCCCTCTGAAATGGAAGGCAGTTGGGGATGTGCAATAAATGTTGGCATCTCATAAATGAATGAAAAGAAAATTCACAACACCCCCTCCCACAAACCCCCCCAACCCCGCCCCCACTGCCAGCAGTGCGGTGCCCAGGCATACCCCTCTCTCCCACCCTCTTCTCTCCCCTCCCACAAAGCAATGCATGCCTTGAGGGGCCAGTCGTGATTCATGCTGGTCTGCCCTCATGCCGATGTAACTGGGCTTTCTCATGGGTTGGGGATGATTCAGGCGCAGAGGCCTAATAATGAGATGTTAATTTATGGAAATGGTGTGCCCGACGTTGAGCCTCACTGAACCTGCCTGACGAAAATGGGAATGGAATAATTTTCAGATTATTCAGAGTTTCTCCATAAATATTTGTCCAATGAAAGCAATATATATTTGTTTTCTTCTAATGACCTACAATGTATTTTAAACATTTTCAAAATATAATCTATTTTCCCAGAAATGCAGGCCCATAAACAAAATAATTAATCTTTTCCACGGTGCTGGCTCACTAGTCCTGTTTGCTTTCACGATATCCGTGTTGCATCAACAAGTCTATATTCACTTGAATTTTTTCACCTGTGCAATTTGCTCATTTCCCAATGCTCTATAATTGGATTCTTTCTGCAACCCATTACTCAGGAAGGCAGCTCATATGATGGCATCTTATTTTTTCATTTCAAAACATAGTTTATATTATCATTTTCTGCTTCTGCATAATACCTTCAGAGAACGTTGGTCTGCCCCCAAAGCCTATTTATGTTTTTAAAATCTTAATTAAAATGATTCATCTTGGATTCATCAAAGGTTCGTGGTGGATGTTATTTCACTGATACAACCAACTTCCAGTGCAACCAACTTCAAGTGCAGAACTTTTTTTACAGGCTTCAGGATCCCGATTCTGGGATCCAAGAGTCCCCAGTCACACGACGTCGGCCTGATGAGGAACTTTTGTCCCGCAGATGGTTTCTGAATTGGCCGCCTCTTATTTGACCATCTCTGAGCTCATCGTCCTATCAAGGATAGAAGGCAAGCTCTTGGTGCTGCTGTCAGTGTTTCAACAGCGACAATGGGAGAGGGGGCTGCTGCCAAGTCAGATCAGGAATCAGGAGGCTATCTCACCAATTAGGTGCCTCGGTGGGGTAAGTAGAAAATAAAATCTCAGAGGCGCCATGCAGGCAGATCCCTCGGATTGGAGGGAGACAAAATGCCACGAACAACACAGTTTGGGCTTTGTTTGAGGCCGTTCCTGTCTTTGGACCCATCTTTGGGTGATTGAGTCTGCGGCTCCGATGCCAGACAGCAATATGTCAGGAAACCATCCTTACATGAATCCGTACAATTTTCCCAATCCCCCCACCTCCATGCTGAGGCCAAGAATATTCAGCCTCAAGACTTTATGTTTGACACTTACATGCATCATAGTGAAAAATACCTTTGTCATGCACAGAGTTCAGGCTGGTTTGACTGGTTTATAATGCTCAGCAGGTCAATAGCTACCTTTTCGGGCTGTGTTAGAATTACACTTCAGACATCCTGCAGCTAAAAGAAAGGCATCTTTGCAGAACCCCTTGAACACTCCAAATCTTCAGAAACACTCCTGACCATTCTTTTTCTTTTGTCAATCATTCCTTCCTTGCTGATGTACGGTTCCATTAATCACCATTGCCCTCTAGAATTTGGCGAAGAGGCCATTTGTCACTAATGAGCCTTGACAGGGAGAGTGGGCAGGCTATTTTATCGCACGGGGATAATCACAGCTGCGCTTAAACCCATCCTCACGTGACGTTTACACAGCAAAGGCTACCAAACAGGAGTAGAAACACTGACTTGTTTCTTTTTCTGTTCTCTAACTCAGGATGCTGAAACTAACTGTAGCAATCCCCCTGCCCTTCCAATTCAGATCAGCTGGCAGCAAGGACTGGAGTTTTGCTGGTTCATATTGCTCAGCTATTTGCTGGATAAACTTGCCGATGCTTTAGATTTCTGCCATGGGTTCTGAGCTTTCGCCCTCATTGCGAGGTGGCTGAGAACAGGAACAAAAACAGCTACAGGGAAAATAAATTACTTTATTAGAAAGGGCTACATCAAACACAAACGTCAACCATTAGCCCTGCGTGCTGACAGCCAGCATTTGTGCCAACGTTTACTGACAGAACTAAATGGCTCTCACATTTGCCCCTGGCCCCTCTTCTAAAGTCTTCCAGAATGTCTCACAAATATCTATCATGCTGACATGTTCCTGTGGGCCTTGCACTGACCTGTTATTGGCACTCAGCTTTACCAACAGGAATACACTCTTAACAATCAGCATTATGTAATAGTGGAAAGGGGGAATGCTTTGCAGAAAATAAAATGTGCTGACAACCATCCATAGGATCTGGAAAGTGTTGTAATCATGATTTTGAACTGCCGTAGTTGAAGAGGCTTAACCTTCAGAGGAATTATTCAATTATCCCTTCATAGTTGCAATGAGTTTATGTCATTTTTCAGTAATAGTATGAATAGAGATGCGGTGATGAGAATGTACCAGTTTGAGTAGAGAACACACCATAGAGTAGGTCAGACTGAGAACAATATTTTCTGACAAGAACAACACCACCCCCAATTGCCTGACTACCCCCCCTTACTGGAACCAACCCGACCTGACAAACCCCCAAGCAGATTACCACCTCTGATCAGACCCAACTACCATTACTGCGTTCTCCTCACCACACCCACTCAGCCATCTGACTAGGCCCTGACCATCCAACTACCACCTGAACTGACAATGCACTCACCCACCTACCCAGTCACCCACGTATCCACCCACTCACCTCACCTCCTCCATCTATCCACCTCATAGACTCATCGACAAAACCAGTTCAACCGCTTGCTAGTCATCGATCTACCCACTCACGCAGCAACCTACTAATCCATCTATCCACTCATCCACATCCCTAATCTAAATACTAAGCTGCTCACCCACATCACCTACCTATCCACCTCATTCACCCAGCTATCCACCTCGCCCACCTGAAACACTCATCTACCTAACCACCTCACCTACCTACCCACTTCATCCACCCACCTATCAACCTCACACATTCACCAAGCTATCAACTCCATCCATCCACCTCACACACTCAGCGAGCTAGCCACCTCGCCCACCTGACACTCACCTACTTACCCATTTTTTAAAAAATGTTTTTGTTTTGATTTTTGATTTGATTTATTGTCACATGTACTGAAGTACAGTGAAAAGTATTTTTCTGCAGCCGAGGGAACGTATACAGTACGTACATAGCAGACAAAGAGAATAACCAACAGAGAACATTGACAAATGGTACATCGACAAACAATGATTGATTACAGAGCGGAACAAGGGGCCAACAATGCAAATACATGAGCAAGAACAGCATAGGGTGTCATGAATACTGTTCTTACAGGGAACAGTTTTGTAGCTGTGGGGAAGAAGCTGGTCCTATGTCTGGATGTGCGGGTCTTCAGCCTTCAACCTTTCACTCATCCATTTACCCACTCACCCATTCCCTCATTCATCCATTTACCCACTCACCCATTCCCTCATTCATCCACTTATCCATTCACTAACACACAGGCAAAGACTGGGCATTTAAAATTGCCTGAAAATTGGCTGCTAGTGCCATAAATAGAGGATGTGTCCTACTCTACTCTGATGGAGTTCTTCAGGTGATGTTATTTTGTGCATTTCTCTGAGAAACAGGATGGGAAGATCCCAGAAAAAAATGTGCAGTAGCTTCAGATCAGGAAAGTTTTTGCAGGAAATGGCAATGCGTGCAGCACTGCTGTTGACTGGGAGGTTCTGGCCTCCATTTAACTTGGAGGTTTTCGAGGAGGTCACAAAGATGATTATTACAGGTAGGGCAGTGGCTGTTGTCTATATGGACTTCAGTAAGGCCTTTGACAAGGTCCCTCATGGCAGACTGGTACAAAAGGTAAAGTCACACGGGATCAGAGCAGAGCTGGCAAGATCAATACAGAACTGGCTAGGTCATAGAAGGCAGAGGGTAGCAATGGAAGGGTGATTTTCTGATTGGAGGGCTGTGACTAGTGGTGTTCCACAGGGATCAGTGCTCAGACCTTTGCTGTTCGTAGTATATATAATTGATTTGGAGGAATATGTAACTGGTCTGAGTAGTAAGTTTGCGGATGACACAGAGGTTGGTGGAATTGTGGATAGCTATGAGGACGGTCAGAGGATGCAGCAGGATTTAGATCATTTGGAGACTTGGGCAGAGAGATGGATTTTAACCTGGACAAATGAGGTCATGCATTTTGGAAGGTCTAATGCAGGTAGGGAATATACAGTGAATGGTAGAACCCTCAAGAGTGTTGACAGTCAGAGTGATCTAGGCGTACAGGTCCACAGGTCATTGAAAGGGGCAACACAGGTGGAGAAGGTAGTCAAGAAGGCATACAGCATGCTTGCCTTCATTGGCCGGGGCATCGAGTATAAAAACTGGCGAGTCATGTTGCGGCTGTATAGAACCTTAGTTAGGCCACACTTGGAGTATAGTGCTCAATTCTGGTCGCCACACTACCAGAAGGATGTGGGGGCTTTACAGAGGGTGCATAAGAGATACCAGGATGTTGCCTGGTATGGGCATTAGCTATGAGGAGAGGTTGAATAAACTTAGTTTGTTCTCACCGGAACGAAGGAGGTTGCGGGGTGACCTGAAAGAGGTCTACAAAATTATGAGGGGCATAGGCAGAGTGGATAGTCAGAGACGTTTTCCCAGGGTAGAGGGGTCAATTACTAGGGGGCATAAGTTTAAGGTGCGATGGGCAAGATTTAGAGGAGATGTACGAGGCAAGTTTTTTTAAACACAGGGTAGTGGCTGCCTGGAATTCACTGCAGGAGGAGGTGGTGGAAGCAGGGACGATAGTGACGTTTAAAGGGCATCTTAACAAATACATGAATAGGATGGGAATAGAGGGATACCGACCCTGGAAGTATAGAAGATTTTAGTTTAGACGGGCAGTATGGTCGGCACAGGCTTGGAGGGCTGAAGGGCCTGTTCCTGTGCTGTACTTTTCGATGTTCTTTGTTCTTTGTTCCATTTCTTGAGGAAATGGCACCATTTCCTGGCACCAGTCCTGAGGATGATGTTAGTTACTCTGCAAAGATGGGCGGCATCTGAATTTGACCGGAGTGAATGAACAATATATACTAAATCTGACACACAATGACATGGAAGAAGTGTTTTGGTAGGTTTCATACCAATTTTCACGTCGAAAATAACAGTGCCATTTTTCCAGAAAATTCCACCCTTTTTTGCTGCGTGCACAGGCAGAATATTAAGTAACAGCACATCATTCACTCAATGCGTTAATGCATACAATACTGATCACTATTCTCTTTAAAGAGTAATGTTAAGGGCTCCTTCCTATCATAATATTACCCAGGTTTATTGCTCTGATTCGAACAAGTGTGAGTTATTTCCACCAGTGCTTTCATTAAACAATTTCCTTTTATTTTTCTGCCTTCTGACACTTCACTTTTTCCCCTTCCTGCCGAGCCTGATTTATTTCTGTATTTCTGTAGTTTGGAAATCTATTATGATTTAATAATTTAGTGATTTAATAATCAATGATTTCGGAGAGAATTTAGTGTTGGCGACAGGGGACCTGCCCAATGATAGAAGAACCAGTACAAACCCTGTGTTACTTCCCTATGGGAGGCCAGGGACTATAATGAGGTAATCACAGAGGTTTCTGGACAGTTTTGGGACCCTTATGCAATCAAAAGCTGCTGACCATCCAGAGATTGGCATTATTCAGTATCAACAAGGCCATCAGGAGCTTTGGCCACACTCACAGTGACGCTCGGGCCTATCTTGAGGATCGATACTGGATCCTCAGGTAAAGGCGAGTACGGGCATGATGGGGTCACAGGAAGTGCATTGCCAGCGAGGAGATGGGGAGAGAGAATTTGGAAACAAGGGAAAAGGGTGACTTTTAGCTAGCCCCCTCTTTCCAGATGTTGGGTCCCTTGATTGGGCACAGACTTCCTGGGAATGAGGGACAAACCCCCCCCCCACAGAGGGATGCAGTTAAAATCGATAGGGTTTGCTGTGTGGTCCTCCAGCATAGCATGTGCCTGCTCGCTGCTGCTTGAATACCAGCAGCAACAGGATCACTCAAATGGTCCTCAAGTGCTCAAGTGCCTCCTTGAGGGCCTCAATGAGCTTCCAGACGGGAAGGCCACCCTCTACCCTTCCTGCTCAGAGCTCGATTGAAGGGGAGCGGAAGGCAGTGAGACCCCACCCATACCCTCCCACCTGATCAAGCATTTTTTCCCTCTGCCCCCCTCTAAACCAACCTCTATCGCGCTCTCAGTATATTTGCTATTTCTTAGCAATAAAGGAATTTAACCATCCTAAATCTACCTTCCTCTGCTAGTGTTTGTTTTAAATTTTCACATATCAAACTGATTCACCAAAAGAATCATATAAATTACACATATAAAAAGATCTTCTGCTCCTTGCATTTGGAAAAGTATTATTGATCAAAGACAACTCTTTACATCTTTACCATGCCATTTTATCTACTCAACACATTGATCCGTTTTGCCTTTCAGTTTACAATCAAACGTACTTTTTTACAGATCTAAAAGTGAAACTTATCATCAATTCATCATTCTGTCAATATTTTGAAATACAATTTGAGATCATAGATTGTGATTCAACGAATAATTGTTTCTATATTAATTCTGCATAAGGAGCATGTTATAACTTTAAAGATAATCCTGCTAGTTACAGCATGCATAATATTGAACGCCACCAGTATATGGTTATATCATGTAACGAGATAAGGATCCTACTGTAATCATTGAAGAGATATAATTTAAAAAATCAATTTTTAAAAATGTTTTAGTGGATTTAAGTCATTTTATTTTCAAAACGCCAAATCATGAAATCACTCAAAGAAAAGAATATGGGTGATATTTAACTGTCAACAATGAAGCAACACACATACTGCTGAACTTTTAAAAAGTTACTCAGACAGATCAGGTGATTTCGATGCCATGACCTTTTAAATCTGGTACCAGGTCAAGGGGACTTCCAGGCATCCAGCAGCAGAGACAAAGTAGGGTTAAAAGGCAATCACATGGAAGTATTCTCACAGACAGCAAACCAGGAAGTTAAAGCTCCATCAAATTGGATTTAAATTTTGAGATAGCGAGAAAAAGTAATGATTGGATTAAGAGAGAAGATAATACATTGTGCTCTCTGCTTATTTAATTGACTGCATGTCTAAGCAGGCACTATTGCATGGGGGTGGGCATGAGTTCAAGCTAGCCTGCACTCCTTAAATCCTCTTTCACCAGTTAAAGTGGGTGTGGATTGTCACTAGCTGTTGGTGGAAATCATTTTGAAAGTCACTTCGACATAAAAAGACAAAACATGGCAGAGATTCCAAAATATTCTGACTCTGTTCGTGAGACGTTGGTTCAGAGCAGGAGAGATGTAATTGCTCTGCAGGATCCAGGAAGCTCTCCATACCTTTAACAAGGTAGTGGGACCAAATAACCATGACAGTCAATGTCAAGAGCCTAACTTGGAGACCTGGAAAGCAGTACCTCAAGAGGTTATAGAATCATAGAATTTACAGTGCAGAAGGAGGCCATTCAGCCCATCGAGTCTGCACCGGCCCTTGGAAAAAGCACCCTACTTAAGCACCATGCCTCCACCCTATCCCCGTAACCCAGTAACCCCACCTAACCTTTTTGGACACTAAGGGCAATTTATCATGGCCAATCCACCTAACCTGCTCATCTTTGGACTGTGGGAGGAAACCGGAGCACCCGGAGGAAACCCACGCACACACGGGGAGAACGTGCAGACTCCGCACAGACAGTGACCCAAGCCGGGAATTGAACCTTGGACTCTGGAGCTGTGAAGCAATTGTGCTAACCACTGTGCTACCATGCTGCCCGGTATGCTGATTAGCCAAGCATCATTGGGAGAAAATGTTTACCTAAGGCAAAAACAGAGGCTGTACAATCTCAGCAGGTCTGACAGCATCAGTGGAGAGAAAAGGGAGCTAACGTTCCGAGTCTGGATGACTCCTTGTCAAAGCTAGAGAGAACTAAGGCAAGTGGATAACAATGGAAGATGGGGTTGAATTTCACATTCATATTCTAAAAGGTGAGTTCATGTAATAAAGGTAATTCAAAGCAATGTCTGAGAAGGTTAGTTCAGGTAAGGGAAGATCAAAACAAAAAACAGGATATCAGAGGCAAATTCAGAAAAACAGTATATCAGAGGCCTAGCCCGCGATCGGGGCCCACTGATCTGCGGGCGGGCCTGTGCCGTGGGGGCACTCTTTCCCTCCGTGCCGGCCTGTGTAAGGCTCCGCCATGGCCGGCGCGGCGAAGAAACCCCCTGGGCATGCGTAGGAATCATGGCAGTGGTTCTGCGCATGCGCCATAACACGCTGGTGCTCCTGTGCATGCGCCAACTCGCGTTGGCCGGCGGAGGCCCTTCGGCGCCGGTTGGTGCGGCACCAACCACTCCAGCGCCGGCCTAGCCCCCGGAAGTGCGGAGGATTCCGCACCTTCCGGGCGGCCCGACGCCGCAGTGGTTTATGCCACTCTTTGGCGCCGGTACGGCCCGCCCTGCCGATTGTGGGAGAATCCTGCCCATGAACTTTAAATAGGGCAGCACGGTAGTATAGAGGTTAGCACAGTTACTTCACAGCTCCAGGGTCCCAGGTTCGATTCCCGGCTTGGGTCACTGTCTGTGTGGAGTCGACACGTTCTCCCCATGTGTGTCTGGGTTTCCTTCGGGTGCTCCGGTTTCCTCCCACAGTCCAAATACGTGCAGGTTAGGTAGATTGGCCATGATAAATTGCCCTTAGTGTCCAAAAAACATTAAGTGGGGCTACTGGGTTATGGAGATAGGGTGAAGCCGTGGGCCTGTGTGTGGTGCTCTTTCGAAGGGCCGATCCAGACTCGATGGGTTGAATGGTCTCCTTCTGCACTGTAAATTCTATGAAATGAAGGTTCACCTTTCTGCCATGCAAGCTCAGGCTACCTCTATGATAACCACAGACACCAACCTTCAAGAAGGCTTTCAGGGTGTTGCAGCAATCCAGCAATCTGTTCTCTACATTAATAGCCCAGAATTGCAGAGGCACCAGCCCAGTATTGACTGTGAAACGCAAACACATTGTCCTGTCTAAGGATGACATTATTCGTCCTCCCATCATAGTCACTCTGCTGGTGCTCCTTGTTGTTTCTTGTGTGCCAGCCAGTGCAGACTACTGTTATCCAAGCCAAGATGATAATGTTGAAGACAGGCCCACCAGGGCCAGAGTTGTCCCCAATTAGTGCTGTAAAATTGGTGCTGTAAAGTCATCTGCTGTTTCCTCCACTGAAGCTCAGCAGTATTCCACCAGCTGTGCTGCACCACTGAGAGAGCATTGCAAAGGAGGACTGGGACAGGCAAAGGTACCCCGATTACAGGGAACAGAGGTTTACACAAGATTGGTTAATTGATGTTTATATGTAATATGGCATAACTTAACAATGCAAGCAGTTGATAATTCATTTAAAAAGCTTCCACTGAAACTTTTAACTTCAGCAGGATCTCACACCAGAAGTTAACACATTGTTGTCCTTCAATCATGTCTCTTATTATACACATGCTGTCCACATGTGCAGGGTTATCTCTCCCTACAGATGCAGCCAGACCTGCTGAGATTTTCCAGCATTTTTTCTTTCGTTTCAGATTCCAGCATCCACAGTAATTTGTTTTTTTTACACATGTCCAGGGATTGTGCACTGGAGCCATGAGATAAGTGATCAGTGGATAACCCTTGTTGCCCAGAGCTACCCTCTCATTTGTCTCAGTTACTCTAATACAGCAGGCGTAGCAGGCTAAAAGTATTATGGCTGCTGCCAGGATCCTGGGCATTGATCTGCATAATATGCTATGTATGGTCAGAAAGCTGGCCATTGAAGAATTGTGTTATGGCCACAAAGGAGATGGGGGAATAATCAATAGATCTCGCCATGGGCTTCGTAGAAAGTGGGCTTCCCTATTGAGCAGGCGGGAGCTTGCCCAATGGGAAGCAAGCAGCGTGAGTTTAAATTCCACTGTTTCAACCCAGGCCAATATTCTGTAGGTCCTCAGGCTTGGAATTGTGCGCTGGGAAGGCCGCAGCTGTGGCCTTTTCCTTAAACTACACAAATTGCTCCACCTCTGTGGAGATTGTAAGCTAACCGCCAAGCGGTTTTCTAAACTCTACAGGTACTCCATGCTTCAAATCGAAGAGCTGTATGCCAAGTTAACAGGTGGTCAGGCATTCACTAAGATGACTATGAGCCACACCTATCATCAACCTGAATTAGATGAGGCTTCCTTGAAGAATGTTACAATCAACCCGCACAAAAGGGTATCCCCGAACAGATGCCTGAATGTGGCGACTAAGGGCCTTTCACTATAACTTCATTTGTAGCCTACTTGTGACAATAAGCAATTTTCATTTCATTTAATTTCATTTCATATGAGTACACTCGCTTGTCTTTTGTGGCCTCATCAGCATGCGCCACATTCCAAAGTTCATGGTGATGAATCCTTCCTGGGATTAGTAAATTATTATGGGAAATATATGCCAAATTTGAATCCTTACTGATCCCCTTGCATATCCTACTTCAGAAGTACCAAAGATGGTCTTGGGAGGCGCCACAGGTGGAGGCTTTCAATAAAGTTAAACAACAACGTATTGGCCCATTTTGACCCGAAGAAGAACTCGTTTTGACATGTGATGCTCCCCCCCTCAGTGTTGGAGTGATACTTTCATACTGCTGGAACAACTGAACAGAAAGGTCCATTGCACACGCATCCAGGACCCTTTCAGATGCCAAGTAGGGGTATTCTCAAATTGACAAAGAGGGCTTGATGGTTGTGTTTGGTGTAAAAGGGTTCCACCAATATGTCAACGGCATGTGGTTCAGAATAGTAACTGACCGCAAGCCCTTATTGGGACTTTCTAAAGAGGATAAAGCAATTCCCCTATTACCTCTGCCCGGATACAGCATTGGGCCCTGTTACTTGCAGTTTACGAATACCTTTTACCGGGAACCACGATAGCCAAAGCCGATTCGTTGAGTCGCCTCCAACTGCCTACAAGTCTGGCTCCTTTACCAGCAGTGCAAGAGGCCACAATGACCCTAAATCTTTTAGAGACTTTGCCAGTGTCCGCAAGGCAAATTAAGGCCTGGATGCAAAAATATCCAAATCTCTCTAAGCTAAAGTACATGATCCTGAATGGTGAAATGAAACCGTATCTAACTGAGAAGCACAAGCCCAGGGTTGGAGGATGGCATCATTTGCTGGGGATCCCGTGCAGGTGTCCCTCGCCCAGGGCAGTATCGATACTTATGGAACTATATATTGACCACCCTGGAATATTGAAAATGAAATGCTTGCCAGGAGCTACATCTGGTGGTCCAGCCTTAACTCTGACTTCACAGATTTGGTGAGATGGTGTGGTCTATGCTCGCTGTAGTTTAGTTAAAAAGAGAATTACAGTCTTTCAAGCAGTGCAGACTTGTCTGAGGACAAGGGGAAGCTGAAACAAGCCAGTTGAAATGGCTTTTGAACGTAGACAGCCAGAATTTCTGCATGGATCTGACCAGAGTTAGATCTTTTCTGAAAAGCAGTGTCAAGAGATCTCTTTCTCAAAAAGAATAGGAGGTATATTAGAGATTTTAATACTGTGTTAGTAATAGTGTTTTTTCTAATACACCATATTCCTATTTCTTCGTGAAATATCTCCTGGAGTGAAATATCCTTTCCTCACAAAATTAAAATAAAACATTTTGGGTTCTGTCCAGTATTCTAGCCACTGTTGGGTTCTGGTCTACAATCATAATAACCTCCCATGTAACAATCGAGAAATTACGACAGAGTTTCTTCATGTTTGGAATCCCAGAAGTCCTGGTTTCAGATAATGACATTGCTTTCACCAATAGTGAGTTCCAAAACATCATGCTGTCTATGGCATTGGCACCTCAGAACAGTACCTTATCAAATGAGCTGGCAAAAGGCGGTGGTGAGTTTTACAACTGGCATGAAAAAAACAGCCTGCAGTATCCATAGAGACCAAAGTGGTGCACTTTCTATTTGATTATAGGAGCACTCCTAACGTAACAACAGGATTTGTCCCAGTGGAACTATTAGGGCGGAAGCTTTTTGTGAGACTAAGACCAAAAAGCTCATTATTCCAAACTTCGTTGTGAGGGTGGAGTCCCAACAAGAGAGCTAAAAAAGAAGTTACGACTCTGCAAGAACAAAAGAACATTCAAAACAGGTGATCCGGTTCACGAGAGGAAGTTTGGAGATGGTTCAAGCTGGTTCCTTGGATCATAACGGAGAAAACTAAAACTGGGCCATAGATCATAGAATTTACAGTGCAGAAGGAGGTCATTCAGACCATCGAGTCTGCACAGGCCCATGGAAAGATCACCCCATCTAAGCCCACATCTACACCCGATCCCTGTAAAGCAGCAACCCCATCTAACCTTTTTGGACACTAAGGGCAATTTCAATTCAATCCAATCCACCTAACCTGCACATCTTTGGACTGTGGGAGGAAACAGATACAGGGAGAACATGCAGAACATGCAGACTCCGCACAGACAGTGACCCAAGCTGGGAATCGGACCTGGGACGCTGGAGCGGTGAAGCAACTGTGCCAACCACTGTGCTACCGTGCCGCCAGTGTCATACAAATTGAAGGTCCTGGGTAAGGTCATAAAGAAACAGCTGGACTATTTCAGGGTCAAGGTGTCCACCCCAAAGCAAGCCTTGTTACCAGCCATGGAGGTGGCCATTGTCCTAACTTGGTAGCAGCTCAAAGCCAGCCCAGCACCTGTCCGTCTCAATAACATGGACATCGACTCTTAGACGGAAGCAGAGGAACTAACTAAAGTGGACTCTGAGAGGAATTTACATCAGTAACTCTTCGAAACCCCCTCCGGAAACATTCGTCCCCAATTCAGTTCACCAGATCCGGTCCAACGCTCAGCTGATCTCAGAACGCCCGCCAGGTGACAGAAGGGACTTTCTTGCAGCGAGGGTATACAGGAGAAATGGTTCTAAGTGTGGGGGGGGGGGGGGGGGGTCATTTTGGCCACAAAGGATATGGGGCATCATCAATAGATCTCCCCATGGACGTTATGGAGTATGAACTTCCTTATTGAGTAGGCAGAAGCTCATCCAATAGGAAACGAGTAGTGGGAGTTTAAAATCTGCTTCTTCAACCCGGGTCAGTATTGCGTAGGTCCTCAGGTTTGGACTTGTGTGCTGTAAGCCGTGGCTGCGACCTTTACCATTACACAAATAAAAGAGTATGGTGTTAGAAGACTGGCCTTTGCAAGATTATTACAACATGGAATGCTTTTTGTTTGCAGCATTCCTCAGTGATGACTGCAAATTGATGTGCAAGTGGTCAATGCACCATGGGAAAACCTACAATTCTCATGAAGGTGAATGCTTGATTTACCTGCTTCTATCTGGTGAGAGGGGACTCTCCTGTCATTAAAGACAAAGCCTCAGTGGCCTGCCTTACCAAATAGTGACCATAAAATTAGAGATGTTACAAATATAATTTGCTTCAGCTTGGAAGGAGCCAGACACAATAATGGTCACGGCCACATTCACCTTCAACAGCTTACAATCCTACCCTTATCCTGCTCCGTGGCTTCAGGTAACTTATTTTACTGAGAGTGAATCAAAAATGCCTGACACACTGTTCCTCACTGAGGGTCAGGTACAGAAATAGTTCCCTGAACACTATGGATGAATATGGCCTCCTGATGCAAGCCCCACTCCCCTTCCTCTTCCTGTTTTGACATTCTCATTGTCGTGGAGGAGATCCATACTATGCCCATGAGTGGGAGCAGGTAGTTTATGCAGGCTCTTTGAAGTCAGGATAATGTCCTCCTGCATGTCATAGAGTCATAGATGCTTACAGCAGGGAACAGGCCCTTTGCCCTGCTTGTCCATGCCATCCAGTTTCTAGCACTAAGCTAGTCCCGTTTGACAACATTTGGCCCATATCCATCCATCCCCACCCTGCCCATGTAACTGTCTAACTGCTTTTTAAAGGACAAAATTGTACCCGCCTCTACCACTGCCTCTGGCAGCCAGTTCCAGATGTTCGCCACCCTCTTGTATGAAGAAATTTGCCCTCTGGTCTCTTTTGTATCTCTCCCCTCTCAACTTAAACCTATGCCCTCTAGTTCTAGACTCCTCTACCTTTGAGAAAAGATGTTGACTATCTACCTTATCTATGCTCCTCATTATCTTATTGACCTTTATAAGATCACCCCTAAGCCTCCTACGCTCCAGGGAAAAAACTTACCAGCCTATCCAGTCTCTCCTTATAACTCAGCCCATCTAGTCCTGGTAGCATCCGCGTAAATCTCTTTTGCCCTCTTTCTAATTTAACAATATCCTTCCTATAATACGGTGACCAGAATTGAACACAGCATTCCATGCATCATCTTACCAATGTCTTGTACAATTTCAATAAGATGTTCTAACTCCTGTATTCAATGTTCTGACCAATGAAACCAAGCATGCTGAATGCCTTCTTTACCGCCCTGTCCACCTGCGACTCCACCTTCACGGAGCTATGAACCTGTACTCCTAGATCTCTTTGTTCTGTAACCTTCCCCAACTCTACCATTAACTGAGTAGGTCCTGCCCTGATTTGATCTACCAAAATGCATCACCTCACATTTATCCAAATTAAACTCTATCTGCCATTCATCGGCCCACTGGCCGAATTGGTCAAGATCCTGATGCAATCTTATATAACCTTCTTCACTATCTACTGTGCCACCAATCTTGGTGTCATCTGCAATATTACTAACTATGCCTCCTACATTCTCAGCCAAATCATTTATATATATCACAAATAACAGTGGATCCAGCACCGATCCCTGAGGCACACCGCTGGTGACAGGCCTCCAGTTTGGAAAACAACCCTGCACAATCTCTCTTTGGCTTCGGTAGCCAAGTCAATTTTGCTTCCAATTGGCTGTCTCACCCTGGACTCTGTGAGATTTAATCTTTTGCAACAACCTACCATGCGGTAGCTTGTCAAAGGCCTAGCTAAAGTCCATGTAGACAACGTCGACCGCACTGCCCTCATCTACCTTCTTGGTTTCCCCTTCAAAAAACTCAATCAAATTTGTGAGAAATTACTTTCCCCTTACAAAGCCATGCTGACTTTCCATAATTAGCCCTTGCTTGTCTAAATGCCTGTCGATACTGTCCCTCAGAATACCTTCTAACAACTTACCCACAACAGAAGTAGGGCTCACTGGTCTGTAATTCCCAGGCTTATCCTTAAACAAGGGCACAACATTTGCTACCCTCCAATCTTCAGGCACCTCTACTGTGGCTGTCGATGATTCAAATATCTCAGCTAGGGAGCCAGCAATCTTCTCCAAGGCCTCCCACACTGTTCTGGCATACATTTCATCAGGTCCCAGGGATTTATCTACCTTGATGCGCTTTAATACCTCCAGCACCTCCTTCTCTGTAATATGTACACTCCTCAAGACATCACTTTTTATTTCACCAAATTCCCTAACATTCGTGATTTCTCAACAGTAAATACAGTGAGAAATATTTATTTAGGACCACTCCCATCCCTTGTGGATCTGCACATAGATGACCTTGTTTATCCTTAAGAGGTCCTACCCTCTCCCTAGTCACTCTTTTGCCCTTTAGATTTATTTTGTAAAAGCTCTTTGGATTTTCCTTTGCCCTTATCTACCAAGACAATTTCATGTCCCCTTTTTGCTCTCCTGATTTCTCTCTTAATTGTACTCCAACAAGCCCTATACTCTTCAAGGGATCCACCTGATCCCAGCTGCCTATGAATGTCATATGCTCCTTCTTCCTTTTGACCATGGCTTCAATGTCCCGAGTAATCCAGGGTTCCTAATTTTTAATCAGGCTTACCCTTCACTCTAAGAGAAATGTGCTCACCCCGAACTCTAGTTAACACCCTTTTAAAAGACTCCCAATTACCAGCTGTTCCCTTGCCTGTAAACAGTCTCCCCCAATCAAATTTTGAAAGTTCCTGCCGAATGCCAAAAGAACAAAGAATAAAGAACAAAGAAAAGTATAGCACAGGAATAGGCCCATCGACCCTCCAAGCCCGTGCCGACCATGCTGCCCGACTAAACTACAACCTTCTACACTTCCTGGGTCCGTATCCCTCTATTCCCATCCTATTCATGTATTTCTCAAGATGCCCCTTAAATGTCTGCACGTCTGCGGAGTCTGCACGTCCTCCCCGTGTGTGCGTGGGTTTCCTCCGGGTGCTCCGGTTTCCTCCCACAGTCCAAAGATGTGCGGGTTAGGTGGATTGGCCATGCTAAATTGCCCGTAGTGTCCTAAAAAGTAAGGTTGGGGGGGGGGGGGGGGGGGGGGGGGGGTTGTTGGGTTACGGGTATAGGGCGGATACATGGGTTTGAGTAGGGTGATCATTGGTCGGCACAACATCGAGGGCCGAAGGGCCTGTTCTGTGCTGTACTGTTCTATGTTCTATGTTCTATGTCACTATCGTCCCTGCTTCCACCACCTCCTCTGGCAGCGAGGTCCAGGCACCCACTACCCTCTGTGTAAAAACCTTGCCTTGTACATCTACTCTAAACATTGCCCATCGCACTTTAAACCTATGCCCCCTAGTAATTGACCCCTCTACCCTGGGGAAAAGCCTCTGACGATCCACTCTATCTATGCCCCTCATAATTTTGTAGACCTCTATCAGGTCGCCCCTCAACCTCCGTTGTTCCAATGAGAACAAACCGAGTTAATTCAACTGCTCCTCATAGCTAATGCCCTCCATACCAGGCAACATCTTGGTAAATCTCTTCTGCACCCTCTCTAAATCCTCCATTGAAATTGGCCTTCCCCAATTTAGAATTTTAACTTTTGGGCCAGAACTATCATTCTCCATAGCTACTTTAAAACTAATGGAATTATGGTCACTGGTCCCAAAGTGATCCCTCACGAACACTTCCGTCACCTCCCTTGCTTATTCTCCAAGAGGAGGTCATGTTTTGCCCCCTCTCTAGTCGGGCCATCCACATATTGAATGAGGAAGTCATCCTGAATACACTCGATAAATATTTCTCCATCCAAAAGCCTAGTGCTATGGCTACCCAGTTAATGTTGGGAAAATGTTGGGGGCGGCATGGTAGCACAGTGGTTAGCACAGTTGCTTCACAGCTCCAGGATCCCAGATTCGATTCCCGGCTTGGGTGGATTGGCATGCTAAATTACCCTTAGGGTAGGTGGGGTTACTGGGATAGCGTGGAGGCGTGGACTTAAGTGGGATGCTCTTTCCAAGAGCCGATGTAGACTCGATGGGCCGAATGGCCTCCAACTGCATTGTAAATTCGATGATTCTACTATTACCAGCCTATTTTTCCAGCAGTTATCTATAATCTACTTACATATTTGTTTCATGATTTCCCGCTGACTATTTGGGGCCTATAGTAATCCTATCAAAGTGATCTCATCCTTCTTATTTTTCTGTTCTACCCATATAGACTCAGTGGGAGAACCCCTGGATATATCTTCTTTCTCTACTGCCGGGATGTTGTCCCTAATCAAAAATGCAACTCTCCCTCATCTCTTATCTCCTGGTCTATCTTTCCTATAGCATCTGTACCCCAGAACATTGAGCTGCCAGTCCTGCCCCACCTTTACCAAAGTTTCAGTAATAGCTATAATATCCCAGTTCCATGTACCAATCCATGCCCTACGTTCACGTGCCTTGCCCGTTAGGCCTCTTGCATTGAAATAAACACAGTTCAATCTGTTTCTCTGCCTTCCACTTTTCTCCTTACTGGCTTTTGTTTCTATCCCCTCTTTACTACCCTCCGACTTCCTGCATTGGTTCCCATCCCCCTGCCACATTAGTTTAAACGCTTCCCAACAGCCCTAGCAAACAACCCCCCTAGGACATTGGTTCCAATCCTGCCCAGGCATAGACTGTCCGATTTGTAAATGGTCCCACCTCTCCCAGAACCGGTTCCAATGTCCCAAAAAAATCTGAATCCCTCACTTCTGCACCATCTCTCAAGCCACGCATTCATCCTGTCTATCCTGTCATTCCTATTCTGACTAGCACATGGCGCTGGTAGGAATCCTGAGATTACTATCTTTGGAGGTGCTACTTTTTAGTTTAGCTCCTAACTCCCTAAATTCAGCATTTAGGACCTCATCCCATTTTTTACCTATATTGTTTTTTGCCTATATGCACCACAACAGCTGGCTGTTCACCCTCCTCCTTTAGAATGTCCTGAAGCTGCTCTGAGACATCCAGGACCCTTGCACCTGGGAGGCAACATACCTTCCTGGAGTCTTGTTTGCATCCACACAAACACCCCTTACCATTGAATCCCCTATCACTATTGCTCTACCAATCTTTTTCCTGCCCTCCTGCACAGCAGAGCCAGCTTTGGTGCCATGAACCTGGCTGCTGCTGCCTTTCCCTTGTGAGCCATCTCCCCCAACAGTATCCAGAACAGTATACCTGTTTTGGAGGGAGTTGACCACAGATGATGCATGCACTGCCTTCCAGCTCTTCCTCTGCTTGTTGGTCACCCATCCATATCTCCCTCAGTACTCTTTATCTGCGGTGTGACCAACTCGCTAAACATGCTATCCACGACTTCCTCAGCATTGTTGATCCGCAGCTCCAGAGCCGTCAAGCGGTCTAACAGGAGCTGCAGTTGGACACACTTCTTGCACGTGAAGGAACCAGGGACAGTGGACGTCCCTGAACTCCCACATTAGACAAGAGGAGCATGACATGGGTCTGGGATATCCTGCCATGTCTTAAACCTTCAGATTAACTTATACAATGACAATGCCAAAAAAAAATAGATCAATGAAAAGAAAAGAAAAACTACTTAAACAGTCACCACTTCTTACCAGATAGATTCAAATTTAGCAGCTCCCCTCTTGGCCAATCTAATCTCGGCCCTCCTGTGGCATCACTCTTCAGCTTCTCCCCAGTCTGAACCTCAGATTCACTGTCTACCTGCATACCTGTTCAAGATGCTGTTGGTCCAACCGATCGTCTGCGCTCCGCTCCTGAAAAGGAAACCCGCGTTCCTGAAGTAGGTTTTTAAACATAGACATAGAGCATAGAACATACAGTGCAGAAGAAGGCCATTCGGCCCATCGAGTCTGCACCGACCCATTTAAGCCCTCACTTCCGCCCTATCCCCATAACCCAATGACCCTTCCTAACTTTTTTTGGTCACAAAGGACAAGTTATCATGGCCAATCCACCTAACCTGCACATCTTTGGACTATGGGAGGAAACCAGAGCACCCGGAGGAAACCCACGCACACACGGGGAGAACGTGCAGACTCCGCACAGACAGTGACCCAAGCCGGGAATCAAACCTGGGACCCTGGAGCTGTGAAGCCACAGTGCTATCCACTTGTGTTACCATGCTGCCCCTAGACTCCACCTTAACTTCCCAAGATGCCACCGGTCCAACCACTCATCTACGCTTCTGAAATGCCAGAAGAAAGAAAACAGAAGGAAAGAGAAAGCGCATCTCCTGCCACTCTGCACCGAAATACCACACTGCTCCAAATTACCAAATTGTAATCCTCATACGAGCTTTCTCACTAAACTGTGATGACTCACACTAGTTAAGGTTGAAACAGAAGAATGCAATTTACAACTTTGCCTCTCAGCAGGCTTCAGGTGATTGACAGATAACTGCCACTCAGCAATTAGGGTGGGGGAAGCTCCAGCTAGCTTGAAATTAAATTCACCACTTACCTCTTTAATTACTACGCTGCTCCAAATTACCAAATTTCAATCCTCACTCGGGCTGTCTCACTCAGGCTGTCTCTACTTCACGTGCGCAAAGCTTACTGACTGTGTCACACTATTCATAAACAACTCTGGAGCTTACCAAACACTTTTACAATTGTAGCTTAAACCAGTAGAATGCAATTAGCGCCCAATATATAAGTACGAAAGCAAAATACTGTAAGCAATTGATGATTCATTTAAAAAGTGCTGGTGGGTGTCTTACCTACTGCAAAATGCATACTCAGCTGTGTGAGGTTAAGAGGAGGTGTTGAGCTCGAAAAGAGCAATGCTGACTCAAGCATACAGGAATATATAAAATGAAGGATGTTCATTCACCAAGTAGAATGGGCATATTGTAATGGCTTTGAAAAATTATAAATCATTGATATGCAATCTATTTTATGCATAACCAGTTTGATTCTTTTGTCATTTTGAAATTGAGTTTCAGTAATTGTCCCGGAATCAAATTAATGTAAAGCATAATGGGCTGGATTCTCCGTTGGCTGGGATTCTCCGTTGGCCGGGATTCTCCGTTGGCCGAAGCCGGAATCGGGAAACGCAACTGGACGAAGAATAGGTTCTGATGGCAAAATCACGGTGGGCTCCGGCTTGACGCCAAATCGCAATTCTCCGTCACCTCGACACAGCGTCAATGTGTTTCAGAACGCAAGTGCAGTAAACAGTACGGGCCCGACCCACTACTCTCCAAGGCCTCCGTGACGGGCTGAATTCCCGACGGCGCGATTCTCTTCTCCTTTTAAAAATGGTGAAACCGGTAACGTGGCTGATGAGAGAGGGGGTAGGGCACAGAGAGGAGTGACTCTGGGCTGCCAGGCCAGACTCTGGTTGGGATGGGGGGTCCTGGCAGAGCAGGAAAAGGGAGGGGGGCATGATAGGGAACAGGCAACGTGGCTGGGATTACACCCCACGTGACTGGGGTGATGTCCAGTCTCGGACTGCCATTACGACGGCCTGCAAGGCAGCCATCATGCTGTGCACCCACCGACCACCCACCTTGGACCTTGGTACTACAGAGTCACACAGGCCGTATGGGTGCTCCCCTTACCACACACCCAACCCTCTGCCATACCTGCCCGCCCACCCAGGGCAACGCCCACAGTAGTTCCTATGGAGACATAGGACGGGACAGTACCAGTTGACGGTACCCCTGGTATGAGGGACAGGCGGCAGGTCCAGAGGCCCCTCACAGTGCTGGCCACCAATGGGGCCAGGGGTGCGGGGGTGAGGGGGTGGAGACATGGAGGGCAGAGGCAGCAGTGCCAACTGGAGCCACCTTCTCCCTCCCTTCTTCAGTAGCAGTGTTACATTTGCTACTTTCCAGTCAGCTGGAACCTTTTCAGAACCTATAGAATTTTGAAAGATAACCACTAATGCATCCATTGGTAGCGCAGTGGTTAGCACTGCTGCCACACAGCGCCAGAGACCTGGGTTGAATTCAGGCCATGGGTCACTGTCTGTGTGGAGTTTTCACGTTCTTCCCTTATCTGCGTGGGTTTCCTCCAGGTGCTCCAGTTTCCTCCCACAATCCAAAGATGTGCAAGTTAGGTGGATTGGCCACGCTAAATTGTCCCTGGGTGCCCAGGGATATGCGGGTTAGGTGTTGACACAGGGTTGCAAGGAGCCTGATTACGGCCCTCTTTCAGAGGGTCAGTGCAGACTCGATGGCCGAATGGCTTCCTTCTGCACTGTTGGGATTCTATCATCTCTGTCTTACCTCTTTCAATATCTTGGGATGTTGCTCCTCTGGTCCTAGAAATTTACCAACCCAATTAAGTTTTTGAGTACTAACTGGTTACAAATACCGATGGCTCCTAACTTCCTGCTAGCGGCAGGAAGCCATGGGCCGCTGACTTTCAAAACAAAACTTGCACACTTACCTGCACTCCGATGAAGCGTCCAACCTTCCTTTCTCTTCGGCAGCCTGGGGCCTCCAGCATCCCGGTCTGCGCAGGCTCCAGTGCGGCGCAGTGACTTCGAGTCGGGATTCCCGCTGGAAGTTAAGGGCCAACGTCTTTCAGTTCCACTTTTTCACAAGTCACTGGGTTTTCTTATATTTCTGGGAGATTTTTTGGGTCTTCCTTCATGAAAAAATACAGAAAGTAATCGTTTTGTTTTTCTGCCATTTCCCTATTCTCCTTCATAAAGTCTCCTGCCTCCACCTGTAATGGTACCACATTTGTCCGTGCTGAACTTTTCCTTTTCATATACCTAAAGAAACTTTTATAATCCACCTTTATGTTATTCTCTGGCTTGCATTCATAGGAAGAGATTTTCAGCCCCTCTCCGTCGTCAGTATTGTCCAGTTTCGTTGAAGTGAATGAACATTTGGCTGGCTCATCGTATCTGCCACAGAGGGACCTGCCGTGCCAGGCATCACAAATCCTGGCCATATTCTCTTTACCTTTCCTTTATCAGTTCGGTGGTCTTCCTTTGCTGGCTTATAAATTGTCCCCGCACCTCAGGCTTTTTCTGGCCACCTTCTAAGCCATTCCTTTGATAACAGGACTGTGCGATGTAAATAGTTTGCTGCCGTGGGCAGATGTAATGTGGCCTTGATTAAAATCTTGGTTCACCTCACCGTTGGCTTCCTGGGCCTTATGCTGGTGATCAGGTGAACAAAAATCTGAGCTCCAATTCTGGATGTCCCAGCCACTCTGGAAGATTGCCGTACAGCAATGCACGCGGAACTAACTTTTTAAAATGTCGCTTTCGGGAAACTGAAGGCCTTTGCGGCAGGCCTGGAAGATTGTGCTCAGTCAGCAAAATGATGAGGTACTTTTCCAGGCCAAATGCATTTTGAGAGAGGGCTGACTCAAGGTAATTTCACCTGACTACCTGCGGGGCCCCAACCTTCAGCATAGAAAAAGTGTCACGTACCCAGCTGCTGCAGATTCAAAATAATTTGATAAATTAGTAGCGCTGGTGTCCATTTTGAGCGGAAACTGTCAGTGATCATGCAACGGTGCCATTCAACATTGCTGTTCGAACTTCAGGGGAATCAATAAAGGATTTCTTGCCCCAACTTCGATGTCTGGCTGAGCATTGAGCATTGGGCCATCCCTTTCCGAGATGCTGAGGGATCAGCTAGTGTGTGGAATTAATAACATGGCCATACAGAGGAAGCTGTTGACGGAGCCGACATTGGATTTCATAAGGGCCATTGAGCTAGCACTGCCCTGCAAAAATGCAGAGAGAGGGGTGCAAAATCTCCAAGGTTCCATTGACTAAAGTGTCCACAAGAGTTACTCGATTTTCTTACCAGACTCCAGTGGCATCCCAGGGCAGTGCCTGAATGGCAAGGTCACCTCCAAAATGACAACCGAGGTACAACGCTGCATCCGGGCTCAATATTCCAGAGCTGCCACGTACCAGCGGGACACCTCCCCTGAGAACGAGGGGGCATTCTGGCAACATTGCCATGACTGTGGCTGTAGAACATGCGGTAATCAAGACTGCCAGAATCGGCAGAGAGCTTACCGCCCTGGGCAAATGATGAGGTCACCCCAAGCCAGGGCCTTGCATGTCGCCCTATCTGAGGAGGGCAATAGGAAGCAACTGAACGACATCACAGTCCTGAAAGTGGTGCCAAATCAGGTCAAACTACAGGTGAATGGACAACCCGCCTAATGGTGGAGATAGACACAGGCTGCCATTTCCAGCAAACCTTCCGCCAACTTTGCAAAGGAATCCTGCCACTCAGACTGTGCGACACCATGACCAGATTACACTGGGGAACCACTGAGCATTATAGGAACCATCGTGACCCCAGTGACCCACAGGTAACCAACAGTCAGGCTACCTTTTGTTGTGGTGCAAGGGACCTAACCTGCTTGGGGCGTGATTGGTTGTGAGTCCTCTGCTTCGATTGGTAGCAGATTTACCAGATGGGCACTGGCAACCTGCATGAAGTCCTTGGAAAATATCAAGAGGTATTCCAGGAGCGCCTGGGCAAAAATGGAGCTGAGGCAAGCATCAGTGCAAACCCAAAGGTTCAGCCCAGGCAATTCAGGGCATGACCTGTTCCTTATGCCTTGCACACCTAGGTAGATGTCAAGCTGCATCACCGGGAGTGTTTGGACATCATACGCCTTATCCGATTTGCGGAATGGGCCACAGCTGTGGTCCCAGTGATGAAGCCAGACAAGTGGTTTTGCCTCTGTGGGGATTCTAAACTAACTGTTATAAACAGGGCATCCTGCCTGGCCCATTACTCTATGCCTCGCATGGAGGATTTGTATGGAAAACTGGCTGGAGGATGTTCGTTCATGAAAATGTACATGTATATCTGCAGTTAGAACTGGAAACCGCTTTGTGGAAGTCTGTGACTATAAATACCCAGGCGGCCGCTCAAATACACTCACCTCCCATTCGGGGCCTCATCGGACAGTGCAATTTTTCAAAGTGTAATCGAAGGCATCCTCCAGGGACTACCCAAGGTGGCGGTGTATTTAGATGATGTACTCATCATGGAGGCCACCGGAAAAGTGCACATCAACAGTCTAGAGGAGGTTCTCAGATGGTTTTCCCAGGGAGGACATCGCCTGAAGAGAGGCACGCACATCTTCCAAGCAAAGGCTATGATATACCTGGGTCATAGGGCAGTTAATGATGGCTTGCACCCTGTCGAGCAGAAGGTTCAAGCCATAAAAAGGGTTGGGATCCCCAAAATGCCCCGGAATCGATTATTAAGGCCGGCCCAGACAGGAACCGGCATGTAGGTTGTCCCAACAGCACTGTGCTATGTAAATAGTTCACTGCTGTGGGCAGATCTAATGTGACCTTGATTAAAATCTTTGTTTGCCTTACCGCTGGCTTCCTGGCTCTTAATCTGGGGCTGTTTAGCAGAGGGCTAACTTGCTGGCTTTGAAAGCAGACCAAGGCAGGCCAGCAGCATGGTTCGATTCCCGTAACAGCCTCCCCGAACAGGCGCCGGAATGTGGCGACTAGGGGCTTTCACAGTAACTTCATTTGAAGCCTACTTGTGACAACAAGCGATTTTCATTTCATTCATTTCGTTCAATAAAATCATATTAATGATGGCCTTTCTTGCAGCTGTGTCAGCAATGTCAAAATTGGCACTGCTCACATCTAACAAGCATTACTTGCTGACCATTATTACAATAATGGTTATTATGGTCTGTATCTAGAGTCATCGAGTCAAATAGCATAGAAACAGGCCCTTCAGCCCACCATGTCAATGCTGACCATCAAATATCAATCGATACCAATCCCATTTACCAGCACTTGGTCTATAGCCTACTCTTCCTTGGCGATTTAATTGTCCATCCAGATGCTTCTTAAATGTTGCGAGTGTATGTGCCTCCATAGCCTCTCAGACTGCGTGCTCCATATTTCTACCACCCTCTGGGTGAAAAAACCTTTCCTCAGGTCCCCTAGAAACCACTTACTCTTTACCTTCAACCTAAGCCCTCTGGTCTTAGAAACCTTTGCCATTGGGAAAATATTCTTATGATCTACCCTATCTATGCCTCTCATCATTTTGTATACCTCTATCAGACCCCCTTCAGCCTCCTCCGCTCCAGGGAAAACAAACCCAGCCAGCCCAGTCTCTCCTCATAGCTGAAACTTTCCATCCAAGGCAACATCCTGGTGAATCTCCTCTGCACCCTCTCCAGCGCAATCGCGTCCTTCTGATGGTGTTGTGACCAGAACTGCACACAATATTCCATCTGTGGCCTAACCAATGTTTCATAAAGTTGTACCAAGGCATCCCTGCTTCTATATTGTACACAAAGATCCCTTTGTTCCTCAATACTCCCTAATGACCTACCGTTCATTGTGTATATCCCACCCTTATTAGACCTCCTAGTATGCATCACCTCAAAATTACCGGGATTAAATTCCATCTGCTATTGCTCTGACAATTTACCAGCTGATCAATATCAATCTGTAGCCTAAGACTATCCTCTACCTATCAACAACACTACCAATTTTCTTGTCATCTGCAAACTTACTAATTATACCTTCTATGTTCACATCCAAGTTGTTAATGTATATAACAAACAGCAAGGTCATTGCACCAATTCCTGTGTTACACTGCTGGCCACAAGCTTCTAATCATAAAAGCAACCATCCATCGTTACCATTTGCGTCCTATTAACAAGTCAATTTTGTTTGCAATTTTGCTTTGGATCTCATGGGCTCCAACCTTTTGGTCCAAGTTTCTGTCTTATGCTGCTAAAGAAATGGCATCTAGCGCAGTCTGTGTCAGAAGTGAGCGATCATAACACAGACAAATACAGGCCTTACAGAGCCAAACATTTGTCAGACTGGTACAGATGGGACATACGCTCACATTTGTCAAATGATATTTAACTTGGACAAGTGCAATCTTATCCACTTGGCTAGGACCCATGCTTATGAGACACCTTGTAGGGGACCGGACTGAAGCCTGCAGAAAAGAGATCTTGGTGTCACAGCTCATTATTCTCTAATGGCACACAAACAATGCTTTAAATCAAAAGTTAAAAGCAATATGATATTGAGCTGCACTCACAGGAGTATCAAATAGAAAATAAAACATATCGGGGACGATTCTCCACCCAGGTTGTGCCTGGCACACCTCCCACCATTCCTGGAGAATAGCGAGAGGACCCCTAAACAGGGTTCACACCGGGCGCCAGTGCGATGCTCCTGGCCTGCAACATCAGCCTCAATCTGGTTCACGCCCTCGTTGGCCGTGAACCAGACTCGCATATTTAAATGAGTATTTAAACTAATTTATCTACGTGTTTCCGATTTAGCTGGAGTCTCCCGACTCCCAGGATTCACCGACCCCGCCAACGCAACGTGAGGCCGGGGGGAATCATTACAGGACTCCATCAATGGAGACCAGACGTGATGACCACACCCGGGGATTTGGAGTCCACTGGCAGTGCCCTGACACTGTCCCTGGCACCCTGGAAGTGCCAACCTCGCATTGCTCGATACGATTGCCAGGGTGCCAGGCTCGCACATAGAGAGCATTGCTAATGTGCTAGGCCTGATAGGGGCATAGCCATCAAAGGGGGGAAATTAAGGGGAAGGGTTATGAAGGGAGGCCCGAAGGGGCGTCGTGGAGGGTGGAGCCATAAAGGTGGCGGGCCTTCGGTGACTTCACAGCAGTGTCGGGCACTTGGGGGGGAGGCCTCGGGTTCTAGCGATGAGCCCTTTAAAAATGATGGCCCAATCTCTGAGGAGCCAGCCTGGCCAGCATCTTGAGGTGCTGTCCGTCTCTTTCACAGCAGGAATCCTCCCAGGCTCCAAAAACAAGAATTGCAAGGAGAATCGTGCCAGAGCAGTCAGCCGGCGGGATTCTCACTGGTTTTCCTGTCCCAAATTACACTGAAGGCGGGATTCTCCAGCCTTCCAGCTGCATGTTTCCTGGCTGCATTAGGAGCAGGCCATTTGCTGGTGTGGGATTCTCTGTTCCCACCGCTGTCTGGGATTTCCCATTGAAGCCTCCCACCCTCCCGGGAAACCCACGGATGGGGGCGCATTGCCGGCGGGACCAAAGAATTCCGTTGCCAGTGAACGGCTGGAGAATTCCGACCTTAGTCATTTCTGAGGAGAATTCCACCTCACCTTTGAGTATTAAACATGCTTAATTCAAGACTGAAATGAGGCAACATTTTTCCACACAAAACAGATGCTGGGTCAATTGAAACTTTCAATACTGAGATCAATCATTTTTATCAACCAAGCAAACAAATGTTGATCAAAGGCACAAAAATGGATTTGAGGTACAGATCAGGCATGATTGAACTGAATAGCAAAACAGGCCCAAGGTTTGCCTGGCTCAGGCCTGAGTCACAGCACCCAGTGATGTTTTTATTAACACAGCCAGTGCCTCACAGATTTCCTCCTGATAAATGTCAAAATCCTGGGATAGATACAACCTGGACTCAGAGATCCTTTTGACTTAAATCCTTTTAACTTGTCAAGTACCTCAGCATCACCGATCAAGATTTTTGTCTTTACAAGGACATCATTTAATTTAGTGCTTTTCTGATGTTGTGTTACAAAGTCATTTTTGTTAAGCTCTGAGCTACAGATTGCTGATTCCATTTGTGTATGTGATGCCGTATCCTCATATTGTCATGTTGCCAAATCATGCACCAGCTGTAAATGCTTTGGTATAACACTTATAGATAATACTTGAGAAAGGGTGGCGATGTCAGGCAGACTAGATGGGCTGGATTCTCCACCCCGCCACGCCACTTTTCAGCCTCGATCCGCCGCCGGCATTCTCCGTTGCACCGGCCGGTCAATGGGGTTTCCCATTGCGGGGCAGCCCCACGCAGTCGGAAAACCCCGGGAGTCGGTAAAATGGAGAATCCCGTCGGCGGAGAATCTCGGCCGATGTGTTTATGGTGCAAGGCCGGAATTCTCCGGCTGTTGGGATTCTCTGGGCTGGTTTTTCCGAGACATCTCGCCGAAATCGCGAAATGCGATCGGCCAGAGAATTTGCTCCGATGCCGAAGTCGGTTTTGACGCCGGCTTCGGGCCGATTATGGATTCCGCGGACCCACCCACACGACAAAATCGCGGTGCCCGGATATCGCTTCAAGTACCCCGACAACTGATTCTCCAGGGTCTCAGCAATTCTGCAGCCCGGATGGGCCGATTTCCCAAAGGCTTGGTTCTAACCACCTATAAAAATTCATAATACCGGCGTGCTGGCTGAGGCTGCTACGGGAGTCGGCGTGGGGGAACTGCGTTCTCCCAAAACGGACACTGGCCGTGCTTTCTGCTGGGGAGCGTGGGGGGGCTGCCAGGGGAGGGGAAGCGGGGGGGGGGGGGGGGGGGACAGGCTGAGTAGTTGGGGAGTCCCCACCATGATAGGGCGGTGCCCACACACTGAGCCCTATTATGGCGGCCATCTTGTTGGCCACCCACCCCAGCCCCTGGGTGAACGCAGGATTAACGGCTAGATGGGTGGGTGCCCCTCCCCCAGCCCTCCCCCACCTCCCCGGCCACCCCACTCAACCAGCAACACCCACTGGGGGAAAGTCCCAGGGCCGCACCGACATCAGCCCCCAGTGATGGCAATGCCATCAAACGGTGGCCTTGGCAGCAGGGACGGCCGCCAGGAGTGGGGCACCGATGGAGCACGGCTGGGTGACATGTGTGGCTGGGGTGCGCGATGATAACGGGGCGACCATGTAGCCCATGGAACCTGGTTGTGCACGGGTCTATGCTCCATGGTAACATTTCCCCCCCTCATCTCCTGCAGATCATAATGTTTGATCACCACCTAGCGAGGTTGACCGCTGTGGCGGGGCCGCTGCCCTGCATGGAACCCTGTGGCAGCGCAGGCGGCTCAGAGAAGAGGCGGAGGCTGCAGCAGAGGAGCGAGCTGCAGAGGGGCACGTGGCTTACACTCAGGCTGGAGGACCACCTGCCTGAAGGGCCGAGGAGGAGGAGGAGGAACAGGATGAGGAGGATGGGGAGGGGGAGGAGGTGGTTGTGGTGTCAAGGAGGTGCCTGATGAGGCCCCGCGTGTACCAGCGCCACATGTGCTTCGAGGAACTCTCGGACCGGGCATGCAGGAGGAGACTGCAGATGAGCCGGGAAACCTTCGGGCACATCTGCCACATGATGGCCCGCCCATGGTACCGCGTGGGAGTGGGCGGGGGGAGGGGGGGGGACACCTCTCCCGATGGCCGTCAAGGTCCGCCCTGAACTTCTATGCCACGGGGCAGTTTCATTCGCCGTGTGGGGACCTGTCCGGCATCTCCCAGGTATCGCCGCACAGGTGCAATCCATGACGGATTCCCAGTATGCCCTGGCGGACGGCTGCATCCAGTTCCCTGCCCACCAGGATGCCCAGGCAGCGGGGTTCGCTGCCGTCGCAGGATGCCCCAAGTCCGGGGGGTGATAGATGGGATGCATGTCACCCTGCGGCCACTAGCGGATGACAGGCCGGTTCACAAACCGAAAGCGGTACCACTCCACGAACGTTCAGGTGGTCTGTGATCACCAGATGAGGAAGCTGCACTTCTGCGCCCAGTGCCCGGGCATGCTGGCACAATCTGTAATCCCCGACATATTCGAGGGTCAGTCCCACCCTGGGTGTGGGACTGGTTGTTGGGCGACAAAGATTACCCATTGCGGTCATGGCTGTTGATGCCTGTACGGAGGCCACAGAGCGACGTGGGGACCTGCTACAATGATGCCCATTGTGCAACCAGGGGTTTGGTGGAGAGGTGCTTCAGGATGCTGAAGATGCGCTTCAGGTGCCTGGACCCCTCCGGAAGGGCCCTCCAGTATGAGTCAAGGAGGGTTGGCCGCATCGTTGTGGTCTGCTGCATCCTCCACAACATAGTCCAGCAGAGGGGCAATGTGCTGGAAGAGGATGAGGAGCTTCGTCAGATGAGGAGGGGGCGGGGGCGGGGTCAATTGGAGGGACATGGAAGTAGGTCAGGCACGGGAGGTTGCACTACACTATCGGCACGGTCATCTTTAGTCGACACACCTTTCACCAATTGTGGGGGGGAGGTTTGCTCAGCAGGAGCACGGACATTACAATCCCACACCCCTTCACCATCGAACACCTTCACATCCCACACTACCGAACCACCCACATGAACACTCCCCTCCATTATACATACCAGCGGCATAACCTGGGTCACTGGGTGGCCGTGACAGCGGGTCTGGTCCATGGGATGGAGGATGATGACAGCCCGCTCTGCGATGGGCGTCGTGCTCCACATTGTTAGACAATGTCTGACTCATGTCCACAATGGAACCTCCCACCTGGGTCATCCCTGAATGCGGAGCTGGCCAGTCCTGTTGAACAGCTGGGGACAGGGTGATAGGGACTGTCGGGGGGCGGGTACACGGTGCACCCACTACGCCTTACCCATCTCCCAGCCACCAATCCCAGTGGCCAGCACTGACCGCCCCGCCCAACACCCATCAGAAAGAGCACAGAGGCAGCTTTCATAGGTGTTTACAGGTGTTTATTGTGAACAAATGTGTAGAGTTTGTGCCCTCCCCTCTCTAACTAGACTGTGCCCTGCACCCATGCCAACTCAACTGGTGTCTAGCTTTCTGGCTTTACCGGCCCTAACACTACACCTAGGTGATTCCCCAGATGGTGCAGCAGGAGTGGAAGCGGACTGCTGTAATCCCTGCCCTGCGACGAGGATCCCCGTTGGCGCACATCTCTTGGGGCGATCCGGTCTGGATGGGCCCAGCTGCTCCTCAGACGTCCTGGGCGGCATGGTGCCAACCCGTTCTGCCCGCTGCCCGCCTGATGCAGCAGGGCCAGGATGGTAGGAGTCCGAGGTGCTGCGGTGTTCTGGTACCTCCCCTGCAGGAGTCACCAGGACGGGCCACAGTATCTCTTCCTCCCTCGGGGTGCCCGATGGCCCCGAGCTTCTCTGTGGGACAGAGGTGCGAGCGGAGCCAAACCCCGAGGCCCGCCCGACACCTGCCGCTGCCAGTCCTGGATGTCCACTCTGGTATCGACCAGGGTCTGTATGTTAACGGCCATGGAGCACAGGGAGTGTGCCAAGCCCGTCTGGGACTGTGCCACCTCCCTCTGGGACTGTGCCACCTCCATCTGGAACTAGGCCATCTCCTTCTGGGTCTGTGTGACGCCGGCAAGCAACTGGGCAATGGCGTCGTTTCTCACAGCCATGGCCTTCTGTGACCGGGCCATACTGATGAGCAGCTGCAATCTGCAGCTGACTCTGGCACATGGTTGCCTGTGAGAGGGCAGCCCTGTCTGGGCCATGGCCCCTGCCTGCACAGAATGCCCCAGGCCTTACAAACTCTGACCCATGTCCGACAACATCGCCCACATTGCCTCAATCGCGGACGGCACCCGTGTGGTTTCGGCCTGGGTGGCACGCATGACGGGCACCATGCCCTGCTTCTGCAAGTGGTTGGGCTCCTTCACCTGCGTCTGCAGTGCTGGAAGCCGGCCGTCACACCCTCCTCTCGTCCCTGGGTCTCTGACTGCACCGGAACTACAGGTGGGAATGGGTATTCCTGGAGCCCGGGACCTTGTGGGCGGCAGCTGGTTGCTTGAGCCGGGCTGCCCTCCAACCTTCCGGTCACCTGGCTGCTCCTTCGTCCACCAGCTGCACCGGAATGGCTGTGTGGTGCTCACCAGAAAGTGTCCCAGAAGCCTCGTCACTAAATTGCCCAACGGAGGTGATAGTCCCTGAGATTGTGGAGGGTGCAGGGGACAGCAGTGCCAGAAAATAAATGTCCTCATTGCACCTGAGGGCTGGGGTCTCCTGGGTCGTGGTGTACTTTGTGTCTGTCACCTGCCGGCCCCTGAGTCGTGGTGTCTGTGTGTTTGTCCCCTGGGTCGTGATGTCCTGTGTGTTTGTCCCCTGGGTCGTGATGTCCTGCGTGTTTGTCCCCTGGATCATGGTGTCCTGAGTGTCTGTCCCCTGGCTCGTCTCGGGTATAGGGCTGGTGTTCCGGCTGCTCTACCCGTCTGTGCTTGGGTTCCTAGGGGGCACCGGCCCTGGCACTGGCTGGGGGCGGGGGGCCCCAGACGGACCGGGACTATCACCGACTAGACCTCTAAGAGAGAGGACAGCATGTATGGTCAGTTGGCCGGATGGGGGTGAGGCAGGAGGTGGTGAGTGGGGTGTGGGGTGTGGGTTGAGGGGATGGGGGTGTCAGGTGAGGGGATGGGGGGTGTGGGGTGCGGGGGTGTGGGTGAGGGGTGAGGGGTGTGGGGTGAGGGGTTGGGAGTGAGTGGTGGGCACACATGTGTGTGGGGGGGTTGGGTGGTTGGTGGCAGGGGCAAAGTGCTGGTTACTCACCCTGGCTGCCCTGAGGAGGCAGTGCAGCTTCTTTCGGTGCTGGCCTGCAGTCCAAGCCACTGCCCCGACAGTGTCTACGGCGTCTACCACCTCCGCTGAGGCACGCCGCACAATGGCGCCTGCCGATCTCCGACCCGGCCCGGGATACAGTATTAGCCTCCTCCCCTCCATGGCATTCAGGTGGATCTCCAACTCGCCGTCCCTAAATCACGGAACTGCTCTTCTGGTGGCCATCTTGCCTGTGACGCTGTGTGTGGGGGAGAGACTGGTTAAGTGCAGCCGCATCACTGACGTTCCCGGTGAATCGGCGACCGCTTCCTCGGGCGCTACACGTTCTGCCCCTGCTAGCCCCTTGTGGGCCGTTGAATAGCTCCATCTGGGGGCCCGATGACGCAGTCGCGAAACTCCACGGTTTTCATGATGGCGTCAGCACTTCGCCTCAATTTCAGAGATTCCAGCATTCTGCTCCCGCCAGCAGCACATTCCTGTCCGTGGATTTCCCGGCGGCGTGGGGTGGCTTCAAGGTAAATTCCACAAAAAATCAGTGGGAATAGAGAATCCCGCCACCAGAGAATGCCGTCTCAGCCAGGGGACCAGAGAATCCAGCTCTCTATGCTTATTTGCTCACAGCATGGTAAAAGGTAAGCTACAGGCACGAGTGGCCATGTGGAATTATGATACAATGGAAAACTGAATTTAAAAATGGGAGAAATAAACATTCAAGTCATGCAATTGGGCTCCATTTTGCCATTAGTGTTGATGCTACAGAAGACCCTGACCCAAAAAATGCATAAACACATCCAGAAGCTACCAGTGTATTCCCCAAAGCACATGCTGACTGAGAAGGTACATATTACAGTTGCCAAAAGCACGCAGATTGAATAATAATAATTATTGTCTTTATTGTCACAAGTAGTTTTACATTAACACCGCAATGAAGTTACTGTGAAAATACCTGAGTCGCCACATTCCGGCGCCTGTTCGTGTACACTGAGGGAGAATTCTGAATGTCCAAATTACCTAACAGCACGTCTTTCGGGACTTGGAGGGGGGGGTGGGGGGAAGCACCCAGAGGAAACCCACGCAGACATGGGGAGAACGTGCAGATTCCGCACAGACAGTGACCGATGCCTGGAATCGAACCTGGGACCCTGGAGCTGTACTGAGTGTGGCATCAAAAAGCTCTCACATTGTATTGACACACAAGAACAAGATAAATAGTCTGATAACCGATAACTAATCACTGCGTTCTCTCAATTTTTCAGATTAGCTTTCCAAAATGGGAAGCTACTTTTTTTCCCTCTTGATCAGGCACGTTAATTATCCTTCTCTTTCATTATGTGCTTCACAAATTGTTTTCTCAAGATCTGCAAGGAACCCCTTTCAGTTTACCCGGAAGGATTAACCACATAGAAATTATTTTTTTGGCTTGAAAAATGCTGAGATTTCTTTCTCTAATACTTTGTTTTAAACAGCATGCCTGCTTTGATACATTATTGCTGATGGACAGAGGGAAATAATTTGTGTGGGGAATGGTTTATTTTAACACTGTCAAGCGCTTACCAGGTCACAGCAGGTTGCATCATTAAGATTTGTGACGCATGGATACACACATGCAGATCTTTCTCACTGTCTAATCTTTAACATTGTTTATACCACTGAAGCGGTTGAGAAGTAATTCTTGCCTGAGGGATGAAGCAAAGTTAATTTTTGTTTTTATTGGCATCTTGTCACACTCCGATGTGCCAAGTTAGCCTTTCCAGCATGACAGTGAATTATCTTGCAAACTCTGGCCCAAGTGATCTGAGCCTCACAAGCTTCAGAGCTTGTATTACTACGTTTGGAATATTTGCCTGGGAGAAAAAAGAGACAATACAACAAATGTGTGGTAGTATGACTAGGGGTATTACGGTACCTCAGAGGTGAGCTACTATTGGTGCAGAGGACTCGCTGCCCATTGGCCCGGGTAAGTCATGTGCCTCTCAGCCGATTGGCTGAGAGGTAGGTAGCTCCGCCTACAAGGCAGGATATAAGAACCCGTGTTCCCCAGCAGTCGGCCATTCTTCTGTACGTCTGCTGCCGGGCACACATCTTGTGCATTAAAGCCTTTTGTTTGGATCACATCTTCGTCTCGTGTCCAATTGATTTTCAATTGTCAAAATGTCAATTGGCTTTTCTCATAGGTGGTAGTGGGAACATGGCTGGAGGATGTAAATGGTCTTTGGAGAGTATAGCATAAGGATTGAAGTTGAGTAAAGCATGTCCATTAGAAACACAGCATGCATGAAGTTCTTCAAGTTCGCCATATGCTTTAATATATACATACCAGTTACAGGACCTTTAATTGATCGTATTCAGTTTCTGTGTTCATGCCTGGTCAAGACTGTACAACTGTGGCTCAAATAAGTAGCTCATCACCAACATCTTGAGGGCAACCAGGGATGGGCAATGAATGCTGGCCTAGCCAGTGATGCTCATACCCCAAGAAAGAATATATATATTTTGTAAATGGTAATAGCTATAAACATTCATAAAGAGTAAGTATCGTTTATCTTGAATAAGTTTATTTATACGAGGAGAATGTGCAAATTCTGCACAGACAGTGACCTGGGGCCAGGATCGAACCCGAGTCCTCGGTGCTGTGAGGCATCAGTGCTCACCACTGCGCCATCGTGCCATCGCGATCTTCAATCATTAAATGAAGGCAATACCTCTCAGCTGCAGGATGTAATTTAAGTTCTGCTAAATAGACATTTGCTTTATACTGAAGTCATTATTCTGAAGGCCATTGTTTGCTACTTGACCATGGTGGGCAGTAGGCCCAGATAAGATGCTCTTTCGGAGGGCCGGTGTAACTTGATAGGCTGAATGGCCTCTTTGCACTGTAGGGATTCTATGGACTCTAGAGTATTAGAATCATAGAATTCCAACAACGCAGGTGGAGGCTATTCAGCCCATCAAGTCTGCAGTGGTCCTTGCTCCGGTAGAGCACCCTTCCTCAGCCAAATCCCCCGCCCCTATCCCTGTAACCCCACCTAACCTTTGGACAATATTAGCATGGCTGATTCACATAACCTACACATCTTTTGACTGTGGGAGGAAACCGGAGCAACCGGAAGACACCCAGGCAGACACGGGGAGAAAGCCCAAACTCTACACAGACAGTGACCCAAGGCTGCAATTGAACCTGGGTCCCTGGTGCTGTGAGGCACCAGTGCTAACTACTGTGCCACTGTGCTGCCCGTGTGCCACCGGGAAGGATATCAGCAATACTCTGCAGAACAAGATGTCAAAATTCATAGCAGTCGGCTACATCCTACATAAACTTGTCATAATATACATCCATGTATATGATGCTACAGGCAGTGATTGACACACAGGATGACCAGTGACCACACAGAACACAGCAGCCAATCACCAGACAGGACACGACCACTATAAAACCAGAGGGCACCAGTTTTCCCGCTCTCTTGAGATCCAGCCTCTGAGACAGTCAGAGCTCGTGAGCAACAGCTAGTACAAACACCATGTGGTAGTCAAATAGTCTGGTCAGGCCAGCCTCAGGTCTCCAGTCAAGTCAGCATAGTGTCAACCCACATTTAAGCATGTATTATAGTTAGATGTTAAATAAAATTGTGTGGCATCTCATCAAGTGTTGTAAGTCTGTCTCTCTCTACACTGCGTCAAACGCAGTCCACATAAACCCAGCTTACCCAACACATCACTTGTCATCATGTGGAAACAACCCTTTCCACCTGCTTTATGGTGATCAATTGAACAGTAAGAGGAGGAGGAGGTGGAAGATGAAGCGCACAAACATCCAACTCAGCCCCTTTATGGTTAGGATATCTGTGATCAACTCATTTGACTATGATATCCATAAATGCACCAGCAATTCTCTATTCAGCAACACTCTCACAGCTTAACTTCCATCCCAGCTTAATTTACTACCTTCAAAATGCTTGATTGATTACAAAGCTAAAGAGAAAGTCAGCACAAAATAAATATTCCGCATCAAATTTATAAATGAAAGCATGAACACATTGCATACAAAGATCAACTAATGACCCTTGTGTATTCCTTTGGTGCCGGTCTTCCAGGTCTCTGCTTATGCTCATTATTCTCATGGAAGGCTGCTGAATTTCATGGAGGGGCATTCTAGTCTTGCAGGACCATCTTATTCAGCTCTGGCTTCAGATTGCACCATCTTGGTATGGGGCTAGGGTGGCAGCTGATTGGGCTGGCTGACAGGCAACAGCTCAAGCATTGATAGATTGGCATTGGCGGGACATGCTGAGAGAGGACAGCAGGTTTGTGCTCCATGGAACCACTGCCACTTCCCTGGAGCTTCATCTGAAAAATGCTCGTGATATGTTGGAGGGAAGATTGTGCCGTGAGACCTTGAAAGCCTGTTTGAACAGTTCTATCTGCAGCTCAGATAACAGCAACCTGAGCTTGTGTGGCAGTAAGCTGAGCACCGTTAGCTTCCACTGCAGCTAAGATATTGAACAGCATCTGCTGGTACTGCAATGGCAGCTGAGAAATTGGCCATCAGATGTTGCATCATGGTTGGGTCAACAAGGGTGTTGGCCGCCATGTCCACACTGGAAAGGATAAGCTCCAGGTTCTGCAGAAGATTCTGCTCCTCCATAACATTAACTGCAGACGTCCTTGCAGGCCTGTCAATGCATTGGGGATGTGCACTTAACTTCTTCTATGTCCCACTCCAACTGAGTCCTTACCTGGGTACCCTACAGCTAAACCTATGTGAAATCTAGTACTTGTGTTACTCTTCTTCCGTACCATGACTGAAAGCCACTTGTTCTCAATGTCTAACCACATGTAGATCTCTCATTTAAGCCACCTTCTAGAGAAATTGGTATCAGCATATGAGATGGTGACAGTAAGTGTGACAGTGTTTCTCCTTTATCACTGTTACAGCGATAGGGCAGGGGAGCGGGCCTAAGTAAGTTGCTCTTTCAGATGGTTGGTGCAGACTCGATGGGCCAAATGGCCTCCTTCAGCACTGCTGGGATTCTTTGGATTTTATGTATCTCAAAGGGGAAAGTCCTGAGCCTAGAAAACTGAGATATGTTGACAATTCCACCTGTTCTGACCTGGAAGGACCCACTGTTGTCATAATCCAGGGCTGTGGTCACCTTGATAGCCTTTGGCATTGCTATCCTTGCCTTGCTCTGTGGCTGTAGACCTGGCTAGAGGCGAAGACACAGTTCAGTGATCACCTACTTGATGAAGTACAGTTGCTGAACACACCACTCCTGGTTGAGGTGGAGCTTGGAGAAGTATTCCCTGAAGACTCGAAGTGAGAGACCTCCTGCTCCCTGTGTAAATACGCCTCCCTGCTGAATCTGTATTGCTGCAGCCAAGGTCAACTGCAGCAAGTGGTGTACTCTAGTGCCTTTCAGAAGCAGACAGCTCCTTCCAAATGTCCAGCACCACTCCCTTCTGACTTGAACAACTTCTCACAGCTCCCCCAATTAGATAATCTTTCCACTAACTCTGCAACATCAAGTAGCTAGTAAAAAGCACCTCACCTACTATTTCGATTTTAATGCCTTTATTTAGTACTGGTTGGTGGTGGCGGGGGGGTGGGGGGGGTTGGGCTCTGTCATACAGTTAAAGACATGACCAACTATGCATTTATAAGGAAGGAATTTTACAAGTGTTGTGAGGTCAAAAATGGCAAGTTAGATATCAAATCAGCATTGTCCCCTACCTGAGACCACAACCTGCCCCCTCTGCAGAATAAAATTGACCCATAAATTAGGTGGGGTTACGGGGATAGGGTGAGGGAGTGAGCCTGGATAAGGTGCTTTTTCACAGGGGTGGTACAGACTCAATAGGCCGAATGGCCTTCTTCTACACTGGAGGAATTCTATGGTTCTATGGCTCTGGCAGCTTATGTGTCTGTACTCCAATGGACTACTCAATTACTTTTCATGTGGCTGTATGCCTTTTACTCAATACGTATGGCGTATGTGCATAGGTTGTACACTGGAATATTGAGTTACATTGTCACATAGCCGCCCAGTAGCCACTCTCTACTTTGTCATTGTGGCTGAAATATAGATGGCGTGGCAGACGACCCCAGAATGAAAGCATCATGCTGCTGTCAGGTTACAGGGCCATTGAGCGACATGACATGCTGCATATGGTCACACACCAGCTGAACTTTGAGGGAGTGGAATCCCTTTTAGCTGGAACAATTCTCAGCCTTGACACAGGAAGCCTGCAAAGCTACACACGTGCAATCAATGGCACCCTGCATCTTGGAGAAGCCTGCAATCTTTGCAAAGTTATCTGTCTGCTCCACCAGTTTCTCTGCAGGAGAAAATAAAGTATATTTGCAAGCAAAACACTGGAGCTGTTGGAAATCTGAATTACAAACTTAAAATGCTCAAAACACTCAACAGGTCAGGTAGCATCTGTAGAGAGAGAAATGTTTTAGGTTGATAATTTTCCAGCAGAATGCATCAGACCCAGGAAACACCAAGGCTGGAGTTCATAGATTTCATAGAATTTACAGTGCAGAAGGAGGCCACTCGGCCCATCGAGTCTGCACCGGCTCTTGGAAAGAGCCCTACCTTCACCCTTTCCCCATAACCCAGTAACCCCAAGGGCAATTTGGACCCTAAGGGCAATTTAGCATGGCTAATCCACCTAACCTGCACATCTTTGGACTGTGGGAGGAAACCGGAGCACCCGGAGGAAACCCACGCACACACGGGGAGAACGTACGGTCTCCACACAGACAGTGACCCAAGCTGGGAATCGAACCTGGGACTCTGGAGCTATGAAGCATTTGTGCTATCCACTATGCTACCGTGCTGCCCGGCTATTGGAATTTTCTTTTCTCGCCAGCAGCGTACCCTTGCAAGTGAGTTTCCCGGCGGCATGGGGTGCTTTCATTGGTAAATCCCACTGACAAGCGGGAGTATAAAGCCCCATCACTGTCGAGAAACACACGACTGGGGAACCAGAGAATCCCATCTCAAGACTACCAAAGCATGTACAGTTAGAATCAGAATGCAGTGTAGGAGCCATTGCTGGAGTAATGCTTAAAACCTTTGGGTCTTGAAAGACTGAAATGCACTAACTGATTCTGTTGATATACTGAGCACTAACATTTACAAAGATTTAAGTCAACTTTTAGGAAGTCACGAATTTCCCTCTAGAAATGCCTTTGTTCTTCTTTTTGAAGGGGAGGATGACATTGATATTGAAATGGATGTGACAAGGATAAAAGCAAGGAGAATGTGGCATCATTCATACTCACATCAGAGGCTATACAGAGACAGAAGATCATATACAAGGATTTCTTTCACCAGCAGCTGAGCTAGAGATAAAGTGAAGCAAATAAATGTAGAGAATTTAAAGGGTAATATAGAATTCTAAGTTGGAGTAAAAGATTATTTTAAACTTAAAGAAACAATCAAATTACCGCCTGAATAGAGACTTCAGCAGTCACATACCAGTACTCAGTCTGATGTGCTAAATACCTTTACTCTCCATAAATATATTAGATTTTTCAGTTTATTGAAAATAATTTGACAGATTTCACATGGGCACCTTGCTCTGCCCATTGCCCAAGGAGTCAGCAAGGTGCCTGGGTTTATCTGGGTACAGCTGAAATTGGCAAGAATCTGACTGGCATATTCCCAATCTACAGAAAAAGAAAGCATGACAGGAATAGATCTTAAAATAGTTGCTCAGTGGGAAAGAGCTTGCTTTGTGACCAGCATTCCCCTCCCTTCAAGATCCTGAGCTAGGATGAATTTGTTTAATTGCAAAAATCCTCAGCTTTATAGCTTACGGTTTTTATTGAAGGCAGACATACATCATAGAGTAATATAAAGGAAGATAGGAAGAGATTTTTTTCAATATATAAAAGGTAAGAGAGAGGCAAAAATAGACATAGGACCACTAGAAAATGTGGCTGGAGAAGTAATAATAGGAAACAAAGAAATGGCAGACAAACTGAAGAGTTACTTTGCATCAGTCTTCACGGTGGAAGACACTAGTGGGATGCCAGAGCTTCAGGAGAACCAGGGGGCTGAGGTGAGTGCAGTGACCATTACTAAGGAGAAGGTTCTGGGGAAACTGAAAGGTCTGAAGGTGGGTAAGTCACCTGGACCGGATGGACTACACCCCAGGGTCCTAAAAGAGATAGCTGAGGAAATTGTGGTAACATTAGTGATGATCTTTCAGGAATCACTGGAGGCAGGAAGGATCCCAAAGGACTGGAAGGTGGCTAATGTAACACCACTGTTTAACAAGGGAGGGAGGCAGAAGACGGGAAATTATAGGCCAGTTAGCCTGACTTCGGTCATTGGTAAGATTTTAGAGTCTGTTATTAAAGATGAGATCGCGAAGCACTTGGAAGTGCATGGTAAAATAGGACTGAGTCAGCACGGCTTTATCAAAGGGAGGTTGTGTCTGACAAATCTGTTAGAGTTCTTTGAGGAGGTAACAAGGAAGTTAGACAAAAGTGAACCAGTAGACGTGATTTATTTAGATTTCCAGAAGGGCTTTGACAAGGTGCCGCATAGGAGACTGTTAAATAAGTTAAGAGCTCATGGTGTTCAATGTAAGATCCTGCATGGATAGAGGATTGGCTGACCTGCAGAAGGCAGAGAGTGGGGATAAAGGGGTCATTTTCAGGCTGGCAGCCAGTGACTAGTGGTGTGCCTCAGGGGTCTGTGCTGGGTCCACAATATACACACAATATTTTTACAATATATATTAATGATCTGGAGGAAGGAACTGAAGGCACTGTTGTGAGGTTTGCAGATGATACAAAGCTCTGTAGAGGGACAGGTAGTATTGAGGAAGCAAGGGGGCTGCAGAAGGACTTGGACAATCTAGGAGAGTGGGTATTGAAGTAGCAAATGAAATATAATGTGGAAAAGTGTGAGGTTATGCACTTTGGAAGGAGGAATTTAGGCTTAGACTATTTTTTAAATGGGGAAATGCTTCGGAAAGCAGAAGCACAAAGTGACTTGGGAGTTCTTGTTCACAATTCTCTTAAGGTTAATATGTAGGTTGTCGGCAGTTAAGAAGGCAAATGCAATGTTAGCATTCATGTCAAAAGGGCTAGAATACAAGACCAGGGATGTACTTCTGAGGCTGTACAAGGCTCTGGTCAGACCCCATTTGGAGTATTGTGAGCAGTTTTTGGTCCCGTATCTAAGGAAGGATGTTCTGGCCTTGGAAAGGGTCGAGAGGAGGTTCACAAGAATGATCCCTGGAATGAAGAACTTGTCGTATGAGGAATGTTTGAGGACTCTGAGTCTGTACTCGTTGGAGTTTAGAAGGATGAGAGGGGATCTTATTGAAACTTATAAGACACTGAGAGGCCTGGATAGAGTGGACGTGGAGAGGGTGTTTCGACTTGTAGGAAAAACGAGAACCAGAGGACACCATCTCAGACTAAAGAGATGATCCTTTAAAACAGATGAGGAGGAATTTATTCAGCCAGAGGGTGGTGAATCTGTGGAACTCTTTGCTGCAGAAGGCTGTGGAGGCCAATTCACTGAGTGTCTTTGAGACAGAGATAGATAGGTTTGTGATCAATAAGGTGATCAGGAGTTATGGGGAGAAGGCAGGAGAATGGGGATGAGAAAATATCAGCCATGATTGAATGGCGGAGCAAACTTGATGGGCCAAGTGGCCTAATTCTGCTCCTATGTCTTGTATAAATCATTGTGCTATTGAATGGCTGGTCTCACCAGAGTTTTGAACTACAACCAATATTCGTTTATGCTCTAATGGTTGTGGCCAATTCATATTAAGGGAAGGCGAGAGCCCATTCCCTCCTTCCTACATTCGGTCAGCAACTACACTTCAAAAAGTTTTGCATTGGGAGTTTCTGTGGTTATAAAAGGCTCTGTATGCTTTTCTTTCCTTATTTAATTTTTCAAATCTTGCCTTAAAATGAAATAGTATAAGAGCTTCTAGCAGTTAAAGTGCTATTCATTCCCGAATTGAAATACTTTTAATTATTCTGAAATATGGACCGGTATCCTTCATTGCTTTCATTTGTGCAATGTAGGATTACCCAGGATATCTCCACCGGCTAAGGGCAAGAATTTGGATTGGGAATAGCTCCCCATTTCCCAGATTTTTGCTGGAAACAAACAAGAATGCAGGAAACATCTGCCTGAACATTTGCAGATGTATTCAAATTATTTGCACACGTTTCCCTTCACTTGTGCCATTGTAACACTCAGCACTAGGAATCTCTATGCATAGGATTGAGCCTTTGACTCAATTGTTGCATTCCGGCACATGAATAAGAAGGTGCAGAGTTCAGACAGTTCCAAGAAGTGAAGACTGGAGCTCTGGCTTTGAATGTTGGGTCAGAGACGTTGTTGTCTCGATACAGATATTACAGTAAGAGTTAACTTACGTGAACAGAGAGTGGCTGGTACCACTGAGCCTGTGTAGCTGAAACAAAGCTGCAACAAATCCAAATTTGTAACATCGAGACAAGAGGCAGGTGCAACTGCCTGAAAATGGAATAAAATTTGTACTTTGTGGTATTTTTACAATGTCATAAGCTTTAGAATTTAAATCATAGCTTAGTGCACTCAACAGTTACCAAGAAATAGTGAGACGGAAATGTTCATTTCTGCTGGGTTTATTCGGGAGTGGTGCTGTTTTGGACTTTGGATGCCTGTACAGAGTGGCATGAGTGATGGTCTCCAAAGCTGGCCTCAAATAATTTCCACTTCTTACTCTGAGGAAGAGTCATATGGACTTGAAACGTTAATTCTGTTTCTGGCTCACACAGATGCTGGCAAACCTGCTGAGTTTTGCCAACATTTTCTGTCTTTATTACATTTTTTAAATACCATCTTATTAAATCAGTGCCCTGCAACAAACTAAGGCAGTTCTCACCAATACCATGGCAACCCTGGACGTCAGGGACACAGGGATATTTTTATATCTTCACAACCTTTTCCTTTGGAGGATAGTGAAAGGATTCATAGGCAGATTAGTAGCCTGATGGGCTGCAATGTGAGTGCTCTTTCTAGGGTCCTAACTGCCTTTGTACCAGCTGATAGGGTGGTTTGTCCAATAGGGGCTCAGGGGCTTTCACAAACCATACACTGTGGGTGGGGAGGCTGGGAGTGGGAAACACTGGGTGTCAGCATCCTGCTGGTCATTCAGTTCTGACCATTCAGTCACAAGGGAAAATTTATGCACTGCTACAAATACTGCAGTGAAAGTCAACTTACGTGAATGGGTTATGGGCAGCACGGTGGTATAAGTGGTTAGCACGGTTGCCTCATTGTGCCAAGGTCCCAGGTTCAATCCCGACTCTGGGTCGCTGTCCATGTGTAGTTTGCACATTCTCCCCATGTTTGCATGGGTTTCACCCCCACAACCCAAAGGATGTGCAGGATAGGTGGATAGGCCACGCTAAATTGCCTCTTAATTGGAAAAAATTGGATACTTTAAAATAAATTCAAGACTGACTTGAGCAACAAAGCAAAGGGAAAAATATTCTGCCCGGCAAGGTTAGATGAAAAGGTAATCATTCAAGAACAGTTATATTTTGTAATGGGAGACGATGGGCTTCCAGAGAAGGATAAGCCTAGTGGACTCTCTTGGTAACATATGATGGAAGTGCAAATTTCCAGATCTCCTTGAGTTTGTGTGAGAACTTTAGTGATGTTAAGACTGAATTGTGAAAATATGGCAAAGTAGCTTTGAGATGAAGGGAGGACAAATATGAATGATATTAGAAAGGTAGAAATAAAGCACTCTTTACATTAATGTTTTTGTTAATTAAGGGGCATTTTAGTCTGGCCAATCCACTTACCCTGCACATCTTTGTTGTGGGGTTGAGACCCCCGCAGACACGGGAAGAATGTACAAATTCCACACGGATAGTGACTGGGGGCAGGGATTGAACCCGGATCTTCGGCGCCGTGAGATAGCAGTGCTAACCACTGCGCCACCGTGCCGCCCTGCACTCTTTATATTAAATGGGGTGTGAGGCTTGAAGCTCAGGATGCAGATACAGAGGCAGGGCACCATAACGTTCAGTCTGAATAAACAGTTGGGAATGATGATGACTGAATCAGCAGTTACTGGGGATGATGAGCCAGATAGGATGGTTTTAATCTTAGTAATGGGAGATTGAAGAAATCTTTTACATCAATGATTTGATGTTGGTTCAGTTAGACAGCACAGCAATAGTCATTTTGTCAAGGGTGGTGGCAGACATTTTGCTTCCATTATCCTGTCAGGTGAATCATTTAAATATTAGTCATTTTTGAAATGCTTCCTGACATGTGTTCGGAAATTGCTTTTTACTGGATTGTCAGCTTGTCCAAGAATTAAATGGAAGTAATTATCTGGATAAAGTAATTCAGTTCCACCTACTGCCTATGGACCTCTGTAAGATACCTTCCCATTTACTTCTTTACAAGTTGGTGTGTCAGAATGTATTGTGTAGGTGACTAGTTTTGATTCCTACCATAATGGGAAGGAAAGGGTCACATTCCTGCCACAATTTTTATGGGTTGCATGAAGTGTCTATGATCCTCTTTCAAGAATTATACATTTAAAATCACCTTCCACGGTGCGTTTAAGAACAGCATTTAAATTTATTGCTGTCTGGCCAATTTTGTTGGGCAAGTAAAGTGCACCAGCTAATTGGAAGTGGGCTGAGCAGAATAATTCCGCCAAATGCTTTTTTATGGGGCCAGGATGACTCTCCCATCCTCTCAAGCTAACCTTAAACCCCGATTGATGCCCACCTCCACACAAATACCTGAAGTCTGTACCCACTATCCTTCGATTGCTGGTGTGATTCCCTGGCCCCCAGCTTCCTTCTGCCCTGTGATTTATCCCAGGGCCTGCCTCTTGATTGCCAGATAAACCTCCGCACGATCCATAATCTTTCTCGGTTACCAAGGACTACCCCTAAATGCAGCCTCTACCACTGTCTATTCCCTTCCAGTAGCCGACCAAACTGTCAATCTGACCAGCTGCTGGGTGGAAAATAGTTCCAACAAAACAATAATGATGCCCTGCTGTTAACCTTAGCAGGCACCCAATATCCTGGGATTTCAGGTCGCTCCCTCCCTACCAACATGTTTTGGTACTCCCTCTCCACCTCCATGTACATATTGAGACCAATGTTTCCAAGAGCCTTTGTGTAAATAAAGAATAGAAAGAAAGCAAGAAGGGGCAGCACAATGCACCGGGATGTGGATTGGGGGAAAATGGAGAAGTAATTGCAGAAGATATTCTGGTTGTGTTGTAGAACAGATTATTATACAAAATACCAGGCAGCACGGTAGCATTGTGGATAGCACAATCGCTTCACAGCGCCAGGGTCCCAGGTTCGATTCCCCACTGGGTCACTGTCTGTGCGGAGTCTGCACATCCTCCCCGTGTCTGCGTGGGTTTCCTCCGGGTGCCGCAGTTTCCTCCCATAGTCCAAAGACGTGCAGGTTAGGTGGATTGGCCATGATAAATTGCCCTTAGTGACCAAAATTGCCCTTAGTGTTGGGTGGGGTTACTGGGTTACGGGGATAGGGTGGAAGTGAGGGCTTAATGTGGGTTGATGCAGACTCGATGGGTCGAATGGCCTCCTTCTGCACCGTATATTCTATGTAATCTCAGGAGACCTAGGTAATTTATTAGTCAACACGTTGGGATAGCACAACCTCAGAGAAAGGTCTTTGGAGCTGACCCTGCCCGGTTGGGAAATCAAGTAGTCATTGTAGATCATGTAGACAAGACATTATTTACATTTGAACATTGTCTGGTTCAGGCTTTTACATTAAACAAGTTGTCTTTATGTCCAAAACACACCATGTCATCTTACGAATTGGACAAATGAGTCACTAGTCCTATAAAAGTCCCGCCAACTGATCGCAGGCCTCAGGAAAACTGGCGCAAATCAGCCACTGATTCCCTGCTCCGGCGGTGGGGAGGCGAACAGACAGGCAGCGTAGAGCTCCCAGCTCTAGCTGCCGATACGGCTTGGAGCATTGCAGGGTCCATGGCCGCACATGTGCACAGCGGCAGCCTGCCATGCCGTGCTTCATGGCATATGCAGCCCGCAGACTCCGCCCGCAAAATAGTCCCCTCTTTGGCCGGCTATCGCACGCCCCGATCGCCCACCACCCCCTCCTCCACAGTGCCCCCAGCCCCGAAGTATGCCACCTTAGCCTGCGCATCGGCCCTCTCCCGCCTTTGGCACCGCTGGACTGAGTTCACAGCTGCCACGCTGAGTTCCCGACGGGTGTGACCATGAGAGTCCCACGCCATCGGGAAATTGACCGTCGGGGTCGGAGCATCACGGGGCTGGCCTCAGGCAACGGCCTGAGGCTGAGGCTACTGCTTGCAGCGTACTCCTAGAGTACGCTGCTTTTCTGGGGCGGTGCATCGTGAAAGTGGCGTTGCCCCTAATTTCGTCATCATCGGAGATTCTCCGCCCCTTTGCCAAACCCGATTTCGGCGTCGGGGATCGGAGAATCCAGCTCCCTATCTGAGTTGGAGTAAGCCCAAACTGCATTGTAAAGTCACTTGTTCTCCGACTGTCACATTCAGGATTCCGCATTGCACATTGCATTCAGTGGCCGCCCTTCAGGGGGCATGTGCTTGGTCAGGTTTCTGGAACATTTCAGGTCAGTGTGTGACCCTTGGGATAAGGGGCGGCGACAGGGCCTTGTTAGTTGTGAGAACACTTCACGCTCCTCAACTCTCAAGTGCCTCCTTGAAGGCACAGGTGCCATGTCTCAGAGTGTGATTAATTCAATGCATGTCCAACAACCATTGATGCCTGAACAGTTTGCCTGTACTCTAGGTCTGTCAACACCATAGAGGCAGCTGCCAACAATCCAAAACAAAGGAACAGGGATTCACCACTGAGGATATTATCCCGGCTAAAATGTGTGGATTGGCGGAGGGCAGCTGAGCACGACCTCTCTAATGTTCCCAGTAGAGTTCTGGGATCTAGGGGCTCCCGATGTTGCCAGAGGTAACTGTGCAGAGCAAGGTTTGTCAGAACAACTGGCTCACTAGAGGCCACTCTGAGAGAGGGCAGGACAGTCATGGTAAGGGTGGGGGAGGATTGACGGATTTGAGGCTTCCGGAATGGAAGCCCTAACTGATTGTCGGTCTCTCTCCTTCGCCAATTCCTTCCAGAACAACGTTTGCTGGTATGGATTCAGCGGAGGCTGCTCTTGCGGTGTTTGTAGAAGCTGAAGTGGACAGAGGCCATGGAAGACAGTAATGCAAACAGAGGCTAGAAGTGGCACCCCTGGGACCGCCGTACACTCTGAATACCTAGCCATCGATCAGGCTGAAGAGGGAGCCAGAAGAGGGGGCCCGAGGTGGACAGGCGTCATTGGTCCTTCTCTGAGCTGGTGGAGAGCATATGCTGCAGAAGAAGACTCCATCTCAACATTGAGACAGTGCAGCACCTGTGCTACGTCCTCGCAGACACCCAGTCCTGGTGGCTGTGTAGGTCACAGCAGCCCTAAATGTTTATGCCGCAGGCCATTCCAGGACTTGAGTGGAGATCTGTGTGGCATATTACAATCGTTAATTCTATCTGGACCAGGTGGAGACAAATACAATAAGGGCTACGTTGCCCCTGTGCTGTCATTGAGTGGTGCATCAGGCTGCTTAAAATGCGGTTTCAATGCCTTGACCGTTATAGCGGTGCCCTGCAGTACACCCCCCAGAGGGTCTCCTGCTTTGTGGTGATCTACGTGCACTCCACAATCTGACACAGCAGCGGAGCAACATGACAGCACGTTGTAGTTTAAATCAGTATTCATGCATGGTAATTCATGCAAATAAGGTCCCTGACATGGATCAGCGGGGAAGTCGACCCGCCATTCGACCACCATGAAGATCACGAGGGGAAAATTCAAAACTTTTTCCCCACCAGCGAGAATCTGACTTTTGCCCTCACGCTCAATTTTGTGTTCCCGTCCACCACGATTCCTGTACTGGCAGAACCGGAAAACTCTGCCCATGAAGTGAATAGCGAGCTACAGCAGGAGTGATCTACAGGGAGATTTGTTTGATCATTACAATTTTCCAAGAGTATATTGATTTTGATCTCAGCTCTGATCATGTGGGCTTCATTAGGCAATGTCTCGCCTACAAAAATCAAAAGAAATATCACACAGTATTAAAATAGACAGGCAAATTCAGCAAAGCGCTGCCACAGGGAAGACAGATTGGAGAATCAATGCTGCAGTGTTGTACCCCTCTATGATAAAATGCTGTACATCTTTAATCCATACAACCTTTAAGTATAGCTGAAAGCACGGCATCAGAAAACTTACTGTTGTGTGTGATGTTAGGACAAAAACTCTTCAAGTTAATAATGAAATGTTAATCTGTGAGCTGCCAGAACTCTTACGTTCTGTGGAATGGCATTATGTTCTTTTGGATAGAATCTCAGATAGTGTTCGCAGAGAACCTACAGGCAGCTGCAAAACCTTCCCACATTCCTTCACTGGTCACCTTCATTCTTTGCTTCAAAGTCATAACTGGCCTTAGCAATGAACTGCTGCATCCAAAGCTCCAACCTTACAGCAGGGCAAGGACAGCATTGCCAATGGCTATAAAGGTGACTGTAGCTGTACATTTTTATGCGTGTGACTTCTTCCAGACCAGTACTCGAGACATTTGCAATATCTTGCAATTTGCAGTCCACAGTTGCATAATAGGCACAGAGTTGCATAATAAATTCAACAGAGATAAATTCATTTCATTCCTTCTTGCCAGAGCCAAGCAGGCAAAGTGAGCACGATGGTTTTGAAGGTCAGTAATATTACAGCCCGACCACCGGCATTAATCTACAATGGACGTGTAGATTAGACCACTGTGTCATTAGTGGAGTACATGATGCCAGTCCACCCACTCTGCCCGGCCTTGATTTATGGGCGGTGGGGGACACGTTGGGTGGTTTAACTCTGTGGGCTGCTGGTCAGTACAGGTCAGGGGTCAGGGGTGTTATCTATCTGGCCCCCGTGTCAATCAAAGCCCCTTTCCATAGTTTTGCCTCCACACATTCACCCCTTTCACTATCCCCCACACCCCACTCCCTGCTCCCCTTCCCCCTCCTTTGGGCTTGTCAGCCGAACTCCAGTGAGATTCTGAACTTATCGCAATGACCAAGGCTATCGTTGACTGCCACCTCTTGCTCTACTTGCAGAACCACAATGACCACAGCTCATGCTTCATATCGTTGGTCCCCTATCCAGCCCCACTGCTCCACCCCCTCCCCACCCCCACCCCCACAATAATATAAATCTGACCCTGTTTCCAGTTATCTCCAGCTTTGACAAAGAATCATCCAGACTTGAAACATTATCTCCCTTCTCTCTCCATAAATGCTGTCAGACCTGCTGGGATTGTCCAATGTTTTCTGTTTTTCTTTTAGATTCCAGCATCAGCAGTAATTTGCTTTTATATTTATGGTCTAATTGAAGCTCTGTCTTTTAACTTAGGTTTCCAATTTCTATTCTCGAAGAACTTGGCATGCAATTTCCTTTCAAACTACATTTTCACATGGGCATCTTCAACAAGGATCCACTTCCATCATTTCAAACACCCCTTCAAATGATCGTCTCCCCTGGATCGCCTTCCACACTCTCTCTCTAGATTGTCAGCCATGCAAACAGAACAACACTATTTCACAGACTTGACTAAACGGACCACCAACCTTTGGCTGTTTCCACTGATCTGGCATCTCGCAAGCCTATTGTGCTTTATATCTGTTCCCTGCAACTCTGTCTTTTACCTTGGACTTTACTTCATAGGACTTTTCTCTGACTCGTGTTCTTTCCTGTTGAATAAAAGGTCTTCTTGGATTCTTTCTCCTAATGCTGGCATCCTCTTTAGTTTGAAACTTGCTATTTTCCCTTTTCCATGTCCGATTTGTTCTGGCACTTTCTGTAGAAAGCTGCTTCCTTGTACAGTTGTGACTCTCTCTCCAATCCCGATTGCTAAGCAACAGCACAGTGTTTTCTACTTGTTTTTTCACATCGCTTCAAGAGTTGCAAAATCTCATTAAAAGTACTGTTAGGCAAACAGCTTAAAACCAGCTAAGGGGCAATTTTAGAATCCACCTAACCTGCACATCTTTGGACTGTGGGAGGAAACCAGAGCACCCGGAGGAAACCCACACAGTCACCCAAGGTTGGAATTGGTCACCTGACGCTGTGAGGCAGCAGTGCTAACCACTGTGCTGCCCATGTTATGTTCAGGTAGAACCTAAAACATAGGCCTAAATCTTCCGGTCCTTTCCACCACAGGAATTGCCGCAGGCAGGACAGAGAATGCGACGGCCAAGCAACTGATCCATTGACCTTGGGTAGGTCTTTGCAGTCCAGTGACTGGCGGAACTGGAAAATCCCACGTATTTGATTATTGATGTAAGAAGATTTCATAAATATTTGTATGCTCATAGTTTCACAATGTGAAACTGATCATCAGCCACTGACAGCTATATTGAATCTAAAGTCTCCAGCATCCATTTGAAATGCAGCTCGAATGCAGAAATGGACTTGATTTTGTGTATTTATCAATACTACATTGAGTACAGATAATCACAATATCATTGCAATGCCGATGCAAAGTCGATATTACCATCCCCATCAGAGGTCAAGCCCAACAGGGAAGATGTACTTTTCTTTTCACACATAAATGAGTTGCCAGTCACAGCAGATCACATTGGTGGAACAACTCTTAGGGACCACTTGTTGGTAAGGGTATGTGACTGTATTATCACTGACTGTTCAACACAGTTGCTGGATAAAGAAGTCAGGCCATTTTTTATGGGTAGCAATGAGTTATCAATTGGTAAACATTGTGTTTATGTGGGAGCGAGAGTTGTAATTCCTGAAAGCTACAGATTGCAGTTGCTATGTAATTTACACCTAGAAAAGAGCTTGACCAAGAGTCCAGTGAGAAGCTCTGTTTGATGGGCCAGATTGGATCAGGGAATAGAAGACACAGTGAGTCAATGGAGAGCATATTAAGAAGTTGAAAAGAGGGTTTTCCCAACATGTTTCACCGGGCACCGATCCTGTTGCATCGGGGGCATAGCAGTAGAGGCCAAAAATGGGTTTTGCAGCAGTCACCAGGCCAAGCGCAATGCACCTGACCTGCTATGCCCGCCACGATCTGGATCATGCCCTCACTGGGTGTGATGCAGATAATTATATCTAAATTGGTAATTAGGCTCATTTAAATATGAACAGCAGATTTAAGGCCACATTCTCCTGGCTCTCAGTAGTCACTAGCCAGGGGTGCCAGGGTGACACTACCAGGATTTCAGGGGCAGTGCCCAGGTTCTCGGTGGTGGGGTGGAAGGTTGACCCTACCAAGGGGCAGAACCTGTTAGGAGCCATGCCATGAATGGGGGGTTATGGAGGGTGGTGGGAGTGGCTGGTGGGGGGGTGAAGAAGAAACTTGAAAGGGGGGGTGCTGCAAGGGGGTGGACCCTAAATGCGGTGGGGGCCCTCCCCGATCGAATAGCAGGTCATGCTCACTTGAGGGGGCGGGTGGGGTGATGTCGGGCCAGTTCACGCTCACGCTCATGCCTGGGTGGTGTGGGCGGCTTGTCACATGGATGTTTAGTGATTGTGGGTGAGGTTGCCTCTCCAGGGTTGAGGGTGTTACCATGGCTGTGGGTGGGGGGGAGGGGGGGGGGCAGGGTGGTGGGGGGAGGGGGTGGCGGGGATGGGGGGGAGTCACGATGCTCATGGGTGTGGGAAACTCTCAACCTTACTTTGAGATCTGGGCACCCTTTATAAATGCCATCCCGATCTCTGAGGAGCCGGTCTTGCTGGCAACTTTAGTTCCTCACTGCAGAAAGAAATGTAGGATTTTCCAAAGCTCCAAATAATGACTAAGCGCGGGTGAATACCGGACTGGATCGCACCCAAATTCCCGGCAGGAATCACCCTGCCAAACCTGCTCAAAATGAGTAATTAGTGCCCAACAACTATTTCTTGTTATAGATAGCCATTCAAAGTGGTTGAGGGGTTTCCAAAGAATTGAAGAAGTGGCAAAATTCTACATAGTTTGTTTACTGCATTTGAGTTCCCAGAGGAAATTGTGTCTGACAATGGACCTTAGTTTTATTCAGAAGAGTTTGTAAAATTCCTGAGAATGAAGGGGACAAAGCACACCAGAGTTCAAATGTATCCGCCTGCTTCAAATGGAGCAGCAGAGCGCACAGTGCAAATTGTTATCTGTGCTCTTGTTAAGCAAATGCTGGATACAAACAGGAAGAAATGTTAGGTGTCATTGAATCACAAATTTGCGAATCGTTTTGTTTATTTACTGTAACGTACCTCACACTACAACCAGCAGAACATCAGCTGAACTGTTTCTCAGTAGACAACCAATGACAAGGGTTTCATTGCTGAGGCCACATTTAACAGTCAGCACAATAGAAACAATCCAGACAGAAAGAGTGAGAGAAAGCTCTCTTAAGTTGAACCAAATGTTAAGATAGATGAAAGATCATTATCAAAAATTATTCAAATGGTTTGAAGGAAGCTTTGTGAAAATATGTCATCATCACACATATTATAAGTTTATTTTTTATTCGTCCTATCAAAATAGACAACCTCACATTTTTCCACATAATACTCCATTTGCCAGATCTTTGTGAAGAGTTGAGGCCCCAACACTGATCATTGTGGCACACTTCTCGTCACATCCTGCCCACCAGAAAATGACCCATTTATGTTCCTCTTAGCTAGCCAACCTTTATCCATGTCAGTATGTTACCCCTCACACCATAATCTTTTATTTTTTGAAATAACCTTTGATGAGGCACCTTATCAATTGTCTTCTGAAAATGTAAGTACAGTCCATCCATTGATCCCTTTTATCCATAGCACCTGTTTAAAGAACTCCAATAAATTGGTTAAACCTGATTTCCCTCTCACAAAGCCATATTGACTCTGCCTGATTACCTGAAATTTATTAAGTGCCCTGTTATAGTCTTTAATAGTAGCTTCCAGAATTTTCCCTAAGGATTGGATTGGATTGGATTTGTTTATTGTCACGTGTACCGAGGTACAGTGAAAAGTATTTTTCTGCAAGCAGCTCAACAGATCATTCAGTACATGGGAAGAAAAGGGAATTGAACAGAATTCAAGAAAATACATGAGAATACATAAGACAGATGTTAAGCTAATAAACCTATACTTTCCTGCTTTCCAATCTAATGGAGCCTCCCACCGAATCGAGTGAAGTTTGGAAAATTAAAATCAACGCATCAACTATCCCACCGGCCACTTCTTTTAAGACCTTCGGATGAAATCCATCAGGATCCAGGGACTTGTCTACCCGCAGCACCACAAGAATGGTTCCAGGGATGAGAAACTTCAGTTATGAGGATAGATTGGAGAGGTTGGGCCTATTCTCATTGGAGAAAAGAAGGCCGAGAGGTGATTTGATAGAGATGTTCAAAATCATGACGGGGCTGGACAGAGTAGATAGGGAGAAACTGTAACAGCTCATAAAAGGATCAAGAACGAGAGGGCACAGATTTAAAGTGATTTTCAAAAGAAGGAAACATGATGTGAGAAAATACTTTTTTCATGCAAGGAGTGGTTCGTGTCTGGAATGTATGGCCCAGAATTGTGGTGGAGGCAGGTTCAGTCAAGGCATTCAAGAGGGAATCAGATGATGGCTTGAATGGAAGCAATGTGCAGGAGTACGAGCGACAGGCTGGAGACTGGCACAAAACCATGATGCTCATTTGGAGAGACGGTGCAGACACGATGGGCCAAATGGTCTCCTGTGTCGTAACAATTCTGTGATTCTATGATACCACTTTCCTGGTGATTATAATTTTCTTGAGTCCTTCCCTCCCTCACACTTCCTGACTTACAGCCATTTTTGGGTCGTCACTTGTATACTCTATAGTGAAGAAGGCAAAGTATTATGTGGGGATGAGATGTAGGGGACATGTGACTCAGCAAAGTAATGTGAAATCCCACTTTCTCTGTTTCAAGTGGCCGCTGAAAGTAATGAATGGCATTCATCCTTTTATCCAGGCAAAATATATTGTTATATTACCAAACAGCAGAGAGGTGGACTTGAGGGCACGCATGCACTGAAAGGCTGATAGAATATTGTAAGACGAAGACAAACAATCGCGTCTAAAAGTCTAAAGCAATTATCTAGACCACGTGAAGTTTCAGGCAATATTTCAGAGAGGAAAGAATATTAGCCATAATTGATCATAATACCCTGAAGAGGTTCTGCAAAGATGTGATATCATTTATAGTAGTGCAGCAGAAGGTAAACTTTTCAAATTGAAAAATTGCAGACATGTTACAAATCAAATAGGCAGCAAATAGGAGCAAGGAAAGAGAAAATTAAATTAAGATCTTGCACAAGCTAGCGCTGAATGTACACAAAAACGTGCGGTTCTTTTTAAAGAAAGCATAGAACAATCTAGAAGATTTAAAACATGGAATTGATTCTAAATCCTTTTTATCCTGTTGGTTTGAGTTTGAATTATTAATGATGGCAAACTCTCAGCATTCACTGTCATTACTGTTATGAAAATGGCAGAAAACTTTGGGGCTTAAATCCAGCATAAAAGTCAGGGCCCAGCCGACCCTTGCTTTGCCAGCTTGTTCTGGAGCCACTTAACAGTTGTTAGGCTTGTTAAAAATAAATTTAGAGTACCCAATTCTTTTTCTTTTCAATTGAGGGGCAATTTAGCATGGCCAATCCCCTTAACCTGAACATCTTTGTGTTGTGGGGGTAAAACCCACGCAGACGCAGGGAGAATGTGCAAATTCCACACGGACAGTGACCCGGGGCTGGGATTTGAAGTCGGGTCCTCAGCGCCATAGTCCACTCGGCTAACCACTGTGCCACGTGCCACCCTTGTTGTTAAGCTTTTTATTGGCTGAAAGTGGGCCTTCTTCCCTCATCAGAGAGGAAGATCTTCCTCAGAGCTGCTGGTCAATCAAATGACCGGCAGAGCTCTGGTCCCAGCAAGGCTCCAGGAGCGGTGGACACAGCGGGTACTGCACGGAGTCCTCAAGTCAACTGATGTTGTGGCAGAGCCCAGACTGTGAGATAAGCCTGGGGTCTTGCCTGGGAGGCCCTGGCGGTGGGGATGGGGGCTGATTTGGAAAGAGCAGAGGGTGAAATGTAGAGGGGGTATACCTTGAGAAGGCCATCTGATTGTCACGGGAATCCTGAAATGGATGACCTCTTGCCTGGCAACTGGCCTGCCAGGTTTCACCTGGTGGGTTGGACACCTAGTGCTGCCTTGCCAGCCACAAGTGAATCCAATGGCAACAGGAGGAGGCCTTTAAGTGTCTGTTAATTTCCCACTTAAGAACTCAGTTAGCCCATGGGTTACTGGGTGCCTGAAATGTTCCCTGACGTGGTAAAAGAGCACCTGGAACGAGGAGGTACTGCTGCCGTACCAGCTATTTATATGCTCACCCTGTCTGCATTCAAGCCCGGGTGGTGGTGGGGCAAGTGGGGCATAAACGTTTGAAGTATTCCAGGCGGCCACTGATCTGAATACACAATTACTCCCACTACAAGTGCCCTTGTAAAAGTTTCACCATGTTGAATGAAATGTCCCTGCGTTTTTAAAGTCTGCTAAATTTATAATCATTGCAGAGCAACCTTTCTGGCCCTGAAAAAATAATTTTATATCTGCAGAATGGCAAATCGCCACAAAGAGCTCCAAAACATTGCAAAATACATTTGTTATGTTTATTTGTGATATTTCAGCTTTTACCCTAATTTCATGTGACTGTCATTATCATTCATTCCATTCCCTGTAAAATTTGAGATGAATGACTGTTTTTTGATTTTGTTTTGGAAGTGCTGTTTCAGAGAGGAATGTTGAGCATGGATGTCGAGAGGAATGTTAAAATGCAGATGTAAGGGTAATATTTGCAAATTTAGGCTGCGAGCATAGAGTTTGGCATATATCAAGCAAATGGGCAAGAGGGTTAATGGGCCTTCAGCAATTTCCAACAATGAAAATTCACCAAATGATATAAGAACGGTAGCAAATGATTCTTGAAACTTCTGTAAATATTATGTGTGAGATTTTAACTCACTAAAAACTCACCCTATATCCCTATTATCCTGTAAATTCCCTTTTAAAACCAGGGACAGGAGACGGGAATCTTTCAACCCAGGGCCGGGACGGAGAATCACCGCAACCGGCACGAATCGCGTCACACCGCCCCGACGGCGGCACGCATAATCAGCATTGGTGCAGGCATGGTTGGCGCAGCGCCGGTCGGGTATCGCTCTACGCAGCCCCCCCCCCCCCCCCTCCCGGGATGGTCTGAGCGCCCGTTGTACAAAAGCCAAGTCCCGCTGGCGCTTTCCACACCTGCTCTCAGCCGGCAGGAACACGGTGTGGAAGAGTCAGGGGGCGGCCTGTGAGGACGGACCTACCCCGTGGGGGGGGGGGGGGGGGCCTCCGATGTAGCCTGGCCCGCAATCGGGGTCCACCGATCGGCAGGCCGGCCTCTCTGACTGGGGGCCTCCTTTCCTCCACGCCAGCCCCTGTAGCCCTGCGCCATGTTGCGTCGGGGTCGGCGCATTGACGGGAGCCAATGTGTATGCCCGCGTGGGTGGCGGCGCCACTGCGCATGCGCGGATCCCGCGATGCCCAGTTCGTGCCAGGATCCGCAGCTGGAGCGGCGTGAACCGCTCCAGTGCCATGCTGGCCTCCTGTAGGGGCCAGAATTGCTGATCCTGAGGCCGTGTTTGACGTCTTCGAGAAACGAGACAGCGTTTCCGACAGCGTCAACACTTAGCCTCAGAATCACAGAATCCCTCCCAGGGTTTTCCAGCTGTTCCTTCTGGCAGGATCATCTAAGACTTGCCAATGGTGACCTCTCACTGTGGGTTCCCCAGTAGTGGAGCATGCAAACAATGGGAAACCCCAAACTTATACCCTTCGAGCATGAACAGGATTGTTTTTGTGGGGGGGGGGGGGGCTTCAATGGGAAATCCACACCCCCATCCCATGGTACCTTCCCTTAACCCCCCTACCCCTTTAACTCCTCTCTGCTCCCCATCCGAGGGCCTTAACACCCTTTTCAGGTGAGACAGCGCTTCATGTCCTCAATACCGGGGCCCTGCAAGGCTGTGTATTTAGCCTCCTACTATACTCATTATCCACTCACAACTGTGTGGCAAAATTTGGCTCCAACTCCATCTACTAATTTGGTGATGACCTGACCCACAGTGGGTCGGATCTCGAACAACAATGAGTCAAAGTACAGGAGGGAGATGGAGAACTTAGTGGTGTGGTGTAATGACAACAATCTCTCCCTCAGCTTTAGCAAAATGAAGAAGCTGATCTTTGACTTCAGGAAGTGAAGTAGCATATACACCCTGTCTGCTTCAATGGTACTGAGGTGGAGATGGTTGACAGCTTCAAATTCCTAGATGTGCACATCAACAACAATCTATCCTGGTCCAGCCATGTCACCGCTACAGCCAAAAAAACGCAACAGCACCTATACTTCCTCAGGACACTAAGAAACTTTGGCAAATCCACATTGACTCTTACCAATTTTTACAGATGCACTACAGAAAGCACCCTATCTGGCTGCATCACAGTCTGTGATGGCAACTTATCGGTCCCAGACCGTAAGAAACTACACATAGCTCAGTTTGTGATGATATGCATAAACAATCATGTATATAATGATGTGAATGACATCCGACCAGCAGGTGGCAGTGTTAATCTACCACGTGAGTCTGTACCTCGAGGAATTGGGAGATAGTCACGTTAGTGGATAGTCATACTTGCAGTAGCTCTAGGATAATTTATCAGTATTAGTAATTTATAGTTATCTTTACCACGCATTTAATTTTTAATCAAATACTTTCACTAGTCAAGAACAAGATGGTCAACTACTGTGCATCATTCTTAACAGCCAAGCACCAGAATGTAACATGGTACCAGGACTGCAGATCTACTAAGTAAACAAGATTCTTTGAAGATCTGAACAACTAAAGATAACTCCGAAGAAGAAGAAGAAGAAGGTAAAAAAGAAAAAAATCTTCTCCCAACCTCGTGAATTACTGGCAACTAGTACTCAATGCACTGCATGATTTCAAAGTCCAGGATAGAAGATCTGAAGGCACCACACCAGCTTCGAGTCACTGGTAATGTAGATGAGAATTGCTGTGAATTCAAACAGCAATTTACAATCTATGTGCCCTTGATCTGCAGGCACAGCCCGACGAGAGGCGCATAGCGTTGCTCCCGACTGTGGCAGGCCCACAAGCAACAGAAATATTTAATATGTTCGTGTTCAATAGCAAGAACTTTGAGGAAGTTGTAAAGCAATTCTACCAGCATTGCACTCAAAAAAAACCAGACATTTGAGACATTTTGCATGCATACCCAGAAGGTAGGCGAATCGTTTGATAGTTTTCTGACCAATTTGCAGTTGAAGGCGCTGTCGTGTAATTTTGCTACCCTACAGTCTACGATGAGTCGCGATCAGATCGTGTTCGGGATTTGTAATAAAAATGTACTTGAGAACCTGTTAAGAGAAAATTAGTTTCAGCTTGCTGATGCTATTAAAATTTGTCAGCAGATTAGGACTTTGAATCTCAAACATGTTGGCAGGAAGATAGAAGAGGCAGCTCAGACCATTAATGCAGTGACGCACTCGAGTATCAATCGTAAACAAAGAACCAAGAAAGGTACAGCACAGGAACAGACCCTTCGGTCCTCCAAGCCTGTGCCGACCATGCTTCCCGTCTAAACCAAAATCTTCTACACTTCCTGGGTCCATATCCCTCTATTCCCATCCTATTCATGTATTTGTCAAGATGCCCCTTAAATGTCACGATCGTCCCTGCTTCCACCACCTCCTCCGGCAGCGAGTTCCAGGCACCCACTACCCTCTGTGTAAAAAACGTGCCTCACACATCTCCTCTAAACCTTGCCCCTTGTACCTTAAACCTATGCCCCCTAATAATTGGGAAAAGTTACTACCTTGGGGAAAGGCCTCTGACTATTCACTCTGCCTATGCCCCTCATAATTTTGTAGACTTCTATAAGGTCGCCTCTCAACCTTCGTAGTTCCAGTGAGAACAAATCAAGTTTATTCAACTGCTCCTCATAGCTAATGCCCTCCATGCCAGGCAACATCATGATAAATCTCTTCTGCACCCCCTTTAAAGCCTCCACATCCTTCTGGTAGTGTGGCGACCAGAATTGAACACTATACTCCAAGTGTGGCCTCACTAAGGTTCTGTACAGCGCAACATGACTTGCCAATTCTTATACTCAATGTCCCGGCCAATGAAAGCAAGCATGCCGTATACCTTCTTGATTACCTTCTCCACCTGTGTTGCCCCTTTCAGTGACCTGTGGACCTCTACACCTAGATCTCTCTGACTGTCAATACTCTTGAGGGTTCTACCATTCACTGTATATTCCCTACCTGCATGAGATCTTCCAAAATGCATTACCTCACATTTGTCCGGATTTAACTCCATCTGCCATCTCTCTGCCCGTCGCCAAACGATCTAAATCCTGCTGTATCCTCTGACAGTCCTCTTCATTATCCGCAATTCCACCAACCTTTGTGTCGTCTGCAAACTTACTAATCAGACCAGTTACATTTTCCTCCAAATCATTTATATATACTACGAACAGCAAAGGTCCTATCACTGATCCCTGTGGAACACCACTAATCACAGCCCTCCAATTAGAAAAGCACCCTTCCATTGCTACTCTCTGCCTTCTGTGACCTAGCCAGTTCTGTATCCATCTTGGCAGCTCACCCCTGATCACGTATAGCTTCACGTTTTGTTCCAGTCTGCTATGAGGGATCTTGTCAAAGGCCTTACTGAAGTCCAGATAGACAACATTCACTGCCCTACCTGCATCAATCATCTGTGTGACCTCTTTGAAAAACTCTATCAAGTTAGTGAGACACAACCTCCCCTTCACAAAACCATGCTGCCTCTCGATAATACGTCCATTTGCTTACAAATGGGAGTAAATCTTGTCTCGAAGAATTCTCTCCAGTAATTTCCCTACCACTGACGTAAGGCTCACCAGCCTGTAGTTCCCTGGATTTTCCTTGCTACCCTTCTTAAACAAATAAACAACATTGGCTATTCTCCAGTCCTCCGGGACATCACCTGAAGACAGTGAGGATCCAAAGATTTCTGTCAAAGTTCACACAGCAAAATGTTCTATTATAGAGGCAGAATGTGAATCTCTACTAGGAGTGGAAGTGTGTGAAGCACTTGAGTTGGTTAAAGGAGTTTACAGTGCAGACTGTGCTGCAACCAGACAAAATGCATCAGTAGATTCCATACTGAAAGGATTTCCTGAGATATTTCAATGCTTTGGCACTTTACCTTTCACTTATCATATCCAGTTAAAAGAGAATACGCAACCAGTACATGCACCAAGACATGTACCAGCTCCATTGAAAGACAGATTGAAGGATGAGCTAGAAAGGATGATGACTTTAGGCATAATCAAATGCATAGAAGAACCGACAGATTGGGTAAACTCTATGGTCTGTGTTAAGAAGAGAAATAACAACCTAAGCATTTGTATGGACCCCAAAAATCTGAACCTCAACATTAAAAGAGAACATTATCTGATACTGAAGAGGGAAGAAATAACATGTGAGATCTCAGGAGAAACATGTTTTAGTAAGCTAAACTCTTCACAAGGTTTCTGGCAGCTCAAGTTAGACAAAAAAAGCACAAAGCTGTGCACTTTCAACACTCCATTCGGGCAATATTGTTTTTTACAGATGCCATTTGGTATAATTTCTGCATCAGAGATTTTCCATTGGGCAATGGAACACATCGTTGAAGGAATTTCAGGAGTCAGAGTATATGTTGACGACATAATCGTCTGGGGATCAACATGAGAAGAACATGACAAAAGGTTTCTCAGAGTGCTGAGCATTAAAAAGGATGGCTCAAAGTTGAACAAAACCAAGTGTCTATTTGGTGTTAACACTATCACATTCTTAGGAAATAATAATAATTTTTATTGTTACAAGTGGCCTCCATTATCACTGCAATGAAGTTCCTGTGAAAATCCCCTCGTCGCCACATTCCGACGCCTATTCGGGAGAATTCAAAATGTCCAAATGACCTAACAGTTCGTCTTTCCAGGACTTGTGGGAGGAAACTGGAGCCCCCGGTGGAATCCCATGCACACACAGGGAGAATGCAAAAGGTATACAACCTGATCAAGAAAAAATGAAGGCAATCCTGAATATGCATTAGCCCAATAACAAAAAAGGAACACTTAGGATGTTCGGAATGATTAATTTTGTTGGAAAATGTATTCCTAATCTCGCAGCAAAAACCTAACACCTCAGAGAAACAATCAAGAAAAACTTGATATTCCAATGGTCAACTAGACATGAACAGGAATAGCAAGCATTACGAGAAGATTGACAACAGCGGCAGTGCTGAAATTTTTCGATTCTACAAAGAAGACGGAAATATCTTCAGATGCTTCGAAAGATGGGTTGGGAACGGTGTTAGAACAGAGAACATAGAACATACAGTGCAGAAGGAGGCCATTCGGCCCATCGAGTCTGCACCACTTAAGCTCCACTTAAGCTCTCACTTCCACCCCATCCCCGCAACCCAATAACCCCTCTTAACCTTTTTAGTCACTAAGGGCAATTTATTATGGCCAATTCACCTAACCTGCACGTCTTTGGCCTGTGGGAGGAAACCGGAGCACCCGGAGGAAACCCATGCAGACACAGGGGAGAACGTGCCGACTCCACACAGACAGTGACCCAGCGGGGAATCGAACCTAGGTCCCTGGCGCAGTGAAGCCACAGTGCTATCCACTTGTGCTACGATGCTGCCCCTTGTGCTATGGCGCTGCCCCTGTTATTGCAACAAAACAATGATGAAAATTGTCTTCCAATTGCCCATGCTTCCATGTTAATGTCAGGTACGGAACGCAGGAATGCGCAAATTGAAAAAGATTGCTGAGGTTTAATTAATAGTTTGACGAAATTCCATGACAATGTCTATGGTCTACCAATGCCTTTAGTGGAAACTGACCACAGACCACTTACAGCAATAGCTAAAAAAAGTCTGAACGAGATGTCCCCTTGGTTACAGCGCATAATGATGAAGCAACAAAGATATGATTTTGATCTAATCTACATGCCAGGCAAGCATTTCATCGTAGCTGATGCACTATCTCAAGCCACAGGCATGGAAGAGATACACCAGATGAATGAGGATGTTCAAGCCCATGTGAATCTTGTCACTGAATTCCTTCCAGTATCTGATAACAAATCAAGATTAATAAAGGACTAAACGAGCAAAGATACAGACTTACAAAAGGTGATAAAATATCTCCACTAGGGATGGCCTTACAGTTCCTGCTCCAGCTATTATAATGTTAGGGCAGAATTAAGTGAAGCAAATGGGTTTTTGCTTCGACAGCAAATAATTGTAATTCCACAATCATTAAGTTCAATGATTTAAAAAATCCGTGAAGAGCACTTGGGAATAGAAAAGTGTAAGAGAAGAGCCAAGGATACAGCTTATTGGCCAGGCATAAACCACGATATTCAAGTAATGGTGGAAAACTGTGAACAGCTGCACATGGTGTAGGAAGCTTCAGTTCAAACTGCGGAAAGAAGCAGTTAATCAAAGGTTAGAGAGGAAACTAATTTTTCAAAAAAGAAGGCAAAAAAAATTTGATGACAAATCCACAAGAAGCCTCCAACTTATTGCAACAAGATGACACAGTCAGGCTGGAAGATCCAGACGGGAACGGCTGGTTAAAGTATGCTAAGGTACTGCAACAGGCAGGTCCTCATTCGTATCTGATCATCAGTGGTGACAGAACAGTCTTAAGGTTAAACAGGAAAGCCTTGCTGAAGGTTCAGCGACCTTTTGTTATGGAACCACAAGAAGACATTCTGAGCAATCCTGTGATATTTGAAAAATAAACATTTAGCGTATAGAGCCAGAACAAAGTAAAAATGCACAAATTCAAGAAGAACAAGAAACAACTGCAACAACAAATGAAAATGAAACAAGGTCACAAGTTCAACCGCTGCTCAGAAGATCAACAAGAGAAAGACGTAAACCTGAGAGACTGAGGATGGGATTCTCCGATAATGGGGCTATGTCCCCACGCTAGCAGGAAAACCGGCGCCAACCACTCCGGCGTCAACAGCCCCCGAAAGTGAGGGATTCTCCAAATTTTTGGGGGCTAGGTTGACGACGGCGTGGTTGGCGTGAGTTCGTGCATGCGCAGAATGGCCGGCGTGATCTCGCGCATGCGCGGACGGGCCGGCGTATTTCTGCGCATGTGCGGGGGTTCGCTTCTCCGCACCGACCCATAGGCAATATGGCGGAGCCCTACAGGGGCCCGGCTTGGAAGAAAGAATACCCACACAGAAACAGCCCGCCCGCAGGATCGGTAGGCCCTGATCGCAGGCCAGGCCACCATGCCCCCCCCCCACGCCCCCCCCCCCCCCCTCCCAGGGTTGGATCCCCCTGCGCCCACCCCAGGGCCGCTCCCACACACTTACCTGCCAGGTCCCGCCGTGCGTGAGGTGAGTAATTCACGCCGGCGGGACTGGTCAAAACTGGACGGCCTCTCAGGCCATTGGGGCCCAGAGAATCCCGTGGGGGGGGGGGGGGGGGGGGGGGGTGCGGGGGGCCCACTGTCAATGGCCCCTGACCGACTTGGCGGGAATCCCGCCTGCCCCCGGAAAATGGCGGCAGAGAATAGGGCAGCCGGTGTCAGAAGGGCATGCCGGGATTCACGCCTCCCCCCGGGGATTCTTTGACCCGATGGGCACCCCGTCGTGGGATAGGAGAATCCCGGCCTGAGTTTGTGAAGGACTGTAAATAGTTATATGTTCTAAAGAATTATACATATCATATTGTGTTATAAAACAAAGTCGTGAATGTGAATTGTTACATTTCCAAACGAAAGGGGATGTAATGATATGCAAAATATGCAAAAGGAATCTTTTTTTTAATAAATGTTTTTTATTGGATTTTTGAACAGAGTATATTTGCCATTATGTACACAGGATATGATATATAAATATATAAGTAGGCATCTGTTTGTGCCAGTGAGACAATTCCGGAGGGCAATCCTTGAATGGATCTGGTGCCGGTGTTGCCCCTCGCTTCTCCCGGACGGATTTTGCCGCCGTTGTATTCTCGTGAACACTGCCGCTTCACACGGCCCTCCCGTCTTCCGGCAGTATTATCCTTTTTCTCTGTTCCTGTGGATGTCAAGTTGGTTAACTTTTCCCTGCCTCACCCCCCCTCCCCAAGCCCCCCTCCCACCTACCTCCCTGGTTTTCCTCTATTGTTACGTGCCTCTTCTCTCTCTCTCCCCGCCCCCCCCCCCCCGTAGTTCACCTTTCCTTCTTCTTAGATTGAGTTGCCCCCCCACCCTCTCCCGGTCTATCTCTCCCTCTCATGCTTTGGCTGCGTTCCCCTGGTTCCTGGCTACTTGGCTATTCTTCTGCTTGTTTGTTAGCCACAAACAAGTCCCGGAACAATTGGCTGAATGGCTCCCACGTTCTGTGGAAGCCATCGTCCGACCCTCGGATGGCGAATTTAATTTTCTCCATTTGGAGAGATTCCGAGGTCGGACAGCCAGTCTGCAGATTTAGGTGATGCTGCTGACCGCCAGCCGAACAGGTTTCTACGGCGGGCCATCAGGGAGGCAAAGGCAAGGGCGTCTGCCCTCCTCCCCAGAAATAGATCAGGCTTGTCAGAAACCCCGAAGACCGCCACTTTCGGGCATGGCTCCACCCTCACCCCCACCACTTTGGACATTGCCTCGAAGAGGGCTGTCCAGTACCCCGTAAGTCTGGTGCAAGACCAGAACATGTTGGTTGGGCCTCCTTGGAACCATTCACATCTATCTTCCACCTCCGGGAAGAACCTACTCATACGAGTTCTTGTTAAGTGGGCTCTATGTACCACTTTTAGTTGCATCAGGCTGAGCCTTGTGCAGATGGAGGTGGAGTTGATCCTATGCAGTGCTTCGCACCAGAGTCCCCACCCTATCTCGATCCCCAGGTCCTCCTCCCATTTCATTCTTGTTGCGTCTAGTACGGTGTCAGCCCCTTCTACCAGTCGGTTGTATATGTCGCTACAGTTTCCTCTCTCTAATAGGCTTGCGTCCAGTAACTCTTCCAGTAATGTATGTCGTGGCGGTTGTGGGTAAGTCCTTGTCTTCTTTCGTAGGAAGTTTTTGAGTCCCGAGACGCAGAAAAAACATTCAACAGAGTCGAATGGAAATACCTCATAGAGGTACTGGACCGGTTCGGGCTTGGAACGGAATTCACCTCCTGGGTAAAGCTCCTGTACAATGCTCCCACGGCGAATGTACGGACAAACAACACCAACTCCCGATACTTCCAGCTACACAGAGGCACCAGACAAGGATGCCCACTGTACCTGCTGTTGTTCGCCCGAGCGATCGAGTCACTAGCAATTGCGCTCAGAGCGGCTAAAAGCTGGAAGGGAATCCGAAGGGGCGGCAGAGAGCACGTCTCACTCTATGCAGATGACCTCCTCCTCCACATCTCGGACCCACAAAACAGCATGGATGGAATCATCACACTCCTGAAAGAGTTTGGAGCCTTCTCGGGCTACAAACGCAACATGAGTAAAAGCGAGATCTTCCCGGTACACTTACAAGTGGGGAGCACTAACGGGACTGCCGTTTAAACAACCCCGACACAAATTCCGCTACCTGGGGATCCAGGTAGCCCATGACTGGAAAGGGATCCACAAATGGAACCGCACCAGTCTGACGGAGGAAGTAAAAAAGGACCTGCAAAGATGGAACACACTCCCACTCTCCCTTGTGAAGAGTCCAGACGATCAAAATGAATGTCCTGCCCAGGTACCTCCCTATTCAGATCCATCCCGATCTACATCCCCAAGGCATTTTTCAAAGCATTAGACAAACTAATCATGGCGTTCGTATGGGGGTGGGGGGGGAAAGAATGCTAGGATCCCAAAGATGGTATTATAAAAAACAAAATCAATGGGAGGGCTGGCCCTCCCAAACCTACAATTCTACCACTGGGCAGCAACGCCGAGCAAATAGGGGATGGATCAAGGTGCCAGAAGCCGAATGGATGCGCGGGGAAGAGGCCTCCTGTAAGGGGACCTCCCTCCGGGCCCTCGCCACGGCGGCACTTCCATCCCCACCCAAAAAACACTCCAGCAGCCTGGTGTGATAGCCACCCTCCAGTCCTGGAACCAACTACGGCAGCAACTTGGCCTGTCCAAAATGTCGGACAAAGCTCCCAACTGTAACAACCATAGGTTCACACCAGCACTGACTGACGCGACCTTCAAAAGGTGGAGACAGGACGAGGGGACACTGACAGTCAGGGACCTATACACCGGCGACGGTCGCCACACTGGACAAACTGACGGAGAAATTCCAGCTAGCCAGGGGGAACGAGCTAATGTACCTGCAACGCAAAAGCAATCATATATATAATGGTGTAAATGACCTCCGACCAGCAGGTGGCAGCATAAATCTACCACGTGACTCTACACTTCGAGGAATTGGGAGATAGGCATGTCAGCGGATAGTTACACTTGCAGTAGGTCTTGGATAATTAATCAGTATTAGTAGTGTGAAATATATTTCTTAGAGTTATCTTTACCACGCATTTATTTTATCATAAACTACGTTAACTTGTCAAGAACTAGGTGTTCTATTGTATATCATTCCTACCAACCAAGCACCAAAACATAACACAGTCCATCACGCGAACCTCCCTAACATCCTTTGACTCTGTCTACACCTCCCGCTGTCCTGGGAATGTGGGCAGCCTAATCAAAGACCTCTCCCTCCTGGTATATTCTCTTTTCCAACTTCTTCCATCGGGCAGGAGATACATAAGTCTGAGAACGCGCACTAACAGGTTCCAAAACTTCTTCCCCGCTGTTACCAGACTCTTGAATGGCCCTCTTATAGACTGAACACATCTCTTCACACATCTTCTCTGCTGAGTAGTACAATACTCTGTATGCTCACCCGATGCCTGTGCCGATGTATTTACATTGGGTATTTATACCTGTCCGAAGTTTTTTCATGTACGGAATGATTGGTCCAGACTATACGCACAACAATACTTCTCACTTTACCTCAGTATACATGACAATAAATCAAATTCGATTCAATTCACGTGCACCTCATTCAATCTGGGCTGTTGTGTTCACTGCTTCCAATATGGTCTAATCTACATTGAAGACACTGAACTGTTATGTGAGAGTACCTTTAAGAAATGGGTGTTTAAGAAATGTACCTTTAAGAAATGGGTATTTAAGAAATGTACCTTTAAGAAATGAGTGTTTATCACTGATGTCAGGGTATGGGTGGAGCTGGGCTGTCTGCCAGCTTTTTACTTTTGTTTTAGGCTGTTTGCTGCAGGGTGTGTTTTAGTTTCATTTTCAGTGTTGGAGCTGAAGCCAGACAGAGCGGGTGTACTGTTGATCTCTCTGCCATGAAAACACTATCTCTTTATCATTTGGTGAATTCAGAATTATAAATGTTCTCGGTAGTGAATGTAAACTTAATGTGCTTCTGTTGAAAGGTGTTTCTTCTGTCTTCTGGATGTTGTTCGGGAAGTTATTAAGGATTACTTAGTGCTGTATTCTTTGGGGGTTGCATTTGAATTGATGGTTGCTAAGATGTTCACTATATGCTTTTAAAGGTTAACTTGGGTTCACAGAATAAACGTTGTTTTGCTTGAAAAAATACTTTTCCATTTCTGCTGGACCACACCTATAGAGTGGGCCATGTGCTCCCCATACCACAGTCTATTAAAAGTTGTGGGCCACATGAATTCCATGATGTACTTTGGGGTTCTCTAAACCCTGGCCTATAACAAAACACAGACTGGGTGACCATGTTGCAGATCATCTTCACCTGCCCTTAACCTTCCCATTTCTTGCTTTTCAACTCACCTTCTTCTTCTTATGCCCACCTGTCCATCCTTGGCCTGCTGCAATGTTCTATTGAAGCCCAACACAAACTGGAGGAACAGCACCTCCCGATCGGACATGTTACAGCCTTCAGAGATCAACACTGAGTTTAACAACTTCAGACTTTTCACCTCAACTTTAACCCCTCTTGTTCAACAAAATTAGTTTTCATCCCAATGCAAAGGAAACCCTCCACCTTCCTTCTGTGCCATCTGCCATTTGTTCTTAAGTTTTGCTTTCACTCAGCACTGACCTTTATTCTCCTATTTGCACATTCTGCTCTCTTATCTTTATGCCACTATTAACACTGTCTATAGCTCTTTAGATTGCCATTAATGTTTCCTCTGTATCGTGATCTACACATCTTGCCACAATATCTCCTCGCTCCCACCAACCACTGATCTTCTACCCTACTCCAGCTGTACATCCCATCTTATATATTACATAATCCATCACATTTCTCCCTCTCTTTAACTCTGAAAAAGACTCAAAACATTAAAACTCTATTTCTCTCTCCACAGATGCTACCAGGCCGAGTGTTTGTTTTCAGAGTTTTCTGTTTTTAATCTAGTCCGACGATCTTACTATCCAATCAGTCTATTTTTATACAGAATGATCACAATGTTTACAAAGACACCTCTTACACAACGCTCACCCATTGGTCAACTTAAGCATTTTTAAAAAGCAAAATTGTTAAACCAGATCATTCCAACATGAATTATAAGACGCTTGTTTAAGTATACATTTACTCAATGACTATTCCACGAATGCAGAGGAATTCTCCCGTCCAGGACCAGTCTCCTGTGTCCTTGGTTCACTCAGAATCTGGGCAATTGTCAGACAGCAAAATACTTATTCCACCTATTTCTAGGCAAAATACCAGGAGCATTATTTGAATCTTCTACCTTATTCTCAGCGAAATATAGTCTCCATACTTAATCCTAATGTACCGACTCCATCCAGATCCCTTTTAAATAGGCCTGGTCTTCTGGCAACCAAGAAGGCTTCATGAGATATGCAGATCAGCTTTAGCTTAAATTGGGACCCAATTGCAATTTCAATTAATGCCCTCAACAGGGCTACAGTTCTGGTATTTGGCACATGCACCGAGAGAAAGAGTTTGCGCCTGGCCCCACCTACTGGGCAGCACGGTAGCACAAGTGGATAACACTGTGGCTTCACAGCGCCAGGGTCTCAGGTTCGATTCCCTGCTGGGTCACTGTCTGTGCGGAGTCTGCACGTTCTCCCCGTGTCTGCGTGGGTTTCCTCCGGGTGCTCTGGTTTCCTCCCACAGTGCAAAGATGTGCAGGTTAGGTGGATTGGCCATGCTAAATTGCCCTAAGTGGCCAAAAAGGTTAGGAGGGGTTATTGGGTTACGGGGATGGGGTGGAAGTGAGGGCTTAAGTGGGTTGGTGCAGACTTGATGGGCTGAATGGCCTCCCTCTGCACTCTATGTTCTAATACACCTTTAAAAAACATTTTCATAATTTGCCACGTGGTGTCAGGAAGAGCAGGAATGCTCCTCAGTGTCCACAAGGAAGGTTTAGGTCTCCCTGCCAATGATTCCTTCCCACTCCCCAACCCTGCACAAGCTGAGCAATTAAGAGACAGCAGAGGGCAGCACGGTGGCGCAATGGGTAGCACTGCTGCCTCACGGTGCCGAGATCCCAGGTTTGATCCCGGCTCTGGGCCACTGTCCGTGTGGAGTTTGCACATTCGCCTTGTGTCGGCATGGGTTTTGCCCCCACAACCCAAAAAAATATGCAGGGTAGGTGGATTGGCCATGCTAAATTGCCCCTTAATTGGAAAAAAATAAATTAGATACTCTAAATTTATTTTAAAAATTTAAGAGACAGCCCTAAATCCCCCCCCCCCCCCCCCCCCCCCCCCCACAACTACCGCCACTCTGCGATTTACGTGAGTTCTCAAATTGGTTCCTCCTGGCAGCATCATCTTGCTGCCTGACACTCCATTCCCACCTGCTGATAAGTTGTTGCTTTTGGGCAGGTTTGTCACATGTTGTGCCCAGGACTTAAAATTGCCTGAGTCTCCGGCTCCTGAAATCAGGAGAGTATGCTGCCTTCCGGTCCCAGTCCCCTGGAATTAAGATTAGTCTTCATGGTCATCTGTATAAACTGGCGCAGTTGGGGGTCAAACATGTTTTGAAATGTCAGCAATGTCACAATGCCTGAAAGCAGCAATATCAGGACACCAGCTTTTAATGTCGGTTGATGGTGTTTTAAATGTATCTGTAAACAAGCCATAAGACTTGAAGGGGTAAAACTGGTCTGGAGTGGTTGAAAATGGGTGATAATTAATTGACAGCCTGTTTCACACTCCACATAACTTACATTTCCATTAAATTTAATTGAAAATAGTTATCAACCAATTTCATCGAGATGTTGAACTGCCGTTTTAATTTCTTATTTCACCGTCCAAATGTTTCTTGCCCTTTCTCTCAGCACACACCTTATTCCATACTAACAATTGGAATAAATTTAGCTTGTGTCAGTGTGAAATTAAGAAAGAAAAGGTTATGTCTACCATTAGAAATATGGGTAGTCAATCTTGAATATTGACAAAGGCAACTATATTTTACTCTGATATGTATGAGTATAATGCCAATAATATCAGTGTGCCTTTGGCATAATCTGGATGCTTAATATTTAGTTTAATATTTAGTTTTTTTTTAATTAAAAAAAATATGTCATGGTCAAATGAAGGCTATTAAATATATGCATTCCACAAAGAAGCACAGTGCCTACAGGGACAAAAGCTCCATCAAAACGTTGCAGCTTTTGTTGTTTGTGCAAAATAACATTTTGCTGAAATGTGTTTATTTTTGTGAGTGATTGCTATAATGTTTTGTCATTAACCCAATGTATAAGCAGCATTCAGAAAGCCGGAGTCCAAGAGAAGGTGGTTGGATGGCCGCCGTGGATCAGATTGGTGCCAACAGCCTGGGATTCGATCCTTGATGTGGCTGGGGTGCATCCAGGGTCTGTCTCTTTACCCTCCAGCCAAGATGGAGATTGTGCCGCTGTGAGTCAGACTTGCCTTCGGGCAGAGGCCTGAAGAAGAAGATAAGCTTCATTATTATGAAATACAAATTGAGCCAGAAAGAATAAAGTCTGGGCCAGATCTTGCTGGGAAAATTACAGCGTGTGCACGGAAAAATCATTTTTGGTGCATAAAAATAGAAATTTGTGTTGCAGGAGAGACATCGAAATGTACTGATTTGCAAATTATCACCAATTGCTGACTGCTCTCTCGTTAGACTTGCAAAGTGGGATCTCACCGATAACATCCCCTTTTCAAGATATTGCTGCACTTGTGCCACAAGTATAAATTAATCTTACCGTACAACATCGTTGTACTGTTTCATGCACGGGGAACAATTAACGGTGTAATTCATGCTCTTGATGTGCTACTTAACCTGGACACCTAGAAAGAAAACAGTTGAAACTGGAATCTCATTCTTGCAGATAGTCAATTATTTTCAGCAGTTTTTCAGACATTTCTTCTTTTACATGCCTGTCTCTTTGAGCAGTATTTCCCGTTCTGGAGATTAAGCCTGGTGGTAGCGTAAAGGTTGATGGCCCCTTCCCTCCGGCAGGCGGCAGGAAGCCAGAGGCTGACGATTTTAAAAGCGAAAAATGCGCAATTACCTGCGCTCCAATATTGCGACAGATCTTCCTCATCCAAATGAAACCGCGGGCCTTCAGCGCGACAGCCTGAGCAGGCTCCAGCGCAGCACAGGAGGCGTGCAGCCCCGCCCCTTTATGAAGCAACCGGGTTCAATTCAGTCCTTGGGTGACTGTATGGAGTATATATGTTCTCCCTGTGTCTGTGTGGGATTCCTCCGTCCAAAGATATGCAGGATAGGTGGAGTGGCCTTCGTGCCAGGGATGTACAGGTTAGGTTCCGGTGACAGGGCGGGGGAGTAGACCCCAGTAGCATACTCTTTCAGAGGGTTGATGCAGGCATGATGGCCGGTTGTCCTCCTTCTGCACAGTAGGAATTCTATGGTTCTATTCCATGGTTCTAAGAAACCCATGCCGACAAGGGAAGAATGTACAGACACCACACAGTCACCCAAGGTCCGAATTCAACACTGGTCCCAGGTGTTGTAAGGCAGCAGTGCTAACCAGTGTGCCACCATGTTGAATATGTTTCGTCTGCCTTGTTTACTTCAATTATCTTGTTCATTTATAGTTATCTCATAATTAAATGTTATGTTCTGATGTTTCAGTGAGACATTTGTAGAAGCTTGTAAAGTTTAAAACATTTATTGACAAAAGTAATTTTATAAATGCAAATCTTTGAAACCAGTTAACATTTAACTTAACATTTAACTTTATCAGTTGAACAATAACATTAAACAACCTCAACTTTTGCAAATTTATTGCAATAAAATATATTTTCTCACTTAAACAACAGTTCCATCTATTTGTAAAGGGGAGGGAGGGAAGAGGGGAAAGGGGGGAGGGAGAGAAAAGAGGGGAAGGGGAGCGGGGACAGAAGGAAGATAGGAGGGAGGGAGAGAAGTTGAAAGGAAAGGAAGAGGCAGGAAGGGAAGAGTTTTGACAAATCAAGTGTTCATTGACAAGCTCAACGTCTGAAAGCAGCAGCTGCTGAAGTGCAGTGTACTGGCACAATCTCCTCTGATATCATTTTGGGATATCCTTCACAGTACACTCTTTGGTGTGGATGATTAATTTGCTGCAATACCTGACAGACAGATATACACATTACCTTACATAAATCAATTGAGGCATTAAACTTAGTTAAAGCATTTGAAGTAATCACTGAGGCGTCTAACGATGAAAATTACATCAAGGAGACTCATAAACAACTCAGTTTAAAATACATTGCAAAATCCAAATGTACTTTAGCTCTGAATCAGCTAGGAGGCATGCTGACATTAGTGTCCTTGAAGGAGTCAATAGCACCAATATCGAGACCATGATCATCTGAAACCAACACCGCTGGGCCGCCCATATGCTGAGGATGTCAGAGTCCCGACTGCCAAAGCAAATATTCTTCACCCACCTCAAGGAAGGATCCCGAGGATCACACAGGAAGCCCTTCAAAGAGCTCAATAAATGGAACATATACATCAATGCCTAGGAGACCTTTGCTCAGAAGAGATCAACTTGGAGAAACCTCTTGTTTGGAGGGTCACAATTCTTGAAGAACACCCAAGGCAAGAGGAGACCTGGAGAAGGAGCCTGAGAAAGGAATACTCGCGACTTAGCATTCAAGGACCGATCCCACCTTTTGGAAACTTCTGTCAAGTGAGTGATTGAAGATGCGGCACTAGGATTGGGCTCATCAACCACGCAAGGACTCACAGAACCCGTGACCAGTAAAACGGAGTATCTTAGGTGGGGAATCATATCCGTTAGCAAGTGATCGCCGCATTCTACCCATTATAGTTCCTTTAATGGAATCAACATCCTTGTGACAAAAAAAATTATTCTTTCACCTTCTGTGACTTCAAACTCACTTTGTACAGTAATTGAATTAGCAGTCTTATGACAAATTAAACTTTAATATATATGTCCCTTGATGTGTTGGGTAAACTGGGTCTGCGAGGACTGCGTTTACTGCAGCAATGAGAGAGACAGGCTTCCAACACTTGAAGAAATGCAACTCGATTTTATTGAACTCTTACCTATCATACATACTTTAACTGTGGATTGACACTATGCTGACTTGACTGGAGACCTGAGGCTAACCTGACCAGACTATCTTACTAGCACACGGTGTAAGTTCTAGTTGTTTCTCATGGGTTCTGACTGTCTCAGAGGCTGGCTCCCAAGAGAACGGGAAAACTAGTGTCCTCTGGCTTTATAGTGGTCGTGTCCTGTCTGGTGATTGGCTGCTGTGTTCTGTGTGTTCACTGGTCATCCTGTGTGTCAATCACTGCCTGCCTGCACTCCATCATATACCTGTGTGTATATTATGACATCCCTTTCATTTTATTTGCATTTTAAACATATTTATAAATGCAATGAATAATATAAAACATCAACTGAACAAAAGTATGTCTCTTGAAGTCTCCTGCCGATGCTCGACCGAAAGCTTTCAGTGTAAATAAAAGGGTGTAAAAACCTTGAAAATCGGGGTAAGTGGCCCACGTTCACGCTGTGGCTGGATTTTTCATTCAGCTGCTCCAGCGCAGCTCAGGGCTTCAAGTGTCAAAATAAAAACATCCAGCAAACACCACATGCTTCCTGTATGCATGCCTGTATGGCTGCACTTTCGGGTTGTCATGTGTGGCGCACCAGCGACTTAATTCACTGGGTGCAGAGAAAGTTATTCACCGATATGATTACTGCTGGGTGACAGGACAGCGGAAATGCGCAACCTTCCACTTTTCATGTCATTAGTTATGCAGCAGTGAGGAGCTCGGTGAATCTCATGGAAGAGTGGGAAGGAAGTCGCCTGCCTCATCATTACCTCATGGGTTCAAAAGTCCTGGCACCCGACAGCCATTCACTTACTCCAGGCCAGGTGACGAGGAAAATTATCCCACCCAAGTGAAGCAAATGGTCTGAAATTGGCCAGAGGAGACATGTTGGAGATGCAGAGACAGGCAGGGGAACATCAGACAGAATTGTCAAAGGCCATCACCAGACTGCACCACAAGATGGAGGAGTCCCATCATATTCTCTCCAATGTCATGGCTCTGGCATGCAAGTACATTTAAGGCTCTTCTGGAAGGGCGGTGAAAACGTTTGAGATCAGGTCCATTGATTTTTGCCTGTTTTACGCTTAGACCTGCACACGATGGCTCTAGCCATAGGTGCATTTCAGCAGCGGCTCCGTGAGAAGGGGACAGGGTGCCTCGAACTCCCTCCAGGGTCTCAACGGATCAGGGAGGGGTCATCAGGAACCAAAATGGAGAAGGAGCACTAGCTTGGCACCCTGGGGCTCCATTCAGGACACACCAAGGGTTCAGACTGAAGGGAGCACACCTCCCCCAGAGAAGGATACCCTTAACAGATCAAGGCTACGTTCCACCAGTGGAGACTTGTCAAAGACATCTGAGAAAACAGGCCGTAGCAGGCAACAGTCTGCCTTCACCTTGCCTTGATAGGGCTGCACCTGGACCTAGCAGTAAGGTGAGAAAAATTAAGACATTTTGAATGCAGTTTGGTGGCAAGGATGTTCCCTAATTGTTTTGACTTTGCACTTCTGTAAATATATTTTACATTAATCCTTCTCCATGTATCATGGATTCAATTTACATTTAGTTAGATTCATTGTTGTGTGGTTATTTGAGGTTCCAAAATGGAGCCCCCCCCCCGCCGCAATGAATTTCCATTTTGAGCTTCAGATGCATAAATTCTCACACAATCTCACCAGATGAGCAGCCTTTCATCCACATGTCAGGAAATGCACTTCCTCTGAGACACTGATGGCTGGCCACTACACCTGCCAACCATAAATCTCAGAAGGGCCTGCTTCAGGCTCTGGAAAAGTGCTCATGGTGAGTGATCATCCTGCTGCTGATGTCTGTTATTTGTGCTTGGCACAAGTGGTAGTTGTGACTAACATTGCTTTCATTTCTCTAGTGTGTAATTTGCAATAGCATTTACTTTATGAGAGTGAGTTCATGGCTTCCATGCCATCTCCATGCTTAAAGCTGCATTTTATTCCGTGCTAAGTTCTCAATCTCTCCATGCATGGCACTAAACAAGTGAAGCAAGGAAAAAAAATCAGGAAATTCAAAAGTGTCTGCAAGACAGGTCCGAGTGTGTGATGTCGGAAGGATGTGTTCAGCTTGATGAAGCCATCTAATTACCTACATCAATATTAAAATATTACATTGGACCCCGACAGCTGCTCAGTCGTGCTTTCTGTGCTCTTTGTGTAAAGGTGCCACACACAACTTGATCTGGTAATCATTGCATGACAGTGCACTAATTGACTTTGGGTATATAGAAGGAACGACCTTTGTGACCCAGACCGTACAAAGGACAGTCATGTTCTCAAAGTGATCCATTTGCAAATCCCCTGAGTCCTCAGCAGAGTTATAATGGAAAGATGTCAATGACTGTCAATGTGGGAAGCACGGTAGCATTGTGGATAGCACAATTGCTTCAGAGCTCCAGGGTCCCAGGTTCGATTCCCTGGGTCACTGTCTGCACATTCTCCCCGTGTGTGAGTGGGTTTCCTCCGGGTGCTCCGGTTTCCTCCCACAGTCCACAGATGTGCAGGTTAGGTGGATTGGCCATGCTAAATTGCCCTTAGTGTTCAAAATTGCCCTTAGTGTTGTGTGGGGTTACTGGGTTATGGGGATAGGGTGGAGGTGTGGACCTTGGGTCAGGTGCTCTTTCCAAGAGCTGGTGCAGACTCGATGGGCCGAATGGCCTCCTTCTGCACTGTAAATTCTATGATCTATGACTGCTATGTCAATAATGACTTCTCAAAATCTTCCTCATGTGGTGATGAGACCATCAATTCACTAGACACGTGCTTTGAGATATGAACAGTGGTTTTAATCTACTTACTACAGAGCCAGCCTGTACACGTTGAACTCTCGATGAACTGGTCGGCTGGCTTTGGCATCGATATTTATACAGCAGTCCAGGGGGAGGAGCCATGGGCGGAGCCAAGGGTGGAGCCCTGTACAAACCCCTAAGCAGTCCCAGAGCTACTCCCCCTAGTGGTCGGGCAACGCAACTGCGCTTACAATCGTACGGTCTCATATATATATCACAGTGTGAATTACAGAGTTGCATTCACCACTTTCACCCTCTACAAAAAAATCAAATCCGGCGGAGGTGGTGGTTCATAAATTGAGTCTGTCCGGTGGTTGAGTCGTCCGCTGCGATCTGCGGAGCAGCGGGGTTGCAGCCTCTTGCGGTGGCTGGATGGGTGTTGTGGGTTGGGGTACGATGGCGGACTCCGGGGGTGATTCCGTCCGAGCTCCATACCCGTCTGGTTCGACTGGAGACTGGGGGCGCTGAGGGTCAGTTATGTGCGTCCTGACGTGCTTCCTCAGGAGTACAGGGCCCGGTGTCTTCAGCCATGCCGGGAGTGAGACCCTCGTGGTAGTGCCCCTGGAAAAGATAAAGACCCTCTCGTGAGGGGTCTGGTTGGTCGCAGTGCATAAGAGTGACCTAATAGCGTGGAGCGCGTCTGGGAGGACATCCTGCCAATGGGAGACTGGGAGATTCCTGGACCGGAGGGTCAGTAGGACGGTCTTCCAGACCGTCGCATTCTCCCTCTCCACCTGCCCGTTCCCCCTGGGGTTGTAGCTGGTAGTCCTGCTCGAGGCGATGCCCTTGTCGAACAGGTACTGACGCAGCTCATGAAGGATGAACCCCGGTCGCTGTGTACGTAGCTGGGGAAAGCAAACAGGGTGAAGATACTATGCAGGGCCCTAATGACTGTGTGGGAGGTCATATCGGGGCACGGGATAGCAAAGGGGAAGCGGGAGAACTCATCTATGATGTTTACGAAGTAAACGTTTCTGTTAGTTGAGGGGAGCGGCCCTTTGAAATCGATCGTGAGGCGTTCAAAGGGCCTAGAAGCCTTGACCAGGTGAGCCCTGTCTGGTCTATAGAAGTGCGGTTTGCACTCTGCACTGATCGAGCAGTCTCTGGTGACAGCTTTTACCTCCTCAGTGGAGAAAGGCAGATTTCGGGCTTTGATGTAGTGGGCGAGCCGGGTGACCCCCGGGTGACAGAGGTCGTTGTGGATGACTTTCAGGCGGTCGTTCTGCATGCTGGCGCACATCCCGCGGGATAGGGCATCTGGGGGCTCGTTAAGCTTCCCCGGTCGATACTTAATATCGTAGCTATAGATGGAGAGTTCAATCCTCCACCGCAGAATTTTATTGTTTTTAATTTTGCCCTTTACGAGTTGTCAAACATGAAGGCAACCGATCTTTGGTCGGTGATGAGGGTGAACCTCCTACCTGCGTAGTAGTGCCTCCAGTGACGAATAGCCTCCACAATGGCTTGTGCTTCTTTTTCGACTGCTGAGTGTCGGATTTCCGAAGCGGAGATGGTACGGGAGAAGAATGCGACTGGTCTCCCTGCCTGATTTAAAGTGGCTGCAAGAGCTACCTCTGAGGCGTCGCTCTCAACCTGAAAGGGAATGGATTCATCCACCGCCCGCTTGGCCGCTTTGGCGATGTCCTCCTTGATGCAGTTGAAGGCCTGGCGCGCCTCAGCTGACAGGGGAAATAGTGTGGCCTTAAAGAGTGGGCGGGCTTTGTCCGTATATTGAGGGACCCACTGGGCGTAATACGAAAAGAATCCCAAGCACCGTTTGACGGCCTTGGGACAATGAGAGAGACGGAGCTCTAAGAGGAGGCACATACGGTCCGGGTCGGGAGCCAGGACTCCGTTTTCTACAACATAGCCGAGGATGGCTAGTCTGGTCGTGCGGAAAACGCATTTCTCCTTGTTATAGGTGAGGTTTAGTTTCTGAGCCGTCTGGAGAAAATGGTAGAGGTTGGCGTCGTGGTCCAGAGCTACTCCCCCTAGTGGTCGGGCAACGCAACTGCGCTTACAATCGTACGGTCTCATATATATATCACAGTGTGAATTACAGAGTTACATTCACCACATGTGGTATTATCATAACTATCAGCATTACAAGGGTTAATGTAGTGTCATGCGTAGCCACCACAGGGAGCTGCAGATACAACTATATCAAGCAGTGATAGAACATAGAACATGAAATAGAACAGCACAATACAGACCCTTCGGCCCACAATGTTGTGCTGCTAGACCTTAGGGGAGGAGTGTATGCGGGAGATAGTAGTGAAGGTCATAAGAGAAGTTAGTGTGAGAAGGTTAGATTATAGTTTATACCAGTATTGATATTAGCAGTGGATGAGTGTTATTGATCAATTCTGTATTCTTAAGGACTAAGTGTCGAAACCCAGTTTAGTAGTGTGAATAAAATCATAGCTTTGTTTAAGTAAAAGCTATATTGTGGTCTTTGTGGAACACTATACCAACCATCCCAAATAAGCAACACAAAGAACACCACACCTCAGTCAACACATCTCCCCTTTGCAGCGCAAGGTGGTGCAGGGTGCAACAAACAATAATGATGACACCATCTGTGGTTAGTGTTGGAAATCCCAGATGCCCAGTCCAAATCATAGCATTTCTACAGTGCAGAAGGAGGCCATTTGGCCCATCGAGTCTGCACCGGCACTTGGAAAGAGCACCCTACTTAAATCCACACCTCCACCCTATCCCCGTATCCCAGTAACCCCACCTAACATTGCTGACGCTAAGGGACAATTTAGCATGGCCAATCCACCTAACCCGCACATCTTTGGACCGTGGGAGGAAGCCGGAGCACCCGGAGAAAACCCACGCAGACATGGAGAGAAAGTGCAAACCACACAATCACCCGAGGCTGGAATTGAACCCGGGATCCTTGGAGCTGTGAGGCAACAGTGATAACCACTGTGCCACCGTGTCACTATGGCCTGCTTTCGCAGATGTCTTTGGCAGGCATTCTCGGGTGGCACAAGGCCATGACCTGTTAAGGGCATCCTTCTCTGGGGAAGATGTGCCCCTTTCGGCCTGACCTGTTGAAATTACTGGGGTCGCAGGCAGAGGGAAGTTCGGGTGTCAGGGAATGCTTGGAGTGTCCTGAATGGAGCCCCAGGATGCCAAGCTGGTACTCCCCCTCCATTTTGGTTCCTGATGATCCCACCCTGAGCCATTGAGAGTGGCACCTGGAAGTCGAGGCACCCTGTCCCCTTCTCACGTAACCTGCTGCTGGAATGCACCTATGGCCAGAGCCATGGTGTGCAGGTCACAGTTGCTCTTTTTCTGATCTTTGAATGTGTTGATTTGCATCTCTCTTCAGCTGAACCATGCGGATGATGAATAGGCATCATTAGCCAGGTCTTCTATGTTACTCTTTGTTCCTGAGGAGCGTATGCTCTATGCTGAATCCCTTCAAAGATCTGTGGCATCTGCGAATAAGTCAAGATTGTGAGAGCTTCCTGGGTGCCTTGTGCACACATGCATTATCCGCTTTCTGTGATGACAAATGAGCTCGGTTCAGAGAGTGAAATCCTTTTCTGTATATAAATCTCACAGGCTGCTGCCAGGGAGTACTGAAGGCTGCACATGCGCAGTCAATGGCACCCTAGATTCACAGGAAACCTGCAATCTGCAGCAAATCCAATAGCTCTGGCAGCCTGACTTACTTCATGCAGAACTGGACTTAATGGTGAGCTTTATTAAAAGGGCACCATTCATCTCCCTGACGCATTTGTATGTCACAGATTGTGAGATTCGGCAAGGGCCCCTTGTGAAGCCCTGGAAAGATCAGTTGGCAAAAGTGTTCCATGTGGTGGTCACCTTCTTGGCAATTGGCATGGGATGGCCTCCAAGTCCTTGTGGCATGGGTCCCTCATGGAGAGAGTGGGATATGTGTGTTTTCACATCGCTAAAGAAACAAAGGTGCCTACAGCACTGTTTTTCGTATATCTTCATGTATCAGCTACGTCTTCCATAAACTCTTGGTTGCGCCACACATCTATGTGGATTCTGCCCTTCCTCTGGAGCATCCAGAGATTCCTGGCGCCCTGCTGCCTCTTGTTCCTCAGGTTGATAGTCTTCCCAGAACTGTGTCAATTGGCAGTGAACCCTTCTTCCCCTGATTCTAATCACGGCACTCAACAAGGAAGCACCACGTGCAAGTTTGCATTCTCCACTCCTCCTTGTATCTGTGAATGAATAGACTTGGGCCATGATTGCTAATTCCCCTTGGATCATCTCCCTCCATTTCCAAGCCAGGAATTCAGTCTCAAGACCTTGGTCTACCCTTGGGCTAAACATGCCCTCCTCAGAACAAGAATCTTGGTGTGGGTTAATACACCCATGCACTATAACACTAATTCAGGATTTTGTCAGTTTGCTTCCAGTAACCGAGGCACTAATTATTGATACCAAAGCCTTGTACTTTAAAAAAAATAAATTTTGAGTACCCAATTCAGTTTTGCCAATTAAGGGGCAATTTAGAGTGGCCAATCCACCTATCCTGCACATCTTTGGGTTGTGGGGGTGAAGCCCACGCAAAAACGGGGAGAACGTGCAAACTCCACACGGACAGTGACCCAAAGCTGGGATCGAACCTAGGACCTCAGCGCCGTGAGGCAGCAGTGCTAACAACTGCGCCACTGTGCTGCCCCCAAGCCTTGTACTTATGTCATGAATGTAAGCATGGTAGCTTGTCAGGCATGTCCAGTAAAATGGGAATATTGAGGCTTGTAGTGACAATTTAACTTCTGTCCGTCAGCCGTGGACCTTGATTGTTTGATCCTCCTTCACTTTCACATGCCTCTGAGAGAATTAGATAGTCAATAAGACTAACTTCACTGCAGCACCTAAACCTAAAAGGTTTTCATCTGAATGCCCACCATTAGTAAAGGAGCAAAACTCATTAATTGTCCATTAGACCCGAGAATCCAGCACTCAGCTGAGCCCTATTCTCCACAGCTTGAACAGGAAATTAATAAGGTGACCCTTCAATTGGCTCAAAATAGTGGGGGCTTGTCCGGGGTGGCGAGGGGGCTTACAGGGGGGGCTATCTGGCAGTCCGGTTCTGCACGCAGCTGGCGCCCTGTACGGCACGGCCGTCGTAGAATGCCATTGTGCGCAAGCGCGGCCACAGACCTGGCCATTCTGTCTCTGTATCTGCAGGTAAAGCCTTACGTGGCGAGGCTGCTAGCCCCCCACCGGGCGGAGCATTGGTGCGTATGGCGATATGCATCACTGTAGATACACAAGGGGTTAATGTAAGTACACGTAGACTATCTAGACACTAGAGGGTGCACCAGAGACAGGACACACAGACACTCAACCAATAGGTCAGTAAGAAAGGACACGACCAATGGGCATTCACGATACACACAGAGGTCACACTACCACGGGAGGCATTACACCAATCCATATATAAAGGACACAAAACACATGATCTTCCTCTTTCCAGTGGAGACACTCAGTGAGAACAGACACAGGATTGATTCAACATCACACCCACCACGTGGATTGTAGCAGACTGGTTTGTCAGTCTGAGTAGCTATTGAAAGATTAACAGTAGAGGCAAATGCGAGGAGGAGAATTGTGAATAGTTTAATAAACGTGTTGAAGTTATCTCCACGTCTGAACCTTCCTTTGTCAGAGTGAACATCAAGGAAGCAGCTTACGCTACGCCAAGAGCATAACAAGACAGTGCGGGGCTGCACAACATTTTGGTCGTAAGACCAGACGCTTTTCCAGACATAGCCGCAAAATCGAAGAATCCAGCCCCTGATATAACTCAGTGACAGTGTGAAAGGAAGGTAAGAGCAGCATTACTGACATCCGAGTCCAGGAGGAAGTGGAGCTCACCAGGTGCAGGCTACGTTTTTACAGATGCAAAACAGAATGCTCCAATTATCTGTTGAGATATATTTAATTTGGAGGGACAACATAATTCCAGCGAGTTGGCCTTTTGATGAGCAAGCATCAGATGTAGATAACTTTTAAAATTTTGTTCAAGGGATTTTGGCTTCACTGACTTTTCCTGCACACCAAATTATGTGCCCTAACCATCAGAATTTGCATTACTGGTGGGAAGGGAAGATTCCATCCTGCATCGCTCTCTTAATCCAATCTTTCTTTCCCTTTCTTTATTTCTTTTCGAAGAACTTATCAAAGTTTCAGGTGTACCAGTGCATCCTTTCGCATTTCCAGAAATTTGTGACCCACAATAATTAGAGCTGGAAGGTGATGGAATAAAGTACATACATGGCACATGTTGCCAGAGGTTCTGGTCCAGCAACATTTGGACCAATGCTTTTCCCATATTACAAGCCAAGTCAGAATGAAACATTTCTTAAGACATTGATCATAACCTAGGCTTATATTTGCCTTTGTTTATGATAGATATTTTTAAAAATGCTCTTCAGCATGGGACAGGAGCTCTATTGGTTAAAACGTGGGTGGCAGTTTAGCTGAATTTGTGCACTCTTGCTTCAGAGTCAGAAGGTCATGGTTCAAACACATTCCCAAGACTGCAGTACAAATCTAGTGGTGCAGTGTTGACCCAAGTGTTGAATTATTGATGCTACTATCTTTCAGCTGAGGTATTAAACTGAAGTGGCATTTGCTGGGAGAACAGTCAGGTTAATATTAGGCAACGCTTAATGTTTTGAGAGATGGTCCTGAAGCAAATACTGACTGAATCCTTGAGTGTTTCCAGAACTTACATTGGATTACATCAAGCCAGACACAGGCCAATCAGCCCAACTGGATTTGACAGTGTTTATGCTCCATATGAGCCCCCCCTCTAACCCTCTTCATCTAATCTATTAGCATGCACTTCTAATCCTTTCACCCTCATGCACTTATTGAACTTTCCTTTAAAAGCATCAATTAATTTTTCTCAACTTGTGATAGCAAATTTCACTTTCTGACCACTCTTTTCGGATGGAGAGGTTTCTCTTCAATTTTGTATTGATTTTATGAATGACTCTTACAATTGCTTGTTTGTGCTCAGGTTATTTGTGCAAATATAATATAACAATAATCTTTTATTGTCACAAGTAGGCTTACATTGCAATGACGTTACTGTGAAAAGCCCCTCACCACCACATCCCATCGCCTGTTCGAGTACACTGAGGGAGAATTCAAAATGTCCAAATTTCCTAACAGCACATCTTTCGGGACCTGTGGGAGGAAAGCAAAGGAAACCCACGCAGTCACGGGGAGAACGTGCAGACTCCACACAGACAATAACCCAGCCTGGAATCGAACCTGGGACCCTGGAGCTGTGAAGTCGCAGTGCTAACCACTGTGCTACCACGCTACAGGAATGCAAACATTAATGTCAGTGAAAACTCAATGGGAGAGATTTTAACTTTTGTGGATAGTGTGAAATGGGTAATGTTGGGTGGCTGATTCAAAATCGCCATTGCCAAAAATTAAAATCAGCTCCAAAAGTTCCTTTCATTATACCATTCAAGAATACACAGTTTTCGATTTCTGTTCAAGTTCATGTCCAATCTCTCATCCTTCATTTCACTAGAATCCTTTCCTCTGAGTCCTATCAGCTCATTCACAATGTTGTTGTCCATGTCGTACCCAACGCCCATCTCCCATGTTTGCATTGATCTACAATGATCTACAATGGGTCGAGGTGCTGAAATATCTTCAATTTAAAATTCTCATCTTGTATTTAAAACCCTTCATGATCACAGGGTCCCCTGTCTCAATAGCTCCCTTCAGCTCGACAATCTCTTTGCTCCACAGTGGTGATGTGACTTTAGCTACCTAGGACCCATGCTGCGGGATTCTTCTCCTAATCTTTTTTCTCTCCCTCTATCTCCCTTTGCTCCTTTAAGAACCACCTTGCAACACACATCTTGGAGTAAGCTCCTGGCCAACTATTTTTACATTTCCTTCTTTCGCTCAATGTCATTTTTATCAAATTGAAAATGGTCAGGTAAGAGCAGGAAAGGTGTGGGTTGGCCACCTGCTCCATTTTAACTATTGAGCCCCCCTGTTTAAAACTGAGAGCAACCAATTTGATGGGCGAACAATGCCTTTGGAAATGGTGTGTTTAGTGACAGTAATGATCAATGGACTGATTGCAGGGGTCAAGAATTGAGTCAAGAGCAGGTTGAGGAGCAGGTGGTAGATTCCATGGAGATGAATTTCATGAGGAAGGAAGGAGAGATGGTACACAAGTCACACAATATTGTACGATTGGGGTCAAGGCTGAGGTAGGAATTCTGAAAGGGTTCTTTTGGAATCTAAGGCAGCCCGGCAGGCAGGCTCAATTTTAAAGAAAAAAGAAATCGATAAATTCAACTTGCTCATTATTACAGGTCAATTGGGGTGCGTGAAAGAGTTAGGCTGAAGATGAAAAGGAGTCCAGAATTACCCTTACCTGCAGGGGTAATTCTGGAGTCATAGAAGTATTTTCCTGCAGAGAAGGAGATGGAGTATTGTTTCGGGTAATTAAATTAAATTAAATGTATCAGTGGACAGAATAATGAAAAAACTGTCTGGCACCGATTCAGACATAAGATAGTAACAAGCATAGATTTAAAGTGGCACAACATTTAATTATCATCTTCCCCTTTGTAATCATTACTAGCATTTGTAAATTCAAATAGCGATCCAGATCAATCTTAATTGGCTTTGTTAAGTACAGATAACAAGAAATCTCATCATCTTCAGTTAAATCAAAATGGACAGGGTTAACAGAGGAAATAAAGCATAGGAAGTGAGTAAGGGGGCAGACTTGACGCATCCATAAAGATCAACACATGTGAATTTTTTGCATTTATGCCAGTACTGCACAGGCGTGGAATTACACGCACTAATTTAGACACAGCAGGATTGACGTCACCAAATATCAGCGCAATTTGAGAAATAACTGCATTATGCAAGTCCGAAACTTGAATTCCTTTAGAAATGACACTCTTATTATTATCGATGCATCCCTGTTCCAAAATACAACTTCCCATTTCAGACCATATAAATAATTTTAAGTGTTTAAAGTGAAACTGCGGTGTCTACCCTAGAGAGTGAAATATTTTTTTGAGTTCCCCTCCAGTGCACTAGCTTATTTCCTTGGACTTGTAACCTGAATACATAAATTGCAAAATGCATTGCTTTCTCCACATAGTGCAATTTCTGAAAAAAACGGTGGTCCTGAAGTTCAATGGCAACACATCCGTTTTGTAAATATGTAAAGCACAACTACATCATTCCGAGAATCGCTGACTTCCTCATTAATATGTAATTTGTTGAAATACAAATTGATGGCTTGAGTAGGAGAGATTTAACAAATGTATAAAAACAAATAAATACTGGTCCAACACAGCATGCAGTTATGTTTTCACATTGGCCATCACAACTGCTGTACCTATGCTGAATGCAAAGGACTGCAGCATTGTTGTTAGAGCAGGAAGATGGACATTTAGATTGTAAAAGGCAACACCCAGGAGTGTATCAATTGTGAAGGCATTAATCGCACTCAGTGACCCTGCAAAAATCATTTTTTTAATTAACTGTTCAGTTGCCTGAATTCAGCAGGTCTGGTACATCAGGCTTGTCAGGACATTTAACCATTTTCTTCCCCTTCAACCTGCCCAATTCAATGAGCTTCTTCCTGGAGTTATTAATAATTTCTTAAAAATTAAGGATTTCTGGTTAACTTCCTTTCATTCATTTGAGCTATTTAACTCTTGTTTGTTAAACAATGCCAACTTTCCAAAAATTGTCTCGTTTGGTGGATCTGGTTCACAGTTAACTATTAATTATTCTGTGTTTGTTGTTATATTATTAGACAATAGTTATCAGAATTCTTTATCACTAGTTAATAACAAATATATTAGTTCATTAACATTACAACTGATCACTTAAAGAAATTCATTATTATGTAATAGCAATATATCAGTCTTACTTATTACATAAATTAAAAATCTATTCCCAGTGGAATATGATCATTAACACTCCACTTCTGAAATTAATTATAATCTATCACACAAATTAATTAAGTTTGCAACTTGCTGTATTGAATAGTGAGTATCCAATTGCTATTCACCCAACACACATATTAGGTGAAGCCATTTAACTTATTTAAGATTGTTTTTTATTCATTTTCCAAAGCTAATTTGCCATTTAGTTAATTTGGTGCAATTTCATATTTGTACTCTTCTATTATAATTTATTACTTTGACTTTTAATTTTGTGATGCTTGCAGTTCATTTTACTGTCATAAAATCAATAAATATTCAATTTTAAATTGTTACACACCAATTTGACATGAACTGATCTTTCAAATAATTCGTAATTTCTGCATTTAAAATTTGCATTTATTTTACAAAATGAAAATGGAAAATGCTGGCAAATACTCAGGTTAATCAGGCAGCATCTATAGTAAAAGGAATTAAATTCAAGTATCAAATCAATGGGTAGAATTTTCTGCTCCTGTCAGGAGCGGTAATCATGGCTGCCGGAGGCACTAAATTAAGCGTGAAGGAAAAAGTCAGTTTTCCACCAGCGGCAAATTATTTTGGAATTTTGTTCTCCTGACTTTGATGAGGGATGGGGTTAAATGTCAGTTCAGTTTCCCGCTGAACTATTTCGTGAACCACATTGGAATTCATCGGCATCTCATGAATTTTCATCAAAACACCAACTCGCTCAAATTCAGTTCCCCCCCCTCCAAATTAAGAGACCCGCCGGTGGGTAACTGGAATATTCACTTTCACGGCTTTATATAAGTAGCGGGCACCTGGCAATGTTTATCCAGGCCTTGGAGGTCAGCAGACATTGGGTGGAATTTTCTCATATTTTTTCAGTGTCAGTCTGAGTGAGAAAACCGGAGAGAATCCCACCCACCCAATCATCAGGAAAAGCTGCTGTTTATTCAACCTAATTTTTTTTACATGAATTTCACACTGCGCCTGCAGTGGTCTGCCTCGGATTTGGCCACCCCGCTACAACTTAATCCTAGCAATCAATGAGGTGCCCCATTTAAACACCTCCTTCGCACTTGTTCCAAGTCCAATTGGGGTGATGGCTGTCAGGAAGACTGCACCATGTTTCACAGAGGGTGCTCTCAGCAAGCTGCTGGATGGGGTTCAACAGAGGTGTGAGACCCTCTACCCTCGATCGGGCAGATGCTCTGCCGGCAAAGTCACCGTTCCCGGCGAGGAGGCTGCAGCCCCATTTGTGAGCGCCATCTCACTGCACAAGAGGACAGGGCTACAGTCTCCTGAGAAGATAATGAATGGCTTGAATAGGATGGACGTAGGGAAGTTGTTTCCATTAGCAGGGGAGACTAGGACGCGGGGGCACAGCCTTAGAATAAAAGGGAGTCACTTTAGAACAGAGATGAGGAGAAATTTCTTCAGCCAGAGAGTGGTAGGTCTGTGGAATTCATTGCCACAGAGGGCGGTGGAGGCTGGGACATTGAGTGTCTTTAAGACAGAAATTGATAAATTCTTGATTTCTCGAGGAATTAAGGGCTATGGGGAGAGAGCGGGTAAATGGAGTTGAAATCAACCATGATTGAATGGTGGAGTGGACTCGATGGGCCGAATGGCCTTACTTCCACTCCTATGTCTTATGGTCTTAAGATGAATGACCTTTTCATGCAGCCAGGGTAAGTCTGCCTTCTCATTTGTTCCATAGCATCCCCTAACATATCCTTCACACTTCCATTGTGATCTTACTCTTACCCAGCTTGTCATACTGATGCGTCCCCTGCCCCTTTATACTTCCAGCAGCTCCTCTGCTCCTCACATCCTAGCTGTCACTCACGCCCAAAGCATGCTAGACTACATTACCATCTGACCTGACATGGCCCCCATCCACACTCTCCTGTCTGTCTCATTACAGAATAAGTTCAAGCCCAATTGACATGAGCGGGCACAGACATCTGGGGTGAAGCTGGAGCTCAAGACCCTAACCCAAATTTGAGGAATGAGCCCTTGAGCTGGCCAACAAGGAGCAGGACCGCACCTGCGCAAAGGGCAAGATGGGAGCGAAAGACACAAGTGAGAATCCTCAACACATCCAGCCATGGTTCAGCCTGATGTAAAAAAAAATTCTATCGCTGTTCTTTGGCAGTTCTGCAATTATGCCACCTCTCTTCCATTGCAGGTTAATCAGAAGACCAGCCTGGACTATTCTCATGAACCCTGGACATCATAGACCAAAGCAGCTCCAAAGGAGGCATCTCAGAGATCAGAATTGAAAAGGTGTTGCAGCTATCATCCACACCCTCCACCAGCAGTAGGAATAAGTAGGAGGCAGGCTTCTGCGTCACTCACTGGTGAGTACCTCATAGCTGAAGATTCACAACTGGAAGAGGCAGGAACATTCCAGGAATCTGGTACTCAAAGGAATGTCAGAGCCCAGGACTCTGGTGAGACCCGGTCAATGATGTGCCCCTGGCTATGGCCATCCCAGCGCTGCTGGGGCTACAAAGACAGAGTCACAAGTATCTGGAAGGAATGACAGCATTCCTCATTGAATGCAAGGTTGATTGGAGAAGTCCCATCGCCTTCTGGCCGAGGAGATTGTGCCATCACTCTAATACAACAAAGCCAACACTGCGAGAGTGGTGTCCACAATGCAATATGGTGGGCGATATCCGCTCCATGGTTCAGGTCATGGCCTACATGGCTAAGGGTATGAGCTCCTGGTGCGAGGCTTCAATTTCATGGTGCAGGCAATAATAGGAATTCACAAGTCAGAGTGACACCCCGCTCCCTGTGAGGCACACACCTCCAGCTCCATACTCTGAGGAGGGTGATGTGTTAGGCAGGTTGGTTCGACTGCAACTGGATGCAGTGAAGTGAGAAAAAGACGTCTGACACACGAGATGACCCAACACTGTTTTATTTAACTAGTGGACTGCTGTACATGTTCAGCTGTGGGTTGACACTCTACTAATCCAACTGATGACCTCTTACTGGCTTGACCAGACTTACTAGCTACCGCATGGTGATAGTGCTCACTAGCTTGTGCACTCTGACTGTCTCAGTAGCTGGGTCCTGAAAGAGGGAGAGTCTTAATGCCCTGTGGGCTTTATAGTGGTGGTGTCCTGTCTGGTGATTGGTTGTTCTGTGTTGTGTGTTCATTGGTCATCCCGTATGTCAATCATTGCCTGTCGGCATCTATTTATATACATGAGTGGATATTATGACATCTCCCTTTTGTTTAAATAAATTTTGGAACGTGGCTGCATATACATGCATAACTATGTACAAGTGGGGAATGAATGAACATATGCACATGGGAAGGTGTCTATCGTGCAGATACAGAATATACATAATTTACAAGAGTTAAGTCTATAGATTCAGTCTTTAAGGTGGGCGACGAATTCTTGTCGATCGCCGCAGAGGTGGAGCAGGAGACGCTGGCATTCGGACAGGCGGGATGCTGCCATTGTAGTGGTCTCATGGACAGGTGGGATTGCTGCCATCGCGGTGGTCTCATGGACAGGTGGGATCACTGGCAGATCAGTGGCCTCATGGCAGGAGATGTCCGGAGGAAGCATGATAACCGGCGGAGCAATGCGGTCAGGTGGTGGGCGGGGAACTCGTCGCAGCGCCCTCCTGTTGCGCCGGAGAATGGAGCCGTCAGCCATTTGAACAATGAAAGACCTTGGGGCGGCCTTCCTGACGACAACAGCTGGGGCTGACAAACCTCCCTCAGGCAACTGGAAGCGAACAACATCTGCTGGAGCCAGGGCAGGCAGATCCATGGCATGAGCATCATACGTGATCTTATGCTGGTCCCTGGATTGCTGCACTTTTTGCAGCACCGTGAGGTGGTCAAGGTCTGGAATATGGATGGCTGGAACAATCGTCCTCAGGTTGTGGTTAATGAGCAGCTGCGCCGGAGATAAACCAGTTGACAGAGGGGTTTCCCTGTATGCCAGCAGCACCAAGTTGAAATCGGAGGCTGAGTCTGCAGCCTTGCACAACAACCACTTGACAATATGGACCCCTTTCTCGGCCTTCCCGTTTGATTGCAGGTAATGGGGACTTGAAGTGATGAGTCTGAAGTTGTAGGATCGTGCAAAATCAGACCACTCCTGGCTGCAAAAGCACGGACCGTTGTCACTCATTAGTGTGAGTGGTATCCCATGTCTGCCAAACGTCTCTTTGCAGGCTTTGATGACGGACCTAAACGTGAGATCCGACAATTTCACCATCTCCGGGTAGCTGGAGAAGTAGTCGACCAGGAGCACGTAACCATACCCACTGGCGTGAAAGAGGTCTACCCCCACTTTAGACCTCGGAGAGGTCACAAGCTCGTGCTGTTGCAGTGTTTCCTTGGGCTGAGCCAGTTGAAACTTCTGGCACGTTGGGCAGTTGAGGACCATGTCGGAAATGTCCTGGTTGATGCCCGGCCAATAAACTGCCTCCCGAGCTCTGCGTCGACATTTTTCGACCCCAAAATGACCCTCATGGATCTGTCGGAGCACCATAGCTTGCATGCTTTGAGGAATGACGACCCTATCTAGTTTAAGAAGGATTCCCTCAACAACCATTAACTCGTCCTTAACATTAAAGAACTTGAGACATTGCCCCTTTTGCCAACCATGGGCGAGGTGTTGCATCACGAGCTGCAGTAGAGGATCTTTGGCACTTTCACCGCGTATTTGGACCATTCGTTCATCAGTGGCTGGGAGGTTGCTGGCACACAACTGCACCTGTGCCTCTATGCGGCAGATGAAGTCGCCCTGTTCACACGGCGTGGTGATAGATCGGGATAGGGCATCCGCGATGACCAGCTCCTTACCCGGTGTGTAGATGTGTTCGAAGTCATATAGACGGAGATGAAGAAGAATTCGCTGCAGCCGAGGTGTCATGTCATTTAAATCCTTCTGGATTATGTGGACTAAAGGCCTGTGGTCTGTTTCCACCGTGAACTTTGGCAGACCGTATACGTAGTCATGAAACTTGACTATTCCTGTCGGGAGACCCAAGCACTTCTTTTCGATCTGGGCATACCGTTGCTCAGTCGGCGTCATGGCCCTGGAGGCATATGCCACTGGAGCCCAGGACGAGGAGTCGTCTCGCTGGAGGAGCACCGCCCCAATGCCGTCCTGGCTTGCATCAGTAGATACCTTGGTGTCCTTGGTTGGGTCAAAGAAAGCCAATACTGGGAACGTGGTGAGCTTCGCCTTCAGCTCAAGCCACTCCTTTTCATGTGCGGGCAGCCATTGGAACACTGTTGACTTCTTTCCGAGGTGCCGGAGGGCCGTGGTGTGGGCTGCCATATTGGGAATGAATTTCCCAAGAAAATTTACCATCCGAGGAAGCGGAGGACTGCTTTCTTGTCTTCCGGGGTCTTCATGGCGTTGATCGCCAGCACCTTGTCAGCATCAGGCTGCACACCCTGCTGTGAAATGTGGTCACCCAGGAACTTGATAGCGGATCGACCAAATGAGCATTTGGCCCTGTTGAGCTGGAGGCCATTTTCATGAATCCACTGGAAGACCTGTTTGAGGTGAGCAATGTGATCCTCGGGCATTGTGGACCAGATGATCACATCGTCCACATCGACGCGCACCCCCTCGATGCCCTCCATCATTTGCTCCATAATGCGATGAAGTACTTCAGAAGCTGATATGATACCAAAAGGCATGCGGTTGCAGGAATACCTGCCGAACGGAGTGTTAAACGTGCACAGCTTCCAACTAGACGCATCCAGCTGTATTTGCCAGAAGCCACAGGAGGCGTCCAGCTTGGTAAAGAATTTGGCATGAGCCATCTCACTGGTTAACTCTTCACGCTTCGGGATCGGGTAGCACTCTTGCGTGATGTTGCAGTTCAGGTCTTTGGGATCAATGCAAATGCGGAGTTCACCAGAGGGTTTTTTACGCAGACCCATGGAGCTGACCCAGTCTGTTGGTTCCGTGACCTTTGATATGATGCCCTGGTCTTGGAGGTCTAGTTGCTGCTTTTTTAGATAATACTTGAGAGGAGCCGGCACCCGGCGAGGTACATGGATCACTGGGGTGGCGTTCGTCTTGAGCAATATCTTGTAGCGATATGGGAGCGTGCCCATTCCATCAAACACATTGTGGTATTGCGTGAGAATGTCATCTATCTCGGCGGAGATTCACATCGGACGAGGCAGTCGCCGGTGTCGAGGACATGGTGTGGACGCGCTGGACCAGATCAGGAGCTTGCAGGCGCGAGCACTGAGCAGGGACGCCCTGTCAGGCTGGACAATCTCGAATCGTAATGTTGCCTTGATTGCCTTGTGAGATACCCCTAGCTGACACGATCCACTGGCAGCTATGGCATTGCCACTGTAGTCGAGGTGCTGGCATGCTGGTGGAAGAATGCTTGGTTGGTCACAGATGTTGTCGAGATCTGACTGCGATATGAGGTTCGCAGACGCGCCGGTGTCCAGTTTAAATTGGATGCGAGCCTGGTTGACTGTGAGGACAGCACACCACTCATCGTCGGGATCCACACTGAGGATCGAAAGGTGTTGCAGGTGCGGTGGAGACCAGCTCATGTGTGGTTATGATGCCCACCCGATATGGAGACTCGAGGCAGTCAGCATTGAGGTCTGTTGGGCTGTCAGAATCATGCATGCCTTGTTGTACCGAGCGGACATTTCTGCGCCGCAGCTGGGATAGCTGGCTGATGATCGGTGGAGCGGACCTGCAGAAGGCCGCGTAATGGGCAGGCTTCCCACACTGTAGACATCGCTGTCCTTTGGCTGGACATTGCCGCTTTTAATGGGCGGAGCCACAATTTGGACACGTCATGACGCTGACATCAGCACATTCCGTGCGCCATCGCGCATGCGCAGTGCGGTCGGCCGACGTATGCACCTCTACATTAGGGTTTTTGGACTCGTCGTCCACCCAGTCGCGGCACGCATGCGTGGGGACCCGGGAAAAGCGCGCAAAACGGCCACTCTCCTCGATGCTCAGGCCTTGCATTTTTGCAATGGCTTGCACCCGTTCTGCCCCGTGGGAGGCCAGTTTTGCAGTTTCTGCCGCCCTCATGTGGGAGTAACGGTTTTTGGCATGCTCATGGACTATGCACGTCTCAATAGCGACGGAGAGGGTCAACTGTTAGATTTTGAGGAGCTGCTGCCGCAGGGAGTCGGAGTGGACCCCGAAAACAATCTGATCCCAGATCATGGAATTAGCCGTCGAGTCATAGTTACATGACTGCGCTAGGATGTGGATATGGGTCAGAAAGGACTGATAAGGTTCATCCTCATCCTGAAGCCTCTTTTGAAAGATGTACCGTTCAAAGCTCTCATTCACCTCAATGTCGCTGTGGCTGTCGAATTTTAGCAGAACTGTCTTGAACTTCGTCTTGTCTTCGCCATCGGCAAACGTAAGCGAGTAGTTGATATGGATGGCGTGTTCCCCCACAGTCAACAGGAATGGCGCGATCTTCCTGGCAACCGATGCTGCCTCGAGGTTGGAGACCTCGATATACAGGAGGAACTTTTGCTTGAAGTTTTTCCAATTGGCGGCGAGGTTGCCGGAGATGCGGAGCTGCGGAGGAGGCTGGATGTTTTCCATTTTGCTGGATGGCTGCTTGCTGGTCGTTGCAGATTCACTCGAGGTAGGTTCATTAGGATTAATAGCACTCTGGTACCATGATGTGTTAGGCAGGTTGGTTTGACGTTGACTGCAACTGGATGCAGTGAAGCTAGAAACAGACGTCTGACACAGGAGATGATCCAACAATGTTTTATTTAACTCGTGGACTGCTGTACATGTTCAGCTGTGGGTTGACACTCTACTAATCTAACTGATGACCTCTTACTGGCTTGACCAGACTTACGAGCTACCGCATGGTAATGGTGCTCACTAACTTGTGCCCTCTGACTGTCTCAGTAGCTGGGTCCTGAGAGAGAGAGAGTCTTAATGCCCTGTGGGCTTTATAGTGGTCGAATCCTGTCTGGTGATTGGTTGTTCTGTGTTGTGTGTTCATTGGTCATCCTGTGTGTCAATCACTGCCTGTCTGCATCTCATTCTATACATGAGTGGATATTATGACAGAGGGCAGCACTACAACAATTATAAACAGGCCTTTACCCTCAAGATCCTGGCCCCCCTGGAGAATGCCTGTCAAAATCATCTCAGGCACCAGGGCATGGAATTTAACCTCAGCTGTGGATCCTGGGAATACATGTAGATGTAGCAGGAGGGTGAAAACCAGGCACCTGGTGGGCATGTGTGAATCTTGGTACTAGTAGAAAAAGTCACCATTGTAAAAGCTAGCTTGCATTAAAATTCAGTTTGTTCACCTATAAAATACCTCCACTACCACATGGCATTATGCTCCGCAATCCCCTGCACAAACTCAGAGCCCCCTCCCTGTGCAATGAGAGAACGGCAGCGTTATATCTCCGCCTCCTCCTACACTGATGATGCAGTAATGCCACACAGCTCCTGGCACGGGATCCCAGGCCTCCTCCATGGTCAGGCCCCTCATGTCTACCAGCATTCTCTCGTCATGGGGATGCCGGCGGCTGAAAACATGTGACAGTCTGTCCACCTCTGGGGGTTGTACTGAAGGATTCCCTCGATCAGTCTAGGCATCAGAGTAGAATCTTGAGCTGGCCTATCACCTGCTCGATCAGCAAACACACTCAGAATTCAGGAGAATCTATACTGAGAGGGTGGTTAGAATGTGGAAGGTGTTACAGATAAATATTATCTACATGACAGTGTGCAAATAACAGTACTGTGTAATGGCTCCACCACAGATCCACGTCAAAAACAATTGTCAATCAGGGTGTATCATTGCACCAAAACCATTCTCAATCTTTTTCACAGTGATGCTGACAGGCTCCCCTCTGGTATCACAATGCTTATCACAATTGTGATACACTTTTAAATCTCTTTAAATCTCAGCGAGTGCTTAGGGCCTTTGCACTGGCATCATCAGCCACCTCCTGAGTACCCTTTGTCCCCGAGGAACCATCTCTCCAGCTGCTTGCTCTCACTCGAATACGGCTGGGATCTGTGAGCATCCCAGGATGTAGCTGTTATGAACACTCCATGGGAAATGGGAACACACCTGCATATTGGGTATGGCATGGTCACAAACGATCTGAACATTGAGAGAATAGAATCCCTTGCGGCTCATAAACAGCACCACATACCGTCATGGGAATGCAGAGCCACGTGGGTAAAGTCAATGATGTCCTTCACCTAGGTAAAGCCAGCTATGTTTGGCAAAGCCCATGGGACCTGGCGCCAGTGGCTCATTTGAGGGCAGCATCAGTGACCTTTGTGGTATCTCCCAGTCACCTGGTCTTAGTCAAAGTTGATGTACAGATGGGCCTGTCTCTTCTAATGATGAATTTCTGCAATCTCTGCCGTGGCTGGTGCCTGGCCTGTAATACTTCACCCATTGTCTATTTCCAAGGACTATTGGGTGGGTGTGTCTATGGGAGCCATTATTTCAATATCCAGCTCTTTGCGTTTTAATGTCCCTTCCTTAGACAGTGGCAAATTCTGACAGGTCTCCGAATTATAGGAAATATTAATCTCTTCACACTCCCCGAGGGTGTCTTGTTTGCTTTATCAACCTTCATCTTGGAAGTCGGCCTTGTATCGTTAAATAGTTAATTCTGTCTTGTTTCAAATTGCTAAATTTCCAGTCATTTGAAAGTTGAAAGGTCATGTTTTTAAAATTAAAGAGTCAGAGCCTCATGGCAATAGAGAAAACTATTGGCCTTTTTAAGATGCGTTTCCGTTGTTTCGACCAATTAGGTGGGGCTCTCCAATGTTCACCCTAAAAATCGTCCGGCATCATAATTTTTTCTGAACCGTGCACAACGTAGTGCTGCGAGAGGGTGACTTGGAGGAGTTTGACACATCCTGAGATGGGGAGGACTTGGAAGGGGATGAATCTGAAGAGGCTGAGGATTCAGACGTGAGGTTATCATTGCACTGGCGTGACACAGCACACAGCAGGCATGCCTGTGACAGCCTCATTGCCACTAGTTTTCAGAGGAATAAGGAGAGGACAAGTGTTCATAATTCTCACCAGGCATTGATGCAGGGGTCACAGGAAAACCTCCATTGTCAACATCAAAATGTCACAAAAGGTCACCAATCTCACAATGATCACAGAAGCAGCATGAGTCACCTTCACCTCTAAAGATGGGGTCATCCTTGGAAATTCAGTGACCTAGGGATCACGTGGCTGGTGTGGAATGTGACTATTCCTGCATTAGTGCACCTCCTCAAGCAACTCACATGGTGCAGTCCTTTCAAACTACAAGGGGACATGGCATCTTTGAAATGGCTGAAGTGTCATTGCACACATGAATGCGCTCATCCCAGTATGCCAGTTGCTTAGCAAGGTGGGGCAAAGAGGAAAAACATTTGTCAATAGTTAACACTTGATCACCTCAAGAGCGAGCAACATCCAGGCAGCACCATCTCTCCAATCACCCGCTCTCATGGTTGAATAATGCAGAGGCCTTAACGTGCTCCTGAGACCCAATATACCTTTGGACATCAGGACACGGTGACCTGTTAATCGACATCATGCACCCAATGTTGTGAATTATGTTCACATTGTCCGCACAGAGAGTGGCTCAACAGGACCATTGTTTGATTATTCACAAGCACTCATGACCCTGCGTTCGTCAGAAGCCTTCCAAGTCTACATCCTGCATTGCCTTGGCATTTGGGAGAGACATAGCCCAGTCAATATCGACACAGCAATGAATGGCAACTTCTCTTCTTCGTAGATCCTGCTAAACATGCAGGAGATGTGCCGAAGCATCAGGTTCATTACGGCCTTTGACATTGTCCATCTCACAAACACTAATCATTTTTATCTATCCTAAGTGTGCTGGTTAAGTGGATTGACCATGCTAAATTGCCCCTTATGGTGGGGTTGCAATAATAGGGCAGGGGATTGGGCCTAGGTAGGGTGGTCTTACAAAGGGTCGGTACAGACTTGATGGGCTGAATGGCCCCCTTCTGCACTATAGGGATTCTATGAAATCAACAATTGCACGGTCATAGAATTCCTTCAGTGCAGAAAGAGGCCCTTCAGTCCATTGAGTCTGCACTGACCCAGGGGCAGCACGGTGGCACAGTGGTTAGCCCTGCTGCCTACGGCGCTGAGGACCCGGGTTTGAATCCTGGCCCTGGGTCACTGTCCGTGTGGAGTTTGCACATTCTCCCCGTGTTTGCGTGGGTTTCACCCCCACAACCCAAAGATGAGCAGGGTAGGCGGATTGGCCATGCTAAATTGCCCCTTGATTGGAAAAAAAATAAATAATTGGGTACCCTAAATTTATTTTAAAAAAAGAGTCTGCACTGACCCTCTGAAAGAGCACTTTACCTGGGCCACTCCCCCCGCCCTACCCATAACCCCATCTTACTTGCACACCTTTGAACACTAAGGGGCAATTTAGTCAGGGAAGTGATGGAGTAGCGGTATTGTCTCTGGACCAGTAACCCAGAGACCCAGGTTATGATCTGACACCCCAGTTTAAATCCCACCATGGCAGGTGGTGGAATTTAAACTTAATAAAGTACCTTGAATCACAAGTCTAATGATGACCAGGAAACCATTGTCGATTGTCATTAAAAAACATCTGATTCACTAATATAATTCAGGGAAGGAAATCTGCCATCCTTTCCTGGTCAAGCATAAATGTGACTCCAGACTCACAGCAATGGGTTTGGCTCTTAAGTGCCCTATGGACTAGCTAAAGCAAGCTACACAGTTGTATTCAACAGTATCAGTAGAAGTGCCCACCGCACAGTCCTTGTGGAGACAAAGACCCGTCTTCACATTGAGGTTACCCTCCACAGTTTTGTGGCACTACCACTGTGCTAAATGGGATAGACTTCGAACAGATCTAGCAACTCAAGACTGGGCAACCATGAGGCACCATGATCCAGCATCACCAGCAGAATTGCACTCGACCACAACCTGTAACCTCATGGCCCGGCAAATCCCCCACTCTACCATTACCAAGCCAGGGATCAACCTTGACTCAATGAAGGGTGTAGGAAGGCATAGCAGGTATACCTAAAGATGAGGTGCCATTTTGAAGAAGCAACAACAACCCCTTCTGTGCCAAACAGCATAAGCAGCAAGTAATAGACAGAGCTAAGAGATTGCATAATGAACGCATCACATCTAAGCTCTGCAGTCCTGCCACATCCAGCCGTGAATGGTGGTGGATAATTAAACAACTCACTGGAGGAGGCGGCTCTCCAAATATCCCCATCGTTAATGATGGACGAGCCCAGCACATCTGTGCAAAAGACAAGGCAGAAGCAGTCGCAACAATCTTCAGCCAGAAGTGCCAAATGGATGATCCATCTCGGTCTCCTCCGGAGGTCCTCAGCATCACAGATATCTGTCTTCAGCCGATACGATTCACTCCATGTAATATCAAGAAATGGCTGAAGGTACTGGATACGTCAAAGGCTATGGGGCCTGACAATATTCCGGCAATAATACTGAAAACATGTGCTCCAGAACTTGCCGCACCCCTAGCCAAGCTGTTCCAGTACAGCTGCAACACTGGCATCTACCCGGCAATGTGGAAAATTGCCCAGCAGTACCCTGTACACAAGAAACAGGACAAGCCCAACTCAGCCAATTACCGCCCTATCAGTCTACTCTCCATCATCAGCAAAGGGATGGAATGAGTCATCAACAATGCTGAGCACGTGCTCAGCAATAATTTTCTCATGGACGCTCAGTTTGGGTTCCACCAGGGTCACTCAGCTGCAGATCTCATTACAGCCTTGGCTCAAACATGAACAAAAGAACTGAATGCCAGAAGTGAGGTGAGAGTGTTTGCCCTTGAATTTGATTTGATGTACTGTCACATTTGCCGATGTACAGTGAAAAGTCTTTTTCTGCGGCCGAGGGAATGTACACAGTACACATTAAGGCAGCATTTGACCAAGTATGGCATCAAGGAGCCCTAGCTAAACTGAAGTCAATTAGGGGAAAACTCTCCACTGGTTATAATGATACCTAACACAAAGGAAGGTGGTTGGAGGTCAATCAGGTTCCTCAGGTGAGTGTCCTAGGCCCAACATCTTCAGCTTCATCACTGAACTCACTTCCATCATAAGATCAGAAGTGGCGATGTTTGCAGATGACTGCACAATGTTCAGCACCATTCGGGACTTCTCAGATAATGAAGCAGTCCATGTCCAAATGCAATAAGACCTGATAAAATTCCAGCTTGGGCTGACAAGTGGCAAGTTACATTCGCACCATATAAATGCCAGGCATTGACCATCACTTACAAGAGACAATCTGACCATCGCTCCTTGATTTACAATGGCATTACCATCACTGAATCCCCCACAATCAACATCCTGGGGGTTACCATTGATTAGAAATTGACCTGGACTAGCCATATTAATACTGTGGCTACCAAAGCAGGTCAAAGGCTAGGAATCCTACGGCGAGTAACTCATCTCCTGACCCCCTAAAGCTTGTCCACCATCTACAAGGCACAGGTAAGGAATGTAATGGAATACTCTCCACTTGCCTGGCTGAATGCAGCTCCAACAACACTCATGAAGCTCAACAATGAATTCCATATCAATTTGCACAGAAGCTTTACAGTAGGCTTCCATAAAGCACTGCTGGGGCCCTGATGGCGCCTCCAGGGTTCCAAGTTGGCAATGTCAAGGTGCCCATGTTCTAGGGGGAGTGCCATGGTACTACCCTGCCCTACCCTGAACCACTAAGGGTCCCTAATGGCCTGAAAGACACCCTGAGGTGTCATCATGCCTGGTGTATGTTTGTAGATACCAGTGCTAAACAGCACCCTGCCGAGGTCTCGCAGGCATTGGCCATTGACTCCCGGGTGCCGGGTGAAAGCTGCATCGCTGTATTTAAATTAGATGAATGGCTTATTTAAATATGCAGATCTGGATCATGTCCAGGAACAGCATGACCAAGATCGCACCGGGTGGAGTGAGTTGGGTGACTCGCAATTGGCCTGGCTCCACGCCAGATGCAACACAGTGGTTGAATCGCGCCCAGCACCTTTGTCAAAGTCACAGATGTGAAAATAAAGGTGGTTCACTGAGATCAGGCTGAGCGAAGGTTACTGGAACTGAGGATCGAGATGGGAAATAATTGGTACGATTGATGCTGCATTTCGGACCAATGAATGGATGCGAGACCTTGCATCACATCGATTGGCCATTCAATACCTGAGTCTTGAAGAAAGATAAGTGTGAACTCGATTTACAATAGTGCAGATTATAGATAGTCACTGAATAGCCATACCACCATTATGTATTCAAAAATTCTTACATTTTCTGAGCCTACCGCCATGTCAAGGTGCAGAAGAGGTGGAGCCAGCCAGATAATTAATTGGTTCTGTTGCTGAGATGACTTTGGTGGAAATCCTCTGGTGGCCCAAGGCTTGATTGCTCTGGGTTGCCAAAAGCCTCCTGCTCTAGGGCAAGTGCACCTCCCTCGGCTTACCTGCTAGAGTTGATGGAGTCACAGGCAATAGAGATTTGGAGTGGTAGTACACCTTTGGAGAGTCCTGAGTGGGTGCCACTGGGCATCTGGCTGGAGCTCTTCCTCTCTGGACTGCCCCTCCCTAACCCCTCGAGAAAATGGTGTACCTGGAGGGTGGTCGAGGTGCCTTGTCCACCTCTGGATTAGCCACAGCTGGAACACATCCATAGCGAGAGTGGTGGTACACAGATCTGAATGCAAATCCGGCAGAAACTGCTAGAGCTACTTCTCCAAGGCAGCCACCACCCTTCCAATGAAGACTTTAATGCACTCACATGCTGGAGTCACAATAGCAGACAGAATGGGAATGGACTCCTCCATCCTCCATTTCAATCTGGTGATGGCCTCTGACAATTTTGCCTGATGATCCTTTGTCTATCCCTGCGTCTCCAACATTTCTCTCAGGGGTCGAGTTCAAAGGCTCATCATCAGACTTGGAATCAGCAAGAGGCTGGACTCCAGCAGTTCTCCAAGAGTCACTGCCTCTGCCAGCTGTGGAGCTGTGTCTCTGTGGTGATCATCAGATTGTGAACCTGAGGCTACTCTAGAACTTTGACTCAACAAGTTGTGTATACTTGTGCTGGTGGAGATTGCAAGTGAACGCACTGACGGGTCTTCATCTAATGTATCTTTGGCATCCTTTTCTAAGGTGGTCTGGGGGCTGGGGCAGAGGTGCTTGCTGGAGGTCTTCTTCTGTCTTTTCTTGCCTGTGGCTGGAATAGGGAGGAGAGATATTTAGAGATGAATAGTAGGTTCCTGCACTCTAGGTCACTCGCAGTCATTGTCCAAATATGACAAAATATACTGGATGGACCTGCAATGGTTAGTTGAGAGGGTCCCATCTCACCTTCAGTCCAGGAACGAGCTGCACCACCTCCAGCAAGATCTTCTGTCTTCTCTTTGTGGAGGAAAGTGTCCTCAACTCTGGGGTCCCCCATCTGGTCTTGGCTCTCTCCCTTCTATTGTCGGAGGGATAAGGATGCCGTTTGTACGAAAACTTGTGTGACTGGCAGGCATTCAGTCCTGATGACCCATCTGTTGGTAGCATGCGACATCCCTGTGTACTCTAACCCTTAGAATGCCTGGTGCCCTTCTGAGAGAGTGAGATTGGAGTGAGAAGAAACTTCACTTCCCCGGCACAGTGCATCAGATCATTCATTTCTTTCCTGCACTGCCGAAAATTCCTTTATTGTTGGCCACGATCATGGACCTCCCTGTCAACCTGCCCCCAGGCTGGCATGGTCAGGTGGTAGGAAGCCCTGTTCCCATCCCAAGGGAAGAGGATCTCCCATCTTTCCTGGACAATCGTGGTGGGGGGGGGGGGGGGGGGAAGACACAATCCCCAGGGAGGCTTCGTTGAACCATTGAGCTGAGGATTTGATTCTTTTGGGCATGTTATAGCCCTTACAAAGACCATGGGAGATCACTGATTGATCCCTTTGGGCTTCAAGGAGTACCAGTTCCTGCATTGAGCGGGTAGTGGCCCACCCAATGGGAACTCGCTCGTCCCTGATAGACCCGGGCTGAAATGCTTGCTCTGTACACCATGGCTGCGGCTTTTTCTTTGTTATATTTTAAATAATTACTTATCTAAAATATATATATTAGTCTTGAATCCACCAGGATGATAAAATTACCAATAGTCTTCTTGTTGAAAGATTAACTATTTAATGAGTAATAAAATAATAAACTGTGAATCCTTTTACTCAATACTGAACTAACAATAAAGAAATAAAGTACAAAACAGATAACTATGCACTATTATAACAAACTAGTTCTAACTTCTCTCACTCTAGCTATTCTATGTCTTGCTTGTTCACTGTTCTAAATCATCTGCACCATCATCATCATCTGACTTGGGAAAGGCAGGAATCCAGTTCTTATAGTATCTGACTGTGAGCCATGTAGTGTTGAAATGACCTTGCTATATTTACAGACATTGATCATGTATGTTGATATCTGAATATCACTACATTCTTGATGTGGAATAAACCTTCTTCCTTCTAGCCTGGGTTCACCTGGAATTATTACAGGGCACCCTGTAGAAGGAGAACAAAAAAACACACTTGGACTGCAGTGAGTGGATGTCCGTACAGGTGCCGTTTGAATATGACGCCTGGGCCTTCAATCACATGAGGTAACAGCAGAATGGACAATTCTCTGCCAGCTCCACGGCGAGATTCAATGATGCATAATGCAAAAACAGAAAATCGCATATTTTAATCTGACCTGCTTCCCAGTGGGAATCATGCTAACTTTTCCGCCATCCACTGTACTCAGTCTCCAGAATGGGAAATTCCGTCCAATGACTTTCACCAGATGTGACCTGATGACAGGTCACAGACTGGCATGTTAATTCTCTTCCCAGATGCTTCCTGACCTGCCTTTGTGTATCTTAGATTTGCTGGAATTTTTATTTCAGATTTCCAGCATCTGAGGTATTTTGTTTATGCATCAGTTCCATTCGCGTTATATCAAAGTAAGTTCTCAAACATCTTTTATTGTCAATAAACATGAATTGACAATATTTGTTAAATTAAAAAAAGCTTTAACAATATTTATTAAGTGAAAAAAGCTTAAACAACCCATTACCTACATCTAATTAATTAAATTTTATCTTTGTAGCATTTTCCATTCTCTGAATGATATATGATTCATTGTTAAAATTAATTAAAGTTTTATATGTAGGAAATCAAAGCCCTCTGTAAATATGTTGCATTTCTAATACCTGAAATTTCTTCCTATTTTACTTGGACACCCTTTATTAACTTCCTTCCAATTTGCAATGATGTTGTTCCGCTTACATCCTGTGACTTTTAATTAACCTTTTAATTAATATTTAAACAATTACTCCTCTCTCCAAAACCCGTTTTAAAACCTACACAGGAACAAAAAAAGTCATGTTTATCAATGTTATTTAAATATTTAATACTAATGTCACAATTGGGAGCTAGATCAACCTTAATCATTAACCTCAGGTATTTAAGCGTCAGCTGTGAGTTAATTCAACTTCCTCACAAAGTCAAACTTAATCATCCTCGCAAGTCATTATAGAGGATGATGCCATCGGTGTTTGTTGCTTAAACAAAAATATCCATACAAATGAGATGAAAACACATGAAAACTGTTTTGTTTAGTGATCCTAGGAGCTCCATGGAGGGATTAACCTTCTTGTTATCTTTGAGAATTTACATCCATTTTTACTTTCACCTTCCAGTTATAGTAATTGCCCTTGATAAGGTGGTGGTGAGCTGCCTTCCAGAATCACTATAGTGCATGCGGTGTAGGCACATCCACTGTATGATTACAGTGGGAGTTCCAGTATTTTGATCTCGTGACAGTGAAGCAACAGTGTTATACTTCCAGATCAGGGTGGTGTGCAACTTGGAACAGAGGGTGGCATTCCCATGCATCTGCTGCCTTTGTCCTTACAAGTGGTAGAGATCGTGAGATTGCAAGGTGCTGTTGAAGGATGAGTTGCTGCAGTCCATCGTGTCGATAGTACACACTGCTGCTATTGATGGTGGAGTGGAATGAGTAAATGTTTTAAGGTGTACACGGGATGTCAATCAAGCAGGCTGATCTTGTCCTGGATGGGATTGAGCTCGTTGAATGTCGTCAGGAGTTGCACACATCCAGGCAAGTGGGAAGTATTCTATCACATTCCTGACTTCTGCTTTGTAGATTATGGAACTGCGTTAGGGAGTCAGGAGGATTCAAATCTTCAAAAGTAATAGAAACATCAAAGGCCACAGGCCATAATGTTCTGGCTTCCCAGTGTCGTATATGGGGAGAACCCAATGGTGCACTGGAGAATCACTCCTTAGAAGTTCCCATGTAAGGGTTTACATGGCAATTGTCCACAAGGGTTAACGTCCGTGGACAATTGTGCTGAGCTGGCAACCATCCGACAAAGCAATGTAAATCACTAATTTCGGATGATTTTTCCAGTTTTACACTCATGGTTATTCTGAAAGAGTTAGAAGGAAGGAAAGCACCTTAACTTCAGTGTGACTGTTTTAAACACCCAGGTGGAGCCCTGCACAGGACACACCCACACATGCTGACCCTCGAGGAGATCCAAAACACCTCCCCAAAGAAGCACCCCACCCCACACAGTATTGCCCACCCCACCACAAATACAGGATTCTCCACTCACGCCCTCAACCCTGACTACTACCACCCCCCCAAACCCCGAACAGAACATCCCCACTCGATTTGAATACACCCTCCCTGACCTGAAGGCCAACCTTTCTACTCAACCACATGCAGTGTCCGCCTGACTCCCCCCGTGTCTGACCTAAACCCCAAACCTCCCACTCAGTTCACCCATGACTGGCACAACTCACACACCCCACCCCCCTAATGTCTGGTCCTAACACCTGAATGTTTCATCCGGGCCCCCCATATCCCAACCCCCACACCCGACCCCCTTCAATATCCGACCCCACCATGTCATGGCCTTCCACCAACCCCACACCATGACGTACGACCTGACCCGCCCATGTCTGACCCAACACCCCCAGGTCTTGAGCAACCCCCCCCCCCCCCCCAATGGATGGCACAGTAGCACAATAGTTAGCACTGTTCCTTCACAGCGCCAGGGACCTGGATTCGATTCCCAGCTTGTGTCACTGTCTGTGCGGAGTTTGCACGTTCTCCCCATGTCTCCGTGGGTTTCCTCTGGGTGTTCTGGTTTCCTCCCACAAGTTCAGAAAGACGTACTTGTTAGGTGAATTGGACATTCTGAATTCTCCCTCTGTGTACCCGAACAGACGCTGTAATGTGGTGACTCGGGGATTTTCACAGTAACTTCATTTCAATGTTAGCCTACATATGACACTAATAAAGATTTTTATTTTATTATTATTATGTCTTGAAACGCCCGACCCGAGTCTTCACACCATTACCCTCATGTTCTGACCCAAACTCACATGTCTTGATTGTTGCTCATTATGCTTTTACTTAATTGCTCTGTTTTAATAACCTTTGCTCTAGAGTCGCCAGGTATCTTTCTGATACCACCACGAGGTTCAGAGCCAAGTGCTGATCACTAACTCAATACACCAGTTAGTAAGTTTCAAACCAAAACACATTTATTATACATCCAGTCAATCACTACTCATGCATAAAACTCTACTTACTAAACTATTACTGCAACTAAAGGCCTATACTTAGCTTTCAAATGGCCCACCAGGTCAGAGGAACAATGGCCTTTGTCCGGTTCTGAATCTGCTGGCTTCAAGCTGGTATGGAATAGTAGCTAGGAGCGTCTATCTCATAGCGTGCGTTGACTGGAGACTTACTTGGCTGGTGCAGCTGCTAGGCAGGTCTCTCCTTGCTGAGAGTCACGGTCAAGAGTTCTTTGAGAGCTGCCAAGAGAGCGAACTGAACTTGGGGACTCTACTTTATAGTCCCCAGGGGTTTCGCGCCCTTTTGGGCGGCCCCTGGACTTGGTCCTAATTAATTGGACCATGTCCCAATCGTTTTTATCGATTTCTCCAATACTGGAGCTGTTCCCTGATCATTGGGCGGGCCCTATGTGACCGTTGGCCTGCCTTTGTCCTAGCTCCCACTGGCGCCGGGGAGCCTGGTTTGGTCCCGATTGATTCACTGTTTCTGATTGTTTCTGGGGATCGCTCATTAGTATGTAGATGGCTATTGGTTTCGGTTCTGTCTGGGTTCTGCAAATCTTAATACACAGGAAACCTTGCACCTGTTTGTTTTTCCTGTGGCTGGCCAATTTTCCCTGTACTCTTTGCAGGCATCCATTTTGGTATCGGGACGTGGCCACCCCAGGTGGCTACATGATCCCCTTGCCGATGTCCAAACCCTATCCCACATTCCATTCACTTATCTTAAAATGTTACCTTCTCCCTTTCAATGGAACCTTTAACCCAATTCATTTTTAGCAGCTAATGCTGTAAAAAGGTGGTGTGCCCTCCTTCGCCCTGTTCCTTTTGCACTTTGCTGCCGAAGCTGCTTTATTTCTTCTGCCTTACCCGGTTGATTCAGAAAGCCGGGCAAGACAGGCTCTTTGGAATGTAAGCAATTCAAGTAAGTCGTTGTGGACTGGCTATGTGGGCGTCATGGTGGCACAGTGGTTAGAACTCCAACGACCTGCGTTCAATTCCTGCCTCGGGTGACTGTGTGGAATTTGCAATTTCTCACCATGTCTGCATGGGTTTCCTCCGGGTGCTCTGGTTTCTTCCCACAGTCCAAAGGTGTGCAGATTAGGTGGATTGGCCATGCTAAATTGCCCCCCAGTGTTCAAAAGATTAGGTGGGGTTACTGGGTTACGGGCATAGGGTGGAGGCATGGTCTTAAGTAAGATAATATTTCCAAGGGCCTGTGCAGACCCAATGGGCTGAATGGTCTCCTTCTGCACTGTAAATTCTATGATTCGATAATCCACCACTGATCGCCAGCTAATAAAATGTTCAAAAATAAATCTAACGTATGTTTTCAAGGTCTCACAGGATTCCATTCTCAAAATGCGAGATCAGGAAGGGCAATAAATGTTGGCTGGGCCAGTGATGCCCATACATCTTAAAAGAATAAATGAAAAAAGAATCCCTTGCTTATTCACATCCTTCTGTTCCCCTTACTGAGCATGTTTTGAGTCTGCATCTTGAGATCTGCCTTTTTTTTATTTTATCTACTTGCTTTTAAGTTTTCCTGGATGAAAAAGGGTGAAAATGAAGAGATAATTTTCTGAATTCATGCTGCTGGCAAGGGATGTTGCTTTTCAGCAGTGCATAGCAGAAAATTAGGCATGGACTGCATATTATTTTCTGCCCATTGAAATTAAAAGATTGGAAAATCAAGCAGAACATGGGGCCAGATTTTGTGAAATGTGTTTTACAATGAGACTGTACTGGCTTTGTGAAAATGGAAACGAATCCCTTTTGGGGGAGAAAGGATCAATAAATCAGAAATAGAATTTCTTCTATTTGTTTACTGCTTTTAAAACGCTTGGTCTTGATACTTAAAATAGAAAATGACATCAGGAAAGAATATCAAAAATTGACGTTGGCTAATAATAATGGCCTGAAAATTGCTCCGGGGCCCATTCGTCCAGTAAGTGCTGTGGAGCAGGAGACCTGTTCACTGTAATCAGAGGAAAGCTCACACTTTCTGGGTTAGCTCATTTTAAATAATACTGCAGCACAAGTGTCGGGAATCAGTGTCAGTAGAGGGCAGATATGCTGCAGGAAACCATGGAATTCATCATGAAGCAAGGGCGCAGATTCCTGATTTAAAGAGCTCAGTGGAAGTGGGACAAATTGTCGGAGTTAAAGGACCAAAAAATAAAGTTAGTTTCTAACCTTTGGGAGACTGATGTAAAACGTGCTCCTGGTCCAAATTAAAACCTTTGTTGGAATATTAGGCATAAGCCCATCAGATGGTAATGAAGTGGCTGTGTCTGCGGATGAGACCTTCATTATCCCTTCAGAAACCCCTTGAAGTGTCAAAAGAAGTTTAGTTATCTCAACAAAGAACATTTTCAAACTAAGAATTGGGCAACGACAATGCGTCAGGCAGAATCTTATGGCCTTTCAAATATTTCAGGCGTTGGGACAAATTCTAGCTCCTGGCCACACAGGTCCAAGGCGCACCATTGTGACATTCCTTCTCGGTGTTACGTTAGAGATATGTTAGGGAATTAGATTGACGATATAGTAGGCAATTAAAAGGCTAACAAACTGAGGGCAAAACTGCTAGCACTGAGTCAGACCTTTATGCCCACACCTGGCCTGAGTTATGTTGTCCCATTCAGAGTTAAATGGGAATAAACAGCATACCCCTGTTCAGCCGAGATGATTCGCCCCAGATCCATTGTCCTCTGGGACACTCTAACCTGTCCAGCCATTAGCCCATTCAGGGACTGATGGCCTCTTTTGGAGGTTAGTTACATATTCATAGCACAGCCCTGTTCTTTTGTGTAAACGGGAGTGGAAAATAAAAATCCCAGACATTAGTGATGAGTTCAAGTCTGGACACTCCAGGACATAACCATTTTTTGAGGGGCTGGACATGAGAGAAAAAGAAACCTATTCAAACATGTGTGTGTGTGTGTGTGGGGGGGGGGGGGTGGGGCGGGGTGTGGGGTGGGGGGGGGGTGGGGTGGGGGAGGTGGGTGGGTGCAGAAGGATTTGGAAAGCTACCGGGACAGGTCATGAAAAGCTGCCACCGAGATAGGCTTTCAGAAAGGGGTCTGAAGGAGCTGCACTAACAGCAGGAATACGTAATGCATGTATAATTTTTGCCTGCCTACATAAGTGGAGTGGAGTGCTGTATGGTCATTTTATGAGCTGTTCAATGGGAAATCATGTGTTAGAGTTAAAAGATACATGTAAACTGGTCTTGTTAGGTTCAAAGTTAAAAGTCTAAATATTGTTTTTCCTTTGTTTTAATAAAGTTTTGTTTGCAAAAATAACCAAGCACTCGTTCTCATACAATCAACTCCTGGGTGAATTGATCTTTCCGCAGTCTCAAAAATAAAAAAAATGTTGCGGGTTCTGGCCAGGCATCCATAAGACTCAGAGCTCCCTGATTAAAAGGCTGCTCTGTGTTCGCCATCAATCAAAATTCCCTGCGGATTCCCATGGAGTAAGATCCAATTAGATGACCCACAGCACTGGACAGCTGTCCAGGGGGAGGGAATATATGTTGCTGAGGTAGGTCGGTATCACAAGGTCACTTCAAAATGGTGGTCGGGGGGGGGGGGGGGGGGGGGGTCGGGGTCTGAAGGTTGCTAAAAGTTTAAAAATCAAAAATAACGACAGCTTATCAGGGTCACCGGTTTCAAGTGAGTGGGGGGGGGGGGGGGCACCCATTCCACAGGATTGTTTGCGTTTGTGGCTATGGGTTTTCATGTCAGCAGTCTCATAATGGGAGGCATTGATGGACCTCTGCCCCGTTCTGATGAGGCTGCTTCCTGGCAGCTGCTGGGCTGATTACTTGCCGGTATCTACGTCAGGAACATGCCCATGAAATGTCCCCTCTGTGATGCCTTGGTTAACCTAATTGACTGCTCCCTTGCCATGATGCAGGTTACTGGTTCCCAGCGGAATTGCAGGGGGGAGGGGGGGCGGTGTGAATGCGCCGGAGAGCCAAACCGACATGCAAATTACAAAATTACCTGCCCCGCCCCACCCCCACCATCCACCAGCTTCCAAAGCTGACCTGAAAAGGTACTGGCCATTGAAAAGAATCTTCAGTATTGCTCCATCTATAGCTAAGTATTCTCCGTTCAGGTTTTTCTGTAATCTCAGCGATGCAAAACCTATTTAAAGTTGATGTAAAATCATCTTTGCTGCGTGTTTCGCATTCAATCTTAAAACAAGCCCTCAGGGAAGAAAATGTTTTGAGCTGCCATGACTTGGAATTCTTCAGTAAATCAAAGTCATTTTTTTAATGCCAAACATGCTGGAGGAAGATTTGCCAATATCGAGTACTTAACTCCACATGAAGGGTATCACATGGTCCTTTTCCCAGAAGCAAAGTCAATTGGAGGTACCCATATGAAATGTATCTGGAAATGCATGCTAGCATACTAGTCTCATAAGCTAGCTGCTTGCTCTCTGACACTTATCATTATTGCCATCGATTCCACAAATCCTGACTGATTATGCAGGATCTGGAGACTGCAGCACCCAATTAACTTCATGCACTCCTCCTGCAGGAGAAAACAACACGATGACAGGGCATGCCAAGCACTCTGCAGGAGGATATGCCGACATCCAGCATTTAGCTCCACGCGAACAGAAAGAAGTGCAATAATTGTCTTCTGCTGTGGCCAGGTATTTGGTAAGGGAGCTGTGCAAATCGCTATGCCTTGACTGATTTGTGAGAACACGTAACATTTCTCTTATTTCTCAGTCTATTCGCTGCCTGTCCCTTTCCTCATATTTACATAGCATTACATCGTATGTGCAGCAGTGAAACAGATCATTCAACCCAACAGATCTATACTAGAGTTTATGCTCCATGTGAGCACCTAACTCCCATCTCACCCTACCCTGTCAGCAGATCCTCGTATTCCTTTCTCTTTTACATATATAATTGTCTAGCTCCCTTTAAATGTATTTACTTAAGAGAATGTTACAAAAAGACAGGGGACGTGATTTTCGGGAAAGATTTCTACGTGCGGTAGCGTGCGGGAACTGCTGCGAGTTCCCGCCGCTTGGCCCAGTGAGGCCAGCAATGCTATTCAATGTTAATTGGTCCACTTAATGAGGCCCCGCAGGCTTATCGCCTCAAATAGTGCCAGCCGATTCACCAGCATCGAGCTCACCAGCCCCCCACTAACAAGGTCGAGCAGCACTTAAGCAGCACTTGCTCTGGCAACCCCAGCCAGCTCGCAATAATAGCACCCAGGAGACTGACCCTAAGATTCAGGGATGTAGATATGGGAAGGCTCCTTGACACAGTATAGGCCAGGAGGGATGTCCTTTTCTCCCGAGGGTCACAGAGAGTCAGCCATAGGGCAGCGAGTGCTGCCTGGGATGAGGTGGTGGCATCTGTGAGCGCCGGGAGTGTGACCAGGAGGACTGTCCTCCAGTGCAGGAAAACAGGCAGCACGAGTGAGTAGACACCAACACCCATGCATCCCACTGACCCGAGACCATTCCGCTCCCACGCAAGCATTCAACTCTCCATGCAACCCCCAACCCTTCCGTCACTACCCTCTCCCTCCCACCACCACTGCCACCACTGTGAACCACGCGGATGGCTAACAATACCTCCTCTGTGTCTCCTCAGTAAAAGCACTCCCACAATCACCAGGAGAGAGCCCAGACTGGCAGTGGAGTGCCGACATAAGAATCCTCACCAAAGTCAAGGAGCGTAACCTGGAGGTGACTGGAGTTGCCAAGGACAGAAGGTCACCAATGCGGAAGCTGATGGACGCCACAGAGGTGAGGAACCACTGGACCCCGGCCAAAGGATCTGTCAAACGTGAGTTGTTATAGCCTTACTGACTGACCCATCCCTCCCACTGACCATATGTCCATTATCCCACAGGTCCTCCAGCAGATGGAGCCGGCCCAGCCCGAGTGGACCCGTCTCTAGCCTCCCATTCACAGCAGATGCTATCTCTCTGGCACAACAAGCAACACTTGAACATCTCGAAAACAAGGACACCTACGTCAGACAACTGTTCATAGACTACAGCTCCGCCTTCGACACCATTATCCTGACAAGGTTAATAACCAAACTCTGCAACCTTGGACTTGACCCCACCCTGTGCGGCTGGATCCTTGACTTCCTCACCAACAGACTGCAATCAGTCAGGATAGGCAACAGCACCTCCTCCACAACAGTCCTCAACACCAGGGCCCCGCAAGGATGTGTGCTCAGTCCTCTACTGTACTCCCTATACACACATGACTGTGGGGCAAGATTCAACTCCAACTCAATCTATAAGTTTGCCAATGATACGACTGTGGTGGGCCGTATCTCAAACAATGATGAACCAGACTACAGGAGGGAGATAAATCACTTGTTTGCATGGTGTAACAAAAACAACCTCTCTCTAAATGCTGGAAAGACCAGGAACTGATCCTTGACTTCAAGAAGCATAGCATGACGCCCCCCCCCCCCCCATCTACATCAATGGCTCCGAAGTGGAGAGGGTCGATAGCTTTAAGTTCCAGGGGGTCAACATCACCAACAGTGTGTCCTGGTCCACTCACATTGATGCAACAGACAAGAAAACCCAACAACGTCTCTACTTCCTCCGGAAGCTAAAGAAATTCGGCATGTCTGCATAGACTCTCACAAACGTCTACAGATGTGCCATAGAGAGCATCCAATCTGGCTGCATCACAGCCTGGTATGGCAACTGATTGGTCCAAGATCACTATAGAGAAAGTACAGAGTGTGCTGAACTCAGCCCAACGCATCACACAAGCTTGCCATCCTCCCACTGATTCTGTCTATATCTCCCGCTGCCTCAGGAAGGCAGACAGCATTGTCAGAGACCCCTCACACCCAGGCTTTGCCCTCTTCTATCTGGTGTCTGCCATTAGGCAGAAGATACAGAAGTCTGAAGACCCTCACATCCAGACATTGGAACAGCTTCTTCCCCACAGCTACCAGACTCCTCAGTGACTCTCCCTCGGACTGCTCTGTTCCTTGTAAGAACACTATTTACGATGCCCTACGCTTCTCTTTTTTGGCCCTTGTTCCACACTGTAACCAATCACTATTTGTTGATGTACTATTTGTCAATGTACTCTGTCGATTATTCTTTTGTCTACTATGTACGTACTGTGTACGCTCCCTTGGCTGTAGAAAAATGCTTTTCACTGTACTTCGGTACATGTGACAATAAATATCAATCAATCAATGAGAACACCACAGAGAGCTCCGAGGAAGACTCAAAATAGTTGCGTCACAGCTGTCCTCCCCACCCTCCACCAGCGCAGATACACACACCTCAGTGGGAAATGTTAGTGGTCAGGCTTCTGGGGCACAATCTGGTGAGCACCACACTGATGATGATGACATCAGGTGGAGGTAAGAACCCTCAGGCTAGACAGCATCAGAGGTCTGTTGGAACCCGGTACCCAGCTGGGTCCCAGCCTGATGCTGAGCCTGTGGAAGAGGCCATCCCAGAACTAATGGAGATGTAGCGTGCGGCCATGACATTCAGAGGGAGGTGTCAGTGACACTCCAGTAGGTCCATAGCCATTTGGAGAAATCCCAGAGGCTACGGGCACAGGAAATGTTGCCGGCAATGTGTGACACCGAGACCAAGACTGCTAGGGTGGTGACCGCAGTGGAGAGCCTGGTGCACAATGCCGGCACCAGTAGTGGAGGTGTCCAAGGCGTCGCGCTGTCGGTGAAGACCATGTCGGAGGGTCTCAACAGAATGTCAAATTCACTGGGGAACTTCACCCATTACCAGGCTTACCTTGATGAGGTTCTGTGGGACATGGCCTGCTCGCAGATGGGAATGGCTGAGGTGCTACGGAGCCTGTCCCAGTCACTGAGGAGCACTACCAACGGCGTCGACACGATGGGCAGGACCATGGGGGACTGCCAGAGCTGGCAAAGCTTGATGATCTAGGGTCAGCCGGGACTCAAACAAAGTGACATTCCACCCCAAAGTGAACCCAAAGGCCATATGGGCACTGAGGAGGAGGAGAGGGCAGCGGGGCCAACCCGGAACCCGGTGGGGAGGATGAGAGGGTGGGGGAGGGGCAGCACTGTCGGGAGAGTGGGGAATCATAATACACAATAAGAATCCTTGAACACAACCAGTATGACCCCCATGTCACTTTCTTCCTCAATGGAAGCCGACCTCTGAACCCTTGGCCCATCTCTCCAGGCAACACTCCCCGTCCCCGATCACACAGCGTGCAGGTGATGATTGTGAGCGAGCACTCAGCAGACAGGCAGAAGTCAGATTATGGCATAGATAGCCCCTGAAGGTCTAGCACCATCTTGTCATCCCTGTCCTCCTCCTCCTCGGTGGCCACATGTTCCCCATCACCAACCTCCAGCTCATTGTCCCACTGTTGTACGAGGTTATGGAGGCCACATACATGTTATGTGCATGTCTTTATGAACAGAGGAACCATAGAACACTACAGCCGTCTCCACCATCTGGCCGACCGGGCAATCAGCAGCACCACTCGGGCAACGTCTGAGTCCAAAGTCCCTGTCGTAGCGCTCAGTATCTGTAAGGCATTGAGAGAGAGTGTTAGACTGACAAACATCGGTAGATCCCCCCCCCCCCTCCCCCGGAACCATCCAAAACCCCCAATGAGTTCCCCCCTCAACCGAGAATGCCCTGCCCATGCACAGCTGGCCGGAGCGGGATCCCCTCACCGGTCCCAGAGCCTGTACCCCGGACACCCGCTCGCAACGTAATCAGGACCGGGAGCTCGTCCTCTCCCCGTGGCACTCACCCACCCTCCGGCCGTGGACATGTCCCCGGAGCTGTGTCCCATCCCTTGGGTTTTCAGATGTTGGCTGCTGCGTGTGTGGTGTTACCTCCCACAGTGTCCAGGCATCAAGGTTTGATTGGGTTTCTAGGCAATGACTCCCACATGCTACATGGCCCGCCTACCCATGGGAATCTACTTGGGTTGTGTGAAATGCTCACTTGTCCATGATTTCCAATTCCCTATTAGCAATAGCCTCAGCTGCACGGCCAGAAGCCTCGGCAGTCAGTGGGGGTTATGGGTGGTTGGTAGGGCAGACAAGGATTGCCCCCAGAACGTCTACACACGATCCAGGGGTTGGCTTGGTTTTAAAAAGGAGCATTAATTGGTGCCAACGTGACCACTTGCTGGGGAGGCCGATGAATGATGGGAGGCCATTGGATAAGGGGCGGCTCCCTTTAATTGTCTGGAAATAGGGCTTCAGTGGTGATAATTGGTTTCTCACCACGCTACGGCAAGATCCCGATTTCGTAAATTGGAGCCGGCCGGTTGCATCACAAACTGTTTGGCGCCTGGCGCAGTTCCCGTTTTCTGCTATTCACCGGCCTCGGTTTGTTCGAGCGAGAGCATAACGAGGTTGGAGAATCATGCCCAGGGAAAATCCTGCAAGTGGTGTGCATGGTGACAGAATCATGATGTTCCAGTCAGAGAAGTTAAATCTGGCTCCCTTTTCCTTCACCTCTCAGTATCTTTTTGAAACAATTTGCTTGCCAATTCAGTGAGTGTTTAACTATGTGAGCGCTGTGACTGTAAAAGGCACACAGACAGGTTTTCTTGTAAGTTTTAAAGGTAAGAATATAGTATTTATTATACTTAACACACAATCTTAATAAAAATAAAAATGCACCGACTCTTTCACACACACACAAAAAGTAAGTTACAAATTGGGGGGTGGGGGGGGGTAAGTTAAATAGTTGCATCCCAAAAAGTCAGTTGTATATGAATCCTGTAGATTGATAACTTGAATGGTTTCAGATTGGACTTGATGGTCTTTTGGATACTGCGTTGAGATGATTTAAAGATGGCGATGTACAATTTCTGTCTTTTTTTCTGAGGTCAGCAGCTGCTCGGTTGACATTTAAGACATTGCCTGCAGCTGGTCAAAAAAACAAGCCTGCAGATGGAGAGAACGAAAGAGAAAATGAGAGAGATCAAGTCAATTTGGGGTCTTTTTGGTCTCTCTCTAGCCGTCCATGGAAATAATTTCTCAAAGAACAAAAAGGGTTAGCTTACTAATCACATATCCTCCTTTCCCAAAACTGGTCAGTTACCCAGACATGGTCATAGCAAGCTGATACCAAGTCCGTTGTTTAAAAATGATGAGATTATATCCAGTGGAGTTTGCTTCTCAGCCAAGGTTCATTGACCAAAGTGATTGAATCAAATAGCGTTGTCCACAGCCAGCTGAATAGACAGAAATGGGAGTGATTTACCGGACACGTCCTGTCCCAGTCCTGTGAGAAGTCTTTTCTGGGATACTCGATATTCGTTATGCCCCTTGAGGTCTAACATGACCTCGCAAGATGTCACAATCTGGATCCCACCCACAATAACAGCGCACGTAACTATATCTACGCTGGATCTACCGACCTCGCTGAGGAGACCCCAGTTGGGCACCATTTAGCACTGGTCCCCACAAACGAGGATGAAGCAGAACAGCCTCTGGGTGGAAGGGGGGAGGGGTCTCCCAGGTGATCAGAGGCCCCCAGATGGTTGGCCTCTGGACAGGGTGATACCCTGGCACAGCTCATCCCATCCTGGCGCTCTTGCAGTGCAACCAGGTCACCCTGACAGTGCCAGCCTAGCACTGCAAGGGTGCCCAGATGGCACTGCCAGGCTGTGAGTGTCAGGGCCAGGGTGCCAATCCAACAGTGCCAAGGTGACATTTTGATCAAGCCAAAGATCAGGCCCAGGGTGCCCTGCCCTTATGAGGTAGGGGTGGGCGCTCGAGGACGTTCCAAAAAGTGAGTTGTGGCAATGAGGGGGGTAGTCTGGGGATCGGAGCGTCAATTAAAAGTGGTGGAGCTCCTCAATGCAGGAAATGTGACTCACTGCGGCACTGATAGGGAGTTCCCTGTTGAGGCTCGAAGAAATGAGTGCCTTTCGATAGCGGTGTCCCGCACAGAAAGGGACTCTTTTCTTTCCGTTAGATCGGCCCATTATGTCTGGATGTTTGGTGACTTGTTCAGTAGGTGGGTCATTTACACTCGTCGAAATTGACTATCTCTCATATGTTTCTTGTAGACAGCCCAGCTCCTTCCTAATGACTTTATAATTTGTGGGAAATAACAATATAAATTCTTGACCATCTTAGGAGCTGCTGTTTGAGTTAATCAAAATTCTGCTGTTCAGTTTTTCTTTCAATTAATCTGGTGGTTACAGCCCTCCACTCAACATATCAAATCATTTCCACCATAAAGCATGGTTTTATGATGACATTTTTTAGTTGTGATAAATCTGTGGAATATTCAATGTAAGGACTGTTTGGTGGCTTTGCATGAAGATGGGGAACAGTGAGCATGTTGATGAGAGCCTCAAGTTTAGGATATCACAGTTGCCTATGAAGGGACAGGATTTTCCACAGATTATAAAGAGGTTGATGAGAGTAGATGGATCTTTGGGCTGAACCTTGTGAATAATGTTGCTAGGTTCATCTGTGACTGTTTCCCAAAAGAATTTGTTACACAGCGGTTGTCACTGTTCTGTTGGGAAATAAAGTTAGATAAAATGAAGAGAACTCAATGGGCGCGATTCTCCGCAAATGCGGAGAGTCGTGAAGGCTGCCGTGAAACTGGTCGTGTTTCACGGCAGCCTCCGCGCCCCCTCCCGGGACCCGATTCTGCTCCCCGGTCGGGGTTAGCAGCAGGGCCCCGTGAACCTCGGCATCGCAGGCTTAGCGAACTTCGCTAAGCCCGCACGCCAAGGTTAATGGCAGCTGACGCAAATTATGATGTCAGCCGCGCATGCGCGGATTGGACGGTGCTGCAATCCGTGGTGCGGCCGTGCCAATCGGTGGCATGGTTCTCCAGAACGGCACTTTGCGACCGTTTTCACGAACGGTGAGAGCAGGTGTGTTGGAGTTCGTGAAAACGGCCGTAAAGGCCTGGGAACTCGCCCAATCGGCCAGGGGAGAATCGCTGCTCGCCATAAAAAACGGCGAGCAGCGATTCGTGTCGTGGGGCGGCCGTGGGGGGGGGGGGGGGGGGGGGGGGGGAGAATAGAGGGAGAATAGCGGGAGGTCGGAAAAATGTCGGGAAGGCCCTCCCTCTATTCTCCGACCCATCGTGGGGGGCGGAGAATCGCGCCCGTTAACATGTCTGATTCGCTAGGGTTACAGCAGAATCAGCAGGGATTCTGTCGCTAAATTAATGCAGGTTCATGAAAGTTCATTAGAAATTATAGGTATGATCCTGTGCCCTCCCCCATAGCAGTTTGGTAGTGGTTGGGTGAGGGCCACTTTCAGAACCTCAAACCGTCCCTGCTGATATTAAGCGAGTGGCTGGCAAGTGGGGGGCTCACTGTGCGGCGTTCACAATAAGAAAACCCGAGTGTGTTTGCTTGCCAGCTCCAAGAGGGGTCTGTCTTTCAAATATATGCAGTGCCTGATAGAGAGACCTGGCATGAGGAAGGGGGAGCCCACTGAGAACCAGCCCAGATACTTGCTTCCCCTTGTTCCCCACTGCATCAACCCCTCTTGGCATTATCAGTGACCTGTGGGCTGAGTCCTGAGCCTTGGGAGTTTGTCATTCCTCTAGCAGTTGCTGCCTCTCCAGTGGTGCTGCCAGTCTCCAATTGGCATTAGCAGCTCTGTGTCGGAGGGACCTCCGACCACGAGTTCCTGGTTGCAGGGAAAGACCCTCGAATGGCATTTGACACTTCCCATCTTCTCAGGAATGAAATGAGATTCAGTCTCATTTCTTTACAAAAAGGATAAAAATAGAACAATAAACACACATCCTTCTCCATTCTCTTAGCTAAGGTCAATACCCAGATGACCCAAGACTAATTTGGGGCCCTGGGGGTATCTTGCTTGCATTGTTTTCTTTTCAAGTGTGCTTGTTACATTCATTTACAGATCAGCTTTATGTCCAGGTCTCAAGGTTCTTTGTCTTATCATAATTTCCGATTGGTAACCTTGAGTCCTTTGCTGTGTCACTGGACTAAGAATGATCAAAGGGGTTTGGGTGTGATGCCTGGCTGATAGCCTCCAGGTTGCTAATAGCGAAGCTGCTCTGGAGCAGTCTGTTTCTCCCTGACTTTAACCTTCTGCTGTCTTTCAGAAAGGCTGATGCTATGCACATTTGTTTAGCTGCTGGGCTGAGCCGTTCTGGTCAGATTGGCTCTGCCTACCTCTGTAAGCCATGAAGTGCTGGTTCAAACCCAGGCATTTCTACAGGTCCAGTTGTTGGGATTGTAGCGGCTTCTGCTCTAACCTCCTTATGTAGGGATTTTGGTTCCAGAGAGGAGGCTAAATTTATCGCCTGATCCAGGTCCAGAGACCCCTTTTCGAGTAGGCGCTGTCTCACGTAGTTGGACGAGACTCCCGCCACGTAGACGTCTCACACGGCGAGTTCCATATGTTGAGTGGCCGTAACGGTCTGGTAGTTGCAGCTGTGTGCAAGGACTTTGAGGTCGCGTAGGTAGTCTTCTCCCGATTCCCCGGGACGCTGGCGGCGAGTGGTGAGGACGTGTCGCGCGTAGACCTCGTTCACGGGCCGTATATAGAGGTGTTCGAGCATCGCGAGGGAGTCTGCGTGGACGAGGCCTCGTTGAGTTGAACAGAGATTCGATGGCTCACCCGTGCGTGAAGGAGGCTCAGCTTCTGTTCGTCGGTGATGGAAGGCGTGGAGAAGGCTGTGAGATAGGCCTTGAAGCAGCGGAGCCAGTGCGAAAAAATTTATTTTGCCTCCGCGGCCTGCGGATCGAGTTTCAGTCGGTCAGATTTGAGGGCCGATTCCATAATTGTGTTTAAGTTAATTAAATTGATGCGACCAACCATTCACTCGAGACAAGAGTAGAAGTAAACCGTGGCTTTAATAAACTTAGAACAGTGCCTGCCTGCGACTGATCCAATACTGAGAACCGCCTACAGGTCAACTGCTCTTTATACCTCCCTTCAAGCGGAGGAGCCATGGGTGGAGCCCATACATGCCCCAACATGTTCCCCTGTGGACAATGCCATACAATGGCCCATAGGGGAATCCCACAATGGCAACAGCATAGCACTGATACAAATACAAGGGCAACAGCATAGATACAAATACAATGGTGGATTATTGGCAAAATACATTCACCACAGTGGCCATGCACTCCTAACATGTTCCATGCCCCCTGGAAGGCCACTGCCCTCTAATGGAGGTGCAGCATATTCCTCAGTGGCTCAGGAAGCAGTTTGGAATCTCTTGGAGTCTGCCTCCAAATTCCAAACGGATGTTTTGCGTAGTCAGTCCTCCTGCTCACCCAATGGAGGTGTAAGCTTCTTTTGATTCAAATCAGGGCAAAGTAGTTTCCTCCCCAATGGCTTATGTGTTCAGTGACTTTCATGGCGTCCCTCCTCTGAAGATCAAAGGAAGGTTTGCGACAGTCAGACCTCCTGCTCATCCAACAGGGGTGCAGGCTCCATTTTACAGTGTTCTGCCTAATGTGTGACCCCTTCCTCTGATCCTGTTCTGTCTAATTATATCTGTGGGGATGCCTTCACTCAGAGGGGCTGGGCTAACTTTGGGTGCTGTGCCCTCTGGCTCTTTAATTAAGTGGGGCATCACGTTCACTCTTCCCTGGCCTATTTGGGAATTTTTCTGTTCCACACTTATCATGAAGCCATTGATCAAGTAGAACACCAGCACACTAGCGCTCTCTGATGTCCTGGGTATTTGCATTTCCTTAACCTGTTCCAAATCTTATCTTGTGTTGCCCTATTATGTATTCTCATGTATTTGCTTGTCTTTTCTTGAATCTTGTTTAATTTCCATTTCTTCCATGTACTGAATGATCTGTTGAGCTGCTTGTAGAAAAATACTTTTCACTGTACCTCGGTACATGTGACAATAAACAAATCCAATCCAATCCAATCCAAATCTCCTTGAACATTGCCGCTTCCAAGTGGCCGCTCGGCTCCTGCTGTGGTCCCTTGTGGCTCTTCAACTTAGTGAAGCATCTCACTCATGATCTGCTTCTTGGCTTTCTGTCTGGCCTTTCCCCCATTTAAATTTTGCATTAAATTGTCTGCCAAACAGATTATTAGCCTACCCTCCTGTTTACAAGCCCCTCGTGGACCTCTTCTATTACTGCTGACCCGTCTTTGGCACATTTAACTTTCAATAACTCTGCAGCTGAGTGTGGCTATTCTCTCAGTGTCCACTTGTGTCAGAATTCGCCTGGCCCCCTGTTTAACTCTACAAAAAATATACCTACAAAGTCAATTTCCAGGTCATCCTCTTTGCCTGGTTTACATTCCATTGGTTTTGACTGGACCCTCAGTAACTTCACCTTTGTATATTCTTTGCTCCAACCCTCACTGGTTCTATTGCCTTCTCTGGAGCCCTTGAATACTCTCCAGCCCTCTGCCTTACTGCAGACTTTGTGTGTGTCTGCCTTTTTGATTGAACGTAGCCCACAAGCTACTCCAACCTTTACTGGCTCTACTGCCCCCATTCCTGGGTTCCCTGCATTTCTACAAATCTCTGCTGGCTTTCTCCAGCTCTTTCAGCATTTTCTGATTTGTGCTTTTTTCCGGACTGCTTGCGAATATTGTTTGATGGGATGTCTTGGGCGCTTTTATCTCCCTTTCCAGTTCACGCCTTTTTCTTTGGACGTTTCTTCCCATTTGTAGTAACCCACGGGAGGCAGGAGTTCCATCACCACACCAATATTTATTTACAATAACGATATTACAGGAGCAGCTACAAACAGTGCTGCTAGCAGTCCAGTCAACTTAAGACTCTCACAAAGCCTACACAGGTGATTATATGGGCCCCCTCAATGAGCTATCATTGAGGGAGCTCATACTCCAATTGGCCAACCAATAAAGCCAACTGGAGTTCATTACACCATTCCTGAACTCTTTCCTGTCTCTCTTTCTGTTCTCTTTGGAAAGCTTCCTCTGGTTCACTTTTCTTTCCTATGATAATATTCCTCTCTTTCCCTTTCCTCGTGTCTCGTTTTCTCTCTCTCTCAACTTCTTCCCTTTCCAATTCTTAGAGGTGTAAATGTATTCTTAGCAATTCTGTTTCTTTTAGTTGCTTTGTATTCACGAGGTAATCTTGGGCCACACGGTGTAACATTTTACATTTTACCTCATTCAACGGGATCTCTACATCCAATTGCCAAGATATATCTTTTAACACTTCGAGGGACAAACCTTGAAATCCCCAAAAGTAATCTCGTCCAATTCTCCCAGCAAAGCATTGGCATCGAAAGTGGATATTTACTGTACTTCAGCAGTACAGACTCTGGAAAGCCTTTTTTGATGTTTCCTAAAATTGGATTCAATCTGAAAGAGAGACACTTTTATTTTACCTGCCAAAGTAGGAGAGACTCTGCTGCCTTTCCTTCTTTCTGTGACACAGATTCTAACACATCCTGCACTAGTCCACGCTGACCAGATTTTCAGCTGACCTTTTATCCCAGTCTCCTGCGTATTTCTGGAATGTGGGGGGGGGGGGGGTGTGTGTCCCACAACAGCTCTGAGACATACCTTGCAGGAAGTGACTCCTGCGATAATGATAATCAACTTCTAATATCTCCACATGAGGTTACACTCCGTTGCTTCTTTCTTTGATATTTTCCTGTCCAAAAAAAGGGTTGACATTCCATTTCCCCTCAGGTCTTACTCTAATTCACATGGGAGAAATTCAGACAGTCACTTAATATACTTAGCCATACTTAGCTTGTAATGTCCAATTTTAAAACCATGTTTATTTAAAAGTTAAATGTGTCCGTATGTAATTTGTGGTTTTAGAACATAGAACATAGAAAAAATACAGCACAGAACAGGCCCTTCAGCCCTCGATGTTGTGCCGACCATTGTCCAAAACCAAGATCAAGCTATCCCACACCATGTCGTTTTGGTGTGCTCCATGTACCTATCCAATAACCGCTTGAAAGTTCCTAAAGTGTCCGACCCCACTATCACAGCAGGCAGTCCATTCCACACCCTAGCCACTCTCTGAGTAAAGAACCTACCTCGGATATCCCTCCTATATCTCCCACCCTGAACCTTATAGTTATGCCCCCTTGTAACAGCTACATCCACCCGAGGAAATAGTCTCTGAACATCCACTCTATCTATCCCCCTTATCATCTCATAAACCTCTATTAAGTCGCCTCTCATCCTTTGCCTCTCCAAAGAGAAAAGCCCTAGCTCCCTCAACCTTTCCTTATAAGACCTATCCTGCAAACCAGGAAGCATCCTGGTAAATCTCCTTTGCACCCTTTCCAATGCTTCCACATCCTTCCTATAATGAGGTTACCAGAACTGCACACAATACTCCAAATGTGGTCTCACCATAGTCATGTACAGTTGCAGCATAACCCCGCGACTCTTAAACTCAAGCCCCCGTTAATAAACGCTAACACACTATAAGCCTTCTTCACTGCTCTATCCACTTGAGTGGCAGCCTTCAGAGATCTGTGGACATGAACCCCAAGATCTCTCTGTTCCTCCACATTCCTCAAAACCCTGCTGTTGACCCTGTAATCCGCATTCAAATTTTTTCTACCAAAATGAATCACCTCGCACTTATCAGGGTTTAAACGCCATCTGCCATTTTTCGGCCCAGCTCTGCATCCTATCAATGTCTCTTTGCAGCCTACAACAGCCCTGATGATCCATCATTGTGACACTTGTCAACTGCCTGATTGGCACATACTACCAGTTGGCCTCCCGTTAAAATAAAAAGCAGGTATCTTACTAGTTGTTGAGCCAGTGGCCGAGATGCCTGTCATTGGCACAATAATCTACCTTATATGCGAGACTAGAGCAATGCTAATTCTCAAGTTTTATTTATTAACGTAGTAGTGTAACTTCTGTATGTAAGCTCACTGGAGTAAAGAGCAGCTATTAAGATTTTGTGTAAAAGATAAACATTTGGGCCAAGAGAAAAGTAGAAGTCAAGGAAGCCTGATTATTGTCTTGGTACAAACGGGACACTAATTGTGAGAACATAAATTTGCAAATGAGCTAGGAGTAGAGATGAAATGAAAATCGCTTATTGTCACGAGTAGGCTTCAAATGAAGTTACTGTGAAAAGTCCCTAGTCGCCACATTCCGGCGCCTGTTCGGGGAGGCTGTTACGGGAATTGAACCGTGCTGCTAGCTTGCCTTGGTCTGTCTTGGTCTGTCTTCAAAGCCAGCGATTAGCCCAGTGAGCTAATGTCAAAAGAGGTGCAATGTTACAGAAGAGGCTTCAGAACTGCCAAATTTCTAGTGATGGGCAGCTGACCAACCTCATAAGAAAACGTGTGCCCTGTTCAGAAAAGAAGAACTGTCTAAAGCTAATTTGCAGGATAAAAGACATCTAATTCGCCAGTTGTTTTGAATCAAAGAGTGTTGGAAGTGTATGGGATAGAATGATGAGAAATACAACTGTCACACCCATTCGAATAGCAATAAGGAAAGATAAATAAGAAAAGATATAAAATAAGTAACTTTCCACCGAGAAGGAGATCTGGGGAAACTCTCCTTGGGAAGGACTTTACCAGCACAGCACATGCCTGAATAGAGAGGCATTGCTGGAACCTGTTCTGGATAAGGTTGCTTTATAATGAAAGGGGCAAGGTAATTTGCTTGCTATGTAACTTGCTTTGTTATTTTTAAGCCAGTTATGAATAAAGCTTGCATTGGATTTTAATATTTCCAAGGACATTAATTTTCTCAGTCTCACAGAGGTGGGTTTAGAGGTAGCGGGTGGGCGAGGATTGGGAAACCCAACTAGGATTGCTCTGTGACACTGTCTGTCCTTTGAGCTATTTTCCCAGGGCCTCGCTGCCATAGGAATTGGCAGCTCACCTCACCAACATAGGCAGGCCATGATACCAATTAACAGCCCTCTGAAAGGACATTTTTCTCTGGTGTTGCAACTTTCTAGCATTGCATGATCCTTCCACTTTGTCGGAAAACTGGCATCCTGGCAACAATGTGCCTCACAATGGCAGGTCGTGGGTAGCTGATTTAATTGGCAACATCAGGTGGTCACAGTGCTCAGCACAGATTTCGGAGTGGCTGAAGAATCTTTACTTGTGAGGTCAGAGTTGCCCCAGTCTCCCTCTTCTCTAGCAGCATTGCTACAGCATTGGGCTTCCTACTTTCCTGGTCTGTCCATGTCTTTAAGTGGACAGCAAATATGGAGCCGGATAATTAGGAGCCAGGAGCTCGTTTCATGTAAGGTTGCTCCAGTAGAAATCCTAAGGCCATGTGTGGGATCAGGGCCTACATATGGTCCCAATGTCAGGGGTCCCATGGCTGCAGGATAATTCAGCCTGCACTTACATGTTTCACAGCTCACTCTTCCCGTTCATCATGAGCCAGATCCACATCAACAGCATAGCACTGATACAAATACAAGGGCAACAGCATAGATACAAATACAATGGTGGATTATTGGCAAAATACATTCACCACAGTGGCCATGCACTCCTAACATGTTCCATGCCCCCTGGAAGGCCACTGCCCTCTAATGGAGGTGCAGCATATTCCTCAGTGGCTCAGGAAGCAGTTTGGAATCTCTTGGAGTCTGCCTCCAAATTCCAAACGGATGTTTTGCGTAGTCAGTCCTCCTGCTCACCCAATGGAGGTGTAAGCTTCTTTTGATTCAAATCAGGGCAAAGTAGTTTCCTCCCCAATGGCTTATGTGTTCAGTGACTTTCATGGCGTCCCTCCTCTGAAGATCAAAGGAAGGTTTGCGACAGTCAGACCTCCTGCTCATCCAACAGGGGTGCAGGCTCCATTTTACAGTGTTCTGCCTAATGTGTGACCCCTTCCTCTGATCCTGTTCTGTCTAATTATATCTGTGGGGATGCCTTCACTCAGAGGGGCTGGGCTAACTTTGGGTGCTGTGCCCTCTGGCTCTTTAATTAAGTGGGGCATCACGTTCACTCTTCCCTGGCCTATTTGGGAATTTTTCTGTTCCACACTTATCATGAAGCCATTGATCAAGTAGAACACCAGCACACTAGCGCTCTCTGATGTCCTGGGTATTTGCATTTCCTTAACCTGTTCCAAATCTTATCTTGTGTTGCCCTATTATGTATTCTCATGTATTTGCTTGTCTTTTCTTGAATCTTGTTTAATTTCCATTTCTTCCATGTACTGAATGATCTGTTGAGCTGCTTGTAGAAAAATACTTTTCACTGTACCTCGGTACATGTGACAATAAACAAATCCAATCCAATCCAATCCAAATCTCCTTGAACATTGCCGCTTCCAAGTGGCCGCTCGGCTCCTGCTGTGGTCCCTTGTGGCTCTTCAACTTAGTGAAGCATCTCACTCATGATCTGCTTCTTGGCTTTCTGTCTGGCCTTTCCCCCATTTAAATTTTGCATTAAATTGTCTGCCAAACAGATTATTAGCCTACCCTCCTGTTTACAAGCCCCTCGTGGACCTCTTCTATTACTGCTGACCCGTCTTTGGCACATTTAACTTTCAATAACTCTGCAGCTGAGTGTGGCTATTCTCTCAGTGTCCACTTGTGTCAGAATTCGCCTGGCCCCCTGTTTAACTCTACAAAAAATATACCTACAAAGTCAATTTCCAGGTCATCCTCTTTGCCTGGTTTACATTCCATTGGTTTTGACTGGACCCTCAGTAACTTCACCTTTGTATATTCTTTGCTCCAACCCTCACTGGTTCTATTGCCTTCTCTGGAGCCCTTGAATACTCTCCAGCCCTCTGCCTTACTGCAGACTTTGTGTGTGTCTGCCTTTTTGATTGAACGTAGCCCACAAGCTACTCCAACCTTTACTGGCTCTACTGCCCCCATTCCTGGGTTCCCTGCATTTCTACAAATCTCTGCTGGCTTTCTCCAGCTCTTTCAGCATTTTCTGATTTGTGCTTTTTTCCGGACTGCTTGCGAATATTGTTTGATGGGATGTCTTGGGCGCTTTTATCTCCCTTTCCAGTTCACGCCTTTTTCTTTGGACGTTTCTTCCCATTTGTAGTAACCCACGGGAGGCAGGAGTTCCATCACCACACCAATATTTATTTACAATAACGATATTACAGGAGCAGCTACAAACAGTGCTGCTAGCAGTCCAGTCAACTTAAGACTCTCACAAAGCCTACACAGGTGATTATATGGGCCCCCTCAATGAGCTATCATTGAGGGAGCTCATACTCCAATTGGCCAACCAATAAAGCCAACTGGAGTTCATTACACCATTCCTGAACTCTTTCCTGTCTCTCTTTCTGTTCTCTTTGGAAAGCTTCCTCTGGTTCACTTTTCTTTCCTATGATAATATTCCTCTCTTTCCCTTTCCTCGTGTCTCGTTTTCTCTCTCTCTCAACTTCTTCCCTTTCCAATTCTTAGAGGTGTAAATGTATTCTTAGCAATTCTGTTTCTTTTAGTTGCTTTGTATTCACGAGGTAATCTTGGGCCACACGGTGTAACATTTTACATTTTACCTCATTCAACGGGATCTCTACATCCAATTGCCAAGATATATCTTTTAACACTTCGAGGGACAAACCTTGAAATCCCCAAAAGTAATCTCGTCCAATTCTCCCAGCAAAGCATTGGCATCGAAAGTGGATATTTACTGTACTTCAGCAGTACAGACTCTGGAAAGCCTTTTTTGATGTTTCCTAAAATTGGATTCAATCTGAAAGAGAGACACTTTTATTTTACCTGCCAAAGTAGGAGAGACTCTGCTGCCTTTCCTTCTTTCTGTGACACAGATTCTAACACATCCTGCACTAGTCCACGCTGACCAGATTTTCAGCTGACCTTTTATCCCAGTCTCCTGCGTATTTCTGGAATGTGGGGGGGGGGGGGGGTGTGTGTCCCACAACAGCTCTGAGACATACCTTGCAGGAAGTGACTCCTGCGATAATGATAATCAACTTCTAATATCTCCACATGAGGTTACACTCCGTTGCTTCTTTCTTTGATATTTTCCTGTCCAAAAAAAGGGTTGACATTCCATTTCCCCTCAGGTCTTACTCTAATTCACATGGGAGAAATTCAGACAGTCACTTAATATACTTAGCCATACTTAGCTTGTAATGTCCAATTTTAAAACCATGTTTATTTAAAAGTTAAATGTGTCCGTATGTAATTTGTGGTTTTAGAACATAGAACATAGAAAAAATACAGCACAGAACAGGCCCTTCAGCCCTCGATGTTGTGCCGACCATTGTCCAAAACCAAGATCAAGCTATCCCACACCATGTCGTTTTGGTGTGCTCCATGTACCTATCCAATAACCGCTTGAAAGTTCCTAAAGTGTCCGACCCCACTATCACAGCAGGCAGTCCATTCCACACCCTAGCCACTCTCTGAGTAAAGAACCTACCTCGGATATCCCTCCTATATCTCCCACCCTGAACCTTATAGTTATGCCCCCTTGTAACAGCTACATCCACCCGAGGAAATAGTCTCTGAACATCCACTCTATCTATCCCCCTTATCATCTCATAAACCTCTATTAAGTCGCCTCTCATCCTTTGCCTCTCCAAAGAGAAAAGCCCTAGCTCCCTCAACCTTTCCTTATAAGACCTATCCTGCAAACCAGGAAGCATCCTGGTAAATCTCCTTTGCACCCTTTCCAATGCTTCCACATCCTTCCTATAATGAGGTTACCAGAACTGCACACAATACTCCAAATGTGGTCTCACCATAGTCATGTACAGTTGCAGCATAACCCCGCGACTCTTAAACTCAAGCCCCCGTTAATAAACGCTAACACACTATAAGCCTTCTTCACTGCTCTATCCACTTGAGTGGCAGCCTTCAGAGATCTGTGGACATGAACCCCAAGATCTCTCTGTTCCTCCACATTCCTCAAAACCCTGCTGTTGACCCTGTAATCCGCATTCAAATTTTTTCTACCAAAATGAATCACCTCGCACTTATCAGGGTTAAACGCCATCTGCCATTTTTCGGCCCAGCTCTGCATCCTATCAATGTCTCTTTGCAGCCTACAACAGCCCTGATGATCCATCATTGTGACACTTGTCAACTGCCTGATTGGCACATACTACCAGTTGGCCTCCCGTTAAAATAAAAAGCAGGTATCTTACTAGTTGTTGAGCCAGTGGCCGAGATGCCTGTCATTGGCACAATAATCTACCTTATATGCGAGACTAGAGCAATGCTAATTCTCAAGTTTTATTTATTAACGTAGTAGTGTAACTTCTGTATGTAAGCTCACTGGAGTAAAGAGCAGCTATTAAGATTTTGTGTAAAAGATAAACATTTGGGCCAAGAGAAAAGTAGAAGTCAAGGAAGCCTGATTATTGTCTTGGTACAAACGGGACACTAATTGTGAGAACATAAATTTGCAAATGAGCTAGGAGTAGAGATGAAATGAAAATCGCTTATTGTCACGAGTAGGCTTCAAATGAAGTTACTGTGAAAAGTCCCTAGTCGCCACATTCCGGCGCCTGTTCGGGGAGGCTGTTACGGGAATTGAACCGTGCTGCTAGCTTGCCTTGGTCTGTCTTGGTCTGTCTTCAAAGCCAGCGATTAGCCCAGTGAGCTAATGTCAAAAGAGGTGCAATGTTACAGAAGAGGCTTCAGAACTGCCAAATTTCTAGTGATGGGCAGCTGACCAACCTCATAAGAAAACGTGTGCCCTGTTCAGAAAAGAAGAACTGTCTAAAGCTAATTTGCAGGATAAAAGACATCTAATTCGCCAGTTGTTTTGAATCAAAGAGTGTTGGAAGTGTATGGGATAGAATGATGAGAAATACAACTGTCACACCCATTCGAATAGCAATAAGGAAAGATAAATAAGAAAAGATATAAAATAAGTAACTTTCCACCGAGAAGGAGATCTGGGGAAACTCTCCTTGGGAAGGACTTTACCAGCACAGCACATGCCTGAATAGAGAGGCATTGCTGGAACCTGTTCTGGATAAGGTTGCTTTATAATGAAAGGGGCAAGGTAATTTGCTTGCTATGTAACTTGCTTTGTTATTTTTAAGCCAGTTATGAATAAAGCTTGCATTGGATTTTAATATTTCCAAGGACATTAATTTTCTCAGTCTCACAGAGGTGGGTTTAGAGGTAGCGGGTGGGCGAGGATTGGGAAACCCAACTAGGATTGCTCTGTGACACTGTCTGTCCTTTGAGCTATTTTCCCAGGGCCTCGCTGCCATAGGAATTGGCAGCTCACCTCACCAACATAGGCAGGCCATGATACCAATTAACAGCCCTCTGAAAGGACATTTTTCTCTGGTGTTGCAACTTTCTAGCATTGCATGATCCTTCCACTTTGTCGGAAACTGGCATCCTGGCAACAATGTGCCTCACAATGGCAGGTCGTGGGTAGCTGATTTAATTGGCAACATCAGGTGGTCACAGTGCTCAGCACAGATTTCGGAGTGGCTGAAGAATCTTTACTTGTGAGGTCAGAGTTGCCCCAGTCTCCCTCTTCTCTAGCAGCATTGCTACAGCATTGGGCTTCCTACTTTCCTGGTCTGTCCATGTCTTTAAGTGGACAGCAAATATGGAGCCGGATAATTAGGAGCCAGGAGCTCGTTTCATGTAAGGTTGCTCCAGTAGAAATCCTAAGGCCATGTGTGGGATCAGGGCCTACATATGGTCCCAATGTCAGGGGTCCCATGGCTGCAGGATAATTCAGCCTGCACTTACATGTTTCACAGCTCACTCTTCCCGTTCATCATGAGCCAGATCCACATCAGGAGTGGTAAACCCTAGAACAGCTATCACCAGTCCTATTCTCAAAGCAAAGTTTTGAAGCACACAACAAAGCATCATAATTCATAATAAATGCTGGGCACACCTTGTAAGGCACTATGGACCTACATAGGTCTTCCTTTGAATGGTTCATTGATTCACTAGGTTTTCTTCTGGGCTTCATGGGCACTTCATTGGTTATAAAGGGCTGTAGGACTTCCTAGGGTTATGACAGGTGCTATATAAATGCCAGTTGTTTCACTTTTCCTTAAATCTGACATTCGTTTGTACCACTGGTGGTCTTACAAAGAGGTGTCATGAACAATGTGCTATGTTGAGACTGCCTTTGTTTCAAAATGAACAATTGCCTTTGTTTGAGTATAAAATAAATCATGGTCATTTTCGGCATGTTTTTATTCAACTTACATTCAATGAATAAGTTATCATTTTTACTGCAGATGAACTGTGTATTTAGGAATTGGAAGCATTCATGGTTCATATAATATAGGGGTTGCATTTGAGGCAAATAATACTGCATAGGTGCAATCATTGCCCAACAACCTGGGGCCGACAATTCGGTAAAAACAAAGGTTGGCCCTCTCACTCCTTTTTGCAGAAGCGCCATTGAATTCTGTATGAGCTGCCCTGGTAAGGACAGCATTTAGGACTTGAACAGATGAGCACACTAAATTGGTTGATCATATGAAATGTTCCCTGTGGAATGGCATAGAATTTGAGAGCTGTAGTCATTAACTGTACCAGAGTACGGGTTGTACATGCTGTAGACTTTGATTATAGATCTGGCTGGTGAAAATAGCTTCTCCAAAGCTTTATGTCTGAAGTGCAGCATCATCAGACACCGTTACTGAGACGTATTTTGGAAAGTGTTCTTGACTCTATACTTCTGACTTGATGGATCTGGGCCTACTCTGCTACTGTCTCATTAATCTGGCATTCCTTGCAGCTTCCAATTGCTCCTTTTTTATTCCTCCAACAGATTAATCAGGTAAAACAAATTTCTCATCAGGGAGCCCATTGTGCAGCCCCCAGGTCATGGCTCAGTATTTTTTTTTAAATTAAATGGAATGTGTTCCGAGGATAATGCAGAATGTAGGGAAGGTCTCATGAGTGAAAACTCTTTTTGTAATCTATCCACTGGGTCCTAAGACATGGCCGAAAGCCTCTACAATCTACCTTTGTGATCAATGTCCCTCGACCTAAGTACTGCCCCCTTCATTGATGGTTTCCTAAGATGTGTCCTACTCCTTCGGATGGCTACATCATCCGTCATTTGCATGTGGCCTTCTCAGTGCTCTGTGAAACTGATTGGAAATTATACTGGGTCACTTCTCTGCCATACGTTTGCCCCTTTCAAGAATTCCTGCGGCAGAAAAATGACTTGCGCCCTTATCCAAACTAGGAATTTTGGGTGCCTAGCTGTCTGGCTCTGATTTGTCACACTTTGTTAGGGGCACTACATTATCCAAGTTGTAAGCTACTGGTATCGCTTCATTGTCTGTTCCTCCCTTATAATGTTTGTCGATACCCCACAAGTTTCTCTCCTTGACTCTTGTAATATTCGGGAAGAAGCACAATTAACCCGAGGAGGGAGTTTATTGTTTTAAGTTTATTTGAGCTGTCTCAGATTTTCACCTGTTTTATAGTAAAGTCATTGATTTTACTGGGACACCTTTGTCTGAAATTTCCTTCCGAAATCTCTTTGCCTCTCTTCCTCCCTCTCTCCTTTAAGGCAGGCTTTAACATTTTAAAGTAGTCCTTAAAACCTAGCTCTTTGACCAACTATTTGTTCACCTGTTCTAATATTTCCTTGCATGATTTGGTGTCAAATGTTGTCTAAAAATGCTCCTGTGAAGTGCCTTGAGACATTTTACTACATTAATTGTATTATATAAATGCAAGTTGCTGGTGTTGCTGGTCTTCTCTTGTGAATTCAGGGAAGAAGCAATAATTTTGAGTTTGTGCTCTTGTTGAGAATCCACACGCTTTCCCCTATTTGTATCTTTAGTTTTGTCGGTTCCCTGAGTGTCCCTTTGTTGTACATGATGTTTTGCTTATAGCCTCAATGACTGTACTGTTTTCCAAGTTTTAGTTTGCCCCGCTGTTCGTTCTTTTCATGTGCTTCTGCATTTTTCTGCAGTCATCACAGTGATCCTCCCCCTTTCTCAAGAGTAAGTATCAACCATATTCTCTTTATTTCGCTTCTAATATATTTGTTAATCCATTTAGGGCCATACTTGTTTGAGCAGAGCTTGTTGACTTCACAACAACAGCAACACACCTTGAATTTATATGGCACCTTTCAGAGAGTAAAACATCCCGAGGTGTTTCATGGGAACATTATAAAACAATATTTGGCACCAATGGAGACATTAGCTAGATGCCAAAAACCGGTTTTAAAGAATATATTCAATAAGGAGAGAGCGGTGGAGAGATTTGGAGAGGGAGCTTCAGGCCCTGGCACACTGTCAATGGTGGAGCAATTAAAATGAGGAATTATTAAGAAGCCAGAATTATTATTATTATTCATGTTTAGCATTACTCTTTTAAAGACATTCCACTTATATTTAATGATATGTTGGGAAACAAGCACCCCGTTTAGACAAATATTGTGCCAGATTTTAAAAAATGGTTCGATGGGTATTTTGGAATTGTAATCACCTTCGACTTCAAACATGACTGTTTGATACTTAATTGTACATTGAGAATGGAGTGTAATGTTCTTGTCGGATGGCCTGATTTATATGACAAGAACACTCGTAGCTAAAGTTTTCAATGATTTATAAACATTAACTGTGGATTAAATATATACAAAACAACAGATGAATAACAATACGAACATGCACAAACCACACTCTCCCAGCTCCCTCATCAGTATGAGGTCATCTGACTCTAATATTCACTTATATGCTAATGAGACTCCTAGTGGTCAGTCGGTGAATTACAACATAACCATGATATCACCACATGGAGTGTGGCATTGAAGTGTCGTTCCCTTGCCCTGGAACGACCTCAACTTTGCCCTGTTTGCCTTGGTGAATATAGTTGGACTAACTCTTGTCAAAGGAGGTCTTGTGGTGCAGTAGGTAGTGTCCCTGCCTCTGTGCCAGACGTTTCTGAGTTTGAGACCCAACCTAGGACTTGGTGACCAAGGAAGGTGTGTTCTTAATGTGGCCAAACAGTTTGAGGATCTAACGTCAAAATCCTTCCAACATGGCAGGTTGTAAGAATGGGAGATGCACCTGATCAGCCATGCTTGATGTGGAGTGGTGACCCTCAGGCTATAAGCCTCTGGTGACAGCCTGGCAACCTGCTCTAGTTAAAATCTAGCTATGGGAACAGATGGAAGTTTGCCTTGTGCACCACTCGGTGCAGGAAGAGAACCAACAACAATGCTTCTTTATATTCAATATATTCTGCAGCTCCTGATTTACATGGCTGAATCATGGTCATTGAATTACATCTTGTGGTTTGTTATTTGAGAGATGGAAGTATTCCAGTGGAAGGGCAGCACGGTAGCATTGTGGATAGCACAATCGCTTCACAGCTCCAGGGTCCCAGGTTTGATTCCGGCTTGGGTCACTGTCTGTGCGGAGTCTGCACGTCCTCCCCGTGTGTGCGTGGGTTTCCTCCGGGTGCTCCGCTTTCCTCCCACAGTCCAAAGATGTGCAGGTTAGGTGGATTGGCCATGATAAATTGCCCTTAGTGTCCAAAATTGCCCTTAGTGTTGGGTGGGGTTACTGGGTTATGGGGATAGGGTGGAGGTGTTAACCTTGGGTGGGGTTCTCTTTTCAGGAGCCGGTGCAGACTCGATGCGCAGAATGGCCTCCTTCTGCACTGAAAAAAAAAGGTCTCTTGTGCTGATAAGCTGGATATCCCCAGATATCGCTGTCTGCTAAAGGTCTGCAAACATCGCCAATCGTTGACTCAATTCTTCCTAGGTGATAGGTTCCACTGCAGCCTGTCAATGCTCCATCAGCATGCAGAACACCTTGGTTTTGGTATAGCTGCATACATCGCATCATCTCTTCATTATGATTCTATATTTCTTATGCAGGCACATCATTGATTTTCTGAAGGATTATCTCTCAAATGCTGTTCTGTTTTTCAAGGACGAGTTTCTTTGTTATCTTGCCAGAGAATTCATTATGGTGGCTAAAATGTTCCGATAGCTGAAGTTCAGCTTTCTACATTTTAACTGATGTTTGTATTATTTTACAATGCAATATTAGTATCTAAAAAACAAATGAGTCCAATTCGCAGTTCTTCAAGTTTTGGTTTTGTGTTCATCACATCATTTATTTGCAACCACTCCAAATGTGGTTGTGAATTCATGATCATCAAAAAAGTAGACACACATATGTTGGGCCCGAATTAGCGGAATAATTTCTAGTGTCATTTTGGGCACGATTGATGGGGTGTTTCTTGACGGCCGCAGTGACGAGATTATAATGACACTTATTGCCAGAAATTAGCCTCACAAGGTTCTCGCCATCTAATTCACCAGACTCATGCTTCAGCGTCTCGCCGCTAATAAGGGGGAGCTGCTTTCAAGCAACGGCCGCTGTCAACCTCCACCGTGGCTTGTGTGGAGAAGAACCCCCTGCGCATGCGCTGGGATGATGCCCGCACACGTTGGCGCTTCCGCACATACACCAACCAACGCCGGCCGGCGGAGGACCTTCAGCGCCGGTTGGCGTGGCGCCAAGCCCTTCCTTGCCGGCTGGCGCGGCTCCAAACACTCCGGCGCCGGCCTGGCCCCTGAAGTTGTGGAGGATTCCGCACTTTCGGGGAGGCCCAATGCCGGAGTGGTTCACGCCACTCCTCGGCACCGCAGTGGCCTGCCCTGCCGGTTTGCGGAGATTCCTGCCCCTGGAGCACGAGGCCAGCATCTTGAGTGGTGTTTTATTTCTAAATTTAGATTACCCAATTATTTTTTTCCAATTAAGTGTCAATTTAGCATGACCAAGCCACCCACCCTGCACATCATTTTGGGTTATGGGGGTGGAGTGGGTCCGGGATTGAACCCAGGTCCTTGGCACCGTGAGGCAGCAGTGCTGACCGCAGCAACACCTTGTCGCCCATAATCTTGAATGATGATGTCAAAGGCATGGCTCAGCCTGTGGCTGAGGGCCTCAACCATGTCCCACTTGATGAGGGATATGTCCCATACGCAGGTGGACATTGCCAAGGCACTCCAGAGCATGGCCCTGTCATTGAGGACCATCATGGAGGGCGTTGCCACGTGGTGCTGACAATCAGGAAACCACGAGGACTGGCAGAGCAGATGATGCACAGGTCTCTGGAGCTCACTCCAATTGCCTGTCTATCCCATGGAGACCACCATGCTCAACTGGCGCTGTCAGGTAGGAGGAAGCGCTGGAGGCCATCCCAAGGCCAACCACCAAGGAGACGATGGCAGTCAGTTCTTCTGAATCCTGCCATCCTAACATCGGCGCATGAGGGACTGGGCAGAGCAGGGCAGCACAGCGAAGCCAGTGACATCAGTAAATCAGCCAAAGCCCTCCAAAGGACATCCGCCAAGGAAATCAAAGACCACAGGTCGTGAAAAACAGCAGGCTTCCTCCATCTCTGATGTGCATCTTGGATTTGCACTTAGATGGAGCAGAAGACCATGAAAGATCAAGAGAGAGTGGATCTTTGATTTGGTACCAGGATGGGTGTAAGTCGGCTGTCAGCAGGAGACAGGAGTCAAACTTTGGCATCAACGGTGGGTGGACATGTGTTTGAATATTCAGGGAGTGGAGCTCTTCCTGTTAATGAAGGGCACTCCCTGATACCTGGTGTGCACAAGGTAACAAGGTGCCATCAATTACTCTCTTGACCTGGGGTATCCTGGTGTGATGGAGAATCCTGCAGCATGGGCATCTTAGTGTGCTTGATCCAGCTCAAATTTGATATAGTCAGCTGCCCGAGCATACAGGCAATCCGTGACCTCACAGTTGCACTTGTGGGCTGTAACTTGTAATACGCTGCACAGGTCCCTGCTTGCGGTGACCTTCACAGTCACCAGGAGAGCATGTTATCCTCCTCCACTGGGTGGCACGTTTGCGAGGACATGGCACAGGTGTCACACTGACTCTTTGTGGAGACGGAGTTTCCTGTGGCACATGCTGTTATGGGCATCCACAATATTTAAATATGGCCTCACAGATGAACGTTCCTGCACCTCCTGCCCCCCCCAGAGGTCCACCGGCCAAACCCTACTCCCCTGAAGACCCCCTTCCACCTTCAGCAGTGGGGCAGCAGCTCCAGTGCCTTTGAGCTGCATGCTTTGAGTTGGCAGCATGGTAGCACAGTGGTTAGCACAGTTGCTTCACAGCTCTAGGGTCCCAGGTTCGTATCCCGGCTTGCGTCAATGTCTGCTCAGAGTTTGCATGCTCCTCCCGTGTGTGCGTGGGTTTCCTCCAAGTGTTTCGGTTTCCTCCCACAGTCCAAAGATGAGCAGGGTAGGTGGATTGGCTATGATAAATTGCCCTTTGTGTCCAAAAAGGTTAAGTGGGGTTACGGGGGTAGGGTCGAAGCGTGGGCTTGAGTAGGGTGCTATTCCCAAGGGCCAGTGCAGACTCAATGGGCCGAATGGCCTCCTTCTGCATTGTAAATTCTATGATTCTATTCCTGAAAATGGAACTGGTTACTCACTACCTCGGTTCCCCTCAGCAGCCATTGTGCCAGCTTCACGCTTTTAAAAAGGAGTACTAAAAGACGTGAGATTTCTCACTGGAAAGCCGGTTCATTCCTGGGAGACGGTTACATTCACCGTAAATCTCGCTGATGAGATTTAAATTTATGCAAACTGGGGTTGATGATATGCTCATCATATTTGGGCAAGATCCGGAACTCACCATTGGAAGCAGGTGTTTTGATGGTAAACTGATTCTATCCCAGCCTAAGTCTCAATTTTGGCCTTTCCCGCTGTTTCACCGGCCCACCCAGAACCATGCTGGGCGCAACAAGGTGGTTAAATCGCGCCCATTATTTCAATGCTTGAGCACAAATTGGTTCCAAACCTTAGCAAGCTAAAACATTTAATGCGCTGTTGGTGGACTTGCATTACATGCAAAAATATATCTTATTGAAACCTGCCTGCCTCTATATACTTTGGCAAAGAAAATATATCTCAGACTTTCCAAAACAGGAAAAACACAACGAACTGAAGGTCACGATATTCAGCAATACTTATTAGCAGCTAGAAGTGTACATAAGTTACCTCCTGAGAGAAATATAAATATATGAGGCATTTGGATCCCCGGCTTTCTATTGCCCTGGGAAAACTCACTTGTAGTGAGTATCAGAAATTCAGGCGTGGACTAAACATGAAACCTGTTATCATCTGGAATGTTTACCTAATTTTTGTTATTAAATTTGTGCAAATGTTTCAAAAATCTTCAGAAATGCAAGCAATACATTAATGACTATGGAGGCTTGAGAAAGAGAAGCTCGAACTGAGACTAATGAACATCACGCTGGTGCATCTTTGCATCTTGTCCTTATTTTATAATCATGCATTTATTGTTTGCACCAAGTTCCGCTGAGGCAGACAGCAAGTAAACTTTCGATGGCCTCCGCATTTAGAAAAATGTAACCTTCAGCCAAATATGGCTTGTACTACTAGCTAGCTGAATGCACTCAAAGGGACGTCAGAGACTCATCTGAATCTCCATTGTATAAATAAAAGAGGATAAGTGCAGTGGCATGGAGTGCAGCTAGTACTGACGTAATTACGGAACGTTTAGTGAGTAAGGGAATTTGAGGGGAGGGATGGGATAATAAAAAATTAATTTTTTTCTATTTGTCTCAGCCTCCAGGTGAAAAGCTGCATGAAGGGGCTGAGTTTGAAAAGAAAAAGAAGAGCAATACACAGGAGAATCAGAAGTTCAACAGTTGGCGGGGAAACCGCTGTCTGGGGGTGGCGTAGCTAACAAATGAGGAAAAACACATTGGCCGCGATTCTCCGGGGCTGCTAACCCCAGGTGGAAATCTCGATGGCCTGGTGAATTGGGCATGAGTGCCAAAATGGACTTCTCGCCGAGCGTCAAACCCATTGCGAATCTCCTGGCTCCTTCCCCCCGCTCTGATCGGGTTCATTGCGAGAGCAGGCAAGAGTCTGATTGCAGTTCATTTAAATGAAGTTAAATATCATTACCAGGTTGGAGGCCAAATGATTCAACTTCCTGATTCCCCTCTTCCCCCCCCCCCCCCCCCCCCCCCCCCACCTCCCCAGCTGGAAGTCCCACAATCTCACCTGGTCGTGAACAAGCAGGGGCCAGGCACCATGGGCAGTGAGAGGGAGTGAGTATCCTCTCCACACTTACCTCCAGGGTGCTGAGGGGTCCTTCAGGGAGGTGGGTGTCTGAAGGGGTGACTCGGGCTGGGCTGGAGGAGCTCAGATTGGGGGCCTCTCCCAGGATGGAGTTCGTGTGACAGGTCTTCCCTCTGTAGCTTTGAAAATCATTAAACTGTCTTTTATTATGTCAAGTTGTAGTTAAAAGTCTTCCCTCAGATGTGTAGGAACTCTTTAAAATCTCTCCCAGCATGTCAAAGCTCTGGCAGATGAATGCAAAAGTCTTCCCTTTGTTGATGTGTTGGAAAACTTTGTGCTTTCTTCACAGTTAATTTCATTGCCTCTGGGTATGCTGAGAAACCTAAAAGCCTTGAAATGCATTGTTTACATTCAATTTCACAATCCATTACATTTTGCAAGCTTCTTTATTGATTGGCCAAGGCTATTTCAGAGGAGAGATTAGCTTTGTTTCTTTTTATAACTCTGAAGTTCTTCTTTAATTGAACAGGTGTTCTTTCTAATCACTATTTCTTTTTAGAGAGGCTGTTTTTTTGTTCTGATGAGCTTCGTAGAAAGACCAGGCAGCACTCAGTCAGAGCACTGAACTTGAATGTATAAAATGCCGTTCAAAGCTCAGAGGGCAACCCACCACACAACCCCCATCCTGGGAAAGACCCCCAATGTGAGCACTCTTGGCACCTTGGAAGTAAGTGTAGATATGATACTCACTCCATTTACTCCCCTCAAGGTCCATGAGGCATTGCCAAGGGGTAAGGCCTGAGGAGGAGGGACATAGGTGGGGATGGGGAGGGAGGACCTGAAGGGGAGTCGGGGGGAAACTAAGGGGAGAAGAGCCTTTGGGGAACTAAAGGGGAGAATGAAAGGGGGATGTGGGAGGGGCTTGAAAAGGGGGGTGGCTGAAGGCAGGGGCCTGAAGGGGGGGTCTGGGGGTGGAGGGACCAAAAGAGATTACCAAGTCATGCTCATTAATGATATGTCAAGGGTGTTTATTGTAGATGTGGAGTAGCACTGACGTTGCTGTCGAGGCACCAGAGCATGGCATTCCATCGGGCGCCTGGAGCTTAGTTTTCGGCTAACGTGCGATTCTGTGCCCACTCCCGTTTTCAAATTCCGCCGTTGTTTGACGGAGAATTCTGCCCAGCATTCTTTCTAAATCGTGAAAGGCTAGAAACGCTGAATATTCAAAGAGATTTGGGGGAGATCATGAAAATGTTATGGATAGGTTCAGAAAGCAATCAAAAAAGCAAAATTAATGCTGACTTTTCTATCTAGAGGAGGGAAATGAATGAAATGAAATGTAGAAGTCATGCTTCAGCTATATAAATCTCTGGCCAGAAAACACAAAGTGCTGTGAGAGGTCCTGGGCACCACACCTTAGGATGGATCCATAGAATCTCTACAGTGCAGAAGGAGGCCCTCTGAAGGAGTAAGCTGCCTAGGCCCCTAACACAATAATCCCAGCTAACCTGCCCACTTTTGGTCACTAAGGGGAAATTTATCATAGCCAATCCACCTAATCTTTGGACTATGGGAGGAAACCGGAACACCGAGAGGAAACCCACGCAGACACAGGGAGAACGTACAAACTCCATACAGTCACCCAATGCTGGAATTGAACCCGATCCCTGGCACTGTGAGGTAGCAGTACCAATGTGTCACATTGGCCCTGGAGGGGGTGCAGTATAGATTGACCAGAAGGGTATCTGAACTCCAAGGGTTAAATTATGAGGAGAGAAGGGACAAACTGGGGTTGTATTCCTTGAAATTAAAAAAAAGTTAAGGGGTGATTTGATTTAAGGTTTCAAATGTTTTGCTTTTGTAATAGTAATCATGGCTCCATTTTATCAAAAGCTCAGTGTATTAGTGTAATTAAAACACATTGAAAGGGAGATATTAGAGATACATTTGCAGTGCCCTATACTGTCAGTGCTGAGCCGCCAGTGTTACAGCACTATCTCCAACACGTGTCTGTTCAGCAAAATTGTATGCCACGAATAAAGCTTTGCAAATCTATAGCATAGATTTATTTTACAATGCACCTGTCACAAGTGGGAGATCAGTTAATCCTTAAATCACAAATTCTGAATTACTGTCAATATCCATAGTTCTCTCTCTTTGTCTGAAACAGCATCTGCAGTTGCTCGCGCTTCATTAGCCCTACTGCTGATCAAAGTTTCATAAAAAGTTTGTACTTCTGGCATTATTGTTATCAATCATACTGAATGCATTGCATTTTTATGCCACCTATTGATTTTAAAAAATCCTTAATTACTGTGTGGGACTGCTTGCAATATTAATTTTTCAAAGTCTCCTTTATTGTTATAATCATAATCTGATCAATAATGCAAGTACAATGACTTGATTGCCGGAAACTATACAATTGACGGCAAAGGTTAGTTTACGGTTTCATTGAAAGTCTCTTAGAATAAGATTAAAATATTGATTTAATATAATTTGGCTTCCGCTGAAGTAAGCCACGATTAAGAATTCCATATTTTCATTTTTTTTCACATTTCATCTTCAGTGCACCTGATAATAACAATATTAAAGATATTTTTCCACAGGTGCTGCAAGTCCGCACCCTGCATTCCTGACCTGACCAGCTCCATTGCGGGGATGTGCATCTCCTAGTCCCCCACATTTTGTGGAGTTGGTTAAGCTTTTCATGGAGTTGTAGTTCACTTGCCCTCCAAATTCTCAGGAACCATAATATGGATGAGGATACGTTTTGGGAGAAAAATTCAAAAGGTTCTACCCATACCCCCTTACCAACCTGTGTCACTCCACCCACCACATACCCTCCATGTCTACCCATTGACCCAACGTACACTCTGTTCAGAACAAATGAACCCCTTTGTTACAATAGCAGTTGCGCAGAAGCTTTAAAAAACAGTCATTCATTCATAGCTTTCTTTGTTCTAAAAATAAACTTATTTTACTATAGCCTTATAAAAGTGTCAATCATCCAGACCTGTAAAGTTTCAACGGCAGAAAATTACAAACTTGATACCTCTTTACCTTATGCAAATAAACATTGTACAATTTACAGAATAAGTAGATAGAGATGGAGGGGGTGAATATTTAAAGTAGTGGATGAGGTGGGCTCATCAAATGGACTGCTCTGTCTTGGATGCTGCTGAGTGTTTTTGAAATTGCTCACATTCAGACTAGTAAAGATCACACTCCTGACATACCCTATAAAGATGGACAGGCTTAAAAAAATCAGGAGGTGATTCTTTCACTATAAAATGCCTGCAACTAATTCTCCCCTCAGATTCCCTCCCCTAACTTCTGTCCTTACTAACCTTCAATGTCTCCCTATTGTCCAGTGCATTGAGATCAAAAGCTTCTGTTCTTGTGTGCAAATTCTTTATGATTGTGCCCCACTATACTGCCACTGTCGTCCAACCCAAGTTTGAGTGCCCATCCTCCCAATCTCCTCCTACCGGCCTGCTTTACACTTTCTCTATTCCAAGATTGTGGTGTATTGTCTTCATTCTGGGACTCATTTCTTAAAACCCTTTTGCCTTGCTGCCTCACTTCCACCTTCAAAATATTCCTCATATGTGGCCCTTTGGTCATGCATGTCGTCATCTCCCCAACTTCCATCCGACCACATCTCCGCATCTGACATCTCGGAGTGATATGTACAGCAATCTGCTTTTAAGGTTGCTGCAACACAGTTTTCAATGAGAGAACCCAGTTAAAATAAACCCTACCGTAAAACAACTTTTCAACTCCAAATTTGCCTGTAAATTAGTCTTTAACGCATTTATTTCAACAAATACTTGGCAAATATCTTTTGCTGTCTGGCAGGCTGGCCGTCTGTCTTCAACCTTTGAGGATGTAAGCTTGTGATTAATCAACCGCAATTCAAAAGATGGATGGACGAATGCACTGTAATACACTTCCAGCTGCATTTAATTACAAATTATGTAAAGGATATTGGTATAATTCATAAAGTTACAGAATGGAAACTGAAAAAATCATTTGTTTTCTTTTATAGTAATCAGTTAAATTTTAAATGATGAGGAAGCAAAGTGATTAATTGTCTGGTTAGTGAAAGATGTGAGATGTCATTAAATTATGTCACCCCTTAATGACTTGGCTATCCTTACTGATCTAATATGAATAAACAAGGAGTGATTTGGTTTCTGAATATGCAAATTTGTATTTTATTGTGCCGTCAAAAAGAACTATTTCAATTCACTATTTCAATTTAAGTGCTGTTAATTTATTACAAGAGAAATGGGCGGAGAGTTGGAGAAGTAGGTAATGTAGGAGCGTATCATATATTAATTGGTACTTTATTTTATTTGGTGCTCATCGTGTTGACCGTAAATCATCACTCAAAATGGTTTATTTTCCAGTTTTCACCTTCCTGTCAGGTAGATCATGAGTTTGATTTGATGTTAATGTCCCGCAATGCCTTGAACATGACTCTTTATGATTCCTCCAAGGCAGATTACCATATCAGTGCTACTTAAGTGTTCAATTAACTTTTTTTCAACCCAGCACCTAGGTCAAACCATTTACCTAATGATAATTGAAATTCTTTTACCATTGTGTAGAATGTAATAGAGTCTTAAACCCGATGAGAAAAATGTTCCTTGTGCTTTCTGGTAATTTTAAAAATGTATCCAGAATTAACTTCAATTTTCACAGAGCACTAGGACAAAGGTCTTTGAAACACGTGTATGGATATGTTTCCCAGACGAGAGGAGATCACCTCGGTCATCTCCCATGTTTGTGTGCAGCACATTTAGCCCATACTTTCTGTTGGGGTTGCTTGTAGGCGTCCGGCGAATCAATTGTTCAAAGGCACTTAATGCCTAAAAGGGGGAGTTGGCAATGAGAGTGGGGCGGGGGTGCGCACTGAGTGCTACCCACCTGCCCTTGTGGCTCATCACTCTCTTCTATATTCACACTCTGCTACCCCACCTCCACCATGGCTCATCTGTGGCTTGGGTCATTTAGTGATTCTGGAAATTGGGTGGGGGCATTGTCCATAGCAACCATCACGTCCTCATTGCTGTCACCAAGCAATGCCTTGAACATGACTGTTTATGATTCCTCCAAGGCAGATTACCTAATCAGTGCTACTTAGTGTTCAATTAACTTTTATTCAAGCCAGCACCTAGTCAATTAACTTCCAGCCTCTGATTGGGTAGCAGCTCTTGGTGGGCAGGACTTCCACTCCAGGGTTCTTAATCCTGGGGAAGAACTGCTGCTGCCCAGTCAAGTGGAACTTAATGAGGTGAATCCATGCAGCACAGTGGCGCAGTGGGTTAGACCTGCTGCCTCATGGTGCCGAGGTCCCAGGTTCGATCCCAGCTCTGGGTCACTGTCCTTGTGGAGTTTGCACATTCTCCCTGTGTATGCCTGGGCTTTGCCCCCACAGCCCAAAGATATGCAGGCTAGGTGGATTGGCCATGCTAAATTGCTCCTTAACTGGAAAAAATAAATTGGGTACTCTAAATTTATAAAGGAAAAAAAGGAGGCGAATCCTCCAAAAGTGAGGCAACATAAGGCTCTCACTGGCTCTTCAGCTGTTGAACGGGACCCCCATTGCCAACATTAAAGTCCTCTCAGACGTGTTATCTACTCTTCCATAATGAAATATCAGTGTTATCATACACTGATAACATTTAAGTACATATATATATTCCGAATGCCAATTTCTGTCTTTGAGAAGATGAACAATTGGGTACTGAGGTTTCACAAATGAAATTTACACATTGCTGATTCAATATAAGAATGGCAATCATAAAACTGACCTAGTTTTTAAAATTTATATTTGATTTAATCTAGACTGAACGAGATACATCAGACCAATATGATAACTAAGCCTTAATATTCCACTATATTCTAATTTTCTCTCATTCTGGAATCTAATCCCATCATGATTTCTCTGTTTACCTTTCATTTTGTCCTAACACTGACTTCAAACTTTCTACTTTCATTTCACTTGTACAATTGATTATTTGATTTATAACTCCTTTCATTTATATTCTCAATCAATAAAGAAAATCCAAGAATATGTGAGTCTCAGTATCATCCTCGTGCAAAGGCATAGACGACAATGCTCTAGTTATTGCCATTTCTAAATTCTCTTTAGCTAAACTCTAAATGCAGTCCCATAATCGTGTGCCCATTTAGTCCTAAAGCATGTCTTAAGCATAAAGACTCTCTAAACCCTGTCTACCTTATTTAATCTGAATGCCCTATCTTATGTTAAATGTCAGAGAATACCTGCATATACAGCAATAGTATATACTTTTTATCCCTTCGGTTTCGAATTAATCTTAACTCTTACTAAGATTGTCACCTATATTCAATTCTATTTAATAAATGTTACACATATAACATTATTCAATTTCCCATCTCAAAATGGATCTTTGTCCGACTTGACTAAGAGTAATCTTCCATTTTCAAGCATTATTATCTTTTGATGATAATGTGCAACTGGCATTAATCTTATTTAGTTCTGAGTGGACAGAACGATAGCTGCCAGTGATGAATCAGCAGATATGACAGAAGAAACAATAATAACTTAACATTTCTTGACTGCTGAAAATTGCACACATAGAGATGGCCTTAAACTACGAAAGAGATCCCGATGAACCTGTCAGACAAATGACGGTGATAACATTTTCTGGGAAGCAATCCAACTGAGTTTAAGTGTTCCAAATGGTTTTAAATTTCAAGCTGACCGCTTTTGTCCTCTTGTTGTGAAAGCGACGTTCTTTGTGGTGTCTTCCAGGTTCCACCTATGCATTATTTACATCCTGAGTCTGCCTTCTGAGTGTCAGCAGATTCTAAATGTCTAAAGACACATCTCGACAGGCTATATGCAAAAAGGGGCAAGCACAGCCAGAGGTCTGTGGTACTGCTGTATTTTCCAGAGTTTCTCGGCTGAAATATCCCAAATCTTCCCCTTTCAGGCTTGTAGCCACCTGGGTTGGCCACTTCCCGACTTCAAATGGAGATTCGCTAAGAACGCAGGGAAAAATGGACAGGTACAGGGAAGCAAGCAGAATGCCAAGCTTCCTGTATATTAGACTTGCAGAAAAGCAGACAGCACTGAAACTGACGACCATCTGCATATTGATGAGCGATCCCCGGGAACAATAGCAACAGTTAAAATAATCGAGGCAAGGCCAGACTCCTCGGCGCCAGCAGGAGCCAAAACAAAAGAAGCCAACGGACACTTAGGAACCGCCCAGCGATCAGAGAGCAGCCCCAGTATTGGGGAAATCAAACCAATCGATTGGAACATGGTCCAATCAATTGGAACCAGATACGGGGTCTGCCCAAAAGGGCGTGAAGCCCCTGGGGACTATAAATTAGAGTCCCCAAGTTCAATTCATTCTTCTTGGCAGGGTCTCTGAGCAGCTCAAAACAACCCTTGACAGAGACCTGCCTAGCAGCTGCACCAACAAGTAAGTGTCCAGTCAACACACGCTACGAGATAGGCGCTCCTAACCCTAGTCCATAACAGGTGGAAGCCTGCAGTCTCAGGATCGAACGAGAGGCCATTGTTCCCTGACCCAGTGGGTTCCTTTTCCAAAGCTAAGTATTGGCCTTTAGTGGTAGAAATAATCTAGTTCTGTAGTACTTTATGCATGAGTAGCGATTGACTGTGTATGTAATAAATGTGTTTTGATTTGAACCTTACTAACTGGTGTATTGAGTTATTGATCAGCACTTGAACTTGAACCTCGTGGGTGGTATCATAAAGATACCTGGCGACTCTAGAGCAAGGTGATTAAACAGAGCAATTAAGTGTAAAGCACACTTAGCAAAACGAGCAACAGGCAAGATGCAATTTTCTTAACCTGTGCTAGAGACACCCATTCATTTGTGTCTGCATCTTTGATTCTGTATCCCGTTGGGTCAGTGGGTGGTGTTATGTTAAATAAATCTGATGCTTATGAAAAGTTCCTTTCCTTCTAAATGAAGTGTACATTATTCTGAAGATAGTAACAAACTAGGTTGATGGTTGTGTTGGTTCGTGGCAACATTAAGTATTCCCTGTGTGGTCAAGGATTGGGGGTATTACCCTTGTGGGTCACAATGTCCTGGAGGGGGAAGAATCTGTCACTTAACTTTGAGATCGGGGCACCCTTGACCTACCGGCGTAGTTATGCTCAGTCCCTCGTAATTCCAGTACAAAACATGCCCCCTCCCCGCCATCCAAAAAATGACAAACTGCGGGAAGATTGCAATCAGATTCGCACCGGACGATTTCCCGCTGGGCAGAAACATGGAATCCTCGCCAGATTCTGCACCTGGAACCTCATTAATTATGCACAAGCGAGAACCGCTCGGAATCTCCTAGCAGGCCAGCAGCTAATTCACCCACCCACCATCAGTTGACGGGCTTGAAGGTCCAGCCACCTATATAAACCCCTGTCCAGTGCACTCATCCACTCTCTCCAGCACACATGTCTTCATCAGACCACGCAGGATGACAGAAACCCAGAGGACATAAGAACATAAGAACTAGGAGCAGGAGTAGGCCATCTGGCCCCTCGAGCCTGCTCCGCCATTCAATTAGATCATGGCTGATCTTTTGTGGACTCAGCTCCACTTTCCGGCTCGAACACTATAACCCTTAATCCCTTTATTCTTCAAAAAACTATCTATCTTTACCTTAAAAACATGTAATGAAGGAGCCTCAACTGCTTCACTGGGCAAGGAATTCCATAGATTCACAACCCTTTGGGTGAAGAAGTTCCTCCTAAACTCAGTCCTAAATCTACTTCCCCTTATTTTGAGGCTATGTCCCCTAGTTCTGCTGTCACCCACCAGTGGAAACAACCTGCCCGCATCTATCCTATCTATTCCCTTCATAATTTTAAATGTTTCTATAAGATCCCCCCTCATCCTTCTAAATTCCAACGAGTACAGTCCCAGTCTACTCAACCTCTCCTCATAATCCAATCCCTTCAGCTCTGGGATTAACCTAGTGAATCTCCTCTGCACACCTTCCAGCGCCAGTACGTCCTTTCTCAAGTAAGGAGACCAAAACTGAACACAATACTCCAGGTGTGGCCGCACTAACACCTTATACAATTGCAACATAACCTCCCTAGTCTTAAACTCCATCCCTCTAGCAATGAAGGACAAAATTCCATTTGCCTTCTTAATCACCTGTTGCACTTGTAAACCAACCTTCTGTGACTCATGCACTAGCACACCCAAGTCTCTCTGAACAGCGGCATGCTTTAATATTTTATCGTTTAAATAATAATCCCGTTTGCTGTTATTCCTACCAAAATGGATAACCTCACATTTGTCAACATTGTATTCCATCTGCCAGACCCTAGCCCATTCACTTAACCTATCCAAATCCCTCTGCAGACTTCCAGTATCCTCTCCACTTTTCGCTTTACCACTCATCTTAGTGTCATCTGCAAACTTGGACACATTGCCCTTGGTCCCCAACTCCAAATCATCTATGTAAATTGTGAACAATTGTGGGCCCAACACGGATCCCTGAGGGACACCACTAGCTACTGATTGCCAACCGGAGAAACACCCATTTATCCCAACTCTTTGCTTTCTATTAATTAACCAATCCTCTATCCATGCGACTACTTTACCCTTAATGCCATGCATCTTTATCTTATGCAGCAACCTTTTGTGTGGCACCTTGTCAAAGGCTTTCTGGAAATCCAGATATACCACATCCATCGGCTCCCCGTTATCTACTGCACTGGTAATGTCCTCAAAAAATTCCACTAAATTAGTTAGGCATGACCTGCCCTTTACGAACCCATGCTGCATCTGCCCAATGGGACAATTTCTATCCAGATGCCTCGCAATTTCTTCCTTGATGATAGATTCCAGCATCTTCCCTACTACCGAAGTTAAGCTCACTGGCCTATAATTTCCTGCTTTCTGCCTACCTCCTTTTTTAAACAGTGGCGTCACGTTTGCTAATTTCCAATCCACCGGGACCACCCCAGAGTCTAGTGAATTTCGGTAAATTATCACTAGTGCATCTGCAATTTCCTTAGCCATCTCTTTTAGCACTCTGGGATGCATTCCATCAGGGCCAGGAGACATGTCTACCTTTAGCCCCATTAGCTTGCCCATCACTCCCTCCTTAGTGGTAACAATCCTCTCAAGGTCCTCACCTGTCATAGCCTCATTTCTATCAGTCGCTGGCATGTTATTTGTGTCTTCCACTGTGAAGACCGACCCAAAAAACCTGTTCAGTTCCTCAGCCATTTCCTCATTTCCCATTATTAAAACTCCCTTCTCATCCTCTAAAGGACCAATAATTACCTTAGCCACTCGTTCTTGTCTTATATATTTGTAAAAACGTTTACTGTCTGTTTTTATATTCTGAGCAAGTTTACTCTCATACTCTATCTTACTCTTCTTTATGGCTTTTTTAGTAGCTTTCTGTTGCCCCCTAAAGATTTCCCAGGCCTCTAATCTCCCAGCAATCTTTGCCGTTTTATATGCTTTTTCCTTCAATTTGAAACTCTCCCTTATTTCCTTAGATATCCATGGTCGATTTTCCCTCTTCCGTTCTTCCTTTTTGTTGGTATAAACCTTTGCTGAGCACTGTGAAAAATCGCTTGGAAGGTTCTCCACTGTTCCTCAACTGTTCCACCATAAAGTCTTTGCTCCCAGTCTACCTTAGCTAGTTCTTCTCTCATCCCCTTGTAATCTCCTTTGTTTAAACACAAAACACTAGTATTTGATTTTACTTTCTCACCCTCCATCTGTATTTTAAATTCCACCATATTGTGATCGCTCCTTCCGAGAGGATCCCTAACTATGAGATCATGAATCAATCCTGTCTCATTACACAGGACAAGATCTAGGACCGCTTGTTCCCTCGTAGGTTTCATTACATACTGTTCTAGGAAACTATCGCGGATACATTCTATAAACTCCTCCACAAGGTTGCCTTGACCGACCTGGTTAAACCAATCGACATGTAGATTAAAATCCCCCATGATAACTGCTGTACCATTTCTACATGCATCAGTTATTTCTTTGTTTATTGCCTGCCCCACCATAACGTTACTATTTGGTGGCTGATAGACTACTCCTATCAGTGACTTTTTCGCCTTACTATTCCTGATTTCCACCCAAATGGATTCAACCTTATCCTCCATAGCACCGATGTCATCCCTTACTATTGCCCGGATGTCATCCTTAAATAACAGAGCAACACCACCTCCCTTACCATCCACTCTGTCCTTCCGAATAGTTTGATACCCTCGGATATTTAACTCCCAGTCGTGACCATCCTTTAACCATGTTTCAGTAATGGCCACTAAATCATAGTCATTTACGATGATTTGTGCCATCAACTCATTTACTTTATTCCGAATACTACGAGCATTCAGGTAAAGTACACTTATGTTGGTTTTTTTACCTTTGTTTTGAATCTTAACATCTCCAGTTTTATTCCTATTGTTATTACTGGGCCTATTCACTGAGCTCCCCTCAGTCACTGTACCTTGTACTGTCGCCCTTTTAGATTTTTGACTATGTCTTCTCTGCCTTGCACTTTTCCCCTTTCTTTTGCTTTTGTCCCTGTTTTACTACCTTCCAACTTCCTGCATCGGTTCCCATCCCCCTGCCACATTAGTTTAAACCCTCCCCAACAGCTCTAGAAAACACCCCCCCTAGGACATCGGTTCCAGTCCTGCCCAGGTGCAGACCATCCGGTTTGTACTGGTCCCACCTCCCCCAGAACCGGTCCCAATGCCCCAGGAATTTGAATCCCTCCCTCTTGCACCATCTCTCGAACCACGCATTCATCCTATCTATCCTGACATTCCTACTCTGACTGGCTCGTGGCACTGGTAGCAATCCTGAGATTACTACCTTTGAGGTCCTACTTTTTAGTTTAACTCCTAACTCCCTGAATTCCGCTTGTAGGACCTCATCCCGTTTTTTACCTATATTGTTGGTGCCTATGTGCACCACGGCAGCTGGCTGTTCACCTCCCCCCCCAGAATGTCCTGCAGCCGCTCCGAGACATCCTTGACCCTTGCACCAGGGAGGCAACATACCATCCTGCAGTCTCGATTGCGTCCACAGAACTGCCTGTCTATTCCCCTTACGATCGAGTCCCCTATCACTATAGCCCTGCCATTTCTCTTCCTGCCCTGCTGTGCAGCAGAGCCAGCCACGGTGCCATGAACCTGGCTGCTGCTGCCTTCCCCTGGTGAGCCATCTCCCTCAACAGTATCCAAAGTGGTATATCTGTTTTGCAGGGAGATGACTGCAGGGGACACCTGCACTGCCTTCCTACTCTTGCTCTTTCTTTTGGTCACCCATTTTCTATCTCCCTCAGTAACCTTCACCTGCGGTGTGACCAACTCGCTAAACGTGCTATCCACGACCTCCTCAGCATCGCGGATGCTCCAAAGTGAGTCCATCCGCAGCTCCAGAGCCGTCAAGCGGTCTAACAAGAGCTGCAACTGAACACACTTCTTGCACGTGAAGGAGCCAGGGACAGTGGACGTGTCCCTGAGCTCCCACATCGCACACGGGGAGCATGACACGGGTCTGGGATCTCCTGCCATGTCTTAAACCCTTGGTAAACTTAAACAGCTAGAATTTCAAATTAAAAATAAATAAATTAGACAATGAAAAGAAAAAGAGAGACTACTTACCAGTCACTTACCAGGGTTAAAAAGCACCTCCTCACACTCTGCACCGAATTACCTCACTGCACCAAATTGCTAAGTTTCAATCCCCCACTCTGGATGAGTCTCACTACGGATGAGTCTCCTGGAAGAGTGCTCGCTTACTGTGTGCGCTGTCTGTCTGTCTTTTATACAGACCTCAGCTAACCGATGACTCAAAAAATACCTTAACTTCAAAGAGAAGAATACAATGGGCCCCTAAACAGGCCTCAGGTGGGGGGAGGCGCAAATCCCACCCTGGCTCACCGACGCCGGCTTCCCGATTTTCAGGGGCCGTTCTGTGGGCCCCCCGGCAAAGTACTCCATGAGTCCCTTAAAATCTGGGGACAGTGGATGCGGCATAGGGGGTAAGTGAAGGCCTCAGTTTGGGCCCTGATACGGGGCAATCACTGCCGGGGAGAACGGGTGGGGGATTTGGGAGTTGGCACAGGGCAGGCATCAGACAGTTTGGGGACCTCTTCCTGGATGGGAAGTTCGCGACTCTGGAGGAGCTGGTGGGGAAGTGGAACCACCCCTCTGGGAACGCTTTTAGGCATATGCAGGTCAGGGCATTTGTTAAGAGGCAGGTGGCGGAGTTTCTGCGACTGCCGCCAAGGGGGGTGCAAGATAGGGTGCTTTCGGGTGCGTGGGTCGGTGAAGGAAAGATCTTGGCTATTTACCAGCTGATGCAAGAGGAGGAGGCCTCAGTAGAAGAGCTCAAAGCGAAGTGGGAGGAAGAGCTAGGGGAAGAGATTGAAGATGGAACGTGGTCGGACGCCCTGGAGAGGGTGAATTCGTCCTCCTCTTGCGCACGGCTCAGCCTAATTCAGCTGAAGGTGCTGCATAGGGCTCACATGACAAGGGCAAGGATGAGCCGGTTCTTCGGAGGGGAAGACAGGTGCGGGAGGTGTTCTGGAAGCCCGGCGAACCACACCCATATGTTCTGGGCTTGTCCGGCCTTGGAGAGGTTTTGGAAGGGGGTGGCGGGGACTTTGTCGGAAGTGGTCGGGTCGAGGGTCAGGCCTGGCTGGGGTAGCTTCGGAGCCGGGAGTGCAGGAGGCGAGAGAGGCCGGCATTCTGGCCTTTGCGTCTCTAGTAGCCTGGCGCAGGATTCTGCTACAGTGGAGGGATACGCGGCCCCCGAGTTCGGAGGCCTGGATCAACGACATGGCTGGGTTCATCAAGTTGGAGAGGATGAAGTTTGCCCTGAGGGGGTCGGTACAGGGGTTCTTTCGGCGGTCGCAGCCCTTTATCGACTTCCTGGCGAAGGGGTAGAGAGTGGACGGTCTCAGCAGCAACTTGGAGGGGGGGGGGGGGTTTGGGGATGGTTAGGGGGTTTGTTTTTGCGGCGGTGGGTTTGCTATGTTGTTATTTTCTTCTTTCTTGTATTGCTGTTGGTTTTTTGTTATTATTTATTTTGGGGGGTGAGTTCTTTTCTTGTGTTGGTGTGGAAACACGCCTTGTTTGCTTTAAATTGTGGGGAGAAAATTTGTTATTGAAAAACTTGAATAAAAATTATTTTAAAAAAAAAGTAAATGACGAGCACTTATGTAAGAATTAAACCACGTTTGTCAATGTATTAAATCTCACCTTATTTGTGCCTCCCTGCTCTCGTTAGATCTTTCCATAAAACACTGCTGAGACAATTGCATCCATTCAACACTGAAAGGTTGGTAGGCTGGTACCCACACAGAGTCTCCTCCATCACATTTCTGCAATGCAGGCAGCTTGTTGGTTGACATTCCCTCACACTGACCCAGCACATAAGCATTTGCAGTGTCCTCCAAGTAGTGCAGAGCACCCCACACAATGGTCAAGCCCATCAATCAACCCAGTCTTAGGGAAACCTTGATCTCATCACATTGATCCCAGTGTCTGGATCCTACTCAAACCGTGCCTCTGGCAGCGGTGGCACTGATTCACAGGGGCATCCATAACTATAGAGGAGCCTGCATCAGGAGAAATGAATCTGCATGCATAATATTGCCCTGAAATCACCCTGGTCCTTGGGAGTTCAGGGAGCTGCCTTCAGCCAAACAGGAGTCAAACATTCACAGTAGCACTTTCAGGAGCAATGCTCTGTCCTCACTGCAAGTCACCATCACCCTCCTGCATTGTTGTGATGAGAGGAAACCACTGCTCTCTCACGACATGGGCCATATCTGGTTTGAGTGAGCGAAGCCAGCAAAGAGTCAGCAAGGGCCATACCCATGTTGGGGCTCTAATAATCAACCTCATCTTGGCCATCATGACCATCAGGATTTCCTGAGCTCTTCACCCCCTTTTAGCCCTCGCCACAGCATGACTGCCTTCCTCTACCTCCTCCAGTGCTTCCATAAGACATAGGAGCAGAATTGGGTCATTCAACCCGTCGAGTCTGCTCCGCCATTTAATCATGGCTGATTCCCCCTTCTCATCCTCCTTCTCCTACCATCTCCTCATAACCTCTGATCCCCATTTTAATCAAGAACATATATATCTCTGTCTTAAAGACACTCAGTGACTTGGCCTCCACAGCCTTCTGCGGTAATTGAGTTCTACAGATTCATCACCCTCTGGCTGAAGAAATTCCTTCTCATCTCAGTTTTAAAGGATCGTTCCTTCAGTCTGAGGCTGTGCACTCTGGTTCTAGTTTCTCCTACTAGTGGAAATATCCTCTCTAAGTTCACTGTATCTAGGCCTCTCAGTATCCTGTAAGTTTCAATAAGATCTCTCCTCATCCTTCTAAACTTCATCGAGTACAGACCCAGAGTCCTCAGCTGCTCCTCAAAAGATATGTGCTTCATTCCGGGGATCAGTATTACGACCTCTGGACCTTCTCCAAGGCCAGCATATCCTTCCTTAGATACAGGGCACAAAACTGCTCACAATATTCCAAATGGAGTCTGATCAGAGTCTTCTACAGCCTTAATAGTACTAGTCCTTGTATTCTAGCCACTTGACATGAATGTCAACACTGCATTTGCCTTCCTAACTGCCAACTAAATCTGCATGTTAAACTTAAGAGAATCTTGAACTAGGACTCCTAAGACCATTTGTGTTCCTGATTTCCAAAACCTTACCCATTTAGAAAATAGTCTATGCCTCTCTTCTTCCGACCAAAGTGCATAACCTCACACTCTTCCATATTATATTCCATCTGTCACTTTTTTGCCCACTCTCCTAGACTGCCCAAGCCCTTATGCAGTCTCCCTGCTTCTTCACACAACCTGTCTCTCTACATATCTTTGTCTCATCTGCAAACTTAGCAACAATACCCTCAGTTCCTTCCGTGAATAGCTGTAATCCCAAAACTGACAGTTGCGGATCACCGCTAGTCACCGGCTGTCATTCTGAAAAGATCCCTTTATCCCCAATCTCTGCATTCTGCCAGTCAACCAATCCTCTATCCATGCCAGTAACTTGCCCCTAATACCATGGGCTCTTATTTATTTGGTAGTCTCCAGTAAGGCACATTGTTAAAGGCCTTCTGCAAATCCAAATAGATCACACCCACTGGTTCTCCTTTGTCTAACTTCCTTATTACCACCTGAAATAATGCTAACTGATTTGTCAGGCATGACCTCCCCTTGATGAATCCGTGCTGACTCAGTCCTATTTTACCATGCACTTCTACGTATTCCACAATCTCATCCTTAATAATAGATTCTAAAATCTTACCAATGACCGAAGCCAGACTAACCGGACTATAATTTCCTATCTTCTGCCTCCCTCCCTTCTTACACAGGGGTGTTACATCAGCCATTTTCCAAACCTCTGAGACCATCCCTGCCTCCAGTGATTACTGAAAGATCACCACCAATGCCTCCACAATGTCCTTGGCCATCTCCTTCAGAAACCTGGGGTTAGTCCATCCAGTCCAGGTGATTTATCCACTTTCAGACCTTTCAGTTTCCCCAGCATCTTCTCCCTAGTGATGGCCATTATATTCACCTCTATCCCCTGACTCTCTTGAAGTTCTGGTATGCCACTGGTGTCTATCACTGTGAAGACTGATGCAATTTTTCCTTGTTTCCTGTTACTACTTCTCCAGCCTAATTTTCCATGGTCCAATGTCTATTCTTTCCTCTCTCTTACTTTTTATATATCAAAACAAAGTCTTGCAATCTTCTTTATATTACTATCTAGCTTACACTCATATTTTATCTTCCCTTATTGCATTTTTCATTGTCCTCTGCTTGCTTTTAAAGGCTTTCCAATCATTTGGTTTCCCACTAACCCTCGTCACATTTAGGCTTTTTACTTTGCTTTTATGCTGTCCTCGACTTGCCTTGGCCTCCCCTTCCCATGTTTCTTCCTCCTTGGGATGAATTTTTGTTGTGCCTCCCGAATAGCCCCCCAAAACCCCTGCCATTGCTGTTCAGCTGTCTTCCCTGCTAGGCTCCACCTCCACTTTTCCCTCATGTCTTTGTGATTAGCTACCTCCTCATTGACCACATCTACGCCCTCCATCAAAGGAGATATGTCACGCATCCATCTCCTTCTTAGCCAGCTCTTCTCTCCATTGAAGTGCGAGGTTGTGGAGGGCACAGCACACAACAACAATGCACAAAACCCTCTGGGACTGTATTGCATGGTTCCACCAGACCGATCCAGGCACTGGAACCACATCTTCAACATCATAACAGCATGCTCAATCAAAGCGTGAGTGGCTAGATGAGCCTCATCATATTGGGTCTCTGCTGCACTCTGTGGCCTCCACACAGGTACCATCAGCCACATCCTCACGGCGTACCCCTTATCCGAATGTGCCATCTCACTAGCCACTCTGCCCCTTCAAATAACTTGGCCAAGAATGAAGATGTCATGGACGCTTCCCAGGAACCTAACGCATACCTGTACGATATGCTTTGTGTGGTCGAATACTCGCTGCATGTTCAGGGAGTGGAAGTCCTTGCGGTTAATAAAGGGGATTCCTTGATGCACTACGGATCAGAGAGCCACTTATGTGCAGCCAATGCCTCCCTGCACTTATGGGCAGCCAGCTATCTGTGAGAATACCATGCCTCTCACATCCTGGCTAGCCTGGCATGGGTCTGAATTTATGAAGCTGTGAGCCCTCATGAACAATGTATCCTTGACCTCCCTGATGCACTAATGCACAGAGGCCTGTGCCGATGCTACAAAGGTCACCAGTGGAGCCCTGAAACTGGCCAGTTGCATAAATGGTCAGGATGGCAATCACCTTCAGGGTGGCAGGCAGTGGGAGCCCGCAATACCATATGGCATACAAGCTCCTGGAGCAGGTGAGTGACCATGTCCCTTGACATAATAATAATCTTTATTATTGTCACAAGTAGGCTTACATTAACACTGCAATGAATTTGACATGCGGCGTCTCCTCCAACACTGGTTCCCTCACAGCTCCTAAATAATTAGGCGCCTTCTCTAAACTCTAGCCCAAAGTGTGTTGTTATGTTACTGAGTAACATAAGCCGCTACTTGGAGTAGGCATTGTTGAAGAATACTCCAGACCTCAAGGTAAGTTGAACGTATTTATTGAGCGATTAACAAAGCTCCTAAATGAGTTGTACACTCTACTGATCTGACTCAGGTAACACAGTACACTCGACTAACTATATGAACTTGCTCTAATGGAATGGTGTGGCTGTGCTGCTAACTACACATGTCTTGCTCTATAGGTTTCTGCCGGTGCAAGGGGCCCAGGGCCTGTGTGTCTTGTCCTTTTATAGTGATCGTATGGTGCACTCTTGTGGTGATGCCACCGCTGGATGTTCTGATTACCCATTGGTTGTGTCTTGTTCTGATGATCCATTGGTTAGATGTCTGCATATGATTACACAAAGGTGGTGCCTCCTATCAACCTCCCTCAGGGGTCTCCCCTCTGGTTGTGGAGCAGGCCATTCCACCCCTCAGGTTTCTGATACTGCCTCTGGAGAACCAGATGCCAATGATTTTGTTGTTTTTGTTGTCTCACAGAGGGAACGATCACAGCCAATTCTACTGACTCCATTTCTCTCTCACTGTAAGCACTGCTTGGAAAGAAACTGAACATTGTCGACTCAACCCAGTAATAATCCCCACGAGACCCATGGGGACGACCCAATTGATCTCGCATGGAGGTCATGGAACATGAGCTCTCCCGCTGAGGGGCTGAGGTCAATCGGACCGAAAAAAGACAGCCAGGATGGGAACCAGCATCATCGGATTGTCCCAGCTGGAACTGGATGTACTGCCTGCCGCTTTGTGGCCTTAGCATTTATTTACTTAATAAACCTCTAAGTTTAAATCCTTCTTGGGACTCCTGTGATTATAATACAAGGGAGCAAGGTCAGAACAAATTTTACAATGCTGTTCTTCAGGAGACTTGAGACGTGAGCATAAAAGACTGGACCAAGTATGCTGATTGGAAACGTTACTTGTTTCAGATATAATAATAATCTTTATTATTGTCACAAGTAGGCTTACATGAACACTGCAATGACGCTACTGTGAAAATTCCCTAGTCGCCACACTTCAGTGCTTGTTCGGGTCACAAAGGGAGAATTCAGAATGTCTAATTCACTTAACAAGCATATTTTTCAGGATTTGTGGGAGGAAAACCGGAGCACCCGGGGGAAACCCACGTGGACACGGGGAGAACCTGCAGACTCCACACAGACAGTGACCCAAGCAGGAATCGAACCTGGCGCTGTGAAGCAACAGTGCTAACCACTATGCTACCGTGCCACCCTTATAGGAGCTGACCGCCAAAAGGTGATACTCCTACCTGGAAGCACCACTAGCACTGGGAGAGATCATGGACAGTATCAGCTCCATGCAGACGGGGAAGGCGCCGGGACCGGACGGATTTCCGGCGGACTTCTACAAAAAATTTGCGACAGCGCTGGCCCCGCACCTGCGGGAGATGTTCACAGACTCGCTAGCTAGGGGCACACTGCCACCCACGTTAGCACAGGCCTCAATCTCGCTGATACCTAAGAAAGACAAAGACCCAACGGAATGTGGGTCATACAGACCCATATCTCTGCTGAACGCAGACGCCAAAATACTGGCCAAAATCCTAGCCAAAAGGCTAGAAGACTGTGTAACTGAGGTGGTCACAGAGGACCAGACGGGCTTCGTCAAAGGTAGACAGCTCACCTCGAACATCAGGCGCCTGCTGAACGTGATAATGACCCCCTCCGGGGAGAGAACACAAGAGGTGATCGTCTCCCTGGACGCAGAAAAGGCCTTCGACAGAGTCGAATGGAAATACCTCATAGAGGTACTGGAGCGGTTCGGGCTTGGAACAGGGTTCACCGCGTGGGTAAAACTCCTATACAACGCCCCCATGGCGAGTGTACGGACCAACAATACCAATTCCCAATACTTCCAGCTGCACAGGGGCACCAGACAAGGATGCCCACTGTCCCCACTGCTGTTCGCACTAGCAATCGAACCGCTAGCAATTGCGCTCAGGGCAGCAAAAAATTGGAGGGGGATCCGAAGGGGAGGCAGAGAGCACAGAGTCTCACTCTATGCAGACGATCTGCTCCTCTACATCTCGGACCCACAAAGCAGCATGGACGGAATCATCGCGCTCCTGAAAGAGTTTGGAGCCTTCTCGGGCTACAAACTCAACATGAGCAAAAGCGAGATCTTCCCAGTACACCAGCAAGGGGGGGGGGGGGTGGGGGGGGGGGGGGGGGGGGGGGGGGGGGGGGGGGGGGGGGGGGGGGGGGGGGCAGCACTAAAGGGGCTGCCGTTCAAACAAGCCCGACATAAATTCCGCTACCTGGGGATCCAAATAGCCCATGACTGGAAAGGGATCCACAAATGGAACCTCACCAGCCTGGCGGAGGAAGTAAAAAAGGACCTGCAAAGATGGAACACACTCCCACTCTCCCTCGCAGGAAGAGTCCAGACGATCAAAATGAACGTATTGCCCAGGTTCCTCTTCCTGTTTAGATCCATTCCGATCTACATCCCCAAGGCCTTCTTCATAGTGCTGGACAAACTTATCATGGCGTTCGTATGGGGGGGTAAAAATGCTAGGATCCCAAAGAAGGTCCTACAGAAAACAAAATCCGGGGTGGGCTAGCCCTCCCGAATCTACAATTCTACCACTGGGCGGCAACAGCCGAGCGAGTAAGGGGATGGATCCAGGAGCCAGAAGCCGAGTGGGTGCGTGCGGAGGAGGCCTCCTGCATGGGGACCTCCCTCCGGGCCCTCGCCACGTCAGCACTCCCATCCCCACCCAAAAAACACTCCAGCAGCCCAGTGGTGACAGCCACCCTCCAATCCTGGAACCAACTGCGGCAGCAATTTGGCCTGAACAAAATGTCGGACAAGGCTCCCATCTGCAACAACCATAGGTTCAAACCAGCACTGACTGACGCCACCTTCAAAAGGTGGAGACAGGACGGGGGGACACTGACAGTCAGGGACCTATACACGGACGACAGGATCGCAACACTGGACGAACTGACAGAGAATTTTCAGCTAGCTGGGGGGAACGAGCTACGGTACCTGCAGCTCAAAAACTTTCTACGAAAGGAGACAAGGACGTACCCACAACCGCCACGACAGACACTACTGGAAGACCTACTGGACGCAAGTATCCTAGAGAAAGGGAACTGTAGTCACATGTATGGCCGACTGGTAGATAGGGACGACACCGTACTGGACGCAACAAGAAGGAAATGGGAGGACGACCTGGGGATGGAGATAGGGTGGGGACTCTGGAGCGAAGCACTGCATAGGGTCAACTCCACCTCCACGTGCGCAAGGCTCAGCCTGACGCAACTAAAAGTGGTACATAGAGCCCACTTAACGAGAAACCGTATGAGTAGGTTCTTCCCGGAGGTGGAGGACAGATGTGAGCGGTGCCAAAGAGGCCCGGCCAACCACGCCCACATGTTCTGGTCTTGCCCCAGACTTGTGGAGTACTGGACAGCCTTCTTCGAGGCTATGTCCAAAGTGGTGGGGGTGAGGGTGGAGCCATGCCCGATAGTGGCGGTCTTCGGGGTTTCAGACCAGCCAGATCTATTCCTGGGGAGGAGGGCGGACGCCCTTGCCTTTGCCTCCCTGATTGCTCGCCGTAGAATCCTGTTTGGCTGGCGGTCAACAGCACCGCCCAGAGCTGCAGACTGGCTGTCCGACCTCTCGGATTCTCTCCAAATGGAGAAAATCAAATTCGCCATCCGAGGGTCGGACGACGGCTTCCACAGAACGTGGGAGCCATTCATGCAATTGTTCCGGGACCTGTTTGTGGCCAACGTACAAGAGGAAGAATAGTCGGGGGAAGGTAGCCGGCGGGGAGGGGGGGGGGGGGGGGGGGGGGGGGGGCTACGGGCTCGTTACGGGGGTTTGATGGCTAGCTAAGGCCCAAAACCAAACTAAATAAATGCCAATAAACATGTTGGGGAATGTAAAATATGTATGCCGGCAAAGAGGGGGAGGCCACAGTTATTACTACGAAGATGCTCACCTGTAAATATATATGTTAATTTTTGCGTGTTTTTTTTTTCTCTCTCTAACAATTTGTAATTTGTTCAATATAAAACATGAAAACTGAATAAAAAACATTTATAAAAAAAAAGATGATACTCCTGACCACGTTGGGGGCCCTACCTTTAGCGTCATCAAATTCCTGACCTACTCTCTGGCCCCAGATTCCTAAACCTTTGTCAAACTGGTAACACTCATGTTGGGCAAGAATACTCCAAAGCGTAGATAATTGTACAAAGGTGCAGGTTCAACATAGCCGGGAGAACCCTGGGGGAGTCAGGTTCTTCACAGGCGTATGCAAGGTAGCGGAGCATTGTGATTATGGGCCATCCCTTCCAGAGATGCTGAGGGGCTGTCTTGTGTGTGGTATAAATAACATGGCGACCCAAAGTAAGTTGCTAGCTTGGGACCTGAAAAGGGCCATAGAGATAGCCCTCTCACAAGAAACGTGGAGAAGGGAGTCCAGACATGTTAGCCGAAGGCCTCTGTAACCTGGTGAGAAATCTCCCATGAGCCTTGGAAGGACTCAGAGTGGTGCTGTGATTGGAGGAACCGTGGGGAACAGGAACACCAGATCCTCCAGCAAATGTGTCAACCTGGTTGGGGGACACGCCTAACCAGAGCCAGACGTACCGGAAAGTCCACACAGGGATCCACTAACTGGACCTAAGGGACGCTAAGGCACATTTGGCATAATACACGGGAGAACCATTGGCCATCACGGGCACGACAACACCTCCGGTTGCCTATGGACAGCAATCTGTTCATTTGCCGCTGGTAGTAGTATGAGAACATGGACCCAGTCTGTTGGGCCGTGAATGGTTGCAGAGGCTCCACCTGGACTGGCAGCATATTTCCAAGATGGATTCTGGGGGATTGTACGAGTTCCAAGGGAAATACCCAGAAGTTTTCCAGGATGGTCTGGGGAAAATAAAGGGAGCCATGGTCAAAACCTACACAGAGCCAGAACCCCAGCCAAAGTATTTAGGGCCTGCCCAGTTCCCAACTTGTCAAAGTTGGATGATGAGCTCAGCCGACTGGAAAGTCTGGGAATTATTTGTCCTGTGCAGTTTGCGGAGTGGGCAGTGCCTGTAGTCCCGGTGCTAAAGCCGGAACAAAAACATCCACCTGTGTAGTGATTACAAATTGATGATGAACAAGGCCTCTTGGTTGGACAGGTACCCAATGCGCATGGAGGATCTCAATGCAGATTCGAGAGTGGATACAAAAGGACCCGACCTTAACGAAGTTACGACACATCATCCTGCACAAGGGACAACAGGGGAGACTGCCTAAAGCACACACGTTTTTGCGACTCAGCAACAAGAGCTTAGCATAGAGGATACCATTCTTCTCTGGGGAGCCTGTATTCTGGTCCTGGGCCAAGACAGGAAAGCCATATGACAGCACCTGCACAATGGATACGGGAATGTCCAAGATGAGGATGCTCACCACTAGCCACGTATGGTTCCCAGGACTTGATAGCGACATCGAGAGGTTGGTGAAGCAGTGCACTGCATGTCAGAATCATCAAAAGCTCCTACCAGCAGCGTCTCTTCACCCCTGGGAGTGGCCAGACCGGACCTGGATATGGTTACACACCGATTTTGCCAGACCTTTTCAAGCGTCAATGTTTCTGCTATTCGTTGACGCCCATTCAAAATGGTTGGACATCTACCGCATGCCGTCCACTATTTCAAGGGCCACCATTGACAAGTTGCACCATTTGTTTAGTATCCATGGCATCTTGAAGTGCTCGGCACTGATAATTTTACGAGCGAGGAATTATCACACTTCATTAAGTCGAGCGGTGTAAAACACATTTGGACAGCCCCATACCATCCCTCTTGAAACAACCTGGCTGAGTAGGTCGTACAGGCCTTTAAGAGAGGCATGAAGAAACAGGAAGCGGGAACCATTGAGACAAAGTTGGCTCAGCTCATGTTTAGCTATCAACCACACAGCATATCGACTGGGGTGGCGTTTGCGGAATTGATAATGGGCCAAAGACTGAGGACCCTCCAAGCCTGCCTTTCAGGACTTCTGGAAGGAAACCAACACAGACACGGAGAGAACGTGCAGACTCCGCACAGACAGAGATCCAAGCCGGGAATTGAACCCGGGTCCCTGGTGCTGTGAAGCAACAGTGCTAATCGCTGTGCTACCGTGCCCCTAATGTGCCTCAGGAACATTAAGGGAAGGAAATCTACCATCCTGGTCTGGTCTGGCCTATATGTGACTCCAGATCTACAGCAATATGGTTGACTCTTAACTACCCTCAGTTCACAACAATTAGGGACAGTCAATGAATGCAGGCCCAGCCAGTGATGCCCACACCCCATGAATGAATACATTTTTAAAAATATTGCTGGCCCCCTATCCAGCCCCACCCCACAACAGTATAAATCTCATCCTATTTTCAGTTCCCTCCAACTTTGACAAAGAGTCAACCAGACTCGAAACGTCAGCTCTGTCCTCTCTCCCCAGATGTGGTGAGACGTGCTGAGATTGTTCAGCATTTTCTGTTTTGGCTAAGACCTGTTGCACCGTGTTCTGTGCCTGTTAATTGACTGCCTTTGCCTTTCATCAAGACGCATCTTTGTTAATTACTCGAAGCTTCCAGTGTATTTCTCAAGCCACCACAAACTTCAATCAGTTTCCTGACCTTTCTGTGCAGGATCTGTATTACGCCAGCACCGGGGGGTGGGGAGGTAGGGGGTAAGGGGTAGGGGTGGAAATGGGACAATTTCTGTGGGAAATCTCGTCTTCTTAAATCCCAATTTTTGGCTTTCGCAATATTTTGTGCCCCCAGCGCCATTTCCGCCCGTGGCAAACACAGGAGCGAAAAATCCTGGCCACTGTTTCAGGTAAACCAACTTTCAACTGAATTTCCTCCAAAGCTCAAGCAGTGGAGCAGGTGAAGCCCCCAGGAAGTTTACTTCTGAGCTACATATGATAGAACCTCATTGCAGGAGGGTGAAATCTATTGATATTTAAAGGGATTTCTTTTTGTTCAATGGAAATATCCTCAAAGAACTAAAAAGCCTAGTTTACCAGTTGGACCAAACACTGTGGCTTTCATGAAGTGCCTGCCTTAATGTGGATCTTTCAACTTGGAATCTTAAAATACTGCCTGAAAAGGAAAGAATTTATTCCACAAGCGACTTGTATTTTTCTCATTTGGAGTTATCATTTTGCAATAATCAGCCATCTAGGAAATAAAATGGTCAGAAAGGCTTCTACTCCTGACTCAATTGCTGCTGCGTAATCGACCAGTAGTAGTCTATTTGGGTAGGTTAACAGAGATGGGGTTCAAGGACACTGCACCTAGCAACCTGATTAAGGCAGCTGATAGGGCTGGCAGGAAAGAATCTGCTTTTAGTGGATGTTGCAGCTGGAAGCGGTGATGGATTGCCTGAAGAGTTCTGCCACAAGATTACTCATTGGTGATTTTAAGACGTTCACAGCAGAACACCCATGTGCTTCATTCCAATTTCTGTAAGTACAAGTTTGGTAAACTAACGAAGCAACTGGAAAATAAATTTGCCCAAAACTATAATGCTTAAATTACTGAGGTGTTTAACGTCAAACAAATAACCACGCTGTTCTGCATTGCTAATGTTTGAGGCAGACATTTTAAAAAAAAATAATGTCCACTAAAATAAATCCAACAACTGCATGACTGACACTGATGGGGGAGATTCAAAATCTTTTTTGAGCTTTGTGATAGATCCTGTTTGTTCAGCAGTTTGGTTCTTGTTATTCTTAATTTTGCTCTGAAATGTTTCTTGGAAGGTAGTAAATTGTCAGAGACAGATGCAATCTGCCACAGAGCTCCATGTAGCATGACTTCAGGCTAACTGCACAGCAGTCTCAAAAATAATTTCCTTCATTAAGTTGCTTTTAGTTCAGTCACCAATCAATGATTAAGAAGCTCATATAGAAGGTTCACGCATGTTGTCAGTTACAACTAATGAGATGTTAAGCAATCTTTACTTGGAAAAATATTTATTTAATTATGATGATGGAGGTTGAAGGTGCCAAATGGCTGTAATGAGCTGAAATTACTGATACAGTGTGTTTGTATTGTGCCAATTCTACACTTGCTTAACAGTTTTATGAAATAACATCCATCTGCAGACAAAGGCACTATGAAAGGTCTGTGCTCAGGTTTCCTCTTGCTGTCAGACTCTCTGTGATAATGGATGTCTGCACTCACATTCTGCCACCAGGGGTCATTGAACATTTCACCTTCTTTTCTGATTAGTGAATATCAACACTGACACATTTACTTCCTCACCGCTGCCTGCTCTCTTGTATTCTGCTATTCTGTTTAATTTTAGGGAATCGATTTTAAAGTGTCCTTGATATCTTTGTGAGTATTTCCTATACCACAACAGTAACTAAACTTGCAAACTTAATTTGGCTGCATGTGCTATGGGACATCCTGTGGTCATGTTAAGTGCTAAATATGGACGACATTTATGTGGAGGAAAATTGAAAGAGTTAAAGATATCTTCTCAACCTTTATGTTTCTTACAAAATAATCTGGGAAGGTCAAGTGCCACTTTCGATGCTGACATCAAAACGGCAGAACACACAGATGATGGTATGCTATATCTTAATGCCTGTGTGTTAAAGCAAAAATCTATTCCCATATATTTGTATATTTGTACACGAGAGTCCAGTTCGCTCAATTTTCTCAGCAGCAAGCATTATACTAGCAGTGTGAGGTTTTATTCCCATTTTGGCTGAGATAGACTGGGGAGCTGCCTCTTCCACCATCTGTAGAATGAAAAAAAATCACAGCACTTTGCTTTGCCTCCACAAACAATGACCAAGGACCTGCTTTCAGACAGAGAATTAAAGAGGAAGAAGTTTGCACACCTATGTGAAAATAAAATGCAGGTGTTTAAGTATAAGAACTGGACACCATTAGCTGGTCTTTCGTCTGGAGGAAACCTGTAGCACACCTTCTCTTGCCTCCTCAATACTCTTTTATAGACAATATTGCCACGGCTTGCGTCCTCCAATGTGACAACTGGAAGGTAACCCCAACAAGTTCTGTAAAGGGTAGATGGCCTTCTCTGCCAAATCTTTCTCTCAAAAAAATCCCAAAAAAATTCAAAACTCCATTTGATTTTGCACAAAAAATGGATACAAGTGGGAGCAACTGACTGGAAATTTAAGTGGACAATTATCGTATGGGCTCTCTGACCATTTTGCACCAAAGGGTGCTGAATGTCCAAGTAGAGTCTATCCGATAGCAGTTCACGCTTTTACTGTGCTGCAATGTGTTTTCTGGAGATAGCATTGTAAGATTAGTCACTTTTCAGTAGACCTGGAACAGCAGACTGCCAACACTGGCAAGGAGACTGGGGAAAAAAACAACAATTCAAGGCACCCCTGTGTCACTCCTAGCAACCTTTGCAAGTAAGCTGATACACACATCCCAAAAAATGCATTAAGTCAGCAGGAGGAGGTAGCATCAGGTGAGTCACAATACAGTGTGAAGAGAAGCAAGTGGTGATGCTGGAGGAGGAGGAGGAAGCTGCTGGCTCGATAGTTAACTGCAGCGAAAAAGTATTCCACAAATTCATAATAGAATTTTCATAAGCATTGCCAAATTTTTAAAAGAATCAGCACAGAACTGAAAGATATGATAAACATAAGAGTCCCCAAAAAATTCAAAGCACCAACATTCCATTTGATTTTGCACAAAAAATGGATGCAAGTGGGAGCAACTGACTGGAAATTTAAGTGGACAATTATCCTATGGGTTCTCTGGCCATTTTGCACCAAAAACAATTTTCCAAAGGCATTTCATTCCAACAAGTATAATACTTAACAACTTCCAACATGAGCTCTGAACTATTAATGTCTTTCCTACAATTTTGCAGTGTTGACACCTGGTTATTGCTAATTCATCTGCTTTCCCATGTATAATGAGAATCCAGGGTTGCTAATGCCTCTGCTGCTGTGCACGTTCTTTTACAAAGTCCTGCCTAAAACCGATAGAAGAATTGAGACTTTCTCTGCTTCCTTCTCGCTTAACTGCTGAGTGATTATTTTGACAACATTTGTGGAACCAGCATTCTGGCCACAAGTTCACCAATAGTAGCATGAAAGATTTGCTGATGAGAAGGCCATTGTACTATTAGGAACAGGAGCAGACCATTCAGCCACTTGATCTTGGTCCACACTATTCACTAATTCCATATATCCGGCTTTGCCCCATATTCCTTAACACCTTTCAATAAAAAGGATTTATATATCCCTGATTGAAAATTTACAATTGATCGAGCATCAATGAAAGATAGTTCAAAACTTCCAACCTTTGGGTGGAGAAGAGTGTCTAATTTAATTCTTGAAAGTTCTGGTTCCAATTGTCTCCACGTTGAGAAGTAGTTTCTCTTGGTTAAAAGTATAAAAATAAGAAAGGAGTAATCAAACAGGTGTGTTCCGGTTTCCACCCACAGTCCAAAGATGTGCAGATTAGGTAAATTGGCCATGCTAAATTGCCCCTGTACAAAGATTTACAGGTTTGGTGGGATTACTGGGATAGGGCAGGAGAGTGAGGACTGGGTGGAGCGCTATTTTTGGAGAGTTGGTGCAGACTCGATGGGCTGAATTGCCTCTTCTGCACTGTAGGGATTCTATGATTCTATGATACCTGTGATGAGGGGTTTGTTTTATGAGGCAAGATTTTTTATTCTTCCACAGGATATGAGTGTCGCTGGATGGACAAGAATTTAATGTCCACCCCTAATTGGACTTCAGGAGATGGTGTGAGTCACCTTCTTGATCCTCTACTGCATGCCATATGATATAGGTCCACCCACAGTGCTGTTAGGGAGGGAGTTTCAGGATTTTGACCCAGTGACAGTGGAGGACCAACTGGCCAAGTATATTTACTATCTTTCCAAGTCAGGATGGTGTGTGGCTTGGAAGGAACATAAAGGTGCAGGTGTTCCCATGTTGCTGCTGCCCATGTCCATCTGTGTGGTAAAGATTGCGGGTTTGGAAGGTAATGTCTAAGGACCGTTGGTGAGTTGCTTTCGTGCATCTTATAGATTATACACACTGTTGCCACAATGCATCAGTGGCTGAGGGAGTAGATATTGAAGGTGGCAGATGGCATGACAATCAAGCGGGTTGCTTTGTCCGATAGTGTCAAGCTTCTAGAGTGTTGTTGGAGCTGCATCCAGGCATGTAGAGAGTATTCCATCATACTTCTGACTTGTATCTTGCAGATGTTTGGCAAGCTTTGGGAAGTCAGAAGGTGAGGTACTTGCCACTGAATCCCTAACCCCCACCCTGTTCTTGTAGTCACATAATTTATATGGCTGGCCCCATTCAATTTCTGGTAAATGGTAATCCCCAGCATGTCGAGGGGATTCAGCAACGGTAATGCCATTGAATAACAAGGGGAGATGGTCAGATTCTCTCTTGTTTGAAGTGGTCATTACCTGGCACTTGTGCAGTTTGAATATACCTTCCCACTTATCACACCAAGCCTGGGTATGGTCCAGGTCTTGCTGCGAGGGAAAAGGACTGCTTGAGTATCTGAGGACACATGAATGGTCCTGAACTTTGTGCAATTGTCAGCAAACATCCCACTTCTTACCTTATAATGATGCACGTAATAACATTGTTGAAGTAGCCGAAGATGGTTGGCCCGAGAACACTATCCTGAAGAACTCCTGCATTGCTGTTCTGGGACTGAGTTGATTAACCTCCAACAACCCAACCTCTTCCTTTTTGCTAGGTATGAGGGTGTTTCCCCTAATTCCTATTAATTCCAATTTTTCTAAGACTTCTTAATGGCACACCTGGTCAAATGCAGCCTTCTTGTCAAGGGCAGTCATTCTCAAATTACCTCTTGAGTTCAATTATTTTGTCGAAAGACGAAAGCTGTAATGAGGTCAGTCTGATGATATGCACAAGCAATCACGTAAATATTAACAGATACGACCTCCAACCAGCAGGTGGCAGTAAAGAACAACCATGTGACACTGTTACGTCGGGGAGTCTGGAGATAATGGTCGTAGTGGATAGTCATATTTGAGTAGCTCTTAAATAATTTAAAAATAGTAATTTAGTAGTCAGTAGATTTTGATAGTTTTCGTATTGTTCTTTGACCCACGTTTTATATTCAACTAGTCATGAAAGAGACGTTCTCTAGTGCACTAATCCTGTCCGGCCAAGCACCAGGACATAACAGTCAGGAGCTGAGTAACGCTGGCAGAATACAAACTGAGCAGCAGTGAGCAGGTTATTGGTGAGTAAGTACCTCTTGATAGCACGGTTGATGACCCTTCCACCACTTTACTGATGATCGAGAGTAGACTGATAGGGTGATAATTGGCTGGGTTGGATTTGACCCATTTCTTGTACACAGGACATTACTGGGCAATTTTCCACATTGTCTGTAGATGCCAGTGTTATAGCTGTACTGGAACAGCTTGGTGAGGGGCACCACTAGTTCTGGAGCAGAAGTCTTCAGTACTATTGCCAGAATGCTGTCAGGACCCATAGCCTTTGCTGCATCCAGTTTATTCAGCTTTTTCTTGATATCATATGGAGTGAATCGAATTTGCTGAAGACTGGTATTTGTGATGCTGGAGATCTCTGGAGGAGATCAAAATGGACTATCCGCTCGGCACTTCTGACTGAAGGTGGTTTTAAATGCTTCAGTTTTGTCTTTTGCACTGATGTGCTGGGCTCCGGCATCATTGTGAATGGGGATATTTCTGGAACCTCCTCCTCCTGTTAGTTGTTTAATTGTGTACCAACATTTGCAACTGACTGTGGCAGGGTGCAGATCTTGGATCTGAGCTATTGATTATTGGATCATTTGTCTCTGTCTATCACATGTGTTGCTTACGTTATTTGGCCTGCAATTAGTCCTGCATTGCAGCTTCACCAGGTTAAACAATAAAACCCACAACAAGAAAGTTGATTAGAAATGTGCTTAATGTCATGGGAATATCCCTTCAAGAAAGATTGCTGTCTTATCACATGGCTTCAGTGATGTCATTTGGTGAGTGGAGCTGAGCTGTGGCTGTAGGGTTTTAGTTTCTCTTTCGTTTTTGACTGCTGTGGATTCAGACAGTGAAAAGAAGTGTTTTGACCTGTCTCTCTCTCTCTCTATTTTCATTTCAAATATCTGTTCCAGTAAATAAAACATTGATTATAGCTACTTGCTTTGGTAACTTAAAAGATATAGTTTGCTTTCCTGAAGGTTTAAACCTGCTGGTGAGACGGGGTCAGGATCTCACGAAAAGCCAGTCTTATTCAAGTGAGAATGCAGAGTGCTTGGCCAAGCCCTTGAAAAGGATTTTTGGTTTATGGGATTTTGTTTTTGAATTGGAACAGTTAAGGGGGAATTCAGTAAGTGTTATACATAGATTACTGTAGCTGTGGGGCTCTTTATGTTTGTAATTGATAGAAATTGTTGCTGTGTGTTTATATAGATGTTAACTAAGTTCTTAGAATAAAGCTTGTTTTGATTAAAGTGCCTCGGAAGACTGTTGAATCATACCTGAAGAGTAGGCTCTTGTGCTCATCCTGGCAAAATTCAACATAAAGGTTGTAGGTTAGGTGGACTTCATAATATATTTTGGAGTTTCTAAACTCTGGCCCATAACAAATTGGGGGCTTGTGGGATAAAAGTCTATCTTTCATGATTGGGGTTGGCTGAGTGAACTTAAAGACAGTGAGGGGTGAGCATATTTGTGTTTGCTTTTCAGATGTTGTATTCATAGATACATATAGATAAATAGATGATAGGAGCAGGAGGAGGCCTTTTATCATGATCATGGCTGATCATTCAACTCAATTACCTAATCCTGCTTTCTCCCCAAATGCTATATCAAGCCATCTCTTGAATATATTCAATGTTTTAGCATCAACTACTTCCTGTGGTCATGAATTCCACAGGCTCACCACTCTTTGGGTGAGAAAAATATCTCCTCTTCTCTGTCCGAAATGGTTTACCCTGAATCTTCAGACTGTGACCCCTGGTTCTGGACACAACCACGATTGGGAACATCTTCCCTGCATCTACCCTGTCCTGTTATAAGTTTATAAGTCTCTGTGAGATCCCCATCATTCTTCTGAACTCCAGCAATAACAATCCTAACCTAGTCAATCTCTTCTCATATGACAGTCCCGCCATCCCTGGACTCAGTCTGGTAAACCTTTGCTGCACTCCCTTGAGAGCAAGAACATTGTTCCTCAGAAAAGGAGACCAAAACTGCACACAATATTCTCGGTGTGGCCTCACCAAAGCCCTGTATAATTGCAGCAACACATCACAGAGATGTAGAGGAAAGGATTGCAAAGATGATTCTCGACAGGAGCGAGAGAAACAGGGTAGTTGTTATGGGGGACTTTAACTTTCCAAATATTGACTGGAAATACTATAGTTTGAGTACTATAGATGGGTCAGTTTTTGTGCAGTGTGTGCAGGAGGGTTTTCTGACACAGTATGTAGACAGGCCAACAAGGGGCGAGGCCACATTGGATTTGGTACTAGGTAATGAACCCGGCCAGGTGTTAGATTTAGATGTAGGTGAGCACTTTGGTGATAGTGATCACAACTCGGTTATGTTTACTTTAGCAATGGGCAGGGATAGGTATATACCGCAAGGCAAGAATTATAGCTGGGGGAAAGGCAATTATGATGCTATTCGGCAAGATTTAGGACGTATAGGATGGGGAAGGAAACTGCAGGGGATGGGTACAATCGAAATGTGGAGCTTTTTCAAGGAACAGCTACTGCGTGTCCTTGATAAGTATGTACCTGTCAGGCAGGGAGGAAGTTGTCGAGCAAGGGAACCGTGGTTTACTAAGGAAGTTGAAGCACTTGTCAAGAGGAAGAAGAAGGCTTATGTTAGGATGAGACATGAAGGCTCAGTTAGGGCACTTGAGAGTTACAAGTTAGCCAGGAAGGACCTAAAGGGAGAGTTAAGAAGAGCAAGGAGAGGACACAAAAAGTCGTTGGCGGATAGGATCAAGGAAAACCCTAAGGCTTTCTATAGGTATATCAGGAACAAAAGAATGACTCGAGTAAGATTAGGGCCAATCAAGGATAGTAGTGGAAAGTTGTGTGTGGAATCAGAGGAGATAGGGGAAGCGTTAAATGGATATTTTTCATCAGTGTTTACACTGGAGAAAGACAATGTTGTCAAGGAGAACACTCAGGTTCAGTCGACCAGGCTAGATGGAATTGAGGTTCAAAAGGAGGAGGTGTTAGCAATTTTAGAAAATGTCAAAATAGATAAGTCCCCTGGGCCAGATGGGATTTATCCTAGGATTCTCTGGGAAGCCAGGGAGGAGATTGCAGAGCCTTTGTCCTTGATCTTTATGTCGTCTTTGTCGACAGGAATAGTGCCGGAAGACTGGAGGATAGCAAATGTTGTCCCCTTGTTCAAGAAGGGGAGTAGAGACAACCCTGGTAATTATAGACCTGTGAGCCTTACTTCGGTTGTGGGTAAAATGTTGGAAAAGGTTATAAGAGATAGGGTTTATAATCATCTTGAAAAGAACAAGTTGATTAGCGATAGTCAACACGGTTTTGTGAAGGGTAGGTCATGCCTCACAAACCTTATTGAGTTTTTTGAGAAGGTGACCAAACAGGCGGATCAGGGTAAAGCTGTTGATGTGGTGTATATGGATTTCAGTAAGGCGTTTGATAAGGTTCCCCACGGTAGGCTATTGCAGAAAATAAGGAAGTATGGAATTGAAGGTGATTTAGCGGTTTGGATCAGTAATTGGCTAGCTGAAAGAAGACAGAGGGTGGTGGTTGATGGCAATTGTTCATCCTGGAGTTCAGTTACTAGTGGTGTACCGCAAGGATCTGTTTTGGGGCCACTGCTGTTTGTCATTTTTATAAATGACCTGGAAGAGGGTGTAGAAGGATGGGTTAGTAAATTTGCAGATGACACGAAGGTCGGTGGAGTTGTGGATAGTGCTGAAGGATGTTGTAGGATACAGAGGGACATAGATAAGCTGCAGAGCTGGGCTGAGAGGTGGCAGATGGAGTTTAATGCGGAAAAGTGTGAGGTGGTTCACTTTGGAAGGAGTAACAGGAATGCAGAGTACTGGGCTAATGGCAAGATTCTTGGTAGTGTAGATGAACAGAGAGATCTCGGCATCCAGGTACATAAATCCCTGAAAGTTGCCACCCAGGTTAATAGGGCTGTTAAGAAGGCATATGGTGTGCCAGCCTTTATAAGCAGGGGGATTGAGTTTCGGAACCACAAGGTCATGCTGCAGCTGTACATAACTCTGGTGCGGCCGCACCTGGAGTACTGCGTGCAGTTCTGGTCACCACATTATAGGAAGGATGTGGAAGCTTTGGAAAGGGTTCAGAGGAGATTTACTAGGATTTTGCCTGGTATGGAGGGAAGGTCTTACGAGGAAAGGCTCAGGGAATTGAGGTTGTTTTCGTTAGAGAGGAGAAGGCTGAGAGGTGACTTAATAGAGGCATATAAGATAGTCAGAGGGTTAGATAGGGTGGACAGTGAGAGTCTTTTTCCTCGGATGGTGATGACCAACACGAGGGGACATAGCTTTAAATTGAGGGGTGATAGATATAGGACAGATATCAGAGGCAGTTTCTTTACTCAGAGAGTAGTAGGGGTGTGCCTGCAACAGTAGTAGACTCGCGAACTTTAAGGGCATTTAAGTGGTCACTGGATAGACATATGGATGAAAATGGAATAGTGTAGGTCAGATAGGCTTCAGATGGTTTCACAGGTCGGCGCAACATCGAGGGCCGAAGGGCCCGTACTGCGCTGTAGTGTTCTATGTTCTATGTTCTATCCCTGCTTCTGTACTCGAAACCTCTTGCAGTGAAGGCCAACATACCATTAGCCTTCTTTACCGCCTGCTGCATCTGCATGCTTACCTTCAGCGACTGGTGCTCAAGGACACCCAGGTCCCGCTGCACACTTCCCTCTCCCAATTTACAACCATTCAGGTAGTAATCTGCCTTCCTGTTTTTGCTTCCAAAGTGAATAACCTCACAATTATGCAAATTATACTGAATCTGCCATTGATGTGCCCACTCACCCAACCTGTCCAGATCATGCTGTAGGATCTCTGCATCCTCGTCACAGTTCACGTTCCTACCCACTTGGTGTCAACTGCAAACTTTGAGATGTTACATTTTGTGCCCTCATCCAAATCATTAATATAAATTGTGAATAGCTAAGGTCCCAGCTGCGATCCCTGTGGCACCCCACTAGTTACTGCCTGCCAATATGAAAAAGACCCATTAATTCCTACTCTTTGTTTCCTCTCTGCCAACCAGTTTTCTCTCCACTTCAATACACTTCCCCAATCCCATGCGCTTTAATCTTGCACAATAATCTCTTATGCGGAACTTTGTCAAACGCCTTCTGAAAGTCCAAATATACCACATCGACTGGCTCCCCCTTGTCAATTGTACTGGTTACAGCTGCAAAGAATTCCAACAGAATTGTCAAGCATGATTTCCTCTTCATAAATCCATGCTGATTCTAACTGATCCTGCCAGTGCTTTCTAAATGTTTCGCTATTCAAGTTTAAATAGGGAGTGTATTGTGGACAATGGCTCTATATTGCTAGAAACGGTGGTAATATGTGGAATTCACGGTGAGAAGAGTAATGTTCCATTGTATAAGTTGAGGTTGGAGAGTCCAGTGAAGTGTGGTGACGTGGTAGCAGGAATAATAGAGAAACTATCTTGTCCAGGAATACAGTTTATCTTGGGTAATGATACAGCTGGATTGCAGGTGGGAGTGATGCCTACTGTGGTTGATAAGCCAGTGGGAAATCAAACAACTGAATTGTTGAAGGATGAATATCCTGTGATTTTTCCTGATTGTGTAGTAACAAGGTCGCAAAGTCACAGGTTAAGACAAGACGAGAAATCAAAGCATGAAGATAAACTTGAAGTTCAATTATCAAAACGATTTTTGATCAGATGGTTGGAAAAGAACAGGTGGAGGATGAGGTGGATATTTTTATTTTAGGAAAATCCCATTTAAATACCTTAAAAATTATGTCTTAATGAGAAAATTGAGACCTTTACATATGCAGGTGGATGAAAAGTGAGCAGAAGTTCATCAAGTGGTATTTCCGGTAGGGTATAGAAAGGAAGTGTTGCGAGTAGCACATGAGATACCAGTAGGAGATCATTTGGGAGTAAGGAAAACTCAAGCTAAAATCCAAAAATATTTTTATTGGCCTGGACTACATAAAGATGTAGTTAAATTTTGTGGATCATGTCACACATGTCAAGTGATAGGGAAACCTCAAGTGGTGATAAAACCAGCACCCTTAATACCGATTCCACCATTTGAGTAGCCTTTTACTTGATTGCGTAGGACCGCTTCCTAAAATGAAAACTGGGAATCAATATCTTTTGACAATAATAGATGTGTCTACTAGTTTTCCAGAGGCCATTCCAGTACGCAATATTACAGCTAAAAAGATTGTGGAGGAGTTACTTATTTTTTTTACCAGACATGGACTACCCACAGAAATACAATTGGATCAAGGATCAAATTTTACCTCGAGGTTATTCAAGGTTATGGATAGCTTTGGAGTAAAACAATTTAAATCAACTGCACCACCCAGAATCACAGAGAGCATCAGAAAGTTGGCATCAGACGTTAAAGGCAATGTTGAGGGTTTAATGTCAAGATTATTCTGAGGATTGGGATAAAGGAATTCCATTTGTACTGTTTGCAATTATGGATGCACCTAACGAGTCAACCAAATTCAGTCCTTTTGAACTAATTTTTGGTCATGAGGTAAGAGGACCATTTAAATTGATTAAGGAGAAATTGGTAAGTAAGCAGTCTGAAACTACATTATTGGATTACGTGTTAAATTTTAGGGAACGATGAAATAGAGCAAGCGACTTGACTCAATGGCATTTAAAGTTGCGCAACATGTGATGAAACAGGCAATGGACAAGAGAGAAAAAGTTTGTAGTTTTGCCAGGGGAGATAAAGTTTTAGTATTATTACCAGTGGTATGTGAACCTTTAAAAACAAGGTTTTGTGGGCCTTATCAGATTGAAAGGAAATTGAGTGAGGTGAATTATTTGGGAAGAATGCCAGATAGAAGGAAAACTCACCGAATTTGTCATGTGAATGTGCTTAACAGGTACTTTGAAAGGGAAGGAGAGCAAAAGGAGGAGGTTTTTGGGATTCCAGCTCAAAATGAAGAACCAAATCCAGATGACTCTGAATTTGATATTCCTCAAATTAAATTGGATAACAAGGATGTTCTTAAAAACTGGGATAAATTATTGAGTTACCTTCCAGAGGAAAAGCGAACTGATCTGAAAGAGTTACAATATCACATGGACAGGTTTGTGGAAATATGTTAGGAAGTACTAAAATAGTTATACATGATGTAGATGTGGGAAATGCTGTTCCAATTAAACAACATCCATATCGACTTAACCCTCTAAAATTGGTACAGGTTCAAAAAGAAATTGAAAGTATGCTTAAAAATGACATATTTGAAGTGGGTTGCAGCCAATGGAGCTCGCCCATAGTGATGGTACCGAAACCGAACGGTACCAAACGATTGTGTATGGACTATAGAAGGGTTAATGCAGTTACAAGAACAGACTCTTATCCTATCCCATGGTTGGAGGACTGCATTGAGAAGGTGGGTAAAATCAGCTTTTATCTCCAAACTGGATTGACTGAAAGGCTACTGGCAGGCACCTTTATCCGAAAGGGCGAAAGAGATTTCAGCTTTTGTGATTCCAAATGGTATATACCAAATCAAAGTTGTGCCATTTGACATGAAAAACGCCCCAGCCATATTTCAACGGTTAACCAGCAGTCATTTCAGGATTACCCAATTGTGCGGTGTACATAGGCGATCTGGTGTTTTTTGGTCAGGCATGGAAAGAAAATTTGAAGCATCTGAATGAGTTATTCGATTGACTTCGGAGGTGGGTCTGGTGATAAACCTAGCCAAAAGTGAGTTTGGAAAAGCCCAAGTCACACTCCTTGACCATACAGTTGGACATGGACAAATGGTTCCATGGGATGTGAAAACAAAGGTTATTGGGGAGTTTCCAATACCCTCAGCACAAAGGTAAATAATGAGATTTTCTGGCATAAGTGATTTTTATCCTTAATTTGTGCTGAATTTTAGCAGCGCGGTTGCTCCACTGATAGACTTGCTGAAGAAGCAGAGCAAATTTCAGTAGACGGCGGAGTGTCACCAGGCATTTCACGGCCTGAAGGCTTTGTTAGCCACTGCTACTGTGTTAGCCACCCCAAATTACACAAAACTATTCAAGGTGGCTATCGATGCGAGTGATGTGGGCATAGGTGCTGTGCTCTTGCAAGAAGATGGCAAAGGAATAGAGCGGCCTATTGGATATTTTTCCCTAAAATTAAATGATCACCGGAGGAAGTATTCGACGATTGAAAAGGAGACTTTGAGCTTGGTGCTGGCTTTGCAATATTTTAACATTTATGTTACCAGCAATTCGTCTGAAACAGACTCATACATTATATATACTGTTCATAATCCATCAACATTTATGGAGAAATTCAGGAATAAAAATGCCAGTCTGTTTGGATGGAGTTTATTATTACTGCCATTTAATTTAAAACTTATACATGTGGCAGGACGCGAAAATGTGATAGCCGATGCTTTGTCACGAATGTGATGAAGAGAAGCTAGTTCAATGGTGGAAAACAAAGAACTAAAATGGACTGTATTATTACAAATGTTTTCCTGTTTTAATGTTTTAAAATGTATGTTCATTGTCAAGTGTTAAGAATAGGCAAGTGAAAAGGTGAAAAATGAAGTTGAAGTTGATGGCGTATTTTCTTTTCTTGGGGGAAGGTGTCATCGGAGTGTCTCTTTAAGAAAGGTTGTTGTTTTATCAGATGGCTTCAGTGATATCATTTTGTGTGTAGAGCTGAGCTGTGGCTGTGAAGGTTTTCGTTTCTCTTGTATTTCTCACTGCTGTGGACTCAGACACAGAAAAGAGGTGTTTGGCCTGTCTTTCTCTATTTTTATTTTAAATATCTGTTCCAGTAAAAAAAAACATTGATTATAGATACCTGCTTTGGTAACTTAAAAGATATACTTTGCTTTCTGGAAGATTTAAACCTGCTGGAGAGACGAGATCAGAATCTCAGTAAAAGCCAGTCTTATTCAAGTGAGAATGTAGAGTGCTGGGGCCATGTCCTTGAAAAGGATTTTTGGTTTATGGGATTTTGTTTTTGAATTGGATCAGTTAGGGGGAATTCAGTAAGTGTTATACATAGATTACTGTAGCTGTGGGGGTCTTTATGTTTGCAATTGATACAAATTCTTGCTGTGTGTTTATATGAATGTTAACTAAGTTCTTAGAATAACATTTGTGTTGATTAAAGTGTCACGGAAAATTGTTGAATCACACCTGAAGGCAAGGCTCTTGTGATCATCCTAGCCAAATTCAACATAACGTTTGTAGGTCAGGTGGACTTCATAATACACTTTGGACTTTATAAACCCTGGCTCATAACACTTAACTACATAAATAGCTACATGCAATATCTTTAAAATTACCCAGCTCCAACCCCCTCTTTTTCCTAACATCAGAGCTAAACTTGCCCAAACAACCTCTCACTGGTTTTAAAAACTATAGGCAAAATCCAGCAATAGCAACCGTACCAGGCCCTACATTTCTCAGTGCTGGATTTAGAAAATTGGTTTTTCAAACAGGCCTTTGTCCAGACACAGCTTGTTGAGAGTGGACACAGCTTCATGGCTGTGGGTTGTACTCTTAAAACACCTCGCTTGGATTGGGTGAATTTGCTCTGATATACTGTTTTTCCCTTTTGATCGTCTCTTAACCGAACTAACCTTCTTTGAAATCACTCTCAATTACCTCCATTTTGTGAGATCACCTTTTAGAATGTAATTGTGAAATGCACACTGATGGTAATCAAGGAAGAGGCTGGAAAGGAAAGTCAAAAAGGTTTACTTCCAACTCTTGGTTCAGGAAATGCATATACAAGCAATAATCCAAGACCCAGCTGGGAATGTTCTGGAACCTTTGCTCCTACCCGAGCCGGATTTTATCCTGTGGAATTAACGAGCTGGCTGAGGATCAGAGGCCCGTCAGCGGGAGAGTTCGTGCACCATGAGGCTCAGGGAAAATAACCAAGTTGTTCCCGTGGGATTATGGGGGTTCTACCAACACTCCCATCGTCTCCTTTGAACTTTTAACAGCTTTAACAGCTCTTGACATTCTATTTTTCATTGTTATCAACTTCCCTGTGTTAAACACATATTTACAGTGTTGCTAGGCTTTTTTTTTTATGTTTTCATTCTTTTTCACATTTTCTTCAAAATTTACCCCCACCAATAAATAGTAAACGGTAACTGATACAATGTCAAACCCCTTATTAACAACAACGATCCCATCCTCCCACCAATACCCACACAACAGCGCACATGACAATATAAGCATCAAATTAAAAAATCACAAAAAAGGAATCAGGAATCGCCCATGGTCACCATAAACATGTATAGTCCACCGCCCCCCCCCCCCCCCCCCACCCACCAAACGCCACCCTCCCTTCCCCTAATATTCAATGCTATTCAAAAGATCATCCCTGAAAGAGTACCGTGAATGACACCCATGAATTGTAAACGCCCCCCCACCCCTCCTCCCAGACTCCTCCCCTCCACTTCCTCTCGAAAACACCTCAACCAGTATTGTCCCTTCCCCAACTTCTCACCCCGGCTAGGCTCATCGAAATCTGTTCCACCAGGCTCTGATGGCTGCAGCCCCTTCCCCTATCTCACTCCTGTTCACTGGCTGGCTTAAACAAGCCAACGTGGAGGCCCCCGCCCGGGTCTCCTTCCCCCCTACCCGGTCTCAGGAAAACAAAGAAATCCCCCTTAACACACAACCCCAGCATAAACACACAAGCCCCAAAGAATCATCATTGCAAAGGACAGTCACAACTCTTACCTTGTCCAAATAGACAACATCGACTCATTTAGTACATACAACAACATGCAGTGAAAAAATAAAGCTACACACAGCTAAATACTAACCCCCAACCCTCAGTACAAGACCATTCCTCAGTCCCATTTCTCAGTTCTGCCACAGACTTTCTGTCTTCGCAAACATCTCCGCCGCTTCCACCGTCTCAAAATAAAAGTATTTGGACTTGTAAGTCACCCTCAACTTAGCTGGATACACTATGTCGCACCGCACCTCGCTGTTATACAGTGCCGTCTTCACTCGGCCGAAGGCCGCCCGCCTCCTCGCCAACTCCACCGTAAAGTCCTGGTATATACGTATACTAGCTTCAGCCCGCTGCACCTCCCGCTTCTGCTTTGCCCAGCACAGGACCTTCTCCTTCATGTGGTACCTACGGAAACAAACAGTCACTATTCTTGGCGGCTCACCCGCCTTTGGACTAGGCCTCCAGGACCTATGAGCCCAATCCAGTTCGTATCAAGGGGGATATTCCCCCTCCCCCAATAGCTCCACCAACATCGTGGCAAAATACTCCGTCAACCTCGGGCCTTCCACCCCTTTGGGCAGATCCACGATCCTCAGATTCTGCCGTCTGGATCTGTTTTCCATGTCTTCCATTTTGGCTCACAGACTCTTGTTGGTCTCTATCACCCTCCGCAGCTCCTTCCCCATCAAGGTGAGTTGATCACTGTGTTGCGATAGTGCCTCTTCCACGTCCTTCGGTGTCTCACCCCGCTCCCGCACCTCAGCCGCTGCGCTCGATACCGCCAACCTCACCGGGGCAATCGCCTCCTCCACTTTCAATACCTCACCCATCTCCTTCCTCATTGCCTCTATGTGTTTTGTGAATTGTTTTTCAAGTTCCACGGCCATCACCTCAGCCATCCTTTCTGCCGTGAGCAGTGAGACCTCACCCGGCGCCCCAGCCTCCACCTTCCTTCCAGTTCCTGAGCCGACCTTTCCACCCACCGGCGGACCGTCATTAACCCCTTTTTCACAGCCGTTTTTCTTCGAGATTTGGACATCTCTCTGCTCTGTGCCTCCCTAACCTTGTTTAATCAAAAATTGCTCCTGGGATGGGGCATCAAAACTCCGAGAAATCAATTCTCGGGCGCGAGCCCTCCAACATGTGTCTTCCTCCTACCCGCCGCCACCGGAAGTTGTGTTGTTAGGCTTATTATCAGATCATAACATTAGTTCCACCAGCCCAGCCAACCTTACTCTTAATTTCCATTTTCAAACAGGTTTTGTTTTTTAAACATACAACCATCAAAACGTCTTCCCAATTACAGGCTCCTTTCATTTTCATTTCATCACAATTTCCAAACACCCTCAGAGCATTATGCAGTGCCTCTGGATTACTAGTTCAGTGACATTGCTACTATGCCACCACCTCCCCATTAGTTGAGCAGGTTGAGTCCACAGTCATTGGATTTTAGAAGTCTGAGGGGTGATTTTATTGAAACAAAAAGATTCCGAGATGACTTGACAGGCTAGATGCTGAGAGAATGTATCCCCTCCTACAGGAATCTACAACTAAAGGCACAGTTTCAATATAAGGGGTCTCCTATATATGCTGGAGATAAGGAGGAATTCCTTCAGAGGGTGGTTAGTATTTTGTAATTCTATTCTACAGAGCACAGTGTAAACTGAGTCATTCAATGTATTTAAGTCTGAGTTGTACAGCTTTTTGATTGACAAGGGAATCAGGGGTTATTGGAGCAGGAAAGTAGAGTTAAGGCGACAATCAAATCAGCCATAGTTTTATTGAATGGCAGAGCAAACTCGGGGGGGTGAATGTCCTATTTCCTATCTGCACTATTCTGAAAACCTCAACCAAATCATTCCCTAATCTCAAATTCCAAAGAATGGAACCCAGGATTGCAAAATCTCTCCTCATCTCTTCTCTTTGTATTTTTTAGAAGATCAATTAGCAGTGTACAGGTCCTTCCTGTTTTTCCTGACTATTCCCTCTGTATTTCTTTATTTTCCCTTTCTTTTATTTTTGCTGTTACCTTTTTCAACCATGGATGATTTATGGACAGAAATCTTTAAGGCAGCCTGTATCTTTAATTCACGCAGATGGAAGCAGTGGCCTGTGCCTTTAATTCAAACAGACTTTGAACAACCAGCAAGCTGTGAGGTAAGCATGCTAAAGAACCACCATCTGAAGCAAAGATTTTTCTTTGATTTAAAAAAAATAAATTTAGAGTACCCAATTCATTTTTCCAATTAAGGGGCAATTCAGTGTGGCCAATCCACCAAGACTGCACATAGAACATAGAACAGAGAACAGTACAGCACAGAACAGGCCCTTCGGCCCTCGATGTTGTGCCGAGCAATGATCACCCTACTCAAACCCACGTATCCACCCGTACCCCAACAACCCCCCCTTAACCTTACTTTTTTTTAGGACACTACGGGCAATTTAGCATGGCCAATCCACCTAACCCGCACATCTTTGGACTGTGGGAGGAAACCGGAGCACCCGGAGGAAACCCACGCACACACGGGGAGGACGTGCAGACTCCGCACAGACAGTGACCCAGCCGGGAACTGAACCTGGGACCCTGGAGCTGTGAAGCATTGACGCTAACCACCATGCTACCGTGCTGCCCCTGATCTTTGGGTTGTGGGGGCGAAACCCACCCAAACACGGGGAGAATGGGCAAACTCCAGACGGACAGTGACCCAGAGCCAGGATCTTACCTGGGACCTCGGCTAACCTACTGCACCACCGTGCTGCCTGAAGCAAAGATTTTTATCTTTTGACTTTCATCCTTATAATTTTTACCTCTTTCCACCCCTCTGTGTTTGCCTGTCTTGTGTATGTGGGAGAGGGTGGGATAATTAAAGTGGGTAGTAGGTATTATCTTGTTGCTATCCAGTTGTACTTACTGCACATTTCATGATAGTTCTTGGTATAAATAAACAGTAACTGTGTTTCAACTTACAAACCTGGTAATTATTGGACAGCCAAGGGTGAAAGACTTCGGGAATTTTTATAAAAATTATTGGTTAATTCACTTGTGTTGTGTCTCCAGGGCACATGGTGCTGGAATTGACCATGTACTTGCCCACGGTGACATAACAGCAGGCAAATCAAGGAAGCACTTGTATTTACATAACTCCTGCCAGACCCTTGGGGATTTCCCAACGTCCTTCACAGCCAAAGAAATACTTTTTAAGAGCAGCCACTGTTCTAGTGACAAATGTGGCAGCCAATTTGTGCAAAGCAAAGTCCCAAAAACAGCAATGAGATACATCATTAGATAAACCGTTACTGATGTTGGCTGAGGGATATTGGCCAGGATATTGGGATAACTCTCCTGTACCTCTTCAAACAGTGCCATTAAATAGTGCTGTGGAATCATTTACGTGCATCTTGAGATTGCAAACAGGTGCTTTGAGGCACTTTCATCTGAAAGACGCCAGCTTCATCAGTGCATCAGTCTCTCGGTACTGTACTGTAGTGTTAGCCTAGATTATATGCTCAAGTGTTCAGAGTAGTTGAAACCAAAGCCTTCTAACTCAGAGGTATTTGCTTGTAACATCACAGCTACATTTTTAGAGTGCTTTAGTAGATCAGAGAAACATTGCTTGAACTGGTGGTAATCCACAAGGAAGAGTGTAACTAAATTGTATTACATGCTGGAAGCAATCGGCAGCCAAAAACCCCGTCCTTTGCTATAACACTCCAGTAACTGTGAATGTCACAGAATCACATATCTTTATGCTACGGGATCATTCCAAAGTGCCATTAACAATATCAACTCCATTAGGTAATCTGCAGTGTATAGATTTATAAATTTAGTAATGGATACCTTGTTTGCTGAAGCAAATAATTTAATTTCCTGCCCAATGGACAAACGGCAGCATTATGAAAGGTCTGTGGAATTTTAAAGTGGCAAGCGTTTTGAAATTCCAGCGGACTGTCGGTTGTACTCGTGATCTTACAAGCTCCATTGCTCATTGCCACGATCTAAATGATCACAATGCCACTCTCTGAACATTCAGCTCATTTTCAATCAACAACACATGGTTATGCAAGTCTATCTTGTTTATAAGCAGCTGTCATGATGAATTCAAATTGAGACAAGTCACCATATGACTCATCAACACATGTGGTATGGTCGCTCGAGGTTAATCTCATGACATTGAAAGACTGAAACTGCAACAGGAAGGAGGATCATGCTTCTATAAATGGAGAACCCGTTCTGCATCTTGAAATGGGGTCTGAATTTTCAATTTCCTGGACGCATCCAGGCCAACGTGGTGGGCCCAGGTCAGGAGAAGGGACCATGTGTGAAACTATGAGGGATCCCCCACCCCACCACATTACCCCACACCCATAAAGTCAGTTGTGGCTGCTTTCTAAACAATTAAACGTTTTATCTAACATCCTCCATCGCTCTCTGTCTCTCTCTCTCCCATAATTCAGATTAGCAGCTTCCACGTGGTCTAGTGGGGCTGCTGAAATGTGGCTGCTGGGGGGCTTCCCATTGGCTCTCCAACCTGGGGAATCTGCCCTGAAAAATGAAATGAAATGAAAATCGCTTATTGTCACAAATAGGCTTCAAATGAAGTTACTGTGAAAAGCACCTGAATATCTGACTGGATGGCAAGATGTCTCCCTGCCTTTAATTGGCCATTCAGTTAACATAGGAGCATAGGAATTAGGTGCAGAAATAGGCAATTTAACCCTTTGAGCCTGCTCCGCCATTCAATCAGATCATTGCTATAATCTACCTGCCTACCTGTTCCCCATATTCCTTTAATCCTTATCAGAAATATATTGATCTCCTTCTTGAAACCATTTAATGATTCAGACTGCACCGCACTATAGAACAGCGAGTTTCACAAATTCATCACCCTCTGCGAGAGGTAGTTCTTCCTTGTCTCGGTTTTAAATTTAACGTCTCTCAACCTATATCTCAATCTCTCATTCTATCTTGCCCCGAAAGGAGGAACATTTGGTCTACATTTACTAAATCATTCCCTCTTAGTATTTTATACGCCTCGATCAGATCTCCTCTCATTCTTCTAAACTCCAGCGAGTATAAGCCCAAATTGTTTAATCTCTCCTCATACGTCAACCCTTTCATTCCCGGAATCAATCTGGTCAACGTCCTCTGAACTGCTTCCAATGCCACCACATCCTTCCTCAAATAAGGAGGCCAAAACTGGACACAATATTCCAGATGCGATCTCACCAACACCTTATATTATTGCAACAACATTTCTCTACTTTTATACTCCAGGCCTTTTGCAATAAATGCTGACATTCCATTTGCCTTTTATAATACATGCTGTACCTGCATAGCAACTTTCTGCGATTCATGAACAAAGGCACTCAGATCCCACTGCCCAGATGCATTTTGAATCTGCTTTCCATTTACATAATAAGAACATAAGAACATAAAAACGAGGAGCAGTAGTAGGCCATCTGGCCCCTCGAGCCTGCTCCGCCATTCAATGAGATCATGGCTGATCTTTTGTGGACTCAGCTCCACTTTCTGGTCCGAACACCATAACTCTTAATCCCTTTATTCTTCAAAAAACTATCCAACTTTATCTTAAAAACATATAATGAAGGAGCCTCAACTGCTTCATCGGGCAATGAATTCCATAGATTCACAACCCTTTGGGTGAAGAAGTTCCTCCTAAACTCAGCCTTAATCTACGTCCCCTTATTTTGAGGCTATGCCCGCTAGTTCTGCTTTCACCCACCAGTGAAAACAACCTGCCCGCATCGATCCTATCTATTCCCCTTATAATTTTATATGTTTCTAATAAGATCCTCCCTCATCCTTCTAAATTACAGCGAGTACAGTCCCAGTCTACTCAACCTCTCCTCGTAATCCAACCCCTTCAGCTCTGCGATTAACCTAGTGAATCTCCTCTGCACACCCTCCAGCACTAGTACGCCCTTTCTCAGGTAAGGAGACCAAAACTGAACATAATACTCCAGGTGTGGCCTCACTAACACCTTATACAATTGCAGCATAACCTACCTAGTCTTAAACTCCATCCCTCTAGCAATGAAGGACAAAATTCCATTTGCCTTCTTAATCACCTGTTGCACCTGTAAATCAACTTTTGCGACTCATGCACTAGCACACCCAGGTCTCTCGGCACAGCAGCATGTTTTAATATTTTATCATTTAAATAATAATCCCTTTTACTGTTATTCCTACCAAAATGGATAACCTCACATTTGTCAACATTGTATTCCATCTGTCAGACCCTAGCCCATTCACTTAACCTATCCAAATCCCTCTGCAGACTTCCAGTATCCTCTGCACTTTTTGCTTTACCACTCATCTTAGTGTCGTCTGCAAACTTGGACACATTGCCCTTGGTCCCCAACTCCAAATCATCTATGTAAATTGTGAACAATTGTGGGCCCAACACTGATCCCTGAGGGACACCACTAGCTACTGATTGCCAACCAGAGAAACACCCATTAATCCCCACTCTTTGCTTTCTATTAATTAATCAATCCTCTATCCATGCTACTACTTTGCCCTTAATGCCATGCATCTTTATCTTATGCAGCAACCTTTTGTGTGGCACCTTGTCAAAAGCTTTCTGGAAATCCAGATATACCACATCCATTGGCTCCCCGTTATCTACCGCATTGGTAATGTCCTCAAAAAATTCCACTAAATTAGTTAGGCATGACCGTCCCTTTATGAACCCATGCTGCGTCTGCCCAATGGGACAATTTCCTTCCAGATGCCTCACTATTTCTTCCTTGATGTTAGATTCCAGCATCTCCCCTACTACCGACGTTAAGCTCACTGGCCTATAATTATCCACTTTCTGCCGACCTCCTTTTTTAAACAGTGGTGTCACGTTTGCTAATTTCCAATCCGCCGGGACCACCCCAGAGTCTAGTGAATTTTGGTAAATTATCACTAGTGCATTTGTAATTTCCCTAGCCATCTCTTTTACGACTCTGGGATGCATTCCATCAGGGCCAGGAGACTTGTCTATCTTTAACCCCATTAGCTTGCCCATCACTACCTCCTTCGTGACAACAATCATCTCAAGGTCTTCACCTGTCATAGCCTCATTTCTATCAGTCACTGGCATGTTATTTGTGTCTTCCACTGTGAAGACCGACCCAAAAAACCTGTTCAGTTCCTCAGCCATTTCCTCATCTCCCATTATTAAATCTCCCTTCTCATCCTCTAAAGGACCAACATTTACCTTAGCCACTCTTTTTTGTTTTATATATTTGTAGAAACTTTTACTATCTGTTTTTATATTCTGAGCAAGTTTAATCTCATAGTCTATTTTACTCTTCTTTATAGTTTTTTTAGTATTGTATAATTTTATACATTTCTATAAGATCCCCCTGCATTCTCCTAAATTCCAATGAGTACAGTCCCAGTCTACTCAACCTCTCCTCGTAATCCAACTCCTTCAGCTCTGGGATTAACCTCTGCACACCCTCCAGCACCAGTACGTCCTTTCTTAGGTAAGGAGACCAAAACTGAACACAATACTCCAGGTGTGGCCTCACTAACATCTTATACAATTGCAGCATAACCTCCCTAGTCTTAAACTCCATCCCTCTAGCAATGAAGGACAAAATTGCACCAAGTTCCTCTGCATTAAGTGCAGTTTTGGAATTTTTAAATTATCCTCTATTGTGAAGACAGAGGCAAAAATAGTCATGGGTGTGTCTGGCCTGTGTCTCGCAATGTCACAACCCGAGACTGGTCCCCACCTCAGGGACCTACCTGGAATGGAAGTTTAGTGCCTGACAGCACAGAGAACAACATTGAGCCTGTATTTGCAACCTGAAAAAGTGAACACCAACTTTAGGAAAAATGCTGCAGTGACCTAAAAAAATACTGTTCTTTCATTGTTTGGTTAGAAACCCTTTTTTACCTTGGCATCCCATAGTGAGTTGCTATTTTTTTTTAGTTGTTGTACTGTCTTCACAAAGTTATATTGGAACTGTGCCAGTGGGTATTGAGAGAAATCTTCAAATTAAGCATGTCGAACAATTATGGTAAGTATTGCAGTTGCTATTGTTTTTTTTACAATATTTCATGTGACCTTATAATTTTTCATTCTTTTGCATCCTTTTTTCCTTCGGGCAAATAAAAATGTAAAACCCAAGAGAGAATCAGTTGAGCAAGCCTTATTTAATATCTTGCTTCTGACACTTTAAGCTGCATTCTTGCTGGGGTTGACGATTTGTCCGTATAAATAATGAAATCCCACGGGATTTACTGTCGGAAAATGACAAAGCTAGTGAAAAGAGATGGGAGTTTGTGTGTGAGCCTGATTTGGTGGCAAAGACCTGAAACATCAAAGGCTGAAATGAGCACAAACTGAAGCATTTATCATAGTTTTAGTGTGGGAGTGAGTAGGGATGAGAATCATTCAAATTTGATGACGCCTTGAGTTTGCTTAAAGCCATTGTGGATGTCGTAGCCGGGGGTACCCTACAAAACATGGAATGTCTGCTCAGGCACAGATAATGGGAGTGAAATATGGGGCAGGATTTTTGCCCAATATGGGGACAAGCACGAAGGTGGGCAGGCGCATACTTGTGCCACTGGCAGCTTGCAGTTTGTTGGCATCATCCCCCCTCCTCCCCAGTAGGTTGGGTGCAGTGGGAGGGGTGCGGAGGCCAGAGTGGCTGAGGGGTGAATCGAAAGATCGGGGTGGCAAATTAAAATGGCGCCCCAATTGCGGGCTTCCTGCACTAGTGAGCTGTGCTCGTCATTGCAGGAAATGAGGTAAGTCCGGCCTCAGCTGGTGTACCTCGCCGAAGCAAAAACAACGGCAAAGTGCTGTTAAATAGCACAATGCTTCTTGCTGTTGCAGGTGCTGAGAGACGTCCTGCTAAAAGCACCCAAAAAGGGACATAGGGCGCGATTCTCCACCCCCCACGACGGGTCGGAGAATAGCGGGAGGGCCTTCCCGACATTTTTCCCGCCCTCCCGCTATACTCCCCCCCCCCCCCCCCCCCCCCCCGCCCAACTCCCGACACGAATCGCTGCCGCCGTTATTTTACGGCCGGCAGCGATTCACAGCTGATAGATGGGCCGAAGTCCCAGCCCTTTACGCTGTTTTTACGAACGGCAAACACACCTGGTCTGGCCGTTCGTAAAAACGGCGGGAACAACTCGCTTTTTATAACCATGGCACCGATTGGCACGGCAGTACCACGGCCGTGCCAAGGGTGCCATGGGCCCGCGATCGGTGGGCACCGATCGCGGGCAGCGGGCCCGATGCCCGCGCACTATTTCTCCTTCCGCCGCCCCGCAGTATCCATTCGCCGGGCGGCTGAGGGGCATCCCGGCCCGCGCATGCACGGGTTTCGCGCAAATACGCGATGACGTCATCCGCGCATGCGTGGGTTGGAGTCTTCCAATCCGCGCATGCGCGGCTGACGTCATATGACGCGTCAGCCGGCGCTAACTCCGGCAAGCGGGCTTAACGAAATTCGTTAAGCCCGTGATGCCGGAGCTTACGGCGTCGGGCTGCTAGCCCCGACCGGGGACCAGAATCGGTTCCCGGTCGGGAAGGGGCAGCCTTACGATTTCTCCCGATTTGGGAGAATCGCGCCCTCAGTTTTTTTGTCTCGTTAAATCGCGCCATATGGCAAAGGTATTACACAAAAAAGAATAGAAATCTGTAATAGAAATGTAAAATATCAGAAATTCACAACATGATTATGATCACCTGAGACAGGTTAATGGTTTAGGAAAGTGTCTTAACTGGAACTGAGTTGAGGTAAGATATAATCAATAAGGAGGCCATTTGAGTGTCCGAGCTCTGATTCGCTGAAAGAGCACCCCACCTATGCCCACTCCCCCCCCCCCCCCCCACCCCTATCCACTTCGGTAAGGTTACATTATCTTACCAAAGTGGCAATTTTTAGCAGGGCTAATCCACCTACCCTGCAAATCTTTGGACTGTGGGAGGAAATCGGAGCACCCGGAGGAAACCCACGCACACACGGGGAGAATGTTTAAACTTCACAGAGACAGTCTCCTAAGACGGAAATGAAGTCGGGTCCCTGGTGCTGTGAGACAGAAGTGCTAACCACTGTGCCAACCTGCCACCCTAATGATCCTTCCACAGGAATAGCTCCATACAACGTGTTAACAAATCATTCAGCTGATTGATCCACAGTCCATTATTTTTTGTTTTGATTTGATTTTGAATTGAATCACACCCAAGTGAGTTTGTTTATTATTAATTGTATAATTCTGAGACCAAAGCTATTAATAGTATAATTCTGAGACCAAAGTTATTAAAACACACTAAAATGATCAGTCGGCTGTTTAGGTGTGGACAGGCACAGGTATGGATCCTGCAACTGCGAAAGATAATGGGCTGGATTCTGAGACTAAGTGTTGATGCTGCTGCAGGATTCGTGGACTTCCACTACACCTAAACCAGCACCACACCTGGACCAATTCAGCGACGGCTAAGGGACTAGCACCAGCGCCACGTGGAACACAGTCGATTCCAATGAGAAACTGCGGGATTCATGGTTGACACTCAGGAGGCTGACAAACTGCAACCACATATAGACACTTCACTCCCCACACAGACCATCCCAGCCAACAAGATGGCAGCGAGGAGAGAAGCTCCTCGCATCACCAACACCAAGCTGGAGACGCTCCTGGACGCGGTGCAGGAGAGGCGGATGACCCTGCACCCTGGCCCGGTTAGGAGGCTACCAGCCGCTGCCATTCGCCTTGCTTGGGCACAGGTGTCAAAGGCGGTCAGTGCCATGGGCAACACCGTCCGGACCCACCAGCTGGGAAAAACTGCACAACCTCCTCAGGACGGCCAGGGTGAGGAAGCATCACTGTGCCCCTGGCACTAACTCATGTCCCACACAACCTCTGGCCCTGGTGCACATCCCTGCTGCCACAGTACCATTGGCTGGTGCTGCCGATGTCTGCAATACGCTCGGCGTCTGCCACCCGGGGCCCCTGTAGGAGCTACAGTGGGTATTGTCCTGGGTGAGCCGACTGATGCCCTTCCGGCAGGTAGCAGCCGGGTTCACGATTTTTAAAAGGAGAAGTGAACTGCGCCATCTGGAACAGTCCATTGGAGGTGGAGAATCATGGGGAATGGGGCTCTGGTGAATACCAGGTCGGGCCTGCTAATGATGTACAAACCGTGTTTACTGTATGTGCTCTGCATGGCAGGAGAGGAGAATTTCAGCAGCACTGTAGTGCCGTGATTAGCACTATTGCTTCACAGCGCCAGGGACCCGGATTCGATTTTCAGCTTGGGTCACTGTCTGTGTGGAGTCTGCACGTTCTCCCTGTGTTTGCGTGGGTCTCCTCCGGGTGCTCCGGTTTCCTCCCACAAGTCCAGAAAGGCGTGCTGTTAGGTGAATTGGACATTCTGAATTCTCCCTCAGGAATAATATTACTATTATTCACCGTCTTCTCTTAGAATAGAGAGGAGAAGGAAGAGCACATATGTAGTGAGCTTGAGCATTGTGCAAGCCATCGAATGCACATTCATCGTTCTGGTCAAGGGTTATCTCGACCTGAAATGTTAACTTTGTTTCTCTCCAGAGAAACCTGACCTGCATTCTAGCATTTGTATTTCCTATTTCCATCATTTTCTGCTTCTATTTTAAATTTCCAGCTTGTGAATGCAAATCTGGGGTTTTATCCACAGAAATCTGAATTGAATTTGGTGCTCTCAGCCAGCCTGTACTGAACGTGGATGTGCCAGCAAAATCCTCTCCTCCTCCTTCTTACCATCCCTGAGTTACAAACTGTCACAGCACCTTCCTGGCGGCATTCCTGAAATAAAGGCCATCACAAACAAACATTTCCATACTAAATTTACCAATAAAGCATTCGCATTCAGTAAAACTGAACTAATCGCCCTTTTTCATTCGATTGTTGTTGGTCTTGTGGTGCCCTTTCATGGCCTAGTGCCACCCAATGGCTGCAGCCTGGCTGGTGAAAGGCTGCTGAATTTCACTGTCTGCTACTGCAGATGGCTTGCAGGATGCGCTTGAGAAACTTCTTTGGAGAAGACCGAGCTTTGGACTGTGCCACCTCAGCATTGGGAAGAGCAGCCTCAGCTAGCTGGCTGACAAAATGAAATGAAAAAATGAAAATCGCTTATTGTCACGAGTAGGCTTCAATTAAGTTACTGTGAAAAGCCCCTAGTCGCCACATTCCGGCGCCTTTCCGGGGAGGCTGGTATGGGAATCGAACCGTGCTGCTGGCCTGCTTGGTCTGCTTTAAAAGCCAGCAATTTAGCCCAGTGAGCTAAACCGGCCCCTAAAAGGCGCTGACAAAGACATTGGACTGACAGAGATCGAAGCATGAATGGTGTCATCTTGAGAGAGAGAGATAGAGAAAAGCAGTCTCGGGCTCATCCGAGCATCGCACCTCACACCTAACTCCCATCCACCCTGCCCCTAACTCATATCCTAACTCACAGCAATTCTAGTAATCTGTCAGAGGATAGATTTTTGGACTGTAAAGGCCTTTGAATGATGACACCCAGAGCCATAATGTCAGTAATCTCAGCTTGTTTCATGACATCAATTTAGGTTCCACTGTAGGACTAAGAGGTTGGGTGACTGTTATGTCCAGGTGAGAATTGGGGTGAACTGTTTCCTCTCGATTTAACCTCCTTGGTTGGTAATAACAAACATTTCAGTTTATTTTTCAAGATACAGCCTTTTCCGAATTCAAATGTATTTACCGATTTATAAAAGCTCAGGAGGCCCAAGAAGGTAGTAACAAAGTTTAATTCTGCAACAAAAGCAAAGGCGCCATATGGCATACAGTCTAAAGGCCCCACCAGGACTACTGATCATGTCGCCGGTCCCAGTCCAGGCCAGCTTTCATTGCGTAGGTTTACGAGCCTCAGCTGAGCAGACCTCGCCCCACGAGCGAGGGAGCTTGTATTCTACGAGTCCCATGAGGGTCGGGGGGGGGGGGGGGGTCAAATGAGGTATCCCCATGTGTCTCATGAGTTATTCGATCTCACTTCCCACCTCCCCAAAGCCCCCTCTGCAACAGATTGCATAGGAGGTCTCCATCTCTGTTTCACCTGTGGCTATGTTTCTAGCAGCTGGAGGGCCGGGTCAGGGTTCATGTACCGTGTCAGAGAGTGGCTTTCTCATGTAGAATACCGGAGGAGCCCAGTCTGGGGCCCGTCTCCGATTACAAAGTCCTCCGAGAGCCCTGAGGATTCTGTGTCAATATCTCATATCCTGCTGGTCCGGATATAGGTCCCTGGTGAGAAGTGCTTCTTGGCAAAAGGACAACAGACAGGGTGGTTGAGATACGGATTCATCTACGTGGCTTCCTGTGGGTCATGCAACTTGCCCTTGAGGTGGACCCCGTGCTTCCGCACAGCCTGCTCTCTCGTACTGATCATGTATGGAATTGGTCCCATTCTCTGCACTTAGAATTCTGAATTCTCCCTCAGTGTACCCGAACAGACAACGGAATGTGGCGACTAGGGGCTTTTCACAGTAACTTCACTGCAGTGTTAATGTAAGCCTACTTGTGACAATAAAGGTTATTTATTTATTTATTGTCCCTGGGCCCCATTGCGCGCCGTCCCCGAAATTCCGAACATGAACAGCCCCCCCGGTTGGTGATCATGATACTTCTTCTGGAGGTCCTGCTTCCTTTCCACCTTCCCGCCAAGACTGGGAACGCTAAACTCAGGAGGGTCCGGAGATGTCAGCCCATCAGTAATTCTGCCGGTGCTGCCCCAGTCGTGATGTACGGTGTCTTTCGGTAATTGAAAAACCATGCCAACTTTATTTGATGGGCCCTGCCGTCTCTTTCTTCATGCCTTGTTTAAATGTCTGGACTGCCCACTGAACCAGACTGTTGAAGGATGGGTGGTATGTGGAAGTTCAGATGTCTTTCACCCCATTGGTGTGCACAAACACCTAGAATTACTTGCTGGTAAAGGGAGATATGAATGTCCATTTCAAGCACCTCTGGGATCGTATGGGTGTTGAAGGATTGGCACAACATCTCAACGGTGATTTGCAATGTGGTGGAAGACATTCAATGCACATTCTCCCACTTGGAGTGTGCATTTATTTATTTATAAATTTAGAGTACCCAATTATTTTTTTTTCCAATTAAGGGGCAATTTAGCAGGGCCAATTCACCTAACCTGCACATCTTTTGGATTTTGGGGGTGAAACCTGCACAGCCATTGGGCGAATGTGCAAACTCCACACGGACAGTGACCCAGGTTGGGATTCGAACCCGGGTCCTCAACGTCGCAGTCCCAGTGCTATCCACTGCGCCACATGCCGCCCTGAGTGCGCATTTATAAGGAGCATGATTACACAAAGGGCCTGGAGATGATGGCAGGCAATCTGAACCAGAAAAATCCCAGCCACTCTCAAGTGTCGAGCAAGGCTGATGGAGGGAGCTTCCACTGTTCCTGACGAGCCATACATTGCAGCACCATTCCCTCAATGTCACCATCAAACACTGGCCACCACACGTAACTCCTTGCGAGCACCTTCATTTTGGGAACCAGGGTACCCACTATGCAAATCTTGCAAGATTGCGCACTGGCCTGGCCATGGGATAACCACGCTGGCTCTCCACAGGAGGATGCTGTCCTCCACACTGATGTTCCTGTTTAGCCAGGCAGTTCCTCTGGGGCTTTCCCTTGTAGCCATGTAGGACATATGACACCATTTTGCCAATGTAGGGTCCCTTTGTGTCCACATGCAGGTTTGTGTAGCAGCCAAAGAAGAGTGTTCATAAAATTCCATGTCAATACGACTTTGTGTGCTATTGGCAGCGACAGGGGCTTAAAGGCAGTGGGAGTAAGCTTAGGACATCCACATGTGCGATCTGTGCTCCTGGATCACGTTCAATGGTCTGCTCATACGCCACGAACTACAATGTCCATCATTGGATTCTGGCCAAAGCTATTGGTGGTATCATCTTGTCTTCCTTAAAAATGCCAAGTAAGAGTTTATGCTCTGTGATCACCCATAGACGTACTGATGCAGTTTCTTTACTGCAAATAGCACGGCAGTCCTCCCTGCTGAATTTGCACATAGTGGTGCTCTGCGTCCGCCAGGGCTCTAGTCGCATAAGATATCAGCCGTTCTCTCCCATCGTCCCACCAGTGAGACAACACTGCCCTAATGTCATATGGAGAGGATGACCAGTGGCTTTGATGGATCATAGTGCATCAACAATTTGGATGATAACAATTTTCATTTCACTCTGGCGAATGATTCCACTGAAGCGCTTTCCACGTCCATTTCAGCTTCTTCTTTAATAAATAATAATAAATCTTTATTAGTGTCACAAGTAGGCTTATATTAATACTGCAATGAAGTTACTGTGAAAATCCCCTAGTTGCCACATTCCAGTGCCTTTTCGGGTACACAGAGAATTCAGAATGTCCAGATTACCTAACCTGCACGTCTTTCGAGACTTGTGGGAGGAAACCGGAGCACCCAGAGGAAACCCACGCAGACACGGGGAGAATGTGCAGACTCCGCACAGACAGTGACCCAAGCCAGGAGTCAAACCTAGGTCCCTGGTGCTATAAAGCAACAGTGCTAATTACTGTGCTGCCATGCCACCCATAATAGTGGGTGCAGGGGCGCTAACAAGGTAGCTAGGTTGGGATGAACTTCCTGTAATAATTGACGAGCCCTACAAACGACCTCAGCTCCATTACATTCTCAGGCATTGGTGCTCCCTTGATAGCTCAAACGTTTTCCTTCATTGCAACCCGTCTGTATCGGCATGGTATCCAAAGTTTGTGACATTTTGCCTGAAAGACGCCCTTGACCCCTTCAGGCGGACACCCTGTCGGAAAACCGTCGGAGGACCACTTCCAGTTGTTCCTTCTTGGTGGCTCCAGTAATGAGCAAGTCAACCAGGTAGACAGCCTCCCTGGGAAGCCCTTGGAGGATGTTTTCCAATGCCCGCTGGAAAACCGCACACGCTGATGACACCCCAACTGAGAGCTGGGTGTACTCGTATAACCCCCATGGGTGTTGATGGTGACATATCTTTGTGATGCCGCATCTAATTCCAACCAGAGGTAAGCCTGGCTCATGTCTAGCTTCATGAATGAGTGACCTGTGGCCAACTTTGTGTACAAATCATCTGTGCATAGCCTGGAGTAAGTGGAAGGTCCTGTTTACTGTCATCTTACTGCCGTTGCTTTTAGTTGGAAGACTGCATTGTTATATTTAAAAGCCGGTTGCGGCTAGGATTCTTAAATTAAAAGCCGGTCCATGACCCTCCCGACACCCACACCGCAGTTTGAAAAACCCTGGCCTAATCTACTGTTGCCCATGCGTAACCAGGATCACCATGGTACCAATGAGGGTCAATGATTCCCCGATTTAAGTTGCCAACCGGGTCTTGGTACCCCGTAAGCTTTGGGGTGGATGGGGGGGGGGGGGGTGTGGGAGGGGGGCATCATGCGCCGGAATGGAGGCTGGCCGATGCTGCGTATGTCGTAAGCCATGGAATCCTGGACCCAGTTTTCCACATTCTCATGGGAGGACAACAGTTCTATTACCCTTAATATTACCCTCAGATCCAAGGCTTGTTCCACTAACAGCTTCCTCTGAGTCACAATATTGTTAATACCACACACTACATGATCATTCAACATCCCTGGGATGGATGGGCCAAAGTCACAATCCTTGTTTAACTTGCGAATGCGCATCAAAAACTCTGTAATTGATCCCCCAGGGGTTTGCCCAGCCATATTAAAGTGCGCACTATGCCAGAAGCTCTTGATTAATGCTGAATGTTGGGACCCTGCAAGTGGTCACGAGTAATACCCTTTGCTGGTCATCTCCAACAATACAAATTGCCTGGGAGAAATATCGCATCCGTTCGGTATACTGGGCCCAATCTTCTACGCCTGCGTCAAAGGACTCTAGCCTTCCAAAAAGCTGCATGTTAAAAATATTGCTGACCTTGCACTTATGCTGAAGTATTCTGGTGTGGTTAGGACATCCAGAATCACAGTTGTTATTTTCCTTGTCGTCAGTATAAAAGCTCAAGAGGCCCGGAAAGGTAAGTTCAAATGAATTTTAATTCAACAACAAACGTAAAGGCTTAGAGTCCAAATGTCCCAACCGGGACTGCCGATCATGCTGGTCCCAGTTCAGGCCGGCTTTTATTAGGCAGATTTACGAGCCCCAGTCGGGAGGGCCTCCACCCGGCAGCGAAGGAGCTTGTAGTTCACGAGTCCCGTGGGGATGTCAATTGAGGTGTCCCTGTGCGTCTCATGAAGGGTATAACACTATTTAGGCTGTGAGCAATGAGCCAATCAAACCAGGTTTTCTTGAGTTAAAAAAAGAGCAAATTTATTAACCACCAGCTCTGAATAAAAATAATAGAAATGCGATGTCAAGCATTCAGCTCTTATGTAGTCATTCAGGAGCATATGCACACGCATGCACATACACGCGCATGCACACACACGCGCACGCACACAAAAACACACCAGAGATAACAGAAATTGTCCAATTAGAAAAAGTTAAAATAATAAACAGTTGTGTCCTATGATTGTCTCTGACATCAATTTTTAAAAATGTATTTTTAAAAACATTTTAATTCAAATAAGTAATATACATAACATAAACAATCAATAATAAAATTAGCTATGGCTAGTCAACGGGGGAGGGGGGCGGGGTGCCCCCTGATCCGGCTGATCACGTGGAACATGAGGGGGTTGACTGGGCCGGTTAAGCGGGCCCGGGTGTTTTCGCATCTGAAGGGGCTGAAGGCGGACGTGGCCATGCTTCAGGAGACTCACCTGAAGGTGGCAGACCAGGTTCGTCTGAGGAAGGGGTGGGTGGAGCAAGTTTTCCATTCAGGGCTCGACGCGAAGAACGGGGGGTGGCGATCCTGGTGGGGAAGAGGGTGGCATTTGAGGCGTCTGAGGTGGTGGCTGATAGTAGCGGCAGATATGTGATGGTGAGCGGTAAGCTGCAGGGGAGAGGGTGGTGTTGGTAAATGTGTATGCCCCAAATTGGGATGATGCCGGTTTCATGAGGCGTATGTTGGGCTGCATTCCTGACCTGGAGGTGGGGGGGCCTGATCATGGGGGGGGGACTTCAGTACGGTGCTGGATCCCCCACTGGATCGTTCTAGTTCTAGGACAGGCAGGAGGCTGGCGGCGGCCAAGGTGTTGAGGGGGTTTATGGACCAGATGGGAGGAGTGGATCCCTGGAGGTTCGGGAGACTGAGGGCTCGGGAGTACTCTTTTTTCTCCCACGTACACAGGGTTTATTCTCGCATTGATTTTTTTGTCCTGAATAGGGGGCTGGTGCCGAGGGTGGAGGATGCCGAATATTCGGCTATAGCAATTTCGGACCATGCTCCGCATTGGGTGGATCTGGAGATGGGGGAGGTGCGGCACCAGTGCCCGCTTTGGTGTCTGGACGTGGGGTTGTTGGCTGATGAGGTGTGCAGGAGGGTCCGGGGATGTATTGAGAGGTACCTCGAGGCCAATGACACTGGGGAGGTCTGGGTGAGGATGGTGTGGGAGGCTCTGAAGGCAGTGATTAGGGGGGAGCTGATCTCCATCCGAGCCCATAGGGAGAGGGGGGAGAGGAGGGAGAAGGAGAGACTGGCGGGGGAGCTGCTGAGTGTAGATAGGAGGTATGCGGAGGCCCCGGAGATGGATTGCTGGGGGAGCGGCATAGCCTGCAGGCAAAGTTTGATTTATTGACCACCAGAAAGGCGGAGACACAGTGGAGGAAGGCGCAGGGAGCAGTCTATGAATATGGAGAGAAGGCGAGCAGAATGCTGGCGCATCAGCTTCGCAAGCGGGACACGGCTAGGGAGATTGGTGGAGTGAAGGATAGGGGTGGGAATGTAGTGCGGCAGGGGGCAGAGGTCAATGGGGTCTTTAGGGACTTCTACAGGGAACTGTACCGGTCGGAGCCGCCGGTGGTGGGGGGAATGGAGAGCTTTTTGAACAGGCTGCGATTTCCAAGGGTTCAGGAGGAGCAGGTGGAGGGACTGGGGGCGCCGATCGAGTTGGAGGAGCTGGTTAGAGGGATTGGCCACATGCAGTCGGGGAAGGCGCCGGGACCGGATGGGTTCCCGGTTGAATTTCATAAAAAATACGCGGACCTGTTGGGCCCCTTGTTGGTTCGGACCTTTAACGAGGCATGGGAGGGGGGAGGTTTGCCCCCGACGATGTCACGGGCGCTGATTTCCGTGATTCTGAAGCGAGATAAGGACCCCTTGCAGTGTGGATCATATAGGCCAATTTCACTGCTGAATGTGGACGCCAAGTTGCTGGCGAAGATCTTGGCAACTAGAATAGAGGACTGTGTGCTGGGGGTGATACATGAAAATCAGACGGGTTTTGTGAAGAGGAGGCAGCTGAACACTAACGTGCGAAGGCTGCTTAAGGTGATAATGATGCCGGCGGCAGAAGGAGAGGCGGAGATTGTGGTGGCATTGGATGCGGAGAAGGCCTTTGATAGGGTTGAGTGGGGGTACTTGTGGGAGGTGATAGAGAGGTTCAGGTTTGGGGTGGGGTTTATTAAATGGGTGAGGTTTCTGTACGAGGCCCCGATGGCGTGTGTAGCGACAAGTGGGAGGAGGTCCGAGTACTTCAGGCTCTACCGTGGGATGAGGCAGGGGTGCCCCCTTTCCCCCTTGCTTTTTGCGTTGGCAATTGAGCCTCTGGCCATGGCGCTCAGGGAGTCGGGGAGGTGGAGGGGTCTGGTGCGGGGTGGGGAGGAGCACCGAGTGTCACTTTATGCAGATGACTTGCTGCTGTATGTAGCAGACCCGGTGGGGCGAATGCCGGAGGTGATGGATACTCTTGCTGAGTTTGGGAGTTTCTCGGGCTATAAGTTGAACCTGGGCAAGAGTGAGCTGTTTGTTGTACACCCGGGAGATCAGGAGGAGGGGATTGGTGGGCTCCCGTTAAAAAGGGCAGTGAGGAGTTTTAGGTACCTGGGGGTTCAGGTGGCTAGGAGTTGGGGGACTTTGCATAAGCTGGTTTAGCTTACCAGGCTAAATCGCTGGCTTTTAAAAAGCAGGCCAGCAACACAGTTCAATTCCCGTACCAGCCTCCCCGGACAGGCGCTGGAATGTGGCGACTAGGGGCTTTTCACAGTAACTTCATTGAAGCCTACTCGTGACAATAAGCGATTTTCATTTCATAAGCTTAATTTTACTAGGTTGGTGGAGCAGATGGAGGAGGAGTTTAAAAGATGGGACATGCTGCCGCTGTCGTTGGCGGGTAGAGTACAGTCCGCTAAAATGACGGTGCTCCCGAGGTTTTTGTTTTTGTTTCAGTGCCTCCCCATTTTCAATCCGAGGGCCTTTTTTAGGAGGGTGAATAGCAGCATCATGGGATTTGTTTGGGTGCACGGGACTCCGAGGGTGAGGCTGGTCTTTTTGGAGCGGGGCAGGGATAGAGGGGGGCTGGCGCTGCCAACCTCTCTGGGTACTATTGGGCGGCTAATGTCTCGATGATACGCAAATGTGTAATGGATGGGGAGGGGGCAGCATGGAAACGGATGGAGATAGCATCCTGTGGAGGCAAGAGCCTGAAGGCACTCGTAACTGCGCCGTTGCCGCTCCCTCCAACGAGGTACACTACGAGCCCTGTGGTGGCGGCAACCCTCAAGATTTGGGGGCAGTGGAGGCGACACAGGGGGGAAGTGGGGGGCTCGGTGGAGGCCCCGCTGCGGGGGAACCACCGGTTTGTGCCAGGGAACATTGATGGCGGGTTCCTGGGGTGGCACAGGGCGGGCATAAGGAAGTTGGGAGACCTGTTCATTGACAGGAGGTTTGCGAGCCTGGGTGAGCTAGAGGAGAAGTTTGAGCTCCTCCAGGGGAATATGTTCAGGTACCTTCAGGTCAAGGCATTTGCTAGGCGGCAGGTGGAGGGGTTCCCTTCGCTGCCCCCGCAGGGGCAAGGGATAGGGTGCTTTCGGGAATGTGGGTCGGGGATGGAAAGGTGTCTGACATCTACCAGGTGATGCAGGGGGTGGAGGAGGCGCCGGTAGAGGAGCTGAAGGCTAAGTGGGAAGTGGAGCTGGGGACCAGATTGAGGAGGGGACATGGGCGGACGCCCTGGAGAGGGTGAACTCCTCCTCTTCATGTGCGAGGCTTAGCCTCATCCAGCTCAAGGTACTGCACAGGGCTCATGTGTCCGGGATGAGGATGAGCAGGTTTTTTGGGGATGAGGACAGGTGCATTAGGTGTTCGGGGAGCCCAGCGAACCATGCCCATATGTTTTGGGCATGCCCGGCACTGGGGGAATTCTGGCAGGGGGTGGCGAGGACGGTGTCGAGGGTGGTAGGGTCCAGGGTCAAGCCAGGCTGGGGACTCGCGATATTTGGGGTTCGGGTGGAGCCGGGAGTGCAGGAGGTGAAAGAGGCCAGTGTTTTGGCCTTTGCGTCCCTAGTAGCCCGGCGGAGGATCTTGTTGCAATGGAAAGATGCGAGACCCCCAAGCGTGGAGACCTGGATCAATGACATGGCGGGATTCATTAAGCTGGAGAAGGTGAAATTCGCCCTGAGGGGGTCAGTACAAGGGTTCTTTAGGCGGTGGCAGCCTTTCCTCGAATTCATGGCTCAAAGGCAGGGAACTAGGTCATCGGCAGCAGCAACCCGGCGGGGGGGGGGGGGGGGGCGGTTTAGGGGGGCATTGTTTATGTTAACTTAATTTATTCTGTTGTTTATTGGGTTTGGGGGGATGGGGGGTTCGTTATATGTGTTGTCATGGGTGCTGGGGGTGTTTATTATTGTTATTGTTATTATTATTGTTCTGTTGTAATACATTTTTCAAAAATCTCAATAAAAAATTTTTTTTTTAAATAATAAAATAATTAGAGAGATTTGAATGTGTGAATGGCAGAACAAAGGTGAGCAATGTGTCTATTTTTATTTCTATCAATTTATTTTCATTTCTTCTATTGATCTGTTTTTCCCTCTCCATTGTCCCCCCTTCCTCCCACCCCACTTGTGCCATCTGTTCTCTGTTCTTAGTTGCCCTTTGACACACTGCTCACCTTTGTTCTATCATTCACACATTCTAATCTCTTTATGTGTCACTATCATCACTCTTCTTAGCCTTAATCACATTCCTTATTTTTCTGTCCACAACATCTTTGTCAGTCTCCACCTACTGCTGCCCCTCGATCCAGCCCAAGGCTCCACACCTCACATCCCTAAAACAGTATAAATCTGACATTTGTCCAGTTCTCTCAAGCTTTCACAAAGAGTCATCTGGACTCGAAAGGTTAGCTTCCTTCTCTCTCCACAGATGCTGTCAGACCCGCTGAGATTGCCCAGTGTTTTCTGTTTTTGTTTCCGATTCCAGCATCCGCAGTAATTTACTTTTAACACCATTTCTATATGTTCTTGCGACTCTCCTGTAACCAGTTCCAGCCCTAGCTGCATCAGAATGCTTCTTACCTTTAGGAGGTACAGCCTGGCTTTTTAAGTAGTATAGACTAGCTTCAACTGGTGCTTGTGGTGATATGCATCACTGTAAATACACAGTGGGTTAATGTAGATACACTAGGGCACTGTAAATACACAAGAGGTTAATATGAATACACTAGAACTAAATAAACACTAGAGGAAGCACCAGAGATATAATTACACACAGACATTCAACCAATAGGTCAGTAAGATAGGACACGACCAATGGGCAGTCAAGACACACCCAGAGGTGACACTACCACAAGGGGGCTACCCATTTAAAGGACAGGGCACACATACTCTTTCTCTTTCCATAGGTGACACTGAGAGACACAGGGACAGAACAGGAAGCATCACACCCTCCGCATGGATTAGAGCATACTGGTTAGTTGGATTGAGTTACTACAGTAAGATTAGCACGAGAGTCTAACCCAAGTAGGAGAATTGTTAACTGTTCAATAAATGTGTTAAACCATCTCCAAGTCCGAACCTTGCTTTGTCAGAGTATATATCAAGGAAGCAGCTTATGCTACGTGAAGAAGCATAACACAACAGTGCTAGTGTCACTTGAGCTTGGGGTTCCCTGCTGAAGCGTGCAGCCACTGAAAGTGCATTTAGCCTTGGGTTACCTCCCAGCATCTTTAACTAGTCACTTTAACCTAGCATGTATTGCAATTCCCGCATCTTAATTAGCTATCTAATTCAGCTCAAACCTAGTTATATTTTGAATGTATTTACATTATTTATTTTAATGGTATACAGTAGTCCCCCATTATACCGCGCCCCGCAATACCGCGGTTCGCGATATACGGCGGGGGTGCTTATGGACCCCAACTTTTTTCACTCTTTTTGAAACAACACCTTTTTAAGCCGGTGAACTTGTTTGTCATTCCGATTAGCCGCGATGATTAGCCCGATTAGCCGCGATAAATAGCCGCGATGATTTGTAATTAAAGCGTATAAATACAAAATGCCTAAGCGCAAGTCTTACACAGTAAAGGAAAAGATAAATTTGATAGACCGTATTAGAAACGGCGAAACAAAGGCAAAATTATCCAGAGAGACTGGTGTGCCAGAGTCAACCCTCCGTGGGTGGGAGAAAGATGAGGACAGTTTGAGAACTTATGTTGAGACAGTTTCTGAGAGTGAAGGGCTTGCCAGGAAAAAGGCAAGGACCGCTAGTGACATTAACTTGGAGAAGGCTGTGTTCGCCTGGTTTGTCCAGGAACAGTCTGGTGGCACCCCCCTATCTGGACCGATCATCAGGACTCAGGCTGAGAAGTTCCATCACTAGCTCCACCCAGAGGACACCAATTTCGTAGCCAGCAAGGGTTGGCTCCATCGGTTCCAGAAAAGACATGGGATAGGTGCAGTTACCATCAGTGGTGAACAGAGATCTGCCAGAGGCAAGCACAAGTCAAGATGAGGAAGGGGATGTGCCAAAAGAAACTCACAGACTTTTTCATGTGATTTTAATGATTTTTTAAAATATGCTTGTAAGTGCTATTTTATGTATTATTGTATATATTTTTGAGTGGTATTTTTTAATAAATTTAAAACTTGAAAGAGCTTTGATGTTTTTTATTTAAAACGCCCTTCCATTCTTACATTGTAAGGCTATGACATCCACAATACCTGAAACTACCCTGATAGGTTCACTTCCCGCAGCAGAACATTATCTGGCCATGTGTTGCTCTTTCAAAATTTTCGTAGGCTATCCGCGGCTCGGATGCAATGCGGGTGGCTGTCTTGGACCCCAACACCCGTGGTATAACGGGGGACTACTGTAGTCTGATTGCTATTTTATTTGGAGCACTGTTCTGCCAAGAGCAATTTCATCGCGGCATCAGAAAGACCAAGAAAATGTTGGTGTCTTCCTCATTAAATAAGAGATTAGACTCGCCGGTGCTGCAGACGGGGATGACGGTGGATGTCCTCACCTTTGCCCAGTTCATAGCCTGGAGGCGAGTTCTATTTGGGTAGTGGTCCTCAACACAGCCCAGTGCCTCGGCTTGGGGTGACTTCATTGAGTTTCTATACTTGGATAAGGTCATGTAAACTATTAGGGGGTCGGTAGAAGGATTCTACCGAAGATGGCAGCCATTCATTTTTTAAAGAGCTAGTTACTGTCAGCTGTTAAGGGATTTTTCAGATTTTGTTTATTGTTGCGGGATTAGGATTGGATGTATTTTTGTTTGCTGATTGTGTTCTTTGTATATTGAAACTTGAAGCATCTGTTTTATATTTTATGTTATTTAGTTCAAATGAAAAAATCTTCAATAAAAATACATTTTTGTTAAAATTATGAAACAGCTGCTGAATTTAACATGTTGGGTGGGATTCTCCGCCCTGGCGCCCCCCCGCCAGCAGCGGGATTCTCCGTCCCGCCAGTCGGCCAATGGGGTTTCCCCATGCCGTCAGGAAATCCCCAGGCGTGAGAGCGCTGCCTGCGCGGCGATGGAGATCCCGCCAGAGGAGAATCTGGCCCTCTTTGTGTGAATAAGTAATACCTGGATTTCCCATACGCTCTCTCATTTCCTTGGTTTCAAATTATGTTCCCTATATTTCGAGTACCTTCTTCGGTTCCAATCAACTTTCTTTCTCTCATTTTGTATTCTATCAAAGTCTGCTCTTTGATGTGTCATCTCTTTGTACTATTGTCATTTATACCTCATGTGCATTTCAAATCAGATGAGTCATTGGATTGCAGATACATGCTTCAGCTTTGTTTTCTGTACTTGGCCTATTTCAAAGATTGGGACCAGAATCGCTTCTGACTTCATTAGCTGTTCAACAAATTGCATTAGGATGCAATCCTACTTGTCTCTAAGAACAAGCACCATGTCTTAGGTTTTACACTGCTGTTATTACAGTCAGTGTCTAAGTAACTGAAGTCCCTCGTGATCATTATTCTGGCATTTCCATTGACTTCTTATCTGCACAGACACAATGTCGTTTACATTTCTTATGGGTAGCACTGCTGCCTCACAGTGCAGACTCGATGGGTTGAATGGCCTCCCTCTGCACAGTATGGATTTTATGATTCTATAGAAAAATTGTAATGGCAATTTGAGATTCACCTTTTTTTTCAGTCTTGACCAATGTGTAAACCAATATGTCATCCAAAACATTTACACTATTTCTGCCTGTTGCCATCAAACCACCTTACCTCTGTATAACCACGCTATTTAAGCCTGCAACTACAAGTTGTTAACTGGCACAACACAGTTTTAGACAGAGGTTCAAAAGTGAAATGCAGAAGATTTTGGAAATCTGAAATTGAAAATACTCAGCTGGTCAGGCAGGATCTATGGAGAGTGAAACAGGATAACGTCAATGACTTTTCATTGAGTGATACAACTCCATATGGTTGGCCACTCTCTTAATGGAGCAGCTCATACGCTCAAAGCACTGAGACACTGTGGAACATATGAGATGAATGGACTCTTCCATTCTCACCCCATTACTCCACCGTGCCTCAGATAACTGCATACAGTGGTTAGCATTGTTGTTTCATAGCACCAGGGTCCCAGGTTCGATTCCCGGCTTGAGCCACTGTCTGTGTGGAGTCTGCATGTTCTCCCTTGGTCTGCCTGGGTTTCCTCCAGCTGCTCCGGTTTCCTCCCACTAGTCCCAAAAGAATTGCTGTTAGGTGAATTGGAAATTCTGAATTCTCCCTCTGTGTACCCGAACAGGCGCCGGAATGTGGCGACTGGGGCTTTTCACAGTAACTTCATTGCAGTGTTAATGTAAGCCTACTTGTGACAATAAAGATTATTATTATGTGGGCACATATTACACACTGGTTCAACAGGTAGAACTTCCTGTTTCATGACTTCGCCCTACTGAGTACCTGTCCTCCATCGTCTGAGGGGAGTGCCTCCAGCTAACCATGCCTCACTGAATCCTCCAGCTCTGAATAATATGCATTTCACCTTGTGCCATAATTTATAACATTGCATGAGGACCCACTGAGATGTGAGTTTCTGCACTGGTGGAGGGTACACAATAAAGATGTGGTGGTGCAAACTCCAATGTTTCTTCCTCATCTGACTACTCCAGAACATGTTGGCCATCGGAAAACTCATCCCCATCTGCAGTCGGCCCTGTGGGAGTTGATGCTGATGAGAAATTAGTGCAGTCTAAAAATGCCACTGCTGCTTAAAATGAGATGACTTCTTATACATTGGCAGCATATTTCATGGGAGGATTGCCATGTATCCCCTTAGCCTGGAGATCTGAGATTTCCTGTCTATGTTAGACGACCATTTCTCTGTCTTCAACATCCCAGTGCCTTGCCACTCTGACTAAACCAGCTCCTCAAAGTGTGTCAGTAATGTGAGATCCAAACATGCACTATCCAAACATGCCATTTTTCTCTCTTTGACCTGTGAGGTGAAGAAAGATGCCAGGACAATGCCTCTCCTAGCCACCTTCAGCTCTTCATGTGCCTGAAGCAGCAGTTTTCACTGCAGCCTACAGCACTTCAATAATGAACTAACTTCATTGTTCATCAAAACTGCTTCAGTAGTTAGGAGAAATCTATGTGCCCTCAGGATGCCCTTCCCTTTTGCATTCTGGTGACTGCACTAGGAGGCATGCCATCTGGGTATCTTTCGATTTGCATTACTAGACCTAATCTGGTCGTTGAAATGTTTCCTGCACTGGACTCAATTCTTTGTCTCATCTCCTGCTGCTAACCACACAAGCCACCTCCAGCCCAGTCTTCTTGTTTTACCTTGCAGTCTTTCTCCTGTCACTTTGTCATGGAAGGGAATATGCCATTCCTCAATGATTTTATCCCTTCCAGCATAAATGATCTCAAGTGAGGCATCAGAAAAAGAGAATGCTACCCTTGCACGGGGCGCTCCTTACACAATGCCCTCTGTTCAGCTTCTCCGTCCATTGAATGGCAACAGCCACAATGGCTGCAATTAGGCCTTTAAATCTATTTTCAAGCAACGTCCTGTGTACCACCTCCTTCCTGCACCTGCCAACTTGATGCCAACCATGACTGGGCCAATGAAATTAATTTCCAATTAATATTGCAACACATGTGCATTGCTGATACATTGTGAAGTATCCACAAAGGAACATGACATGGGAGCCCTGATCCCAAAATTGATGTTTCTTCCTCTCTTCTCTTTAAAATGCAGGACTTGTGGTGCAGGAGTTAGCACCTCTACCTCTGATCCAGAAGCTTTGGCTTCGAATCCCACCTCAGGACTTGATGGCCATGGCAGTTGCGTTCATAAAGCAGCCAAACAAGTTGATTATCATCCTGTTAAATGTCTGATACACCCATGAAAAATGTTGAGGGCAGGTCAGCCATGCTTGCTGTGGAGTGGTGCCCATCAAGCTAAAGCCTCTGACATTAGCGACCTGTTCCAGGACAAATTAGGTATGGAAACAGATATTAGCACTGATTTGTCTGCATCTTTAGATGTGGGAATAGATGTGTCTATTTTTAAGATGATCTTTGTATTGATCCAGGGGTTAAATTACATCATATGCAAGTATAACAATAATTAGGTCTCTCTCAAAAGTGGGCTTTTTTGTACACTCCACGATCTTCCTTGTTTAGTACAGGAGTTGGGAAATCATATTGCAGCTGTATAAAACGTTGGTTAGCTTGCATTTGGAGGATTGTGTGCAGGTCTGGTCACCACATTATCAGGAAGTAGAAGCTTTGGAGATGATGCAAACAAGGTTCACCAGGATGTTGCCTGGTCTCAAGGGTGTTGGCTATGAGGAGAGGTGGAATAAACTAGGATTGTTTCGGCTGAGGGGTGACTGGATAGAGATCTACAAAATTATGAGAGGCATAGACAGGGTGGATAGTCAGAGGCTTTTTCCAAGGGTGGAAGTGTCAACTACAAGAGGGCACAGGTTCAAGATGAGAGGGGAATGTTTAAGGGAGATGTGCGGGTTAAGTTTTTCTGTGGTGGGTGCCTGGAACGTGCTGCCAGAGAATGTGGTGGAAGCAGGCACATTAGCAACATTTAGGAGGCATCTGGATGGGGACATGAACAGGGGGGGAAATAGAGGGATATGAACTGAATAAGGGCAGAAGGGTTTTTTTTTAAGTTAGGGCATCATGATCAGCACAGGTTTGGAGGGCTGAAGGGCCTGTTCCTTGCTGTACCTTTCTTTGTTCTTTGTTTCACGCCTGTTATCACTCCAGTCCCCCACTCAGATACTGCCTCTGCATTATTATCCACACCAACTTATTGGAATTTGGTTGATTTTCATACTGGGCACTCTGGTAGTTGGTATTAGGGGTATTACGGTACCTAGGTTGGAGGTACCTGATGCTGTAAGATCATTGGTGTTGGAGGTACCTGATACTGTAAGATCATTGGTGAAGCCTGCCTGCTGGTTCCGCCCAGTAAGGCGGAGTTTCAGAGTCTGTGTTTCCCCAGCTGCTGCATTCTGTACCTGCGCTGCTGGGGGAAACATCTAGTTCAATAAAGCCTTCAATTGTCCTACAATCTCGCTTCGGGAGTTATTGATCGTGCATCAGGCACCAAAGGTGACAAAATGGCGAATGGTTAATGAATGCTTAAAATTGTAGAAAGAGTCTAATAATAATAATCTTTATTATCACAAGTAGGCTTACATTAACACTGCAATGAAGTTACTGTGAAAACCCCATAGTCACCACACTACAGCGCCATTCGGATACTTGAGGGAGAATGCACCTAACAAGCTTGTTTTTCGGGACTTGCGGGAGGAAACCAGAGCACACAGAGGAATCCCACGTAGACGCTGGGAGAAAGTGCAGACTCTACACAGACAGTGATCCAAGCTGGGAATCGAACCCAGGTCCCTGGTGCTGTGAAGAAACAGTGCTAATCACTATACTACCATGCCGCCCATCTGTGCAATACTGGTTGCATGAGTTCACAGCTGTGCAGCAACCCTGAAATGTACCATGACACCAACAGACCTCGCCCAACAAAGACAAAATAAGAGGAAAGGTTGCTCCTGGTTCTGCTACTGCAATCAATCTGCTTCTTCACAGACCAAAGGGCTGAATTTTGCAGAGGAAGGTGACCCTGAATCTCGATTACCAGGTGGAGAACCAGCGAGAGCCCAATGTCACCTCTTTCAGGAAAGTCCACGGCATTGTGTGCCAAGCAGGCACTTGGCAGGCTGGTGGTAGGCACGGCGATCAAGTCCCCTGGTAGCAGAAATCTCACCTGATTTAATTGGCAGCTTTCGGCAGAGGCTGACACTTCTATTGAATGGCAGTGCCACGAAGGAAGTAGTTGGAAGTAGTTGAGGTTGGGTGAGAGTGTGGAGGGGGCCGGCAAAAAAGGCAGGGGGGTGACTTTCAGCAGCTTCCCTCACCCCCTCTTCCTGATGCTGTGTCCCTGAATCAGCCACCGAGTGCCTTTGAACAAGCAGCTCCCACATCGAGCCTGCATGTTTGTTTGTCACGCTTCACGCATGGAGAGTCTCTTACCCACGGCAGATTTAATGCCTGCGGCAACAGGACAAAGCTTTCAACTGGGCTTTAAATAGCCACATAAGGGCTTCAATTGGTGGTGGGGCAGGAAAGCCATCCACAGCCCTTTCTGCCACAGTCTTAATCAGGGTGAAGGCGGGAAGGCAGCGGGGTCCCAACCTCCTGCCTGATTAAATGCCCCTCCAAGCAGCAAGCTCACCACGCGAGAGGGCACAAATTTTCACCCAATCTTTCAAAAGTGAAAATGCTCGGAATACCCCGCAGGCCTGCTGCCATAATACACATATATATAATACACATAATGCACACACACATATATATAACATGGACTTCAGTAAGGTGTTTGATAAAGTTCCCCATGGTAGGCTGATGGAGAATGTGAAGTCTCATGAGGTCCAGGGTGTACTAGCTAGATGGATAAAGAACTGGCTGGGCAACAGGAGACAGAGAGTAGTAGTGGAAGTTTCTCAAAATGGAGAACTGTGACCAGTGGTGTTCCACAGGGATCCGTGCTGGGACCACTGTTGTTTGTGATATACATAAATGATCTGGAGGAAGGTGTCGGTGGTCTGATTAGCAAGTTTGCAGATGACACTAAGATTGGTGGACTAGCAGATAGTGAAGGGGAATGTCAGAGAATACAGCAGAATATAGATAGATTGAAGAGTTGGGCGGAGAAATGGCAGATGGAGTTCAATCCAGGCAAATGCGAGGTGATGCATTTTGGAAGATCCAATTCAAGAGCGAATTATACGGTAAATGAAAAAGCCCTGGAGAGATCTGGATGTTCAGGTCCATTGTACCCTGAAGGTGGCTGCGCAGGTCGATAGATTGGTCAAGAAGGCATGCAGCATGCTTTCCTTCATCGGAAGGGGTATTGAGTACAAGAGTTGGCAGGTCACGTTACAGTTGTATAAGATTTTGGTTCGGCCACATTTGGAATACTGTGTACAGTTCTGGTCGCCACATTACCAAAAGGATGTGGATGCTTTGGAGAAGGTGCAGAGGAGGTTCACCAGGATGTTGCCTGGTATGGAGGGCGCTAGCTATGAAGAGAGGTTGAGTAGATTAGGATTATTTTCATTAGAAAGACGGAGGTTGAGGGGGGAACCTCATTGAGGTCTACAAAATCATGAGAGGTATAGAGAGGGTGGATGGCAAGAAGCTTTTTCCCCAGAGTGGGGGACCCAATTACTAGGGGTCATGAGTTCAAGATGAGAGGGGAAATGTTTAAGGGTGATATATGTGGAAAGTTCTTTACGCAGAGGGTGGTGGGTGCCTGGAACGCATTGCCGGCGAAGGTGGTAGAGGCGGGCACGATAGCGTCATTTAAGATGTATGTAGACAGATACATGAATGGGCAGGGAGCAGAGGGATACAGATCCTTAGAAAATAGGCGACAGTTTTAGATAGAGGATCTGGATCGGCGCAGGCTTGGAGGGCCGAAGGGCCTGTTCAGGTGCTGTAATTTTTACTTGTTCTTTGTTCGTACAGCGCGCAATGACCGCAGGAACTGGAAGCGTTCAGGAGGTGACCTCAACTCAATATCTGTATCCATAACTTTTACCAGCAGGAAAAATAATTCTCATTTTTGCAAATCGATATGATTTCATCATTACAGCTGGTGAGAAATCTCCCTCTGCTGTCTTCAGGCTGGCTGCTTCAAAATTGCAAACAGTTGAAGTTCTGAGAAATTCATAATTGGCTCTTAAATTAGTTTAGTCCGAGGATCAAGATTTCTACAAACTGCCGATAAAAACAGTAATTATGTGTGTTGTGAGCTACTTGGCCCTCTCTTTAAACATTTCAATCTAAACACAAACAGGAGCCCCTTTTAAAAATCCACATGAACACAAACGTTGTGCAGATTCCTTTTTTCTAAACAGTGCTGATATTGTCAAGTATACTAATGGAGCGACTGCATTTCATGTTTGGCTTATTGAAAATTTGATAGCTTATGAATATTTGATGTTCAAATCAGGATTTTCTGTTTAGTTGCTGGGCCTCAAACAGACCTTTTTTCACAATATGGGAGACAGTGTGAAGTGGTTCTGTAACTTTAAATTCTGCACTCAGATTTAGGTGTGTGCTTATCGAAAGCTGATGATAGAACATTTGTGAAATTAAACAATGTATGGTCATTGCATTTGTGAATATGAAGTGCTTCTGTCATTTTAGCAGTTCCAGGCACGAGGAGATTATAAACTTTGCACTCTGAAACTGCAGGAATTTCCTTTCCTGTCACTCATGGATCAGCTTGAAAGGTATTTCCCAAGTTCAACAATTTTAAAATGTGGTGCTTGCCATCATCAACAAGGGTTGTAAAAAGGAGGCTTCTTCACGAATAACACGACTGACAACATTTGCAGGTTGCTAAGTAACAAAGCATGCAATCAGACAACTCAACCAGAGTTGATACCTGTATCTTTGCACCAACAACTGTTGTTGATAGTCACCTAAAAAAAAACATATTGGGAGAGTGTAATTTGTGTCATTGCTAATTTTACCAATAAATTAGCTGAAATATACCTTTTCTTCCACACAGACCCATTAACAAGAGGGAATTCAATCCCGACATAGTTATCCACTTCCATGACCAGCTGCTAAGGATGCGGAATGCTTGCAGTCACAGCCCAGTTACCAACTGACATGAGTTTTCAACCCAACAGTAACCCACTTTGACAGCCCTAACTCCGAAAAGGCTGGTATGAAGTGACAAAGAATAGAACTGTCAGCTGGTGCAGTAGGCTGTGTTTGAGACTTCACTTCCACAGCAGTGCCGAGTATTGTGCTAACACGCACTGCCTGTTCTCAGTAGCGCCGTAACACTGTTGGCTCATGTTAGAGTTTGTAAAAGATAACTAGGTCGCGCTCTTACCGGCCTTCATTTTCAGCTGGCAGGCTCAGAACTGAGTGGGAGTGCAAGCGCGGGGGCGGTGGATGCGTAACTGCAGATTTGCATAATTTACGAATCCCAGAACAGTGTGATACCTGCTTTTATCTCAAGAACATTGGAGCTGCAATTTGATCTACAGCTTTAGCATCTTTCGTCAACCAGAAGACAATATTTTCCAGTAATTCTAGCCACTTCACCAAAAGGTTTCTCATTTAAACAACATTTACAGACGATTCTGCGTCACCCCAGGAGTGCCCGTGTGAATGTAGTGGGTTGGTTCCTTTTGTTCTGTTTCTTTGTCATTTATCTGTCATTTCTTCCAATTATAAGGATTTCTACACCTGAAATGCCAATTGATTTGCTCTCCTGCAGATATTGACAGACCTGGCCAGCCTTTTCAGGTTTTGTTTCAGATTTCCAATATCTACAGTTTGTTGTTTATTTATTAATGATTTGAAAAGACGGGCGTATTGACATGTTAGGCAGTACCAACTAGTTGCTTAATAAAAAAAAAGGCCTTTTTGCAATCGATGAAGCTTAAAAAGACATTGATCAAAGGAAAGTGGAGGGAAATATGATTGCCTCACACTCAGGCACATTTGTGAAAATAAATTGAATTACCTGTAAAATTCTTAAAAGGAAAACAGATGGTGAAATATTTGAAATGGGTGATAGGAAAATTCGTTCTGATCGCGGAATGATTTTCGAGGCAGTCTGTATGCCACAGTTTGATGTGTAAAATTGATGACTGGCTTTCTTTTAAATTTAACACTTCAACATATTAAGTGTCAGATGTTTTTTTTTCAAATAATATTAGCTGATAAAACTTTCTTTGGGGTCCCAAACTGCTGCTCAAGTGAACAATACATTTCCTTTTCCATTCTTTCTGCTTGGACTGCTCTTTAGCTTCCAGGAGGGGTGACTGATTGGAGGGGGGCGGGGAGGCAGGGTTCTCTGATATGGATCTTTTACAGGTGACTATTTTTTTGGTGACTATCAACAACAGTTGTTGGTGCAAAGATACAGGCATCTTTTACAGATGCACCATATAAAGCATCCTATCGGGCTGCATCACAGCCTGGTATGGCAACTGCTCGGCCCAGGACCGCAAGGAACTTCAGAGAGTCGTGAATACCGCCCAGTCCATCACACGAACCTGCCTCCCATCCATGGACTCCATCTACACCTCCCGCTGCCGGGGGAAAGCGGGCAGCATAATCAAGGATCCCTCCCACCCGGCTTACTCACTTTTCCAACTTCTTCCATCGGGCAGGAGATACAGAAGTCTGAGAACACGCACGAACAGGCTCAAAAACAGCTTCTTCCCCACTGTTACCAGACTCCTAAATGACCCTCTTATTGACTGACCTCATTAACACTACACTCTGTATGCTTCAACCGTTGCCAATGCTTATGTAGTTACATTGTATATCTTGTATTGCCCTATTATGTATTCTCATGTATTTTCTTGTATTTTTTTGAATTTTGTTTAATTCCCTTTTCTTCCATGTACTGAATGATCTGTTGAGCTGCTTGCAGAAAAATACTTTTCACTGTACCTCGGTACACGTGACAATAAACAAATCCAATCCAATCCAATCCAATATGGGGATTGTCTGTTATGGGGCTTCCCTGTTATGGGGGGTTCTCTGATATTTGGGGGTTCTCTGAAATGCGAGAGGGTCTCTGGTGGGTGTCTCTGGTGGGCGGTCATGGGGGATTGTGTGTCATCCTCATGCAGCATTTTGTAGGGGAGGTAACCCATTAATTCTTGTGGTCGGGTGGGGGTAGGAGTGGTGGATGCCCCTACCCATCAGTGGGGATGGGAGGATTTGTGTTGCGGCGGGAGGTGGGTGCTGGACCGGGTGATCAGGCGGCCCACTCAAAATAGCGGCTCAGGAAAGTAATCGGGCCCAGAATCCCTTGCAATCCCCCACCATGCATAAATATGCATGGCTGAGGAGAGTGAATCGCTTTTGGGCACTGCTCTCAGAGACAACACGAGCCAGAAGTGATTCAGCTCTGGTGGGAGAGCATACTCTCCCAAACACAGGGTCCAGCCCATGTAAATGTCTTGATGGAGCACTTTACATTGAAGAGTATCAAGATGCAAAATCACGTGGTATTTATAGTTATATTGTCTGGATAATTACAGAAACTTAAATACAATTGTTGCCCCAGATTTGGTGTCTGCAGACTTGAAATCTAACAACGAGGGTTACAAAGGATTCCCTTTATCACACGTAGGCGCTAATTATTTCATCATCCCTCATTGTGTGACAATTACATTTGCCATTAACCCATTGTGTGGACAACAGAAAACATCAAAGAAAATGTCAGAAACTGGTTTGCGATAGCAAATATCTTATTTATTCTAAGGACAACCCAGAGTAGATTAGTCTGGGATATGATGCCAGAGGGAAGCCATCTCTCCCAGCACAAAAGAGGACACGGCTTGAAAAATCCATCATGGGCACAGAAGTGGGACTAATTTGTTTTATGTGCGAGATTATAGTCTCCATTAGAGGCTCGACCACAATTTTGACTAAAAAACTACTGCTTGAGTATCATTTTGAGTTTATCACCAGAAACCTCTGACCTTCATTTCCCTCCCTCAGCGAGCTAAAAGGAGATTTCTCAGACAGCAATGCTTTCAATGGCTTTCATGGAGAAAGAGTAATAGAACATAGAACAGTACAGCACAGAACAGGCCCTTTGGCCCTCAATGTTGTGCCGAGCATTGTCCAAAACCAAGATCAAGCTATCCCACTCCCTGTCATTCTGGTGTGCTCCATGTGCCTATCCAATAACCGCTTGAAAGTTCCTAAAGTGTCCGACTCCACTATCACAGCAGGCAGTCTATTCCACACCCTAACCACTCTCTGAGTAAAGAACCTACCTCGGACATCCCTCCTATATCTCCCACCCTGAACCTTATAGTTATACCCCCTTGTAACAGCTACATCCACCTGAGGAAATAGTCTCTGAACGTCCATTCTATCTATCCCCCTCATCATCTTGACATTTGGCACTTTTAAGTAATCTATGTACATGCTACATATTTGAAAATCATCTTTTCGTGTGTGCATGCATGCACGCATGCGGAGTTGGTATTTGTTGCATACATTTTCCCTTGTTTGATTTAAAACTTATCAGAAAACCTCTTTTGTATCAGATCTCAATGTATAGTACTCAAGGGGTTAAACACTTTGAAATATGTTTTGCTGCAACCGGTTGAGAGGTGGGTAAAGGGAAAAAGTTACCCCATCTCTCTCTCCAGTCTGTAACAGTTTTTTTGAAAAAAAATCTGTTATAGAACATAGAACATAGAACAGTACAGCACAGAACAGGCCCTTCGGCCCTCAATGTTGTGCCGAGCAATGATCACCCTACTCAAGCCAACGTATCCACCCTATACTAGTAACCCAACAACCCCCCCCCCTTATTTTTTAGGACACTAAGGGCAATTTAGCATGGCCAATGGGGGCATCACTGGCTAGGCGAGCATCTATTGCCTACCCCTAGCTGCCTGTGAGAAGGTAGTGGGGAGCTGCCTTCTTGAACCGCTGCAGTTGCTGAGGTGTAGGTATACCCACTGTGCTGTTTGGGAGGGAATTCCAGGATTTTCACCCCTCGACAGTGAAGGAATAGTGATTATTATCATCATATATTTCAAAGTCAGGATGGTGATAGACTTGGTGGGAACCCTCAGGTGATGGTGTCCCCAGCTACTCTTGTCCTTCTAGAAGGTAGTGGTCATGTGTTTGGAAGATGCTGCCTAAAAAACCTTGGTGAGGCCCTAAAGTGCATCTTATAGATGGTATACGTGGCTGCCACTGTGCACCAGTGATGGAGGGATGGAATATTTTTGGAAGGGGTGGTAATCACGTGGGCTGCTTTGTCCTGGATGGTGTTGAGCTTCTGGAGTGTTGTTGGAGCTCCACTCATCCAGGCTAGGGGACAGGATTCTATCACACCCCTGACTTGCGCCTTGTAGATGGTGCACAGATTTTGGGGAGTCAGGAGGTGTGTTACTCACTGCAGGATTCCCAGCCTTTGACCTGCTCTTGTAATCACGATATTTATATAATTAGTCCAGTTCAGTTTCTGGTCAACGGTAATCCCCAGAATGTTGATAGTAGGGGAGTCAGCAATGGTTTAAAATCAAGGGTGGATATTTAGATCCTCTTCTGTTGGAGAGAAAAGCCCTGTCAACAATATTAATGGTTTATAAAGGTTAAACCTCACTGGTAAAAGATTAGAGACTGAAGTAGCTCACTACCAAACTAATATCATCCAAGGTAGACCACTGGGCTTTGTTCAATCCAAAATAGATTAAAAAGATATTAATTACAATTTTCAATCGTTTCAAGAGGCACGTGTCCTTTTTTTTGTAAGAGTTTTGAGGGTGAAATTCCTTATCTCACATTAGAAGGAAGCAGATGGTCGTAGCTCAGACTTGACCCTGATACTTGTTTCTGCTGAAGTACTCAGTATTCGATGACCAAGTTCTATACCATTGTTTGGATTTTCTCTTGCCATTGTCATTCTCCACTGTCCAATTTCATTCCTGTTCTGCAAGAATACTTGTGCCTTTCTGCTTCAGGTAAAGGTCATCCTACCCAGGCAACCTTCAGTTAATTGTAGTTCTCAAAAAAATCTGAAGCCTCTGCCTCTATTACATCACCTTTTCAGCAACGCTTTAACAAAGCAAAATGTCTGGTCATATGCATGGCACTGAGAATAATCCAGAAATCACTACGACCCTGAAGATGCTGGTTCTTAATGTGGAATTTAAAAGCTTGAAATCCCCTTGCACTATCTTGAACTTACTTTAATGTCATAATTTCCCACATGAATGACTGCATTTGGCTGCATTGCCTATCCTTTACAGAGCCTCCTGAATCCAGGCACCTGGAAAACAATGCGCCATTTGAGACCCTGGATCATGTCTACCACAGAAACTATCAATCCCCAGACTATATAGTAATAATCTTTATTGTCACAAGTAGGCTTACATTAACACTGCAATGAAGTTACTGTGAAAAGTCCCTCGTCGCCACATTCCGCCACCTGTTCGGGTACACAGAGGGAGAATTCAGAATGTCCAAATTACCTAACAGCACATCTTTGGACTGTGGGATGAAACCGGAGCACCGGGAGGAAACCCATATAGACACGGGGCGAACGTGCAGACTCCGCACAGTCAGTGCTCCAAGCTGGGAATTGAATCTGGGACCCTGGCGCTGTGAAGCAACAGTGCTAACCATTGTGCTACCGTGTCGTTGTTGAAGCCCACTCTCAGCACTCACCTGTTCTTACTCGCTGTGCCATTTGCCCCATGGGTAACCAGCTTCTCTTCAGTGCCGCATGGCTGACCATGGTTATCTTCCACTTCGTGACCCATTTCATCCATATCACCATTTCTAAATAGGTCTGCTCACTGTAACAATTCCAATTCCAGAGATTTTTCCCTTCCTACCCTCACCTGTAGTTTCTATCTCCGTCTGCTGACAGTCCTCAGTCGTCTTCACCTGACTTTCTGCTCCGAGGAACCCTCCATAATTCACTCTTCAGCGTACTCCGTCCCAAATGCTAAAATATGTATCCTGTGACTCTTACATTTTGCTCAAGAAATGCAACATTTGTACATCACACAGAGAAGTATTCATGTCACAGGAGTCTAGGCAAGTCCAGATCATGAATGCCCATGTGCATCAGACACGACTCTGATCCTACCAAATTCCTATCTGCGTTTAAATCAACAGAAATTCTTTCAATTATATCTAATGAAGGGGCAGCACGGTGGCGCAGTGGGTTAGCCCTGTTGCCTCACGGCGCTGAGGTCCCAGATTCGATCCCGACTCTGGGTCACTGTCTGTGTGGAGTTTGCACATTCTCCCCGTGTCTGCGTGGGTTTCACCCCCACAACCCAAAGATGTGCAGGCTAGGTGGATTGGCCACGTTAAATTGTCCCTTAATTGGAAAAAATGAATTGGGTAATCTAAATTTATTTAAAAAAAATTATATCTAATGAATTAGTTCTATGTACTTACCCCATTTATTTATTTTTATAACTTTTTAAAAACAGCTTGAAGTCACTTCTGTTTTAATGTTATTTTGTGGTTAAAACTCTAAATTAGAGTTTAGATAAATAGTTACCTAAAGAAAATACTTTCTTGCCATCACCTCTCCCTTCCTTTAATTTCTTGGATGGGGAAAGCAGTTTAAAATGGATTGTTGTGGTTTTTATTAGAGAGACTGATTTAGGTGCTAGCACTTCTAAGTGGTGATGACACCCTATTCAAATTCTTGGCCTCCAATTCATTACAGCCTAATTAGCAACTTCCAGTGTTATGGAAAAATTCCAGCATTCTTGCGTTCTGTTATTTGTCCTGCAAATATAACTCTACTGATTCAGTAAATTCAACTACAAGCATTAGCCGTGCTAAGGAACAGTTTATAGCTCTTTTTATTGTATTTTTTAAAAATTCTGTCACTTTGATGAAGTGCTCCATAACATTGTGTTGTGTAAAAACAGAATAAGTAAACCCTACTGGATTGAAAATCATTTTGAATTGAAACTTAGGTCATCCAAATAAGCCAACACTAACGCAAATTCGGATCTGAAAAAGTGCCAACCTGGCTTAAAATAACTTGCACGCATATTGGACAGCACGGTTAACAATGTTGCTTTACAGTTCCAGGGTTCCAGGTTTGATTTCTGGCTTGGGTCACTGTCTGTGCAGAGTCTGCACGTTCTCCCCGTGTCTGCGTGGGTTTCTCCGGGTGCTCCGGTTTCCTCCCACAGTCCAAAGAGGTGCAGGTTAGGTGGATTGTCCATGATAAATTGCCCCTTAATGTCCAAAAAGGTTGGGTGGGGTTACTGGGTTACGCGGATAGGGTGGTGGTGTGGGCTTAGTTAGGGTGCTCTTTCCAAGAGCCGGCGCAGACTTCTGTCTGTAAATCTATGAAATCTATGGGCGGAATTCTCCCACCTGAGTTTAAATCCCTTTGGAGTGATGGGGCAGGGAATGATTCCCACTGCAGGGACCAATGAAAACAATGCCATATTGTCCCGCCCCACCCACATTAATTATGCATTTCGGGGCTTGGCGCCATCTTCCGTGGCGGGGCGGGCTTGATGACACGTACCCTGCCATCATATCCAGGCAATTTATGTAAAAGGCACCTGGAATCCTTACTGTCACACTTAGCTATTGATATGTCAGGGAGGGGAGGTGAAGGCCTGACACCCAACTTTAGTGATGCCTCCCTGTGCGCCCTCCTCGACCATGTCCATGTCAGGAGGGATGTTCACTACTTGGCTGATGATAGGAAGAGTTCTAGCAAGGATACAAATGCAGCATGGGTACAGCTGGCGGATGCCGTAAATGCCCAGGGCTTCACGGGAGGTCAGCAGCTCAATGTCACAAGAGGATGAACAACATTATTCGCTCTGCCAAGGTAAGTCTCATTGATCATCGGAGAAACCACAAAGAATCCAATATATCATGGTCCAGGGATCAGTGGCAGCGGCATGCCTTGCCTCAAAGCCCAACGTCAGTGCATTGCCTAATTAACCCTTCTGCAGACATGAGACACTGCATGGACACGGGTGGCAGGGTGGGTGGAGGAAAAGAGAGGGACCAGGCTTAGGCACAGAGGGAACTGGCAGCCTCCCCAACGTGCCTGCATGTATGAGCTTTCCCCTTGTCTGTGGATTTGTTCAGCACTCTGGAGGGAGCTAGTTCATAACTCTGCGATAACCTGCCAGACAAATTGGGCTGCCTCATGAAGGGATGAATGAGGAATGAACCAAATTCCAATGTCCCAACTGATATAACATGCAACTCCCCTCAAGCATTCTCTTCTTTGAGCAGGAGAAGTTTCAATGTAACCATGCGGAATGGGAGAAGACAGGAGTGATGGCGACTATGTCGGAGGGCTCACAGAGTTTAAGGAAAGGGCGCAGAGCTTACAGGAGCTGAGCACAAAAGAAGCATTGGCGATGGGGAACTTGGGCTTGGGTGTCCACCTAGTCAGGATTTATCCATTTAATGTAAACCTGAGGGTTGAATGTGCCTCCATGTTGGAGGTAGCTGATGCTGTCACTTGCGCTCTCTTATCTCACTTCTAGGTGCCTCCAGGAAGCGACGGAAGACCAGAGGAGTAGGAAGAGAACTCCCTTCCCAGCTACATCCCAAAATGGAGCCAGGACAGAGCGAAGAGGGCAGATACACATTCACTTGTACTCTCCACCAGCTCAGGTACATACACCTCGATGGGTTTAGCACTGGTCTTGCAACCTGGTGGTCACAGCACAGACACAAGCCCACAGTAGCAGGGGGGTAGGTTCAGCCAAGCTCCCCAACTCTTGGAGGACAGCTAAGAAAGAGGTATCTGTGAGCTTCAAATCCAGTGACAAACCTTTGGCATTGACCTTCTGCCACATCAAATAAAACATACGTTTTTACCTGTGAACCTGTAGAATGAGGGATTCAATTTGATATGTCACTTAATCATAATGCCCTCAAAACAGGTTGAACAACTTGACGTTATTAAATTCTAAAATTTTTGATGGCATTTTTTTGCATTCTATGATCACTTTCCATCATTAATCAGCCCATAATCACAAATTAAATAACAGTTAATAAGCAGCTATGTTCAGATCCCAGTGACAGTGATGTGCTGAGCAGTTGCAGATCAGGTGACTCTCTTCCAGGCTTAGAACCAAATAGGCACATTTAGGTGAATTTTGCCCGAATATTTGAAGGCAAATTAACCTCAACAGCGAAAACAAAGCAACCACACGAAAATGCCAGTGAATGGGAGCTCGAGGGGTCGAAGCGACAGCAGAAATGGCAGAAAGGACCACAAGCAGCAGGCGGTTGAGCCAGTGAACCCATGAGGAGAGGGGGCCCCGGCTACCCAGGAGAGAGGGAGGCCATCACCCCGAGCATCAGCCTCCCCTCCACCATCTGGAGATGGATTGAAGACCTTCCTCATGAAGCGGCTGATCATCATGAAAGAGGCGATCAGGATCGAAATCCAGGTGGCGGTCAAGGTGGCAATGACGGAGGCGACGGTCACCTGCAAAAGCCAATCGGTGGGTTGGGGAGAGAGTGGAGGCACAAACGAGGACGATCCATGACCTGAGAGAGCCTCAGTGGACCAGAGCGACAGGATTGTCATCCTGGGGGCAGAAGTGAAAAGGTTGGTGGCGGCCCAAGGGAGTTTAAAGGGGAAAGTTGCGGACCAGTAAAGCAGGTCCCGATGACAGGATATTCTGATTGTGGGCCTGCCAGAAGGCATCGAGGGTAGAGACCCGACGGACTACATTGCCCAAATGTTGGGCAACCTTTTCGGGAGAGACAGCTTCCCCAACTCGCCAAAACTCGACAGGGATCAGAAGTCGCTCAGGCCGAAACGCAAGGTGGGGCAGCAGTCCAGAGCGATCATCACAAAGCTGCACCAATATCAGGATTGTGAGAGGATCCTGCGGTGGGCAAGACAGGCTGGAGCGAGCACTTGGGAAGGGCACAGAATCCGTATTTACCAAGATATTGGTGGAAGATCTGGCAAAATGCAGGGCTGGGTTTAACCAGGCAAAGTCGCCCTTTATAAAAACAGGTGCGATTTGGTATGCTGCTCCCAGCCAGGCTCTGGGTGATGTACCAGAACAAAGAACACTATTTCAATACCCCGGCGGAGGTAAACAAATTCATGCAGACCAACGGCCTGGACAAGGGACAGGCGAGACAGCGATGAAGACTGAACAGAGGAGGATCACTGAAGAAAGAGAGACTCAGTGGACAGTTATCCTGTTTGCAGAGGACTGTACTGCCTCGTTCTGATCCAAAAGACCGGGTCACAGGAGAGAGTGAGGACAGAGAAATACAAGTGAGGGTTCAGGCTGGGAAAACGGACAGTCAGCTGGCTTAAACTAGGGGCTAGACCAGACCCGAGAGGAGTGCCACCACAGTAGCAGGGATAGTTAGCCAGGGAAGACAGACAGCAAGGGGCCATTGCACACCTCCCAGCAGGAAGAGAGTGCCCGGCCGGAGAGTGGGGGGGGGGGGGGGGGGGGGGGGGCGCGGGGGGGGGGCAGGGAAGGGGAACCCATAGGGGGAGTTAGGGATGGGGTAAGGCAGAGAGGAAGGAGATGGGGGGGGGGGGGGGGGGAAGGAACACCAAAGGAACAGGACGGGAAAATAGAGTTGGTCCTTGGGCTGCCTTCAGACAGTAGGGAGCAGGCTGGATGGGATACCGGGAGTATTGGTAAATGTATACGCGCCCAACTGGGATGACACAGACTTTATAAAGAAGGCCATGGTGGAAATCCCCGGCATTGGTGACACACACCGATTGATCATGGGGGCCGACTTTAACTTGTACAGGACCCTCTGACGGAGCGTTCAAAACTCAGAATGGGGAAAAAAAAACAAGCATGGCTATGGAGCTGGGAACATTCTTGGAGCAGATGGGAACGGTGGACCTATGGCGGTTTCTGCACCCCGGAGAGAAGGAATTCTCGTTCATTTCGCCAGTGCTCAAAGTATACTCAAAGATAGACTTCTTTGCAGTGGGGAAATTGGTGCTTCGAGGAATAATAAGGGCGGAATACTCCATGATAGTAATCTCTGACCACACTCCACGGTGGCACAGTGGTTAGCACTGCTGCCTCATGGCTCCAGGGTCCTGGGTTCAATTCTGACCTCGGGTGACAGTCTGAGTGGAGTTTGCATTTTTCCCGTGTCTGCGTGTGTTTCCTCCTGGAGCTCCGGTTTCCTCCCACAGTCCAAAGATGTGCAGGTTTCATGGATTGGCCATGCTAAATTGCCCCTTCATGTTCAAAAGGTTAGGTGGGACTACTGCGTTAGGGGGATGGGGGTGGAGGTGTGTGTTTGAGTTGGGTGCTCCTTCATAGGGCCTGTGCATATTCGATGGGCCAAATGGCCTCCTTCTGCACTGTAAATTCTATGATTCTATGATTACATGGATGTGATGTTGGAGGCAGGCTGTGCCCAATGCCCCACAAGGAGGCTGGACACGGACCTCTTGGCCAACAAGGCCTTCTGCCAGAAAACATCACAGGCAATAGGCGAGTATGTAACTAAGTCTCACCTTCCACGTCCTGGGAGGCACTGAATGCTGTGATTAGGGGAGGGATTATAGCCTACAAGTTTCGTAGAGACACGGAAGAGATGGCGGCCAGGCAACAATCGACTGACTCCATTCTAGATGTCGACAGAAAGTACTCTGAGCCCGGCCGTAGAGCTTCTGATGGAGAGGAAAAAGCTACAAATGGAATTTAATCTACTATCCACCAGGAAAGCAGTGCATCAATTCCGACAGACATGGAGGCCTTCTATGAACACTGGGACAAGGCTGGCTGTGTACTGGCTCACCAGCTGAGAAAGCAGACAGCCACGAGAGAGACAGACCAGGTGAAGGATAGTAAAGGCAGACTGGTAACCAAGCAAAAAGTGGTCAACCAAGCTTTCAAGACCTTCTACTGAGGGCCCTCCGAGCCCCCCGACGGGGTCGCGGATATGAAATGGTTGTTCGATGGGCTGGACATGCCAGTTGTGGAGGAACATAGGCAAGGGGGAAATGGAAGCACCAATCGGACTGGGAGAGATGATGGAGAGCATCAGCTCCTTGCAGGCGGGGAAGGCACCGGGACCCGATAGGTTCCCGGTGAACACTATAAAAAATTTGCATTAGCTCTGGCCCCACATCTAAGGGACATGTTAACAGACTCACTAGTGAGGGACACCCTGCCTCCTACGCTAACACAGGCCACAATATCGCTGATACCCAAAAAAGACAATGACCCAACACAATGCGGATCACACAGACCCATTTCGCTGCTCAACATACACACAAAGATACTCGCGAAAGTCCTGGCTAAGAGACGGAGAACCGTGTACTGGAGATGATTACAGAGGACCAGACAGGATTTAAGTGGAGGCAGCTAAATGTGAACATCAGGCAGCTGCTGAATGTAATAATGACCCACCCCGGGGAGAGAACACCAAAGGTGATCATCTCCCTAGACGCAGAACGGACTTTGACAGAATCGAGTAGAAGTACCTCTTTGAGGTACTCAAGCGGTTTGGGCTTGCAACAGGGTTCACCTCATGGGTGAAACTCCTGTACAAGTCCCCCAAGGCGAGCACATGGACCAGCACCACCAGCTCTTATACATCCAGCTGCACAGAGGCACACGGCAAGAATACCCACTGTCCCCGCTCCTGTTCGCCCTGGCAATTAAACTCCTGGTGATTGCTCTGTGAGATGCGAAAAGCTGTAAGGGTGTTCAAAGAGGAGGACAGAGAGAGCACAGAGTCTCACTCTCTGCGGATGACCTGTTCCTCTATGTTCCGGATTCACAGAATGGCCTGAAAGCAATCATACATCTCTTGTTCAGAGACTTCTCGAGCTTCATACACAACCTGGGCAAGAGCGAGGCACTCTCAGTGAGCCCAAATGGGGGGAGGGGCGGAGCTGGAGGGACTACCATTCAGACTAGCCGAAAGCAAATTCCATTACCTGGGGATCCAGATAGCCCATGACTGGGCACGTATCCACAAGTGAAATCTGTCCAGTCTGGCGGAAGACGTTAAAAAGGACCTGCAGAGATGGGATGCGAGGAGGGTGCAGACAATCAAGATGAACGTACTGCCGATGTTTCTCTTCCTGTTCAGATCATACCGATCTTCATCCCCAAGGCCTTTTTCCATAAGGCAGACAAACTGAACATGGTGTTTGTGTGGGGGTAAGAATCCCAGGATCCCTAAATCGACACTGCAAAGGAGGAAAAAATATGGGCGGTCTGGCCCTGCTGAATCTATAATACTACCACTGGGCAGCTACGGCTGAGAGGATGAGGGGATGGATACGTGAGTCCAGCACGGCATGGGTGAGGTTGGAGGAGACCTCCTGCAATGGAACAACCCTCCGAGCCCTCGCCACGGCAGCGCTCCCATCCCCTCTGACAAAGTACACATCATGCCCAGTGGTGGCAGCCACACTGAAGACATGGAACCAAATGAGGCAACATTTCGGGATAACCAAAATGTCGCCCATGGCCCCCAGCTGCGGAAACCACAAATTCCCACCAGTCATGCTCGATGCCACCTTCAAAACATGGAGACGGGATGGGGGGATGCTCGCGGTCAGGGACTTTTACACAGCAGACAGACTCACGACCTTGGGTGAACTGATGGAAGACCTGGAACTACCAACAGGACAGGAAGTCCGACACCTGCAAATTTAACACTTTCTCTGCAAAGAGACAGCAAGATACCCAGGGACCCGAGAGACACACTACTGGAGGAACTAATAAACAGGAACAGTAAGGAGGGGAGGAACTGTGGGAACATCTCTGGATGGTTATTGGATCGGGCAAGACTACCGCTGGATGAAGCCAGATGAAAATGGGAGGACGAATTGGGGATGGAAGTGGGTTACGGACTCTGGAGCGAATCACTGAGAAGGGCCAACTCCACCTCCTCCTGTGCTAGGCTAAGCCTCATGCAGTTGAAGGTGGTGCCCAGAGCCCACCTAACTCAAACCCGAATGTGCAGGTTCTTTCCAGAGGTGGAGGAGAGTTGCGAACGGTGCCAGGGAGGCCCGACCAACCACACCCACATGTTCTGGGCCTGCCCCAGACTTGTCAGGTTCTGGACAACCTTCTTTGAGGCGATGTCCAAGGTTGTGGGGGTGAGGGTGAAGCCATGCCCGAGAGTGGCAGTCTTTGCGGGGTCGGACCAGTCAGAACTACACATGGGGAAGAGGGCCGATGTCCTTGCTTTTGCTTCCTTAATCGCACGCTGGAGAATCCTGCTCGGTTGGTGATCAGCAGCATCACCCACAGCTGCAGACTGGCTGGCAGACCTGACAGAATTTCTCCACCTGGAGAAGATCCAATACACCATCTGAGGGTCAGACGAGGGCTTCCACAAAGCATGGGGCTATTCATCAGCATGTTCCAAGACCTGTTCGAAGCCAATAGTGATTAGGAAGAAAAGGGTGAAGGTGGATCAATGAGGGCAGACAAGATGACACAGAAGAGATAGGAACAAGGGTGGGGCGGGGGGGGGGGGGGGGGGGGGAGGTGGCAAGGAAGGAACCCAGGGAAGTATCAGGAATGGACATAGGAAAGGAGCAAGGGACGGGCAAAGAGCCCCCTCCAGCAAAGCCATAGGGGTAACTGCAACAACCACAAAATGAAAGAAAGAATATAAACATGCACATTCATGGTGAAAGATGGAACCCGACTATCAATGGGGTGAGGAGGGAATGGTGGGTGGAGGGGGAGCAAGGAAAGAGGGGAGGGCCGATGAAAGGGATACATGTAAATTGTACATAAGAAGAGTCTCACTCTATAAAGTTTGTGTTTTTTATTTGTCGAGTTGTTAAATTGTTAAGATTGGAAAATTCTAATAAAAATATTTATTTTTTAAAAACGCAGCCATGCTTTCTTGATAAAAATTGATGATTTATTGCAGGTGACAATCTATTTCCATGGTAATGCAGTGATAACGAATTGTCAGCCAGCTTTAAACCCCAATGAATTTCAGTCAATGGAAGTGAAAGTCAGTGGGTGAGAAAGGGGTTGCTGATTTGGTTTTGTCTATTTTTGCAACACTGCTGTGGTGATCTTTGTGAGGGGTTTCCAGAATGGTAGACGTAGTTATCACAAAGATACACAAAGCTCTTTTTAAAGAACTAAACTAACTATATTTTAAATGTGAATTCGGCACTTATTCCAAGCAGCAAACATACACATAAGAATTAAACTACACTCACTAACACTATCTACATCTATTAACTATAACAATTATATTTTAACTAGCTCTGCAATACACTATGAATCGAATCTCCTCAAACTCCAACCTAATCTCCCCCAGTATTCCAAGAGCCTGTGCAATATATAGCACTGTCTCTTAGCTCCCTCTAGTGGCTAGGCATAACCTAACATTAACTCTTTACATGCTGTGTAATGTCACAACTGCCATTGTTGAATATCACACTGGTCACTCAAGGATGAGGCCACCAAGGGGCAGCATGTCGATGGGAAATAGAAGGGGGCCAAGAATAGATCCTTGGGGCATTATGGGGAGGGAGCAGGAAAATAAGCCATTGCAAGTGATACTCTGGCTACGACTAGATAGACAAGAATCAAACCAGGTGAAGTGGAAGTATTATTGTTTGGAAACGAGCTGCAGTGCAGACAGGTACTGAATACAACAGTGAACACAACCGGTGCCGGTAGAGACTTGCAGATCTTTTGATTGAATCTTTATTTCTGAAACTTGTTGTGAATCTGCAGGGAATGTTATGAATGGAAAATGTGAGGCAGGAATTCCCCCCCTCCACGGCACCTATTCCAATGGCAGAGGTGGATTGCCATAGGCCATGCCGCCGGGGAACACACCATGAGGGAGTCACCATCGGCAGGATCAGAAGATCTGACAGCAGAAAGGGGTGGAAAACTAGACATTAAAGAAAGGAGGTAAAGTTCTCATGTAAGAAATAATTTTATAGATGCATACATTTGTGAAATTAAATAGCAATTGAAACTGTGATAAATAATCTGATGTGCCAATTTTGTTGTCATCAACACTTATGTTTGCAATGAATGTACTCACTCGTTTATTAGTCTCCACCATCGGTAAGCTTAAAATCGCAGAACATTTTCATTCTGCCGGAGATTTTGAAGATATTACTACTTTCTGTGTGGTGTGATTACGTTAGACAGCCATTTTGAGTCAGTGTGAAAATCTATTCAGAATCAGAATTTAAATGATAAATCAAATTTGTTCTGCCTTCCTTGTTGTGAAATTGTTGAACCAATGAAGTATTTTTTTGGTTTGAAGGCAAAGTTCATTGGCTATGCACCCCCATGTTTGTCTGACTCTTCCATGGCCTCACTTGACAATTCCATTTTTCAGATTTTAAATGAGAATTCAATCATGCTTGCAATTCTAATAAAAGTCAATAAATTATGTCATGTGGAGAAACCCAAGAGATTAAAAGTTAAGTTTTCTTGTGGCCTGTGTGGATTGGGTGCTGGGTACTTTAAATTTATCAGAGTTTAAATATCACCAGATCACTACACATTCAGCAATGCACAGAGCAATAATGTAATACAACATTTTATTTTAATGGATATATATTTGCCCCCGCACACACACAAACACAAAAATTTGCTTTTATTTTTCCTCGTAATATAATTTGCATGGAATGTCTTCATATATAGTTCTGGGGTCACAAGTAAACAGCATTTAAAGGAGAGTCTCTTGTGTTTTGAGAAAAAATAAATTAAGTGGCATCTTCTGTACCTTTGTGCTGTTGTCAATATTAAACAGCATTGCGAAGAATTTTTGACGATCAGATTTTTATTTGTTTTTGATTTACCATTTGTAGACGAGCCTCCCAATAGGGATTCTTCCATGTTTGCCTTTTGGGAGAAGTGAGAAGAGAATTAAAAGGCGGCGGAAGGTAGGCTAAAGCCAAATTGGTCTCTTCTGCAGACAAAACTACAACGAAAGGCTGAGAAACATCCATTTTGAAATGTGAGAGAAAAAAACTGCAGCTTCTCTTCAGGGAGGTGCTACACTTGTAAAGTCACCAGAATCTGACAAATAGCCAACTTCTGCAACAAGGGATTGCACTGTCTGTGACCATCAAGGTCACTGCAACTCTGAACTTTTATTCATCCAGCTCATTCTAAACCGCTGCAGGAAAGATCAGCTGTATCAGCCAATCTGCAGTTCAAAAATGTATCAAGCCTGAGGCTTTGCTTACCAGACAAATAATTACTTCATTTTCCCCATGGCAAATGGTAGCAGAATAAGAGGACTGTGCAATTATTTTTCGACTGACAGAAACCCCAAAATTCATTGCTGTCACTGCCTGGCATCTTGGATCCCTGCAAGCAATTGTGTGCCCTTCACAAACTGCAAGGGCTTCCATTCCATAAATGTGCACTTGGCTGTGATCGCTAAAACAGGATCACGCAAGCGAATACCCTCTTCTTGGGCAGCTGCCATGACACCACTATTTTAATGTAACCTGGAGTACCAGACAAAGAAAGGAAGGTGCACATGGTTGTAGAAGATCTTGAAGACCCTCTCAGTCAAAACCCCTTGCGTCTTCTGAAACATCAGCAAATGACGCAGTGTGCCGATTACTTAAATCAGATGCAGCCAGTGGAATCACAGTAAATAAAGCACAAATCATCTTAAAGCATCTCATATTAATTATTCATCATGTTGAAACAAGCATGCAACCACTTGGAAGCTGAAACCTCTGTGACAGCTGCCTGAGCATTCCTATGAGAGTCTTTCACTAGGTTGAAGGTCTCTGTGGACATGGGGCTTCTCAGAAGATGGTGTCATGTTCTGTACCTCACTGTAGTTCTGCTGAATGGTAGCACACAGGCCCTGGAGTGGACTCCTTCATAAGCATCAGTGGGATTTAGAGTGCTTGGCATGGCCTCCAATGACTAGAGCATATAACGATCCTTTCATATCATCCTTCTTTTAAATGCAAGCCCCATTTACACCCATGGTTGCACCCTGGATAGTGATCTTCTGCTTACTCTTTGCCTTAACCACATCCTCTCACTCATACATGCTTCATGGAATACCAGTGTACCCCTGTCAAACTGACATCCGTCATACTTGTATTAGTGTTTGCTGGATAATGGATTGACTAATACTGAATCACATAAACTGCTGGTGTCCTGGGTACCTTTGAGGCCTGCAAATTATTTACCAGATAACGGTGAATTAAATTCTAGGCAAAATGTCAGTCTGAAATCAATCTTACAATGCTCTTGAGTGGTCCCTGAGAATCCTGAAGGAATAAATGAAGAAATGGGTGAGCTTATTTTAGGGACCTGAGACAAAAATGGGTTTCCGCTGTTTTTCAGGTATGGGCCCCTGCTTGCTTTGGAGATGGGAAGCATGTTTTGGACTCTTGCCTCCACTACATTGATTGAGGTGTCAGGCTGAATGTCTGACTCACTGTTCATGCCTCTTCTCACTGCCAGCTGCCTCTGCGCTCAGGAGAGGGCCTATCGGCCATGTATTAATAGCACATGGTACAGTTAGCCTGCTCTTCTTAAAGGCAATCTGTTCCTCTTAAAGGGAAATCGCATTGAGCATTAAAAAATGTGGAAAATGGAATAAAAGGGCAGAGGGAGGATTCCTGGGTGAATGGATGTGACATTGGTAAAAGTGAGCAGGATGAGAAAGGACATAGGCCCACAGGGGCCAGAATGCCCTTGAGGACAACCCACAAAAGGGATGGGGAGCAGGTGGCCGGGGAGAACTGCTGGCATTTGGATTGGAGAATCTGGCAGTAGTGTCACAAGAAGATCTCACGTAGGTGGTCAAGTTCACTGAATGAATTTCACACGACATCTCCTCCCACTGCATGACCCACCATACTGCTCAATGTATTACACCTCTATCGCTCATCCATCAGAACTCCCCGGCACTCAGGATCGATGCCAAACATGGAGATATTCTACCTCATCCTCTCACACTTCCCAAACTTGTAAATCTCATTCCCACCTCTCCATGCCTCTACATTCCTCCAGGTACTCAGCCGTGAGAGGCACGTCATCTAAACCCAGTGGTGCTATCATTAACATTCAGCCCTCACACTTTCAGGGCATGATGGCACACAATAGATGGGAACAATCGTACTCACAACGTACAGGAGGGTTCAATGTTCGCTCCTCCAGAATTGCCAGGGTCAGCTGGACTGTGATGTCTGCCTTGGGGGAGACTGGTTCATCATTGGCAGGCATTGGGGCTCTAGCAGAGAAGCAAGTCCTGTGCCTCTTGATCCCACGCAACCAAGTGTTGAGCCCGCACCCTGATTATTCATGTGATTCCTTGACTTTGAGACTGTGAGCAGCTGACATTGCGAAGTGTTAACTCTTGATGGCCAATTTGTTTAACGAGAGAGCATGAGTCTCAGGAATATTAGATGGCACAAGTGCTTCATGCTTCACTGATAGACAGAGCAATATGAACCCTCCGTATTCAGGCTGCTTCATTCAGTGGTTTCATTGCTGTAATGCCGAAACACCTAAGCTTACTGGACAGCTACTCCAGAGGTTGAGACAGCCTGTCCAACATGTCCCACGCCTGAGCCCCCTGGGTAATCCATCCCCTGAGCTGGCCAGTGGGCTCTGTCCCTCTGGACTCCCTCGGGCTTAGGTCATGGCAGCACGGTAGTGTAGTGATTAGCACTATGTCTTCATAGCGCCAGGATCCCAGGTTCGATTCCCTGCTGGGTCACTGTCTGTGTGGAGTCTGCACGTTCTCCCCATGTCTGCGTGGGTTTCCTCCAGGTGCTCCGGTTTCCTCCCACAGTCCAAAGGCGTGCAGGTTAGGTGGATTGGCAATGCTAAATTGCCCTTAGTCTCCAAAAAGGTTAGAAGGGGTTATTGGGTCAGAGGGATAGGGTGGAAGTGAGGGCTTAAAATGGGTCGGTGCCGACTAGATGGGCCGAATGGCCTCCTACTGCACTCTATGTTCTATGTCTATGGCGATTGGTTCCCATTTTAAAAAGCAGTCGTAATTCACACCGGCGTGATGTCACCCCTAGCTGGTGGGAAATTTGATGAGGGCTGAAGATGTGCGTTAACAATGCGCTTAAGCCGCGTGAAGTTTCTTCTATTGTGTTTGATTCTCTTTGAAGGTGATGGGACTGATAAGAATCGGTCAAAGGGGTAGGGGTACAATCTGGCAATCTGGTTTAACGACTTTTTAAACTCAAACTGTGGTGGTCTGAGTTTGAGGTGGCGGGGAGGAGAGAAAAATGGTTCTGTGTTTTGCTTTGTCTTGTTTAAAATTTTGGTCTATTAATTTTGTGAGTTAAGTTGCAATGTTCGGGAAGAAACGTGTTTTGGTGTTATTTTTTTCTTTTCTCTCGCCAACTTGTGTAATTTGATTTTGATTTATTGTTTTATGTACTGGATTACAGAGGAAATAACTTTTAAGATGCAATGGGGTGTTTTAGTTTCTGCAAGAAAGATGGTTGATTCTTGCATAAATAATTTTGCTTAAGCTGCTTAAAACCTCTATTGTGTTTGATTCTGTTTGGAGGTGATGGGACTCAAAATAAACTGTTACAAGGTGAGGGGTTTGCCTCGTTGCCTGTGCGGTCAGGGATGGTTTATTTGATTTTTGGGATTGTTGTTACTGTGTTGAGTTTTGTGTTATTGTTAGGTGTGATCAAATCTGGCAGTCAGCAGGTTTTTTGACGCCAGAGGGTGGGCGATGCTGAGCTAGCTGGATAGCTGGTTCACGGGAGCAAAGTGGGGGGAGAGCTGAGGAAAGCCGAAGTGGGGGGGGGGGGGGAGTGGGAGGGGGGGTGCTGTTGATGGATAAGGGACAGTTAGGAGACTGGAGATGGCGATCAGATGGTGGTCGCTGCCGGCGGATCAAGTGAGGTGCGGAACACGGACTTGGAGCTGGCCGAGGAAAGGTCATGGTTGACCGACAGGGGAGGGGGGCAAAAGCCCCCCTGAACAGATTGGTTACATGGAATGTTCGTGGACTGAACGGGCTGGTTAAGAGAGCCTGTGTGTTCACACACCTGAGACAGTTAAAAGCGGACGTGGCCATGTTACAGGAGACACACTTGAAGCTGGGAGACCAAATTAGATTAAAGAAGGTATGGGGCGAGCAAGTGTTTCATTGAGGACTGGACTTTAAAACAAGGGGAGTGGCTATCCTGATTAATAAAAGGGTGACAGTTGAGGTGGGGAAAGATAGAGGTCGACCCTGGAGGCAGATTTATTATGGTTAGCAGGAAGCTAGAGGGAATGGCAGTGGTGCTGGTGAATATATATGCCCCAAACTGGGATTATGTTGCGTTTATCAGGAAGGTGCTGGAGAAGAGTCCAGACCTTGAGTCGCACCGGCTGATCATGGGGGGTGACTTTAATACGGTCCTGGACCCGAGGTTAGACTGGTTGAGTGCTAGGTCAGGGAAGCTATCAGCAATGGCAAAGGAACTGCGGGGGTTCATGCAGCGTATGGGAGGAGTGGATCCGTGGAGATTTGAGAGACCAAGAAGCAGGGAATATTCATTCTACTCCCATGTACATAAGGCGTACTCAAGGATAGATTTCTTTGTGCTAGATAAAACACTATTAGCAGGGGTTGAGGGCACTGAGTACTCAGCAATTGTGCTCTCAGATCATGCACCACACTGGATAGACCTACGGGCAGACATGGGAATGTCCCAGCGCCCACGGTGGAGACTAGATACAGGGCTATTAGCGGATGAGGAGATCTGTGAGTGAGTGAGAGAGGTCATTCTGGGGTACATAAAGATCAATGACACGGGAGAGACTGCAGCTGGGATGGTCTGGGAGATGCTGAAAGAGGTCATTAGAGGGGAATGTCTTTCGATTCAAGCCCACAGGGAGAAAACTGAGCGGTCCCAGCTGACAGGTGAAATCTTACAGGTGGACAGGAGATATTCAGAGTCTCCAAATGAGGAGCTCCTGAAGGAGTGTCAGAGACTTCAAATGGAGTTTACGCTCCTTTCCACAGGAAAGGCGGTGGGTCAGCTGTGGAGGGTAAAGGGGGCAATATATGAACACGGGGAGAAAGCTAGCAGGGTGCTGAGGAAACAGGAGGCGGCGAGAGAAATAGGGAAAATAAAGGATTTGAGGGGAATGACGGTGATGGACCCGGGAGCGGTGAATGAATTGTTCCGGGAATTTTATAGCCAGCTATACGAGTCGGAACCCCCGGTTGGGCAGGAGGGCATGAATCAATTCCTAGGGAGGCTAGAGTTCCCGAAGGTAAATGAGGAGCTGGTGGAGGCCCTGGGGGACCCGATTGGGCTTGGGGAGGTAATAGATGGACTGGGGGCGATGCAATCGGGTAAAGCCCCGGGACCTGATGGATTCCCAGTGGAATTTTATAAGAAGTTCTCTGGATTACTGGAGCCGCTCCTGGTTAAAGCTTTTAATGAGTCCAAGGAGCTGGGAGTCCTCCCCCCAACATTATCACAGGCATCAATTTCTCTCATCCTGAAGCCTGACAAGGATCCGGAGAGCTGTGGATCGATCAGGCCAATCTCCCTCTTAAATGTAGATGCCAAATTATTGGCAAAGATCCTAGCCACTCGAATAGAAGATTGTGTCCCGGAGATAATTGGGGAGGATTAGAAGAGATTTGTAAAGGGCAGGCACCTGACATCCAACATTAGACGGCTTCTTCATGTAATTATGATGCCAGCGGAGGGGCGCGAGGCTGAGGTGGTAGTTACCATGGACGGGGGGAAGGCTTTTGACCGAGTGGAGTGGAAGTATCTATGGGATATTTCCGGCAGGTTTGGGTTTGGGCATGGATTTGTGGAGTGGGTCAGGCTATTGTACAAGGCCCTGGTGGCAAATGTCAGAAGTAACCGAGTTTGGTCAGAATACTTTATTCTTTGTCGGGGAACAAGGCAGGGATGCCCGCTCTCCCCATTACAGTTTTCTATGGTCATAGAACCCTTTGTAATGCCTCTGAGAGCAGCGAATACCTGGAGGGGTATAGTGGGGAGGGGGGGGGGGGGGGGGGGGAGGAGGGGGAGGGGGGGGGTAGGTGGAACACAGAGTCTCTCTCTATGCAGATGATTTGCTGCTTTATATCACGGACCCGGTGGGGAGGATGACTGAAATCATGAAGGTATTAGGAGAATTTGGGCGATTTTCATGCTATAAGTTAAATATGGGAAAGAGCGAGATGTTCGTGATCCAGGCACGGGGGCAGGAAAGGAGGCTGAAGGAGCTACCTTTTAAAGTGGTTGGGAGGAGCTTTAGGTATCCGGGGATTCAAGTTGCCAAGGATTGGGGGCAGCTTCACAAGTTAAGTTTGGGCAAAGCAGTGGATCAAATGAGAAGGGAGTTTTGTAGATGGCTCCCACTGACGCTGGCACGGAGGGTGCAGACGGTGAAGATGACAGTCCTTCCGAGATTGATTTTATTTTTTCAGTGTCTCCCGATTTTTGTCCCAAAGGCTTTTTTCAGAAGTATGAATATATCATATTCATATCGAGGTTTATATGGGCGGGTAAAACCCCAAAAGTAAAGAGGACACTCCTGGAACAGGCCCGCGGGGAAGGGGCTTGGCTCTCCCGAGCTTGATTACTGGTCTGCCAACATATCGATGGTCAGGAAGTGGGTAGTGGGGGAGGGGTCGGTTTGGGAGCGGATGGAGGCACCATCCTGCAACGGTACGAGTCTGGAGGCTTTACTGATGGCCCTTGCCATTCTCGCCGGCTTGGTACTCCACAAGTCCTGTGGAGGTGGCAGCCCTGAGGGTGTGGGGGCAAAGGAGGCAGCATATAAGAACATAAGAACTAGGAGCAGGAGTAGGCCATCTGGCCCCTCGAGCCTGCTCCGCCATTCAATTAGATCATGGCTGATCTTTTGTGGACTCAGCTCCACTGTCCGGCCCGAACACCATAACCCTTAATCCCTTTATTCTTCAAAAAACTATCTATCTTTACCTTAAAAACATGTAATGAAGGAGCCTCAACTGCTTCACTGGGCAAGGAATTCCATAGATTCACAACCCTTTGGGTTAAGAAGTTCCTCCTAAACTCAGTCCTAAATCTACTTCCCCTTATTTTGAGGCTATGCCCCCTAGTTCTGCTGTCACCCGCCAGTGGAAACAACCTGCCCGCATCTATCCTATCTATTCCCTTCATAATTTTAAATGTTTCTATAAGATCCCCCCTCACCCTTCTAAATTCCAACGAGTACAGTCCCAGTCTACTCAACCTCTCCTCATAATCCAACCCCTTTAGCTCTGGGATTAACCTAGTGAATCTCCTCTGCACACCCTCCAGCGCCAGTATGTCCTTTCTCAAGTAAGGAGACCAAAACTGAACACAATACTCCAGGTGTGGCCGCACTAACACCTTATACAATTGCAACATAACCTCCCTAGTCTTAAACTCCATCCCTCTAGCAATGAAGGACAAAATTCCATTTGCCTTCTTAATCACCTGTTGCACTTGTAAACCAACCTTCTGTGACTCATGCACTTGCACACCCAAGTCTCTCTGAACAGCGGCATGCTTTAATATTTTATCGTTTAAATAATAATCCCGTTTGCTGTTATTCCTACCAAAATGGATAACCTCACATTTGTCAACATTGTATTCCATCTGCCAGACCCGAGTCCATTCACTTAACCTATCCAAATCTCTCTGCAGACTTCCAGTATCCTCTGCACTTTTCGCTTTACCACTCATCTTAGTGTCATCTGCAAACTTGGACACATTGCCCTTGGTCCCCAACTCCAAATCATCAATGTAAATTGTGAACAATTGTGGGCCCAACACGGATCCCTGAGGGACACCACTAGCTACTGATTGCCAACCAGAGAAACACCCATTTATCCCAACTCTTTGCTTTCTATTAATTAACCAATCCTCTATCCATGCTACTACTTTACCCTTAATGCCATGCATCTTTATCTTATGCAGCAACCTTTTGTGTGGCACCTTGTCAAAGGCTTTCTGGAAATCCAGATATACCACATCCATCGGCTCCCCGTTATCTACTGCACTGGTAATGTCCTCAAAAAATTTCACTAAATTAGTTAGGCATGACCTGCCTTTAACAAACCCATGCTGCGTCTGCCCAATGGGACAATTTCTATCCAGATGCCTCGCAATTTCTTCCTTGATGATAGATTCCAGCATCTTCCCTATTACCGGAGTTAAACTCACTGGCCTATAATTTCCTGCTTTCTGCCTACCTCCTTTTTTAAACAGTGGCGTCACGTTTGCTAATTTCCAATCCACCGGGACCACCCCAGAGTCTAGTGAATTTCGGTAAATTATCACTAGTGCATCTGCAATTTCCCTAGCCATCTCTTTTAGCACTCTGGGATGCATTCCATCAGGGCCAGGAGACTTGTCTACCTTTAGCCCCATTAGCTTGCCCATCACTCCCTCCTTAGTGATAACAATCCTTTCAAGGTCCTCACCTGTCATATCCTCATTTCTATCAGTCGCTGGCATGTTATTTGTGTCTTCCACTGTGAAGACCGACCCAAAAAACCTGTTCAGTTCCTCAGCCATTTCCTCATTTCCCATTATTAAAACTCCCTTCTCATCCTCTAAAGGACCAATATTTACCTTAGCCACTCTTTTTTGTCTTATATATTTGTAAAAACTTTTACTGTCTGTTTTTATATTCTGAGCAAGTTTACTCTCATACTCTATCTTACTCTTCTTTATAGCTTTTTAGTAGCTTTCTGTTGCCCCCTAAAGATTTCCCAGTCCTCTAATCTCCCAGCAATCTTTGCCACTTTATATGCTTTTTCCTTCAATTTGATGCTCTCCCTTATTTCCTTAGATATCCACGGTCGATTTTCCCTCTTTCTTCCGTCCTTCCTTTTTGTTGGTATAAACCTTTGCTGAGCACTGTGAAAAATCGCTTGGAAGGTTCTCCACTGTTCCTCAACTGTTCCACCATAAAGTCTTAGCTCCCAGTCTACCTTAGCTAGCTCTTCTCTCATCCCCTTGTAATCTCCTTTGTTTAAACACAAAACACTAGTATTTGATTTTACTTTCTCACCCTCCATCTGTATTTTAAATTCCACCATATTGTGATCGCTCCTTCCGAGAGGATCCCTAACTATGAGATCATGAATCAATCCTGTCTCATTACACAGGACAAGATCTAGGACCGCTTGTTCCCTCGTAGGTTCCATTACATACTGTTCTAGGAAACTATCGCGGATACATTCTATAAACTCCTCCTCACGGTTGCCTTGACCGACCTGGTTAAACCAATCGACATGTAGATTAAAATCCCCCATGATAACTGCTGTACCATTTCTACATGCATCAGTTATTTCTTTGTTTATTGCCTGCCCCACCATATCGTTACTATTTGGTGGCCGATAGACTACTCCTATCAGTGACTTTTTCGCCTTACTATTCCTGATTTCCACCCAAATGGATTCAACAGACTGGAGGGGGTGTCAGTGTGGTCACTGATCTGTGACAATCACCGGTGTGTTCTGGGGGGGCTGGATGGGGGCTTTACGGTATGGCAACGGGCAGGGATTGAGAGGTTTGGGGATCTATTCACCCGGGAGGGCATTCCAACCTTGGAGACATTAGAGGAGGAGTTTGATTTGCCGGGTGGGAACGGGTTTCGGTATCTTCAAGTGCGGGACTTTGTACGGAGGCAGGTCCCAAGCTTTCCTCACCTCCCCCTGAGGAGACTACAGGATAAAGTGCTGGCTGTCAAAATCAGGGGTTGGAGGTGGGAAGATTTCGGACATATACAGGGAATTGTTAGAGTGGGAAGGGGCCCCGGTCAGAGAGGTGGAGAGGAAGTGGGAAGAGGAGCTAGGAGGGGGGCTGGAAACTGAACTGTGGGAAAAAGCCTTGAAAAGGGTAAATGCATCCTCGTCTTGTGCGAGACTCAGCTTGATTCAGTTCAAGGTAGTCCACTGGGCCCACATGGTAGCTCAGATGAGTACGTTCTTCGAGGAGGTGGAGGACAGATGTGGACGGTGTGGGGGAAGCCTGGCCAACCATGTTCATATGTTTTAGGCATGTCCGAAACTGAGAGATTTCTGGCAAGGATTTGCTGATGTTATGTCGGAAGTCCTAGAAGGTAGGGTAACTCCGAGTCCAGAATTAGCAATATTTGGGGTGTCGGAAGATTCGGGGCAAAGTGGGGAGGGAGGCCGATATCCTGGCCTTCTCCTCCCTGGTGGCCCAGTGACGGATCTTGTTGAGATGGAGGGACTCGGAGCCCCCAAAATCAGGAGTGTGTGTCAGTGATATGGTAGGGTTTCTCAGTCTGGAGAAAATCAAGTTCGCTCCAAGAGGATCAATACAGGGATTCGCCTGGAGTTGGCAGCCGTTCTTCGATTTCTTTAAGAAAAACTGAACGTCAGCATTCAGAGGGGAAGGGAAAAAGGTGGGGGGGGGGGGGGTGGAAATAGGAGGCATGGTAATGTTAAATAAGGACAGGAAATTTAGCATGAGGGCAATTGGGGATAGGGCGGAAGAAGCGGGGTACGTGGTTTATTGTTGGTTGTTATTTTAGGGTATTTTGTGCATTCACCCACACGGTTGTTTTAGAAATGTCATTATGTTAAACTGTGAAAATTACAGATGCTTCAATAAAATATTTTTAAAAAAAATAAACAATGCTATGTCCATGGTGTTGGATTAAAATTCATGTTAATTAGTTTTGCACCTTTCCTGGGTGTGAACCTGATCACATCATTGGGGAGGGCCCTGGAAGATCCTGATTGGAAATGACACCAACACAAATGCCATTTTTGGTCTTGTGTGTGATTTAGCGGCAATGAAGGGATTTTCACCCACGGTTAACGGGCCTGCGAAATCCCACACAGGGTATCTTTTAACATGTTATGACTGCTTAAATTGAGTGATATTTCAACATAGCATCAATGCTGCATCTATCCGTTTCCAGATTTCCTGAAATTTGCCAGTGGACGCAAGGAGGAACACAACAGAATTGATGTGATTGATTCAATCCAATGGAAATACATCAAAAAATAGTCAGTATGCAACTGCACTCTTAAGGAGTATTGGGAAAATGTCTGTTCACGTTGCCCTTGTTGAGAGATCATTTTCTACCTTTTAGAAATTTTTGGAATCATATTGGGATGGTCGCTGCTTCGGTTGCCTCAGTTTAAACCTCAAAGAAGCAGCAAAAGTACTTGGCCCATATCAGAAGATACCTGGGAACCCCACCACCTGGAGGTTCCCCTCCAAGTCACTGACCACAATAAGGCACCACTGCACCATCTTCTGAAGGGCAACTAGGGATGGGCAATAAATGCTGGCCTAACCAGCGACGCTTACATCCCATTAAACATTTTTTCATACGTTGATCTGCATACCCTCATGCAATTAGAAAGCTTACTCTTCATGTTCCTCCCAGTTCATATATGGTGCAGTCCTGTGGACTGGGGATGGGGGATTTAGGGGGTGGCAAAGGGTGGGCATCAGTAAACTGAGGGACCTGTTTATTGGCGGGAGGTTTGCGGGCCTGGGGGAACTGGAAGATAAATTTGTGCTGCCCCAAGGGAACATGTTCAGATACTTGCAGGTAAAGGCGTTTGCTATGCGACAGGTAGAGGGATTCCCTTTGCTGCCCTCGCGGGGGGCGATGGATAGAGTGCTTTCGGGGGTGTGGGTCGGAGAGGGGAAGGTGTCTGATATTTATAAGGTAATGCAGGAGGTGGAGGAGTCGTCAGTGGAGGAGCTGAAGGCTAAATGGGAGGGGGAACTTGGGGAGCAGATAGAGGACGGGACTTGGGCGGATGCCTTGGAGAGAGTCAAATCTTCCTCTTCATGTGCGAGGCTTAGTCTCATCCAATTTAAGGTGCTGCACCGGGCCCACATGTCCGGGACTAGGATGAGTAGGTTCTTTGGGGGTGAGGCCAGGTGCACCAGATGTTCGGGGAGTCCAGCGAATCATGCCCATATGTTCTGGGCATGCCCGGCACTGGAAGAATTCTGGAAGGGGGTAGCGGGGACTTTGTCGAGGGTGGTTGGATCCAGGGTCAAACCAGGGTGGGGACTGGCGATTTTTGGAGTTGCGGTGGAGCCGGGAGTGCAGGAGGCAAAAGAGGCCGGTGTCCTGGCCTTTGCGTCCCTAGTAGCCCGGCGGAGGATCTTGCTGCAGTGGAAGGATGCGAGGCCCCCAAGTGTGGAGACCTGGATCAGTGACATGGCGGGATTTATAAAATTGGAGAGGGTCAAATTTGCCCTGAAAGGATCAATACAAGGGTTCTATAAACGGTGGCAGCCTTTTCTGGACTTCCTGGCTCAAAGATAAGTATTTTGGTCAATAGCAGCAGCAACCCGGGGCGGGGGGGGGGGGGGGGGGGGGCTGGGGGCGGGGTATTCCTTATTATAGTTTCTATTTTTTTTCTACGGTTATGTAACTTAGTATTGTGTTAATTTAAGTTGTTGTTAATATGTTGTGTTCATTGAGGAGGGGCGAATGTTTATGATTGCTATCATTATTGTTATTGTTGGTATTTTATTATGGTTCGATGTTGTTGTACAAATTCAAAATTTTTCAATAAAAATGATTAAAAAAAAAAACATTTCCCAACCTGTCACCGTTTAAATAATACTTTGCCGTTGTTTTCCTCGCGAAGTAGACAACTTCCCATTTATCAACAATATACTGCATCTGCCATGTATTTACCCACTCACCCGAATTGTCTAAATCACCTTGAAGTCTCTTAACATCCTCCTCACTAATCACAATTCCACCTAGTTTTGTGTCATCATCGAACGTGGAAACATTACACTTGATTCCCTCATCCAAATTGTTGATATATTTTATGAATAGCTGGGGGCCCAAACTTGAACCCTGCGGGACCCCTCTAATCACCTGTTTCAACTCTGAAAAAACATCTAATTTATTCCTACTCTGTTTCCTGTCTGTTAACCAATTCTCAATCTGTGCCAATATATTACCCCAAATCCCATGCACTTTAATTTTGCACACTAACCCCTATAGTGGGACTTTATCAAAAGCTTTCTGAAAATTCAAAAATATCACATCCTCTGGTTCTGCCTTATCTGTTCTGCTGGTAATATCCTCAGAAAACTCCAGCAGGTTTGCCAAACACAATTTCAATTTTAAAAATACATGTTGACTTTATCTAATCCTGTTGATATTTTCGAAGTGTCCTGTTATCACATCCTTTGTAATAGATTCCAGTAATTTCCCTACCCCTGATGCTAAGCTAACCAGTCTCCCTTCCTCAATTTTTAAATAGTGGGGGGTTACAGTTGCCACTCTCCAATCTGCCAGAACTATTCCAGAGTCTACAGAATTTTTGAAAATGACAGCCAATGCATCCACTATTTCCATGGCCACCTCCTTTAGCACCCAAGGATGTGGATAATCAGGTCTTGGGGATTTATCAGCTTTCAGTCCCATTAATTCCTCCAGCACTATTCTTTCACTAATACTAATTTCCTTCAATTCCTCCTTATTACTGGACCCTTGATTCTTTCGCATTTGTGGGAAGTTATTTGTGTCTTTTTCTGTGAAGATAGACTAAAGTAGTGTTTAATTGCTCCACTATTTCATGGTTCCCCATTATCAACTCTCCCAATTTGAACTGGAAGGGATCTACATTTGTCTTCACTGATCTTTTTCTTTCTTACATGCTTATGAAAGATCATAGAATTTACAGTGCAGAAGGAGGCCATTCAGCCCATCGAATCTTTGCAGGCCCTTGGAAAGAGCACCCGACCTAAGCCCACACCTCCACCTATCCCCGTAACCCAGTAACCCCATCTAACCTTTTTGGACACTAAGGGCAATTTAGTATGGCCACTCCACCTAACCAACACATCTTTGGACTGTGGGAGGAAACCGGAGCACCCGGAGGAAATCCACGCAGACATTGGGAGAAAGTGCAGACTCCATACAGAAAGTGACCCAAGCCGGGACCCTGGAGCTGTGAAGCAACCCTGCTAACCATTGTGCTCCCCTTCCGTGCCTTTTACAGTCCACTTTTATTTCCTTTGAAAGTTTACTCTCAGAGCTTGGAGAGGATTGCATCCTTCCAGATGGACTCTCCACAGCTGCCCTTGCTATCACTTTCTGCTCTTACTCACTGAAGAAGGTGAGTCACCAGGTGAAGCCCAACTATCTGTCTCACCAATGTATGAGTAATAAGCTAATCCATCGTAAGGAAGAGCCTGTTAAAATGCACATTTAAGAGTACCAGCACCTCCAAGAATTAGTGCCCACGAGGCCCAAGAATGTTAACACATGCATGAGAATCCGAGTGCAGAAAAAAGACAATAATTATCATGCAGGTAAGTAATTTCTAACTTATCACGTAAATATTATTCATTTTTACTCATTGTTGAAATCAAGTTAATCTAACTGAGTGTTGTATGGCATGCGGGTCGCAGATGTGTGATTGTGTCACCAGATGAGGTTCCCACCTTCCCTTCTTTGAGGGCCTGGGATACCTAAAAGCCTCTGATTTCCAACATTTCCTCCTCCTCATATGATAGCAAGAAAATCTAAAAGAAGTGGAAAAGCACACATATGATTGACTGTAATAGCATATGCACAGCACACTAACTGATTAGCAGGGAGTTGCAGGAAATATCAGAAGGCAGAGTGTGAGTGAGAATGGTGGAGAGATAGAAATGGAGCTAAGAAATTGCTTAAAAGGGAAGGACGGGTACATTGCAAGATAAGTGAGCATGAGGAGTTTTGTGATGGCGTAGACTTGACAAGATAGAGTGAGGGGATGGAGTGATGCACACATTCACAGGACGTAGATGAATATGCAACTGCATTAATCTTTCCTGAGCTGATTAAGTCACTCACTTACTTCCTGCAATTATGGAGCACAATGATCTTGCTGCTGCTTTCATGGGCCACCTCCAGTCATACCTTGTTCATAGCAGCAGCTAGTTTCTTCATTTTGTTGCGATGGAAGTGCAGCTCTGTCTGTCTCCTCACTGTGCCCAGTAGTACATTGAGGGAAATGCCATTGAAGCTTGCCAAAGACTTCGATTATTTTGAATGTATTTTCACCCCCTCAATATCTCTTGTTTCCAACCACGCCTTCTCCAAATTTAACTTTTGGACTGGCCCTTTAAAATACTGGAGTTGAGTTTGCATCATGTGGATTTGTGTTGCTGCTGCATAATCAATACCAAACTGGGAAGCAAAGTCATAATGAGCTGCCTGCATTAAAATGTCAATGACAGATGTGTTGAGCTTGCAACAGGCTTTCTTATCGATGCTGGGTGTCCCGATTCTCAAGGTGTTATGGGCCAGGGTTTAGAGAACGCCAAAGGGTATCATGGAGTTCACCTGACCCACAATGTTTAATAGATTGTGGTATGGGGAGCACACAGCCCACTCTACAGGTGTGGTACAGCAGAAATGGAAACGTATTTTTTAAAGCAAAACAATGTTTATTCTATGAACTCGAGTTGACCTTTTTAAAACTTACAGTGAACACCTTAGCAACCATTAATTCAAATACAACCCCCAAAGAATACAACACTAAGTAATCCTGTAACACTGTAACCCACTGGTAACAATACTAAAACTTTATCTCCACAGGCAAAACTACGAACTTCAGATTTCTTGCCCACTACCCATTTCATCACATGTTGTGCAACTTTTAAATGTTGTCCAGCCAATTCACCAGCTCTATTTAATCGTTCCCTAAAATTTGACATGTAATCCAATAATTTAATTTCTGATTTCTCAGTCACCAAATTTTCCTTCATCAATTTAGTGGTCCTCTTACCTCATGACCAAAAATTAGTTCAAAAGGACTGAATTTGGTTGACTCATTAGATGCATCCCTAATTGCAAACAGAACGAATGGAATTCCGTTATCCCAATCCTCTGGATAATCTTGACAATAAGCCCTCAACATTGTCTTTAATGTCTGATGCCACCTTTCTAACGCTCCCTGCGATTCTGGATGGTACGCAGTTGATTTAAATTGTTTTATTCCTAAGCTATTGATAACTTCTTTGAATAACCTTGAGGTAAAATTTGATCCTTGATCCGATTGTATTTCTGTGGGTAGTCCATATCTAGTAAAGAATTTGAGTAACTCCTCCAAAATCTTTTCAGCTGTAATATTACGTACTGGAATAGCCTCTGGAAACCTAGTAGACATATCCATTATAGTCAAAAGATATTGATTCCCACTTTTCGTTTTAGGAAGGGGTCCTATGCAATCAATTAGGACCCTTGTAAAAGGTTCCTCAAATGCTGGAATGGGTATTAAGGGCGCTGGTTTTATCATCGCTCGATATTTCCCCATCACTTGACATGTGTGACATGATTGACAAAATTTAACTACATCTTTATGTAGTCCAGGCCAATAAAACTGTTTTTGTATTTTAGCTTGAGTTTTCCTTATTCCCAAATGACCTCCCACTGGTACCTCATGTGCAACTCGCAACACCTCTTTTCTATACCCTCCCGGCAATACTACTTGATGAACTTCTGCCCACCTTTCATCCACCTGCATGTGTAAAGTTCTCCATTTTCTCATCAAGACATCACTTTTACGGTGATAACACTCTGGTATACACTCAGATTCCTCTTCCGTGTATGCTTTCTGATACATCCGTTTTATTTCTATATCTTTCTGTTGTAACTCCGCCAATTTTCCTGAACTAAAAATATCCGCCTTATCCTCCACCTGTTCTTGTTCCTTTTCTACCATCTGATCAAAAATCGTTTCTGATAATTGCACTTCGACTTCATCTTCACTCTTTGATTTCTCCTCTTGTCTTAACCTGTGACTTTGCGACCTTGTTACTACACAATCTGTAAAAATCCCAGGATATTCGTCCTTCAACAATTCAGTTGTCTGATTTTCCACTGGCTTATCAACCAGAGTAGGCATCGCTCCACCTGCGATCCAGCTATATCATTACCCAAGATAAACTGTATTCCTGGACAAGATAGTTTCTCTAGGTGGTACCCCTACTACCACTTCACCACTCTTCACTGGACTTTCCAATCTTACCTCATATAACACTACTCCTCTCACCCTAAATCCCAAACTACATAACTCCTTATCTCTTTCCATCAAAGATTGACTAGCTCCCGTATCTCTTAAAATTGTGACTTCTTTACCTGCTCCTCCTGATACACGTGAGTAAACTTTACCCACACAAGTAAATTCTTTGAAGAGATTTGGCACCTTCTTATCAATCACCTCTTGATCAGGCTGTACAATCTTTTGCACCTCCTTTGCTTCACTTGGGCTTTCCTTTACCACTTTAACAATGCCCACTGTCTTATCCTGTTTGACCACATCAGCCTTCCCAGTGCTTTTCTTCAACCACCAACACTGTGACTTCACATGGCCTAATTTATTACAGTGAAAACATTTGAAACTTTTCATTTCTTTTCCATCCTCCTGGATTTATTTTTTATTATCTCCCTTATTATCTCCCATCAGATCACCTTTACCTTTACCACTTGAGTATTTCTCATGTTCCCAGTTTCTATCCCTCACAGACTGAAACTGATGTCGGAAACCAAGCATTGATTTATGAATTAATTCATAATCATCTGCCATTTCTGCTGCTCACGTTGCAGTTTTAACTCTCTGCTCTTCCACATGAGTTCTCACTACATCAGGAATTAAATTTTTAAACTCCTCCAAAGTATAATTTCTCTGAGAGTTTCATAAGTTTGGTCTATTTTCAAAGCCCTTATCCCCATATCAAAATTACTCTGTTTGAGCCTTTCAAACTCCATGTACGTTTGACCAAATTATTTCCTTAAATTTCTAAACCTTTGTCTGTAGGCTTCAGGCACAGTGCACCTCAGATGGGTTTTTTCACCTCCTCATACGTCCCAGATACCTCCTCCGGTAGTGATGCAAACACTTCACTAGCCCTACCTACCAGCTTTGTTTGAATCAGTAATACCCACATGTCCTGTGGCCACTTCATTTGTTTAGTTACTTTCTCAAATGAAATGAAAAAGGCTTCCACGTCCTTCTCATCAAACCGTGGCAATGCTTGGACATATTTAAATAGATTCCCACCAAGCCTTCGACTATGACACTCTTTCTCACTATCCTCATCACTATCATCCAACTGTACGTTTCCCTTTACATCTGCCAATTTTCACTGTCTGTCATGTTTCATGGCCATTTTCTGACGTTCAAACTCTCTCGCTTTATCTTTTTCCCTGATCGGTATCTCCCTTTCTCTTTCTTTTACTTCTGCTTGGGCTCTTCTTTCTTTTTTCCTTTCTTCTCTCTCCTTTTCTTTTTCCTCTCTCTCTCTTTCGTATTCAAGCTGCTTTAATTCTTTCTCATGTTCCATTTGTTTAAGTTGTAACTGAAATTTTGCCATTTCCAATTAGTCAAACTGTATCTCAGGCAACTTTAAATGATTAGCCACCACCATAATTACCTACTTTTTTCACATTTTGTCAGGAAATGTTAACTGCAATGCTTTTGACAACTCTAACAGACTGCCTTTAGTCTCTGTCTGTAAGGTACTGTGTGTGCCGGTCTCCACCCACAAAAACTTCAGAGCCTCTGAAAGAGCCATTGTCCACTACACACTCCCTCCTTAACCTAAAATACCACACCTGAAAAGCATCCACCATTTGCTCACCCTCACTGTCTTTACGTTCACTAAGCTAATCCAATAGATAAACTTTTATCCCCCTCGAGCCCCCAATTTGTTATGGGCCAGGGTTTAGAGAACCCCAAAGTGGATCATGGAGTTCACCTGACCCACAACTTTTAATAGATTGTGTATGGGAAGCACACGGCCCACTCTACAGGTGTGGTACAACAGAAATGGAAAAGTATTTTTTAAACCAAAAGAACGTTTATTCTAAAAACTCAAGTTAACCCTTTTAAAACATACAGTGAACATCTTAGCAACTATTAATTCAAATACAACCCCCAAAGAATAAAACACTAACTAATCCTTCATAACTTCCCAAACAACATCCAGAAGACAAAAGAAACACCTTTTAACAGAAGCACATCTGGTTTACATTCATTACGGAAAACATTTATAATTCTGAATTCACCAAATGATCAAGAGATAGTCTTTTCATGGCAGAGAGATCAACAGTACACCTGCTTTGTCTGGCTTCAGCTCCAACACTGAAAACGAAACAAAAAAAAACCACAGGCACACCCAAGCTTTTCTCAAAGCTCAGCTCCACCCACACTCTGACATCACTGCAGTAACATGAGCAGCCAAACATTTCTTAAAGCGACGCTATCATGACAAAGGCCACATCAGGTAGTTTGTCTAATATCAGTGGGAGGGAAGGTGCTAAGAAATTGTTATGGAAAGGTATCAACCTTCACCTAAAGCATAGGCACTGAAATAGTCACATTGATTTTGAAAGCGAAAATTCATGTAATCTGTAGGAATTCTTGAGCAGTTAGATTGACAGGCTGAGGCTCTCTAATGGATACAATCATCTTGGGATTTCAGGTGTCAATGGGTATACAAATGAGACTTTCAAAACACAATGACAATTTAACTGGATGCATTGAAACCTGACAAAGCAATTAGAAAGCAAAAGCTGATGATAAATGAATAAGACTCCTGGAAGTGGAAAAAATGGAATAAACATTAGAGTTTCTCTACACCCTAATGGAAGAGGCTATTTGTAATATTGTAGTTTGCTACTGATGCTGAGCCATACTTCAGTGGGGAATACGGATTACATTCAAAGGGGTTTTAGACAAAGTAATCTAATGAACTAAAAGCAAGCAGGATAAATTATAATGCAGTGTAGATAAATCTAACCGTATTCCAGAGCTGAGATGTATAATGAAGACTTGGTGTTAATTAAAAATATGTTATTGCAACCATATATAAGCACCATGATGAACTGTAAAACGCTTGAAGGGGACGGTAAGGTTGATTCTAGGACTTTAAATTGTGTGGAGTAGAATTTCTACAAGTGGTCACCTAATCTTTCACCTACAATTTTATACCATTATTCTAGCGTCTCTGCTAATCTTCTGCAAAAATTGCAGCAGGGGATTGAAATACACTCATATAACTGGACTTCTGTAGAAGATCAGCAGATCAAGAGGGGTGTAATCACAGTCTTTAAAATGCTTTACAACCATAGTAACTTTAATTTGTCATTTCACAACTGAAGGATGCAACTACAAAATTAATAATCTTACATGAGATTGAAGCTTAATATACCTCATCTCTGCAGAGCAATAAATATATAAATAATAAATATATTGTAATGTGTTTTAAAATGAGCAGTTAATATTTTGTTAATTAGCATTAAAAAAATTGCTGAAGATCTCATCAAAATGGGATAATTTTGAAGAATAAATGGTGGTAAATGATCACGAATGTTCTGCAGAGTCTATGAAAATAGCATCTGAGAGATGCAGCTGGCTGCAGTTGAGCAGCACTTGAGTGTAATGCTAAATTAATATTTTAGTATTTTGCTGCATTGTCTTACAGATCCAGAGAGGAATCTTTCGGAGCTTTATCGTCTGGTAAGTGTTACCTCTTCTGTTCACCGCTCTTGGAAGATTTAATGATTCAGGCAGAATCTATAATAATTCAAATTATGCAAGTTCTGTGAATGGACGAGTGAAGATGAACTGAACTGAAGGATTATGGGGGCTAAACAGGACAGCCCCTGGAAACAGACACTGGACTCATGATGCTAGATTACCTTGTCCCTGTACTATGTGTGTAGGCAGTATGCCAATTTTGTGCAGTTTGCTCATTACATGATTGTAGTGTGCAGTCAGCGATAACTACACTATTGGGTGGCTGCACACATCAGTGAGGGATCAAAATTGTGGGAGGCTAGCACAGGTTAACGCTAATCGGCAGCACTTCATGGGGAGGTGGCTGCAGTAGGTGGTGGAAATCCCTGCACAAATCAGAGTGACAAAACAAAACACTGATTAATGGCTCAAAAATAGGAATGTGCTATAAGGTTCTGAAATGATGCACAGCTGGACCTCTTGGTAGAAGAGGTGTGTGAGTGGTCTGAGGTGTGGCGGGGGAGTGGTGTAGCTATGCAGGCCGGGAGGCTCTTCAAACAAATACTCAGAATGCAGTGGAACAAGATTATCATGGTAATCAATGCCAGGAGTCATTCATCGAGAAACTGAAACAAAGTCAGTGAATTCATCTTCAAATCTAATCATCTCCTCTCATCTGCACCATTAGTGCCAGGCACTGCTCTTATCACTACACCACAACCGCACACCTACTAACAACATCCATCAAGTATGGCTCTTACCTCATGTATATAACTGTCTCTTCCACCCGCACACACTTCTGCAAACCTTACACTCACACTTCATAGCTTGCACTACTGTCAACTATTCAACCATTAGAGCCACACAATGCAGATTTCACCACAATCACTGACACAATTCCATCTCTCTTGCAAGACAATGTGGCGCACAACCAGAGAAAGAAGGAGAAAACTATTGGGAGTTTTCCCAGACCCATATGTTTGGGTGTGTCCGAGGTTGAGGGGATTTTGGATGGGATTTGCAGATGTGGGGCTGGATTGTCTGTTTTTGGGACTATGTCCCCACGTCGCAGGAAAACTGTGGTCTTTTACGCCAGGAAAACTGGCGTCAAAAGGCCACAGATTCCCCATTTTGCTGGGGGCTAGCAGGCAGCCGTCGTAGAGCTTGCAGCTCCAGCTGCGGCTTTGGCCCACCCACACTTCCGGGTCAGAGGCTGCGCATGTGCATGGTGGTGACCTCCAGCGGCCACGCCGTGCTACATGGGGGACCCAGCCTGTGGACTTGGACCGGCAAAATAGTGACCCACATCGGCCGCTCGCGCTCCCCAGACCGTCCACACACATTGCCCCCAGCCCCAAATGAAACTCCCCCTGCCCGCAAATCAGCCCACCCCGGACTGTGGCGGCCCCGGACTGAGTCTGCAGCCGCCTTGCGAGGATCATGGACGGTTGGACCATGTTAGAACCACGTCATCGGGAATTTGGCCGGCTGGCAACGGACCATTGCGGGGGTCGGGGGGGGGGGGGGGGGGCAGGCAATGGCCTGAGGCGGTGGCTACTCGGTAAGGCGTACTCCATGAATCGAAGAACAGGCGCTGCTCCCGATTCCGTGCCCGAAAAAGGATTCTGCGCCCCATCGGCGAAAACAATTTCGGTGTCGGGGAGCGTAGAATCCAGCCCATGACGTCAAAGAGTTTGGGGATAAAGATAGCTCAGAGTCCGGAGGTGGCGTTATTTGGAGTATCAGAGGGCCTGAGGGTGCATGTTGGGAGAGTGGCTGATGTATTTGCCTTTGTCTCCCTGATTAACCGGAGTTGGATTTTGTTGTGTTGGTGGGACATGAGCTTCCGAGCCTAGCGGTATGGGTGAGCGATTTGGCAAAATTCCTGCACTTAGAGAATATCAAGTTTGCCGTTGGGGGCACCAGAGGAGGGGATCATCTTGAGATGAAAGTTGTTCATCAACTTCTTCAAGGAGTATTTAGTCATCGGTGTTCCTTCAGTCCAGGTTGGATTAAAAGATAAAAAGGGCCAACAGGCGCCAGGGTGGCAGCAGGTAAAGTTGGGAGGAGAAGGTTGGGGGGGGGGGGGGGGGGGGGGGAGCATGTTTAGGCTGTTTGCTGTTGCCACAGTTGTTTTTTCTATTGTCTCTTCTTTAATATGTATATATTTGAAAATGTCTCCAATAAAAAATTACATGTTATATGAAATGCACTTCCAGTATTTAAACGCCAGTTTAACACAGTGATCACACTCCGATTTCCGATTTCTAATGTCAAAGCTTAAAACATTTTGTCCAAGTATTTTGTGACAATCCCAGTTCATATAACTGGAGGGAAAGATTCTAGAATGGAACCTGGCTCAACGGACCGTAAGTTTTATTTATTTCTTTTATGGAGGAACAGAGTCACAGGACCATTAATTAGTTTGAACAACATTACAAAAAATGATTAAACATGAAAAAAAATTATAATGCAATACCCCATTGCTCCCTCCTTAGTTTTACAAATACACACAGGTTTTAAGATTAAGATGGATGACAAAGTTCAACTGCACCATTCAAAGCTATAATTGTCTCAGCCTCCTTTTTAAGGCGCACCAATTGGCTGCTCTGCAACCAAGTTAGTGTCTGTGGATTTCTTCCTCAAGTGCGGCATGGTGGCACAGTAGTTCGCACTGCTGCCTCACAGCTCCAGGGACCCGGTGTAAATTCCGGCCTTGGGTGACTGTGAAAGTGGAGTTTGCACTTTCTCCCTGTGTCCGTGTGCGCTTCATCTCACAGTCGAAATGTTAGGATTAACCATGCTAAATTGCCTCTTAGTGTCCAAAGATGTGCAAGTTGGTGGGCTTAAGGGGATAGGATGGGGGATTGGTCCATGGTAGAGTACTCTTTCAGAGAGTTGGTGCAGGTTTGATGGGATGAATGGCCTACTTTTGCACTGTAGAATTTCTATGGTTGTGTGGTTCTAACCCCCACCCTCCACGAATGATTGTCATATGAGAGTTTCCAAACTCCACTCCCAAAACATGCTTCAAAACCTTCTTTCATAATCATGTTTCATTAACAGTTTGCATTCTGAAATCCACTCCACATTTGCCAAAGGACTTGTTTGAACAGAGCTTCCACTCACCTTCCACTCCAGGTTTTACACACCAATTCCGATATCCATCTACCCATTTCGCCACATTTTCTCAGTTAACATCTCACAAAATATATTAAGGTAACACAAACCTTAGATCCACTTCAGATATCTTTCTGAATTCCCACTTGGCAGTTCTATGACAGTATCCTGTTCTCTCCCCAGTTCCTCTTTTATCTTTTAACTTCAGGCTCCCTGGAAACTCCTCTTAATTTCTCCAGTTTCCTTAAGTAACCGTCCTTTAGGGCAGCACGGTGGCGCAGTGGGTTAGCACTGCGGCCTCACGGCGCTGAGGTCCCAGGTTCGATCCCGGCTCTGGGTCACTGTCCGTGTGGAGTTTGCACATTCTCCCCGTGTTTGCGTGGGTTTCGCCCCCACAACCCAAAAATGTGCAAGCTAGGTGGATTGGCCACTCTAAATTGCCCCTTAATTGGAAAAATGATTGGGTACACTAAATTTATAAAAAAAAAAGTAACCGTCCTTTACATTTCCTTCATTAGCTTTTTCAGCCATACTCCATTGTATGGCTTTTCTTCTAGTAAAGCTGAGAGAGTTGTTCCCTCCATAGCTGCCTATTCCCAACTGATATAGCTTCCAGCTACAACTAAAGAACAAAGAAAAGTTTTTTTTCTCCCTTATAAATTCTCCTATTTGTGAAGCAACTATATTTATTCTTCACACTGGAGCGCTCTCTGTCACAATAGAATCCCGGTTGGAACTAAAACCAGCCCCACATATAGCAAACACCTTTGTCCAGCATGAATCTAACGATAGGTGATCCTTTCCAAGGACAGGAACATTAAGTTAAACCCACCTAAGACTGAACCTTATCTGTAATTTTTACCAAGACAAATAAATCCCTTCTAATTACTTTTGTTCTCCTGACCATTTGAAATAAATAAATCTTCAAATCATGAAGATTTCATTGCACTGGTGTTACATCTGCTTTACACAAGCCTAATGTGACAAATATCGAACCACATAATTTATTACATAATTTGAGGACTTTCCTTAGTTCAAAATTACACATCATAATGTACAATTACAATGATTTAACCAAAACAAAGACGCATTTAGCGGGATGTTTCTCAGTGCCTGCAGGGTGCCCAGGTGGCAGTGCCAAGGTGCTCGTGTGCCAGTGGAAGTGCCACGGTATCACCTTGCCCAATGCCTGACCACCTGGGGGTCTCCAATGTCCTCCCCAGGTCCACATTTGTTTGGAAAAGATGCCCTGGAAGGTCTTCCAGGCATGGCCAGTGAATCCTGGTCCCAGGAGAATCCGGCCAATGAATATTTAAGTTAGCCTAATGGCTCTTTTAAATCTGCATATCTGGATCTCGTCCTCACTGAGGCCATTGAAGCACGCTCAATCACATCAACAGCATCATCAGTAATGGTAATATTATTATCCTCAAGTCTTGTATTTTTTTTCTGTTTTCAACTCAGAAAAGAATGTTTCATTTAAGTCTACAGTGCAATTGTCCTTTACGTCACTTGTCGGCATAGTTCCATTACCAAACCCACTTTCCAAATTCAAATGTCGTAAATTAATGGAAAACAGTTATAGATGTTTTATTAAAAGGTCAGCGTGTCTCTTTGTTGCAAAAAGCAGCATTGAGTAAATTCCATAGCAGTTGACCCTCGTAACACTTAAGATACATCAATAGAATCTCCAGCTGCAAGCTCTGCATTAGCTGAACTCATTAGCGATGACGAAGACTTGGCGTCAGAGAGCAAGGACTGTTGCCTTAGTACTCAACAGAGAAAGGGGTGGTAGGCATACCAAGATGAGCTAGAAGCCTCTGGCAAGGTTGTAGACATTAAGACACGGCTAGTAGAAGATGATCTCTTTTGATAAAACCTGTGGCCTGCAACATTATCGGCAGAATGGCCTGCAGGTACTGAAGAAGACATATGTGCACTTACTGCACTCAGAAATAACTTTGAACTTTCCGGCTCCAGCGGCAGCCTTGGGCCTCCAGCAGGATACTCTACACAGGCTTCAGCACAGCGCAATTTCAATGTAGTCACGCCCCCTTGTGACAAAGCAGCGATGGGAGTGTCCATCGAGGTCAGGCACTTAAACTGCAGGTTTATTTTGAATACAACAAGCAACACATTTTTACAAGTCTTTTAAAGGTATGTTGAAGCTTTTAAACATTTGGTTGCTCTTTATTTTATAAAGGTGTTGCTATTGTTATTAGTTCTTTTAAAATAATTTTTTATTTGATTTTTTTATTCCCCCCCCACCCCAGGGATTTTTGCTGTGAGCTTTGAAGCCCGACGATAAATTGCATTCATTACCTGGTGAATGCAGGTCCCAGCAGCATTCTATGAAATGATACATATGTTACCAATGCCATGTTGAAAAGTCCCAGACCCAAAATAATTCTGCGCTGTCGTGAGTTACATTTTCACTGTTAAGGCAGTGAGACAGTTAGGAACATAGGAACATAGTACATACAGTGCAGAAGGAGGCCATTCTGCCCATCGGGTCTGCACCGACCCACCTAAGCCCTCACTTCCACCCTATTCCCATAACCCAATAACACTTCCTAAACCTTTTGGTCACTGAGAGGAATTTATCGTGGCCAATCCATCTAACCTGCACGTCTTTGGACGGTGGGAGGAAACTGGAGCACCCGGAGGAAATGCACGCAGACACGGGGAGAATGTGCAGACTCCGCACAGACAGTGACCCAGCGGGGAATTGAACCTGGGACCCTGGAGCTGTGAAGCCACAGTGCTAACCACTTGTGCTACTGTGCTGCCCATAGACCCGGCTTCAGGTCTTCCTTCAACATTTCACAAAGGTTTCCCTGCTGAAGCACAGTCTGCTGGCACACATCCCCTCTGACATCATATTATATGATGTCCTTTGTCTGTACATTCTTAGGGGTGAGTAATTGATTTGTTTGCTCACCAGGCAGAGATGTAGCCTGACACTTCTCTCGAGATCCCTGCGCCTATGTCAAAGTCAAAAAAATTTCAAGAATTTTAAGAAGCCAAGCTATAAGTGTGATGCCCCAGCAGAGATGGAGCATACCTCCAGAATTTCAATCTTCACTGGATTCGGCAATATCTCTCAGAGAGATCATTCACATTAATATACAGGATGCTGGCATGCATGAATCTAGGTATTAAATTTTGCTAAAGCATTTGAAGTAATTCCTGAGACATGTAAGGATCAACAATACATGAGGGAGACTCTTAAACAACAGAGTTTAAAATACAATGACAGCTCCTGAACCACACCACCAGGGCTAAGTGCTTTCCATTCATCTCTCTTCACATTTGAGTGACTTTGAAATAGTCAGCACTGAAACTAAAAGAAAGCTCTTAACTCTGATGTGGAGCAGAAGTTGTCAATCAAAGCTTGATGTTGATAAACATTGTATTTAGTTTCACAGGCTTGGGCTGACAAGTGGCAACTAGCATTGACGCAACACAAGTGCATGGCAATTACCATTGGGTTGGTATGGTGGCACAGTGGTTAGCACTGTTGCCTCACAACAACAAGGACCCAGATTCAATTCTAGCCTTGGGTCACTGTTTGCGTGGAGTTTGTACATTTTCACCGATGTCTGCGTGGGTTCCTCCAGGTGCTCCGGTTTCCTCCCAGTCCAAAGATGTATGGGTTAGGTGAATTGGCCATGCTAAATTGCCCCTCAGTGTCCAGAGATGTCCATGTTAGGTTACAGTGTTACAGGGATAGGGTGGGGTGGACATGCGTACAGTGCTCATACAAAAACTTGGTGCAGACCCGATGGGCCAAATGGCCTTCTTAGGCACTGTAGAGATTCTATGATTCTATGATTTCCAACAAGAGAGAATCTAACCATCATCCTTTGACATTAAATGGCATTACCATCACTGCATTTCCCACTGTCAACATCGTGGTCGTTAGCATTGACCAGAAACTGAACTGTACTAGCGATATAAATACTATGGTGACAAGAACAGGTCAGAGGCTAGGACTCCTGCGTTGAGTAACTCACCTCCTGAATCTACAAAGCCTATCTATCTACAAGGTACAAGTCTGGAATGTGATGAAATAGTGCCCACTTGCCTGGATGAGTGCAGCTCCAACAACACTCAAGAAGCTCAACACCATCCAGGACGAAGGATCTGACATCGAAAGCAACAAAAGAGTTTGTTTGTGAGGAAAAACTCTCAGTTATAATGATCAAAACAAAATGTAACTATGTTTCAGAAATCAGTTGAGATCAACAATACCTTGATTTTTCAAAGACCCAACTGATGTATTATATGCATGCATTGAGTAGATTATTTAACAAGGAGTCAGTGCACAAATCACTAATAGGGGTTGTTGCACTACCCTGGGCAAGTGTACAGTCAATTCCAGCCTCACATGCCCCGGAGTCACAACGCAAGTGAATTAACCAATCATTTTCATAAAAAATTCCAAATGCTTAATTGATACCCATTCCACAAACATTCATTCCTTCTACCACCAACAAACATAAGCAGCTGTGTGTACCATCCACAAGATTCACTGCAGGAACTCACCAAGGCTCCTTAGGCAGCACCTTCCTTACCAACAGTGCCTACTATCTAGAAGGACAAGGGCAGCAGATACATGACAACATCAGCAGGTGGAAGGTCATCCAAGCCACTCACTATCCTGATTTCGAAATATATCAATGTTGCTTCACTGTTGCTGGATCAACATTCTCCAACTCCCTCCCTAACAGCACTGTTGGTGTACCTACACCACATGGACTGCAGCAGTTAAACTATTAAGTTCACCCCCACGTTCTCAAGGACAATTACAAATGGGTAATAAATGCTGGCCTAGCCAGCAACTCCAGCATCCCATCAATTAATTAATTAAACCAATGAAAAGCCTGAAAAAAAAAGAATTCCATTCACTACTGCCCCAATTCAATCCATACTGGAGGGGTAGGCCCTGATATTATCTCAGATTGACATTCTCTGCCAAAACATTTTGACATAATTTTACATTCAACAGCATTCAACTTGTGTTCATTTTGATCATCTGCATTCAGAACTGATCATTTAGCCAGCATTTGGCGTCCAAAAAAAAAATCAAGTAGCGGTAAACTGACATCACTGCTGATCAACAGACATCAAATGAATCATACAAAGCTCAAACAATATCATCTGTGAACATTGAGCATCATGTAATTGTCTTCAAGGCGCACAGAAGCATTCAACTGACATCGAAAGCAACAAAAGAGTTTGTTTGTGAGGAAAAATTCTCAGTTATAATGATCAAAACAAAATGTAACTATGTTTCAGAAATCAGTTGACATCAACAATACCTTGCCATGGATTTTTCTAAGACCCAGCCGATGTATTATATTATGCATGCACTGAGTAGATTATTTAACAAGGAGTCAATGCACAAATCACTAATAGGGGTTGTTGCACTACCCTGGGCAAGTGCACGGTCAATTCCAGCCTCACATGCCCCGGAGTCACAACGCAAGTGAATTAACCAATCATTTTCACCAAAAATTCCAAAGTCTTTGGCTCTTGGCAGCCCAATAATTACAGTCACCAGATTTGTAAGATAAACACAATTACTGTTTATTTACAACAAGAATGATGATGAAATATGCAGTAAATACAATTGGATAATGACAAGTTAACCTCTACCCCCTTTAACTGTCCCACCCCCTACCCACACACATAAGGCAGACAAACACAGAGGGAGGGGAAAGGGTTAAAATAATAAGGATGCCGGTAAAAAGATAAGAGGGTCTTTGCTGCAGACGGTGGTTCTTCAGTACAATTTTCTCACAGCGCATGGGTTGATCAAAGTTTCTAATTTACAGCTGGAAATATTCTTTCTTGCAGTGTCATTCATTCAGGGTCCCAGCAGGTTAGAACATTTAGAACTCACTGGCTGTTTCTGACTGACTGACAAGCTTTCTGAAGAGGACTTAGCTGGAACTCTTACCTCTCTGTTGCCAAAATGAAACTTAAAGGTCTTTCGGTCTCTGAACCATTTCAGTGGGATAAGATCCAATCCCACCTTTTACCAGGCAGGGCAAGGTCCTTTGGGCTAATTCATTGGCCACCTGCCAAATCAATCAAACCAAGTCATGAGTGATGTCAGTCCGTCTAAAACAGTATAGACTTTTGGATGCTTCTGTTTGAATTAAAGGCACAGGCTGCCTTAAAGACATGTCCATAAATCATCCATGGATCAAAAATGCAACATCAAAAATAAAAGACAAGGGGAAGAAGGTAATAAAGAGGAACAAACATGAAAACAGGAAGGAACCTTACAGGGTGCAAACACACCTTTTCCCCTACACCTGTGATTTTAAGAAACTCCTTTCTTTTCCAATGATGTAAGCTCATCTCATCCTTTCCAATCAGATGCCTTGACCAATCATGTCTTAAAGGCAGTGGCCAACTGGACCTCGGGAAAAGCCATTTTGCAGCCCCACATTTTCAGAATCTTGCTGTTCCTGAACTGGTAGCTGTGAGTTCAAGTAAAGGTGTCTTTTTTTTCCTTCTGTTTCTTGCTACTGCACCAGTGTCTGGCCAATTCCAGATCTTCGGGACCTGAAAGGCAAAAGGCACCTCATGGATCCCCAGCCTCGAGTTGCTAGATCTGTTCAAAGACAATCCCATTTAACGCTGCTGTCATACAACACGATAGAGGGTATCCTCAAAGTAAAGACAGAACTTTGTCTCCACAAAGTCTGTTCGGTGATGACAATAATACCTTAGGAGCAGCGCGGTTGCACGTTGGTTAGCACTGGGTTTGGGTTGTGGTGACGGAAGAAGGGAAAGCACGTGGAGCATTCTTACAGCATCTGCAAATTGTAGAATCAGAAGCGTCTGCGGGATGTAAGGGTAGTAGGATGTCAATAGGAGGTATATCAAAGTTTCAGCCTTGCATCTGGTCACTGCCTTGGTCATGGGTGCATCAATTATGTAGAACATCTTCTGCCTCAGGGAGCTGAGGGCATTCAGCTGTGTCTGTTTCCTGGCAGTTGAAAAATGAAAATGAAATGAAAATCGCTTAGTGTCATGAGTAGGCTTCAATGAAGTTACTGTGAAAAGCCCCTAGTCGCCACATTCCGGCACCTGTCCGGGGAGGCTGGTACGGGAATCGAATCGTGCTGCTGGCCTGCTTGGTCTGCTTTTAAAAGCCAGTGATTTAGCTCAGTGAGCTAAACCAGCCCCAGTTAGAGTGCTAGTGGACCATATTGCCCTAAAACAGACAGGGACGAATGTGACAGTGAGCATAGGTATGTGTTTCGGTGTAGTGACTGTCATGGTAGAATAATTGGCAATATTGACAAACTATGAATGTGAAATATGAGGTATTGTTGCTGGAGATTGTTAGCAAGTGAGTAAAGTGGGATTACAAATAGGGCAGTGTGTGAGGCTCATGGTTCATTTGTAATGATTTGACATTTGACAATGCATTTGCTGATCTCGGCAACACTTATGAGGTCATTGAACGCCTCGCGGCATTACACCCACTGTTAGCATTGGCCACGATAGTTATTTGCTCCCACTGCCTTCACATTGGTTGACTGGAGGGTCTTTTGGACACTTGAAGGCATATCTCCTCCTGTCCTGCTCCTGCACCAACGCCTCAAATGCTGTGTTGGAGAACATTGAACGTGCTCTCTGCTCTATTGTGCCAATATTCAGTGTTCCTTCTGCTTACACCTTCCCCAGCCACCTTCAGTACCTGAAGCAGCCAGACCGCTCCTCCCCTATAAAAGATGCATGAATCTCAGCTCCCTGTTGTTGCATGCAGTTACTCATTCAGCACTGACTGATTGCTGCAGTAATGAGCAGGCAGCATGAGGTTTGCATGTTGCCTGAATCAGAAGGATGGGCTTAGGTTAATCGCAGTGTCCATAATAAAATAGAGGTGCTGGAGAGAATCATGCACTGGGTGAAACAGACACAGTAGGGATTACAGAAACATACTACAGAAAAATCAGGACCAGGGATAAAACTTTGCAGAGTTGAACATATTTATAAAAGGTAGAGGGTGAAAATGGGGGTGGAGTATCTGTGCTTTTTGGGGGCAACATTAATAGTCATAGACAAAGATAGAATTTATATGGTTAAAAGTAAGAATTCCTTATAGGCTGCCGAATAGGGAAAGGGAGGTGGAGGATGAAATATGCAAACAAATTTGGAAATTGTGTAAGAAACAGAATAATCCTAAGGGATTTCATTTACCCTGAAATTAATCAGAGGTAGGTAATGGGGATAAGCAATGGGGTTTCTACCATTTGTACTGGACTCTTTTCCAACCCAACATATAAACAGACAGAAGATGATAGAATCACTATTGGATCGAGTAATAGAGAATGAACCAGAGTAGATAAGATAACCAAAAATGTTGGAAACATTCAGCAGGTCAGGCAGCATCTGTGAAGAGGAATGAAGTTACTTTTTTAGACTGAGATGACCTTTAAATGTCATCTTGACCTGAAACATTTTAGTCATGGTTGTTTTGCAGGTGAGTGTGATGTTATGGACAGAAGAGAGAGATACTGAAATTATTTAACCTCTCCCCAACTGTCTGTAGGCAGAGTTGTCTTTGAATTATTTTTAAAGTAGGCTGTAGTGACTTTTTCCCAAACAATCCGCTCGTGTAATCTAATTTAAAAAAAACTCACAGCAATCTTATGTTATGCATAACTCAGAGGTTAAGTTATTCACATTCAGACCCGCAGTGGGTGGGGATGGGGGGGTGGGGTTGGGGGGGGTGGGGTTGGGGAGGGGGGTAGCGGGGGGGGGGGGGGGGGGTCACACAAGCATGCACGTTCACCCACGGGAAGGAGGAATAGAAAAGGGGAAAATTCACAGCCATGGGCCAACAATGACAACAGCACCACAGAAATGAATATAAGTCCACATAATTACCAAAGTCCAAGAAATCAAAGTCCGGAGGATGTTTCCTTTGTGACGGTGTTCAGTCCAGCTGAGTTTCTGGTTGGAGACAGCAATGCTAAAATCCTGCAGAAGAATGATGCTGCAACATGATGGGCTTTCTGTGCTTGGACTGCTTACCAGTTGGTTAATTGTCCATCACTATTCACGGCTGGATGTGTCAGGACTGCAGAGCTTAGATCTGATCCACTGGTTGTGGAATAGCTCAGTACTCTGTCACCTGCCGCTTTAGCTGTTTGGCACCCTGTAGTCCTGTGTTGTTGTTTCACCAGGTTGAAACCTATTTTTAGGTTTGCCTGGTGCTGCTCCTGATACATTCTCCTGCATTCTTCATTGACCCAGGGTTGACCCAGTGGTAATGGTAGAGTGGGGGATATGCCGGCCATGTGGTTACAGATTGTGGTTGAGTACAATTCTGCTGCCGCTGATGACCCACAGCGCCTTATGGATCCCCAGACTTAAGTTGCTAGATCTGTTCAAAGACAATCCCATTTAACACTGCTGTCATACAACACAATAGAGGGTATCCTCAATGTAAAGACAGAACTTTGTCTCCACAAACCTTGTTCGGTGATGACAATAATACTTTAGCAGCAGCACGGCGGCATGTTGGTTAGCACTGTTGCCTCACAAGGTCAGGGAGCTGCGTTCAATTCCGGCCTTGGATGACTGTCTACATGGTGTTTGCACTTTCTCCCCTTATCTGCGTCGCTTTCCTCTCATTTCCTCCTACAGTCCAAAGAAGTGCAGGTTAGGTAGATTGGCCACCCTAAATTGACCCTTAGTGTCCAGGGTTGTGAGGTTTAGATGGGGTTATGTGGATAGGACGGGGGAATGGGCCTGGGTAGAGTGCTCTTTTAGAGGGCTGGTGCAGATTTAATGGGCCAAATGGCCTCCTTCTGCACTGTAGGGATTCTATTATATAAAAATGTATTCAAGGTGGAAGGCTGTAATTGATGCTCTTGAGCTACTGCCTCAGGAAACACTGGATTCTGCAAACAAAGTAGATATAAACACATCAAAAACTAAAAGGAGAGTGAAAGAAGATATGAGATACCATGGAAAGGCACCTATCCTTTGTTTGATGCATCTGTACATAGCTGATTGTTTGATATTAAGCTATTCACTGTGCCAGCCTAGAATTAACTTGTATATAGAATTTAAGAGTAGTTGTGACCTTCATGTCTCCGGGAAATGTGCTGCAGTTCCACTTGTATCATATGCCATAACTGAAATAGCTTTCTTTAGAAATTTAAGGATCGGGAGCACTGCCACTCACTAAAGTGCAAGAATCCATTTGCCTATTTGGGTATTGAAGTACCAATGGTGGGTCAGCACATGCCGTCTTTGTAGCCTTTCTACTCTGGTCTTCTCCTATTGTTCCTCTTCTTTGATCAAAAATTACTCATAGGGGCTGGTTTAGCTCACTGAGCTAAATCGCTGGCTTTTAAAGCAGACCAAGCAGGCCAGCAGCACGGTTCGATTCCCGTACAAGCCTCCCCGGACAGGCGCCGGAATGTGGCGACTGGGAGCTTTTCACAGTAACTTCATTGAAGCCTACTCGTGACAATAAGCGATTTTCATTCATTTTCATTTCATACTGCAGAATTCCCAAAGCCACATCACTGTGATGGTGGTGGATGGAGGAATCGGCAAATGCCAACAGATAGTTGGAAAATAAGATGGAAATAGCAAGAAAATAAATGCAAAGGAAGAAATTATGTTGCAATAAAATTTTTACAACACCTTTGGTCTGTTGCTTTACATTTGCTCCTACTTTCAGGGTGGCTTACTGAAACCCTGAAAATCACCTTTGTATCTTTTATGTCATTTTGAAGGAGCATTTTTGCAGCAACATTAATGCAAAATAGGACATTGCCATCTCATTATGGCCAACAAAAAGAACAATGGACAGAGATCAGCCTCAATTCTCACCCACACCTGATTACAACTGAAAGCTCAAATCAATAGGGCGGCATGGTAGCACAGTGGTTAGCACGGTTGCTTCCCAGTGCCAGGGTTCCAGGTTCGATTCCAGGCTTGGGTCACTGTCTGCCTGGGTTTCCTCCGGATGCTGCAGTTTACTCCCACAAGTCCCGAAAGACGTGGGGCTGGATTCTCAGTTTGCGACGGCAACATTGTGAAACACGATGAGCGGAGAGTAGCTTCCGACGCAGAAACAGCGGTAGCCGCCGGTTTGACGCCAAATCGAGATGCTCCGGCACGCCCAAAATGGCGTAAATGCGGCGCTCGCTCGCACGTACAGTAGGCATACCATTAGCGGGCCTGATGCCAATGCTCTGGGGGCTCTGCGAGTCAGCGCCTCCGATGGGCCGATTTCTCAACGGCGTGGTTCACGTCCTCTCACAATCGTGAACCTGGCGGCCTGGCTGCTGAGTTAGAGCGCGGTGGAAGCAAATGGCGTGAGGTGACTGCGAGCTGCTAGCCCGGACACAGGCCATGCTGGCGGGGTTGGGGGGGGGGGGCCTTCCAGGGCCGGGGCAGGAGAAGGGGGAGGGAGAGGGTGGAGCAGGCTGAGCAGCCGGGGTGTCCCCCCCACCGAGACTGGAGCTGTGCCCAGGCACAGACCACCATACTGCTGACAATCCACTGACTGACCACCCCCGCCCCTGGTTCTACACAGTGGCACCAGCCGTATGGGTGCGCCCACCCGTTCACCACCCCCCCCCCACCGCCACAGCGCGCCCCCCCCCCCACCCCCCCCGGGCTTGGCACCGAACACAGCCACCCACTGGGGACCACCTAGGGCCACATGGCAGCCCCCAGTGACGGCAATGCCAATCAACGGTGCCCCTTGCAGCAGGGACAGGCGTCTGGACCGGGGGCACTGGCAGATAACAGGCCAGAGGTGAGGGAGAATAAGGGTGAGGGGGTGAGGGGGTGAGGGGTGAGGTTGAGGGGTGTGGGCATCCAAAATGGTCGCCCACACAGATTGATAGGAAATTGGTCAACACAGAGACCGGCTGCAGTTTGCATATACAAGGTCTGCAGCCCGGACCTTGCAGAAACTAACACAGTGAAAAGGTCTTGAAAGGACATCCAGGGACAATGGGCTCCAGGTAGAAAGAAACAATGGCTGGGATTCTCAGAGCCTCCGCGCCGAGATCGCGCTCGGCGCGGAGAATGGGGCATCAGACCCGCGATCGTGTCTGACAGAGGGACAATATTCTCCGGAGACCGGAGAATCGCAGGCAGTCGCGTGCGCGCGGTCAACCCGGCGCCGGTCGGGGGCCGCTGAAAGAGGCCCCCGCGCTGATTCTCCGCAGTTGCCTGGTTGACTTCCCGCCGGCGTAGTTCTAACATGGGTCCACCCAGTGGGAGCTCGGACCTGCGGCCGCGGTGGCTGGCCTGGTTTGGGGGGTGGGGGCGAGTGGTTCAGACTCCGGGGGGGGAGGGGGGCCTCCATGACGGCCGGGCCCGCGATCGGGGGCCACCAATCGGCAGGCGCGCGCGATCCGGCGGGGGCCTACCTTCTTCCGTGCCAGCCTGCTGTGTGGCTCCACCATGTTGCACAGGCCCGACACGGAAGCGGCTGCTGCGCGCATGCGCGGACCCATGGCCCACATGGCAGCTGGAGCAAGGCGGAGCACTCCGGCGCCATGCTGGTCCCTATGAGCTACAGAATCGCTGGGCCAATTGGCCCGTTGACTTTGGCGTGAAACACTCTGATGTTTACGCTGGCGTCAACACTTAGCCGCGTTTTTGCAGAATCCCGGCCAATATGTGGCAGATTTGGTCGAGTTGGTTTCCTTATTTGGGAAGGCGTACGTGCCTCGGACACTCACAGCCATGGCCGACTGGGACCTGCCCCGCCATCAAGGTGTCCATCACTAATTGGTTACGATCGATCAGGGTGATCGAGCCCTGATCGATCTATTGGACATCTATCTGGGACCGCCCAAAAGCGTGCAAAACCTGCAAGGGATAAAAGATGCTGTGCAGCCCATCACCCGCTCTCTCGACCAGCGACCACAACAACGGAGATACCTGCACCAGCAAATAGGGGACCATCCACAGAGGGGCATGTGGGGTGGGTGTCCACACATGTGTCATGGGGATGCGCAACTAAGCAAGGTCTCACTTCCTCGCCCGTCGCCAACCTCCGCGTCGGCGATCTCACTTTCCCCCGGGCTACCGACCATGTCCAATGCCCTCTGCTCAGGCACGGTGCGGGGCCGCAGGTCTGGTGGTCCTCCTCCGGTCATCTCCCGCTCCTGGAAATTGTGTGCGGCCTTCCTCTGGTGGTGGGGTGGGGGGGGGCGGTTACGGGTGCCTGGACGGGAGGGCAGGGTTAGTGCCAAGGGCACGGAGCAGCAGGCTCAACCTGGCCACCTTGAGGAAGTCAAGATGGCACTCCCGGCGCTGCTGGTCAGTCTGGATGCCGTTGCCCACGGCGCTGACCGCCTCTGCCATCTGTGCCCAGGCACAGTGAACAGTGACGCCTAGTGGCCTTCCTCCCGGGCTCAGGGTACAGGATCATCCTTCTCTCCTCCACGGTATCCAGGAGGGTGTTCAGTTCAGCGTTCCTGAACCGTGGCGCTGCTCTCCTTGCAGCCATCTTGTTGACTGGAATGGTGTGTGTGGCGATGGATCGTTTATGTGCGGCTGCGGCGTATGGGCCCCATGTGCACCAATCACGGACCCAACGAATCCGCCGCCGTTCTGCATGGGATTGGCTGCATTCCACGTGGCAATGGTGCTAACCCATTTAGAAGTGCTGAAATGGCACAGCTGTTGCGTTGTTTTTGCTATTGTAAATCACCACTGGGCTGGATTCTGTGATCCTGAGGCTTAGTGTTGACGCCGGCGGAAAATCCGTTGCGTTTCTCGACGGTGTCAACACGGCCTCAGGATCAGCAATTCTGGCCCCTACTGGGGGCTGATACCAGCGTCAACTGGGCGCCATGGGATCCGCGCATGTACAGTGGCACTGGCACCAATGCACACATGCGCGTGGCTCCCTTCAATGCGCCGGCTCCGACGCAACATTGTGCAGGACTACAGGAGCCAGCGCGGAAGAAACATGGCCCCCAGTAAGCGAAGTCGGCCCGCCGATTGGTGGGTCCCGATCATGGGCCAGGCCGCATCGGAGCCCCCCCCTCCCCGGGTCGGACCCCCCTCCTCCCCTCAGGCCGCCCCCCGACCCTTCCACGCCAAGGACCCGCCTGCTGATAGCAGGTGTGGAATGCGCCGGTGGGACTCGTTTTTACAACGGCCGCTCGGCCCATCCCGGGACGAGAATCGGCGGGCCGACCACGTAGAGCTCTGCGGAGAATCGTGTGCCGGCGTGGGGGCGGCGTGGCGCGATTTGCGCCGGTCGCGTGGATTCTCCGGCCTGGCTCCAGGCTGAGGGAATCCCGCCTCACTGTTTCCACACTGGCGTCAGCACTTATTCTCAAAATCGATGAAAATTAAGGCGTGATGAAATTAAAGGAACTGACAGAACCGTTGGGTCAAATGGCCTGTTTCCCTCTTCTATATTCTACTTCTGGTTTAGCTCACCAGGCTAAATCGCTGGCTTTTAAAGCAGACCAAGCAGGCCAGCAGCACGGTTCGATTCCTGTACCAGCCTCCCCGGGCAGGTGCCGGAATGTGGCGACTAGGGGCTTTTCACAGTAACTTCATTGAAGCCTACTTGTGACAATAAGCGATTTTCATTTCATTTTATTTCATGTGATTCTGTGTATTTCACATGAAATAAGAGGATTCTACGGGCAGATTGTTGTTGGATATCAATCACCTCAGTTCTAGGGCATTGCTGCAGGAGTCACCATTGACCAGAAACTTAACTAGAACAACCATGTAATTATGGTGACTACAAGAACAGTTCAAAAGCTGGGAATTCTGAGATGAACACCTCACCTTCTGACTCCACGAAGCCATCAGCCCACCTACAGGGCACTAGTCAGGAATGTTATTGAATACTGTCCATTTGCCTGGATGTATCCAGCTCCAACAAGGCTCAAGAAGCTCAATACCATTTAAGAAAAAGTAGTTGCACTTGATCAACACCCCACTACCTTAAACATTCACACCCTCCACCACTGGTGCACAGTGGCAGCAGTATCATCCTTCTATGTTATTTACTGCATCAGCTCACCGAGGCTTCTTCAACAGCACTTCCCAAACCTGCAACCTCTACCACCTAGAAAATAATGTTACAGACAGGCGTGAGATGGTAGGATGCTTCAAGAAACCTGCTATGATCAGCCCTCTCTAAAGGGATGCAATTCTCTTCAGTAGCTTGGGAGCATGCCCAGGAAAACTATTTTCAGTCTCTCCTTCTGTAGCAGTACGCAAGATGCAGCACAGTGGACCCATGACACCATTTAATAATATCCCCTAACTTCAAAAGCTTCAGGACTGTAGTCAAGTGCTCACTCCACTGCACTTGTATTGTTGGAGTGAGTCTAATAAATACTTGTGATGAGTGGTGATAGAAAAGGGGTGTTCCAGATTGCCACTACCTTCTATGTGAAAGATTGCTTCTTGATTTCACTTCTAAATGACCTCACTCTAATCATAGCATTATGTTCAATTGCTCAGGATACCACTTCAGAGGAAATCACTCCACACTATCAAATCATTTTAAGCAGCTGTATGAAATCATTCTTCAACCTTGAAAACTCAAGCAAATATAAAACAAGTTTATGCAACTTGTCCTTAGATTTTCCACCCCTTTTAATGGCCTCACAAACTACCAGGTTCAAGGGATGGGCAACAAATGCTGACTTTGCCAATGACACCTGTGTTGTAATATGCCTTTAAAGTTCCATCAATAGAAGGCAGTGTGTCATGTGACCCTGCCTCAGTTTCACTTTGGCCTATGAACAGAACACAACACACACAGCTCTGTTGCTGATGTCTTCAAGCTTTCTATTGATGTATATAATTTCTCATTTGCCTAGTATAAATAAATGATCCCACAAAATGTTTATGAGTCATTAGTGCCTTGTAAAAATGTAACGTCCGCACTTTTTCCCATGTTTGTGTGGGTTTCGCCCCCACAACCCAAAGATGTGCAGGGTAGGTGGATTGGCCAAGCTAAATTGCCCCTTAATAGGAAAAAATGAATTGGGTATTCAAAATTTATTATAAAAAACTATAACAGCCTACACCCCATGATAAAATAAAAGAAAAGAAAGCTGGTGAATCATACCTCCTTCAAAACCAATACATCCTTTCTGAATTCTAACCCAGTTGAGCTCTAGCTCTATCGTTTAATGATTGCATGCACATCTACATCTCTTTGCTCCTCTACAATCCCTAGTCTCTCATCATTAAGAAAATATCCTGATTTTTCTTAGTCAGATCTAAAGAAGAAATCATTGCACTGCCCCTCATTGAACCCATCTGCAACAGTTGTTTTCACACGCACACAGTCTGTCTACATCATCGTAATGTGCATTCAAACCTAGTCATCTGGAAAGTTGGATGCAACTCTCTATCCATAACTTATTCCAAGTCCTTATTTTAAATGATGAAAAGCTGAGATCTAGTGAAGAACTGTGGGGTCATCGCTTGCCACATCCTCCCAGTCAGAGTTCTGACTCTAATATCTGTTTTCTACCTTCCAATCATTTACTGATCTTTGTTTCGAGATTATGTTTAATTTAATATACTCTTATTTTTTTTAGTAATCTTATCTGTTGCAATTTACCAAATGTTTTTGGTAACTCCATATAAAAAAAATCCAAGACACTCGCTTTGCCCTATACCAGTGATCTCCTCAATCACTTCAGTTAAATTAGTCAGTATATGATCTACCCTTCACAGTTCTATCCTGAGTCTATTTCATCAACAAACACTGCTGCCTCATAGCTCCAGGGACCCAGGTTTAATTCTAGCCTCGGGTGACTGTCTGTGTGGAGTTTGCACTTTCTCTCCGTGTCTGCGTGAGTTTCCTCCGGGTGCTCCAGTTTCCTCCCATATGTCAAAGATGTACAGGTTATGTAGATTCACCATGCTAAATTGCCCCTTCGTGTCCAAAAGGTTAACTGGGGTGACTGGGTTACGGGGAGAGGGTAGAGGCATGGGGTTAAGTAGGGTGCTCTTGCCAAGGGCCGGTGCAGACTCGATGGGCCAAATGGCCTCCTTCTGCACTGTAGTTGTATGACTCTATGAACTCGCCCAAATATACAGTCACTCTTTCCAAATTAAAGATCCCAATAAAGTACAATAGACACTTGGTATCCTCCTCTCTTCATTCTTAAATAATGTAGGGACATTGAAATCTTCTAAAGCAAAATTTATGAATCTGAAGAACTTTGGAAATTTAAGATTAGAACGTCTGAATTTCCTCTCTTATGTATTTTAAAACCATGAGTAGAAATCATGAAGTCCTGGAGATCTATCTATCACAAGAGCTACTAGTTTCTTCTGTGAACATTATTTCCTTATATTAAATCCACTAAACTCCTTCCTCATAATCCTTCGATATAATTTACTGTTGTAGTATCTATTGCTTATTATTCTGCCAACCATGTTTAGTATCATTTGCAGACATGGGTGGTGGAATTCTCCGACCCCCGCAGGGTCGGGGAATCGGCCAGGGCAGGCGTAAATCCCGCCCCCAACGTGGCCGGAATTCTCCGCCACCCGGGAATCAGCGGGAGCGGAAATCACGCCCGCCGATCGGCATTCCCCCCACGCCGATTCGCCAGCCTGCGATGGGCTGAAGACCCGCTGCTGACAGTCCTCTCCCAGGTGGCCTGGCCCGCGATCGGGGCCCATCGATCGGCGGGCGGGCCTGTGCCGTGGGGGCACTCTTTTACTTCCGCCGCCACCACTGCCTCCACCATGGTGGAGGCAGAAGAGACCCCCCAACCACGCATGCGTCGGTGGTGACTTCAGCGGCCGCTGACCCACCGGCGCATGCGCAGACTGGCGAAGGCCTTTTGGCCAGTCCCGACGCCGGGCGGCGGGCGCCAAAGGCCGTTGGTGCCGGTTTTGGCACCAGTCGGCGTGGCGGAAACCACTCCAGCGCGGGCCTAGCCCCTAAAGGTGCGGAGAAGGAGGCCCGACGCCGGAGTGGTTGGCGCCACTCCGCTACACCGGGACCCCCCGCCCTGCCGGGTAGGGGAGAATCTCAGCCGGGGTGGGATTCTCCATCATTGACCCCGGAATAGGGGAAGGCGATTGGGTGGTGAATTGGCCGTGAGGCCAAAACCATGGCCAATGCCATGCTCCGGTGCCTCGTCAGTGACGCCAGTGCATTCTACTCTGTCCGTACAGTAAACGCCTTCCACATATAATTAGTGGGCTGAGCTGATAGTTTCTGGGGCGTCTATGATGTTCCGCCACCATCACAAGGAATTAGCAATGCTGTGTTTCACTTATGGTTTAAAACGTCGGGAAACAGACACCGTGGCAGATGAGAGAGAGAGAGAGGAGGTGGGCCATGCAGAGGCATGATTGTGGGTTGCCGGTCCTGCCACTGGCAGAGCTGGCTGCGGGAGGTGGGGGGGTGCTCTGCCAGATCCTGGGGGGGGGGGAGGTTCGTAGCAGGAGTAGTGAGGGGTGATAAGGGGATGGGCCGTGAGGTTGGGATGACCCCAACATGGGATCAAGGTGTCCAGGCACGGACCACCATTGCTGTGACCTGCAAGGCAGCTATGTTGTTGTGCACTTCGTTGACCAACTGACGTGGCCCGTGGCAAAGTGACACCGAGCATTTAAGTGCCCCCACCTCACCACCCCTGCGCTCCACCCTCCACCCTACCAACCCCGCACTCCAGCCCCCACATTCCACCCTGCACTCCTGCCCCCACCCTCCAGCCCACCACCCTGCACACGACCCCCACTGCCCACCTCATCGACTCCCCCTTCTCAACCAGCGCCACCCACCAGCGGGGCAGCACGGGGCCCACCCAACGTCCACAGTAGACCCAGCAGGATGGCGCTGTACGGGGACCGTGGAGTATGCCGCTGGCAAGGGTAGCGCCAGTCAAAGGTACCCCTGCAGCAGGGATGGGAGCCCGGGTCATATACCTCAATGGTGCCACCAGAAACGGGGCCAGGGTGCGAAAGGCAGAGTGCCAGCGGGAATGGCCTGGGTGTGGGTGTGAGGATGGGGGAGGAGGGGAGACGGAATGCGGCAGCAGGGTCTGGAGTGCAGACCAGGGCCACCGCTTTGCCTGTTGGACCTGGTTGAGCATCGGGATTCGCACCATGCTAACATGTCTGACTCTCAGCCCCTGCAGACAACGCTATCAGAATCCAACCAGGAATGATGGCCTTCAACCTGACCACCGCAGCCCTGGAGGATGTACTGAGTCTGTACCACCAGGTGCTGCCTCAAAGAGGACCCTGCAACAGTGGAGCCTGCCCCAGAGGAACAGGAGGCAGCTGGTAAGGATGGAGAGCCGGTCGCCCAAAAGGCTGACGAAGTACGAAGGAGGCACCACATGGGACTTTGTATGTACTGGCAGCGCATGGCATTAGATGACCTGACGGACTGGGCATGCCGTGGAAGACTCCGGCTGAGCATGGCACACTTGGCACCGCGGGGGTATAGGGAGGGAAACCTGCTCCCAGTGGCCGTCAAGGTGACAGTGGTACTGAACATGTATGCCACTGAGTCCTTCGAAGTGCTGAGTGGTGTCCTGTTTAGGGTCTCACAGACCTTGGTGCACAGGTGCACCTGGGCCATCATGGAGGCTCGATGGGCCTGGTCGGCACAATATATTAAATTCAATGTGGACCGAGCCCACCAGGATGTCCAGGCAGCGTGGTTCACCATCACCGCCAAGGTTCCCTGGTCCAGGGGGTGGTCGACAGGATGATGTCTCACTACGTGCACCGGACCATGACAGGCCAGTCTTCATGAACCGAAAGAGATTCCACACAATGAACGTGCAGCTGGTGTGTATCCACAAGAGGCACATAATGCACATCTGTGCCCGATACCTGGATCCGGGCACGCCTCATTCATCCTGGCACACTTGACGGTTCCTGACCTCCTGGAGCCGCAGCCGACTGAAGTGTTGGCTCTGGGTAACAGAAGTTATCCGCTGCGGTCGTGGCTGATGATGCCTATCTGGAGGCCACGGACCAACGTGGAGATCCACTACCACAATGCCCATGCAGCGACCAGGAGGGTGATCAAGTGGTGCTTTGGCATCCTGATGATTCAGTTCAGGTGCCTGGACAACTCTGGAGGAACCCTCCAGTATAGCGCTAGGAGAATCTCCCACATCGTAGTGACCTGCTGCATCCTCCACAACATTTTACAGCAAAGGGGTGATGTGCTGGAGGAGGAGGATGAACCGCAGGCATCGTCCAATGAGGAAGATGCAAGGGAAGGCGAGAATGGGTGAATGGGTGAGGATGGATGCAGTGATTAGCACAGTGGCACAGTGATTAGCACTGCTATCTCACGGTGCCAGAGACCCACTTTCAATCCCGGCTTCAGGTGACTGTTTCTGTGGAGTTTGCACTTTCTCCCCGTGTCTGCATGTGTTTCCTCCGGTTTTCTCCCACAGTCCAAAGATGTGCAAGTTAGGTGGAGTGGTCATGCTAAATTGCCCCTTAGTGACTAAAAGGTTAGGCCGGGTGACTGGGTTACGGGGATAGGATGGAGGTGTAGGCTAAAGAAGGATGCTCTTTCCAAGAGCAAGTGCAGACTCGATGGGCTGAATGGCCTTCTTCGACATTGTTGGGATTCTATGATTCTATGACATGGGGCCAGACCAGGCACAGGAGATCTGGGCCAGCACGCATGGGGCGCTCTAATCGCCTATCGGTTCACCAACTAAGGGACCTGGCTGGCGACATGAATATCTCATCCCACTCCTTCACCACCCCTCCAGGTCAACCACTCCCTCCACGTCAACCACTCCCTCCCATGAACACCCTCCCTGAGCAAAACTCCCACCTCTTTGCAACCCCCTCCGTGATTCTTACCTGCCTCACTATGGGGTGCGGGCACTGGGTTGGCAGTAATACCGGGTCCGGTCCATGGGACGGAGGATGATAACAACCCGCTCTGTGGCAAGCTCTAGTGCTCCGCACCGTTTGACAATGAGTGACTCATGCCCACGGTAGCACTTTCCACGTTCTTCACCTGGGTGATCTCTGCATGCGAGCTGGCCAGTACATCACACGGTCCCATCGAACCCCTGGGCAGTGGGGAGAGGTTGCAGGGGTTGGGGGGGTGGCTTTTGGGGTGGAGAGGAATGGGGATGTGGCACCGAAGCAGTGAGCACTGGCTGAACTGGGGTCCCTCTGCCAAACCCACCCCAACATCTGCCCCCCCCCCCCACCACGCCAGCAAGCAACTGTAACCAGCTCAGCCCAGACAGAGCACCGATGCAGGTTGAAATATCAAAAACAAGTGCTTATTGTGAAAAGGAGAACATTTATGTACAGATTTGTGCCCAAGCCCCTATCGCTATACTGTGTGCTGCACCCATGCCAACTTAACCGGTGTCTACCTTTATGGCGTTAGGAGCCCTAATGCTATGCCTAGCTGGATCCCCAGGTGGCACATCAGGAGTGGAGGTGGCCTGCTGCGATTTCCGCCCTGTGACCTGGGTCTTTGGCGGCCGTTTTCTGGCACGACGGAGCCTAGATGGGCATGGCTGCTGCGAGGATGTCCAAGGTGGTGTGGTTCCACCCTGTTCTGCTTGCTGCCCATCAGATGTGCCAGGAACAGGAGGGCGAGATGCCGAGGCGCTGTGGTATTCCGACACCACCCCTGCGGGTGTCACCGGCATGGGCCCATCACCTCCTCCTCCCTTGGTGTGCCCGATGGCCCCTGGGCTACTCCTTGGGACAGGGGTGTGAGCAGAGCTAACCACGAGGCTCACCCATCAGCTGACGCTGCAAGTCCTGGAGCCCCACTTCCGTCTCAACCAGGGTTTCAATGCTGTCGGCCATGGAGCACGGAAAGTGGACCACTTCCCTCTGGGGTTGTGCCACATCACCTAGTAACTGTGCCACCACTCTCTAGGTCTGTACCACATCAGCCAGTGACTACGCCAACACCGCCTGGGTCTGTGCCACATCACTCAGTGATTGTGCCATCTCCCTCTCTGACTGGCTCAGGTCAGTCAGCTACTAGGCAATGCCGCCGACACCCTTAGTCATGACCCACTGTCACTGGGCCAAGCTCTGGAGCACCGCTGCATTGTCCAGGTGGCCAATGCCTCTTAGTGTCGAAAACCGAAAGGTTAGGCACCGCCTGCACAGAATGCACCAAACCTTGGAAATCTTGACCCGTGGCCGATAACTTCGCCCACAAGCCCTCTACGGCGGACGCCTCCGGTGTGGTGTTGGCCTGGGTAGCACGCATGGTCGGTACCGCCTCCTGCATCTGCTTAGAGTTGGACTTCTCCAACTGCACCTGCAGGTGCTGGATGGTTGCTGACAACCCCTTATGTAGTCCCTGGCTCTGCAACTGCATCTCCACTATAGATGGGCCGCCCTTTCCAGAGGCCCAAAACCCACCTGGAAGGCACCTAGTCCCTGGGGTCGGGTCTCCCTCCAACCGTCCGCCCCCTCGGGGGTTTGTACCTCCACCTACTACAGCACGCATATGGTGAGCACGAGATAGTGCTCTAGGAGCCTCTTCACTAAAGTGCCCAACCGAGGTGAGTGTCTCTGAAATGGTGGAGGGTGTTGTAGAGAGCTGTGTCGGGAAATCAGTGATGCCTGCGGACTGCTGCTTTGGGGTGTTTCGGGTTGTAGTTCGAGGGCTCCTGTCGCTTCCATGTCCTCTTCCTCGCTGCCATCTGCTTGGGGTTGTGGTTGGGGTCGGGGGCAGGGTGAGTAGAAGGGCCCGCCTCATCGCCAGGCGATCCTGCAAGATACAAGACATGACGCATGATTAGATTACCGGTTGGGGTGATGGTGGAGATGGTGTGTAGGGGTGCTGGTTGGGGGGTGGTGGAGAGGGGGAATGGTGGTGTGAGGGTGGTGTGGGTGGTGTAGGGATGTTGGGGGGATGTGGGGGTGGTGACACACATGCCATGGGGAACCTCAATTCAGCGGGGTCTCACTTGCTCGTCCGACGCCAGCCCACACCTTGACAACAGCCCTCTCTCCAGGCCCACAAACCAGGCCCAGTGTCTGCTTCTTTGCTGCGGTGTGGGGCTGCAGGTCCGGTGTTCGCCCTCCAGTCTTTTCCCTCTCCTGCTGGTTGTGGGCCGCCTTCTCCTGGGGGGACCGGTGCGTGGGTGGGGTGGGGTGGGGTGGGGGGGGGGGGTGTTTGGGGGGAGATAGAAAGTGCACAGTATCAGGCAGTCCATGAGACCATAAGACTCAGAAGCAGAATTAGGCCACTCAGCCCATCGAGTCTGCTCCACCATTCAATCATGGCTGATATTTTTCTCATCCCCATTCTCCCCATAACCCCTGATCCCCTTATTAATCAAGAATCTATCTATCTCTGTCTTAAAGACACTCAGTAAATTGGCCTCCACAACCTTCTGCGGCAAGGATTTCCACAGATACACCACCCCTCTGGCTGAAGAAATTTCTCCTTATCTCTGTTTTGAAGGATCGTCTCTTTAGTCTGAGATGGTGTCTTCTGATTCTTGTTTTTCCTACAAGGTGGAAACATCCTCTCCACGTCCACACTACCCAGGCCTCGCGGTATCCTGTAAGTTTCAATAAGATCCCCCCTCATCCTTCTAAACTCCAATGAGTACAGACACAGAGCCCTCAAAAAAGCACAGACAGCCATTCTGTGGCGCGGAACAGCCTGAGGAGCATATGCATTTTATCAGGGCCAGCTACATGGATGTGACTGTAGAGTTCGGCAGCGGCACAGCAGGGGTCCAGAAAGATGATCACTATATCGTGCTGCCTCATGACACTTAACCTTGAAATGAAATCCGCAGTAAGTACAACTCTGCATGTGGCTCCTAAAATGCTCACAGTTCTGAATTTGTAAGGATCAGGATCAATCTTAGCTTGCAGAGGTTAGTTGGCAGGAGTGGATCATTGCTGAGTGCAGTGTTGCTAAAACATACACCATGGTTATATGTACTTTGACACCAAACCCGAGTTGCAGACATCTAGACATCAAAGCCCCTTTGAAACTGTTCATTTCCCAACAGTGCAGAGTATCATCAATTGCACATTTAAGTCAATCAGGAAACCATCAGTGGTGGAAAAGAACTTCAAGCAATTAAGATGCAAACTAATATGCAAATGATCTATGCGTTGTTAGCAGCACCATGCTGTGCACAAATTGACTGCTGTGTTCCCTACTTTACAATAGTTCAAAAGTATGTCATTAGTTGTGAAGTGTTTTGTAACACACAAAGGTCGTGAAAGGTCGCATATAAATGCAAGTTAATTTTTTTATTCAGTGCGATGATGCCAATTGTAAATCAATAAGCTGCTTTTCTATATGGTCAGCAAATGAATATGCAAGCAACCATTACCACAAATTTTGCTTCAGTTAACTTCAGCTTCCTTTTCATACAAATGAGGAACAATAAGCCTCGCTATCCTGTCCCAGCAAAAAAGCTAACTAGACTTGTTCTTAGTCAGATTAAGGCGTATACAGTACTGAATTTGGTTAGCTCTATTCATAAGGTAACCTCACTGTTCTGTTCTTCTATTCGACATAACGCATCAATCACCAAGATAAGGATTGATGAAACAATAAATATGGTTTTGTGCGAAGATAGGATATGGGCCGACATGGTGGCACAGTGGTTTGCACTGCAGCCCCACAGCGCCAGGGGCCAAGGTTCAATTCCGGCCTTGGGTGACTGCGTGGAGTTTGCACATTCTCCCCGTGTCTGTGTGGGTTTCCTCCGGGTGCTCCGATTTCCTCCCATGGTCCAAAGATGTGCTGGTTAGGTGGAGTGGCCGTAATCAATGTGCGGGGGGGGGGGGGGGGGTATGGGGGAATGGGCCTAGGTGGAGTGCTCTTGGGATCAATACAAGACAATCTGTGTTGAGGTGTAGTACATTGACAGCAGTTTAAGATACACTATTCACAGCATCCTCCTTTTTGTCTAAATTAAGGGATTACGCTTCGAGAAGCAAAAGAAAATAAGGTTGTGTCAGAATAAACCATTATAAATAATAACCACTATAAATTTACAAGCCTCTGAAATATTTTGGAAGTTTGCTTATCCAGCCTGGTTCAGTTTCGATGATTTGTGAAGGAAGCTGCTGTATATTTGCCGAGTAAGGGCTTTGCATCTTAAACCGTGTTCTGTTAACATTAGGATTGTTTGGTGTTCTTGGTTGTGGTATTGTTCTGATTATCATCTGTTTAGTCAGATTGTCATGTCATTTGGTGTATGCATTTGATATGATCTTCATTCTGGACATATGCTGGCGATTTCTGCTGGATTCAATGTACCGACAGTTGGATGTGGTGCAGGGTTTCAAATTGGCTAATTCATTACCCACCTGCCATTCGTGGGCATCTTTCATCTTTCCCTGTTTGCCGAGCAATGCGTAGCGTAATCCTGGGAATATCAACGAATAATGACTGGGGAATGTTGTCTGCACTTGTTTGGCACAAGTTTAATTATCCTGTTGGTTCGCTCTGATGCTGTAATGCCACAATCACATATTTTGTCTCTCCATCTACTTATGAATTGACCAATGGTCTCTGTTAGTTGTTGCCCAAATGGCGTGGTTAGCACTGTTGCTTCACAGCACTCGGGTCCCAGATTTGATTCCTGTCTTGGTTCACTGTCTGTGCAGCATTTGCACATTCTCCCTGTGTCTGCTTGGGTTTCCTCCGGGTGCTCCGGTTTTCTCCCACAAGTCACGAAAGATGTGCTGTTAGGTAATTTGGACATTCTGAATTCTCCCCCAGTGCAGGACCTGGACAGGAGCCGGAATGTTGTGATTCGGGGCTTTTCACAGTAATTTCATCGCAGTGTTAATGTAAGCCTGCTTGTGACAATAAATATTATTATTATTGTTATTACATAGGGCGCAATTCACCCAAAAAATGGCAAAGTGTAATTTTGGGCGGATTTGGCGGGGTTTTTCCGTTGGTCTTTTTGGGTGAGATGCAGATCATAATAATTATTTGGGGGCTTGGGGAATTTTACACCTGTCAATCCCACACTTAGAAAATGTTACTGCAGTGGGAACTAAACTCGCTGGCCAGGCCGGCTCCTCAGAGATCAGGGCACCCTTTTGAAAGGGTGCCACAATCTCAACGAGCTTGAGGACCTTCCACACCGCCCCCCTACGGATATCGTGAACCCTCCCCACAGACATGGACAACACCACCAACCCCAAACCCCCAAGGGCAACTTCCTCCCCACATCAATAAATGTTTTCCTGAGCAACTCCCCTTCACCACTACCCAGGTACCCAGGCATAAGGGAGACCCTGCCTCGCAACCATTCATCCTTGGCATAGGGGCATCGCACTGCCGCCAATTGAGCATGTCCCACAATGGGGTCGCTGAGGGCCCCCCACCTTTAGGGCCCCCCGCTTTCAGAACTCCTGGGCGGAATTCTCCGTTCCTGAGGCTAAGTGCCAGCGCCAACGGAGAATCCATGGGTGATTCACGACGGGAAAATTGGCGCGAGACCAGCACCAATTCTGGTGAGGGGCTAACAACAGTGCCGTGTGGAACATCTGCAGATCGTGCAGAAAACGCCCGGAGAATCGGCTGGTCCCGGGCTGCGCATGCGCAGGGCTGATGAGCTGCACCGGTTGTACCGGAAATCATGGCGCTGGCCATGTTGGAACTTTAACCCACCCATCCCGATCCCACAGCCCACCCCCTGGCCACCCCTAGCCGTGGCAGTAGCCACCCGGCCAGCAGCTTGGATCCCGGATGAGTGTGGTGATGCTGGACACTGTCCGCAGCCGGAATGCCAGGTTCCCGACTGCTGGGATCACATGTGGCTCACACCGTCATGAACTCAGCCCATCGAGGGCAGAGTATCGCGGGTTGGCTGGCTGATGTCGCGCCAACGGCCTCGGCGCATGTCCCGATGAAGGCGATTTGGAGGGGGCTGAGCATCACAAACATGTGTAAAACCGGCTCCTGTCCCGTATTCGGCGTCGGATGCCCAATTGCCGAACCCGATTTCAGCGTCGGGCGATGGAGAATCCCGCCCCCTGTCTTACTGGACCCCTCTTTCACCACACAACCTTCATGATGCCCCTTCATACCCCCCCCTTAACGCCCCCCCCCCCCCCCCGCATGCTATATGCCACCCCATACCTCATCCTTTGGTACTCCCAACCTGGTACCTGGACCCCTGGCACCCAGGCACTGCTCTGCCCTGTCCCCGGCGACCAGGTGAGGGGGGTGGGTGCTCCAATGGCCTCCAGGATTCCTTGCCTCAGCTCATGGGGCGCAATACTAATCAGTGCCAGGGTGAGGCCTTGCCGGTGAGGCTGACGGCTCCTGTGAGGCATGAAATGCGACCTCAAACCAGCCGTGCATATTTAGATGAGCCTAATGCTCCAGCCAGCCTGAACGTGCCATGGCAGCAGTGCCAAGCTGCCAGCCTTGCGGTGCCAAGGTGCTCAGGTGCCTGGGGAGAGACAAAGTGCCAGCCTGCCCTGTCCCTGACTACCCAGGGCCTCCAATGGCCTGGTGGACCCCCCCCCAGGTTCCGTTCCGCCTGTCCACGTTTCTATGGGCCAGTAATAAATGGCATCTGGCTGTGGGTCTACTTGGGGAGGCCGTTAGATGCTGGGAGCCGGTGAGATCTGGTGTCGGAACAGATAAGTGAGTTAAGTGAGTTAACTGATTGAGACTACATCCCGCCCATTGTGGGTTAGATCTCACGAGGTCTAACAGCCATCGGGAATCCCGGGAGAGGCCTCTACTGCCATTTACAAGCCTTGTTGTGTCCCGTTACCGATGGGCTGCGGCTGGTAGATCGCGCCCTCAGTAATTTTTTGGGGCCTTGGAGAATCTTTCCCTAGTCAAGCCCACACTTTGAAATTGTTTCATCACTGGGGAGCTGAACTCGCCGCCCATACTTCCCCTCAGATTTCGGGCCTGCGATTTTGAAAGGTTCTCCAATCTCTAAGTGAGCTTGAGAGTCCCCCAAACTTCCCACCCATGGACAATGTCACCATCTGTACACACGGACATTGCCCCACACACCCCCAAAGTGAAGCCTGGGGGCCCCTTTTTCGGCCTTCCCACATACCATTCAGGCGTCCCCCTTCCAGCTCCCCTACCATTAACCCCCCAACCTTCATGCGGCCCCTTCATACCTGCCCTTCACAACCCCAGCCTTTATAATCCCGTCATCTCCCTTTTCATTGTAATGGCCTCCCCTCAGGCCCTGACCCTTGACAGTGCCACTGACACCCGGTTACCAAGGAACTGCCACCCTCACACCCTGGTAGTGCCCCCTGCAGCCTGTCAGAGCCACCCGTGCACTCTGGCAGTGCGACCACCCAGGGAGAGTCCCCAGGTACCATTACTCTGGTCTAAGTTTGTATGGACCAGTACTGATCAAGGTGGCTGATCAAGGCCTCACTGGGGTGGCCATTATTTCCCGGGCGCCGGGAGAATCCAGCACAGACATATTTAAATGAGGGCGAGATCCAGAATGCCATGTCACAGAATCACAGAACCACACAGTGCAGAAGAGGTTCACAGCCGGGATTCTCCAATCCCACGGCCAAGTTTTGACGCCGGCGTGAAAAGTGGCGTGAACCACTCTGCGTCAATGGTCCTCAATTGTCCAGTATGCTCCCCTTCCTCGGGGGCTAGGTCGGTGCCGGAGTGGTTCCCACAGCTCCAGCCGGCGCACCACGGCCGCCACGGCGCGTCACAGCCGGCGTGATTCTGCGCATAAGCGCCATGGCGCATGATTCCGTATATGCGCCTGGGTTCCTGTCTCCGCGCCGGCCCCCGGGCAATATGGCAGAGCCCTACAGAGGCCTGGCAATGAGGAACATATGACCCCACGGAACCAGCCTGTCCGTCGATCGGTAGGCCTTTGATCGCAGGCCAGGCCACTGTGGAGGCACCCCCCGGGGTCGGATCCCCCCCCCCCCCCCCCCCCCCCCCCCCCCTTCCAGGTCCCGCCATGTGGGACCTGAGTAACCCATGCCGGCGGGACTTGGACGAACTCGGCGGGCACTCGGCTCGTCGAGGCCCAGAGAATCACCGGGAGGGCCACTTTTAATGGCCCTCAACCGGCACACCGGCGATCCCGTGGGCGCCTGAAAATTGGCACCGGAGAATCGGCAAGCCGGCGTTGGGGCGGCGTGGAGCAATTCTCACGCCTCCCCTGGGATTCTCCGATCCGGCGCGGGGTCGGAGAATCCCGGCCCACACGTGTCCCAACACCGACGGGAACTCAGCTGTCGAGGACGGAGCATCATGGACAGGCCTCAGCCAACGTACGGAGGCCATGGATATGGCGCGTGGTGTACTTCAGGGGACGAAGCATCTCGAAAGCAGCGCCGCTCCCGATTTCGACGTCATCGGGAATTCTCCTGGGCATGTTTGGCGAGATCGTGGCCCATGTTCAATGCCATTTAGTGCCAAAATTGAGCCCCCCCACAAGATTCTTGACATTACTGGCTCCTTCGCCTCCTGATTCACCTGAATCATGCCTCAGCAGCTCGCTGCTAATAAAGGGGAGCTGCTTTTAAGTGTCCCCTCACCGCTCACTCCCAGTCCACATACAAGCAAGGCGGTGCACAGACCTGCTCCTCACTCCAGTGCCCTTGAACTGTATGCCGGATAATGAAAATGGCTAATCACGTCCTCACTTCCACTCAATAGCCATTGCACAGCTTCATGATTTTGAAAAGGAGTACTAAACGACGCCCATGTGACGTCCCGCTGGGGAGTTAGGTAATTCCCGGGCGGTCACTGCATTCAATTTCAATCTCATTAATAATAGTGAAATGAGTGCAAATGGAGGTTCATAATATTCTCTCCACTTTGGGATGTGATCCGGAATTCACTATCGGGAGAGAGGAATCGCAAAATGGTTGCCCTTTCACTCTATTGACCCAGCTCTCCCCAATCCATGCTGGGGCATTGCAGCCGCTGAATCATGCTTATGCTAATTTACATAGTAATAAGAATGATAGAAATGCTGAACCCCTCATTAAAACATTAATTCTAATGTTTAGAGAGGCTGAATATACTCAACAAGTGTTTAATATAGATGAGACTGTCTTATTCCAGAAAAGGATGACCTCCAAGACTTTCATTTCAAGGGAAGAAGAGTATGCCAGGCTATAAACTAATAAAGGATTGTCCGACATATGCTGCTTGGTGGAAATGCGAAGGGTAATTTTAAAGCCAAGCTAATGCTTGTATACAATTCCCAAATACGCAGGGCAATGGAGTGTGACTCAAAGAACACGTTGCTGTTTGGAGGACAAACAAAAAGACATTGGATAACCCAAGCAATTTTTAAGGATTGATTTACATCCTACTTTTGTTCATCTGTCGAGGATTATTGTTCAGCAAATAACCTTACCAACAAAGCACTGCTCCGACTGGGCAATGCTCCTGACCATACTATGGTTCTTGATGACCTCAGTAGCAATGTCAAGGTAATCTTCCTATCACCCTGTACCACCGCAGGGATGGTTGCAATCTTCAAGGCCAAATAGTCCTCGAAAACACTCCTTTAATAACTCTCCAGAAAGTCCTCCCAATCTACAGTAAACCCCTCTCCAACATGATTCATTCATTCCTCTAAGTGAGACAAGACAGCTTGCTGACTAGCCAAACTATTATCAAAAAAAACAAAAATACTGGACAAACTCAGCAGTTCTGACAGCATCTGTGGAGAGCAAAAGCTTTTAAATGGTGTCCTGGTCTCCGAGGCCCCCGAAACAATCCCCACCCTCCCGCCAGCCCAAACGGACTATGGGAGGGTCGCTGGACCCCCACCCCCCCCACCCCCCACACACACGCCAAGCACTCAGGCCTGATCGTGCACGCAAAGAAATTGCAAACTTGGCACCCGACACCAGAATTGCCTGGGCACCACTCTGCCCAAAGGGCTCGTACTGGGGGCCTCCGATCTTCTGGGAGACCCCCATGAGTGCCCCATTTCTGGGGATCATTGCTGAACGGCGCTCACCTGAAGTCTCTGAGGTGAATGGGTTGAATCCCAAAGTCTCAGATACCTTGGGAATTTACGCATTAGAGTGAGGATTTCTGCCTCGCTCTAATGTGCAGATTTGCCAAAAAGTGATCCTGTCCATTGCAGGTGGGATTCACATCGCAACATCTCGCGAGATCGCGTTGAGTCCCGAGAGGCTTTGCAAGCTGGGTAGATCCCGGGAGCGGGGTCTCTCGGCTTTCACCAGCCACGCTGTGCCTTGTCGAGCTGATTTTCTAGCAAAGCGTGGCCATTGGATCACGGCCCATGTTTTCTTATCTCACGGTGGGATAAATTTCTTGTTGATGCTTTCTACATTTGCTTAATGTTTTATAATGGTAATGTACATGTTTCTATGGAAATGTATGTTGCAAAAGCCTTTCTCCTGGAAGGAAACCCCCAGGTTGTGTCTGTTATTTTGCACAACATCATGTTTTCCGGGTGCCAATTTAAAATTCAGAGGCTTTCACAAAGAGTCATACAGATTCAAAACATTAGCTCCCTTCCCTCTCCACAGATGCACTCAGACTTGCTGAGATTGTCTAGCCTTTTATGTTTTTGTGCCAATTTACAATGTTAGACAAGGACTTCCTTACAATTGTTCAATATTTTTGGAAGCGATAAAGGAAATTAATTGGTGCATAGAATTTTCACTGCAGTATAAGCAGGGTGATGCAAATCTGAGACAACTTAGTGCAACAATTATTAGAGATTCAGTTACAGCGTGAGAGATTAATATAGACAGTTTCCAATATAAATGTGAACTTGGGAACTTATAATGGAAACGCTGGCACAGACAATGTGTGCAGATATAAGATTTCTAACAGAGGATGAAAATATATGTTGGTGCTATCCACTGCTGCTTAATAAAATTATTTTGTAGTTAGGGTCCTAAGCGTGTTATATTTTTATTCATTTGCAGAATGTGGCCATTGAGAAGGTGGTATTGAGACACCTTCTTGAACTGTTGCAGGGTGTTCCAGGATTTTAGCCCAGCAACAATAAGGTGTGCGACTTGGATGGAAGCTTTTGTGGCACTTTTGTAGTTCAAATGTTGCTTGCCACATAGTAACACAAGCTTCCATGCTTTTCAAGTCTTGCTGCACAGGGACAATGTTGCCAATTTGTACTGGAGACATCAATAATATTGCTCATTTTCATTGGATACTAATATGACCGTTATCAGTGATGATATTGCTTTTCAGAGTCACCAGGTATCAAATGATACCACCACAAGGTTTTACCGGATATCAAAGACCAAACAACCAGTTAGTTCGTTCAAGTTCAATGATAGTTTATTAACACAGAAGGATTACTTCGACATACAGCATAAAACACTACAAGCTAAATTACACCTAACTTCAGGCACCCGGCTTTATGCAGAGGAACAAGGCCTTTGTTCGGATCTTGCGTGGCTGGGTCTGGAGAAATGACTTTGTTTCTGCTGGGCTCATCCGTCTGGTAGCGATCGTTGGTCTTGAACTTGCTTCAGGACATGGTGTTGCAATTGGTGTCAGGCGTAGGCCGGGCCAAGAGAGTGCCGGTGTGCCGGGGCCAAAAGAGACCGAACATATGACAGTGTCTCTTTTTATCCTTTGGTGGTTTCGAGGTCTTTTGGGCGGTCCTTAGCTTTGGACCCAATAATTCGGCAGGCTTCGATTACTGCCTTCGATTTTTGCCAATAAAGGGACGGTGCCTTGATGGCTGGGCATGTCCTGAGCGGTCATTGACCTTGGCTGTTTGGGCTTCCTGGGTGAAGGGAGTGGCGCCGATGAGTCTGGATCTGTATCTGATACCTGAATACAAGTCTTTTGTTCTGGGGAAATGGGCCATTAGAATGCAAATCGGCTGGGGGTTTCGACAGTGTCTGATTAACTAGTGGCAAATGTACACTAAAGTTCTGAATTCGTCTGGATCCTGCATTGGCCATATTCCCCGTGATTCTTTGCAAGTGGCCATGTTTCCCTTTGTAAATGGCCATCCCAGATGGCTACAACATAGACTGAGGTTTTTCAAAATTAACTGAGCACAGTGCATTACCAGGCAATATCATCACTTCAGATCTTATGATTTAGGAAGATCGTGGATGAAGCAGCTGGAGGCAGTTGGATGTAAGACACTGCCCTGAGGAGATTGATGTCCAACTAACCACAGCTATCTTCCTTTGTGCTGGTTATGACTGCAACCAGTGGAGTATTAAGCATTGATTCCCTTTGACTACAAGTTTGCTAGGGTTCTTTTACAGCAAACCCATCAAATGCTGCTTTGATGTCAAGAGCAGTTCCTCTCATCTCACCGCATGAGGTCTACTTTCTTTTTGTGATGTTTGATTGAAGATATTCACCCAGACCTCACCTCTGGAATTCAACCTATTGTCCTTGTTTGGACCAAGGCTGTGATTTATTTATTAATTTTTCAAAAACATTTTTAGAGTACCCAATTCTTTTTCCAATTAAGTGGCAATTCAGCATAGCCAATCCACCTACCCTGCACATCTTTGGGTTGTGAGGGCGAAACCCATGCAGACACGGGGAGAATGTGCAGAATCTGCATGGACAGTGGTCCAGAGCCCGGATCAAACCTGGGACCTCGGCGCTGTTAGGCAGCAGTGCTAACCATTGTGCCACCGTGCTGCCCAGACTAAGGATGTGATGGGGTCTGGTCTTAAGTGCTTTTGTAAGAACCCAAGCTGAACATCAGTGAGCTGATGATTGTTGAGTAAGTGGCACTTGATAGCACTGTCACTGGCAGCTTCCATCATTTTGCTGATGATAGAGAGTAGACTAACAGGGGGGGTTAATTCGCTGGGTTGGATTTACTCTACTTTTTCTGAACACAACATACCTGGACAACCTTTTTGGTAGATGTCAATATTGTAACTGTACTGGAACAGCCTAGCTGGAGGCGAACATAAGAACATAAGAACTAAGAGCAGGAGTAGGCCATCTGGCCCCTCGAGCCTGCTCCACCATTCAATGAGTTCATGGTTGATTTTTTGTGGACTCAGCTCCACTTTCCGGCCCAAACACCCTAACCCTTAATCCCTTTATTCTTCAAAATATTATCTATCTCTATCTTAAAACATTTAATGAAGGAGCCTCAACTGCTTCACTGGGCAAGGAATTCCATAGATTCACAACCCTTTGGATAAAGAAGTTTCTCCTAAATTCAGTCCTAAATCTACTTCCCCTTATTTTGAGGCTATGCCCCCTAGTTCTGCTTTCACCAACCAGTGGAAACAACCTGCCCGCATCTATCCTAACTATTCCCTTCATAATTTTATATGTTTCTATAAGATCCCCCCTTATCCTTTTAAATTCCAACGAGTACAGTCCCAGTCTACTCAACGCCTCCTCGTAATCCAACCCCTTCAGCTCTGGGATTAACCTCGTGAATCTCCTCTGCACACCCTCCAGCACCAGTACGTCCTTTCTCAGGTAAGGAGACCAAAACTGAACACAATACTCCAGGTGTGGCCTCACAAACACCTTGTACAATTGCAGCATAACCTCCCTAGTCTTAAACTCCATCCCTCGAGCAATGAAGGACAAAATTCCATTTGCCTTCTTAATCACCTGTTGCACCTGTAAACCAACTTTTTGCGACTCGTGCACTGGCACACCCAGGTCTCTCTGCACAGCAGTTTTAATATTTTATCACTTAAATAATAATCCCTTTTGCTGTTATTCCTACCAAAATGGATAACCTCACATTTGTCAACATTGTATTCCATCTGCCAGACCCTAGCCCATTCACTTAACCTATCCAAATCCCTCTGCAGACTTCCAGTACCCTCTGGACTTTTTGCTTTACCACTCATCTTAGTGTCTTCTGCAAACTTGGACACATTGCACTTGGTCCCCAACTCCAAATCATCTATGTAAATTATGAACAATTGTGGGCCCAACACTGATCCCTGAGGGACACCACTAGCTACTGATTGCCAACCAGAGAAACATCCATTAATCCCCACTCTTTGCTTTCTATTAATTAACCAATCCTCTATCCATGCTATTACTTTACCCTTAATGCCATGCATCTTTATCTCATGCAACAACCTTTTGTGTGGCACCTTGTCAAAGGCTTTCTGGAAATCCAGATATACCATATCCATTGGCTCCCCATTATCTACCGCACTGGTAATGTCCTCAAACAATTCCACTACATTGGTTAGGCACGACCTGCCCTTTATGAACCCATGCTGCATCTGCCCAATGGGTCAATTTCCATCCAGATGCCTCGCTATTTAGATCATAGAATTTACAGTGCAGAAGGGGGCCATTCGGCCCATCGAGACGGCACCGGCTCTTGGAAAGAGCACCCTACCCAAGGTCAACACTCTCCTCCCTATCCCAATAACCCAGTAACCCCACCCAACACTAAGGGCAATTTTCGACACTAAGGGCAATTTATCATGGCCAATCCACCTAACCTGCACATCTTTGGACTGTGGGAGGAAACCGGAGCACCCGGAGGAAACCCATGCACACACTGGGAGGATGTGCAGACTCCGCACAGACAGTGACCCAAGCCAGAATCGAACCTGGGACCCTGGAGCTGTGAAGCCATTGTGCTATCCACAATGCTGCCATGTTGCCCGTTCTTCCTTGATGATAGATTCCAGCATCTTCCCTACTACCGAAGTTAAGCTCACTGGCCTATAATTACCCGCTTTCTGTCTACCTCCTTTTTTAAACAGTGAGTGTCACGTTTGCCAATTTCCAATCCACCGTGACCATCCCAGAGTCTCGTGAATTTTGGTAAATTATTACTAGTGCATTTTCAATTTCCTGAGCCATCTTTTAGCACTCTGGGATGCATTCCATCAGGGCCAGGAGACTTTTCTACCTTTAGCCCCATTAGCTTGCCCATCACTACCTCCTTAGTGATAGCAATCATCTCAAGGTCCTCACCTGCCATAGCCTGATTTCTATCAGTCACTGGCATGTTATTTTTGTCTTCCACTGTGAAGACCGACCCAAAAAACCTATTCAGTTCCTCAGCCGTTTCCTCACCTCCCATTATTAAATCTCCCTTCTCATCCTCGAAAGGACAAATATTTACCTTAGCAACTCTTTTTTGTTTTATATATTTGTAGAAACTTTTGCTATCTGTTTTTATATTCTGAGCAAGTTTACTCTCATAATCTATTTTACTCGTCTTTATAGCTTTTTTAGTAGCTTTCTGTTGCCCCTTAAATATTTCCCAGTCCTCTAGTCTCCCACTAATCTTTGCCACTTTGTATGCTTTTTCCTTCAATTTGATACTCTCCCTCATTTCCTTAAATATCCACGGTCGATTTTGCCTCTTTCTACCATCCTTCCTTTTTGTTGGTATAACCCTTTGCTGAGCACTGTGAAAAATCGCTTGGAAGGTTCTCCACTGTTCCTCAACTGTTTCACCATAAAGTCTTTGCTCCCAGTCTACCTTCGCTAGCTCTTCTCTCATCCCATTGTAATCTCCTTTGTTTAAACATAAAACACCGGTGTTTGATTTTTCCTTCTCACCCTCCATCTGTCTTTTAAATTCCACCACATTGTGATCGCTCCTTCCGAGAGGATCCCTAACTATGAGATCATTAATCAATCTTGTCTCATTACACAGGGCCAGATCTAGGACCGCTTGTTCCCTCGTAGGTTTCATTACATACTGTTCTCGGAAACTATCACGGATACATTCTATAAACTCCTCCTCAAGGCTGTCTTGACCGACCTGGTTAAATCAATCGACATGTAGATTAAAATCCCCCGTGATATCTACTGTACCATTTCTACATGGATCAGTTATTTCTTTGTTTATTGCCTGCCCCACGATAATGTTACTATTTGGTGGCTTATAGACTACTCCTAACAGTGACTTTTTCGCCTTACTATTCCTGATTTCCACCCAAATGGATTCAGCCTTATCCTCCATAGCACCGATGTCATCCCTTATTATTGCCCGGATGTCATCCTAAATAACAGAGCTACACCACCTCCCATACCATCCACTCTGTCCTTCTGAATAGTTTGATACCCTCGGATATTTAACTCCTAGTCTTGACCATCCTTTAACCATGTTTCAGTAATGGTCATTAAATCATAGTCATTCACGATGATTTGCGCCATCAACTCATTTACCTTATTCCGAATACTACGAGCATTCAGGTAAAGTACACTTATGTTGGCTTTTATACCTCTGTTTTGAATTTTAACAACTCGATCAGTAACCTCTCCTAAGTTATATGTCCTCTTAACTTTTCTCCTAATTTTCCTTGTCGTTGAAGTAACTTCATGTAACAATCTGCCGCATCGCTTACCATTTACGTTTTTACTTCCCGTTTTATTCCTTTTAGTATTACTGGGCCTATTCACTAAGCTCCCCTCAGTCACTGTACCTTGTACTGTCGCCCTTTTTGATTTTTGACTATGGCTTCTCTGCCTTACACTTTCCCCCTTACTGCCTTTTGTTTCTGTCCCTGTTTTACTACCTTTCGACTTCCTGCATTGGTTCCCATCCCCCTTTAAACCCTCTCCAACAGCTCTAGCAAATACCCCCCCTCGGACATCCGTTCCAGTCCTGCCTAGGTGCAGACTGTCCGGTTTGTACTGGTCCCACCTCCCCCAGAACCGGTTCCAATGCTCCAGGAATTTGAATCCCTCCCTCTTGCACCATCTCTCGAGCCACGCATTTATCCTATCTATCCTGACATTTCTACTCTGACTAGCTCGTGGCACAGGTAGCAATCCTGAGATTACCACCTTTGAGGTCCTACTTTTTAGTTTAACTCCCAATTCCCTGAATTCAGCTTGTAGGACCTCGTCCCATTTTCTACCTATATCGTTGGTGTCTATGTGCACCACGACAGCTGGATGTTCACCCTCCCACCCCAAAATGTCCTGCAGCCGCTCCAAGACATCTAGAACTAGATCTGGAACACAAATCTTCTGTACTACAGCTAGGATATTGTCAAGGCCTATAGTTTTTGCTGTACCCAGTGTGTGCTGCTGTGTCTTAATATCACATAGGATAACTCTGTAACTGAGTTTAGTGACCGAAACACCACCATTTCCATTCCCTTTGTCTTTCTGTCCACACCATCTTGGTCAATCTCCACCTACCTCTGGCCCTCTATCCAGCTACACTGCGCCACAACAATACAGATCTGATCCTATTTCCAGATCTTTCTAGCGTTGAGAAATAGAATCATAGAATTTACAGTGCAGAAGGAGGCCATTCGGCCCATCGAGTCTGCACCGGCTCTTGGAAAGAGCACCCTTTCCAAACTCACACGCAGACTCCGCACAGTCAGTGGCCCAAGCCTGAATCGAACCTGGGACCCTGGTGCTGTGAAGCAATGATGCTAACCATTATGCTACCGTGCTGCCTGTCATCCAGACTCAAAATGTTATCTCCCTTCTCTCTCCACAGATGCTGTCTGATCTGCTGAGATTGTCCAGCATTTTCTGTTTTTGTGACCCATATACCATGTGGAATGTTGAGCCAATTTCTAAGATCTGTTTTAGTTGTGTTGGCCATTATAGAGGAGATTTACAAAAATAATTGCAAGAATAAACAACTGTAGCTGGGATGATAGATTGGTGAGGTTGTGGAAAGGAAGGTTGAGAGAAAACTTGACAGAAGGATCTTCAAGGGTATGGACAAGCTAAATAGTGAGATGATTTATTTTCAAGAGTAAATCAAGGCCGAGTATTCAAAATATTGGCCAAGATTAGTAGAACGAATGGGAGGAAAACATTTTTGATGCAGAGGGTGGTTGGAGTCTGGAATGAGCTTCCTGAGAGGATGGTAGAGACAGGTTTGATTGAGGTATTCAACCGGGAACTCAATAGGTATCTGAAAAGAAAGAATGCTCAAGGTTAAAGAGATATGGCAGGGTAGTGGCATAGGTAGAATGCACTTTTACAGAGCCACTGTAGTATTAATGGGCCGAACGGTCTCCCTCTGTATTGTAAAGATACTGTGATTCTGTGACTGTACAATTGATAATTTAGTTTCGATTGAAAGTTAACCAGTAAATTATGATCATAGAATTTACAGTGCAGAAGGAGGCCATTCGGCCCATCGAGTCTGCACCGGCTCTTGGAAAGAGCACCCGACCCAAGGTCAACACCTCCACCCTATCCCCATAACCCAGTAACCCCACCTAACACTAAGGACAATTTTCGACACTAAGGGCAATTTATCATGGCCAATCCACCTAACCTGCACATCTTTGGACTGTGGGAGGAAACCGGAGCACCCGGAGGAAACCCACGCACGGGGAGGATGTGCAGACTCCGCACAGACAGTGACCCAAGCCGGAATTGAACCTGGGACCCTGGAGCTGTGAAGCAATTGTGCTATCCACAATGCTACCGTGCTGTCCCATGTTTAACTTGTGATAATTCTGGGCCGTAGATCATTAGCTAAGATTGTGTTTAATGTTCGCTTTGTTCGGCTCTTGTATCGTAAACATTCTTCTGTGTTTAAACTTGTGGATTAATTCTCTAGTAAATAACTGGGATTTCGAATTTGCTTTTTAAAGTAAAATTACTGGTCACTGATAACAATGTTTATTTAGCTTCCACCTGCTGTTGGTTGTTTAATTATCCATTGCATCCAGATTGAACGTGGAAGGACTACACAACTTTGATCTGCTCTGTTTTTTGAGGGGTTGAAAGGCTCTGTAAACATACTGCTTCCACTGTTTCACATGCAAGTAGTCCTGCATTGCACAAGGTTAAAACCCTATTTTCAAAGAACAAAGAACAAAGAAAAGTACAGTAGAGGAACAGGCCCTTCGGCCCTCCAAGCCCGCGCCGACGATATTGCCCGTCTAAACTACAATCTACTACACTTTCTGGGTCCATATTCCTCTATTCCCAACCTATTCGTGTATTTGCCCAGATGCCCCTTAAAGGTCACTATCGTCCCTGCTTCCACCACCTCCTCCGGCAGAGAGTTCCAGGACCTACTACCCTCTGTGTAAAAAACTTGCCTCGTACATCTCCTCTAAACCTTGCCCCTTGCACCTTAAACCTATGCCCCCTAGTAATTGACCCTTCTACCCTGGGGCCAAGCCTCTGAGTATCCACTCTGTCTGTGCCCCTCATAATTTTGTAGACCTCTATCGGGTCACCCCTCAACCTCCGTCGTTCCAGTGAGAACAAACCGAGTTTATTCAACCGCCCTCATAGCTAATGCTCTCCATACCAGGCAAGATCCTGGTAAATCTCTTCTACACCCTCTCTAAAGCCTCCACATCCTTCTGGTAGTGTGGCGACCAGAATTGAACACTATACTCCAAGTGTGGCCTAACTAAGGTTCTGTACAGCTGCAACATGACTTGCAAATTCTTATACTCAATGCCCCGGCCAATGAAGGCAAGCATGCCGTAATCCTTCTTGACTACCTTCTCCACCTGTGTTGCCCCTTTCAGTGACCTGTGGACCTGTACACCTAGATCTCTCTGACTTTCAATGCACTTGAGGGTTCTGCCATTCACTGTGTATTCCCAACCTACATTAGACCTTCCAAAATGCATTACCTCACATTTGTCTGGATGACCTTCCAAAATGCATTACTTCACATTTGCCCGTTGTCCGGTCACAGTTAGATCTGGTGCTGTTCTTGACATGCTGTTCTACACTCTTCATTGAACCAGGCATGATGGTAATGGCAGAGTGGGGGATTTGCCAGTCCACAAGATTACAGATTATAGTGTTCCAAGGTTTGAGGTGCTACACCTGCATTGAATCTATCTCATTTAGGAAGATAACAGTGCCACACAAAACATTGGAGATTATTGTCAGTGCAAAGACATAACTTTGTCCCTATAAGGATTGGGCAATGGTCACTCCTATCGATAACGTCACAGAGACATGGGGCAGGATTCGCCATTGGCTGACGCCAAAATCACATAACGCATTGGGCAGAGAATAGGTTCCGATGCCAAAATCGCGGCGGACGTCGATTTGAGGACAAATCACAATTCTCCGTCACCTCGAGAGCGGCGTCAATGCGGTCTGGAACGCATGTACAGTAAACACCGTTTGCATGTCATTAGTATTCTCCAGGGCCTCCACGATTCTCTGTCTTCGATGGGCTGAATTCCCGATGGCACGGTTCACTTCTTTTAAAAATCCTGAAACTGACACCGTGGCTGGTGAGGGACAGAGAGGTGGTCGCACACATAGAGGCGCGGCCGTGGTTGTCGGGTCAGACACAGGGGTAGGGTGCCTGCCAGGGCCGTGGGGGTGGCTTGTGACTGGGGAAAAGGCCGAGTGGCCGGGATGACCCCCCACGGGACTGAATCGGTGTGCAGGCAAGGACACCATTGCAGGTGCCTGCAAGGTAGCCATCTTGCTGTGCTTCCCACTGACCACCCACCTTCGCTCCTGGTTCTGCAGAGTGGCAATGAATAAATGGGTGCCCCCACCCCCGCACCCCAACCTCTGCCACCCACCGGCCGGGCATCTGGTGGCCCACCGAAGGAAAACGCCCACTGTAACCACTATGGGGGTGCCGGATGGGGGCTGCGGAGGATACCGCTGGCAAGGGCAGTGCCAGCCAACGGTATCCCTGGCATCAGAGACAGGCGCCATAGCCAGAGGCCCCCATGGTGCCGCCCACTGACGGGCCAGGTATGTGGGGATGGAGGGGGACATACGGGGGTGGAACCCGCAGTGCCAACTGGGGCCACCATGCAGCCTGTTGGACCTGGTTGGGCATGGTGGTATGCACCACGCCGACATGTTGAGCGCTGTTCAAGGAGGGGGAGGAAGCTGCAGCAGCGGAGCATGTAGCAGACGAACAGGAGGCAACCACACAGGGTGGAGAGTTGGCTGCTCAACAGGCTGAGGAGGAGGAGGAGGTGCAAAGGAGGCGCCACATGAGGCCTTGTGTGTACTGGTAATGCCTGTCATTCGACGACCTGCTGGACTGGGCATGCCATCGAAGACTTTGGCTGAGCAAGGATATAGCTGCCAGATGATTGCACACCTGGCACCGCGGGGTATGGGGAGGACACCCACTCCCGGTGGCTGTCAAGGTGACAGTCGACCTGAACATTTACGTGATGGGGTCCTTCCAGACACCGAGTGGGGACCTGTCTGTGCATCCGTACCGAAAGGGGTTCCGCTCGATGATCATGCAGCTGACATGTGACCGTCATGCATGTCTGCGCCCATTAACCGGGTAGTGTGCATGACACTAGGGGGTTGGCTCCTGGGTGACAGGGGCTATCCGCTGCGGTCGTGCCTGATGAAGCCTATCAGGAGGCCACAGACAGGAGCGGAGACCCGCTACAACCACGTCCATATAGCAATCAGGAGTGTGATGAGTGGTGCTTCGGCATCCTGAAGATGTGATTCAGGAGCCTGGACCACTCTGGAGATATGCTCCAGTATGATGCTGAGAGGGTTGCCCACATTGTGGTGGCCTGCTACGACCTCACAACATTGCACAGCAGAGGGGCAACATGCTGGAGGAGGAGCGTGAACAATATGCCTCATCCAATGAGGTGGATTCGGGGAGGGGGAGGATGGGCAGGACATGGAGCCAAGGCAGACAAGGGAGGCCGCACAACATGTGCACCAGGGCGAATGCGCATGGGACACTCTGATTGCCTCCAGATTCACCAAAAAGGGGTGGACTGGCCGGGGGCACGGACACCACATTCCACCACCATCCCCCTCAACGCCCCTCATCCCCATGCCACCCTCTTGCCTGAAACCTGCTCTGTGATACATATCTGCCAAACTATGGGGCGCAGGACTTGGATTAGCAATAACACTGAGTCTGAGGATAGAGGACGATGACAACCCGCTCTGCGATGAGCTCTGGTGCTCCACATCAACTGACAACATCTGACTTCTGCCCACAATAGCACTTGGCGCCGTCCACCTGGGTGATTCCTGCATGCGAGCTGGCCATTCCATCACAGGGTCCCATCAACTTCCTGGAGTGATGGGTTGGGGACGGTCGGGGGGGGGGGGTGGAGAGGGGCAGGAGGCCACCCACAATGTCCCTTCATCCCCCCCCCCCCCCAATGTCCGACCATTCCCCCCCCATCCATGGCCAACCCAGACCAGTCTACCCCTCTCAATGTTCTGACAGAGCACCGAGGCATGTTATAACAGTTGTTATGGGCCTGAGTTTAGAGAACCCCAAAGTGTATCATGGAGTTCACCTGACCCACAAAGGTTAACAGATTGCGGTACGGGGAGCACACAGCCCACTGTACAATGTGGTGCAGCAGAAATTGTAAAGTATTTTTTAAAGCAAAACATGTTTACTCGATGAATTCAAGTTAACATTTTTAAAACATACAGTGAACATCTTAGCAATCATCAATTCAAATATAACCCTTAAGAATACAAAACTAAGTAATCTTTAAGCTGTCCTTTTAACATCTGTAAGACTTTAAAAACCTTGACACAGAAGCACATCAGGTTAAAGTCACGACTGAGAGCAGTTATTAGTTTTAAATCACCAAAGGATCGATTTACAGTCTTTAGATTACAGAGAGAGAGACTCATACACCTTCTGGCTGTGACTGCAGCCATTCAGCTCTGAAAATGAAACTAAACCACACCCTGCAGCAAATAGCCTAAAACGAAAGTAAAAGCTGACAGACAATCCAGCTCCACCACAATCTGACATCACTGCAGTAATAAACACCCATTTCATAAAGGTACTCTCACTACAGATATTTATATACACACCCATTTATAAACACCCATTTGTTAAAGGCACTCTCACATGACACAGTGTGAACAGGTGTTTAATGTGGCAACGTATATACAGATTTGTGCCCTAGCTGTTATAACTAAACTGTGCCCTGCACACATGCCAACTTAACTAGTGTCTAAATTTCTGGCCTTCCGGGCCCGAATGCGACATCACAGTGGATCCCCAGACAGTACGGCAGGAGTGGAGATGACCTGGGGCCAGGATCAAGCCCAGATTCTCAGCGCCATGAGGCAGCAGTGCTAACCACTGTGCCACCATGCCGCCCCGCAATTCATCTTCCCAGTTGTATTCAACATAGGGTATTGATTGATCAGTTAAAGGACTAGCAGGAGGTTCCTTGCCTCGTTCGACCAAATGCCATGAGCTTTCTTGGTGTCCGTAGTCAATGCTGAAGACTTCCAGGGCAACTCGCTCCTGACTGCGCGTCCATAGATTTTACTGCTACCTCTGGTGGGTTTTTCCTGCCTATGGAAAATCGCATATCCAGGTTTGATGATAGAGCGTCCAGAGACGTTGACTGAAAAGGTCTGGTTCCGTGAGTTTGCTTTATTGCAGTGGAGGGAAAACTCTCCGAACTTTTGGCACAGGTCACCAAAATCTTAGTGAAGGGTACTTTGCAAGGTTGTTCCTTTGTCTTGTCTGAATGCAACCTGGGGTAATTTTTATTCTGCTTTTACTCAGCAGCACAATATAATTACATGGGCTACAAGGCTATTTCAGAGGGAAGTTAAAAGTTCACTATGGGTCTGGAATCACATATAGGACCTTGGGTATAAACAGCAGAATTCCTTCCATCAAGGATATTAGTGAATCACTTTTTATGATAGCTTTGTGGTCACCATTAGATATTAGTTTTTATTCCAGATTTATTTAATTACCTGATTTCAATTAACAAACTTATAGGGCGGCATGTGGCGCAGTGTTTAGCACTGGGACTGCGGCGTTGAGGACACCGGTTCGAATCCCAGCCCTGGGTCACTGTCCGTGTGGAGTTTGCACATTTTCCCTGTGTCTACGTGGGTTTCATCCCCGCAACCCAAAGATGCGCAGTTTGGTGGATTGGCCGCACCAAACTGCCCCTTAATTGGGAAAAAAAAATAATAATTAGGTACCCTAAATTTATTTTAAAGAATTAACAAACTTATGATAGAATTTGAGCTTGCATTTGGTGAATTACTCATCTAGTCCTCTGGATTACTAACCCACCAAACAGATGACTGTAGTTGGGACTATTTCTTTGTTTAGCATGTGCAGTCACGACTTTGGAACTTCTTAAACTCAAGCCCCAGCCCAATATAAAATTTTCCACACTGTAACTTTATTTTAGGACTAGCGACTACCATTTGATATCATTAATGCGATCTACCGTATCCAAATTTTCAGAAAAGAATGTGAAATTTATGATTCGTGGCTTTAGCTAGGTAATGGAGGTAGCTGTGTGCATCAGATTTGTGGGATCCAATTAATGTTATTTGTTCTGAATGCTTATTCCTTAATCCCAATTTTGTAAACTGCTTGAAAAGTCGGTCTTTGCAACACCGATGTCGTTTGTGGGTATATATTTAAATGAAACAAAACTCCAAACGATAAAAATAACTGTCATGTCCTTTTGGTGAACAAACATCTTTCGATCTAATTGAAATGCCTCTTTTGCTTCGGTGCAAAATGGTTGCAGATGTAGATCAGTGTAATATTAACAGTAAAAACTCAAGAAACAACTTTCAATGCAGAGCACACCAGTGGCAGGGTAAACAGACCCCAAAACATAATAGTGAACATGTCTATTGTTATTGGCATTATGTACTTATTCTATTTTTGTAGGAAAATTAATGATTTGGATAGTTTGTCTTCACCTCTGCTCTTATTTACTCGTGTATATTTATATATTTTTAAAATTTAAAGTACCCAATACCTTTATTAAGGAGCAATTTAGCATGGCCAATCCAGCTACCCTGCTCATCTTTGGGTTGTGGGTGTGAGACCAACTCAGACACAGCGATCAAACCCAGGTCCTCGGTGCCATGAGGCAGCAATGCTAACCATTGTGCCACAATTTGCTGGTGTTATTCGCCAACTTTGCCCACTCCTTCAAAATCTTTGTTCTACAAATTGGATTGTGCCTCGAATCATGGCAGGATTTAGCTCCGCCTCCAATTCCCATGCCTGCCCAGCAAAGTTGAAGTCATTCACACTGGGAAATGAGAAGCGGGGGCTAAATTATCCAAGGCCTCACGCTGGATCCTCCTTGAGGCAGGATTTTCCAGCCTCCCAGCCTTCCAGGTGGCACGCAATTTGCTGGCGGCCGGGTTCCTTGCCCCTACCGCTGTCAAAGGGAATTTCCATTGAAGACACTCCACGCTACCAGGAACTGGGTGGCAGGGGTACATCGTTGCGAGGGGGCAGAAAATTCCTCCGCAAGCAAACGGCCGGAGAATTCGCACGTTTTCCTATTTACTCCACACCCTACCAGCCTATAGAAAACAGAGTTCCAATTTTTAAACATATTTCATTTCTTCACGAAGGCTAAACATAAGAAAAGTGAAGTGCCTAGCTTGCAATGCACAAATTGCTGATGATAGAGCTCCTTTAAGGAGCAGAAGTGGAACTAATGAGCACAGGTTTCACGCCCCCAGATGTCTGTATGAAATTAGATTTTATAGCAAGCTGCAACTAAATATCATGCTGAGTTTGTCAAATTAATTTAAATTGATTTTTACAAACTGATTGGTTATTTTGAGTTTGAAGAGTCAGGGGACAACCAGATTGAGCTAATCCATACAAAAACAGGGAAGAGTGAAGATGTTTCTTTCATAACTTTTTATCATTTTAATGCATCAACAACAATGAGGCAATGATGCTCTGGCAGCTTCCTCATTAGCTCTTGTGATTTTCTTTTACCCTTCAGCAGTTTCTATACAGCTACTGCTGGGTAGCTTGTAGTGCATCTATGCTGTGTTTTAAAAGTCTTGTGATACTGCACTGTACTTCATTGGTTTTAATAATTAAAATCACCAATAGCTGGAAAGACTGCAGTCAAAAGCACTTGCTGATTCAGGCCTGATCATATTACATTCAACAGAACATCCGACATGTTTTATTTTCAATGCTATCGATACCTAAACATTAGAAAATGTTCAGGAAGCTATTTTAAACCCTGTGAATCTCTCCACTACCATTTTGGCTGATTTCCTATATGTATAAGTGCATTGAAACTGTAAACCAGTTTTTAAAAAACATATTTGATCATTCACACACATAACTAAATAATTGCCTCGTGCTTCCATACGCCAAAAATAATGTTACAATCAAGTCTTCTGTGTCATTTATCTATGCTTAATAACAGACATCAATTCTGAAATATCCAAGGGAGCCCGGGATTCTTTGTCCCGCCGCACCCGTTTTCTGGTGCAGCACGCCGCCCGCCAGCAGCGGGATCCTTCCTCCCGGCCATTGGGGATTCCCTTTGTGGGCATCCCCACGCCGTTGGGAAATCCACGGGCGTGAGTGCGCTGCCGGCGAAGCGGAGGACCCGCCGATGGAGAATCCAGCCCAAGATCTGACCCATTGACCTCTATACAAGAATTCTTGATTCCTATTTCTGTTGGAAGAAGTTTTAAACCCAAGGACACTGATTGTTTGAGCCTACCACGCTCCAGTGAACAACAATGCTACTATGACATTCCACCCAGATTGTTTGAGCCACCAGAAGAAGACTCTGACAGTCAACAACGTCGACAACAAGCACGACAAACATAACGCCACTGGAACAACGACTGGTACGACATGGTACAACCCTGCCCATGCGGGACACTGTTACTGCTCAGCTCAGTACAATGACATACCATGGCAGGACGATGCATCTTACCGATTCTACTTTGCTACACTACCAACAGGCAACCCAGTTTTCCGGACAGATTGCATACATCGCTACCACAAGCATTGGAAGAAAAAAAGACTCAAAATCAGACAACAAAGTGATGTGACCACTTCTTGGTTCCTTACGCACAGGGGCACCGACGGCGTTCACAAGGACATGCCAACATCAACATCACCAACTCACCAACCAAACAAGAAAGACACTCGACCATAATGATTAATGAATTTTGGACTCATACATATGATTTGCACTTATTGCTTAATGATCACTGTCATCATAACTTGAACATAGCATTACTTATCTCCATGTTTTTGTTCAATTTTCTTTAATACTGTACAGAAAATATGTAACACGAAAAAAAGGGGGATGTGGTAATATGTATCACTGTAAATACACAAGGGGTTAATATAAATACACGTAGACTAGGTAGACACTAGAGGGAGCACCAGAGACATGACACACTGACATTCAACCAACAGGTCAGTAAGATAGGACACAATTAATGGGCATTCACGATACACACAGAGGTGACACTACCACAGGGGGGGCATTACACCAACCCATATAAAAAGGACACAGCACACATGATCTTCCTCTTTCCAGTGGAGACACTCAGTGCGTACACAGGGTTGATTCAACACATCATACCCACCACGTGGATTGTAGCAGACTGATTCGTCAGTCTGAGTAGCTATAGCAGGCTTAACAGGAGAGCCGAATCCAAGTAGGAGAATTGTTAACAGTTTATATAAACGTGTTAAAGCTATCTCCAAGTCTGAACCTTCCTTTGTCAGAGTGCACATCAAGGAAGCAGCTTATGCTACGTCAAGAGCACAACAAAACAGCTTGTTCAGCCGTTCCATATGTGCAACAAAAGCTTCCCGACTGGTGAGATCATGATGTCAAGCAGCCATACTGGCTGCCTTCTTCACTGCCTGCAGTACCTGTGTGCTTACTTCAGCAACTGATGTACGAGGACACCAAGGTCTCACTGAGTATCCACCTCTCTCAATTTACACCCATTCAAATAATAATCTGCTTTCGGAGTTTTGCTATCGAAGTGGATAACGTCACATTTATCAACATTATACTTCATCTGCAATGCATGTGACCACTCACTTAGCCTGTCCAAATTCCGTTGAAGCATCTTTGCATCCTCCTCACAGTTCACCCTCCCATCCAACTTTGTCTCATCTGAAAATTTGGAGATGCTACATTTAGTTCCCTCGCCCAAATCATGAATATATAATGTGAACAGTTGGGGTCCAAGTGCAGATCCCTTCAGTACCCCACTAGTGACTGCTTGACAATCGTAAAAAGACCCATTTCTTCCAACTTTTTGCTTCCTGTCTACTAACTAACCTTCTATCCATCTCAAGACACTACCCGCAATCCCATGCACTTTAACTTTACATAGTAATCTGCTATGTAAGACCTTGTTGAAAACCTTCTGAAGGTAATCAACCACATCCACCAGTTCTCCCTGGTCAACTCTACTAGTTACATCTTCAAAGAATTCTAGTAGATTTGTCAAGCAAGATTTCCCTTTCGTGAATCCATGCTGACTTTGCCTGATTATACCACTGCTCTCCAAATGCTGTGCTATGAAATCCTTTTAAAAAGAAAATTTAGAGTACCCAATTCATTTTTTCCAATTAAGGGGCAATCCACTTACCCTGCACATCTTTTGGGTTGTGGGACAAAACCCATGCAAACACGAGGAGAATGTGCAAAGTCCACACGGACAGTGATCCAGAACCAGGATCAAACCAGGGGCGTCGGCATCGTGAGGCAGCAGTGCTAACCACTGCGCCACCGTGCTGCCCCCATGCTATGAAATCCTTGATAATGCACGCCAGCAACGTTCCTATTACCGACGTTAGGCTCACTGGTCTATTGTTCCCTGTTTTCTTTCTAACTCCGTTTTTGAATAGCGGGGTTATACTAGCTACCCTCCAATCTGTAGGAACATTCCAGAGTCAACACAATTTTAGAAAATGTGCACCAATAGATCTACTATTTCTAGGGCCACTTCCTTAAATACACTGGGATGAAGATTATCAGGCCTCCAAAACAAATTCTTCACCTTCAGCTAAACCTCAGAACTTCTGGTATGTTTTTCAAATCTTCCTTTGTGAAGCTGGAAGCAAAGTACGAATTTAGGTCATTTCATTGTTCCCCATTCAGGAGTCCCCCGTTTCTGACCGTAAGGGGCCTTCTTCGTTTTTATCAAACTTTTTTTCTTTACATACATATAGAAAATTTTACAGTCAGTTTTTATGTTCCCCGCTTGCTTACTTTCACATTGTAATTTCTCCTTCTTAATCAATAACTTGGTTCACCTTTGCTGAATTTTGAACTGTTCCCAACCCTCAGATCTATTGCTTTTCCTTGCTAATTTGCATGCCTCTTCTTTGAATCTAATAATATCTCGAATTTCCCTTGTAAGCTATGGTTTGACCACAGTTCCCTTTCTACTTTTGCGGCAAATAGGAATAAACAACTATTGGAGTTCACCTATTCGTTCCTCAAATGCCTGCCATTGCCTGTCCACTGCCTCTCCTTTCAGTTATGTTTCCCAGTCCATCATAGCAAACTCATGCCTCATAGTTATCTTCATTGAGATTCAGGACCCTAGTCACAGAATCAACTACCTCACTACTCACCATGATGAAGAATTCTGTCATAGCATGGTCACTCATCCCCAAGGGTTCTCTCCCAACTAGATTTCCAACTAATCCTTTCTCATTGCACAAAACCCAGTCCAAAATGGCCTGTTCACTTGTTGTTTCTTCAATGTATTGCTCCAGAAAACCATCCCGTATACACTCCAGAAATTCCTCCTCTATTGTACTGTGACTAATTTTACTCACCCAATCTAGAGGGCAGCATGGTAGCATTGTGGATAGCACAATCGCTTCACAGCTCCAGGGTCCCAGGTTCGATTCTGGCTTGAGTCACTGTCTGTGCGGAGTCTGCACATCCTCCCCGTGTGTGCGTGGGTTTCCTCCGGGTGCTCCGGTTTCCTCTCACAGTCCAAAGATGTGCAGGTTAGGTGGATTGGCCATGATAAATTGCCCTTAGTGTCCAAAATTGCCCTTAGTGTTGGGTGGGGTTACTGGGTTATGGGGATAGGGTGGAGTTGTTGACCTTGGGTAGGGTGCTCTTTCCAAGAGCCGGTGCAGACTCGATGGGCTGAATGGCCTCCTTCTGCACTGTAAATTCTATGATTCTATGGTTCTATATGCAGATTACAGTCAGGGCCGGCTCAAGGCACCGGCAACTCGGGCAGTCGCCCGGGGCGCCATGTGCTAGGGGGCGCCAGAGACTCGGGTCCGCGCATGCGCAGTTGGGCCGGTGCCAACCAGCGCATGCGCGATGGCTGCCCTCCCCCAGGGCTGCCCCCCCGGTCCGCCCCCCCACTCGGTCCGCTCCCCCCCCCCCGCCCCCCTCGGTCCCCCCCGCCCCCCCCTCGGGTCCGCCCCCCCGCTCCCCCTCGGGTCCGCCCGCCCCGCCCCCGGGTCCGCCCCCCGTGGGTCCGTCCCCCCCCTCGGGTCCGCCCGCCCCGCCCCCGGGTCCGCCCCCTCCGCCCCTGGGTCCGCCCCCCCCCGGGTCCGCCCCCCCCACGTCCGCCCCCCCCGCGTCCGCCCCCCCCCCCTCAGGTCCGCGCCCCCCGCCCCCCCCTCGGGTCCACCCCCCCCGCGGGTCCGCCCCCCCTCTCGGCCCCGCCTCCCCCTCGGCCCCCCCCCCCCCAAGGGCGCCGAAGTTCAGCTTGCCCGGGGCGCCAGCAACCCTAGGGCTGGCGCTGATTACAGTCATCCATAATCACAGAAGCTCCTTTATCACATGCATCTCTAATTTGTGTCTAATGCTATATCCAACATTGCCACCAGTTTGGTGATCTGCATACCATCCCTAACAATGTTTTTTGCCGCTTGATGTTTCTTAACTCAACACAGGCAGGTTCCACTACATCTGTACCAATAACTTTCCTCAATATTGTATCAATATTTGCTTTAATCAACAATGCATCTCCAACACATTTTCCTTTCTCTCTGTCCTTCCTAAAAACTGAATAGCCCTCAATGTTTAGATCCCATTCTTGGTCACCTTGGAGCCATGTCTCCATAATCCCAACTATATCATACCCCCTTTACATCTATTTGCGCAATTAACTAATCCATTTTATTTTGAATGCCTTTGAACATTCAGGTACAAAACCTTAAGGTTCGTCCTTTTAATGTTCTTTGACCCAAGTGCTGATACCAACTCTTGATAGCCTTCAGGTTGATGGATAACTGGTATGTGAGCTGGTACGTGTGAGTGTCAGATCAAGTGACCAGGCCCCTTCATCAGTGCTGTGCAGTAGCTCTTTCTCCTCTGGATGTTCTGTGGCTGAGCAGACAGAGGTTCATGGCTGTCTGAATGCATAAAATCAGAAAGGGGAGGTTTGGTGTGAGAGAAAATGGGTGTGCTATAGTATGGTGTCGCTACTCAGCATTGTAAATTCTTACGTGGTGTCTCAGTTATGATGTTTGAGACCTGTATGTTTAAACATGAACCATTTATTGTTAATCATTAACTATTCATATATCCCAGTTAATGTCATACCAGAAACTGCTTCACCATGCAGGTTGCTTCCAGCCAGAGTGTCCTCTCTGAGTCTATTACCAAGTGACTCTGTACATAATACCTCGGGTGGCCCTATTCTCTAGTCTCACATTAATCTACACTGCAATGGCAAGCAAGTACATAATACAACAGGCTCGGCTTGAAATCATACGATTCCTGATCATACCATCTTACATACCATGCCAGATAACAGGATAATTGTAAAATGGGGGCTGAAAAGAGACATGCAGGAAGACGCTGTTATCTTAAATGTTCTCATTGATGCCAGACTCTGCTTCAACTGTTCCATGTTCCAATGATGTGGAGAACAATTTTCTCCATAGGGTTCAGGATATGTAAGTGTCCTTATCCTCCTCCAGTTCTGCCTTGCTCCCAGTTCTCACATTGTCCTGCAAGCGGAGTGTCAGTAAATATGTTGCACTATGTCGGAGTGATGTGATTGTCACAGCTAAATAGCTGGAGACATGAGGAATTGGTCGGAGCTTAGTGTAAAGCATTGCACTCTGTGTGGAGGCAAGGTGGAGATGTTTATCAACATCTAGCTATGATTGACAAGTCCTCACCACAACAAAATAAGTTAAGTGCTTTCTGCTGAGAAAAAGAGGAAGCGTTTATGTTTATAAACATTGTACTTAGCTTCAAAGTAGGGTTCTTGAGATGCATTCAAGTGTGAAGGGAAATTACAATAAACAATCCAGACACCTATGTCTGGAAGTTATTATCCTACCAATTACAGCCTACTAAAAGCTATTTCTCTTTTAAGGTGAATAGAATTCTCACAGATCAAAGGATCTGAGGGGGTTTCAAGCCTTGTGATGTGTTTTGGATTTCTATGAAGTAACAACTGCTGCTTTCAACACTTTTCTTTGAGGCAGCAGGTGTATGGGACTGGAAAGTGAAAAAGCAGTGGTTTCGCACTGTTTCTGCCTGGACTGCTCTTTAACGTCTGGTTTTGTGAGGGTACTGCCCAGGCATGTCCCACTCTCCTGGGAGCTAAGTGTACCTGTGTACCTCTGACAAGTTCCCTTCGCCTTATTGCTCTTTTAAAAAAAATTATAAACCTCACTGTTAGGTCGGCACATCAGCGAGTGGGGAATTCCTAATATGGGGGACAGTATGGTGGGAAGCCTACTAATTATATATAAATGTATTGAAAGGAGGTTCCCACCCTCCTGGACAGGAATCTCAATACATCACTGGTAGGGGCGTGAGGAGAATCAGAAAATGGTTTTCTGAGTCTCATGATTTTTTGCGCCCATGTCGCTGTTAGAGCTCACAGTGATCGCGGGTGCAAAATCACAGCACTTCAGTCACCTTCATCCAACGTCAACCTGTCAAATTGGGTGACAGCTCAACTTTGTCCATTATTTCCTTGTATTTTTTTAAATCAAATCCTTTGTTGGAAGTAACGTGGAACAGAAATCATAAATTATATATTACCATGGTAAATTATTAAGTAGCAGCTATAATATCCCTAGCCAGCAATATTTCCATTATTATTTTTCTCTCCTATTGATCCTCATTGCACACTCATCTCCTTGAACTGGGAGAAGGGGAAGACGGTGGTTGTCCCACAAGTTAAAGAAAGAAGTTGTTATGTTGGTGGAATGGGAGAAGCTCCGAGGAATTGCTCCCCATAGCATTAAAGAGCTCTGAGTAAGAGCCCACACCTGCAATGGTGATTGATATGCTGAGTGTATTCAGCATTTTATTTTTGTTTTGGATTCTAAGCATCTGGAGTTTTTTGCTTGATGTTGCAGAGAACCACCCCGCTTCCTCACATAAGGAGGGAGACTGAAACAAGAAAGTTCCTGGAGAAGATTTACATCATCACAAGCCTGTTATTCTACAAGGACCTTGCCGATCCACCTGCTGCTTGCCTCCCAACATGCCAGCCTGTATGGCTAAGACCACCATGTTAAGGCCCTGTGGCAGCAGGTATGAAAATAACATGCCACCACTACACGCACTTGCTCATCATGAATCCCACCGCCTAGTCACCCAGCTTCAACCTGCCATGCTAACATGGGCACTCCTCAACCATTTGCACACTGGTCTTTGCGTGGTAAGTTTGTACAAGAAGGGTCTTGTAGGGAACCCAGCTGCAGTGCACCACAATCAATGGATCACAGCATTGAAGACTACCCTTTGACAAAATTCAACAGAGAGTTCAGAGTGCTCCATTTAGCCACTGCGGAAGCTATTGCTTGGCTTGGTGAGTACTGCACATGCTAAAATAAATCCTGATCTTTACATGGTTCTGAAGTTGGGTTTAGCTTGGCTTAGATCCCTTCCATTATTTCGTTAAACATGAAACTAAACTAGCTCAGTTAATAGAAAATGTGCTTTTTGAAAACCTATGTAATATTCGATGATTTAGCAGAATTCAGTACAACCCCTCACCTTTGCGACCTTCCCCCAACCCCACACCAACCAAATGTGTATGAACTCAGGGCTGAAATCCTATTGAGTTCTTTTGTGGGGTCCAGAGAGGACTGCTGCTCTTTCTGGTCCCACAAAGATAAGCTTGACTTTCCCGGGCCTCCTCAGCTGTTATGCCAGTAAAGTAGACCTCAGAAGGCAGAGCTGTTACTCTGGCCAATTGGCATTTGTCTTAATGTTGGCAATTGGGGTCCTGTTAATGTTCTAGGACACTGATTTGCATGTTAAAAGAGAGGTGCAGGCTCAAACAGACATACATTTCGGCTGGCCAGTGGTCAGGCCCTGTGAAAATAAATGGCAGCAATGTGAGGCTGTTAAAACCCTGTGAAAAGCGGTTTTGTGAGTTCAACTTGGCTACTTTCGATTCCATGGGCATATCTCCCGTCCTCAAAAATTTCACGATACTAAATTCAAACTTCCACCTCTGCGGCACAGACAATGTTGGATGGCCCAGTCTTACAGAAGAATTGAGAGCAAAATCGGAAAAAGCTGGACTAACTCAGCATGTCTGACAGCATCGGGGAGAGAGAAACGGTCCGGGTCCATAGGACACTTCTGCGGAACTGGGATCTGGCTCAGTTCTGTAGGAGAGTCAATGGACTCGAAACATTGACTTCTATTTCTCGCTCCACAGAGGCTGCCAGGCTTGCTGAGTTAATCCAGCATTTTCCAATTTTATTGCAGATTTCCTGCACCTGCAGTAATTAAAAATTGAGAGCGTTACTTTTGGGCCTTTCTTTAAGTGTTTTGAGTGTTATGACGTTAAGACTCGTCAGTTGGCACTTTTCCAGTGATTATTATTCAGATGATGATTTTGAGCGATGTGGCAGTAATAGGCTTTTCGATAAGATTTCTCCTGAGGTTGATATTTTTGCATTCTTTGTTTCTTCAGGCTGATTATGATGCCATTTGTGGATTATTTTTGTAACACTCATAAACAAATGAAAGCAATTAAAAATGCACACCTGCTGGAATATATTTTTTTTTAAAGTGTTAGATCTGCCCCCATGAGATCTGATTCAAATGGGGCAGCAAAGAAAATGTACATTAGCATATTATTACTCCATTTCTAAACATAAACCCTTTCAGAAGTCAGTGGGAAAAATCAATGCAAGTTCTGCAGAACACAATCGATGGAAAGAAACTCTGGATCAAATGGACTATTTGAAAAGAAACAAGAGACTTTCATGAACCAATTTGATTTCTATTTTATGCTATTTTATGTTTCACTGCTTGTCTCTAAGCTATTACCCATTATTTCGGTATTAGATTTAAAACCCAAATGAAACATAATTATTAGACTCTTGCTATTAAAATAATTGTATGTAGTTTGATTCAAAGTGCTATAAATGTTATTTGTGCAGCAAATATTTCATTGTTCTTATTTCAATTGTTGACTTGAAAAGATAATGCACGTCTACAACCGCAGTGGCAATGCAGCAGAGGGAACATTTCCCCACTTTTGGCAGAAATGCTGAGCTTTCATTTCGACATTGTGACTCATGCTGAAAGATATGTTGCATTGGACCCAAGACAGTTGCATGACTTTAATTCTGGAGTTGTTTCTGGATGATTGTGGTGGTGAGGGGGTTGGAGGGTGGGTGGATTTATTTTTAAAAAGTTGGCCCGGGAGCATTCTTGATCATCAACTGATTTCAGATATCTGAAGTAAATCACGTTTTCCTTATTCACAAGTTAATTTTGCTCCAAAGAATTTGAAAGACCTCTTTAGCTGAATTTTCTTGGAATAGGTCCTGTACACTAGTGATGGCAAATAGTTACTTGCATGCAGTTTGCTTTTCTAGCATGGATCTCACATTATAAGTTCACGGCTACTCGTATATAAGCTGTTTAATATTAGGGAAAGAAAGATCTGTCCTGATGGAGATGCCTTGCTCTGCATCTTGGATTTTACCTGTAAAATTCCAATTGCTTTTCATCTGGTTTTTAAACATAAAAACTGAACTGTACAAAGTAAAAGTCTATACTTCTGTGTTCACAAAAATCTCATTGAGAGACAATTCAAGTTGTTCTATATTGAAAGGAATTCCAATTCTCTTCCCATACCTATTGTATTAAGGCAGACTTTGGCCTTTACCATAGCTAGTAATTCATGGAACAGGTTGCTAGTCTGTTGCCAGGGGCTGAAAGATTGAGGGGTGCCATTCCAAATCGAACGTGGCCGACCAGGTGTCTGTCCCGCTCTTACCACCAGCCGTTGTCGTGTTCAGAAGGATTTACATGTTGACACATTCACCTGTTTGACCACACTATGACTGTCCCTTCCTTGGCCTTTATGTCCTGGGGTAGGATTTAAACCTGGACCTCCTGGCTCAGAGGCAGGGGTGCTACTCGATGCGTCGCAAGACCTGTTGAACGGAATGCATATCAGAAATGTGTGTGTGACTGTGCATGATTATCCAAATTAATCATCAAAAAATTATACACATCACTTGCCCAAGTTTCATAAAGGTTCTCCTTATTGGCAAGGCTCCACACTGGGAATGCATAATTGGAAAATGGCCCCTTCATGTTGCCTTTATGAGAGACAACTTTTCCAGTATGCAGTGGGGAACGTCAACCACTGCAACAAATAATCGGAACATTTAGGCCCATATATGTAACATCTGTAAAAATACAGGCCAGAACTGTGCATAATGGAGAGTTCTCCATAAACCATAAAATAAAAGTAAAATATAGTGGATACAGGAAATCTGAAATGAAACAGAAAGTGCTGGAAATACTTAGTAGGTCTGGCAGTATCTGTGGAGAGAAGCAGAGTTAACGTTTCATCAACTCAGAACATTAACTCTGCACTCTCTGTTTCTCTCTGCACTGAAGCTGCCAGACCTGCTTTATATTTTTGTTTACCTTCATTTCTGCCGTACTGTACATAGAGATATAAATTAATGTGAAGCTTGATTCCTGTCCAATATTTCTACCAAAACTAAGGAAACGGTACTACATGCCCTAAACTCAGGATAACTTTTATGTCTTGGGGGGAGCAGTAATGTCAATAGACTAGCAAGCCAGAGATAAATGCTGTGACGACCGGGAGCTTGTTGGGATTTAAATTCAATTAGTAAGTCTGGAATTAAAAGCTAATCTTTGTAATGGTGGCAATGGAACCATTGCTGATTGTCGTAAAGACCCAGCGCCGGCCCTAGGGTTGCTGGAGCCCCGGGCAAGCTGAACTTCAGCGCCCTTCGGGGGGGGGGGGGCGGAGCCGGGGGGGGGGGGGGCGGAGCCGGGGGGGAGCCGGGGGGTGGGGCGGGGCCGGGGGGGGGGTGAGGGGGGGGGCGAGGCGGCGGGGGGGGCGAGGCGGCGGGGGGGGGGGCCGAGGCAGGGGGGGCGGGGCCGAGGCAGCGGGGGGGGACGGGGGGGCGGGGCCGAGGCGGCGGGGGGGGGGGCGGGCCGAGGCGGCGGGGGGGGCCGGGCCGAGGCGGCGGGGGGGGCCGAGGGGCGGGCGGGGGCGGACGGAGGGGGGACGGAGGGGGGGGCGGACGGAGGGGGGGCGGAGGGGGCCGCCCTGGGGGAGGGCGGCCACCGCGCATGCGCTGGTTGGCACCGGCCCAACTGCGCATGCGCGGGACCCGAGTCTCTGGCGCCCCCTAGCACATGGCGCCCCGGGCGACCGTCCGAGTTGCCGGTACCTTGGGCCGGCCCTGTAAAGACCCATTGGTTCAGTACTGCCCTTTGGGGAAGGAAATCTACCGTTCTTATCTGGTCTGGTCTACATGTAGCTCCAGACCCACAGCAATGTGGTTGACACTTAATGTCCCTCTGAACTGACTTTGATAGCAGTTGTATGAAACTGCAATGAAGTCCAAAAGTAATGAAACCGAATGGGACACCCAGCATCAACCTAGACCAATGGTGTCCAAATAGTCGATCACAATTGACAGGTCGATCCGGGATCTTGAACAGTCAATTGTCATTGTTTGCCGAACACAGACCGGCGAGACTGTGGCAACGACATTCCCGCAGGCACCAAAACTTGAAATAAGCTGGGTGAAGCCAAAATGATGAGCGTGAAACCAGGGACCACCATGAGGACAAAAACCTCCACCAGGAATGGGGAAAACAAATTTATTTTTACAAATGTTAAAGGCAAGGTCATGTGTCTCATTTGACAACAGAGTATAGTGTTGGGTAAAAGAGGTAATTTAGAATGGCATCAAAAGAGAATGGAGGTTTTTAGAAAAGTCGAGTTTTTAAGAATAGATCCTGTGCTTCATTTAGATTCTAAAAGTGATCTTGTGCTCAAAAAGGTTGGAGACCGCTGAACTAGGCACTGGAAATGACATTGACAGACCCAGTCCTGTCGATCCTGCAAAGTTCTTCTTAATAACATCTGGGGGCTTGTGCCAAAAGTGGGAGAGCTGTCCCGCAGACTGGCTGAGCAACAGCCAGACATAGTAATACTCACAGACTCATGTCTTCCAGACAATGAATGGAATTGACTCCCCCCCCCCCCCCCCCCCCCCCCTCCCACACACACACCATGGCTTGTTTTCATGCGACTGGTGGGATTTGATGATCTTGGCCAATGTCTATGTCATTTGCATGGCTTATTTGTCTTACCGCTGGGAACCCACCACAGGAGGTCGCATTCTGCGGGACTGGGAGAACCCACGGACGAGAGGACTGGCAAGTCCTAACGGCCCAGGCACCACCATCACCATGTCTGGGTTTGTCCTGTCCCACTGACAGGAGAGACTCAGCAGACACAATGGCATACAGTCAGGAAGGAGTTACTCTGGGAGTCCTCAATGTCAACCTGGGTTTCCAGGACCTCCTGTGGCATCAAGTGAAACATGAGCAAGGCTATATCCGACTGGTTACCACCCACCACCACTCCTTCAGCTGTTGAATTTATACTTCTCCATGTTGAACGTCACACGGAGGAAGTACTGAAGGTGTTTGGCACAGAATGTACAGCATCTACTCTGGATGGGGGACTTCAACATCCATCACCAAGACTGGCTTGACAGCACCTCCAGTAACCGAGCTGGCCAAGTCCTACAGGACACAGCTGCTAGATGGGGACGGCGGCAGGTGATGAGGGAGCCAACAAGAAAGAAAAACCTACTTGAACATATCCTCACCAGTCTACATGTCACAGATACATCTGACCATGAGAGTATTGGTATGAATGACTACCGCCCAGTCTTTGTGGAGACTTAAGTTCAGTCTTCACATTGAGGATGCCCTTTGTCATGTTGTGTAGCACTACCAACATGCTAAATGGAATAGGTTTCAAACAGCTAGTAATTCAAAATTAGGGATCGATGAATCACTGTGGGCCACCAGCAGCAACAGAAACACAAACTGTAACCTTATGGCACAGAATAGTCCCCACTCTACCATTACCATCAAGCCAGTGGATCAACCTTAGATCAATGAAGTATGCAGGAGGGCATAGCAGGAGTAAAACCAGCCATTCCTAAAGATGAGGGGCAAAATTCTCCGACCCCCCGCAGGGTCGGAGAATCACCTGGGGCGGCCGAAAATCCCACCCCCGCCGTAGCAGAAATTCTCCGCCACCTGGGAATTGGCGGGGGCGGGAAACACCACCCGCCAATCGGTGAGCCCCCTGCGGCGATTCTCCAGCCCACGATGGGCCGAAGTCCCGCCGCTGGGAGGCATCTCCCGCCGCCGTGGTTTGAACCACCTCTGGTGGCAGCGGAATCGGTGGCGCGAGCGGGCCCCCGGGGTCCTGGGGGGGCGCAGGGCGATCGGACCCCGGGGGTGCCCCCACGTTGGCCAGGCCCGCGATCGGGGCCCACCGATCGGCGAGCGGGCCAGTGCTGTGAGGGCACTCTTTTTTTTCCGCCGCCGCCATGGCCTCCACCATGGCGGAAGTGGAAGAGAATCCCCCAGCACGCATGCGCCGGTGGTGACGTCAGCAGCAGCTGATGCACCGGCGCATGCGCGAACTGGCGAAGGCCTTTCGGCCAGCCCCGGTGCCGGGCGGCGGGCGTCAAAGGCCGCTGGAGCCGGTTTGGGCGCCAGTCGGTGTGGTGCCAACCGCTCCGGCATGGGCCTAGCTCCTCAATGTGAGGGCTTGGCCCCTAAAGGTGCAGAGAATTCCACACCCTTGGGGAGGCCCGTAGGGGAGGCCTGTCGCCGCCCCGCCAGGTAGGGGAGAATCCCGCCCGAGGTGTCAACCCGGTAAAGTTACAACACAGGACTACTTGCATACCAAACAATGGAAACAATGTGCTAGACAGAGCTAAGTGGCCTCACAGCTAATGTCACATCAATTTGTGACTGATGGTGGCAATTAAAAAAACTAACTGGAGGAGGAGGCTCCACAAAAAACCCTGTCCACTGTGATGGGGGAGACCAGTGCATCAATGCAAAAGGCAATGCTGAAGCATTTGGAACCATCTTCAACAAGAGGTGCTGAGTGGCTGATCCATCTCCTGTCCACGCAGTCCTGTGGACCCGAGCATCACAGATGCCAATCTTCAGCTAAATTGAATCCGACCATTTTCCCTTGACATTCAATGGCCTTACCACCACTGAATTTCAGAATAAGATATAGACCCTTTAGGACTGAGATTTTGTTAGTCAGAGGATGGGAAATCTTTGGAATTCTTTACCCTCACAGGCTATGGAGGCTCAGTCATTGAGCATATAAAAGGCATAGATTGATAGATTTCTGAATATTAAAGATATCAAGGGTCAAGAGATAGTGCAGGAAAATGGTATTAAAGTAGATTAGCCATGATCTAACCGAGTGGTGCAGCAAGTTCAAGGGGCAAAAGGAATTTAACCCTGAAAAGTGTGAGGTGGTTAATTTTGGGAGGAATAACAAGTTGTGGCGATAGACAATGAATGGTAGGGTACTGTGAATTACAGAGGACCAGCGGGTCCTTGAGTTGCTTGTCCAATCATCCCTGAAGGCACCAGGACAGGTAGATAAGGTGGTTAATAAGGAATATGGGATACTTGCTTTAATTAGCAGAGGGATAGAATATAAACAGGGTACTGATGAAGCTGTGTAAAATGCTTATTAGGCCACAGCTAGAGTACTGTGTGCAGTTCTGGTCGCCACACCATAGGAAGGATGTGACTGGGTTGTTTGTGGAGAGGTGGATTAGACTGGGCTGTTTTCCTTATACACCATCAACAGGTACAAAGTTATGAGGGATATAGATAGGGTAGACAGGAAGAAACCCTTCCCCTTAGTAGAGGGGTCAATAACCGGGGAGCATAGATTTAAGGTAAGGAACAGGGGATTTAGAGGGGATTTAAGGAAAAACCTATTCACCCAGAGGCTGGTAGGATCTGGAACTCACTGCCTGAAAGGATGGTGGAGGCGGGAACCCTCAGAATATTGGAGAAATATTTAGATGAGCACCTGAAATGCTGCAGCATTAAAGGCTACAGAGCAAGTGCTGGAAAATGGGATGAGAATAGATAAGTGATTGATGGTTGGCATTGACAAGATGGGCTGAAGGACCTCTTTCTGTTCTGTAAAATCTCTGACTCTATGGCTATAACCAGTGATGCCCACACCCTGCAAATGAATAATAAAAAGAAACAAAATGTCATTGTGGGTACAATTATCCAAACTTCCGGTTTCTCATGGATTTGGCAGTGTAGCCGGCACTCGGACCACTGTGCATGGCTGCTCTGCACTGAAAAGAACTTATGCCATAATATGCGGTTATCTCATCAACATTCACTCCTCCCAGTGCAAAGCCCATGATGTTCTGGGATGTACAGGTGGCAGGGTTTGAGTTAAAAGTACTGCAGATCTTATAGGCTAGCTGCTTGCTCATCAAGCTGCCCTGAGTGAAGCATGGTGAGAACGAGTTAATTTCTTCCCAGTGGATTGGTTTGGAGGTCGTGTTGGAAAGAAGGTTGGCCCTCTGTGGGGCTCGGAACCAATCTAGTCAAAAGCAGTGATTGAAAGAATCAATTATGTCTTATCTAAACTGGGACCGGGACGGGTTGAGCAAATAATTTATTGGTCTCAGGAAGTTGTTCAGGTAAATACTACTCAAATCTTTCTTCCTTTTACAATAGTGCTTTAAAAAATGCACTTAACAGTTCAGTGAAAAGTCAGTGCCAGAGTACAGAGATATAATGGACAGCACTCACGATATTGTCAATATACTTTCTGATAGTGAGTAATGTCTATTTTTAAAATGTTGTCATGACAAAATGTTTCTTCTACCTTCCATTAAATGTGGGAAGCAACAAAAACCAAGAACACATCTTTGTTTTTAATATTCCTGATACATAATAATTCTATATTTACTGCATGTTCATAGACTGACATAAGGAGGCTTTTATCTTCGGCACTTGGCTGTCAAACATCTTCATGAGTGTAAACTCATGGAGGCTGGAAACTTATCTTAGATTACCTACGACATATGTTCCTTTGCTATCTTGTTGGAGAAGAAGGTGGAGTTATAGGGAAGCTCATGCAGGCAGGGAGAATACGTCTTGGCTCCTTACGGAAAGAGGGCTCCTGAGATTCTGATACGGAAGCCAGTGGGAGAGTGGACAAGAGGAAGTCAGAGTTCCCTCCTCAGGCTCATAATAATAGAATCATAGAATCATTACAGTGCAGAAGGAGGCTGTTCAGCCCATTGAGTCTGCACTGACCCTCTGAATGAGCACCCTACTTAGGTCCAATCCCCCAACCTACCCGTAGCCCCACCTAGGGGCAATTTAGCATAAGCAATCCACCTAACCTGCACATCTTTGGACTGTGGGAAGAAACCAGAGCACCCGGAGGAAACCCACGCAGACATGGGGAGAAAGTGCAAACTGCACACTGAATAGGAGCTCAAAGCAAAATTCTTGCTGAATTCTTACAAGAGCTAACCCTGGTTCTGGCTGGAGTGGCAATGATAGGTATCATACATAACGTATAGAAACAGGTGTATGGGGAGGCATGGTGGCGCAATGGTTAGCACTGCTGTCTCACAGCCCCAGTGACCCGGGTTCAATTCCAACCTTGGGTGACTGTCACCTTCTCCCCGTGTCTGCATGGGTTTCCTTCAGGTTCTCTGGTTTCCTCCCACAATCCAAAGAAGTGCAGGTTAGGTGGAATGGCCATGCTAAATTGTCCCTTAGGGTCCAAAGACACATGGGGTAGGTGGAGTTATGGGATCACTGGGATGGGTGGTGGGGGTGGGGAGGGGTGTTGGCCTGGGTAGAGTGCTCTTTCAGAGAGTCAGTGCCGACCAGATGGGCTGAATGGCCTCCTTCTGTGCTGTAGAAATTCTATGGTATCAGAAAAAAATGTCCAAAATGGACCTACCATAGGTCGTGATGTATACTCAGTCCAGGATATAAGACAACCTAATTTTCTGGTGCCAAGATGTATGTCTATACCTACAGCTTGCATATAAGTTGAAACCTAATTTTTCAGCTAATTATTGCATGTTTAGGACAGTACTCACATTCGGAGTTTGTCCCAGTTTCCATCTTGAGAGATAAATAGAGGTTATAGTTGCCTTATAAGCCAATGCATGTGATTAAGCAAGCGATATGGGCTGTGATGCCAAGAAGGTACATGGGAGTTTAAGACATGTCCACGTAGAGCAGACAATGCAAGGTGACCAGTGAACAGGATTGGTCCTCCTGCCCAACACTCGCAGTTCACATATTACACACGGCATATGAGCCAACCCCCATTTTTTGAAGGATTTTTCGAAGGTTGGCTTACACACTGTGATTTACAGTAGATAGTTATCTGGTTTCCCAATTCCCCAGATTTGACAAGGCCTTCAGGTGGGATAAGAGTGCACAAGGCTCAGTGGACCAGAGGTACTATCTTGACCTTTATTATTGGCGTGCTTTGCTTTAATTACAATCTATATTCCTATGACAAAGGGTCTACCAGCATCACTTCTGACTGAGGAATGAAAAAAAGTACTAGCTATTCTCCAGTCAAAGCACTATGGGCTGGCACCTCCGACTGTCAGGTTTCTCCGTTGCACTGGCAGCGTACCCACACCCGGGGTTTTCCCACGGCATGGGTGCTGCCCGCAATAGGAAACCCCATTGACCGGCTGCCGGGACAGAGAATCCTGCTGCCGGCAGGGGCCTGCCGTGCCAGAAAACTAGTGTGGCGGGACAGAGAATCCCACCCGATATTGCTGCTACATAATGTGAGTTGAATTAAACTTAGTCGTCTTAATATCAGTTAACTGAAGATCTTCTCAGGTCAAAATCCCAACAGATAATAACCCCAAGCGTATTTAGTTCTGATTTTTATGAAGGGAAGTAGGCACAGGGATATCCATGATTTTCAGCAGAAAGGAAACAAGTTTAAAAACTGATGGGCATTAGGGGGGGAACAGGTCCTTGACCAATTCCACTCTCCATCCCCATTCCCTCCTGGCAGCATGACACTGGAGAATCTGCAAGGTCAGTGTGGACAATCGACTTGGCTTCTTTTCTGAACTATCAGCATCACTTCAAAATCAGGACAGTCCACATTCCTTCACACCCTACGTTGCATTTATTTTCTTACTGATTGGTAATTAGAACATGTATTCAGAGGGGACAAATTATGTAGCCGACCACAGAGGTTTTGGGACAGTTAAGTTGAGCTGTAGGAAATTGTTGGATTGTGTAAGGTAATGCTTCCGAGAATCTGCAAACCTACGCAGGTAGATTTTCCAACATTCCTGCTTTCCCGCTGACTGCATTTCCACTTGATGCTTATTACTGCATTTTGTTATCAAATATTTGCCATAGATTTTCTGATGAGCAATTGGTTAATGCAGCCTGAGGGCTGCCGTTAAATTTTTATACTTTACTCGCTTCAGTAAGCCAAGCACACTGAGAAGTGAGGTATTTCATTGCTGCACACACAGCTCTGCTTTCCAAATGTTGTAAATCACCAATTCAGCTGGTTACATAAACCTCAGAATTCAGATAGATTCGACATTCCCACTTGTACTCTGCAGATTGATGCAGAACTGCCTCCCCAGTTGCTTCACATCATGTTTGATTCCTGTCTAAAGTTTTTTTGTTTTGCACTGCACTACATCATTCTGCTCCCTGGACTAATTTTGAAGGCCAAACCAGAACATTCTGGAGACAGTTCATTAGTGAGTGTCTGAAACAATTTCAGAACTAGCATTATTTTGTAATTATTTCCATTGCTTGTGTTGTCATTCTGGGATATCTGACTTTTGATTCATTAAAGCCGCACTAACACTCTCCTCGTATTCCAATAATCTTGACATCAATTGGAAAGTGCTGCTCCATCTTGTCTCAGTCTCCTGAATCAACTTGGATTGTTCTTTTTCTGGGTGTAATTACATGTCTGAGAGTATATCTTCAGCAATAGGGCTTTGACTTGAGATAGATGGTATTTTTTTCTTTCAGAAATGACGACAGTAGACCCTTGTAAATGCGCAGCATCTGTGGAGCGGGCAGACTCCACTTGCATTATCGTTTGTTTAATTTAAGATTTAATTGGAATCTTGGTGCAGTCAGGACAGATAAAGAATAGAATGAGTGTTACTATATTAAGCCAAAACCTTGATCTGCAAACCGTAGGAAAATACTGGAATTTCATTCAGTCAATATTTGATTTAAATGGATTTCACATGTCATAATTTTTTTCATTTATGTGCAATCTTCCCAAGTATATCTGTAATTCCTACTTCAGGAAATGTGACACTATTCAGAAGAGAAATCAATTTTTTGAGAGATTTTAATTTTTTTTAAATTTAGAGTATTTTTTCCAATTGAGGAGCAATTCAGCATGGCCAATCCATATCCCCTGCACGTCTTTGGATTGTGGGTGTGAAACCCACGCAGTTATGGAGAGACTGTGCAAATTTCACACGGACAGTGACCCAGGGCCAGGATTGAACCTGGGACCTCGGCATCGCGAGACCAGCAGTGCTAACCACTGCGCCACCATGCTGCCCTCCAGAACAGAAATCTAGAGCATGATCTTCTGGCTGCTTATTCCGGTGGGATTTTCCGGTCCTGCCACTGGGGCACCCCCACCACAGGGTTCCCGGCAGTATGGGGTGGATTCAACAGGGGGAGGGAGGGGCATTGTCCAGCCATTTTTTGAGCAGAATCTCTTGGTCCAGTCAACAGTGAACCCCCGCTGCGGGCTTCTTGGCGATGTGAGGCAGATTCAACGGGAAATCCCATTGACAATGATGGGACTAAAAGATCCCGACGCCGTCCGACAGCAGACCGCACCCCACCATCGAGAAACACGCCTTGGGGGCCTTTTGGAAAATCCCCTCAATGGGAAATCCCATTGACAGCGGCGGGACCAAAAACTCCTGCCACCGACCAATGGTGAGCTGCCTTCTGCCACTGAGAAACACGCCCTTTGTTTCTGATGTTCTATTAGAGGCATTTCTGTGACGGCAAGGTTCACATTATCTGTCAGTGGATACACAAAACTTGTTCCGTTAACCTGGGTCATCAGTTCTTCAGACATCGAGGGAGTTCTGTCTGGTTTGGTTTTCCTGCCCAGCTGCACAAATGTCGAATATACAAAATATTCTTCAGACTTACTTATCCACATGGAGAATATCTTTAAAGACGAGGTATCAGCAAACGCAAATGGGCGGAGAATCGGTTTTGACGCCAAAATCGCAATTTCCCAGTGCCCCGACAATTGTGTCAATGCGCCCAACTCCGCACTTACAGAAAATGTCATTGGCAAATCATTAGCAGGTCTGACCCGATATTTCCCGGGGCCTCCGCGATTCTCCTCCTCCGCTTTTAAAAATCGTGAAACAGGCACGGTGACTGATGATGGAGAAAGAGGCGGTAAGACACGGAAAGGCGCGACAGTGGGCTGCTGGGCTGGACACTGGCTGGGCTGGCGGAGGAGCCCTGCTAGGGATGGGGGTGGGGGGGGGGGGTGACGGGGGGACGGGCTGTGCAGCTGATGTGACCTCCCAGGACCGGTGCGGTGTCTATGCATGGACTGCCATTGCCGCGACCTGCAAGGCAGCCACCTTGCTGCCCACTCCACTGACCACCCACCATGGCCTTGGTCCATATGGGTGCCCCAACCGACCACCCCCGTATACCACCCTCTCTCATACCAATCCCCCAGCCAGCCGCTCCCTGCTGGTGAGGCATCACGTGGACTGCCTAAGGGCAACGTCCACAGTTGCCCCTACAGGGGGGGCACCGAGCTGGGGTCGCTGAGGGTACCGCTGGCATGGGCAGCGGCAGCTGACGGTACTCCTGGCAGCAGGGATGGGTACTAGGGCCAGAGGCCACCACGGTGCTGGTCAATCGGAGCCAGGGGTGCGTGGATAGGGGAGGGGAGGGACATATGGCGGCAGAGTCCGCAGTGCCAACCAAAGGCCACTGTGTAACCTGACAGACCTGGCTGGGCATGGGAGTGCACACCATGCCAATATGTCGGCCTTTCATCTGCTGCACACAATGGATGTCGGTATTCAATCAGCAATGGTGGCCTTCCTGCTAGTCGCCGCAGCCCTGGGGGTGCACTGCAGCTGTACGAGCTACTCGAGGAGGAGGAAGCCGCAACGGAGCATGCTCCAAAGGAACAGGAGGCTGAGGAGGAAAAGGAGGAGAAAGGAGGAGCATGATGCCTAGTGTGTACCTGGAGCACCTATCATTTGAGAACCTGCTGGATTGGGCGTGCCGTCAACGACTCTGGCTGTGCAGGCGGACAGTGCGACATATCTGCCAGATATGTGTGGGGGGGGGGGGGGGGGGGGGGGGGGGTTACATGCAGCACGGTAGCACAGTGGTTCGCACAGTTGCTTCACAGCTCCAAGGTCCCAGGTTAGATTCCTGGCTTGGGTCACTCTCTGTGTGAAGTCTGTACGTTCTCCCCGTGTCTGTGTGGGTTTCCTCTGGGTGCTCCGGTTTCCTCCCACAGTCCAAAGATGTGCAGGTTAGGTGGATTGGCCATGATAAATTGCCCCTTAGTGTCCAAAAAGGTTAGGTGGGGTTACTGGGTTACGGGGATAGGTTGGAGGTGTGGGTTTAAGTGAGGTGCTTTTTCCAAGGGATGGTGCCGACTCGTTGGGATGAATGGCCTCCTTCTACATTGCAAGTTATTCTATGACACCAGAGTGGTGAGCTTTGGATGAACCCCAGTCCCCGAGCCAAACACACGCCCAACATCCACCCATATCCCCGCCCGCCCCCCCCCGCCCCGTGCCGTACTGCTCTGCAGCCAGCGCAGACCAACTCACCCCTAACACCCTTCTGACAGAGAACTGAGACAGGCTGTAACATTTTGTGCAGGTGTTTAATGTGACAACGTGGATACAGATTTGTGCCCTAATCCCTATCACTGAACTGTATCCTGCCCCCGTGCCTACTTAACTGGTGTCTAATTTTCTGGTCTTACGGGTCTTAATGCTACATCAGGTGGATCCCCAGATGGTACAGCAGGTGTGGAAGTGGCCTGCTGTGATTCCCGCCCTGTGACCTGGGTCCGCATTGGCGGCCATCTTCTGGAGTGACCGGGCCTGGATGGGCCCGGTTCTGCTCGGGTTCCCCAATCTGCTTAGGTTCCCCAGGTGTCATAGCGCTGCCCTGTTCTGCCCACTGCTTACCAGGTGTTCCAGGGATAAGAGTCCAAGGTGCTGCGGGGAGAGGGTGTTCCCCCATGGGTGTCACATGCAAGGGTCCCATTGCCACCTCCGACCTCGAGGTGCCTGATTGCCCCCAGGCTAGTCCATGGGATGGGGTTACGAGCGGAGCTAAACCTAGGGACTCCCCCACCACCTGGCGCTGCCAGTCCTGGAGGCCCACTGCTGCCTCAGCCAAGGTCTGCATGCTCGCGCCCATGGAGCACAGGGAGTGGACCACATCCTTCTGGGACTGCACCACATCACGCTGCACCTGTGTTATCTTCTGAGTCTGTACCGCATCAGCTAGTGACTGGCCATCTCCCTCTGGGATTAGGCCACCTCCCTCTGATCTGTACCATGTCGGTCAGCAGTTGGGCAATACTGCCAATGCTCTCAGCCATGGCCTGCTGTGACTGGGCCATGCCCAGGAGTGCCACTGCAATGTCCAGGTGGCTCTGGCACATGGCTGCCTTTGGGAGGAAAGCCCTGTCCTGGACCTCAGCCACCACCTGCACAGAATGCCCCAGGCTTGGACATGCTGATCCATAGCCGAAACTCTCACCCCCAGGGCCTCCACCGCAGATGCCACCCATGCGGTGTTGGCCTGGGTAGCACGCATGGCCAGCATCACCTCCTGCTCCTGTACACTGTTGGATTCCTCCAACTGCACCTGCAGGTGCTGGATGCTCATCGACAACCCCCCATGTAGTCCCTGGCTCTAAGACTGCATTTTCATTATCGGTGGGACTAACCGTTCCAGAAGCCCAAAACCCATCTGTACAGCAGCTAGTCCCTGGGGTTGGCCTGCCCTCCGACCGTCTGCCCCTTCGGAGGTTCCTACCTCCACCTGATGGACTAATGTGTGTGTGATGCAGAGCAGATAGTGTCCCAGGAGTCTCTTCACTAAAGAGCCCAACCAAGGTGAGTGTCTTTGGGGTGGTGGAGGTTGTTGGTGACAGCTGTGATGGGAAATCCGTGTCATCCTCGGACACATGCAGGTGTCCTGGGTTTCGGGCGTATGGTTCGCGTCCGTGTTGGTGTATTTGTCGCTGGTCGGCACTGGTGATTCTGACTGTTGCAGGGGGCGGGGTTCACTAGAAGGTCACGTCTCATCACCAGCAGGATCTGCAAGACACATGGGGCGAAAGTCTCCGATTCTCCGCCACCCGGGAAGTGGCGGCGGCAGGAATCTCGCCACTCCGATCGGCGAGGCCCCTGCGGCGATTCTCCGGCCCGCGATGGGCCGAAGTCCCGCCTCTGGGAGTCCTCTCCCGCCGCCGAGGTTTAAACCACCTCTGGTAACGGCGGGATCAGCGGCGCGAGCGGGCCCCCGGGGTCCTGGGGGGATGGGGGCGATTGGACCCCGGGGGGTGCCCCCACGGTGGCCAGGCCCGCAATCGGGGCCGCCCGCTCAGACTCCGGGCCAGTGCCCTGGGTGCACTATTTCTCTTTCGCGGCCGCCACGGCCTCCGCCATGGCGGAAGCGGAAGAGAAACCCACATCGCGCATGCGCCGGTGGTGACGTCCGGCGAAAGCCTTTTGGCCAGCCCCGCTGCCGGGGGCGCCGGTTTTTTGCGCCAGTCCTCTGGTGCCAACCGCTCCGGCGCGGGGCTGGCCCTTTGGGGAGGCCCGACCCCTGAGTGGTTGGCGCCACTCCCCTGCGCCGGGACCCTCCGTCACGCCGGGTACGGGAGAATCCCGCCCATGATTAGACCGCGGGCCGGGGTGGTGGGGTGTGTTGGGGATGCGGTTATGATTGGGAGGGGGGAGTAGGGGTGATGGTGGTATGGTGGTAGTGTGAAGGTGATGTGGGGGTGGTATTGGGGAGGTTGACACACGTGTCATGGGGAACTGCCTCGCCTGACGCCAACCTGCACCCCGACGACTGCCGTTTCCTTCTGCCCGTGAACCACGCCCAGGGCCTGCTCCTCTGCTGCATGAGGGGCCGCAGATCCTGTGGTCCCCTTCCAGTCTTTTTCCACTCCTGGCGGTTATCAGCGGCTGCCTCCTGGGGGGGGGGGGTGCAGAAAATGCACAATGTTAGTCTAAAGCATGTAGCACAGAGGGTGGGTAGCTGGTGGCTTCAGTGGCCAGGGCACGTGGCTATGGCAGCCAGTGTGTGTTGCATGATGGGGATTCGGACATCCTCAGGGTGGGCCCTCTTGTATTACAGAGATATATTACTTATTTGTCTTGCCGAGTTGTATTTAACTTGATGATAAACAGTCGAAGTCTTCCAGTTGATGACAAATTATTTATTGAGTAACAAAACAATATACCTGTGAGTTCTTTACTTTAATACTTTCACTAGTAATAGAAATAACTGAGATTATCTTAAATTAACAATTAATACAATACACTACACTCTGAGCTGGTCACGTCTATCCTCTAGCTGCAATACACACACACTAACACTAAATAAGAGCAGGAAACTCCTTCTATAGTTGCTGTTAGTGTGGCGATCCAGTGATCATCTGACTGTACTAACTGCACATTAACTAATCATGTATTAACATATACAGATATCACTACAGGGGCAGATAGGGTTACGTGTGTGTGGGGCACAGTGCTGCTTACTCACCCTGGCTGCCCTGAGGAGGTCGTGACACTGCTGTCTGGTCCGGACTGTGTTGCTCACAGTGTTTACAACCCTTGCCACCTATGCCCACATGTGGCAGACGGTGGCGCTGGCAGCCTCCTTCCTGGGCCGGGATACAGAATCTCCTGCCTCTCCTCCACAGCATCTAACAGGGTCTCAAGCTTGGCGTCTGTAAAATGTGGTGCCACTCTCATTGCTGCCATCTTGTTGGCTGGGACGGTGTGTGTGAGGAGTGATGTGTGTATATGCGGCTGCAGCTTGTCGGCCTCCTGAGTGTCAATTGCGAATCCGGCACCGTTTCTCATTGGACCCGGTTGTGATCCACATGGCACTGGTGCTAGCCCCTCAACAGTTGTTGGATCGGTCCAGGTACAGCGGCAGTTTTGCTGTCATAGAGGTCCCTGTATCCTTCCCTAGCATTAACACGAGGGCGCGATTCTCAAGCCTCATTACGCTCACGCTCTTGCAAAACGAGGCCGGTGAATAGCGGGAGAGGCAGAAAACTAGAATCGTGTCAGGTGCCAAACAGTTTGCGATGCAGCCCACCCGCTCCCCTAGGCGAAATCGGGATCTCACCCTAACGTGGTGAGAAACCAATTATCACCACTTAAGCCCTATTTCCACACAATTAACGAAAGTCACCCCATGGACAGCGGCCTCTCGTCATTCAGCAGCCTCCTCAGGAAGTGGACACGCTGATTAGTACTCCTTTTGAAAAACGTGAACCTGGCAGAAGGGCTTCTGTGGGAGCCGAGGAGGTGAGTAGCAATCTTTGCTGACAGGCAAAGAGCCCAGGGGTGCTGGGTTGCCACCGCAGTGCTTGGCTGGGGGTGGGAGACTCTTGGCTGGGGGTGGGGGACCGTCTGCAGGGGTGGGCCACCATGGGAGGGTGGGGAGGAGGCGCTGGGGTCAACTTGGGGGCAATCGCGCATGGCACCACCATGCCAACCCCTGTTCTGGGGCAACTCCTGTTCATCTCTTTCGCTTGGTGGTAGTGTCACACAACATGATGCAGGATATTCTCAGTGTGGCGATGGGATTTTGTCCCCACAAGGCCGGAGGCAATGGCGCTTTCACTGGTTTTCCTAACTGCAGGGGAGTTCCCCATTGTCTGGACTAAATTCTGCCCAAAGAGTCACTCACAGAACTTCCATTCAATTCATAGTTGAAGGGAATTCCCCAATCCTCTTCTAAATAAATTATACCAAGAATGGCAGAGTAAACAGTAAGGAAGATAGTAATAGTAATACAGTATAGTGAGAAAGTAAATAGAATAAATCGTGGGTAGAAAGATGGTTGATTAAATTTAACTGTGGTAGTCACCACTAACAGTATTATATGTATTACGGTAAGACACGCATACTAGAGGTACACGGGTAAATCTCTTCCTGCTGGCTCCGCCCAGTAGGCGGTGTATAAATGTGTGTACTCGCCAGTGCAGCAGCCATTCTGGTAGCAGCTACAGCAGGCACAACATCTTTGCTCAATAAAACCTCCATTATTCCACTACTCTCGTAGAGTAACATAGGGCGAAATTCTCCCCCCCCCCACGACGGGTGGGAGAATAGCGGGAGGGCCTTCCCGACTTTTTTGACGCCCTCCCGCTATTCTCCCGCCCCCCCGCCGAAATCCCGACACGAATCGCTGCCGCCGTTTTTTTACGGCCGGCAGCGATTCACAGCTGTTAGAAGGGCCGAAGTCCCAGCCCTTTACGACCTTTTTACGAACGGCAAACACACCTGGTCCTGCCGTTCGTAAAAACGTCGTGACCACCTGGAAAAAATAACCATGGCACCGATTGGCACGGCAGTACCACGGCCGTGCCAAGGGTGCCATGGGCCCGCGATCGGTGGGCACCGATCGCGGGCAGCGGGCCCGATGCCCGCGCACTATTTGTCCTTCCGCCGCCCCGCAGTATCAATACGCGGGGCGGCTGAGGGGCAACCCGGACCGCGCATGCGCGGGTTTCGCGCAAAAACGCGATGACGTCACCCGCGCATGCGCGGGTGGAGTCTTCCCACCTGCGCATGCGCGGCTGACGTCATATGACGCGTCAGCCGGCGCTAAGTCCGACAAGCGGGCTTAACGATTTTCGTTAAGCCCGACTTGTCGGAGCCTCCGACGTCGGGCTGCTAGCCCCGACGGGGGACCAGAATCGGTCCCCCGTCGGGAAGGGGCGCGATGCCGTAAAACCCGCCCGGGTTTTACGGCAGTTTGACGATTTCTCCCGTTTTGGGAGAATTTCGCCCATAGAGTATGAAGTGATTCATTTTGGTAGGAAGAATAAGAAGAGGCATTATAAACCAAATGGTAAAATTTTAAACATGGTGCAGAGACAACAAAACATCAGGATGTTATCATCAATCTTTCAAAATAGCAGGACAAGTTGAGAAGGCTGTTCAAAATGTAAATGGAACCCTTGGCCTTGTAATGGTTGCAAAGTGTACAAATGCGAGGAAGACATTTATAAAACATTTGTTCAGCCTCAGTTAGATTATTGTGATTAGTTCAGGGCACCACACTTAAAGAATGATATAAAGACGTAGAGAGAATGCAAAGGAATTTTCCTAAAATGTAGAACCAGGGATGTAGAGCTTCAGTAATGTGGAGAGAAAAGAGAAAGTTGTCTGTTTGTTTTGAAGCAGAGATGGGATTTGACAGAATTATTCAAAACAAGAAAGGGCTTTGATGGAGTAAATAAGGTAAGACTATTTCCAGTGGCAGAAGGGTCTGCAACCACAGGACATAGACCGAAGGTGAATCAGACGTGATATGAGAAAAAAACCTGCAGTTTGTTATCATCTGAAATTCACTATCCGAAAAGGTGGTAGAAGAATATTTAATAACCTCCATTATTTCATGGCTGACTTCATTGCTGAGTTTTGTATCATCTGCAGACATTGAGATTATGTCCCGTATGCCGAAATCCAAATCATTAATGTATATCCAAAATAATAGTGTTCCTGATACAAAGCCATAGGGAGCACCATGTATTCCACCCTATGGGCTAAAAAATAACCTCTCACAATTACTTTTTGTCCTTAAGCCAGTGTTGTATCCATGTTATCATTGCCTCTTTAATCCCTTGGGCTTCAATTTTGCAAACAATATATCAAGTAGTAGTATGTAAAATGTCTTTTGAAATCCATATACACAACAGAAGAGGTTTAACATTTTGGGCATGTATAGTGGGATCTTTCTCGTCGCCTGCAGTGTCAAGAAATAACTTGCTATCAAACGGGACTGCCTTTTTATGGCCTCGGTCGGGAACGCCCTTCCGAGGCCACACTTACCTCATTTCCTGCACTGACGAGCACGGCCTGCGGACTGCCCCACTGCCCCTCCGCTTAAGGGCACCCCGAGGCCCGATCACTGGCACAGGCAACCTGGCACTCAGGCACCTTGGCACTGTCAACATGGCACCATGGCAGTGCCTCTACCAGTCTGGCAGCGCCACCAAGGCAGTGTGGAAGTGACAGGCTGGCATTGTCAAGGTGCCTGGGTGTCGGCGGGAGTACGAGAGTACCAACCTGCCCAAAGCCCAATTATCCGGCCTCCAATGGCCTGGGGGATCTCCCTAGGTGCCATTGTACCTGGTCCACATTTAAGTGGACCAGTGCTGAACGATGCCATGACGAGATCCCCCAGGTGCAGCATTAATTCCCAAGCCGCGAGAGAATACGGCGCAGCCATATTAAATTATCCTGATGACTCACTTAAATGTGTTAATCTGGAACTCGCCCAGAGAGGGTGAGAGCCAGATCATGACATCTTGCGAAATCTTGTTAGATCTCGCTAGGCATTCAGAGATCGTGAGATTTAATGGCCTCGCCGAGTCACCAAGTCATGTGTAACAATGCCAGTAGATCGTGCCCAATATGAACAACATTGGTCCCTCATCAGCCCTTTCTGCTGCTTCAACTCAAAGAACTCGACCAAGTTAAACAATCCCAATTTGCTCCAACAAATTGTTTATTGGCATTTTCTGAATGCCAATTAACCTTGTTCCAGATTATTGTCTCTAAAAATTTCCGGACCTCTGATGTGAAAGTAACTTGCCTGTAGTTGCTGACATTATCCCTCCCTTTGTTTTAACAGGGGTGAAATGTCCTCAGTAAACAGTCCTGTATGTGAGGAAAATCAGTAAGTTGAGGCCAATATCCAGCTTACTTCACTCAGTAAATTAGGATCCTATCCTGACCGAATTAACTTCCTATTTCGAGAATGCCAACCTTTTAAGCACCTCCTCTTTAATTATTTTTGTTTCATCCAATATCCTCCTTGATTGTCATATTGACAGCAACCATTCTCTATTGAAGACAAATGCAAAATGAACATAGAACTTAGAGTGCAGAAGGAGGCCATTCGGCCCATTGAGCCATTTAAGCCCTCACTTCCACCCTATCCCCGTAACCTAATAACCCCTCCTGACCTTTCTGGTCACTAAGGGCAATTTATCATGGCCAATCCACCTAACCTGCACGTCTTTGGACTGTGGGAGGGTACCAGAGCACCCGGAGGAAACCCACGCTCACACGGGGAGAACGTGCAGACTCCGCACAGACAGTAACCCAGCGGGGAATCAAATCTGGGACCCTGGCGCTGTGAAGCCTCAGTGCCATCCATTTGTGCTACCGTGCTGCCCATTAATTAGTTCGGACCTGCCCTCTGCCTCCAGAAGTCTGCTTCCTTTCTGGTTTTGAACGGGCCTTGCCCTTCTTTTCAACACATTTTACTATTTATGTGTTTATGAAAGTATTTTTGATTTCTCTTAAGGTAGATTCTAGTGTATTTTCATTCTCTTTTTCTGTACCTCTTATTTAGATCTCCACTGCACTGTGTACTCAGCTTGTTCCTTCACTGCATTTGAAACCTTAAATTTATCATTTATCTCCTTTTGATGTCTCATTTTAACCTCTATGTCATTTATCATCCAGGAAATTGAATGACCTTCCTTTACTCCTTGTGGGCCATGACCTCCTTGAAGGCCTTCATCGTTCAACTATTGTTTTGATGAGAAATTTTGACTTAAATCCACTTGGGCCAATTTCTGTTTCGCTTCACTGAAGTTAACCCCCCTCCAAGTTAGGTATGTTTGGTCTTGATTGTTCCCTATCCTTTTCCATAATCACGCTAAACTGATATTACATTCACTGATCCCCAAATGCTCGCCTATGGATACATGTTTCACTTGCTCTATTTCATTCTCCAGAATTAGATTCAGGATTGCTTATTTTCTCATTGGGCTAGAAACACATTAATCAAGATAATTCTCATGTACACATTTCCTCTCACTCTTTTCCCCATGCACTGTTACCATCACTGCCTCTATTAACTGCATTTTTACTGTAATTTGCCTGCAAAATTGCTCCCCTCGCACCTGTAGTGATATGTGCATATGATATATGAAGGGTGAATGACAACATCATAGTGTAAGCCAACCACTAGATGGCAGCACAAGATTCACGTATAAATATGTGAACTCAAAGGATCTTGGATTTCTTCGAACGACGAGGAATGACGAGACAGCAGTTAGAGAGAGAGATAATAGCATAGTTAGCACGTGTAGTTAAATATTGTTAATATTTATTCTGAATTACTTTCTCAGCAGTTATAGTTCTGTAAGAGTGAACAAACTCAACATTATTCAATTTGTTATTCATTAAACCTATTTTGCTTTCAGTTGAAGATTGGTAGTTTCTTTAGAATTTAACCTGCAGACCATTCTGGAAGTAAAGCAAAGAGTAACAACATAATACAAACAAGTGTAACAACACCTTCATATTATTTGGTGGCCTGTAGTATATACCCGGTCTTGGAATAGCTCCTCAATTTTTTCTTATTTCTAATCAAATAGTTACTGTCTTTGACACCCCCCCCTTATATATTATCTTCTCTAGTGCCATAATAATTTATTTCAGCCAATCTGTAATTGCAATTATACCATTGCCCCACAGGGTGATTAATGCCTAAAACACAACAATCTTATTCACCATATTATGTGAGTTTACAAGTGCATCTCAAACGCATATTAGATTGCCTGGTGTTTTTTCCCGATCTGATCTTTACTATTTCTGAACCTTTCTTTAGTGCTACTGATATCTCCCAGTCTTCTGTACATGATCCTGCCTCTCTCTCACACGTCATTCTGCTGCTGGTCCTACTGCCAAATTAGTTTAAGCTCTCACTCACTGTTTTGGTGCCCGCTTTATTGAGTGCAGGCCGCCCATGTTGAACTGGTCCCTTTCTGGGACAAAATCCCCAAGGATTCAAAATCATTCCCAGTGGACTATTTCTCCAGCTCCACCCTTACTTATCCGAGGGATTTTACACTCCCTCGCGTATTGCACTGGGAATAATCTAGAAAATGCTACCTTTCATGTCACGGTCCTTGATTTTCTTGTGATTTCCTGAAACTCTGACTGCAGGACCTCACTGCGGTTCCTTCTTATTTCATTGGTTTTCACATGGAACACAACTTCCACCTGCTTTCCTTTGGCCCTCAAAATTAAACCTGTGCTGTAGAATTCTCTATCGACAGGATCCTCATGCCTGCAGATTTCCTGGCCACGTGGGGTACCCACTGTGGGAAATCTCAATGGCTGGCTGCGGAACAGAGGATCCAGCTGCCGGCGAGGCCGCACGGCGCAGTAAAACACGGCTGGCGGATGGGAGAATCCCGCCCCTGGTTTAGTCGGGAGATCCCCTCCCTCCTGAAGAACAGATCTGAGGCGTTCTTGACAGGCGACTCTGACTTATACAAGAAAGCCAGGTACGACCTCCGCAAAGCCATTAGTGATGCCAAGCGAAATACAAGACTAAGCTAGTCACAGACTAACAACACGTCGGTTGTGGCAAGACTTAAACAACATAATGGGCTACAAAGCAAAGCTGAATAGAATCTCTGGTGACAGTGCACCCCTCCCATATGAACTCAATGCATTCTATGCTTGTTTCGAGCAGGAAACCAACAAAACGTTGTCAACTGCCCAAGCAGCCCGGACACATCCATTCCTACCATCACAGCGTCCAAAGTCAGATCGGCCTTCTTGAAGTGAACCCTTAGAAAGCAACGGACCCTGATGGAGTCCCTGGTTATGTACTCAGATCCTGCTGGCGGGAGTGTTTGCCGACATCTTCCTTTTGGAGGTTCCCACCTGCTTCAAGAAGACCACCATCATACCGGCACCAAAGAAGAACCAGGCAACATGCCTCATTGACTGCCATCCGGTGGCCTTGACACCTATCATTATGAAGTACTCTGAGAGGTTGGTCAAGAGACAAATCAACTCTATACTCCCAGAATGCCTAGATCAACTGCAATTTGCCACAATCGGTCCACAGCAGACGCCATCACCCTGGCCCTACACTCATCACTGGAGCATCTCGACAACAAGTCTCCTATGTCAGACTCCTATTCATTGACTACAGCTCCGCCTTCAACACCATAATCCCAGCCAAGCTCATATCAAAACACCAAAACCGAGGACTTGGCTCCTCCGTCTGCAACTAGATTCTCAACTTCCTGACCTACAGATCACAATGAGGAAGGATAAACAACAACAACACTTCCTCCACGATAGTCCTCAAAACCAGGGCCCCACAAGGTTGTGTATTTATTGTATGTCCTATGTTTTTTTATGTATGGAACGATCTATCTGGATTGATAGAACAATACTTTCCACTGTTCCTCGGTACACGTGACAATAAGTCAAATCCAACCAATCAAAATATTCTGTGCCTCCTCAGTCATGTCCTTCAGCCTGGATGCAATACACCATGGTGGGTTCACATTGGCACATCTTCCTACCCCCTGACAATCGAATCTTTCTACACTTTGCTGTGCTCCTTCTGCACAGTCATTCTAACCATAGTATCAGGAGGTGCACCAAATTGCACTCTCCCAAGGTATTGCGACCCTCGCCAGTATTCAACATTGAAACTAGTTTCAAACTGCTACGCTCACAGAGGATTCCTGCACAGCCTGCCTCTTTCCAACTTGTCAGGAACAGACATAAATTCTCAGTCTTCTTATCTGCCCTGCAATGACTTCAGCTGCTTCTCAAGCTCTGAAACCCTGAGCTGGAGTTGATACAGTGGGAGAGACTTTGCACACATATGGTTATCAAGAAGACATGGTCCTGTAGTTCCCACACAGCACAGGAATTGCAGGCAATAAGTCTCAGTTAGCCCACCATTTGACGTAAATGTCTTTTCCACTGTGCTTGGCTTTTTAGTTTTTATCCCTTTACTCGTATGGATTAATTATTTCCCCCACTTATTAAGTTTCCAATGCTCACCCAGTTCAGCAGTTACTCTGAGCTCCATGCATGCACAGCCCTGCTGCTTCCAACATTGATTTCTATTAGAAACCTGCACCTGTGTGAAATGCCTGAGTACGGTGTGTATTGGAGGTCCCAGAGCTATCAGTCTCAGCTGGCGATATAAAAAGGAACAGACTACAGCTTCCAGAGGTATTTGTGCCCACAACAGCAAGCTTTCTTTTAAAGATTTCACACAATAATGGCTATTCACAGCAAGCACCAGGACTTGTTCTTTCTACTTCCCTCTCCAGCCTCCATTCTTACGTATTGATGGAAGGTTGCTATGGTGAAAATAACCATAGCAGCCACTACTAGGAGCAGAAAAAAAAGTCATATTTTCGTAGAAAACTTAAAAAGCAAGCAAGATATGGCATGAACTCTTCAACTTTTTTGTAAGTAGCTTTGAAGAATAATGTATGATATATATTAGCTAGCCTCCTGCAAGCACAGTTGACTAATGCAGTGAGAGGCTTAAACACAGAAACAGCAAGGGAGAAGACCATGGCTGGAATTCACCGGTCGTTGCAATTGTCTTTTCCCGGTGGCGTGGGGTGGTTACTCTGGGAGACCCCATTGACAATCGACGGGAAGATAGAATCCTGCCATCAGCGAATGATGAGCAGCCGTGAAATAAGTGGCTGGCAGACCGAAGAATCCCGCTCTTGGTGTGAGGAAGAAGTTGAGTGCATCCGAATCAGAACAGGCTTCATACTTCATTCTTGAGTGCTTACACCAGATGTATTTTCTTTTTTTACTTTTTGTTTAATCCAGCACTCAAAACACAATTGGGAAAGCAAAATGATTTGTACGGTGGCAAGATTTAGTAATTGTGAAGTTATTGAGTTTAGGAGTGAGACTCTGAGTAAAAGTTAGTCATGCTGTAATTCCATTGAGGTATTACTAATCTCTCATGGAGATGGAGATCACTTGATAGATGAAAACAGGCATTCACTCCATTTTCCTGGACGTTCTGTCAAACTCCTAATTGATTGATGTTGGGAAGCTATAGAGAAAGGCCAAAGAATTTTAGAGCTACTAAGAAGAATCTTCTGATAGCATTAAAAATGCTTTCAGATGTATTTGGTAGTAACAGAAAACTGAAAATGTACTTACTTTTTCTACAGTTTTATATATGCTATAAAAATCCGTGCCTTAACCCAATTAAGGCAAAGAGTTGCTCCCCAATATTACAGACATGTCTTTGTTTAGGCAATTGAGGTACGTGAGAGGAACGCAATTATGTATTTATCTGTCGGCAATGACTAAAGAGCTGATATTTATTTGTACAAATTAACACTTCACAGTCTCAGGATAATTTCTTTAAAATATTAATCCGAACACCTCCTTTTATTGCAATTCAGTAACTTCTGACGTATCACAGACACATTCATGGATGAGCTGCAAGTAATTTTAAAACATTGAAAAATTGCTCCATTTTGCAGTCAAGATTAAATAAAAGAGCTACTTTATCTTTGGAGCTGTAATGATGTTTTGTTCTCCTTTCTTAGACCGACCCTATTGATTCTCTTCACTTTGTTACTGGAGGCGATGTTGCTCAAGAGAGACATTTACCTTTCACTTGACACCTCTTATAATTTGTCTGAAGGTTCAGTATCTGGCGGTTGGAAAGTAAAATGTAATGCCATCATTTTAATTTTAAAATTCAAATTTCAGTAGGTTTTTATTGTATTGCTCCTTGTTTTCAGAATGGGTACAAGCATATTCATTGGCCATCTCGAGTGATGTGAGTGGTATATGTTTTAAAAATTATAGAATCCCTGCACTGCAGAAGGAGGCCATTCAGCCCATCGAGTCTGCACGAATCCTCTGAAAGAACACCCTACCTTGGCCCACTTCCCGTCATCACTACTTAACCCTTTTGAATACTGAGGGGCAATTTAGTATGGCCAATCCACCTAACCTGCATATCTTTGGCCTGTGGCAGGAAACCGGAACATCCGGAGGAAATCCACACAGCCATTGGAAGAAAATGCGAACTCCACACAGTCACCCAAGGTTGCACTTGAACCCGGGTCCCTGGCGCTGTGAGACTACAGTGCTAAACACTGTGCCACCGTGCCGCCCCCATGGTGATGAGTCTTTCTTGCCGCACTGCAGCCTTTGTGGTGTGGCAATACCACAATGGTGTTCGGCTTGAAATTCCAGGATTTTAACCTGCTAATGATGAAGAAATGATGATGTGCATCAAACGCACGACAGTTGATGATTTGGAGGGGAATTTGTAAGTTTTCCCAAGACATTTCTGCTCTTTGCGTTCAGCAGTAAATATCATAGGGCGGGAGGTTCTGTTAAGTGAGCTCATTGAGTTGCTGCAGTGCACTACATAGACAGTGCTTACTTCAGCGCTGTAGCACAAGTGGATAGCACTGTAGCCTCACAGCGCCAGGGTCCCAGATTCGATTCCCCCCTGGGTCACCATCTGTGCCAAGTCTGCATGTTCTCTGCATGTGTGTTTCCTCCGGGTGCTCCGGTTTCCTCCCACAGTCCAAAGACATGCAGGTTAGGAGGATTGGCCGTGATCAATTGCCCTTAATGATCAAAACGGTGAGGAGGGGTCATTGGGTTACGGGATAGGGTGGAAATGAGGACTTAAGTGGGTTGGTGCAGACTCGATGGGCCGAATGGCCTCCTGCACTGTGTGTTCTCTATTCTTTGTTCAGACGCATGCACTAGATGTTGAATGGACAGCAATTGAGTCCAGACACAGGGCGCTGCTCAAGATGATTACCCTGTTCAAAGTTGTTTTGAATGGGGAATTCGAATAACAGTTTTACATACACGTTCAATACTTTCATGTTTTTCAGTACTGGAGGCCGCTTTCAGTTGTTCGGTAAACTTCTTGATGAGATTAGCTGATGAGTCTTTTTGGAGTTAGCACACAGAGGAAGAACACTTAAAGATTGTCATCAACTCCCCTGACGCCACTACGTGGCACCTCCATCGCAATGCGAAGAAGACCGTTATGTCGGTGTCCCAGCTGAACAAAATCATTTGGAAAGAATATAATGTTTCCTCCTGTGGAAGTTGATATGTCCCATAACCCTCGTCCAAAACACTTAGACACCATCCTGGACCATCAGCCTTACCAATCGGCTAGAAATTATCAATACCTGTCCAAATATAAAAATCAGGGTAAACTTTGTCTGTAAATTCACTGGATGAACTCAGCCAAAATATTTCACATTGCAACAGAGACCACGCAGTCTGCTCTACTGCAGAATGTTGCCCTGCCAGCAGAGAAAGATCATGGACATGCAGCTTTTATGAGGAGAGTGTCAGTGCCCCTTAAGCCTGTTCCAACTCAACGGTTCCTGGTGCCATCCTTCATTGTCTTGCTGCCATTTTCCCTGATGCCATTGTGCCCCAGAACATGGAGAAAGTTGTGAGCAATGCCAATTTTCCCACCCACAAACGCTTGAGGACTTTGATGGAATGACATATGGGTGAATACTAATGAACATGTACACTTAGGTAGTCAGTGCATGAACAATCCTGTCAGGCAACCTGTTGTCCTGTCAAGGAACATGGAGGAGTCCAGCTCCAACAGGACACATGGCATCTTGCAGAGCAACAGAAGTGTTAGACAATACCGTGACAGATGGCACAGATACAACCAATATAGGGCACCCCAAGTTATCGAGCCAGTGCAACTGTTGATTAAGAACATTGATGGTCTGCATCGCAGTGTTTCTGGTGGAGGAATGGCTGACATTGTATGCCCATTTTTCTCAAATGGGTAGATGATGAGGAGTGCACATCAGCTATGCGCAGGGTGGGGTGCCCTTTGTGTCTCAGCCATCAGTCTCTGGCTCTTCCTGATGGCCAAGTTCAGGAACCACAGAGCTATGTGCATATAATCAATGGCATTCTGAACCATTAGAAATACCTCTAACATGAAAAGCTCGCTCTCCTATTTCTCTCTGCTGAGGGAGAAAATTATAAACTCGCCTATCCTTGCGTACAGAGCCTCTCTCATCTCTCAGATGCAGCAATGGATTATGAATTGGGATATGTTCACAATGTTTGCTTGTTGCCACCTGAAGTTTAGAGCGATGGTAAGCTTGATAAACGCTGGCAATGCTATCCTCTGTCTATTGCGAGGCATGCGTCATGTTGGAGCAGGACTCCTCCATGTTCCTTGACAGGACAACAACTTGCCTGACAGGATTGTTCATGCACTGACTACCTAAGTGTACTTGTTCATCTTATTGAAAGAAATTGTACTGTTCTGTTCTGTTACAACCTCCATCATGATTGCTGGGTGAGGTAGAGGTAGGAGAAGTGTTCCCCGAAAATGTTTGGTGTATACGGTCTTCTGTGGAGATCCTATCTCCTCTCTATGTGCAAATTTTCCTCTTTCTGCAGATTCCTCTACATGTTTTTGCATGTTTATTATGATCCTTGGCCAGACCTCAAAGTTGTTGGTGAGATCGAGTTACGAACCAATAAAGCTTTGTTTAAAGTCGATAAAATTTGGGATTCAAGAAACTTGCTCAGTGAAGAAAACCACAAGATTCTATGGGTTTTATATGTTATAACTAGACGGGAAGATCCCAGAATGGATCCCTGGCTCAAAACACCGTAACCTTTACCATTTTTTATAAAACGTGGAAGAAAAGAGTCACAGGACCATTAATTTGTTTTAGCAACAAGAAAGGAACAATTCATTAAACATGGTGTCATGTGAGAGTACCTTTAAGAAATGGATGTTTATCAAATAGCTGTAGTGGATGTACATTTAAGAAATGGGTGTTTGTCAAATAGCTGCAGTGATGTCAGTGTGTGGGTGGAGCTGAGCTGTAACTCTGCTTTTACTTTTGCTGTGAGCAAAAAGCTGGTGAGCTGGTGTGTGTCCGTGTGTTATGGTTTCGTTTTCAGAGTGGAAAGCTGCAGTGAAAGAAAGCAGATGTGTGTGGATATCTCCACAAGCTAAATAATGTTCATTTGAGGATTTCAAAGTAATACCTGTTTCTGTAGAGAATTTAAACCGGCTGTATTTCTGTAAAAAGGGTTTTTTGGACTTCTGGATGTTGTTAGGAAAGTTATGAAGGATTACTTATAGAATATTGTATCTGTGGGGATTATTGGTGTTGGTAGTTGTTAAGGTGTTTACTGTGTGTTTATAAAGTGTCAACTGGATTCATAAAAAACATGGTTTTGTTTTAAAAGTACTTTAGATCTCTGTTGCATCACACCTGTAAAGTAGGCTCTTGTGCTCCCCATAACCACAATCTATTAAAAGTTCTGGGTCAGGTGAACTCCATGATACACTTTGGGGTTCTCTAACTCCTGGTCCATAACAATGGAACAAATATATTATAACACAATACCCCTTTTGCTCCCCCCTGAGCTGAACAAATGCACACAGATTTAAAGATTAACATAGATCACAAAGTACATCTTAATTTACAATGGTTTCCTTCACACAAAGTCCCTTTTAAGCACACACAATGACTGTGGGCTGCAAGAATCCTCCCTGTTTATTACTTTATATATATTATTACAATATTATTATATAATTTCCCCTTTCTTTTATGTTGCCATTGCATTTTTGATCTATGGATTATTAAAGGACATACCGCTTTAAGACAAGAGGCCTGTGCCTTTAATTCAAGCAGAAGCCTGTGCTCGTTTGGACTGGAGTTGTAGACTGACCTGCATCAATGACAGAGATTGGCTGGGTCTCGGTTTGCTTTATTTGCCTGATGGCCAATGAATTTGCCCAAAATGCTGTGTTCTGCCTAGTAACGGGTGGTGATTGGGTATTATTCCATAGGTATGTTTTTCAGAGCTCCAAGGGTAAGGTTTGGCTTCAGTTTGACACCTGGCAGCTTAAGTGAAGAGATCCACTCTCTCCACTCCCTATTTTTCTCCAGTAAGAAGTCTTACAACACCAGGTTAAAGTCCAACAGGTTTGTTTCAAACTCGAGCTTTCGGAGCGCAGCTCCTTCCTCACCTGATCTCCACATCATATTTTTCTCCAGAGAGGCTGTGTTTCTGAACTGGCAGAAAACCTTTATGAATCTGTTTACAGGGGAACCGTTACAGGTGGTGCAGGTGAAGTCTAACATCCGTGAACTCAGAAAAGCTGGTGTAAATCACCTATCTTTCTGCTGAAGGCTTGCGACCTGTACGTACTACCTTTTCTGCACTACAGAGGCCTGAAGACAAACCCAAAAATGAAAGCTATGTTTGAGGAAACAATAGATGGGATTCTCCGTTCCCCAAGCCGATTTCATACTCAGCAATCGGGTGGAGAATCTCTTTTTACAATGGAAATGGGGGTGGCGCCTGTTTTCTGATGCTCCACCCCCTTCAAAACATCATTGAGGCGCACGCCACACGCCTTTGGGACGGCCACAGGACGTCATCTGAAGGCCTTCCCCCGATGCTCCGCCCCCGATGGCACAAGGTCCTAACTGCTTGGTTGACTCATGGTCTCAGTGGTCGGGAACCTGGCGTGGTGGCTGCGGACTGTGTCCAGCGCCGCCATAGTCAGGGGGGAGCTGTGCTGCTGGCCGGGGGGTTTCGGCAAAGGCTGGAGGGACTGGTGTGGGGGGTGGCCTGAGGGTGGCGAAGGGTTGTCCATGGGGGAACTACCTGGTAGGTCGGGTCTACGCACGGGCGGCACCTCGTTGTTTGGCGCGACCGCTGCAGGCCGTCGCTGTGCTCATACGCAGCCATGGAACCGGCAATTCTCCAGCCACTTATATCGGGAAGACCATGTGTTTTACGTGCCACTGCTGCTAGCCCCTCACTGGTCGGAGGATCGGTGCTGGGGCCTCGCTGAATTATCCTACGAAAACTGTCACGGATCCTCCGGACATCGCCCCAAAATCGGAGAATCCAGCACATGCTTTTAAAAACTGCCGGAAAACCAGTACAGGCCTCAACACAAATACTCTAATCTACAAGCTGTGATGAAAGTGTGCTAAAAGAATCACCATCTGAAGAAAAAACTCTTAACTTTTGACTTTCAGCCTTAGTATTTTTCACCACTTTCCACCCCTCTGTGTTTGTGTCTCTTGTCTGTGTGGATGTAAACGGTGGGGAGGCACGTTAAGGTAGGAGTTAGGTGCTTACTAATAACTAACCAACTGTATCTCCTGTGTACTTCTTCCATACCTCCTGCACCACATGCCGACACCCATTACCGGCTGCCATGGCCAGGTGCCCAAGCCACTGAAGCCACCAGCTACCCACCCCCTGGTTTGCGTGCGTCGGATTTCCTAACACTGTGCATTTTCTTATCCCACACCCCCTCAGAGGAAGGCTGCCCATAACTGCCAGGATCGGGAGAAGATTGGAGGGGGACAGCCGGAACTGTAGCCTCTCAACGCAGCAGAGCAGAGAACGTAGTCGGTGGGCAAGAGGACAGGGCAGCCGCTGGAGTGGAGACCAGCGTTGGGAGGGTAAGTGAGACCCCGCTGAATTGCGGCTCCCCGTGACACGTGTATCAATCAATCCCAACATCACCCTAATGCCAAAACCACCCTCACCCCCACACCACCCCAAAAGCCACCCTCACTCCCACACCACCCTCACCCCCATAACCCCCCAAAAGCCACCCTCACTCCCACACCACCCTCACCCCCACACCACCCTCACCCTCACACCACCCCAAAAACCACCCTCACTCCCACACCATCCTCACCCCCACACCACCCTCACCCCCACATCACCCCAAAAACCACCCTAACCCCCACACCATCCTCACCCCCACACCACCCTCACCCCCACATCACCCCAAAAACCACCCTAACCCCCACACCATCCTCACCCCCACACCATCCTCACCCCCACACCACCTTCACCCCTACATCACCCCAAAAACCACCCTAACCCCCACACCATCCTCACCCCCACACCACCCTCACCCCCACATCACCCCAAAAAACACCCTAACCCCCACTCCTCCCTCACCCCCACATCGGCCCAAAAACCACCTCATTCCCACACCACCCTCACCCCACACCACCCTCACCCCACACCACCCTCACCCCCACACCACCCTCACCCCACACCGCCCCAAAAAAACACCCTCACCCGCACACCACCCTCACCCCCATACCACCCTCACCCCACACCGCCCCAAAAAACACCCTCACCCGCACACCACCCTCACCCCCACATCACCCCAAAAGCGACCCTCACTCCCACACCACCCTCACCCCCACACCACCCTCACCCCCACACAACCCCAAAAACCACCCTAACCCCCACACCACCCTCACCCCCACACCACCCTCACCCCACACCACCCCAAAAAAACACCCTCACCCGCACACCACCCTCACCCCACACCACCCTCACTCCCACACCACCCTCACTCCCACACCACCCTCACCCCCACACCACCCCAAAAACAACCCTAACCCCCACATCACCCTCACCCCCACACCGGCCCAAAAACCACCCTCACCCCCACACCCCCACAAAAGACACCCTCACCCCCACACCACCCTCACCCCCACACCACCCCCCACTCCACACACCCCCACACCCACTGCAACCCCCCCCCCCCCCCCCCTCCGCCAACAGTCTTATAATGCATCTTGTCTTGTCAGCAAGAGCTGCTGGTGATGGCATGGGCCCATCTGGCGTCCCCGTCCCCAGAAAGAGTTCCAGTTGCCGAACAGTGACAAGGGCACTGACATGGACGTGTGCTATCGACCGAGGCCCTGGGCACCCCGTAGCTCGGGTCGGAGGATGGCACTGACTTCCCATCACAGCTGTCTCCAACACCTCCCACCTCCCCAGAGATACTCGGTGGGCATTTTAGTGAAAAGGCTCCTGGGACACTACCTGGTGTGCACCACACACATGCTCCAGTGGAGGTAGGAACCCCCAAGGGGGCAGACGGTCGGACGGCAGGTTGACCCCAGGGACTAGCTGCCGTCAGAGGGGTTTCGAACTTCTTGAACAGACAGTCCCATAGATCGTGGAGATGCTATCCCAGATACAGGGACTGCACGAGGGGTTGGCGGCGAGCCTCCAGCACCTGCAGGTGTAATTGGAGGAGTCCAACTGCATGCAGAAGCAGGAGGTGGTGGTGACCATGCCTGCCACCTAGGCCATTACAGCACGGGTGGTTTCCACGGTGGAGCCTTTGGGAGCAAGAATTTTGGCTATGTATCAGCATATCCAAGGCCTGGGGCAATCTGTGCAGGCGATGGCCAAGGCCCAGGACAGGGCACCCCTCATGAGCAGCCACGTGCCAGACACACCTGGGACATCGCAGTGGCACTCCTGAACTGCATCTTCAGACTTCTGAAGCACCGCTTGATCACGTTCCTGGTCGCTGTGTGGATGTCGGTTAGGGCCTCCGGATAGGCGTCATCAGCCACAACTGCAGTGGATAACCTCTTAATAGGGAGAACCCACAGGGACCCCCTTAATGGGGATCCTCCCCCCAGGGATCCCCTTAATAGGGAAACCGCCCCAGGGGCAACCTTAATAGGCAGAAGACCCCTCCCCCCACCCTATGGAGCCCCTAACTTAAGGAAACCCCCTCCAAGACCCCCGAACTACAGGGAGTGCCACAGAGACCCCCTAACTAAAGGACCCCCCACAGAAACTCTCCAATTAGAGGCACCCCCTAACTAAAACCCATCTGGTTCACTAATGCTCTTTATAAAAGTAAATCTGTCGTCCTTACCTGGTCTGGCGTACATGTGACTCCAGATCCACAGCAATGTGGCTGACTCTTAAGTGTTCCCTCAAGGGCAATTAGGGATGGACAATGAATGCTGGACCAGCCTGCGATGGCCTTGTCCCATGAATGAATAAAAAAATTAAAAATAAAAAAAACTAAAGGAACCCACCCACAGGGACCCTTTGATTAAGGACCTCCCCCCATCACAGGGACCCCCTTAACTTAAAGAACACCCACAGAGACCCCCTAATTAGAGGGACCCTCATAACTAAAAGGACCCCCCCATCACAGAGACTCACCAACTAAAGTAACTCCCTCCCACAGAGACCTAACAAAAGAGACCCCCGACAGTGGCCGCCTGAATAAAGAGACTCCCGACAGACCACCACCCCTCCCGAAGACAAACCTTTTAGACCTACTAAGGCAGTGATAAAATTACAGCTGGAACACTTACAGCTGAAATAGCCCCCCACACCCAATCCAGCCAAAGATAAAATCCTCTTCAATGGGAAGGAGGGTGGTGCCGAGGGGAAAGAGGGAAAATTACACAATTTCCTCTGGGCCCAATGGGGACTCCAACTCCTCATGCCTCTCCCCCTCCCCCTCATGGGATGGATAATCCATCCATGGCTGAACTCCCTGCCAGAGTCTCCGATCTAGAAAGAATGCAATAAACGGCTCAAAAGCCATATTGATGACTATCATAACTTAACTTACAATGTGCAATGAAGGCTAAGTCTAAGGAGGCTTTGTGCTTCGAAAGAAACAGGAGGTGTTGAAGGTTTCTCTGCTTTTGATAGAAGTAAATAACTTATTTATATAGCACCACACACAAGCTCAGCAAACCTGTCATCATCCATAGCTAATAAATGACTTGAAATACCGTTGGTTGAGGGACATCAGGAAAACTCGCTTGCTCTTCTTCAAATACCATCCATCCATCTGAGACAGCAGATAGCACCTTTTAAAAAAATGTTTTTATTGAAATTTTCATTCATGACAGGTAAACTTTATTATCATATAGATAAGTTATACTGTTGCACCAATCATAACTGAGGTTATAAATAATTTTACGATACATGTGGTCGAATTTTATATTCGTGTTATCAAACAAAGTCACAGAGGAAAAGAAAAAATACGGCATGAGATATAAGTGGTCTGTTTACATTGCAGTGACCAGTGTTTGGGCATGATCTACTGGCCAGTAGATGGCGGGCCTCCTGCGGACTTCCCAGCAGCCATTACGCCTCATGAGATCTACCCGGACCTCATGATGTGACGCGATCAGGATCTTGCCCACAATGGGCGTGACCAAGCCAGGCATACCTAAGTAGGTTTTAGACCTACATAGGCATACTCACTTGGAATCTACAGGTCTCCCTGGCATCTAATGGCCTCCCTCTGGAGTCCCCAATCAGGCACTGATTAGTCCTTGTCCACACAAACGTGGACCAGATGGTGTAGCCCCTAGGGGTGTCTCCCAGGCCCGACCTGAACACCATGCTCTGACACCCCACTAGTGGCATGAATGAGCTCCATGCAGAACACTAGATTTACATAGGTTTACACAGAATTTACAGTGCCGAAGGAAGCCACTCGGCCTATCGGGTCTGCACCAGCCCTTGGAAAGAGCACCCTCACTTAAGCCCACATGTCCACCCTATACCCGTAACCCAATAATCCCACCTAACCATTTTGGACATTAAGGGCAATTTAGCATGGCCAATCCACCTAACCTGCACATCTTTGGACGGTGGGAGGAAACCGGAGCACCCGGAGGAAACACACGCAGACACGGGGAGAACGTGCAGACTCTGCACAGACAGTGGCCCAAGCCGGGAATTGAACCTGGGACCCTGGCACTATGAAGCAACAGTATTAACCACTGTGCTACCGTGCCGCCCATTAGGGTGGGAGCATGAAAATAAATGCAAATGGGTTGTTCACTTGTGGTGTCTAAAATCGTGGCCCTGGCGTGGTGGACCTCATGATTGGCCAAGACCCATTGCGCCAGGCCAAGATGGTAGAGACCATCCAAACCCATCAAAGGCCCGACCCTCCCCCACCTCCAAAGCACACTTTGGCCCCGACCCCCCGATCTCCCGGATAGCACAGCAGCCCCCAACCCCTGGATTGCCTGGGTGACCCCCCCCCCCCCCCACCCCCCCCCCCCCCCCCCACACACACCCAAGTACAGGGGTGAGCTGATCCACCTCTCCCCACCTGCCCCCCTCCCCTGGGACCCCTGAAAGAGGGAGATATCCCACAGGGACCCCTGTAATAGGGGAAAGCTGGTGCTCCTCAATCAATGCCATAGTCTGACTCCTACCTGTCTACTCAGTGTTTGCTCATACCCACCACCTGGGGGGAAATGGTGGAGGGGGGAGGGGTGGTGCAGAGATCGGGAATGGGAGCTCAGGGCCTCGGGGCCTGGGGCAGTGGGTTGGGGGTTGGCCTTCATTGCGGAAGAAAGTGTCAGAGGCATCAAAAGCCCTTATCCCCTGTTGGTGCTCACCACCGTTTCCCAACCCTCCCAGCCCTCCGCAACCTGCCCCTTACCCCCTCGCTATCTAGGTGTGGCCTGGGATGCATGTCAGAGGTGGAGGCAGCCTGGGCTTACCACGCCCCATAGCTTTTGATGCCCCTGCCGGGCGTCCTCTGGGGGCCTTTGGGCTGGAAAGCCCCAGCCCACATGCCGGCGGTAGATCCCTCAGCGTGCCTCGCCGTGCCACCCTGTTCCGGGGGCTGACTCCGAGACGCGCCGTTGCCGAGAATGGGGAAGAGCATGGGGGAGCCGGTGGCTGGCCTCGCCACTCCCCCTAGTTGGCGCCCATCGGGTCCTGGGGGTCACTTTGGGATGGAGGGGCAGCTGGATTGAGACCCGGTTACACCTGTGTCATCTGGCTCTGCCAGCCTTGCGGCCCCCCAATGTCTGCACCACGGTGTTGGCGACCTTGACAATGTTCCTCAGTGCCTGGGAGCAGCCGTCCCCAACCTGCTCCGGAACACGCTGGCGATACCCACCTGCGACTTGGACATGTTCCGCAGTGCCTCAGAAAGCTCCTGCTTGGACGGGGACACCCTCCAGCAAGTCAGACAAGCTACCGAGGCCCGAGGTTATGGTTGTCATTGACTGAGCCACGCCTTGGATACCACCACTCATGCTGCTGATGTCGTGCACCAGGCTCCCTACTGCAGTCGCCACCCGAGCAGCCTCGCTGCCATGCATTACTGGCACTATCTGCTGCACCCGTACCCTTTGGGACTCCGTCAATCAGCTATGGACCTGCTGGACCGTAGGCGGCATCCCCCTCTGAATATCACGGCCGCACCCCATCGACTGCATCAGCTCCGGGTAAACCCAGTCCAGAGGATGGGGATCCTGCAGGATAATGAACATGTGGTCAGTGGGAGGGAAGCATCATTCTGTATGGCATTAACAACTCACATGTGACAGTTCATCTGGGTGGCGGCCGGTGAACCCACACCTCTGCACCGTACTCCAACCTCTATGCCACTTACCGATCAGTCCTAGGCCACCTCCGCCGTCTCCATGGCCTGTTCCTCATAGGGGGTGAGGACTCTGATGTCCGACACCCCGCTGCCTGTCTGGCTCCTCTCCCATCTGTTGTGGGCCATCCTCTCCTACGGGGAACACAGAGAGGGCATTGTGAGCCGCATACATCATTCATCACCGGGGGGTGGGGAGGGGGGGGGGGGGGGGTCGGGTGGATTGGTATGGGTGGGGGACAGCACTGCTGGACATGGGTGGGCTGGGCACAGTATGGTGCTCGGCAGGGTCCGCATGGTCATTGGGGGGGGGGGGCGGATTCCAACCCAACCATGAGGCCCAATGGGGGTCGTTGATCTTGTCACGGCACTGGGTTCCGATCATCCTGGTGATGCTCCCCAAGCTTAAGGCTTTTGCCACTTCCTCCCAGACAATATGGCTGCCCTGTGGCTGACCTTCCGAGCCCCTCGGGGGAACAGGGCATCCCAACTGCACTCCGCCACATCTGGCCAGGTGGGCATCCCCGAATTGTGGGCCAGGTCTCCTTGGTGTCATGGCTACGAGCTGTGTGGGGTCAGTTCTCTGGGATCGGTTTAAGTGCTGCTCCCCTTTGTTGGTGCAGTCCCGGTGAATCAGCCGGTGGGACCAACATTTGTGGAGTGAAGCACCAGGGACCTTGTTTAAGTGGACCAATTAACGTTTGATACCAGCGACAGCCTGCCCGAGTCGTGCATCGGGGAGCACACGGCAGTTCCTACACGTGACCACACTTGGAAACTCTTCCATTAAATTGCACCCTACATGCGTTTAGGTGGATCCATCCCATTTGCTGCAGCTCCCCCCCCCCCCCCCCCCCCACCCCCCCCACCCCCCCGCCCTTCTCCACATCCCCAAGTACAGTCACCTCTTTTCACACTGGATCATGAAAGTCCGTTAAAATATTTCTTTTCTCACTGCTCCTTCCTGAGCTCGTTCTTTTGGATGAAAGTCGCTTGCCTCCTCCGATGTATCGAGATAGTACTCTTTGTCCCAGTATCTGACCCATTCTCTAGCCAGCTACAGCATGCCAAATTACACCTTGCTTATAAACAGTGTGGGTTCAGCTCCATTAAATTCTGCCCGGCGCATGGCCAGGTGTGCTCCAATGTCCAGGTACAAGTGAATGGTGTGTCCTTCCCACGACCGATTGCTCTTCGTCACCTCAGAATCCGCTCTTTGTCCCGGAATCTGTGGAACCGCATTATCATTGCCTGTGGTAGTACCCCTGACTTGGGCCTTTGTTGGAGCGACCTGGTGGTCCAGTCCACTTCTGAGGGCTTGACGAAGCTCTCCTCCCCGAACAGCTTTCCGACTATCGACACCACAAATTCTGTTGGGTTCCTCGCCTCTGTGCCCTCCATTAGCCCGACAATCCATTGGTTCTGTCGGCAGGACCTGTTTTTCGTCATCAATGCCTTCTAGGTCCTCACCAACCTTGCCACCTCATATTTGAGCGAAGCGATCCACTTCTCCTGGTCCATGGCTGCCTTTTCCAGATCCCGCACCACTGCCTCCTGGGCCCCCAGTCTCCTCTCCACTCTATTTATTGCCTCCTTTATGGGGGCCAATGCGGCCTCTATTACTAACCTCTTTGCTGCCCTGAGGTTCTCTTTCACCACTTCTCTGTGCTTCTGGCGTTCTCTTGTGATGAACTGCATTCGCTTCTCCATTATCAACTGTCTGGCGTTGGCGTTCCTGTTGGATCCACCGTGCTCAGCTCTGGGCTGCCACGTGGGTCTCCCTATTCTGTGGTTGACGTTTCCTCTTTCTGCCTTTCCTGGCTTTGCAGCCTGGTTGCTGGCTCGTCGGCATCCTGGTCGATTAAGTAGTAGATGTTGCTTCAGCTGGGGAACCTTTCGCACTTGTTGTGTCCATTTAACGGCGTTAAAAGGTCTAGCCAGAAGTTTCTCGGAGAGAGCCACCTTTCATGCGACTGCTCAGCTCATGGCTGCCAGCGGAAATGTAGATGGTACCTTTAACCATGTAGCACTCCACTGAGGTATCGCATTCCCTGGAGTGGGGTGTGAACTCAGTTGAGATTGCCACCACTGAGCCAATGTTTCAGTTCAGAGAAAATGATGTAAAAAGTAATTTTCCGGATTTGCATTGCGAGCACGGAGTTCATTTTTGGAATGCTGAACATAGAGGATCATGCACCTGTTAGCAGCCACCCATGTTGAGCTCCCCACTTCAGAGGAGTACCTTCATCACACGGAATGCAGCTCAAGAAGATGACTAACCACCAACCTCACAATGTCAATTCGGGGTGAGCAAAAATGCTGGCCTTGCCAGTGATGCCAACATCCAACTAATTAATAAGGTCCACAAAGTGTTGATGTTTTACACGGTGCAGCGCAGAGAACATCCTGATGGGTATGGAAAATGCACAGAAGACCTGAGGGATCCCATGTCCATGTTTTGACCATAGGTTTATACCTACTGATGTCAAATCCCAGGTCATGCCAAACAGGACAATACCACCTCCTCCAAGCAATCTCTCTTACAGAGGCAAGACCGAGGGCTGACTCGAGATTTACAAACTGCTTGAACGATGCACTGACAATTGCAGTACGAGGGTATTGCAGGAGCTTGCATTCGGTAGACTTTGTTCAACAAAGAACACATCATACCACAAACAAACCTGAGCCTTGTTGTGGCTTTTCTGTTTACATGTTAATTAAAGTTAAGTTCTGGTACTCGATTTCCAGAGGGGATACAGGAAGCAGGGAAACTGCTCGGTATAATTTAAGAGAAATGCTGAAGTATGTTTCTCCCAGTAGACAGAAAAGAAAATCAAAAAGAAAAAAATGAATATTTCATTAATTGAGCTAGATACCTGTGTTGTTTTAAATTAAACTCAGTGATTTAATTAGACGTGCCATTATGTCTGCACTGAGGGGTAAAGTATTGTTCAATGACAGGGCTGCTGTGGACATGCTGTCCTTTAGAGAACAAAATTGGCTCGGTGTTGCCCTGGCATTGCATTAAATGATTCATAGCTCTTTTCACGGATGACTGAGAAACAGATGTGCTTGGCAAATGCAGGGAGTAAACTAACTAAAGCTATTTGATTTGCGACATATGCTTACATTGTGAGGTATGAAAACAACCATTTTTTTGTTCTTGATATCTTTCCCATCCACTTAATGTCATTTTTGTTCATGTATAAGTTCCACGTGAGCCATGAGGCCTACTTTCAAAATAACTATTTTATTGTTGCTCATTGTTTCTTTTTCCTAAACTCAAAAATGCCCCGAAACGCAACATTACCTCCACCACTATTCCAACTATCATCACCATTACCGATCACTATCATTACCACCATCACCGATATCAACACCATTACCTTCCTACCATTATTGCCACCACTGCCATCACCATCCCCATTGTAATAATAATAATAATCTTTATTAGTGTCACAAGAAGGCTTATATTAACACTGCAATTAAGTTACTGTGAAAATCCCCTAGTCGCCACACTATGGCGCATGTTCTGGTACACTGAAGGAGATTTCAGAATGTCCAAATTACCTAAGGAGTACGTCTTTCAGGATTTGTGGGAGGAATCCAGAGCACCCGAAGGAAACCCATGCAGTCGCAGGGAGAACGTGCACACTCTGCAAATACAGCGATCCAAGCTGAGAATCGAACCTGGGTCCCTGGCGCTGTGAGGTCACAGTACTAATCACTGTTCTACCGTGCCACCCAACAACCAGTAACATCCCCATTACCAACACTGCTGTCAACATCATGACTACCATTAGAGTCACTGATTTGGGAATAGTTACTGTATTTAGAATATATATTTTCGAGGACAGTTTTATCACGTTGTCAAGCCTCCAAAGCATCTAACTGCTTCCATCTTATTTTTTTTCCAATGTTTCCAGTGAAATTTGCAGGGCGAGGATGAGGTTTGATGGGTGAACTGTCAGCTCTCACCATCATTGTCCCTTTGATAATGACTATAACTTCAGGATGTCAGGTATCTGCAGATTGGCATACAAATCCTAAAGTTCTGGTCCGTAACTCAGGGCTCCAACACTGTACTGCAGAGGCCCAGTGCTGGGACACATTGAAATTAGTGATAATGTGAACTTTTCTGTTCCCACATTGCTTTAGAAGTCCTTAAAAGCTTTCGCATTTTTCAATCAGGTGTATTTGAGATTTGAACAGTGACATGGTTAATAAAGTTTGATGAAGAACAGGGCCAGCCCTGAAAATATAATTTTGTAATCATGGAGTACTGATGATGTTCATTTTTAAGTGAAACTTTGCAATTAAAAAAATTATTTTGCATAATATTTTCGCTGCTGCCTCTATCCCAATTTCTTAGTTATTCTATGTAAAAAGTTCCAAAAGTAAGTTATTTTACTGTTTTCTGCTTCCTGTTTGTGCGTCTGTGAGAATCCTTTATTGTCATTGGACATCTTAATAACTTCATTCCAGCTCCACACTATGACTGCCTATTAAAGAACGCTCCAATCAGTTGCAGTATCACTGCACAGTGATAAGAGGTGAAATTCTCAAAGAGATCACAGAATTTCTCAGCAAGACTAACTTCATGGTCAGCAATGAGAGCTCTTCACTACTGATTTGCAAAATCTGGCCCAATATAAAACCAATATTCTATACATTGTTTCATTTACTTAGCAATTAATTACAATACTTTGGAAGAACCCAAGAAGTTGTTCTTTTGTCACAACTTAATGAAACCAGTGCACTGTAAATCACTAACAAGGATACTTTACACAAACAGTTTCAAATTTAAATGGCTTGAGGAAGTACTTCCATGAAAGAAATGCATTATTACAATCATAATGAAAACATCTGTAATCAAAAATTTGCTTGTTTACTGGATTAGTGCAGGTGAGCTGGCAATGGTGTGCTTTTTAAACAGGTATTCCATAGGTTTATTGGAGAACTTCGATAAGCTCAAAAAGGCTTATTAAATGTTAAATTAACTTAATGGCATTTATATTTAGTTGAAAAACATAAATTGAGACATGTAGCTACCATATCCTAAGGTTGAAGACTAACCTGAGGTGAATTCTTACTTTTTGACAAGATCAAGACCATTGACAATAACGTCTGAAAATCAGCTGTGTTTGGTTCAGTCTCGTGGTTTATTCATTCACTCTGGGAATACAAGATTGGGGAGAAGATGCTAGCAGGCCTCTTAGTGTCTTCTGCTTACTTCACAGCTGCTCTTTCTGATTGGAATTCTGGAGTTCACAGAGGAAACTCAAAAATACAGCTCTCTTCAATCAAATACAATTTAACATTACCTTTGGATAAGCACCCAAGTAATTAATTTCATATACCGTGGCATCACAACTGCAGATTATCACATCATCTTAACTTTTTAATCATTAGCATTTTGGGATTCATGGATTGGTCATTGATTCCATCATTTCCAGCTCACCATTATCCTTGCTGTGGCATTTTCTCATGTGGTTTGCCAATCAATTCTGGTGTAAATTCGCTCCTTGAGGATGAGTGTGTACCAACATCTAACTTAAGGTGTTCATGGGCAAGTATGCTGTGCCAGGAATGGCCAGGGCATATCAAATTATAGTGGACTCCAGACAATTATCATTTTAATTCAAGCAAAGCGTCAACTATCCATTCACGGTAAACAGGATTCCCGAATCATTTGAATCTTTTGAAGACAAAACCTGGACTGAAATTAGTTCCTCAAAGATTGTATTGTTAATCATTGGTATGTTTCAGTAAAGGGAAATAGCCTGCGATGTAACCCTATTGAGTCCATGTTATGAAGCAAACGATCTGTATTTGCATGAATATCTCCCAGTTACTCAGTTATGATATGTTGCATTTTAAGATGGTAGGTACAATGGAAGCTGGGACCTGGGATAGAACTCCCCAGTTTGACAATGGGAGGATTTGCTCCAGTTACTTTAGGAATGGTGTCAATGGGTGGTACTACTGATGACATGTAAACAACCCAAATGTTGGAAGAAGTAATTGGATTTTGACAAACTATTATTTTAATTCATAGGGCCAAACATACAGCTCGGCCTTCAAGCAGAAATAATAATGCAAAATTTAACAATGTCAGTAACCCAAACCTGTTGACTAACTTTATTCTAATAGAAACAAAATGCAAATTCTCGTGTGATATGTGTGATGTGAAGCGAATTGTACCGGGGGCTCCGTTCCCGGGGGGGGGGGAGAGAGCCTCCGATGGGGTCTGGCCCACGATCGAGGCTCACCGATCGGTGGGCCGGCCTCTCCCCCCCCCCCCCCCCCCACCCCCCCGTGCCTACTTCCTTCCGCGACCAGCCCTAGAACCCCAGCGCCATGTTGGTTAGGGGCCGGAGCGCTCCGTGAGGTAACCGCACATGCGCGGGACCCAAGGCGCCACGTCTTTTACGTGCCGTCGGGTCTCTGATGCCACGCTGAGGCCCCGCCCCTGTAAATCGCGCGACGCCCCTACTAGCCCCACGGAGGCGGGAGAATAAGGGTCTGGGAACGGGCGCCGACACCGGAGTAAAACACTCCGGTTTTTACTCCGGCGTCGGCTCTTGGACTCCCGTTGGGAGAATCCCGCCCATCATGTCTATATGAGCCAATTGGTAAACTTTTAAATTTATATTTTTCTGGAATGACTATTATATTTGGCATTTTGTAGTATTTAATCTGATTTTAATCCTCTTTCCTTGCGCTTTTATTTGAATTAAGATATGTCATTTATTTGACCTACCGATATTGGGGGTACATCAATACAAAACTGTTAAAAATTTGCAAACATTTTTAAGATAGAAATTTTATCACTGTAATCTCACTTCATTGGGGGTCTTGTGGCACAATGCTGGTATCCCTATCTCTGGGGAAGCTCCAAGTTCAAGTCGTACTTCAGGCAGGATTTGATGGCCACAGAAAGTGAATTCACAATGTGACCAAACAAGTTCCCGACTCCATGGGGCTGTGAATCAGTGTGGAGGCTTGTGTGGTGATATGACTAGGAGGTTTGCAGTACCTATCTGCCATTGGTGCAGAACACTCGCTGCCCATTGGCTCAGGTCGGTCATGTGCCTCTCGGCTGGTTGGTTGAGATTAGTCATGTGACTGCTCACCAATTGGTTGGGAGGCAAGTAGTCCCGCCTACGAGGCAGGGTATAAGATCCCGTAAGACCTGACAGTTAGCCTTTCTCTGTAAGTCGACTGCCGGGCACACAACTAGTCAATTAAAGCCTAATGTTTGGATCTTCATCTCGACTCGTATCCAATTGATGGTTCATCAATTTAATCGACTAGAAGTTTAAAATGGAGCTACGGATCAAACCAGACTGCCTCCGCATCAGCCAGCACACTACAAGCGCGTCAGCAACTTTTAAGCACTGACTGGCGTGTTTCAACAGCTACCTCTCCACCACAGACAGCCAGCCCACCAAGGAGCAGAAACTTAACATCCTCCACTCGTGCGTGGGCACCGCCGTCTACTCGATGATTGAGGACGAACGAGATTACTACGGGGCCATGGACCGTCTGAAAGGACATTTCCTCAAGCCTGTTAACCAAGTTTATGCACGGTATCTCCTAGCTACAAGGCAACAGTTTCCCGGTGAGTCCCTTGATGAATTTTATCGGGCCCTCGTTGTCCTGGGGAGAAATTGCGCCTGCCCACATGTTACTGCAGCAGAGCTCAAAGAACTGTTAATCAGTGATGCCTTCGTTGCAGGCATGCAACACTCTGCAATTCGCCAGAGGTTGCGAGAGAAGGACACCTTGGGGCCTCGCTGAGGCACGGACCCTCGTATCCTCCCTGGAGGTTGCCGACCGAAACGCCCGCGCATATTCCCCCGGCCGCGCGGCAGCCCCTTGGGCAACGTGGCATGCAACCCCCTTGTCTCCTGCCAACTCCGACCCCCCCCCAGGCCTGCGCTGCGGGGTGCCCCGATAAGCTCACGGGGCCCCGCTGTTATTTCTATGGTCTAGCAAAGCAACCCCACCCCTGCTGTCCGGCCCGTTCCGCAGTGTGTAAAAACTGCGGGAAGAAAGGTCATTAACTCAGTGGCCTGTCAGTCAAAGTTGGTCGCTGCTGTTCCGCGTAGTGACCGTGGATCCCCCCCCCCGCTCTCCCCCAGGGCCCCGCGTGGCGCACAGGCCCCCCCTACTGCCACTGCCAGCCACCACGAGTGACCCACGGACTTCTCTGCCCCTGACTTCAGCCCCAGGAGTGACCCACGGGTGCCGCCATTTTGGGCCCCGGACGCCACATGTGGGTCCCGGGCGCCACCATCTTGGGGCACCGACCCCACGTGCGGGACCTGGGCGCCACCATCTTGGGGCCCCGACTCCACGTGCAGGTCCCGGGCGCCGCCATCTTGGGGCCCCGACTCCGCGTGCGGCCGACGGCCGCCACCATTTTGGACCAACACAGAAGACCCCACCAGTGACTACTCTGCAAATGAAGACGACCCAGACCTACTGCCACTCGCTGCAGTGACTCTCGACCAGTCGCGACCACGCACGCTCTCTACGGCAACGACACAGATACTTCTCAATGGACACGAAACGAGCTGCCTACTAGACTCCGGGAGCACAGAAAGTTTTGTCCACCCTGATACGGTAAGGCGCACTCCCCGTTCACCCAGTCAAGAATAAGATAGCTCTAGCCTCAGGTTCGCACTCCGTCCACATCACTGGGTGCTGCGTAGCGGACATCACGGTCCAAGGGATAGTTTTTAAAAACTACAAACTCCTCGTCCTCCCCCGCCTCTGCGCACAGGCACTCTTAGGACTGGATTTCCAGTGCAACCTGCAGAGCTTGACTTTCAAATTCGGCGGCCCTATTCCCCCCCTTACTGTCTGCAGCCTTGCGTCCCTCAAAGTGGACCCCCCTTCCTTATTTGCGAACCTCACCCCGGATTGCAAACCAGTCGCTCAGCAGGGGCATCGCCTCTAGCAGGACGACCAGTTATAACTCTCGGGGTAACGGGCAGGTCGAGCGGGAGAATGGCACAGTCTGGAAGACCGTCCTACTGGCCCGACGGTCCAGAGATCTCCCTATCTCCCACTGGCAAGAAGTCATCCCCGACGCCCTCCATTCAATTCGGTCTCTCCTCTGCACTACCACAAACCAAACACCTCACGAACGTCTTCTTGTTTTCCCTAGGAAGAAGTCCACAGGATCCCCACTCCCGACCTGGCTGGCCGCCCCCAGGCCCATCCTGCTCCGGATGCAAGTGCGGGTGCACAGGTTTGACCTGTTGGTTGAACAAGTCCAGTTACTCCATGCTAACCCGCAGTACGCGTACGTGGAGTATCCCGACGGTCGGCAGGACACGGTCTCCCTTCGAGACCTGGCACCTGCCGGCGTGCGGCCTCAACCTCCCACATCAACAGCCTCCACCCAGTCCCCCCCCCCCCTCCCCCCGCCCCCCCCGGCACCCCCGAAACCCGGCGCCAGGAACCCGCTCCCCCAGCCAGAGTTTCACTGGCACCGACCAGGGGTACGGACACAGGATCACTACCGACGCTCCCGGAGTCGAGGACGGCCATCGACCCGATGTCACCGGCACCGCTGTGACGGTCCAGTAGAACATCGAGGGCGCCCAACAGACTGATCGTGTCGATCTGATGTTTCCACTGGACTTTTATCGGACTCCTCGTGTCATTCAGAGTTCCAATGTACATGTTGCACATTTGGTTTCTCTCGTTTTACTTGTATACTGTTCATTGTTTTGCACAATTGTCGCGCGCCAGTGGGCAGCCATCAATTACCTTGGTACACCTCACAAGCTCTAGTCATTTCACTAGTCCTACAGCCCCCCCCCCCCACCTTCCTACTTCCGCCCCCCCTGGCTTCTTTCTCCACAAGGGGTGAATGTGGTGATATGACTAGGAGGTTTACGGTACCTATCTGCCATTGGTGCAGAACACTCACTGCACATTGGCTCAGGTCGGTCATGTGCCTCTCGGCTGGTTGGTTGAGACTAGTCATGTGACTGCTCACCGATTGGTTGGGAGGCAGGTAGTCCCGCCTACGAGGCGGGGTATAAGAACCCGTAGGACCCGGCAGTCGGCCTTTTTCTGTAAGTCGACTGCCGGGCACACAACTAGTTGATTAAAGCCTAATGTTTGGATCTTTATCTCGACTCGTGTCCAATTGATGGTACATCAGCCTGCATTTGGGGCTGGGGTCTGATGGTGGGGGAACAATTATGGTTTACAGAGGGAAGCAGTCCTCTTTTTACAGCACTTCTTGTGCATCAGAAAGGAGACTTACATTCTTCTCAAGCCTGTCCTCACCTTGCTGAATGCATAGCGTTTCCTGAGGCTTGGGAAGCTGGAATACGACACCCAGTTCTGTGTGTTGCACTTCAGAAAGTTGTGAAGGCATTGGCAAGTGTTCACGAGAATTATTCCAGAATGTTAGGGCACAGATTTAAAGGAATTAATAAAAGAAGCAAAAAGCAATATGAGAAAAAACTTTTATATGCAGCGAGTTGTTAACGTCTGGGATGTACAGTCTGAGAGTGTGCTGTTGGCAGGTTCAATCGAAGCATTCAAAAACTAAACTTTTATCTGACAATGAACAATGGCACAAAGTGAATTGCTAATTTGGACAGCCAGTTCACATATGATGGGCTGAATGCTCTCCTTCTGTGGTGTCAGAACTCATTATTCTGTGAAACAATAAAAATACTTCAAAAACAAATCAGAGGTTTCCAACCTCTTCAACATATTTGAAATGCCAATCCATCGCCTTGTGCTAAGTAAAACATGGAAGTCAGCAGATTGCCTTCTCGATGTGCTCAGCAGTTTTTGCCTATTTAACCTCTTCACTTGCACTCACTCCCACCCACTCAACTGTGGTTGGGATTTTCAGGCCCTGCTGTGTTGGATTTGGCGGCCCTTCCAAAGGTCCATTGACTTCTGGCAGGACTGGACAATCCTGGCGGCAGGCGGGGCTGTAAAATCCCACAAATTGTTAAAAATCCACCTTGCCCACCCTCCCCAGTTCCCCAATCCCTAATGACATTTGCTAATTGTTGTTATGCAGCCATATACTTCAATTCAAGTGTCATTTGCACATTGGCTTTTAAATGTTTATTCAGCTTTGCTAAGAATAGAGTCGAAACACTGACCTACATGAATTGACAAAGATAAATGTTTAGAAGCTCAGTCAGCAGTTGTTCCATATTTCCTTTTTTCATTTGGCGTGGAAACAATTCCTAAAAATGTTTCCATTGAAATGGTAGATTCTTGACACTCTCAGGACAAGGTGCCAATTATGTTGGGCAGCAAGGTAGCATAGTGGTTAGCATAAATGCTTTACAGCTCCAGGGTCCCAGGTTCGATTCCTGGCTGGGTCACTGTCTGTGTGGAGTCTGCACGTCCTCCCCGTGTGTGCGTGGGTTTCCTCCGGATGCTCCGGTTTCCTCCCACAGTCCAAAGATGTGTGGGTTAGGTGGATTGGCCATGCTAAATTGCTCGTAGTGTCCTAAAAAGTAAGGTTAAGGGGGGGGTTGTTGGGTTACGGGTATAGGGTGGATACGTGGGTTTGAGTAGGGTGATCATTGCTCGGCACAACATTGAGGGCCGAAGGGCCTGTTCTGTTCTATGTCAAGCAATATAAAGGCTCTATGGCTCTGTTCTTTTGCAATTTTAAACTCAGACTTTAAAAGGAAATCAGAAAAGTAACCATATCCTGATTACAGTTGGAGGAAATGTCTCACCAGGAAAGCTTTAGCAGGTTGGGCCTATACTCACTGGAGTTAAGAAGAAAGAGACGTGATCTAATTAAAACATATAAGATCTGCTTGTCAGGGCAGATGGTGACGGGATGTTTCTTCTTGTGGGAGAAACTAGAACTAAAGGACACAGTTTCAAAATAAGGGGACATCTTTTTAATAGGGAGATGAGGAGGAATTTTCCTCTCAGAAGATTATTATTGGATCAATGGAGGCTGGATTATTGAATATATTCAAGGCTGTTACCCTGATTAATATGATATAGACAGATTCCCTCGACACTGTGGACAAATCCTGGGCATCTGGCAGAAGACAGGAGTCAGCTAATGAGGTGCTAGATGGCGATGCTGAATTGTTTTGTCTATGTTAGCCAAGACATAGAGGCTCACAAGATACAGAAAGTAGTCTACGTTTTCTCAGATCTCACCATCAATTTTAATTGATGGGAGAAGGTGTTTTGCTCTGAGAGCTGGTTGAAAGAGGATCTTAGTTTTCTGGGTGTTAAGTGAAAGGCACATATTTTCCCATATATATGGAGAAGGAGTCAACAGTGACCTGGAGCTCAATTTCTGAATGAGGGCACACAAAGCATTTGTGGTGATACGATCTGCATACCTGTCTGCCATTGGGGCAGAACACCGGCTTACCATTGGCCCTGGTCTGTCATGTGCCTCTCGACCAATTGGCCGAGAGGCTGAGTTAACAACGCCTCCATTAACGAGGTATAAATGGACAAACGCCCGGCGATCGTCCATTCCATTGAAGACGATCGCAGAGCTGTGTTCTAGTCTATTAAAGCCTGACTTTTGTAAAGCACATGTCACGCGTACAATTGATGGCACATCAGCATTATCTGCGTACTGAAACTCAATGATTAAAGTTAGAGTGGTTTCGGTTTTAGACTGAAGGTGCCCACATTCCTATATGCTTCAGAGACTTGGTGATTTACCTCAAAGCACTGGAGAAGCATCACCAGCTGTGCCTTTGCAAGTCCCTCCAAATTCAGTGGTGAGAAAGGTGGTCCAACAGATGCAAACTCTCCCAAGCCAACTTACCCAACATCGAGGCATTAATCACTCCAGATCCGCTCTGGTGGGTGGGACAGGTGCCTCTTTGCCTGACAACAGACTCCCGAAGCAACTGCTCTACTCAGAACTCAAGAGGTCTACTCAGCATCCCTCAAGAGGTCAAGCAGACCTCCTGACTCGTGATGGAAGTCCCTGTCTTGTGACGAACCAAAATGGAAAAGGCTCATTGAGGAAAGCACCGAACATATCAGGAAAATGCAGAGGCGAATTGAAGGCGTTGGGGGCACAAACCTCCAAACACCCCATTTATCCAATCTTCCAAGCACCACCTGCCATGCATGTGGAAGAGTCTGCAGATCGTGCACTGGACTTATCAGACACTTCAGAACCCCTTGACCCTGAGTAGAAGCAAGTCATCCACAATCCTGAGGCACTGCCTAAAAGAAAAATCTAGATAGGCCATGTAAGCCTACTGCTGCCACCAGCAGAATATTTTTTTGAAAGGTTTATCAGTTTCCTGTGAAAAGGGAGGCTTAAACAAAAAAATGGAAATTTTCTTCTGGGGTCCAGCTTGACCCTATACTTATCTAGCTCAGAGCCAGCTTGATTGAACTGATATTGTAATTCAACTTGCTTTTCATCTTGTCCACAGATTAACATAGAACACTCAATACTTGGCCCTCAGCGCATTAATGCTTTGGTTGGTAGGCCGACATTTTATTTATCCGTGAGGCTGCTTTGACGGCAGAAGAATGATTTCTAATGTTTTTGATGGACAGTATTAGATAGGAAGAGATCAAAAGATGTGAGCAGATGTCAAGCCCATAATTGATGTGCTGATATTTGGGATGTTCAGTGATCCACTGTATTGACAAATCTAGCTTTTTCAATCAAATGAGATTTGGTGTACTTTCCAGAAACTCTCAAAATGTCCCGGAGATCCTGGCAATTCACTTAATTTTCTCATCTGCAGTCGTACTGGAATATTTTCTCAGGATAAAAGATTGTTTGAAATGGAATCCGCCTGTGCATCACTGAATGACAACTCCTGACAACCTGCCACAGTTGTATGTGGAGGTAATTCAACTATGACAGCTCACACCTACTGGTGCCCAGTGAGAACCAAAGCAGTCAACCACAGTATGAAAAGTTTCTTTCTAATGTATCAGACAAATGGCTCGCAGATTTTGACTATATACCGCATAGAATGAATACTGTGTCTTTCATCTCAGCTGAATGTTTAAACTATGAATGCTATAATGGGGATGATTTTCAACCCATTTCCTGGCTGAGAGACGAGCAGCCAACAATTGAAAATTGAGGGGCACCCACCTCAGCCCAGACATTCAAGGCCTGATTGGTGTAATTTTCAGACAAACCAGTAAACGGGGGGTTGTGTTCAATTATTCAGTTGTTTTGTGGGAGATGATGTGTTTCTGTTGACTGTCCTCCTATTTATTCTTTGTCAAGCCTGTGACTACAGAAAATGGAGAAATTGAAAGTAAGCTGGAACTTTATGGGAGTAGGCATTTTGAAAAATGTTTTGTGGTGAAGTTTTGCGCATACATAGAATTTGGATAAACACCGCCCGCTTCCCCAGTGGAGACCATAAAATACGACCCAAGGTGTGTACAATGGATGTTAGGTTGATAATAAGTGAGAACCAGCCTGGACATGCAAAGTTTAGAGGTGGAAGAAAGAAATGAGGGACAAAGCGATAGTACAAAAAGAGACTTACAGCTCGCATAGGGCTGGATTCTTCCAGCCCGCCCAGCGCAAGATCACCACAGGCGAGACGCAGACAATGGAGAAATCCATTGATCTCGCGTGGGATTCTCCGGTCACCGGGTGTGCAAAGCCAAAGAATCCGCCCATAAAAAGGAATCCAAATGTCTTCTGTAAGCTTATAAACAGTGAGAATGTAGTAAGAGGAGGAGTAGGGCTAATTAGCGATCAAAAGGTGGATCTACGCGTGGAGGTAGAAGGCATGGCTCAGGTATCAAATGATGACTTTGCATCAGTCTAACCAAGGAAGAAGAAATTGCTGGTCAGAGTGAAAGAGGATATAATTGAAATACTGGATTGGCTTGGTAAAGAGGTGATAATACAAAGGTTGGCTCTACTTAAAGTTGATAAATTGACAGGATGAGATGGGATGCAACTGAAGATTGTGGTCATTTTAAAATCATACTGCTGTCAAATCTCAGAAAGTCTGTTGCTCGTAGCCCAGATTGAGCCAGACTTTCGGTCAGGAAGACTGTTACCTTATATGGGAATAGGTCATGTGCAGCCCACACCACCAGAGATGGGACACCTGGGGAGGGCTAGGTGACCTTTCAAACAGTCATCAATTGGACCATTGGCTGTTGGGACCCCCCCTCCTGAGACCTCATTGGCCGAAAGTCAGAAAAGATTCTGGAAAAACGAGTGAATGGGGATATAAGTAGGCATCTCAGAGACACCAGAAGCAGAAGACTAACAGAAGACTCGAAGCAAAGACTCAAAGCAAAGACTCAAAGCAAAGACTCAAAGCAAAGACTCGGTGTGTGAGGTGACCCTGACCAGAGAAGAAGGAAGCAAGCAAGCAAGAAACAGCCAGCAGTATCACCTTTGCAAAGAGGAACCAGAGGGACTCAGGGATCAGGGGTGGAATTCTCCGACCCCCCCGGGGGATCAGCGCCAATCCCGCCCCCATTGTGTCCCGAATTCTCCGCTCCCCGAGATTCGGCGGGGCGGGAATCACGCCTCGCCGGTTGGCAGGTCCCCTGCGCCAATTCTCCGGCCCGCGATGGGCCGAAGTTCCGCCGCTGACAGGCCTTTACCGCCGGCGGGAATCAAAACACCTCTGGTGCCGGCGGGATTGGCGGTGCGGGCGGGCGCTGGGGTCTTGGGGGGGGACGCGCGGCGATCTGACCCTGGGGGGTGCCCCCACGGTAGCTTGGCCCGCGATCGGGGCCCACCGATCGGTGAGTGGGCCTGTGCCGGGGGGGCACACTTTTTCTTCCGCCTTCGCTATGGCCTTCACCATGGTGGCGGCAGAAGAGACCCCCTCCCCTGCGCATGCGCCGGTATGACATCAGCAGCCGTTGATGCACCGACGCATGCGCGGACTTCCGCCGGCCAGCAAAGGCCTTTCGGCCCCAGCTGGCGTGGCGCCAAACGCCGTTCGCACCGGTCGGCGGAGTGGCAACCACTCCGGCGTGGGCCTAGCCCCTCAATGTGAGGGCTTGGGCCCTAAAGGTGTGGAGACTTCCGCACCTTTGGGGAGGCCCAACGCTGGAGTGGTCGATGCCACTCCAATACGCCGGGACCCACCGCCCCGCCGGGTAGGGGAGAATCCCAGCCCAGATCTACAACTTACCAAACCACCTTTGCGGGTAGTATAGTCGAATCCTGGGTGTTTCTTGTATGTATACTGGGTAATTTTACGGCTTATCTATATTTAATAAAGTGTGTTGCATTATATCCGGGTCCGTACTTTGTTCTACTCATAAATAAAGACATCTGGGTAAACTTTAATTAAGGAGCTGGTTGAAGTATCTGAATTGGACAGATACAACAAGATATTGAGGATAGTATGGGTAGAAATTGACGCCCAGTCTTCAAATTCTTTATTAAATATCTGTGCAGTGTCAGATGACTGGAGAATTTCAAGTCCCTAGTCCAAAAAAGAATGCAAGTACATATCCAGCAACTGTGGACCAGTCAATTTATCCTCAGTGGTGGGAAAGCTTTTAGAAACAATAATCAAAGAGAAAATTAACAGTCACTTGGATAAATGTGGATGAATTAAGGTAAACCAACAGGGACTTGCTAAAGGCAAATTGTACTCAGCCAATGGGATTGAGTAGGAGGTAGGTAGGATCAGTAGGTAGTGTCTCTACCTCTAAGCCCAGAAGCTCTGGATTCAAGTCTCTCAGACTTGTTGGGCATTGAAGGAGTATTCATGAAACTCATTAGTGGGCAGCACGGTAGCATGGTGGTTAGCATAAATGCTTCACAGCTCCAGGGTCCCAGGTTCAGTTCCCGGCTGGGTCACTGTCTGTGAGGAGTCTGCACGTCCTCCCCGTGTGTGCGTGGGTTTCCTCCGGGTGCTCCGGTTTCCTCCCACAGTCCAAAGATGTGCGGGTTAGGTGGATTGGCCAAGATAAATTGCCCGTAGTGTCTTAAAAAGTAAGGTTAAGGGGAGGGGGGGGGGGGGTTGTTGGGTTACGGGTATAGGGTGGATACGTGGGTTTGAGTAGGGTGATCATTGCTCGGCACAACATCGAGGGCCGAAGGGCCTGTTCTGTGCTGTACTGTTCTATGTACTGTTCTATGTTCTATGAAACAATTCAACATGTTTGTAATCAGAAACATACAAAATAGAAGCAGGAGGAGGCCATTCTGCCCTTCAAGCCTGCTCCGCCATTCATTATGATCATGGCTGATCATCAAGTTCAATACCCTGATCCCATCTTCCCCCATATTCGTTGATCCTTTTCGCCCCAAGAGCTATATCTAGCTCCTTCTTGAAATTACAGAACGTTTTGGCCTCAACTACTTTCTGTGCGAGTGAATTCCACAGATTCACCACTCTCTGGATGAAGAAAGTTGTCCTCACCTCAGTCCTAAAAGGTTTACCCCTTATCCTCAAAGTATGACGCCAAGTTCTGGCCTTCCCCACCGCCGGGAATATTCTTTCTGAATCTGAATTTTTATGAGATTCCCTCTCACTCTTCTAAACTCCAATGAATATAATCCTAACTGATTTAGTCTCTCTTCATGTGACAGTCCCGCCATCCCAGGAATCAGCCTGGTAAACCTTCGCTGCATTCCATCCACAGCAAGAACATCCTTCCTCAGGTAAGGACACCAAAATTGCAGGTGCAGCCTCACCAATGCCCTATACAATTGCAGTAAAACATCTTAATTGCTGCACTAAAATTCTCTTGCTATGAAAGCTAACATACCATTTGTCCTTTTTATTGCCTGTTGTACCTGCACGCTTACTTTCAGCAACTGTTGCATAAGGACACCAAGGTCTCGCTGAGTATCTACCTCTCTCAATTTACACCCATTCAAATAATAGCCTGCAGTCCTATTTTTGTGATCAAAGCGGATAACCTCACATTTATCCATATTATACTACATTGCATGTGTCCACTCACTCAGCCTGTCCAAACCCTGCTGAAGCATCTCTGCATCCTCCTCACAGCTCATCCTCCCACCCAACTTGTATCATCTGCAAATTTGGAGATAAGTTAGTTTAGTTCCCTCGCCCAAATCATTAATATATAATGTGGACCAGTTTGGGTCCGAGCACAGATCCCTGCGGCACCCCAATAGTCACTGCCTGCCAATCAGAAAAAGACACATTCATTCCAACTTTGTGCTTTCTCTCTGCTGACCAGTTTTCTATCCATCTCAAGAGGCTACCCATAATCCCATGCGCTTTAACTTTTCATACTAATCTGCCATCTGAGACCTTGCCGAAAGCCTTCTGAAAGTCTAAATAAACCACATCCACCGGTTCTCCCCCCAGTCAACTCTACTGGTTACATCACCAAAGAATTCAAGATTTGTCAAGCATGATTTTCCTTTTGTAAATCCGTGCTACTTTGTCTGATTACACCACTGCTTTCCAAATACTGCGCTATGAAATACTTGATAATGGACTCCAGCAACTTTCCTACTCCCGATGTTAGGCTCATAGTTAGGTTTATAGCTGCCTGTTTTCTTTCTACCTCCCTTTTTGAATAGCGGGATAACATTCATTACCCTCCAATCTGTAGGAACCATTCCAGAGTCCAAAGAAGTTTAGAAAATGACCACAATGGATCTACACTTGCATCTCTGACTTCCTGCCTAATGCTATTCCCAATATTACCACTGCAGTTTGGTAGTCTATATGCCACCCCAACCAATGTTTTTTGCCCCTTGATGTTTCTTAACTTGACCCAGACAGATTCCAAATCATCTGTACTAATATCTTTGCTGAATATTGTATCAATATCTTTTTTAATCAACAATACAACTCAACCACCTTTTTCTTTCTGTCACGCCTTCCTAAAAACTGAATAGCCCTCAATGTTTAGTTCCCATTCTTGGTCACCTTGGAGCCGTGTCTCCATAATCCCAACTATATCATATCCATTTACATCTATCTGTGCAACTAATTCATCCATTTTATTTTGAAGGCTCAGGTGCAGAACCTCAAGGCTAGTTCTTTTAACACACTTTGTCCCATCCCAACTATTTTTTACAGTGTTATTATCTGATACAGTCCCTTAATCTCTCTGCCTATCACTTTTCTTATTCTCCTTTTTGTCTTTTTCTCTTGTTCTTGATTCCCTCTGCTCACAGGAGTGCTGAACTGGAGTGCTGAGCTTGTGGCATTTGAGTGCTACAGTGAGAGTTTGGTGACTGAGGGAGTATAAGGGTTCATTTTTATTTAAAGTCTAGTATTTCTTTTATTTAGTTAATTAACTTAAAAGTTGCTGTTTGGTCAATAAGAAGGTGAATTTTGAATCAGCTTTAAACAAGGTTCTACTTGGACTTACTTGCAGCTGGAGCTTGTTAATTAGTTAATTGCATTAGGCCAGTTTTCAGAAGCTAGAGTCGCAGTATAAATAGGAGCTAGTTACAGTGCAGACTTTGTTTGCACTGGAGTGCTGAGCTTGTGGCATTTGAGTGCTACAGTGAGAGTTTGGTGACTGAGGGAGTGCTGAGCTTGTGGCATTTGAGTGCTACAGTGAGTTTGGTGACTGAGGGAGTGCTGAGCTTGTGGCATTTGAGTGCTACAATGAGAGTTTGGTGAGTGAGGGAGTTAGGTGAGGAGGGAGTAAGGTGTTCCTTACATTTCATTTCCCATATTTATCAAAGAGCGTGAAGGGAGCCAGGAGTTTAGAGTACAGCTGACTGGAAGTAGAGTCGGAGGGCGGAGGTCCAGTTGGTCCAAGGGGCAGCTAATTCTGTAAAGTAAGAGGGGATGGAGGCTAGGGCAGTTGCATGCTCCTCCTGTAGGATGTGGGTGGTGAGGGAAACCACTGGTGTCCCTGCTGACTATACCTGCGGGAAGTGCACCCAACTCCAGCTCCTCAGAGACCGTTTTAAGGTACTGGAGCTGGAGCTGGATGAACTTCGGATCATCCGGGAGGCAGAGGGGGTTATAGAGAAGAGTTACAGGGAGGTAGCCACACCAAAGGTACTGGACAAGAGTAGCTGGGTTACAGTCAGGGGAAAGAAAACTAACAGGCAGACAGTGCAGGGATCCCTCATGGCCGTTCCCCTTCAAAACAAGTATTCCGTTTTGGATGCTGTTGGGGGGGATGACCTACCGGGGGAAGGCCCCAGCGGCCAGGTCTCTGGAACTGAGTCTGGCTCTGGGGCTCAGAAGGGAAGGGGGGAGCATAGAAAAGCAATAGTAATAGGAGATTCAATGGTTAGGGGAATAGATAGGAGATTCTGTGGTCGCGAGCGAGACTCCCGAAAGGTATGTTGCCTCCCGGGTGCCAGGGCCAGGGATGTCTCGGATCGTGTCTTCAGGATCCTGAAGGGGGAGGGTGAGCAGCCAGAAGACGTGGTGCACATTGGTACCAACGATGTAGGTAGGAAAAAGGGTGTGGAGGTAATAAACAAGATTAGGGAGTTAGGCTGGAAGTTAAAGGCTAGGACAGACAGAGTTGTCATCTCTGGTTTGTTGCCGGTGCCACGTGATAGCGAGGCTAGGAATAGGGAGAGAGTGCAGTTGAACACGTGGCTGCAGGAATGGTGTAGGAGGGAGGGCTTCAGGTATTTGGATAATTGGAGTGCATTCTGGGGAAGGTGGGACCTGTACAAGCAGGACGGGTTGCATCTGAACCAGAGGGGCACCAATATCCTGGGGGGGAGGTTTTCTAGTACTCTTCGGGAGGGTTTAAACTAATTTGGCAGGGGAATGGGAACCGGATCTGTAGTCCAGCAACTAAGGAAGACGATAGTCAGGACGCCAAAGCACATAGTGATGCAGTGGGGAAGGTAACAATGACAAAGGAGAGTACTTGCAGGCAAGGAGATGGGTTGAAGTGTGTATACTTTAATGCAAGAAGCATCAGGAATAAGGTGGGTGAACTTAAGGCATGGATCGGTACTTGGGACTATGTGGTGGCCATCACGGAAACTTGGATAGAAGAGGGGCAGAAATGGTTGTTGGAGGTCCCTGGTTATAGATGTTTCTACAAGATTAGGGAGGATGGTAAAAGAGGTGGGGGGGGGGGGGGTGGCATTGTTAATTAGAGATAGTATAACAGCTGCAGAAAGGCAGTTCGAGGGGGATCTGCCTACTGAGGTAATATGGGTTGAAGTCAGAAATAGGAAAGGAGCGGTCACCTTGTTGGGAGTTTTCTATAGGACCCCCAATAGCAGCAGAGATGTGGAGGAACAGATTTTGGAAAGGTGCAGAAGTCACAGGGCAGTAGTCATGGGTGACTTCAACTTCTCAAACATTGAGTGGAAACTCTTTAGATCAAATAGTTTGGATGGGGTAGTGTTTGTGCAGTGTGTCCAGGAAGCTTTTCTCATACAGTATGTAGATTGTCCGACCAGAGGGGAGGCCATATTGGATTTAGTACTTGGTAATGAACCAGGGCAGGTGATAGATTTGTTAGTGGGGGAGCATTTTGGAGGTAGTGACCACAATTCTGTGACTTTCACTTTAGTTATGGAGAGGGATAGGTGCGTGCAACAGGGCAAGGTTTACAATTGGGGGAAGGGTAAATACAATGCTGTCAGACAAGAATTGAAGTGCAGAAGTTGGGAACATAGGCTGTCAGGGAAGGACACAAGTGAAATGTGGAACTTGTTCAAGGAACAGGTACTGCGTGTCTTTGATATGTATGTCCCTGTCAGGCAGGGAAGAGATGGTCGAGTGAGGGAACCATGGTTGACAAGAGAGGTTGAATGTCTTGTTAAGAGGAAGAAGGAGACTTATGTAAGGCTGAAGAAACAAGGTTCAGACAGGGCGCTGGAGGGATACAAGATAGCCAGGAGGGAACTGAAGAAAGGGATTAGGAGAGCTAAGAGAGGGCATGAAAAATCTTTGGCGGGTAGGATCAAGGAAAACCCCAAGGCCTTTTACACATATGTGAGAAATATGAGAATGACTAGAGCGAGGGTAGGTCCGATTAAGGACAGTAGCGGGAGATTGTGTATTGAGTCTGAAGAGATAGGAGGGGTCTTGAACAAGTATTTTTCTTCAGTATTTACAAACGAGAGGGGCCATATTGTTGGAGAGGACAGCGTGAAGCAGACTGATAAGCTTGAGGAGATACTTGTCAGGAAGGAAGATGTGTTGTGCGTTTTGAAAAACTTGAGGATAGACAAGTCCCCCGGGCCTGACGGGATATATCCAAGGATTCTATGGGAAGCAAGAAATGAAATTGCAGAGCCGTTGGCAATGATCTTTTTGTCCTCGCTGTCAACAGGGGTAGTACCAGAGGATTGGAGAGTGGCGAATGTCGTGCCCCTGTTCAAAAAAGGGAATAGGGATAACCCTGGGAATTACAGGCCAGTTAGTCTTACTTCGGTGGTAGGCAAAGTAATGGAAAGGGTATTGAGGGATAGGATTTCTGAGCATCTGGAAAGGCATTGCTTGATTAGGGATAGTCAGCACGGATTTGTGAGGGGTAGGTCTTGCCTTACAAGTCTTATTGACTTCTTTGAGGAGGTGACCAAGCATGTGGATGAAGGTAAAGCAGTGGATGTAGTGTACATGGATTTTAGTAAGGCATTTGATAAGGTTCCCCATGGTAGGCTTATGCAGAAAGTAAGGAGGCATGGGATAGTGGGAAATTTGGCCAGTTGGATAACAAACTGGCTAACCGATAGAAGACAGAGAGTGGAGGTGGATGGCAAATATTCAGCCTGGAGCCCAGTTATCAGTGGCGTACCGCAGGGATCAGTTCTGTGTCCTCTGCTGTTTGTGATTTTCATTGACGACTTGGATGAGGGAGTTGAAGGGTGGGTCAGTAAATTTGCAGATGATACAAAGATTGGTGGAGTTGTGGATAGTAAGGAGGGCTGTTGTCGGCTTCAAAGAGACATAGATAGAATGCAGAGCTGGGCTGAGAAGTGGCAGATGGAGTTTAACCCTGACAAGTGTGAGGTTGTCCATATTGGAAGGACAATTATGAATGCGGAATACAGGGTTAATGGTAGGGTTCTTGGCAATGTGGAGGAGCAGAGAGATCTTGGGGTCTATGTTCATTGATCTTTGAAAGTTGCCACTCAAGTGGATAGAGCTGTGAAGAAGGCCTATGGTGTGCTAGCGTTCATTAGCAGAGGGATTGAATTTAAGAGCCGTGAGGTGATGATGCAGCTGTACAAAACCTTGGTCAGGCCACATTTGGAGTACTGTGTGCAGTTCTGGTCACCTCATTTTAGGAAGGATGTGGAAGCTTTGGAAAAGGTGCAAAGGAGATTTACCAGGATGTTGCCTGGAATGGAGAGTAGGTCATACGAGGAAAGGTTGAGGGTGCTAGGCCTTTTCTCATTAGAACGGAGAAGGATGAGGGGCGACTTGATAGAGGTTTATAAGATCATTAGGGGAATAGATAGAGTAGATAGTCAGAGACTTTTTCACCGGGTGGAACACACCATTACAAGGGGACATAAATTTAAGATAAATGGTGGAAGATATAGAGGGGATGTCAGAGGTAGGTTCTTTACCCAGAGAGTAGTGGGGGCATGGAATGCACTGCCTGTGGAAGTAGTTGAGTCGGAAAAGTTAGGGACCTTCAAGCGGCTATTGGATAGGTACATGGATTAGGGTAGAATAATGGAGTGTAGGTTAACTTCTTAAGGGCAGCACGGTAGCATTGTGGAGAGCACAATTGCTTCACAGCTCCAGGGTCCCAAGTTCGATTTTGACTTGGGTCGCTGTCTGTGTGGAGTCTGCACATCGTCCCCGTGACTGCGTGGGTTTCCTCCGGGTACTCCGGTTTCCTCCCACAGTCCAAAGATGTGCAGGTTGGGTGGATTGGCCATGAAAAATTGTCCAAAATTCTATGATTAACCTAGGACAAAAGTTTGGCGCAACATCGTGGGCCGAAGGGCCTGTTCTGTGCTGTATTTCTCTATCTATCTATAGGTTCTCACACCCCTGCCATAATAGATTAAATCCATTGCAAATCACTCTCGCAAATACCCCCTAAGGGCATCAGTCCCGGTCCTGACCAGGTGTAACCCATCCAGTTTGTACAGGTCCCACCTCCCCCAGAACCTGTCCCAGTGCGCCAGGAATCTGGCATTTTTACCTATGTCATTGGTATCAATGTGCCCCATGGCCACTGGCTGTTCAGCCTCCACTCCCGAATGCTCTGTAACCGCTCCGAGACATCCTTGACCCTAGCACTAGGCAGGCAACATACCGCTCTAGAGTCTCATTTGCGCCACAGAAATGCTTATCTATTCCCCTTACAATTGAATTCCCTATACTTATTGCATTCCCACACTTTTTACTCCTCCCCTCTGCAGCAGAACAGAATTTGGCTGTTGCTGCTTTCCCCCGAGAGGTCCTTCCCCTCAATAGTATATCTGTTTAGCAGGGAAATGGCCACAGGAGATTTCTGCACTGCCGGCCTAGCTCCCTTGTTCTGCCTTGTGGTCATTCCCTCCCTGCCTGTAGAGTCTGAGCATACGGTGTGAACAAATCTCTACACATGCTGTCCATGACACTCTCGGCTTCATTGATGCTCCATAGTGTCTCCAATTGTCGCTCCAGCTCTGAAACGCAGACTTTCAGGAGCTGTAGCTGGAGATACTTCCTGAATACATGCTGCCCCAGACACTGGAAATGTTCCCGGCCTCCCATATGCAGCAAGAGGAACAAACCAAGGCTTTGAGTTCTCCTGCCGTGACTTACCCTTTTGAATAAAAGCTTTAGAAGATGCTTGATATAAGATTAAATCCAATTCTCTATGGCCCTTCTTTGCTTGACCTCATTACTACCAATTATAGCCCTTACAGATTATAAACCACAAAACCTATTCTTAAACTATACTTGATGAAAGTTGTAAAGACTTACCGACCTTGTCCATTACTTGCCATCAGATCTCTCCCTTGAAGCCTCAGCTGCAGCAGGGCAAAGCCACTCTGAAGATTTAAAGTTACAAAGCAAGGAGAAAAGCAAAGAGCACCTCTTCCCGCTTTGCACCGAATCTCCATTCTGCTTCAAATTCCCAAGTGTAAAGCTCACTCTACCTGTGGCCTCTCTCCCATTGCTCGTGCCCAAAACTCACTATGAATACGCTTTGAAACTCTTTACTTGAATGGAGCTGAGATTGTCTGAGCTGACTTAGATGACTCACACATCAGTTGCGATTCAAATGATCTAATCAACACCTCTTGTCTGCTAATTCTTCTAAACCTTACTCACTATTTCCCAAAAGGAGGGACAAGGTATAAACATATGAAACAAATTTGATTAATTTCTTTGATGAGGGTAATACAATTGATGTTGTGTATATGAACTATCAAAAGGCATTTGATAAAGTGCCACATAATAAGTCAGTCAGCAAAGTTGAAGTCCATGGTTTAAAAGGGACAGTGGTAGCATGGATATAAAGTTGGTTATGTGACAGGAAACAAGAGTTTGGTAATAAGCAGTCATCTTCTGAACTGGAGGGAGGTATATATATATATTTTAATAAATTTAGAGAACCCAATTATTTTTTTTGGCCAATCCACCTAACCTGCACATCTTCGGGTTGTGGGGATGAAACCCACGCAGACATGGGGGGGAATGTGCAAACTCCACACGGACAGTGATCCAGGGCTGGGATTTGAACCTGGGTCCTCAGCGCCGCGGTCCCAATGCTAACCACTGCGCCACATGCCGCCCTGAGGAAGGTATGTATATTGGAATTCCCTGGGGCCCGTAGCATGACTTTTGCATTTCTTGATAGGTTTTAGTAACCTGGACTTGGGTGCTCAAGGCACAATTTGAAAATTGCAGATGACACAAAATTTGGAAATATTATCAACTGTGAGCAGGAGAGTGATGGAATTTAAGAGGGGATAGACAAGCAGGTGGAATAGGTGGACACATGATCGATAAAATTAATGTAGAGAAGTGTGAAGTGATACATTTTTATAGGACGAATGAGGAGATAGAAGGAAGGGTTCTAAATGGGGGGTGGTGGTTTCATGAACAGAGAGACCTAAGGCTTTTTATACGCAAATTGTCGAATGTTGCAGGGCTGGACGAGAAAGCAGTTAAAAAGACATATGGGATACTGGGCCGAGAATAAAGCAAGGAAGTTATGATAAACCTATGTAAAAACTAGTTTGGCCTCAATTGGCGTATTGTGTCCATTATGGGCACAATATGGGCACACTTTCCGAAAGATTTGAAGGTTTTAGATAGGGTGCAGAAAACACACCATAGGCCTTCTTCACAACCCTATCAACCTGGGTGGCAACTTTCAGGGATCTATGTACATGGACACCGAGATCCCTCTGCTCATCCACACTACCAAGAATTTTACCATTAGCCAAATATTCCGCATTCCTGTTATTCTTTCCAAAGTGAATCACCTCACACTTCTCCACATTAAACTCCATTTGCCACCTCTCAGCCCAGCTCTGCAGCTTATCTATGTTCCTCTGTAACCTGCAACATCCTTCCGCACTGTCTACAACTCCACCGACTTTAGTGTCGTCTACAAATTTACTCACCCATCCTTCTGCGCCCTCCTCTAGGTCATTTATAAAAATGACAAACAGCAACGGCCCCAGAACAGATCCTTGTGGTACGCCACTCGTAACTGAACTCCATTCTGAACATTTCCCATCAACTACCACTCTCTGTCTTCTTTCAACTAGCCAATTTCTGATCCACATCTCTAAATCACCCTCAATCCCCAGCCTCCGTATTTTCTGCAATAGCCGACCGTGGGGAACTTTATCAAACGCTTTACTGAAATCCATATCCACCACATCAATTGCTCTACCCTCGTCTACCTGTTCAGTCACCTTCTCAAAGAACTCGATAAGGTTTGTGAGGCATGACCTACCCTTCACAAAACCATGCTGACTATCCCTAATCATATTATTCCTATCTAGATGATTATAAATCGTATCTTTTATAATCCTCTCCAAGACTTTACCCACCACAGACGTTAGGCTCACCGGCCTATAGTTACCGGGGTTATCTCTACTCCCCTTCTTGAACAAAGGGACCACATTTGCTATCCTCCAGTCCTCTGGCACTATTCCTGTAGCCAATGATGACCTAAAAATCAAAGCCAAAGGCTCAGCAATCTCTTCCCTGGCTTCCCAGAGAATCCTAGGATAAATCCCATCAGGCCCCGGGGACTTATCTATTTTCACCTTGTCCAGAATTGCCAACACTTCTTCCCTACGCACTCAATGCCATCTATTCTAATAGCCTGGGTCTCAGCATTCTCCTCCACAATATTATCTTTTTCCTGAGTGAATACTGATGAAAAGTATTTATTTAGTATCTCGCTTATCTCCTCAGCCTCCACACACAACTTCCCACCACTGTCCTTGACTGGCCCTACTCTTACCCTAGTCATTCTTTTATTCCTGACATACCGATAGAAAGCTTTTGGGTTTTCTCATGTCCCCTCCTTGCTCGTCTTAGCTCTCTAGATCCTTCCTCGCTTCCTTGTAACTATCAAGCGCCCCAACTGAAACTTCACGCCTCATCTTCACATAGGCCTCCTTCTTCCTCTTAACAAGAGATTCCACTTCTTTGGTAAACCACGGTTCCCTCGCTCGACCCCTTCCTCCCTGCCTGACTGGTACGTACTTATCAAGAACATGCAATAGCTGTTCCTTGAACAAGCTCCACATATCCAGTGTGCCCAACCCTTGCAGCCTACTTCTCCAACCTACACATCCTAAGTCATGTCTAATGGCATCATAATTGCCCTTCCCCCAGCTATAACTCTTGCCCTGCGGGGTATACTTATCCCTTTCCATCACTAACGTTAAGGTCACCGAATCGTGGTCACTGTTTCCAAAGTGCTCACCTACCGCCAGATCTAACACCTGGCCTGGTTCATTACCCAAAACCAAATCCAATGTGGCCTCGCCTCTTGTTGGCCTGTCAACATATTGTGTCAGGAAACCCTCCTGCACACATTGTACAAAGAACGACCCATCTAATGTACTCGAACTATATCTTTTCCAGTCAATATTTGGAAAGTTAAAGTCTCCTATAACAACTACCCTGTTACTTTCGCTCTTTTCCAGAATCATCTTCGCCATCCTTTCCTCTACATCCCTAGAACTATTAGGTGGCCTATAGAAAACTCCCAACAGGGTGACCTCTCCTTTCCTGTTTCTAACCTCAGCCCATACTACCTCGGAAGAAGAGTCCCCATCTAGCATCCTTTCCGTCACCGTAATACTGTCCTTGACTAGCAGCGCCACACCTCCCGCTCTTTTGCCCCCTTCTCTGAGCTTACTAAAACACCTAAACCCCGGAACCTGCAACAACCATTCCAGTCCCTGCTATATCCATGTCTCTGAAATGGCCACAACATCGAAGTCCCAGGTACCAACCCATGCTGCCAGTTCCCCTACCTTATTTCGTATACTCCTGGCATTGAAGTAGACCACCTACCTGAACACCGGCACCCTCCTGTGAAGTCAAATCTGTGCTCCTGACCTCTATACTCTCAATCTCCCGTACCCCAAAACTACAATCCAGGTTCCCATGCCCCTGCTGAATTAGTTTAAACCCCCCCCAAAGAGCACTAACAAATCTCCCCCCCAGGATATTGGTGCCCCTCAGGTTCAGCTGTAGACCATCCTATCTATAGAGGTCCCACCTTCCCCAGAAAGAGCCCCAGTTATCCAGAAATCTGAATCCCTCCCGCCTGCACCATCCCTGTAGCCACGTGTTTAATTGCTCTCTCTCCCTATTCCTCATCTCACTATCACGTGGCACGGGCAACAACCCAGAGATAACAACTCTGTTTGTTCTCGCTCTGAGCTTCCATCCTAGCTCCCTAAAGGCCTGCCTGACATCCTTGTCCCCTTTCCTACCTATGTCGTTAGTGCCAATGTGGACTACGACTTGGGGCTGCTCCCCCTCCCCCTTAAGGACCCGGAAAACACGATCCGAGACATCACGTACCCTTGCACCTGGGAAGCAACATACCAAACGTGAGTCTCTCTCGCTCCCACAAAATCTCCTATCTGTGCCCCTGACTATTGAGTCCCCAATTACTAATGTTCTACTCCTTTCCCCCCTTCCCTACTGAGCAACAGGGACAGACTCCGTGCCAGAGGCCCGTACCCCATGGCTTACCGCTGGTAAGTCCCCCCCCCCCACAAGTATCCAAAACGGTATACTTGTTACTCAGGGGAACGACCGCAGGGGTCCCTGCACTGACTGCTTCTTCCCAGTCCCTCTTACAGTTACCCATCTATCTCCAGTCTTTGGTGTAACTACTTCCCTGAAGCTCCTATCTATGACCCCCTCTGCCTCCCGAATGATCTGAAGTTCATCCAGCTCAAGCTCCAGGTCCCTAACACGGTTAAAACAATGGATTAGAGAAATTTAGGCTATCCTTAGAGAAGGGAAGGTTGAGAGCAGAGGAGGCGTTAGACTGAGCTGATAGAAATAAACTATTCCCAATAGCAGGAGAATAGAGAACCAGAGGACATTGATTTTTTTTTCTTTCACTGGATGTGGGCATCATTGACTAGATTGACATTCCCTCATTGTCCTTGGGAAGGTAGGGTTGGGCTGCCTTCTTCAATATTCTTGCACCGCTGTAGGTACTGCTGGAAAAAACACTTGGGATGAATGGGATCAAAGCTTATGGGGAGAAAGCAGGATTCGGCTATTGAGTTGGATGATCAGCCATGATCGTGATAAATGGTGGAGCAGGCTCAAAGGGCATAAAGGCCTCCTCCTGCTCCTATCCTCTATGTATCTATGTTACTTCATTGTCACTGGGTCAAAATCCCTCCCTAAAGCACTGTGGATGGACCTACACCACATGGTCCACAACAGTTCAAGAAGGCTGCTCACCACCTTCTCGAAGGCAATGAGGGATGGGCAACAAAACTGCTGACTGTTGAATCAACGGTAAGCAGGACGCATAGACGAAAGGTAGAAATTAATGAACAAGGTTTATTACGATACAAATCCAAACTCCTCTACTCCCCTAAGGGCCTCCTTCCCCAACTTGCACCCAGGCTGTTTTTTCATGCGAGTTGGGCTCTCCCTTTAACGAGGCAGTTCACATTCTGGGGAAGTCATGGGAAATCGTATGGTCCTAATCCCAGGGCCTCCCTTGGGGTTATAACACCGACCTAGCCAGTGATGCCCACATCCAGTGAAAGAATTTTAAAAAGTCAAAGTTCTCTGGTTCTGGTTCTCTTCTCCCCTATTGATCAGTTGGGTCATAGATCCAGGAGACCTTCAGAATGATTGTTGTTGGATTCTGGCTTCCTGAGTCAGCCAATTCCATGACAGAAGCACAAACCAGGCCTCTGATCTCTCTCACCATCCCAGTCCTTCTCCTGTTGGGGGGGGGGGGGGGGGGGGGGACACACACAAATAGGGGAGGAGGGGGGAGTAGCATTCTGAACGCTGCTGATGGGCACAAAGCACCCCAAAATAATTCAACCCCCCCATTCTTCCTTCCCTCCTTTTAACCCATGGACATGAAAGAGTGGGCTGGCTTTCTTCATTCCACTTTGCCCAGCCTTTTGTATTATTGCAATGGAAACATGAAAAGGCCCTTAATTGGCAAGTAATTGGTCAGTTAAGGGCCTCAATTAGCTTAAGGGTAGGAAGGCTGGTTGATGCCTTACCTGCCCATGGTATTATGTGGCACATATCTGGGGTGAGCAGGAAATGGAGGGCTAATCACCTGCTCTATTTTAGCAAATATGCTAACCAAGATCGTAAAATTCTCCACCCAACTCAGACCAGGAAGTCGGATAGCCATGTAATGACTACAGACAACATAAGGGAAAGTAGAAATAATGCATTATGATTCAGCTACAACTATAAAGCAAAGCAAATGCCTCCTAGTTCATGACAAGGAATGATTTACAAATTGAGAGCGATGATTTGACTTCAGCTGATTTGGGGTCATAACCATAAGTCTCCCATTTCTTGGGAAGTTTATGTTGCGCTTGGACTAATATTGTCAAGTGACATAGTGAAGGGAACGCAGCAGATTTGCTGTCTGCTGGTACTGGTGCAGTTCATTGAGTTACAAGAGCAGAACTCACAAATGTCATAACATATAAAATATAGTCCACTAACAGTCTTAAGGCATAATTGTGGTAACAAAGTGTGACAGAGGCTGGAGCTGCAATTTGTGTTGACGTGCAATGCTTTTCATTTCCAGTGACAATACCACTACGCCACTGCCTCCCTGCGGTGGTGAAACCCCAATGTTTACAAACATTGACCACATCAAAAAGAGATAAGTGTAGTGCAATCCTTCCTACCCACCCCTTCCCTTAAATCCACTCCCCCCTCCCCATCCACTGTCCAACACCATGTATTACTCAGCTGATAATGCGGAAATCCATGCCCACGTCCCTCAGGAGCAGGCAGGGAGGTCGGAGTCTGGAATGGATGGGAAGGCTTGGGATGGAGAGCTGTTACCTTCCTGGCTACTGCTGATTAATTTGGGAATGGCATTAACCTCTGTACTAGAGACCAATTGAGATTCTCAGGTGGCCAATTAAGGGCTACTTAAGACCTATTTTGCAAACATTATTATTTTACCAGTACTGGCAGGGGCCATGCCATGTGGACAAACCACCCACAAAACCATAACAGCAAGTCAGGCGGTGGGGGTGGTGGGGGTCTCTTCTGCTTGAGCACCTTATTCCCAACATAGAGATCCAGCTAGGGGTCCTGCTCTTTCCATTGATTCGCCACACTAATCCCTTTCTCAATTACTTTTGATCTATGTCCCCTAGTTATTGACTTCCCTGTGAAGGAAAATAGGGTCTTCCCATCTACTCTAATTTTATACAACATAAATAAATCTCACATCAGGGCCGGGATTCTCCCCTACCTGGTGGGGCGGGGGGTCCCGGCATGGCGGAGTGGCGCCAACCACTCCGGCGTCGGGTTCACCAAAGGTGCCGAATTCTCCGCACCTTTAGGGGCTAGGCCCACGCTGGAGTGATTGGCGCCACGCCGACTGGCGCCAAAACCGGCCCCAACGGCCTTTGGCGCCCACCGGCCGGCGTCGGGGCTAGCTGAAAGGCCTTCACCAGTTTGCGCATGCGCCGGTGCGTCAGCGGTCGCTGACGTTACCACCGGCGCATGCGCGGTAGGGGGGGTCTCTTCTGCCTCCGCCATGGTGGAGGCCGTGGTGGCGGCGGAAGAAAAAGAGTGCCCCCACAGCACTGGCCCGCCCGCCGATGGGTGGGCCCCGATCGCGGGCCAGGCCACCGTGGGGGCACCTCCCGGGGTCCGATCGCCCTGCCCCAGGACCCCGGGGGCCCGCTCGTGCCGCCAATCCTGCCGCCACCAGAGGTGGTTGAAACCACGTCGGCAGGAGAGGCCTCACAGTGACGGGACTTCGGCCCATCGCGAGACGGAGAATCGCCGCGGGGGGCACGCCGATCGGCGCGGCGCGATTCCCGCTCCCACCGATTCCCGGGTGGCGGAGAATTCCGGCCACGGCGGGGGCAGGATTTACGCCGGCCCCGGGCGATTCTCCCAAGTAAAACAGTCTTTGTCCATCCAATCTTATATCATAGCTAAAATTCTCCTTTCTTGGCAACATTCTTGTAAATCTCTTCGGTGCCCTTTCTGGTACAATCACATCCTTTCTGTAATGTGGTGACAAGAAATGCATATAGCAATATAGCTGTGGTCTAAGTAGTATTTCATACAGTTGAAGCAAAGCCTCCTATATCTCAGCTGATAAAGCAAAATATCCCATAAACCTTCTAAAACCAGGTTATCTACCATCAGTGGACATGTACACCAAGATGTCTCGCTGTTCATTTACATTTTTTGGATTCCTACCTCTTATCATGTATGTGTTTGGCTTGTTTGCCCTCCCCAAATGCAGTACCTCACATTTCTGTGCATTGAATTCAATTTGCCATTTTTCTGCCCACCTAACCAGTCCATTGAACTCTTTTAGCGGTCTACAACTTTCTTCCTCACTATCAACTTTTGGTGAATCATAATAGCATAATTCACACTGTTATCACACATGTTGTACCATGCCTCTGTAAGCTCGTCACACGAGCAGTTGCGCGGCTCTGCCCATAAGGGGAGGTGTACTGGGAATGTACGGAAGTTTGTACAGGGCTCCACCCTTAGCTCCGCCCATGACTCCTCCCCCCCCACTGGTTCTGTAAAGCTTGCTAGTCGGCGCCTGCCTGCCAGTTCATCTAGAGTTCATCTTGTCACAGGCAGGCTCTGTTGGAAGACGATTAAAACCACTGTTCACATCTAATCACGTGTCACGTGAATTGATGGTCTCATCACAACTGCACAGCCAATACTTTATCATTACCAAACTTCTTAATTATACTCCCCACATTTAAGTCTAAAGGCTCTTGTACCCATCCTATATTTGGATACCACACGGCGCCGACTTTCTGGTTGCAGGATCGGAGAATCCAGCCCCTGGTCACAGTGCCTGCTGGAGTCTTGTCTCAGTGCCTACAGAGGCCTGGTCTCAGTGCCTGCAAAGGCCTCGTCTCAGTGCCTGCTGGGGTCTTGGCTCAGTGCCTATAGAGGCCTGGCCTCAGTGCCTGCAGCGGCCTGCTCTCAGTGCCTGGTGGGATTCTCCGCCGGCGTGATTCTCTGTTGCCGATGCCCAGGGGTTTCCTGACCCACAATGGGAAACCCCATTGACCAGTCAGCATAAAGTAGAATCCCGCCGGTGGGCCAAGGCTGAAAAGTGGCATGACGGGGCGGAGAATCCAGCCCCTGGTCTCAATGCATGCAGAGATCTGGACCGGGATTCTCCACTATCCGGCAGGGCGTGAACCACTCCGGCGTCGGGCCGCCCAGATGGTGCGGAATCCTCCGCACCTTCAGGGGCTAGGCCGCGCCGGCGGCGTTGGCGCTGCGCCAACCAGTGCCAAAGGGCCTCCGCCAGCCACCGTGAGTTGGCACTTGCGCGGGAGCGCCAGCGTGTTCAGCCGTGATCCCAGCGCATGCGCAGGGGGGTTCTTATCTGCGTCGGCCATGGCAGGCCATTACAGCAGCCGGCACAGAGGGAAAGAGTGCCCTCACGGCACAGGCCCGCCCACAGATCATGTGCCCCGATCGCGGGCCAGGCCACCGTGGCCCCCCTCCCCCCCCTTCCAGGGCCAGATTCCCCCCATGCCTTCCCAATGGAATCTGCAGGTCGCCCGCAGAGCCAGATCCCGCCGGTATGGACCTTGCTTGATTTACCTCGGCAGGATTGGCCAAAAACGGGTGGTCACTCAGCCCATCGCAGAGCGGAGGTTCACCGGGGGGCGCGGGGCACTGCCAAAGGCCCCCGACCGGTGAGACGCGATTCCTGCCCCTGCCGTTGGGGCGGGATTCCCGCCATCCCCTGCCGATTCTCCGGCTCGGTGGGGGGTCGGAGAATCCCGCCCCTGGTCTCAGTACCTGCAGAGGCCTGGTCCGAGTGCCTGCAGAGGCCTGGTCCGAGTGCATGCAGAGACCTGGTCCGAGTGCCTGCAGAGACCTGGTGTCAGTATCTGCAGAGGCCTGGTTCGAATGCATGCGGAGGCCTGGTCTCAATGTATGCAGAGTTCTGGTCTGAATGCATGCTGAGGCCTGGTCTCAGTGTCTGCAGAGGCCTGGTTCGAATGCATGTGGGGGCTTGGTCCAAATCCCTGCAGTGGCCTCGTCGGAGAGCATGTAGTGGCCTGGTCTGAATGCATGCGGAGGCCTAGTCTGAATGCATGCGGAGGCCTAGTCTGAATGCATGCGGAGGCCTAGTCTGAGTGTATGCACCTTTAGGGGCTAGGCCCGTGCCAAAGTGGTTGGCGCCACGCCCACCTGTGCCAAAACCGGCGCCAGCGGCCTTTGACGCCCGCTGCATCAGGGCTGGCCGAAAGGCCTTCGCCGGTTCACGCATGCGCCGGTGCATCAGCAACCGCTGATGTCACCACCGGCGCATGCATGGTGAGGTGTTATTTATTTGTTATCTTCATGGTTTTGGTTGTGTTTAATGTATCCATATAAATGCCTCAATAAAAAGATTTTTAAAAACACAATGCACCACCACCTTTACTGATGTAACGTTCCCGAATTATCTGCAACCATACTGACTGATTCACTGTGGCAGTGTATTAAGAAGGCAATAGTTACAGCAGCAATGCCATGAAATATAAAAACACACCCTAATACAATTGTAGCAGTGAAAAGAGCCTTTTATTTCAAAAGTGCAGTATAAGGAAAGACTTTGAACAGTTCTTATGAATGTATTAAAAAAATCCAACTATTTAAACTAAAATCCTGTTTTGGATTTTTTTTTTCAACAGGTTCCTTTGAAATCTTCATTCATCAAAATTTAATAATAAAATTCTCCCAAAACATTATTAACGCATCAATAATTTTCGATCTGACTTCTTGAATTGATATTCAGGGCGTTGTTTTCCAGAGAATTTCTAACGGCTTATCGATGTAGAATGGCTTGTCTGTCATTTCAACAAAAAGTTCCTGCAAATCAAGAAAGAAAATTAGACAAGGAAGATGTTCCTTCTAAGTCTATGCCCAACATTTGAGTGACAATCAGTAAATTATTTAATTGCTCCCCACAAAGGAATGGTAATAAACAAATGTTGAGCAGCCACCAGAATAACAAAATTGTCTTTTGATTTAACAATGTTTTCAATGTAAAGTAGACAACCTTTGTTGAAATGGCACTGGGCACTATATTGGAATAGAGGTGATGTTTAGCTCCTTAGAACATTTTCCAGCATTTTTTTAGATTTTGCAGAACTATAGGTTTAATCACAATTCTCTACCTTTTTATATTATCCAATATCATTAGTTCCCCAAGGATCTATTTTCCTTTTATATATCTCGACAGACTTGGCATTGGTAACCTTATGATTTATACACCATATTAAGATGTGATGAATGTAGAAAATTGTTATATATTATATTTTATATTTGTTGCAGTAATGTTATTAAAAACCCTGATCTAAGATACATACAGGCAGTGTGTCTGTTAAAGCTACGATTAAGGGGTTGTAAATGTGTGGTAATCATTGATTTTAACTGTTTACTGGTTTATAGAATGATAGCTAATAGAACATTTGAGAGGATCCCTGGGATTCAGATAATTTATGAGATGTTGCTTAGTCCTGGATAAACAGGATATCTTAGTGGGTGGAGACTGCAGAATGCCTAAAGATGTAGTTAAGAAGGGGAGCCAATTCTGTGTTGTTTCCAGTTTGCCGTAGGACTTTAGTCTGACAAGACAGGTATTCAGCTGGCTCCTGAAAGATCCGCTCCCATTGATTCTGATTAGCCGCAGTCATAGATTTACCACAAATACATTGATCACCAATTATTGTCTACTGGGGTTGATTTAATTTGGGAAGAATTTAATGTTCCCCCACCAGAGCCAGGCTCGGAGATAGGGTTGTGAGGGCGGTGGGTGGGGGAAATTGTGATCGGAGGAGAACTTGTGAAGTTGAAACTCTGCCACCTTCCTGCCTTTCGCCAATTTTGACCAAGGATGGTGGGTATGACTGTGGTCTAAAAAGGAATGTCCCTTCTCCTTGAGCAGCCCATGCCAAACGGAGTGATCTGGACCCTATCTACTATCACCACACCCACTCTATTACCTTGGGCCCCGCTGCGTGGCCCGGTGAACTCACCCAATTTACTTTATTTCTGGGACTCCATCAACAATCCTGGACGGGATTCTCCGAGCCTCCACGGCGAATGGGCATTGACGACGAAATCCCCGGAGAATCGCCGTGAATCATGCGCACGCGGTCTACGCAGCGCAGGTAGGCAGCCATTGACAGAGGCCTCCATGGCGATTCTCTAAGTGTAACTGGCTGAGTTCCCAACGGCACGGGTCTCTCATGGTCCCACCCATCGGGAACTCGGCATGGTGGCTGCGGACTCAGTTCGGGGCCGCCCTGGCGGGGACGGGGAGGATCCTTCACTGGGGGCGGCCTCACAGACATCCAGGCTATCGATTAGGGGTCACCAATCCGCGGCCAAACTCATGACATCGTCTATCCGGTGTGGGTCCGCCATGTCGCGCGGGGCGGCCGACGCTGGCCGCCGCCGTGCGAATGCGCGGACCACCGACCGGAAGTGCAGGGCCCCATATCGGCAGCCGGACATGCGAAGACTACTCCAGGGCCCTGCTAGCCCCCTTCAGGTGAGAGAATCACTCTGGACTTTCCTGAAGAAAGTCCTGATTCGCTCACGTTTTGATGCTGGAGTGGGGACATAGTCCCATTATTGGAGAATCCTGCTCCCTCTTCCTGGGCCTCCTGTAATAACAGCAGATGCCGCCACTTCTGGAGGGGCTGATTGTGCAGACGAGCTACCGTCCTCTGAAAGACTAAATTAGACTGAAAGCCTTTATTCTCTGGAGTTTAGAAGAATGAGAGGAAATCTCATTCAAACATACAAAATCCTTTCAGGGCTTGACACTGAAGATTTAGGAAGGATGTTTCCCTCGGCTTGAGTGTTTCAGAACTAGGAGCATTGAGGACTAAGATGAGAAGGAATTTCTTCACTCTGAGGGTGGTGAATTTTTGCAATTCCCTGGCCTGAAAACCATGGAGGCTCAGGCATTGAGCATGTTAGAGACTGAGATCAATAGATGCCGATGTATTAAAAACATAAATGGATACAGGGATAGTGCAGGAAAATTATGTTGAAGTAGAAGGGCAGCCATGATTTTACTGAACTATAAAGGGGGCTTGAAGGGCTAAATATCCCTCAGGGGAGCGCATTAGCCTGACAATGGGGAGATACATGCCCAATTGAGACTTAATCCCATTGGCTACATCAGGATTGCCACCAGTTTACCGTGATCATTAACCCGTGCCATTTATTATCAGGGTACTCTTTGTGTCAGCATCTATTTCTGTATAATTGTACAGTACATTAGATTCCGATATCTATAATTGTACGACCAACAATAGCATTATAAATAAATATTTACATCAAATTAAAGGAACCTTTAACTTGCAATGCTTCTGTATTGCATCAGATTATATAAATTCTGTGATTTCTACTTTTCATGATTATGTTCCTTTTCCTGTCTTCTGTTTCAAAAGTCAATTTCTATCTCTCACGGATTCCGAAACATAGTCTTATAATCCGCTTAATGTCAGTTAATAGGCACAAGAATAATAGGAACATTCATATAAATTGGGAATATTCCCAGAATAATTGATTTTGAATGCATTTAAATCAATACTAATGAGGTTTGCTTAATGGGGATAATCTGATTAATGGCATGACTTCATTTTACCTGGAAATATCTAATTAACAGGTTCACCGCTATGTCCTTTATCTAACGCTTAAAGGGAAAATGCATTCTATCGTACACTTATTTTTATCTCTTAAGTGGCTCTTGTTGCTATGTTTTTGGTTTTGAAAAGAACGATTGGAGAGTTCCTGGCAACGCTCCAAATGAATGAAGAACCTTCACGTTCTTCTTATTCATGTCAGCAATGAGGTGGAGCTTCATGGTGTCACATTAGGAGGACTTCTACACTATCAGGTTAAAAGTCAGCTTTGATGATGGTGTCAAATGGTTGGTAACCCATTATATCGGCTGCCCATTATAAACCCAACCTAATTATTCTTTCTATTGATTTTAGAGCTGCCCAGACCCTCTCTGCCCATTGCAAAGGATGAGCTTAAGCTCCCAGCAATCAATTGACAGGAGGTTTGAAACATTATATATTGCAGAAACTGGGAGATCAAAGGATGCAGGTAATTGTAAAGCTATTTAACTTAACATTTAAAGATAATTACACAATTTATTTGGATAAACATCAATCAAAGAAGTTTTACATACCAGAATCACTGATGTTAAAAATAAATTATCACAGGTACAAATAATGTTGGTGAATGTTCTCTCTACTCTGTCAGGATTCGAGTACCTTTTTGCTGAAAATAAATGAGTGATGGTGATATCGTCAAAGTTCTCGTGTGAAGGATTCATTGCCATTATCGGTAAGGAGGCGGAAAAAAATCTCACAGAAATATAGAACTGGATGTTCATCCGAAAGGCATCTGAGGAGGAGTTGGGAAACATCCTGGTTCAGCACAAATCCGCTGCTCCCGAAAAAAGTCAGAGATAGCTGAGGCGGGCTGTTTGAAAGGCCGACCTCAGTGCTCTGGAAATTTGGGTGGAGTGTTAACAAAAAACAGCAAACTGTCAGGTTCAGTTGGAAAAGAGGCATGTTTCTCCGCAGACATATTAGTATGTGCCCATTGATAAATTTAGAGGTTTAACAGGTCTTTCACTCCATCTATTATGTATATGTGAGCGGATTATATGGCGGGTTCCTCAGGGCAGGATCTTCCAGCCCATCCCGACAATGGGAATGTCCAGTCGATGTCGATAGACTTTTGGTTGGGCCGGTGACTCTCCCATGGCAGGTTGCGCCATGACATGGTCAAGAAATCCTGGCCGTCTGCTTGTTTTGAATAGTCAATTTAAGTGATGAGCAACATGATTTTTAATGTGAGCCTGTGTATCTTTGCAACAGTCATGCTTTCATACCTGTGATTCAGGTCTATAGTGGAAACTGCTGATGTTGTGTATTGTGTTCTCATAAGTTACAATGACACTTGTAGGCGGAATGGTCCCTGTTCCCCAGACTTGAAGATATCCTAGTTTCAGCTCGTTTGCTGTACTCTTCAGATTGTTGTGCAATATAGTGGTTTTCATGGTGTCCTGTAATTTGACAAATAAATCATAGAGATAATCAGATGTTATATCACAATTTATATTTTGACATAGCAGAAACAGTGGGTTGATACAAGACCGCTAATAATATTTAACTGAAGTCAGAAAAGTTAGTGAAGATTAATCATCTAAGGCTCACACAACGTACTATTGAGATAAATCCAGAAAATGAATTTCAATGCTGAATTAGTTAGTGCAATTGTAATCCAATAAAAACCTAAGGAAAACATAAGTAGAAAATCACCACATTGGAAACTGATTTCTAGACGTTAATGACAAAATCAGGGAAATAATTTGAATGGCTCCATTCCCAGTACAAAGTCTTAGATTTGCTCAGTGCAGCTCAGAAAATCAGTGCTACAATATAGCAACGCCGTGCGCGATCTACCAGAATAGAAATAGAGTACCAGAATAAGTGCATTTAGCCGCAGACTTGGGGTCTCAGCGGGGATAAGGCCGCACTTAGTCCTGTTTCCTGCGCTGAGGAGATCCGCTCATTGGACCTCCTCTGTGCAGAAGATCAGGGCAGGAATCTCCAATAATGGGGCTATGTCCCCATGCCCACCAGAAAACGGGGCACGAATCACTCCGGACTTCCGGCTGTGGGTCCGCGCATGCATGCCGCGGCACCGTGCGACAGTCTGGAGGACCCCCAAGATCGCGCGTGCCGCCAATCAGTGGCCCCCGATCTCGGGCATGGCCATCGAGGAGGTCCCCCCACTCCCTCCCAGAGACTGATACCCCGCCCCCCCACCAGGACAGCCACCGCAGCCACGACGCCGAGCTCCCACCGGGTGGAACCATGCGAGAACCACGCTGGCGGGAACTCGGTCAGTTGCCGGAGAATCGCGCAAAGATGTCGTGGGTCTGACGCCCCATTCTCCGCCCCCGCACCGGACGCAATTGCGACGCGCGACCTGGAGTATCCCGGCCCAGGGCACCATTTTTAAATGGCATCCTGATTTCGCGAGCCCCTAATACGACTTCCGAACTCCCCCAAAGCTTCAACTCACCTATAAGGATGTCCTCAGGCCCCTGAACTACACAGTCCACCCCCAGGTCTGATCCACGTCGCAGGGAAAATGCCACCTTGGCATTGTCACCTGGCACCCAGGTGGCAGTGCCAGGCTGACAGTGCCAAGTCTGAGTGGCACCAGTGCCAGGGTGCCACTCTGCCCAGAGGTCAAGCACCTTGGAGCCTCCAATCACCTTGGAGTCCCCCACAAGTGCCATTCCACCTATTCCCTGTTTGTGGAGACCAACACTGAACAGTGCTCGTCTGAACTCTCCAAGATGAAGGGATTAAAACCCACTGCCCTAGTCAGGTCGTGGGAGTGTATATTAGAGCGAGACTAGCTGTCTCACTCTAATACACAGATTTGCTAAAAAGTGATCAGCCCACAATGGTCAAGATTCACATCGCGACATCGTGCGAGATTGCATTAGATCTTGCGAGGCATGGCGGGATTCCGGAAAAGGGATCACCCAGCATTTACCGGCCGTGTGCGCCTCGCTGCCTTTCGGGCGTAATGCGTTTGGTAGATCATGCCTACCGCAGTGACACCTTACTGTTGTATCCCGCATTGGTCTTACGTGATAGGGGTGATTAACTGCCCTGTGGATCTTGCAGAATACAAGCTTGCCTGACAAGGGGCGAGGTACCTTTAACAATGTCTGGCTATGTATAAATAGAGTTGGTCAGTAACGCAACGTCTGGAGAAGATCCAGTAGGTTACTACTGGAGCGGTATAAAACAGTAATTGTAAAATAAAGTTTTTGTTTCCACCAACTCCGTGTGGACTCTTCATCAAGGTTAAAAAGTGGATAGCTATCAACGCTACTGCATCACCTCACTATCTCTATCGCATACAGGTTGGAAATTTTCATTCATCATGCCTCTTTTCAGATGTTTGAACATTTCTGATGCCAGACTGGAATCAGTACGCACAGAAGATGCGGTAGTTTTTCTGGGCGAACAATATCGCAGAGAACGACTGCCAGGTAGTCATTTTGTTAACTGTTTGTGCTGTGCATACATTTGGAGGGATACGAAGCCTTACCTAACCAACGGCCCCTACACTAAGACATTCGATGAGTTTTTGGCTCGAGTAGGGAAGCACATCCAGTGTTGACTCTGTGTGGCCTTACAAATCTTACATTACCCTGAATTTTTGTATCATCAGTATGTATGTAAATAGTTATTGCTGCATACCAACAGCATTAAAAATGGAATTGAACAAGACCATTAGAATTAAAGAATATAAAAAGGTAGAGAAAATAAAGCATGGGAATGCGATGACAGTAGATAACTCCAGTTGTGAAACTGACAGTACGCGTATGATAACCAAAAGGCTCAATTTTGTAATTCCCATACACCTGTGAACATCTTAGGGGTATGATGCCCTTCTTTCTACTGATTGTTAAGGTAAATGTTATATTTTCATAAAAGCACAACACCTGCATCTGCTAACAGTCAGGGCAACTTTAAACCTGCTGACTGCTGGGAAACTGAGGAGATGGTGCATAATAGCCTTGCCTTCTGTATCTTTTTAACCTCTTCCAATCCTACAACCTTCCAAGATGTTTGAGTTTCCTGAATTTGAGCTTCTTATGCAACCAAAATTTTATTACCTGACCACCGGCGATCAGGTCTTCAGCTGCCTAGGCCCTAAGCGTGGAAATTCCTCCCCAAACTTTCCCCCTAGCAGGGCAGCACGGTGGCGCAGTGGGTTAACACTGCAGCCTCACGGCGCCGAGGTCCCAGGTTCGATCCCGGTTCTGGGTCACTGTCTGTGTGGAGTTTGCACATTCTCCCTGTGTCTGCGTGGGTTTCGCCCCCACAACCCAAAAGATGTGCAGGTTAGGTGGATTGGTCATGCTAAATTGCCCCTTAATTGGAAAATGAATTGGGTACTCTAAATTTATTTTTAAAAACTTTCTCTCTTATCTATTTAATTAAGATGCTCCTTGAAACCTACCACTTTGATCAAGGCTTTGGTCATCTGTTCTAATATCTCCTTATGTGCCTCGGTATCAAATATTGTTTGATTACACTTTTGTGAACCTCTTTAGAATGCTTTACTGCTTTAAAGCATTAAATGCACCACATGTTCCGATGTTCTTCTTTAAATACAAGTTTTTTGTTGTTTTATTCAGCAGCTGCTGGATTTTACTCTCCATTAAAGTCAATCGATAGTCACATTGGCCAGAGTGTAGAACAGCTGTTTCACCTGATCCCACTGGTTCCCACTTTGCCAAGTTAGGTTAGATTTGAAATTCAGAAATAGCTAGGTGTTCTCTGCTGGACCAGTACCCTGTATGACAATGGGAAAATGTCTCCATTTGCGCTACTTGATTAATTTAAAAATGTTTCATTTATCAAAATTATATTAACCCACAATTTTTCCACAAGAAATTAAAAGACAAATTAAAAGATAAACAGCAAATTTTGTGCAAGTCTTTGTATCCTATGACATGCCCCTCAGACCTGCAGCTTACTATGTCAAAATCATGCCCCACTGTGCAAGTACATATCGTAGGCCTATTTTTGTAAACCACAAATGAGTCCAAATCGAGAAGGTTAAAGAAAACTTGGTTTTCTGACACATTGGTATTAACCATATACATCAGATCATATCCGGGCATGCTCTGTCGGTACCATACCTGGCCGACTTTATATAGAACTTAACCATGGATGATTTTGGGTTCCAACCCGTAGGTTCCATGCAGGTTACAACACCTATATTTTGTGCTGATTTTAATGTCATCAACTTTTGGTTAATAGTTAGGAAACAGAGTAGGAATAAACAAGTTATGTTCGGATTGACAGATTTTAGCTATGGGGTGACACAAGATCAGTGCTTGGGCCTCAGCCGTGTACAATCTAAATGCTAGACTTAGATGAGGAGACCAAATGTAATGTATCAAGATTTGTGAAGATAGAAAGCTGAGGGGGAAAATGAAAAGGTCTTCAAAGGGAGAAATAGAATATGAAAGTGTCCATTTTGTCAAGATGGATGGAAAAAGAAAATATTTTTAAAATTTGAGCCTCTAGTAAATGTTGGCATTCAGAGGGTCTTGGATGGCCTCACACAAGAATAACAAAAAAGTAATGTGCAGATATAGCAAGTAATAAGAAAGGCATGGGAGTTGGAGGAGAAGAGCAAGGAAATCTTGCTGCAACTATATAGGCCTTTGTTGTTGCGGGTACCATGTACAGTTTTGGTCAACTTACCCAAGGAAGAAAAGATTTGATTTTAGGCAGTGTTACAGAGGTTCTCGAGATTGATTCCTCAGATTACAGGGTTATCTGATGAATAAAGTTTGAGTAGACTAGGTCAGAATAATATAAGGTGACCTGCTTGAAACCAGTAAATTTCTTCAAGAACTTGACAGGATAAATTGATGCTTCCTCTGGCTGATGGGTCTAGAACTACGGTTCTCAGGATATGGGATTGGCCATTTAGGATTGTGGTAAGGAAAAATGTATTCACCCAGAGGGATGTGAATTTTTATAATTCTCTATCTCCGAGGGCTCTAGATGCCCAGTCACTGAGCATATTCAAGATCGGGTTTGATAGGTTTCTGGGTACGAAGGGAATCAAAGGATATGGGGATAATGTAAGAAAGTGAAGTTGAGGTCAAAGATCAATCATGACCTTAGAGAATGGCAGAGCAGGCTCGTAAGGCAATTTGGCCAACTCTGCCTTCTAGATATTAAGGGTTGTGCCAGTATTTTTTTAAAAAGGTTTTGGTCATTGTTTTACCAGTTATCCAGCTTGGCATGTATTTTGCAACTGGCAGTTGAAACATGGTAAGTTGACAGTTGAAGCAGGATGTGCCGATTGCCTGAGGCATACTGAACTTTTAATTGGAGGTGGGTAGATGGACAATATTCTTTTTCTTTGCTGCTATGAGCTGGAATGCTAAGAGAGAATGATGAAATCGACTAACTTGATGGGTGAGTTCCAATAACAGTCAACCCTCGGATACTGAGTCTTAAGTTTAGATCTCACCTAAAAGGATCTGAGTTACTGAGCAGCTAGGCATTCAGATATTTGCAAAGAGGATTAATCAACATTGCGAGGGTGTTTATAAAAAAAAGGGTGATTTTCTGCAACACAGTGGCACAGTGGTTAGCACTGTTGCCTCACGTCGCCAAGGATCATGGGCGGGATTCTCTGACCCCCGCCGGGTCGGAGAATCGCCGGGGGCCGGCGTCAATTCCGCCCCCGCCATGTCCCGAAGTCTCCGGCACCAGAGATTCGGTGGGGATGGGAATCGCGCCACGCCTATCGGCAGCCCCCCCCCCCCCCCCCCCCCCCCGGTGAATCTCCGGCCGCGATGGGCCGAAGTTCCGCCGCTGACATTCCAGTTCCGCTGGCGGGAATCAAACCACCTACTTTACTGGCAGGACCAGGTGGCGCAGGCGGGCTCCGGGGTCCTGGGGGAGGGGGGGGCGGGCACGGGGCAATCTGGCCCCAGGGGGTGCCCCCACGGTGGCCTGGCCCACGATCGGGGCACTGATTGGCGGGCGGGCCTGTGCTGTGGGGCACTCTTTTTCTTCCGCCTTCGCCATAGTCTTCACGATGACGGAGGCGGAAGTGACCCCCTCCCCTGCGCACGCGCGGGATGACATCAGCAGACGGCATGGCACCAAAGGCCGTTCTCGCCGGCTGGCGGGGCGCCAACCACTCCGGCGTGGGCCTAGCCACTCAATGTTACGGCTTGGCCCCTAAAGGTGTGGAGACGTCCACACCATTGGGGCGGCCTGACACCGGAGTGGTTCACGCCACTCCATCCCGCCGGGACCCCCCGCCATGCCGGGTAGGGGAGAATCCCGCCCCTGGGTTCAATTCCAGCCTTGGGTCACCGTCTGTATGAAGTTTTCACATTCTCCCCATGGAAGATTGAGCTTGGGTGAAGTACTCTTTCAGAGGGTCAGTGAAGACTCGATAGGCCGAATGGCCACCTTCTGGCACTTTTGTGATTCCTTTATATCTTTTCACACTGTAAGAGCGCTGGCACGCGATTCTCCGAGGTGCGGAGAATCGGCGTCATTTGTGATTTGTGCCAGCGTATTTGGCGCGGCGCCGGCCACAGGACACTGATCCTTCGGCCCAAATGGGCCGAGCGGCCGTGCGGATCCGAGAGAGTCCAACTGGAGGGAACTCTGCGCGAACGGTCGGGGGGGGGGGGGGGCCTGTGGGGGGGAGGCCCTTCTTCACTGGTGGGGGCCAACAATGGGGACTGGCCCGCGATCAGTGCCCACCGGGCAGGCCTCTGCCTCCCCGGGCCTATGTTTTGGCACAGCCGGCCCCTGAACACCGACGCCATGTTGAGTCTGGGCCGGCGCGCTAAAGAAGTCCTCCGCGTATGTGCAGGTTGGCGTGGCCCAACTGCGAATGTGCGGGTTGGTGCGGCACCCATTTGCCGCAGGGAAAGGAGGCTGGAGCGGCGTGAACTGCTCCAGCGCCATGCAACGGCATTCACGACGGCGTGAACACTTGGGCTCCATGTTTGAGAATTGCCCCCAGGTTATGTCATCTTGTAATCCTGAACAGGATTATTTATCACTCGATTCCCATGCTAATTCACTAACCATCTATGATATACGTCAATAACTGACGCTTCATGATCACCTGTGGCAACGCAACATCACCGTACAGATTATCAAAGGAAAAACAACTATTTACAGTAATTCTGGGAGAGAAAGGAAATAAATGAGCAATAATTTTCTGAACCAATGTTAAATAAAACTACTGGTTGGAAAATTGTGAAATGCATATTAGGGACAGCACAATGGCACAGTGGTTAGCTCTGCTGCCTCACAGTGCCAGGGACCCGGGTTCAATTTCGTGACACAGGTGACTGCCTGTGTAGCGTTTTACATTCTCCTCGTGTCTGTGTAGCTTTCCTCCGGGTGCTCCGGTTTCCCCCCACAGTCCAAAGATGTGTGGATTAGGTGGATTGGCCATACTACAATTGCCTCTTTGTGCCCAGGGATGTGGAGGTTAGTGTGGTGAAATTCACATATGCATTTCTGTATATAACTGTATATAATTGCCCCATTGTGTATAACTGTATATAACAGTACCAATGTATAAAGCTGATCACCAATACATGCAGTTATGGTATGATCACACATGAAGGTAATGTAGGGTAAATGAAATGGATACAGACAGCCATGAGAGGAAGCTAATCCAAAATAATTATGTACGGGATGACGCTGAGCCTTGTGGGACAGAAGGTTGGAGTAGGTGGTGGGAGCAGGAGCAGGTGAGGAGTACTGAAGACAGTGAGAGAGCAAGAGAGTAGTTAATGAGTTAGTGAGTTAGATGTTAGATGAATATAGTTTATGTGTGTTTATTCAACTGTTAGTTCTTAGGGATATGTGTCAAATCCAATTGTTTTGTTAGTTTATAAGACTCGTTATTTTCTGATCAACACGACACATCAAAGCCATCTGGTTAGAGCAAGGCAGAGAACACAGCAGTGACAGTTATGACCTCCAGCCAGTAGGTGGAACCAGACACACATGGAGCCAGATATATATATCAGGTGACTGATGAGACTCAGGCAGCTGGCAGCAGGACGGACAACAGGACAGTCGCATCTCACCTTAGCTCTACAGTAACTCAGATATAATTGTCTGTACATAGGTTTGTTGGTTACCTGTCCAAGTATTTAATATTAAATACTTGTTATATCTAAACACACATGTTCTATGTGTGACTTCATAATCAGGGGAGCCACAGAACACAACAGTTAGGTTATGGGATTATGGGGATAGGGGAGGGTAAATGGACAGAATGCACATTCAAAAGGTTGCTGTTGATCTGATGGGCCAAATGGCCTCCTGCAGGGATTCTATGATATACTGTAGTTTCCAACATGTACCTCCAGTAGGCAGAGCTTTCTGCTGGGGAGGGCAAAATAAATGTACTTTCTGTGGTATAAGCATAATCCTTCTGGTTCAGTCCATTGAAATAACACTGGGAATTTGTAAGGCAAAGGTAATACCTACTTTAACAGCACTGAATTCAGCTTGGAAATATTCCTTTCTTTCAATTGTATCTGCAAGGTGGAATTGAAATAAAACATAGATAAAAGCAATATCAATGGAAGTTCAGGCATTTGTGAGCATCATATATGGCAAGTGGCACTGATAACAATGCACCAGTTATTTTCTTTATGAGTTTAAAAGATTCCCATAAGTTATAAAGATCTTTGGCATGGCTGCAACAACATCGATAATACATCACTGGTATGCTGTGGATTATATCTAAACAATGACAGTGAGCAACTGCCCTTCTCTTACAAGCATGAAGGACCCATTACTCACAAGCATGACAGCTACGAGTGAGTTATGATGGTTTTCCACAAGTGTAGGTGCAGCTGGAAATACTGAAGCAGCACCCTGCAGAGGTAAAATAAAAGTGGAATTCTAATCCAATTTTTCAGGAATTGGAGAATGGGGTACATTGCTGCTAAATCTCATTAAATGCTACCCATATATGTCAGCGTAAGGTTCAACTCTACTGTGACAATGAAAAGATAATTACCTCCCACAGAATGCATTCTCTTCATCCCATTGCCCACACATGATTGTGACAGACGATTCCCTTGTGACGGTGTTTTATTAGGCATTCTTTCTTAAGCAGATTGTAGAGCTTACACATCGGTCTGGATTTTAACCTAGGTACGTTCACTTGGCAGGAGTGGGGTGGACGGAGAGAGATGGCTGCGGGTATGGGGTGGTACCACTGTGAGGTTGGGGGGGGGGGGGTGTCAGGAAACCCCACTAGAACGATTGATCTCCCAAATGCCCTGAACAATTTAAATGCATACCTCCTGTGAATTGTTTTCTGTGGAGCTTCTGTCCACCAACATCCTGATTGACAAGCTGGGAAGGCCTGTCAGGTGGTAACTGTATTGACAGGGCTGAAGCCTACAAGAGCAGAGATTTGGGGAAGTAGGGATTACAGCACACCAGCAGTGCTGTAAAAATACTTACCACATGGCTTCAGGCCCCCTTGAAGTTGTCAAGTTTCCTGAGGCCAGTGAAACCCGGTCGCCTGTGTTTGGAATTGCATGATTATTGAAGTTATGGCATGGAGCCTCAGTATAATATTTAAGTGACCAACTTGTACCTGGCCATTAATTGGTTGTCCACCCCTTATCCAGCTTCTGCTAAAACTGGAACTGAACAGATTCATGTTAGTTTCTCTTCCTATTCCAAAGGTTATGCTTCAATTGTAATCTCTGACATGACCGCACCCTATCTGTTTTAAAGAGGTAAAATTCAGCCTGTCATGTTTAACTGTTTCTGCACAGTGTAGTACTTTATTTATAAATTTAGTGGACCCAATTAATTTTTCCAATTAAGGGGCAATTTAGCGTGGTCAATCCACCTAGCCTGCACATCTTTGTGTTGTGGGGGCGAAACCCACGCAAACACGGGGAGAATGTGCAAACTCCACACGCACAGTGACCCAGAGCCGGGACCGAACATGGGACCTCGGTGCCGTGAGGCAGCATGGCTAACCCACAGTGCCACCCTGCTGCCCTTGCACAGTGTGGTATTATGGTGATGCCGCAAAGTAAGAGAAACACTGCAGGAAAGTTAAATAGCTTATCACTGAAGTGCAATGCAGGGTTTTGAAATCAGGGAAACAAGCCAGAAGTCTACGGTGGCAGTAGCTGCTGTGGTCCAGAGAAGGAAAGGGGAATTAGTTACCAGTCCTTCTCCATTATGTGACAGCTAATCAGCATTAACTCTTGTTAAATGTGTATTATGTCAGTTCAATATAGGATTAGGCAATGGCTGCCAAAATCCATTGGTCCAGTCACACAGATGAAATCGGCCACTGGATAAAACGTTTGTACCGATGAAACGAAAATCCAAAAGACGTCGGTGGCTTCAGGGTAGGAGAAAATAAATCAATTGCAAAAGAAGCGTCCAATATTGCCTTGAAAGTGATTCAATAGCATTACAATCCCTTCCAGGATTTGTTACAGTTCAGAAGTCATGCCTGCCATTGTAGATTTTACAGCAGGTCAACAAAAAAAAAGAATTGCAACAGAAATATCAAAAGCTGACGTACCAATGCTCTGACCATCATCCCAGAAAAGACGACCTTTAGCAACTTGATTATCATCCAAGGCAACAATTAGTCCAAGGTGGTTTTTCCGGCTGTAAAATTATTTGTTGTAAGTTAAATCTGAATTTTCTGAGATTTCCGCGTGCATATTCTTCAAGATCAACAAATTCAGACAGATCAGCTTCTTACAAAATGTGTTCATGTATTTATCACAGATTTGAAAAAGTTGGATTAAGCACCTAAACACCGCAGGAACGCCACCCAAATTTATACTTTTCTGTTATGTTCTTACACACATTCCTTTCCACCCTGCCCTTTCCTGATCTTCGCATCTCAGGGCCTGAACCCATTCATTTTCAAACAAACATATCTGTCAATATTTCTTCAACTAAGGGATAATTTTCCAACTCTGTGCAATGTATGTTCTTCTTTGTTATTGCATGTTGGCAATTTGCTGGTGTGCAAAATGCACTTTCTGTTGGTGGGCCAGCTCTACCGAAAGTGTACGGTTGGAAAATTATTTCTAGGGAAGAAACTTCATTGGGTATCTAGTTATTTTCTAGGAATTAGTTTACTTAAACAATTCTGTAAAATAAACATTTACCTGTAATATGTAGTGTTCGCTGGCTCTTGCCAGGGAATAATATAACCTCCTCTGATATGAAGATTGATGTGATCGAGTGGTGTTGGCATATAAATCCACTTGCCTCTTTGAGGAATAGTTTTGGCCTATATAAAATAAACATTGCTAATAAAGAGTGCCGTTTCTCGGTTCGCGGATTGCCAATTACAATTATAATAAATGCCACTCTTATCAGTTCTTCCTGCTGATTTGTTGAATACATCGAGTTACAAGAGACCATCTGATTTCTAAGATTATTCATAAATATCTTTATAGTTGAGTTACTGGCGTAAAATAAATGTTGTATCTGCAAAGTAAACAGCTAATTTTAATTTTACTGATCCTGAGTAAATAATCAGCAACCAAACGCCAGTCAAGGATTGTCCACGAACAGATAACGATGCAAAAGATGCTGCGGGGCAAGGGCTGGGGGAGTGAAACTGATCAACACCTGTAGCCTAAAGTGGGCACTAAAGTGAATCCCTACATTGCAGAAGGAGGCCATTCAGCCCTGTGAGTGTGCACGATGCTCTGAAAGAGTAACCCACTCATGCCCACTGCCCCGCCCTATCGCAGCTTTCCCAACTTTCACTGCCCAACCCTCTCCCTGCTACCCCGACTAACCTGCACATCTTTGTACATGGAGGGGCAATTTACCATGTCCAATCTACCTAACCTGCATATCTTGGGACTGTGGGAGGGAACTGGAGGACCCAGAGGAAACCCATATCGACACTGGAAGAGCATGCAAACTCTGCACAGACAGTTACCCAAGGCTGGAATTGAACCCAGATCCCTGGTATTGTGAGGCAGCAGGGCTAACCACCGTGCCACCAGATGGAGAACTCGCAGTATTGTTTACACCGCAGACAATTTTCATTCCTGTTGGCTCAGGAAAATTAGTCGTGAGCTTGCTATCTTCCCATTTTGTGTTTCTGCTGTTAACTAATTTCAACTTTTTGATTTCATTAAAGCTGTGAATGACAGTATAATAACTCATGAGTGACAAAGTCATAAAAGGTTTTGCACTGATCTGTGTACATTTGATCAAGTAACATCTGGGGAGCTAGATGGAGCGTGGTTTAGTACAATCTGCTTTCATCTCTGGGATTCCATCCAGCAAAGAATAATGGGATAAAATAAATGAGCTTAGGCAGATTTAAACTTGTTTCTAACAGGTAAGCGTCCAAAGCATAAAACTGCCCATAACATAAAGATAGCAGCTGCAATTTAATGCAGAGATGCAGCATTTTTGAGAAAAAAACAGGAATAGGCATATTCATTTAGTGCCAAGATGCTAAAGGATATATAGAAAAATCGAAGTTGGGAGCAGGAGGAGGCCATTCGGCCCTTCGAACCTGTTCCGCCATTCATCACGATGGCTGATTGTCCAACTCAATAGCCTAATCCTGCTTTCTCCCCATAACACTTGATCCCATTCGCCTCAAGTGCCATATCTAGCCACCTCTTGAATATATTCAATGTTTTAGCATCAACTACTTCCTGTGGTAATGAATCCACAGGCTCACCACTCTTTGGATGAAGCAATTTCTCCTCATCTCTGTCCTAAATGGTCTACCCCAAATCCTCAGGCTAAGCCCCTGATTCTGGACACCTACCATCAGGAACATCATCCCTGCATCCGACCTATCTAGTCTTGAGGTTCAAATAGATAATTACCTGAAATTGAAGGTGAATAAAGCAATAAAAAGGCCAACAACATACAGTACAAGAATGAAGGTATGTTAATAAATTTGCACAAGACAATGATTAGCCAGGCCATACTTGGAATATGTGTTCTGTTATAGGCACCCAATTCTAGAAATATAGAAACATAGACATTAGAAGGAGGAGAACGCTATTCGAACCTTCAAGCATGCTCCACCATTCATTACGATCATGGCTGATCATCCAACTCAATTGCCTAATCCCACCTTACCCATGTTGTTTGATCCCCTTCGCCCCAAGTAGTGTATCGAACTGCTTCTTGAGAACAACAATGTTTTGGCCTCAACTACTTCCTGTGGTCACAAATTCCACAAGCTCACCACTCTCTGGTTATAGAAATTTCTCCTCATCTCTATACTAAATGGTCCATCCAGTGTCCTCAGACTGTGACCTCTGGTTTTGGACATCGCCATCAAGGGGAACATCCTTTTTGATCTACTCTGCCTAGTCCTGTTAGAATTTTCTAAGTTTCTATGAGGTCCTCACCTCATTCTTCTGAACTCCAGCAAATACAACCCTAACCAACTCAATTTCTCCTCACACACCAGCCCCGCCATCCCAGGAATCAATGTGGTAAACGTTGGCTGCTCTCCACTAGAGCAAGAACATCCTTCCTCAGATATGGAGACCAAAACTACACACAATATTCCAGGCATGGCCTCTCCAAAGCCATAAATAATTGCAGTAAGACATTCCTGCTCTTGTACTCAAATTATCTCGCTATGAAGGCCAGAATACCGTTTTCCTTCTTTACTGCCTGCTGCACCTGTATACTTACCTTCAGCAACTGTTGTATGAGGCCACCCAGGTCTCATTGCACATTCCCCTCTCCTAATTCATGACTATTCAGATAATAGTCTGACTTCCCATTTTTTCGAACCAAAGTGGATAGCCTTGCATTTATCCAAATTATATTGTAGCTGCCATTTATTTGCCCACTCACTCAACTTCTCCAAATCACACTGAAGGATCTCTGCATTTTCCTCAAAGCGCACCCTCCCACACAAATTTGAGTCATCTGCAAATTTGGAGATATTACATTTCGTTCCCTCATCTAAATCATTAATATATATTGTGAATAGCTGGGGTCCTGGAACCGATCCCTGTGGATCACGGCCTGTCATTTGGAAAAAGGCCTGTTAATTCATACACTTTGTTTCTTGTCTCCCAACCAGTTTTCTATCCATCTCAATACACTACTCTAATCCCAAGCATTTTAATTTTACACGCTCATCTCTTATGTAGAACTGACAAAAGCCTTCTGAAAGTCCAAATGAACCTAATCTACTGGTTCCCCCTCTTCAACTCTACCAGTTACATATTCAAAGAATTCCAGCAGATTTGTCAAGCATGATTTCCCCTTCATAAATCCATGCTGACTCTGCCCAATCCTGCCAATATTTTCTAAGTGTTCTGCTAGAATCTTTATTGTCACAAGTGGGCTTACATTAACACTGCAATGAAGTTACTATGAAAAGCCCCTAGTCGCCACATTCTGACGCCTGTTCAGGTACACAGAGGGAGAATTCAAAATGTCCAACTTACCTAATAGCACATCTTTCGGGACTTGTGAGAAGAAACCAGAGGACCCGAAGGAAACTCACGCACTCACAGGGAGAACATGCAGACTCCGCACAGTGACCGAAGCTGGGAATCGAACCTGGGACCCTGGAGCTGTGAAGCCATAGTGCTAACCACTATTCTTCTGTGCTGCCCATCTCTAAGTGCTCTGCTTTAAAATCTTTGATAATGGATTCCAGAATTTTCCCCACTACCGACAACAGACTTACTGGTCTATAATTCCTCGTTTTCTCTCAACCTCACTTTCTAAATAGTGGTGTTACTTTAGCTACCCTCCAATGTGCAGGAGCTGTTCCAGAGTCCATAGAATCTTGGAAGATGACTACCAATGTATCCACTATTTTTAGAGTCACTTCCTTAAGTACTTGAGATGTGGATAACCAAGCCTGGCAAATTATCAGCCTTCAATCCCATCAATTTCTGTACTAATATTGATCTCCTTCAGTTCCTCCCTCTCACTAAGGCCTGCGTTCCCCAACATGTCTGATAACTTATTTGTATCCTTATTGGTGACAACAGAACCAAAGCATGTATTTAATTGCTCACACATTTCTTTGTCTCTATTATAAATCCCCCTGTTTCTGACTTGAGGGACCTACATTTGTCTTCACCAATCTTTTTGTCTACACTCACAGATAGAAACTTTTACAGTCAGTTTTTCTGTTCCCTGAAAGCTTGTACTCTACTTCCCCCTTCTTAATCAATCTCTTAGTCCTGCTTTGTTGAATTCTAATCTGATCCCAATCCTCAGACCTGTTGGTTTTCTTGGCCAATTTGTATACTACTTTCTTGGATTGAATACTATCTCTAATTTCCCTTGTAAGCCATGGTTTTGCCACCTTTCCTATTTTACTTTTGAGCCAGGCACGAATAAACAATTATTGCCTTTAAGTAAAGTTTCCCAATCGGTGATAGCCAACTTGCGGCTCATATTATTGTAGTTTCTTTTAAGATTCAGGACACAAGTCTCAGAATCAACTATGTCACTCTCCATCTTGATGAAAAATTCTATCATATTATGGTCGCTCATTCCCAAGGTGTCTCGCACAATTAGATTGCCAATGATTCCGTTCTCATTACACATTACCCAGGCTAGGATGGTCTGTTCTCTACTTGGTTCCTCAATATATCGATCCAGAAAACCATCCCATATACACTCCAGGAATTGCTCCTCTATGGCATTGTGACTAATTTGATTTGATTTCTATATGCAGATTAAAATCACCCATAATGTTAGATGTTCCTTTATCGCCTGCATCTCTAATTTTCTGTTTTATGTCATTCCCAACATCACTACTGCAGTTTGGGGGTTGATATACAACGCCCACTAATACTTTTTGGCCCTTAGTGTTTCTCAGCTCGTCCCATATCGATTTCACATTGTAGGACCTAATATCCTTTCTCATTATTGTGTTAATTTCATCTTTTAAAAAAAATAAATTGAGAGTACCCAATTATTGGTTTTCAATTAACGGGCAATTTAGCATGGCCAATCCACTTACCCCGCACATCTTTGGGTTGTGTGGGCGAAACTCACGCAAACTTGGGGAGAATGTGTGAACTGCACATGACCAGAGTCGAGATCGAACCTGGGACTTCGGCGCCGTGAGGTGGAAATGCTAACCACTGCACCTCCGCGCTGCCCGTGTTCATTTCCTCTTTAACCAGCAATGCAACCCCACCGCATTTTTGTTTCTGTCTGTCTTTCCTAAATACTGAATACCCTTGGATGTTTAATTCCCACCCCTGGTCACCCTGAAGCCATGTCTCTGTAATGTCTCTGTTTATATCATTGATTTACATCTATTTGCACAATTAGCTCCTCCGCTTTATTGCAAATGCTCCTCGGGTTAAGGCACAAAGCCTTTCGGCTTGTATTTAACATTATTTGTCCATTCCCAATACTTTTATTTACTGTGACCCTGTTTGAGTTTGGCTCTTAGTTTCTCTGCCTATCACTTTTCTTGGCCGGGATTCTCCCCTACCCGGCGGGGCGGGGGGTCCGATCGTAGCGGAGTGGTGCCAACCACTCAGGCATCGGGCCGCCCCAAATGTGCGGAATTCTCTGCACCTTTGGGGGCTCGGCCCGCGGCGGAGTCGTTGGCGCCATGCCGACTGATGCCAAAACTGACGCCAACGGCCTTTGACGCCCGCCAGCCGGCATCGGGGCTGGCCGAAAGGCCTTTGCGGGTTCGCACATGCGCCAGTGCGTCAGCTGCCGCTGATGTCACCACCGGCGCATGCGCGGTAGGGGGGTTCTCTTACGCCTCCGCCATGGTGGAGGCCGTGGTGGCGGCGGCGGAAGAAAAAGAGTGCCCCCACGGCACTGGCCTGCCCACCGATTGGTGGGCACTGATCGTGGGCCTGGCCACCATGGGGTCACCCCCCGGGATCCGTTCGCCCCGCGCCCCCCCCCCCAGGACCCTTCTGTAGCTGGAGACACTTCCTCCACACTTGCTGGCCCTGGCCACTGGAAATGTTTCCAACTTCCCACATGGAGAAAGAGAAGCGATCCACGATTTGAACTTTCTGCCGTGACTTACCCCTTTAAATTAATCTTTTTGAAGATACTTGATATTAGATTATATCCAATTCTCTCAGACCCTTCTTTTCTGGACCTCATTCCTACCAATCATAACCCTTACAAAGTAAAAACTACGAAAGGTATTTTCAACTATAAGCAATAAAAGTAGTCACGGCATACTGACCTTATCCATTAGCTCTTTCCCTTTTATCCTCAGCTGTTGCAGCAGGGCAAGGCCACTGACTGAAGATTTAAAAAGTTACAAAGCAAGGAGAAAAAGCAAAAAGCACCTCTTCCCACTCTGCACCGAATCCCCATTCTGCTTCAAATTCCCGATACTCCCTCTCACTCTGGCTGTCTCTCACTCAGGAAATGTGCTCTCTACCACTGCTCAGGTGCAAAGTTCACTGAGAGCACTAAAGGCATAGAGGGTAATACAGCTCACCAAGAATAAAATGTTGCAGTTAAGATGAGAGACTTGAACTGATTTTTTTGCACCAATGGAGAGGATACCCATCATTTAAGCACTGGAGGCCTGGATCTGGAAGTCCCATTCCTGAACACAGCCCCTACCATTTTGAGCAGGATTAGGGGCAGGTTGAACTTTGGGCATGTTAAAGTGAAGCTGTCTTCGGTCTGATTTGATTTTTGCAAGGGGGGTTTAGGAAATAAAACTTCTGTACATTAGACATTGTAGGAGAAGGCCTAAACCGATTGTATTTCTTCAGAGAGTTTGGTATCCCTTTGGATATGGTCCCAGAACATCTTTTGGAGAGACCAGATGCCCTTTGGAGGGTTAAGATGCTTTTTGGGAGAGTTCAGGTGCCCTTTGGGACTGTTCAAAGTAGACATGTGCAAATATGGATGAACTCATTGTAACTGGCAAGTCCACTGGAATTTTCTGGGAAGGTGCCTAAGGGAGCTCCAAGGCATTTAAATCCCCTGCCCTTTATATACATGAGAAGTGCTGACAAAATCAATGCTTATTATTTCACTCTGCTTGTTGACACTCTCACTTCTCTAGCTCCCCTCCTCTTCCCACTCACCGCCACATACTTGGATTGTACCTGCACCACCTGCTGTATTTTCCCCCCCACCATACCTCACACCAATTGCCACCCATGGTTCTTACCAATCCAAGTTCCTCAGTCTCGTTGTTTGGCAAGATTCAACAACTGAGCTATAGAGTGATTCAAAGGCAAAGGGTGTTGAAAATGGGTGGGGAATCTGGTAGAATGGGTGGATCTGTAATTAAAACTACATTAATTTTTTTTTAAATGTGAGAACCAAGAAACACTTCCAGTCATGGAGTTGAACACATACAAACAAAACACAGATCTCAAGGGGTGTGTCTTGATCTCTAAAGGGGCCATTGCTTCACTGTCCAAGGAATGCACCTGCAGACCTCTACATTCACCTCGTCATTAGATCCACACTGTGACCAGGAGAGCAATTTACCTCTGCAGACTCTGGAAAAGATAAGGCTGTACATCTTCACACCTCAGCAGCAAATGCCTCCGCTTTGCTCCTGGCTGAAAGATCTGAATAGTTAACAATTGTTAACATGGAAGGACTTGTTAAAATGCTCCTCTCTACCTGACCTGACATTTTGATTAAATTATTAATTGGGACAGAACATAAATAAATTTGGCAAAGTTTTAATTCTTAAGAATTAATAGCAATTCTACAAAAACAATTGATATTAAAAAAAGTACACAATTTTTGTAAGTTTGGAAGTCTTGCTTCAACTGCACAGGACATTGGTGAGACCACACAAGAGTATTGTGTACAGTTTAGGGCTCCTTACATAAAGAGGGAAATACAGTTCAGAGAATGTTCACTGGCTGATTCCTGGAATAAGGGGATTGCCTCATGTGGAAAAGCTGAGCAAGTTGAGCCTATATTCAGTGAAATTTAGAAAAATAGGAGGTGACCTTATTGAACTATTTAAGATTCTGAAGGAGCTTGACAGAAGATGTGAAGACAACCTTTTTCCTTGTGGTGGAATCTAAAACTGGAGATGGGATGGGGAGGGCACCGTTTAAAATTAGGGTTCTCCCATTTACAACTGAGATGAGGAGGATTTATTTTCTCTGAGGATTGGTAATATTTAGAATTATCTTCCCCAGAGACGAATAGAGGTTGGGTCATTGAATCTATTCAAAGCTGAGTTAGATTTTTGACCAAAAAGGGAGTCAAGGATTATGGAGGTCAGGTAAGAAAGTGAAGTTCAGGCCACAATCAGATGAGCATCTATCTGATTTAATGATGAAGCAAGCTCCAAGGAGATGAATGGCCTATTCCTGCTCCTGTTTCCTATGAGTTTTTGATCATTTGATCCATCTGAGATCATGATTTATAAAGAGAACAAAAACTCACCCACATTTTAACACTTATTAGGGTCACAGAGCATTGTTTTCGCCCATTGGATTATTTCCAGCCCAATTATCATTGGTCTTCCATACTGTGACAGTATTATTGCTGCTTTGATCAAAGGTTTTAAATGACTAACTTTCTAAACAAGTTGCACAATAAAATACTTTGAGGTTTCACGGTACAAACTTTAGAATTATTTTCATCATATTATTTGACTACTTCATATTTTGAGCATAATTTGAAATAACTTACTGTAAACCAGTCATACCAGCGAGTGTCAGGGACATAGGCATGTACAGTAGTCACCCCCTGAAATTCAGAGTGCGGAATGTTACTTATAGTTATAGTCAATGGTATTCAATAGGTAAGTGTGCAATAAAATAAAAATGACCCCTACCTTGATCAACGCAGGACTAATCATCAATGCTCCACCCCAAAGGAACTGTCGATCAATAGTCCATGTCTTTTTATCTTCAAAAAACCTTCACAAGCAAATTAAATAACATGCTGAATTGGTTGAAGAACTAAGCAAATTTTAATCAGTGGATAATTTTAATTAACTTACTCGTGAAGTAATGGTCTTATCACTGTACTGCCCTGAGAGTGAGCTTCGTACATCAATGTGTAGAGATATGGCAACAACTTGTATCGTATTCGGAGAATATTCCTTGAGATATTCTGGAATTTCTCATCCCAGGCCACGGGATCCTGTCTCTGAAAAATGAAAATGTAATCATTAAACCAGGTGTATGATTTAGCCAAAGCTACTATCAATCCCTGTGCACATGAACATTTCCGAGAAGAAATCTGCAAAATGTCTTGTTTTCTTCTGGAAAATGCTGCATAGCTATTTTGTACTACCTTTGGTTGTGCATGTGCAACGAGCGAAAATTTCAATCAGTTGATTCAGTTATAATATAAACAGGCTCTAAAAATGTAAGGGTGAATTTTCATGGGGGTTCTCTTGTTGTTTGCTGAATCCTGAAAAATCCTGGAAAAAATGGTATCAGCAGGGCGAATACCAATGTTTTCAATAGCTCTTCAAAGCACAGTTGAATGGACATGTGGAAAAATTATTTCCCAATGCACCCATATGGTGGAATATTTGGCTATAGAATATCTTGTGTATTAAAGATATTTCTGGAAAATGCATTCATATAGGGTTTCTCACATTCTCAGGACATTGCGGAACACGTCACAATTGAAGTACTTTTGAAATGTCATTGTTGTAGACGAACATGATGACCAATGTGTTCACAGAAAGGGCACGAGGAGAAACTTCACTGCTCTTGAATGGTGTCCTTTGATCTTTTACATCAGGGAAGACTTGGTCCTGGTTTAACATTTAATTCTATAAAATTACATCTCTGATGGTGCAACAGTCTCTTTAATGATGAGACTTTGTTAATAACACTTCCATCCCGAATCCTGCTAAAACTCCTTTGAGGCTGTTAGTTCCTGCAGTGTAAGCCACCATTCTCCACCATCTCACCCAGGGGCCAAAAGTACACCCAGCACAGAGAGCAAGAGCTGCCGGGGCACCATAGCTGAGCACACCCAACTCAATTGGAATGTGCATACATATGAACGTTCTGATTATTTCATGAATCCTATGGGCTGAGATCAACTAACTTGGCTCTGCACAATCATGGGCCCTTCAGGTAAAGGATTCAGAAGTTTGTTTTGGATATGCATATTGTTCATGACCTCAATATTTCAAACAGATTTCAAAAAGTAGTCAGACTGGATTTTCTGGTGGACATGCATGAGGGACATACGGGAGTTTCAAGCCTGCCCATGCCATTAGTACACTCCCCTGTGCAATCTTCAGGGAGATAGCCTACTAATTGGTCACTGTGAAATTAGGGTTCTCAAAGCTAAATTGTGTGGGAATGAAGAAACAGCACCGCCAACAAGGTGATGTAAAAGAGTCACATGACTCTCATGGCTGAGACCAATATCTGTAGTCATTTGCATCTGTAAATAGTTATGTTCATACAATAAACCAGTTATTGTTCAAACAAATCTTATGTTTCTGCCTCTGTCACTAAGCCTGATCACATTGGTGCTCCGGAATGGTTCTGGTTTCTAAACCAAACTTTACGGCTGTGTCAACCGGACTTAATTTAACAAGCCTGTGGTTCGGGAAATCTACACAATGCACTCAGTAGACGATAGCTTGACCAAGTCCTCGAAGAGTATGTTCTCAAAACTCTATGCCAACAGCAGCTTTTGGCAGTTACCATTCAAAGAAAAATCTAAATTATTGACAACCTTTATTACCTATTTGGCAGATTTTGCTTTAATGATTTGCCGTTTGGCATAAACGTAGCGCATAATATTTTTCAACAAACAACATCTCGCAAGGCCTGAAAGGTGTAATCTGCCTTCTAAAGGCCATGATGTTCCGTTTGGGATGCAATGTTCTCCTGTTGTTCCAGTTTTACAATTCCCTTGTGTAAAGCAGGATGCAATTCAGTGTTCCAAGCCATACAAATTTATGTATGGCCGTAGATTTTGAGTGGATTCCCTGGGGAATCCTGATCTCGGTCGCTACCTTGAGCAGCCGGCACCGCCCCCGCCTACATACATCGGCTACTAACCCCACACTGAAAATCAGCCCCAACCACCCTCCCCATGGTATGTTGCCTCCTGGCTGTAAGGGTTCTGGATGTCTCAGAGTGGCTGCAGGACATTCTAAAGGGGGAGGGTGAACAGGCAGCTGTCATGGTGCATGTAGGTACCAACAATATAGGTAAAAAATGGGATGAGGACCTACATGCTGATTCTAGGGAGTTAGAAGGTGAACTAAAATATGAGATAGGCTAAATGGGTCATGAAACATCATTGGCAAACATGATTAAGGAAAATCCAAAGGCTTTTTATACTGTTTTATATATAAGGCTCTTTCTGTAAAGAGCAAGAGGATAGCCAGAGAAAGGGTTGGTCCATTCAAGGATATTGGAGGGAATCTATGTATGGAACCAGAAGAAATGGGAGAGGTACTAAATGAATACTTTGCCTCAGTATTCACCAAAGGACCTGGTGGATGAGGAGTATAGGGTCGAGTGTGTAGATATTCTGAGTCATGTTGATATTAATAAAGAGGAGGTGTTAGGCATCTTAAAAAGTATTAAAGCAGATAAGTCCCCAGGGCCTGATGAGATCTATCCCAAAATACTGAGGGAGGCAAGGGAAGAAATTGCTGGGGCCTTGATAGTAATCTTTGTATCCTCATTGGCTACAGGTGTAGTTCCAGAGGACTGTAGAGTAGCCAATGTTGTTCCATTGTTCAAGAAGAGCAGCAGGGATAATACAGGAAATTATAGGCCAGTGAGCCTTATGTCAGTGGTAGGGAAAGATTCTCAGAGATAGGATTTACTCACATATGGAAGCAAAGGACTTATGAGTGATGGACAGCATAGTTTTGTGAAGGGGAGGTTGTGCCTCACGAATTTGATTGAGTTTTTCGAGGAAGTGAGAAAGATCATAGATGAGGGAAAGGCAGTAGATGTTGTATACATGGACTTCAGTAAAGCTTTTGACCAGGTACCTCATGTACTGGTACAAAAGCTGAAGTCACATGGGATCAGAGAACTGGCAAGTTGGATACAGAACTGGCTTGGGCAGAGAAGACAGAGGGTAGCAGGCTGTGACTAGTGGTGTTCCAAAGGGATCAGTTCTGGGGCCTTTGTTGCTGGTGGTGTATATTAATGATTTGGAAGAAAATATAGCTGATCTGATTAGTAAGTTTGCAGATGACACAGAAATTGGTGGATAGTGAAGAGGATTGTGAGAGGATGCAGCAGGATATAAACTTGTCGGAGTCTTGGGTGGAGAAATGGCAGATGGAGTTTAATCCGGACAAGTGTGAGGTATGCACCTTGGAAGGTCCAATGCATGTAGGAATTACACAATAAATGATAGAGCTCTTGCGAGTACTGACAGGCAGAGAGATCTTGGAAAGCTTGTCCACTGATCACTGAAAGTGGCAACGCATGTGGTAACGTGGTCAAGAAGGCACAGGGCATGCTGGCCTTCATTGATCGGGGTATTGAATATAAGAATTGGCAATTCATGTTGCAGCTGTACAGGACCTTAGTAAGCCTCATTTGGAATATTGTGTACAATTTTGATCACCACACCACCAGAAGGATGTAGATGCTTTGGAGAGGGTAGAGAAGCGATTTACTAGGATATTGCCAGGTATGGAGAGGTTAGATAAACTCGGTCTATTCTCACTGGAACGACAGATGTTGAGAGGCAACCTGATAGAGGTCTACAAGTTTATGAGTGGCATGGACAGAGTGGATAGTCAGATGCTCTTTCCTGAGGAAGGAGAGTCAAGTACTAGAGGACATAGGTTTAAAGTGCGTGGGGAAAAGTTTAGAACAAATGAACGATGCAAGTGGTAAAGATATGGGGCTGGATTCTCTGATTTTGAGACTAAGTTCTGATTCCATCATGAAAACTGTGGTAATTTACGCCAGGAAAACTGGTGTGAAAAGGCCACCGATTCCTCCATTTGCTGGAGGCTAGCAGAGAGCCGTCATGGAGCTCACAGTTCGAGCTGCCGATACGGCCCCCAGCACTTCCGGTTAAGAGGCCGCGTATGCGCATGGCGTAATCAGCCCGCGAAAGTAGCATCCCGCATCGGCCGCTCGCCCGCCCCGGACCACCCACCCACATTGCCCCCAGCCCCGATTGAAGCCCCTCCCTGCCCACCGATGGGCCCTCCCCCGACTGTGGCAGCCAGGGACTGAGTCCGCAGCTGCCATGCAAGGATCCCGGAGCACACGTAAGCCATTCCGTCGGGAATCTGGCCGATTGGCAACGGAGCATTGTGGAGCAGGCCTCAGGCAATGGCAATGTCGGCATCGGGGAGTGGAGAATCCAGCCCATGGAACGCGGTGATTGGGGAGGTGGTGGTAGCAGGTACGATAGCGGTATTTTAGGGGCATCTACACAAATATATGAATAGGGTGAGAATGGAAGGACACGGACTACATAAGTATATATGGTTTTAGTTTCGGCAGGTACAATGGTCGGTGCAGGCTTGCAGGCTGAAGGACTTGTTCCTGTGCTGTATTGTTATTTGTTCACAGAGAAGCTCCCCATCCTCATATTATCTGGGTACCCCAGTCACCCCCAAGTACGGGGGGGGGGGGGGGGGTTGACTTGACCCACCCTCCCAGGACCACTGTAATAAGGGGACCCACCATATGACCCCCTGCCTACAGGAACCCACTCCACAGAACCCCCCCCACACGCAACCCCCTCCCCTTGCCCCCGGAAAAGAGACCCCTGTCTAGAAGCTAGCGAGAAGTCCAGACAGGGCCTGTGGGAAGCATTCTAGCTGTAATACTTACCTTGCCACTCCGCTTGGCCAATCCTTGAAGATGAGCAGCTATGCCTGCGTCTGGTTCCCACAGATTCACTGTCTGCAATCCATTTGTGGCTTTAGTGATTTGTGATTGACAGCTCATAAAAATCCCCTGCTACTTTGATCCATTCATATCCCATCACCCTTCAGTGACCTAAGTGGTGAAACCCCAATGTTTGGAAACATTGCCCACATCAAAGAGAGGTAAGTGGAGTGAAATCACATGCTTGAGTGTTTGGAATTACTTACATCTCTCTGATGTAGCCCTCTAAATAGATGTAAATAGGTCATTATGACCCTTTTGCATTTTATTCCATGCTCCTACCGGTGTGCCGCTTGAAACTTTTTCACGCTGCCAGCGAGGGGTTGAAGCATAGCATTCGGGTTTGTGTTCGGTGCCAATTACACTTTTGCTCTGATGCTCTATTCACTGTCCCATCCGGGACTGAATTCTGGGTATCCCGCCAAAAAGTTAAGAAATTGTAATTCTTATTGGCGCGGTGATACCATGACTTCTGGAATATGACTCTCTTGGACACAGTTCAACATCACTTCAAATACAAAGTATAGAGACTTCACCTGCACTGACAACACCAAGAGTTACTGAGAGATGAGAAACTTCTATGTTGTCTTCACTGCTTCTGGTTACGTACATGTAAAGTCTTACTTAATAAATTCTACTTAATTCATAAATACTCATTATTTGTACCTTGTAGGTGAAGTACATCTGAGGACCCTCGTATTAGCAATGAAACATTTGGAACTTTATTTTAATAAGAAGGGTTTATGCCTCAAAACTTCAAACTGTATATGTGGGCGGTACGCCAAGTCTTTTGTCCAAATATATTTACATACTATCCTTTCTCCTCCCAAGTCTCTGATTTCCAAGGTTTGATCAGTCTGGAGGTTTCGCAACTCTCCATGATAGTGTCCATTTGAAGTTTGGAAGATTGATAGTTTCCTCTTGGACTTCTTTCCTTTGACTTGGTTGGTCGACAGGAAGAGTTGCAGTTTCTGGTGCATTGTCAGTTTAACCCTCAACAACTGGTTCTCCCAAATATACAATTGAATGTTCTCTTTGAGGAATGAGGATAAGATTTCTCCTGATCCTACTTATTGTGCATTCTGGGGTATGAATTAAATAGTCTGCTGTTGATTGTCATTTCTTTGGACAATGGCGCCTTCTCTGCTTTGTCTTCATCCTTAGCTCTCTGATAGCAGCAAACTGCTAATTGTTATGAAAACAATGGTAGTCTTAAGGAATTTCTATTTGTATTGGAAAAATATTTCTATTTATTTGGCTTTAATTCAATGTTTCTGTGCCTGGAAAGTAAAACTTATAGGGTGCGATTCTCCGCCCCCACACTGGGTGGGAGAATAGCGGGAGGGCCTCCCGACATTTTTCACGCCCTCCCGCTATTCTGACCCCCCCTCGCCACGAATCGCCGCTCGCCGTTTTTTACGACAAGCGCCGATTCTCCGATGCCGATGGGCCGAGCGGCCGGGCCTTCATGCCCGTTTGAACATGGCAGCAAACACACCTGCTTGCTGCCTTCGTAAAATGGGCACCAGATTCCCGTTTGGGGCATCTGGGGGCCCGATTGGCATGGCCGTACCACGGCCGTGCCAAGGGGGGCATAGGCCTGAGATCAGTGGGCACCGATCGCAGGCTGTGCGTCTGTAATGGATGCACTATTTTCCCTCCGTCGCCCGCAAGATCAAGCCGCCACGCCTTGCGGGGCGGCTGAGGGAAAAGATGCCAACCGCGTATGCGCAGGTGGCATTGTCCAACCTGCGCATGCGCGGCTGACGTCATCGGCCGTGTCAGCTGGCGTGACGCTTGGCATGCGGCCTTGATGACCGTCGTCAAGGCCGCGCCGCCGTGACGCACGGGGCCGCGTTCCTAGCCCCGCCCGGGGGGGAGAATCAGCCCCGGAAGTGGGCGTGAAGGCTGCCTTGGGTCACGGCCTGTCTCACGGCAGCCTTTACGATTCTCTACATTTGCGGAGAATCTCGCCCATAGTTAGATTCATGCTGGAAAAAGGTGTTTGTACGTGTGGAGGTTGGTTTCAATTCCAACTGTGATTCTATTGTACTTAGAGACAGCTATGCCATGAAGGGTCAATAAAACAGCCTTTGTTTCTTAACAACTGGGGCCTTGTAAAGTAGGGAAGATTTTAAGTTTTAGTTTCACTGAAATCGATAGCAGTTGGAGATAGGTAGTGACAGAAGGCAACTCTCACAGCTCTGCTAGAAGCAGTTGGCTTTAGAAGGCTAAACAGGAACACGTGCCTCAGCCTTTTTCGAAGAAAAGCCATATTATGGGGTAATGGTCAAGTAAACAGTTGCTGGAAACCTGAAGTTCAGTTAAGTAATATAGAGAAACAAAGAGAAGTTTCCAAGAAGTTTGGAGTTAACGTAACAGAGGAAACTGGGATAGTCAGATTATTGTTCAGTAAAGTCATAGTGTTGATGAGGCATTGGATTGTGAGAAGCCATAAATATATCTGCAGTAGTGCTGAGCTTTGTGAGAAATTACTACAGTTTGGGAGAGATTATTTGAGATAATTGTGGAAATCGGTGGCTGGACCTCAGAGTTGGTGTAAAAACCTCCAAGACACAGGAAACCTGAAGGGAGAGATGTAATACCTGAAAGTGAAATCTTGATAGAATCAACAGAGGGAAAGCTTAATTTAAAAGAAGATTTGAAAGCGTAACTTTTGAAAGCGGAATTTGAAATCACTCGTGTGGAAACCGGAGTTCAGTGAGACAAGGTGATTCATGGTATAAGAATCATCTGGGGGGATTTTGAGGAGAAAATTACAGACATTCACTTGAGTTCAGAGGAGAGTGCGTCTTACCACTGTCATCTTGCGTGCTTAAAAGGGACTTTGTGTGTGATGAGAACATTGTAGCTTAAATTGACACCCTATTAAGGATGTCAAGAGGGTTCCCAAATCTGGAGGCCCACTGAGAAAAACAGCAATCCCAGTGCTTGATCTTGGTTTTCTCTTAGACTATGCAATGATGGACAAACATATCTTCCTGTCAGGAGTGAAGGAAAATCCACTGAAAGGATAGTGACAGGCAGGATTGTGGCTTTTCTCCCTGTGACCCCATCTTTGGGACATGGGGCCTTAGGTTCCGATGACTCCCTGACATGCCATCAGAAGGTGACCTTGATTGAGCTGGCAGCCTCTGTACATGGCAGGGTGCACTCTGAAGGCAGGAGAATACTGTTGCCATTGCAAAATGGTCCCGAAGTGGGAACTACTTGACACCTATGGCGCTGCAAGCTGAGCTGGATGCTAATCATCCATGGATTCTTCCCTATTTTCACAACCCCCTGTCTCCAATCCCAACTCCATGGGGCTGGAAGAATCCAGCCCTTGATCTTGGCTTTCTCTCAGAATATGTTGTGATAAACAAACATATTATTCTATCACTGAACCGGTGAGCAGCTGACCAGCGTAAAAAGCTACGTACACCATTATAATTCAATACTAATATTCAAATAATATTTTGAATCAAACATTTGCCATGTTTTTCATCAACAGGCAGTTCCTCAGTAATTTCTTTTAGAAAAGTCTGAAAACCAGTACTTCACTATGACAGGATTTCAGCCATACCATTTATTCAGTTTTACAACCATTTAAACTGCTGCCAGATTAGTTTATTACTAAAGTCAAATTCAATGCATATTACACTAACATTATTTCAGGTAAACAGAATGTGAAAGGAAATTATTTTAGTTCTAAGTTTCATCAACACGCAAACTTTGGACATGAGCCTGTACACATGCTTATCTGTGTATTCTTTCCAGAGCTTACATAATGTAATTAACAGAGCATTCATTCATCAAAATATGTTATTTTACTGACAAGGTAAAGTGAGAGGCAGGTAAACAAATCTGTCTTGTTTCTCAGTGCCTTTGCTCCTCAAATTATTTGTGCTTTCTCTCTGGTTGCCATGGAATTCAGAAATTCTGGAATGCAGCTGGTCTGAGCTGACCCTGTTATTTTTCCAGTGTAGCAAATTGTGTTGTACCAAATGCAATATTATTACATTTAACATGAAGCACATTTCTTTTTACGAATGGTACAGGTGTGTTATTTATTTTACTCAATTATTTGACCGTTCATGGTGATGATTAGTAACTGTTACACGTTTTATTGCACAGCTAAAGAAGTATTTCTAAATTGACTATCCACCTGAAAATGTGCTTAGTGACCTTCATCCACTTCAGGAGCCTGGTTGAGATGAAATGTTTTAAACAATTTGGTGATTTTATGTTGTGCTATCCTACCCCACCAATGGTTTGTACAATTTTGAAATGGGCTTCTTATTGTGCCCATTGGTGAGTTTTCATCCGCAGATCGGGATTAGAACTGGGTAGTGCATGCACATCATGCACATTTCAGTAAGTTCCACAACTGATAGATCTAAAGCGACCCAGCAATGCAAGTTACGGCAATCCTTTATCGAAACTGAAATGTTCATCCAGGCCCCAGAAAATTTCCTAGGCTGTAGAATAACACCAGCACACCTCACTGGTTGCCACATCCTACTGACCCAGGACAACCCAGTGCCATTCACCGCGCTCCACGGGCCATCATGTTCCAGTTGCCAGCACGTTCCATTAATCAGCGCACTCCACCGGTTAGCACGCTACACCATTGACCACACTCCACCAGTCATCTCACTTCACCAACACCACACTCCACTGCCCAGCCCCTTTCAACAATCACTGCTGTCTGCCAATCACCACACTCCAAGGAGGGGGACTCAACCAATCACCACACTCCAGCAGTTGGCATACGCAACCACCTGGTACACCCCACTCGCCAGCACACTTCATCAATTGTCATGCTCTAATCAAAGTACCCCAACCACCAAATGTTTGGGTGTCAAAAGATCAAAATCAACTATCTTATTGTTCCGAAACAATGCTCCAATTAGCAACATTCTAATTAATACCTATACCTTACAACTGTTCCGTACAGAGGAATAGACTTAAAGAGAAATAACAAGTATTTTTTCCTCGGGCTCAAATTACCCTCCTTCAGCTTGTCACACGTTTTGTTCACAGCATTGGAAGTCGATTCATGATCTAAAATTCCCAAGATGGATACCTCACTGAAACAATTAGTATTGTATTCAGTTGTAATCGTAATTGATGGCAATGTCTTAAATTTGTCAGTCAGTTCCAGCAATTCAATGTATTTGGTGCCAGGTTAATTTCAAAAGAAAGTTAATTTTCAATCTCAATTCCCAAAGAAATTCATTAGTTTATGAAGAAATTCAAAGATTTAAAGCCAAAGTTGATAGTGCAGCCTCAAAGGACAAAATAATAATATCCCAATATTGCTCAGTCCTTAATATGTGATGCAATTTCTTCAGATTTTGCAGTCACTGTTGAAATGAAGAAAACTACTCATAAAGAGGCAATATCACTGTGACATGGGTTTCCCTTTCCCCAATGTTAATTTCATTCTGACATCAGCAATAGAAGATCTCTGGCACCCGGCAACACATTGTCAACAAGGAAAGCGACCAATCACGCTGAATATTTCTTACAGACAGCAAACCAGGAAGTAAAATAGACTGATTGCCCCCTTACTTTTTAATCAAGGAAAGTAACATACATATTAGGACAAATACATTGGATTATTGTAGAAGCTGAAATATCATAAATAAACTTACAAAATAATTTAAAAAAATAAAATCCATAGATATTTCCCTCATAATGTAGAAATGTGACATTCTGCAGTTGTAAATCTAGTTCCACAGTGCCAGAGACATAGTTCAACAGTAATAATGATACAGTATGGAATTCAAAACTCAGTTATACCTTATTCAACCACGATATAACTTTTTAAAATGAATTTTACATTGAGACTGACAGCATAGAAAATGGAAGTTCTTGTCAAAATAAGCGACTTCTAAGATTGCCATCACCAATAGTTTTAACTTTAAAGTTCAGAAACATTTGAAATGAATTATTCAGGATGTGGCTAATCATTATTGATAACTGATATAAGTAATCATAGAAAGAAAATTGTTAAATGGGGAATTGAAATGTATTTGCAGAATAAGGTCAGCGTAAAAAAGATGGTTGCTGGAAATGATTAAAGTCATGAACTACAAATAGACAATAGTGTCTAACGAGTTTCAGAATCCTAAGCTTAAGTACTGTTCATCTCTCAGGGATTAATAGGAAAAGGTTGAAGGCAAGTATTTTATCGGATTCACAATCTCTTTGTTTCAATTTCCAAAGTAGCCCTGCATTTCAACTTCTATATTCAATGCAGAATGCCAGATTGTATATTGACTGCTGAATTTAAAACTTTACATTCTCCTTTGAATTTAACACTGTTTTATCATAGTTAAGCAAAACTGACTTACCATGAACCCCAATCCATTGTGGTTCCTAGAATAGGGATAGAATGCTCCAAGCTGCATCCAGCGAAGACACAGTTCATAGGTACTATTCTTAAAAAAGCCACAAATATCTGCTCCAGTCTGAGGGTTAATAACATTTATATTATTCCACAAGAAACTGCTGAATTTCAGCATTATGCAATGAGAAATGGCTTTCAGCACATTCTGTACAAAATACTTCCTAATAGACTTACGTAGGAAATTCCAAATAGACTGAACTCCATCATTCCTAGAACACACAAAAGGCAATTATTTCATTACATATTATAATGATTCCAGTGGAGACCGATGAGTTTTAAGACCCTATTCAAACTCTCAGTGAGCGACTGAAAGGATCACATGACAGGACTTTTACTGTAACACACAATCGAAAAGCAATACTGACAAACCACTATTTCAATAGGCAACTTATTCTCTGAACTACAGAAAGGTTTTTCTGTTACCCTTTAAAACAACCGAGCATCCCCCTAAGATGATTATACCTTAAGTGGACATTCTGTTCTCCAGAAACAAGCTTCTGATTGTTTGTATCTTCTCTTCTTTCCCAGCCAGATAACTGCTAATCCCCAAACTGACTTTCACAGTGAGGGTTACCATGGAGATCCCACCCTCCTTCCAAAGTTAGGCAAATTTTCCTCCCACTTTAAATCACCACTTGAACTTCAATCCGAGCATGCGGTGCCACCACATTCTGCAGGTGAATAATAGAGACTAGCTGTCTCTATAATCTCTGCTCTCTCCCTCCATCAGATTCTTGCAGACTGACCATGTCTCTGAGGTTCAGGGATATCGTGAAAAAGGCCCCGTAACGTGATCCCACAAATGATTTCTATGGACACATCTGCTCTCAAAGCCCTTCTCCGTGGCAATGTGAATCACACAACTGGATTGGAGGTTAGATTAGTTTAGGTTACTAGCTCTGTTTGAATTTTTGAAAGTGCCGAGTGTTTTGAGCAGTTGCTTAGAGGTGGTGAAGTCTGCAGGAAGTGATACTGGACATGGGAGGGTATTGATTTTTACAACAAGAGTTCTGGGCACACAATTTTCTCCAAATTGCAGATGACATTCCTGCAGTACCACCGTCCCCTCCTCTTCCCACCTCCAGCGGAAGGAGCTGATGCAGAGGCAGAGAAGGAACAAGAGTAGAGGGGAAGGGCTTTCAGCTTTAAGCGTTATCCACCTAGGGTCTGCTGGAAACAGTGGGCAGAATTCTCCGACCCCCCGCAGTGCAGAGAATTGGCGCCATTGGCGCCGGTCGGGGTAGGCGCCGACTCTCCGACCCAGGCCGGGGCGACGAATCTCCAGCCCGGATGGGCCGAGCAGCCGTCATCAAAAGGCCAAGTCCCGCTTGCGCCGTTCTAACATCCTAAGAGCCGGCAGGACCTCGGCGTTGAAGAGTCTGGGGGTGGGCTATGGTTGGGGGCGGGTGGGTGAGGGTGGGTCTGATCCCGGGGGAGGGGCTTCTGTAGTGGCCTGGTCCACGATCGAGGCCCACAAATTGGCGGGCCGGCCTCTCTGCCCCCCAGCCTCCTTTCCTCCACGCCGGCTCCTGTAGCCCTGCGCCATTTGGCATCGGGGCCGGCGCGGGGAAGAAGGCCATTGCGCATGCGCTAGTTGGCACCGGCCCAACTGCACATGTGCGGGCCGCTCCAGTGCCATGCTAGCCCCCTGTGGGCCTCAGAATGGGGTCCTGGATCGGGCACCGATGCCGGAGTAAAACACTCCCGTTTTTACTCCGGCGTCGGCGCGTAGCCGCCCGATGGGAGAATCCCGCCCAGTATTCTTACTCCAAGAGCCGTATGCTTGTTGCCTGTGATTCACGGAAGAGACATTCAGAACTCTACCACCAGACCTGCTGCTGCAAAATCACGCAAGCTCGGGATGGTTAGAGGCCAAGGGCTTTGACATGTCAGCATTCTTCCAGGGTGGTACGCGCCTAACATCTGACTGTTCACCATCCACTATACCATCCAGGTGGCTGTGACTCTTTATGCCAGGAGAGGGGACTTTGTTGTCTTCTTTCTCACCTGGCAGAGATGGGTGAAGCGTGGAAATGGCTTTGCCAGTGTAGTGTGCTTCCTCATGGTGCAGGGCCATTGGCTGTACACGTGCAGCTTTGCTGCGATGTACCGCAAGAGAAAATTTTCACTTGCTGAATATGACCATGCTTGAAGAGTTCCATTTTCCTGGCAACCATCAGTCTGCTCATACATCAATTTTTCAGCCATCGCGTCACACCACAGGATGGCTGCTATCTGTTCCACTTCCTTCCATAACCCAGCCTCACATGATCAGCAAGAGCTGTTCTGCCACGAGAAACATATTACAAATGGGGGGTAGAAGCAAATGTTCCACAGCTTCAGCATACCCGGGGAGTCCTCCATAGCGGGTGTCCTGAATCACCCGAGAGTACAGTCCTTCCATCACAGGTTCACTAAGGACCTCAGAAAGAGGAGGTCGATGAGGTAGAGGATCGAGAACAAGAGGAGAAGAGAGCAGACAGCAACAAAACAAGAGGAGGAGCAGAAAAGAGGAGACAGCAACAGACCTATGTTCTGTACGGGCTGTCCATGAGCACCTCATCTCACTTCAGTTCCTGAGGATACAACCCCAGATCTGTGTTGTCCAAAAGCCCCACATTTTCCATCAGCAGTGATAGAGGATTAACTGGCGAACTGGAAGCAGAGAATTTAGACAAATGGGTGATTTTCAGGTTGACAAATGGTAACTGGTGGAATGCCACAGGGATCAGTGCTGAGGCATGCGCTGTTTACAATCTATATGAATTAGTTGCATGAAGGTGTATTGTAGCCAAAGGACTGACAAAAAGCTGTTTAGGTTTGCTTTCCTGAGATCCAAGACAAGGATGCACTGCAATCAACACACATTAGCTGCTTTGGTATGTCCTTGCTGAGTAGGAATGTAAAGGCCAAACTGTAAGTCTACCAAGCCTGTGTCCTCAGTGCATTGATTTTCAGCGGTGAGACCTGGAACACATAGGCTAGGCAGGAGAAAAGACTGAACAGTTTCCACCTTCACTATCTCAGACTTAACCTTGGGTTCTCTTTGCAGGACAAGGTCACTGACTCAGAAGTGCTGGAGCATGCTAAATCCATCAGTGTACACTAATTTCAAAGTCAATGATGCCTGCACAGGCTCGGCCATGTTCTTCGGATGGGTGACGGCCCAAAGAGATTGTGATGATGACCTGTCCACTGGCTCACGACCTTCTGGGAATCCATTATTCCCCAACAGGGACAACTGCAAACAAGATGTGAAGATGGCAGACATTGACACTGACAACTGGAGAATGTCTGGCCACAGTCCGACCACGGTTGGTTGATTGTTTGGAAAGGGTACTGGAAGAGAAGCTCAGCTGGCTGATAAGAGGGCCTAGACAAAACACAGGCCAATGAATTGTGCACTTTCTTCGCCAAATGTCTTCCATTGCAGAGACTATCATGTCAGACTGGATTCCTGAGCCACAGCAGGCGATGCTCAACACAAAGCCGATCATCACAGCACAAAACATTGCCTTACGAGGCTGAAGGCTACCATCCAATATAATTACAGCAGAAATGGTTCGAAATAGCTCACCTTTTAGAGTGTTAATTAAACCAGAGATATCAGGAAAGCTGGAGGCTAATTCGTGATAGTGATGAAATAGTACAACTATTAAAGGAAAGATTACACCAGGCTCCCGTTTCTCATTCACATACAGCAAAATAGACCATAAGACCATAGGGTATAAGAGCAGAATTAGGCCATGCAGCCCATCGAATCTGCTGACCATTCGATCATGGCCGATATGTTTTCATCCCCATCCCTCTGTCTTCTTCCCGTAACCCCTAATCTCCTTATTAATCAAGAACCTATCTATCTTTGTCTCAAAGACACTCAGTGACTTGGCCTCCACAGCCTTTTGAGTTCCACAGATTCACCATCCTCTGGCTGAATAAATTCATCCTCATCCCTGTTTTAAAGGATTGTCCCTTCAGTCTGAGGCTGTGCCCTCAGTTTCAAGTCCCTTCTACCAGTGGAAACAACTTCTCCACGTCCAATCTATCCAGGCCTCTCAGTATTCCGTTAGTCTCAGTTAAGATCCCCCTCATTCTTCTAAACTCCATTGAGCACAGACCCAGAGACCTCAATCGCTCCTCATATGGCAAGCCCTTCATTCCCAGGAACATTGTTGTGAGCCGCCTCTGGACCCCCTCCAAATGACCTCTGCTGAAAAGCACACATGTGGATGTGGGTCTGCTTCCTACTCCTCCCTGCAATGCCCAGCACTCTAAATGTCATATGTCTGCCAAGACTTGCTGTGCAACCTTATTTGTGAAGAGAGGCTACTTAATGAAGAGACCGGTGGACTGCTAACACTGCTGGGAGAGTAACACTACAAGCATGTACCATTTCTTGAATTATTGCTTTGCCGGTGGTGGTGGGGGGGGGGGGGGGGGGGGGGGCGCAGTGGGGGGAGCTTCAAGTGGACAGAAAATGGGAACGAGAGGAAACAAATACATGTATTCTGATTAAATATATAATAATTGTTCACTTGTTACCAATGATTGATTTATGCATTTGGTCCCAGGCAGCTGTGTTGTCTCCAAGCCAATGTCCTGCCCATTGACCACTACTTGGGAAAGTTGAACGTGTCACCACGATCCCACGCTCTCCAGTTATGTTCTGCAAAGATCTATGAAAAAACTATTGTTAATTGCAATGAGAAGAGTAAAATTGCACATAACAACACATCAGGCGATTTCATTTGAGAACTTTGAATGTTTCCTGAAAATATATTTTAAACTTTCTAACTTGCTTCAGTGCTTTATTTTATTGCGTTTGATTTTTTGTCTTTCCTTTTCAATACATGCCAATCTCCCAAAGCAATGGACAAGCACAAGGTTAGTTTTCAGCTGGGGTGAGGTTAGAGGCTCGAAATAAATTGACCCAGGTGGATCAATATCATTCATTCAAATCTTACTTTAAAATCAAACATTTGTTCTTATCTTTATTATGCTTTCATTTTATGTTATCACATAAATATTAGTGATAGTTCTGACAACTGGAAATCAGAGACGTAGAATTAATTGGAGAACAAGTGTTTCCCTGCAGCATAAATTGAGAAATCGAGACACTGGGCTGGATTCTCCTCCACCTGTTGCTCGCAGCGGAGTTCCCCATGAGGCGGAGAATACAGTGTTGGTGGGAAAGTGGGATCGCTGCCCATTGCTGATCCGTTTCAAATGCCCTGGTCCCCTGCTGGTCGGTTCAGGCCCCGCGCCAGCAGGAGGATGCAAAAGGGTCACGTGGGTGAAAATTGGTGCAGGTCTTGACAAGCAGGTACCTGATACGGGAGACCTGACACTGGGCCGAAGGGGCAACTCGCTAAGCCTAGCCCTCTCTAAGCACAATAGAATCCAGTTGGAACTGAAACCAACCCCAAAACATACAAATATGTTTGTCCAGCATGAATCTAAAGATAAATTTTGCCCTTCCAGGCACAGAAATATTAAATTAAACACACTTAAAACTGTACCTTATTTCTCATGTTTACCAATACAAATATAAACCCCCTGAAACTACCATTATTTTCCTAACATGGACAAGCAATCACCACATTATTGAATTGATGTTGTACCCCATGGTGGGCAAACTCTTCACTCCCGAGTACTGTGTGTTCCCAAACCAACTATGAGGGTGTCTCTAGCAGACCCTAGACATCACCTAAGGTTCTTCATCCCCTTCCTCCGCGTATTGACCCTCTCTGTCCTCCTCCTCTTTGGTGATCCTCCATCTCCTCCTCGTCCATTTGGTCTCCCTGCTGCAATATCAGGTTGTGCAGAGTGCAGCAGACCACTCTGATGCGGAACACCCTTTGGGGACTATACGGCAGGCAGCCTTGACAGGTCCAGGCATTGGAACTGTATCTTCAGCAGTCCAATTGCCAACATGCACGTTGATGCATGAGCCTCGTTATAGTGAATCCCCGTGGGTGTGTGTGGCCTCTGTCCTGACATCATCAGCCACCTCCTGAGGGAATCCCCCCCTGTCCCCGAGGAACCATCCCTCCAGCCGCTGCTCTCCCTCAAAGACAGCTGGGATCTGTGAGCACCCCAATATGTAACTAACATGGATGCTCTCCAGGAAACAGGAACACAACTGTCATTATGTGGTCACAGACAATTTGGACATTGAGTGAGTGGTATTCCGTTGCAGTCCATGCCACCATGGAGACCTCAGAGCCATGTGGGTGCAGTCAATGACACCCTGCATCTGCGCTTTGGCTGAATCGCATAGCCCTGGTGTCCTGGCTCATCTGGTTCCAGTTCAAGTCGATGTACCGGTGGGCCCCAGCAAATAGCACATCTGCGATCTCCCTTACGCACTTGTGTGTGGCAGACTGGGAAATGCCGCACATGTCACCTGCACTGCCCTAAAACGAGCATCTGGCACAGAGATTCAGAGCAGCGGTGACCTTAAGGGCTACAGGAAATGAATGATCTCCCACTCCATGTGGTGTCAGCTCTTGCATAACCTGGCAAATATGGGGCGGGATTCTCCCCTACCCGGCGTGACGGAGGGTCCCGGAGTAGGGGAGTGGCGCCAACCACTCAGGTGGAATTCTCCCCACCTTTGGGGGCTAGCCCCGCGCCGGAGCGGTTGGCCCCAGAAGACCGGCGCAAAAAACCGGCGCCCCCGGCAGCGGGGCTGGCAGAAAGGCTTTCGCCGGTCCACGCATGCGCCGGCAGTGACGTCAGCGGCAGCTGGCCGCTGACGTCACTGCCGGCGCATGCGCGATGTGGGGTTCTCTTCCGCTTCCGCCATGGCGAAGGCCGTGGAGGAAAATAGTGCAGCCAGGGCACTGGCCCGGAGTCTGAGCAGGGAGCCCCGATCGCGGGCCAGGCCACCGTGGGGGCACCCCCCGGGGTTCGATCACCCCCCGCCCCCCCAGGACCCCGGGGGCCTGCTCGCGCCGCTGATCCCACCGTTTCAGAGGTGGTTCAAACCTCGGCGGCAGGAGAGGCCTCCCAGCGGCGGGACTGCGGCCCATCCGGGCCGGAGAATCACCGCAGGGGCCTCTCCGATCGGAGTGGTGAGATTCCGCCGCCGCCACTTCACGGGTGGCGGAGAATCTCTGCCACGGCGGGGGCGGGATTTTAGGCGGCCCCAGGCGATTCTCTGACCCTGCTGGGGGTCGGAGAATTTCGCCCATGGTCCACCGACCCCCAGGACAGATGTAGTCTTCTCTGGCACTACAGCTCTGACATCCGGAGGTGGGATGTGTGACATCGGAAGGTCCTTTGCTGCTCTTGGCTCCACCATCTGTGGTTCTGCTTCCAGAAGAGCAATGGGCCCAGCATCCCCCTCATTTTCAGGGTGGGTGGTCCCAGCTATATGCAGTGGCATGTCTATATTGCTGCTGCTGGTCGATTGCAATCAGCAGAATAGCCAACTCGAATGGCTCCATGATTCTGTACATTCAAAATCACGAAGGAAGAGAACATCAAAGTGAGCAATAAGAATTCATGACAGTGCATTGACCCTCAGCCCTCTACCCTCCTGGAAGATCGACCCATAAGCTTCCCCCTCAATGAGTGCCTCTCCACAAAACCTCACTCTCTCCCCTTGAACACAATTGCCGCTTCCCCACAGTTGTTGCTCTCAACTTCATTTGGCTGAAGAATGCCGACCTTGGAGGGTCTCAGTGGTACCTGAACCCCGACCATTCTCACCCCCAACCCGAGGGTTTGATGACAGGGCATTTGAGTGCATGTTTTCGACCAGTGTTCAACCACACTGGGGACCTCAATGATTCGCCTCATCATGATCTTGAATGAGTTGAGTAATAAAAGACTTTACAGTCATTGTTGTGCACTGCTGTCCACATTAATGTGACATCTCTAATGTAAACATTGGTGTAAGCATTGGAGTAAAATGCTTGGGGAAAATGCTACCAGCTATTTTGCTGCAAATCAGATAACAAGGGAAACAAAACCAAACAAACTAAGGGACAAATTAAAGGGATCCTGCCTTAAATAATAAGCAAATCACAAATGCAACTTAGAATATCAAACCAAGAAGTTATTAAGCACGTTGACAAGGCACTCAGCTGTTAGTGGCCACCTGGCACAGAAGGCATCAACAGTGACGGTGGACTCTATGTGCTCCTTTTCCAGGGACACCAGGCTGTGAATGTAGCCACAGTAGAGGGGTAGACATTTGGGTTGGATGCCCCCCGCAGTCATCTGCTGCCTGGGACCTATCTATGGCGACTTTGGCCAGGCCCAGGAGCAGGTTCACGAGGTGGCCCACCTCCTTCCCCTCTCCCCTCCGCACTTAGTAGGAGCCAATGGCATTAAATGGTTAATCACTTGGTTTCAATCAGTGGCACACTCGTATGTTGCTTTGTTGACTTAATTGACTCATCAAGGAAGAATCAGGGAATTGATCAGGCAATTGACTTCCTCGTGTGGCAGGCAATTTCATGTGAAGAAAGCAATCCTCATTATCGAGGGCGTTCCCTATCTCACAAGGGCTGCAGATTAAACAATCCAACCATCTGTACCTGTCTTCTACCCTGACACTAACCACTGACAATCAAACGTCAGTAACCAGTGGGCTTGACCTTCCATGCAGCTTATCCCCTTTGTCCTCACACTGGTGTTTGAGTGTGGGGTTCAAGTCTCACAGCAGGCATCCTCCCCCCACTGAGTGAGCCATCAGGCCTCTTGAGCCAGGGAAGCACATCTTTCCTGAGTCCCCCCACTCTGCCCTTGCAGCTAAGCCTCTCCAGGGATCACACTCAAGAACTTCACAGTCGTTTCCAGTTCTGACCCTTTGTAATCACCTCCTCCCAACCATATTCCAGCTCCTACTCTCAAAGGGCACTCCGTTAGTGACGATATCACCATAAGCCCAACAAGGGGGATACTGGAAGCTTTGCCTGCATGCCAGCAGCCAGACCTCTTTAAACCAAGGGGTATCCCAACATGAAGGGAAGGCAACCCGAGAAGGCAATACCAAACCCTACCCCCACCCCCCCTCACTGGCCCCGATTTGTACTTTTTTGGGTCTCCTGCACCCTCTCCATTTCTCCCTTTGCGACTGGCTCCAAGAAGGGGAAGGTGACCTAAGCTCACCTCTGATATGCCCTTCAGAGATGAGGTCCCCAGGTTCAGGTTTTCATAAAGCTGCTGTAAATTGCGCCCGCCATTCAGTGACGAATATTCAGTGAGGGAGGGTGTCCCAGAGGGAGTGCTCACTCAAGACATATGAATGTATTATAATAAGGTTCCCGGGTTCCTCTGGCTTTTTTCACGTTACTGCGCCAGCGAGCGGCATTGAAAATCAGAAATCCCGATCTCGCCGAAGAGATGTGCGTTTTCCGATTATCTCAGTGCATCCATGCCATCAAATCCACGTATGGCTAAAATGGACTCAAAATCGCCCCTATATGTGATCATTAGGACTTATAAGTGGGGAAATGAGTGGGGAATAAGGTGAAAACAGGAAGCGCACACAAATACATACAGCGGAATTCTCCTTCAGTGCGATCCTCTGGTCCACCGGCAGCACACCCATGCCCACGGATTTCCCGATGGCATGGGGTTGCCACAATGGGAAACTCCATTGGCTGGCTGCGGGAATGGAGAATCCCACCCATGTTGCCAATTTTCCATGACTTTGCGCACAGGGCGACGCAAGTTCTTTGTAATTTTTAAGTCATATATATTGTTCTGATCATTTTCTTTTCATTCTTTCATGGGGTGTGGGCATTACTGACAAAGCCAGCATTTGCTGCTAATTGCAGTTGAGAACTGTTAAGTCAATTACATTGCTGGAATTACTTGTAGACCAGACCAGGCAAGAATGGCAGATTTCCCTCCCTAAAGGGCATTAGTGAGCAGACAGGTTTTTACGAAAATCAATAGTCATTTCATGATTACAATGACTGAGACTCGCTTTTCAATTTCAGATTTTAAAATATTAATTAATTGATTTTAAATGCCATTAGTGGTCATAGTGGGATTTGAACTCCCAATCCAGGGCATTAGCCGGAGGATCATTTGTCCTCAAGATCAATTGCCCCACCATCTCCCAATATACCACGATGCCCCCAAATATACAATGCTTCAATTTGATATTATTATTCATAGATAAATAGCAAGACATACCACAATTATTGGAGTAGTGTTGGTTAGATCATTTTGCCCCAAAACGCCTTTACAGCTGATTGTGCTCGGGGTTTGCAGGATCTGTAGGAAAGCATCTCTTTGCTAAGGGCCGCAAAGTACATTTTCCATAGAGGACATTTATAATGACAAAATTGAACAGATGTACAACCAGGTGTAAATCTTGAAAATATCTTACGAATAGATGTGCAAAAGAAAATTTACCAGGAATGAATGTATAACATTCAGTGTTAAACTTTCTTACTGCCACATGTGACAGCTTTAGCCTTCGAAAGGTGCATATTGTTGCCCTCAATAGTGAATCATTCACCTTCAACCTGCACATTGACAGCTTCTATTCACTAGTCCTTTCTATTCACTAGTCCCTTACATTAAAACACCTTGGAGCTACTTTTCTGGGTATGCAATAGTGACAGGTTTCTCATGTTGTACCATTACAAAACTAGAAGTATACAGTGTCGATAACAAGGATTAGCACAAAAGTCAGAAAATTACCCCAGGAGCATGTGCTCAGAACCAAGACTTTTCCACTCAACTTTCACTTTGGAACTTGGATTATAAAGAAATCAAAACTCACTTTGAGCACTTGCCTGGTCTCTTCTCTTAAGGCCCAGCAGTCAAATCAGTCGCAATATAACCCTGGAGGGATTAGATTTAGAACTCAAAGGTTCCACTAATTTAGAAGAAAACGCCAATCTTATTTACATGTTCAAGGTGGTTGTTATGTAAAATAAACTGATGTTGGGGTTAAGACTTACTTTGAGGTTCCAAAGTAAAAAAGCATTTAATTTTGCAGCCCAAGTGATCCTCCTATTGATGAACACAAAATGCCATCTTTCATATAAATCCTCAGATTACACATTGACAAAACATTGCTTCTCACCAGGAGGGTCTAAAGTGACTGCTAGAAGGAGAACCGTGCGCTTAAGTAAAGCATGCCACACAGCTGCTCTTGCTGTTACGTGATCACACACCATCTATTTCACAAAACCATATTGATTTTTCTTGTCTCTGCAGTTCATTTAGACCATTGACCTTCAAGTTTGCAAGTTTGCTGTTTATGAACAATTGCCCTGAATTTCCTCTTGACTTTTTCTCGCTGTGGTACCGTAACTTCATGGAAAGTACAGTGGAAACACCATTTGCATAGTGAATGATGAAGCAATGCGAATGGTAGAAATGTGCGGCCTTTAAATATTGTTCCAACATATGTATATAAATGCATCGATTTTGTTACTGTTCTAACTGGCCCGGATCCTATTGGCTGGGGATGATTGGTTACCCCATGTTACTTGAGGAATATGAGCTCTTCCAATGTGAGGATACCGACTCAAAAACAGCTTCTTCCCCACTGTCACCAGACTCCTAAATGACCCTCTTATGGACTGACCTCATTAACACTACACCCTGTATACTTCATCCGATGCCAGTGCTTATGTAGTTCCATTGTATATCTTGTGTTGCCCTATTATGTATTTTCTTTTATTCCCTTTTCTTCCCATGTACATAATGATCTGTTGAGCTGCTCGCAGAAAAATACTTTTCACTGTACCTCGGTACACGTAACAATAAACAAATCCAATCCAATCCAATTCAAGGGGGGTGGGGTAATCATTTGCAGTGCAGCTGTAAAAATAGAGGTGGCCAGTGTGATATGAGCTAGAGAGGGAACCAACAGTGAACTACTGGCCCTGTGTACATATTCTTGAAAATAAAGTTACTTTCTGTTTGACTCGACAAACTCCGTGCTGGATTCCTCATGGCCCTCACAAAGGTTATCAAACTTTTTGCATTGATTTTCTTCATTTAATTCTGCAATTTAGATCTTTATTATCCTCTCTCCATTTGTTAAAATCAGCTTGGCTACACGTATCTTCATTGATTTCCGATCAAGTAACATTTTAAAATCCCAAGTTATTTCAAGATAATCGTCTACAACTTACTGTAGTGTTGGTTTTGTTTGTGACCATCCATAAAGGTTATGCACATCATAGTGCCTGACTGGAGTTCCATCTGCTAGAAGCTGTTCACTCTCCATACATAGCGTTTTGTGTTGCAACCCCATATGACTTGATTCAAGAGCTTAGAAATGAGAATGCATCACGTGATGAAACAGATAGTAACAGAATGAAATAGGTAAAATGATTAATCAAATCCTTCTATGTTTGGAATTATTGCATGATCGATTTCAGGTAACCAAGACTTATTATCTGTAACTTTTTAAAATATATTTAGAGTACCCAATCCATTTTTTCCAATTAAGGGGCAATTTAGCACAGCCAATCCATCTACCCTGTACATCTTTGTTCGTGGGTGTGAAATCCATGCAGACACGGGGAGACTGTGCAAACTCCACACGGACAGTGACCCAGAGCCGGGATCGAACCTGGGAGCTCGGCGCCGTGAGTCAGCAGTGCTAATCACTGCGCCACCATGCTACCCTTAATATCTGTAACTTTTAATTTCAAATGTTTAAAAAAATTGTACTTTTAATTTTTTTGATGATGAAACTTAATTAAAATTTTTAGATGAAATGTTGTGCTGGCTTTGTGCCAGACACACTAACCCCCGCACCCACATTCCCACCAGACACTTCCTTTGCTTTATCTTCCACACTTGAAGACAATCCCAATATGTTATCAGCACTTCTTCAAGAAATCACTAAAATCTTTTTTAAAGAAAACACCAACAGAGCCTGCAGGAAATTGTTGCAATTCATTCAACTCGGCTGGTTCAAAACTTTGGGGCTGAGTAAGATTTGTATAGAAGTGTTCTCCGCCTTTACTTCCTACCAATGATGCTTGGCTCATCACTACCCCTCAGCAGGGCAAGGAATTAAATATTTTATGAACCCATACTTTCAAATAAGATAGAACAAATAACATGGACGGATTGAGAGTGAAGGTTGTTAACAGGCTTGTTACTGGCACACTTCAAGTGCCTATCAGCAAAACGAAAAAGTGGAGGCAATTTTACACATGAATCCCTATTTACATAGTGAGGGAACCGAACACCTGAGGCATCCACAGTCTCTCACATGAGGGAAAGCCAGTTACCAAGGGAAGAACTCATGAAAAGTGGCAGTAGCTTTGATGTTTACTGACCCCAACATGAAGATATTACCCCTCCTTCAATGTTGTTTTGGGAAGTCTTGTGAAGCAGTGGGAAACATCCCTGCTTCTGAACCAATACCCCAACTCATCTGTTGGGGCGAGGGGGAGGGGGGGGTTCCTCAAGCCCCTGCGTACCCCACCACATACTGGTAGGGCACACCCAGGCCCTTGGCACCTTGGCACTCACAGCCTAACACCCTGGCAGTCCCCTGCCAGCCTGGCATCTGGGAACCCTGACAATGCCAAGATGCCCGGGTGGAACCAGCCATGCCAGGGCACCCGCCTACCCAGAGGCCAACCACCTGGGGGCTTCCGATCATCTGGTGCTTTTTCGCTTGGTCCCTAGCTGGGGTCTCCTCGGCGAGGCCGATAGATGCCGGGTGGCTGTTTGATTCGGTGGCAGCATAGCTCAGTGAACTATTAAGTTCTATTAACTATGCGAGTCTAGGTCCTGCCCATTGTGAGAACATGAGATTCGGGAGGCATAATGACCTTCGGGATTCTCAGGAGCGTCCTCTCCTGGATTCTACCGACTGCGTCCTGCCCAAATTCCCATGGGATGTGGCTGGTAAATTGCACCCTTGGGGAAGCAGACAAAAGTCTGCCTTAGTGCATCACTAGGTGCGGTAAGAAGATTTGAATTAATTTTGATTTAGCCGACAAATGACCATGTCCAGTGAGTAACGCTGAAGCTGAGTACTATTCGCTGAATATACCTTTGGGAAAAATTTACAAATTATTCTGTGACAACTACAAATTAGGTAACAATGTGTGATTCACTACTTTGATATATTTTAGAACAAACTATGAACCGTTTTTTGAAATTCGCGAGGGAGATTCAGTATACAGAGAGTTACATTAAATACAGATGAGCTGTTTCAGTTTAAATGACAGAGCAGCCTACACACGAATCGATTTCCAAACTCAAGTGACTCTTTGCATTCTCTTTGAGCGGCACATTTGAAGAATTAATTAATTGGAAATGTCCTAACCTGGCATATAAGGTGGCTTGTTCAGTTTGATATCATAACAACCATTAACAGATCCATGGACAAAGCTTGCTGGTTCATTCATGTCCTGTAAAGAAATAAGGGAAAGTGTCTTTGCTGTTAATTGAAACTTAGTATTGCTGTTTAATGAGACAGAAAATTAACAGTGAAAACTCACAATCCAAAGTCCATCAAACGTCAACCTTTTACTATAATATTCTTTTATTGCTGTATGCCACCATTCTGCTGTTTCTTTGCGGAAGAAGTCTGGGAAAGCAGCATAAGATCGATAATGCTGCAACAACATGAAACAACAGTTTTAACAAAAAGAAGACAAAGCTTCTTAAATACATACTTTAAAATTAAGTCAAGACATTGGTTCTTTCTTTCTAATTTTCTCTTGCATGTTAATTAAATTCCTCTGCTTCCATGTTTGTTTTATGTTTATTATGTCCACACTGAAGTTAAAAATGATTTCAACTTAAGGTTTTTTTCATCAGGGCAAACACCAATGGCAGGTCATTCGGCTTCAGATAAGTGTTAAATTAATATATTTTAGTTGCGGGGTGATTTTGTTTGACAGACAGAATTAAATCATATACGTAATTTTTTAAAAATCAAGCTTACCTCCACTTGATAATCCCAGTCTTTTGATGTATTAACTGTTACATTTGGGAAATCTGGCCATACCTGTAATGGGTATTCAGAAAATTAAAAGTTTATTACTGCATTATGCATTTTGTAGATGTTATGATGCACAAATAATTCTGTTTGTGTTGTGAAATTAGAAGCAATAAAATTGTTTTCATTACAAAAGGAACTAAAATCACTTCAGAACATTGCTGCATTTTAAATATCTCACAAAAATGCTTTTAAAAAACTGATTACCTTCCCCCACACAATATCAGAACTTCCATTCCATTTAATGAAGACATCATTATTGACTCCAGTTGTAAAGGCTTTGTAAGATTTGGTTTCATTTCCTGAAATAGCTGGGTCCTGCATAGTTTAAAAATGTATAAAATTCATAGTTCCAAATTAGATTATTGATGTGTAATTCAAGTCTGCTTTTCTTCAAAGAGTACGCTAGAAGCTTACCAAAATGACAATAGTTCTCATCCCTTCGTTTCTCATTTTATTAAACAAATGTGGCAAATCCTGGAAGTCGTCAACATCAAGTGTAAAGTCCAACTGCCGCTCCATGTAATCAATGTCAACATATTGCACATCCTTCAAATAAAGTTATATTTTAATACATAGAATACATTAATATTTCAGTTCAACATTACATAGGCTGCTGATGAGGATATCAGCTACCAGATTAGACTAATACCTATATAGTGCAATAACTAGTTGGCACACCTGATTTACATTGACAGCTGTACCTCTGCATGTCACACTGAGCTCAGAGACAAAGACTGGGTGGGAAGACATGTATTTGGCTCAGTGCAGAATCTTACTCCAGAGGCAGGCTAAATTATAACTAAAAAAAGAGATTAAAAATAGTCAGAAATAAAGGATATATGGAGTTCCTCAGAGAACCAATGGCTGTGCACTGGGCAGTGTTAATACCACATTGAAGTCATTATGTGATCATTCATTTGAGGTGCTGTCATTTCAGTTGGCCATGCTGTTAAGAGACAGACATGTATGCTGCCATTTTACATAAATGCATATCTGAAACTAATTTCCATTGATGCAAGTTGGTGTATAATAGTAGCAAAGTGCTTTTTTACATCAGTTATTCTTTACTCCATACATCAAAAAAATCATATTCTCGCCAGATTATCAGATTGATAATATATTAATGCAATACTTGCACATAAGAATATAACAAACATACATATGGAATTTCAGCATTCCTCATATCAGTGTACAGATCCTCAATTTCGCTGGTATTCGTATATCCATATCGACATAACTGAAATCCCAGGGCCCAATACGGTGGCATGACTGGACGGCCAATAAGCTAGAAAGAGTACAAGAAAAGCCAATGCTTTGGATTTGTGTTTAAAGCTGACAAGGTGCCTTTTAAACCAAAAACAGAAAATGCTGTAAAATCTCAGCAGGTCTGATAGCATCTGTGGAGAGAGAACAGAGGTAACACTTCCAGTCTGGGTGCCTCTTCGTCAAAACCCTTTAACACAATTTGTCCTCTGTGCAGCATTAATCATATATTTGTACTTTGTTAGTTTACAAAGGAACACAAGAATTAGGAGGAGGAGTGGGCCATGTGGCCACTCAAGCCTGCTGTGACATTGAATAAGATCATGGCTGATCTGATTAGCCCCTTAACGCCAACTTCCTGTCTGCACATCTTACCCTGAAATGGAATATTACGTTCTATCATGTTATGATCACTGGTTTTTTAAAATAAATTTAGAGTACCCAATTATTTTTTCCAATTAAGGGGCAATTTAACGTGGCCAATCCACCTAACCTGCACATCTTTTGGTTTGTGGGGGCGAAACCCACGCAGACACGGGGAGAATGTGCAAACTCCCCACAGACAGTGACCCAGGGCCGGGATTCGAACCCAGGTCCTCAGCTCCGTAGGCAGCAATGCTAACCACTGCACCACCGTGCTGCCCTGTTATGATTACTGTTGCCTATAACACTGATTCCATTACTGTGAGACCATTAATTAATCCTGTCTCATTGCACATTAGCAGATCTAAAATAACCTGCTCTCTGGTTGACACTAGAATGTAATACTTTAAGAAATTGTCCTGAATATGCTCTATGAACTCATCATCCAAGCTACCTTTGCTAATCTGATTCATCCAATCCATAAAAAGATTAAAATCACCCACGATTATTTCACTACCCTTCTTACAAAATCCCATTATTTTTTCTTCTTTACTCTGTCCTATCTTGTAACTTTCGTTACAGAGCCTATGAATTACTCCTACAAGTGATTTCTTAACTTTGTTAGTCTTACCTCTACCCAAATTAATTCTGCATCTTGATCTTTTGAAAAAAGGTCCTCTCTCACTGTTATTCTAATACCATCCTTAATCACTATTGTACTAATACCATCCTCAATTAACAGAGCTGCCCCACCATTTACTAGTTTCTTGTCCTTCTGAAATTTAAAATACCATTGAATGCTTATCTTCCAGCCATGCTGACCTTCCAAGCAAATCTCTGAAATGGCTATCAGATCATGCGTAACACAAAGTGCATGGATCAGAAGTACTAATTAATGAATGGTTCAAATGTTTTATCATTGTAACTGCCTGTTGCAGTAATATCAATCTTGTAGGATCTTCCAAGAGTATGTGCAGAGATTTGAGAGTTTTTCTGCAGACATGTGCTTCTAAACGGTGCCTGGGCTATTTGGGGTTTGCTTATTGGACAATTAACTGTTGGCTGAAACTAGATGTAGAACTATTTCTTCCGGTTAAGCTGAAACTAGGTGTGGAAATTTTCCTCTGATTCAGCCTCAGGAAAACCATATTTTGGCACTGGGCCATTGTTCACAATACCTCTATACACATTGCTTGAATGACAGAATCTACCTATCCCCACCTCTAGGAAATAAGATAATAAGCATTGCATGGAGTAGGAAATTGAAATTCGTCCGCACACCATTTTGTGTGCATAGGCTAATAAGATTGTATCAACACTTTTCTACATTAATGTTGTGAGGTTACAACAGGGAGGAAATTACCCAGCAGTTTATGCACATCTGGAGACCCGATGGGAAGGTTCAGAGAACACAGAGCAGGGATTGGCAGGATTGTGGTTGTTGATTTTTTAAAAATTCTATCAAGATTTGTTTACCAAACTGTAATTTTGTGTCCAGCTGGAAGTGTGAGTGATTCCGTTCGCATTATCATTACTTTCCCAATATTCTGCTGAGATCTTAGAGTTTCTACAGGAATGAGAAGTTCATTAAGGTTGATTTGAGTTTGTGCTTTTGCAAAATTTATCGCAGGTGAAAATTGCATGACTTGCCTTGAAAATTAATCCTCAATCATCATCCAATTAACTTCAATTGAGAACTCTCCCTTTCGTAGCATACTAATACTTTGTTTAGTAGCAATCCTGAAATTATTTCAAACCAGTCCATTTAGGCATCGGTACTTACTGATGTATATTGTTCAACAACATTTTCTGGGTTTGGACCAAGAACCATATAAAAGTCCAGGATTCCTCCAATAGTGCGGTATGTCAGAGAAGGTGTTGGTTGAAGTGTTACATCTGGAGGTTAAAAATATCACAGACATGATAAAACAAACACTGATAATTAAGTTCAATATCCCAGATCACTAAGTGTTGTCATTACACAGGTTTTCACCTCAAATGCATGAAAGAACCATTTCCTTGGTATGGACCATTGATTCATTGTTGCGATTTCTGCGGACCACAATGTACAAAAGTAATTTTAAACGTTATTTTTTCCATAGATTACGGCTGACGAGAGTCAATCTAATATATCAGTGGGTATTAAAAGCACAGCTATCTCTAATAGTTTATGATGCACACTTACATTGTGGATTATATTACACAAGGATGTTTGTGAAGCAAATTACATTGCAAGTAATGTAACATCGATTATGGCACAGACTTGGTACACATAATTGTATTTCCCTCCCCACAGACCACCTGCAGTACTCTCATGGACCAGCCAATAGTCCATGGGCCACAGGTTTAGGAACCACTGATTTAAGATAAATTCAGATTTTAATCTTTTATCTTCTCGTTATCATTAGTTGCAGCTTCCTGAAAGAATTCTTTAGATTTCATATCAGTTTGCAACAAATATCTTTGATATTTAATATTGTTTACACTGATACCTATAAAAATCAGAATTTCAAATATTAAGGCATAATCACAACCAGCAAGGCAAATATAGCCCTTGAGGTCACAAGATTGAATAACGAAGGTGAGATAAGTTGATCTTTCGTTCATCATAGAATCCCTACAGTGCAGAAGACGGCCATTCGGCCCATTGAGTCTGCACCGACCCTTGGAAAGAACACCCTATGTAGGCCCATGCCCCCACCCTAGCCCCATAACCCAGTAGTCCCATCTGTCCTTTTGGATACTAAGGGGCAATTTAACATGGCCAATCCACCTAACCTGCACACCTTTGAACTGTGGGAGAAAACTGGAGCACCCGGAGGAAACTCATGCAGACACAGGGAGAAAGTGAAAACTCCACACAGACAGTCACCTGAGGCAGGAATTGAACCAGGGTCCCTGGCTCTATGAGACAACAGTGCTAACCACTGTACCACCTTTACTTCTTAATATGTTGATTAATTTATTATCTTTGCTGTTATATATTTCAGGTACAAAACTTAAATGACTAAAATGTGCTTAATCCTTTGAATATTGCCAATCCTTCGTGACTTGCAAAACCCTTGTGTGTTATTGACAAGCTAAAAAAAATTAAAATACGCTTTGGAATATTAAAGATTACCATTTAAAATGTGTGAAACTCAAAAGTTTCACTAATATTCTTACAACATGCAACATTTCCCCAAATGTAAAGTTCTAAGATGCTTTGTAAGAGCATTATAAAACAAAAATATTACAGTGAGCCACATAGGAATATATTAGATCAATGACCAAAAGCTTGGTCAATGAGGTAGGATTTAAAGAGTGTGTTATAGGAGGAAAGTGAGGTAGAGAGGAGGTGTGATATAAGAAAGATCTTGGAGCCTGGACAACTGATAGGATGCAGCCACCAATAGTGAAACGATTAAAATCGGGATGTACAAAAGACCAAGACATTTTGGAGGGTTGTGGGGCTGGAAGAGATTACTGAGATAGGGAGGAGCAAGGACCTGGAGGTCTTTGGAAACAGAGATCCGAATTTTTAAATTATGATGCTTCTTGATTGGGAGCCAAGGTAGCTCAACGGGCCCAGAGATGGTAAAGGAACAGGACTTGCTTCGAGTTAAGGCACAGGCAGCAGAATTTTGGATGGCCCAAGTTTACAAAGCATAGAAAGTGGGAGCCATTCAGGAACGTACTGGAATGATCAATGAATGAAAATGAAAATTGCTTATTGTCACAAGTAGGCTTCAAATTAAGCTACTGTGAAAAGCCCCTAGTCACCACATTCCAGCACCTGTTCGGGGAGGCTGGTACAGGAAGTTTATAGATAATGACGGCATGGGTTTCAGCAGCAGATAAGCTGAGGCAGAGATGAAGTTGGACGATGTGCCAGGGTGGAAATAGGCTGTCTTAACGATTGCGTACATAGGAGGTGGAAAGTTCATCTCAGGACTAAATGTGGCGCCAAACAGATGTCTTAATCTCGGACTTTTGACAGAGCGAGTGATGGATTCAATAACTAGTGAATAGAGTCCCGTGCGGGGGCTGGAAAAATTGGCGTCAGTCTTCCCAATATTGAGTTGGAGGAAAATTCTGCTCATACAGTACTGGATATCAGATTAGCAGTCTGATAATTTATCCACAGTTGAAGAGTTGAGAAAGGTGGTAGTGAGGTAGAGCTGGGTGTCATCAGCATTAATCTGGAAACCAATGCTGCAATTTCAGATGTTGTTGTCGAGGGGCAGCATGTAGATGAGAAGTAGGATGAGGGCATAGATTGATCGTTGGGGGCACCAGAGTTAATGGTGCAGAAGGAGGAAGAGTAACCGTTGCAAGTGAGTTTTCTGGTTGGAATTGGAGAGTTAAAGCAGTTGCACCCAGTTGGACGATAGTGAAGATGTGTTGAAGGAGGATGGCTTAGTCAACTGTCAAACTCTGCAGAAAGACTAAGAAGATGGAGAAGGAAAAGTTTACCGTTGTCACAGTTATGTAGGTCACTCTAAAATTTGACCAACATTTTATGATATGGTTCTTTGCATTTTGATGCCAAAAAAGGTTCAACAGTTGCAATATGATATTTTTAAAAGAGTGCAGAAACATTTTAACTTACCCATTGCATTACTGTTCAACAGTAGTACACCATGGGCATTGAAATCATTTTCAAGACCCATATAAAAAGGTTGGCTCCCATAGCAGTTCATTTTATCCTGTGAATATAGATCAAACTGAAGGTTAGAAGAACATTGTTTACATAGCCACTGGTTAGAACATAGAGCCAGCCATAAACACTTTTTTAAAATTCAAGTCAATGGCCTACAACTTCAAACAAGCAGAGATTGTTTCTTGGGTGCTAGCAGCCTAATCAAGCCCCTAATATGCAAGAGTGAAAACAGGCACTCATTTCTGCCTGAAAGTGTACCACTCACCATACTGGTGAAGGGATATTCAGGGCTCATGACTATATGCAAATATTGTTGGTTCGCCCTAAGCCATCCACATCAGCTGCATGCCATAAAACCAGACACTGGGACCACCTATGACCAAAAGGTTTGCGTTTTCATTTTTTTTTACGTAAACGAATGCGGGAGGAGTCGGACTGAAAATTAAAAAGGACGAGATCATGAGCTGCTGCTCAATTGTGACACCTCTCCAAATCAGCTCTGTTCCCCACCAATCCAGTTTCTGAACCGCCGAACACTGACCTTTGACCCTCCCCTGGACTTCTCACTCCCAAATTCTGATATCCCAATTCTGCTCAACTCTCACCTCTGCACCCTGCAAGCTCTGTGCACCCCAAAATGACAAAAATAATTTTTTATTAGGTCCCTTCATATAATTTGGATGAAGCTTATTAAAACATTAACTGATGTTCCATTTTAGAGCCATAAAAAACCTTCAGTGCAGAAGGCTATTTGTCCCATCGAGTCTGCAAAAATCCTCTGAAAAGTCCACCCCCTGCCCTATCCCCGTAAATCCACCCAACCTGCAGATCTTAGGACACTAAGGGACAATTTTATCATGGCCAGTCCCCGTAACCTGCATATGGGTGGCACGGTAGCATTGTGGTTAGCTTTATTGCTTCACAATGCCATGGTCCCAAGTTTGATTCCCGACTTGGGTCACTGTGCAGAGTCTGCACATTCACCCCGTGTCTGTGTGGGTTTCCTCTCTCAAGTCTCGAAAGATGTGCTGTTAGGTAATTTGGACATTCTGAACCTCTGTGTACCTGAGCAGGGGCCGGAGTGTGGCGACAAAGGGCTTTTCTCGGTGACTTCATTGCAGTGTTAATGTAAGCCTATTTGTGACAATAAAGATTCTTATTATTATTATTCTCTCTTTGGTGTGGGTGAAAAGCGGAGCACCTGGAGCAAATCCAAGTAGACACAGGGAGAACATGCAACTCGGCACAGACAATTACCGAGCTGAACCCATGTCTTTGGTGCTGTGAGACAGCAGTGCAAACCAGTGTTTCGCTGTGCTGCCACTGATACTGAGCAAATTGCTGTACATTTCAAACCCCATGTGCTTTATTTTGGATTTCCATCATTCATGATTTGATCAATCTGTCTCATTAATTATCAGTGTAATTTTGAAATATGTAGAATTCTATATTTAAAATTCAGTGCAGTGTAAATTGAGTGTTTCCTCACATCAGAGACAATCAACGGCATCTATCAATGTATCACAGACAAAGCTTCTTTCAGTGTTGATAGAGTATTGATAGTTTTAGGTGCTAATTGAATGCAATTGGCTGAGAGGTAACATTTTTAAAAGTGTCTTGACTGTGGGAATCCAGACATTGTTTCAGACAATGTTTCACATGATGAAATCAGCCATTGTATTCCAGTGTATTCAGCAATAAGAATGCATCAACTAATCAGTCATAGCAAGGTCTCCGGGCCGAGCTGTGGAGCGAAAAACATTTCCAGTAATTTTCCTAAGATTGCGCACACAGACACCAAGTTAATCTTGATGGGCACCAGTCTTAAGTAATGTCCCCTGGTTGATTAATAAATCATCCTCTAATAACAGACATCCATTTGAACGAACCGGGAGGTCTCAGCTGAGAATTAGAAACCAATGAGAGTAAATGAGGGATTAAACCAGAGATAAGAATTCCCTGAAAAGTAGGACCTCGTGGTCAACGTCTTGTTCCTGAATTCCTGCATTTCTGAATTCTTGAATCATCTATCTGTTTGTTTTTAAAGTGATTTCTTTATACTTTTACGTTTTATGCTTTTTGCCATGGGTTCGACCCTTTTATGTATCGTTTGATATTTCATTTCTAAGTTTTGATTCAGTTCTTAACCAAGTGTATCCAAGTGAATAATTAGCAAGAAAATATTATTTTGATACCTCCAATCAATTGGACTATCGACTTTTATTAGAAGGTAAAATAAGAGCCCCAACCAGTGTACATAGACATTCTTCATACAGTAACTATTTTATTTCTAATAATGATATTTATTTTCTCACATAAAGGTTTACTCATTACATTATATTTATGCTAATCAGCTATTTGCCCTTTGTTCACTGGTAGAAAACTCAATTCAGTTGAAGTTTTTTTTCTAGTAGTCACGGGATATTATAATTGTCAGTAGAGAGAAGCAAAGTGCAATGAGCGTGAGATTCTATTCGCTTATCATTCCATCTGAGAATCTATAGACCAATCACATGCTTAATGCCCACACTGATCGTAATAGCTCATCCCTCACTATACTCCTGCAACCGGAGAAGAATTTAGATGGCTGCCACTTAAAACAGGAAAATTACTCACATTCTCAGAGGGACATTTCCAATAACACCAAACCTAGAATCGTTTCTGATGTTCCCATGAGTGTGTGGGGGTGGGAGTGAAGTTGATGGTTCCTAATGTCAATGAATTCCTGGTCTGAGATTAGATGCAGCATTTCTGCTGCAGTACATCATCAACTCAGTCGCTGCCATCTCTCAAATTGTGTACAAACGAAATCCATGGTCATCACATAAACTTTATTCTCATTTCTGTTGAAATCTACTTCCCTTCCATTTCCCTAAAAATTTCAGCATTATTTTGAATCCATTTTGTAGGACTGATAACATTGATTTTTTGTTTCCTCTCTGCTCGACAAACATCATTTGTCATTTTATCCCATTTTAAAATATCCTCAAAGCAGTCACCTTAGACATAGATGCTGGAAGAGTATAACATAAAATCTCTGTTTTTGGAATACAATGGGTTACGGGGATAGGGTGGAAGTGAGGGCTTAAGTGGGTCGGTGCAGACTCGATGGGCCGAATGACCTCCTTCTGCACTATGTGTTCTATGTTCTATGTATGTAATGTGCAAAAACTTTACTTCCCATCAACAACCGTACATTCATCTTCACATTGTGATTGTGGGGGGTAATTTTGAGCCCATGTTAGCCGACGGCGTAAATGGTGACGCAGGCACAAATTCTCGCGGGAGTTGGGAAACGGGATTCCCGCTGGTGATGTAATGAGGTTCTTGCCCAGAAGGGAAATTTTAATAAATTTAAATATCACTACAGGGCTTCCCTGCAATATATTCCCCCTTCACCGAATAAATAAATAATCTTTATTGCCACAAGTGGGCTGACATTAACACTGCAATGAAGTTACTGTGAAGAGCCTCTAGTCGCCACATTCCGACACCTGTTTGGGTACATAGAACATAGAACATTACAGCGCAGTACAGGCCCTTCAGTCCTCGATGTTGCGCCGTCCTGTGAATCCCCTCTAAAGTCCCTCTACACTATTCCCTTATCGTCCATATGCCTATCCAATGACCATTTGAATGCGTTTAGTGTTGGCGAGTCCACTACTGTTGCAGGCAGGGCATTCCATGCCCTAACTACTCTCTGAGTAAAGAACCTGCCTCTGACATCGGTCCTATATCTATCTCCCCTCAATTTAAAGCTATGTCCCCTCGTGCTGGACATCACCATCCAAGGAAAAAGGCTCTCAATGTCCACCCTATCTAATCCTCTGATCATCTCGTATGCCTCAATTAAGTCACCTCTTAACTTTCTCTCAAACGAAAACAGCCTCAAGTCCTTCAGCCTTTCCTCATAAGATCTTCCCTCCGTACTAGGCAACATCCTTGTAAATCTCCTCTGTACCCTTTCCAATGCTTCCACATCCTTCCTATAATGTGGCGACCAGAACTGCATGCAATATTCCAAATGCGGCCGCACCCGAGTTTTGTACAACTGCAACATGACCTCATGGCTCCGAAACTCAATTCCTCTACCAATAAAAGCTAATACACCGTACGCCTTCTTAACAACCCTCTCAACCTGGGTGGCAACTTTTAGGGATCTATGGACATGGACACCGAGATCTCTCTGCTCGTCTTAGACGTCTACCAAGAATCTTACCATTAGCCCAGTACTCTGTCTTCCTTTTATTCCTTCCAAAATGAATCACCTCACACTTTTTTGCATTAAACTCCATTTGCCACCTGTCAGCCCAGCTCTGCAGCTTATCTATGTCCCTCTGTAACTTGTAACATCCTTCTGCACTGTCCACAACTCCACCGGCTTTAGTATCATCTGCAAATTTACTCACACATCCTTCTACGTCCTCCTCCAGGTCACAAACAGCAGCGGCCCCAAAACAGATCCTTGTGGTACACCACTAGTAACTGGACACTAGTTAGAACATTTTCCATCAACCACCACCCTTTGTCTTCTATCAGCTATCCAATTTCTGATCCAAACTGCAAAATCACCCTGAATCCCACAGAGGGAGAATTCAGAATTCTCAGCTGGTACGGAAATTGAACCCATGCTGCTGGCCTTGTTCTGCAAACCGGCTGTCTAGCCCACTGAGCTAAACCAGTTGTGGCAGCAAGTTTTAATAGTCTTAAAAAACATGAAGCCGTCGAGGGGAACCTGCCGGGGCATCTAGGTACGTATAGCCCCTGGGGGAGTGTGGCATTACCTGGCATTGACAACCTGGCACTGATAACCTGGCAGTGTCAACCTGTGCCAGGGTGATATTTCAGAGGTGAGTTCTCTGAGTGGAGAGGGGGGTGGGGAATTTATATCTATTACAGAGAGGGCATCCTTTAAAGATGGTACCTCAATCTCTATCAAACAGGCATTGTGTGTCCAACCCCGCCAGGGTGACAGTGAAAACCAGGCCTTCAGATTTCTTTTGCACAGACTGCAATAAAATCTGGAAAGAACACTCGGCTGTGCAGTTGGAGAGCTACGCGACGATCTTCCCACATCTGCCAGCACTCTGTGCACTGAGGTGAAGTTTCCACCCGGTGTATATGTATGAAATCAACTTCTGTGCTGCCCTTGGGTATGGCTGATAAAAGACATATGGAGCTGGATTTTCCAGTCCCCCAGCCACCTGTTTCTCAGCAGTGCACCGTTTGCTGGTGGCAGGATTTTTGTATCGCCCCGGGAAGCTCAACGAGCCCCCTGACGCCCTATCCCGAGGTATATGTACCAGCGCACAAGCGGACTGACTCCGGACCCTACACGCCGATCTCTGCCATCCAGGGATCACCCGGTTCTTTCACTTCATAAAGGCCCGCAATCTTCCCTACTCCATTGAAGAGGTCAGAGCTATCACTAGAGACTGCCAGGTCTGCGCGGAGTGCAAACCGTATTTCTACCGGCCATACCGGGCGCACCTAGTGAAGGCCTCCCATCTCTTTGAACGCCTCAGCATGGATTTCAAAGGTCCCCTTCCCTCCACCGACCGAAACACGTATTTCCTTAACGTGGTCGACGAATACTCCAGATTCCCCTTCGTCTTCCCATGTCCCGATATGACGCCTGCCACCATCATCAAAGCACTCATCACCATCTTCGCTCTGTTCGGTTTCCCCGCCTACATCCACAGTGATCGGGGATCCTCATTTATGAGCGATGAGCTGCGCCAGTACTTGCTCAGCAAGGGCATCGCCTCAAGCAGGACAACCAGCTACCACCTCCAGGGAAATGGGAAGGTGGAGCGGGAGAATGGGACGGTCTGGAAGGCTGTCCAGCTGGCCCTATGGTCCAAGAATCTCCCGGTCTCCCGCTGGCAGGAGGTCCTCCCTGACGCCCTTCACTCCATTCGGTCGCTACTTTACACAGCGACTAATGAAAGCCCCCATGAACGTCTCCTTGCCTTACCCAGGAAGTCCATCTTCGGGGTTTCGCTCCCAATGTGGCTGGCAGCTCCAGGACCCATTTTGCTCCACAACCACATGTGGCTCCACAAGGCAGACCTGTTGTTCAAGAGGGTACAGCAACTCCACGCAAACCCGCAGTACGCCTACGTGGCATACCCCTGCAGCCGCCAAGTCTCCCTCAGGGACCTGGCACCAGCTGGGTCCCCACTCCCCCCCTCTGCCCCGGCGCCATACCTTCCTCCCCCCAGCGCATCTCACCACAGGCCCTGCTCCAGGACGATCTGTCCTTCCCTTGGTCCCACCCAGGGATGAACATGAGGTCGACATGCTCCCGGAGTCATCGGCGACCGAACCGATGCCTACATTGCCACCGGGACTGCGGCGCTCACAACAGAGGATTTAGGCACCCAATCATCTTAATTTATGAACTTTCCCAAAATGTTAGCCTATGCATGTAAATAGTCTTGCACCACCCCCGCTGGACTCTTTTTTAATGGGGGATGAATGTGGTAGTTGTGGTGAATGTGATTCACACTATATATAGTTGCCAATATCACTCCATGTATATATGTTTGTTATCTACCCATTGTAAGTGCAGTTGCACTATCCGACCACCAGGGGGAGTCGCTCTGGGAGTACGCGAGAGTTTGTACTGGGCTCCTCCCTTGGCTCCACCCAGGACTCCTACCCCTGGGACCGATGTATAAAGATCAGTGCCTTAGAGCCAGCCTGCCATTTCACCTGAAGTTCAACGACGAATAGGTTGGCTCTATTGTAGGTGTATTAAAGCCTCTGTTCAGATCCAACTACACGTGTTCGCTGAATTGATGGTTCCATCAGTAGTCACCACTGTAGTATATATATCACATGAGGTGTAATACAGTAAGGCTCCTGTACTACAGTTGTGGGGATAGATCCCTGCATGTTGGGTCCGCCCAGTAGGCAGATTATAAATGTTTGTGCTCATTTCGGCAGCATCTGCGGGAGGCTATGCATCTCTGCTTAATATAGCCTTGATGTGGAGATGCCGGCGTTGGACTGGGGTGAGCACAGTAAGAAGTCTTACAACACCAGGTTAAAGTCCAACAGGTTTGTTTCAAACACGAGCTTTCGGAGCACGGCTCCTTCTTCAGGTGAAGAAGGAGCCGTGCTCCGAAAGCTCGTGTTTGAAACAAACCTGTTGGACTTTAACCTGGTGTTGTAAGACTTCTTACTGTAATATAGCCTTGATTACACTCTACTCTCGTCTCGTCGTAATTGATCGTGCATCAGGCACTAAGGTGCAATTTAGCATGGCCAATCCACCTCACCCAAAAGATTTTACACTGTGGAAGGAAACCTGAGACCCTGGAGGAAACCCCCACCGACACATGGAGAATGTGCAAACTCCACACAGTCGCCCAAGATCGGATTTAAACCCAGGTCTCTGGCGCTGTGAGGCAGCAGTGCTAACCACTGTGCCACTGTGTCGCCCCAAGAGATGTTATTTGCAGAAGAATAAATCTATGAATATACAAATCACTTCTTAAAATAGTTTTTTTTTACTGTGCGCCTGACAAATTTCTGGGTTTACTCTTGGCAAGATATGCAGATGAGCAATTAACTCATTCATATGACATTTCATGTCTACTATTTCCGGGGCAATGTTAACCTCATTAAAACAGACAGGTCAAGCATTTTTGGGCCTGTGTCTTCATGGCTTGGATGGCCCTTGTTTAAACTGATTGGGTGACAACAGAAGATGGTGGAATTTAGCCAAATTGTTCATCCGTTAACAGTAATTTCTAGGTTCCTGTGATGGAGATATATTTGAGAATGCAAATAAACAGCTGTTTATTTTAATCAACAGTGCTCTGTCTTTTAGCCAAGGGTACAGAGATCAAAGCTGAGATCATTAATCTGGCATAAACAACATTTGGTCAGCTATTTCTATATGAACCTGCTGCATCCACCGCCAAACGGAGGAACATTCAATTATTTGCTTCATAATTTTGCAGGCAACGGTCCTGGAAAGGCGAGATAAAGGGTTACAGTAAATCACAGCTCTGTGATTTATGTGTGAATGGGCTCTGTTGTTCTTCACAATAAAACTTCAAGCAATTGTAATCACTTTGACTTACAACACTGAAGCCCAGCTTTGATGTGCAGCCAGAGTAATTCAATTTTTCACAGCACTTGATGTTAGTAATAAAACACAATAAACCACAGCTGAAGAAACAGGTTTATAAACTTACACCAGGTGGCTGATCCTTGGCAAACATTCCCCAAGTCTGCCCGTTCATTTTGTGTTTGAAACTTTGGTGCTCAGTTTCTCCAAAACCATAAATGTATTGTGAAGGGAGCTGGGTTGAAATCTGTATGAATTGATCAGTAAACGTGAAGCCAGGCACTTGAGAATTCCAACTGTTACAAAGTAAACAAAACACAATTCTTAGCATTTTAGATTGAAGTTAACCAGCGGCACTATTAAAATTAGACAAGATTCTAATCTGGCGTTGACTACTATTATCAGGGGCAAGTATGAAAGAGTTCACACAAAGGACAGGGGGTGGGATTCTCCGCTGGCGTGCTTCTCCGTTTTGCCGGCCTGTGGCGGACCCTCCGAGACCTTCGGGGAACAGGACTTCCTGTCTGACTGTGTCCAAAAGTCCGGCCAGGTCGGCATATCATGGGACTGCCTCCTCGATGGCATGGCTGCCAGTTTTGTGGAGTTTACCCTGCAGGTTTAAGTACTGCGCTCCCTTGGTAGCGGGAGGCTGGCGAGCATGGTCCCGGTGAATCATTTGCAGCTCGAAGCTCTTGGGGCTTCATTAAACAAACTAGTTAATATTTGATACCAGTGATGGCCTCACCAGATTGAACGTTGGGTAGCCCGCGGCAGCCCCGCACACTTAGAAACTTTTCCGTTAAATCGCACCCTTAAAATTATTTTAATTACTGGGGAGCTGCACTCGCTGTCCAGACCAGCTCCTCAGTGATCAGGCCACCATTTTGAAAAGCTACCCACATCTCCAAGTCGGCTTGTGGGTCCCCTACACCTTCACCCACAGGCACTGACACTCACATGTGCATTACCTCACACCTTCGCCAAATGATGACACCCCACTATGGGGTGGCTAAGGGATCCGCTTATCCACACCCCCTTTCGGGCACCCTCCCCTTTCAGGACCCCCGCCCTTCATTCCCCCCCCCTCCAAACTTCCGGAGTCCCCTTCATACCCACCCTGCATCTCCTTCACCTTTCATATCCCCCTCAACCCTCCTTTAATATGCATGACCCCCCCTCAGGCCCTGACCCTTGGCAGACACTGCCACCATGACAGTGCTCCTGCCGACATTGTAGAGCCACCAGGGCTCCTTGGCAATGCCAGGGTAGCAGTGCCAATGTGCCAGCCTGACAGTACCTAGGTGTCTGCAATCAAGGGGGAGGGCCAGAGGGCCACCCTGGCTGTCCCTAACCACTCAGTGGCTTCCAATGGTCCAGGAGATCCCCAGTTGCCATTATTCCAAATCCACATTTGTGAGGATCAGCACTGATCAGCGCCCAGCTGAGGTCTCTCTGGGGATGCTGGGATCCCGACAGATCCCGGGTCAGCATGCCTAAGGCAGGTTTTAAACCTAGTTAGGTGTGCGAAGCTTGGTCCCGCCCATTGTGTCTGGAATCATGATTGTGACACCCTGTGAGACCTGGGTAGATCTCATGATGTGTATGGCTGTCGGGAAGACCACAGGCGGCCTTTCCCGGAATCTACCGACTGCGTCGCACTCTCATTCTGCGCAATGCAGTTGGCGTAGATCATGCCTTTATCTTTATCCTTTAATGTAATAAAGTGTCCCAAAAACCTCACTGGAACTTTATAAAGCAAATGTTACACTAAGCCACTAAACAAAATGTTTGGGAAGATGGCCCAAAGCTTCGTCAAAGAGGTAAATGTTCTGGAATCCCTTGAAGGAGGAATGAGAGGTAGATGAGGCGGAGAAGTTTGGGGAAAGAAATGCACAGCATTGGCACGGCCAGCATTCATAAAACAATTAAAATCGGGGATGCTAAATAGGTCAGAATTAGAGCAGCACAGGTATCTCAAAGATTTGCGGGAGAAGAGCAAATGGAAGGTAGTATTTCTAAAATTAATTAGTTAATTATTTGAATAGCTGCCAAAATTTGAACAAAAACAACTTCTCTGGGAAGGCAAAAACAAATTATTCAGTTGTGACATTGTAAAATAATGAAGACCTTTTTTGGCTGAACTGAAACTTTCAGATCGTTTCTCTTGATACATCTTCATTTTATGACAAAAGTTTATGTTAGAAGTCTCACGGAAACCAATTTTTTTGTAAACATAATACTATAATATTGAGTTCAGTAGCTCAAAATTTAAAAGAAAATCAATTGATTCAGTAAAGCCAGAGTTAACCGTTGTGAATTTAGTTCACTGCTTTGTTAATTCTGACTAATTTTATTGGGAGGATCATCCACGATGACCATGCTCCATAGAGTTCTTGTGCTGCATTGATCACTTGTTTCTCATTACCATTTATCAGCCTTTGTGTAAGAGAATATGAAAGTTATCTGTACTGACTGTAAAATAGAAAATACAATCCAAAAATCCTATACTCACATGATGGCACCAGTACTCTTTCTTCTGACCTGGATCCCAAATGGGCAATTGGTAAATGTAACCTCATAAAGCCTCGTAGAACCGTCACCTGGCTTTGAGCTGGGAATGTTTAATTGGATAGGAACTTCAAATCTTTTTGTCCGTGGATCAGAAATCTGGAGGACGATAGAGTTTTGGCTTTAATATTATTAAATATGAACAATTAACAGACATCAGCTTAGAAAAAACCCGGTGTCATCAGGTGGAGAGAGAAGGAATTTATAGCAGTGCTGGTCATCATTCTTCCCTTAAGTAATATCAAAACATAAAAATAGATTGGCCATTTATTTAATTTATTATATGTGGAATCTTGCGGTGCGGAAATGGACTTTACTTTTTTATTTGTTTTCAGGCCATAGACAGCACAAGGAAAACTATATATATTTGGTCTGGGAAGGTGGATGTTCTCCATGGATTGTTGGAGTCATCATAATGGTGGTGCACCCTGGATGGTGTTAAAAATGGAGGCTTAAGATCCAAATTTATTGATAATAAAGGAACAGTGATTAATGTCCAAGTCATAACGGTGCATGACTTGGTGGGGAATTAGGTGGTGAGGCTGCTTCCATGACATCGCTGCTCTTATACTTCTTTTGAAAAATATTTTTATTGGGATTTTTTTACATTTAATAACAAGATTATACGCAAGAGACAGAGCCATTGGCAAGAACACAAAATAAAAAAACCCAAGCAATTGGGCAGCATGGTGGCATAGTGGTTAGCATTGCTGCCTCACAGCTCCAGGGACTGGGGATCAATTCCGGCCTTGGGTGACTGTCTGTGCAGAGTCTGCACGTTCTTCCCGTGTCTGCGTGGGTTTCCTCCGGGTACTCCGCTTTCCTCCCACAGTCCAAAGATGTGCAGGTTAGGTGGATTAGCCATGTTAAATTGCCCCTTAGTGTCCAAAAGGTTAGGCAGGGTTACAGGGATAGTGTGGAGGCGTGGCCTTAGGTTGGGTGATTTTCCAGGGGCCAGTGCAGACTCGTTGGGCCAAATGGCCTTCTTCTGCACTGTAACATCTATGATTCTACGAACAGCAATTTCATAAACATCTGTAAAACAGGCTGTCGCTTTCCCTTGCTCGCATTTTCTTTTACATTCATATTTTATTATATTGTATTACATAGAACATAGAACAGTACAGCACAGAACAGGCCCTTCGGCCCTCAATGTTGTGCCGAGCCATGATCACCCTACTCAAACCCACATATCCACCCTATACCCGTAACCCAACAACCCCCCCCCCCCTTAACCTTACTTTTATTAGGACACTACGGGCAATTTAGCATGGCCAATCCACCTAACCCGCACATCTTTGGACTGTTATATAATTTGTATTATTATATAATATTATTATTATTTACAATCATGCCAGAACTCTACTGTATTTATATTTACAATCATTGTGATGGTTGGGGCGGCCGGGGGGGGGGGGGGGGGGGGGGGGGGGGGGAGAGAGAGTTCTGTTCCTCCGTTGTATTTCCGATGGAGGTTCGGATGGTCTGCCTTTTCAGTTTGCCATGCGTGGGAGGGATCTGTGTCCCCTCCTGTGAGTGGCCTTCCTTCCTGCCTCTCATCTGCTGTATGCAGCTCCCTTTCATCCCAGCAGTACTCCCTGCGACACCACATGACCTCCCTCCCCCTGTTTCTAACCCCCCTTCCTATCTGCATTCCCCCCTCCCCCCAGCTGGTTGTTGATCACAAACAGGTCCTCAAAGAGGTTTGCAAATTGCTTCTATGTATTGTGGAATCTCTCTTCGGATTATCTGATTGAGAATTTTATCATCTCTTGTCTCAGGAACGCAACCAGATGTGAGAGACACTCCAGCCTCGCAGAAGTCTCCACCTAGAAATCAGTGAGGTGAAGGCCAGGGCGTCTGCCCCCTTCCCTGTCCAGAGCTCTGGATGCTCTAACACCCTGAGGACCACCACGGATGGGCTCATCTTCATCTTGACCCCAACAACCCTGGACATTGCCTCAAAAACGGTCATCCAGAACTCAGAGTCTGGGGCAGGACCAGAAGATGTGGGTGTGGTTGGTAGGGCCCCCTGAAACCACTCGCACTTATCATCTGCCTCCAGGAAGAACCCGCTCATGCGTATGCCCTGTGCACCAACTTGAGCTGCACCAAACATAGCTTGGCGCAAGAGGAGGTGGAGTTGATCCTGTGTGGTGCCTCGTTCCAGAATCCTCCCCTATCTCCATGCCCAGCTTCTCCCCCTTTTCTGTCTGGTTTCATCCAGTGGGATCCTTAACTTTTCTATGAGTTGCCTATAAATGTCGCCACATTTGTTGTCCCTTAGCCAGTCCAGCCCACCAAGTGTCGAAAAGTGTGTGTCGGGACTCTGGAGGAACATTTTTGTCTTCCGGCAGAGAAAGTCATACAGTTAAAGGTATCTGAACTCATTCCCTTTTGGGAGTTGGAGCTTCCCCGTGAATTCCCCCAGGGCCGCCAGTCTACTGTTCTTGTACATGTTGTTTATCCCAATGGCCCTCTGTTCTCCCCCCACGTCCCAAATGTGGTGCCGATCTTCATCGGTGTGAACCTATGGTTGTTGCAGATGGGGGTCTCTTGACATAATATAATAATAGTATAATAATCGCTTATTGTCACAAGTAGCTTCAATGAAGTTACTGTGAAAAGCCCCGAGTCGCAACATTCCGGCGCCTGTTCGGGGAGGCTGGTACAGGAATTGAACCCGCGCTGCTGCCTTGCTCTGCATTACAAGCCAGCTGTTTAGCCCACTGTGCTAAACCAGACCCTAACATAGACATACTACCAAGTGTGACCTGGTTCCAGGTCTTCAGTGTGGCCAGTACTACCGGGCTCCTGGAGTGTGTGCATCGGGGCGGCGGGGGGAGGGGGGTGGGGGGGGGGGGGGGGGGTGGAGGGAGGAGTGTTGCAGTGGCCAGTGCTCAGAGAGATGTCCATGTGCAAGAGCCTGAGGCGGTTTCGTCCATTCGGACCCAGACCACCTCCGGTTTCCTCAGCCACCACTTCACCCTCTCCGTGTTTGCCGCCCAGTGGTAAACAGGCGGTTCAGTAGGGCTAGGCTTCCCATGTTTCATCCTAGCTGCAAGATGGTCTGACGTATCCTCAGGACTCTCTTTGGCTCCTCCACCAGCTTAGAGAGATTACACTTGTGGAGTCTCATCCAGTTGTGGGCAACTTGTATCTAAGGTAACTTCAAAAGTTCATAGGATATAGAAGGACGATTAGGCCATTTGGCCCATCGAGCCTGCTCTGCCATTCGATCATGGCTGATCTCATCCTGGTCTTAACCCTACCGTCCTGACCGGTCTCCGTAACCCTTCAACCCATTATCAATTAAAAATTTGTCTGTTAAGTTTAAATTTACTCACTGTTCCAGGATCCACCGCACTCTAGGGTAGTGAATTCCACAGATTCACAACCCTTTTGGAGAAGTGGTTTCTCCTTAACTCTGTTTTAAATTTGCTATTCTTATCCTAAAATTATTATCACTTATTCTAGAATGCCCCACAAGAGGAAGCATCCGCTCCACATCCACAATATCCCTCACTTTTATCATCTTGAATACCTCAATTTGATTTCCCCTCATTCTTCTAAACTCTATTCAGTATAGGCCTAAATTGTTCAATCTCTCATATGGCAAACTCGACATCTCTGGAATCAGCCGAGTGAACCCCCTCTGAACTGCCTCCAATGTCACAACATCTTTCCTGAAATAAGAAGCCCAAAGCTGTGCACAATACTGCAGGCCTTATTGCAACACACTTCCTGACCTTTATACTCTATTCCTTTAGCTAGAAATGCCAACATTCCTTTCGCTTTCTTTATTATTTGCTTTACCTGCATGCTAATTTCCTGTAACTCATGAACGAGGACCCACAGATCCCTCTGCAACGGAGCATCCTGCAGTCTCTCCTCATTTATATAATAAGTTGCCTTCCCATTTTTCGAACCAAAATGCATGACCTCACACTTAGCCACGTTAAACTCCATCTGCCACATGTTGGCCCACTCTCCTAACCTATCTTTATCCATTTGTGAGGCTCTTATTTCTTCATTGCAACTTACTGTCTCATCTATTTTTGTGTCATCTTCAAATTTGGCCATTGAACCTACTATTCCTGTATCCAAGTCATTAATATAGATTGTAAATAGCTGGGGCCCAAGGACTGAACCCTGTGGCACCCCACTAGTTACATCTTGCCATCTGCAGAAAGACCCATTTATCCTAGACTTTAAGTCTTCTATCTGTCAGCCAGTCTTCTATCCAAGCTAATAAATTACCCCTAATCCCCTGTGACCTAACCTTGTGAATTAATCTTCTGTGCGGCATCTTATCAAACGCCTTCCATAAATCCAGATATACTACATCTACAGGATCCCCATTATCTGCTGTTACATCTTCAAAGAACTCTAGCAAATTAGTCACACATGATTTGCCCTTCATGAAACCGTGCTGACTCTGATGGATAGCGTTTTGTCTTTCCAAATGTCCTGATATTACTTCCTTGATAACTGATTTTGACAATTTCCCAACAACAGATGTTAAACTAACTGGTCTGTAATTTCCCACATTCTGTTTCCCTCCCTTTTTGAATAAGGGTGTCACATTAGCATTTTTCCAATCCACTGGAACCTGTCCTGTGTCCAGGGAACTTTGGAATATTATAACCAATGGATCCACTATCTCCGTTGCCACTTCCTTTAACACCCTAGGTTGTAGGCCATCAGGCCCGGGGGGCTTATCTGCCCTCAATCCCAATAGTTTGTTGAGTACCATTTCTCCAAATAGTTTGCTGAGTACCGTTTCCCTATTGATGCTGATTTTGCTAAGTTCCTCCCTTTCTATTACCTCTGAATTGCCTGTTCCTATAGGAATGGTGCTAGTGTCCTCCACCATGAAAACTGAGGCAAAGTATTGATTTAGCAGCTTTGCCATTTCTGTGTTCCCTAATATTAACTCTCTGGTTTCATCTTGCAAAGGACCAGCATTTACTTTCGCAACTTTCTTCCCTTTTCGGTACTTAGAAGCTTTTGCTATCCTTTTTGATATTCTGCACTAGTCTTCTTTTATAATTTACCGTAGCTTTTTTTATTACTTTTGTTTGAAAGTTTCCCAATCTTCCAGCCTGCCATTGGACTTTGCAATATGATATACCACCAGCGGGATTCTCTGTCGGCGGGATTCTCCACTCTGCCGGCTGCGCACCCGCGCCTGCGGGTTTCTCGACAGCATGGGATGGTGACAGTGGGAAACCCCATTGGCTGGCTACCGGAACGGAGGATCCCGCCGTTGGTAGGGGTGTGTCACGCTGAAAAACGGGGCTGGCGGAACAGAGAATCCTGCCCCATAGATTTTGTCTTTATATTGTCCTTGAACTCCTTGCTTAGCCATCGATGTCTTTTACTACTATTATCATCTTTCTTCCTCTATGGAATATCTTTTAGTTGTGAGGAATGGAGTATCTCCTTAAACAACTGCCAAAGTTCATCAACTGTCCTACCTTTTAGCCTTCCTGCCCACTCTACTCAAGCCAAACCAGCCCTCATGCCTATGTAATTACCTTTCTTTAGTTCCAGAATGCAAGTGTGTGAGTTCTATTCCAAACTGAATCTTGAACTCGACCATACTATGGTCACTGTTACCAAGAGGATTCTTAATATAAGGTCACTAATTAATCTGGTTTAGCTCAGTGGGCTAGACAGCTGGGCCGGAATTATCCCCTACCCGGCGGGGCGGGGGTCCCTGCGTAGGGGAGTGGCGCCAACAACTACGGTGTTGGGCATCCCCAAAGGTGCGGAATTCTCTGCACCTTTAGGGGCTAGGCCCGCGCCGGAGTGGTTGGCGCCACGCCGACTGGCGCCAAAACCGGCGCCAACGGCCATTGACGCCCGCCGCCCGGCTTCGGGGCTGGCAGAAAGGCTTTCGCCGGTTCATGCATTCGCCGGTGCGTCAGCGGCCGCTGACGTCATCACCGGTGCATGCGCGGTAGGGGGGTTCTCTTCCGCCTCCGCCATGGTGGAGGCCATGGTGGCGGCGGAAGAAAAAGAGTGCCCCCACGGCACTGGCCCGCCTGCCGATCAGTGGGCCCCGACCGCGGGCCTGCCCACCGTGGGGGCACCCCCCGGGGTCCGATCGCACCGCGCCCCCCAGGACACTGGGGGCCCGCTCGCGCCGCCAATCCCGCCTCTAATGAAATGAATGAAAATCGCTTATTGTCACGAGTAGGCTTCAATGAAGTTACTGTGAAAAGCCCCTAGTCGCCACATTCCGGCGCCTGTCCGGGGAGGCTGGTACGGGAATCGAACCGTGCTGCTGGCCTGCTTGGTCTGCTTTAAAAGCCAGCGATTTAGCTTGGTGAGCTAAACCAGCCCCAGAGATCCTCTACCAGAGATGGTTGAAACCACGGCGGCGGGATTGGCCTCTCAGTGGCGGGACTTCGGCCCATCGCGGGCCGGAGAATCGCCGCAGGGGGCCCGCCGATCGGTGCGGCGCGATTCTCACCCCCGCCAATTCCAGGGTGGCGGAGAATTTCGGCAGCCCCGGGCGATTCTCCGACCCTGCGGGGGGTCGGAGAATTTCGCCCCTGGTCTCCTTGTAACCATGTTTCTGTAATACCCACCAAATTATGCTCTATTGTTTCTCTTTGCATCGTTAACTCGTCGAGTTTGTTCCAAATGCTTTGTGCATTTTGACACAAAGATTTAAAATTTGTTCCACCGCTAAATTTCCTTACTCTTCTATATTTCCGTGGTGCATAAAGACATAGACCCGTTCTGTCCCTCACCTTTATTTTCTGGTAACCATCCACCACATTGCTAACCTGTACCCTTACCGCCTCCTTTAATTTTTTTTTAAATTTCCCCTACAACTGAACCCTCCTCTCCCCACCCCCATCCAATTAAAAACCCTAACTACAGCCCTAGTTATACGATTCGCGTGGACTCTGGTCCCAGCTTGATTCAAATAGAAACCGTACCATCGGACCAGCTCCCTCCTTCCCTCGTACCAGTGCTAATGCTCCATGAATTCAAACCCATTTCTCCCACAACTATCTTGGAGGAACGCATTTACCTCCGTAATCTTATTAACCCTGTGCCAATTAGCTTGCGACTCAGCCAGTAATCCAGAGATGATTACCTTTTTGGTTGTGCTTTTTAATTTAGCTCCTAGCTGTTCATACTCCCTCAGCAGAACCTCTGTTCCTGTTCTCCTTTGTGGTTAGTACCTATGTAGACTTTGACAACTGAATCTTTACCCTCCCACTCCAAGTTTCTCTGTTGAATTTGGTTTGGGTCACTTTAAATGGTAGCTCTTCCAGCTCCACTCTTCCCTCTCGGGAGTATTTTGCTTTTATCCAGGTTGCATTTTTAACCTGAGAAGGCACTAAACTCCCTAAGGAGTCCTGTTATCTTTCCCATGCTGGCCAGAGGGTTCAATACATACAGGAGCAGGTCATCTGCATAGAGCAAAGTTGTGCTCTCTGCCCATCTACCACTCTGCAGGTCCAAGGACGATGGCCAATGGCTCGATTGCCAGCGAACAAGAGTGAGGATAACGGGCACCTCTGCCTCATTCCCCTTGCACTGAAGCTGGTGGCAATCGTCCAAACGCTGATCATAGGAGCGCTATACAGGAGCTTCACCCACATGGTGAAGCTTGCGACAAATCCAAACCGATCAAGCACCTCCATTCTATTCGATCGAAGGCTTTCTCAGTGTCTAGGGAGACGATCCCTCTGGTGTCTTCTCCAAAATGGGGGCCTTTAATGCTTTCAGCAAGGGCAGCACGGTGGTACAGTTAGCACTGCTGCCTCTCGGCGCCGAGGTCCCAGGTTCGATCCCGGCTCTGGGTCATTGTCCGTGAGGAGTTTGCACATTCTCTCCGCGTTTGCGTGTGTTTCGCCCCCACAATTAAAAGAAGAACAGGGTATGTGGATTGGCCATGCTAAATTGCCCCTTAATTGGAAAATATTAATTGGGTAATCTAAATGTGTTTATTTTTTAAATTATTACATTCAGCAGGTGTTTGATGTTTGCTGTCTGCCCTTAATAAACCCGGTCTGATCTTCCACGATCACCTCTGGCAGGCAGATCTCCAAGAGCCTTGCCAGAGCTTTCACTAGGGCTTTTTCATCAGTATTTAAGAGAGAGATGGGTCTGTATGATCTACTGGTCGGGTCTTTGTCCTTTCCGAGAATCAGTGAGATCGAAGCCTGGTCCAGCGTGGGTGGCAGGGCTCCTGTCGACAGTGAGTCTTTGAACTTCCCCTTCAAGTGCAGGGCCAGTGCTACTGCAAATGTGTTGTAGAAGTTGACCAGGGGCCCATCCAGTCCTACCACTGTTCCTGACCGCATGGAATTAATGCAATCCACAATTTGATCCAGGCCCAGCAGTGCTTCCAGCTCTTGTTTCCTGTCCTCCTCCACCAGTCTGTCAAGGAACTGCTTCATCCCCAAGTACCCCTCCTGGGGTTTGGAGGTATACAGACCGTGGTAAAAGTTTGCAAAGTTTGTTAACCTCGTTTGGGTCTGCCCTTTCTGTCCCTAACATGCGCTCTTTATTTTGCGGCTGCTTGCTTTCGTAGTTGGTGCACTAACATGCAGTCCCGCTGACCATAACGAAATGCGCCCCCCCCCCCGGGTCCGTCACTGCGCCTGTGAATGAAACTGTCACGTTAACTAATACGGCCACCAGTAAGTAACCCCTGAAAACCATGGATACGTAACCTCAGTGAGGCATTGGTGAATTCTAAGGCTGTTCCTCAATCAACTGAATCTGGGAAACTGGGTTCCAGGGAACGATTCAGCGGACTGAAGTTAAAGTCCGCTATTGGGTGTACTGAGCAGAGCTGATGGATCCTATTGTAGTTCACAGTGACCACATTTGTAACAAGTGTTGTTTGCTCGAGGAACATTGCGATACACCAGGAAGGAGGAAGAGTTTGGCAGCATGGTGGCGCAGTGGGTAGCACTGCTGCCTCATGGCGCCGAGTTCCCATATTCGATCTCGGCTCTGGGTCACTGTCCGTGCGGAGTTTGCACATTATCCCCGTGTTCGCGTGGGTTTCACCCCCACAACCCAAAGATGTGCAGGCTAGGTTGATTGGCCATGCTAATTTGCCCCTTAATTGGAAAAAATTAATTGGGTATTCTAAATTTATAAAACAAAAGGATGGAGGAAGAGTTACTTTGACGCTTCAGGAGGCAGTCGCACCCCATAGACTAAGTACCTTGAATTCGGTCAGTGGTCAAGGACGGGAGGGTGCGACTACAAGTGAGGAAAGTTGAGGGATCCACAAGGTAGCACTGCAGGACCTCAGCCCCTGTCCAATATGTTTGAGAATCATGTTCCATACATGGAGGAGAGTGCGGGCTGCAGGGAGGATGAGCAAAATTACCATAGGACCATGGTACAAGGAACTATTCAAATTGGCGATGAAAAGAAAAATGTAGTCATAGTCGGAGATAAGAGTCAGAGGAACAGACACTCTGTAGCCTGGATTGAAAGTCCAGAAGGCTGTGTTGCCTGTCTGGTGCTGGGGTTTGGAACATCTGCTCTGGGCTAAAGAGGAACTTGCAGTCGAAGGGGCAGCATCCCGTTGTGGTCGGTGTTGGTACCAATAACACAGGTAGAATGAGGGAACAGGTTCTTCATAGAGAGTTGAGGAGCTAGGCACTCAATTAAAAAACAAAACCTCCAAGGTTATAATCTCTGGATTATAGCAATGTACAAATTGGCATAGGGTACATAAAATTAGAGAGATGATTATGTGGCTCAAAGACTGGTGTGGGAGAAATGGGGTTTGATTCGTGGGACACCAGCATTAATGCTGGGGAAAGTGGGGGCTGTATCATTGAGACGGCCGACATCTGACCTGTGCTGGGACCAGAGTTCTTGCAAACAGCATAACTAGGGAAGTCGAGAGAGAGGGCTTTAAACTAAATAGTGGGAAGGGGGATTCTGGTGAGGGGATATATAGGCTTACAGAGCAAAAGAATGTGGCAGCGTTACAAAGCAGTTATATAGGTAATATATACATATAGGTAATTATACCCAGAATGTGACAGGAAGGGGCAGAAAGTACAAACATGATAAAACAGCAATAAATAGGCAAAAAGGGGAAAAATAGCTCTTTACTTAAATGCACATAATATTCAGCAGAAGATAAATTAATCAATGGCACAAATTGAGATTAATGCGTTTGATCTTATAACCATTACAGAGGATGGGTTGCAAGGAGATCAAAACTGGAAGCTAAATATTCAGGGGTATGTAATATTTTGTAAGGATGGCAAGAATGAAAGAGTGGTGGGGTAGCTTTGTTATTATGAGATGGAATAAGTACAATAACAAGAAATGCTGTTGGATCAGAATCCATATGGGTGGAGCTAAGAAATAAGAGTTCGATTGGCCAAATGACTAACCTCTGCTCCTACATTTTATGTTCTAAGGGAACACAGAGGTGATTAATTAACACGTATGGAATGGTTTGTTTGAAAAGTCTGCTTAAATGTTTTATTCTGTGATGGGTTTTTATTTGCGCATTGTGGCCAAGAGCACGTTGTGATGGTCAGAAACGGAGAGAAGGGAAGATGTAGGATTGTTCAATGGAAATTTAGACAGGTATCCACTAGAAAGTTAGCTGGATGAGGGGATCATTGACATGCAAGCAAAACGGTGATGTGCTGGTTGTCTTCTCCTTTCCTCCTCCTCCTTAGCTGCTCACCATGTCTGTGATGGCAAGGGTTGTGTCAACATGAAGGCGGACAGGATACAAGAGTGTAATGAATCATGACACATACACTGGTGAGTACTGTGGGGTTCCTCCACAGCGATCCAGCCAGCAGAACCATTGTTGAACATCATATTGGTCTATTCAATGATGTTTCATGTGAAGATAGGACTCCCATAAGGTGCATGCTGGCCACATGTGTACTGAAGTCGTGAGATGCCTAGTCAGCAGATAGCTCTCACCCCACATATCCTATTTGATATGGTGGCTCAAATACCAAGGTATGAGTGGACTGGTGCAGAATAAAAACATCATGACTGTTGTCTGGATACAAGGTATTCACCGGTATGATGTGCTGAGCATTGTCACACACGGCACATTCGGGGAGAGGCACCCTTTGCTTTGTGATAATTCTCTGCATGTAGTTAGATGCAGTACCTGCAAAGCATGTGTGCACAATCAATGGCACACTGGACCATAGGGAAGTCCATTACACTGAGAAAGCCATATGCACATCCTCCTCATTCTCTCTCATCAGCGGAACATCAAGAACTCCTCTTTCCTGACATAAAGAGCATCTGCCACTTCTTTGATGCAGCAAAAAGGCGACAGAGAACTGTTTGAGATATCATCTGTTCCACCCTCGAAGGATCTCAGGTCACTTTCGTAACCACTGACACTGCCCTACTTGTTCTGCTCTGAAACAGCAGGACTGTTGCAAGAAAGAGTATGTTTCCATAAGCATCTCCTTCATATAACGGAGATGAAACATATATTGTTCCTGGCTTAGGCTGAGGGAAAGGAATTGCTTCCTGAAGGCCTCCTGCTAACAGCCCAAATTTCCACTATTTTTATTTACATTGTTCTATTGGAATGATTGAATTATGCATATTCTGAGCTCAAGGAACAACATTTAATTACCGGGAGCAGGCTGTAAATTAAACATGTGATGGATTGCACCAATTCCCACTTTCTAATGATCTGTAAGTTTTCAAATCCTCTTGGCACTTTGGAATCTTACCTTAAAATTCAACATATTGTCACTCAGGTAGGTGACATCAACCTGCAGGAATTCCACAGTTGGGGTCTGGCCTTTGTAACTCTCTGGATGTGCTGTATTCCTTCTAATTTCAGCACGCATTCCATTTCCTCTCTGCGTAATCCTCTTGACTGAATTCAGGAGATAGCCATTATCACCTTCGTAGAAGCAGTGAGGTTCAGAAGGTACAGAACTCTTCTGCAAAAAACAAAAACCCAGGTTTCATCGACAACAAATATAGCTTGACTTAAAATAGCTAAATACATTTAAGTATTTTTCTCAACAGCAAGTGTAATAACGTATTAAATATTTTGATGTCTATTTCAGCAGAATTATTGTACTTTTCACAACATTGCTTACATTTTATTAGACCGTAGATATAATGGGTGGGATTCTCCCGTACCCGGTGGGGCGGGGGGTCCCGGTGGACGGGAGTGGTGTGAACCACTCCGGCATTGGGCCGCCCCAAAGTTGCAAAATCCTCCGCACCTTCAGGGGCTAGGCTCGCCCCGGAGTGGTTGGCACCCCGCTGGCCAGCGGGATAGGGGCCTGGCGCCATGTCAACTGGCACCGAAGGGCCTCCGCCAGACGTGTGCTGGCATCATCCCCACGCATGCGCATATGGAGTCACTTCCGCACCGGGAATGACGGATGATCACAGCCTCCAGTGCGGAAGGAATAGAGTGCCCCCATGGCACAGCCCCGCCCACGGATCGGTGGGCCCCGACCGCAGGCCAGGCCACCGTGGGGGCACCTCCCGGGGCCAGATCCCCCCGCCACCCACCAAGGGACCAACTCCAATTTACGCCGGCGGGACCGGCATAGAACGGGCGGGACTTCGGCCCATCGCAGGCCGGAGAATCCGGACAGCCCCAGGCCCATTGAGTAGCGCCGGACCCCGCCATTCTCTGAGGCGGGCGGTGCAACTCACGCCATGTCGGTTTTTGGGGGGCAGATGAATTGGGAGGATGGCGGGGGCAGGATTCATGCCGACCCCAGGCGATTCTCCCACCCTGGGGGGGGGGGGGTCGGAGAATCCCGCCCATTATTCCCATCATAAAAAGCAGTGCTTAATCAGCACATCATAAGTTAGATCAGGAGTTCCCAAACCGGGGTGCGCAGAACACAGGGATGCGGAGGAGCCTCCCAGGAGGGCCTTGGAATGGAACTCGGTGCCTCATTACAGCCCTGGTTCAAACATGGACAAAAGAGCTAAACTTCAGAGGTGAGGTGAGAGTGACTGCCCTTGACATCAATGCAGCATTTGACCGAGTATTGCCTCAAAGAGCGCCAGCTAAACTGGAGTCAATAGGAATCATGGAGAAGACTCTCCGCTGGTTGGAGTCACACCTGGCACAAAGGAAGATGGTTGTAGTGGTTGGTGGTCAATCATCTCAGCTCCAGGAGATCATGGCAGGAATTTCTCAGGGTATAGTCAGGATATAGTCCTAGGCCCAACCATCTTCAGTTCATGTCCAACTGCAGCAAGACCTGTACAACATCCAGGTTTGGGTTGACAAGTGGCAAGTAACATTCATGCCACTCAAGTGCCAGGGAATGACAGTCTCCAACGAGAGGGTCTAATCAATGCCCCTTGACATGCAATGGCATTACCATCGTTGAATCCCCCACTATCAACATCCTGGGGGCTAGACAGACACTGAACTAGAGTATACACATAAATACTGGGGCTACCAGAGCAGGTCAAAGGCTAGGAAGCCTGCCTACCATCTGCAAGGTCAGGATTGTAATGGAATATATGCCACTTGCCTGGATGAGTGTTGTTGTAGATGGAGCAAAGACTCCATAAGAGGCCAGGCTAATAGGATACAACTTTGTTTATTCTCACACTAGATATCACACCTCTCCACTCCCCGCAGGGTCACCTCCCTGGCCTACTTCCAGGTCAGGGTTTATATCCTGTGGGGAGGTCCTTCAATTGGAAGGAAGCACTGCCCCCTAGTCACCTGGGTCGCTAATACTCTGAGGTGTAGGAGGGGAATTGGATGCAATACAATTTCTGTCCCCGTAGGGGGTCAGAACAAGTACAGTTCCAACAACACTCAAGAAACCCGACACCATCCAGGACAAAGTTGCCCGTTTGATTGCTAAACCTTCCACGAACAATTAATCCCTCCACCATTGATGAACAGTGTATCATCTACAAGATGCACTTCAGGAACATACCAAGGTTCTTTAAATGGCACTTTACAAACCCACGAATGAGCATTAATATCTGGAACATAAGGACAAGAACAGTATGCAACCAGCTGAAGGTTCCCCTCCAAATCACTCACCATCCTGACTTGGAAATTGTGGTGAACTACTGTGTGCACCTATATTAGGGGATGTAAGGTAGGACCTGCACTACAGGTTCGCCGGTAGCCCCTGCCGGCAAGCTCCGCCCACAAGGAGCCATATAAATATGCGTGTCCTCCTCTGATCTGCCATTTCGCCAGCTGCAGTAAGAGGCCACGCATCTGACTGCAATAAAGCCACAGTTGTACCAATCTGAGTCTTTTGAGCAATTGATCGTGCATCAATTTATTGCAGTCAGATTTTCTAAGAAATGGATATCAGAATCAAACCAGATCTCCTGCAGCTGGATCCGCACTCGCCCGTCACCAGAAAGGACTTTAATCACTGGCTAGCTTGTTTTGAGGCTTACATCAACGCTGCGACCCCCATGCCGACGGAAGCTCAAAAGATTCAAGTCTTATACTCCAGATTGAGCTCCAACGTGTTCTGTTGATCCAGGACGCCCAGAATTATGCAGAAGCAATGGCACTCCTAAAAGAGAACTATGCACAGAAAGCAAACACACTCTTCACCAGGCACGTACTCGCCACTTGCTCTCAACTCCCTGGCGAGTCTATCGAAGACTTCTGGTGGGCCCTAATCACACTCGTCTGGGACTGTGACTGTCAGGCCGTTATGGCCACCACACATTCCAATCTCCTCATGCGAGACTCGTACGTAACGGGGATTGCGTCGGACCCCATCCGACAATGACTGCTGGAAGGGGCCACGCTCGACCTAAGGGAGACAAAAGCTTTAGCGCTCTCCATGATGGTCGCATCTCGTAATGTCCAGGCCTACCCCACTCGCCACGCGGCCCACCCGTCTTACCCCTCCTGGACCCCGCAAATGACCCCCCCGGTTGGGGCCCAGCTTAGTCAATACGCCACCCGCCAATCCACACATCCCGGGGATTCCCACTGTGACAGTTAGCAGAAGCACCCCCGCTAATGCTGCCCGGCCCGCGCCACCACTTGCAAGTTCTGCGGTAAAAAGGGCCACTTTGCAGCTGTGTGCCAGGCCCGCGCAGTCGCCGCTACCGCACCCGCAATCGCCCCCTTCCCCCAGCCAAATGCACAATGGGCTCCGCCACCTTCTCCTCCCGGGGCCACGTGCGGCCAGTGGGCGCCGCCATCTTCTCCTCCCAGGTCCACATGCGGCCAGTGGTTGCCACCATCTTTTCCTCCCAGGGTCATGTACGGCCAGTGGGCGCCGCCAGCTTCTCTTCCCAGGGCCAGGTGCGGCCAGTGGGCGCCACCATCTCCCCCCCTCAGTCCACGTGTGGACCATGGGCGCCGCCATTTTGTTCCCCACAGGACCTCCGGACGCCACCATCTTGTCTCCCCCACGGGGCTGGAACGTCAGATCTGGGTCGCCGACGCTCTCCATCTGAAACCTCGGATGACCACCCGCAGCTCGCCTCGATGACACTGGACCAATCTCGTGCTCACAACCTGAGCGCCACTTCGACGACGTTGAAAATCAACGGCCACGTGACCTCTTGCCTGGAGCACCAAAAGCTTCAAACACCCGGATATGGTAAGGCGCTGCTCCCCCGCGGTCCACCCCGCCAATCAATGGAAATCCCTGGCCTCCGGATCCCACTCTGTCCCGATCTGAGGGTTCTGAACGGTCACTGTCACTGTCACTGTCCTGGGCGTAGAATTCAGCGGTTTCCGTATCTAGATCTTCCCAAACTTCTGCACTGCACTATTGCTGGGCCTGGATTTCCAGTGCAATCTCCAGAGCTTCACCCTCAAATTCGGCGGGCCCCTACCTCCACTCACCGTTTGCGGCCTCGCGACCCTCAAGGTTGACCCCCCCTCCCTCTTTGCCAATCTAACTGCGGATTGCAAGCCCGTTGCCACCAGGAGCAGACGGTACAGCACCCAGGACAAGACCTTCATCAGGTCCGAAGTCCAGCGGTTGCTTCGGGAGGGTATCATCGGAGCCAGCAACAGCCCTTGGAGAGCTCAAGTGGTAGTAGTAAAAATGGGGGAGAAACACAGAATGGTCATGGACGTGGCAGCTTGATCTTGTGGGGCGGCGGAGGGGAAAGAGTGCGTCTCTTGGAGACGCCGGCCCGATGATCGGTGGGCATCGATCGCGGGCCAGTCCCCTCCCGAGCACGGTCGTGGTGCTCGCTCCCCTCTCCGCCCTCCCACAGGCCCCATACTCACCTTTTGCGCTGTGTTCACGCTGGCAGCGACCAGGTGTGGTTGCCGCCGGCATGAACAGGTCGGGAACGGCAGGCCGGTCGGCCCATCCGGGCTGGAGAATCGCAAAACACGACATGCCGTTTTGGGGGGTGGGAGAATCGCGGGGGGTGCCAGAGCGGCCCTCCCGCGATTCTCCCACCCGGCGTGGGAGCAGAGAATCGCGCCCATGGTATACGTGCCTTTATTAGCCGAAGTATAGATTTTAAGAGCAGGGAAATTAAGCTGAAACTGTATAAAATGTTGGTTAGGCCACAGCTAAAGTATTGTGTGCAGTTCTGGAATCCACATCACAGGAGGGATGTGATAGCACTGGACAGGGTGCAGAGGAGATTTAGCAGGATGTTGCCTGGGCTGGACAGTTTTAGTTACGAAGAGAGATTGGATAAATTGCGGTTGTTTTCCTTGGAGCAGAGGAGACTGAGGGGGGACATGATTGAAGTGGATAAAAGTATGAGGGGCATAGATAGCGCAGACAGATAGAAACCTTTTTCCTTGGTGGAGGGATCAATGAAAAGGGGCATAAATTTAAGGGGCTGGAGGTTTGGAGGGAATGTGAGGAAATCATTTTCACCTCGAGGGTAGGGGGAGTCTGGAGCTCACTGCCTGAAAGGATGATGAAGGCAAATAGCCTCATTGCATTTAAGAAAGATTTAAATGTGGACTTGTGATGCCAAGGTAAACAAGGCTATGGGTCAATTGCTGGAAATTGGGATTAGAATAGTTAGGTTGTTATTTTTACCCGGTGGAGACGCGGTGGACTAAAGGACCTTTTCCATGCTGTAGATTACAAGACTCTATAACTATTAAATCACCATCGATTAAGGTTTGGCATTTTGTTGTTTGATTTGCATTTGTATGTGATATATCCTGTAGAGCTGCTTCATTGAGAGACTGGGAGTTCTGCTCCATCAGCCAGGGTGCAATGTAAACACAACATAAGCTCAGCCAATATAGGCTCTGATGTTCTTTAAGAATATTGTGCTCCTCAACTTCATGTTTTAAGCATAACGCAACCAAACAGTTCACAGATTGGCACATCAGATTTCCTTCATCCGGATCTGGTTAAGAAGTCGGCTGAAACAAATGAAGCAGAAAGGTGTACTGTTAAACTGAATGAAGTTTGAGTGGACTCCTGCTTCTTAGGCCTTTGGGACCTAAATTAAATTTCTCTCTTTCGCTTGCCAGAGGAACTCTATATTTCCAATTTGAACCTTAACTCCTTCTGTTGAATTTCATAATGAACCGCACTCCAACACACTGACCGGAGAACATTTTCCATCGAGGTTTCCTACACCTCACCCTTTATACTTGTTCTATGTAATCTAAGATTTCCCCATGTCTATTCTGCAGACATTTTAGCTATAGCCCCCAGACTCCAATTTCCTCACCACCATCTTTAGGCTTTGCCCTGTTCTCCTGCCTTAATTTTCAATACCACCCCACACCTCAACCTTGCCTCCGTTCACATGCTCCAGCCTCACAACTCTAACCAAACTGCCTCAACTTCTGCAACCTGTTTATCTTCCCATTGTGCCTGCTCCTTGAGTTTAAATTCTCTAACTTTTGTCCTAATCCAGCTATCATCTATTTCCCTACAGACACTAACGATGGGATATTAATCACTGTCACAGTCCGTATCCTCCTCCACAACATTTGCTCCCTGAATGAATAGCATTTTTCAATTCATATTTCATTGAGAGCTATTTTCTTGATATCCTGTCACTGACTAAACCTAGCTATTGGATTTTTATTGCCTCCCCATGACTGAAGATTGCTAATCTGACCAGACATTCCATCCTGACCCAAACTGCTGTGACAGTGGGACAACCCACTTTGTCAAATCCTGCCTCAAACTCTCCCCTTACTCATCTCACATCTTATGTTCCTTCAAAGGCTTACATACCGCACTCCTCTTTTATACCCCCTGCATCTCCTTTCAAAGCATATGTTCCTTCTTTGAGCTATGCCAACATTCTCACAAGGATTACTCCCTCAAAGCCAAACGACTCCTTATCTTCAGTGCCTTATCCGCCATTTAAAAACTCGGCCATTCTGAACATTTTTTTCTGTCTGTATTATTTCATACACCAATAATTACACCCCTCCCCTTCACCCATATCCACACCTGATCTTATCAACAAGCCTCATTGCCTTTAAGGTCTCAATCAGTGGCGGATACCTGCTTCCTTGTCTCCTTCTTCAACCACAGTCCCGTAATCCAACATTTTTCCTCATCCACCAACAGAAAAGCACAGTTCCGAACTTTCTTATGAGGTCAATCTCAAACTCCAGTTCCCCTCTCAATTCCTCCAACCAGCATGAAACAAGAGTCGCCACTTAATTGTTGAATAAATATCTCACTGTTCCCCATTTCTAGCACCTCTCATTCACGATAAAGTCCATGGTCTTTATGGTCAATCTCCATGGTCTTTTGAGACCATGGGCGAAATTCTCCGACCCCCCCAGGGCCGGAGAATTGCCTGGGGCCGGCGGAAATTCTGCCCCCGCCATGGCCGGAATTCTCTGCCACCTGGGAATTACCGGGGGCGGGAATCGCGCCGTGCCGATCGGCGTGCCCTCCGCGCCGATCGGCGAGCCCCCTGCAGCGATTCTCCGGCCCGCAATGGTCCTGCCGTTGAGAGGCCAATCCCGCCGCCGTGGTTTCAACCACCTCTGGTGGCGGCGAGATTGGTGGCACGAGCAGGCCCCCGGGGTCCTGCGGAGGGGCGCGGGGTGATCGGACCCCGGGGGGGGGTGCCCCACGGTGGCCTTGCCCATGATCAGGGCCCACCGATCAGAGGGCGGGTCAGTGCCGTGGGGGCAGCTGACGCACCGGCGCATGCGCGAACAGGCGAAGGCCTTTCGGCCAGCCCCAACGCCGGGCGGCGGGCGTCAAAGGCTGTTGGCGCTGGATTTGGCGCCAGTCGGCGTGGCGCCAACCACTCCGCCGCGGGCCTAGCCCCCAAAGAAGCGGAGAATTACGCACCTTTGGGGAGGCCCCACGCCGGAGTGGTTGGCGCCACTCTGTTACGCCAGGACCCCCCGCCCCGCCGGGTAGGGGAGAATCTCGGCCCATCAGTCTAATATCAAGTCATGGAAGAGTGGCAACTCCCTTCAAGTGAACAATGAAAAAGATCAAAACAATCAGTACTGTCTTCTGCGAAAAAAATCCCCTCCCTTATTGCCAATCATTTGGTCCATTTTGCCAGCCATTCATTCATGTTTAAAGAGACAATCCAGAATCTTGGCACCCTGGTTAAATTAAAGCTGAACTTCAATCCTCATACCCTGTCCTATTTATTATCTGTAGTTTATTTTTATTCTTTCATGGGATGTGTTCATCACTGGCTTGGTCAGCATATATTGCCTATTCAAACTGCCCTTGAGAAGGTGGTGATGTGGGATCACATAAACCTGCAGAACACCCCAGAATCAGTACCATTATTCTGCTTCGCTATAATTAAAATGCAGCCCCAACTCGAGTACAAAAATGCAAATGAGGGTGCTGTGTACAATGGTGTTGTTCATAGTGACTTCCACCCTCCCCGCCATTTTCAGCATCAAACAGTGATTTTGCTTTGGGTGTAGTGAATGGTGACTATCTGCACCAGCACCTAAAACTGCACTATTGATTTTGAGTATCTCTTTGGATGTTGAGTGGACATAATTTCACAATAACACAGATTGTAGCCCTGCTGATGGTGAGTGGAATTTTATATATTTTTTTCAAAGTATTGTCTCCGATCAGATAACCGGAGGGCAGCCTGCTGGTTGCCTTGCCGGGTTTTCCCACTGTATTTTAAAACACATTGAAAAAGAAAAGTTAAGAGGCTGGTCCCAAAACGTCATGCTGGTGGGGGCAGCCCCTGAATGAGCCCCGCCCCTTCAGCAAACTCAGCTCAAGGCACCTTGATATGAGCAGAATAAATATAAAAAAGAACCCTACCCACATCCACGGAACCATCCTCCAATCACCCGGAACCTCACCGACAGAAGCACCCAACCCTGGCACTGGCTCGGCACTCAGTGCCTGGGTATGACTCTCTCCATTCTTAGGGCTGTGCATAGCTGTGCGATGCTGGCAGAGTCTGTTCGCCAGTTCCCTGTTTATAAAAACTGTCAGGAATCCTGCTGACATAACGTCACACTGCCAGAGGAGGGGGAGGACATTCATACATGAGGGTTTCCAGAGGGGAGGCCCGCTAATTATATTAAAGGGCATTCAAATGCATGGTGGGAACCCTGTTACATCGCTGCTGGGAGGCGGTGACAATCGAGCGGGAAACCCGCCAGCGTAAAGCTGTTTTGGGACTCCCCCTCAATTCTCCAACCCCTCTGTCAGTTTGCGGACCCCAAACATATCATTTTACTCGGAACCTCACGTCCCCGGTGGCACACGACTCCAAGACCGATGACCAGATAGTGAAATTGGTCAAATTGGTGGGTGGCACGGTGGCACAATGGTTAGCACTGCTGCCTCAGTGTGAGGGACTTGGGTTCAATTCCAGCCTTGGGTAACTGTCTGTGTTGATTTTGTACATTCTCCCAGTGTCTGCGTGGGCTTCCTCCGGGTGCTCCAGCTTCCTCCCACAGTCCAAAGATGTGCAGATCACATGGATTGGCCATGCTAAATTGTCCCTTAGTGTCTCGGATGGTGCAGGTTAGGTGGGCAGTGTATGGGGCGGTCTGGTCGCGAGGTCCATGGCAGGGTCAACAGGCACAGAGGAGAAAAACACACGGTCCTCATGACTGGACCGGAGTCAAAGGCCCAGGAAAAGCACCCGTGTTTGAAGTAGACTGCTATCAGTGTAGAGCAGACCATCCCCAGGAGGTCTGTCATATTCGGGAGTTTGTGTGCTCCTGGTGCAACCGAAGGACGCACATTCAAGCACGTTGCCACACTAGGCAAAGCGTGCCAATGCAAAAACAAATAACAACAGCAGTCCATAGCACCACTCAACATAGTGGAGAAGAGCTCTGAAGAAGAGCATGCAATGCATTGGTTGAATGCAGTCCAATTGGATAAGACAGCCCCGATGGAAATTGTCTGAAGGATAAACCGCTTGAATGGAAGTCGACCTCAGGGTTTCAGTGACTTTAGTGAGGAGCATACTTCCTAATATCTTTGTGCAGGAACTCAGTCTTTAAGCTTGAAGAGTACATAACCAAGCTTTCCACGTACACCAGGGAAACTTTGAAGATCTTTGGAACAATACACCAGTTGCATACAAAAGGGCAGAAAGCCAATCTGTCTTTGTTTGTCATGAAAGGGCATAAACTCAGTCTGTTGGAAAAAGATTGTGAAGACAGGGAGCACAGGGAGCTAGGCCAGGTTAAAGGCATCAAAGTCAAAATCTGAAGTGGTTTATGTAGAAGTGGGTACAACTCTGCAACTGTTTAAGCACTCACACAGAGTCTACAGAAACAGTCCATCTGCCTGTTGATAAGAATTCTATAACAGTGCATGCCAATACTGGGCTGGCCGGAGTGTGACCGATGGTCAGAAATTCTCCCCATAACTGATGATGGAAAGTACAAACTTACAAACAACCTTAAAAATAATTTCTAAATATGTTCACATGAATAAAAATGTATGTCTGTAATAAATAAACAAACTTTCTCTCTCAAAACAAGTTTCTGTTTTCAGATTACTTACAAGCCATTTGCAACCCCGCTCGATACAGATAGTTGCATTTGCATTTTTTTCAGGGTGACAATCTATCCTTTCAAATACAGCAGAATTCCATTGTACTGAGTAGGATTCTCCCAGTTCTAATTGAAGACCTGTTAGCTGAACAATCTATGCAAAGGAAAACACATTTATTACAAGAGTCATCAAAGTGTCCCGATTACAATAATTCAATCTTTAATTATTATTCTCAATAATAATTTTAAAGCATAAACTTCATTTTAGAGCATCTTTTGTGTTTGAGAATTCTATTTTCTTCGATCTTCAACATGGATTATCCTCTGAATTAGTATTCATTTTTGAACAGTCGCCAGATGGGCAGCAATGGCAAATGTGTCATAAATTCTTCTGTTGGCTCGTCAACTTTCCACTGGAAATGGCATCTGCCCGTATTTGGGTTGAGTGCATGCAAATCACCCATTATTAGCAGGAGGCTTTTATCCGATGCATTTCTAGTCATTAAATATCAAGAATCACTGGATCTCAAGAATGTCATCGCAATCTGTCATCCAACACTATTAAGGTGTGGGAGAGGGATGGACAGCTTAAAATTTAAATGTCTGTCAGGCTCAGTTCAATCAATCATGCAAACTTGAAATGACAAATCCTTTTAAATTCTTCTCTGCTTTACATGGTACCACTGATCTCAACAACTGCCGCAGTAGCAGCTCTCCCCCCCCCCCCCCCCCCCCCCCCCTCCCCCACAACCCACAGTGGGCCATGAGTAGCCCAGAAAATACGGCTGCTGTCTGCTCCCAATTTTCAAATTAATCCATCTTCGGAGCACACAGGTCGGCAAAAATTCCACCCTGATACTATCCTAACAGGAATCTCTGCCACGGTGTAAAACCTAATTAAATAAGTTTGATACAAATATACCTGCTGTAAATGAATGATTTGTTGCAATACAGTTTAATCTTTTACTGATATTATGGTTTCATGAGGTTTATCATTAGAAGATACTCGATCAACATAATAAGATAAAGCAAAGCAATTGATAAAATAACTTGTAATAATCATTACCAGATTAACGAATGTTACAAAGGTTGCACTGAGCGTTCACTCCAGATTAACTTCTCAAAGCAGGGGATGGTGAGAAAGAAAAAACGCTCAATTTTACAGGAAAATACTAATTGTCCAGTCATTACAATTCACTTTTCCCGCTGGCAGCGGATCCCCGTCAATGGGTTTCGCGGCGACATGAGATGGTTTCAATGGGAAAACCAATTGACAAGCAGCAGGATGATAGAATCTGGCCACCACATGGCTGAGGGTTTGGAAATCTCGCCCCTGGTCTTTTTTACCGCAGTCAGATAATGAGCGGCACCGACCTCTACGGGATCTTTCTTTGCAACTAAAAAGTGTCACTTATACAGATGACAGTCTCCAAAAGCATTTTTGGTGTTATCACCTTCTCCCACAGGATAGTCTTGTTTTACTTAATTCTGATCCTGCATGCATAAGATTCAAAGTTACCCCTGGAATCAAATTGCTCTGCTAAATATAGGAAGTAATGGAGAACCATAAACTGACATAATTTTGATATCTCGGTTTTATAGGTTAAAAGAAAATGCAGTTGGTCAGACTTAGTATCAGAATGGGACATTTAAGAGCTCAACAGGTAGTATATCTATTTAACTAAAGAAAGAATTATTGAGATTATAAGGAAGTTTCCATTACCTTAGTCTTTGCATTATAATTGATATTTTGTGGTGATAATGTGGTGACATTAGATCCATGTTTCACGGTTACTGATGCCAGGGCACTCTTGACACCAAGGATTCTTATTTCTCCAAATTTTAGGTTGTTTGGGTCAATGTATCCTTGTTTTAATACTGTAATATCCAAACGATTCTAAAATAGAACAAAACTTCATTAAGCATCTGATACAAATGATTTTCTTTCCCTGAGAGTGTTAAGACATTTAGGTCTTGTGCGTTTAGTTGCCCAATACAATGAGTTTGCTATCCACTAACAAGGCAAGCAAAGTGCAACTATTGAAGCAAGGAGCCTTGGCTGTAATGAATTAGATTTTCCTGCAGCAGGGCAACTAACTTCAGGTAGAGATTGCGGGTCCTTGAACTTGGCTGGTTGATGTGCTGCAGTTGGTGGGGCAGAGGTCGGTCGCAAAAGAGACAGAATATTGGTTGCGCAGTTCTTCTTATCCTCTGATCTTTCAAGCTCTTTTGGGCGGTCCCAATCTGGGATCTAATGGATCGATAGGATTTCGATCACCCTCATCGATTCTGGCCAATTAGGGGCGGATACCTTGATAGCTGGGCGGGTCTTAGTTATTATTGTCCTAGGCATGTAGGCACTCCCAAATAAGGTAAATAGGCACTCTGTTACTGCTGCTATCTTTCAATCTGTGTCCCATTGTCCTGGGGAAATTGGTGATTGACCTTTAGCAGGTGCAAGTTTCTATGTACATTTGGTTTCCTCTGCACAATACACAGGGGCTGTGTATTGTCTGTGTCCCAACCTGACCACAATTCCCATTATCCTTTGCAGGGCACCATTTTAGATGCCACATCAGACTCAACACTGGAGTTCAAACATTTCAAACTGTAATCTGTATTTTGTTTTCTTTCCTTGTTTTGGTTTCTTTCAAGTCTGCCACACACTTGCTCTCGGCACATCTTTGGCAGGGGATTTCATGAAGCGACAGTTACCATTGGGTCACGGCTCTGGCTGTATTTTTCTGTGCCCTGACGCAGCTATGCATTTCTGGGAAGGTGTTCTGAGCATGACTCCTCCAGAAATGCAGAAAGTACAGTTCATTGGAGAACTCCATCATCGCGCAGTAGCGTCGGAGGGAAAGATTGGACATGCCCCTTTTCACAGTAAGGCAAGTTTAAGTGTCCAGTGAGTGAGTGAGTAGGGTGGTTAATGGGTAAGGCAAGTGGGTAAATGAGTATGGAGGTAGGTGGGTATGGTGGCAGGCAAGTAGAATGGCAGTGATGCACAATCAATGGACACGAAACATAGATGAAGTCCGAAAGATAGGCTTTAATGCACAAGAAGTGTACCCGGCAGCAGATGTACAGTAGAAAGACTGACTGCCGGGAAGCACGGGTTCTTATATCCCGCCTCGTAGGCGGAGCTACCTACCTCTCAACCAATCGGCTGAGAGGCACATGACATACCCGGGCCAATGGGCAGCGGGTCCTCTGCACTAATAGCAGCTCATTTTCAGTTACCGTAATACCCCTAGTCATATTACCGCATTCACCCCTTGTTGAAAAAGAACCGGGGGGGGGGAGGGATGGTACGGGGAACGCGAACATTGGGGGGGGGTCTCCCGTGAGTACGTGAGAGACTGGTAGTATGACTAGAGATGTTTAGGTCATACCATTGCATTGATTGCTGCCTACTGGCCCGCAATTATGGGCAAAATACAATTATGTGCAAAATGTACAGTGTATAAAAATTGGGGGGGGGGAAATGGAAATGGAGAACAGACAAGGAAAATAAGAGCATCCGCAGGCAAGAGTCTACCAGTAGGTCACATTGATTCAATCAGTCGATCGGGCGCCTTGGATGTCCTGCTTAACCTGCGTAGCTGTGCCGGCGACGTTGGAGCAGTGTTCGTCCGTGACTCCGGGAGCGATGATCCTGTTCCTGTGTCCATACCCCTGGTTGGAGCTAGCGGGAGCCAGGCCAGGGGGGGGCGTCCTGTCCGCTGGGCCATGGGGGTGTCGGTGGGGCCGGGGGGGACTTGCTGGGGGCAGTTGGGGCCAGGTCCCGAAGGGAGACCATGTCCTGTCGGCCGTTGGGATACTCCACATACGCGTATTGCAGGTTTGCGTGGAGTAGCTGGACTCTTTCGACCAACGGGTCCGACTTGTGCACCCGCACGTGCTTCCGGAGCAGGATGGGCCCGGGGGTAGCCAGCCAGGTCGGGAGCGGGGTCCCTGAGGAAGACTTCCTGGGAAAAACAAGAAGGCGTTCATGAGGCGTTTGGTTAGTGGAGGTACAGAGGAGTGACCGGATAGAATGGAGGGCGTCTGAGAGGACCTCTTGCCAGTGGGAGACTGGGAGATTTCTGGACCGTAGGGCCAGCAGGATGGTCTTCCAGACCGTACCGTTCTCCCTCTCGACCTATCCGTTACCCCGGGGGTTGTAACTGGTCGCCCTGCTGGAGGCGATCCCCCTGCTAAGCAGGAATTGATGCAGCTCGTCACTCATGAAGGAGGACCCCCTATCGCTATGGATGTAAGCGGGGTAACCGAACAGAGAGAAGATGGTGTGTCGGGCTTTAATAATGGTGGTCGTGGTCATGTCAGGGCAGGGGTTGGCGAAGGGGAAGCGGGAGTACTCGTCAATCACGTTGAGGAAGTACATATTGCGGTTGTTGGAGGGGAGGGGACCTTTGCTGAGACGTTCAAAGGGGCGGGAAGCCTTTATCAGATGCGCTTGTTCAGGGCGGTAGAAGTGCGGTTTGCACTCCGCGCAGATGTGGCATTCCCTGGTCACTGTCCTGACCTCCTCGATGGAGTAGGGCAGGTTGCGCGTCTTTATGAAGTGGAAAAAGTGGGTGAACCCCAGGTGGCAGAGATCCGCGTGGAGAGTTCGGAGGCGGTCCACTTGTGCGTTGGCACAGGTGCCGCGGGACAGGGCATCGGGAGGCTGGTTTAGCTTCCCAGGACGATACAAGATGTCGTAGTTGTAGTTGGACAACTCAATCCTCCACCAAAGATCTTGTCGTTCTTTATCTTGCCCCTCTGTGCGTTGTCGAACATGAAAGCCACTGACTGTTGGTCTGTGAGGAGGGTAAACCTTCTGCCGACCAGATAATGCCTCCAATGTCACACAGCTTCGACTATGCCCTGTGCTTCCTTCTCGAATGATGAGTGGCGGATTTCTGAAGCGTGGAGGGTACGGGAGAAGGCCACGGGTCTGCCCGCTTGATGGAGGGTGGCCGCCAGAGCTACATCAGATGCGTCGCTCTCGACTTGGAAGGGGAGGGACTCGTCGATAACGCGCATCGTGGCCTTTGCAATGTTTGCTTTGATGCGGCTAAAGGCCTGGCAGGCCTCCATCGACAGGGGAAAAGTGGAGGACAGGATGAGTGGTCGGGCTTTGTCAGCGTAATTGGGGAGCCACTGGGCGTCATATGAAATGAAGCCCAAACAGCGCTTGAGGGCTTTGAAGGAGTGGGGAGGGGAGGCTCCACCAGGGGGCGCATGCGTTCAGAGTCGGGGCCTATCTCTCCGTTATGCACTACGTAGCCGAGGATGGCTAGACGGTCGGTGCTAAACATGCATTTATCCTTGTTATAGGTCAGATTAAGGAGTTTTGCAGTACGGATGAATTTTCGGAGGTTGGTGTCGTGGTTCTGCTGGTCGTGGCCGCAGATGGTGACATTATCGAGATACGGGAAGGTTGCCCGTAAACCGTATTGGTTGACCATTCGGTCCATCTCCCGTTGGAAGACTGAAACTCTGTTCGTGACACCGAAGGGAACCCTTAGAAAGTGGTAGAGTCGCCCATCCGCTTCGAACGTAGTGTACATTCGGTCACTCGCGCGGATGGGGAGTTGATGGTAGGCGGGCGTAAGGTCCATCGTGGAAAAGAACTTGTACTGCGCGATCCTGTTGACCAGGTCGGAGATACGTCGGAGAGGATACGCGTCCAGCTGCGTAAACCTGTTGATGGTCTGACTGTAGTCTATGACCATCCTATTTTTCTCCCCGGTCTTCACCACCAGCACTTGTGATCGCCAGGGGCTGTTGCTAGCCTCGATAACCCCTTCCTTCAGAAGCCTTTGGACTTCGGACCTGATAAAGGTCCGATCCTGGGCAGTGTACTGTCTGCTCCTGGTGGTGACGGGTTTGCAATCCGAGGTGAGCTTTGCAAACAAGGATGGGGGATCGATCTTGAGGGACGTGAGGCTGCAGACAGTAAGGGGGGGCATAGGGCCGCCGAATTTGAACGTTGCACTGGAAATCTAACCCCAGGAGTGCTGCTGCGCAGGTGGGGAAGGACGAAGAGCTTGTAGTTTTTAAACTCCCTCCCCTGGACCGTGAGGTCCGCTATGCAGCACCCTATGATCTGGACCGAGTGCGAACCGGAGGCCAGAGCGATGTTTTGTTTTACCGGGTAAATGGAAAGTGCGCAGCATCTTACCGTGGCGGGGTGGACAAAACTCTCTGTGCTCCTGGAGTCCAGCAGGCAGCTTGTCTCGTGGCCGTTGAGGAGGATTTTCATGGTTTCCGTGGACAGCGTGCGAGGCCGCGACTGGTCCAATGTGACTAAGGCGAGTCGTGGCAGCAACTCTGAGTCATCATCTGGCAGACACCTGCGGGGTCCTCGGTGCCGATCCAAGATGGCGGCGCCCGTCAGCCGCACGTGGTGGGGGGTGAACAAAATGGCGGCGCCCGGGGATCACACGTGGAGTCGGGGGCCCAAAATGGCGGCGCCCGGGCGTTGCACGTGGTGTCGGGGGCCCAAAATGGCGGTGGGGGGTGGGGGCAGCGAGGTCCATGGGCTGCATGGGTCCCCTGAGGAGAGCGGGGGGGGGGGGGGGGGGGGGGGGGGGGACCCGTGGTCGCTGCTCAGAACCGCAGCGACCGCTTTAGACTGGCAGACGGCCGCAAAGTGGCCCTTCTTGCCGCAGCCTTTACAGGTTGCGGAGCGGGCCGGGCAGTGCTGGTGTGGGTGCTTTGCCTGGCCACAAAAGTAGCAGCGGGGCCCCGTGGGTTTATCGGGGTGCCCTGTGTTGCAGGCCTGGGGGGGGGGGGGGGGGTCACGTTCCACGCTGCCCAGGGGGCCGCCGCGCGGTCAGGAGCGTACACGCGGGCGTTATGATTGGCAAAGTACAGGGAGGAGGCGAGGGCCCGTGCCTCGGTGAGGCTTAAAGTCTCTTTCTCTAAAAGTCTTTGGCGGATCTGCGAAGATTGCATACCCACAACGAAAGCGTTTCTGATTAAAAGTTCGGTGTGCTTTGCCGCAGAAACCTGTGGGCAGCCGCAGTTCCTCCCCTGAACGAGGAGGGCCCGGTAAAATACGTCTAAAGACTCAGCGGGGAATTCCTGCCTCGTGGCCAGTAAGTGCCGAGCGTAGACCTGGTTCACCGGCCGGATGAAATGACCTTTAAGCAAGTCCATGGCCGCGTCGTAGTCTGTCGTGTCCTCTATGAGCGTGTACACGGTGGTGCCGACGCACGAGTGGAGAATGTGCAATTTCTGTTCCCTCGCCGGGACGTTTTCGGCTGCTCAAGTAGCTATTGAAGCAAGCCAGCCAGTGTTTAAATGCTGCTATTGCATTTGCTGTGTGCGGGCTGAGTCGAAGGCACTCCGGCTAGATGCGAAGCTCCATCCTTTAAAATCTTGTGCATTAAATTGATGCACAATTAATGGACATGAAACGTAGATGAAGTCCGAACGATAGGCTTTAATGCACAAGAAGTGTACCCGGCAGCAGACGTACAGAAGAAAGGCCGACTGCCGGGAAGCACAGGTTCTCATATCCCGCCTCGTAGGCGGAGCTACGTACCTCTCAGCCAATCGTCTGAGAGGCACATGACTTACCTGGGCCAATGGGCAGCGAGTCCTCTGCACCATTAGCAGCTCACTTCCAAGTACCGTAATACCCCCTAGTCATACTACCATAGGCAGGTTTGTAGCGTGGCAAGTGGGTAGGATTGAAAGTGGATGAGGTTTGTAGTTGGCTGAGATGAGGTGAGTTGTAGGGGTAATCAGGTGGTCAGTTTAAAGGACAGATGGTGTATTCCCGTGTGGGCTGCCAGGTCCCGCCGGTAAGGGTCCTAGGCCGGGATTCTCCCCTACCCGGCGGGGCGGGGGGTCCCGGCATGTCGGAGTGGCGTGAACCACTCCAGCGTCGGGCCGCCCCAAAGGTGGCCTTCCCTCCAGCAGGCCCACAATATTCTGCCACCGAGATCAATTCTCTTGGACCTCCAGCCTAACAGCATCTTGCAAACATCACCCAGTCTCACCATCTCCGCTTCCAGAAATATGATCTGGCCACTCTGGTTGGACACCACTTTGTCCACGTCTTGGATTATCGTTCCTTGAACCTCCAAGTGCTTCTCTATTAAATAAGTTAAAAGCCCATGGTGTTAAGGGTAAGATCCTGGCATGGATAGAGGACTAATTTCTAAATAGGGAAATACTGAGGAAATCAGAAGCACAAAGGGACTTGGGAGTCCTTGTTTACAATTCTCTCAAGGTTAATGTGAAGGTTCAGTCGGCAGTTAAGAAGGCAAATTCAATGTTAGCATTCATGTCAAGAGGGCTAGAATACAAGACCAGGGATGTATTTCTGAGGCTGTACCAGGCTCTGGTCAGACCACATTTGGAGTATTGTGAGCAGTTTTAGGCCCCGTATCTAAGGAAGGATGTGCTGGCCTTGGAAAGGGCCCAGAGGAGGTTCACAAGAATGATCCCTAGAAAGAAGAACTTGTTATATGAGGAATGTTTGAGGACTCTGGGTCTGTACTCGTTGGAGTTTCGAAGTACGAGAGGGGATCTTATTGAAACTTACCAAGATACTGCGAGGCCTGGATGAAGTGGACGCGGAGAGGAAGTTTCCACTGGTAAGAAAAGCTAGAACCAGACGACACCATCTCAGACTAAAGGGACGGTCCTTTAAAGCAGAGATAAGGAGGAATTTCTTCAGCCAGAGGGAGGGGAATCTGTGGAACTCTTTGCCGCAGAAGGCTGTGGAGGCCAAATCACTGAGTGTCTTTAAGACAGAGATAGATAGGTTCCTGATTAATAAGGGGATCAGGAGCTATGGGGAGATGGCAGGAGAATGGGGATGAGAAAATATCAGCCATGATTGAATGGCGGAGCAGACTCAATGGGCCTAGTTGCCTAATTCTACTCCTATGTCTTCTGGTCTTCTCCACCTGACCGAAGGTCCCACGAATATGTGCATTTGCCCCCTCAATCACCATCAACCAGTCCCCTGTGTATCCTTTTGTTGCTGCTGATATTCCTCCTTGATGAAACCGATCAAGTGTTCAATTGGCAGCTTCGCCATCGACGATGACCCTTCCCCCTCTGCCATTTTCTCAGCTTGCGCTGCACTACGAGCCCCCTCCAACTCTTGGGCCAAGGCTCTCACTGTCTTTAACCGGGTCTGACATCCCATAAACATTCCAGTCCAGGAGCGAACTAATCATCCTCCACCCTCCTCACAACGTTCTATCAAATTCCCCCGAAAATCGTGCAAAAAGATCCAGGCTGGAGTCGCCTTAGTGCGACCGATCACACCATGGCTGCCACCGGAAGTCATTCAACATTTTCATGTTAGACTCTTTTTACTTGCTATTTACGTTTCTTTACCTGTTTCAACGTGCACATTCTGAAGCCATTGTTACTATTACCTAACGAGTCTCCTCCCTTAAGGTAATTTACCTGTCCTTTTTCATCATTAAGTTTTCGTCTCAGATTATTCCAAGTTCCCTGGCATTAAAACTCTATCATTCATGCAAACATCACTTAATTTCCCGAAAGATTCCGTCCTTAATTTATTTCCTGCCATTGGTTATCGCTGAATATACTAACATAGAGGAAAGTAACCAACAGATAGAAATGGCTGGGGTGAGAACAGTTTCCTCAGAAATTCCTGGAGTGATGCTCGATCTCTGATAACCATAGTTTTCCCTTCTGAATGAAGCACGACTTCAGCCACTGCAGGATCTTCTCTCTGACCATTTCATTAAGTATAGCTTAGGAAGGGTTTCTTGATGCCATGCTTGATTGGTAAGCAGTTTGATGGGCACTCAGAAGGAAAAAACATAATAAAAACAAGAATACTGGTCCGAATTAGCCTTGTACACCTTAAGATTGAACTCAATAAGAATACTGTCCTAACGTTTTTTTTTCCTTTTTGGTATGTAATGTTAGCATTAAACACTCCCAACAATGCTTCAGAGTGACATGCCAAGTTTGAACCAGGAAATTTTATCTGGTACCGTGACCTTGCAGATGTTGCGTGTCCTATTTTCATGCTGCCTCCCTTTTTTATGAGGTATTTATCTGCTTATTTGAAATGGGTTAACACGTCCTCTAAGTGTTCCATTTAGAGTATGAATGAATGAGGATGGATGAATTTTGACACTTGTATATATGCTTGGAAATGCTGTCATATTTTAGAATTCCCAAAGATTGGAGAATAGTCACATCCTTATTCTTGCACAGACTCCTCTGAAAACATAATTCATTTCAGCAAGGGTTATATTTATGCAGTTTAATGTCATGCCTAGTTACTTTTGTTAAAATAATCTCGACCAACAATCCGGGATATGTGTTCCATGTACACATTCAGCAGCAAGTTTTGTAACAAAATAACAATTAGAAATTAGAATTGACTCAATTTGAAAAAGCTAACCTTTGCAACTGTGAACTGATAAGCAGTGTAAGCTTCCTTTTGGAAAGTATCTGAAAGGGAAAATCAACACAATTTACTGCTCAGCAACAGGGCATCAGAAAATCCAGGGACAGAGTACATTAGAACCATCTATTAAGTTATATATTAAGAAATATATTTCAAAGTGTTTGAGACAGAGTAACGAACAGCAGGTCATTGCTTCAGGTAACATAATTGCTTGGCAATCAATATTGAATTGGCTCACCAGCCATGTGCTAAACAGAATGAACACTGCTTTTGAAATGACAATCCTAGTTGAGAAATAAAGGGCTGAATCCATCCCTGGTGGGATTCTCCGTTGCATCGGTAGATCACCGACATCCGCAGGTTTCCCCGTGATGTGGGGTGGCCACAATGGGAAACCCCATTGGCAGGTGACGGGAACGAAGATTCCCGCTGCCGGCGAGGACACACCACCCAGGAAAACACGGCTAGCGGGCCGGTGAATCCCACCCCTCCCTGGCTCAGACAATATATGCAGAAATGATTCTGCAAGCCGACAAAAGCAGGAGTGTGGGTGAGCATCCTGGCAGAATTCCAGAAGTTGGAGAAGGTCAAGTTCGCTTTGAGGGGGTCGGCAGATGGGTTCACCCAGAGGTGGAAACTGTTTATTGATTTCTTTAAGGAGGTTGGAGGGGTCAGCAAGGGTGGGTGTTTGGGAGAGGGGGTTGGGGAGAGTAAGGGGGTTAGTCAAAATGGGGAAGGTGGGATGTGAGGATGGGTTAGCGTCAGGAGAACATGTGGGATGTGGTTGTTTGCTGAATTGTTTGATTGTTCTGATGATTCTTTTTGTAAACATGAAAATGCTTTGAATAAAAATACATTAGAAAAAAAAGAGTTGAAAGCATTGGTCCGTAGTGAGCCAGCCAAAAGTCTATTAACTTCAACAGGACCAGGATATCCCACCAGTGGATAGAGCCAGGAAATTCCAGCCAGTATCTCCATCTTTTAGAGCAAATGCATATTTTTATATATACCGAGTTCATGATTCATAGGCAGATTTTAGAAGTAAATATTAGTTCTGAGAAGATTGCAGTTTAACTGTAGGAAATGTGACAAATGCAACTAAAGCAGCTTGAAGATTCATTCATGCACTTAAAGGATTGGGGCCATGTTGACTGAAGGGGTCAACAACAAAAAAGATTAGATCATAAACAGCAGCTGGGCTTACAATAGCTGGAGAATTGGAGTCAAGGGATGGAATTTCCCATTAATCCTATGTTGGGAGTGGGGAGTGTTTCCTCCGTCGGAGGCTGATGGGAAACCACACGATATCTTCGTCCTTGGTATAATTAATTATGTATTCAGGGGTTTTGCGCTCTTTTTCATGGTGGGGGAGACTTGATGGTGCGCATCCACTGTCAGATCCAGGTGCCATAGTAAAAAAGACGCCTGACATCACTGACCCGCCATTGAAGAAAGAGTATGGGCTTCCTGAAGAAAGAATTTAGTCCAGCAGGAACACTGTGGCTGGAAGGTGGACCTACTTGAAGACATTGAAGCTGGAAGATCCACCCGATAGGTGCTCCCCCCACCCATGGCTGTGGTGTTCCAAGTTCACTGATAGCCTCCATCCCGAACTCCAGAAGCAGCCTCAGCCTTTCATCAGGTAAACCCTGACAGGGAAGCATGCCATGTTGGTGCAGACATGTTCAGGACCAATGCTGTGGAGAATCGGGCGTAGGGGCAAAGATTGGAGCCAGGCTTTCATCTGCATCCCATTAGCGGGATGCAAATTTGTTTCACGCTGGCTACCACTGGGTTCCTGTCCTGCCATGGTGGGCAGCATCAATTGGCAATTTCATGCCAACACAAAACAGATTTTTGGGCCTGCCGCCGAATTCTGCTCTCCCACCTGCAATTGACCATGCTGGTGGGAGAATTCTGCCCAAAGGGTCGACACTGCTGGTAAAGAGACGTCCAGAGAGTAGCTTTGTTTTGGAAGTTAAAGCTACAATTACCTGAGAAGTGAGCACTGGAACACTACATCAGCATGAAAATGTGCTGCGATTAAGAAAATTCTAGGGTTTCAATTTATCATGTGTTTGCTGGGCAGAGAGCGTCCGGCAGCAAGGGAAAAGGTGCTATTAGAAGCAAGCTCCTGGCAGTAGATGTTTTATTGTCAGCTGGCTTTCTGCAGTTAGGGCTAATAAAAAGAATATGGGAGCTGCAAAGGTCACTACCTCCAAGTTGGAAAAGGTTAAGGTTCAGAAAAGTTTCCAACTACAAATAAATGCATTCTTGAAGGTTTCACATCACATGGTTTGCTCCATTAGTCGACCATCCTTGTGATGCACTGCCTTCCAATGCCAATTTGAAAGTAAAAAAGATTCAATCCAATTAGATGATGCTTAGCTGTCAGCCAAACAGCCTCTGCATTCCCAATTTTTATTTATTTTTAATAATAATAATCTTTATTATTGTCACAAGTAGGCTTACATTAACAATGCAAAGACGTTACTGTGAAAATCCCCTGGTCGCCATACTACAGCGCCTGTTCGAGTACACTGAGGGAGAACTCAGAATATCCAATTCATCTAACAAGCACATCTTTTGGGACTTGTGGGAGTAAATCGGAGCACCTGGAGGAAACCCACACAGACACGGGGAGAATGTGCAGACTCCGCACAGACAGTGACCCAAGCGGGTATTGAACCCAGGGCCCTGGCACTGTGAAGCAGGAGTGTACATCTGGGAAAGTGAAGTGTTCCAAGACAATTACAAACTAATAATTTTTTTAATGTCTCAATGATTTTTCTCCAGCGCTGCACACAGCAGTGTCCTGGAGATTGCTCTTCAATTCCTGGAGTCTATCAGCTAATCCTGGATGGTTGGAAACCCTGGGCTCAGAGGAACCCACAAGAACCATTTAGCATGACGTAGCTGGGGAAATTGAAGCTTTGTGAAATCTCGGGACAGGGCCAGATTAGTGATGCTAGCCAGCTATTAAAGGACTGAAATTGAACTACAAAGTAAAGGATCGAGTGCACTCATAAATCTGGCAAGACATGATTGAAACACTGGGAGATGTTCAATCATTGAGACTGTCTAATTTGGAGTAACCTTTGAAGAGAATTCCATGGTGAGATCTTTGGAGATGAAGACTGGAATCCCTCATGACAATGAGATTGGTTGGCTCTCAGCATTCACTGACATGTTGATGGGTTGCTGAGAAATCCCATGGAATCCGTCTTGGTCACGTTTGCTATTTAATGCAGTGTGCTGATTTCACAAATTTACCATATTTACCATGAATTTTAGGGCATGAAACAGATATTCAAAAATTGTTTCATATTTCTGACCTTTGTTTTATTTTATTTTGTGTGAAAGTTTATTTTATTTGTTCAAAACATGTGGAATCTTGTGGCTTTATTCTCTGAGCAAGTGTCTTGAATCACAAACTTTGTCCACTTTAGACAAAACATTATTGACCCTTAACCAGACCTAAAAAGAAATGGGGGTCTGGGACCAGAACAATATTCTGAGTAAAGTTATTTAACTTGTGAAAAGGTGTTTAGTGCGTATTCAGTATTCAATGCAGCTGTTCATGGTGGATTATAATAAATGTAAAGATTAATACAGTACCTCTGGATTCTCCATCATCCCAGAATAGCTCTCCACTAGCCTTTCCTTTTTCATCAAGGGCAATGAGGAGACCCATGGGGTTCTTCCGACTGTACATAAAAAAAGGTACTTATCTGATGCAATTCATTGGCACTGTCATTTTGACATTTTAATGTAAGTGTGCTAAACTTCAGGAAAATTAAGCATAGATCTAGCCGCACTCACCTATAAAAAGTAGTTTTTGCTGGTTGCTGTGTTGGGAAGATAAATCCACCTCTGACATGAAGTCCCAGTTTATCTCCTGGAACATGCATATTCACCATCTGCTTTCGAGAAGGTATGGCAACACCCTAATTTAACAAAAAATGGCTTTTTTTAGGCTGAGGTTGTGTTACATTTTTGTTCATTAATTAGCATGGCACAGCAATGGTGGATTTGAGTAAGGCACAGGTAACTATTAAATATAATTTCTGCATCCGTGCATGTCTTTATCGTGTGTCTAATATAATTCTGTTCCATTATCAGGATTGGTCATTTTAACTTGAAAGAACAAACATATCTAATGGTTGATGCACATGCATTAATTGCAACTGTTCCAGGTACATACACAGGTTTCTCAACAATAAATTTAAGAAAAACGGATGTTAAGAAAAGTTGAATCAATTATAGAGCGTTCAGCATTCACTGAAAAGGCACATGACTGAATTGTGCCCTTCACTCAGGTCAGGTAACCTGTTGGCAAATGTGATGGGCTTTCAGTCAAGCCACTAATTCCTCATTTTGATAGACAATTTAATGCTGGTGGAGAGAAAAAGTTGGCAGGCAAACGTAGCCTTCCGTTTCCTCTCAACTAATTTGATTGGACATCCCTATTCTCTTCAAGAGAAGGAGCCAGCATGGAGGCACCAGCATTAATGCTAGGGATAGGATGAGAATCTTAAGCCTTTCTTGCAGTATCTATCATGATTTTCATTGAATATCTGATATCTGGTTTGGAAGAATCTGGGTTAATGCAGGACTCTCATTGCTATTCTTGGGGGGAAAACAACTCATTTTCCAGGAGAATGTAATTAAACAGTTTTAAGAAAGCTGGAAACCTGCTAACCCAGGTGAACTGTGTACAAAGAGGACACATGGTAGTTTATGGCTTTGGAAAAAAAGAACATTTATAGAAAACTGTTTTGAAGATGGTCTTGGTTTTGCTTTGAGAAGAAAAAGGACCAATTAGTGGTGAAAAGAAGACAGCAGCGGGTTTGCATTCCAGATCCAGTCCACAATCAGAAGTGAATATTTGCTACTCCTAAGTTGCTCTACATGCAGGGATGGAGTACCTGAAATGCAAAGTGCGAGTCATTGTTGTTTCGCAGATCAGTGCAAAGAGAAAAATTGTACAAGATGGACAGTATTTCAAGGTCTCCAACATCTTTCCTTTACCCTTGAACTATTGACTGTTAACCTTTGGCCGAATTCCTCCATTTTTATTTTTGGGTGTCTGTATGTGACTTAGGGTATTTCATACTGTATATTATTATCCTGTGCCTTCTATTTGGACAAGACTGTTTTTTACAATAAAAAAATATTCTGGGTAACAGTAGCAAACAATTTTTGATGAGCGAATCAAACAGTGCACTACCATTCCAGTCATAACAGGCCTAACAGGAAACATGACCTAAGAAATGTGGGCCTGCAGTGTACAATTTGCTATTGATCAATTTAAATAAATGGAAAATCTGATGCAGTTGAAGCATGATTTATGGGTCAGTGTTCCTTGTGAGTAATCTTCCACTGCGAGAGCATTCAACTGTGGAATAAGAATTTATTAACTTCAAAATTGAATTAAAGGGATACTTACTGTTTCGTAATCATACCAAACTGCATCAGGTACATAGGCAGAGACATATTCCGTACCCTGAAAATAATGGAAGAAGCATTGGTATAAATTTTAAACAGATATTAAAATAGCTTCGATCTGCAAAATGAAATAGGAGGGTTATCATTATCTTATTGGGTTGGAAGGCACCCATTTTCACCACACTTCTAGTGTGGCATAATGCTGCACTATTGTCAGCTATAAAGCACCTTTGAGGCACGAGGATCTGGGCTACAAGCCCAGGCTGACACTTCAGTGCAGTGCTGAGGGAGTGCTGTAAAATCAGAGGGGCCATTTTGCCAAAGAGATATCAAACTGCTAACTAGGCAATTTGCAACAAAAATATAAACCCAAAGTCTGCCCTCTCAATATGAAAGACTTCATGACAATACTCAAGGAAAAGCAGAGGCATTCACCTGGTATTTTGGCTTGCAAGTACCCCTCAAAAAAAAATCAAAAATAATTATATGATCATTATATCATTGTTATTTGTGGAAACTTGCTGTGTGCAAATTGGCTGTCGTATTTCTTACAACAATGATAGCACTTCAAAAAGTATTTAATTTGGGGTGTCATGGGGTTACAGAAAGCAGTATAGAAACAAAATTCTCTTTTTCTTTCTTTCTTATACTGTGACATGGATGTTGGTTCATGTTTATGTTACAAATATTCAATTTTAGTTTGCAAAATACCACAGATAAATAAGTAAATTTGCTCCATCTTAATTCATGCGGCCAGATCCAGGTTGTACATTTGTATTTCAACATCTAGAATCCATATAGTGCAGAAGGAGGTAATTCGGCCTATTGAGCCTGCACTGATCCTCCAAAAGACCACGCTACATTAGGCCCACACCCCTGCAACCCCGCACATTGATCATGGACAATCCATCTAATCTGTGCATCTTTAGGCAATAAAGGACAATTTAGCAAGTTTAATCCACCTAACCTGCATATCTTTTGACTGTGGGAGGACACCGGAGCACCTGCAGGACTTCCACGCAGACAGGAGGAGAACGTGCAAATTACACACAGACAGTAACCCAAGGCGGTAATTGAACCTGGGTTTCTGGCATTGTGAGGCAGCAGGACTAACCACTGTGCCATCCAGTTGTTCCTCAAATGTTTTCATTAGTCTACCCATTATTAAGTTATTGTGGGTAGACACAAGGTGAAGACTAGGTCGTCACACATTGGGAACGCCAGAGAAATCAGAGGGCAGGCCATACACGCCAGTTTTGCATACTTCAGTGAAGAATCATACAGAGCAATAGTAACCTGGGGCGGGATTCTCCCCTACCCGGCGTGAGGGGGGTCCCGGCGTAGGGGAGTGGTGCCAACCACTCCGGGGTCGGGCCTCCCCAAAGGTGGGGAATTCTCCGCACCTTTGGGGGCTAGCACCGCGCCGGAGCGGTTTGTACCAGAAGACTGGCGCAAAAAATCGGCGGCAGCGGCCTTTCAGGCCCGCCGCCCGGCAGCGGGGCTGGCCGAAAGGCTTTCGCCGGTCGGTGCATGCACCGGCGGTGACGTCAGTGGCCAGCTGCCGCTGACGTCACCACCGTCGCATGCGCGATGTGGGTTTCTCTTCCGCTTCCGCCATGGCGGAGGCCGTGGCGGCGGGGGAGGAGAAAGAGTGCACCCAGGGCACTCGCCCGGAGTCTGAGCGGGGGGGCCCCGATCGCGGGCTGCTTGGCCACCGTGGGGGCACCCCCCGGGGTCCGATCGCCTGCGCCCCCCCCCCCCCCGGACTCTGGGGGCCCGGTCGCGGCACCGATCCCGCCGCCACCAGAGGTGGTTCAAACCTCGGCGGCGGGAGAGGCCTCCCAGCGGCGGGACTTCGGCCCATACGGGCCGGAGACAGCAGCGGCCCTAGGGTTGCTGGCGCCCCGGGCAAGCTGAACTTCGGCGCCCTTACAAGTGCCAATTTTAAAGGCCTCCAGCGCTGCGCTCCATCACCTTTCCCCGCTGCGGATAGCCTTTTCCTGCTCCCCTCGGCGGCCCTCCTCCCGCCGAGGACCCTCCGTGCAGCTACTGCCTCACATAGACACTGAGCAGCCGCCAGCGGCTGAACTGGACCAGCAGGCGGCCGAGGCCAATCAACATGGCGGCCGCACAGGGGGCGGGGCCAGGGCTGAAGGAGCACCCCACGTGACTCCGGGCTGCGCGTGGGCAGCTACTGAACATGCGTAGCTGCCATCAAGCGGAGGCAACATGTTGCAAATGCGCAGATCGTCCTTAGAATCTTACAACCTTTCGGCCACTGAATTAATTAGATTTGATTTATTGCCACCTGTACCATGAAACACATAGGACATACAGAAGTACATAATGCAAATACATAGACATAGACTTGATGGCGCCCCCTAGCACATGACGCCCCGGGCGACTGCCCGAGTTGTCGGTACCTTGAGCCGGCCCTGGCCGGAGTATCGCCGCAGGGGCCTCACCGATCGGAGTGGCGTGATTCCCGCCCCCGCCAATTCCCGGGTGGCGGAGAATCTCTGCCACGGCGGGGGCGGGACTTTCGGCGGCCCCAGGCGATTCTCCGACCCTGCTGGGGGTCGGAGAATTTCGCCCCTGGTGTGAAAAGGGCTGTCTCCCTGCTTTCTCAGCTGGGGAATAATGAATGACCTAGGGGATCTAAAAGAGTGAGGCAAACAGCTAAATAAAACGAAAAAACATTCAGTTCAAATCACATTAATTTCAGTGAAACTGTCCAGTTATTGATGGTACTAATGGGATAGGGTACATAAAAATGTTTAATAAGATGTTTTTTTACATTATACATTTTGCTATTAGAAAAACCAAAGTCGTATTCGACAACAGTAGAGTGACAAACGTGCAAATTTGATTGTTATTAATTTACTGATTATTTACTGTAAATTTAAAAAATATACTTTAATTAACATTTGTAAAAATAAATAAACATTAATATAAATAAATAGAAATGGATATTAATAAATAATACTTGAATTAACATACAGGATCTAGCACAGGCGTGATAAGAAGAGCAGGTCCCCATAGAAACTGACGGTCAACAGTCCATGTTGAATTGTCTGAAGGAAACCTTGGAAAAGATAAAGCAATTTACATATTTGGTTGTAGTTACAGTTGAATGACATGCTGCAGATGAAAATGCTGGGAAATGGAACTTGTTACTTTATCTCCAATTGGAGCAGTTAACAATGCCACACAATGGAATAAGCATCACACAATCAAACTGCTTCTACATTTTCTGATAAGTTTCCTAAAGCTCATGTCGGGAGCACACTGCCTATTTTATCAGTAAAACAACAAGAATAATTAACAGCTATGCAGTATATTTCACACTGCAAAATCTTTCCAGGCATTTCACAGTTATGGGGTAAGAGGCAGTCAGGCCCAGGAAGGAGCGGGAAGCAGCTGAAGGTGCGATCAAAGAGAAAGGCTTCAGTCAAGATTTTAAATGTAGCGAGGTGACTAGATTTAAGGAGGGAGTACCAGAGAGTGGTAAAATTTATGAAGACTCTGTCACATGTAGTGACTGGAATAGTGGAAGAAATTAGGCAGTGAAAGGAATTTGAGGAGTCAAAATGTAGGGGCATGATTGTAAGGTGACTTGATGATGAGCAGATTTGAAAATCAATGCACCAAGGGACACATGTCACAGGAGGAGGGGTGGAAAGATGGGTGTAGGTGGAAAGAACCAAAGTGAATAAAATTTTATATGGGAAGGGAACAAAGTGAATTTTTGATGAGTTAGAAGTGGCAGATCTGGAGGCAATAGAAAAGGTTGAATCTGGAGGTGAAAAATGCATGGTTGACAGTTTGACCAGCAATGTAATTGAGATGGATGCAGAGCTGAGGATATTTCAGAAGTGAAAGCAGACAGTCCTGCTGGGAACTCAGTGTGGAGTTTGAAGATGTGTTCAGGGTTAAACAAGTCACTTGAGTTGAACACCGTCAAACTAAGCTAAGGTAGGCAGGGTTGGGATCACAGTCCAGGGTCCAGAGTGGTGATGACTACTGAGGGACAAATTGAACAATTTTGCTGATGCTAAGTTGTTGGCTATGCAGTCCCAGTGACGTGATGTCCATGGAAATGAGGCAGATGATGGAGAAGTAAATGTGAGAACCACCAGTGTCCACGTGATGTTTCATTGACATGAAAGTAGTAGGAAAGCACCAGGAATGGAATCTTTGGAGCAAACAGGACATAACTGCCACAAATGGGAGCCTATCCAGAAGGTGTGTTGGTGGCACTAAGAGAGATAGTAATGAGTCCTTTACAAGTGACTGGCGTACAAGAATGATGTAAAAAGGATGTGTAATCTATTGTGGCAAAAATTGCCGAGGAGTTGAATAAGAGGGCAGAGGTTAAGGCACTTGAATGCCAAGAATGTTGTTGACTTTGATAAGTTCTGTGCAGAGTATGGAAACTGGGTTGCAAGAACATTAGCACAATTAAATACCAATGACCTATTTCATAATGGGAAGTCAGACAGAGGTGGTATTAGAAAGGACAAAGGGCAAGCTATTTAAGCAGCTGGACTGTTACAGTAGTTCTAAAGGTGAGGTTGAGATTCCTGTCTGAGGGCAGCATGGTTGCCTAGTGGTTAGCACAGCTGCCTCACGGCGCTAAGGTCCCAGGTTCGATCCCGGCTCTGGGTCACTATCCGTGTGGAGTTTGCACATTCTCCCCATGACTGCGTGGGTTTCACCCCCACAACCCAAAAATGTGCAGAGTAGGTAGATTGGCCACACTAAATTGCCCCTTAATTGGAAAAAATAATTGGGTAATCTAAATTTATAAAAAAAACAAAAAAGATTCCTGTCTGGCGGTTGATAAAGATCCATGCCATGTGGGCAATCACAATGCCTGCAACCTAGTTGGGATGGTTCCCTCCTATTGGGCAGCATGTGGCCATCGGAAGGACCTGTCAGCTGCAAGAGCAGCCCACACGGGAATACACCATCTGTCCTTTAAACTGACCACCTTTCTCCCTTGCCTCACCTAACTTTCCTCCAGGGCTCCAGCTATGGTCCTGCTCCTAAGCCCTACTGCAGTGCTGGAAGTGCCGAGCATTCCAGATGGCAGAGCTGGTATGGAGAGCAAGCAGCCGATGATTGTTTGAAACTCTCAGGGGTGGCATATCTGCCCTGACAGTACTGAGGAGTCACTGCACAACTAATAAATTCAGCCCACATTTCAATAGTGTATTAGGATATGACCATCTCCATGGCAGGAATAAATAAATGCCGATCACGTTTGTTCACTGGAAACTGGATTGATTCTGCTCAGAACTGTTTGTGATGCCTAACGACCATGCATGGAAGATATTTATTTCTTACTATCTACAAGATACACTGCAGGAATTCAACGAGACACTTTCCAAAACAAAGACCGCTACCATCTAGAAGAGCAAGAGCAGCAGACACATGGGAACACCACGACCTGGAAGTTCACTTCCAAGTCACTCACCACCCTGACTTGGAAATATATAGTCGTTCCTTCACTGTCGCTGGGTCAAAATTCTGCAACACCCTCCCTAACAGCACTGTGGGTGTACCTACACCACAAGAAGGCAGCTCACACCACCTTCTCTGGGGCAATTAGGGATAGGGAATAAATGCTGGTCTCGCCAACGATGACCACATCCCGTAAACAAGGACAAACATGTAATCTTCAGATGAGTAGAAAACATGTTATAATGACAAACTGCACAGATCTCATCCATACATGCCCTGTTCGTAAACATTACCCTGAACAGTTAATTTGTTTGGATCCCATTTTATTGCAGCGCATCAAAATTTAAAGGTCATTTTCTGCACCTTGAAACCCAAATACCGTGCAATACTTTTCATCTAACAGCTGAGAAAGGTAGCTTCTTCCCAGATTTCTGACAATTCTATCTTAGACTGCTCACAGGAATGTTTGTAATATTAGCCCACAGTGATTTCCTGTGGGGATGATTTGGTCCTTCACCCATATCATCCCAAGATGACATGGTTCAGATCATATGGGTGTCATACAATATTTGCTGTGAAAACCAGACCAACTGGAAAATCAACCTCATGAGCAACGCATTCGGCAAAATTTACTTAGATTGGATTTCATCTTTCATCTTTTCACTTCTTAAATTAATTTAAACAGAAATCATTCATTTGAACTCAAACTGCTCAAGCAGAAAGAATGCGATAAGGTGTGCTGACAATTTTGTCGCACAAAAAATGCAATGTCAGTTCAGTGAATTCATTTAATTTGTATATGAGTTGATAATATGTTAATATGGCTTTGCTAATTAACTGAGTACATGATTTTCTGAAAAACTTACTCATGAAACAGTGGACGGACTACAGTGTCGCCATAGACATTAGCCCTGTGAAACAGTGTGTAAAGGTAAGGAAGCAATGTGTAACGAATATTCAGGTAATGTTTGGAACTGTTCACTAAAAGGGAGTTTTCGCCGTATGAAGCAGGATCTTGATGCTAAAAAAAAGAAGAATTGGTCACCATAACGCCATTACATTCCCAGTTCATGTTATAACTGGATGGGAAGATCCCAGAATGAAATCTTGGCTCATAACTTTTACTTTTTTCAATAAAACACATAGGAACAGAGTCTCAGGACTGCTAATTTGTTTTAGCAACAAGGAAGAAACATTTATTAAACATGAAAAATTGGCTTATAATACAATTCTTCCTTACTGCCCCCACTTAGCTTCGCAAATTTAATATTGAAAGAAGAACATGGATTACAAAGTAGATCTTAAGCTACAATAGTCTCATTAACACAAACAGTCCCCTTCAAGTACTCAAGATGATTGTAGTCTGCACTCCGCTCTGAAGCCATGTTATTATTGGCCGGGATTCTTCGGCAGCATGATTCTCCATCGGGGTTTCCCGACGGCGAGGGGATGCCCCACAATGGGAAACCCCATTGACCGGCCGGCGTAACGGAGAATCCCGCTGGCCAGTCGGGGCAGAAATGTGGCCCGGCGAGGCGGAGAATCCCAGCCATTGTCTGTGGCTTTTTCCTCAGAATCGCCCCAGTTGATTATCACATGACAGTTTCCAAATTCCACTCCCAATTTTAAACAAAGCCTCTGTTCCACTTTCTACAGCAAATCCATTGCAGGATTTTGCACCTTCCCTTTTAGGATTTCTTTGTCTCACAGTTTTCTCCAAAAACTCTGAGATCCAGTAACTGATTTCTATAGTCATTTCAACTCACATTCCATACTTTAGTAAAATCTCACAAACCGGAAAATCACTTTAGATATCTTTCTGTCATCCTAGCCTCCCTCTAAACTCTGTCTGTCTTTGCTGAACAAGGGCTGCCTTCTCCCCTATCTGGCAGGGCGGGAGGTCCCGGCGGGATGGAGTGGCATGAACCACTCCGGCGTGGGGCCGCCCCGAACCTTTAGGGGCCAAGCCCTCACCTTGAGGGGCTAGGCCCACGCCGGAGTGGTTCCCGACCCGCCGGCTGGCGGGAAAGGCCTTTGGTGCCATGCCAGCCGGGGCTGAAGGGACTTCGCTGGCCGGCAGAAGTCCGCGCATGCGCGGGAGCGTCAGCAGCTGCTGACGCCATCCCAGCGCATGCGCGGGGGAGGGCGTCATTTCCGCATTGGCCATTGCGGAGGCTAAGGCCGACACGGAAGGAAAAGTGCCCCCACATCACAGGCCCGCCCGCGGATCGGTAGGCCCCGATCGTGGCCCAGGCCACCGTTTGTGGTAACCCCCGGGGCCAGATCGCTCCACGCCCCCCCCTCCCCCCCAGGACCCCGGAGCCCACCCTCGCCACCAGTCCCGCCGGTAAGGGGGGTGGTTTGATTCACGCCGGCGGGACAGCAGCGGGACTTCGGCCCATCGCAGACCGGAGAATCGCTTGGGGGGGGGGGGGGGGAGGGGGGCGCCGACCGGCGCGGCGTGATTCCCGCCCCCGCCAAATCTCTGGTGCCAGAGAATCCGGCGGCCGGCAGGGGTCGGAGAATCCAGCCCCAAATCTCTTTCTAGTGTCTTTAACTTCAAGGTCTCTTGGAAACTCTTCATTTCTCCAATTTCCTTAAGTAGCTGCTCATCACTCCATGGTATTGGGCATCCCAGTAGCATAGTGGTTAGCACAGTTGCTTCACAGCACCAGACCCAGAATTGATTTGCATCATAGGTCACTGTCTGTGCTCTGGTTTTCCCCCCCACGTGGCAAAAGACGTGCTTGTTAGGTGAATTGGACATTCTGAATTCTCCCTCAGTGTACCCGAACAGGCGCCGGAGTGTAGCGACCAGGGGATTTTCACAGTAACTTCATTGCAGTATTAATGTAATCCTACTTGTGACAATAAAGATTATTATTGGTGTTTCTTATAGAAAGACTGAGAGATATGCTCCCTCTCGAGCCTTCTGAACCAACTGCTTCTAGCAAAGCATGCGAGAGCTGCCTTTTCACTCTCTACACATCTCCGACTGCTCTAAAATTACCTAAAATAAAAAAAGCATTTTACCTCACAAGGACCTCCAGTTGCTAAGCAACGGCCACATACCTATGCCTTTTATTTATTTTTCATACAGTGGCCATCTTTGAAGCACGATAGTAACATTGTTGGAACTTAACCACCCCCACACATCCAAACACTTTTGTCCAGCCTGAATCTAACTTTAGGTTTTACCCTTTCAGCCACAGAAACATTAAATTAAACCCAATTAAAACTATTCATCATTTCTAATGTTAACCAATACAAATATACTTTAAAACTATCTTTGCTTTCCCAACCATTGTAAATTAAATCCATCCATACGCCACATTAATTAATGAGTCAACAGATTTTTCTTAATGCTTTACATTTTCTCCGAGTGCAATTAAATCCACATTGTCAACTGATGAGAACTCACTTTATATCCCTCAGCATTATGGTTTCGGGAAAATGGATAAAAGGCTCCAACCTGCATCCATCTCCTACAAAGTTCTTCAGGTGAGTCATCAAAGAAACCACAAATGTCTGCTCCTATCTGTCAAAAGGAAGCATAATTGTGACTTTACTAGTTCATCAAATGGTTGTGGTTGTTCAGCTCCTATAGGCAGCTAATAGAACATAGAACAGTACAGCACAGAACAGGCCCTTCGGCCCTCAATGTTGTGCCGAGCCATGATCGCCCTACTCAAACCCACGTATCCACCCAAACCCGTAACCCAACAACCCCCCCCCCCCCATTAACCTTACTTTTTTTAGGACACTACGGGCAATTTAGCATGGCCAATCCACCTAACCCGCACATCTTTGGACTGTGGGAGGAAACCGGAGCACCCGGAGGAAACCCACGCACCCAGGGGGAGGATGTGCAGACTCCACACAGACAGTGACCCAGCCAGGAATCGAACCTGGGACCCTGGAGCTGTGAAGCATTTATGCTAACCACCATGCTACCCTGCTGCCCCTAAGTTCGACTCCACACAACAAATCTTTGTTTTGAATGGCATCTTGCAATCTTAATATGCCAAATGTTACACAAAAAAGGTTGGTCATGAAAAAGTTTGTCCTGGGCAGCACGGTGGCGCAGTGGGTAGCACTGCTGCCTCACGGCACCGAGGTCCCAGCTCTAGGTCACTGTCCGTGTGGAGTTTGCACATTCTCCCCGTGTTGGCGTGGGTTTCACCCCCACAACCCAAAGATGTGCAAGGTAGGTGGATTGGCCACGCTAAATTGCCGCTGAATTGGAAAAATTAATTGGGCACTCTAAATTGTAAAAAAAAAGATTTCTCCAGACGACAAGATGAATGCTACTTCTACAGTTTTTACTGTCAACTTGGATATATATTCTTAAATCAACTTACATATGGAAAACCAAAGAGACCAAATTCTAACATTCCAGGAATTGCCCACTTGATGTCATTCCAGTTTGCAGCATTGTCTCCCAGCCAGTGTCCCGTGTATTTTCCTGACCCAGCAAAAGTTGATCGAGAAAGAATAATACTTCGATTTCCAGGGAACACAGTGTTAAGTACTCTGCGAAAAAAGAGAGAAATGAAATTAGATAAATATTTATTTTTAATACAAAATTTATTGCGCATTTGCTCTGCACCAAATCCATTTTGAGGAACTATCTAAAACCAACCTATATGATTATTTTTCTTTCCACTCTGCCAGTAACTTCTGGAGTGAATGATGGCTTTTTAAAGTACATAGAGGAAGTAATAGTAGTACATTTGGAAAATCACAATCTAATCAAGCCGAGTCAGCAAGGCTTCATGATAGAGAAATCGTACCAGGGGCTGGTTTAGCACACGGCTAAATCGCTGGCTTTGAAAGCAGACCAGAGCAGGCCAGCAGCACGGTTCAATTCCTGTACCAACCTCCCCGAACAGGCGCTGGAATGTGGCGACTAGGGGCTTTTCACAGTAACTTCATTTGAAGTCTACTTGTGACAATAAGCAGATTTCATTTCATTTTTAAGAGTTTTTGAGGTATTCTCAACCATGGTGGACAGAGGGGAACCAGTAGATGTGTTTTATTTGAACGTCCAAGAGGCATTCGACAAGGTACCTCATAAAATGTTGTCATAAGGTAAGATCCCATGATGTTGGAGGTAGCATATTGGCATGGATAGAGAATTGGCTAATGGACAGATAACAATGAGTGTTGTTAAGGGGTTCTTTTTCAGGTTGGTGACCTGTAACCAATGGGGTTGCAAAGAGATCAGTGCTGGGTCCGCAACTGTTTACAATATATATTAATGACTTGGAGGAAGGAAGGAAATGCACTATAGCTAAATTTGCAGATGATACAAAAATAAGTGGAAAGGCAAGTTGCGAGAGGGATGCATATATTTTGCAGAGATATTGATAGGTTAAGTAAGTAGGCAAAGGTTGACAAATGGAGTATAATGAGGGAAATTGTGAAAATATTCATTTTGGAAGGGAGAACAAAAGATCAGAGTATTATTTAAATGGAGAAAAACTTTAGAAAGCTGCAACACAATACAACACTCGAATACTGAGGTAGTATGGGCTGAGTTAAGAAACAGGAAAGGAGAGGTCACCCTGTTAGGGCTTTTCTATAGGCCTCCGAAAAGTTCCAGAGATGTAGAGGAAAGGATTGCAAAGATGATTCTGGATAGGAGCGAAAGTAACAGGGTAGTTGTTATCGGGGACTTTGAGCGTGATTCTCCGCAAATGCGGAGAGTCGTGAAGGCTGCCGTGAAACCGGCCGTGTTTCCCGGCAGCCTCCGCGCCCCCTCCCGGGACCCGATTCTGCTCCCCGGTCGGGGCTAGCAGCGGGGCCCCGTGAACCTCGGCATCGCAGGCTTAGCGAAATTCGCTAAGCCCGCACGCCAAAGTTAATGGCGACTGACGCGCATGCGCAGATTGGACGGCTCCAACCCGCGCATGCGCGGATGACGTCATCACGCATATGCGTGAAACCCGCGCATGCGCGGGCCGGTATGCCCCTCACCCACCCCGCGGACTGATCCAGCGGGGCGGCGGAGGATCAAAGAGTGCGCGGGGTTCGGACCCACTGCCCGCGGTCGGTGCCCACCGATCGCGGGCCCATGGCACCCTTGGCACCAATCGGTGCCATGGTTACCCAGAACGGCACTTTGCGGCCATTTTCACGAACGGTCAGAGCAGGTGTGTTGCCGTTCGTGAAAACGGCCGTAAAGGCCTGGGAAATCGGCCAAACGGCGAGCAGCGATTCGTGTCGGGGGCGGGCGTGGGGTGGGGGGGGGGGGGGGGGGGGGGGAAGAATAGTGGGAGGTCGGGAAAAATGTCGGAAGGCCCTCCCGCTATTCTCCGACCCGTCGTGGGGGGCTGGAAACACTATAGTTCGAGTACTTTAGATGGGTCCGCTTTTGTCCAATGTGTGCAGGAGAGTTTCCTGATGTAGTATGTAGATAGGCCAACAAGAGGCGAGGCTGTATTGGATTTGGTACTGGGTAATGAACCAGGACAGGTGTTAGATTTGGAGGTAGGTGAGCACTTTGGTGACAGTGACCACAATTCGATTACGTTTACTTTAGCGATGGAAAGTGATAGGTATACACCGCAGGGCAAGAGCTATAGCTGGGGGAAAGGCAATTATGATGCGATGAGGCACGACTTGGGATGCATCGGCTGGAGAGGAAAACAGCAGGGGATGGACACAATGGAAATGTGGAGCATGTTCAAGGAACAGCTACTGCGTGTCCTTGATAAGTATGTACCTGTTAGGCAGGGAGGAAGTGGTCGAGCGAGGGAACCTTGGGCTGCTAAAGCAGTTGAAACACTTGTCAAGAGGAAGAAGGAGGCTTATGTAAAGATAAGATGTGATGGTTCAGTTAGGGTGCTTGAGAGTTACAAGTTAGCTAGGAAGGCTCTAAAGAGAGAGCTAAGAAGAGCCAAGCTAGGACATGAGAAGTATTTGGCAGGTAGGATCAAGGATAACCCTAAAGCTTTCTATAGATATGTCAGGAATAAAAGAATGACTAAGGTAAGTGTAGGGCCAGTCAAGGATAGTAGTGGGAAGTTGTGCGTGGAGTCCGAGGAGATAGGAGAGGTGCTAAATGAATATTTTTCATCTGTATTCACACAGGAAAAAGACAAAGTTGTCGAGGAGAATACTGAGATACAGGCTACTAGACTAGAAGGGCTTGAGGTTCATAAGGAGGAGATGTTAGCGATTCTGGAAAGTGTGAAAATAGATAAGTCCCCTGGGCCGGACGGGATTTATCCTAGGATTCTCTGGGAAGCAAGGGAGGAGATTGCTGAGCCTTTGGCTTTGATCTTTAAGTCATCTTTGTCTACAGGAATTGTGCCAGAAGACTGGAGGATAGAAAATCTTGTCCCCTTGTTCAAGAAGGGGAATAGAGATAACCCCGGTAACTATAGACCAGTGAGCCTTACTTCTGTTGTGGGAAAAGTCTTGGAAAGGTTTATAAGAGATAGAATGTATAATCATCTGGAAAGTAATAATTTGATTAGAGATAGTCAACATGGTTTTGTGAAGGGTAGGTCGTGCCTCACAAACCTCAATGAGTTCTTCGAGAAGTTGACCAAACAGGTGGATGAGGGTAAAGCAATTGATGTGGTGTATATGGATTTCAGCATTTGATAAGTTTCCCCACGGTAGGCTATTGCAGAAAATACAGAGGCATGGGATTCAGGGTGATTTAGCAGTTTAGATCAGAAATTGGCTAGCTGATAGAAGACAAATGGTGGTGGTTGATGGGAAATGTTCTGACTGGTGTCCAGTTACTAGTGGTGTACCACAAGGATATGTTTTGGTTCCGCTGCTGTTTGTCATTTTTATAAATGACCTGGAGGAGGGCACAGAAGGATGGGTGAGTAAATTTGCAGATGACACTAAAGTCGGTGGAGTTGTGGACAGTGCAGAAGGATGTTACAAGTTACAGAGGGACATAGATAAGCTGTAGAGCTGGGCTGACAGGTGGAAAATGGCGTTTAATGCAGAAAAGTGGGAGGTGATTCATTTTGGAAGGAATAACAGGAAGACAGAGTACTGGGCAAATGCTAAGATTCTTGGTAGTGTGGATGAGCAGAGAGATCTCGGTGTCCATGTCCATAGATCCCTGAAAGTTTCCACCCAGGTTGAGAGGGCTGTTAAGAAGGCATACGCTGTGTTAGTTTTTATTGGTAGAGGTATTGAGTTTCGGAGCCATGAGGTCATGTTGCAGTTGTACAAAACTCTGGTGCGACCGCATTTGGAGTATTGTGTGCAGTTCTGGTCGCCACATTATAGGAAGGATGTGAAAGCATTGGAAAGGGTACAGAGGAGATTTACAAGGATGTTGCCTGGACTTGAGGCTGTTTTTGTTAGAGAGAAGAAGGTTAAGAGGTGACTTAATTGAGGCATACAAGATGATCAGAGGATTAGATAGGACATTGAGAGCCTTTTTCCTCGGATGCTGATGTCCAGCACAAGGGACATAGCTTTAAATTGAGGGGAGATAGATATAGGACAGATGTCAGAGGTAGGTTCTTTACTCAGAGAGTAGTAAGGGCGTGGAATGCCCTGCCTGCAACAGTAGTGGACTCGCCAACACTAAACGCATTCAAATGATCATTGGATAGGCATATGGACGATAAGGGAATAGTGTAGAGGGAGTTTAGAGGGGTTTCACAGGACGGCGCAACATCGAGGGCCGAAGGGCCTGTACTGCGCTGTAATATTCTAAAGGGACTTGGGGGGATTTGTGCACAAAACATAAAAAGCTAGCCTACAGGTGCAACAGGTAATCAGGAAGGCTAATGGAATGTTGCCCCTTATTTCAAAGGGGTTGGAGTATAAAAGTAGGGAAGTCTTCCTGCAATTGTACAAGGTACTGGTGAGACCACATCTGGAGTACTGTGAGCAGTTTTGATCTTATTTAAGGAAAGATATTATTTAATTGGAGGAGGATAAAAGAAGGTTCACTGGGGTAATCCTGGTATGGAGGGATTGTCTTATGAGCAATATCAAACAGGTTGGGACTCTAATCATTGGAATGTACAGTGCAGCACGGTGGCGCAATGGTTAACTCTGCTGCCTCACGGAGCCGAGGTCCCAGGTTTGATCCTGGCTCTGGATCACTGTCCGTGTGGAGTTTGCACATTCTCCCTGTTTTTGCATGGGTTTCACTCCCACAACCCAAAGATGTGCAGGGGAGGTGGATTGGACATGCTAAATTTCCCCTTAATTCTAAAAAAATAATTGGGTACTCTAAATTTTTTTTTTAAATCATTGGAATGTAGGAGAATGAGAAGTTATCTCACTGAGACATATAGGGGGCGCGATTCTCCGCTCCCCACGCCGGGTGGGAGAATCACGGGAGAGCCGGGTGAATCACGCCAGGCCGCCCTGGCACCCCTCGCGATTTTCCCACACCCCCCAAAAATGGCGTGAACAACACGCGACAGGTAAGTGTGGGGCCTGTGGGGGGCGGAGAGAGGATCGAGCACCGTGGGCATGCTCGTGAGGTGACTGGCCCGCGATCGGTGCCCACCGATCGTCGGGCCGGCATCTCTAAGAGACGCACTCTTTCCTCTCCGCCGCCCCGCAAGATCAAGCCGCCACGTCGTGCGGGGCAGCGGAGGGGAAGCCGGCAACCGTGCATGCAAGTGTTGGAGCCGGCCAACCTCCGTATGCGCGGCTGACGTCACTTAGGCGCCGCCGGCCGCGTCATTCTCGGCGCGCCGCTTTGACGCAAGCGTCAAGGCCCGGCGGATGAAATTCACACAACGCCGCTCCTAGCCCCCCATGGGGAGGGGGGGGGGGGGGAGGGAGAATAGGGGGCGAGGTGCGGCCTCTGATGCCGGAGTGAAACACTCCGGGTTTCACTCCGGCGTCGGCACTCAGTCTCCCTTTGGGAGAATCGCGCCCAGGGTTATTAAGGGGCTTGACAGGGTAAATGTTGAGAGGATGTTTCCCCTAATGGGAGAGTCTAGGACCAGAGGCAGTCTCAGAATAAAGGGTACCAATTTGACCGTCTTAGAATAAAGAGTGCTGATTTCTGACTCAGATGAGGAGGAATTTCTTCTCTCAGAGGGTTGAGAGATTTTGGAATTCCTTGCCACAGAGAGCTGTGGAGGCAGAGTTCTTGTGTATATTTAATGCTGAGATAAATAGATTCCTGATCACTAAGTGAATCAAGGGTTACAGGGAAAGGGCAGGAAAGTGGATGTGAGGAATGTCAGATCAGACATGATCCTATTGAATGGCAGAACAGGCTCGGGGGCCCGAATATCCTACTCCTGTTCCTATTTCCTATGGTCTTATAATCTTCAAAAGTGCATAAGTTAGGGCAGAATTTCAGATAACACATAGTTAGCAATTTAAAGTTCCAAACTGAAAAAGAGTAGCAGTTGAAAAGCACAACCTGCTTAATTACAATACCTATGTGTTCGTTTCTTTCATATTGTTAAAAAAAGAGGTTTATCTCTCCTGAATTGGCTAAATTAATTTTAAATATAGCACAATGTATACATGTAATACTGGTATCCATAGTGTATAGATGTATGTACTGTTTATGAAAAGTCAAACAACGGAAAGGTTTGCAAGATATTCTTGCATAACATCCCATTAGGATATGAAAATTACTTAAGAGGTGATAACAGTATCTGGTAGCAGTAATGGGCAGCACAGTGTTTAGCACTGCTGCCTCATTCACCAGGAACTGGGTTCAATTCTGCCCTTGATTGCTATCTGTGTGGGTTTCCTTCGGGTGATCTAGTTTCATCCCACAGTCCAATGATGTGCAGGTTAGGTGGATTGGCCATACTAAATTGCTCCTTAATATCCGGGGATGTAGGGCGGCAGGTGGCACAGTGGTTAGCACTGGGATTGCGCACTGAGGACCCGGGTTCGAATCCTGGCCCTGGGTCACTCTCCGTGTGCAGTTTTCACATTCTCCCCATGACTGCGTGGGTTTCACCCCCACAACCCAAAGATGTGCAGGTTAGGTAGATTGGCCACGCTAAATTGCCCCTTAATTGGAAAAAAAAATAATTGGGTACTCTAAATTTAAAAATAATATAACCAGGGATGTACAGGTTATGTTATGGGGTTACGGGGATAGGGTAGGGTGAACAGGGAATGGGTAGAGTGCTCTTTCAGGGGGCTGGTGATGATTCAATGGGCCGAATGGCCTCCTTCTGCATTGTAGGGATTCCAGGAGTATATGCATTAATTTTTAAAAGGTAAAAGGCTCAATATTTGAAAGAGCAATGAAATGAGTAAAGTATGGGAGAGATAGTTGGGTGACAAGAATCTTTAGAGAATTGTACAAAGCATCACAGATCAAATGGCTTTCTTCTGTGCTGTTGAATTTTATGCTTCTATGATCCATTTGGCTGTTGTAACCACATGATGTCCTTGGAAGAAAGATCCTAATTTTCAATCACTATCAGCACCTTTTTCTATCAAATAGTGTATCCCCAGTTGCTGGTTTAGCTCACTGAGCTAAATCGCTGGCTTTTAAAGCTGATCAAGCAGGCCAGCAGCACGGTTCGATTCCCGTACCAGCCTCCCCGGACAGGCGCCGGAATGTGGCGACTAGGGGCTTTTCACAGTAACTTCATTGAAGCCTACTCATGACAATAAGCGATTTCCATTTCATTTAAGGTAACTATGTAATTATGTAGTTAATGATACATTCTTATCAGAATTCAGACACATGCCAAAGCAGATACTAAACCAGATGCATCCAATGCAGGATGTTAACATTATGAATGGAGCAGTAATGTGAGTGAATTTGCATGAGGCCAGATTTTAAACATGCTGCTTGGCGACAAAACTAAAATCATTCTCTTTTCCAGCCCGACTAGATCCAGCTCAGCAGAGAAATCAGCCCGTCTTCAAGTTTTAGTTAATTTGGAAACTCTCCACTGACACACAACCCACCCCCCACCTTCACGAACCCAAAATCCAGAAAACCCCCATATCAAGCATACAGTTGGTCCTGAGCTTCCCAGATACGGGATCTGATACCTGCACTCCTACATTTAATACTTACTGTTCAGTAGCAAGAATCATAGAGTGTCCATAAAGACTATGGAGATCATAATGCATTCCTCCAGTCTGTTTGGCATCCATGCAAAGGGTTTTAGAGTACATCAGTTTATCAAGAATCCCTTCAAAAGAAAATAGTGTGTTACATAGATGTTGATTTCCAAAGCTTTAAAGATTGTCCATACAACTTTGGCACATGCTTTCCCGAAACTTTGCTGTGGCAAAAGTGTAAAGAATTATTGTGCAAATTCCGTTGTACTCACGGAGTTTGACTCATAGGCTTATTTTTGATTGTGGTATGCAGCAAAGCTTTTCCCCATAACTTACGACCTCTCGCCTTCAAGTCTTAAACTAAGTCCCATGTGGCAATGCGGAAAAATAATTACACAGTCTCCACCTCATTTGTTCCATTGGCCATAACGCAAACTAACAAGCAAAACAGAACACGGTAGAAAAACCAACAGATTTTTTTAAATGAAAAAGGATGTTGGGTGAAATGTTACGGTCCCTCCCGCCAAAGCCAAGGGATTTTTGAATGGTTTGTTGCAATTTATGATTCCTCCCACACCATGACAGGCCTGTAAAATTCCACCCATTGACTTGTTCAGAGAAAACTGCTTAAAAGCAATCTTTTGTCATGGCTGCAAAGCCCCAGAGTTAACAAGAAAATGCACATCTGGAAGAAATGTTGTCGAAAAGTCAATGTCAGAGGTGAGAAAACACAATCACAGGGTAAGTTTAAATTATGTTTGTACCTGTGTGAGGATGAGGTCCAGCTTCCAATATTTGGCAGCAGTGTTCCCTTAAACCATTTTCACAGTAGTGACTTCATTCTCAGCACCACAGAACTCAAATCATAATAAGTCATTCTCTAAACTGACATTTCCTGAAGGCAGGGATTCCCAAACCATGAGACATGACCCCACTGGGACAGAAACCTTAGTGTCGCAAGCTCCAAGGCCATAAAGATGGTTGTGGAGTGGATAATCTGGGGGGAAAGTCCTGCAAGCACATTTGATTTTTCTTTCCGGCTCGAATTTCCCTGGGCAAAAAGGGGACGAAGTAGACTTCTCTGTGTCATGCCCATGTGTCCCATTAGGTCCAATCTGTAGGATGACATGTTCACAAAACGGCTGTAACTTGTAAGCTCCCCAGCGTTGGATTTGGGTGTGTACTCTCATAAGTGCACAGGCAAGGTTTGTGGGGCAATTGTCCAGAAGCACAAACATCCCCTGGGCAATTACCCTGTGCTGGGAAACATCTGATATTGTGATTTAAATCACAAACTTCGATGGTTCTAATTGGGTTACACTAATAGTTACCCTCCACCTTATCCCCCATAACCTAATTTTACGTTTTGGACACCAAGGGGCAATTTAGCATTGCCAATTCACCTAACCTCCCTTTGGACTGTGGGAGGAAACCGGAGTGCCCAGAGGAAACCCACACAGACACGGGAGAACGTGCAAACTCCACAAACGCTGTCACCCGAGACCGGAATTGAACCCGGGTCCCTGGAGCTGTGAGGCAGCAGTGCTAACCACTGTGCCATTGTGCCGTCCCTAAAAGGTAAAGTCGCCCAAAAATTGCCCGGCCACGTATAAGGCCCCGGGCCTGCCCTCCGATTGGCTCGCCCCTGACCAGGGTGGCCGCAGGCTGAGTCCACAGCCACCACGCTAATATCCCGACCGGCAGGACCATGTTAGGTCAACACTGTCGGACCTTCGCGTACACCGCTTTTTGGGGCCCGGAGAATCGGGGAACCGGCGACGGTCCTGATTCTATGCGGGGAAATGGATTCTCCGCCCCGGCACCGGCCGCAATTTTGGCGTCGGGGTGTGGAGAATCCAGCCCCATAGAGCGAGGAGAGCTGACTGGTGGTGATTTAATCTGAACACCTCAGGTGAGGGGCAAGGTTGAGAAGGTGGGGCCTTCATGAATAACCTCTGCCGGTTGTGGAATTGAATCCGCACTGCTGGCCTCACTCTGCATCACAAACCAGTTGTCCAGCCAAGTGAGCTGAGCTGGCTGAAGACTCTTCACTTTGACTCTCCTGAGCTCTGATGCTGAACCCTGGGATCTCACCCAGCCTGAGTCAGAAGTACAGGCAAGAAAGGATCGAAATAAATTGATGTAAGTAATTGGGCACAGAATCGCAATTTGGCTCATTAATACCACTCATGAGGAAGTTTAGGCCCATGATTTTCATATGTTTAAAACTAATGTGCACTTTTAAAATTTAAATAGTGAAGGCTACTATCCTGTTATTTTGTTTTGTTTTAGCATCACCCACCCAAACTACAGAGAAAACTACCCACCACTGCTTAATAACTGAATGTCACCCTCTCCACTACCCCCAATTCAACATCTTTCACATCCCCCAAACTGTCACTGGGGTCACACCAAATCTGGCACCCCAAAACCAGAAGAAAGGCAAGGCAGATACTGAGGCAGAAAATGTGAAACTTGTTCCCTTGTCACCGATTCCGACCAGAAAATGAATTAGTTGCTCTCATGACAGACTGCTTGTGTGAAGCTGATTCACTCCCCAAGATCCGATGGGCTGCGAGCCGGGATAAAAAATACAGATTCAGGTATCATGAGGCCTTGGAGCCGGCCCCTGGACTTTCCCTTTAGTTCCTCTCCATGGCCTTTGGAACTCACAAACCCAAAATTTCATCCATTGCAACCAATGTTTGGGAACCTCCATTCCCTTGAGGGGGAGGAGATCTTGATTGAGAGAGGGGGAGGAAGCGCCCATGAGGGATGTGCCTTGAAGCGGCAAAGTGCCTGATGTGAAAAAGGGGCCCTTGAGGAAGACAACTTCCCATCTTTCCATCCGACGCACGATCAGTGTGACCTTCCAGCTTTCCCACTGCTGCTCCATTCCTCCTACTAGACTCAACATTTGAGGCCCACCCTAAAAAAAAGGGAAGGTTGCTAGTTCAAAAGTGTGTACAAAGGTTATTGGTGCTTGTGTGTCCCTGAAGTATCACGAGTGGCCAGACAGTTGTTCTGGTTCAAACTTGGACAATGCAGGTACTGTGAACACTGGTGGTCATCACTCATGCAGCTGAACATTGTGCCGCTGTGGTCCGAGAGAAAATAATAATCTCATTGGAACATTATACTTACTTGGAATGAAAGGTGGATAGTTCCATTGATTCTTAACACATCCTTTAATTGAACCTTTCTTGAAGCTTGACACCTCATTCATATCCTACAAAGGAGATGGATAGGAAGAGATATATGTATGATATATTTATGTGCAAACCTTACCAATTAGACTTCATAAAGCAGCCAAAAATGAATCAAATAAGATTAGCAAATAAAATAAAGATAGAACATACAATCCAAAGTCCATCATATTTTATCTTCTGATAGAATTTTACACATTCCTCCACCCACCATTTAATGCATTGGGGGTTTGTGTAGTCAGGGAAGACTGTTTCACCCGGCCAAACCTAAACAATAGGAGAAAAAAAAACAGCAACGTATGTTATTCGCAGATCGTGCAAGTTCTGTAAAAATACATTTCATACAATAGAGGAAAAACAATGTTGTGAATCAAGACAATCATCAACTTTTAACCTACTTCTTCTCAATTATTTATTTATTTTTTTATAAATTTAGAGTACCCAATTCATTGTTCCAATTAAGGGTGAATTTAGTGTGGCCAATCCACCTAGCCTGCACATCATTGGGTTGTGGGGGCGAAGCCCACACAAACACAGGGAGAATGTGCAAACTCCACATGGACAGTGACCCAAAGCCAGGATTGAACCTGGGACCTCGGCACCATGAGGCAGCAATGTTAACCACTGCACCACCGTGCTGTCTTACTTCTCCCCAATTATAACCCCATTTTAATAGATGGGCATTAAAATCATTTGGCAATATGCAATGTATCAAAAGAAAATAAATATTTGTGTCAATGGGCACGATTTCCCCATTGTGTTGGGCCCAGTGCTGATCCTGTTGCGGCAGGTGCATTGTGGGAGAAGTCCAAAACGGGCTTTTCACCAGTCGCTAAGCTGATTGCGAGTCATCCGACTCGCTACACTCGGCACGATCTGGATCATGCCTTCACTGGGCGCGATCCAGATAATCATAGTGAAGTGAGCCTTTAAGCTCATCTAATTACGCATGGCCCATTTGAGGTTGCATTCTCCTGGCTCCCAGGAGTCACCGGAAGCACCGGAGAGGTCTCACTCTGATGCGGATTAGTACTGGTCTCCACAAGCGGAGACCAGGAGAGATGGCCACACCAGGGGGCTCAGACGCCATTGCTGTCCTTCGGGTGGTCAGCAACAGGGCAGAGCAGTGCCCTGGAACCCTGGTGCTGCTAACCTGGCATTCTGGCACTGTCAATCTGGCACTCTGGCACTGTCAACCTGGTAGCCAGGCACACTGGCACCGCCAACCTGGTACCCTGCCAGTGCCAACCTCAGGGTCAAGGGGGAGGTTACCCCTCGGGGTCAAAAGTTGGGGATGTTGCACCTGTCTGTGGTGGGGTCGCATTGTCAGTGGTGGGGGTACGGGGGATCCTCAGCCTCACTTTGAGATTGGGACAGTCCTTCAAAATGACACCCTGATCTCTGAGGAGCCGACCTTACCGACGAGTTTAGGTCGCCACAGCAGAAAAAATTCTAAGTGTGGAATTTACCAGGTAGAAACTCACCAAGCTCCAAAAAATTACTCAGTGTGGGAGAAACCTCTCCAAAATGACACTAGTAATTTTTTGGAGGAATCACGGCCCAATATCTCCATTCCTTCTTTTACAGACTAGCATTTCCAGACCGTTATCCACCATTTGTACAAGATATGGTTCATTTCAGTTACCTCTCCTAAAAGGGGCGTCTTTCCATCCGATTCATTGACCCATACTCCCATTTGTGTGCCTTTATCATAAGCTTCGTAGGGACCATTTATCAGCTTCTGAGTGCTAATGGCTGGATCCTGGGTTTAAAAAGAACAAAGGTTATAAACAGTTAAGTGATAAAAGCCTTTGTTCCCTGCATTTCAAAGGCATTGATGTCTTATTGAAACGTGTACATCGGATGTGGATGATACCGGGAAGGCAATCATTACCTAACCTGCGTTGCCCCGAGGTTCCTTTCTCTGAAGGACATTAGTCAAGCAGTTGCACTGTTACGGCAACCTGGCAGCTTTCATACTGTTAGTCCACAAATTTATCTCCATTGCCTAGTTGGGATTTGAACTCCGCACCTCTGGTTTACCAGCCTAGCACAAAATCCCCTGTACTGTCATCCCAAACTATAATTGTGTAAGCTGAATCACTTCAAATACAACACTATTCCAAGGTCATAAATTTTTAAAAAATGGTTTTAACATCAGAAATACAATAATTGACGAGTTGCCGAATAGCCATTTATCATGTGATATTTTAAAATATTATTTTTTCATATTTATTCCTTGTGTTTTATTTTCATCCAACGGCATCGCAAGAACTGCATTGATAAAAGATCTCCTTTTTGAAACAGTTCATTCTGATTTATTAGAATATTTTTAAGTGATCACAATGAAAAGAAAACAGCAAGATCATGGAACTTACCAGAATGATGATGTATCTCTGCCCGTGATTATGTAAATCCTGAGCAAATTCAGGTAGATTTTGGAAATTGACCAAGTCATAAGTAAAATCTTTTTTATCTTCCATATAGTCAATATCAGTGATCTGGACATCCTAAACAAGTTTAATTAAACATCAGTTAGTCCATAGCCAATAACCTGGATAATAAAGATAGCTAGAATTATTTACAAAAATATACTTCATTGGCCTAAATTGGTGGACGGATCAGAATTTTAATTATCTGCCCTATTTTTAATAATAATAAAAATAATAATAATCTTTATTGTCACAAGTAGGCATACATTAACACTGCAATGACGTTACTGCGAAAATCCCCCAATTGCCACATTCCGTCGCCTGTTCGGGTATATTGAGGGAGAATTCAGAATGTCCAAATTACCTAACAGCACATCTTTCGGGACTTGTGGGAGGAAGCTGGGGCACCAGGAAGAAACCCACAGAGACACGGGGAGAACTTTCAGACTCCGCACAGACAGTGAGCCAAGCCGGGAATAGACCAGGGACCCTGCCGCAGTGAAGCAACAGTGGTAACCATGCGCTACCGTGCATTATTGCATTGACTTTTCCTGCTCATGTCAGAAATATTTGTTTACTAAAATAATCAGAGTTTATTGATGTTTTTTAAAACAGCATTCATACATACTTAGTTTTCACTTCGGGTAAAATTGTAGTGCATTCGTCGAGGGAAAAACACAGGTAAAATGATGAGGAAAGAGATAGGGAGTGAGACAAAGCAGAAAAATTATGCATGTGATAGACATCATGTGGATAATATAAGTGAGAATAAGGCTGAATATGGAATGATCGGACAGGAAGAGAAAATAAAAGTAAAAGAAGCAAAGAGATTGTATGTGAAGAAATCAGTAGCTAACATAAAAGTCTTCTGTAATAATACAAATAACGACTTCCGGTGGTGGCCATGGAATAGGAGGTCGCGTATTAGGTAGCTCCCACTTGTGACGGGCCTCTTGGACCTTTCCTCCCGATATTTTCGGAATTTTATTAGAGAAATCGGTGGAGAGTGAGACAGTGAGGAGAAATCACCCGGCAGTAAATGGAGCCATGGACCAGAAGTGGTCGTAGAAGAAGAATTTGTCGAGTAACAAAGGCGACTATAGAACCTGCAGCACGGGAAAGCATGGTGGAGGTGTAGGATCCCGGTTTGGTGGCACAGTGGTCAACAGTACAGCTGGTGGAGTTCATTCAGGAGAGTTTCGCCAAACAAAAGAAGGAAGGATATGACCCGATTAAGGCAACGATTGATCGGGTGGAACGGGCTGGAAGCCCGTGGACTGGCGAGTCAGAAGGTGGAGGAGAAGATGCCCGTGCAAGAGGACCATTTAACCGCTTTGGAGGCGGAGGTGGGGCTGATGAGGGACCACAGCAGGAGAAGCTGGAGGACCTCGAGAACAGGTCCCGGAGACAGAACCTGAGGGTTATCGGCTTCCCAGAGGGCATTGAGCGCTTGGACGCAAGGGCATATGTGAGAAGTACACTGGAAAGGTTGATGGGAGATGAGGCGCTTACTCAACCCTTGGAAGTGGACAGAGCGCATAGAGGGCTTGCGAGGAAGCTGCGTGTGAATGAAACACTGTGGGCGATGGTGATGCAAATGCACCAGTTCTTGAACAAGGAACAGATTTTGCGGTGGGACAAACAAACAAGGAGCTGTAAGTGGAAGAACTGTGAGTTGCGTATCTACCAGGGCCTGGGCGCGGAACTGGCCAAAAGACGAGCCGGATTCAATAGGGTAAAATTAGCCCTCTTCAAGAAGAGGGTGAAGTTTGGGATGTTATACCCAGTCTGTGGGTCACTTATGAGGGCCGGGAACTTTACTTTGAATCACCGGACGAAAGCAATGGACTTTATCAAAGACAAAAGGCTGGCAGGGGTTTGAGGGCATTGAACCTTGGGGGAGGGCATTGCGGTATCGAGTCAGTTAAAGTAATTTTAGTTTTGAATTGTATTTGCAGTGCCCTTTATAACAAGCTTTTGGGCTGTTGCTCAGATCTGTAAGTTAACTTTGTTTCAGTGGGTGGAGGGTGGAGGGATTTTTTCTACTGTGGTTATTGGGGACTGTGATGTTTTGAATATGTATGTTCGAGTGGGCGGGAGGGAGAACAATAGGGGATAGGATTTCTGGAGCCATGGGTGGGGATTACCAGGCTAGCTGGGCCGGCTAGCTCATGGAAGGGGTGGGGGGGGGGGGGGGGGGGAAGCTGCTCTGCTAACAGGGGAGAAACTTGTGGCGCTAACAATTGCACACAAAGACGAGAGACATGTACACTCAAGGCTTTATTGCTGTGTGATGCTATTCCTCCGGCTGCAACTGTAGAATAGGATCTTAGTGACTCACACGCATATTTATACACAAGCTCTCTGTGGGCGGAGCTAGCCGGCAGGGGCTTACCGAAGGAACTTGTATTACAGGTACAGCCATACATCTCCCTACTGCAATTACGCATATCTACAATGGCTATCACCACAGAACTGTTGCTGGGAGACAAATGGGAGGTCAAGGAACGTGGATGCCCGAGGGCGGGTCCATGGAGGTGAGAGATGCGAGCTGGAGGCTGGCTAAGAAGCGTGATGGCTGATCTACGGGAGGGGGGGAGGGGGGGGGGGGGGGAGAAGCCTCCCGACTAGGCTGCTCACATGGAATGTTAAGAGGGCTGATTGGGCCGGTTGAAAGGGCTCAAATGTTCGTGCATTCTGAGGGGTTTGAAGGCGGACGTGACAATGCTACAGGAGACACACCTGAGGGTATTAGATCAGACCAGATTGAGGAAGGGGTGGGTCGGCCAAATATTTCATTCAGGGTTGGATTCAAAGACGAGGGGGGGTTACGATCCTGATCAACAAACGGGTGGCATTTGAAGCAGGGAGAATAGTGGCAGACGTGGGGGATACGTACATCATGGTGAGCGGGAAGTTTGAGGGGATGCTGGTGGTGCTTGTGAATTTATACGCACAAAATTGGCAATTTATGAGGCAGGTGTTAAGGAAGATCACAGACCTGGAGTCGCATAAGCTGATCGTGCGGGGGGGACTTTAATATGTCAATTTATCCAAGGTTGGACGGGTCAAGGTCAAGGACAAGGAGGCTTCCAGCCATAGCGAATGAACTAAAGGGGTTAATGGAGCAGATGGGGGGAGTGGACGCATGGAGGGTCGGGCGGTCAAGAGGGAAGGAGTTTTCCATTTTCCCTCATGTGCACATGGCATACTCCCGGATAGATTTTTTAAATTCTTAGCAGGACTTTACTAGCGGGGTGGTTGATACTGAGTATTCGGCGATTGCCGTGTCGGACCATGCCCCACATTGGGTGGACCCAAGGGTGAGTAAGGAGAGAGGGCATCGCCCGCAATGAAGGTTGGATGTAGGACTGTTAGCGGATGAGGAGGTGTGTGGGCGTGCGAGGGAGTCCATCCAGAACTATCTGGAAATAAATGACGCAGGTCTTGGCAACAATGGTCTGGGATGCGCTGAAGACAGTGGTTAGGGAGGAGCTAATCTCGATACGGGCCCATAGGGAGAAGGGGAGCAAGCAGAGATGGAAAGGTTGGTTGGGGAAACACTCCAGGTTGACAGGAGATATTCGGAGGCCCCGAAGATGGGGTTACTGAAGCTACGGCAGAGGCTACATCTGGAGTTTGGTCTGCTATCTACTGGGAAGGCGTGGAGCATTTGAGGAAACCGAGGGGGCGATATACAAGTATGGAGAGAAGGCCAGCAGGATGCTTGCGCACCAGCTGAGGAAAAGGGAGACAGCCAAGGAGATGGGAAGAGTGAAGGACAGAGGTGGTAACGCGGTCTTGGACCCATCAGGGGTAAATGGGGTGTTTAAGGAGTTTTACAGCAGGCTATATGAGTTGGAACTCCCAGCGGGGGTAGAGGGGATGAGGTAGTTCCTGGGTGAGTTGAAGTTTCCGAAGATGAAGGATTGGTGGAGGGATTGGGAGCCCCGATTGGAATTGAAGAAATAGTAGAGGACCTGGAGGCCATGCAGTCGGGTAAGGCCCCGGGACCGGGCGGCTATCAGTGGACTTCTATAAGAAAGTCTCATGGTGGTGGGTCTGCTGCTGGTGAGGGCATTTAATGAGGCAAGGGAGCAGGGTGTCCTTCACCCAACAATGCCACAGGCCTCGATCTCACTGATCCTGAAGTGGGAGAAGGACCCAGAGCAATGTGGGTCACATAGGCCAATCTGCCTATTGAATGTGGATGCTAAACTGTTGACTAAAATATTGGCCTCAAGGATAGAAAACTGTGTCCCTGAGGTGATAGGGGAGGACCAGACAGGGATTGTTAAGGGCAGGCAGTTGACGGCCGATGTTAGAAGGTTCTTAAATGTTTTCATGATGCTCTCAGAGGTGGGAGGGGGGGTGGAGAGAGAGATGGTGGTGGTGGAAAATGGCCTCTGACCAGGTGGTGGAATTATTTGTGGGAGGTGTTAGGATGGTTCGTGTTTGGGCTTCATTGATTGGGTTTCATTGTTGTACCAGGCACCGGCGGCGAGTGTACGAACGAATTGGCTGATGTCAGGCTGTTTTAATCTGCACCAAGGTACAAGGCAAGGGTGTCCCCTCTCCCCTCTCTTGTTTGCTCTGGCCATAGAGCCATTGGCGATGGCGTTAAGAGCATCTCGGGACTGGAAGGGGTTGGTGCAGGGGGCGGGACACAGAGTCTCGCTTTACACCGACGACCTGCTCTTGTATATTTCCGATCCATTGGAGGGATGGGGGAGATTATGCAGATCTTCGGGAAATTTGGCTGGTTTTCGGGGTATAAATTGAATGTGGGGAAAAGTAAGATGTTCACAATCCAGGCAAGGGGCAGAAGAGGAGAGTAGGAGAGCTGCTGTTTAGAGTGGTGGGAGGGAGCTTTCGCTATTAGGGAATCCAGGTGGCACGGGAATGGGAGACATATGTTAAATCTGAACCGTCTGGTAGAGCAAATGAAGGAGGATTTTAGAAAGTGAGACATGCTCCCGCCGTCACTGGCGGACAGGGTACAGACCGTGAAAATGACGGCCCTCCCCAGATTTCTGACTGTTTTACAATGCCTCCCCATCTTCATCCCAAGGGCCTTTTTAAAATTATTAAACAAGGTGATTTTGGGCTTTGTGTTGGGCGGGTAAAACCCCGTGAGAGAAGAAAGTGTTGCTAGAGCGTAGTCGAGGCGGGTAGGTTTGCACTGCCGAACTTTAGCAACTATTCTGGGTGGCAAATATAGCCATGATTAGGAAGTGGGCAGTGGGGGGGGGGGGGGGGGGGGGGGGGGTCGGTGTGGGAGCGATTCGAGGTGGCATCATGCAAGGACACAAGTCTGTGGGCATTGATAACAGCACCTCTGTACTGGTAAGGCTGGATGGGGGGTTTCGGAGATGGCAGAGTGCAAGGACTGAGAGAATGGGGATCTATTCGTAGATGGGAGATTCCTTTGTTTGAAGGATTTCGAGGAGAAGTTTGAACTGCCTGAAGGAAATGGATTCAGGTATCTGCAGGTACGGGATTTTTTACGAAGCCAAGTTTCGATCTTTCTGCTCCTGCCGCCACGGAGGATACAGACAGGGTAGTTTCCAGAAGGGTGGTGGGAGAGGGGAAGCTAATGGACATCTACAAAGAGCTTATGGAGTCGGTGGAAACTCAGATAGAGGAGCTAAAAGGCAAGTGGGAAGATGAGCTCGGGGGAGAGATAGAGGCGGATCAATGGGCAGATGCTTTGAGCAGAGTTAACATATTCTCATCATGTGCCAGGCTTAGCCTGATACAATTTAAGGTAGTTCAACGGGCACACATGATGGTGGCCCGGATGAGCAACTTTTTTGGGGTAGAGGACAGGTGTGCGAGGTGTACGGCGGGCCAGCAAATCATCTCCATATGTTTTGGGCATGCCTGAAGCTTAGCCGACTCTGGCAGGTTTTTGCAGATGTATTGTCCGCGGTACTAAAAACACAGGTGGTGCCGAGTCCAGAGGTGGCGATTTTTGGACTGTCGGAAGATCCGGGAGTCCAGGGGGCGAGAGAGGTTGATGTCTTGGCCTTTGCCTCCCTGGTAGCCTGGAGACGGATATTCCTCACATGGAGGGACTTAAAGGCCCCAAAATCAGAGACCTGGGTTCGCGACATGGCTGGGTTTCTCAGTCTTGAGAAAATCAAGTTCGCCCCAAGAGGATCAACGCTAGGGTTCGTGCAGAGGTGACAGCCTTTTATCGATTTCTTCGGGGAAAATTAACTGTCAGCAGAGGCAAAAATCTAAAAGGGGGTTAGGCTATTTTCTGTTAAGGGTAGGAGGGACTTGTTTGGGATGGAAATCATGTATGTACTACGTTTATATTTGGATTCGCTTTCTTTTATGTTGTTATTGTTATTATTACAAAATTACAAATACCTTAATAAAATGTTTTTTTTAAAAAAGGTACCAATTACAAAAAGGTAATGAAAGGTGGAGTGGGGTCAGTTTGAGACCCCAAAATGTATGCAGAGAGGCAAAGGTCATGGCTAAGCTACGAAACGAATCCTTTGCATTTGCCTTTACCAAGGAAGAAGATGCTGCCCAAGGCAAAGTGAGAAAGGAGATAGTTGAGAAATGGTTGATTAAAAACTGATAAAGAAAAGATGTATTAGATGTACTAGCTGTACTTAAATTTGATAAGTCAGCAGGAACAGATGAGATGCATCCAAAATTACGGAGGGAAGAAAGGTTGGAAATCGCAGAAACTCTGGCCCACAATCTTCCAAACTCCTTCGATACAGGGATGGTGTCAGAGAACTGGAGAGTTGGAAAGAAAGATAAAAGAACCATACAGCACAGGAACAGGCCCTTTGGCCCTCCAAGCCTGTACCGATCATGATACCAACCTTTACCAAAACCCTCAGCACTTCCTTGTGCCGTATCCCTCTATACTCATCCTATCAAAGAACAAACAAAGAACAAAGACAAGTACAGCACAGGAACAGGCCCTTCGGCCCTCCAAGCCTGCGCCGACCATGCTGCCCATCTAAACTAAAATCTTCTACACTTGCGCGCTCCATATCCCTGTATTCCCATCCTATTCATGTATCTGGCAAGATGCCCCTTAAACGTCACTATCGTCCCTGCTTCCACCACCTCCTCCGACAGCAAGGTCCAAGCATCCACTACCCTCTGTGTAAAAAACTTACCTCGTACATCTCCTCTAAACCTTGCCCCTCGCACCTTAAACCTATGCCTCCTAGTAATTGACCCCTCTACCCTGGGAAACAATCTCTGGCTATCCACTCTGTCTATGCCCCTCATACTTTTGTACACGTCTATCAGGTCGCCCCTCAGCCTCCTTTATTCCAATGAGAACAAACCAAGTTTATTCAACCTCTCCTCATAGCTAATGCCCTCCATACCAGGCAACATCCTGGTAAATTTCTTCTGCATCCTCTCAAGCCTCCACATCCTTCTGGTAGTGTGACGACCAGAATTGAACACTATACTCCATGTGTTTGTCAAGGTGCCTGTTGAACGACATTAATGTACCTGCTTCCACAACCTCCCCTGGCAACGCATTCCAGACACTCACCACCCTCTGCTTAAAAAACCTGCCTCGCACATCTCCTCTAGACTTTGCCCCACATACCTTAAACCTATGCCCCCTGGTGACTAACCCCTCCACCCTTGGAAAGAGTGCCTACCCATCCAATCCATCCATGCCTCTCATAATCATGTGGACCTCTATCAGGTCACCCCTCAACCTCTATCTTTCTAATCAAAACAGCCCAAGTCTATTCAGTCTCTCCACATAGCTAACACCCTCCAGACCAGGCAACATCCTGATAAACTTCCTCTGCACACTCTCCAAAGTCTCCACATACTTCTGGTAGTGTGGCGACCAGAATTGTGCACAATATTCCAAGTGAGGCCTTACCAAGGTTCTGTATAACTGTAGCATGACTTGCCAGTTTTTATTCTCGATGCCCGATCTAATGAAGGAAAGCATTCTGTAGGCTTTCCTGACTACCTTGTCCACTTGTGTTGTCACCTTCAAAAATCTGTGGACATGCATGCCCAGACCTCTCTGACTTTCTATATTCCTAAGACTTTTACCATTTACAGTATCTTAGAGACCTACCAAAATGTATTACCTCACTTTTGTCCAGATTAAACTCCATTTGCCATTTCTCTGCCCAAGTCTCCAACATATCTATGTCCTGCTGAATCTTCTCACAATCCTCAACAGTATCTGCCACTCCACCAACCTTGGTGACATCCACAAACTTACTAATCAGGCTGGCTACATTTTCCTACAAATCATTTATGTACACTACAAGCAACAGAGGCCCAAGCACCGATCCCTGTGGAACACCACTAGTCACAACCTTCCATTCAGAAAAACACCCTTCTACTGCTACCCTTTGCCTTATGTGATCGAGCCAGTTCTGTATCTATCTTACCAGCTCACCTCTGATCCCATGTGACTTCACCTTTTGTGCAGTCTGCCATGAGGCATCTTGTCAAAGGCTTTATCACCTCCTCAAAAAACTCGATCAAGTTAGTGAGGCACGACCTCCCCTTCACAAAACCATACTGTCTATCGCTTATGAGTCCTTTTGTTTCCAAATGGGTATAAATCCTATCCCTGAGAATTCTCTCCAATAATTTACCTACTACTGACATGAGGCTCAATGGCCTGTAGTTTCCTGGATTATCCTTGCTACCTTTCTTAAACAACGGTACCACATTAGCTATTCTCCAGTCCTCTGGGATCTCACCTGTAGCCAATGAGGATACAAAGATGTCAGTCAAGGCCCCAGCAGTTTCCTCCCTTGCTGTTACACACTTGTTCAAAAAAAGATTTTGGGATAAGCCAGCAACTACAGGGCAATCCGTTTAATTTTGGTGGTGGAAAAGTTATTAGTTAATAGTTATTGGGACAAAAATTGATTAATTTAAGAAAAGTCAACATGGATTTGATAATGGAAACCTGTGTTTAACTAACACGATTGTGTTTTGTGACTATGTAATAAAGAGAGTTGGTGAGGGTAATGTCAGTTATGCGATGGATATGGACTTCCAAAAGCAATTTGATAAAATTCCGCACAACAGGTTTATCAGCAAAGTAAACACCTAAGGAATAAAAGGCCCAGTAGTAATATGAACATGCCTGAGTGACAGGAGCAGAGCAGTTGTGAATAGGGTTTTTAGGGGGCACTAGAGGAAGGCATTTTGAAATAGTGGGGTTTCCCAAGGCTCATTGTTGGGAACAATGCTGTTTTTGATATATATTAATGATCTAGACTAGGGTGTACAGTGCACAATTTCAAAATATGTGGATGACACAAAGTTTGAAAATATTGTGAATTGTGAGAAGGATAGCAATTAATTAAAAGAGGCTGCAGGCAGTTTGATGAAATGGATGGACAAATTGCAGATTAAATATAATTCAGAAATATTTGAAGTGATAATTTCTGGTAGAAATCAAAGAGACAATATAAATTAAAGGGTGCAATTCCAAAGGGGATGGAAGGTGGAGAGGGCCCTGAAGATGCATGTTCACAAATCATTGGAGACAGCAGGGCAGGTTGAGAAAGTGGTTCATAAAGCAACTGAGATCCTGAGCTTTTTAAATAGGGGCATCGAGCATAAAAGTAAGGATGTTATGATGGATCTTCTGTAAAACACTGGATCCAGCCTCAGCTGGAATACTGTGCCCAATTCTGGGAATACACTTTAAGAAGGATTTGAGGGCATTGCAGAGGGTTCAGAAAAGATTTATGAGAATGGTTTCAGGAATGAGGGACTTCCTTTATGAGGATAGAATGACAAAGCAGGGGTTGTTCTTCTTGGAGAAGCGAAGGTTAAAAGATTTGATCGAGGTATTCAAGAGCATGTAGAGCCCCAGGATAGTAGGTAGAGAGGCACTGTCCCTGTTGGCAGAAGGGTTAAGAACTAGAAGATACTGATTTAAGGTGACCAACTAAAGGAACAAAGGCGATATGGGGAAACATTTTTATGCAGTGGACCATTAGCATCTGGAATCTATTGGCTGAGCGTATGGAGCAGGCAGATTCAGTCACGGCTTTCAAAAGAGAATTGGACTATTAGCTGAGAAGTAAAAAGCAGGGGAAGAGGATTAGCTGAGTTTCTCGTGCAGAGAGCTGGCGTGGGATTGATGGGCTGAATCGCCTCTTCCTGTGAGGCGATTCTCCAGTCCTCTGAAGCCATGTGACATTCTATGACTGAAAAATACTTTTTGAACAAGTGGGTAACATTACTAATTCTCCAGTCCTCTGACACAATCGCCGAGATTCTCCGATCCGGGTTTGTCCCGTCATCGCCGCCAGCGAGAACGGAGGATTTGGCACTCGGCCAAAAGTCCTTTTGCTGCAGCTGGGACTGGAGAATCCCACCTGGGTGAACGGACAGAGAATTCTGGCCCATGCAGCATCCTATAAGTTTTCTAAGTGATAATCTTTTTAGGGTACAAAGGTAGCAAACTATTTTCTCTCTGTTACTGCTATGTTACTGATGCGATTTTTTGTAACAATGTGCTGCACTCACATATGGGAGATTGATGTCTCTGTTCCTCTTCACTGTAGCTTCAACATCACTGAGGTTTTTATAGCCCCAACGGCTAAGTTGGAATCCCAGAGTCCAGTATGCAGGCATTAATGGTTTGCCAACCAGCTACATTTGGTTTCAACCAACAACAGAAGATTAATTACATTCATTATAATACAGATCGCAAACAAAAACATATCAATGACTTAATTAAGAAGAGCTTCCTCTTAAATAACTAGAGTAGCATGCAGGAATAGTGTATAGTAATTGTTTGAAAGTCATACTTCTGTAATTTTATCTAGTTTCATCACTAGTACTGATAATGACTGTGTACATACTGTTAAGTATTCACGAACAACATCCTCAGGTGAAGAACCTACAAAGATGTAAAAGTCCAGAACTCCACCAATTGTCCTGTATGTTATTGATGGGCTTGGCTGAAGTTCAACCTCTGCCAAGAGAAGATAATGAGTCATGATTTGTTAATCAGGTTTAGCCATTATGTTCAACAGTGATGTATCAGAGATAGCCATAATTAGCAATGTGGTGCACTGTAATAGTTAAACATTTTTATACCATCCTCTTTGCTGGGAGGAGTAAACAAAGTGTTTCGATAATGGTGGCCTGTAGCTGAGAATGTGTTAATCTTACATGATGCAATATACAACAAATCGTTCTGCTGAGTTCAAGTTCTGCTATTAGTGAAGCTTTCAGTGATAATAATAAACTATTGTAGGTGGCTATTATTGGATTACGAATAACACTGTAACATATATTAAAAAGTACATTGAGTTATTTATACAATTAATTGCACTCTTACATTGTTCCTCGGGGCTGATTACTGTATTATCGATACCCTAGAAACAATTTAGTGGCTAACATAAGACACTGAAAGGATGAAAACAATGATGTTTAATTATCTCACATAGCACAGAGTAATGTGCTTCCGTAAGATTATTTATGTGTGCCATTTTGATTCAGTCGTTAGTCCGTTTAAAATATGAATGTCATGAACAGTTATTAATAGTGCACAAGGTAACCTTTTTACAAGCCATTCAGTTCTATATGCTTCCATAAGCAATTAAGTATATATATATTTTATTTCTTTTGATTATTTTGTCAAGAAGACTTAGCTTGTAATATATGTTTTAGAATATTACATTTAGTTTTAGGAATATTACTTTTGGTTGAAGGTTAAAAGGTTAAATGTAGATAAATGGCCACAGGTGGCTACGAAGCTGATAAGAATCCCTGAAGTCGATCGAATCAAGCAAGCTTGAAGTTCATTGCACTTAAAAGTTATTGCATCTTTATCTTGCAAATGTCAAGGAAGGGTACAACACTTAAACAATGGAAAATCATATCTTAAGCCTGAGGGGCTAGATCTTCATCTTTGAATTGGATAGTAGGAGTTGGGACATTTCCCGGCTCGACACCCTGGCCTCAGGAGGAAGTTCTCACAAAGACACGGAGCGCAATCCACCATAAACGGTAGCACAAGTGGCTAGCACTGTGGCTTCACAGCGCCTGGGTCCCAGGTTCGATTCCCGTCGGGACACTGGGCGGAGTCTCCACGTTCTCCCTGTGTCTGCGTGGGTTTCCACCAGGTGCTCCGGTTTCCCCTCACAGTCCAAAGACGTGCAGGTTAGGTGGATTGGCCATGATAAATTGCCCTTTGTGTCCAACAAGGTTAGGAGGGGTTATTGGGTTACAGGGATAGGGTGGAAGTGAGGGCTTAAGTGGGTCGTTGCAGACTCGATAGTCCAAATGGCCTCCTTCTGCACTGTATGTTCTATGTTCTATGTTCTAAACATTTCAAAGTCCTGTTTCAGACGGTTGGTGTTTTGCGACGATTGCAATGCGAGGTTCTGACCACTATTCAACGGCACTCGGCCAATTCCTTTGGGCCTCAGAGTTCTTACCCATCGAGGCTACGCTTTGAAATTTTTCCGGCACTGGGGAGCTGAGGTCACCAGCAGCATCGGCTCCTCACAGATCGGGGCACCATTTTGTTAGGCTGCCCCAAACCCACACACACCCCTTTCAGGAACCTCTGCTTTCAGGATCTGCCCCCTTCACCTCCTCAAAGTTCCTGTGGCTCCCTCAAACCCCCTTTCATGGGTATGGCTCCCCAGGTTCGAAACGTTGGCAGTGCCAACCTGGAACCTGGGCACCATGGTGCCTCCAGCTTGGCACCCTGGCAATTCCCCTGGCACCAGGGCTGCCAGGGTGCTGGGGGGGGGGGGGGGCGCTGCCAAGATACTACCCAGCCCTCTTCCCAGCCACTGGGGAGCTCGAATGGCATCTGAGCTCCTCCCAGGTACCATCATGCCTGGCCCACGCTTGTGAAAAATACTGCTAATTGGCACCCGGTTGCGGCCTCGCAAGCCTAATTGACTCCCAGGCGCCCGGTGAATGCAGTCAGGATGTTTAAATGAGCCTAATAGTTCATTTAAGTATCTTTATCTGGATCATGGTTAGCAAAGACGTGAGTCAGGTGACATGCGATTGGCCTGACACAAGCACTGATTTGGGGCTCTTCCGGGATTCACCCATCACATCGGCTCTGTGCCAAGGGCAACACAGTGGCTGGATCACACCCATGATTTTCATTGAGAGGGGCAGGCTACAGTCAGACCTTCAAATTTAGGAAAAGGTTTGGAGGCAATCACAGTGGCTGCCAAGTGCTGAGTTGGGCTCTCAGGAAGGCCTGGCTCGGTGCTGTGGGATGTCATCCCAGTGAAAATAAAAAAAGTAATGCCCTCTAGCCCTCATTCCTTACCCACCCACTCCGAAACTTCCTCACCCACCCACACCCCATCAATGCTACTTCATGTCCCGCAAACCCCATCTGCCATTGTCCCTCATACCACTATGCCAAGCTATGCCCACCCTTGATGGCCTTGATGGGCCTTGAACCAGAATCAGATCTGGTCACCATTTCTATTCCTTTATGGAGTCTTCCCATCTCTGTCAAAATCCATCCCTAGCATGGCCAAAAGGTCTCCCCATACGTCAATATATGATTTACATTATTTTCAGATGAAAGAAAGCTGAAAAACACTTTACAAACATGAGAATGCCTTTTGGGCCAAAATATCTGATGGGCTATCATATGTATTAGCAATATAAATTATTTATATGAATCTCAGAATCAAACTGGAGTTTACAAGAAAATTGCAAAAAGGGTAGGCTATAAAATCCATTGACTTCTTCAGATCACAACAGCATTTTTATGTTAGGGATAATGAACCCAAAGTTCTGTTTGAGGACATCCCAAAACATGTTATGCTGTCATAGAGATAATAATAATCTTTATTCTCACAAGTAGGCATATATTAACACTGCAATGAAGTTACTGTAAAAAGCCCCTAGTCGTCACATTCTGCCGCTAATTCAGGTACACAGAGGGAGAATTCAGAATGACTATTCACCTAACAGCATGGGTGGAATTCTCTGCTCCCGGGAAAAATCGGGATGGCCGTTGTGAACTCGGCTGAGTTTCACGGCGGCCTCGGAGGCCGCTCCTCGCCCCCTATTCTCCCCTCCCGGCGGGGCTAGGAGCGGCGCTCCGTAAATCCCGGCCGCGGGGGCATCGCGCCGAGAATGACACGGCCGGCACGCCTAATGACGTCAGCCGCGCATGCGCAGGTTGGCCGGCTCCAACCCGCGCATGCGTGGCTGACGTCACGACACTGACAGCTCGAACCCGCGCATGCGCGGTGGCCGTCTTACCCCTCAGCTGCCCCGCAAGACGTGACGGCTTGATCTTGCGGGGCGGCGGAGGGGAAATAGTGTGTCCGATTGAGACACCGGCCCGACGATCGGTGGGCACCGATCGCAGGCCTGTCCCCTCCCGAGCACAGTCGTGGTACTCATTCCCCACCAGGCCCCCTAAAAGCCGCAAACGGGCATCTCCACACCCGTTTCACGACGGCGGCAACCACACCCGGCCCATCCGGGTCGGAGAATCGCAGGTCGTTGTGAAAAACGGCGTGCGGCGATTCTTCCGAGTCGGGGGGGGGGGAGAATCGAGGGGGGCGCGAGGGGGGGCGTGAAATTTGTCGGGGGGCCCTCCCGCGATTCGCCCACACGGCGTGGGGAACGGAGAATCGCGCCCCATGTCTTTCGGGACTTGTGGGAGGAAACCGGAGCACCCGGAGGAAACCCATGCAGACACAGGAAGAACGTGCAGACTCCGCACAGACAGTGACTCAAGCTGGGAATCGAACTGGAACCCCGGAGCTGTGAAGCAATAGTGCTACCCACTGTGCTACTGTGCCACAATATGTGCCAGAGAGAAAATTATTTTGCTCCATTTGTCTGGATGTTTTCTCCAAAGGCAGTTGAGTTGCAGCTTGGGTTCTGGCCGTCTGCAGCTCATTGAGAGAAGATAGCCAAATTTGATGAGTGTTTGTTAGGCCAGCAGTTAAGGCAAGCAAATACTAATTTAATTATTCTGTGTAGAGTACAGATGGGGGCTTAATCCTATTTCCAATTTCATGAGGATAAAGCAGCTGGAGGATTTACTTTAGTTCTCAGCTCATGGAAAAAATCTACAGTATTCTCACAGAGCAAAGAAAGCAATCAGCAGAATTAACTGTGGAGCATTGAGAAAGGAACTAGAACAAAGGACTGAAATATCCAAAGTCTAGACGTATTCAACAAAGAATCTTACTTTGGAGAATAGCTGGAACTTGAGGAAAATTAAGGTAAATTGCAGAGGACTGTGGCATACCTTTGGGTGGTCCTGACAGAAGTAACTAACTCTAAGGTGCCATAAATTATGGGTGGGGTTTATTTTATGGCCAAGACTGAAAATTTAGTGAAGGCACAAAAAGTTCAGTCTGTAGGAATTTCCAGTTCCTGAAAAATCCCAGCCTATAAGAAAATTTTGGGGGGGATTAAGTATTAAAACTGAGTGCACAACTTACATGGTTATAAATCATACTGTTAAAGATAATAGCACTCTTTTTGTTTAAGTCTTTGATATACAGGAGTTTGCTTTTATTTAAAAATCCAAAATCTTGTGGTAATCTATTGACTCATATGCAGTGTTCAGATTTCTCTTTAAATGTTAACTGTCCCTAAAATGGTTGTCGCAATTGATGCTAGGTGCGAACATGGTATATCCTACAGTCTGGAACAGTGCGTGACCTGATTTAAAAGTAGGTCATATTCTATTTGTAAATGATGATGCTCATGAGGATTGCTCATTATAAAGTATGTAGTAGAAAATGAAGTAAGCAATTATGATGGCCCCAAATTATGCTCATGCAATGGGTAATCATAATGCCTGGATAAAGGTTGTTACTGTTTATAGTGCAAAATATTTTGTGACATTCACTGCTATAATGTGCAATATAAACATAAGTTTCCTAAAGGGTTATCTTTTACCGGAGATTCCTTTTCCTTAGATTTCACACTGTGGCAAGAATTAATGCCTTACCAGAACCCATTTGAAAGTGTGGAGAATTGTGAAGAAAAATGGGGGGGAAAATTACAGTACAAATGTAATAGTATTTGAAGGAACATTGGGCTAAGATTTAATAGCATGACATCACTAGAAAGGAAGTACGTCATGCGATCCAGTTTTGTTTCATTTTTGCTTGTAAGCTGAGCACACACAGACAGCTCTACTGCTGGTGTCTTCAAGCTTTATACCTCTGTATAAATATTCCCATGTGCCTGGTCTCAATACATGAATGCGCATCATATTTATACAATCCGTTATGAGCAATCGGTGCCTTTAAATAATTAAAAAATCAACATGCAGAGGCTTATTCGGTTCACTAGCGTATGTGATGGGGCGTACCTCACAAAATTGAGCAGAGTTGTCTAAGCTTTATCATTGTGCATCAGTATGAGCAGCCGATTAAATAAGGGGGGTTGTCACTTTGAGATAAACTGTGAACTAGGCCCATTAGGCCCTCAACATTAATCTAAACTAAGGCAATTGTTCCATAATGTTGCATGTGCAGCTAAGCTAAGTTCCAGTTACACATTGTACATTAGGCATGGCTACTGAGAGGGAAGGTGCCATTCAGTTTGAATAAAATCAGGCACCCCTGCCTTTTGAATCCAAGCAAGCATTTTGAAGTCCCCATAAATGTTCCAAACATCGAGGAGATAAGTGCTTTCACTTCCTCTTTTTATCAGCAGAAAGCAATTAACAGCTTTCAGCCAATAATAGCTAGATGTTTACAAACACTGTGGTTAGTTTCACAGCAGACTACATTCAAGTGTGAAGGTAAATCAAAATAATCAATCCAGATATCTGGGCCGGGATTCCCTGAGTCTCCGCGCCGAAATGGGGCTCGACACGGGGGTGGAGAATGGGGCCTCAGACCTGTGATCGGTCCGACACCGGGACACGATTCTCCGGCAACCGGAGAATCGGTGCCAGTTCGACGCGTCGCCGGTCGGGGGTCATTGAAAGAGGCCCCCACAGTGATTCTCCGCGGTCGACCGGCCGAGTTCCTGCTGGCGTGGTTCACGTATGGTTCCACCCGGTGGGAGCTCAGCGTTGAGGCTGCGGTGGCCGTCCTGGTGTGGGGCAGGAGGATCAGTCTCCGGGGAGGGGGGGGGCGTGGCCTCCACGACAGCCAGGCCTGTGATCTGTGGCTTTAAAGCTTTATGATGTGGCTTTGTTTTTTTTTAAGTTACAGTGGCTGCTTTCTAGATATTTCTCTGAGGCAGCAGGTGAAAGGCACAGGTTTGTGAAAAAACGGATTTTGTTCAACTGTTTCTGTCTGGACTGCTGTTTAGCCTCCAGGCAAGAGTGGCTGATGGGGATCCTCTCTGCTGTGGGGGGAGGGGGATATTCTCTGCTATGGGGAGGGTTTCTGCCACAAGGGGAGTTCCCTGTTCTGGGGATCTCTGGTGGGGGTGTCTGAATTGGTGGTCTCTGATGGGGGAGTCTGATGGGGGTGGTGGGGGGGTGGAGGAGTCTGGTGGGGGTCTCTGGTGGGGGGGGGGGGCTGGAGTGGGAGTCTTTGGTGGGGTAGTCTGGTGGAGGTGCGTGTGTGGGGGTGGTTGGGACCCAGCCTGCATGTGTTCTCTAGGAGCAGGTAACCCAGCAATTGCCATGATGGGGGTGGCGGAGGATTTGCATTGTGGGGCTGAGGTGGGCCAGCCTGCTTAAAATGGTGACCGGGTAGTGTGATTCACAGTGGAATCCCTTGCGACCCCAATGTGTATAAATTAGCATGGCAAGGGACACTGAACACTTCTGCGCGTCACTGTAAGTGCCTGCACAAAACAGAAGCAATTCAGATCTGGCAGGGGAACATAATCTCCCGGACTGAGAATCCAGCCCTATATCGCTCCATTACACTGTCTCTTGTTTGCATAATTAATATTGAATTTTAATACCTTTATAAAAAACGTATTTACAAATTTAGTACAAAGAGAAACCACAAGAAATCTTCCCTATTGCACTTAACAAACTGTAAATGCTCTCTTCCATCTTTTGCACTTCTTTACAATGGTTGTTTTAGATATATTTCTGATACCAACGATAACAGCAGCATTTGGTAATCAGCAGCATTTGATAATTAAAATGCAAATCAAAGTCAGCTGAAATACGACCCAAAAATCATTTAGAAAAACACCATTGATCTAGGATTTGCAATTTTTTTTTTAACGTGTTTTTAAGGGGATGGGCAGTGCAAATCCTGCTATGCAATTCCAGACAGAGCAGGAGTAACAACAGTACACTTTGTTCCATCTAGATTGGGATTATATTTACAGTGCACCTTACAATGAAATGAAATGAAAATCGCTTATTGTCACGAGTAGGCCTCAATAAAGTTACTGTGAAAAGCCCCTAGTCGCCACATTCCGGCGCCTGTCCGGGGAGGCTGGTACGGGAATCAAACCGTGCTGCTGGCCTGCTTGGTCTGCTTTAAAAGCCAGCGATTTAGCTGAGTGAGCTAAACCAGCCCCTGCATTTATTGTATTCCCACTCTTCTCCCCTTCTTGCCAGCTTTTGCAGGACATGTTTGCAAAACCGATAGGGAGCAACAGATAAGCGATAGGGGATGGGCAGGTCAGCATCTTCTGAGCCCCTTGTTGGAGATGATGCTATCTCACATGGGATCAGCTCTTAGTTTGGCTGTTGCATCTAGTCTCATCGAGAGCATTCTGCTATGGTCCTACCTTCTGAAATCCTACTTCGTCTTCATTTTGCTGTGTGGTATGAAATAGAAGCTGCAGATGGTGAGACCCTGGACCTCTTGCTTTCTACCCAATCTTATTCCCGCAACCTAAACACCACTTCTGTATTTTTCCTTTCAGATACCCAAAATCTACCACTTAACAAGGTAGTGTAGCCTCACCAGGAAAGGCAAGAGCTACACCAAACGTATGATAAAGAATCACTGCCACAAGCCGGAATCTTCCAGCATGTTTTCCCACCGTGGAGGTGGCTTGCCATTGACTGCTGGCGGGATTTTCTGGTCTTGTTGAAGTCTATGTTGTTTACATGGCTCACTCACCCCATCACCGTGGAACCCTCAGCAGGGGGAACCATCGATGAGGCCAAAGATTCTTGGTTTAAATCTGACACTCACAGCCACCAACACAGATGTCGGCACTGCACATGGCTTGGAGGATACAGAGTCAGGATCAGCACATGTGGATTGCTGGGCACGAGTGGGCTGCAGACAGGTCAGAAGGAGGACAGCCTGAATGCTGACTTCCCAGAAAATGCGTTCTGCTGCAGAGGATTTTAGGCAACATAAAGCAAGATGCTGATGGTCATCCAGAAATAGGCGCTTGCATGTCAACCACGTTGACACACGTCTGTCACTATGAAGGTGCATTCGGGAGTCATAGATATTATAGAATTAACAGTGCAGAAGGAGGCCATTCGGCCCATAGAGTCTGCACCGGCTCTTCGTAAGAGCACCCTACTTAAGTCCACACCTCCACCCTATTCCTGTCCCTATCCCACCCTATCCCACCAACCCCATCTAACCCAAGGGCAATTTAGCATGGTCAATCCACCTAACCTGCACATCTTTGGACTGTGGGAGAAAACCAGAGCACCCGGAGGAAAGACATGGGGAGAACGTGCAGACTCCGCACAGACAGAGACCCAGGCCAGGAATTGAACCTGGGACCCTGGTGCTGTGATGCCACAGTGCTAACCACGATGCTACCATGCTGCCCCCACTATGCTACCGTGCTACCCCAATGTCCAGCTCCAATGTGGCAGAAGACTTCACACTGAGCTTGAGTCCATCCTTTCTAGCTTGGAAATGCTGGTCACTAGCATGACAGTATTCGAGGACACAACTATGAAGCAGTGTCTGGTGGTCAATGTGTCAGCTTCAGTTACAGCAGAAACAGAAGCCACCCAATGTTTCAATGCGGCAGTGGAGCCTCAGACTCAGGTCATGAAATCCATGCTTACTGCTATGCAAGTTCAGCCTGCTGTCATGCAAGCTTTCAAAACACTCCAACAATCTGTCCTTTAACCTTATTAGGATTACTCAGGCAGTGCCCGGAGTAGGTCGCATTTGCTCGGTGGTGCACAATACTGCTGTCCTCTCTCAAAATGACAGCATTCATACTCTCACCACTGCCTCTCCACCAGCATCACCGCTGATGGTTCTCATCCAGTCAGCCCAGACTTGTATCATCCAGGCCAAGTTGGTGCAATCCTAAGCGAGACCCTTAAGGTCTATCGTTACTCCAAGGTGTCCAGCAAAGCCATCTGCAGTCTACCCCAGTGAAGGTCAGTTGCCATTAAAGGAGCACTGCGTAGGAGTTCAGGACAGGCAAAGGTACTTGGAATACAGGCACTAAAAGTTTGCACAAGGGTGAACTGATCAATTTTGCATGTATTATTGGAAGCATTGTTGATAAAGTGGTTGTGGAACAGTTTGTGATGGTAGTTTTATTTCAGGATTTTGGCAGGAGAACTCTATGATGGCATAAAGCAGATATATATAAGGGTGGGAAATAATGTGGGAATCGGGGCGGGATTCTCCGACACCCCGCCGGGTTGGAGAATTGGCGGGGGCCGGCGTCAATCCCGTCCCCGCCGTGTCCCGAATTCTCCGCCACCGGAGATTCGGCGGGGGCGGGAATCACAACGCGCCAGTCGACGGCCCCCCCCCCCCCCAGCGATTCATTGTCTTCATCATGGCGGAGGCGGAAGAGACCCCCTCCCCTGCACATGCGCCGGGATGACGTCAGCAGCCGCTGAAGCCCCGGCGCATGCGCGGACTTACGCCAGCCGGCGGAGCGCCAACCACTCCGGCGCGGGCGTAGCCCGTCAATGTGAGGGCTTGGCCCCTAAAGGTGCGGAGACTTGGCACCTTTGGGGCAGCCCGACGCCGGAGTGGTTCACACCATTCCAACACGCCGGGCCACCCCGCCCCGCAGGGTAGGGGAGAATCCCGGCCCAGATCTCATGGAAACATAAGTGTGAATACCTCGTTGCATACAACCCTGTTTTCAAATTATTTCACGCATATTACCACACCTTATTGCCTTTGAGAACGTGGTGGCCAGCTGCCTGAGCTGAGAGATTCCAGTTGCCTTCACTATTCCACTTCCCCCCTCTTCTTTCTCCTCCACTTCTTCCTTTTCCTGAGATTCCCCTTGAAAGCCTAGTAACAAGGGCTGCATCCTCAGGAGAGCAGAATTGTAGAGGATGCAGCAGTCTAGTATGAATTTGGAGGCATACACCTGCGAATAATGATGGGCTCCCCTAGAGTGGTCCAGGCAGCATTGTTTTCAGATGCAAGTTATTTACTTCATGGTGTTCCTGGTGGCAGCATGGTTCTCACTGTAGGAACAAGGTCAACATGGTGTAACGGGTGACATGAGCCCGGTGTAGAGTCAGTATCCTTTTTATCCACAGCTAGCCTCTGGTTCTTCATGGTGACTTAAAGTTGGTGATAATGGTTAGATATTAACCATTGCAGAATGAATGTGTTGTAAATACTGCCAAATTGGCAAGTATTCGACTCTGGGATTTTCTCCAAATGGTGACATACCAATTGCACATTTTTGGAGTGGTGGTTTCTTGCAGTTGATATGTAGAATCCACAAAGTCTTGTGCACGCAGTCAATTATATCCTGCACTATTGGGAATCCCGCTGGTTTGGAAAAGCCATGTGCTTGCTCCTCTTGCTTTTCTCCATTCAGAGTTTAAAAATGCTGAAATCCCTTTTCTATCTGCATACCTCCCTGATGCAACGATGCTTGGAAAATGTTGCAAAATGTTGAACTATCCCCAAATCAAACTTAGAGTGACCTACTGGTGTAGAACTCGCGGGTTCCAGTTATTTTCAAGGCCACTGACGGCACCGTCCTTATCTGCTTTGCAGCTGATTGTAGATTAGTCACCAACACCTTGTAGGTGCCTCTGACATTGCTCCTGGCTGAAGTGGAGGTAGAGGAAGGGGTCCCTAAATATTATTGTTGGATATAGCCTTCAATAGAGGGTCTTCCTCCTCCTCCTCCCTCTGCATCTTCTCTGAGTCATGCTGCACCCCAAGAGGGACTGCAACGACAGTCCATAATATACACACAAGTATATGCTGGTGCATAGACAGATATTGATTGACACACAGGATGACCAATGAACACACAGAACACATCAGCCAATCACCAGACAGGACACGGCCACTATAAAGCCAGAGGGCACTAGTTTTCCCGCTCTCTTGGGATGCAGCCTCTGAGACAGTCAAAGCCCGTGAGCAACAACTGGAACATCCACTATGTGGTAGTAAGATAGTCTAATCAGGCTAGTCTCAGGTCTCCAGTCAACTCAGCACAGTGTCAACCCACAGTTACAGTATGTTTAATAGTTAAGAGTTCAGTAATATAGAGTTGCATTTCTTCAAGTGTTGGAAGCCTATCTCTCTCACTGCTGTAGTAAACGCAGTCCTCGCAGACCCAGCATACCCAACACATCACGGTACTAGTGAATCATGTTAGAGTTTGACGGACCTGCCTTGAGATAGTCTGCCTTTGACCAATGATCAGCCATCCGGCAACGTGGACAGCGTCTGCCCTCCCCCGCCGTTCCGCATCGCCGGCAACCTCGGTGCCAACTGGAAGATTTTCAAGCAGAAGTTTCAGCTGTATCTTGAAGCCACCGACCTTGAAGCCACATCAGATGCCAGAAAGATTGCTCTCTTCCTCGCTACAGCCGGGGACCACGCTATCCACATTTTTAACTCCCTCACCTTTGCTGAAGGTGAGGACAAGACAATGTTCAAAACAGTCCTGCTCAGGTTCGTCAGCCACTGTGACAACGAAGTCAACGAGAGCTTTGAATGCTATGTGTTCCAACAGAGGCTTCAGGGTAAGGATGAACCTTTTCAGTCCTTTTTAACCCATCTCCGTATCCTCGCACAATCCTGCAATTACTGCTCCACTTCTGACTCCATGATCTGTGACCAGATCGTTTTCGGGGTCCACTCTGATCCCCTTCGCCAGCAGCTCCTTAAAGTTCAGCAGATCACCCTTACCATCGCCATCGAGACCTGCGTCCTACATGAGCACGCTAATAACCGGTACTCCCATATCAAGGCGGCAGAGACGGTGCGGCAAGGCCCCCATGATGCGGAGCGGGTGCAGGCCGTAAAACAGCTCCTGGGCCTGCGTCTGAATGAGGGCAGCCATTTTGCGCGTTTTTCCCAGGCTCCTGCGCATGCGCGCAATGACCGAGGGGACGGCGAGGCCGAGGACTGAACTGCGCAGGTGCGCACATCATTCGACCGTACTGCGCATGCGCGGTGGCGTATGGATCATCCTGACGTCGGCGCCATGACGTGCAACAACTGTGGCTCCGCCCACTTAAAGCGGCAATGTCCCGCAAAATCTCAACGCTGTCTCGTGTGGCAAGCTTGGCCACTACGCAGCCCTGTGCAGATCTGCTCAACTGCCCACCATACAGCGATCCCAGCCGCAGTGCAGGAACATCCAGGCAGTGCAGCAACCCGTTGCTGACTCCGACTCTGACATGGTTCCAGATCCTGACACCGAGGATCTCACATCCGCATTCCGGGTAGGCATCACCAAGCATTGAACATAGAACATAGAACAGTACAGCACAGAACAGGCCCTTCGGCCCTCGATGTTGTGCCGAGCAATGATCACCCTACTCAAACCCACGTATCCACCCTATACCCGTAACCCAACAACCCCCCCCCCCCCCTTAACCTTACTTTTCAGGACACTACGGGCAATTTATCATGGCCAATCCACCTAACCCGCACATCTTTGGACTGTGAGAGGAAACCGGAGCACCCGGAGAAAACCAACGCACACACGGGGAGGACGTGCAGACTCCACACAGACAGTGATCCAGCCGGGAATTGGAGCTGTGAAGCATTTATGCTAACCACCATGCTACCGTGCTGCCCATGCGTTGCTTTCCGCAAAAAATGCTAAACCACTCCCAGTGATGTGCATTGATCAGGACGACAGTGGTGTGTCACCCTTACAGTCAACAAATCTCGCATACGCTTCAGGCTGGACACCGGCGCATCAGCTAACCTCATTTCGCAGTCTGACCTAGATACCATCCACGTCAAGCCGAACATTCTTCCTGCTTCAAACTGCCAGCTTCTCGACTACAATGGCAATGCCATTGCTGCCAGTGGCTCCTGCCAGCTTGTGGTATCTCATCGTTCTTCAAGAGCCACCCTGCGTTTCAAAATTGTAGGGTCCAACAAAGCTTCCTTGCTCGGTGCACAGGCCTGCAAAATCCTGAATCATTTGCAACGGGTTCACTCCATGTCGCCCGCTGAGGCATCAGCCTCGCTAAATGCCAACTTCCAAATCCAATTAAATGACATCATAGCACGATATCACAGCATCTTTGAGGGTATGGGCACATTCCCCTACACATACAAAATTCTTCTGAAACTGAATGCCATACCTGTGGTTCATGCACCCCGTCGGGTGCCGGCACCCCTTAAGGACAGCCTCAAGCAGCAGCTGCAAGACCTCCAGGACCAGGGCATAATTTCTAAGGTCACGGAACCCACGGACTGAGTTAGTGTCAAAAAACCATCAGAGGAACTGCGTATTTGTATCGACCCCAAGGACTTGAACCGTAACATCATGAGGGGACACTCCCCCATCACTAAGCGCGAAGAGCTCACCAGCGAACTGGCTCACGCCAAGTTTTTCACGAAGCTGGATGCCTCCAAGTGGTTTTGGCAGATACAGCTGGACGCATCATTTAACACCCCGTTTGGTCGTTATTGTTACAACCGGATGCCCTTTGGCATCATCTCCGCCTCGGAGGTGTTCCACCGAATAATGGAGCAAATGATGGAGGGCATCGAGGGGGTGCGAGTGTACGTCGATGACATCATTGTCTGGTCCACAACTCCACAGGAACACATCGATCACCTCAAGCGAGTGTTCCAGAGGATCCACGAGCATGGCCTCCGACTCAACAGAGCCAAATGCTCGTTCGGTCAAGCAGAAATAAAATTCCTTGGTGATCATATTTCGCAGTTCGGTGTGCAGCCAGATACAGATAAGTTGTCGCCGATCAATGCTATGAAGACACTGGAGGACAAGAAGGTGGTCCTCCACTTCCTAGGGATGGTCAACGTCCTTGGGAAGTTTATCCCCAACCTTGCATCTCACTCCACAGCTCTCCACAATCTTGTAAGGAAAACCACCGACTTCCAGTGGCTCCCCGCCTTGGTGAGTTTCGTCTTGAGCTCACGCCACTCTAGCTCATGAGCGGGGAGCCACTGGAAGTCGGTGTTTTTCTAGCTCATGAGCTAGAACGAGACCCTGCCAAGGAGACGAAGATCTCCACTGACGTGAGCCAGTCAGGAATTGGGGCAGTACTCCTGCAGCGCGACGAATCCTCCTCCTGGGCCCTAGTCGCAGAGGCATCTAGAGCCATGACACCTAGTGAGCAGCGCTATGCTCAAATCGAGAAAGAGTGCCTGGGCCTCCTCATGGAGATTGACAAATTCCATGATTACGTGTATGAACTCTCCAAGTTTAAGGTCAAAATGGTCCACAGGCCACTGGTTCACATCATACAGAAGGACCTCAACGATATGACGCCACGCCTAGAATGTATCCTCCTCAAATCCGATGCTATGATTTCGACCTGGTCTACACCCCCGGCAAGAAGCTCATTGTGGCCGATTCACTCTCTCGCTCCATCAGCACGCCATGCGAGCAGTCGGACTTCGTCTGCTAGATCGACGCCCATGTTGTGTTCTGCGCATCCAACTTTCCGGTCATTGACGAAACGGTCATACAGATTCGTCATGAAACGGCCAGGGATCCTTTACTCCAACGGGTCATGCGCCATTTCACAGATGGTTGGCAAAAGGGCCAGTGCCCACAGTTCTACAATATAAAAGATGATCTGGCAGTGGTCGATGGCATACTAATAAAACTGGACAGAATAGTAGTACCACAGATTATGCGAGAGCTCGTCCTCCGCCAACTCTACGAGGGTCACCTGGGGGTGGAAAAGTGTCGCCGGCGAGCCAGAGAGGCAGTATATTGGCCTGGCATCAATCACTACATCACCAACACTGTCCTAAATTGCCCAACGTGCCAAGGGTTCCAGCCGGCTCAGCCGAAAGAGACTTTGCAGCAGCATGAACTGGTGTTCTCCCCATGGACCAAGGTTGGCATTGATCTCTTTCACGCAAAAGGCCGGGACTACGTCCTCCTCGTGGGCTATTTTTCTAACTACCCCGAGGTGGTCAGACTGAATGACCTCACATCAGCAACAGTTATCAGGACGTGCAAAGAGACCTTTGCCCGTCATGGCATTCCACTTACGGTCATGACTGATAATGACCCGTGCTTATTCAGTCAGGAGTGGTCGGAATTTGCCCGACAGTACAATTTCACGCACGTCAAGCCCCCGCTACCTCCAGTCACATGGGAAAGCTGAAAAGGGAGTACACATTGTTCAGCGACTGTTGTGCAAAGCGGCTGATTCGGGTTCAGGTTTTAACCTGGCACTGCTAGCCTACAGGGCGACTCCTTTGTCCGCTGGCCTGTCCCCAGCACAGCTGCTAATGAACCGTACACTACGGATGGCAGTGCCAGCAATCCACATCCCGGACCTTGACAATTTTCTGGTCCTGCAAAGAATGCAACTTTCTCGGGCCCAATGCAAGTCCACGCCACGGATCTCCCTGTTCTCGTCCCTGCTGACCGAGTTCATGTTCAGCTACCTGACGGTGGCTGGTCTGCCACAGCTGTGGTTGTCAAGCAAGTGGCCCCCAGATAATTTCTCGTTCGCATGCATGATGGCTCTTTTCTTTGGCGTCATAGACAGGCACCGCGGCTGCTTCCACGCTCGCCACCTGAACGTGATGTCCCGCCTCGCCGGCTGATTCCTCAGGACACACCCTTCCAAGCGGCCACCAATCTGCCGCTTCTTTTGCCACCCTCTATATTGGATGCAGCTCCGCCCATTCCAGTGCAGGCGGCCCCTGACCCTCCCTTGAGGCGGTCAACCAGAATTTGTCCGCCACAGAGACTGAATTTATAGACTGAATGTTTCATTGCCTTGTGCTTCGTTTACTCATCTGTACATATTGTTTCTTCCTAATTTGTTGTATGCACTCCATCTGCACTAAACACCTTCCCATGTAAATATGTTCACGTATTTTGTATATAGTCAGGCTCCTACTCATGTAAATACGCTCACATACTTTGTACATAGTCAGCTCAGACACACACTCACTATTTATTGACATATCCACATTTTTTACAAGGGGAGAGATGTCATAATATACACACAAGTATATGATGGTGCATAGACAGACATTGTTTGACACACAGGATGACCAATGAACACACAGAACACAGCAGCCAACCACCAGACAGGACACAACCACTATAAAGCCAGAGGGCACTAGTTTTCCCGCTCTCTTGGGATGCCGCCTCTGAGACAGTCAGAGCCTGTGAGCAACAACTGGAACATCCACCATGTGGTCGTAAGATAGTCTGGTCAGGTTAGCCTCAGGCCTCCAGTCAAATCAGCATAGTGTCAACCCACAGTTAAAGTATGTTTAATAGTTAAGAGTTCAATAAAGTAGAGTTGCATTTCTTCAAGTGTTGGAAGCCTGTCTCTCTCACTGCTATAGTAAACGCAGTCCTCGCAGACCCAGCATACCCAACACATCACCTATCGCAGTGAGCAGGCTTTGTCCTGACCAGCCTTCCAACTCCTCTGGCCACCTTGACAAATTCAGCACCACTTCTCTCAACACCAAAAGCACAGTATTTCCACTGACTGCAGCAGCAAGAGAAAGTCCAAATCACCTCACCAGAAAGTTGAATGGTGATCCCATTAGGATATAATCCCTCAGGTAGCTGAACACATCTTCAGCTGGGAATGTTGAAGAAGGCACTTACAGGATGTGGAAAATCCAAAAATAGCAGATCAGTTACCAAGTCAGCATTCGAGGCTGTTTGATATCATGATCGACCCACTCTGCCTGTGCCTGGTGCACCTGGGAGGCAAGGTGCAGAATAGGCTCCCAATAGTTTAAAGTGTTTCCACCAGCACCAACACAGGCCCAAATTATGTGGCCTTGACCTCTGACATATTCCAGTTCTGAATGAAAGTTGATAAACCTGAGAACTTATTTTTAACACAGCAGCTGCCTGATGAGTGCTTTCAGTATTTAAGACAACTTAATTTCCTTATTATACTGCATGGTTGCACAGTGGTTAGCACTGCTGCCTCCAGGGACCCGGGTTCAATTCCGGCCTTGGTTCACTGACTGTGTGGAGTTTTCACGTTTTCCCCGTGTCTGCGTGCGTTTTCTCCGGGTGCTCCTGTTTCCTCCCACAGTCCAAAGCTGTGCAGGTTAGATGGATGGCCACTTAGTGTCCAAAGGTTCGGGGAGGTTACTAGGTTACGGGATAGGATGGAGGGGTAGGCTGAAGTAGGGTGATCTTCCAAGGGCTGGTGCAGACTTGATGGGCCGAATGGACTCCGTTTGCACTGTGAAGTCTACGATTCTATGATTCTAAGCACAGGCATTTGGCCCAGGACCAGCTAGCTATAAATGCAAAAAAAAACTACAGAACCATGCCATGCATGCATATTCAATGACAATTAATTAGAATGCAATCTCGTGAGCATTCTGCTGAGTGTCTTTGCATTGATCAACATAAAATGGTGCAGTCAAGCAGAACACAAGAGACTCATCAGCAATACTGTGAAGTTTCTACGGCTTTCCCCTCCAACTCTCTTCCCTCTTGGTTAGTATTACTTCTTGTCATAGTCATTACAATAAGCTTACCCATTGCATTGCTATTCAGCAAGAAAACACCAAAGGCTAAGCCACTCTCTCCTTCCAGACACATGAAAAACGTGTGATGCCCGTAGAGATTATGCATCTCCTGTTAAAGGAAAACACCAACTTTAACTGTCTTGAGAGCACTTATATCATGCAACATTTATTGTTTCAATGTCAATTTAATCTTTACAGTCACACAGGCCTCAAACTGCTGAAGGCAATAAGCATAACAACAATTTTCACTCACACAATAACTTTTTTCAAAAAAGAAAACGTCTTGCCATTCTTTGCAAGAACAATATGGGCACCATGGAGAATGCAAGCAGAGGTTTGGGGTTGCTACAGTTCAGGAATATTCCAGATCTTTTTCTTTTGTCTAAAACAAAGAACAACATCAAGGGCCGAAGGGACTGTACTGCACTGTAATGTTCTATGTTCTATGTTCCAACAAGAAAGACCAACTGCTAACAAACTGAAGAATAGTCTATGAGGAAATTATGCATTGATACAGGGAGCAGCATTGGCAGTTGTTTGCTTAACCAACTTGACACCATGTTTAGGAATTCACTACATTATCCCTTTTCTCTTATCCATTAAGACATTTCTTAAAATCCTACATCCTTAACAAAGCTTTTGATCCAAATCATTTGCTTGCTATCCAATGATTGCCTTACATTTCTGAGATGTAAATTTTCCTATGATAAAGACACAATAAAAATGCCAGCTGTTATTATTTTTGTTGATGGGCCAGATTTCCGCTAAGGTGGGCCGACTCTGAAGGCTTTAAGTGGACAGGGCAGAGAGGCAGAAGGCACGCCCCATTTCCAGAAGATTCCATTTTTGTTGGCAGGAGTGGGTTGTAGATCTCAGGTGTGAAACGCAAACTCCTCAATACCATTTGAAATTAAAGTTGAATTTCAACGCACCTCATTTTCACTGTTATAAGGGCCTTAACCTGCAGTGTGGGAGTGACACATTTATGAAGGAAATGTAAATGGTCTTGAAGTGCAGATGTTAAGTATGAAGATCTGAAGTTATTTAAATCCCCAGCCCTTTACTTGTGAAAAAGAAGGCTGCAGCTGCCAGAGTAAAAGAAACACACAAGCTGTTTGTCTGACTTGATTGACAAGCCATCTGGTAAAGCTTGGAAAAAAAGTTACCTGTTACTTTAGTTTCAACATTTCATTGTTCGCATTACCCAAGGACTGTTATTATGTTTGAGCCCATTATGAATATTCGGCAGAGTTTCAAAATCTCTTATCCCAACAGGATGGGAAGCTGTGTTTGGATTTGATTGGCAGTTTTGTCATGTGAGAGTGCATTTAAGACATAGAGCAGCTCATATTTCTGAAGTGATGTCAGAGGGGGGAGCTGAGCTGAGATCACTTCTGCTTTTTGGGGCTTTTGGTTTCAGTTTTGAGAGAGAGCAGCTGAAAAGTGCCTGGTTGGTTTGCTGTGAGCTGTTTGAAAGAAAAAGCCAGTTTTGAGAAAAAGAGCTTGGATGTGTCTGTGTTTGCAGGGAGCTGGATTTGCTGTCATCTCTGCCATGAAAGTCTATCTCTGAATCATTTGGGTGATTTAAACTCATTATAGTAATGTCTTTAACCTGATGTGTTTCTGTTGTTAAAGGTGTTAATTCTTTTGGAGGTTTGAAGGAACATTTTGAGGGATTATTTAGTGTTGTATTATTTTCGGGGTTATCTTTGAAGGAAAGGGTGTTAAGGGATCCAATGTTTATTTAAAAGGTTAAGTTGAATTCATGGAATAAACATTGTTTTGTGTTTAAAAACCCCTGTGTCCATAATTGTAATACCACATCTAGAGACCAAGCCGTGTGCTTCAAAAGCAATAATACATTAAAGGGAGAGGTTGGTTGAACTCCATGATACATTTTGGGGTTCTGAAAATGCCGCTCCCATAACAAGGTTAAGAGGCTGTTAAAGAATGATCTCCCTTTGATGTGATTACTTAATTTGCTTGTTTTAATAATAGATTGATCATTTGAGGGGATTTTAAACGTTTGAATGGGCTTCTTGTATGAGGATTTTTTCTGCACCAATTATATATGTTTGAGAGCTTTATTAAGGTATTAGAAGATCTATTTTTCATCTCCTCTCATGAGATCAGCCCAGTGGCTGAGAGTTTATGGAGGTGACATGAGATATGAGGTGGCATAGATCAAGGGAGGAGGGGGTGGTGGTGCTGGAGGGCCTAACAGCTTTTAAAATAATTGAGACCAAGTCTCAGAGAATTGAAATGGGCTTTCTAACCGGATGTGCTTCCAAGGTCAGTAGGCCTGACACGTCTCCACCCCTGGAGCACTGCCTGTGATGGGGCTCCTTTATACCAAAGCAGAGTCTGAAAACCTCAGTCCCAAAAGATAAGAGGGGAAATATTAACATAACTGTAGAAATGGGAAAGAAATAGTAAAATAGTAAAACATGTCGAAGCCAATTGCTTTATATAAAATAAACTGTTCAGGTCCCATGCTGCAATTCATGGTCATCACTCCGTTGGTTTATAACCATCACTTATCAAATCTATTTTAGGGGTGTTGGTTAAAGAATAAATATTGGCCAAGAGATGTGCAGGTTAGGTGGATTGGCCAGGCTAAAACTTAGTGTCCAAAAAGGATAAGTCGGGTTACGGGGATAGAGGGAGGTGTGTGCTTAAGTCGGGTGCTCTTTCTAAGGGCCCGTACAGACTCAATGGGCCGAATGGTCTCCTTCTGCACTGTAAGTTCCATGATTCTATGAAGAGAATTACCCTGCACTTCTTTGAATAGTGTCATATTCGCCATGAGAGGGCAGACTGGGCCTCAGTTTAACATCTTTTCAAAACATTGGCAGTTCCAACAATGTAGCATTTCCTCAGTCTTTCACCAGCATGTCAGCCTAGATTTTCTTCTTCTTGAGTTCTCTGCTTGAGGGCCGGTCGAACCCACAGCGCGCAACCTTCATCCTCGGTAGCGCAGGTTGGCAGGTCCCGAATCCACCCCAGCAGGAATGGGAATCTGCCGTTGTTGGCACAATTTGATACACACCAGCCATCAGAGTCAACACCCCCACCCACAAGAGTCCGGTTTCTGTGGCATCATGCATGCAGATTGTAATCGAAAGCTGTGAATAGTGGTGGTAAAGGCTCAAATTCCCTTCCAATGCATGGTTGATCAGGGTTCAGGTTAACCCTAACCTAATCCTAACTCTCCCAATTTTATCACCTGCTATTGGCACATGCTGGAAGGATTTACAAGCCATACTCAACAAAGTCGGGGGGTGGGATTCAAACCCAGAGCCTCTGACTCAGAGGCAGGGACACTACCCATTGCACTACAAGACCTGCTTTAGCCTCAATACGTACAGTCAAAACTCTGAAGTCGGGCTTAAACCATAACCTTCTGAGACAAATGCTGACTTCACACAGACTTCTGAGTACTTAGAATTGGTTTCACCTGAGGAAGGAGCTGCACTTCGAAAGCTAGTGATTCGAAACAAACCTGTTGTACTTTAACCTGGTGTAAGACATCTTACTGTGCCCACATAATTGTAACTGTTGCAGTGGGACTGATGAGTTGTTTTACCAGTTGAACATAGAACATAGAACATAGAACAGTACAGCACAGAACAGGCCCTTCGGCCCTCAATGGTGTGCCGAGCCATGATCACCCTACTCAAACCCACGTATCTACCCTATACCCGTAACCCAACAACCCCCCCCTTAACCTTACTTTTTATTAGGACACTACGGGCAATTTAGCATGGCCAATCCACCTAACCCGCACATCTTTGGACTGTGGGAAGAAACCGGAGCACCCGGAGGAAACCCACGCACACAGGGGGAGGACGTGCAGACTCCACACAGACAGTGACCCAGCCGGGAATCGAACCTGGGACCCTGGAGCTGTGAAGCATTTATGCTAACCACCATGCTACCCTGCTGCCCCGCAAAGAATAAGGATAAAAGAGGAGTGCAAAAAACATGACAAGTGGAATCATCAGATGGTATTATTGAAAAGAAACCTGAATTGAAACGGTTTTCATACCCCATTAGGAAATGCATCTCTGGTGAAGATAGGCCAGGTCTTCCAGTTGGTGTCATGGCGATAGTGTTTATGAACATGCTCTCCTAGTCCATAAATGTTATGACTGGGAAGCTTTGCAGTTATTTGCAAATACTGATCAGCAAACTGCAATGGTGCCACTGAAGTGTCAAACCTATGGGCAGAAATACGATTATTCTTTTATTCTGCATGAAGTGCTACTTGAAACATTTGGAATTGGAAAATGTATGTTAGTCTACAGCGCACAAAGATATTGTGCTGCTCTTTGTAATTGTTCATAACCAAAATAAAGCACCAAGCTCGCTCTCTCAATAAAAGAAATATTGTGAAAGATATTACAATGAGTAGTTTAAGATTTCACAGTTCACATAACTTCTATTCCGCAGAGAGAGGAGATAAATTGAGTTCATAAGTGTCCTGTAAGAAGGTCAATAGTGGTTTGATATGGCATTTCCAATATCTTACTTTATGCACTAACTAAAATTCAGCATAGAGGGGATAAATTGAGTCCTTAAGTGCCCTGGAAGAAGGTCAATAGTGGTTTGATATGACATTTCCAATATCTTGCTTCATGCGCTATGAATTTAATAACTAATAATTAATTGCCGTTTATTAAAGGAAATATACAATTAGTCTGAGATAAGTTACAGGTCAAAATACTGTCTGATTATATTGCTTTGCCATTAAATGTGATGAGTTGATAAAATGTATTTTCAAAGTACAAACTCATTCTGAATCAGGAAATTACATTCTGTGGTGCAGCTTCCATTTTGGTCACAATTGGCAATTTGGGCGCAAAATAAAATTGCATTCTTTTTCTGAACTGACGTTATGGATCAAATTTCTAACCAAACTTGCTGTTCTCATTGCAAACATGCTGCAAAATTTAAATTTCTATCTCACATTTTTTGGATGCGTCATGTTGCCTTTGAAGTCTAAAATGGCATACGCACTTTTGGTGCGAGTCCCTGCCAGGCGCCATGTTGGCAAGGGTATTTACATGCACACAGTGAACACCCGACAGACATACTCAGATAGGCAGATCATGATGTTAATCAGCCGGAAATCTTGCGTTGATGCCAGACTGCCAATCTGGAGCTCGGCATTCATTTAAACCTGTCACTTAATCTCATCCAGCTGAACATATGTCTAGCAGCAGGAAAGAGCTCCCCCTCCCCTCCCCACCCAGCCATCCCCCACCCACCCCCCTGCCATGTGGAGGCATCATCAACTATTTTCAGATTAGTTAATGATTGATTCTGACTGGCTGCTGTGATTTATGAGTGATTAGATTTTCTTGTGTTCTCTAAACTTGCTAAAATCTGCACAGAAAGGTGCGGCAGGTGTTAAGGATTTGGTACTTCTATTATTGTTCGGTTGTCTTGGAAGAATTAGGGTGTCTTTCCTGAGTAAGATATTATGTTGGAGGCAAAAATCCTTCCTCAAAGTACTTCTGTTCACATAACTAACTATATACAAGATTAGAGAATATCAGGACAGAGATACTAGCCCGCTCTTTGGTTCTTCTCACTCATCTCTTTGAGTGATATTATTATGACAGAGCTCCTTACACACATGCTCAATAGCTATTATTCGAGTAGTGTTAGGGTTAACCTTTTACTCAACAGCCACTCATAGTTGCTAACTATAGGTATGATGCAGGAGTTGGCATTAATCTTGGAGTACAGCGTGACTAGGCAAATAAGCAGAGGTAAAACAGAGCAGAACAAGCTATTGGAAGAGGGAGAAGGAGAAAAAGGAGGAGGGGTCTCAGCAAAGAGTTATATCGACCTAGGGTCTTGTGTGATTAATTTTCCTATCTGTACCTCAGCAAGAATCAAAATGGTAGATGTCTCCATTTCAGTAAGATGACCTCACTGAATTCTGCCAACTGCTGCAGACGTAATTGAAACCTCAAAGCGGGTCAAAGATTATATTGCCAGTTACAATGAAGATGAGTGTAGCCATCAACTCTTATTCATCAGCCTCCTTCCAGATTTGAGCTGGAGATATTTGCACCATCTCACAGTTTTCTATCCCCTGTTTCATAGTGGAGGTCACATAGTGTCTCTATTCAAAGCGACCTAACTATACTTCATTCTCACTTGTCAAAGAGCAGCAGAGATTGAGCATGGAACATTATCAAGATTGTGGGTTTCCCCATGGCGCAGGGTGCCACTCATTCTACACACATTGGTTTGCAGGTGCTGAATGTCAACTTTGAGGTACACAGCAACTGAAAGGTATTCCACTCCCTCAATTGTTGGTTGGTCTGCAACCATATGTATAGAAACACGCAGGTCAATGCCCAGGATCCTGGCAGAAATCGTAATGCCTTAATTATGTGGCATTTCTCTGTGTCATCTACATTTGTGCTATCACAGCAAACCAAAAGGTGGCTAACTGGTTGACAGCCGACTGGCTCGTGTCTCCAATGGCTCGTGTCTCCAATGCCTAACTGCACACAATAAAAGCATGCTGCCATATGAATCAGATGATTGGTATACTGAAGCGATGCTTCCAATTGCTAGACAACTCTGTAGGTAACTCTGCAGTACCTTATCATCTTGATGGCACAGCCAATTCCTGATTCAATAGAACCACACATCACCTTGCCTATGATATTGACCATTATACATCTGCTTGGCTACAAGGTAAAAATAAAATCCAATACAAGATAAACAATCCAAAACAAATTTTAAAATCAATGTAAAATTCAATCATATTATGATCACTATTTGCAGACAAATTCACAGACCCTGACCACTGGTGTTCAGTCATTGATATTTTTTTTTCACAACCTCATCCAGACCCTTTGAGCTTGACTCATTGCATTGCCCACCATGGCTATCTAGTCCCACAGCGTTCTGAGTGTTTCGTGGGATCGGCTCCTGGTCCCCTGTGGATAGTGCACATCTCTCCTCCACTGTAAATTCATGAACAAGGCCTCCATTGCATTACTGGAAAATCCTGGAGCCCGTTGTCTCCCATGCTGTAGCATCATTCAATACTTCTCAGATCAAAAACAGTTGTAGGAGAAATGCTAGCACCCTGATCCAGCTCTTTGAAAATGCAGTTGTCTTTTAGGAGTGCAGGCTAGCTGGTCTTTCAGAATTATGGACCACCTGTGAGGTTCTGGTCAGACCAGGTAAAGGTGAAAGACCTCCTTCCCTACAGGGAAATTGTGAACAAAATGGGTTTCGTGGTCATCTTTAGACTTTTAATTCCAGCTGCTTTGGTGGGATTCAAAACCTATCACGAAAGCATTACCTTAGGTCCCTGGTTACTAGTCCAATCACAATACCACGAGGCCACCTTGGCAATGGCTGTATGATACAATAATATTAATGAATAGGTAGCATTTAGTATGTTGTCTGCACTGGAAGTAACAGGGATAGTTCAATCATGCACTGCAGTTACCAAAATTAACCCTGAGGGTCTTATGTATGAACCACGTAATTGATCAGTTCACTAGAATGCAATTATTTACTATTTTTAATTTTCATTAAAATACATTCATTAATATATTTGGGAGTGGTAACCTTGCGAGATTTTACTAATACTGAGAATGAGTTTATCATAAAAAATTAGCATTTTGATCTGGGGGCAGGGTGCGTTTTGTGGACTGGTCCAACTTTAACAAGCACTAAAGAAAGTGGAAGCTTGATGTAAAATTCTCAAATCTTTTATGCTGCTTTTCTGATTTCTGCCAGGTCATGCTGATAAAACCAATGCAAACTACCAGAAACTTTAGGCCATGCGACAATTCTAATCTGTTAGGAAAGGTTCATATTCCTCAGTTTTGGAACACTGTATGTATTTCTTTTTTTATAAATGTTTTTTATTGAGTTTTCATATTTTATATATGACAAATTACAAATTATTAGAGAGAAAAAAAGAAAACACAAAACTTTAACATGAATATTTACAGGTAAGCATCTTCATAACAACAATTGTGGCCGCCCCCTTTAACCAGCATACATATTTAACCTTCCCCAATATGGCCGAGGCACATGTTTATAGGCATTTATAGTTTGGTTTTGGGCCTTGGCTTGCCATCAAACCCCCATAACGAGCCCGTAACCCCCCCCCCCCCCCCCCCCCCCCCCCGGCTACCTTCCCCCGATTCCCGTCCATTTTCCCCTGATTCTTGGCCACCCGACTATTCTTCCTCTTGTACGTTGGCCACAAACAGGTCCCGGACAATTGCATGAATGGCTCCCACGTTCTGTGGAAGCCGTCGTCTGACCCTCGGATGGCGAATTTGATTTTCTCCATTTGGAGAGATTCAGAGAGGTCGGACAGCCAGCCTGCAGCTCTGGGCGGTGCTGCTGACCGCCAGCCAAACAGGATTCTACGGCGGGCGATCAGGGAGGCAAAGGCAAGGGCGTCCGCCCTCCTCCTCAGGAATAGATCTGGCTGGTCTGAAACCCCGAAGACCGCCACTATCGGGCATGGCTCCACCCTCACCCCCACCACTTTGGACATAACCTCGAAGAAGGCTGTCCAGTACTCCACAAGTCTGGGGCAAGACCAGAACATGTGGGCGTGGTTGGCCGAGCCTCTTTGGCATCGCTCACATCTGTCCTCCACCTCCGGGAAGAACCTACTCATACGGTTTCTCGTTAAGTGGGCTCTATGTACCACTTTTAGTTGCGTCAGGCTGAGCCTTGCGCATGTGGAGGTGGAGTTGACCCTATGCAGTGCTTCGCTCCAGAGTCCCCACCCTATCTCCATCCCCAGGTCGTCCTCCCATTTCCTTCTTGTTGCGTCCAGTACGGCATCGTCCCTATCTACCAGTCGGTCATACATGTCACTACAGTTCCCTTTCTCTAGGATACTTGCGTCCAGTAGGTCTTCCAGTAGTATCTGTCGTGGCGGTTGTGGGTACATCCTTGTCTCCTTTCGTAGGAAGTTTTTGAGCTGCAGGTACCGTAGCTCGTTCCCCCCAGCTAGCTGAAATTTCTCTGTCAGTTCGTCTAGTGTTGCGATCCTGTCGTCCGTGTATAGGTCCCTGACTCTCAGTGTCCCCCCGTCCTGCCTCCACCTTTTGAAGGTGGCGTCAGTCAGTGCTGGTTTGAACCTATGGTTGTTGCAGATGGGAGCCTTGTCCGACATTTTGTACAGGCCAAATTGCTGCCGCAGTTGGTTCCAGGATTGGAGGGTGGCTGTCACCACTGGGCTGCTGGAGTGTTTTTTGGGTGGGGATGGGAGTGCTGCCGTGGCGAGGGCCCGGAGGGAGGTTCCCATGCAGGAGGCCTCCTCCGCACGCACCCACTCGGCTTCTGGCTCCAGTGTATGTATTTCTAAGGTTGCTGATAAGTGAATGATTGCTCATACCCCATAAAATGCTCTGATTGCTAGCATAAAATAAATTGTGGCTTTGTAAACACACACAAGATTGCTCTTTGGAATTTATGCTCTGATAACATTTACCTTTTCATTATGCTTGCATCAAAAGAAGTGGACAGCTGGCTAATCTATTCTACCCAAAAAGATTTTCTATATTTTACAGAAAGAGTGAGACTAGCTTACGGAGGGAAAAAACACCACGCCACATTGAAGGATCGTGACGGAAGATTGATATGGATGACCCCCCCAGGATATAGAGCTCTACGCCACTAAGATCTAAACAGAATTTAAGCAAAGAACAAAAAAATATACACCACAGGAACAGGCCCTTTGGCCCTCTAAGCCTACACTGACCATGCTGCCCGTCTGAACTAAACTCTCCTACACTTCCAGGGTCCTTATCCCTCTATTCCAATCCTATTCATGTATTTGTCAAGCTGCCCCTTAAACGTCACTATCGTTCCTGCTTCCACCACCTCCTCCAGCAGCGAGGTCCAGGTACCCACTACCCTCTGTGCAAAAAACCTGCCTATTATCTCTCCTCTAAATCTTGCTCCTCGCACCTTAAACCAATGTCCCCTAGTAACTGACCCCTCTACCCTGGGAAAAAAATCTCTGACTATCCACTCTGTCTATGCCTCTCATAATTTTGTAGAGCTCTATCAGGTCGCCCCTCGACCTCAGTCGTTCCAGTGAGAACAAAGCGGTTTATGAATTCAAATAAAGGCTTGAAATATATGTGATCTAATTTTTTTAACATGACAGGGACGTGCGGTAGAGTTGAGGGAGTGCTTGGAGATTCTGAATAGGTTACTGTGCTTCATGAGTTGACAAATATAAGGTTCAAGCACAACCAGAGACTGGGACAATTTTGTTTAACTGGGAGTGTTTATGTGTTGAATTCACAGCAAAAAGAATGGAGTTGCGGAAACACTCATGAGAAATTAAGAGGCAGCACATAAAATATACTTCTACAGATTCTGATTAGAATTGCTGCAAATAAGCCAATTGGGCCTGTTCTATTTCAGCAATATCACTTTTGCCTTTAAATTGTACTGAGCAAACCTAGCAACATAAACGCTTTCATATTAAATTCCTTGTCACGATTTTAAATGTTGACTTTTAATCCCACAAAAGAGCAGTCAGAAGAATTTCATGTCAGTGTAATAATACGGTTATTATGAATATTTTGTGTCAGCATTGTCTCAAATATGTATCACGGAGAAAATTGCTTACAGAACTGTTCTGGTGGACTTTCTCCTGATTATAATTCCAAAAGGATTCTCATTAAGCTCAACTTCGTAATTCGGGTTTGATGCTGCAGGACCCCCAAATGGTTTAATGCTTTCATGCAGAACTTCAAATCGACGCTTGTCAGCATCTGTAATCTTAACATGACAGTTAATAACAATGAGTATATGTTCGAAGCACATAGTAATAACATAAAATGATGCCTTAAATGCCAATCTGTTCACTAAGATATTAGCAAAAACCATGAGGTTGCTGCCCAATAATTTTAATTACTTGTTTTGCAGCTAATTATTTTGATACTTCAAATATTCTGATGCACCGTATCGAAAAGTATCATATCTGGAAAGCCAGCATGTTTTTGTGAATGGCAAATCATGTTTAACTAACAAGGCCAGGATTCTCCGACCCCCCGCACCGTAATCGCGCTCGGCGCAGGGGCAGAGAATGGGGACACCTTCCCGCGGAGAATCGTCAAAATCGCCTGGACGCGGTCGACGCGATGCCAGTCGGAGTCCATTGAAAGAAGCCCCCGCGGCGATTCTCTGCCGACAACTGGCCGAGTTCCCGCTGGTGTAGTTCACTCAAGGTTCCACCCGGCGGGCACCCAGAGTGGCGGCTGCAGACATACCCTGGTGGGGGGCAGGGGGAGTCCAACACCGGGGGGGGGGGGGGGGAGCAGCCTTCAGGACAGCTAGGCTTGTGATCAGGGGCCACCGATAGGCAGGGACATGCAATCTGGGGGGGTGGAGCCTATATTGACGGGGCATGTCCGCTGTGTGGTCTGCCATGTTGCGCGGGGCCGCTGCTGCAGGAGGTCGCCGCGCGTATGCGCAGACCCGCGGCCGGTCCGCAAGTAGAGGGCCCCATATTGGCAGCTGCATGGACTAATCCGGGGCCCTTCCAGCCCCCTTCAAAATGGAGAATCACTCTGGACTTTCTCCAGGAAAGTCCAGAGTGATTCGTGCCCGTTTTCTCACAGGCGTGGGAACATAGCCCCATTCCCCCCAACTATTTGGAGGATGTAACCGGGAGGGTTACCTCACTATGGGAAGGATGTGATTGCACTGGAGAAGGTGGAGGAAATTCATCAGGGTTTCCTGGGATGGAGCATTTGAGCTATGAAGAGAGAGGCTGGGTAGGCTCAGATAGTTTTCTTTCGAGCAGAAAAGACTGAAGGGGGATCTGACTCGGTGTATAAGAGTATGAGCGGTAAGGACAGGGTGACAAGGAAGCAGCTGTTCCCCTTAGTTGAAGGATTAACAATAAGGAGGGAGCATAAGATGAGGGGTAGGAGGAGATTTGAGGAAGAATCTTTTCATCCAGAAGGTGGGGTGAATGTTGGGGGGGTGGGGGGTGGTAAGAGTCTGAAATACACCCCTTCGAGGGTAGTAGAGGCGAGGAACCTCCCAAACTTTAAAAAGTACGAGGATGAGCGCTTGAGATTTCTTAGCATTCAAGGCTATGGGCCAAGTGTTGGAAAGTGGGATTACTATAGATTTATGTAGTTTTGTCGGTGCAGACTCAATAAGCCACAGGTCCTCTTCTGTGCTCTATGACTTTATGACTAAATAAAGCAAGGTTAAACTTGAGCAAAACACTGGTTGTACTGTGTCCTGTTCGGGGCATTAGAGAGCGTACAGAAAGGATTCATGTGTCCAGCTTGGAGGAAGTTCAGTTATATAAAAAGGTCGGAGAAGTTGGGTCTGTTATGTTGGGGAGGGTAAGGTTGAGTGGAGCTCTGATAAGAGGAATTCAAAATCTTGAACAGAAAGAATAAATAGGAAGAAACGGATCTCAGTGGTGGGAGGAGCGAGAAAACCAGTGGGAACAGAATTATGCTAATTAACAACCGAAACTATGGCAACATGAAGAACACACTGCCTGAGAGCATGGTGGGGCAGGGTCAACTGAAGCTTTCAAAGGGTGTTGGATTATTGTTTGAAAAGGAAGAAAATAAGGAAATATATGGTGAAAAAAGGCAGGTGGGGGGGCACCAGCTGAATTATTCCTTCAGGGGCCAGCACAGACATGGCAGGCCAAATGGCCTCATTTTGTGATGTGAACACATTAGCATCTTAGTTGTACATTCGGTGTTACCCTTTAAGGTTAAGTTAAAAACATATTTTACTATTGATATAAACATATTCTCAGTGTCAAAAAGCATTATTTGGCCTTCTCCTCATTCTATCTACATTTTTTCATTTATTCCTCCGTCTATGACAAAAAAATAAGTACTAAAATTTAAGAATTAAAAGAAATGGATAATCCATTGTGCAGTTGTGTTAAAAGGATGGTAGTTGAAAACCCAAAGATTTCAGTTCTCTTTAAGCCATGCTGACCTTGAATCGGAAGCGATTTGCAGTCTGTATTTCTGCAGTCAGCAGCAATCGTTCAGTGTCATTTCCATAGATGGAGGGTGAAGGTAGACGGTGCAGCAGAGTTTCAAACCCTTTTACAAAATAGGATCTGGGTTAAATGCACTCGTCCATAAAAACATTCAACTCTCATAAAGATCTTATAAAGCTACAGTGCAGACCTGCTTGAGTTTTCTTCTGACTTTCCTGCATCTTGTATCCAATATTCAGAGCAAAGAAGCACCAAGGCCCATTTCCAACAGTTACTGGTTTCCAGCAGCAACCTCGAGCTTCACAACCTTCCTGTGAAAAAGAAAAAACCCAACATAACAGGCCATACCACATAGTAAAAATCACAGCCAGGCTAATGCCGCTCACCTTTATTTATACACAAATTTGACAACAGCTTTAGGTGATAACCGCAATATGTAATGCAAAGATCTGGATGTTGCTGTCTGCAATCCACCACTCCTCCATAAAGTACATGAAACCAGCATCTCTCCAGCTGGCTCCCCATTCCGATGTATTAGATTTCATGAAGTTCCTGTCGTGGTGTCATAGTGTTATGGGCCAGGGTTTAGAACGCTCCAAAGTATATTATGGAATTCACCTGATCTATAACTGTTTATTGATTTTGGCTAGGATGAGTAGAAGGGCCTGCCTTCTTAGGCACTTTTAATTTTGAAAAAAAAACAAGCTTTATTCTAAGAATTCAGTTAACATTTGTATAAACACACACTGCAAGATTTATCAACTACAAATAAAAATACCCCACGCAGCTCCCAAGACTGACCGGTCAATGGGAGGACTCCCCCCCCAACCCAGCACTGAAACATCAACAACTCCAACATGGTGATGGCCCCGAAGAGGATTTATCCATTTTTAGAACTTTAAATGGTCACAGCCTTGGGGGACTTTCTGCAGGGGGTGTTCCCTCACTGGTGAAGCTCCCCCTCCCCCCCATTCCCCCAATCCAGAATCTCTCCCCCCCCCCCCCCCCCCCCCCAGTCCACATTTCCTGAATGAACCAGCCATGGGTGCCTGACCACGATCCGTGCCAATGTTACCTACACTGCCAACTAGAAACCCAGCACAAGAACTGCAATTGCCCTCAACTGGCTGCTCACTACTTGGTAGTCATTCTGAACCTGACCTGGCCTTTGCCAAAATGGCTTGCAGTTAATATTGTCACCAAACTGGCACGACAGCAAGTGGCACTTAACTGTGGGCCTGCCTGCCCCCAGCCCCGGCTCTGGCGCATTTAAAAATCAGTTCCTGGTTCAGATTCTATGTTACTCATTCACAATACTTCAATATGATTACTTGCGGAGAAACACTGTTGCTTGCACTGTTCACACAGACCCCAGATTCTCAAGTGGAGCTTAGGGACGGAATTCTCTGGCCATTGGGATTCTCTATCCTTGCTGGCAGCTCACCCTTGTTTGCGGGTTTCCAGGCAGCATGGTGTGGCTTCAATGGAAAGTCCCATTGACAAGCGGCCAGAGTAGGGAATGTCGCTGCCGGCTGATGGTGTGTCACCGAGGAATACATGGCTGGGGGATCAGAGAAACTAGCTCCAGATTTAGACTTAGAGGTCTTTCCATGCATGGTGACACAAGAGTGGCAGCATGTTAGCATAGTGGTTAGCACAGTTGCTTCACCGCTCCCGGCCTTGGGTCACTGTATGTGCGGAGCCTGCACATTCTCCCACTATCTGCGTGGGCTTTGGTTTCCTCCCACAGTCCAAAGATGTGCGGGTTAGGTGGATTGGCCATACTAAACTGCTCTTAGTGTCCAAAAAGGATCAGTGGGGTTACTGGGTTACAGGGATAGGGTGGAAGTGTGGACTTGGGTAGGGTGCTCTTTCCAAGGGCCGGTTCAGACGCGATGGGCCGAATGGCCTCCTTCAGGACTGTAAATTCTATGATTCTATGAAGAGGCAGACAAAGCACATGCTGATACCTGTTATGGTTAGTTTTTCCTGGAACAGGTCACCAGCCTATTGCCAAAGGCTGTAGCTTGAGGGACCCTTTCTCCACATTAAGCATGGCTGATGAGGAAATACTCATGCTCTTACTTCCTGCCATCGGCACATTGGAAGGTTTCACAGGTTGATACTCAACCTAGTCAGCCTAGTCAGCCCTCAACAAAAGGTTAAGAGGGTGAACCAGACGCTTCACATTTTTAAGTTTCAAGACTGTGCAGAAAGATAGATTCATTCATGAATCAAAAATTTAGCCTGGTTATTTTATGAAAATACTTTACTAAAACAAAAGAAAATAATATTTAACATTTCAAACTTCGCATTTCTGACATACCAGATTACAGATTACATGTAGATTCTTAACCTTAACATTATTTCCCATTAAATAATGCTTGGCATAAATAATACAGCTTTCATTCCACTGACATATCCAGGCAAAACCACACTTGAATTTGGGAAGAAATCTTTCTTCTGTTCGGACATCTCTTTCAGATTCCTTTCTCAAAGCTTTCTCTCTCTGTGTGGCAGTTTTCATGACCTGTTCCATGGTTGCTTACATCCTTCAGCCAGCAGGAATCAAGACCTGTTTCATGTCCGCTCACCTCCATTTGACTCAAATTGATTCTCTCTCTTTCTCCCAGCTCCATCCAGCCCTTCAAATAAAGGTCCTGTCCTGGAATATCCAGACTGGAACTCAAACTGTAATGTGGACTTGATTGCCCACAAAAAGGCAGTGCTACGCCATTCACATGCACTTGACCTTCCATTGATGGAAATGGGTCATCAAACTCTATAATGGGATAATGGCTTGTCGAGCAAGGTTGTCCCAAATGACAATGGATTTCATGTAAATCACCTTATGTATTCCCTCACAAATTTAATTTCAAATGGGACCACGTGACTCAGCCAGGTATGGGTGTAATCCATTGATTCCGCTGCTACTAGTTTTTTTTCAGTCTGTTTTAACCCCTAAATTTCCTGTTACATTGTGGAACCAATTCTGGGCCCAATTTCCTAATATATCCCTATCATAATACATGACCACCAAATCCTGGAAAGTAACTCAAACCTGGAGCTTCAGGTTCACAGCGAGGTACTCACTGTGCCACAAGGGGTTCCTTCACTCAAGATTGCTAATTTAAATTTCTAAATTTCCTGTGGAGAAAGTCACACAAATTAAACAGGCAAAAGCAAAGCTGGCAAACAGAAATGCAGTTTGTTTGCTCGCCGATTCGAGTAAATTCCAGCCTGTGATGATGCAATGCTCAGATATCGTTCAAATTTCTTTTGTCTCCCATGCATTTGTATTATCCTTTTGCCTTCATTAGCACCAACTAAATGTGTGTCGTAATTCCCTTGGCACAATTGGGCTTTTGAAAGATTTATTATTATGGTAATAATCATAGTTTATATCACAAAAGAAAACCCTTGTTGGGTACATTTCAAGTTGACGTTCAGATAATTTCACATACTGTCAGGTCAAATCATGTGATTTCCCATGTCTGAACTGACGGTTAAAGTTAAATCATCTTGACCTGCTATCCCCAGCCACCATGCCTTACATTACTGTCACTAAAGGTCTTTTACACTTGACATGGAAAACATTACACTTTGCTAATTTAATTTGCTAATGGATGAACCTGCAAAATGAACTGGATAATGGGGTTTTGATAAGGCATTTATAGCATGCACTTGCACCAAGAAGTAGTTCTGTAAATTGGATTTCTGCTCTCCAACTGTTAAAGTTGCTGTGCTCCAAGTGCGAGGTAGTTTAACAACAGAAAGACGAGCAAAGAAATAATACTGACTGTCAGTACAAGGACTGTATCCTATCTGTTCTCCCCTGTGTGTCGGTAGTTTCACCATCACTGAGCCTCCCCAGCCAATAGGGAAGTTGTAAAATACGTAAATTGAAAATCTTTTGTCAAAATGACAGTGGCAGGCACATTAATTATTAAACACGTTAATTGTCCTGATACTGCATGTCACAATTTTGTATCTCAAGCATGATTTTAATCTTGTCACATTGTCCCAACATTGAAATCGGCATTTCTACCCCCTTCCGCTCCAAAGAAGTGACATATGGACTTGAAACATTAATTCTATATCTCTTTCTGCAGTTGCTGCCAGACTTGCTGAGTTTAACCAGCATTTTCTGCTTTTATTATTCAAATGGTATTCCCTCATGTTAAAGTGACAACCATATCTGAAGTTATGGTGATATGATAACATGAATATTGATGTGAAGTAGCTTCATTTTTGAAGTGAGAGGGTACAAATCAGGGCTCTGCACTCAAATCATTGGGAAGTGCTTTTTTGAAAGAATCTGGGCTCACCACATTTCGTGAAGGTACCAAATGGAAGGCAGTTCCAGCACATTATCAATCCCAGATATCGGGCCCCTTTGAACCTCCTTGGGGATTTGGGCCAACAGTTAATGTACAGTCACCTCAAAGAGCGTGAAGGGAGTCGGGAGTTTACAGAGTGCAGCTGACTGGGAGCAGAGTCGGAGGGCGGAGTTCCAGTTGGTTCACAGGGCAGCTACATTTTGTAAGGTAAGAGTTGTTTATGCAAGGGCTTTGTAATTTTTAAATTTTTTTAAATTTTATTTTTTGTGTTTGTTTTGGTTTTTGGGGGCAGCAAGCTATCATTGTACCATTTTGCAGAATCACCAATTTTAGAGGGTTCACTTGGGAGAGTAGCAACAGTATATATATTTTTTTTTTAAAGGGCCAAACGGGTGTTTAATCCTTTCTTTTTTTCCCCCTTTAAATCTCTTTGTGAATTCAGATCAGAGGGGATGGATGCTCGGGCAGTTGCATGCTCCTCCATTAGGATGTGGGTGGTGAGGGATACCACCAGTGTCCCCGCTGACTGCACATGCGGGAAGTGCACCCAACTCCAGCTACTCAGAAACCGTGTTAGGGATCTGGAGCTGGAGCTGGATGAACTTTGGATCATCCAGGAGGCAGAGGGGGTGGTAGAGAAGAGTTACAGGGTGGTAGCCACACCCAAGGTACAGGACAAGAGTAGCTGGGTTACATTCAGGGGAAGGAAAACGAACGGGCAGACACAACAGGGATCCTTCTTGCCATTCACCATCAAAACAAATATACTGTTTTGGATGCTGTTGGGGGGATAACTTATTGGGGGAAGCCCTAGCGCTCAGGTCTCTGGCACTGAGCCCAGCTCTGTGGCTCAGATGGGAAGGGGGAAGAATAGAAAAGCAATAGTGATAGGAGACTCAATATTTAGGGGAATGGATAGGAGATTCTGTGGTCGCGAACTTGTGTTGCCTCCCAAGTGCCAGGGCCGGGAATGTCTCGGATCGAGTCTACAGGATTCTTAAGGGAGAGGGGGAGCAACCAGAAGTCGTGGTGCACATTGGCACCAACGACATAGCTAAGAAAAGGGATGAGGATGGAAGGTTGGAAGCTAAAGAGCAGGACAAGCAGAGTAGTGATCTCAGGGTTACTACCGGTGCCATGTGCAAGTGGGGCAAGGGACAGAGAGCGAATGCAACTGAACACGTCGCTACAGGGCTGGTGCAGGAGGGAAGGCTTCAGATATTTGGATCATTGTGATATCTTCTGGGGAAGGTGGGACTTGTACATGAAGGACGGATTGCACCTAAACTGGAGGGGCACCAATATCCTGGGTGGGAGGTTTGCTAGAGATCTTCGGTAGAGTTTGGCAGGGGGTGGGAACCCGCGCTATGGATCAGAGGATAGGATAGCTGTTGAATAGGCAGAAATAGTATGCAGCAAGTCTGTGAGGGAGGATAGACAATTGATAGGGCAAAGTTGCACTCAGTGGAATGGGTTAAAGTGTGTCTGTTTAAATGCAAGGAGTGTCAGGAATAAGGGAGATGAACTTAGAGCATGGAGCAGTACTTGGAACTACGATGTAGTGGCCATTACGGAGACATGGATTTCACAGGGCAGGAATGGTTGTTAGATGTTCCAGGGTTTAGATGTTTTCAGAAGAATAGGGAGGAAGGTGAAAGAGGAGGGGTAGTGGCACTGTTAATTAGGGAGTGCACCACAGCTGCAGAAAAGAAGGTAGTTGAGGAGGGTTTCTCAACTGAGTCAGCATGGGTGGAAGTCAGAAACAAGAAAGGAGTAGTCACATTATTGGGAGTTTTCTACAGACGCTCTAATAGCAGAGAGATAGAGGAACACATTGGAAAAGTGCAGAAGTAACAGAGTTGTTGTCATGGGTGACTTCAACTTCCCTAATTTTGACTGGAACCACCTTAGTGCAAATAGTTTGGATGGAGCATATTTTGTCAGGTGTGTACAGGAAGGATTCCTGGCTCAATATGTAGATAGGCTGACTGAGGGGAGGTCATATTGGACTTGGTGCTCGACAACGAACCAGGCCAGGTGTCAGATGTCTCAGTGGGAGAGCAATTCGGTGACAGTGACCACAACTCCTTGACCTTTACCTTTACCATAGTCATGGAGAGGGAAACCAACAGACAGTATGGGAAGGTATTTAATTGGGGGAGAGGAAATTATACTGCTATTAGACAGGAGTTGAGGAGCATAAAGTGGGAACAATTGTTCTTGGGGAAATGCATAACAGTAATGTGGGGGTTGTTTAAGGAGCACTTGCTTTGAGTGCTAGATAGTTTTTCCCCACTGAGACGAGGAAGGAATGGTAAGGTGAAGGAGCCTTGAATGACAAGAGAAGTGAAGCTTCTAGTCGATAGGAAGAAGGAATCTCACGTAAGGTTGAGGAAGGTTGAGGAAGCAAGGATCTGACTCAGCTCCAGAGGGTTACAAGGTAGCCAGGAAGGAACTCAAAAATGGACTGAGGAGAGCTAGAAGGGGGCATGAAAACCCCTGGCGGGAAGGATTAGGGAAAACCCCAAGCACTTATGTGAGAAATAAGAGGATGATCAGAGTGAGAGTAGGGCCAATCAGGGATAGTGGAGGGAGCTTATGCCCAGAGTCTGAGGAGATAGGAGAGGCCCTAAATAAATATTTTGCTTCAGTATTCACTGGAGAGAGGGACCTTGTTGCTCATGAGAACAGTGTGAACCAGGTTAATAGACTTGAACAGGTTGATATCAAGAAGGAGGATGTGCTAGAAATTTTGAAAAGCATCAGGGTAGATAAGTCCCCTGGGCCTGACAGGATATACCCAAGGTTACTATGAGAAGTGAGGGAGGAGATTGCTGTGCCCCGTTGGCGATGATCTTTGCATCCTCACTCTCCACTGGAGTAGAACCGGATGAATGGAGGGAGGTGAATGTTGTTCCCATGTTCAAGAAAGGGAAGAGGGAAACCCCTGGGAATTACAGACCCATCAGTCTTATGTCTGTGGTGATCAAAATATTGGAAAGGATTCGGAGAGATATAATTCATGATTATTTCGAAAAACATAGTTTGATTAAAGATAGTCAGCATGGCTTTGTGAGGGGCAGGTCATGCCTCACAAGCCTCATTGAATTCTTTGAGGATGTGACGAGACACATTGATGACGCTCGGACAGTGGATGTGGTGTATATGGATTTCAGTAAGGCATTTGATAAGGGTCCCCATGGCAGGCTCAGTCAGAAAGTTAGGGGGCATGGGATACAGGGAAATGTGGCTGTCTGGATACAGAATTGGCTGGCCGAATGAAGACAGCGAGTGGTAGTGGATGGAAAGTATTCCGCCTGGAGATCGGTGACCAGTGGGTGTCCCACAAGGATCTGTTCTGGGACCTCTGCTCTTTGTGGTTTTTGTAAATGAACATAGAACATAGAACATAGAACGATACAGCGCAGTACAGGCCCTTCGGATGAAGAAGTGGAAGGGTGGATTAGTAAGTTTGTCGATGGCACGAAGGTTGGGGGAGTTGTAGATTGTGTTAAGGGTTGTTGCAGGTTACAACAGGACATTGACAGGATGCAGAGCTGGGCTGACAAGTGGGAGATGGAGTTCAACCTTGATAAATGTGAAGTGATTGATTTTGGAAGATCGAATTTTAATTCTGAATACAGGGTTAAAGGCAGGATTCTTGGAAGTGTGGAGGAACAGAGGGATCTTGGGGTCCACGTACATAGATCCCTCAAAGTTGCCACCCAGGTTAATAGGGTTGTTAAGAAGGCATATGGTGTGTTGGCTTTCATTAACAGGGGGATTGAGTTTAAGAGCTGCGAGGTTTTGCTGCAGCTTTATAAAACCCTAGTTAGACCACACTTGGACTATTTTGTCCAGTTCTGGTCGCCTCATTATAAGAAGGATATGGTTGCTTTGGAGAGAGTACAGAGGATATTTACTAGGATGCTACCTGGACTGGAGGGCATGTCTTATGAAGAAAGGTGAGGGAGCTAGGGCTTTTCTCACTGCAGCAAAGAAGGCAGAGAGGTGACTTGATAGAGATATAAAAGAGGTGATGAGAGGCATTGATAGAGTGGATAGCCAGAGACCTTTCCCCAGGGTGGAAATGGCTGTCACAAGGCGACATAATTTTAATGTGATTGGAGGAAGGTATCGGGGAGATGTCAGTGGTGGGTTCTTTACACAGAGAGTGGTGGGTGTGTGGAATGCATTGCCAGCAGAGGTGGTGGAGTCAGAGTCATTAGGGACATTTATGCGACTCTTAGACACATGGACAGCAGTAAATTGAAGGGGTGTAGGTTAGGTTGATCTTAGATTAGGATAAATGGTCAGCACAACATCGTGGGCTGAAGGGCCTGTACTGTGCTGCACTGTTCTATGTTCTATGTTTTAGTTCACATAGTGTGGACAGTGCTCATCATGTTCTGTAAGCATCTCACATTTAATTATTGATTAGGAGGAGGTAACAAAGATGTAACCTAATGCCCACTCTTGAACTAGAGCACTGTATGGGATGGTGCCTGGCTGAAATCATTGTCCAGCCACCTGTCTCCAGGGAAAGCTTTATATGAAAAAGCAAGTGTGGAATTTGAGTGTCATTTCAAATGCACTATTTGCTTGTTTCTGCCAGGCAGAGGAAGTCAAAATCACCCTTCAGATTGTTTTCCTTTTCTGCCATCTATCTGCTGAACTAATTTTTCTGTCTATCCCTTGATATCACTTACTTATAAAGTTTTCTTCACATTAGTGCTGATTTGTTTTTAATACTGCCCACTCTATGCACAAGTTCAAATCATTTATAAATATACCTCTAAGAAACACCTCCATCTCCATCCCTCTGATCTGAAAAGGTATATTAGCTGCAGTCTGTTTTGATCGTTCCTATGTTGTTATATTCCTTTCTGTGCAATGTGCCTAATAAACCATTTATGTGAAACATCCTTTGAAAATTCATACACACTGTGTGCGCCGCATTTGTCTTATCAACGTACACCATTATTTCCATCAGGAACCGTTTCAAGTTTATATCTAAACTACATGGCCACAATGATAAAAGGAGTTGGTCAATGTTACCTGGACTTAGTTCGGGTTCAATGTACTGAAGTAACTAGTTAATCACCATATAAAATGTACGTGGTGTTCTTAAGCACACGCACTTCTTATACTATGATCAATGTGCATAACATGTTTATGCACTGTCAGCTGAATGTCTGTCTGTGTTTCTAATGCACAATGACAAAGAGATTATAAACTTGCAATGAAATCAATCGTCAAATTCATTTAGATTTAAACTACACACATTACTACTGAACTGGCAGTCTGACTTCAGGCCATAATATATATAAGGTATACAAGATGCTAAAAGATATGGATAAAGTAGACGTGGAGCGGATGCTTCCTCTTGTGGGGCATTCTAGAATGAGAGGTCATACTTATGGTGACAGGTGGCAAATTCAAAACAGAGGTGACGAGAAATTACTTCTCCCAAAGGGGTTGTGAATCTGTGGAATTCATTGTCGCAGAGTGCAGTGGATGCTGGGACAATGAGTACATTTGAGGAGTTAGTAACCGGTTGAAGGACTATGGCGAATGGGCAGTACGGTGGAGTTAAGGCCAGGATGAAATCAGCCATGATTGAATGACGGAGCAGACTCGATGGGCCAAATGGCCTATCTGCTCCTTATGAACTTGTGCACGGCTCTAAAATAACAACATGCTTCACTTTTAATTGCCCTCTAAAATGGCCTAACAAACCATTCAGTTGTGCCAAACTGCTGAGACATAGAACATAGAACATAGAACAGTACAGCACAGAACAGGCCCTTCGGCCCTCGATGTTGTGCCGAGCAATGATCACCCTACTCAAACCCACGTATCCACCCTATACCCGTAACCCAACAATCCCCCCCTTAACCTTACTTTTTTTTTTAGGACACTACGGGCAATTTAGCATGGCCAATCCACCTAACCCGCACATCTTTGGACTGTGGGAGGAAACCGGAGCACCCGGAGGAAACCCACGCACACACGGGGAGGACGTGCAGACTCCGCACAGACAGTGACCCAGCCGGGAATCGAACCTGGGACCCTGGAGCTGTGAAGCATTTATGCTAACCACCATGCTATTGTGCTGCCCCCAAATTTAGTGTACCCAATTCATTTTTTTTTTCCAATTAAGGGGCAATTTAGTGTGTTCAATCCACCTACCTACCTCCATCAAGAGACAAAAAGGAATCACAACAGTTGACCACCCGGCATCAACTTAAGGCACTGGAAATGGCACATCCTGCTCAATCAACCCTGCAAAGTCTTCCTGGCTAACAGCTAGGGACTTGTGGCAGAAATGAGAGCGCTGTTCCACAGACTGGACAGGCAACAGCCTCAAACATACTAACCAAAGCATACCTTACAGCCAATGTTCCAGACCACTTCATCGCCATCCCTTGTTATGTCCTGTCCCACCATAGAAGGTGATACATATTTGGGAGAGAGTTTCCCGGTGTGTCCTCAGACTCTCCATTCAGTCTAATAGCTCCAAGACCAACATAGACAAGGAAACTTTCTGACGATTACCACCTACTGCCTTCCCTCAGCTGATGAATCAGCATTCCTCATTATTCAACACTATTAGAGGAGGGTCTGAGGCTAGCAAGGGCACAGAATGTATGCTGGGTGGGGAATTTCAATGCGTACCAACAAGAGTGGCTCGATCACACCACAACTATATTGTGTGGCATGAGTGCAGTGCTAAATGGAGCAAGTACAGAACAGGTCAAGTAACTCACAACTGGACACCCATAAGGCACTGTGGGTCATCAGTAGCAGCAAAATTGTATCCAACCACAATCTGTAATCCCATGATCTCGAATATCTCTCACTCTACCAGCCAGGCGGACCATGAGGCATGCCAGGAGTAACACCAGGCATACCTAAAAACTGGGTGCTAACATGTGAAGCTCCAACACAAGACCAGAGAACAAAATAAATTTTACGAAGCAGAAGGAGGCCATTGCATCGGCCAAAGAGGAGAAAAAAGACTCACCGCTCAATTCGATCCATTCTCCAGCACCTAGTCCACATCTTTTCAAGTCACAACACTTCAGGCACAGATTCAGGTACCTTAGAAATGAGTTGCATTTTAGCGTCAACCACCAATTTAGGCAGTGAATGCCAGATGCCCACGACCTCTGGGTGAAAAACTGTTTCCCTCCATAGAACCATAGAATTCCTACAGTGCAGAAGGAGACCATTTGGCCCATCAAGTCTGCACCGACCCCCTGAAAGAGCACCCTCATATCCCTCTAGTAAATCTATACCCCCCTAGTAATTGACTCCTCAGTGAGAGGAAACAAGTCTTTCCTGTCTAGCCTGTCGAGGGCTTTCATAATTTTGTGCACTTGAATCACCCTTAGCCTCCTTCGATCTAAGGAAAACAACGCTAGCCTACCCAATCTGTCCTCATATGTGCAAATTTCAAGCCTTGGCAACGTTCTTGTAAATCCTCTCCACACTCGCTCCAGAACAATTATATCCTTCCTGTAATGTGGTGACCAGAACTGCACACAAAACTCCAGCTGTGGCCTAACCAGTGTTTTATGCAGTATTGGTATTACATTCCTGCTTTTGTACTCAATACCTCGCCCAATAAAGGCAAGCATTCCACATGCTTTCTTGACCACCTTGCCCACCAATCCTGACACCTTCAAGGATCTGTGGACATGCACTCCAAGGACTCACATTTCTTCAATCTTCTCAATATCTTCCCATTTATTGAGTATCCCTTGCTTTGTCTGCCCTCTCCAAAAGCATTACTTCACACTTTTTTGGATTGAATTCCATTTATCACTTCTCTGCCCACTCAAACAAACCAGTGATATCATTCTGGAGTCGCTAACTATCCTCTTCACTGTCAACTACATGACCAATTTTTGTGCCACCTGCAAATTTACCAACCCTGACACCCGCATTTAAGTGTAAATCATTGAAAGAGACAACAAATAACAAGGGCGCAAACACTGGGCCCTGAGGAACACCACTGACAACTGTTTTCCATTCGCAAAAATATCCATCAACTCTTTCCCTTTTGTTTCTTTTTCAGTTTTATCGTGGCCTGTACGTTTCTGGATAACCAGGGGTCTCTAGATTTGGCAATGCCACCCTTTTTCTTTGTGGGACATGTTTACACTGTGCTCATAGAATTTTGCCTTTGAATGCCTCAGACAGCTTTGAGACAGCTTTGCGTTCTACATGCATGCTAAATAGCAGAAACAGCATGCAGTGGACAGGGCAAAATGAGCCCACAGCAGATCAAATCTCTAAATTCCTGCACATTCCGTGCAGAATGCTAGTGGACCATTAAAAATAACCAGAGAAAGAAGCTCCACAAGTATCCCAATCCTCGTTCGAAAGACAAGGCTGAAGCATTGTCTGCCAGCTTCAGCCAGAAGTGCCTCATAGATAACCCATCTCAGCCACCGCCAGAGGTTCCCATCATCGCAGAAACCAGACTTCAGACAGTCCACGTGATATCACAAAAAGGCTGAAGTCACTGGGTGCAGAGATGTGTATGGGCTCTGACATTACTCTGAGGTTCTGACATCTCTGTGTATCTCTGTGTACAGATGTGTATGGGCTCTGACATCACTCTGGCAACTGTACTGAAGATTTGTACTCCAGAATTAGCTGCCCCCCAGTCAAGCCTTATCAGCACAACTGCAACATTGGTATTTACTCAACATTGTGGAAAATTGCCCAGGTATGCCCTGTCCATAGACAGCGAGGAAAAAAAAATCAGTCTACTCTCGAACATCAGCAAAAGGATGCCCTGTTGACAGTATTAACAAATGGAACTAAAGCAGTAATAACCTGCTCACCAATGCTCATTTTTGATTGCGCCAAGGTCACTCAGCCACTGACTTCATTACAGCCTTGCTCCAAGGTAACATTTATGCCTGAAAACTACCAGACAATTACCAACTCCAACAAGAGAGAATATAATAATACACCCCTTAACATTCAATAGCACTACCATCGCTAAATCTCCCACCATTAACACCCCGGAGGCTACTGCTCCTCGTGCTCAATGCTCCTCGTGCTCAACGTGGGAGTTCAGGGACACGGCCGATGCCCCTGACTCCTTCATGTGCAGGAAGTGTGTCCAGCTGCAGCTCCGGTTAGACCGCATGATGGCTCTGGAGCTGCGGATGGACTCACTTTGGAGCATCCACAATGCTGAGGAGGCCGTGGATAGCACGTTCAGTGAGTTGGTCACACCGCAGATTAGGATTGGTGAGGGAGACAGGGAATAGGTGATCAAAAGGCAGAGAAAGAGCAGGAAGGCAGTGCAGGTGTCCCCTGCGGTCATCTCCCTCCAAAACAGGTATACCATTTTGGATACTGTTGGGGGAGATGACTCACCAGGGGAAGGCAGTAGTAGCCAGGCTCATGGCACCGTGGCTGGCTCTGCTGCACAGAATGGCGGGAAAAAGACTGGCAGGGCTATAGTCATAGGGGTTTCAAATGTAAGGGAAGTGGTTGAAAACAAGACTCCCAAAAGTTATGTTGCCTCCCGGGTGCACGGGTCAGGGATGTCTCAGATCGGCTGCAGGACGTACTGAAGGAGGAGGGCGAACAGCCAGTTGTCATGGTACAAATAGGCACCAACGATATAGGTAAAAAACGGGATGAGGTCCTACAATCAGAATTTAGGAAGTTAGGAGATAAGTTTAAAAGGAGGACCTCAAAGGTAGTAATCGCAGGATTGCTACCAGTGCCACGAAACAGTCAGAGTAGAAATTTTAGAATAGTCAGAATGAATACCTGCCTTGAGAGATGGTACAGGGGGGAGGGGTTCAGATTTCTGTGACATTGGAACTGGTTTTGGGGGTAGTGAGACAATTACAAATCGGATGGTCTACACCTGGGCAGGACTGGAACCAATGTCCTCAGGGGTGGTTTTGCTAACACTGTTGGGGAGGTTTTAAACTAATGTGGCAGGGGGGTGGGAACAAGGTTAGGAAGTTAGAGGTCAGTAAAGAGGCAGCAACTAAAGCCAGTAAGGTACTGGATAATAAACTCAATGTGACCAAGGGAAGAGTAGACAGGGAAGAGATGATGATTGCAAAGGGACAGGTGGTCTGAGGTGCATTTGTTTTAGTGCGAGAAGTGTAGCAGGTAAGGCAGATGAACTTAGGGCTTGGATTGGTACCTCGGAATATGATGTTATTGGTATTACTGAGACTTGATTGAGGGATGGGCAAGACTGGCAGCTAAATATCCCAGGGTATAGATGCTTCAGGAGGGATAGAGAGGGAGGTAAAAGGAGTGGAGGAGTTGCATTACTGGTCAGAGATTATATCACAGCTGTGATTAAGGAGGGCATGATGGAGGATTCGAGCACTGAGGCAATATGGATAGAGCTAAGAAATAGGAATGGGGCAATAACATTGTTGGGACTTTACTATAGGCCTCCCAAAAGCGAGTGTGAAGTAGAGGTATAAATATGTAGACAGATTATAGAACAATGTAGGAGCAATAGGGTGGTTGTGACGGTAGATTTTAACTTACCCAACATTGAATGGGACTCATGTAGTGTTGGAGGCGTAGATGGAGCAGAATTTGTAAGGAGCATCCAGGAGAGTTTTTTAGAGCAGTATATAAATAGTCCAACTCGGGAAGGGGCCATACTGGACCTGGTATTGGGGAATGATCCCGGCCAGGTGGTTGACGTTTCAGTCGGCGATTACTTTGGGAATAGCGATCACAATTCCATAAGTTTTAGAATACTCAGACAATAGACAAAGACGAGAGTGGTCCTCAAGGAAGAGTGCTAAATTGGGGAAAGGCCAACTATAACAAAATTCGGCAGGAGCTAGGGAATGTGGATTGGGAGCAGCTGTTTAAGGGTAAATCCACATTTGAAATGTGGGAGTCTTTTAAGGAAAGGTTGATTAGAGTGCAGGACAGACATGTTCCTGTGAAAATGAGAGACAGAAATGGCAAGATTAGGGAACCATGGATGACGGGTGGAATTGTGAGACAAGCTAAGATGAAAAAAGCAGCATACATAAGATCGAGGCGACTCAAAACTGATGAAGCTTTGGAGGAATATCGGGAAAGTAGGACAAATCTCAAATGCACAATAAAGATCTAAAAGGGGTCATGAAATATCTTTGGCTAACAGGGTTAAGGAAAATCCCAAAGCATTTTATTCATATCTAAGGAGCAAGAGGGTAACTAGAGAAAGGATTGGCCCACTCAAAGACAAAAGAGGGAATTTATGCGTGGAGTCAGAGGAAATGAGTGAGCTTCTTAATGAGTACTTTGCATCGGTATTCACCAAGGAGAGGGACATGATGAATGTTGAGGCAAGGGATGGATGTTTAAATACTCTAGGTCATGTCGGCATAAGGAAGGGGGAGGTTTAGGGTATTCTAAAAGGCAATAAGGTGGACAGTCCCCAGGACTGGATGGGATCTATCCCAGGTTACTGAGGGAAGTGAGGGATGAAATAGCTGGGGCCTTAACAGATATCTTTGCAGCATCCTTGAGCACGGGTGAGGTCCCGGAGGACTGGAGAATTGCTAATGTTGTCCCTTTGTTTAAGAAGGGTAGCAGGGATAATCCAGGGAATTATAGACCTGTGAGCTTGATGTCAGTGGTAGGCAAACTGTTGGAGAAGATACTGAGGGATAGGATCTATTCACATTTGGAAGAAAATAGACTTATCAGTGATAGGCAGCATGGTTTTGTGCAGGGAAGGTCATGTCTTACAAACCTAATATAATTCTTTGAGGAAGTGACAAAGTTAATTGATGAGGGAAGGGCTGTAGATGTCATATACATGGACTTCAGTAAAGCATTTGATAAAGTTTCCCATGGCAGGTTGATGGAAAAGTGAAGTGGTATGGGGTTCAGGGTGTGCTAGCTAGATGGATAAAGAACTGGCTGGGCAACAGAAGACAGAGAGTAGTGGTGGAAGGGAGTGTCTCAAAATGGAGAAAGGTGACTAGTGGTGTTCTACAGGGATCCGTGCTCGGACCACTGTTGTTTGTGATATACATAAATGATCTGGACGAAGGTATAAGTGGTCTGATGAGCAAGTTTGCAGATGATACTAAGATTGGTGGAGTTGCAGATAGAGAGGCGGACTGTCAGAGAATACAGCAAAATATAGATAGATTGGAGAGTTGGGCAGAGAAATGGCAGATGGAGTTCAATCCAGGCAAATGCGAGGTGATGCATTTTGGAAGATCTAACTCAAGAGCAGACTATATGGTCAATAGAAGAGTCCTGGGGAAAATTGATGTCCAGAGAGATCTGGGAGTTCAGGTCCATTGTACCCTGAAGGTGGCAACGCAGGTCGATAGAGTGGTCAAGAAGGCATTAGGCATGCTTGCCTTCATCGGACGGGGTATTGAGCACGAGAGCCGGCAGGTCATGTTACAGTTGTATCGGACTTTGGTTAGGCCACATTTGGAATACTGTGTGCAGTTCTGGTCGCCACATTACCAGAAGGATGTGGATGCTTTAGAGAGGGTGCAGAGGAGGTTCACCAGGATGTTGCCTGGTATGGAGGGTGCTAGCTATGAAGAAAGGTTGAGTAGATTAGGATTGTTTTCATTGGAAAGACGGAGGTTGAGGGGAGACCTGATTGAGGTCTACAAAATTATGAGAGGTATGGACAGGGTGGATAGCAACAAGCTTTTTCCAAGAGTGGGGGTGTCAATTACAAGGGGTCACGATTTCAAGGTGAGAGGGGAAAAGTTTAAGGGAGATGTGCGTGGAAAGTTTTTTACGCAGAGGGTGGTGGGTGCCTGGAATGCTTTGCCAGGTAGAGGCGGGCACGATAGCATCATTTAAGAGTCAGGCACGATAGCATCATTGGACAGATATATCAACGGATGGGGAACATAGAGAAGTAGACCTTGAAAAATAGGCAACAGGTTTAGATAAAGGATCTGGATCGGCGCAGGCTGGAAATGAAGGGCCTCTTCCTGTGCTGTAATTTTCTTTGTTCTTTGTACTGCTGACCAGATACTTAATTGAACCAGCCATATCAATATTGTGGTTGTAAAAGCAGGTCAGAGGCTGGTAATTTTAGAATCAGGAAGCCATCTCTCCACAAAGCCTGCGCAACATCTATTTGATTTTTTAAAATTGGATTTATTATTGCCACTTGTATTAGTATACAATGAAAAGTATTGTTTCTTGCATGCTGTACAAACAATGCATACTATACATAAGGAAGGAAGGAGGGACTGCAGAATACAATGTTACAGTTATAGCAAGGTGTAGAGAAACATTGTTAGAGAGTTTAAAAGAGTTAGAATGAAGTTTTAGGAGCATAGAGCGAGAGTAAAAGATGGAATTAGAGGGTATGCTGGCTACAGCTTGCAAAAAGTCGCCTCGCTCCGGCACCATCTTGAATCTACCAGGGACAAGTAAGGAGTGTGATGGAATACTCTCCACTTGCCTGGGTGAGTGCAGCCGCAACAACACTCAAGAAGCTTAACACCATTCCATTCAGGATAACGCAGCCCCCTTGATTGACAACCCATACACTGCCTTAAACATTCCCTCTCTTCATCACCAGCACAGTGGCAGCAGTGTGTACCATGTAAGATACACTGCAGCTATTTACTAAGTCTCGCTCACCAGCACTTACCAAACTCATGACCTTTACTACCGGGGAGGAAAAGGGCAGCTGATGCATGGGTGGCACGGTAGCACGGTGGTTAGCACAGTTGCTTCAAAGCACCAGGGTCCCAGGTTTGATTCCTGGCTTGGGCCACTGTCAGTGCGGAGTCTGCACATTCTCCCAGTGTCTGCGTGAGTTGCCTTCGGGTGCTCCGGTTTCCTCCCACAGTCCAAGATGTGCAGGTCAGCTGGATTGGCCATGCTAAATTGCCCTCAGCGTCCAAAAAGCTTAGATGTGGTTACTGGGTTACTGGATAGAGTGGGGGTGTGGGCATAGGTAGGGTGATCTTTCCATGGGCCGGTTCCCACTCGATGGGCCGAATGGCCTCCTTCTGCACTGTAAATTTTATGATCTATGGGAACACAACCATCTGGAACTTCCCTTCCCCGTCACAAACTATTAGGACCTGGAACTATTTCGCTGTTCCAACATCATTACTGGTTGAAAATCCTGGAACCCCTTTCCTAGCAGCACTGTACCAGCACCAGATGGCTGCGCAAGAACACAGGCAAGAGCAGGAGTAGACCATGTGGCCTGTTGGAGTCTGCTCTCACCTTTTAAAAAATATTCAACTTATTTATCCTTTCAACCAAAATGAATAACTTCAGACTTCTCTACATTATAATCCATCTGCCATTTTGTGGCCCGCTCACTTACCCTGCCTTTCTGTCCTTACAGCCTCTCTGTATCCTCTCAATTGCTTAGCTTTCCACTTTGTATTATCAGAAAACTTAGCTACATTACTCTGTCTCGTCATCTAAGTCATTAATATAGATTGTAAATAGTTAGGGCCCCTGCACTTACCCCGTGGTACTCCGCTATTCGCCACCTGCCAACTTGAAAATGCCCCACTCTCTGCTTCCTGCATGTTAACCAATCCTTTATCCATTTTACATCCAACTCCATGCTCGCTTATCTTGTGTATTAACCCATTCCATTTGGAAATCCAGGTCTACTGCAATGTTCCAAGAACTCACTTCACCACTATCTTCTTAAGGTCAATTAGGCATGGGCATCAAATGTTGTCCTTGCCAACAGTACTCACATCTATGAAAGTAGCAAAAACAAAATATCCTGCCATTCCAGACAGTTATTTCTATCACTTATGTACAGCTGTACTAGAGCTTGAGCGGACTATCCTCCTCGCATGCAACTGTTGTTAGTATATGAGTATTGTTTTCATCTTTACAGTGTTACACTACATATGCCAAAATTCTTCAGAAGTATCATCAGTAACTCAAGGAAGCCCTCTAGAAACATGAAGTTGGGAAATTAACCCATAGGCTATCATTGACCCATTCTGTGAGCATAGTTCCAAATGAAATTAAATCCCAAAACCAGGCAAAATATATGATAAAACAACACTCGCTGCAATGAATCATTAAAGTAACATTAACTTTCATTCTAAGTCATTGATATACAAGTGGACTTTATTACCAGGATTTGGATTTAAGGTTTTAAATTTAAGTGCATGATTGTCTGCATAACAGAGTCAGGAAAACATTATAAAATAAACCTTTAGTATTTTGCAGAACTATGTCTTCGGCTTTCCCCAACAATTGAGGAAAATACTATGGTTATGATCCAATAATCTACTCATTAATCTCCATAATAATAGGCATAATGTGATGCTCAGATTTGAACTTCTGCAGCATTCAGCACACAGTAGACTTAGTCACAGTGGATTCAAGCCAAATAAGAAACTATTTTTGTGAATGGTAATATTCCCTTTGTGAAAGTAATATATTTGACCTCACAAGAGTTTAACTTGCTCCAGCAGCATGCTATTTAATGCATTCAGACACACAATTTAAATTTTAAAAAACTGTTCTTAAATGCGTCAAAGGCAGTGTTAAAATAGTATACAATGGGATTTGATGCAATGGCTAACGGCAGAATGTAAATCCATTGCTGTCCCCTCACTTTTTGTGACATTCCTTTTAATGGCTTTCTCCTCCCTGATCATGCCAGTTCTTATGAAAGCCTAAAGCATTAACAGCCTGCAGTTTCCTCCTCGGTTGAAGTGAAAGTGAGTTCTGCACAAACTAGTTAAAATAGATTGAACGTTAAAGCTCCCATGAATCGGCACAATCAACCAGCGTAATCTGGCATAATTCATTTCTGAGTCAGCAGGCCCTCAAAGAGCCAGGTTGGAACAATGGAAAAAGGTCAGGTAAAAACAAACGCCTTCAGAATGAAACTGAAGAGTGCACTTAACCATTATCTCTCAGCCCTGTAAACCTTTACAGTCATCAATTTAAATTCTTCTGCATGGTGTCAAAAACATTTGGAATTTTGCAATCTCTGCAGAGGATTAGCCAAAAAATACTTCAAGTTTGATTAAAGATGTGTGACTTTTATAGCAGCAACCAGATTTTAATTCACTGCTGGTCAAGTGATTTGTGCAGGATTCATAGGAACATAGGAGGAGGAGGAGTAGGTCATTTGAACCTCGGAGCCTACCCCACCCTTCAATAAGACCATTGCTGATCTGGTTGTTGTCTCAGTTCTGAAGTGTTATGTACTCTGGGATAACACAGGCTGCAACTGGATGCAGCTTTAACCAAAAGATACTCCAGGCCTTGAAGTTAGTTCAATCTGATTTATTGAACCAGCAGCACAGTTAGCACAGTTAGCACAGTTCTCTATGCGTTCGACTCTCTGCTAACCTAAGTGTGGTTACTCTGACTGACTGAACCAGGCCAGCTCTTAGCCACGTGCTGGAGGTGTGATACTGTAAATACACCCTGACTCATTCTGTAGATGTTCATCAGTGGAAAGAGCTGGAGTTTGAGTGCCTCGTGCCTTTTACAGTGAGATACCACCCCTGAGTGTCCTGCCTGCTCATTGGTCATGTCCTTTTCTCTGTGTTCATTAGCTGCCTGTCTGTGCCTGTCTGTATATCATTATCTGTATGTCTGCATATCATGACATGTTCCACTTTCCTGTCTGCCCTCCATAACCCTCGACTCCCTTGCTTTACAAAAACCTGTCTTAACTCTGCCTTGAATATATTCAAGGACCCAGCATCCACTACTTTCTAAGGAAGAGAATTTTACACGCCAACAAACATGCCGAGCAGAACCTACAGCCAAGTTCCGTATGGCCTCAACCGAGACCTTGGATTCATGGTGCATTATATTCACCCCCACCATCTGGCCTGGGCTTGCGAAATCCTTCCAACTGTCCTGGCATGAGACAATTCACACCTCTTTAACCTGACAACGATGATATGCTGCAGACAGCCAAAACAAGTCAAGGGGTCAGTAGCTTTTCCTCCTTGTTTTAAAAATACAAAAAACATAGACCTACTTTTGAGATTTGACTTGTTCAACAATAACATTGGCTGTGGTCACAGCACCATGAGCACCAGAATTCAGCAGTAGACAGTCTGGCAACGTGAATTCCAGATACAGGCAAGTCTGGGGTTTTGGACGGTGAAGGAGTGGGAAATCATGGTGGGCTGGGAGAAGGAGGAATGTCATGGGGTAGATTTTGATGGACGGGTAGGACGTAAAAAAAGGTACGAGCATACCATCTTATTGGGGAGGCCCTGATGTGCACTGGATACCTCCCCTCCCCTTCCCCCCCTCCCCCACCCCACTCAAGTGACGCACCTCCTCTTCCTGGTCAGCACGGTAGCACAGTGTTTAGCACTGTATTTTACAGCGCCCGGGTCCCAAGTTCGATTCCCAGCTTGGTCACTGTCTATGCGGAGCCTGCACATTCTTCCCGTGTCTGCGTGGGTTTCCTCCGGGTGCTCCGGTTTCCTCCCACAAGTCCCAAAAGATGTGCTGTTAGGTAATTTGGACATTCTAAATTCTCCCTCTGTGCACCCGAACAGGTGCCGAAATGTGGCGACCAGGGGCTTTTTACAGTAACTTCATTGCAATGTTAATGTATGCCTACTTGTGAAAATAAAGATTATTATTATTGTTCCTGCCTTTTAATCAATTTTGATTCAGAAAATGGCCTGCTCACGCAATTGTAACATTCAGGTCAATTGACTTATTAACAAGCTGAATTGTCCATTAATTTTTGTTTTCCAAAATGAGAGCTGAGCCTTCAATTTCAACACCCACTCTCCTAATATTTAATGGGGAACAGGCCTGGGTGCGCAGGGAGGCAATGAGCTAGCTGCATGTCATACTTTACGCTCCTGCCAAAAGCACACAAGGCAGGAGGTTGCAAAATGCAGCTCCTAGAGTTCAACCATTTATAGTTCTGTACTTTAAACACCTCTCAAGAGTAATGCTGCTGCCAATTTTGGAAGCTATTTTAGTAAAGTTGAATAGTACTCAAGATTTTGGGAACTATTGCAGTGTAGCAATAAAAATCAACAGTAATAATGCTTAAAAATTCAATTCACCATTGGGTCTCATGCTAAATTAAATTCCTTCATCTTATGGAGGTTGGGTGACATTGAGCTATGAGCTATTGAGCTATCATTTTACCTGCTGAGCCAAAAGCTTGAACCTTCATCATGATCGGTCATTATTCACCAAATCCCATAATTACTCATCAAATCCCATCATTTCTCACCAAGTTATGTCATTCATGCTCACATACAGAAATTTACACAAAGGCACACAATTTTGAAAAAGTGTGCGGCACAATTTTTTCCAGTATAAATGAATCCATCACTGAAGAAATTAATTGAAGAGAAAAAAGAAAGTTTGCTGAGGTGTAACTTGCCTCTTTCTCAGTACAACTCCTATTGGTGCTTCAGGACATGAACATTTCATTGAAACAGTGATGCTAAAATCAAATTTCACCCCTAAAATTAACAGTAATTTTTCAAACTACCCATTTTCCAGTGGGTGGTAATGTCCTCAGATACGCAATGAAAATACAAGTCAAAGCTAAGTCCAACACTGCTTTGAGATTATGAGTTAAAATACAGAGTTAGTCAAGCTAATTATAGTGAGAATAGATTCAAATGCCTCACATACAGCCTCTTTCGTGAAAATTTGTGCATTAGCTCTGGCCTCCATAGAACATTCTCTCCAACAGCATGTGAATAATTTTGTGGTGAGCCCCATTAAGATCTTACAATAAATGTAAGAATTATTGGGTACGATTTAGCAGCCCTGTTTGCCATTGGTCAAATCTTGTGTTGGCTGCTAGACCTTGCAAAAAACGGTATTTGCATAGTGAGATCTCAGTTTGAGATACCAGGGGTTGAGGGACAAGGTTGTGCATTGCTCCAGGCCTACTGGATGTGCCCCTGGCAATACCACCGGCAATGGCAGACGGCAGTGCCAAGTTGGCTGTGACAGGGTGGGTAACCCTCCTCCATTGGTAGGGGGTTCCCCTTTATTGTGATGGGGTGGGGGAGAGTGGAGAGCCCTGATACCTGCGACGGTGGGAGGGGGGAGAAGTGGGAAGAGCCAATGTTAGTGTGGAGAGAGGGATACTAGGAGGGTCCCAATACCTGCAATGTAAGGGGGGGGGGGGGGGAGAATAAGAACCGAGAGCCCTGATGACTGTGAGGGGCAAGGGGTGGGAGGGGGAAAGATGGAAGAGCCCCGATGCTAGCGAGGGGTGAGGGGATAGAGGGGAATGTTCAATGTCAGTGAAGCTGGGGTTCCCATTTGTTGATGCTGTGGTGGATATGGTAGTGATGCCCCAATCTCTGTGAGTGAGTCCTGATATCTATGAGGGAAAGGGATCTTGTGTGTAATTTAGAGATTGGGCTGCCCTTTTTAAAGTAGCTGCGGTCTCAGAATTGCGGCTTTGCTGGCGCGTTTAGGCCCCGCCCCTCCAGCTGGCTGCGTGAGCCTCACCAGCGCTTTGAAATTTCAGAGTAATGTTAGACCAGGCAAAAAAAGGCTTTTTGTGAAGCCTACGGGTTTCCACACAGCTTTCCTTGCCTGATCCAACATGGTGCAGTTTTGGGAAAATTGCACCCGTTATACTTACAGGATAATCTGTTACTAAATATGTGCCTTTTGTTTTGTAAAAGAGCCATATTTGTGGAGAGCAAGTTTTTCCAAAGCTTTAAAAGATGTTTCCTAAACTTACCCTTGAAGCTCCATCTTCTGGATAGCAGTTGGTTCGATCATTATCTTGAATGGTGAAAGGACAAAATGGGGTAAAAGGCTGGGTTGTATCTGTGAACATACAGACAGAAATTCAGCAATATAGAAGTACAGCAATTACAGCCAACACAGAAATTCTTAATGTCTTTTTTAAACCAGGTATTGCAGGTAATAAATTTCATACTATCCTTTTAAATACAACAAAAAAGCTTCAGAAGAATTAATAAGGTTATGACGGTGAACTGATTTCATCAGGGCTAGGATTCTAATTTGTTTCTTTTCATCCCAGAAGCCTTTTAAAAAAATAATGAAAACCTAGCCTCTGATGAAAGATATCTTTCAAAGTGAGAGAATCTCAAAACGAATTTAAAAAAAAAGAACTATACAGCTTAGAATCCACCTTTCAATAAAATGTGCCAAACCAAATTCATATTACCTGGAGACATTTTTTACTTAATGGGATGTGGGTGTCTTCCGTTGAACTGGGTGGATTGCTAAGCTACTTCTGAGGGCAATAAGGGTTGGGGGGTGTGGAGTCACATGTAGGACAGGCCCGGCAAAGACAGCAGGTTTCCTTCCCCAAAGGACGTCAGTGGACCAGACTGTTTTTTACGGCAATCGTTCATAGTTTTGTGCTCACCAATACTGAGACTTCAGAATTTATTTGTTGAATTCAAATGCCACCGGCTGCCTATGGCAGGTCCATAGATGCGCAGGTTAGGTGGATTGGCCTTGCTAATTTTCCCCTTAGTGTCCAAAGATGTGCTGGTTGGGTGGGGTTACAGGGATGGGGCGGGAGAGTGGGCCTAGGTCGGGTGCTCTTTCAGAGGGTCAGTGGCAGACTCGATGGCCTGAATGGCCTCCTTCTGTACTGTAGGAATTCTACGTATTTGGACCTACATCCACAGACCATTAGCCTAGTCTTCTGATTATTAATCCAGTAACATTGGCACTATGCCACTGTCGCCCCACTGTTTATCCTTATTGCATAATTACCTTGTTATATAATTACAATTAAGAAAATTCAATGATTAGTAATGCAGAATGTCTCTGGATTCTTTGTGCTTTACCTTTATCAGATGTACATGGTTTGTTAGTGGCCAAAAGTACAATTAAAGCAATGGCCACAATAACCATTAAGATGAACAAAACAATAAGCATTATTTCCAAGGCAGAAAATGTCCTCCTCGCCATCTTGCAGAACCAGCAGCAACCTAGTCGGGGAATACATGAGGACAAGTATTGTTATATCATCACGATGCTTACACAGAGGATTAGGCCACACTCTATTAACTATCTTTCACTCACTTTCTTCTTTAAATTCCTTTATTTTATCATTTGGAAAAATTGGTTTCAATTTCTGCCACACCATCTTTAATCTTTTGTTCATGTAATTTCAACATTCTGATCACTTTATCAGCTTAATATGGATAACATTGTCCAAGTACAAACAAATCCTTAAAAATAATTTGCTTGCTATGTTCTGTTGAATTTCCCTGGGGATTCTCTCAAACATCCATCATTTCTCTTTGACTTGCAAGGAATTTTTACAGAAACAAGGCAGGCAATTGGATGAACCTGAAGAAAAATGCAACCTCTGTAGGTTCCAATTTAACTTAAAAAACTTTATTGAAGTACACAGGATGCATCAACATATAATGGGATATCACTCAATAGCACCTTCCCTGTGCTTGGGTCCATTAAGGCTTCCTCATTACTCTGAGCCCAGGGAGCAGCAGGTTTCCAAATGCTTCAAATGGCACAAAACAAGACTGTGAAGTAATCAAATTTGAAAAATAGCCTCAATTCAGAACAGACTGCTCTACCCTCAGTTAATTACACCAAACGAATGGACATCCACTGCAAAATTATTAATAAATTCAGCAGCCATTGAGTTTCTCGTCCATCTCCTTCTGTTCAGTTTCTAAAAGTTTGAATTCATGGTGAGCGCTGATACAATCTTCAGGGTGTCCCTTGCTGAGTGGTATAAGAGAAGTGGCAATTAGTATTACAAGATTCATGGACAACTTAATGAGCCTGTTTTATCAACTAATTAGTGGTGGTGAGTTATACTGTAGTATACAAGGCGGGTGATTTAGGTGGCCTGTTCGCCGTGGGCACAAATCCCATAACGGCTGCTAATTATCGGGAGAGAAAAAGAGAATATGCGCCTGTGAAATTTCGGAACACGACCTTCCCGGGGTCTCCCCGATGATGCAATCCGCAGTTGGACCCAAAGAGGCCCTGGGCGGGAGTCTCCAACCCCCCCCCCCCCCCCCCCCCCCCCCCCCCCCCGGGGTCGGACAATCGCCGGGTGGTGGCGAGAATTCCGCCCCCGCCGGCTGCCGAATTCTCTTTTTCTCTGGACGCCCGTTTTCAGTCGGTCCGGCCGGCGTATGTTACTACAGGTATTTACCGGCTGGACCTGGCTCCGCGGGCAGCCTCCGGGGTCCTTGGGGGAGAGGGTGGGGATCTGGCCCCATGGGGTGCCCCCATGGTGGCCTGGCCCGCGATCGGAGCACACCGGTCCGCGGGCGGGCCTGTGCCGTGGCGGCACTCTATTTCTCCGCGCCGGCTGTGTAACAGTCCGCGATGGCCGGCGCGGGGATGAACCCCACCCCGGTGTATCCGCTGGGATAACGCCAGCACACGCTGGCGCTCCCACGCATGCGCCAACTCGCGCCAGCCGGCAGAGGCCCTTCAGCGGCGGTTGGTGTGGCACCAAGCCCTTCCACGCCGGCCGGTGTGACGCAAACCACTCCAGCGCCGGCCTAGCCCCTCAAGGTGCAGAGGATTCGCCACTCTTTCGCTCTGGAGTTTCCCGCCCCGCCGGTTCGCGGATAATCCCGCCCTCTATTCTTTCAAAGATCAAATGAGTGATACAGTCTAGCTGGCGTTTTGAGAAGTCTGTACCGCTTGGCCTTACTTCCCTTGTCAAGACAAGTTGACATGTGAAGACAGCATGATTGTGGGGGGGGATCACGAGTGGTCATCCCTTCTCCAACCAGGGGATTCCTCCTTCAAGAGTTACACAGCACCCACCCAGGGCAGACAAAGATGAATATGCTGGTGCATAGTTACATCTGGTGGGCAGGCACGGACAAAGCCATTGAACAACTCATACAACAGTGCCACCCTTGCAAAATGTAGCAATCTTTGCCACCTTCTGCCACACCACATCTCAGATTGGCCAGGTAGTCCGTGGCCAGGGTCCACATTGATTCTGGAGACCCGTTCCTGAGCAAGATGTTTTTGATGCTGGTAGATGTTCACTCGCAGTGGGTATCAGTTCAAGAGATGAGGACCACTACCTTGGCAGCCACAGAAGATGCCTTGCGTCAAGTGTTTGCCATTCATGGGCTTCCTGAATCAATTGCTTCAGACAATGGCATCGCCTTCACTGATAATAATTTCGAGTTTCGTGAAAGCAAATGACATACGACAAACGAGGACAGCGTCCTATAACCCAATCTCAAGCAGTCTGGCTGAGAGGGCCGTTCAAACTTAAATGCCATGAAAATGCAATCCGATAAACCACTTTGCCAGAGGTTGGCTAATTTTCTGCTGTTGTACAACTCAACCCCTCATTTAACCATGAGGGTCACACTAGCTGAGCTGCACATGGGCGGTCAGTTGGAAACCAGATTGGATCTTGTATTGCCAAATTTCATAGGGAGGTTGAAGGTACGCTAGACCCCCCAGAAGAGTCAATAGTCAGAGCTGAAAAAGGACTGGTTGGAGACCTGGTTTTAGTCTGAAATTTCACTGCAGGTTCACCTTGGTTAACAAAGGTTGTGGCCCAGTCAGGACCAGGGGCTTCTGTGGTCGATGTTAAAGGGAAGACTGTAAAAAAGCACATTGACCACTTGAGGAGTGGCGACATCCGACATGGAGTCGATAAGTTCAGCGAGCATCATGAATACTCCTGTAACTCGGTCCAGTCAAGGAGAGCCAGGGACACCCATTTCTATTCAACCTGCTGCATCTGTCGAGGCCAGTGAAGCTAATTCACCCGTCATCGAAGTGGGCCTTCCTGACTTGGCATCGAGTGTGGATCACTCATTTGTCCAAAAGAGTGCCAAGACTGTGGCTGGGCTAAAGTCCATGAGGACCAAGGTGTCTCCAGACTGATTGACTTTTTGATAGATCTTGGATGTCCCTGTTAACCATTGTGACGTTTGTTCACAGTTTTGGGGCAGTGTGTTAAGAGACTTGAGGAGCGAGGGATGTGGTAGCATGACCCTTTCAAGCAGGGAAACCCAGAAAATCCAGGGGTGGGAGACTGAATGGTGATGTGGGGGGGGGTTGCTGATTTGAGATGCAGGGTGGGGAGAGCCTGCCGCAGGATCTTACTATCGAGCTGCCAACTGGAAATGTGGGCCCAGCCGCAGGATTCCCTCGAGGATCCCTGGCATTCCTCGTCATGCATAAATTTGCTTGTCAAAGGATTGTGAATCACTTCCCACTGTGTTATAATCAACACAGGTCTTACAGGGTCGGGATGATTAACTACTCCGTGGATCTTGCAGAGTACGAGTTCCCCCGATAAGTGGGCAAGGGACCCTCAACAATACTTGTCTTGTGTAAATAGAGTCGGCCACAAAGTAACAGACTAGAGAAGATCCAGTAGGGATCTACTGGTGCTGTGCATAATAGTTTGTTGTAAAAAAAACAGCACCTCCAACAATGCAGCAGGGTGTCAATAAGGGAGTTCATAGTCTGAGCGTGGCAGGAAGGCACAGAGTGTACACACTGAAGAGTGCACCAGTAGATAAGGCCAGAGGTTGTGAAAATATTTTAAATGACAATTAAAAGTAGTCTCTCTGAACACATATTATTTGCTATTATAATGTAGTAAAATAATTTACAATAGGGCAAAGAAAAATGACAAACATATTCAGCAGTTGAGAGTTGCTGAAATAATGGCAGGCATCATGTAGGTTTGAACCAGAAACATCTTAATTTCCAGGCCAATTCTCTCCTACTGAGGTATACCTCCACACATTAGGCACGGCCTTGGGGAGACCAAGAGTAGGCTCCATTCCCATCCACAACCAAGTGCAGGAGATGAAAAACCTGTCCCTTTACCTCTTCTTTCTTCACCGTCCAAGGCCACAAACACTGCTTCCAGGTGAAATAATGATTTATTTGTATTTTGTTTAATTTAACATGCTGTATTTAGTATTCACGATGTGGACTGCTCGACACTGGGATGACCAAGCGCGGATTGGGTGACCGCTTGGGAATAAACGGACCCTGAACTTCCAGTCGTCTGTCTTTTGAATTCTCCGCCTTACCCTCGTGCTGATCTCTGTACTCATTCTCCTGCAGTGCTGTCAAGAAGCTCAATGTAAGCTCAAGGAACAATAACTCATTCTTTGATCAGGCACATTGCAGTCTTCTGGACTCAGCGCCCAGCGTTTCAGACCCTGATCTATGGCCCCATTTGGTTTCAATTTTTATTTGCAGATTTTGGTTTCAACTTTTTTTTGCTTTCAGATGGCACAAGAGCACAAGAAATAGGAGCAGAGGTAAACTAGCTCAGCTGTTTATCGTTCTGCTAATCCCTCCCCTCGACAGGCAGCACAGTAGCACAAGTGTATAGCACTGTGGCTTCACAGCGCCAGGGTCCCAGGTTCAATTCCCCACTGGGTCACTGTCTGTGTGGAGTCTGCACAGTTCTCCCCGTGTCTGCGTGGGTTTCCTCCGGGTGCTCCAGTTTCCTCCCACAGTCCAAAGAATTGCAAGTTAGGTGGACTGGCCATGATAAATTGTCCTCAGTGACAAAAAAGGGTGGGAGGGGTTATTGGGTTACGGGGATAGGGGGGAGGTGAGGGCTTAAGTGGGTCGGTGGAGACCCGATGGGTCGATTGGCCTCCTTCTGCACTGTATGTTCTATGTAAAACACATTTTCTGTTTCCTTGCTTGTTCCATTTACCTCTCCCTTTGGCATTGTCTCATCAAATCTCTTGTCATTTAATCACTCCTGTTTTTACCATCATCACAGATCTTCCCTTTTATTCTCTTTCCACCCTCCCCCATTATATTTCTAACCTCTCCATTATGATGAAAAGTCACTAACCTCAAAAGGTCTCTCTATTTCTCTCTCCACAGATGCTGCCTGACCTGCTGGCAATTTCCAATCGTTTCTCTTCTTATGTTGAGCAGATGGCCTGGCAAAGAGCCGAAATGAGCAACATTGACTAAATAAAGCAAAAAAATGAAATTAAGAATAAACTCTTACTTTTGGTGAAGGGTTCCTGCTGTTCCACGTTTTGTCCGTTGGGACGGGATACAGAGTGACGCTCAGGGACTTTGGGATTTGATTTTGAATCCTTAGCAACACCTCCTGCTGTAAAATGTGAATTACACTTTGGTAAATAATTAGATGGAAAGTCTACACACAGAGGTCAATATACGTATCATAAATAGCTTTTCTCCTACCTCTTAGCCTCCGTAGACTCAGTCACGCAGACTGAAAGTTAAAGCATTAGGTAAGTTTAATATATTATGTATTATGGGCCTATAGACAAAAAGTAATGTGGGAGGAATCATGTGATGTTTACTGTTTGAAAGTGTAGCTGTTCATGATAGTAACTGTTAATTATTTATTGTTGGTTAAATGCTGGTTGCTTTCTTGAATCTTCCTGGATTTTAAAGGACCACTATTTAATTACCATGTTAGGACATTGGCTTCTGTGCTTATTTTTAGTCATAAAATTATTTAAAAGTATCGGTTAAAGTCTGAGGGTGTTACTGTGATGACAAAGCATTTTCTTTATACTCGCACAAATTTTAAGATTAGTAAGCTAATTACTGTTTCAACAATGCTTCTGTACTGATGGACATCATTCAGAATACTACATAACAATACAACTTTATTGGTTTGGATTTGGTAAATTTTTCTGAGGCATGGGCACATCAACTCACAATGCAACACAATTTTGCTACTAAATTGGCACCCTTATCTGAAGATTTCAAAAAGGCAAATAATACAAGAAATGCAGCCAAAGCTGCTCACTAAAGTTCTAACAATTTGGGACTCTTTCCAAATTCATTTACGGGATTTCGGCGTCGCTGGTTAGGCCAGCATTTATTGCCCACCCCTAGTTGCCCTTCAGAAGTTGGTGGTGAACTGCCTTCTTGAACCGCTGCAGTCCATGCGATGTAGGTAGACTCATAGTGCTGTCAGGAAAGGAGTTCCAGCGACAGTGAAGGAATGGCGATATATTTCCAAGTCAGGGTGGTGAGTGACTTGGAGGGGAACTTCCTGGTGGTGGGGCTCCCAGGTATCTGTTGCACTTGTCCTTCTAGATGGTAGTGGTTGTGGGTTTGGAAGGTGCTTCCTAAGGAGCCCTCATGAGTTCCTGCAATACATCTTGGAGATGGTACACAAGGCTGCCACTGTTCATTGGTGGCGGAGGCTTTGAATGTTTGTGGAAGGTGTAGCAATCAAGTGGGCTGCTTTGTCCTGGATGGTGTCAAGCTTCCCGAGTGTTGTTGGAGCTGCACTGATCCAGGTAAGTGGACAGTATTCCATCACACTCCTGACTTGTGCCTTACAGATGGTGGACAGGCTTTGGGGGGGGGGTCAGGAGGGGAGTTACCCGCCACAGGATTCCTAGCCTTTGACCTGCTCAGGTAGCCATATTGTTTATATGACTAGACCAGTTCAGTTTCTGGTCAATGCTAAACCCCCCCCCCCCCCCAAGGATGTTGTTTACCGAGTTCATGCAGGTGGGCAATGGGAGCAGGGAGATAATCTTTCCAGTTGTAGCCTTTTAATTTTCAGTTGCCAGGCCTGCAGTCCAATCAGAGGGCCGATAGCTCATCAGCTTCTGCAGCAGAACCAAGAGTAGTCAGGAGAATAAACGACAAAGGGCCCCAGTTTCTAACTCCCCAGTCGAGAGAACAAATCGCTCCCAGCACCAGCGGGCCCGCGGGGCCCGAAACGCTGCGGCCTACGCCCCGTCTCTGCCCCCTCCCACCACGTGCGATCCATGGGGGCCGCCATCTTTGCAAACCCCCTCCATGCAGCCGGCCACGTGCGACTCATGGGGGCCGCCATCTTGGACGGCATCTTCCTCGCCGCTCACCACGTGCGATCCACGGGCCCCATCTGCATCTCCACGCTCAGATAGCTCATCAGAAGACTACGACTTCCCCGAACACTCATCACGCGGCCCGCAACTCAGCGCAGCGATCCTGCATCAAGCTCGCCAGAACGAACCGGCATCTACTCGACCGGACGCCCACTCGGAAGACTACGACTTCCCCGGGCATCCATCACGCGGCCCGCAACTCAACGCGGTCACCCTAGATCAATCCCACCCCAAGTACCTACGAAGTTCGATGGCGGAGGTCCAGATCAACGGGTACAGCACACCATGCCTCTTTGACTCCGGGAACACCGAGAGCTTCATACACCCAGAGCTGGTAAGACGCTGTTCGCTTCATATTTTTCCTGTGAGCCAAACTATCGCCCTCGCTTCGGGCTCCCACTCAGTCCAAATCCAACGACGCACCGTCGCTACGCTCACAATTCGAGGCGCTAGTTATTCGAACTTTAAACTTTATGTCCTGCCCGACCTCTGCGCGCCACTCTTATTAGGCCTGGATTTCCAGTGCAACCTCAAGAGCCTCACCCTCGGCTTCGGAGGGCCCCTGCCCCCACTCACTATCTGCAGCCTAGCCACGCTGCGCATCTCCCCCCTCCTCTCTTTGCCAATCAAACTCCAGATTGCAAACCAGTAGCTACTCGCAGCAGGCGATACAGCCGACAGGATAGGGTCTTTATCCGATCGGAGGTCCGAAGGCTGCTCAGTGAGGGGAGCATAGAGGCCAGTATTAGTCCCTGGAGAGCTCAGGTGGTGGTTGTCAAGACCGGGGAAAAATTTCGCAAGGTCGTCGACTATAGCCAGACCATAAATCGCTTTACGCTCCTAGACGCGCATCCCCTCCCCAGAATTGCAGACATGGTTAACCAGATCGGCCAATATCGGCTATTTTCCATGGTGGATCTGAAGTCTGCATACCACCAGCTCCCAATCCGCCCAGAGGACCGCCACTACACGGCGTTCGAGGCCGATGGCCGTCTCTTCCATTTCCTCCGGGTTCCCTTCGGCGTCACTAATGGGGTTTCGGTGTTCCAACGAGCAATGGACCGAATGATAGACCAGTACGGGCTGCGGGCCACGTTTCCGTATCTGGACAATGTTACCATCTGCGGCTATGACCAGCAGGACCACGACGCCAACCTCCACCGTTTTCTCCAACGGCACAGAAATTAAACCTCACGTACAACAAGGAGAAATGCGTTTTCCGCATAAACAGACTGGCCATCCTCGGCTACGTCGTGGAGAACAGAGTCCTGGGCCCAGACCCGGGCCGTATGCGCCCCCTCTTAGAACTCCCCCTCCCTCATTGCCCCAAGGCCCTCAAACGGTGCTTGGGGTTCTTTTCATACTACACCCAGTGGGTCCCTTCAATATGCGGACAAAGCCCGCCCACTCTTTAAGGCCACACGATTTCTCCTGTCAGCTGAGGCTCGCCAGGCCTTCAGCTGCATCAAGGAGGACATCGCCAAAGCAGACATGCGGGTGGTGGATGAATCCACTCCCTTTCAGGTTGAGAGCGACGCCTCAGAGGTAGCTCTAGCAGCCACCTTACATCAGGCAGGGAGGCCCGTTGCATTTTTCTCCCGTACCCTATCCGCTTCAGAACTCCGACACTCCTCAGTCGAGAAGGAAGCACAAGCCATCGTGGAGGCTGTTCGTCACTGGAGGCACTACCTCGCAGGTAGGAGGTTCACCCTCATCACCGACCAACGATCGGTTGCCTTTATGTTTGACAACTCGCAAAGGGGCAAAATAAAAAATGATAAAATCCTTCGGTGGAGGATCGAACTCTCCACCTACAGTTACAATATTAAATATCGACCGGGGAAGCTCAACGAGCCCTCGGATGCCCTATCCCGCGGGACATGCACCAGCGCGCAGATCAGCTGTCTGAAAGCCATCTACGAAGACCTCTGCCATCCAGGGGTCACCCGGCTCGCCCACTACATCAGAGCCCGAAACCTGCCTTTCTCCAACGAGGAGGTAAAAGCGGTCACCAGGGACTGCCCGATCTGTGCAGAGTGCAAACCGCACTTCTATAGACCAGACAGGGCCCACCTGGTCAAGGCTTCTAGGCCCTTTGAACGCCTTGCGATCGATTTCAAAGGGCCACTCCCCTCCACTAATAAGAACAATTATTTCCTCAACATCATAGACGAGTTCTCCTGATTCCCTTTTGCCATTCCGTGCCCCGACATGACCTCCCACACAGTCATTAGGGCCCTGCATAGTGTCTTCACCCTGTTTGGTTTCCCTAGCTACATGCACAGCGACCGGGGTTCGTACTTTATGAGCGACGAGCTGCGTCAGTACCTGCTTGACAAGGGCATCGCCTCGAGCAGGACTACCAGCGACAACCCCAGGGGGAACGGGCAGGTGGAGAGGGAGAACGCGACGGTCTGGAAGACCGTCCTACTGACCCTCCGGTCTAGAAAACTCCAAGTCTCCCAATGGCAAGAAGTCCTCCCAGACGCGCTTCACGCAATTAGATCCCTCCTCTGTACAGCTACCAATCAAACCCCTCACGAGCAGCTCTTCATTTTTTCTAGGGGCACTACCACGGGGGTCTCACTTCCAGCGTGGCTGAGGACACCAGGCCCGGTTCTCCTGAGGAAGCACGTCAGAGTGCACAAAACCAACCCCCTTGTTGAAAAGGTGCACCTCCTCCATTCCAACCCCCAGTACGCATTCGTGGAGTTCCCGGACAGTCGCCAGGAAACAGTATCCCTTCGGGACCTGGCACCCGCTGGATCCAGCCCCCCCCACCCCCACTGAGGAACCCCTTATCCCGTTCCCTATGCTGCCGCCCCCTCGCGCCCCCGATCCCGCAAGCTCACCCCACCTGTTCCACGCGCCAGCACCAACCCGTCCCCAGCGCCCCCAGTCTCTGGTCGAACCTGAGGTGTATGAAGTTTGGACGAGACCCGCCCCGGAGTCTGCCATCGTACCCCAGCTCACAACAGTCACCCAGCCACCGCAAGAGGCTGCAACCCCGGTGCTCCGCAGTTCGCAACGAACAATTCGCCCACCGGACAGACTGTGTGAGCCACCACCCCCGCCGGACATGATTTTTTTCACAGGGGGTGAATGTGGTGAGTGAGATTCACACGGTATTATAAGCTACCAATGTCACTGTATTGTATATACGTACCAATATTGTAAGTGCAGTTTCACTACCTGACCACCAGGGGGAGTAGCTCTGGGAGTACTCGAGTGTTTGTACTGGGCTCCCCCCTTGGCTCCGCCCAGAACCCCTCCCCCTGGAGCTGTATGAAGATCCGTGCCACAGAGCCAGCCAACCAGTTCATCGAAAGTGCAACGGCGAATAGGCGTGCTCTGTTGTAAGTATATTAAAACCGCTATTCTAATCCCACAAGCACGTGTCCGTAGAATTGATGGTTCCATCATTGTGATAGGCCCATAATACATAGACCTGAATTTTCAGGATGGCGGACGCTCGCACCGGAGAGTCAGCGTGGAACATAGCCCCACTGACTCTTAACAGGCCCATTGCCATTTTACAGCTCATGACCATTGATTGACAACAGGCAGTACTTCCTCCCTCACTTGGTCTGGGTACCGCCTTGGAGAGCTGTCGCTCAATCTGATTGGACGACAGCTTTCCAGCCAATCTAGGCATAGCCCAGCAATGGCCGGAAGAGGTACTGCAGTGTTGTGTCTGAGACTAAGTGCTGGAAACTGCCGTCTAAGTACCAGGGGTCCCAGGGTGGGGATGGCTTGGGGAGGATGCGAGTGGGTATAAACTTGCTGGGTAGGCCGGAGGAGGAGGAGGGGGAGCGGGGAAGGAGGAGGCGAAAAAGAGGGAGGGCCAGAGGCGTCTGGTCAGTGAGTGCAGGATGCCTCTGGTCTGAAGGGGCCTTCCGACGGAGGCATCCTCCCCCCCACTGCCAGTGCAAAATGGAGCGTGAGAAATATTTGTTTCTCGCCCTCAACCATCGGGTGCCCCCAGCGTCAAAATTGAAGTTGGGTGGGGAAAACCCTTAATAGGCTATTGGGTGACCACTTAAGGGCTTCCATTTGGACAAGGGCAGGCTTGCCTTTCGAGGTTGTGTCTCCCCTACCATAAAGTCTTGCCTGGTTCAGGATCAGCGGGATCTGGGAGGGGATTCTGTCCATGCTATTTCACACTTCCCGCCTCACTCCCGGCCTCAGAATCTATCAAGAGGGGAGCGTTCTAGCCTTAGGTTATGAACAATACAGTGCACATGTTTATGAAGGGACATTGACAGTATGCCATTTATAGTGATCTCTGTATATCAATATACATGATCAGTGTATGTAAAAACTAGTACAGTCAATTCAACACTCGATGTCTCACTATCAGGTGATATAAAAAGGACTTTCCCGCTCTTTCTAAGTGTGCATCAGGAGAGTGCACATACAAGACATAGAATAGCTAGAGAGAGAGAAGTCATAAGTTATTTCATTATTATATTGTATAGTTAGTTCGTTATCTTTACTATATTTAATTTGTTGATTATTAAGTAAAAAGAACTCACAAATATAATTTATATTACTCAATAAATTAGTTTATCTTTACAAGAAGACTACTGTTCATTTCATCAACTTGGCTGGTTTAAAAGAGTAATATACTATATTACATTATTAATATAATATTTACAATTTGAAATTCTTGTCAAATCTAATGCACATACATTGTGTACTTATTTTTTTAAATATAATTGTTTTTAATGTTTTGCTGTTTTTAATAGTAAGAACACTATCAAAAAAAGTATTCTTCTGAATAAGCAAGACAAATTGATATTTTTCATTAAGATAGAGTCATAAGAACATAAGAACATAAGAACATAAGAACTAGGAGCAGGAGTAGGCCATCTGGCCCCTCGAGCCTGCTCCGCCATTCAATTAGATCATGGCTGATCTTTTGTGGACTCAGCTCCACTTTCCGGCCCGAACATCATAACCCTTAATCCCTTTATTCTTCAAAAAACTATCTATCTTTACCTTAAAAACATGTAATGAAGGAGCCTCAACTGCTTCACTGGGCAAGGAATTCCATAGATTCACAACCCTTTGGGTGAAGAAGTTCCTCCTAAACTCAGTCCTAAATCTACTTCCCCTTATTTTGAGGCTATGCCCCCTAGTTCTGCTGTCACCCGCCAGTGGAAACAACCTGCCCGCATCTATCCTATCTATTCCCTTCATAATTTTAAATGTTTCTATAAGATCCCCCCTCATCCTTCTAAATTCCAACGAGTACAGTCCTAGTCTACTCAACCTCTCCTCATAATCCAACCCCTTCAGCTCTGGGATTAACCTAGTGAATCTCCTCTGCACACCCTCCAGCGCCAGTACGTCCTTTCTCAAGTAAGGAGACCAAAACTAAACACAATACTCCAGGTGTGGCCGCACTAACACCTTATACAATTGCAACATAACCTCCCTAGTCTTAAACTCCATCCCTCTAGCAATGAAGGACAAAATTCCATTTGCCTTCTTAATCACCTGTTGCACTTGTAAACCAACCTTCTGTGACTCATGCACTAGCACACCCAAGTCTCTCTGAACAGCGGCATGCTTTAATATTTTATCGTTTAAATAATAATCCCGTTTGCTGTTATTCCTACCAAAATGGATAACCTCACATTTGTCAACATTGTATTCCATCTGCCAGACCCGAGCCCATTCACTTAACCTATCCAAATCCCTCTGCAGACTTCCAGTATCCTCTGCACTTTTCGCTTTACCACTCATCTTAGTGTCATCTGCAAACTTGGACACATTGCCCTTGGTCCCCAACTCCAAATCATCAATGTAAATTGTGAACAATTGTGGGCCCAACACGGATCCCTGAGGGACACCACTAGCTACTGATTGCCAACCAGAGAAACACCCATTTATCCCAACTCTTTGCTTTCTATTAATTAACCAATCCTCTATCCATGCTACTACTTTACCCTTAATGCCATGCATCTTTATCTTATGCAGCAACCTTTTGTGTGGCACCTTGTCAAAGGCTTTCTCACAAAAGGTTGCTGCATAAGATGTAGTCATAGATGTTTACAGCATGGAAATAAGCCCTTCTCCCCAGCTTGTCCATGCCACCCAGTTTCTATCACTCAGCTAGTCCCACTTGCCCGCATGTGGCCCATATCCCTCTCAAAGAATCTTCAGGCATCACAATCTGTTCAATACTGCCCTAATAGTATAAGGTTTGCCCGCAAATTAAGTTGGAGCCATTATTTCACACTACTCCATGCTAAGTTCTAGACATTGGATTGTGCAGCTCCCATTTATCTTTTTGAAAGCATGAGCTGAAACGTCAAATATGTTGCGAATTGTGCAGCTGCATAGTCCATAGCAGAATACCACATGTCAGATGGGTAAGGACACTTTGGAGTTGTCCAGGGCTTCTATTTAAAACTAGTGCTCACCCCATTGCCTATTCAAACAGATGGCCTGTTGCTTGTTTCACATCCCTTTAGAGAATTGGATTATGCCCGAGCACAACATGCGTTCAGTTGTAAAAAAAAAATTCAAGTTTAAATCAACCAAACTAGCAGTCCCTAAATGAGCCATTGGAGGCTGCCAGCAAAAAAAGTAATTTCAAAAGGCTTTTACTTTGCAGGATGTGGAAAGTCAGGAACAGCAGGCTACTGCCAGCCACCACAGACCACCACTCAGCCCGTACCAATCACCTCACTGCCCTACCTGACTTGCCAACACTTATTTCCCTGCCTTCTCATCCTGCTTCAGCACCCCTCATCATTATGTACACTTCAACCAAAGTTCCTCTCAACCTCTCTGGAGAACAGTCTTCAGGCGAGGCAGGGGAGGAATTAAAAGTGGAGGGGGGTGTCACAATTTTGATCAGGGAATCAATTACAGCAGTAAGGAGAGATGACATCTCAGAAGGCTTTTCAAATGAAACCATATGGGTAGAACTTAAAAACCAAAAAGGTACCATGCTGGGAGTGTCCTGTAGGCCCCCTAACAGTCCAAGAGAAATAGAAGAGCAGATATGTAGGCATATTTCAGAGAAGTGTAAAAATAATGGGGTAGTGATGGTGGGGATTTCAACTTCCCCAACATTAACTGGAGAAGTAATAGTGTGAAAGGTTTAGAGAGAACGGAATTCTTAAAATAAATCCAGGATAACTTTTTAAACCAGTACATAGAACGTCCTACAAGAGAGGGGTCGGTCTTGGACAATCTTAGGTAACGAAGGTGGGCAAGTTGTTGAAGTATCAGTGGGGGTGAATTTTGTGGATAGCAATCTTATCTCTTGTTAGAGTCTTGTTAGATTCAAGTTTCTTATGGAAAAGGACAAGGATGGGCCTGAAATCAAAGTTCAAAACTGAGGGAAGGCCGCTTTTAATAAGATCAGATACGATTTGGCCAGAATGGATTGGGAGCAGACACTTTTGGTGAACCTGTGACACAACAGTGGGCCGCATTCAAGAAGCAAATGGGGAGAGTGCAGGGTCAACATGTTCCAATCATGTAAAGGATGCGACTATCAAATTTTGATTTGAATTGATTTATTATTGTTACATGTATTAGTTTGCAGTGAAAAGTAGTGTTTCTTGCATGCTGGACAGACAACGCATACCATACATAGGGAAGGAAGGCAAGACCGCAGAATGTAACGTTACAGTTCAGTGAAACTTGGATATTGAGGGATGTACAGCTTTGGATAAGAAGAAAAAGGAAGGCTAATGGCAGATATTGAGGGCTCAAAATATAATAATAATAATCTTTTCTTGTCACAAGTATGAAGTTACTGTGAAAAGCCTCTCATCGCCACATTTCGGTGCCTGTTCGGGTAAGCTGGTACGGGAATTGAACATGCGCTGCAAGCCTTGTTCTGCATTACAAGCCAGCTGCCTTAGCCCACTGAGCTAACTAGAGGCATATTGAATGTGCAAAAGGGAACTTAAAAAAGGAAATTAGGAGAACAAAAAGGGAAATGAAAGGACACTAGCAGGTAAAATACATAAAATCCCAAGTTGTTTTACAAGCATATTAAGAGTAAAAGGGTAACTAGATAAAGAATAAAGTCCATTAAGGATCACAATGGTAATTTGTGTGTGGAGCCAGAGGACATAGGTAAGATTCTAAATGAATGCTTTGTCTGTGTTCACTAATGAAAGGGCCGATATAGGTATAGAAATCAGGGAGAACTACAATGAAATTAAAGAGACAAACATAAACAGAGAGGAGTTTCTGAGTGTTCTGGCAGGCTTAATAGTAGACAAATCTCCAGGGGTAGATTAAATGTTTCCCAGGCTTGTTGAGTGAGGCATGGGAAGAGGTAGCAGGGGCGCTAGCAGTAATTTCCCATCCACGGTGACCACAGAAGAGGTGCCGGAGGACTAGCAATAGCCATTGTGGTGCAATTATTGAAGGAGGGAGGAAGGGATAAACCAGGAAACAACAGGCCAGTCAGTCTAACCTCAGAGAATGGGGAAACTATTGGAAGCTATCCTGAGAGACAAAATTAATCTGCATTTGGTGAGACAGGGGTTCATCAAGAACAGTCAGCATGGTTTGTTAAGGAGAGGTCCAACTTGATTGAATTTTCCGAAGAGATGACCAAGTGTGTAGATCAGGGCAATGCATTTGACATAGTCTACTTGGACTTCAGCAAGGCTTTGATAATAATTATAATAATAATAATCTTTATTATTGTCACAAGTAGGTTTACATTAACACTGCAATGAAGTTACTGTGAAAAGCCCCTAGTTGCCACAGTCCGGCGCCTGTTCGGGTACATGGGAGTATTCAGAATGTCCAATTCACCTAACAAGCACGTCTTTTGGGACTTGTGGGAGGAAACTGGAGCACCCGGAGGAAACCCATGCAGTCACAGGAAGAACGTGCAGACGCTGCACAGACAGTGACCCAAGTCGGAATCGAACCTGGATCTGGCGCTTTGAAACAACAATGCTTACCACTGTGCTACCATGCCGCCCACAGAGGGTGTTGGCCGGGGGGGGGGGGGGGGGGGGGGGGGTTCGAGGGGTAGGAGTCTGTCCAGTGGGGTCCCACAGTGATCAGTGTTGGGCCCCACTGTTTGTGGTTTATATAAATGATTTAAACATTACACATGAATGTAAGAGGGTTGACTAGTAGGTTGGTGGATGATATAGAAATTGCTGGGGTGGTAAATAGTGAGGAGGATAGGCTTAGACTGCAGGAGGATATAGCTTACCTGGTCAGATGGACTGATCAGTGAAAAATGGAATTCAATCTGGATAGGTGGGACGTGACTTGGGCAAGACAAACAAGACAAGGGACCACTTAATAAATGGCACGACCCTGGGAAGCACCGAGGATCTGAGGGACCTTGGTGTGCATGTACACAGGTCTCTTAAGGAAGAAGGGCAGGTAAGTTAAGAAGGCATATGGTATAATTGTACCACAACCATCGGGAGAGGGCCCAGACAGGCAGCAGGCTACCGGACAGGCAGAATCCTCACCACCTGGTTACAGGGGTGGCCAAGGACAGAGCGGTCACTGACGCGGAGGTCGGCGCATGCCACAGAGGCGAGGATCCACACAAGTGGACTGTCAAACATGAATTGTTAATGCCATACAGAATGGCCCATCCCTCCCACTGACCACATATCCATTCGCTCACAAAACCTCCAGCCGATGACGCCTGCCCATCTGGGGTGGCTCTCCGCAACCCCCCCCCCCCCCCCCCCCCCCCCACCACCACTTCCCATGAGAACATGTCGGAGGAGAGCTCCGAGGATGCCACCATTGATGCGTCACAGCTTCCACCAACACAGAGACACGCACCTCGGTGGGCAACGGTAGTGGTCAGGCATCTGGGGCACAAGTGGTGAGCACTACGCAGTGGCTGATGTCCATCGGGTAGAGGCAGGAATGCCCAGGCGAGACAGCAGTCGGAGGTCTGCTTGATCCCAGGACCCAGCTGGGTCTCAGACAGATGTTGAGCCTCTGGATCAGATTTACCTGAAGCTGATGCAATCGATAAGGTGTGGCTGTGATATTCAGAGGGGGCCATCAGCAACCCTCCAGCAGGTCCATAGCCAATTGGAGGAGTCACAGAGGCTAAGGGCGCAGGAGATGGCACAGCAGTGTGTGGCACCGAGTCCAATACTGATGCAGTAGCGAGCCTGGTGCACGATGTCAACACCATGAGTGGAGGTGTCCAAGGCGTGGCTTATTCGGTGACATGGCTGAGGGCCTCAACAGAATGTCTGACTCCCCAGGGGACGTGACACAGTACCAGGTGAACCTTGGATGAAGTGTATCCCAGTCGCAGGTGGGCATTGCAGAGCTTGTCCCAGTCACTGAGGAGCATCGCCGAGGGTGTCGACATAATGATGCAGACATTGGGGAATCGCCAGGGCTGGCAGAGCCAGATGACGCAGGGGCAGCTGGGGCTCGAACCAGCTGCCCCTCCATCACGAGGTGAACCCCAGGGCCCTATGGGCACCAACCGTGAGGAGAGGACGCTGGGTGCTAACCCGGACTCATATGGAGTGGCGATGGTAGCCACCAGCTTCTGCAAGCTCCACTCTTCTGACGACACTGTGCCTCGCAGTCAGCATCCTGTCTAGTGTGGCACGGCAGGGCACGTGCCGGCGGCAAGTTTGCCGGGCCCCTCCAGCCCCAGAGGACATCCGCCATGGACATTGAAGGCTATGGGACGTGGTAAACAGCTGGTTGCCTCCACATTTGATGTGTATCCTGGGGAAACACTGAGACGCAGTGGTAGAGCACAGAAGGCACATCAAGGATCACTGAGAAGGCATTTTGGGGGGTGGTGTAGTGAGGCGGCACAATCGGGAGATTGGGGAAGTAGAGTACATTTGTGAGATACATTAAAAATCCTTCACCACATCCGGTATGACGCCTCTCACCTTGTCAGTTCTATTTCATGAGCTTCATATCCCTTCAGGCATCCTCAGCAGGTGATGCAGGAGTAGGACCAAGAATTCTCAAAGGAGGGCACTCATTCTGAAGATGCACTTTCAGGTGACTTGTGCACATCCTCCACCAGCTCAGATACATACACCATGATGGGCCTGCCAAGTTATTTGCCACATGAGCAGGTTGGTGGAAGCAGGAACAGCAATGGAGAGGCCCTGTTGTAGGGCACAGCATACGAATGCTGAGCCTTGGTGGACATTGGAAAAGTGGATAATTCTAGATTTGCAGGCGTAAACATGCGAGGTTCTGTCAGCACTTCCAGAGGTACTCTGCAAGATGAAGAGAGATTGGAGGAGTCTATCTATAGCAGGAATGCAATGATATCTCTGGCCTTCATGCCAGCGGTTATGTCCATGGAAAGAATGACCATCTGCATGGAGCATCAGGCATGGCTGTCCACCAACAGCATGTTGGCCCAGTCCAGTAGCTGGCACACATGGAATGCCACCTTCAGCAAGATGGAGTTTGTGTGGCCCACGACAGAGAAGATGGGAAACAGTCACATGGAAGCAGGGACTCTGCTCGAAGCTCTTTCATTTCTGAGGCTCTGCCACCACCTCAGTCATAGCTCATCAAGCTGGCTCCTGACTCAATGGACGTGTCTGCCCCCATAGAGGTGCATATGGGGCAGTCTTAGATGGGATCTTTGTGGCCATTCAAATCTGGAGAACATCAGCAAAAAGCTTTTGAGTCAGGACATGAGCAGCCCTGCTGAAGCCATGGAGGTAGCACCACATAGGAACAGCAGAAAAAGGAAGATAACAGATTTATAGTTGCACAGGGCATTTATTTGTGTGTTTACAGTGTCATATTTCAACATTTTGTGCACCATAACATTTATTGTACCATTACAGTGCCCCATCTTGCCATTTTTGTCTGCTGCCTGCCAAGTCGCTTCTGCCTTGTGAAGAATGATAAGACACAAACTGAAATTGAGCAATAGGTGTCTGTGAAACAGATGGAATGTTAATGGTGGGACAACTTTCTGCTGGGGGGCTGGATGTTCAGTGGTTCAAAATTTGTGTGCAATGTGTCTGCATTGCTTTTGATTCACTAAAAGGTGCCTGAATTAGGCTGTACTGAGCATCAGTTGCAGCTGTGAGTGCAGCTAAATGTACCCTCACCACATCTCAGTCCTCTTTCTCCTGTTCTCCTACCACCTTCTCCTCTAAAGTGGTGAAGCACTAATCATCTGCTTCCTCCACAAGCTCCAGTCATCGTTGCTGTGACATGAATGTCACAGTGGATTATTGCCACTCTGGAATCATGTGGCTGCCGCAAGCTGAAAGCATCTACTCCCCCACTCCCACCCACCGACCCCGATCTGCTTTCAACATTCAAATTTCATTCTGTATTAATAATTCTGGTGGCAGCTACCCTCAAGATTTGGGGGCAGTGGAGGCGACATAGGGGAGAAGTGGGGGGCTCGATGGAGGCTCCGTTAAGGGGGAACCATAGGTTTGTCCCGGGGAACATGGATGGGGGATTTCGGGGATGGTATAGAGCGGGCATTAGACAGCTGAAGGACCTGTTTATCGACGGAAGGTTTGCGAGCCTGGGGGAGTTGGAAGAGAAATTTGGGCTCCCGCCGGGAAACATGTTTAGATATCTGCAGGTAAAGGCATTTGCTAGACGGCAGGTGGAGGGATTCCCTGCGCTCCCCGCGAAGGGGGTGAGTGACAGGGTGCTCTCGGGGGTCTGGGTCGGGGAGGGGAAGATATCCGATATCTACAAGCTTATGCAGGAGAAGGAAGAGGCGTCAGTAGAGGAGCTGAAAACGAAGTGGGAGGGGGAACTGGGGGAACAGATCGAAGACGGGACATGGGCTGATGCCCTGGAGAGGGTAAATTCTTCCTCCTCGTGTGCACGGCTTAGCCTCATCCAATTCAAGGTGCTGCATAGGGCCCACATGACTGGGACGAGGATGAATAGGTTCTTTGGGGGTGAAGATAGGTGTGCCAGGTGCTCGGGGAGTCCAGCGAACCATGCCCATATGTTCTGGGCATGCCCGGCATTGGAGGAGTTCTGGAAGGGGGGTGGCGAGGACGGTGTCAAGGGTGGTGGGATCCAGGGTCAAGCCAGGATGGGGACTCGCGATCTTTGGGGTTGGGGTAGAGCCGGGAGTGCAGGAGGCGAAAGAGGCCGGTGTGCTGGCCTTTGCGTCCCTAGTAGCCCGGCGAAGGATTTTGCTACAGTGGAAGGACGCGAGGCCCCCAAGCGTGGAGACCTGGATCAATGACATGGCGGGCTTTATTAAGCTTGAGAAGGTTAAATTCGCCCTGAGAGGATCGGTGCAAGGGTTCTTTAAACGGTGGCAACCTTTCCTCGACTTCCTGGCTCAACGATAGGGTACTGGGACAGTAGCAGCAGCAACCCGGGGGGGGGGGGGGGGGGGCGTTGATTATGTTAGCTTATTTTATTTAAATTTGATTTATCTAATTTTAATTTATGGTTAAGTTCTCTTGTTTGGGGGGGGGGTGGGGGAATGTGATACATGTGATGTTACGGTATGGGGGGGAATTGTGGGTGTTATGGGGCTGTTAGTTGCATATTACTGCTTTTTGCTATACTTTTTGTTATATTTTCTGCAAAAAATTCCAATAAAAAAAAAAAAAAAAAAAAAAAAAAAAAAAAAAAAAAATAATTCTGGTGGCTTCTGTTGTATGTTTGCAGGATGTCACTGTTTGGATTCCACACAGGTATCAGAGGGCAGCCTTGACATCCCCTAACTCTGCTTCAAGGTAGCATCATCCCAGGGACGTTTCACTGACACAAAAAGAGCACATCATGGCAGCTCCCCAGGAATCTTATAATCAAGTTAATAGCCGAGGTCAGTGAGTTCCTGAAAGCTCCCTGACATTCTGGTGATTTCAGCTCTTTTAACTCAATGTCCACTGATAAACCCAACCTTGTCAGGTTAAAATCCCCCCTCAATAATCTTAGACTTAGTTCGAATCATTAAGCCAATTAATCTCAACAGCATAGTGCATGTGCCGAGGGACATGCTTGATCGTGTGGCCTTCCTTTAATTGGTAACATTTATCACTGTGTAAGTTTAAAATATGGACGTTCCATATGACTCCACTTCAACTTAAACAATTAAGCTGACTTTTTTCAGCCTGTCTTTCTTGGAACTTTCTACTTCAAGGTGCAGCTCCTGTCGCTGTCAAAGTCCCGAAAGCCCTTAATTTCTAATTTATTTACATCTGGCTCCTTCCAGGGATCTGCTGGTGACATTTGTAGAATCTCACAATTCACTGCCCGCCAGTGCATCTCACAGGTTACTATTGCCATGTTTCCCTGGGCCAGCAATCATATACTCAAGTGATGAGGCCAGTCAGAACGAGCAGGAGCTCAGCTTTGCCGCACTATCTGGCACCCCGCAGGTATTTTTTTTAAGGTATCTGATATTCGACTTTAATTCCTCACTGTTCACAGCAGGAAAAAGATTAAAGACTTTCCAACACAGGAATTTATCAATTAAGAAGACAAACCACCAAATTGCTTGGAGTCAGTAAGTTATAATATCAAGGTTAGCATCTTAACTGCCTATCACCTTTATTCCTTGGAAACTGTTAAAAATTAAAATTAGAAGTAAGTATTTTACAAATGTTGTTTCCTTGTAAAAAAAAAATAAAACCAGACAATTACATTTTATTTCTCTTCCTTTCAAATTGCTGCTCTCTCAGGGCTCCCTGACTGAATGTCAACCTTAAGATTCAATCCAAAGCAATCCGATTCAATAATTTCCAATTGAGTTTTTTTTAAATTTACTTCCTTTAACTCCTGTCTCCAGTAAAACAGCACTCACCGGGTCGAACTAAGGATATTTCTAATGGGAAGGTTGATAAATCTGGGGGATAATTCCCCCCCCACCATCATCTAATTTTTCAAGAAAATAAATGAGGTTTACAGAGGGTCCTCGATTTAGGAAATCAGTACTCCCACCAGAAACAAGTGGGAGCACAATGGATATGAGTAGACGAGGGTTCCATTGTGGTTTTAGGCCACGGACACCATTTTGGTTGGTATCCACATTGCTATCACCAGTTTCTCAAACCATGGACACTCACCAGTTGGGAGGCTGCCATTTTCTTTTTTTAAAAATCGTTTTATTGCCATTTTCAAAAATTATGTCCATTGCCGTTCGTTTTCATTTATTATACAGTGTAAAAAAGTTTTGTCTTACGTTTCTTTATTTACAAATTGTTGCCATCTAGTTCAGCATGTCCTCTCCCCCCCCCTCCAATCCCCCTTTCCCTAACCCCTTTCCCTCTCCCCTGATGTCTTCCCTGGTTGATCAGGGGAATGCTCTCCTGTCATAATATACATCCAGGTATATGATGGAGTGCAGACAGGCAGTGATTGACACACAGGATGACCAGTGAGCACACATAACACAGCAGCCAATCACCAGACAGGACATGACCACTGTAAAGCCAGAGGGCACCAGTTTTCCCGCTCTCTCGGGATCCAGCCTCTGAGACAGACTGAGCTCATGAGCAGCAGCTAGAACAAACACCATGTGGTAGTCAGTTAGTCTGGTCAGGTTAGCCTCAGGTCTCCAGTCAAGTCAGCATAGTGTCAACCCACAGTTAAGCATGTATTATAGTTAGTTGTTCAATAAAATCGTGTTGCATCTGTTCAAGTGTTGGAAGCATGTCTCTCTCTACACTGCATCAAACACAGTCCACATAGACCCAGCTTGCCCAACACATCATGGTACCAGTGAGTAATGCTGAAGTTTGACGGACCTACCTTGAGATAATCTGCCTTTGACCAGCGATCAGCCATCCGGTAACATGGACAGCGTTTGCCCTCCTCCGCAGCTCCGCATCGCCGGCAACCTCGGTGCAAACTGGAAGATTTTCAAACAGAAGTTCCAGCTCTAGCCACCAACCTCGAGGCTGCATCGGATGCCAGGAAGATCGCGCTCTTCCTTTCTACAGCCGGGGACCACGCTATCCACATCTACAATTCCCTCACATTTGCTGAAGGCGAAGACAAGACGAAGTTCAAAACAGTCCTGCTGAAGTTCGACAGCCACTGCGACATTGAGGTCAATGAGAGCTTTGAAAGGTACGTTTTCCAGCAGAGACTTCAGGGTAAGGATGAACCTTTTCAGTCATTTTTAACCCATCCCAGCATCCATGCAACTATGACTCGACAACTGATTCCATGATCCAGGATCAGATCGTTTTCGGGGCCCACTCTGATTCCCTTCAACAGCAGCTCCTAAAAGTTAAGCAGCTCACCCTTACCATCACTATCGAAACCTGCGTCCTCCATGAGCACGCTAACAACCAGTACTCCCACATCAAGGCGGCAGAAACGACAAGGCTCAACCACCACGAGGCAGAACAGATAGAGGCCGTCAAACAAATGCAGGGCCTGAGTCTGGATGAGGGTGGCCATTTCGCGCACTTTTCCCAGGCTCCAGTGCATGCACGCCATGACCGAGCGGACGGCGAGACCGACGACCAGATCGCGCAAGTGCTCACATCGTTCGACCGCATTGCGCATGTGCGGTGGCGCACGGAACAGCCTGACGTCGGCATCATGACATGTTCCAATTGTGGCTCCGTCCATTTAAAGCGGCAATGTCCGGCAAAATCTCGACGCTGTCTCCAGTGTGGCAAGCTTGGCCACTACGCAGCCCTTTGCAGATCTGCTCCACTGCCCAACACACAGCGATCCCAGCCACAGCACAGGAGCGTCTGGTCTGTACAGCAACCCGTGACAGACTCCGACCCCGACAGTCTGCCAGATCCCGACGCCGAGGGCCTCAAATCCCCATTCCGGGTGGGCATCATCACTAAGCATGCGCTGCCTTTCTCAACGATGGTGCAACAACTCCCAATAATGAGCATTGATCCGGACGATGAGTGGTGTGCCACCCTTACGGTTAACAAGGCTCGCATAGGTTTCAAGCTGGATACCGGTGTGTCAGCAAATCTCATTTCAAAGTCTGACCTCGACACCACCCACGTCAAACCAAGCATTCTTCAACCTGCCTGCCAGCTCCTCGACAACAATGGCAATGCCATTGCTGCCAGTGGCTCATGCCAGCTTGCGGTATCCAATAGGTCATTAAAAGCAACGCTGAGAATTGAAATTGTAGGAACCAACAGAGCTTCCTTGCTCGGTGCTCGGGCCTGCAAACTCCTGAACCTAGTGCAGCGGGTTCACACCATGTCGTCCGCACAGGCAACAGCCTCGCCAGATGATAACTTCCAGGCTCAAATCGATAACATCATAGCACAATACCATAGCGTGTGTTCAAAGGTATGGGCACACTCCCATACCAATACAAAATCCTATTGAAGCCAAATGCTACCCCTGTGGTTTAAGCACCGTGTCGGGTGCCGGCACCCCTCAAGGACCGTCTCAAGCAGCAGCTGCAAGACCTCCAGGACCAGGACGTAATTTCAAAGGTCACGGTTAGCTCCATGGTTTGCGTCAAGAAGCCGACAGGGGAACTTCGAATCTGTATCGACCCCAAAGATTTGAATCTCAACATCATGAGGGAACACTACCCAATACCTAAACGAGAGGAACTAACCAGCAAGATGGCTCATGCCAAATTCTTCACAAAGCTGGACGCCTCCAAGGGGTTTTGGCAAATACAGCTGGACGCGTCCAGTCGCAAGCTGTGCACATTCAACACCCCGTTCAGTCGCTACTGTTACAACCGAATGCCGTTTGGCATCATCTCCGCATCAGAGGTGTTCCACCGCATAATGGAACGAATGATGGAGGGCATCGTGGAGGTGCAAGTGTACATCGACTATGTCATAATCTGGTCCACAACTCCTCAAGAGCACATCGATCGCCTCAAGCGGGTGTTCCACAGGATCCATGAGCATGGCCCTCCGACTCGACAGAGCCAAATGCTCGTTCGGTGAACCAAAATTCGTCGCCCGCCACAGAGACTGAATCTATAGACTGAATGTTGCATTACCTTGTTCTCTCATCGTTTTGACATCTGTCCATATCGGTTTTTTTCTCATGTGTTATCTGCCCTCTATCTGCACTAGACACCTTCCCATGTATATAACTTAGCGTGTTCTGTATATAGTCACGTTCCTGTCCACATATTCACTATTTATTGACCTGAACACATATGTTTTTTTTAAAAGAGGGGGAGATGTCATAATATACATCCAGGTATATGATGGAATGCAGACAGGCAGTGATTGACACACAGGATGACCAGTGAGCATACAGAATACAGCAGCCAATCACCAGACAGGACACGACCACTATAAAGCCAGAGGGAACCAGTTTTCCCGCTCTCTCGGGATCCAGCCTCTGAGACAGTCAGAGCTCGTGAGCAGCAGCCAGTGCAAACATCATGTGGTAATCAGTTAGTCTGGTCAGGCTAGCCTCAGGTCTCCAGTCAAGTCAGCATAATGTCAACCCACAGTTAAGCATGTATTATAGTTAGTTGTTCAATAAAATCGAGTTGCATCTCTTCAAGTGTTGGAAGCCTGTCTCTCTCTCTCTACACTGCAACAAACACAGTCCACATAGACCCAGCTTACCCAACACATCACCCCTTTCTTTTCATAGAATTTACAGGGCAGAAGGAGGCCATTCGGCCCATCGAGTCTGCACCAGCTCTTGGAAAGAGCACCCTACCCAAGGTCAACACCGCCACCCTATCCCCATAACCCAGTAACCCCACCCAACACTAAGGGCAATTTTGGACACTAAGGGCAATTTATCATGGCCAGTCCACCTAACCTACACATCTTTGGACTGTGGGAGGAAACCGGAGCACCTGGAGGAAACCCACGCACACACGGAGAGGATGTGCAGACTCCACACAGACAGTGACCCAAGCCGGAATTGAACCTGGGACCCTGGAGCTGTGAAGCAATTGTGCTATCCACAATGCTACCGTGCTTCCCCTTGTTCCCCCCTTTCTTTTTTCCCTCTATCTGCTTCAGCCGTATTCTTTTTGTGGGTCGGGGTGGGGTTTCCTCCCCCTCCCCCTCCCCCTCCCCCTCCCCCAGTGTTGTCTCTCTTGTCCCTCCCCCCCCCCCCCCCCCCCCCCCCCCCCCCCCCCCTCCGGGCTGGGCAGCCCCGACATTCCTCCTTGTCTCATTTTTTCAATTTTCCTTTCTAATCCTTTGAGTTTCCCTCTCTATTGGTTGTTGTTGGCCTCTAACAGGTTTTGGAACAGGCCGACAAATTGCACCCATGCAGTAAGGAAGCCTTCCTCTGACCCTCAGATCGCCTATTTGATCTTCTCCAGGTGGAGAAATTCTGGAAGGTTATCTATCCAGTCTGCAGCTGTGGGTGGTTGCTGCTGATCGCCAGTCGAGCAGGCTGCCCATTTTCTGTGCTTTTTGATAGGATTTATTGTCACATGTACCGAAGTACAGTGAAAGGTATTTTTCTGCGGCCAAGGGAACGTACATAGGACGTACATGCCAGACAAAAAAACAATAATCGACAGAGTACATTGACAAATTGTACATTGACAAACAGTGATTGGTTACAATGTGGAACAAGGGGCCAAACAAAGCAAATATATGAGCAAGAGCAGCATTGGACGTCATGAATTTAGTTCTTACAGGGAGCAGATCAGTCCGAGGGTGAGAGGAGTCTAGTAGCTGTGGGGAAGAAGCTGTTCCTATGTCTGGCTGTGCTGGTCGTCATACTTCTGTATCTTCTGCCTGATGGAAGGGTCTGGAAGAAGGCAATGCCTGGGTGGGAGGGTCTCTGATCATGCTGTCTGCCTTCCTGAGGCTGCGGGAGGTGTAGACAGAGTCAATGTGTGGGTGGTAAGCTTGTGTGATGCACTTGGCTGAGTTCACCACACTCTGCAGTTCCTTGCGATCTTAGGTCAAGCAGTTGCCATACCAAGCTGCCATGCAACCGGATAGGATGCTCTCTATGGCACATCTGTAGAGGTTTGTGAGAGTTGATGCAGACACATCGAATTTCTTCCGTAGTACGTAGAGACGTTGTTGGGCTTTCTTGACTGTTGCTTTTAAAAGGGAAACTGAGCCTCTCCCGGGTAAACAATGAAAGGAAACCGAAAGCAACCATCAGACAGTGCTGCAGCATTACCTGCTACACTCAAAGCCCCTGCAGCCTCAAGCGTCTTTGCCCTTGGCCACTTCCAAAATGGCCCAAGGAATAGCAGCTACATCAGTCGGTCCCACGTTCATACTTACAGTAAACTAACACGTGCAACACATTCACATGGATATTCAGAAACATTAGATAGGACTCTGGAGTTTGATCTGGTTTCTGGAATCCCCCACACAAGTCCACAGTGTGACATGAATTTGCACACATCACCCCACAAGGATTTTCAGATGACTCCAGTGTACTCATGAATCATAAGAGCTTCCAAATTATTAATGTGCAATAAGTGTGTTTATTTTGCTTATTTGTGCTGCCAGCATGGCCGCTGTAACAATTCCACCAATCCTCCGTCCCCGACACTTTAGGCTGAATTTTACTCAAAGGCGGTGACCTAGCTGAAAGGTCAGCTGACAACTTGGGAAGCCACGATGCAAACATACGTAGCTGGGCAGTTAATTGCCAGAGTTTGTGTCACCTGCCCCCAAAAGAGAGGATGTCCATCCTCCACGAGCTGCTGGTCAATCAGATGGCTGGGACTGAACTCAGTCCTCAGACAGTGGCATCACTGAAGGCCGATTTGAAGGTTGGTGTAGAGACCTGCTAATCGGGATTACCGCTGGGACGGTGTGTCCAAGCGGGTAGGCTAGAGGGGCACTGCATTGGATACAGCGTTCCCAAACAGGAAGGAAACCCTCCAAGAGCCAGTAATTGGGCCACCAGGTTATACGTGGTAGCATAATTCAGTGGCGTGGACATCCCATAATCCTGGTAAAATGCCAACAACAGGTGCAGACCTTAAATGACCATTTATTTTTTGATTTGGGGTCACAATTAGCCGAAGTGCAGGTTGGCCACCTGACACCAATCCCTATTTTGGTCAAATAAAAGTAAAGGTGGGTAGATGATGGGTACAGTGCTCCCACTAACCTATCCTACCTGTCAGTCATCTCTTGGAGCTTGTAAAATTCTGGCCTCTGATTCTGCTGAACTAGTGGCTAGTGAGATGCTGACTGCTTTGCAATAAGAAGCATCTTGTGTCTGCTTGGTTCAAGATCCCTCTCAAGAACCCATGCTGATGTCCACTTGTAATGCAGCCCACAAAGAATGTCGCTTATGATCGTAGTTTGCTATCCTTTTCGCTGCAGTGAATCCTTGGGCAAGGATCTGTATTGCAACGTTCCATCAATCTTGCTGAATTTCTTTGTCTAACATCCACCTGAGTTTTTCTTTGTTTAATTTTTTTTCCAATTAAGGGACAATCACAGACTCCCTACAGTGTAAAAGGAGGCTATTCAGCCCATCGAGTCTGTACTTTCCCCTGGAAAGAGCACCCCACCTAGGCCCACACCCCCATCGTATCCCTCTATCCCAGTAACCCCACCTAACCTCTGGATACAAAGGGGCAATTTAGCATGGCCAATCCGCCTAACTTGCACATCTTTGGGCTGTGGGAGGAAACGGTAGCACAAGTGGACAGTGGACAAGGCAGCACGGTAGCACAAGTGGCTAGCACTGTTGCTTCACAGTGCCAGGGTCCCAGGTTCGATTCCCCACTGGGTCACTGTCTGTGAGGAGTCTACACGTTCTCCCCGTGTCTGCGTGGGTTTCCTCTGGGTGCTCGTTTCCACCCACAGTCCAAAGGCGTGCAGGTTAGTTGAATTTGCCATGTTAACTTGCCCTCAGTGTCCAAAACGGTTAGGCGGAGTTATTGGTTACGGGTGGAAGTGAGGGCTTAAGTATGTCGGTGCAGACTCGATGGGCCGAATGGCCTCCTTCTGCACTGTATGTTCTATGTATGTTCTGTGAAACCGGAGCACCCAGGAGGAAACCTACGCAGACACAGGGAGAAAATGGCCAATCAGCCGACCCTGCACATCTTCTGGGTTGTGAGGAGGGGACCCAAGGCCGGGATCGAACTGGGTCCTTGGCACCGTGAGGCAGCAGTACTAACCACTGCACCCTCACCTGAGTTTTTCTGACATGGTTCTTGTCAGATACCTTCGCAAAATCCATAGATACAACATCTAAAGAATCCTATTAACCTATACACAAGCCACATTTTAAAAAAATACATTTAATTTGACAATCATGAATTTGTCTTTAACAAATCCAGACTAGCCGCCCTAGTTTTTTCATCCAATTCTAACTGCTCACTGCTTTGTTCTTGAATTATGGACTCTATAAGTTTGCTCCTGACTAATGTTGGATGGATTCTCTTCAATTACTCAGTTTATCGTGATGTGAATGGGTGAACGGGGCCTTGATGGCGGCATGGGTTTCGCAATGCATTGGAGTCCTGGAAAGCTTTCCAGTATAAGGCTTTATGCATTATCCAATTATACCTTTTTGCCACTGAGAAAATGGCTCCCCCAGCAATCATTAACTTTACATGCATTCAGCTGAAGACTGACTCGTTTGATAGTTGTCACCTGCGATGGTTTGGAAGGTTCTTTTTTCTTCATAGAAGATTAATGACATGCTGTGCTTCATAACTGAAGGAAAATCTTTCCCAGTTCACTCTCAGTCAGCCAGCAGCAAAAAGTGAGTCAGTGAAGATCTCCCCTGACATATCCAGGTGCCAAGCTCTGTGTAGACATGGCCTGATGAAGTGAGAACAGTGAACATGTTGCTGCCGGATGTGTTGTTAAACTTGAAGATATATTTTTTCTCTGGTGAATTTCTTCCTTTCATTCAATTTATGGAGCATCATGGGAACAAACAAAGGAATTCTCAAAGTTTCAACAGTAATTGTTTATACTACAGAACGGTTTTGTTCAATAGCCTGAAGGCTTTTATAAGAAGGCATCATCGCACCAGTTAAAACATTTGTGCAAAATATTTAGCACAGAAATAAATGCTCACTGAAGGGCTGTACCTCAACTCCAACCTTGCTTCCACAATGAGATCAATGCAGGTCAATACTGCTGAGCAGGTGTGTGTGCATTTTATATCGGAATGATGCATTGGCAGAGCCAGATGTTTTGACAAAGTTGTGAAATGAATTATAGGACCTCACTTTAATAATCTGAATGTGTAAGACTGGTTTTGCCTCACCTGTAGAACTACCTCCTCTTTTACCTGCAAACTATAGTGACAGAGCTTCGTAAAATTGAGGCTTGTATTGTGCAGCATCATTCCCCTGTTCATCGAAAGCAGCATATCCTCCTAAAGTGCTGTGAGCAAAGCAGTGAGTGATCTGTCAGCATATCAGGAGACAGGGCTGCTGTATGTCTTTTATTATTTTGCTGAACTATTTCAGCTTCTTTTATGCTGCCTTAACCTTTGCGTCTTCTGTCACCTATAAAGCCCTCACCGCTTTTTGCCTTCCCACACTTACCTCTGTTGTGAGTTATTTATATAATGGCTGTGATTCAACTGCAAAGTGCAGAACTATATATATTGTCAATCTCAAAAGGCCTGAAAACATTAGTGCTCTGTTACGCTGCATAGCTTTGTATCTAGCTATGAGAATACAAGTGATTCCATTTACAAATAATGACAACTTCTGATCTTTTGGCATGTGATGGGGGGGGGGGGGGGCGTGATGATCATAGATCACGTAAGGGCCTCAATAAGTCCAAGGGTGGGCAAGCCACCCAGTATATCCCCTGCTTCAGGTCAAATTTCAGATAGAGGTAGGCAGCTAGAAGGCTTCCCTCTGGATGTTACATGGTCCCATCTTCAAACCCACCAGCAGGAGGAGCCTAAAATCCCACCCCTTTGTACAAACCGCCAGAATTGAATGATTGCAAAGATTTAGCAGGGATGTAGAATTGGATAAAAATGACCAAGTTATATGTGAGGGGGTGAGGCCATGGAGGAACGCGAGGGCGAACAGGAGCAAAAATATGACGGAAAGGTATTTACACATCAAAGGACCAGGAAGCAAAGAGATTGCCTGGTAAAGCACTGGAGAATAGGTAAGGTTGGCAGGTTGCTTTCCCACAGTAATCAACAGCAAAACATACTAATGCCTTTCGCTCAGTACATTGCTACAAAGATCAAACCAAAATAATAGCTGCAAGATTAGATGTTGGAGGAATAGTCATTGCCAACAAATCAGCAATGTGGAATTGAAACAATCCCACGCTTTTTACATTACAATGCAAAGCCTTTATGCCTTCAAAATTATTCGACATGTCATCCCATTGTGGTCATGTACATTCCAAGGCAAAAAAATACGGTCCCTGCTCACATAATAGGATAAGGATTAACTGAGGAGGAGAAATCCATTACAAAATATACAGTGGGAAAATGAAGGAATTCAGTTGGTTAATGAACCGTAATGAGAGAGACATAATAGCCGAATTATGCCTCCCCAATAGAAGAAAAATAGAATGTTTCCAGGCTAGCACAAGTCAAACAAATAGCAAATTTTCACAGATGCTAGAAATCTGCCGCCAAAAAAAATGTTGTAACCACTCTCCAGAAGCCCACGGGGATACCCTAATCGATAACCCCATGGGGTTCATGGGCTTCCCCCGCTAGTGGGCAGAGGTCCAGTCAACTGGGTCATGTTGCTGCATTGTGTAAAAGCCGGCTGGGATAGGGACCGGCATTCTGGTAGCCTGGCAGGGGCTTATTGAGCGTGATTCCCCGGCCTTGTTTTGCTCGAGTGAGAGCGCAATGAGGCCGATGAATAGCGGGAGAGGCCAAAAATGAGAACCCTGCTGAGCGCATAACTGTTAGCGATGCAACCAGCCCACTCCTGTGGGCAAAATCGGGATCCCACCGTAGCATGGTGAGAAACCAACAATTACCACTTTAGAACCATTTCCATACAATTAACCAGAGCCACCCCACATCCAAAGGCCTCCCGCAATCCAGCAGCCTGCCCAGGGGTGATCATGCTGGCAGTGCGGGAGGAAGTGGGGTAGGCGACAACTGTGCTCGGGCCTTCCATGTCAACCCCTGCACCGTGTTCCCGCTTCAGGGGCATCCCATCACCCATAGCTCTCATTGACCGCGGAGGTCGCTGGCCGTACGGCTAAAGGCTATAGCTGATGGGAATTGGTAATCGTGATTAAGTGAGAACTTCACACATCCCAAGTAAATCCTTATGGGTGGGCGTGCAACATAGCATGTGGGGCTCATTGCCTAGCATCCCAATTGCACCTTGATGCATGGACACAATGCCTGAACACGCAGGAGGCAGCACCACATACGCAGCGGCCAACCTTCGATCACCCAGCCTGGGGCACATGACTTTCTTGCGGCACCGGAGGCCAGTCCTCCTGGTCATGCTTCCTGAGCTGATGGCCGTTGCCACTTCATCCAGGCTGGCACTGGCTGCCCTGTGGCTCACACTCCAAGACCCTCAGGGGAACAGGAGATCCCTCCTGACCTCGTCTGCATCTAGGAGTCTCCCCAGGTCGTCATAGAACATAGAACATAGAACAGTACAGCACAGAACCGGCCCTTCGGCCCTCAATGTTGTGCCGAGCCATGATCACCCCACTCAAACCCACGGTCATCTCCAAACGTTGAGGCCAGTCGTCTTGGCGCCATGGCCATCGGCTGAGTGGATATTGTCTGTGAAAGTGCTCTTTAAGTGCTTCTCTACCTTGCCAGCAGGGGGCTGGTGAGCATGATCCCGGTGAGTCAGCTGGTGAGTCTTTATATGCGGCGTGAAGCCCATGCGCCTCATTACGTGAACCAAGTAACGTTGCATTGCGTTGCCAGCCTCGCTATTACATTTAGACATCTTTCCAGAGCATTGCGCCCCTTGCGTGTACGTAGCCATAGTGTCTGTTTTCTATGTCTACAATAAACTCATGTTTATTGTAAAGAGCCACCTGGGTCTTCAAACTGATGGCAAGGGGAAAACAATAATTGTGATTCTGGATGTCCCAGCCACACCAGAACATTACCGCACTGGAACGCGTTCAGTGAAGTTTTGAAAATGCCGCTCCTCAGGAAATTATAATCCTTTTATGCAGGTTTGAAAGATGGGCACCAAAATGCTGAGCAAATGCGGTATTTCTTTCAGGTGAATGGCATCATTGCAGAGGACTCAGAGAAGGTAATCCTCCTGGCAGTCTGCAGGGCCCCAACCTTTGGCATAATCACTTGCCTAGCGGCCCCGGACTCGAAGTCCTTTGATGAACTGATGGAATTAGTGCAGAATTACTATCATCCATAATAATGCAAATGTATTGGTTTAACACGACTGTGCAGACTCGTGGGAGTCGGTAACGGACGTCTTCCACACGGCTCTGAAGGCTGGCAGAACATTGAAAGTTCAATGTTAAGGGACCATTTTGTGTACGGGATTAACAATGTAGTCTGGCGATCGATATACCAGGGAGCCATTGAGCAGTATAGGGACCACCATGACCCCGGTAACCCATGGACAGCAGACAGTCTGGCTTTCATAATATAACATTGGACCTGAAAAGAGCCAGGAGCTAGCCCTATCATGTGTAAATGCTGATACGGGGGTTCAGATGCTCCAGGGTTTGATTGACTATTGCGTCCAGAGCATTGGATGACCCTCGTACAGGAGTGCAATGCCCTCTCAGGGCAGTGCTCACATTATCAGATCACCACAAAGCAGGAACCTAGTAAACAACATCACGTCTGGACTCAACTGGTCAAGCGACATCAGGGACCCGTGTGCCACCTCTCCCCGGAAGACGATGGGGAGTACCAGCAGCATGGCCAGGCCTGCAGTCGTAGAAAGCAGCCAGAATCGACAAAGAACACGCCGCCCTGGGCAGATGACAAGATCACCCCAAGCCAGGGCCTTTCACATGGCCCAATCCGAAGAGGACGACCTGATGCAGCTGAACTGCATCATGGCCCATAAAGTGGCACCGATACGGATTAGACTTGAAGTCAGCAGTCAACCCTGGTAACGGTGATCGACATGGGGGCTGCTGTCTCCATCATCGGTCAACAAGCCTTCCAACTGCTTTGCACGGGTAACCTGCAGCTGAGCTTGCGTGATAGCAAGGCCCGGCCGGTGACATATAGAAGGGAGGCACTGAGCAGCAGATAGTCTGGCTTCCACTAATATAACACGTTGGGCTGTGATTGGCTGCGAACACTTTGCCTGGACTGGCAACAAATCATCCAAATGGCCAACGGCAGTCTGGCAACAAATCGTCCAAATGGCCAACTGCAGTCTGTACAAGGTCCTCGGGAAATATCCAGAGGTTTTCCAGGAGGGTGTGGAATAATATAAAAGGGGCCAGGGCAAGAATTTACGTCAACCCTGAGGCCCAGCCCAAATTCTTCAGAGCATGACTGGTCCCCTACACCTTACCTACAAAAGTGGAAACCAAACCACGGTGTTCAGAAAGTCTGGGTGTCATACTCCTGGTCCGATTTTCAGAGTGAACTTTACCAATGATCCCGATGTTGAAACCAGACAAGTCAGTTCATCTCTATGGCGATTATAGATTGACAATGAATAGGGCCTCCCGCCTAGACTGACATCCAATGGCGCGGATAGAGTATCTGGACGTGAAGCCAGCTGGGTGCCACTCGTTCACGAAACTGGACATGAGCCACGCGTATCTCCAACCAGAGCAAGGTGCAGCATCACGGACGTCCGTGGCCATCAATACCCACAGGGGTCTGTATGAGTATACTTGGCTCCCCTTCGGGGCCTCATCCACGATATTCCAAAGGGTATTGGAAGGCATCCTCCTGGAACTGCCCAAAGTGATGCAAAACCTGGACGATATGCTTATTTCAGGGGCCCGGAGAAAAGCTCATGACCAATTTGGAAGAGATCCTCAGGCAGTTCTCCCAAGTGGACATCCACCTGAAGCGAGGTGTGTGTGCGCTTCAGGCGAAGGTGGTTACATACTTGGGATATCATGTAGACAAGTATGGCTTGCACCATGTAGAAGGAAAGGTCCAGGCAATAAAGGGAGCTCCAACAGCTGAAAATATGACCAAACTGAGGTCATTTATGGGGCTCATGAACTATTATGGGAAATTTATCCCGAACTTAGCCACTCAGTTGGTACTCCTTCACCTGCTGCTGAAGGAGAACCAAAGATGGGCATGGGGAGCACACAAGAGGAAGCGTTTTCTGGGGTAAAGAGGCAGATGCTATCTTGCCAGCTGTTGACACATTATGACCTTTCAAGGCCGCTCGTCCTCACAAGCGATGCCTCCCTGTACGGCATTGGAGCAGTGCTGTCCAATCGGTGCAATAACGGCACGGAATGCCCAATAGCATCTCGCATCCTGGCCGGTGCAGAACATTGCTATGCCCAGGGTTAGCCATGATATTTGCAGTGAAAGATTCCATGAATACGTCTACGGTCGCCGCTTCTTTATCATCACTCAATAAAAGCCCCTGCTGGGCCTCTTCAAGGCAGCCAAGGGGATTCCCCCCATAGCCTTAGCCCAAATCCAGCACTGGGCCTTGTTATTAGCATTGCAGGAGTGCACGTTTGAGCATCGCTCAGGTGCACAGATAGCAAACGCTGATGCCCTCAGTCAGCTCCTGCTGCACGTGAGCACCCCCCTCTCCACGAGTAACAGCCCAGGTTGTGGCAATGCTGAACTTCACTGACACTTTGCCCGTGACGGCCGCGCAGATCCGTATATCGATCCAGAGGGATCCCACATTGGCAAAACTATGCCTCATCATCCTGCACAGTGGGTTACAGGGAAGCCCCCAATCAGCACGATAGCCCTGTATCATGAAGCAGCAGGAGCTCAGTGTGGAGGATGGTATGGGGAGCTCATGTGATTATTCCGTGGCTAGGTCGCGAGACAATACTACAGGACCTGCACAGTTCACACCCTGACACCTCGAAGATGAAGATGCCAGCGCGCAGCTATGTGTGGTGGGATGGATTTGACAGTGACTTTGAGATTGTAGTAAAATGATGCCCGGCATGTCAGAAACACCAAAAGCTCCCTCCGTTGGCCGTGCTCCATCTCTGGGAATGACAAGCGTGCTCCTGGGTGCGATTGCAAATTGACGTCACCAGGCTGTTCATGGGGTCCATGTTTCTGGTCCCCGTAGATGCCCACTCCAAGTGGCTGGACATGCACCAGATGTCCACCATTACCATCTTGAGCTCTACTGTGGAGAAATTGCGTCAATCATTAGCACCCACGGGATACCACATGTATTGGCCACGGACAACTGTACTCATTCACTCATGAGGAATTTAAATTATTTATGCATGCCAACAGGGTAAGGCACATCCGTACCACCTGTCTCGAATGGTTGGGCAGAGTGGGCGCTTCAAACATTCAAGCAAGGCATGAGGAAATGGAATACGGGGTCCCTCGGCCTGGGTACAAGGCTGGCAACGGTCCTCTTCCATTATTGGACCATGCCTCATGTCACAACAAAAGTAACACCACCGGAGCTATTAATGGGCTGATACTTCTGAACATGCCTGAGCCTGACATTTCCAAGTCAAGGCGGAAAAGTAGAGACAAAGCAGCACCTCCAAAAATGACCACCAGATGCCAGGAAGAGGCTTTGAACCGGGAGACGAGTGCATGTCTGTAATTTAGGGGAAGGTGTCCATTGGGTCCCTGGGGTTGTGTTGGAGAGAACGGGGCCCGTACCATACAAGGCGAGAACCCGAGAGAAGACCATGTGGACCACCTCACGGGCAGGGAACGCCCCCCCCCCACCCCTTGGAGGAAACCACATCAGGTATGTCATTGGCTCCAACCCCCTGGCGCCACTAACCCTCGAACCACCATACAGTCGAGGCACAACCTACCATGAGCCAGCATCCGGACCGACAGGACAATGACAACTCGGTCTCAGACATTCGACACAGAAGCATCGCACTTACAGACGACGCCATGGCCAGAGCCAAACCCCAGCAGTGACCCTGTTATAGACCTCCAGACCCGGCAACGCCGCTGTCAGAAATGCAGTCACGCGTGAACTGCTGAAGAAGGCCCGCTCAGCTGGCTACTGGAGGGGAACTTTAGACTTTAGACCCCCCCCGACCCCTCCCCACACTGATCCCACACGCTGACCACCGCCAATCCCTCCCATGCTCACTCCCCCCCGCACCCCTCGCGCTCACCCCCCCCAACCCACCCATGCTGACCCCCCGATGCCCCCCGCAGCCCCCTCACACTGACCCCCCGCCCCCTCTCATGCTGACCCCCCAGTCCCCTCACGCTGATCCCCCACCCCCCCCCACGCTGACCCCCCCCCCTTGACCCCCCGATGCACGATCAATTGCACAAAGATTAGAGTTGGATACAACTGAGGCTTTATTGCTCTAGGATGTGTGGCCTCCTACAGCAGCTGGCGAAATGGCGGAGCCAGCAGGCAGGGACTACCGGCGAACGTGTAGTACAGGTCCTACCTTACATCATCTAATGCAGGTGTAACACCCCCCCCCCCCACGCTGATCCCCCCACGCTGACCCTCCCCCACGGTGACCCCCCCAAGCCCCCCCATGCTGATCCCCCCATACTGAACCCCCCACGCTGACCCCCCGTCCGTCCCCCACACTGACCCACGCTGACCCTTCACCCCCCCGACCCCCCCACACTGACCCCCCCAACTCCCCCACACTGACCCCCCCCCCAACGCTGACATCCGAACCTACATTCCTTTCACAAAGACACTTTCATGCGATTGGAAAACGTGAGATATGTCAAAGTGTAACATTAGCATTGCGTTGTTCACTGTGATTGCTGCTTCCATACAAGATCCACGGGCGCGATTCTCCGCTGCCCACGACAGGTCGGAGAATAGCGGGAGGGCCTTCCCGACAATTTTCACGCCCTCCCGCTATTCTCTCCCCCCCCCCCCCCCCCCCCCACGGCCGCCCCACGACACGAATGGCTGCTCGCCGTTTTTTACGGCGAACAGCGATTCTCCCCAGGCCGATGGGCCGAGTTCCCAGGCCTTTACGGCCGTTTTCACGAACGCAATCACACCTGCTCTCACCGTTCATGAAAACGGCCGCAAAGTGCCGTCCCGGACAACCATGGCACCGATTGGCACGGCCGTGCCAAGGGTGGCGTGGGCCTGCAATCGGTGGGCACCGATCGCGAGCAGCGGGTCCGATACCCGCGCACTATTTGTTCTTCCGCCGCCCCGCAGGATCAGTCCACGGGGAGGCTGAGGGGCATGATGGCCCACGCATGCGCGGGTTTGACGCGTCTGCGTGATGACGTCATCCACTAATGCGCGGCTAACGTCATCGTGCGCGTCAGCCGCCGTGACGCTTGGCGCGCGTACTTAGCGACGGTCGCTAAGCCGTGCTATGCCGTGCTTCACGGGGCCGCGCTGCTAGCCCCGCCCGGGGGGGGAGAATCGGGTCCCGAGAGGGCGCGGAAGCTGCCGTGAAACATGGCCAGTTTCACGGCAGCCTTTACGACTCGCCGCATTTGCGGAGAATCGCGCCCCACGTTTGGTGTTGAGAGCGACGAATAATCTCTCAACAATATTGCACACAAACAAGGTATAATTCTGGACTAGTTTACAACTCGATGTGCAAATATATCGCCATACAGGGTTATTGAAATGCCGGGTCCTGGTGGCTTTAATTGCAAATTGCTCCTTGCAATTATAGTTTTGTTATTTGCAAGTCATGTTTTTGACGAACACCGGACTGCACATTTTTCAAGTTGCACACCAATGTCCCACGCCCACCAATGTCCGAATCCCGTATCCCTCCGATACAAAACTCCCCCAACCTTCTCCCGATGTCCAAATCCTGTACCACCCCCTCCCCCGGGTTGTTCAAACCTCCACACCCCATTCACTTACCTCAGACACTCCTTGGCCTGTTATTTTCAATAAGACATGTAAACTCACCTGCTTTCTGGCAGCTAGTGCCCTGGAAAGGAAGTGTGTCTTCTCCACTCCTTTGGAGCTGAGGATACACGTCACTGTCTGGATTTAGTAATTAATAAACTCTTTCTTTGGCTCCGGAAAGTCTGGTTTCATTGGCGCCTTTTAAACATATAAATGCATTTGGATTCGGAAAATCATTTACAGAGAAAATAAATTTTAGAACCGTTGTGACAAACCGAGGGAGCTAAATAAAACGGAAGCCAACTCACTCCTCACCCTATATTAACATTTTAAAAATTCATTTACTGGATGCGGGAGTCGCTGGTTAGGCCCACACTTATTGCCAATCTGAGTTGCCCTTCTGGTGGTGAGTTGCCTTCTCAAATCACTGCAGTCATCGTGATGTAAGTACACCCACCGTGCTGTTAGGGAGGGAGTTCCAGGGTTTTGTCCCAGTGACAGCGAAGAAATGGCAATATATTTCCAAGTCAGGGTGGTGAATGACTTGGAGGGGAACCTCCATGTGGTGGGGTTCCCAAGTATCTGCTGTTTTTGTACTAAATGGTTGGGTCGTGGGTTTGGAAGGTGCTGTCTGAGGAACATTGGTGAGTTACTGTAGTGCATCTTGTAGGTGGTACACACAGCTGCCACTGTTCATCGGTGGTGGAGGGTTTGAATGTTTGTGGAAGGGGGAGCATTCAAGCCGCTGCTTTGTCCTGGATGGTGTTGAGCCTCTTAAGTGCTGCTGGAGCTGCACTCATCCAGGCAAGAGGATAGTATTACATTACACTCCGGACTTGTGCCTTGTAGATGATGGTCAGGCTTTGGGGGGTCAGGAGGTGAGTTACTCGCCATAGGGTTTCTAATCAATTTCTAATCAATGTAAACCCCAGGATGTTGATTGTGGAGGTTTCAGCGATGGTAATGTCATTGAATGTCATGGGGCTGTGATTAGATCCTCTATTGTAGGAGCTGGTCATTGCCTGGCACTTATGTGGCATGAATGTAACTTGCCACTTGTCAGCCCAAGCCTGGATATTGTCCAGATCCTGCTGTATTTGGACATGGACTGCTTCATTATCTGAGGAGTTGCGAATGGTGCTGAACATTGTGCAGTCATCTGAAAACATTCCCACTTCTGACCTTATGATGGAAGGCAGGTCATCAATGAAGCAGCTGAAGATGGTTGGGTCATAGTCACTACCTTGAGGAACTCCTGAAGTGATGTACTGGAGCTGAGATGGTGGACCTCTAACCACGACACCATCTTCCTTTGTGCCAGTATGACTGCAACCAGTGGAGAGTTTTCCCCTGATTCCCATTGACTCCAGTTTAGCTAGGGCTCATTAGTGCCATACTCAGTCAAATGCTGCCTTGTCACTCTCGCCTCACCTCTGGCATTCAGCTCTTTTGTCCTTGTTTGAACCAAGGCTGTAATGAGGTCAGGAGCTTAGTGACCCTGGTGGAACCCAAACTGAGCGTGTGAGCAGGTTATTGCCAAGTAAGTGCCGCTTGATAGCACTGTTGAGGAGTCCTTCCATAACTTTGCTGATGATGGAGAGTAGACTGAAAGGGTTAGCTTTGTCCTATTTCTTGTGGACAGGACACACCTGGGCAATTTTCCACATTGCTGGGTAGATGTCAGTGTTGTAGGCGTACTGGAACAGCTTGGCTAGGGGTGCGGCAAGTTCTGGAGCACAAGTCTTCAGTAGTATTGCCAGAATATAACCAGGACTCATAGCCTTTGCAATATCCAGTGCCTTCAGCCATTTCTTCATATCACCTGGTGTGAATCGTATTGGCTAAAGGCTGACATCTGTGGTGCTGTGGAACATCGGGAGAAAACGAGATGGATCATCCACTCGGCACTTCTGGCCGAAGATGGTTGCGAATGCCTCAGCCTTGTCTTTTGTGCTAGGCTCCTCCATCATTGAGGATGGGGATATTTGTGGAGCCTCCTCCTCCAGTGAGTTGTTTAATAGTCCATCACCAGTCACGGCTGGATGTGGCAGGACTGCAGAGTTTAGATCTGATGCTTTGGTTGTGGGATCGCTTAACTCTGTCTATTACTTGCTGTTTATGCTGTTGGCACACAAGTCGTCCTGTGTTGTAGCTTCACCAGGTTGACACCTCATTTTTCAGTATTCTATATATCTATTACTTTGTTTTGATTTTTTTTTAAATAGACTACGAACTGTATCCGCAGCACTGTTGAGGATATGAGGCTGAATTTCCGCCACAGAGGTGATAAACTTGCTTCTGACAGGAAGCTGATCCAAGTTCAGATTTTCAAAGGCTCTTAATGGATAAGGAGCTGATTTCCCATCCAACTAAAGCCAGTGGGGGCCGGAAAGGAGATGGATCAGATGAAGAATGGGACTGCTTTATGCTTAGCATGCCAGCTGTCACTGTGACTGCTGAGTGGAGAAATTTGAAGGAGAAATTCGATGATCATGTCAAGATCTTCCACAGCACCGCAAGCAAATCAGATGTTAGAGGAGAGCTGAAGGCTTGACACACAGAACAAAGTTGTCCCTCGTATTATCAATGCTAACTTGGATATAATGTTGGGTTCTATGTGGAAAGGAAGGAGGTCCTTCCGCCTGGAGGGTGGCAGCAGGAAGGCACTACATAGAGCAGAGTGGACTGAGATAACTTCCTGTCTCTGTCTACCATTCTCCTTTATTTGCACTGTTTAAATAATGACACTTTAAACCACATGTCTGGGCTCCTTTTATTGCAGCCACGACAGTAAAAGTGATATGAGGTGTTAAAGAGATAGCAAGATCTTCCACAATGATGGAAGCTTCTTGTCAGAAATGCATGAGCATGATTATATGTTCCAAAACGTGTGTCTTCCATGCAGGTATTAGTACAGCTAACTTAGACTCCCTTCCATCCCTTGTACCTCAACCTATGTCAGGGGAGCTCAGTTGAAGGATTCCTGAATCGGGAGTTGTGAGAGATCATGGCATCCTCCGATCCCTTTCAGCCCTGAGCTCTGCCTGGCCCCTCATCATGTAGTCAGGAAGGCTTTCTGTTTAAAATCATCTCACTCTCCCTCTGCTTCCTCCTCCTCGCTCACTTCCTGCGTTTTCCCCAGTGAACTTTCTCCTTCCAGGGTCTCACTGCTCTTAAGGATCATACCTCTCTGGAGGGGCTGTAATGGAGAGCAGATGTCTCTAGTGAGATAAATGTTTAAAATTTTATGTAATTCTTTGTAATTTTTGATTGATTTTCATTATCATGACACAGAGGAGGCTTGCAGTAAATGTAAGATAGATTTATTTACAATGGTCTGCACAGTAGCACAGTGGTTAGCACAGTCGCTTCACAGGTCCAGGGTTCCAGATTCGATTCCCGGCTTGGGTCACTGTCTGTGGCGGAGTCTGCATGTTCTCCCCATGTTGCGTGGGTTTTCTCCCGGTGCTCCGGTTTCCTCCCACAATCCAAAGATGTGCAGGTTAGGGGGATTGGCCATGCTAAATTGCCCTTAGGTTTTGTGGGGTTGCTGGGTTACGGGATAGGGTGGAGGTGTGGGCTAAAGTAGGGTGCTCTTTCCAAGAGCCGGTGCAGACGTGATGGGCCGATGACCTGCTTCTGCACTGTAGATTCTATGATCTCACCAAGCCCTGTTCTGGGCCTGATTTTAACCTTCTCATAATGAGTTCCAGGTGACAGGCCTCCGCCCCCTACCTGGGGAGCTCATACTCCACCAGTCCCACACGGAGATCAATGAATGTTTCCCCATGGTTCTCGTGGGGGTTATGACATTCACCATTGATTTTGGGAACATTGATAACAATTTCTCGTCTATATTTCAGCTTAACTTAACTTTGGTGAAGATGGGGTTAAAATTCTTACACAAACCAGAGCAGCAAAGATCAGAAGGATTTTCGGTGAATTTCTTAAGAGACAAAACTTCCTATTTTTGTATCTGTCCTACACAATAATGATGGCTAATTCAGAGTAATTATGTAAAGTAATTTCATGGACTATTAATGATATCAGTTCCTTTTCTGTACAAGGGTGAAAATTCTGGCATCATTAAACTTAGAAAAATATGCTATTTGGCTGATCAAGCGAATTAAACTAAGATTTCACATTTAAATTTTATAGTTGAGGGGGTAAGTATCCTAATTGGAAAGATACAAGTTAAACCAGCACTTCAGATGAGGCTTTCGATGGAGAAAGAGATAGGTTGATACCAAATTAGACTGGGAAGAACTATGAATATTCAATAATTGGAACAATTGTTATATCTGAATTGTTAGATCTATGTTAGAGACTGAATGGAACCCTCCATTCTAACTAAGATTGAAAGGGAAGCTAGCATTCCATTAAGGTCAATGATAATACTAAGCTTCTGAATCGATGGCTTACAATGAAAACTACGATCAGTGAGACACTAATTTTCCATTGCTCAAGCGAAGGGTAAGAAAATAAAAGAAAATCAAGAAACTTCACAAAATAAAAAGATAAAAAGATTCAGAGGCAATATTTTCCAATTGTTAGCTCAGGTACCTGTCAATTAAATAATTTCCCCTGAAATTGTTGAATCGTTAAATGAGCTGAAGCTGCATTGTCTTGGGTCCTTGATCACTAACAGCAAAACCTGATCCAGAGTCGATTTCGCCTGAGTCATGTGTTAGTGGTGGTTTAATGGTATCGTGTAAAAAATATTGTGGAAGAGATTGGATAAGGCCTGAAAACTGGCACAGAGATCGTGACATACAATTAACATGCACCCGTTTGCAAACTTTGTGCTGTCTACTCACTATAATGATTTCAGGGTGCAACCAGCACTAAGCGTGAATTTGAGTCACTCGATGTCTGCGAAGGGGGTGAAAAATCTTGACAGGGTATCGCAGGTTCCAGTTAGCCTTTGCTACATTAAGCACATTACACCCAATAAAGGGCAGGAACGTTTTGCTGAAACAGGTGCTGGAATTCTTTGCAGAAGTGTCTCGGGGAAGATAAGAAATGACAAAAAATAGAGGAATGTGGACTCCAAAATTTTCTGAAGCAGACTGCTTTGTGCAGGAGATCAAGTCGAGCCTCAGGGTCTTCTCAGGGACTTTGAGAGCCAATAACAGCAGATAGCCTTGCAGGTCAATACCATCTGTGTAGCCCTGGGGACCTGGGTGCAGAATCAAAAAATGTACAATGATCTCATACGTGTGGTCAGGATAAGTATGTATGCATCTTTACACTGCTATAACTATTAATTATTACATGATGTTCTGTGCATTTATGTATGGAACAATCTGCCAGAACTGTAAGCAGAACAATACTTTTCACTGTACACGTGACAATAAATAAATAAATACGCCACTAACAACACCACTATTGTCACACACTGATCAATGCACAGTCTCATCTCTCGCCTACCAACAATTTCCATTAATAACAATATGTTTTTAGGTTCACCAGGTACAACCTCACACACTTACTATTGTTGCAATCCTCACAGTCCCAATTCACCTTGTGCAAACTGTCAGCTATTCAACCAGGGGAACCTAAGTGTATTGTACCACACTCACGGAGCACTCTTACCCTCTTGCAGCTCAAGCTGGTGCATAACTGAAGGCAGCAGCACCTAACTGTCAACAGACAAGCGTGGTTGCCTGCTCGCACCCCCCTGGAGAAGATGGTAAATCATCGGAATGGTCATGAATGAGGCCAGCAGTGGATTGCAAAGATTACCATTCACCCTCCTCACATTCACTTCCTCTTCATTGAGCAATGAAACTTAGCTAAACTTGCACCTCTTGCTTGCCCCACCTTCTCCCACTGTAGCAAAACCATTGTGCCTTTCCGCTTTCAGATACCCCAAGACCTATCACCTTGGCAGACATGAAGGAGAAGCGAAAGAATAAATGATTGATGTCGAAACCATCAATCACTTGCCCAGATATGTGTAAGTTTCGAGGATAGTATCGAGGCAGGATTTTCATGTGATGTGAATGACCTGTGGTCAGGGCAGGGCAATAGGAAGAGGGAAATACCAACTCCCCAGAGTGCAAGATTGCTCATGGGTTCTGCTGCAGACAATTCTGATGAGAATCTAGATGGATTGGTATAGGGAGAAGGTCTAGTGGGCAGAATGGTATGGCCTCATCGTGACTGGGGTTGGGGTGAGACTGTAAATATGGCGAGCAGTTCAAAAGTCCATTGACTTTGGAGGGAGCAGAAAATGCCACTGGAGGGAGGGGCTGTAAAATTCTGCCCAATGAGAATGCACAATCAAATGGTTGGAATATTGGCAGGCACACCAAAAGTCATTCAAGGACTACCTGGAGGAGCCCCGCATCACTTGGTACATCTTTTTGCAGAGCTTGGGCAGATAATTTCCAGTGTGGAAATAGTAACCAGTTCCATGAGATCACTTGCAGGCCAGACCATGATGGTCATCTGATGGCCGATGTCTCAGCTTCCATTGCAGCAGGGGCCACCCAACATCTGAGTGCTACAGTGGAAGCTCAGGCTGAAACTGTGCAAGTTCAGTTTGCTGCCAATCTGTGCTTGATAGGGCTTACAGAACCTCACAACAGGTCAGCAATCTGTTCTTGACAAGATTAGTAGAACTGTTGAGGCACTGTGCCATGGGAACAGCAATGATTCTGTGGAGCACAAACCATAGTAGAATGAGGAAGATCAGAGACTTAGAGGGGGGAGATGTAGTATAAGGGGTTAATTCTACCTCTGTGATCTGCTACTAAGCCACAGTGCACATCATCAAAGGAAGTGATACAACAGGCAAGATCCATTGGCCACGCCGCACCATAAAGCAGGTCACTACGATGGAGCATGGCCAATGAAAGGCAGGAGACTCCATTCGCAGGATCGACCAGCTCACAACGCCTTGTGAAGTCCAACACGACCTCGCAAGGCGTTGTGATGTGAATCCCGCCTACAATGAGCGGGATCGCATTTTGGCAAATCTGCATATCAGAGTGAGGCAGTAAGCCTCATTCTAATGTGCAGATTCCCACGGTACGTGAGGCTTTGGAAATCAACCCTTTCACCACAGAGACCTTGGGCGTGCGCTGTACAGCACTGGTCCCCACAAATGGGGACCAGACGGAATAGCACTCAGGATCTCCCAGGGGATTGGAGGCGCCCAGCTGCATGCCTTTTGGGCAGGATGGAGCCCAGCACTTCTGGTGCTACCCGGGTACTATGGGAGTGTCGGCCTGTCACCTGGGTACAGACTGGTGCTGCTGAAGTGTCAAGTTGGCACTGCCAAGCTGGCATTTTTTGCGTGTGAACGATCAGGCCGGAGTTGCCTGGTGCGGGTGCAGGGCAGGGAGAGGGTAACACCCTCCCATGGTGCATTCTGGCTGGGGGGAAGGTGGAGGGGAGCGGGAGGTCAGGGGTTGTTTTGGGGAAGTCCCAATCTTTCGCTACAATGGGCAGTTCTGGCGAGCAGAGCGCCCCACTGTACAAAATGGGGCTATGTGCAGCTCGGCTGTACGTTCCCAGTTCCGACCCCTTATTCACAGCCATGTGTTTCCCAGCACTGCAACCGCTGTGAAACGCGCTCACTAGGGGACTTTGTTGCCATTTTGGAGAATCCAACGTATCATGATCACGCTCTCAGTTGTTGATCCTCAAGACAAGCTGAAGCTACAGTAAGAGATGTGCAATAAAGTTGACATTCTCATTACTCAGCAAACTCTGTAAATATTCTGTATAAGTAAAAAGTGACCAAGAATATTCTACAGATTGTTGTCCTCTCTCAGGAGGACAGCATTCATGCTCCCACCACTGCCACTGTTTATTCAACAGTGGGTAGCAAACTGCGAACTGGCACAAGTGTCATCTACCCCAGCCTGGGAGGATCTTGACCTAAGGAAGCACCGCTGGCTCTGTCGTGCTCACCCCATTCTCAAGCTGCAGCATATTCCTGCAACAGGTGATGGATTTTACTGAGCACGACCTTTGTAAAATAGATTCTGTTGCACATTCAAGGCTGAATCTCTCCAGCTCTGTGGAGATGGGCAGGATGTGGGAGGGTTGGTAAAGTAGGCACGCCCACGGGTGGCAATGAGTTTCTGCCGCCATACAGGATCAGCAGCCGTTTGGCAGCCTGCTAACTGGAGGTCAGCCATCAATGAAGGGAATTAATTGGCCTGTCGATAGCCATTTAATGACCCTGTTGGTATTGTAACAATGATGTAATAGCTGCTGCCGATCGCACAGTGATTCCATCAAAGGTGACTTCCAAAGGACTACCAGGGGTTGTAGGAAACCTTCTTTTCTGGAGGATCCATAGCCAACAGAGGGAACTCCTGATCGCAATAGCCTCCCCCGTGGCTCCAAAGCCATTACTGGCGGGTTTATCTTTCCAGTCATCAGGATCTTCATGCCAAGCCCCAGCATATAAAATACATTTTTCACTTACCTGTGATAGAAACTGAACTGGAGCAGCCATATAAATACTGTGGCTACAAGAGGAGGTTAGAGGCTAGGAATGCTGTGGAGAGTAACTCAACTCCTGATTCCCCAAATCCTGTTCACCATCTACAAGGCACAAGTCAGGAGTGTGATGGCGTACACTCCACTTGCCTGGATGAGTGCAGCTCCAACAACACTCAAGATGTTCGACACCATCCAGGACAAAGCAGCCGGCTTGATTGGCACCCATCCACAAACAGCCACTCTGTCCACCGCGAAAACCCAATGGCAACAGTGTGTACCAACTAGAAGATGCACTGCAGCAACTTATGAAGCTACTTAGACAGCAGCTTCCAAACCCACAACCACTACCATCCAGAAGGAGAAGAGCTGCAAATGCACGGCAACACCACGACCTAGAATTACCCCTCAAGCCACACACTACCCTGAGTTGGAAATACATCACCATTCCTTCATTGTCACTTGATCAAAATCCCAGAAATTCCTCTATAACAGCACCATGGGTGTACTTACACCACATGGACTGCACTGGCATTTTGGGATAGGTGACAAATGCTGGTCTAACCAGCAATATCCACATCCCATAAATCAATTCTAAAAATTCTTATGCCCTCACCTAATTCACATGCAGCTTGGCGCACAACAGAAATATACACGTGGGGCACGGGTGCCATTTTACGTCCAACATGGCTTCCATTGCCCAAGGAAACCAAACTTTGCGGCCATTGGGTTTTAAGCTTCCAAAGGAAAAAAATAATTGTTCACTCCACAGTCATGGAAATCCTATCACAGGATTTAGAATACTCTTCCTGGGTGAAATTCTCCGACCCCCAGCAGGGTTGGTGAAATCGCCTGGGGGCGCCTAAAATCCCGCCCCCGCCGTGGCAGAGATTCTCCGCCACCCGGGAAGTGGCGGGGATAGGAATCTCGCCACTCCGATCGGAGAGGCCCCTGCGGCGATTCTCCGGCCCGGATGGGCCGAAGTCCCGCCACTGGGAGGCCTCTCCCGCCGCCGAGGTTTAAACCACCTCTGGAACGGCGGGCTCAGCGGCGCGAGCAGGCCCCCGGGGTCCTGGGGGGGCGGGGGGGCGATCGAACCCCGGGGGGTGCCCCCAAGGTGGCCTGGCCCGCGATCGGGCCCCCCCCCCCTCAGAGTCCGGGCCAGTGCCCTGGCTGCTCTATTTTCTTCCGCTGCCGCCACGGCCTCCGCCATGGCGGAAGGGGAAGAGAACCCCACATCGCGCATGCGCCGGCAGTGACGTCAGCAGCCAGCTGCCGCTGACGTCACTGCTGGCGCATGCGCGGACTGGCGAAAGCCTTTCGGCCAGCCCCGCTGCCGGGGGCGCCGGTCTTCTGGTGGCAACCGCTCCGGCGCGGGGCTGGCCCCCAAAGGTGGGGAGAATTCCCCACCTTTGGGGAGGCGCGACCCCTGAGTGGTTGGCGCCACTCCCGTACTCCGGGACCCTCCGTCATGCCGGGTAGGGGAGAATGCCGCCCCCTGTGACTGAGTTATTTGTAGCACACAGGTTGTCAGCGTTCTGATTCAGCAGTCACTCTTCATCTTGACGCTATCCAACCTACCTAAGGCAGTTAAGAACTGTCCTTTTTACAAGAAAGATACCCAGCCAGTGGTACAACGTTTTTCAGAAAATTGAGTGATGGGATTACGAATAAAGGACATAGCAAACTATTCCACAGTGGCGAACACCGAGACGTTCATAGGGCCGTGATAGCAGCACAACTACGTGTGCAGCTGATGCTGAGAACACAACGTCATGGTGCTTGAGAGTGTGCTTCGTAAAATCCTCCATCATAGTCCCACTGACCTGCTCCCTACCCTTAGTTTTTGAATTTGAGCTAATTGCCCACAACCAAGGGTGACTTTTATGTGGCTTTGTTTGGAGCTGCTATTAATCAGGCACAGAGCATGTTCAGGGGGAATTTTTCCTGTTACTTTCAACAACTCCACCATTCCAGGCAGGAGGAAACTTTCAGAGTTGAGTGTAGACATGTTAAATGTCGAATTTTATTTGTTTGGCGATCTTTAGTATGGTCACCACACTTGTTAAACTGCTTTTATTTGTCTGATGTTAAAAAAAGATTGAAGTGAGTTAAAATATGTTTAAATGTATCTGGCTTTTTATCAATGTGTGTCTCTTTCAATGTAAAGCATTATTTGGCAAAGTTGAAGGGAATTAAAATGATCTGTGGGGGATTCCCCATTACCAACGCTGCAATCAGGATCCCCAATTGGGCAGAGAATGGAACGTCCCCTGAGTAACGGATGGTAAACCCGTTGCGATTCTCCGATCCCCCACTGACGGCTTCAGCGCGCTACCCATGCTTGCCAATATGTGTATGCAAATCAGTGGCTTGCATCCATTTCAATTTGATTAACAGGCTGGAAGCCCGGTTCACCCCCCCCCCCCCCAGGAATGCACTGACCCCCCCCCCCCCCCCCCCGCCCCCACAGCGGGAAATCCACTGGGCGGGCTTTGGTGCAAATTTGCTCAAGGGTGGTCCTGACACAGTGGACCCAGAGGCGAGTCAAAGTGTTCAGTGCACAACTGAGATGCCCCCCTCACCCATGACCAATGGGAGGTCCTGCTCACCCCATAATGCAAATCCCTCCCCCTCCCAGCTGACAAGTAGGAACATCCTCCCCTACACCACGCGAATGATGGGTCACCCCCACTGCACACACGCATGAGGGTGACGTAACCTCTCTTGCCCCCCCACCAATCCCCCAGCCTTCCCCTATCATATCCGCCATCAGTGACCCCTCACCAGAGATGCTCATCAGTCAACCTTTAGTGAAAACTGAAGAGCAGTCCAGGCAGTACAGTGAAAGACCACTGCATTTTCACTTACCCTTCCCTAACATCTGCGGTCTCAGACAAAAAGTGTTTAAAGCAGCAGCTGTTACAAGTGTCAGATGCTTCCTTGACAGCTAACTACACTTGAAAAGGCTTTAAATCTCCTGACAACCTTTGAAATGCAAACATTGCATTCAATTATCATCCGTGATTGCAGACCAGATGGGCCGAATGGCTTAATTTTGCTCCTATGTCTTTTGGTCAATTGGCCTAATTTCATACTGCAATACATTGCAATAGCAAGTGATTGACAGTTTTATTACTCCAAAGACAACTGCCTGGTGGGTTGTTTATCGGTCTTTCCCTTCATGCTTGAATGCATCTCCATTATGTAGTTTTGATGCTAACCACAGTGTTTATAAACACTCTTTTGCTATAGGAACATAGAAAACATAGGATTAGGAGAAGACCTTTCGGCCCTTCAAGCCCACTCCACCATTCATTATAATCATGGCTGATCATCCAACTCAATTGCCTAATCCCGCTTTCACCCATATTCTTTGATCGACTTCGCCCTAAGTGCTATATCTAACTGCTTCTTGACACCATGCAATGTTTTAGACTCAACTACTTCCTGTGGTAATGAATGCCACAGGCTCACTACACTCTGGGTAAAGAAATGTCTCCTCATCTCGTCGACCCTGTATCCTCAGACTGTGAACCCCGGTTCTGGACACACCTGCCATCAGGAACATCCTTCCTGCATCACCCTGTCCTGTCCTATTAGAACTTTATAGGTTTCTATGTGATCCCCCCTCATTCTTCGGAACTCCAGCGAATACAATCCTAACCGTTTCAATCTCTCCTCATACGTCAGTCCTGTAATCAGTCCAGTAAACCTTCCCTGCACTCCCTCTATAGCTAGAACATCCTTTCTCAGATGAGGAGACCAAAACTGCGCACAATATTCCAGGTGTAGCCTCACCGAGGCCCTGTACAATTGCCGCAAGACATCCGTGCTCCTGTATTTGCATGGTTAAGGAGAGAGACTCACACCTGGGTACCGCTCCCAGTGCCAGGAGGGACCAGTCCCAATTCACCTATGATTGACAGCTCCTCACCACACCAAACGGAGCTAAGGGGGTCGGATGGAGTGGTTGTGAGATCAGCGGGGAGGATCAGTGGATGGGGAGTCGATTCACCCTTTTGCATACATGCTATGAGCGGGGTGGGGGGGGGCGGGTGACACTCCCTTGGTGGAGTCAAAGATGTCTCTCCTTGTTACCCATGGGGCAGACGGCAGAATTAGCGTTTTGGGATGGAATGGGCCCCACCGCTGGACCTCAGGATCGGACTGGCCACTCAAAAGGGCAGCCCGATGCCGGGATTCTGATAGAATCTGGCGGGCACTTCCCCATGCGTATATTTGCATGGTTAAGGAGTGGGACTTGCACGTGGGCACCGCTCCCAGGGCCAGCAAAGACCATGATTCACCTCTGGAGGGAGCACATAGTCTCCAGAATGGTTCCAGGTCCTGAAGCCTTAAAATGCTGCTTACATATGCATATGACAATGTACGATTACTTCAAAATAACTGAGACTATTCTTTGAACAGGTACTGCAGTACATTAAAGATTAAACCTGTGAGAGAGAAACCTGTATTTCCCACGACTGTATACGATAGCCCAATAGCTGTTGATAGACTGACTTGGAAATGTTATTGCACAACATTGCCCTCCAGCGAGTATTGATCCTCCACCCCACAGCCAAGATTGTGCCAGAAATGGACAAATTTTTGCAGGAGCCAATTCTGATTGTGGACCATCTGAGGAAGTCTCAGCTCCAGCTGATTCGGATATGGAGAATGACAAAATTCCTCCCCTTCATCCAATAAATCAGAGAAAAGAATTGTAGATGGAAAGTGAGACGAGACATTTTGTTTGTAGAGTGCAGACTCATTGCAAGGCTTAAGATAGTTATTGAGGAATAAAGTGAAGGTGCTTGTGCTAATTATCTACTTTGTAATCTTGTAACATTTAAAATAGGTCATGTTCATTAAATTATTTTCAAAACTTCACAATAACTATACGCTTACATGTAAATACAACAGACTCAAATAGAACATAAACCCTAATTTAGAAATATAGCTCAAACTTTACACAACACAACTCAACACAACACTGTTTGGCCCTCTCTTGATAGTAATTAAGATGCTTCAGAAAGACCCCATCAACCTAGTAAATGAATGGCTGCATGGATTATAAATCATCTTACTCTCAACCATGGAAAGTAAATAAATCTCACCTTGTGCTTTGTTGTTGGTTTGGATAAAACTTGTTGGGTGGTTTGGAAACAATTTCATACTTCCACTCTGTGGGGGTGCTGATAAAGCGACCTTTACCAGCACTCAGTGAACGTTGTCTCCGAAGGCAACTGAATTTTACAAACACTTGACATTAGATATCCCTGAACACTCAATTTGCCCACCAAGCGGATTTCTGCTTCCCAGTCTATAAAACCCTAAATTAAAATTAAATTTAAAAAACCTGCCAAAAACTTGACAATTCCTGGCAGATTGTGTCAAATCATTCAATTTCTTGCACCATTTCTTGCAGTGCGGGGGACTTTGCAGTCACAGGCTCTGCAACCTTTTTCCACACCAAGATGCTAACTTTTTTATCACTACCAATGAGCTGGTGACACTTTGCTTCCACCTCAGTGAAACCTGTGCTGTGGTTCGTCCTCTAAAGTGTTCCTCTAATCTGGTTTCATGCTGCCATCTTCTTTCCTGTCAGCAAAGAAACAATTCTCTGTATTAAGGTTTCTTTTTAAAGTCTGTCCAATTTACCTCACCATTTATTCTGACGTTTTACAGTTTTTAAAAAACATTTTCCTAAGGTTTTTGACATTATGACCCAGTGTTCAAAGTAGGCACGCCCACGGGTGGCAATGAGTTTCTGCCGCCATACAGGATCAGCAGCCGTTTGGCAGCCTGCTAACTGGAGGTCAGCCATCAATGAAGGGAATTAATTGGCCTGTCGATAGCCATTTAATGACCCTGTTGGTATTGTAACAATGATGTAATAGCTGCTGCCGATCGCACAGTGATTCCATCAAAGGTGACTTCCAAAGGACTACCAGGGGTTGTAGGAAACCTTCTTTTCTGGAGGATCCATAGCCAACAGAGGGAACTCCTGATCGCAATAGCCTCCCCCGTGGCTCCAAAGCCATTACTGGCGGGTTTATCTTTCCAGTCATCAGGATCTTCATGCCAAGCCCCAGCATATAAAATACATTTTTCACTTACCTGTGATAGAAACTGAACTGGAGCAGCCATATAAATACTGTGGCTACAAGAGGAGGTTAGAGGCTAGGAATGCTGTGGAGAGTAACTCAACTCCTGATTCCCCAAATCCTGTTCACCATCTACAAGGCACAAGTCAGGAGTGTGATGGCGTACACTCCACTTGCCTGGATGAGTGCAGCTCCAACAACACTCAAGATGTTCGACACCATCCAGGACAAAGCAGCCGGCTTGATTGGCACCCATCCACAAACAGCCACTCTGTCCACCGCGAAAACCCAATGGCAACAGTGTGTACCAACTAGAAGATGCACTGCAGCAACTTATGAAGCTACTTAGACAGCAGCTTCCAAACCCACAACCACTACCATCCAGAAGGAGAAGAGCTGCAAATGCACGGCAACACCACGACCTAGAATTACCCCTCAAGCCACACACTACCCTGAGTTGGAAATACATCACCATTCCTTCATTGTCACTTGATCAAAATCCCAGAAATTCCTCTATAACAGCACCATGGATGTACTTACACCACATGGACTGCACTGGCATTTTGGGATAGGTGACAAATGCTGGTCTAACCAGCAATATCCACATCCCATAAATCAATTCTAAAAATTCTTATGCCCTCACCTAATTCACATGCAGCTTGGCGCACAACAGAAATATACACGTGGGGCACGGGTGCCATTTTACGTCCAACATGGCTTCCATTGCCCAAGGAAACCAAACTTTGCGGCCATTGGGTTTTAAGCTTCCAAAGGAAAAAAATAATTGTTCACTCCACAGTCATGGAAATCCTATCACAGGATTTAGAATACTCTTCCTGGGTGAAATTCTCCGACCCCCAGCAGGGTTGATGAAATCGCCTGGGGGCGCCTAAAATCCCGCCCCCGCCGTGGCAGAGATTCTCCGCCACCCGGGAAGTGGCGGGGATAGGAATCTCGCCACTCCGATCGGAGAGGCCCCTGCGGCGATTCTCCGGCCCGGATGGGCCGAAGTCCCGCCACTGGGAGGCCTCTCCCGCCGCCGAGGTTTAAACCACCTCTGGAACGGCGGGCTCAGCGGCGCGAGCAGGCCCCCGGGGTCCTGGGGGGGCGGGGGGGGCGATCGAACCCCGGGGGGTGCCCCCAAGGTGGCCTGGCCCGCGATCGGGCCCCCCCCCCTCAGAGTCCGGGCCAGTGCCCTGGCTGCTCTATTTTCTTCCGCTGCCGCCACGGCCTCCGCCATGGCGGAAGGGGAAGAGAACCCCACATCGCGCATGCGCCGGCAGTGACGTCAGCAGCCAGCTGCCGCTGACGTCACTGCTGGCGCATGCGCGGACTGGCGAAAGCCTTTCGGCCAGCCCCGCTGCCGGGGGCGCCGGTCTTCTGGTGGCAACCGCTCCGGCGCGGGGCTGGCCCCCAAAGGTGGGGAGAATTCCCCACCTTTGGGGAGGCGCGACCCCTGAGTGGTTGGCGCCACTCCCGTACTCCGGGACCCTCCGTCATGCCGGGTAGGGGAGAATGCCGCCCCCTGTGACTGAGTTATTTGTAGCACACAGGTTGTCAGCGTTCTGATTCAGCAGTCACTCTTCATCTTGACGCTATCCAACCTACCTAAGGCAGTTAAGAACTGTCCTTTTTACAAGAAAGATACCCAGCCAGTGGTACAACGTTTTTCAGAAAATTGAGTGATGGGATTACGAATAAAGGACATAGCAAACTATTCCACAGTGGCGAACACCGAGACGTTCATAGGGCCGTGATAGCAGCACAACTACGTGTGCAGCTGATGCTGAGAACACAACGTCATGGTGCTTGAGAGTGTGCTTCGTAAAATCCTCCATCATAGTCCCACTGACCTGCTCCCTACCCTTAGTTTTTGAATTTGAGCTAATTGCCCACAACCAAGGGTGACTTTTATGTGGCTTTGTTTGGAGCTGCTATTAATCAGGCACAGAGCATGTTCAGGGGGAATTTTTCCTGTTACTTTCAACAACTCCACCATTCCAGGCAGGAGGAAACTTTCAGAGTTGAGTGTAGACATGTTAAATGTCGAATTTTATTTGTTTGGCGATCTTTAGTATGGTCACCACACTTGTTAAACTGCTTTTATTTGTCTGATGTTAAAAAAAAGATTGAAGTGAGTTAAAATATGTTTAAATGTATCTGGCTTTTTATCAATGTGTGTCTCTTTCAATGTAAAGCATTATTTGGCAAAGTTGAAGGGAATTAAAATGATCTGTGGGGGATTCCCCATTACCAACGCTGCAATCAGGATCCCCAATTGGGCAGAGAATGGAACGTCCCCTGAGTAACGGATGGTAAACCCGTTGCGATTCTCCGATCCCCCACTGACGGCTTCAGCGCGCTACCCATGCTTGCCAATATGTGTATGCAAATCAGTGGCTTGCATCCATTTCAATTTGATTAACAGGCTGGAAGCCCGGTTCACCCCCCCCTCCCCCAGGAATGCACTGCCCCCCCCCCCCCCCCCCCCCCCCCGCCCCCACAGCGGGAAATCCACTGGGCGGGCTTTGGTGCAAATTTGCTCAAGGGTGGTCCTGACACAGTGGACCCAGAGGCGAGTCAAAGTGTTCAGTGCACAACTGAGATGCCCCCCTCACCCATGACCAATGGGAGGTCCTGCTCCCCCCATAATGCAAATCCCTCCCCCTCCCAGCTGACAAGTAGGAACATCCTCCCCTACACCACGCGAATGATGGGTCACCCCCACTGCACACACGCATGAGGGTGACGTAACCTCTCTTGCCCCCCCACCAATCCCCCAGCCTTCCCCTATCATATCCGCCATCAGTGACCCCTCACCAGAGATGCTCATCAGTCAACCTTTAGTGAAAACTGAAGAGCAGTCCAGGCAGTACAGTGAAAGACCACTGCATTTTCACTTACCCTTCCCTAACATCTGCGGTCTCAGACAAAAAGTGTTTAAAGCAGCAGCTGTTACAAGTGTCAGATGCTTCCTTGACAGCTAACTACACTTGAAAAGGCTTTAAATCTCCTGACAACCTTTGAAATGCAAACATTGCATTCAATTATCATCCGTGATTGCAGACCAGATGGGCCGAATGGCTTAATTTTGCTCCTATGTCTTTTGGTCAATTGGCCTAATTTCATACTGCAATACATTGCAATAGCAAGTGATTGACAGTTTTATTACTCCAAAGACAACTGCCTGGTGGGTTGTTTATCGGTCTTTCCCTTCATGCTTGAATGCATCTCCATTATGTAGTTTTGATGCTAACCACAGTGTTTATAAACACTCTTTTGCTATAGGAACATAGAAAACATAGGATTAGGAGAAGACCTTTCGGCCCTTCAAGCCCACTCCACCATTCATTATAATCATGGCTGATCATCCAACTCAATTGCCTAATCCCGCTTTCACCCATATTCTTTGATCGACTTCGCCCTAAGTGCTATATCTAACTGCTTCTTGACACCATGCAATGTTTTAGACTCAACTACTTCCTGTGGTAATGAATGCCACAGGCTCACTACACTCTGGGTAAAGAAATGTCTCCTCATCTCGTCGACCCTGTATCCTCAGACTGTGAACCCCGGTTCTGGACACACCTGCCATCAGGAACATCCTTCCTGCATCACCCTGTCCTGTCCTATTAGAACTTTATAGGTTTCTATGTGATCCCCCCTCATTCTTCGGAACTCCAGCGAATACAATCCTAACCGTTTCAATCTCTCCTCATACGTCAGTCCTGTAATCAGTCCAGTAAACCTTCCCTGCACTCCCTCTATAGCTAGAACATCCTTTCTCAGATGAGGAGACCAAAACTGCGCACAATATTCCAGGCGTAGCCTCACCGAGGCCCTGTACAATTGCCGCAAGACATCCGTGCTCCTGTATTTGCATGGTTAAGGAGAGAGACTCACACCTGGGTACCGCTCCCAGTGCCAGGAGGGACCAGTCCCAATTCACCTATGATTGACAGCTCCTCACCACACCAAACGGAGCTAAGGGGGTCGGATGGAGTGGTTGTGAGATCAGCGGGGAGGATCAGTGGATGGGGAGTCGATTCACCCTTTTGCATACATGCTATGAGTGGGGTGGGGGGGGGGGGGGCGGGTGACACTCCCTTGGTGGAGTCAAGGATGTCTCTCCTTGTTACCCATGGGGCAGACGGCAGAATTAGCGTTTTGGGATGGAATGGGCCCCACCGCTGGACCTCAGGATCGGACTGGCCACTCAAAAGGGCAGCCCGATGCCGAGATTCTGATAGAATCTGGCGGGCTCTCCCCCATGCAAATTTTTGCATGGTTAAGGAGTGGGACTCGCACGTGGGCACCGCTCCCAGGGCCAGCAAAGACCCTGATTCACCTCTGGAGGGAGCACATAGTCTCCAGAATGGTTCCAGGTCCTGAAGCCTTAAAATGCTGCTTACATATGCATATGACAATGTACGATTACTTCAAAATAACTGAGACTATTCTTTGAACAGGTACTGCAGTACATTAAAGATTAAATCTGTGAGAGAGAAACCTGTATTTCCCACGACTGTATAAGATAGCCCAATAGCTGTTGATAGACTGACTTGGAAATGTTATTGCACAACATTGCCCTCCAGCGAGTATTGATCCTCCACCCCACAGCCAAGATTGTGCCAGAAATGGACAAATTTTTGCAGGAGCCAATTCTGATTGTGGACCATCTGAGGAAGTCTCAGCTCCAGCTGATTCGGATATGGAGAATGACAAAATTCCTCCCCTTCATCCAATAAATCAGAGAAAAGAATTGTAGATGGAAAGTGAGACGAGACATTTTGTTTGTAAAGTGCAGACTCATTGCAAGGCTTAAGATAGTTATTGAGGAATAAAGTGAAGGTGATTGTGCTAATTATCTACTTTGTAATCTTGTAACATTTAAAATAGGTCATGTTCATTAAATTATTTTCAAAACTTCACAATAACTATACGCTTACATGTAAATACAACAGACTCAAATAGAACATAAACCCTAATTTAGAAATATAGCTCAAACTTTACACAACACAACTCAACACAACACTGTTTGGCCCTCTCTTGATAGTAATTAAGATGCTTCAGAAAGACCCCATCAACCTAGTAAATGAATGGCTGCATGGATTATAAATCATCTTACTCTCAACCATGGAAAGTAAATAAATCTCACCTTGTGCTTTGTTGTTGGTTTGGGTAAAACTTGTTGGGTGGTTTGGAAACAATTTCATACTTCCACTCTGTGGGGGTGCTGATAAAGCGACCTTTACCAGCACTCAGTGAACGTTGTCTCCGAAGGCAACTGAATTTTACAAACACCTGACATTAGATATCCCTGAACACTCAATTTGCCCACCAAGCGGATTTTTGTTTCCCAATCTATTAAACCCTAAATTAAAATTAAAATTAAACAAACCTGCCAAAAACTTGACAAATCCTGGCAGATTGTGTCGAATCATTCAATTTCTTGCAACATTTCTTGCAGTGCGGGGGACTTTGCAGTCACAGGCTCTGCAACCTTTTTCCACACCAAGATGCTAACTTTTTTATCACTACCAATGAGCTGGTGACACTTTGCTTCCACCTCAATGAAACCTGTGCTGTGGTTCGTCCTCTAAAGTGTTCCTCTAATCTGGTTTCATGCTGCCATCTTCTTTCCTGGCAGCAAAGAAACAATTCTCTGTATTAAGGTTTCTTTTTAAAGTCTGTCCAATTTACCTCACCATTTATTCTGACGTTTTACAGTTTTTAAAAAACATTTTCCTAAGGTTTTTGACATTATGTCCCAGTGTTCACAGTTTTAAAAAGTGTTTCAAAGTTTTTGAAATCACTAAAGAACAGTCATCTGCTTTTCAGATGAAGACAGCCCTTAATGGGTGTGTCTTTGGCTCATGACATAATCGGGGGGCAATGCTTCACTCAGAATGCCCACCACTGCAGTACCTCATTATTCCTCACGTTGGAAAGCCATGCTGCAGCCAGAAATTAAAAATCTTGCACCAGCCTCCAAACAATGTGCACATGAACTTTTCAGCAGTGTCAGGGATGAACGCTGTTGGTTCATCGCTGACTGCAAAATCCGGGCCCATATCTATTTCAATGTAATACTGAGGGGCAATGTTGTAGTATAGGAGGGCTCTCTCTCAGTGTAGTGGGTTTCCCTGTCTCCAGTGCCTCAGGTGCTTTGACAAAGCTGATTGGGCATTTCAATCATTCTAATGAGTAGGCAAAGGTCAGGCTGCAAGCATAGGAAGGAATGGGCACAGGTTTAATCAGGCATTGTAACCACATTTTCTGGCCTTGTCTAATTAATTGTTTCCCCAAAGAAACCTGAACCGGCAGCTCCGGCCAGGTAGATGGGGAACATTCCTGGCTGTACTCCGAAATTCACTCTCGGCAGACTGGGTAATGAGAAGACATGTTAGCAAGATGAGTATCCCTTTTCCCATCCAGATCCAACAGGCCGCATGGTGACCCTGAATTGCACTTCAGCTCCACCCTCCAGATGTCCACCCCCCAATTCCACCCCCACCCCTCAGCCATTGCCCCTAATATGTGGCCTTCCACACTGGACCCCCTGTCCCTCCAGCGAGTGACACCAAAGAGCCTCTATCCTCACTGCCTGTCCCTGTCAATAGATATACAGAACTTCCTCAACTGGTGCCAGCAATAGGCTCTGCTGCCCCTTTCCTGTCTCCCCAGTAGTGTCCACTGTGGGTGTCATCATTGGATGGGCGATGTGTTATCCCGCCAGCAGGGTGGCACCTGATTGTGCGGTGGAGAGGGTCATCGTATGTCACCAACAGCCTCCATGCTTAGATGCTTGTGTGTATGCAGGTCCTACAGGTGGGGGTGTGGGAGGGAAGTGGGTATCTGGTAACCGCTTAAATACAGAGTGATGTAGGTCCTGGGAGTGATAACCTGACTGCGGGCAGGATGTATGGGAGCAAGGGGCAGTAGGTAGGCTCGGCTTGGAGACAGCTGGTGGCTCTGCGGAGTGGGCCCGCTAATAGTGTCACTGGTGAGGCCTCTTTCGTAAGATGGGCAATGTGCCAGGGAGGGTGCCAAAGGCCACAGTCCTTTGATGGGGGGGGGGGGGGGGGGGGCTCTGCTATTTCCCCTGCACTGGGGCTGCACTTTTGATGAGTGCACTGAGGAGTAGCAGCACCTGGTGGGCCACTGATTGAGCTTGGCCACGCCCATCCCGTTGATGGGTCAGCTGGGGTCTGAGGGTTTCCAGGGGGGTGGCCTGAGTGGTCTCTCAAAGGACCAGAGGCTTTGAGAACATTTACAGGATACAGTGAGTAGTCAGCAAAATGAGCAGCCAGGGGCCTGTAATTTGGACCAAACAGGTGCATTTGAAGCACAGACTTCAGCGATGGCAGTCTGAGCTAGGCCACCAGGGGGAAACCCCAAATTCATGGAGCTGTCAGCAAGTCGCTCCCTGCTCCTCCCCTAGCCTTGGCAACCACCCTCTGGAAACAATACAATTTTCCCATATTTTTTCAAACTTTGCTTACCTTCTCTCTCGCCCTCTGCAGCCATGGCGCCCAGGCTCCATTTGTAAATAGCTGAAGTAAATCACACCCGTGTGACTTCTGCCTGAGAGGGGTAAGGTGAAAGGTAAAGTCGCCATAATCCCATCGGCTGCTCTCCCCTTTGAGAGGGAGAGCTGGCTGGTGGTGATTTATCCTGAGGGTCACCACACCTCAGGCGTGGGGCAAGGTTGAGAAGGCGGCGCCTTCATGAACAGCCCCACCCGGACGGGAATTGAACCCACGCTTCTGGCCTTTCTATGCATCACAAACCAGTTGTCTAGCCAAGTGAGTTCAACCAGTCCCAAGAGGGCTGCCTCAGAAGGGTGGAGCATCGTGGAGGCCCAGGTCATATTGAGTCAAATGCGCTAATGCTACTTAAATTAATATAAATGCCAGTTTTGCATGCCGCCGCTGGCACGGAATGCAAATCTCAATACCGCCACCAGCGAGTGACCAGAGCATGGCGTTCGATTCAATGCCCGGTATGGACTTCGCTTTTGGCTGGACGCCCGATTCTCCACCCAATTACATTTCGCCCTTGCGGCGGCGTGAGGCAGAGAATCCTACCCGTTATCTTTAACTTCCTTGCTCAGCAAAGGATGTTTTTCCCCCTTTTACAATCTTTCTTCCTCTTTGGAATATATTTTAGTTGGGATAAATTGAATCTCTCCTTGAGCAACTGCCTCAGCTCATCAACTGTCCCAACTTTTAGTCTCTCTTCTCAGTCCACACGGGCCAAATCTGCCCTCATGCCAACATGATTGCCTTTGTTTAACTCCAGAATACAAGTATGGTGCTCCAGTTTCTTGCTCTCAAACTGAATTTGAAATTCTATCACTATATGATCACTCTTCACACGAGGACCCTTATGAGTTTGTTAATTAATCCCTCATCATTACACAATACCAAATTCAGAATACCCTGCTCTCTGGTTGGTTCCACAACATGTCGCTCCAAAAAACAACCTATAACACATTCAATGAACTCTCCCTCCAGGCTGCCCTTGCCAATTTGATTAATCCACTCCATAAACACACTAAAATCACCCATGTTTATTGCTGTACCTTTCTTACAAGCCTCCAATATTTCTTGGCTTATGCTTTGTCTCACTGTGCAATGACTGTTTGGGGATCTATACATTACCCGCACCAGGGACTTCTTTCCTTTGCTATTTCTTTATTCTACCCAGACTGATTCCACGTCATGATCGCCAGTACCTGTGACTGCTCAGGACGTGCCCAGCCATCAAGGCCCCTTCTCATTACAGCACAGATCCCTTCCTTTACCAGCAAAGCTACTCCACCTCTTTTACCTTTCTGTTTCTCCTTCCAAAATATTGAGTACTCTTGGATATTCAATTCCCAGACCTGCAGGGGCGAAATTCTCCAACCCCACGCAGGGTCGGAGAATCGCCTGGGGGCGCCTAAAATCCCGCCCCCACCGTGGCAGAGATTCTCCGCCACCCGGGAAGTGGTGGGGGCAGGAATCTCGCCCCGCCGATCGGAGAGGCCCCTGCGGTGATTCTCCGGCCTGGATGGGCCAAAGTCCCGCCGCTGGGAGGCCTCTCCCGCCGCCGAGGTTTAAACTACCTCTGGAACGGCGGGCTCAGCGGCGCGAGCAGGCCCCCGGGGCCCTGGGGGAGGGCGGAGGGCGATTAAACCCCGGGGGGTGCCCACACGGTGGCCTGGCCTGCAATCGGGGGCCCCCCCTCAGAGTCCAGGCCAGTGCCCTGGCTGCACTCTTTCTCCTTCCGCGCCGCCACGGCGTCCGCCATGGCGGAAGCGGAAGAGAACCCCGCATCGCGCATGCGCCGGCAGTGACATCAGCGGCCAGCTGCCGCTGACGTCACTGCCGGCGCATGCGCAGACCGGCGAAAGCCTTTCGGCCAGCCCCGCACCAGGGGCGCCGGTTTTTTGCGCCAGTCTTCTGGTGTTAACTGCTCTGGCGCGGGGCTGGCACCCAAAGGTGGGGAGAATTCCTTACCTTTGGGGAGGCGCGACCCCTGAGTGGTTGGCACCACTCCCCTACTCCGTCACCCTCCGTCACGCCGGGTAGGGGAGAATGCCACCCCTGGTCTCCTTGTAACCACGTCTCAGTAATCACCACCAAATCATACCCGCTTGTCTCTGATTGCACTGTTTACTCATTCATTTTTGTTACGAATGCTTCATGCATTCAGACGCAAAGCCTATAAGTTTCTTCCATTATCCAATTTCCCTATTCTTGTCTGGTTTCTTGGTGCAATATGACTTTCACACGTTCTGTCCATTCCTTTTATTATCTGGTAACAATCCATCTCATCATTAATCTGAACTCCTACCTTCTCATTTAAATTTGATTTTCTAATTTTCCTACAACTAAGCCCCCCCCCCCCCCCCACCCCCCCCCCCCCCCCACCCCAATTATTTACTTTAAAGCCCTATCTACAACCCTAGTTATGTGATTCACCAGGACTCTTGTCCCACTTGATTCAGGTGAGGACCGTCCCATCGGAACAGCTCCCTCCTTCCCTAGTACTGGTGCCAATGCCCCATGAATTCAAACCCATTTCTCCCACACCAACCTTTCAGCCACGCATTGTAGCCATCTCAGATGGCCACCTGCAAAGGACCATGGGAATTATGGCCAACCCAGGACTCAGACACACTCAGAGCTTGTGTGTGTATTTGCAACCCAGATAGGTAGACGTGATCGAACCCCCCGCTCGTTTGAATTCTAATGGCCCATTTCCCGAGAACAAAAGGACTGTACTCAGGTAACCGATACAGATGCAGACTAACCGGCACCACTCTCTTTGCTCAGAAAGCCCAAACAGCCAAGGTCAATGACCGCTCAGGACATGCCCAGCCATCAAGGCACCCGCCCCTTTATTGGCCAAAATCGAAGGCAATGATCGAAGCCTGTCGAATTATTGGGTCCAGTGCTAAGGACAGCCCCAAAGAGCGCAAAATCCCAGAGGGATAAAAAGAGACATAGCCATGTGTTCGGTCTCTCTTGGCCCTGGCCTACGCCTAAAACCAAGTGTAGCATTATGACCGGAAGACAAGTTCAAGACCAACAATCGCTATCAGACGGATGAGCCCAGCAGAAACGAAGCCACTTCTTCTACCCAGCCACGCAAGATCCGAACAAACGCCTTGTCCATCTGCATAGAGCCGGTTGCCCTGAAGTTAAGTATAGGTTATTATAGATGTTAGGTGTAGTTTAATTTGTAGTCTTTTATGTTGCATGTCGAAGTAATCCTTGTCGGTGTAATTTAACTTTTAGTCTTTTATGTTGCATGCCAAAGTAATCCTTGTGTGTAAATAAACTATCTTTGAATGTGAACTGACTAACTGGTTGTTTGATCTTTGATCAATATCCAGTAGAGCCTTGTGGTGGTGATACCTGGCAACTCTGAAAAGCAATATTATCATTAATAACTGCCATATCTAGTTAATTTGGAAACATTATTGGTGCCGATTAGCAACATTATTGGTGACGCTGGTGGGATAGTATTCCACTCATTAAAAAGAGCAACATTATTTACCTCTTTCGTCTTATTGCCCCATGCCAATTAGCTTGTGGTTCAGGTAGTAATCTGGAGATTAATACCTTTTTGGTTCTGCTTTTTAATTTAGCCCCGAGTTGCTTATATTCCTTCAGCAGAGCCTCTATCCTTGTTGGACCTATGACATTGGTACCTACGTGGATCACAATAACTGAATCTTTACCGTCCCAAACCCAAGCATCAGGTAGGCAACACAACCTTTGGGTCTCTCGATCTTGGTTGTAAAGGACAGTGCATATGGCCCTAACTATGCTATCCCCAATTACGAAGACAATTGCTGATTTCAAAATAATATCAGAGGCCAAATGCCTGTTTGGAAATTTTCTGAAAATAATGAGATTCTTTTCTTTGCAGATCACAGTCAGTTGCTGGCAGATTCATTTCAAGAGTCCCAAATATTGATGCACAAAAGTATCCAGGACTCCCGTAGAAGCTGACCAACTTAAACTTCATTTTCCTGGACCCCACCGGAGAAGAGAAAAAGGGTGTTTCGGTCTTTCTTGTTTTTGTTCAATGGCAGCAAAGTTCCAGTGCAGATTAACTTTCCATCATGACATTTTACAGACACTTCTGCTTCATTGATCAAAGCTGCTGGATGTGCAATAAAGAGTTTCTGCTATCCATCTGCAAGGTTCGGGATAAAGTTGTGAAATAGATCTGTGATAAAAAAGGGGAAGTCCTTAATGAGAGGGAAGACTGAGTCCTACTCCAGCGTGTCCCTAGCGCCAGGGACCTGGGTTCGATTCCCAGCTTGGGTCACTGTCTGTGCGGAGTCTGCACATTCTCCCAGTTTATGTGTGGGTTTCCTCCGGGTACTCCAGTTTCCTCCCACAAGTCCCGAAAGATGTGCTTGTTAGATGAATTAGGCATTCTGAATTCTCCCAAACGACGTAGTGTTGTGACGAGGGGCTTTGCACAATAACGTCATTGCAGTGTTAGTGTAAGCCTACTTATGGCACCAATAATGATGATTATTATTATTAAAGGATGCTTCTTCATCAAAGTCACTCACAAGAAATTGGATGAAGCAATTGTTCAATGCTAGGCAAAGATGACTGGATTGTCAAGGTTGATGGCGTGATGTAAACTGCTCTCTGTCGGCCTTATACCATGATGGAGGTATCCATTCATCACACAGCGAATGAGGAATCTCTCAGCTGCTGGAAGGAGGCATGGGAACACATGATCATATATCTTAGACTCTGCCTATCAGGGTAGCAGAGTGGCAAAAGGCTGCTGTTCTTTTGCTGGAATCACCATGCAACAGAGGATGATGTTATTAGACTAACATTTCAGGTTTTATTGTAAATCACAGGATTAACAGTGAAACAGACTATAATAAAAAGTCTTAAAAGCAAGCTTCAATATACCAAAAGAACATTGCTGGCCTGGGAGACATGAGCATCTGCCAGCTGGGGCTAATTCTATTCTATCTTGCTTGCAGGATCATGAACGTATTTTCACCAGAGAAAATCTCTCAGATTAAACTCTCAGGTCCTGTGTGAGCTTGCCACTGCCACGTCCATCTATTACAATGATTGCACCAAAACGCTTTCAACACAAATCCAAGTAAGATAAATCTAATAGATAGACTATGAGCGTGAGTCAACCATCGCATTGCGTGTGGCGTGGATCTGAGCACGCCAGGTAAATAGTGGGAAAAGCCAAAATCAAGATTCACACTGGGCACAAACCAATTTGTTCGGCCCGCTCCTGATGCCGATTTCCGATCTCGCCCCAAAGATGGCGAGCATATGATTCACCCTCATTTGCATTCATATCGATCTCATCGGCGGGACTGAAGTCGAATGCCGGAAATTACCCGATTCGTCAGCGAGAAATCACGTGGGCATTGTTTAGCACTCCGTACTAAAAAGAAACGTGAGGCTGGCACAATGGCTGCTGAGGGGAAGTGAGGAGGCGAGTAGCCATTTCCATTTTCCAGCACACAGCACAAAGGCAGTGGAGCCGCTGGCCGAGTGCTTGGGGAGGAGGAGGTGTGCGGAGGGTGGGGGGGGGGGGAGCGCAGGTTGTGTGGTGAGGGGCTTTGCTTCTGTGAGGCATTCAGGCCAACTTTAAAGACTGTGGCGGCCCATAACAGGGGCATGCCGCAGTCTGACTGTCCACCAAAAGCTTCCAGGACAGAGTCTTGCTGCAGCTTCAACACTGAAAGTCAATTTCACTCCCTTTGACTGTGACCAGCCTCTCGCTTCACAGCTGAAGGTTATTACGATTGATGAATTAGCCTTGTTCGTTGTGAGAACACTTTACACTCCGCAACTCTCAAGTACCTACTCCAGGGTACACATGCCATGCCTCAGAGATTAGTGCATAGCATCTCAAGGAAACATTGAAGTCTGAACTCTAAGAATGGCAGCACCATAAAGGCAGCTGTCAACAATCTAACACAAAAGAGAAGGACTTCAGCACGAGGGATCTTCTCCTGACAAAGGGTTAGTGTGTGGATCAGGGGAGGGCACCTGAGCACGGTCTCCCTAATGTTCCGGCAGGGACCTGGAGTCGGGGTCTAGGAGCCCCTGATGTTGTCAGGGATGAGTGCGCAGCGCAAGGTTTGCCAGCACAACTGCCTCGCTGGATGGCACTCTGAGAGCAGGCAGAACAGTTATGGTGAGGGTGAGGGGAGGAGAGGGATCTGAGGGTCCAGGGATGGAAGCCAGAACTGATTGTTGATCTCTCTCCCTCTCCAATCCCTTACAGACATCAAAATGGATGGTGCTGTCGGTCCCGCAGCGTCTGCCCTCAGGTGGCTGGAGGCAGCCGAGGCAGGTAGAATCTGGAGAAGGCAGCAGCAGCTACGACGCAGGCTGGAGGCAGCACCCCGTGCAGGATGCTTCCTCACTCCCTGAAGACCTGGCTGCCCATCAGGCCAAGTTGGAACTCAGAGGGGCGGGGGGGTGGGGGGGGGGGGGTGGGGGGGCAGCGGTTGCCCAAGGTGCAGAGGTGTTGTTGGTCTTTTGATGAGATGACAGACAGCATGTGCCACACGAGACTTTGTCTCAACAAAGACACAGTGTGGCATCTCACGGATGTGGCACCCATGGAGGAGGAGGACACCACAGTCCTCAATGTTTATATAACTGGTTCATTCCAGGGCTCGTGTGGAGACCTGTGCAGTATTTCCCAAGCTACAGCCCACAGGTGCATCTAGGAGGTCACGGATGTCCTGTATTCCTGGGCATCGGACTTTACTACCTTCACCCTGGACCAGGCCCACGAAAAGCAATAGATGGCACACATGTCGTGTTGCGCAGACCAGGGGATCAGGGAGTGCACTTCCACGCCCCGAATGTTCAGATTGTGTGCAACTACCGGCTCCGTATAATGCATGTATGTGCCCGCTGCCAAGGCAGCATGAATGACAGCTGCAACCTAGGCATCTTCGAGAACCACCTAGGATGACGTGTTTATGGTGGTCTGTTGTGCACTCCACAACCTGGCCCAGCAGTGATGCAACATGCTGGAGGAGGAGAAGGATAAACATGTAGCTTTGTCTGAGAAGGAAGAGAAAGGGGACCAGAAGAGGCTGGAGGATGAACCCAGGGAGGAGCCGGGGGAAGACCCGGAGGATGGAGGACAGGCGGCAAGGGGCTGACACGTGTGGAGGACCAGGGAGGCCCTCATCCTCACCAAGTGTTTCCCCCCAGGGAGCACATCAGAGATGGAGGCAGCCTGCTGCTTTCAGGATCCTGTGGTATTTCATGCCCTTCGTGGTCGTCCTCTGGAGGGCCTGTACCCAGAGTGCACCAGTGGCCTTACCAGGGCCACACGCACTGCCGTGCCACTCTGTTGTGCCCGCACCCCTCGGGATTTCTCGGTGTCAGGAAGGGGGCATTCAAAAGAACTGGAGACCGCCGTAGTGTCCTCGGTGGCAGGCCGCGTGCATCCTCCTCTCTGACAGTGCCGGTAGGGCCCTGGGGGTCTCCATGGAATGAAGGGGCAGCTGGAGTATACTCCAGTAACCTTTGAGTCATCTGGCTCTGCCAGTCCTGGTGTCTCTCCAGTGTCTGCACCATGGTGTTGACGCACTCAGCGATGCTCCTCAGTTACTGGATCATGGCAATGTCTGGGACGTGTCCCTCAGTGAGTGGGCCATGCTCTGCAGTGTCTTGGCAAAGTCCACATGTGCCTGGGACACATCCCTCAGCGACTGGGACATGATGTCGAGGCCCTCAGCCATGGTCGTCACAGACTGAACCTTGCCTTGGATACCACCACTCGATGTGGGTGTTGTTCTCCAGGTTTTCCACTGCTGCCGCCACCCTAGCAGTATTGGCCTCGGTACCACACATGGTCGACAATATCTCCTCTGACCAAAGCCTTTGGGACTCATCCGTTCAGCTCTGCACTCACTAAATGGGGGCGATTCTCCGAGTCCCGCGCCATGCCAGAGAATCGGAGCAACCGCGCCACGACGCCCTGAAGCCGGCGCACGATTCTCCGAGGTGTGGAGAATCGGTGCCATTTGCGCCGGCGCGTTTGGCGTGGCACTGTGATTCTCTGGCCCGGATGGGATTCTCCCAACGGGCGTCTAAGTGCCGACGCCGGAGTAAAAACCGGAGTGTTTTACTCCGGTGTCGCCGGCCATTCCCAGACCCCTGTTCTGGGGCCTCCGTGGGGCTGGCAGGGGCATAGTGCGATTTGCAGGGGCGGGGCCTCGGCGTGGCATCAGAGACTCGAGGGGCGGCCTGTGGAGGAGGGTCACTGGGGGGGGGCCTCCGATGGGCAGGCCGGCCTCTCTGTCGGTGGGCCTCCTTTCCTCTGCCGGCAATGTTATATCCCTGTGCCATTGTTGTGCGGGCCGGCCTGGGGGAGGACGGCCACTGCGCATGCGCTAGTTGGTGCCTGCCCAACTGCGCATGCGCGGGAGCCAACCGAGTCTCTGATGCCACGCCGAGGCCCAGCCTTCGCAAATCGTGCCACACCCCTGCCAGCCCCACGGAGGCCCCGGAATGGGGGTCTGGGAACGGGCGCCAACGTCGGAATAAAACACTCCGGGTTTTACTCCGGCGTCGGCACATAGACTCCTGTTGGGAGAATCCCGCCCTACATACCTGACACCCCTCCTGAATGTCACGCTCTGGCCTACCATCTGCATCAGATCTGGGAGAACCTTGTCCAGAGGCTCGGCATCTGATTGGAATCCAGCTGAGTCCTGGGATCCAGCAGACCTCTGACTGCTGACTCCTTTGGATGTTGGTGCGTCCACCTGAAGTGCATCAGCAACTGCGTGGGGCTCAGCAGATTGTGCCCCAGAGGTTTGTCCACTAACTATGGCCACTGAGGTCTGTGCCTCTGAGCTGGTGGGAAGTGGGGGTAATAGCTGTGACTCCTCAATGGTGGTCTCCTCAGAGCTCTCCTCTGAGCTGGTCTCTTGGGTGGCAGGGGAGCGAACGACTCTGGAAGGCCCGGATTCATCAGATGGAGATCCTGCAGGGCAATGGACATGTGATCAGTAAGAGGGAAGGACCATTTTTGTCTGGCATGAATACTCACTTGAGACAGGTCATCTGGAAGAATGGGTAGTGGATCATCACCTCTATGGTGCAGGCCAACCTCACTGTCAGTGACTGCTCTCTCCTTGGTCAACCCTGCAATCTCCACAGCCCATTCCTCGCTGGGTGAAAACATGAATCTCTGAGACTCTGTCCTCCATCTTGGTATTTTCCCATTATGGGCTACCTTCTTGTGCACAGACAAAGAGAGGGCATTGTGAGCCACATACTTGATGAATCAAGGGTGACTATAGCAACTGGCGTGTATGGGTACCGCACCTGGACTTGAAGGGATTGACCTGATGGATGCCAGTGGGTTCTGAGGAACAAGTATGGAGATTAGATGTGGGGAGGGTGCAATCTGTTGAGGGGAGGGGAGAGGGGGTGTTGGGAATATAAGTGGTGGCAAGCGGAACTGATGCCAGGAGAGAGGTGGTAACTTACCCTTGCAGCTCGGTGGAGATCATTAGTCTTCTTCCGACATTGGGCAGTCGTCCTCCTGGTCATTGATGTGTTGGGCAGGCTGGGTCTATGTGGACTGCGTTTGATGCAATGTAGAGAGAGACATCCAACATTTGCTGAGATGCAACACGATTTTATTTAACATCTAACTATTTTACATGTTCAACTGTGGGTTGACACTATGCTGACTTGATTGGGGACCGGATGCTAGCCTGACCAGACTTACTAACTACCACATGATGTTTGCACTGGCTATGCTCATGAGCTCTGACTGTCTCAGAGGCTGGATCCCGATAGAGCAGGAAAACTGGTGCCCTCTGGCTTTATAGTGGTCGTGTCCTGTCTGGTGATTGGCTGCTGTGTTCTGTGTGCTTACTGGTCATCCTGTGTGTCAATCACTGCCTGTCTGCACTCCATTATATACCTGGATGTATATTATGACAGTCATGCTGCCCGAACCGACAGCCGCTGCCTCCCAGGTGGCAATGCTGAACCTGCAGATGGTCCTCCGATCCCCTCGGGGGAACAGGATGTTCCGACTGGCAACCATTGCCAAATTCCCACCATCAAATATCTTAGAATGATGTGTTCTTTTGGAATATAGATTTGCTTTTAATCAGAGTTGTGCTTTTTTTTTAAAACCAGCTTCCACATTTTTCCAGGCTAATTTTAAACATTTATTTTAAAATATCAAACACAGTAACTTATTAAACATATAACTGAACCAATTTTGTGCTGTATCTTGGTTTTCTGTAGATGGAATTCTATTAAAGGAAGCACAGCTAACCAGATATGTTAATTTCTTAAAATTAATAAAGCAACAGTCAAAATAATGACAGTTTTCTCAAGTTGACAGTTCCTGGCAACTTTTTAGCGATATGCGACTTGTCCCTTGTCCTGTATCCCTGTAGCCAGGAGACTGGCCTTCATCGTAGACCGATCTGCAACCATGAAATCTGAAACTCGCAAAATGGCCGTCTTCAACACGAGAAAGGAATCTTCTGGAATTCGTTTTTGAAGTGAATGCAAGGGTAGGATTTGTCATTAACGGAGGAGGAGAGGCAATGATTGACGTGCCTTTGTTAGCAATTGAAGTTTCAGACAGAGTTATGGGTAGGATTAAGGTGAAAGCTGCATCATACGGTTGAATACCTGATTCTAACCATGTCCATTTTTCTTCCATTGTACAAACATCCTGCATTTCACATAAATCATGTAATAAGGTGGTTACTCCCAATTTGTAAATGTGACTGAATTCCTGGCGCCACTGAGAGGCACAAAAGGAGGCAGCTTCCCTTGCTGCTTGGTCCGCAAGAGCATTTCCTCTTGCTTCCATAGTGTCCTCATGAATATGGGCTTTACGTTTTAGAACTGTGATGCGACCATCAATTCACTCAAAGACACGAGTAGAAGCAAACCGAGGTTTTAATCAGCTTAGAACAGAGCTTGCCTGCGACTAGTACAATACTGTGGACCGCCTACAGGTCAACTGCTCTTTATACTTCCTTTCAAGGGGAGGAGCCATGGGCGGAGCCCGTACATGCCTCAACATATCCCCCTGTGGGTGAAGCCACACAATGGCCCAAAGGTGGAGCCCACAAGGTCAACAACATAACATAGCAGTAACACAATGGCAGAACATGATACTAATACACTGGTGAATTACTAGTACTATACATTCACTACAAACTGATACTTCTTTTGCAAGGTCAAAGCTTCTAGAAGGTCGCGTACTTCCTTTCCATTTTGGATACGTGTACCTGCTGTTGTGAAAAATCCTCTTTTTCTCCACAGGTGGCCAAAATCATGTGCTACTCCAAAACCATGGGCGGGATTCTCCCCTACCCGGCGTGACGGAGGGCCCCGGCGTAGGGGAGTGGCGCCAACCACTCAGGGGTCGGGCCTCCCCAAAGGTGGGGAATTCTCCCCACCTTTGGGGTCCAGCCCTGCGCCGGAGCGGTTGGTACCAGAAGACTGACGCAAAAAACCGGCGCCCCTGGCAGCGGGGCTGGCCGATAGGCTTTCGCCAGTCGGCGCATGCGCTGGCCGCTGATGTCACTGCCGGCGCATGCGCGATGTGGGGTTCTCTTCCGCTTCCGCCATGGCGGAGGCCGTGGCGGCCGCGGAGGAGAAATAGTGCACCCAGGGCACTGGCCTGGAGTCTGAGCGGGGGGCCCCGATCGCGGGCCAGGCCACCGTGGGGGCACCCCCCGGGGTTCGATCGCCCCCCGCCCCCCCAGGACCCCGGGGCCCGCTCGCGCCGCTGATCCCGCCGTTCCAGAGGTGGTTCAAACCTTGGCGGCGGGAGAGGCCTCCCAGCGGCGGGACTTCGGCCCATCCGGGCCGGAGAATCACCGCAGGGGCCTCTCCGATCGGAGTGGCGAGATTCCCGTCACCGCCACTTCCCGGGTGGCGGAGAATCTCTGCCACGGCGGGGGCGGGATATTTGGCGGCCCCAGGCGATTCTCCAACCCTGCTGGGGGTCGGAGAATTTCGCCCTACATTGGAGTCAGTATAGATGTTAGCAGTTTTATCTCTCGCCACATGACATGCTTCTGTTCATGCCTTTAATTTGGCTTGCTGAGCCGATGTACCTGGGGGCAAACTTCCTTCAGCTAATACTTCGTATGGGCTTGTGACTGCCCACCCAGCTTTTCTGATACCCTTGTCAATAAATGAGGAACCATCAGTGAATAAGATTAAATCTGGGTTCTGTAGTGGCTCTTCTTCTACTAAGCGTACTTCTTCCATTTCCTCTATTATTTTCACACAGTCATACCCTTCTCCCTCCCCTCCCCCTTGCTCCTCAGGAAGCGGGAGCAAAGATGATGGGTTTACAGGACTGGCTTTGTGAAAATATAGGTTGGGAGCTTCCACACCTGCTGTCCATCTAGGTCATCTAGCTTATGTAACTTGTGACACTCTGTTCATGGATAGTAGAGAATGGACTAAGTGTGGACATTTAATGGTGAACTGTTGGTCTAGAACAAGGCCTGATGTCGTCATTACAGCTCGACATGTGGCTTCCATGGCTCGTAAACAACTGCCAAATGCTAGTGCCACATTGTCAAGTTTAAGGGAATAGTACCCAACCGGTCTTAACTGATCACCATGTTCTTGGGCTAGTACTGCAGTCATATAACCATCTCTTTCATGAACAAACAAGGTTTTCCGTTGTTTGGAATACCTAAGGCTGGTGCTGAACACAGGACCTTTTTCAAATTCAGAAATGATTGTTTTTGTTCAGAATTGAGTTTAATCTCTTGATCTCTTGATTTTCAGTTTCCTTTTAAAAGATCATTTAATGGCTGGCATAACTGAAGTATAAGAATTAATCCAATTTCTGTTAAAATTGCAGAGTCCCAAGAAAGATCTGACTTCCTGTACATTTGAGGGTTCTTTAGCTGCTTTGATGGCAGCTGTTCTGTTCTGAGTAAGTTCCCTTTTGCCTTTGGCAATATTTTGTCCCAAGTAAACAACTTCTTCCTGGGCAATTTGTGCTTTGGCGAAGCTAGCCTTGTGACCATTAGTACTGAGGTGGTTCAAGACCACCTGTAAGTCTTTTTCATGATCATCTTTATTGATGGAGGCTATCAGAACATTATCTACATACTGGATGATTCTGCAGAGTCATGTGGTAAACAGTTGGGCTATTGTGAAAACCTTGCGGCAGTCTAGTCCATGTGTACTGTTGCTGATTAACTGTCAAAGCAAACCATGATTGTACTTGTTTAGCTAGTGGAACTGACCAGAAGCCATTTGCCATATCAATGACTGAAAACCTTTGAAGGTCAGGAGTTAAAGAGTTAAAGACTGTAGATGGATCTGCCATTAAAGGAGCTTTTCTGACAATAAATTGATTTGCCTTTCTGTAGTCAATAGTGAGGCGCCATGTACCATTAGCCTTTTTTACAGGCCATACAGGGTTGTTTGATGAACTGTGAATGCGCACTAAAATACCCCTTTCTTCAAGTTGTTCTATTATAGGTAGAATACGTTGAATTGAAGTTTTATTAATAGGGTATTGTTTGGTACAAGGTGGAGTGGATCCCATAAAAGTGACTGGTTTCATTTTCAAAAGACCACAATCATTTTTGTCAATTGCCCAATTTGGATGATTTTGTATTTCATCTTTTTTGTTATGTCTAATGGACCAGGCGATTTTTCCATTATTGAAATTGAGTGAAGAATTTAGTTGTGATAAGACGTCCATACCTAGAAGTGCTTGTGTTACCGGACCTACCCATATTGATGCCATCAGTTGATGTGGTCCAAATTCCCGGTTCGATTCCCGGCTGGGTCACTGTCTGTGTGGAGTCTGCACGTCCTCCCCGTGTGTGCGTGGGTTTCCTCCGGGTGCTCCGGTTTCCTCCCACAGTCCAAAGATGTGCGGGTTAGGTGGATTGGCCATGCTAAATTGCCCGTAGTGTCCTAAAAAGTAAGGTTAAGGGGGGGTTGTTGGGTTACGGGTATAGGGTGGATATGTGGGTTTGAGGAGGGTGATCATTGCTCTGCACAACATCGAGGGCCGAAGGGCCTGTTCTGTGCTGTACTGTTCTATGTTCTATGTTCTAAATTCTAAAAGCAGTGGTTTAGTCTTCCGAAGAGTGATCGAGTCTCCTCCTGCAGCAAAAGCTTTAATTTTTCCTGCAGTTAGGGGAAAGAAAGCAGCATTCTGTTCAGTAACACAGGTAAGTTCAGCTCCAGTGTCAAATAAGAAATCAATATGAATACCTCCCACTCTTAGTGAAATATATAATCCATAATTTTTCTGTTCCAAAAGTGCATGTAGAGAAAAATGGAGAGAATCATCAAGAGTGGGGTTGAGAAGTTTTTTGAATTATCATACAGAGAACGTCTTTGAGCTGGAGGACAGCTGCTAAACATTTCATTCATGGCATTGTCATCATCGTGTACGTCCCTACGTGGGTAGGTTCCTCTCTACGTGGGTATGGCTCGTCCCTACGTGGGTATGATTCCTCCCTACATGGGTATGGCTCGTCCCTACGTGGGTATGGTTCCTCCCTACGTGGGTATGGCTCCTCCCTACATGGGTAAAGTTCCTCCCTACGTGGGTATAGCTCCTCCCTACATGGGTAAGGTTCCTCCCTACGTGGGTATGGCTCGTCCCTACGTGGGTACGGTTCCTCCCTACGTGGAAACGGCTGGGAGGGTCTAGAATCCCTGTACGCAAATCTGGGTGTGGCTTGTTGGAACGTAACCCTAGATGCGTCTTGTTTGTGCGCATTACGTGATTGACCACGAGGTGGAAACGTATTGTAGTGAACAGTGTCTACTTCATTATTATCTCTCGAATCCATCCGTTGTTTATGATAACATTTTGCCATCCAGTGTCCGATTCTACCGCAGAAAAGACATTGTGGTATTTCCTTACGTGATTTTAATGGAGCAAGGGTACATGTTTGCCCTGACGCTCGTGGTGAAATTGAAGGTACTGCTGATATTCCTGCAGGCGCTGCAACAGCCACTGCTAGAGCAGCGGGTAAAGCACCACCTGCTGCTGGAGCCTGCCGTGAAACGTGGCACGCCGTCTTGGGGGGGTGGGAGAATTGCGTGTGGGTGCCAGGGCGGCGTGGCGGGAATCGCCCGGCACTCCCGTGATTCTCCCACCCGGCGTGGGGGTCGGAGAATTGCGCCCACAATCTCGGCTGTGCTATTGCCAATTGTGCCACTGGGGCTGCTTGCTGAGTCTGAGCTGTTTGTTCAGCTGCTGGTCAAACCTGAAAATGAAATGAAAATCGCTTATTGTCACGAGTAGGCTTCAATGAAGTTACTGTGAAAAGCCTCTAGTCGCCACATTCCGGCGCCTGTCCGGGGAGGCTGGTACGGGAATCGAACCATGCTGCTGGCCTGCTTGGTCTGCTTTAAAAGCCAGCGATTTAGCCGAGTGAGCTAAACCAGCCCCTAATCTGAGGTGTGCATTGCTTTAAATTCTGAGCTGCAAGACTGTCAGGATTTTGCAATGTCCTGTTAAATTGTTCATGTCTCCTTCTAAAACATATCTTTCTTCGATTAACTTGCAATTTTCAAGTTCAATTCGCTCAGTTTTTGATTGTAACTTGGTATTTTGACTCCACTTCAAAAACTTGATGTTGCAATTCTGCAATTTGAAAAGATAGCTAGCTGCTGGACTTAGAGGCTTCGTTTTCCAATTCTGTTCTAATTTCATCATAATGGTCAAGTTTGGATTTTGCATCTCGTAATTCCTCAACAACTGCAATTAGTTGAGCTTCAGTCGACTTAAGCTCATGATCACTTTTATTTTTAATAGTTATTTCTTGCTGTCTGCGTATTTGTCCCATAATTGCCAGGAACCATTTTGTACGTTCTGCACCGTGCAATCGTGTGCATTTTCCCCATAGCTCTCTTGATATTATCGAAGGACAACTATCCTCTGGGGATATCATACCTTGATTCAATTTTTCTTGAGATTTCACATAGATCAAATTGTCGAAGAATGAAAGACCCCAAATCTCCCAACATATCTTCAATAGAGACATCTGGTACCCCACTGCCCCCTTGGACATCGTGGGAGTAATTTTCTGCCTGGTAAAGGCAGAAATCTATCTTAGGATCTGGATCATCCATAAATTCAATCTTTCACCCAATTTTTTCTAGGTCACTGATTGTGTGTAGGCTGTGTTAGTCTCAACGACCGGCACCTGATTGATTTAACAGTCTATAAAAATGTCCATTTCAGGGGTCGAAGCACTGATTGATGCGCCTTTAAGACTTTTAATGGGTGAAAAAGATATTCCATTCCCCAGTCTAGCCGTGAGTCCTGGCTGGCTCCTCCAATTATTGCCGAAGCTCCCGAACGTCTCCAATGTCATCCAATCTCATCTCAGAACTCCTCCCCTCCTACCTGACTCGCCAAGTTGATAGATCTACCATCTGGATTCAGTGATGTACTTTACAAATTGCTAAATCTCAGTAGAAATTTAAGTTAAAACTTCTCAGGTGCAAATAAGAATTGTTTTATTTGTCTTCTATTGATTACAATTGAAAGTCATTTAAAAGGCAACTCGTAGATGAGGTGTTATCTGTGTTGGTCTAACATCAACTGCAACTGGATGCAGTAAAACGAGAAACTGACTTCCGACACAGGAGATTGTCCAACACTGTTTTATTGAACCTGCTGATTGCTGTACACAATCTGCTGTGGGTTGTGATGGGCAATCAATAACTACTGAAACGAGGATGTAGTCCGAATTGAAGGCTTTAATCAACAAGATGTTTCCCCAGCAGCTTGAGTACAGAAAGAGGCTGGCTGCTGGGAAACACGGGTTCTTATACCCCGCCTCACTGGGCGGAGCTACCTTACATTCCGACCAATGAAATGCAAACACTTGGGCCAATGAGCAGCGAGCCTTCTCCACCAATGGTAGCTTACACTCCTAGGTACCATAGTACCTCTAGTCATACTACCACAGGTTGACACTCTATTAACCTAACTGATAACCTCCTATGGCTTGACCAGATTAGCTCGCTACCCATGGTGATGATGTTCATTGGCCTGTGCACTGTGACTATCTCCCTAGCCATGTCCTGTGAGAGAGGGAGAGCCTTAATGCCCTGTAGGCTTTATAGTGGTGGTGTCCTGTCTGGTGATTGGTTGCTCTGTGTCGCGTGTGTTCATTGGTTATCCTGTGTATCAATCACTGCCTGTCTGCATCTCATGATATACATGAGTGGATATTATGACATCTCCCCCTTTTAAAAATAAATTTTGGAATGTGGCTGTATATGCATGCATAACTATGTACAAGTGGGGAATGAATAAACATATGTCCATGGGAAGGTGTCTATCATGCAGATACAGAGCAAACTGAACAAAATTTACAAGATTTAAGTCTATAGATTCAGTCTTTGTGGTGGGCGACGAATTCTTCTCAATCGCTGCAGAGGTGGAGGGGGGGACGCCGGCACCTGGACAGGCGGGATGGCTGCCATCTCGGTGGCCTTGTGGACAGGTGGGATCGCTGCCAGATCGGAGGCCTCGTGGTGCAAGACGTCCGGAGGAGGCATGACATGCGGAGAAATGCGGTCGGATGATGGGCAGGGAACTTTACGCAGCGCCCTCCTGTTGCGCCGTAAAATGGAGCCAACAGCTATTTGGACAATGAAAGACCTGGGAGAAGCCTGTCTGACAACAACAGTCGGGGCTGACCAACCTCCCTCAGGCAGCTGAACGCGAACAACATCATCTGGAGCCAGCGCAGGTAGATCCATGGCATGAGCATCATATGTGATCTTTTGCTGGTCCCTGGATCGCTGCACCTTCTGCAGAACCATGAGGTGGTCAAGGTCTGGAACATGGATGGTTGGAACAGTCATCCTCAGGTTGCAGTTCATGAGCAACTGCGCCGGAGACAAACCAGTCGACAGAGGGTTTGCCTGTATGCCAATAGTGCCAGGTTGAAATCCGAGGCTGAGTCTGCAGCCTTGCACAGCAACCGCTTGACAATATGGACCCCTTTCTCGGCCTTGCCGTTTGATTGCGGGTAATGGGGACTGGATGTGATATGACTAAAGTGGTAGGATCGTGCAAAGTCGGACCACTCTTGACTGTAGAAACATGGACCGTTGTCACTCATTACTGTGAGTGGTATCCCATGCCTGGCAAACATCTCTTTGCAGGCTTTGATGACTGACTTGGACATGAGGTCCGACAGTTTCATCACTTCCGGGTAGCTGGAGAAGTAGTCGACCAGGAGCATGTAATCACGCCAATTGGTGTGAAAGAGGTCTATCCCCACCTTGGACCATGGAGAGGTCATGATCTCGTGCAGTTGCAGCATTTCCTTGGGCTGAGCTAGTTGAAACTCCTGGCATGTTGTGCAGTTGAGGACTGTGTTGGCTCTGCGTCGACATTTCACGACCCCCAGGTGACCCTTATGGATCTGTCTGAGCACCATGTTTTGCATGCTTTGGGGAAAGACAATTCTATCTTGTTTAAGAAGGATCCTCTCAACAACCGTCAGCTCGTCCTTAACGTTGAAGATTTGGGGGCATTGCCACTTTTGCCAGCCATGGGCGAGGTGCTTCATCACGCGCTGCAGTAGGGGACCTTTGGCAGTTTCTTTGCGTATTTGTATAACTCGTTCATCAGTGGCTGGGATGTTGCTGGCACACAGCTGCACCTGTGCTTCAATGTGACGAATGAAGTCGCCCTGTTCACACGGTGTGGTGACGGATCGGGATAGGGCATCTGCGATGATCAGCTCCTTCCCCGGTGTGTAGACGAGTTTGAAGTCATATCGGCGGAGACGAAGAAGAATTCGCTGCAGCCAAGGTGTCATGTCATTTAAATCCTTTTGGATTATGTGGACTAAAGGCCTGTGGTCTGTTTCCACCGTGAACTTTGGCAGGCCGTATAAGTAGTCATGAAACTTGGCTATTCCTGTCAGGAGACCCAAGCACTCCCACAGCCATACCGTTGTTCGGTCGGAGTCATGGCCCTGGAGGCGTATGCCACTGGAGCCCAGGACAAGGAGTCGTCTCGCTGGAGGAGCACCGCCCCAATGCCGTCCTGGCTTGCATCTGTGGATATCTTGGTATCCTTGGTTGGGTCAAAGAATGCCAGTACTGGGGCTGTGGTGAGCTTCGCCTCCATCTTAAGCCACTCCGCTTGATGTGCGGAAGCCACTGGAACATTGCCGGAGGGCTGTGGTGTGGGATGCCACGTTGGGAATGAATTTCTCGAGAAAATTCACCATCCCAAGGAAACGGAGGACCACCTTTTTGTCCTCTGGGGTCTTCATGGCATTGATTGGCAGCACGTTGTCAGCGTCAGGTTGCACACCCTGCTGTGAAATGTGGTCACCCAGAAACTTGATAACTACCTACCAAATGAGCATTTGGCCCTGTTGAGCTAGAGGCTGTTTTCATGAATCCTCTGGAAAACTTGCTTGAGGCAAGCGATGTGATCCTCGGGCGTCGTGAACCAAATGACCATGTCGTCCACACAGACTCGCACCCCCTCGATGCCCTCCATCATTTGCCCCATTATGCGATGCAATACTTCGGAAGCTGATATGATACCAAAAGGCATGCAGTTGCAGGAATACCTGCTGAACGGAGTGTTAAACATGCACAGCCTCCGACTGGACTCTTCCAGCTGTATCTGCCAGAACCCACGGGAGGTGTCCAGCTTGGTAAAGAATTTGGCATGAGCCATCTCACAAGTTAACACTTCATGCTTTGGGATCGGGTAGTGCTCGCGCATAATGTTGTGATTCAGGTCTTTGGGATCAATGCAAATGCGGAGTTCACCAGAGGGCTTCTTGACGCAGACCATGGGGCTGACACAGTCTGTTGGTTCCGTGACCTTTGAGATGATACCCTGGTCTTGGAGCTCTCTTAGCTGCATTTTCAGACGATCCTTGAGAGGAGTTGGCACCCGGCACGGTGCATGGACGACTGGAATGCATTTGGTTTGAGCAATATCTTGTAACGATATGGGAGCGTGCCCATTCCATTAAACATCTTGTGGTATTGCGTGAGAATGTCGTCTATCTCAGCCTGGAGATTTACATTGGGCGAGGCAGTCGCCGGTGTCGAGGACATGGTGTGGACGCGCTGGACCAGATTTAGGAGTTTGCATGCGCGAGCACCGAGCAGGGATGCCTTGTCAGGCCGGACGATCTCAAATCATAACGTCGCTTTGATTGCCTTGTTAGATACACCTAGCTGACACAATCCACTGGCAGCTGTGGCATTGCCATTGTAGTCAAGGAGCTGGCAGGCTGGTGGAAGAATGCCAGGTTGGTCTCGGATGCTGTCGAGGTCCGGCTGTGATATGAGGTTTGCAGATGCGCCAGTGTCCAATTTAAATCGGATGCGAGACTGGTTAACCGTGATGACAGCACACCACTCGTCGTCAGGATCCACAGTGAGGATTGAAAGGCAGTTTTCAGGCACGGTGGAGGACAGCTCGCGCGTGGTGATTATGCCCACCGGGTATGGAGGCTCGAGGCAGTCAGCATCGGGGTCCATTGGGCTGTCGGGATCCGAATCCTGCATGACTTGTTGTACACAGCAGATACGTCTGCGCTGCAACTGGGATCTCTGGCTGTTGGTCGGTGGAGTGGACCTGCATAAGGCCGCATAATGCCCAGGCTTTCTACACTGTAGACATCGCCTTCCTTTCGCTGGACATTGCCGCTTTAAATGGGCGGAGCCACAATTTGGAGAAGTCATGATGCTGACGTCAGCGCGTTCTGTGCGCCATCGCGCATGAGCAGTGTGGTCGGCCGACATTCGCACATGTGCATCGGGGTCTTCAGCCTCGTCGTCACCCGGTCGTGGCGCGCATACGTAGGGACCCGGGAAAAGCGTGTGAAATGCCCACTCTCTTCGATGCTCAGGCCTTGCATTTTTGCGATGGCCTGCACCCTTTCTGCCTCGTGGGAGGCTAGTTTTGCATTTCCTGCCGCCCTGATGTGGGAGTAACGATTCCTGGCATGCTCGTGGACAACACACGTTTCATGGCGACGGAGAGGGTCAACTGTTTGATTTTGAGGAGCTGCTCCCGCAGGGAGTCAGACTGCACCCCGAAAATAATCCGATCCCGGATCATGGAATCAGCCATCGAGTCATAACTACATGACTGCGCTAGGATGCGAAGATGGGTAAAGAAGGACTGAAAACTTTCTTCCTTACCCTGAAGCCTCTGTTGGAAGATGTACTGTTCAAAGCTCTCATTCACCTCAATGTCGCAGTGGTTGTCGAATTTCAGCAGAACAGTCTTGAACTTCGTCTTGTCTTCGCCATCGGAAAACGTAAGCGAGTTATAGATGTGGATGGTGTGATCCCCTGCAGTCAACAGGAACAGCGCGATCTTTCGGACATCTGATGCTGCCTCAAGGTCGGAGGCCTCGATATATAGGAGGAACTTATGTTTGAAGACTTTCCAGTTGGCGCCGAGGTTGCCGGAGATCCGGAGTTGCGGAGGAGGTTGGATCGTTTCCATGCTGCTGGATGACTGCGTGCTGGTCGTTGCAGATTCACTCGAGGTAGGTTCATTAGAGTTAATAGCTCCCTGGCACCATGATGTGTTATCTGTGTTGGTCTAACATCGACTGAAACTGGATGCAGTAAAACGAGAAACAGGCTTCCGACTCGAGATGGTCCAACACTGTTTTATTGAACCTGCTGATTGCTGTACATAATCTGCTGTGGGTTGACACTCTATTAACCTAACTGATAACCTCCTACTGGCTTGACCAGACTAGCTCTCTACCACATGGTGATGATGTTCATTGGTTTGTGCACTGTGACTATCTCTCTTGCCATGTCCTGTGAGAGAGGGAGAGCCTTAATGCCCTGTGGGCTTTATAGTGGTGGTGTCCTGTCTGGTGATTGGTTGTTCTGTGTCGTGTGTGTTCATTGGTTATCCTGTGTGTCAATCACTGCCTATCTGCATCTCATGATATATATGCGTGGATATTATGACAGTCGACAATTGAAAACTTTCAAAGAATCATGGAAATTATTTTCTTGCTTAGGCAAACAGCTCGCAATAACTTTAGAAGTCAAAGTCTGAAAAATGAAATATGAAGACAGGAAGACAGCGAATAGTTCAGTCAAAGTATAGATTGATTCTGGAAAGAGAGAAATCCAGCTAATGATCCAGCTCAAAATGGCCGACCAAAACTTCACAGTTATACTATATCATATCTGTCTTTAGCCATCTAATTACACCCCAATATAATCCTAATTAGTTTGGGTTAGACTCAAACACATCTGATTTGACGGCAACATGAACCTGAAATGAATTCCTATATGAATTATGGAATGCTGTTATTGAACTGGTTTGTTACTGAATACAATAGCGCCTTTAGGCTCCTGTGGTGTTGCCATGGAGACTGCCCTATCCTTGGTCACTTTATCTTGCAAATGTATTTGATAGCTGAGTAGGAATTTCTGTTTGCTGCTCTGTTTTTGAAATGCTGAATCTGTGTTTTTAAATGATCTGAGATTATAAGTGGTTCAATAGGCCAGTAGCTCACTAAATAGCTATCTTTCAAACTATCACTTTTACCTACTAGATGTATTAGGAAATAGCGGGCTTCGACATTACCGCACATGGACTTGAAGGGATTGACCTGATGGATGCCAGTGGGTTCTGAGGAACAAGCATGGAGATTGGATGTGGGGAGGGTGCAATCTGTTGAGGGGAGGGGAGAGGGGGTGTTGGGAATATAAGTGGTGGCAAGCGGAACTGATGCCAGGAGAGAGGTGGTAACCTACCCTTGCAGCTCGGTGGAGATCATTAGTCTTCTTCCGACATTGGGCGGTCATCCTCCTGGTCATGCTGCCCGAACCGATAGCCGCTGCCTCCCAAGTGGCAATGCTGAACCTGCTGATGGTCCTTCGATCCCCTCGGGGGAACAGGATGTTCCGACTCGCAACCCTAGCGTCTAGATGCCTGGCCAGGTCAGCATCCCCAAAGCAAAGCAGGTCTGCGCGCTGCCATACTTGCATGTTGGCTGGGAGTGAGTGGTGAGGGAGCGTTTCAAAACAGCTCCCTCTTGTTAGTGGCAAGCTGCCAAGGCATAAGTCCAGCAAATCAGATGTCGAAACAGCCGGTAATGGCGAGAAGATTGTTGGGGCTCATTTTTGGCACAAAGTGCTTCACTCACCTTTTCCCAGTCTGGCAGCTATGTCCTTCAGGACTCAGCCAGCTTAGTCAGTAATGGTGCTGCCAAGCCTCTCTTATTGATGGACATTAAAGTCCCCCCCGCCCCAGAGATCTTTCCATGCCTTTACCGCACTTAGTGCTTCTTCCAAGTGCTGTTCAGTATGGAAGGTTACAGATTCATGAGCTGAGGGAGGGTGGTAGATATAACCAGCATGAGGCTTCCTTGCCACTGTTTGACCTGATGCCATGAGATTTCATGTATCAACATTGAGGACTCCAGGGCAACTTCTTCTTGACTGTATAACATTATGTCACCATCTCTGCTGGCTGAGGCAGGACAAACCCAGGGATGGTGATGGTCGTGGTGATAAGGTATGATTCTACGCGTATGACAGGTTACTGCTTAACTGTTCTATGGGGAAGCTCTCCCAATTTTGGGACAAGTCCCCAGTTGTTAGTAAGAAGTACTTTGCAGTGTCGACAGGGATTGGTGAGCCATTGTCATTTTCAGTGCCTAGGCCAAGTGTTCTGTCTAGTTTTAATCCTTTTAACTTTTCAGTATCAGTTTGGTATAACTGATTGGCTCGTTAGGCATTTCAGAGTGGGTTTTCAAGAGTGGACCACATTGCTACGAATCTGAAGTCACATGTAGGCCAGATCGGATAAGAACAGCAGATTTCCTTCCCGAAAAGAAGGGCATTATGTAACCATCAGGGTTTTTCCAACTGTCAATGATAGTTTCAGGCACCATTATTGAGACTAGCCTTCAATTCTGGATTGTTTTTATAAATTACTGAATTTATTAATTAAATCCTAGCTGCTCTGGTGGAATTTGAGCCTGTGTCCCTGGGCTATTAGTTTAGGGCTCAGGGTGACTAGATCAGTGGCATTACCACTACACTACTGTCTCCCAAGTTAAGCTGGAGGATTTTGTGGCTTGTACCTTATCCAGGCAAGGAGTCTGGCAACAGAGAAGCAGTTGGGTACTTGAAAGTGATAGCGAGGCAGAATTGGGTGTCATCAACATATTTGTGAAAGCAGATTCTGTGCCAAACTAATGCAGCTTCATATGCAACACATTTTTAAACCAAAATCAATCTTACTCTAAACAAATGAGAAATTGACATATCTGCTAATAGGGTGAATCATATCAAAATATCCCCTGGCAAGAAGGTTTTCTCAATATCCTTCTGCCATGAATCTTCCTATCTGGCTATGATGCTAAGCTGAAAAGAAGCTATTGATGCAGCAATTCAATCCTCTATTGATGCAGTAATTGTCCTTGGCTATCCTCTTGTTGTGAGTATTTTTGCTTCAAAATTGGAAATAAAATGTTGGAAGTTTAACAATCTATTACTCAACGATAATTGCTTTCTCCAATAATGGAGATGTAATCAGCAGCCACTATGTGGGAGAATGTTAAAAGGCTATTCTCACAATAAGCTCTGCATGTACCCAGAAGAGGTAGATGAATCAAAAGTATACCCAATTTGATCAAAAAAAAAGGAATTAATGCGTCCATTTAATGAAGGTTAAAGATAAATTTTGCATGCTCCTCACCAAAAGGTCAGGGCACCCCTTTCTTCCTTCAGACAGGATAAAGATGTCATGATCAGTGAAACAAGACAGATGAGCTACAAGCCTTCCAACAGAAGGAAACACAATACTGCCTGTGCTATCCTTGGAATAATAAAAACATCAACTCATTTGAGGGAAACTAATTCAATATTTCATTTCTTTCATGAACAATTGTAAGAATCAGAAAGAAAAACACAGACTTTCAGAATATAATTACATATCTTTTTCAAAAGTTGGTTCAATAAGGACTTGGACTGATCACTGGGACTTACAAAATTACAAAGGGCAATGGATGGAGTGAAGAAGCAAGGAGTACCCTAGGGTTAAATATAATTGAATTCTGCTCATAAAAAGATTGGTAGAGAGATCATTAATGCTCAGAATTTCATGTTCTGTAGTTTCTCACTTTCAGACTTATTAAAAACACCTTTCATATCAGTTCTACCTAAGGGAGGAATGGATCCAGAGCACTGCTGTAATTAGAAATGAACATCAGTATTGAATGTAAATTTCAGCCATTCGATAAAAAATCTTATTGAATTGCTCGGAGGAAGTTATTCCTGTGACAAATATGGAGTAACACATTGGTGTTTTTCACGGAACATGCAGCATGATGTCTGTTCCAGCCATTGCTACTAAGGATTCATCAGCTTTATCGTCAAATGGCATCAGTGGAGTGGGTATTTGATGGGCATAAACAAGAAAACCATTATGGTTTGAGGGTTATACATATAATTAGTGGATTGAAAAATTCGGCTCCTCTTTTCTCAGCTCACTGAATATGAAATCACTATACCTATTCATTTTTTAAAAAGACAAATTAAAATTGCGCAGTGTTTCTATTGCTTCTTTTGGTTGAACTGTTAATCTTCAGAATGACAATTCTTGACATCCTACTTCATGGAGTTTAAATTAAATGGGCATTGATATAAAATCGGTGTGTAGCTCCTGGGTAACATGAGGTTTTTAGCTCTGATTTTCACTTGTTAGGATAGGCATCAGGGATTCACCACGGTGTGTTGACTATGAGGCTTGGGCCATTTTAACTCTGGAGCCTTATTAGTACTTGGTGGAGCAGCCTCCAACACTAAATTAGGAATAATGACAGATTGCCAGCAGCCAGGAGTGGGAATTAGGTAGGTTGGCAAGGCTACAAGGGGCCCAAGGGTTCGGGAGTTGACAGCTTTAGGAGCATCCCAATTTTCATAGAATTTACAGTACAGAAGGAGGCCATTCGGCCCATCGAGTCTGCACCAGCTCTTGGAAAGAGCACCCGACTTAAGCCCACACCTCCACCCTATCTCCATAATTCAGTAACCCCACCTAACCTTTTTGGACTAAGGGCAATTTAGCATGGCCAATCCACCTAACCTGCACATCTTTGGACTGTGGTAAGAAACCGGAGCACCCGAAGGAAACCCAAGCAGTCATGGGATGAACGTGCAGATTCCGCACAGACAGTGACCCAAGCCAGGAATCGAACCTGGGACTCTGGAGCTGTGATAAACTGTGCTAACCACTGTGCTACCATGCGGCCCAATTTTATGAGTTAAAATTCTGTCATGACACGAAGGATTTAATCGGGACTTTCCAATGGAGGGCAAATTGCCTGACCATGTCTGGTTCGAGATAAATAAAAATGGTGAGGGTCAGGAGTGTATCAGGTACAAAGAACAAAGAACAAAGAAAAGTACAGCACAGGAACAGGCCCTTCGGCCCTCCAAGCCTGCGCCAACCATGCTGCCCATCTAAACTAAAACCTTCTCCACTTCCGGGGTCCGTATCCCACTATTCCCATCCTATTCATGCATTTGTCAATATGCCCCTTAAACGTCACTATCGTCCCTGCTCCCACCACTTCCTCTGGCAGCAAGTTCCAGGCATCCACTAACCTCTGTGTAAAAAACTTGCCTCGAAAATCTCCTCTAAACCTTGCCGCTTGCACCTTAAGCCTATGCCCCCGAGTAATTCACCCCTCTACCCTGGGAAAAAGTCTCTGACTATCCACTCTGTCTATGCCCCTCATAATTTTGTAGACCTCTATCAGGTCGCCCCTCAACTTCCTTCGTTCCAGTGAGTACAAACCAAGTTTATTCAACCTCTCCTCGTAGTTAATGCCCTCCATACCATGCAACATCCTGGTAAATTTCTTCTGCATCGTCTCTAAAGCCTCCACATCCTGCTGGTAGTGTGGCGATCAGAATTGAACATTATACTCCAAGTGTGGCCAAACAAAGGTTCAATACAGCTGTAACATAACTTGCCCCGGCCAAAGAAGGCAAGCGTATGCCTTCATAGAACAGTACAGCACAGAACAGGCCCTTCGGCCCTCGATGTTGTGCCGAGCAATGATCACCCTACTCAAACCCACGTATCCACCCTATACCCGTAACCCAACAAGCCCCCCCTTAACCTTACTTTTTAGGACACTACGGGCAATTTAGCATGGCCAATCCACCTAACCCGCCCATCTTTGGACTGTGGGAGGAAACCGGAGCACCCGGAGGAAACCCACGCACACACGGGGAGGATGTGCAGACTCCGCACAGACAGTGACCCAGCCAGGAACTGAACCTGGGACCCTGGAGCTGTGAAGCATTGACGCTAACCACCATGCTACCGTGCTGCCCCTGCTTGACTATCTTCTCCACCTGTGTTGCCCCTTTCATTGGCCTGTGGACCTGTATACCTAGAGGTACATGGCATAAACCCAAGTATCATTTTAAAGGCCGGTTGCCTCATTCACACCGCGTTGGCTGGGCGAAAGTTAGGATCATTAAATCTGTATTGGTTGGAACTAAGTTTGCTTTTTAAGCAATATAATAAATCGAAAGTTCAAAATCATCCAAAATGTGAATGATGTAGTTTGAAACGCACATCTTCTTTTTAGATGCTGCTCAGTTTAACATCCAGATTTAATTAATGTTGAAAAGCACAGTGTTGTAAAGGTTAACTTTCCAAAATAGAATTTAAAGCAAAAATTGGATATTGAAAATATACGTACATATCAAATTAATCTTATCTGAACAACATTGCTGTTGAATAATGCTACCATCAGGAAAACACAATACAGTCTAGTTTTGCAGAAATGGAAATCATCAGGAAGATTTGGTTTTTGTAGCTCTGTAATTTACTCTTGAATTTAAAGTATACAGCCCAGTGCAGTGAGAGTTGGTCCAAAAGGAGTACCAATGAAAATTTATCCTTTAGCCAGAATCTCATGCTGCATTGTGATTCAAACTATTTTAAAAATATCCGTATATTTAAAACAAACTTTCGGATTATTAGTGAGGAGATTTCCAGTAGAAGGAAGAGATTCTTATTGCAGATGCTGCTTTTTCAGAGCACCTATCAGTCAGTGCATTTTCTCTACACCTTGCTATAACTGTAACATTATATTCTGCCGTCTCTCTCTTCCTTCCCTATGTGCGGTATGCATTGTTTGTACAGCATGCAAGAAACAATATTTTTCACTGTAAACTAATAAACGTGACAATAATAAATCAAAAAATAAAAATCAAAAGACGTTAAACAAGTGGAAGGCGGGGGAAATTCAACTTTCATAGTCGACTGAGGTCATATTTTATGTGTCTTCGATCTTTGCACAGAGCTTCATACATTGAGAGTACATATTGAGGATTTAATTGTTAAGGTCAGTCGGTCCTGAAGAATTTTCTGTCTATTAGTTTTAATGGATAGAAAATCTACCTGGGCCACAGACTTCTGCCCCCGAATTCCTCACACATGCTTGTTCCTTATGCAGAAAGTCTATTTCAAGTTTGGAGCTCCACCACTATAATTGAAACTGTATATTTTTTTTTAATTTAGAGTACCCAATTCATTTTATCCAATGAAGGGGCAATTTAGTGTGGCCAATCCATCTACCCTGCACTTCTTTGGGGGTGAAACCCACATAAACACGGGAAGAATGTGCAAACTCCACATGGGCAGTGACCCAAGGCCGGGATCGAACCTGGGACCTCAGCGCTGTGAAGCAGCAATGATAACAACTATGCCACCGTGCTGCCCATTGAAACTGTGGGCGAGATTCTCCCAAACCGGGAGAAATCGTAAGAATGGCGTCAAAAACGGGCGGGTTTGACGCCAGCCTCCGCCCCCCCGACCGGGAACCGATTCTGGTCTCCGGTCGGGGCTAGCATGCCGCGGCCGTGAACTCCGGCATCGCGGGCTTAACGAATTTTGTTAAGCCCGCTTGCCAGAGTTTGCGACGGCTGATGCATCACATGACGTCAGCCGCGCATGCGCGGATTGGAAGACTCCAACCCGCGCATGCGCGGATGACGTCATCGCGCATTTGCGCGAAACCCGCGCATGCGCGGGCCGGGATGCCCCTCAGCCGCCCCGCGAATGGATACAGCGGGGCGACGGAAGGACAAAGGGTGTGCGGGGTAAGTACCCGCTGCCCGCGATTGGTGCCCACCGATCGCGGGCCCATGGCACCCTTGGCACGGCCGTGGTACTGCCATGCCAATCGGTGCCATGGTTCCCAAGGTCCGAACTTTACGACCGTTTTTACGAACGGTCAGGCCAGGTGTGTTTGACGTTCCTAAAAACGGTCGTAAAGGGCTTGGACTTCGGCCCATCGGCCAGCTGAGAATAGCTGCTCGCCGTAAAAAAACGGCGGGCAGCGATTCGTGTCGGGAGGCGGGCGTGGGGGGGGGGAATAGCGGGAGGGCGTCAGACTAGCGTGGCCGTAAAAATTTACGACCCCCGCTATTCTCCGCACCGTCGTGAGTGCGGAGAATCGCCCCCTGTATCTTCAAGTTTGGTCAATAACTCATGACTGAAAGATCCTAACTTCATTGTTTCAAATGTTCCCTCTAATGTACTCAAAAAGACAAATCAGGAGAAAAATTCAATCTCGTTTTGCTGCTTTAGCCGCTGCTGGTACATGTCTGTTGGAGTGGTCTGCACCCCTGGGTGTTACCTGTCTGTCTTATATTTTGACTCTTACAGATGCACCATGGAAAGCATCCTATCTGACTGCATCACAGCCTGGTATGGCAACTGCTCGGTCCAAGACTGTAAGAAACCACAGAGAGTCACAAACACAGCCCAGTCCATCACACAAACCTGCCTCCAATCCATTGACTCGATCTACACCTCCCGCTGCCTGGGGAAAGCAGGTAGCATAATCAATGACAACACCCACCCAGTTTATCCTTTCTTCAAACCTCTTGCATTGGGCAGGAGATACCAAAATCTGAGAACACACACTAACAGGTTCAAAAACAGCTTCTTCCCCGCTCTTACCAGACTCCTGAATGACTGTTATGGATTGAACTGATCTCTTCCCACATCTTCTCTACTAAGTAGGACTGTACTCTGTACGCTCACCTGTGCCTTTGTACTTACATTGTGCATTTATGTATGTCCTTTGTTTATTTTTCATATATGGAATGATCTGTCTGGACCATACGCAGAACAATACATTTCACTGTACCTTGGCGATTGTGACAATAAAACAAATCCAAATCCAAATGTCACATTCGTGGAAGCCTTCTCTAACCTCTTCAGCTTACTCTGCTACAACAATTTGCACCTCCTGTCAACTCTCTTTTGTTTCCATACTTGTCCCATCTACTTTGCATCATAATCATTTTGATCTTCAACGTGTGTGAAATATACATGTATAATATGCCTTTTAGTTGAAAGATGCAACAAACAAGGTACTGTCACAAAGGGAACCGCACTTGCAGCCTGCTTTACCTCTCAGCTACACCATTGATAATTGCTGGTCTATTTTAGCTTTTGGACGAAAAGAAAGGTAGGGCCCGATTCAACAGCTTCGATGCGCCCGTCTTGGTGTCGGGATGAGGCCATTGAATCATGTGAGAGGCCTCCCATGAGATTCGCAATGTTTAAAACATCTCACGAGATTCCGTTGAATTTTGCGAGACATCGCAATCTGGCAATGCATAGCTCATTTAAATATACATTTGCCGGATTCTCCCAGGACCCGAGATTCACCGGGCCAGGCCTGGGAGACCTCACCAGAGCGCTGTTTAGTATAGGTTCACACAAACTAATTTAGGAAATTACTAAAGTGTGGCCTTGATGGGGCATTCCTCGCCGAGGCCAAAAGTGCCATTAAATAGCAGGGTGTTTCTCAGAGTTGCAGGCACCAAAATCACCCCGCCAAATGCGCCAAAACCAGATATAGTCTCAATTCAACTAAATGGGAACAAACGTGTTTCCCAGCACTCGCAGCAGTGAGAAACGCATGGCTATATAATGCAACTCACATTGTATAAGGGGCCTCAACGGTGAACGAGCAGCCAAGGCCACATATCGCCCCGTTTTGGACACTGAGGAGCTCTGCTCGCCAGAACTCCCCAGTGTACGAGAGATCTAAAAATGGCATCCCGACCTCCAAGGCCCCTGAAGCAATCCCCAACCCCCTCATTCAGAATGGACTATGGGAGGGTGGGAGGGTCCGTCCAGTAGTGCCAGGGCACCACGCTGCCCAAAGGCACGCACCTGGGGTCTCCGATCTGCTGGGTGACTCCCACAAGTGCCATTCTGTCTGGTTCCCGTTTGGGGGATCAATGATGAACGGCGGTCACCTGTCTCCAATCCCAAAGACTCGGGTGCCTTGGGATACTGCATATTACAGTGAGATTAGCTGTCTCGCTCTAATATGCAGATTTTCCATAAAGTGATCCCACCGACAAAGGGCGGGATTTACATTGCAAATCTCGCAAAATCGCATTAGTACCGCGTTGCGAGCTGGGTAGATCCTGGGAGCGGGGTCTCCCAGCTTTTATCGGCCACCCTGCGCCATGGAGAGCTGCTTTTGGGTGCAGCATGGCCACTGGATCATGCCCATAGAATTTATTTTGTTGAATCGTGCTTGGAATCTCACAGTGGCTTCATTCCAAATTACCACAAAACTGTGAACTTGAAGATACGACATTGAGAATGTAAAAATTCTAAGATTAAACCAAAAGGTATTTTAAACATGGTGAGCCAGCATGGGGCAATGCAACTTTAAGTGTAGCTATTTTGGCAATGAGCCATAACTGGAAAAGGTTCAGAACTCTACATGATAGATCTAGGACTTTCTATTATGTGCTGATATAATTGGTTTAGTGAAGGTGTTGAAATGAATGGTGAATATATTTTTAGGTCTTTCTCTTGGTTTTGGTTAATTGCTATGCTGAACTTATCATTGGCTAGAATGAATAGATATGTATGTGATGGTTCACCCCCCCAACCCTCCTCCACAATCTGATGTAGGGAGGTAAAGACATGGATAATGACTGACAGGAACAATTAAACGCCCTGGGTGAATTTTTGCCCTGCAGTAATTCCATGTCTTGGGGAATAGAAAATTAAGTGCGCATTAGTGTTGCTTGCCAATTAACATGCTGACAACATGCTCTCTTGTAGGCAGCACGATCAGTGAGAAAAACAAAGAAGATAAAAAAGACTGGCAGCAATAACTGTGTAATATAGATGAAGGAAAAACAGGAGATTGTATGAGTTTACCAGCTTCCCTGCTGAAGCTTCAACATACGCTGTCATTTCCATTAAAGCATCCCACTTAAATATGATGAGCACGTAGCCCCATTTTGTACACTGGGCAGCCCTGCTCGCTGGAATTCCCCATGGTAGAGAGGCCTCCAAACTGACCCCCCCACCCAGAGGAACAACAGGAGGAACACCAGCAGGAGGAACATTCAACAGGAGGAACATTCAACAGGAGGAACATTCAACAGGAGGAACACCAGCAGGAGGAACATTCAACAGGAGGAACATCAGCAGGAGGAACACCAGCAGGATGAACACCAGAAGGAGAAACACCAGCAGGAGGAACACTCAACAGGAGGAACATCAGCAGGAGGAACATTCAACAGGAGGAACATTCAACAGGAGGAACATTCAACAGGAGGAACATTCAACAGGAGCAACACCAGCAGGAGGAACACCAGCAGGAGGGACATTCAACAGGAGGAACATCAGCAGGAGGAACATTCAACAGGAGCAACACCAGCTGGAGGAATACCAGCAGGAGGAACACCAGAAGGAGGAACAGCAGCAGGAGGAACAACAGTTGGGGGATCAGCAGCCGTCTTCTCTCCAAAAATTGCTGGCTGTAGGAGGCGATAACTCCAAATAGGATATGCTGGCAGAGGGCTTGATCACTTTACATGACCAAGCAATAGAGCCTCAGGAGGCTCAGATTTTCTCAGCAGTTCATTGTTAATTTCTGCACTCCAATGAAAACAGACCATTCTCCCAAAGGGCCAGGCTAGCCTGCTTGTCTGTTGTGGTCCCCATGGTTCTGAATGTTAAATGGCCAGTGAGCCTGGGGCTGCTCACCCAGCTGCCAGAAACCTCCCTGACAGACTCACACAGGCACGTTTCAGATAACCTGAGGCTGTGAAGCAATGGGACACACCAATGCTGAACCACGGTGCCATGCCAAACACCAACCCAGCACATTTCCGCAATCACAATCACTTTTAACTCATTGGCACCCATTGCTTATTTTCTACCCTGGTGACCCCATTTTCATCAAGGCTGATGACCACTTGGCCTAAAGTAGTAACCTGTGCTGTAGTACGCCTGATAGCAATCCTGAATAGTTTAGTTGTGTTATGTATCTGGGATGCCTTCCTGCTGGTTTTGCATCACATGATGTGTTGTGATGTCAGCAGAATGTTTGAGCGGGTGTTGGGCAGATCATCGTCTTGATTGTATGAACAACACCCTAATACACGTCTCAGTGTGTTTTACAAGAATTCAGAGTGTGGGCACCTCCACAACTTTTCTCTTTGAGGCAACAAAGAAATATAATAGGGGAGAAAACTGGTGATGAAGATTGAGGAAGAAAAATCACTGGAAAGAAGATTTTTGTTGATTGTGGGTCAACATCAAGAACAACAGAAGGTTCACGGGGCCGGTCACGTACACACATAGATGTCGGGAAAAGCACTGCAGCCGATGTGAAGGTTTAACAAAAGTTTTCGACAGCAACTGCAAGGAAGAAGACTGTCAGTCAGGGAAGACTTGCTTGAGTTGAAATGAATGGGGTCGGGGCTACAAGGATTGTGCAAGTGGCGAAGCTGCACGGGCTGTGGGGAATGGGGATTTCGAAGTCTGTTGACTCTGCATAGGCCACTACTCAGGCAAAAAGTCAAAAAACTCAGGCATAAAATGAAATGATTTCCTAATTCCTTGTTCACGGGACTTTTTGTGCCACACCTACCAAAACAATTGGAAGGGAGGGAGTGCAGATATTGGGGCTGGGATCCAAAAATGGCGGGAAAACGAGCCCCATGGACTCAGTTGAGGAGGATTATGAAGCATTATGGAATTCATATGAAGAAAGATTCCAATTACTTTCAATAACTAATCAGACAGCAGAGGACCTGAAGATTGCAACTCAGCTTAGTTGGTCATAAAACGTTTATGTTGCTACAGAATTTCGTTAACCCAGCAAAACCAGGAGACACGTCTTCAGTGAATTAATGACAATTTTAGATATTTCTCTCCTAAACTGTCATTGATTGCATAAAGGTTCTGATTCCCCTGCCACAGTGAGGAAGAAGGTGCAACGATTTACAGTTTGTAATGTCTTTCAGAAAATTAGCTTGTTATTGTGAATTATGTACAACACTTGATGATACGCTGGATTACGCAGTGGAGATATTCAGAGGAACCTGCTCGCTGTTGTTAGGACTGTGCGAGAATTCCAACAATTTGCAATTTGTAAGACTGTGAGGGAAGACTAGCACTGGTGGTTAGCACTGTTGCTTCACAGTGCCAGGGACCCAGGTTTGATTCCTGGCTTGGGTCACTGTCTGTGCAGAGTCTGCACGTTCTCTTCGTGTCTGATAAATCCACAAGATAGCTATAAAATATGTTTTCAACCAGAGGAAGCAGACTGAGAAATGGGAGTGTTTATATGGCTTTCCTGGGTATGTATAATACCAAGAGCCATCGGGGGGGGAGTGTTAGTGAAGAAATGTGTCTTCCTGCTATATGTGTCAGGATTGGTATAATAAAGATGTCTCAAAAGTATTGTAATAGCACGGGTCAAGGGCAAACCAGCAGACAAGGGGTTAAACATATACCAAGGGAAAACCAGCAAGCAAGGGGTTAAAGTCACCCACATTGGAAATGATTTATTCATCTCACAGAGCATTTGAATATATCAAAGGGAAATACAGGAGGCCCCAGTAAGTCTAAGGGATCCATTGTCCAACACATTCGCACCTCTTCTAGAAGTTCTGGAAGTTAAATACGTTAAGCACGAACCCATGAGATTGTAAGGAAACATTGTATTCTTTCATCGTTTTCCCATTACGGGGACCAGAATATATGCATACTGATCACTTTGTATTGTTCCGATTGATTCAGTGACATCAATACCTGCTTGTGACTCCAAAGAACTTTAAATATATCTGCATGTAATTCTGAGGACAGGCAGAGCTGACTTTTGCAAGCTACAGGATAGTCGCACAATCTATCTCTTCTGTGTGCACACAGTTTTCCCGAATTAAACACAGTTTTACCAACACCACAAGGTCGAGAACAGACTTTGATGTTTTTCTTCCCTCCAACAGATGGGAAAGCAAGCTGTGGGGAGGATACAAAAGGCAGAATTTTAACATTTAGACCTGCTTACAACGGAGGTGGCTGGATGTGGGCTGGGAACCCAAAACTTACAGGAGCTCGCTTTGTCATGGCTTTTTAACTCATCTGCAGCATTAGCCTCCTGCTTCTGGATTTCTCAAACAGTCAGAGCAGGCAGGCATGGAGACAACCCACTTCTGACTGCTCAGTGCCCGTTATTTAAAGGGCGCCTGGCAGGGATTAGAAGCAATCCCCTATAGAAATGACAAGACAGGGAAACCGAGTTCCAGGTGGGAAAGCATCTCCCCAGTTCCTCACGTAATACAAGAGGTCATGTTGCGTGCCTGAAGAGTAAGAAAAACTGTGGTCAATGGTTGGGAAGAAGAGGCCAGGTTCTGAAGCTGAAGTGGCTCAGGAAGTCAGCAGCAAGGGTACAGTAACTTGTGCATAGATAGTGCTAAATGAGATTCAATTACCCCTTCAGGACAGGAGAATGAGTGTCATTTAATGTCCACCCCATTCTCCCATTTTCCCACCATTTTCCTTCACTGCATTCTTCAGACCAGCACAGGTTCTCTCTCGAAGCATTCCCTCCTATCCCCATCGGATGGCCACCACTGACATTCACCTCACACCCATGCCTCCTCGTCACCCCCTGAAAATATTATCATTCTATCGTCTCAATTTATTCAATTCTTCACACTTATGAAGTGAAGCGAGAATGCTGGACATTGTTATCAAGGCAGTGTTTGATCAATGTGGCATGATGGAACCCTAGCAAAATTGAAGCTAATGGGATAAACTCTCCAATGGTTCTCATACCTGGCACAAAGAAAGATGGTTGTGGTTGTTGGTGTTGTGAAATTGCTTTAAGAGTGATGTCCCTTTAAGAAGCTCAGCATGTAGATGAGCCAGGCGCACCGTTATGTGATCAGGAGTCACGGTCTCTCTTTGCACTGCAGTATCTGAGACAACAGGATGTGTCTAGAGATTGCTCTACTGCTTGTACTGATTTAGCTGTAACTAAATCCTACCAGAGATCCACAAGCAAATGGAATACACATACCTGATTTATATTACATATCGAGAAGCATATCACTGCATGGTGGCAGTGGTGATGATTATTTTTTAAATGAAGAAGCGGAACAAAGGATACAAGCTTGAAGACCAAGGGGCGAAATAACAGACAAGGTTATAAAACACTCCAGAAATTCCCATTGTATAGAAAACATGCACTGAAAATGGTAGAAAAAAAGCTCACTTACTTTTCACAAACTGTGAGTACATTTGAGCTGAGCAAGCTCAGGCAAGCAGCCAGTTGCCTCAGGATTGCGCTACTTGAAGTAAAGGGCCATTGGAATAGAGCAACAAATTTCCCAGATTCCTTAAACAGCACCTTCCAACCACCGAAGAATAAAGGCAGCAGGCACTTCAGCACAGCACCATCTGCAATTCTCTTTCAAGTTGCACACCATCCTAACTTGGAGCTATATTGTCATTCCTTCACAGCCATTGAATCAAAATTATTAAACTATCAGCACTGCGGGTGTACCTATACTACATGGACTGCAAAGGTTCAAGAAGGTGACACACCACACTGCTCGCACCAGCTTAAACAAGTAAGGGAATACCCCATTGTGGCAAATCTGACCACTATTTGGAATAACCAGAGTCATGTTTAAGGTACTTCCAGAAAGGGGAGGCTTACAGCCCAGATGGGTGGACTGCATGGAGTGATTGTTGCAGAGGATACATATGCCTTAATTGAAATGAAAGGCACGTCGAAGTGGAAGCATTATACTCAAATTAAAATGTACAAGGAACCAAAGGAGGTCTAACTTCCCCCGGATATGAGGGGTTCATACCAACTTTTGTTACAGATTTCTGCTTCTGTGGATACACCTAGGACAGACCTGGGAGGCATCCACGGTATTCACCAGCGACCACACATGCTTGCACCCGGGGCAATATGTGCCATTCCCCACAGAAAGAATGGGGGAATGGATAAAGAAACCGACCACATGGATCTCGGAGAGGATCACACCGGACAGCTATCAAACCCAAGTGATCAAGACCATATGGGGAAGGACAGTGGCAGAGCGCACAGTTTTGGTGCCCCTTGAAAGACCCGGTACACCCATCAGACTCAAGGATCCAGGCTGCGACTGAGCCAACGCCAACTGGGGGACAAACAGCATGAAGCGACCCACAGGCTGGTACTTTCTGAAGACATGTGCGGGAGGAGGGTGGTTTGCCACCCCTTCTGACTTGGGCCTAAAAACTGAATGGACACTGAAGGACATTTGCTCATAAAGGGGATTTATGATGTACACACGTGTTTGGGGGGATATACATGCAATGTAACAGGATCACAAGGGAAAGCTTGGGTATTTGTTCCGTATTTAAATATTACAGCCGGATGGGCCAGTCTGCCACCCTTGTGTGGGAGCCTGGCCTTGGAGGGTTGTGCTGTCAGGAATATTGCACACATGTAATAGACAGATTAGAATGTAAAGATGTAAGATGCTACAATCTCAGCACTTGTGGTACCAAAAGCCCACAAAATGCCCCATATGGTTGAACTTCCCCCGGACGGGTTAGTTAGGATTGGGCAGCCAAAATTACTACTACATGATGTCACCATGGTGTCGCTAGAAGCCACATATAACGTTACAAGGTTATTGGACGTTTTGCGCTCCAAATCCTATGATCACCCAAGTGCTATAATTTGGGCAGAGACCAGACTGCAGGAAGCCATAGATGACGATACCTACAGGATCGCCCCAGAATCAAAGTTATACAGGAGCAGCAAACGCAGTATCCTAGGGGGCATTGGCAGGTTGTTTGGCATCGCAAATTCTGTTATGAATTCAGCACAGTTAGCGGAGGCCAACAGTTATGCCTCCTGGGTAGCATCCGAAGCAGGAAAGGGCTGCAGTACGGAGCTTATGCGACTGAATATGCACTGACTGCCATAAACCTACAAGGAGAAAGGCCAGCATGAGTCTTAGATATGCGATCAGCAGGAATAATTAACACCATAGAAGAGCAGGCGAAAGGCAGAGCTTGCAATACATTGGCAAGGGTTGCCATTGATGGTATCAAAGCAGATGGACAATGGATCCCTTAGATTTGCAGGCCAGATGGTGGGGGATGAATGTAATGCAGCATGAATCCAAGGTCCCGGGCTTGCGAAATCCTACCAACTGTCCTGGCTTGAGACAATTCACACCTCTTTAACCTGGGGTTACCCTTGTCTCTGGATCTGTAAAGACTTAATTACCTGAAAATGCTCGCATTCAAAGCATTGTCTTGCTTCTTTGACTTTGTCTACATGTATGTTTCTGGACCATACCTCTTCATTCACCTGAGGAAGGAGCAGTGCTCCGAAAGCTAGTGGTTTGAAACAAACCTGTTGGACATTGACCTGGTGTTGCAAGACTTCTTACAGTTTTTTGCTAGTTCACTATCATAATTCCATTTTATCCATCTTAATTAATTTTTGTCACAATTTGCTGGTCTTCAGAATTCTCTCTTCCTCAGGTATACGACTCTCTATAGGAATATTATAAGCCTCTGTTTTAAATTTAATTTATCCATAACCTCTTTAGTTGAATATGGATGGATCACTTTTTGCTGAAGTTTGTTTTTATTTTTCAACAGAACGCACATTTGTTGAGAATTATGAAATATTTCTTCAAATTGTTGCCGTGGCTTACCTACTGTCGGACCTTTTATCTGATTTCCCAATCTACCTCAGCCAACTCATCCTTCATACCTCCAGAGTTAGCTTTATTTAAATTTAGTTCTTTAGCTCTGCACTTTTGCATGTCATTTTTGAATTCAGTGTGAAATTCTACAATGTTTTCATCGCTGTTCTCCAAAGATTTAATATTGTGAGTTTACTAATTGTGTTTACACGAGATCTAAAATAGTTTCCTGCCTACTTAGCTCCATGACTTATTGTTTTACAAAACTGTCTCATGTGCATTCCATGACTATTTTCAATAATTTGAATTGTTTAGCCTACATGAAGATTCACAGGGCTATTTCTTTTTTTTGTATACATTTAGAGTACACAATTCATTTTTCCAATTAAGGGGCAATTTAGCCTGGCCAATCCACCTAACCTGCACATCTTTGGTTTGTGGGGGCGAAACCCACGCAAACACGGGGAGAATGTGCAAACTCCACATGGACAGTGACCCAGAGCCGGGATCGAACCTGGGACCTCAGCGCCGTGAGGCAGGAATGCTAACCCACTGCGCCACCGTGCTGCCCAACAGGGCTATTTCTTAAAGAGGACAGCAGATCGGCAGTAGCATCTCATCAAATTTGAAGAATGGATAGAATAGATATACTCCTGTAAGATTAAAAAAGATAGCGTCTGGGTGATTAAAACAAAAGTGGAACTTGTGTGATAGTTACGTGCTAAAATAAAAGCAAAATACTCCAAATGCTTGAATATCGGAAATAAAAACAGAAAAACCCTGGAAACATTCAGCAGGTCTGGGAGCAGTTGTGGAGGGAGAAACAGGGTTAGTGGACAGGATTTTCCAGCCTCCCAGCCACGTGTTTCCCGGTGGTAGGAGGAGTTCTCTGTTGGCGGGAGTTTTGCTCCCCCCCCCGATATCAATGAGAATTCGCATGGAAGCCACCCCATGTCACCGGGAAACCCACCGAGAATCCCACCTCCAGTGAATTCCGGCCAATGTTTCAAGTCAATTACCTTTCATCAAAACTGAGAAAAATTTTGAGCTATAATAGTTGTAAAGAAGTGAAATGGACAAGGATGGAAAACAGAAGAAAAAGAAATGTCTGTGATGGAGTGAAAGCCAGGCAAGTATGAGGAGGCATGTGTGAAAACAATGGCTGACAATACCTTTCGGAAATCATAAGAAATCTTACAAATGTATTAATGAGGTGGAAAAAGAACAGCTAAAAATGAGAAAATGATAGAAGAGAGCACGGCAAGAAATAAACTGGTAATGTGAAGAGAAAAATAATAGTTAAGAGAGGGCTCTATTAGTCACGGTTGAAGGGTAGTTTTATATTCTGGAGGTTGAAGAAATGGCAAAGACATTAATAAAAGGTGCTTAGCTTCAAATTTCACGTATGTTGGTAGAAGTGAGACTGTAGGTGTATCTGAGGAGGCTGTGAAAGAACAGTTTGTGAGTAGCGTAAAAAGTCATTGTTTACAAAAGTAATCAGTGATTAATGACCACCATCTAGTGTGCTATAAAATATGGAAGTTCCTGGCAGGTTAAATCCTGAATGATCAAAAACAGATTTATCGTTGCTAAATCATATAGATAGGCAAGTAAAAAGTCAAACAATACCGTCTGATACAATTAAATTTGTAAAGAGGGAAGCGAGTGTCATAATGGGTTCAAACAAAGCCTTTTCAGTTTCCTAACCTCGGACACTAATCAGTTTACAAAGTAAGGAGGAATTATAGCTATTAACCTGGATCATGGATTGGGATTTGTTCTGGGACATGCTTGGCAGGATTTACATTATTCTTCTTTTATGTCCTTGAAATATTAGCTCAGTAAAACTCATCACGCGTTTGAAAAACTTTGGAAATTTAAACTTGAAGGAAATGGTATATTTCATTACACTCAGTATGCTCTCATTTGTAACTATACTATTCTACCTCTTGGCTGCTGTTTCTTTGAATCTAAAAGTTTCTGTTGTCACCCAAACCAAATGTGCTTCATATTCATGCAACGTACATGAGATATGTGCTCCATTTGATCCATCATTTTGATAATACATTTTGGCCATGAATGAGGAATGTCTTAGCTCCAGCTCGTCTTTGTAATTTGTAGCTTTTCACCAGGTTTCCCAGCAAAATCTGGCCTGTTCCCACTGATTGAATTTTATGCCGTCTCTGATGAGCTTTACTTCACTGTTAATGTGTTAAGTCTGAGAATCAAGCTTCCCTTTTAGGATCTGTGCTTCAAGATCATCTCGCACTTCAGATCATAAGAAGAAAAATGGAAGAGCTGCCTGCTGTTAGCGGACATTGTTATTGGCCAGGGGTTAGAGAACCCCAAAGTGTATCATGGAGTTCACCTGACCCACTCTACAGGTGTGGTACAGCAGAAATGGAAAAGTATTTTTTAAAGCAAAACAATATTTATTCTTGAACCAAGTTAACCTTTTTAAAATATACATTGAACATCTTAGCATCCATCAATTCAAATACTAGCCCCAAAGAATACAACACTAAGTAATCCTTAATAAATTCTCAAACAACATGCAGAAGACAAAAGACCCTTTTAACACAGAGATCAGGTTTAAATTCTTTAATGGGTGCAGTTATCTCTTTGAAATCACTCAACCAAACACTCTTTAGCTTGTAGAGAGATCCATGCACATCTGCTGGCTTTCACGGCAGCTCTTCTCTCTGAAAACGAAACTAAAAACTCACTCTATAGCAGCCTGCTCTAAAACGAAAGTAAAGCAGACAGACAGCCCAACTCCACCCACTCTCTGACATCACTGCAGTAATAAACACGAATTTCTTAAAGGGACACCCACTACAGTTATTCTATAAAAATCACTCATTTCTGAAAGGTACTCTCACATGATACCTCTCCCCTAGAAAAAAAAACCCATCAACTTCAAGATGGTTTCATTTTTCACCTTTTCACTATCCTTTAAGAAATGCACATCGTAAATATACATTTTTTGTTTCAAAAAACACACGCAAACAGGTATAATAATATTGTCCATTTTTGTTCTTCTTCCTCCAACTGGAATGCCTCTCGATTGACAGTCTCTTTGAGCAAGAAGGTCTCCGCATGATCCGTTCATTTCTCTACACCTCGGCATTTCTCTTTAAAGTCAGATACTTCAGTTAAATCTGATCACAGATTCCCTTGTAATTCTCCAACACAGGAGAATTGGTTATCACAGCTTTCAGGCAGTCAAATGCCTGTTGAAATTCCGCTGTCCACTGAAATTTTCGACGTTTCTTCAGCAAGTCCTTCAGTGGAGCAATCACGCTGCAAAAAGTTTTCACAAATCTAAGATCAAATCCACTCATGCCAAGAAATTGCATTGTTTCCCTTAGTCTTGAGGGTATCAGAAACTCCTCAATAACTGTTGGTTTCACATCCCGTGTGACCATTCACCCCTGTCCGATTGTATGGCCAAGGAAAGTGACTTGGGCTTTTCCAAATTCACTTTTGGCTAGGTTTATCACCAAACCAGTCTCCTGAAGTCGATCAAATAACTCCATCAGATGTTTTAAATGTTCTTTCTATGTCTGGCTGAAAATTACCATATCGTCGCTGTATACCGCACACTTGGGTAATCCTTCGTTAGTTAACCGTTGAAATGTGGCTGGGGCATTTTTCATGCCAAATGGCATAACTTTGAAATGGTATATGCCATCTGGAGTCATAAGGTAACTGCCAGTAATCTTTAAGTAAATCCAGTTTGGAAATAAAAGCTGATTGTCCCAGTTTCTCAATGCAATCCTCCAAACATGGGATAGTATAAGAGTCCGTTCTTCTAACTACATTAACCTTTACATAGTCTACACACAACCATTGGGTACTGTCTGGTGGAGGTACCATCACTATGGGTGAGCTCCATTGGCTGCAACCCACTTCAATTATGCCATTTTTCAGCATACTCTCAATCTCTCTGTTAACTTGTGCCAATCTTAAAGGGTTAAGTCTATATAGATGTTGTTTGATTGGAACAGCATATCCCACATCTAAATCATGCATAGCCATTTTAGTATTTCCCAATTTATCGCTACAAACTTGCCCACGTGATATCAATAACTCTTTCAGGTCAGTTCATTTTTCCTCTGGAAGATAAGTCAACAATTTATCCCAATTTTTAAGAACATCCTCATTTTCCAATTTAATTTGACATATATCAAATTCACAGTCATCTGGATTTGGTTCCTCACTTTGAGTTAGAATCATTAAAAAACCTCCTTTTTCTCTCCTTCCCTTTCAAATTATCTTCACATGACACATTAGGTGAGTCTTCCTTCTATCTGGTGTTTTTACCACATAATTCACCTCACTTAATTTCCTTTCAATCTGATAAGGTCCCCAAAATCTTGCTTTTAAAGGTTCACCTACCACTGGTAATAATACTGAAACTTTATCTCCACTGACAAAACTACGAACTTTGGATTTCTTGTCCACTATCCGTTTCATCAAATTTTGTGCAACTTTTAAATGTTGTCTAGCCAATTCACCTGCTCCATTTAATTGTTCCCTAAAATTTGACACGTAATCCAATAATTTAATTTCTGATTTCTCACTCACCAACTTTTCCTTAATCAATTTAAGTGGTCCTCTTACCACATGACCAAAAATTAGTTCAAAAGGACTGAATTTGGTTGACTTGTGAGGTGCATCCCTAATTGCAAACAGTACGAATGGAATTCCTTTATCCCAATCCTCTGGATAATCGTGACAATAAGCCCTCAGCATTGTTTTTAATGTCTGATGCCACCTTTTTAACGCTCACTGCGATTCTGGATGGTACGCAGTTGATGAAAATTGTTTTATTCCTAAGCTATCCATAAATTCTTTGAATAGCCTTGAGGTAAAATTTGATCCTTGATCCGATTGTAATTCTGTGGGTAGTCCATATCTAGTAAAGAATTTACTATCTAGTAACTCCTCCACAATCTTTTTAGCTGTAATATTACGTACTGGAATGGCCTCTGGAAACAGAGTAGATATATCCATTATCGTCAAAAGATATTGATTCCCACTTTTTGTTTTAGGAAGCGGTTCTACGCAATCAATAAGGACCCTTGTAAAAGGTTCCTCAAATGCTGGAATGGGTATTAAGGGTGCTGGTTTTATCACTGCTTGAGGTTTCCCTATCACTTGACATGTGTGACATGATTGACAAAATTTAACTACATCTTTATGTAGTCCAGGCCAGTAAAAATGTGTTTGTATTTTAGCTTGAGTTTTCCTTATTCCCAAATGACCTTCCACTGGTAGCTCATGTGCAACACACAACACCGCCTTTCTATAACCTACCGGCAATACTACTTGATGAACTTCTGCCCACTTTTCATCAGCCTGCGTATCTAAAGGTCTCCATTTTCTCATCAAGACATCACTTTTACGGCAATAACACTCAGGTATACACTCAAATTTCTCTTCAGTATGTGCTTTCTGATACATCCGTTTTATTTCTGTATCTTTCTGTTGTAACTCTGCCAATTTTCCTGAACTAAAAATATACGCCTCATCCTCCACTTGTTCTTGTTCTTTTTCAACCACCTGATCAAAAATTGTTTCTGATAATTGCACTTCAAATTCATCTTCACTCTTTGATTTCTCCTCTTGTCTTAACCTGTGACTTTGCGACCTTGATAGGTGGATAAGGGCTACACAATCCAAAAAAAATCCCAGGATATTCGTCCTTCAACACTTCAGTTTTCTGATTTTCCACTGGCTTATCAACCATGCAGACATTACTCCCAGCTGAGATCCAGTTAGATAATTACCCAAGATAAACTGTATTCCTGGACAAGATAGTTTCTCTATTACTCCTACTACCACTTCACCACTCTTCACTGGACTTTCCAATCTTACCTTATATAATGGAACTCTACTCTCACCCTGAATGCCACATATTACCACCTTCCCAAACTACATAACTCCTCATATCTTACCATTAAAGATTGACTAGCTCCCGTATCTCTTAAAATTTTGAGTTCTTTACCTGCTCCTGCTGATACACATGAGTAAACTTTGCCCACACAAGTAAATTCTTCAAAGACATCTGGCACCTTCTTAACAATCACCTCGTGATCAGGCTGTACGATCATTTGCACCTCCGCTTCACTTGGGCTTTCTTTTAACACCTTAACAAACCCCACTATCTTATCCTGTTTTACCACATCAGCCTTCCCTGTGCTTTTCTTCACCCACCAACACTGTGACTTTACATGGCCTAGTTTATTACAGTGAAAACATTTGAAACTTTTCATTTCTTTTCTGCCTTCCTGGAATTCTTTTTTAATCTGAGGTATACTCTCTTTATTATCTCCCATCAGATCACCTTTGCATCTGCCACTTGAATATTTCTCATGTCCCCAGTTTCTATCCCTCACAGGCTGAAAATGATGTCGGAAACCAAGCTTTGATTTATGAACTAATTCATAATCATCTGCCATTTCTGCTGCTAACCCTCTGCTCTTCCACATGAGTTCTCACTACATCAGGAATTGAATTTTTAAACTCCTCCAAAGTATAATTTCTCAGAGAGCTTCATATGTTTGGTCTATTTTCAAAGCCTTTATCCTCCTATCAAAATTACTCTGTTTGAGCTGTTCAAATTCCATGTATGTTTGACCAAATTCTTTCCTTAAATTTCTAAACCTTTGTCTGTCGGCTTCAGGCACCAGTTCATATGCACCTAATTAAGATGGATTTTTTCACCTCTTCATACAACTCAGATACTTCCTCTGATAATGATGTAACACTTGGGTTATGGGGATAGGGTGGAGGTGTGGACCTTGGGTATGGTGCTCTTTCCAAGAGCCGGTGCAGACTAGATGGGCCGAATGGCCTCCTTCTGCACTGCAAATTCTATGATCTGTGAAATGTTAAAGGCTTCTATCACCTTCTCATCAAACCTTGGCAATGCTTGGACATATTTAAATAGATCCCCACCAAGCCTTCGACTATGAAGTTCTTTCTCACTATCATTCAACTGTATGTTTCCCTTTACGTCTGCCAATTTCATCTGAAGTTCAAACTCTCTCTCTTTATATTTTTCGCTGATCTGTATCTCCCATTCTCTTTCTTTTTGTTCTGCTAGGGCTATCATTTCATTTCTCCTTTCTTCTCTCTGCTTTTCGTTGTGCTCTCTATCTCACTTTCTTTTTCCCGTTTTTCTCTTTCTGTTTCCTCTCTCTCTTTCGTATTCAAGCTTCTTTAATTCTTTCTCATGTTCCATTTTTTAAATTCGTAACTGAATTTTTGCCATTTGCAATGAGTCAAACTGTATCTCAGGCAACTTTAAATGCTCAGCCACTGCCACAATTACCTCGGGCGCGATTCTCTGCAAATGCGGAGAGTCATAAAGGCTGCCGTGAAACTGGCCGTGTTTCACGGCAGCCTCCGCGCCCCCTCCCGGGACCCGATTCTCCCCCCCGGGCGGGGCTAGCAGCTAAGCCCGCGCGCCAAGCGTCACGGCGGCTGATGCACACGATGACGTCAGCCGCGCATGCGCGGATGACATCATCGCGCATATGCATCAAACCCGCGCATGCCCGGGCCGTCATGCCCCTCAGCCGCCCCGCGGACTGATCCTGCGGGGCGGCGGAGGAACAAAGAGTGCGTGGGTATCGGACCCACTGCCCGTGATCGGTGCCCACCGATCGCAGGCCCATGCCACCCTTGGCACGGCCGTGGTGCGGCCGTGCCAATCGGTGCCACGGTTGTCCGGGACGGCACTTTGCGGCCGTTTTCCTGAACGGTGAGAGCAGGTGTGTTTGCGTTCGTGAAAACGGCCGTAAAGGCCTGGGAACTCGGCCCATCAGCCTGGGGCGAATCGCTGTTCGCCGTAAAAAACGGCGAGCAGCGATTCATGTCGTGGGGCGGCCGTGGGGGGGGGGGGGGGAGAATAGCGGGAGGTCGGGAAAAATGTCGGGAAGGCCCTCCCGCTATTCTCCGACCCGTCGTGGGCAGCGGAGAATCGTGCCCCTCATCTTCTCTCATTTTGTCAGGTAATGTTAACTGCAATGTTTTTGCCAAATCTAACAATCTGCTTTTAGTCTCTGTCCGTAAGGTACTGCGTGTGACCGTCTCCACCCCTAAAACCTTCAGAGCCTCTGTGTTGTTTGAAATAAGCACATAGTTTTACAACACACTCCCCACTTAAACTGGAATACCACACCTAAAAAGCAACTTCAATATGCTCATCCCTCACTGTCTTTAAGTTCACTAAGCCAACACAATAGATATACTTTTATCCCGGATGGGCCCCCAATTTGTTATGGGCCAGGGTTTAGAGCACCCCAAAGTGTATCATGGAGTTCACCTGACCCACAACTTTTACTAGATTGTGGTATGGGGAGCACACATCCCACTCTACAGGTGTGGTACAGCAGAAATCGGAAAGTATTTTTTAAAGCAAAACAATGTTTTTTCTATGAACTCAAGTTAACCTTTTTAAAACATACAGTGAACATCTTAGCAACCATCAATTCAAATACAACCCCCAAAGAATACAACACTAAGTAATCCTTAATAAATTTCCAAACAACATCCAGAAGACAAAAGACCCTTTTAACACAGAGATCAGGTTTAAATTCTCTAATGAGAGCAGTTATCCCTTTTCAAAAGAACACTCTTTAGCTTGTAGAGAGATCCATGCACATCTGCTGGCTTTCACTGCAGTTCTTCTCTCTGAAAACGAAACTAAAACCTCACTCTACAGCAGCCTGCTCAAAAACGAAAGTAAAGCAGCCCATCTCCACCCACTCTGTGACATCACTGCAGTAATAAACACCCATTTCTTAAAGGTACACCCACTATAATTATTCTATAAAAATCACCCATTTCTTAAAGGTACTCTCACATGACAACATGTATAGTGGTACTGAACTATCTGCCTCATTGACAAACTAGGATGCTGAGGCAAACCACAGTTAATAACTATCTTACAAATAGTAAGCTGAATTCAAGTATAAATAATTTTCCAATAATATTTAATTATTACAGCTTGAGTACTTGCCATGCTACTAATTTCTTCATTAAAAATAATCCCCCAGACAACTATCAAGAAAGTAGTTATTGACTAATCTGTTGTTTGAAATGAGCACATAGTTTTACAACTATTAAATACTCAGAGAAGCAACATTAACGTTATTGCTAAATGCTCAGATCTTGAAAAGAGGAATTCTTGATAAGAGCTAGTTGTGAGTTCATAATACTGCACTGCAATTAGATTTGACAACATGCTTATACAGGAAAGAAGAAAATTGAATTATTTTTCTAAATGTATCTACTTCCTGCCATTTCCAGATACTACGCTAGACCTTGAAATTCAACATGTCAATTATGGCCGGTTGTGCATGCATGAGCCGAAGGTTAATCCCTCCACTAACTGGAAGTGTTAATCTATTAATATTTTTGTTTATCACATATTTTATTGATAAATCTTCCTTTAATTTTTTTCCTACACTGTTTATTCATGCTAATATTTGTCTGTTCTATAGCCTGAAGGCTCATTGGGGGTTTCACATTCGATTTTTGTCATCTCGGAGAATTTTGTCGTGTTAACTATACTTCTATACTTGTAGAATGCTCCAATCTGCAACAAACAACTTTTTTAATAGAATCCCTACAGTGCAGCAGAGGGCCATTTGGCCCATCGAGTCTGCACTGAACCTTTGAAAGACCAGCCCATCTAAACCGAATCCCCGACACTCTGCCTGCAACCCCGGTGAATGGACAATTTGGAATGACCAATCCACCTGCACATATTTGGACTGTGGGAGGAAACCGGAGCACCCGGAGGAAACCTGACAAAGGCAGCTGCTAGCGGCATCTTTAAAAGGCAGGCAAACATGGATGCACAATAACCCGTCTGAGCTACCATGGTAAAGTTGTCACTCTTGAGAGACCCGTCACCCTCACTGGCTCAACATAGAACTAATGGCAGCAAACAACATTCCCGTGGTAAGGCACAAGTTGGCCCCATAAATTAGAGATGCCGTCCTGCAGGTTCTCCTCCAGGCTGCATGGGGAAGGAGATAAGTAGTCTTCTCAGGATGGATGAGGAGATCTTACCTCCTGACCAAGAAAGCCTTGTTGGAGACAGCAGCAGAAGTCAGCATTCACTGGGTCCAGCAAAACTGACGGCTGCAATGCTGCAGACAGGTCAATGATCTCCTCTGCTCTGCCAACACAAGTCCTACTTACTGCTGAGCTCATTGAGGTTGGAAATTGGCAATGTAGGATATGGAGGGACTGAACAGGCAGACCCTGTTCAGGGTCTGCAAATGCCACCAGCTGCCTGATTATGAATTGATCCACCTGGATGACAGGCATCTGACTACTGTTGACAGCATTCTCAATGTTCCACGGGGGCAGATATGAGGAAGTGCCCTCCAGGAAAACCCATATTGGGCCAGAGGGATGACAGCAGCATATATGTTCAGTTGATCTTTGTGTGAAGACTCACAGTTTTACCCATTATGCCTGCCACAACATCAAGAACAACATCAAGACTAGTGGTGACGTGGTCAAACTTCATCCATTGATGCCTGCAGAGGAGGAGGCTCTTAAACTTGTGAGGCACATGGTAGCCAGACAATAATGGATGGAGAGAATGAGGGGGATCAAGCTCATGTGTCAACTGCTGGACTAGAGCATTTTAGCACCAGCCTGGTAGACGGATGAAATTCTTTGGGTGTCAGCCTCATGGAACCTTCTGGAGCTGCAGCGACATAGGGTAACATTTGGTGGAGTTTTCACAAGCAATATGCTGCATACGTGGATGATGGAGAAGTCCATCCAAGTCATGAGTGCTGTCCTGTCTTAGGCTTCTACAGATTTGGCTCCCTCAATCAAGCATTTGGACCCTCATGGGGAAGCCAGATCAAGCAGATCAGGGAGTGGCTGCCGGAGATGCACATTGACCTGCATCCATTGCCTTAGTCGTGAGCTCAAAGCAGAGGTGGGTATGTGAGAGGGATTGAGGTCTCCAGAAGCCCTTCCATCTTGGGTGAGGAGGGAGGTACCATTGTACATTAAGCTGGAGTAAGATCAGTAGGGAGCAAGCCTAGAGGCTCATTTCCAGACTCTCCTGGTATGCCAGCAGATCCCCAGCTCCTCTACCACTGACGGCAGTACCACCAGTCGCCACGGCAACTAAATAGGATTCTGCATCTGTTCAGATACTGTGGCTTCAAGGGCTCAATCTGCCAGACTATGGTCATCAAAATCATCTCTGGCCACAGGGTAACCCTGCATCCAACTCAGCTGCCAGCACAGGAGTTACACCTCATACAAGCACTTGGAAATATGTTAAAATCAGCACCTAGAAGCAACATGGGGTCACAGTATCCTCAGCTTCAGCCCGAGGTGGGAAAGGCAGTGTCTCCTCAGTTCCACAGATTGTGCACTGTGCATGGAGAGGTTGTGTTCTCGGCAATGGTGAGTAATAAGTGATAGAATCATCAAAATATCCAATGGTTACAACAGTGAAGGAAGCCACTCACAATTCTTGTCCATACCCTGGGCAGCTGCAGGAGCAATTCACCTATTGCCGCTCACCCATCTTCCCCCCCGTAGCCCTGTACATTTTTCATTTTCAGATAACTATCCAATTCCCCTCGGAATGCCACATTTGAACCCGTCTCCCCCACTTTCAGCATTCCAGATCCTAAACACTCATTTTTCTCATGTCATCATTATTTCTTCAGCCAATTAACTTAGTTCTGGGCCCTCTGCTTCTTGATACTCCCATGCAATTGGAACAGTTTCTCCCTAGTTACTCTGTCAAGACCCCAAATGATTTTGAATACCTCGACCAAATCTTCTCCAAAACCCTAGAACCATCATTGCCCCTGAGGATCTATTCCTTGAAGGCTGGAACAACAATGGCATCAGGAACTGGCATGTCATGTAAATATCACAACTGTCCCAGGGAGACTAGGCGTTCACAAGTAGGATGCACTTCCGATGGTGCCTGACCAGCTGAGAGTTTATTGATTGGAACCTTTTCCTATTAATGAAGGAGGTAGGCTGGCATAAGGGAACCTCAATGGCCATATGCAGTTAACTACACCCTGCATTCTCAAGGGCATCTGCAATGCCCACAAATGCTGATGGCTTTCTTTGCCTGGCTACCAAGGTTGATTCATTAATGCACAAACCTTCTGCCTCTCTTGAAAGTATACTGGTGTCCTCCATAAAGCAGCATTGAGCAGCTGCCTGGGATATCCCACACCTGTCTCAGTGTATCCCAGGAAGAAGCCGGAAGCATGGAAATGCAATACAGCAGTGAGTTTCAGCAATACTGGAACTGAGGGCCCATCCAAACTGGGTCGCAGGTCATTCTGCTACATGTTGCACAGGTGTGTGACAGCCTCCCTTGGCAAGCACAGTCTTCCTCGACGCTGGTGCTCCAACATCTTTTGGTAATTCAGATGAGCCCTGAAAAATCTAGGCTATGGTTAGCCATGTCCTGTGTTGTGATCCTGATGTCAGGCTACTTAACACACTTCTGCAGCCTGCCCAGCCAGATGCTGGCCCTCTTGCTGCTGCTGTAGTAATTCTTGTGAAGCCTGGTCTTCCCATCCTTTGGCACCATTTCTTTTCTGCAAGGGAGTCAAGGGAATGAATTCGATCTCTACTGCTTTCCCCCATTATTGTGCTGGTACCTTTGCTGTTCGTAGTAGCAACGGGCAGCACGGTAGCAACGGACAGCACGGTAGCATTGTGGTTAGCACAATTGCTTCACAGCTCCAGGGTCCCAGGTTCGATTCCCGGCTTGGGTCACTGTCTGTGCGGAGTCTGCCCGTTCTCCCCATGTGTGCGTGGGTTTCCTCTGGGTGCTTTGGTTTCCTCCCACAGTCCAAAGATGTGCAGGTTAGGTGGATTGGCCATGCTAAATTGTCCTTAGTGTCCAAAATTGCCCTCAGTGTTGGGTGGGGTTATAGGGTAATGGAGATAGGGTAGAGGTGTGGGCTTGGATAGGGTGTTCTTTCCAAGAGCCAGAGCAGACCCAATGGGCTGAACGGCCTCCTTCTGCACTGTAAATTCTATGAAATTATTTGGGGGAAAATGTAACTGGTCTGATTAGTAAGTTTGCGGATGACACAAAGGTTGGTGGAATTGCGGATAACAATGAGGACTGTCAGAGAACACAGCAGGATTTAGATCGTTTGGAGACTTGGACAGAGAGATATGGGGCTGGTTTAGCTCACTGAGCTAAATCACTGGCTTTTAAAGCAGACCAAACAGGCCAGCAGCACGGTTCCCGTACCAGCCTCCCCGGACAGGCGCCGGAATGTGGCGACTAGGGGCTTTTCACAGTAACTTCATTGAAGCCTACTTGTGACAATAAGCGATTTTCATTTTTCAGATGGCAGATTGAGTTTAATCCGGACAAATGGGAGGTAATGCATTTTGGAAGGTCTAATACAGGTAGGGAATATACAGTGAATGATAGAACCCTCAAGAGTATTGACAGTCAGAGAGATCTAGGTGTACAAGTCCACAGGTCACTGAAAGGGGCAACACAGGTGGAGAAGGTAGTCAAGAAGGCATACAGCATGCTTGCCTTCATTGGCCGGGGCACTGAGTATAAAAATTGGCAAGTCATGTTGCAGCTGTATAGAACCTTAGTTAGGCCACACTTGGAGTATAGTGTTCAATTCTGGTCGCCACACTACCAGAAGGATGTGGAGGCTTTAGAGAGGGTGCAGAAAAGATTTGCCAGGATGTTGCCTGGTATGGAGGGCATTATCTATGAGGAGCGGTTGAATAATCTTGGTTTGTTCTCACTGGAACTACAGAGGTTGAGGGGCGACATGATAGAGGTCTACAAAAGTATGAGGGTCATAGACAGAGTGAATGGTCAGAGACATTCCGGCGCCTGTCCGGGGAGGCTGGTACGGGAACCGTGCTGCTGGCCTGCTTGGTCTGCTTTAAAAGCCAGCGATTTAGCTCAGTGAGCTAAACCAGCCCCATATCTCTCTGTCCAAGTCTCCAAACGATCTAAATCCTGCTGTGTTCTCTGACAGTCCTCAACTCCAGGGTAGAAGTGTCAATTACTGTGGGACATAGGTTTAAGGTGTGAGGGGCAATGTTGAGGGGAGATGTACGAGGCAAGATTTTTACACAGAGGGTAGTGGGTGCCTGGAACCCGCGACCAGAGGAGGTGGTGGAAGCAGGGACGATAGTGACGTTTAAGGGGCATCTTGACAAATACATGAATAGGATGGGAATAGAGGGATACGGATCCCGGAAGTGTAGAAGATTTTAGTTTAGACGGATAGCATGGTCGGCGCAGGCTTGGAGGGCCGGAGGGCCTGTTCCTGAACTGTACTTTTGTTTGTTCTTTGTTCTTATTCTTTGTGTGCTGCTCTTTTCAGGGAAGTCCCCAGCCCTCCCAATCCTCCAGATCATGTGGCACTGCACCTAACTATTCCTTACTGAATGGCAGCAGCTCAGTTCCTCAGTGAAAACCTACATGCTCAGTCTCCCCAGCTCATCGGGAAGGTGCGCCTCATTGAGACAATGGCCTCCTCTTCCCTTTCCTCAAATGATCAAAGTCATAATGAAGGCAACTTCAACATGGATGACTCCCACAATGAACTCAAGTCCCTGCCTAGCTGTCTCCAGTTTTAAGCAGTCGAGGATCTGGCAACCTGTGTTTCCCCATGTGCTGCTCATTAAAATTAATAGGTGCCATTAAATTGAAGACTCACTGAAAAGATAAATTAATTAATGATCTGCACAATGAGCACAATTGTCTTCCCCTCACATTGTAGCAGCAATGCCGTTTTGATGGTTTTCCACTGTTCGCATAATGTGGACCCTGCATCGCATCATTGGGTTTCTGCTCCTGTAAATCCTATCACAATTCGACTGCTGCCCACCTGCTTCACATCCCACTTCAGAGGGCCATGTTAAACTCTGCTCATAAAAAAAAATCTGCACTACCTTCACATGAGGACAATGTTCCTATGCCAATTTTGTTTCTTGGAAACTAGGAGTGCGATCAGATTCGGAGGTTGCTCCAATTCATTTCTGGTCAATCCATCATCCATTAAATGCCCTCTAACTGACCAATTATACCCTCCTGAGATAGTGGGCAGGATTCTCCACCAGCAGGAGTTTCCATTGCGCTGGCAGCACACCCATGCCCGCTGGTTTCCCGGCCATTATGGGAGAATCCCGCTGCCGATGAAGGCGCGCCACTGAGGAACACATGGCTGGCGGACCAGAGAATCCACCCAGTGCTTTTGGATTGTGCACAAGGAAGAAAGATCTCTGATGGAGTTGGTAAAGATATCAGGTTAGATGTGTCAAGTTACACTTCTAAACACTCAGGGCTTGATTTAACGAAATGGGAACAAAATCCCATAGTCAGCACGTTTAGCCATGTGTTTCCCAGCGCTCGCAAAAGTGAGAAACACAATGCTATTCAACATCACTTTGAGTGGGCCTCAAAGGGGAACGTGAGGCCGAGACTGTACATAGCCCCATTTTTTGCACTGAGGCGCTCCGCTTGCCAGAACTTCTTAGTGGTCCTGATCTCTGGAGCCGCTGATGTCACCCCCGACTCCCCAAGTCCCAACTCACTATGACTGGTCCCCGAATTTTACCGGCACCCGCGGAGGGCACCCAAGCCCAATCACTACTGCGCAAAAAATGCCAGCTTGGCATCTTGGCAGTGCCACCTGGACCTCAGCACTACCAGGCTGACAACCAGGTGGCACTGCCAAGGTTCCAAGCTGGCAATGCTAGGGTTCTCAGGTGTTAAGAGCAGTGATAAGATACCACCCTGGCCAAAGGGCATGCATCTGGGGAGCGGCAATCCCTCGGGAGATCCCACAGTGTCATTCCCTCTGGTGCCGTTTGTGGAGACAAGTACTGAATGGTGCTTGCCGACAGTCTCTAAGGCAAAGGGGATAGGCCTCAATGCCTCGGGTGTCTCAGGAAACTCCATGTTAAAGTGAGACCAGCTATCTCGCTCCAATATGCAGATTTACTAAAAAGTGATTTTGCCCACAATGGGCGGGATTTGCATTGCAATATCTCACAAGATCACGTTAGATCTCAAGAGGCATTGTGAGCCAAGTAAATCCTGGAGTGAGGTCTCCCGGCTTCTATCAGCCCCGTTGCGCTGCTGAGCACTGCTTTTTGGGCACAGCGTGGCTGTTCGATCGCGCCCTCATCATCTATTGCTGAGTTGCACCCAGCAGAGAAACAAATGAAAACTTATTTATGGAGATGAATTTTATATGTCACTGTTAAAATATCACAGCTTAATAATATACCTGCCATAAACTTGTCCCAGGAGACTAATTCATCACTGCACTGTAGATTGTCCCTGCAATTAGTAACCTCTTCCTGGTATTTCACTTGATGATTACCCCATATCCCAGTGCCTTTTGTGTGCCTCTTTCTCTTTCTCAGGAGTTGAAATACTGGAGCCTTGTGAATACTTATTGGTCTAACTTTGCCAGTTCCTCCCTTGAGGCAGTTTACTGTCAGCTATGTGTAACCTTTTCATTTGAAGTCAGACACATCAAGAAAGAAATGATTGAGGCAATAAATTCCATCCAGATGTCTGCATTTATACCATCATGGTACTACTTTGAACTGCCAGCTTGCATGAATCAGCTCTCCTTTGGTACCCTTCTAATCAGGTACTGAGAGATGGTGCAATGTTTTTGTAGTTATGTGTGCGGATGCTGACATTTGTTGTGCATATTATCACATTATATCATCCAGTCACTTGCACTGGAGTAATTTCTTTTTCTTTCAAGATGTGCATGGCAACTCTGGCCTTTACCTATCTTGGTTAAGTTTAAGATGTCATTCAGGCGCTTCCACACTCTATGTGGTGGTAAATGAGGTGGCGGAGATAGCAATCACTGACCCTGCTAACTCGCTCTCCTCAGCACCTGGCCAACAGTACTTCCATGCCTCAGTTTCTAAAAGGCAGTTCTTCCTGGATCTTGTTTCTGGTTGTAAATTATCCACTGGTGCTGCTTTTCCTGCTGCTTGCCCCTTGAGGCTGCACCTTTTTCAAATGGCCTTTGCTGACTTGTCTTTTCTTTCTGTATATTTCCAGGATTCTCTTATTGTGTATGCCCTTTGCATGTTGCATCACCTCAGCATTTGTCTCTCCCAGTGGGCAGATAGTATGTTCGGAGCAATGACACTATTGTAACCCCAATGCTTCACATAAATACTTTGGTCTCGCCCAAGATAATTCAGTGTGTGCCCATGTGAATGGTGGAACTCCTCTCCATTGCCTTTGTGAAAATCCAGTTCCTGCGAAGTGAGATAAATCATCATTTATATCTGTAACACCCCTACAAATAGCATCCTTAGGTCATGGCGTGTTTTTGGAAAACTCTTTTGGACCAGAATTTACGATGATCAGAGTAGTCAACATCATAAGGGTTGGCGAATCTGACTTTTAGTTAAATAGTCATAGGTCAGCAGTGCTAGGCCTCTGCCGGACCATCCCTGATTTGGACTGTGTCTCCCTTCAAGCACATGTGCCATGACATGACAGGTCACAGTAAACTTCGACCTTTTGTTTTATTTGTTCATGGGATGTGGGCATCATTGGGCCAGCATTTATTGCCTATCCCTGAGGGCATTTAAGAGTCAACCACATTGCTTTGGATCTGGAGTCACATGTGGGCCAGACCGGTCAGGACATTAGTGAACCAGGTGGGTTTTTGTTACAATCGAAAATGTATTTAATTCCAGATTTTTATCTTCTGCCATGGTGGGTTTGAAACCAGGTTCCCAGAGAATGATAAATATGAAAGCACATTACTGTGGATGTTGGAATCTGATAGAACATACCGGAGAATCTCAGCAAAGGTTTGACAGAGTCATCCAGACTCGAAAGGTTAGCTCTGTTCTCTCTCCACAGATGCTGTCAGACCCACTGTGATTGTCCAGTATTTTCTGTTTTTGTTACCCGAGAAATACCCTGGGTCTCTGGATTGCAAGCCCAGTGACAATACCACTATGTCACCTCTTCAGCTAACATGGTTCATCAATTGACAAGATTATTATATATTTCCCCCCGGAAAATTATGTCTCGCTGTATCAATTATTGCACAATTTCTATGGGTGAATTGAATTTCTATTCACTACTTTTGAAAGCCCAATAAGAGATGGTGTTAATCTCTTTTGACATGTTTACCATGAGATAAATTTACCTGTATACTTACGAACTACAACGCATCCACTCTACCTCCCTGTCCCACACCAAACAACATACCTATAAACCTGTCCCACACCAAAAAGCATACCTATAAATTGCTATGCTTTCACTTCAACACTGAGCACCTATGATTATATTTGGTCACGCAATGCATGAAGTACCTTCAAATATATTCTTGCAATATTACTGAGTCAGTTTTAGCTTGTGCACAGATAAATGGTCACATTTTAAAAAATTGATTAAATAATAATACTATGGATTTTTTTTTAAAGACAACTTACGATTTATAGCTGTTAATTTAAGAATTTTCAAGCATTAATTATTACTTCCATGAGCTGTATGATCTCATAACTTTATAAATAGAAATGATGTTTTCTTATTTCAAATGCAGAGCTTTTTAACAGGTCGAGAAACTATTTGAAAATGGACAGTGTCGAAGCTGACATAGATAGATAGTCCATGAATGAGACATCTCATCTCCTTCCAATGTTAAGCAACTGTCACAGAATGACCTTTATTTTTTAATGACTTCTTTCCCATCAAATTTGAGGCTCTGCTTTTGATAACAGAGCATGTATCTCTGCCAAGGTACAAGCAGTCTGCTTCCTGTCACTGAGAAATTGATCAGATAATTTATGATATTATGCTTGCTGTTTGAATTCATCATGGTTTCTATATATAACACAGGATTGCAACCTTATCATATTATACTGAGGCAGATACGTGTGGTAAGTTGCTTGACTGAGTGCAACTTCCCTCAATTAGTACACAGTTAAAGCAGAACTTACAATTTAGTCAATGTTAATGTTGTAAGCTCAATGCACTGTTCAAATTGCAAGGTATAAAATCTCAGGTTACAGTACTAATTGTAGTGCAGTTATAATGCAATTACTATAACTGTTTCCAAAACAAAACATTATCATACATAAGAGAGGAAAGACAAACAAAATCTTTTATCTTTCCTCTATTATGCTCTATATGCACGCGTGCAAATTTACGAAGAGTCAAATAAAACTATTAATTTGTTATTTGGTCCAGCAGAGGGCCTGGCACTGCTGACCTGGGACTATTTGACTGAAAGTCAGATTCGCCTACCCTTATGCCTGTTGACTGCTCTGATCATTGTAAGTCTGCCTATACTGGGAATTCTTGATACATTTGATCTCACTTCGCATTTCTTCTCTCTTGACTGCTACTTTCTCCCTTTTCCCTTTCTTTTTTTGCTTTTCTTTCTGTGCTTCAATTATCTTTGCACGCTCTCTCGGAGTACCTTCGTTTTTTTCACTCCTTGTCGTGGCTCTTCATTTCAATGTTGTTGTTTTCTGTCTCTGGTTCTCTTTCCCTTCTGTTTCTGATCCTTATCTCACTCTCCAGCTGAGGATCACCTTATGACACACCTATATTTAGGATGTGCGACGGACATGTGGGTCAGCATTTGGGTTCAGTCCAAATGGCTTGTTAAGTTATTCCTGGCTCCTGACATGTGAACGGTAGCCATGTTGTAAATTATCCGGAATGAATGAAACATCCTTGTGAGTTTACAATTTTACTGTCTGCAGCTAGGATCATGTCAAAATTCCTGGGAACACTGCCAACGCATAAAATTGAAGAAAGATCATACAGCCAGAAGAGCATCCATATGAAATTTTGTTCAATTACAGCCTAGCATTTATTCAGCACTTTTCATGACCAAAGGCCATCCCAAAGAGCCAATTTAGTACTTGTGAAGTGGTGGCACTATTGTACTGCAGGAAACATTTTTTTTGTGGCAGCCAATTCGTGCAAAGCAAGCTCCCACAAACAGTAATGTGAAAATGATTAGATAATCTGATTGTGATGTTGATTGAGGGATTAATATTGGCTAAGGCATCAGGAATAATCTTGTTGCTCTTCTTCGAAGTGGTGTCATGGGTTTTTTTGAAATTTAAATTTAGAGTACCCAATTATTTTTTTTCCAATTAAGGGGCAATTTAGCGTGGCCAATCCACTGAACCTGCACATCTTTGGGTTGTGGGGGCGAAACCCGTGCAGACACAGGGAGAATGAGCAAACTCCACACAGTCAATGACCCAGGGCCAGGATTCAAACCCGGGTCCTCAGCGCCGCAGTCCCAGTACTAACCATTGCGCCACATACCACCCTCCTGGATTTTTATCTGACAGGGCAGATTGGCCATCAGTTTAACATGTTGTCTGACAGACAGCTCCTCCAGCTGCACCGGAATGTCAACCTGGATTCCAGTGCTCCCATTCAGGAATAGAACATGAACCCATGAGCCATCTGGCTCAGATGGAAGAGCATTCACTACTGAGCAATGGCCGTATGAAGATGAGGACATGATAATATGCAAAAGAATGGAAGCATGTACAAAATGGGAGGAGCAATTGGACATTTAGCCCTCCAGTACTTACCCACCATTAAACAAGATAATGTCTGCATTAACATTTCCCTACTCTAGCCATCTATCTCTGGATCCCCTCAGTACCTAAACATCTGTCAATCTCCACCTTGAACATACTCAATAACTGGGCATCAACAGCCCTCCAAAGGTTTACAACTCTGAGTGAAGGAATTTCTCTTCATCTTAGTCCTAAATAACCAGCTCCTTATTCTGATGCTGTGGTTCCTAGGAAAATTTTTTAACCTGATCACGTTAGTGGGTTTGCGAGAGGCCAGCAGATTAGACGTGCTAAAATTGCTGGCTTGTCAGGAAGCTGGCAACGTCCGGCCGACTTTTACCTTAACCTCAGATTACAGGAAACCCCCACGGGACAGCAAGTTGACGATTCAAATATGCTTATTTATCAGCTTCTTTAATCCATAATCCCCAATATGTGACTTTAAGAGGTCGGCACGGGTTTGCTGGGCATCATGGAACTTGCCAGGGAAATCAAAGCTAGACAGCAGTGGGATTTGATGGGGCTGAATTAGTGACGGAAAATAAATTCTTTAAAATACTGAGATTTCTCACCTGGTTCTTTGCGAAGATAGACAGCTTTTGATCACAGGCCTTGATCTGAGTGTGAATTATGACACCAGACCAGACACTAAAGTTTGGTACAACCCAGGACAAGATCAGCAACTTTGTCACAATTTGATAAGGAGGGGGCGGCACGGTGACATAGTGGTTAGCACTGCTGCCTCATGGCACCAAGAGCCCGGGTGGAATTTGCACACTCTCCCCGTGTCTGCGTTGGTCTCACCCCCACAACCCAAAGATGTGCAGGGTAGGTGGATTGGCCACGCTAAATTGCCCCTTAATTGGAAAAATGATTTGGGGACTCTGAACTTCTAAAAAAAAAATAATTTGGCTAGGGGCTAGTATACATTTATTGTTAAAATACACAAAAACTAAAATCCGAGTTACTAAAAGAATAAAGCCACAAGATTTGATGGTTTTAAACAAACAAATGATTTTTTTTACCAGACAAGAGTCAGCAGGGCAAATGGTCAGTACTCTCTAACTTGTACTCAACATACAGAATAACATCCAATAAACATGAAGTAACAGGCTATCTACGGTCAACCACACCATAAACTGCACATTAAGTGACAGCCACATCCAAAGCAGATCCCACAATTGACTCAGCAACCCATCCAGATGTCAGTGATCACTGTGAGTTGCAAAAATTCTTTAAGGTACTGTCTTCCACACACGGGATTTCAGCTCTTCTTTTTCAAAGAGCTAATCTGATCCACAGCTGATGGCAGTTCTACTCCACTGAAGTTTCACATGTATAATCTTAACCAAAAAGGTTTATGATTGCAGATTTCTCAAAAATCTGCTCCCAAGTCCAGACTCCTTGGTCTCCTTGTAGCTGAACTGACCTATTCCTGAGACTGCGCCACCCCTGTGATAGCCGGGCCACACTCCAATGTCTATTCATCGGCATTGTCCTAGTTTCCTAGCTATGATGCTGAAAATAACTGCTCTGGACCTTCTTGAGCCCTAATCTCGTCAGCACCATGGAATAATCCTGCTTTTCTGCTTCCTGAGCCCCAATCCCTTCAGCACCATGGAGCAATCCTGCTCCTGTGCTTCCTGAGCCCCAATCTCCTCAGCACCATGGAGCAATCCTGCTCCTGTGCTTCCTGAGCCCCAATCTCCTCAGAACCATGGAGCAATCCTGCTCCTGGGCTTCCTGAGCCCCAATCCCCTCAGCACCATGGAGCAATCCTGCTCCTGTGCTTCCTGAGCCCCAATCTCCTCAGCACCATGGAGCAATCCTGCTCTTGTGCTCCATGATCCCCAATCTCGTCAGCACCATGGAATAATCCTGCTTCTGTGCTTCCTGAGCACCAATCTGCTCAGCGCCATGGAGCAATCCTGCTCTTGGGCTTCCTGAGCCCCAATATCTCAGCACCATGGAACAATCCTGCTCTTGGTCTTCCTGAGCCCTAATCTCCTCAGCGCCATGGAGCAATCCTGCTCCTGTGCATCCTGAGCCCCAATATCTCAGCACCATGGAGCAATCCTGCTTTTGTGCTTCCTGAGCCCCAATCTGCTCAGCACCATGGAGCAATCCTGCTCCTGGGCTTCCTGAGCCCCAATCTCCTCAGCACCATGGAGCAATCCTGCTCCTGGGCTTCCTGAGCCCCAATCCCCTCAGCACCATGGAGCAATCCTGCTCCTGTGCTTCCTGAGCCCCAATCCCCTCAGCACCATGGAGCAATCCTGCTCTTGTGCTCCATGATCCCCAATCACGTCAGCACCATGGAATAATCCTGCTTCTGTGCTTCCTGAGCACCAATCTGCTCAGCACCATGGAGCAATCCTGCTCCTGGGCTTCCTGAGCCCCAATCTCCTCAGCACCATGGAGCAATCCTGCTCCTGGGCTTCCTGAGCCCCAATCCCCTCAGCACCATGGAGCAATCCTGCTTTTGTGCTTCCTGAGCCCCAATCTGCTCAGCACCATGGAGCAATCCTGCTCCTGGGCTTCCTGAGCCCCAATCTCCTCAGCACCATGGAGCAATCCTGCTCCTGGGCTTCCTGAGCCCCAATCCCCTCAGCACCATGGAGCAATCCTGCTCCTGTGCTTCCTGAGCCCCAATCCCCTCAGCACCATGGAGCAATCCTGCTCTTGTGCTCCATGATCCCCAATCACGTCAGCACCATGGAATAATCCTGCTTCTGTGCTTCCTGAGCACCAATCTGCTCAGCACCATGGAGCAATCCTGCTCCTGGGCTTCCTGAGCCCCAATCTCCTCAGCACCATGGAGCAATCCTGCTCCTGGGCTTCCTGAGCCCCAATCCCCTCAGCACCATGGAGCAATCCTGCTTTTGTGCTTCCTGAGCCCCAATCTGCTCAGCACCATGGAGCAATCCTGCTCCTGGGCTTCCTGAGCCCCAATCTCCTCAGCACCATGGAGCAATCCTGCTCCTGGGCTTCCTGAGCCCCAATCCCCTCAGCACCATGGAGCAATCCTGCTCTTCAGCTTCCAAGCGTCAAGACCCAGCGGCCGAGAGTTACGGAGCACCGCTCCTAGCCCCCCCGGGTGTGGGTGAATAAGGTGCGAGGAGCGGCCTCCGAGGCCGTCGTTAAACTTGGCCCAGTTCACAACGGCCTTCCCGATTTATCGCGGGAGCGGAGAATTCCGCCCAGTTTGCCAGTGGCTGAAGAATGTTTGGACATCCTTCAGTATGCACAAGCCATGGTATTCAGTATGAATGTAGTATGCTGAGGGGAAATTCAATTGAAGTGCATAAAATTGTGAGGGGGTTAGCTACAGTGGATAGGAAGGAGCTATATCATCACTAGCGAGGTCAATAACCTTGCCAGATCAAATATTATGTAATTTGCAAAAGGATTCAAGGAAAGTTGAAGAGGATTATTTTCTGAGGGTGGTTGAAACTCACTGTCTGAAAGGATGGCAGAGACAGAGACGCTCATAATGTCTGTGGCGTGCTGATCAGACATATTTCTTTTGGTGAAAGGGCAGCACGTAGCTCAGTGGTTATCACTGCAGCCTACGATGCTGAGGATCCAGGTTCAAATCCCAGCCCTGGATCACTGTCCGTGTGGAGTTTGCACATTCTCCCTTGTCTGCGTGGATTTCACCCCCACAACCCAAAGATGTGCAGTCTAGGTGGATTGGGCACGCTAAATTGCCCCTTAATTGGAAAAAAAAATAATTGGGTACTCTAAATTTAAACAAATATAGCTCTCTTGGTAAAACTATGTGTGGAATACGTACGTGCCATACCAGCCATGATGTAATCAAGGTAACTGGAATAAAATAGCCATGACCATACTGGGCAGTTTAGTGAGAGAGAAGATCATTTGACAAACTCACCCTCTGAGTGTTTAAGCACCTGCTTTTCTCTGTAGAACAGAAAAAGCAAGTGAGACACTGAAGGAACAAATCCCTCAATGGGTTCCTTTGTCTCCCCCTCTCTCTTTTTCTCGCTCTCTCTCCATCCAACTTCGAAGTCCTGAACTCTGTCTGGTGATTTTGACTATCCAGGTGCCACAGGCAGAGATTATAAAAATAACTCAACCAAGTGTGATTGTGTCCAGAAGAACAGATAAATCATCCATTTACACCTTTAAACCGCCTGGGTGTTGGAAGCACAAGGGCCACTGAGTGAAAGCCTTAACTAGTATGTCACCAGCTTTCAAGAACTGTTCACCCCTTTACTCTAACTCGGTTATAAATTGATCCTTCCCACTTTGTAATCTGGTTGTGTGTGTTTGTGAATTCTGAATATTTGCGTAAAAGCCAACGCACTTCCAAATTATTTTTCTTGGACCTGGTTAAGTATAAATAAAAAAGGGCAGCACGGTGGCGCAGTGGGTTAGCCCTGTGCCTCACGGCGCCGAGGTCCCAGGTTCAATCTCGACTCTGGGTCACTGTCCGTGTGGAGTTTGCACATTCTCTCCATGTTTGCGTGAGTTTCGCCCCCACATCTCAAATATGTGCAGGCTAGGTGGATTGGCCACGCTAAATTGCCCCTTAATTGGAAAAAATGAAAAGTACAAATAAAAATATCCTCTTTTTTTTTAAGGAAGACTGAAGAAAATCTATCATATCATGTCTTGTATGTTCACAGCATGCAAGCAGCTAAACACTCATGCAAATGGCACGTATATCTATTTAAAAAAAAACTATTATGGTCAAATGGGGAGAGGGAAAGGAGTGTAACGATTCAAACATGTCTCACCTTCTTGTAACGGTTTACTGGGGCAGTGTGATTATATGTCACACAAAGTCCGAATCTACTTGGCTCCCCGAACCCTCAGCATAAACCTGTTTCACAATCAACATTGCATCCCTTTCAATGACACCTATTGCTCATCCTGAACTCTTGTCCTGCAATTCATCATAAAATAAAAGGTCCCTTGGTAGTGAGCATTCAAAATGTGGCAGACAGAAGAATGGAGCAATCAAACACAAGTTATGGTGCTGAAACATGAAACGGAAATGCTACAGTCTTAGTCACCTGTGCACAGCTAACAATTCCTTTCCTCTACTTTTCCAATACTATTGTGTGGTTCTGCCCCGCAGCTTCTCAAGCTTTTGGAGCCCATGCAGGGGCACACTCGGCCATCACCAGGATTCAGCAGATGGACCTCTGACTAATGGCGGCGCAAGAGGACGGGAATGGGAGCACCTTGCCAGAGTCACCACGTTTATGTTCCCATGCTCCATCTTTCTCCTCCGAGCCAAATTGCACTTCACTGCTAGGAAGGAGCTGGAGAACATTTTGCTGCCCTTCAGTGAGGTGCTGATCAGCCAAAGTAAGGTTTTCCTCAGTCCTCCTAATGATGGCATGTTGAGTGTGCAGGCCATTTGTGAAGGCCAGCACAGGCTCAGTGCACCTGCTGTGTAGGTGGCTGCTCTTTCCAAATCATGCTGACAGAATCATAACAACCTGAGCCACCAGGATGCTCATGGGTCCACCAATATATCTCTAATTAGGCTTATTAGTGTGGCTGGAAAGGCTGACAGGACCTCTCACGTTTTCTGCTGCGTCTCTAAAGTAAATTTTTGGCCTCCCAAACCCAGCATCTATGCTGACCTGCAGTGAGCTTGGAGAGTGCTGTGGCCTCCAACAGGCATTCGTTTTCACTGCTGCATCTACCTCCACTACCGCATCCCCACTTGTGATGTTTAAGACATCCAGTTTCCTGTCTTGACAGTCCCATTGAGGTGTGCACTTCTGAGCTGGTTCACAGTGCAAGAATCCTGTGACGTGGCGTTGATGGAGTGACTGACCACTTGTGTGGAATCTTTGCCCTCATCCTGTAGCACCTCCTGAGGGACATTTGAAGGGGCCGTGGGAGTTACAATACATCATATAGAACTGTCAAGGTGAGGCATCATTGTGCATTTTATCATTTTTCACTGCGAGCATCAAGTTAGCATGAGTGAGTGATGTATGCTCTGTGAATGTGTGATATTCCATTACCAAATATCTTGGAGGCCCCGCTTCTCCATCAACAATGGCCAAGCATGATGAGGCTGGTCTTATCACTGGCACCTACTCCTGGGTAGTTTGCTGGATGGCCACCGTAGTTCTCTGCCTGTCTTCTCATCACTGGTAAGGAAACAAAGATGAGACCCATCAGCTTGAAACATTTAATGTGTGGAGAAGATGGAAAGATGACATTTGTGGAGGATCCCTGCGAAAGTTGGGTCTAGCCATGCTTAAGGTTGGGTATCAGTGATGACTGGTCAGGTATGAAGTGCTTAAACTGAGGGAGGGGATGCACCTAGAAGATGTGTTGGTGCTTGGCAAGGCAGAGTGAGGGGGTCTTAAGTAAGACACACATGGGACAGCACGGTGGCACAGTGGTTAGCACTGCTGCCTCATGGTGCCGAGGTCCCAGGTTCGATCCCAGCTCTGGGTCACTGTCCGTGTGGAGTTTGCACATTCTCCCCGTGTCTGCGTGGGTTTTACCCCCACAATCCAAAGATGTGCAGGGTAGGTGAATTGGCCACGCTAAATTGCCCCTTAATTGGAAAAAATTAATTGGGTACTCTTAAATTTATTTTTAAAAAGTAAGATACACACGAGGATGCATATTAATGTGCCATACCACTCACCTTTCCCACCTTGACTCGGCTGTTGAATCTCTCCTAACACAGTATCCTGGAAAAATGCACAACACTCTTGCTGCTGACTTTCTTGGACCGTCCTGTTGTCTGTAAATGATCAGACACTTTGACCAGTTTATCAGCAAACAGTTTTACCCAGGTGCCCTTGTTTGCGACATGAACAAAGGACAGGCACAGGTTCATAATTCAACACAAGTTTATTTTCAAACACATAAAACAGTTATTCCCCCCAAATTATCCCAACTATTAGGGCAGCACGGTAGCATGGTGGTTAGCGTCAATGCTTCACAGCTCCAGGGTCCCAGGTTTGATTCCCGGCTGGGTCACTGTCTGTGCGGAGTCTGCACGTCCTCCCCGTGTGTGCGTGTGTTTCCTCCGGGTGCTCCGGTTTCCTCCCACAGTCCAAAGATGTGTGGGTTAGGTGGATTGGCCATGCTAAATTGCCCGTAGTGTCCTACAAAGTAAGGTTAAGGGGTGGGGGGTTGTTGGGTTACGGGTATAGGGTGGATACGTGGGTTTGAGTAGGGTGATCATGGCTCGGCACAACATCGAGAGCCGAAGGGCCTGTTCTGTGCTGTACTGTTCTATGTTCTATGTTCTATGACATGCCCAAGACTCCACCCATGGCGATAAACAGAGCTGTGGGTCCAATCCTTTGAATATCAGGGCTCTCGTCTGTGAAGGTGAACCTTGCACACTGCTTCCATCTGTCCTCTGGTCCACCATTAAGTCTCCTCCCGTGCCTCTGCATTGAGTCCTCGCTGGGGAGGGTCACTTAATGTCCTGGTCTTATCCCCCTCTTCGCACCCTTCCAGACGTTTCTCTGGCCCTCAGCCAATCAGGTCACTGGGCAGGGTCGCATCACCCAATAGAGTTGCGATCTGCCGGACACCAAGGACTCCTCCCCAGAGGTCCATCCTCAGGTGCACGGTCTGCACGTAACCTTATCCCATATAATATTATCTGTGTGCCAGAAAGTCTGGCTTCATCTCGGCGATCCACAACAATTGATCCATTTGATTGGGGCTGATTATCTTCTGATGCCCTGTTTAGAGAACAGCCCAGACTTGCCCCAGCTGTCTGTCTCTGTGTACTCTGTGAATGAACTGTTACTGCCCTGCCACATTTCTGCAGATCTTGGCTCCGTCTGAAGAACTTTACAATGTTTCAAGTCTGACCCTCAAAGAGTCCTATCAATAACTGAGCTGAAATAGATTGATAAGGATTATCATCTCCTCCATTCACCATAAATGGTTAGGAAACCCAGATGTGAATTCATAGAGTCAGAGTCATACTCCACAGGAAAGGCTCTTCAGCCCATCGCATCTGCGCTGGTCAAAAATAACCACCTAACTATTCTAATCCCAAATTCCAACACTTAGCCCATAGACTTGTATGCCTTGGGATCACAAGTGCACTACTTCTTAAATGTTATGAGGGAATCTGCCTCCACTACCCTTTCAAACAACAAGTTCCAAACTCCCACCACCCTCTGGGTCTGCTGTCGTGAAAGTCCACGAATCCTGCGTCAACACTTAGTCTTAGATCTGGAGAACCTCGTCCACCATGTTCCTGCCTCCCATCGCGCAATTCAGTCTCAAAATGGGAGAATTCCACACTTAGTTCCGGATGTTCCAACCAGATAAAACATCCTACCAGCAGGGGGGCGAGATTTTCCGGCCATTCCCGCAGCGTGATTTCCCGTCCCCATCGACGGCAACCTACCGTCCCTGTTTCCCCAGTGGCAAAGGGTGCAAACAAAGGGAAACCCTGTTGACAGTGGCAGCACCAGAGGATCCCACTGTCAGTCAATGGTGGCCTGTCTCCATTGCCGCAGAACACACCCTGCAGTGTGTGGAGTGGGGGGGTGGGGTGGGGGTGGGGGAGCGTAGAATCCAGCCTCCTAGCCTGGCAAGCCTTATATAATTTTTCCATGCTTCAATGAGATTGCGACTCATTCTCCTAAATTCTAAGGAATATGAACCTGCACGTGAATTTTTATTTGTGTTATCAATTATTAATTGAGACACAATGAACACAGAAGCTTCAAGTGATAATTCAGCTCAGTGCACAAAAATGTTTATTTATTCCTTCTCCAAAATGACAGGAGAAATATAATGTGCAATCCAATGTAGGATTTCCGTGCTGGAAAGTATTTATTCAGGCAGCACCATAGCAAGTCCTACATCAGCCAGGGACTTTATAACTATGCGAGGCAAGTATGCATTGTGAGTATAATGACTACTTGTGCGGTTCAGAAAAGCTCAGCAGGCGATGAACTCCAATGTTACAAGGTGCCGCTGGGGACGAGGGGCCTCACTCGAGGCAAGTGTGGGTCTCAAAGTCAGGTGCACAGGTTTCCATGCTCAATTTGCAACACAGCACATTACACAGTGAAGAGAAAAGCGAGCTGGTTAGAGGTTGCTTCAGTATCCAACGCTACAAATGTTATTTAATTAGACCCCACATTGCTTTCCCCCATGAAATAGATGCAAGAGCATCTGGACGGTCTGGTTTGCAAGAATCTGTGTAATAAAATCCAAGCCTCATTTAAAAAAAATTATGGTGTGCGATCTACAAATAAAAAAAGAGTCCGTTCTGGGCTGGATTAACGGGGTCATTCTCGTCGTTTGGAGTGCCGGGAACAACCCTGCTATCTAAAGGCACTTTGTAATTTTTTTAGTGCCTGGGAGGGAACCCCGAGGCAGCACTCAGCGTAATTTCCTGCTCAGAGGAGCTCCGGCGATCAGAACTCCTCCGTGCAGGAAGGCCCCCCTCCGATCAATTACTGACCCACTTCGACCCGGAAAAACCTCTGCTCGTCACGTGCAGCACCTCGCCATATGGCTTCGGAGCGATCCTGGCACACCGCATGCCCGGCGACTCGGAGCGGCCAATAGCCTTTGCGTACTGCACACTCGCAGACGCTGAGTGGAACTGTGCACAGATAGAAAAGGAAGTCTTGGGATTTGGTTCACAGTAACGAAATTCCACCAGTACATTTATGGATATGTGTTCGCAGTATAGACCAACCACATGTCCCTGCTGGTGTTATTCAAGGAAGTTGGGGTGATTCCACTGATAGCAACTGCCCGGGTTCAGCAGTGGGCCCTGCTTCTGTCTGCCTGCCCACTTTAGAGCATCGCCAGGGCACAAGAATCCTGCATGCAGATGCGTTGAGCCGCCTGCCCCTGCCCACAAAGCTGCCAGCTTCTGGCACAGCTGTGGATGTGATACATGCCCTCCATTTTTTGGACGCATTGCCAGCAACGGCAGCACACATCAGAGAGTGGACCCAAACCAACCCTGAGTTATCGAGGGTCCAACAGGGGAACCGACAAAGGGTGATTCCAGATAGACTGAGGATCTACACCTCCAAGCTACCTGAGGGTCGAAGATGGTGTCCTCCTGTGGGAACATGGGTTGAAAGACGTGCACCCTGGGGCCCCCAAAATAAAAATGATGGCGTGCAGCTATGTTTGGTGGGCCGGACTGGATGACGAGATCGTGTAGGTGGCCCGCAATTGCGCCCCATGCCAGGAACATCAGAAGGCCCCACAGGCAGCCCCACTGCACTCTTGGGAGTGTCCATCGACTTTGTAGGCCCATTTTAGGGATTACATTCCTCATATTAGTGGACGCCCACTCAAAGTGGCTTGAAATACACAGGGTCCCCACGGCAACTACACGAGCAACCACAGACAGACTGTCAGGCGATTTTAGCACGCACACACTGCCCGAGGTCCTGGTGCCCAACAGGAGTTAGAATCCAGGAGATTGCACAATATATGTGTGGTGTATGTGTAACTGGTAATTCACACTGTACCTTACTGTTGTCCCTGTGGGCCCCATCTGTGAGCCACTGTGCGGCTCTGCCCACAGGGGGGAGATGAGGAGCATGTACAGGGCTCCAACCTAGGCTCCTCCCCCTTTAGGGAGTATAAGTGCTGGGGTCCTGTGAGACCGCCCTCAGAATCGTGCAGTCGCAGGCAGGGTCAGTTGTAAGCCGATTAAAGCCACAGTTTACTCCAACTCTTGTCTCTTGAGTGAATTGATGGTCGCATCAATATGGCACAAATGGTATCAGCACGTCCGGAAGGCTGTGTCACACCTGGCTTTCAACGGACTAGCTGAACCAGTGGTTCAAGCGGGCCATAAAGAAGATGACCTTGGGATCTTGGGAGACGTGGTTGGCATGATTTCTCTTTAGTTACCGTCTGACGTCTTACACAGAACACACAGAACATACAGTGCAGAAGGAGGCCATTCGGCCCATCGAGTCTGCACCGACCCACTTAAGCCCTCACTTCCACCCTATCCCCGTAACACAATAACCCCACCTAAACCTTTTTGGTCACTAAGGACAATTTATCACGACCAGTCCACCTAACCTGCACGTCTTTAGACTGTGGGAGGAAACCGGAGCACCCGGAGGAAACCCACATAGACACAGGGAGAACGTGCAGACTCTGCACAGACAGTGACCTAGTAGGGAATTGAACCTGTGACCCTAGCGCTGTGAACCCACAGTGCTATCCACTTGTGCTACCCTGTACCTTATGCTACAATTGGCATCGCGCCAGCAGAGTTGCTCATGGGGTGACAACTCTAGTCACGTCACAGCCTTGACCTCCCTGATGTCAGGGTGTAGGGTGCCAGTGGCAGGACCACTTGGAGATGGACTCTCACCGCTACCCACAAGTGCGCAACTTCATGACAGGTGACGTGGTTTACGTGAGAAACTTTGGGGCCGGAGCCGCATGGATCCCTGGGATAGCCCTCCACGTGACGTGGTCCAGCTACAGAGCACCGATACACACCGCCACCTGGAACACATATGACGATGCAAACAGGAACCACTGGCGCGAGGCCCGGAGGCCCTGCGCAGGATCCAGACTCTGTCCCCCATATGCCCGAGGAGAAGTCCCGAGGCCAGAGGAAAACCAGGATCCCACTCCCCGTTCGGCCTGCCATTGAACATCAGGGTGCCAGGAGACCTGAGGCGCCAATGGAACCGGCTATTCATGGCATAGACAGTGACAGATTCCTTTATGGATATTGGACCGCCTGGCGATGATACACCAGCACCCATTATGCCGACAGCCTTGCAGGCAGAGCCGTACCAGCTACGACGATCCTCACGGAAGCAGCGGTCACTGGTGTGCTACACATATCCCCGAGCCGGCTGTTCCAACCCTGGACCGCCTTCCACAACCCAGGCAGCCACAAGACCTTCAACTGAGAATGTGGCTATTTCTCTGTACTTGGGGAGGGAGGGGTATTACAAGCCCCAACAGGGACGGAACTTGTATAGCATTCAATTCCCCTTCTGCACCTCAGAGTATGAGCTACCCAGCTGACTAGGGGGCAGAGCTTCCTCCCAATAGGTGGAGCTCCCCACAGGATATAAACCCCGACCTGGAAGCAGTTCAGGGAAGGTGACCCTGCAGGAAGTGGAGAGGAGTAATTGTTGTATCTAGTGTGAGAGTAAAGAGAGTTGTATCCTGTCAGCCTGGCCTCTTGTGGAGTTTTTGCCTCCGTCTACAACAGTTTGTTTACACAAATTTCACTTTTAAACTAGCTCACCTCAAACACCACTCTCTGTCACCCATCATGAGCGGAATTAATAATGAGCTTCGAGGGATTGCACTGTTTTAAATTGACTTGCTAATCACCCATTGCTTTCCCCCAACAATCCCCTCCCTGCCTCAAAATCCACACTATCAGGTTCACTGAGAATACAAACACAAAGATGTGCAGGGAGATCATTAATTATTCAAATGACCTGATGCAAAATAAAAATTGCACTCAAGTCTCATCCGTGAATTTTTTTTTGACATTATACTGGCAGGTAGACATCCCAGCACAGATTTAGCTAAGACCACAGAATCGACTAATTCCATCAGGGAATTGTTTTCTTCAGCCTCATTGAACTAAGTTTAATGTGCAGGGTCAAAGAGGTTTTGTATGGTACAAACTATTCATGCTTTGGGCAGAATTGTCCCATATTTTGTCAGGGTGCCAGGCTCTTGCTGAAAACCAGCTGCGCAGCCCAGTTTTTAGACCAGATTTTCTGTCACTCTGGGAAAAAGAAGAGTGAGCTTGGTTTTCGCCATCAGCCTGGCAGGGCGGGGCCTGGAAGAGTCGGCAAGGCTACTCCACAAAGAGCAGGGAGCCATCTTTAAAGGATGCCCCAATCAGCACAGAATGTGTCAACCTGTCCAAGGCACTGCCTGGGCTTGTCCCTCTCTCCCCTGGGCTATATTCACCTTGGCGCTTGATGCACTATCAATTATGACGAGGCTTTATTACACTGAGATGTGTGGCCTCCTGCAGCAGCTGACGAAATGGCTGCTGTTCGGAGAGCACACACATTTATCCTCTGCCTATTGGGCGGAGCCAGAATGCAGGGATCTACCCCTGAACCTGTAGTACAGGGGCCTTACCGTAAAACCCATATATACAATATGCAACAGTGGTGACTACCATAGAGCCCCCGGTGGGATCCCCTCACCTGCCTTCCGTCTTCACAAATATGTTTCAAACACATCGGCGAGGTATGAATATTAAGTGAGGAGGGCGATCATGTGGCGGAGGGGCATTGAACGTATTACAATGATACCCTTGCCCTTCATGGGTGGAAAACTCATTCTGTCATCGGCAGAAACTTGGAAAATCGGGCGTTTCCCGACTCTCGGGATTTTTTGTACATGTGTCGCTGTTCTCACTGATGGTTAATGCAGGCACAAATTCTTCCCCTTTATATATACGGGAGCATAATGGTGAGCACAGTTGTTTCACAGCGCCAGGATCCCAGGTTCGATTCTTGCTTGGTTCACCGTGAGGAGTTTGTACGTTCTCCACGTGTCTGCCTGGGTTTCCTCCGGTGCTCTGGTTTTCTCCCACAAATCCCAAAAGATGTGGTGTTAGGTAATTTAAACATTCTCCCTCTGTGTACCCAACCAGGCGCAGGAATGTGGCGACTAGGGGCTTTTCACAGGAACTTCATTGCAGTGTTAATGTATGCCTACTTGTGACAATAAAAGATGATTATTATTATTGATCGCTGGTAGTGGTTTGAAGAGGACTCTTGAAACTCATCGAGAGGTTTTCTGGGCTACTGTATCAAGACTTCACCAACATTTTATCAGCATTTATTCTGGACATTCTCTGAACACTTTCAGCAACTTGACACACAACAAAATTTAAAACCTAGAGGTTCAAGGACAATTCTAACTAATGGCAGAAGCTGTTACACTCCCTGCTGCAATGAATCATGGCCCAACCTCTTTGGTTAATGTTTGGTGTCTCAAAGCAGAGCGAGGAGCAGGTTCAAGTCCCACTGTGCGGATGTGCTTAGCTTTTAATACAAGCTTCGTTGAGCAAAGAGCGTCTGCAGAATCTCTTTCTGAAGGAGTGGGGAGGGAAAGGATGTGGGAAAATCAAAATTGACGGTTGTACCTGAGCAGCCCCTGGTACCTTTTGCCAGCTGCCAGCATTGGAAAAAGAAAGGAACAGTTCACAAATCAAGCTTCAGCTACAATTATTAGACTCAGCAGCCAAGGAAAGAGGAGCTGAATACTCCCCTGACAGCTGACAATACTGTTAATAATTTTCAGGCATTCAGCAAAGTTACAGGTCTTGTGCAGGAAGAACTAGCAAAGAACAAAACATTTTGAAAGCAGTTCTGAGAACGAAAATAGACAAAGATAGTAATGGGAAAATATTTAAGAAGATGAAATGCTCAGACCTGGGCCCAAATTTTTCAGCCAGTCTCGCTGGCGGGGTTTTCCGGTTTCGCCGGCTGCGAAATCCCACCGTGTGTTTCCCAATGGCGTGAGGTGCATTGAACAGGAAACCCCGTTGACTGCAGCAGGATCAGAAGATCCCACCACCGGCCAATGAGGGGCTACCCCGACCGTCACGAAACATGGCGTTGGGGAACGGGATGCGGAAACACCTGCCCCTGATTGTCATTCATAACTCTGGACATGGCAGCATTGACAATGTTGGCTTTGTTGGAGTGGGCCCGAGACAGAGGCACCTGCAATATGTATTGAATACATATTACTTTCTATGTACACACTATGTATAATCCGATCTAAAATGGAGTATAACGGTTTGCGAGACATCATGGGAATTGGCTGACAAGTTGATTTGATTACATTCTTGCAGCAGGTCAGTTACACAGACACAGAGAACAGCTCGCTTAGCAGGGCCTCCCTTATCAGCCACCCCCCAGGCAGTTGCCCCTGTGTAATGCTGACTGTAGTACCATACATAAATGTGGTTAAGACAAGGGAGGCTCGAGTTTGTGAAGACCCAAGGACAGTTGATAAGGGGTCTGGAAAACATCATGTGGGGGCCTCCATCTGTTCATGAGCTGATCATGCAGCCCCATCATGCCTGGTAACTAATTTAATTGGATCCATAAGTAATATATGTTATAGTTCGGATTGGATTGTGCCCAATTGAGATCGGCTGAAAAACTGTCTAGGAATTGCTGATTTTCTTTACTCAGTGGAGAAGCTCATGGTGAGCCCACCGATTTGCTCTCCGCCATTGTTAAATCAATGAGCTGTTTAACATTTGGAGCAGGCCCAAGTGTCAAGTGATTCTTTTGGATTCATTGGCATTAATAGTTTTGACATAGTCAGCAGGATTTAAAGGTCACCCACCACCAACCACCGAATGCAAATTTGAGTATATTTATAATAAATATATTCATAATAAAATGAATTTAAACTTATACTGGGACCTGTTGGTATTCAGCAGTGAATCCGAACCTGTCAAAGAGGTTCTGACCAACATACAAATGGTGGTAGGTAGTACGTTAAGAGATGTAGAGCATTGTCAGGAAGTGTTTAAAGTGTTTTGTCATAAGTTTGTTGTCAGGAAATAGGAGCAGACTTGTGACCCGACAGTCAGCCAAGAGACGGTCGACTGCAAGTAATGCTGGACTGAAAAGCGGACCTCTGTGAGTAGATTTTTAATGGTCTTAATTCTACCCATGCAAAGCCAGTGAAAAAGCAGAACTCGAATGGTGACAGAAGATGTCACTCATGTGCCATTTGGCAACGAAGAACAAAAGCTTATTGATGAGATGATTAAATCTGATTTGAACTTTATTGAGTGGTGAAGTTTCCTGCAGGGGTGGCGGGGGGCGGGGGCGGGGGCGGGGGCGGGGGCGGGGGCGGGGGCGGGGGGGGGGGGGGGGGGGGGGGGGGCAAATTTGCACAAAGTTTAGATCTTCAATCACCATTTAGATAAAACTAAAATGCTAAATGCTAAAAGACGGACCTCGGATTCATTGAGGAATGGGAGGGGAATGTACGATGACCCTTCTCCTCGGCCAGAAGTATTGCAGCCCAATTGATAAAATGCAAAAGCAGGGGTGGATTTCATTGGACACCGCAGCTGAAGTGAAAAAGAGGAATGAGGTAAAGAGAAGTTAAATTGAAAATGTAACAAATGGGATCCCGTCTAAAAGAAATTCAGATTGTTGCAAATTTGCAAGATTGGGTTTGAGTTTGAGATGAAGCCATTCAAATCATCCAGGCCAGTCCCTCCGAGATCAGCTTGGCAGAAATCCAATTTGAACTTTTCAAATATTTGAGTTAAAAAAAACTTGCAAGATATCTGTCAACCGCTGGTTAAGTAGCGAACATCAGAAATTGAAATCAGTTCAAAGAACAAAAAAGGGCAGGGGAAAGAAATTGGAGCAAAATTAAAGAAAGCAGAACAAGAGAAGTTGTTTAAACAATGTAAAGTAACACAATTGCCAGTTAAGTTTCCACTGGTTCTGTAGAAAATGTAATCACTTCAGCAGGTGCAACTGATCCATTTGCAAATTGCCCGGAAACCTGTGTGTCAATGATTATTATATATATGTCAAAATTACTTGATATAAGGTTTAATTCTGGAGTTATGAGAACTCAGTGCCAGTTAAATGTGGACATTTTAAGCATAATCCCGTCTAATTTTGTAAAAATGTGAGAATTTTATTGTGTTTAGGTGAGAATTCATTTGAGATTTTAAATCCACGAACATTAGCTGATTCCTATAAAACAAGTCATTGAAAATGGGCTAAAATGGAACTAAATAAATAATTTACGGTTTATAATAATAATAATCTTTATTATTGTCACAAGTAGGCTTACATTAACACTGCAATGAGGTTACTGTGAAAAGCCCCTCGTCACCACACTCTGGCGTCTGTTCGGGTACACAGAGGGAGAATTCAGAATGTCCAATTTGCCTAACAGCACGTCTTTCAGGACTTGTGGGAGGAAACCGGAGTACCCGGAAGGACAATTTGCAGTTAAGGCAGCTGTTTGTGAGGAACTGGTGGTGATGGATTTTTATTTTACTTTAACGGAATTGTAAAGTCTGGATGTGAGAAATTGTATTTGTTTAAATTGCACTGTGCAATTGAGGGCCTCTTCATCAGCTTTGAGGGCATAAACAAGGTTTGAACATAGCATTGGGAACTTAGGATGAAACCTTGGCTGGAATTCTCTGGCCGTTGGGGCTCTCTGTTCCAGCCGGCAGTGCACCCCCACCCACGGGTTTCCCAGCGGGGTGGAGTGGCTTCAATGGGAAATCCCAGTGACAATCAGCGGCAAGACGGAATCACACCACCAATGAATGGCGTGCCACCAAGAAACACTCAGCTGGGGGCTGGAAAATCCAGTCTCTTATCTTTAAACAAAACCATGTATCATTAGAATTAAGTGGTTAACCATATTTGTAGGCTTAACAATTGTATTAAGGGAAAAACTTCTTCCTTGACATTATGGTAGGAAGGGTTAACATTTGTTCTTAATGGCTTTAGTATCCATGGAACTTGGGTTAAAATATGGCGGCGTGAATGTTTACAATAGGCTGTATTACTTGATAAGAGGATGTAACATTGTTTGTACAATTTCACTGTATCTACAAGCATGTGTCATTTGTTCACAATGAAATATATATCCGGGCCCAGAGGACAAGGGGTTGACATTTATCCTACCATAATGTCAAGAAAGAAAAGTTTTTCACTTAATACAACTGTTAAGCCTACAAATGATCCTAGTTGCAGTTGTGGGGTTACACCAGGTGACCCGCACCAGAGGCCAATGAGGGTAATTTGGACTATTTACAAGTAAGGGATGAGAAGTAGAGATAAAAGTTGGAAAATCAAAGACCAGGAGGTGGCCCGCCATTTGCCAGCGGCATGGTCGGTGAGCCACGGAAACCGCCATTGCCTTCGGCTGGACTGGAGGATCAATGATGGGCCACCTCACTGCCAGAAAACCCACTGTGGGATAGGCAGGGGTGAATCCTGACCAAAGTCTTTGTTGGTTTAGTTTTGCCATCACTTCTGTGGTAAGTTTCTCCTGAGCCACAGGGCGCGATTCTCCGATGCCGCGCGGCATCGGGAAAGCCGGCGTAAACTCGGCCGAGTTCCACGACAGCGCAAAACGGCCCCGTTCACGATCGATTCTGCCCCCGGAAATGGGCTAGGAGCGGGGCCACGGGAAACACGGGGGGGGGGGGGTGACGTCTAAAGCCCGCGATGCCCGAATGACGCCGCTCCGCATCGTGAAAGGGCGCGAGCGACGACAACAAGGGAGGGGGTGAAAATGTTGGAGCCACGGAGGGCCGCCCCGAGGTTCGGTGATGCTGACCTTGAGACCCTCCTCGATGAGGTGGAGCAGCGCAGGGGCATCATCTGCCCAGGACGAGGGCATCGCCACCCTTCCAGCATTGTGCGACGGGCCTGGCGTGAGGTGGGCACGGCAGTCAGTGCTGTGGGGCAGACCCCTCGGTCTGGGGAGCAGTGCCGCAAGGAGCTCCACGACCTCACCAGGGCTGCGAGGGTAAGTGCCATGAGGGTGCCCGCGGGTCACAGCCATCCCCCCCCCCCCCATGTCCCTCATCACCCACCTCCCCCCGGGCACGAGGGATTCTCCGGGCACGAGTTCTACATTTTCAGAGACAAATGATTTACTGGTTTGGTGATTTTGAAAGTTCTCATGCATCAGGAAGTAAAGAGTAGTTGCAGGTTTAAAATTGTAAAATGTAAGCAATGAGCAACAACTCACAATGCGTGCAGTGATGTCACTGAAGATGTTTTTCCCTGCATAGATTAATCTTGAAGGTAGAACATGACTTTAACCATCTTCGTTTTTGTCCTCTGGACTGGTATAACTTTGGCTGCTGCCACAAGCTCTGAGGGTTCCACACTAATCTTGGAGGAGGAAGAGGCAGTCTCAGGGAGTGGAGCTTTGCACCCTTGCTCCACACTCAACATCAGCAGAGGCACCAGCATCTCAGTGGGTGTAGGTGCCTCAAAATTGAGGGAATCACAAACGAGTAAAGGCATTTTCATGTGCAGCTGCCAGAGCCTGAGATGGAGCTGGCCTCTGACAGTCCAAGGAGTGATGAGAATAACTAACAGGCTGAGCTCCAGTCGGTTGATAAAACTCTGGAGTTATCCATAAGGTGGCAGAGACTGGCTGTCCAGGAGATATGGTGGTGATACCAGAGGCATTGCGTTTTCTGGCACGGACTCTGGAGTAGCACATTAAGGCCAAAAGCACTGCAATCATCTGTGTTTGCCTGCACATGGGTGAATTGATGATTTGTATTATCTGCACATGTTAGTGTGTTGGGTGTTCCTAATGATTTATTGTTTTAACATCTTCCAGAAGATCACTGATTTATACACTGTCTGTTTGAGAAGTGCCTGGAGATGGATTCTAATGATCGTGCTAATTGAAAATTTAATAATGTGCATTCAATCGAATGACACTGAAACATCCAAACTGTGTTACTCAGATGATAATCTAATTTTCTTCCGATGAAGGAGTGTGAAGAAGGAAGCTCTGGGCCAGATGATGACATTTTTGGATAGACTGAACTATTGGAATCTTCTCAGGATTCGTGCCTCCCCTGTTTCATTCCCACCAAGACGTTCCCTGGCAGGGCTTTGTGCATTTGGCTGGAGTATTTCTTCCGCCTCTTCTTCCAACTCCTCAGAGGAACAGTTGGACCCCCACAACTGATCTTCCAATAGGGTACTCCCCACTCTGTAACACCAAGTTGTGGAGCATGCAACAAATAACAACCACGCAGAACACTCTGGATGGCACAGACAGGAGAAATCTGCCAGATCAAGTGCTCAGGGTCAGTCCTCTGTCCTCGAAGGGATGTTGTGAGCCATCTCTTCAGCCATCCTGCCAAAGCATTCAGTCCACAAAATATTCCTGGCACCTGGGAGTACCTGAGCAAGTAAGAGTCATGATTGCACTCTGGGCATCATGCACACACCTGCATGATACACTGCTGGTAGTCATGCCTGGTCACAGGCAATCTGGACGTTAATTAAATGATAATCCTTTCCATTAATAAAGGCCTCTGGCTGTAATCAATGATGCCTTTCACCTTTGGAATAACTGCCAAAGCCTCTGCCTCTTTCTATAAGACTAATTTTGTCTGCAGTGAAGAAAGGCTTGGTGAAACATGATGTGGAGATGCCGGCGTTGGACTGGGGTGAGCACAGTAAGAAGTCTTACAACACCAGGTTAAAGTCCAACAGGTTTGTTTCAAACACGAGCTTTCGGAGCACGGCTCCTTCTTCAGGTGAATGATAATCTAATTTTCTTCCGATGAAGGAGTGTGAAGAAGGAAGCTCTGGGCCAGATGATGACATTTTTGGATAGACTGAACTATCATCACCTGAATTTTTGGATAGACTGAACTATCATCACCTGAAGAAGGAGCCGTGCTCCGAAAGCTCGTGTTTGAAACAAACCTGTTGGACTTTAACCTGGTGTTGTAAGACTTCTTACTTGGTGAAACATGGCATCTGTAAAGATCTTTTTGCAGTGGTGTGTTGCAGGCTGCATTACAGCACTCATGTATCCACAGGTCTGAAACAGATCTGATGTGAAAGTTATGCTAAATGGCTAACAGAGCTGACTGTAATTTCTGCGGAATAGCATATCACCCAGAGATGCCACAACGGTTTGTGAAAGGCAAAATCTCCACAGGCACTGTCTGGCAGACATTTGTAGATATGTCATATGGACTTTATATACAAAATGAGCAGGGTGATTTTCGTCCATGTCTCTGTGCCTCCTGCAGCCTGTTCTCAGCAGTTCCTCATCAGGTTGTCTTCCATCCTCATTTCTCGTGGCATCAGCCCCTGTTCAGCTGGCCTCTTCCCTCCTCCTCGTCTCTGGAGAAGGTATCTCCAAGAGAATACACAATATTGGATTCAGCACCAATGCCACGGACAGTTACGTTAGCTCACAGTATCAACTACTTTGCAGACACTGTACTGAGTAATATCGCTGATCTGCCAGTCAAATGACTGTCAGTAGCTTCACCTACTAAAGTCAGGCAGAAACTGTAGCCACCTAAGATGGACACTGGGCTACAAAATGGAGAACTGCTAAGGCTGCAGGGAGAAAACAGTCTTAGCAAGGACAAGCAGTTTGCAGGAGACTAATTAGCATTCTGCACGTACAGAAACCAGTTTGTGGCCAGGTGCAGAGTCTCAGCCAAAGGTGTAAATGGCAACAAGATCTACATAGTAATGAGGTGATCCAGATCCAGACCCCACACAATAGAAATATTTAAGTATGAATGGATACTTTTGAGTAGACGCCCAGACAGAACGGCACCACTGTATCCAACACAAAGAACCATAGGGACAGCCCACCCATCGAGAAACAACCCTCAGATTGGGGGGGGTTTGGAAGATATCGATTGGGAAAGGCTCAATCGATACATGGCAGGTAAAAGGCCCGCCCCGAAGGGGCACGGACTTCTAGGGACTATAAGAATAGACCCCGCACATGGTTCGGTCTGTTGCTTCCAGACTCCGGCCCAGACTTGTTACATCGCATCCTGACTCCAGTTTCAGCACCGGCCGTTGAGCATCAGCCATCGAACTGTAAGTGCCAATACAATGATCGCTATGTGATCCAGACCTTGCTAAATCCTGACAACTTTAAGTACCTGAGAGTTGCAGACCAAGAACGGGACGAAGGCCTTGCTCCCTGACCTTGCCTGTTCCTGTCTAGATAAGTATTTTAGTTGTTTAGTATTAGAAGTAAGTTAGTCTCTTTAGCGTATGCATGTGTATTTATTATATTTGTCATAATAAATATCAATCGTTTGGACATACTAATCGGTGTACAGATTTATTACTTTGAACCTGACCTTGATATACTTGTGAGGTGTCTAAATACGGCACCTGGCGACTCCTGAGCATAATTACATACACAGAGCCATAGTAGTGTTAAGCACACGGCCTTTAAACGGAGGTGTGTTAATACACTCCAGTAAAACGAGCAACAAAACCCACTTTCACTGTTTATATCCGCCCTTTCCAGTATCAATGAAAAGAAAAAGGATGTTCCTATCTGCTGTGTTTCATGTGCAGGCGATGCATTATGGCTTCAGGGATATTATTGCAGTTGATAGGACTGCTAATAAGTTTTAAATGGTGGGCAGGCTGTCTATTTCAGAGCTTGCCCACCAACTCTATTAGTGCCGACTAGCCTGATGACATTGGGATCACAATCAAATGTTCATGTCACTGGATATTATCCTTCTGCAGGACTATAACAGTCCCATTTACACGGTGTAAAATTTAGCTCTAGATCTACCTGCTCAATAACATCAACCTTTGTTTCCATATCTATCATATGTACATTTGGGGACTTCCCCACTTCTGAACTAGCTTCAGATCTACCTCGACATGCTGTATGACTGCGACATGTAAATTTACCATGGCTTAGAGGATTACTTTTCTTTAATCAGGTACGCCATCTGGATACGATCAACTTTCTCACAGACAAAGCACTTTGATTGGAAATGGGGGCATTTAAAAGGTTAGTGGCTACCATGGCAACAGTAGCAATTATATTTCTGACTCTGAAACTGTGAACTTGGATGCCATGACCTGGATCTCACTGAAATCATAGATCAATTAATTTACAGTGCAGAAGGAGGCCATTCGGCCCATCGAGTCTGCACCGGCTCTTGGAAAGAGCACCCTACACAAGAGCATCCACACCTCCACCCTATCCCCATTAGCCAGTAACCCCACAGTAACCCCATCCAAAACTAAGGGCAATTTTGGACACTAAGGGCAATTTATCATGGCCAATCGACCTAACCAGCACATCTTTGGACTGTTGGAGGAAACTGGAGCACCCGGAGGAAACCCACGCACACACGGGGAGGATGTGCAGACTCCGCAGACAGTGACCCAAGCAGGGAATCAAACCTGGGACCCTGGAGCTGTGAAGCAATTGTGCTAACCACTATGCTACCGTGCTTCTCATCTGGTGGACCTAACCTACTGACTCATTAATATTTGCAACTATCTCTATCTGCCTTTTCCATGGCTGGCCTCCTTCCATGCCAGCATGTTGCCAAAGCTCAGAAGCTTGGTCTGGATTTTATTATCCTTTCAGTCTCATATAGAAAGGTCTCCATGGTTGACTTCTGCGCCATACTGCAGCGCTGACAAGAGAGTTTCTTCAATCGAGAATGAAATTTGCAAATACCTCAGTTGGCAACTGCTTCGTTTGATAAAATATAACTCGGTGCAATTTCATCCGTAGTCATGCCATAATACTTGTGCAGAATTTCATTAATTTCAACATATTCCAGAATACTGGACAACATTTGATAGAAGTCACCGCAACAGCTTCTGGCCCCGTCATGGTGAGGAAAATATTTACTTTATCCTAATTTCCTATTTTGTTCACGTTCAGCCAAATGTGCAACATTCATTTGTAATTACTCTCGCTCACTTTATTAAGGTTGAATTCCCCCATTGACCCTAAAAGTGTCTTCAGTGTTTTTTTCCCCCAGTGGATGATAAATGCCCATGTACTAACTTGCACCAAAGTCCCAATCAGTCATCATCAGGGCCGGCCCAAGGTACCGGCAACTCGGGCAGTCGCCCGGGGCGCCATGTGCTAGGGGGCGCCAGAGACTCGGGTCCCGCGCATGCGCAGTTGGGCCGGTGCCAACCAGCGCATGCGCGGTGGCCGCCCTCCCCCAGGCGGCCCCCCCCTTCGTCCGCCGCCCCCCTCCGTCCGCCGCCCCCCCTCGCCCCCCCCCGGCCCCGCCCCCCCCCCGGCCCCGCCCCCCCCCCCGGCCCCTCGGTCCCCCCCCCGGCCCCTCGGCCCCCCCCGGCCCCGCACCCCCTCCCGGCCCCGCGCACCCCCCCCGGCCCCGCCCCCCCTTCAGCCCCACCCCCCCCCCCCCTCAGCCCCCCCCCCCCCCCCCCGAAGGGCGCCGAAGTTCAGCTTGCCCGGGGCGCCAGCAACCCTAGGGCCGGCGCTGGTCATCATCCTTGTGTTCACTGGCCTCCATTGACTCCCTGTTAAGCAGCTCCTCAACTTAAAAATTCTCGGGCTGGATTCTCTGACCCACCAGCTACGTGTTTCTCAGTGGCACACTGTACGGTGGCGACAGGATTCTCTCATCCTGCCGCTTGTCAACGTGTTTCCCACTGAAGCCTCCCACGCTGCTGGGAAGCCCATGGGTGGGGGTGCGCTGCCTGAGGGAAAAGAGAATTCCGATGGCCGGAGAATTTCGGCCCTCATCCTTGTTGTCAGCTCCCTCCATGACCTCGATTCTCTCTATCCCCATAATCTCCTTTAGTTCCAAAACTGTCCAAGGAAGATGTGCTCCTCTAATTCTGGTTTAGCTCGCATCCTTGATTTTAATCGCTCCACCATTGATTTTCTTTTACAAAACATTTTATTGAAGCATTTGTAATTTTTTACAGTTTAACAAATTAACATTCTAAACAGCCTAGCAGCCCGACACACGGAACAATATTACAATAACATAACCAACTAACTCCCCGCCCGAGCTCCTAACTACCCGTATATAATAATAATAATAATCTTTTATTGTCACAAGTATGAAGTTACTGTGAAAAGCCCCTAGTCACCACATTCCAGCACCTGCTCGGGTAAGCCAGTATGGGAATTGATCCCGCGCTGCTGGCCTTGTTCTGCATTACAAACCAGCTGTTTAGCCCACTGAGCTACACCGGCCCTTATTAGATTCCCTGTCTATTATTTTACACGGCCATGCCTCTCATTTTCCTCCCCCTGCCTTTCCCCCTCCCCCTCTTTCTGCTGACGTTCAGTTTTCCTTCAAGAAGTCGATGAATGGCTGCTACCTCTGATCAAACCCCTGAGTTGAACCTCTCAAGGCGAACTTAATGTTTTCCAGCCTGAGAAGCCCTGCCATGTCGCTGACCCACACTCCTGACTTTGGAGGCTCCAAGTCCCTCCATCCCAGCAAAATCCGTCTCCGGGCCACCAGGGAGGCAAAGGCCAAAACATCGGCTTCTTTCCCCCCCCCCTAGGGCCCCCTGATCCTCCGATACCCCAAATATTGCCATTTCGTGGAGTCACCCTCCCTTCCAGGACTTCTGTCATGATGTCCGCAAATCCCTGCCAGAATCCCCTCAACTTCGGACATGCCCAGAACGTGTGTACATGGTTCGTCGGGTTACCCCCACACTGCCCGCACCTATCCTCTACTTCCTGAAAAAACCTACTCATCCAGGCCACAGTCATATGAGCCCAATGGACCACCTTGAACTGGATCGGGCTAAGCCTGGCACACGGTGAGGATGAATTGACTCTCTTCAAGGCTTTTTCCCATAATCCGACTTCCAACTCCCCTCCCAACTCCTCCTTCCACTTCTTCTGCAGCTCCCCGATAGGGACCCCTTCCCACTCCATCAACTCCGTGTACATCTCTGAAACCCTCCCCTCCCCAACCACTGTTATCACCTTATCCTGTAGTCCCCTTAGGGGGAGGCTCGAAGAGCTTGGAACCTGCCTGGAGACAGCGTCCTGTACCTGCAGGTACCAAAACCCATTCCCACTCGGCAACTCAAACACCTCCTCTAATGCCTCCAGACTAGGGAAGCCCTCCTCAATGAAGAGATCCCCAAATCTCTCAATCCCTGCCTGCTGCACCTCCCAAAGACCCCATCCAGTCCCCCCATCCAATGACCACACTGACGCCCCCTCCAATCTCATGTGCTGTCTCCATTGCCGCCACCACCAGGCTTGTGGAGTACCTAGCTGGTGCGAACGTCGGGGCGCCGTTAGTAAAGCCTCCAAACTCGCACCCTTGCAAGGTCCGTCTCCACTTGCTCCCGCACTGACCCTCCCCCATTACCCACTTCCTAACCATCGATATGTTGGCGGCCCAGTAATAGTTAATAAAATTCTGAAGGACCAAGCCCTTACCAGCCCATACAAAACCCGAGATCGCCGTGTTCACCTTCCTGAAAAAAGCCTTGGGGATAAAAATTGGAAGACATTGAAAAACAAACAGCAACCTCGGAGGACTCTCATCTTCACAGTCTGCACCCTCACTGCCAATGACAGCGGGAGCATGTCCCACCTACGGAAGTCTCCTTTCATTTGCTCGACCACCCTGCCTAAATGTAACTTATGGAGCTGACCCCAGTCCCTTGCCATCAGAATCCCCAGGTACCTAAAACTCTTCCCCACCACTTTAAACAGTAACTCCCTCAGTCTCCTCTCCTTCCCCCATGTCTTTGGATTGCGAACACCTCGCTCTTACCCATATTTAACTTGTAGCCTGAGAATGGACCAAATTCTTCCAATATCTCCATAATTCCAGGCATCACCCCCAACGAGTCTGTTCGGTAAAGGAGCAAATCGTGCCCACAGAGCGAGACCCTATGCTCCATCCCCCCTCTCACTATCCCCTGCCAGACATTCGATGACCTAAGGGCCATTGCCAAGGGCTCTGTGGCCAGGGCAAACAGTCGTGTGGAGAGCGGACATCACTGTCTTGCCCCCTGCACAAACTAAAGTAATCTGACCGGACCCATTTGGTCCTTACATTCGCAACTGGTGCCTGGTATAGCAACCGGACCCAATCCACAGACCACTGCCCAAACCCAAACCTTCCTAGGATGTTCCACAAGTACTTCCACTCCACCCAATCAAAGGCCTTTTCTACATCCATGGCTACTACCACTTCTACCTCGCTCCCCTCCGCTGGCATCAGTGCAACATTCAGGAGCCGTGTAATGTTGGATGTCAAGTGCCGTCCCTTCACAAATCCCGTCTGGTCCTCCCCTATTATCCCTGGGACACAGTCCTCTATACGTGTAGCCAAGAACTTTGCCAGCAACTTCGCATCTACATTCAAAAGATAGATCGGCCTATACGATTCTCAGCTCTCTGGATCCTTATCCCACTTCAAAATAAGGGAAATTGAAGCCTGTGATAGCATTGGGGGCAGCACTCCCAGCTCCTTGGACTCATTAAAAACCTTAACCAGGAGGGGCCGCAGCAACCCGGCGAACGTTTTGTAAAACTCGACCGTGTATCCATCAGGTCCCGGAGCCTTACCCGATTGCATCGCCCCCAGTCCATCTCTCAACTCCCCAAGCCTGATTGGGCCTCCCAAGCCTTCCACCAGCTCCTCGTCTATCCTCGGGAACTCCAGCGCCCCCCCCTTCCCCCCCCAAGAATCGCTTCATACCCTCATCCCCGGCTCGGGTTTCCGATTTATATAGTCGGCTATAAAATTCCCGAAACACATCATTCATACCCTCCGGGTCCATAACGAACTTTCCCCTTATATCCATTACTTTCCCAATTTCTCTCGCCGCCTCCGCTTTCCTCAGCTGATGCGCCAACGCCCTGCTAGCTTTTCCCCATATTTATACACCGCCCCCTTTATCCTCCTCTGCTGCCCCTCCGCCTTACCTGTGGACAGGAGCCCAAATTCCATTTGCAGTCTCTGCCGTTCCTTCCGGAGCCCCTCATCCGGAAACACCGCATAAGAACATAAGAACATAAGAACTAGGAGCAGGAGTAGGCCATCTGGCCCCTCGAGCCTGCTCCGCCATTCAATTAGATCATGGCTGATCTTTTGTGGACTCAGCTCCACTTTCCGGCCTGAACACCATAACCCTTAATCCCTTTATTCTTCAAAAAACTATCTATCTTTACCTTAAAAACATGTAATGAAGGAGCCTCAACTGCTTCACTGGGCAAGGAATTCCATAGATTCACAACCCTTTGGGTGAAGAAGTTCCTCCTAAACTCAGTCCTAAATCTACTTCCCCTTATTTTGACGCTATGTCCCCTTATGCATATTTCCTGTCTACCTGTACAATTTAATCTACCAGCCTGTTCAACTCTGCCCTTCCGTCTTTGCCCTATGGGCCCGAATTGAGATGAATTTCCCCCCTAATAACCGCCTTCAGTGCCTCCCATACTACCTCTGCCGAGATCTCACCCATATCATCAATCTTTATATATCCCCGACTGGCCTCCCTCACCCACTCACACGCCTCATCCTCTGCTAGCATTGCGACCGCTGGGCCATTCCTTTGCTCACTTGCAGTTCTACTCAGTGTGGAGCCTGTTCTGACAGCACAATTACTGAGTATTCAGTGTCCACCATCTCGGCCAGCAGCCTTTTGTCCAGCACAAAGAAGTCTATCCGGAGGTGCACCTTATGCATATGGGAGTAGAATGAAAACTCCTTACTCCTTGGCTTCCCGAATCTCCACGGATCCACCCCTCCCATACGCTCCATAAACCCCCGCAGCTCTTTTTCCATTGCCGACATCTTTCCAGACCGGGACTCGACCGGTCCAGTCTAGGACCCAGGACCATGTTGAAATCCACCCCCATAATCAGTCGGTGCGAGTCCAGGTCCGGAATCTTCCCGAGCACCCACCTAACAAACTCAACATCATCCCAGTTTGGGGCATATATGTGCACCACAGCCATTCCCACCAGCTTCCAACTAACCATAATAAATATACATCCCGTGTCTGCCTCTATCTTCCCAACTCGAATGCCACCTTTTTATTGACCAGAATTTCCACCTCCCTCGTTTTAAAGTCCAATCCCGAATGGAACACCTGTCCGACCCATCCCTTCCTCAGTCTAACCTAATCTCCAAACTTCAAGTAAGTCTCCTACAACTTACCAGCCTTCAGTTGCCTTAAGTGTGTGAACATTCAGGCTCTTTTGACTGGCCCATTCAGTCCACAAACATTCCACGGGACCAACATGGTCCGGCGCACCCTACCCCCCTCCCTTGTCAATCAGCCATAGCCTCTCCTCGAACAAAGAACAATGAACAAAGAAAATTACAGCACAGGAACAGGCCCTTCGGCCCTCACAGCTTGTGCCGATCCAGATTCTGTCAACTATTTTCCAAGCATCTATGTCCCTCTGTTCCCCGCCCGTTCATATATCTGTCTAGATGCATCTTAAATGATGCCACCTCCGCTGGCAAAGCGTTCCAGGCACCCAGTACCCTCTGCGTAAAAAACTTTCCATGCACATCTCCCTTAAACTTTCCCCCTCTCACATTGAAATCGTGACCCCTTGTAATTGACACCCCCACTCTTGGAAAAAGCTTATTGCTATCCACCCTGTCCATACCTCCCATAACTTTGTAGACCTATCAGGTCATCCCTCAACCTCTGTCTTTCCAACAAAAACAATCCTAATCTACTCAACCTTTCTTCATAGCTAGCACCCTCCATACCAGGCAATATCCTGGTGAACCTCCTCTGCACCCTCTCTAAAGCATCCACATCCTTCTGGTAATGTGGTGACCAGAACTGCATGCAGTATTACAAATGTGGCCTAACCAAAGTCCTATACAACTGTAACATGACCTACCGACTCTTGTACTCAATACCCTGTCCGATGAAGGCAAGCATGCTGTATGCCTTCTTGACCACACTATCGACCTGCGTTGCAACATTCAGGGTAAAATGGACCTGAACTCCCAGATCTCTCTGTACATCAATTTTCCCCAGGACTCTTCCATTGACCGTATAGTCCGCTCTTGAATTAGATCTTCCAAAATGCATCACCTCGCATTTGCCTGGATTGAACTCCATCTGCCATTTCTCTGCCCAACTCTCCAATCTATCTCTATTTTGCTGTATTCTCTGACAGTCCCCCTCGCTATCTACAACTCCACGAATCTTAGTATCATCTGCAAACTTGCTAATCAGACCACCGATACCCTCGTCCAGATCATTTATGTATATCACAAACAACAGTGGTCCGAGCACAGATCCCTGTGGAACACCACTAGTCACATTTCTCCATTTTGAGAGACACCCGTCCACCACTACTCTCTGTCTCCTGTTGCCTAGCTAGTTCTTTATACATCTAGCTAGTACACCCTGAACCCCGTTTAACTTCACTTTTTCCATCAACCTGCCATGGGAAACTTTATCAAACGCCTGACTGAAGTCCATGTATATATGACATCTACAGCCCTTCCCTCATCAATTAACTTTGTCACTTCCTCAAAGAATTCTATTAGGTTTGTAAGACATGACCTTCCCTGCACAAAACCATGCTACCTCTCACTGATAAGTCTATTTTCTTCCAAATGTGAATAGATCCTATCCCTCAGTATCTTCTCCAACAGTTTGCCTACCACTGACATCAAGCTCACAGGTCTATAATTCCCTGGATTATCCCTGCTACCCTTCTTAAACAAAGTGACAACATTAGCAATTCTCCAGTCCTCCGGGATCTCACCCGTGCTCAAGGATACTGCAAAGATATCTGTTCAGGCCCCAGGTATTTCGTCCCTCGCTTCCCTCAGTAACCTGGGATAGATCCCATCCGGACCTGGGGACTTGTCCAATTTAATGCCTTTTAGAATACCCAAAACTTTCCCCTTCCTTATGCCGACTTGACTTAGAGTATTTAAACATCCATCCCTAACCTCAACATCCGTCATGTCCCTCTCCTTGGTGAATACCAATTCGATGAGATTCATTAAGAATCTCGCCCATTTCCTCTGACTCCACGCATAAATTTCCTCTTTTGTCTTGGAGTGGGCCAAACCTTTCTCTAGTTACCCTCATGCTCCTTATATACGAATAAAAGGCTTTGGGATTTTCCTTAACCCTGTTAACCAAAGATATTTCATGACCCCTTTTAGCCCTCTTTATTGCGCGTTTGAGATTTGTCCTACTTTCCCGATATTCCTCCAAAGCTTCATCAGTTTTAAGTCGCCTAGATCTTATCTATGCTTCCTTTTTCATCTTAGCTAGTCTCACAATTCCACCAGTCATCCATGGTTCCCTAATCTTGCCATTTCTATCCCTCATTTTCACAGGGACTTGTCTGTCCTGCACTCTTATGAACCTTCCCTTAAAAGACTCCCACATTTCAAATGTGGATTTACCCTTAAACAGCTGCTCCCAATCCACATTCCCTAGCTCCTGCCAAATTTTGTTATACTTGGCCTTTCCCCAATTTAGCACTCTTCCTTTAGGACCACTCTCGTCTTTGTCCATGAGTATTCTAAAACTTATGGAATTGTGATCGCTATTCCCAAAGGAATCACCGACTGAAACTTCAACCACCTGGCCGGGATCATTCACCAATACCAAGTCCAGTATGGCCCCTTCCCGAGTTGGACTATTTACATACTGCTCTAAAAAACTCTCCTGGATGCTCTTTACAAATTCTGCTCCATCTACGCCTCCAACACTACATGAGTCCCATTCAATGTTGGGGAAGTTAAAATCTCCCATAACGACCACCCGATTGCTCCTACATTTTTCTATTATCTGTCTACATATTTGTACCTCTACTTCACGCTCATTTTGGGAGGCCTGTAGAAAAGTCCCTAGGCCAGCCCTTGGCCCATGCCCCGCACCTCATCTGGCCCGCCCTCTGGCAGCTACCATCATCAACTCCTCTCCTCCACCACCTTAAAAGTCCTCTCCCTGTCAGCAGTCTAACCAACCGCCCCCCCCCCCCCAACCCGACCCCCCTTGCCCTCCCATTCTCCCGCCCCCCTTACGTTAGTCTTCAGATTCCCCACTTTGCTTCCGTGAACTAGCCCTCCCAGCTAGCTTGGCAGCCCCCGCCCCTGGTGCCTGGCATCCTAGCCCCCACTGGTTCCCCTCCCCCCCCCCCCCCCCCCCGCTCTTAATTCAAATTCTCAAAACAATGGCAGGAAGCTAGAACAAACAAACAATCTCTCCCAAGGTCCGAGCACAAAGGCCCCCCTCAACAAAGTATTATCTATTCAGCTAACCCCACACAGAACCGAATGAAAAACGGAAAAAGAAAATATATATACGAAGCCTCAAACGTCATTCCAAACATCGCAAATTGAACTTGAAAGTTAAAAGTTTTACAAAACCTAGCTCATAGCTCAGTTCCCCACAGTCAAAGCTCATTCTCCCATCAGCTTATTGTCTTTCATAAAGTCCGCCATGTCCTCCGGCGAGCCAAAGTACAATTCCCGACCCTCATAGGTCACCCATAGGCGGGCTGGGTAAAGCAGTCCAAACTTTATTCCTTTTGCATACAGGGCCGACTTGACCTTGTTGAAACTCGCCCTCCTGTTTGCGAGTTCTGCTCCCAAGACCTGGTACACACGGATCTCAGCATCTTCCCACATACACCACCTCGTCTGCCTGGCCCATCTCATTATATGTTCCTTGTCTAGGAACCGATGCAGTCGTACCACCATCGCCCTCGGGGGCTCCCGTCCCTGGGGCTTAGGCATAAGTGCCCTGTGGGCCCAGTCCACCTCCAACGACTTGGCAAACGAACCTTCCCCTATCAGCTTCTCAAGCATCTTCCTCACATACGCACCAGCATCCGATCCTTCCTTCCCCTGTGGCAGACCCACGATCCGGATGTTCTGCCTCCGAGAATGGTCTCCAGGTTCTCCAACAATCGCTTGTGCTGGTCCTGCAGCATCCCGATCTCTACTGCCATCGAGGTGGACTGCTCCTCATGCTCCACCGCCTGCTCCTCCAACCTCTGGATCGCCTGCCCCTGGGTCGTCAGTCCCGCCTCCACGCGGTCAACCACCGCCCTAATCGCGTCCATCGCCCGGGCCAAGTCCTCCGCACGCTCCTTACTTTGTTGGGTGAACTTCTCATTCAAGAAGCTCACCAACTGGTCCGTCGACCACTGAGCTGGCAGGGCCAAACCCTGTGCATCTGCCATTGCCACACGCGTAATCTGATCCTCACTCCCCACCAAATTCTGATTCCTCTTTTTCCAATATTTCCTGGGGTGCAGCTCCATAGACTCGGGGCCCCCTGCTTCTGTTCCTGCTTCTACACCCTTACTTCACAAAATTCCTACAACAATTGGCGTAAAAGCCACAAAAAGACCACCATGAGCGGAAGCTGCCAAATGTGCGATCTTTCACTCCATGGCTGTCCCTGGAAGTCCCGCTCCACCATTGATGGCTGTGCCTTCGGCTGCCAAGTGTCTGGAATTCCCAACCTGAACCTCTCGACCACTCATTCCACTTCTAAGACGCTCTTTAAACTTATTTCTTTGACTAAACATTTGTCACCTGCACTAATAACGTAAGTGCCTCAGTGTCAAATTCTGTTTTATAACATTTCTGTGAAATGTTTTGGGATGTTTTCTGCCTTAATGGATAAGTTATTGTTGTATCTGCTAGTGAAATACATATTGTACCTTTGTTGCCTCTATACTTCACTCTTCCAATGCTTTCCTGGCTATACTTCCATCTTCTACTCTCCATTAGGGGCTGGTTTAGCACACTGGGCTAAATCGCTGGCTTTTAAAGCAGGCCAGCAGCACGGTTCAATTCCCATACCAGCCTCCCCAAACAGGTGTTGGAATGTGGCGACTAGGGGCTTTTCACAGTAACTTCATTGAAGCTTACTCGTGGCAAAAAGCGATTTTCATTTCATTTTCATTAAGTGGAAATCATCTAAAATTCTGGTGCCCCTATACTAATTTGAACCAAGACCCATTTACTTATCACCAGTCTGCCTGTGACGCTGCCAATCCAATAATGCTTTGGTTTTATCATTTTCTGTAATCTTTTCCACACCCCCAACCCTCTGAGATCTCTTCACTCATCCAATTCTGGCCTAATTGTAATCTCCACCATTGGCCACTGTACCTTCAGCCCCGGGCTGTTGCTGCGGAATTCTCTCCTTTCGCCCATTTCTCTCTCCTGCAGCTTTTTCCTAAGCTTTTTGTCATCTTCTCTGGTAGCAAAGTGGCTCGGTGTCAAATTCCTCTCCTGTGAAACATCTTTGGACATTTTACGACATTAAGTTGTTATGTCGTAATTGGTACGACAATTAAGTTGCATTGTTACAACTATGCAAGTTGTTATCGTTATGGGTCATCGGTTTGACACATATGTGCTTCACACATTAGTGCTGCTGCAGATGGTGCCCCATACTGAATGAAACAGAAAGAGGTTGAGGCAGAAACACTAAGCAGGGATGAGCAAGTCAGCTACAATTGTTGGTCCAGAGACTGTAACTCCGGCATTCTATGGCAGGCTTCAAGATCATTTCAGATTCAGGTTTGATATTTGCTGCTTCTACAAACTCCATGATGAACAAAGATGGTGAAAAGCCTTTCACGTATCAAAATGACTTAGGATCTAGTAAAAGCTGACCAGCAAGAGAAGCTTCAATAATACTGGCACAATTCCAGCTGACAGCTCGAATCAGCACTGAATGCCGTCCTTTCAAGAGTGGTGGAAAGTGCAGAAGTGCATTGGGTTTGCCATGACTTAAGTTGCAGGCAAACATGAATTGATTAGATTTCCTTCTAGCAATAATACTGAAGTAAACAGCAAAAAAAACAGTTTGCACAGTAATGGATTTGGGTGCGGATACTGAATGCAAATGATATCCTATCCTTTGTCCCTCAGTAAAATTGAATTTGGTTGATTTATTTGTTACTTTAACTGGGATTTGAGCCTTCTGTAGATGTCAGTCGTCAAAACATTATCATAGAAACAGTTACAACCAGCTTAAATTTGAAAACAGAAACAGTTAAAAGAACTGCATCAGAATTTTCACTGAGAATGGAAGAATTTGTGAATTAGAATTCTCAGCTCTCTATTCTCACTGGCTCAGCATTTTACATTAACTGGGCACACCAGCCTCACTATGCTTCCCCTCACAGAGCCTGTGGCAGCACAGGATTACCTGGACTGAGGATACGATGATTAAAGAATCAACTTTTTATTTTTACGGAGCTTCAATATAAGGAATTTCAAATGCAAGTTTTAAATAAAGGTGACATCCAATATGCTTCATTTTGCAGTAACGCCATAACTCTAGTGCAAACATTGGAAATTTAAAATACAAAGTTTTCCTGGGCCAGTAGTTCCCAGTAGATACGTGGATGAGTCAGATGTGACGAGTCGCACAATTCCCCAGAATTAGTGAGGGATATGCTGAGTACAGAGGCGACAGCAATATGTCCAATTTAAAAAAAACATAAAACATTCCTTCAGCCCTCAGAGTTCACTCCCTGCAGAATTCTCATGCCCCATCCATGCTAACCTGTGCCACCTGATGTCCTTTACCTATCCCATAATCCCTCATACCTTCAATGTCACAGAGGCAGTGGCATCATGGTATTGTTCTTGGACTAGTAATCCAGAGACCCAGGATAATAGTCTAGGGACCCGGGTTCAAATCCCACCACAGCAGGTGGTGGAATTTAAACTCAATAAAATATGTGGAATTATAAAATCTAATGATGACCATGAAACCCATTGTCAATTATCAGAAAAACCCATCCGGTCACTAATGTCCTTTAGGGAAGGAAATCTGCCATCTTGTCTGGTGTGGCCTATATGTGAATCCAGACCCATAGCAATGTAGATGACATTTAACTGCCCCCCCAATTAGGGATGGGCAATAAGTTCTGGCACAGCCTGCGACACCCACATCCCATGAATAAATAAAATAAATGCCCCTGTATCCATCGAATGGTCCTTTTTAGCCCTGATACCACATCATGCCAACCCATGACTCACTCACTAACCACCCTTTTCCCTTAAACCTACCATGCCAATTCGCCCTGTATATATTATGTGCAGACTTGCTGGAGTGAGTTCAAATAAAGTTCTAAGGGCTTATTTCAGAATTCAAGATATTGAAAAAAAACACATTCATAAAAACACATTTACTACATTTAAATGTCTGCAACTATGTAAAGCTTCAACACAACAACAATTCAAGTTCACAATGCCTTATGACAAGAAACGTTGAAACTCATAGTCCCACTTCAAAGAGTTTATAATACTTATAGCTGCCAATTAAATTGTTGAAATGGCAGGAATCCTCCTAAGAAAATGGATGGTTGTGAAATCCATCATGCATCAATATCCAGTAATGGAAGGTCTCAGGTTTATATGAACAGAGTGAAATAGCAAGCAATGATGTTTTGTTCAAATTCTCCCAACATCGTTTGCAAAGATTTAATGGGCAGGAATGTTAAATACCTCAACAGCTTGATAGCTCCCTTTGGCGGGTGCTTTTGAGAATTCCGCTTGACACTTTTGGCAGGTACGCTTTACAGTTTATTTTGACAGGTCTGCCGACAGATCCAAATTACTTTAATAGCTAATGAGCTGATACATTTTTTAATACACAGTTATGACGACTTCTAATAATGCCAAAGGGCATATGACCCCAACCAAAGATGTTCCTGTACCATATCCAAAGGAGTATCTTAAATCATTAAAGGGATATCCAAAGAAATGCACAAAGTTCAGACCTGCTCTTACCAGGTCTACTCAGCGTACTTCAGGTTTCACACTCCTGGCTATCAAAATCTGACTGATGATTTAAATGGCCAGCTGTAACCATAAAATGCACATGTGTGAAACGTGAACACCAGTGCCACCACAACCCCCCCCCCCTCCTCCACCCTCCCCCTCCCCAACGCCCATGATAATAGCAAGTGTCATGTTGCGATTTTTCACGTATAGCAAAATTCCAGCCCATAGGCTGTTCTGCGAGTCAGTCAGGCAATCTGCCAGTGTTAGCGACACTATACCAGCCATAGGGCAGCTTGGGCTCCAGCCCAAACAAATCCCGATGTAAGATACCAGAGATGGTTAGGACTCAGGATGTGCAAGAATTGCCATGAAGTTTTAGCCAACTAGACAATGAGAGAAAGTAATATCTGATTAACTCAAGCCTTGCCCTCCAATTGATTCAATTTGTTCTGGCAGCTTCTAACGCCACCTTCTAATTGATCTGATTGATTAATGCTGACAACCTCCGGTTTCACTAAAACGTACCTGATTCTTTTTGTGAAATGCTGAAAGACTGATAGGATGATTTTAATGCTGGCTGTCAGCTTAAAGATTGATGGATGACAGGTATACTTCCTACATAGGTGCGGGTAGTGAACTCCTCCACACCCCTACCTGGACGTGACAGTGTGTTAGGAACAGACTTCAGTACCCCTAAAGAAGAGAGTAATTTCCTTTAAGAAGCAAGCCTGGAGAGCTAAAAATCTGAGGCACTGCAATCAATGAAGGAATGAAGCTGGTCCATGTCAGCAGGTTGTTGGTCCTCTTTGGTTCTATCTGTTTAAGTTCATGTTTGAACAACTTTTGTGCTGTTTCGTTGGATTAAGAGTTTACTCTGCCGCTGCATTACTTAATTCAACAACTTTTTTTAAACTGCCATTTACGACATGGAAGCATCACCGTTAAGGCCAGCATTTATTTCCCATCCCAGATTATTACTTAGGGAAGGAGTTCCAAGATTTTGATCCAGTGAATTGACAGCGATATAATTCCAATTCGAGACTGTGTGCGACTAGAAGGGGAAACATACAGATGGTGGTGTTCGGAGCCTGCTGCTTCCTTTGTTCTTCAAAGAGGTTACATGTTTGGAAGGTGCTTGATGCGACCATCAATTCACGCGAGACGATTAGTAGAAGTGAACAGTGGTTTTAATAAGCTAGATCTGTGCCTGCCTGCGACTGCTCTGTACTGAGTGCCGCCTACAGGCTGAAGGTTTATATACCACCCCCGAGGGGGAAGAGCCACAGGCGGAGCCCACAGGGGCATCAACATAATACAGTACAATACAGTGGTGAATTGCAGTAGCAATACGTTCACCACATTCACCCCCTGTTAAAAATTGAAGTCCAGCTGGGGTGAAGTTGGCTCACATATCGAGTCTGTCCGGAGCCTTAATCATTCTCTGTGATCGCCTCAGCTCCGGCTTCACTGCGGGCACGGGTGTAGGACTCGTTGACTTTAGGAGCTTGTCGTCTGGAGCTTCATCACGGTGTGTCGGCGATGGGGAAGGGGGGGTGTAGGCCGTGTAGCGTTGGGGGTGGTGTTCAGGATCCCCAGGGGGGCAGCTGGTAGCCTGCCGTGAGGGATTCGGTTGGTGGTGATGGGGGGTGTGGGGGGAGCACGTTGGTGATGGTCGCTGGGGAACCGGCGGGTGCCAGATCCCAGAGGGAGAATGTATCCTGTCGTCCGTCGTAGTGCGCCACGTAGGCATACTGAGAGTCGGCATGTAGGAGCTGGACCCTCTCGACCAGGGAGTCAGACTTATGTCTCTTCACGTGCTTCCGGAGCAGGACAGGCCCCAGTTTTGTCAGCCAGGACGGAAGCGAGGCCCCGGAAATGGACTTCCTGGGGAAGACAAATAGACGGTCGTGAGGGGTCTCGTTCGTGGCTAAGCAGAGGAGCGACTAAATGGAGTGGAGCGCGTCGGGGAGGACCTCCTGCCAGCGGGAAACCGGGAGACTTCCAGACCAGTGTTCTTCAAACTTTTTTTCTGGGGACCCATCTTTTCCAACCAGCCAACCTTCAGGACCCAACCTGGCCGACATTCGCGACATACGCCGACCGACCCTCGCGACCCACGCTGGCCGACCTTCGCTACCCACCATTTTCTCTTCCCGTTAATGTGGGAGGTGAGCCTGCTTGGTCCTCACGATCTCACTCCAATAAGGTTCACAGGAAGAGAAGGCTATGCGCATATTGGGTGAAGGATTCAGCCGGTTCCTTTGAGGCGTCTTCATCTTTGTGAGAACGGAAAATCCAACCTCGCACATGTAGGTCGTTGTGAAAGGCAAGAGCAACAAAATGCTTGTTTTCTCAGCTCTGGATACTCCTCAGAGACACTACTCCAGAATGCTGACAGCCTCATTGATTTTTTTATGCATAAGCTCAATTTCTTCTTTTGGAGGCAGCTACAAGTTAAGAACTGATTCTGGGGTCTCAAACTCAAAGGGATTTTCCACCCACCTCCTCTCAGAATCTTAAACTTCTCCTCTGGAAAGTAGCGACCAAAATTGTCGATGAGGGCAGCCAGATCCAACTCAATAAGGCTTGCCACTCCATTTACAGTTTCCTTACTAAAACTGTTTTCTTCAATGTGTCGTAGCAGCGTGGGAAACATATAGTAGGTTTGGCTTCGCACTCGCAATTGCCAAACTTTCAATATCTTTTGGAAAGCTTCGATTTCTTCAGAGTGCCAAAAGCAATCATCATCCTTCCCTTGCAATTTGAGGTTCAGTTCATTTAGAATTGAAAAGATGTCTGCAAGGTAAGACATTGCTCGCATCCAAGTTCCATCAGCAAACAAATCAGCCAGAGGGGACAATTTCACAAGGAGGAAAGTGTGGATTTCTTACTTCAGTTTGTAAACTGAACAACACCCGACCCTTTGACAGCCAACGTACTTCCGTGTGAAACAATAAATGTGTGTGCTCAGCCCCCATATTGGAATACAGAATGTCAAAAAGTCTGGTATTGAGTGGGCTGCGTTTACTGAAATTCACAACTTTCACTATTCCTTTTGTCATGTGAGAGTGCCTTTAAGAATTGGATGTTTAAGAAATGTACCCTTAAGAAATGAAGCTGATCATATTATTGAAGTGATGTCACAGGGTGGGAGCTGAGCACATTTCTGATTTTTGGGAGTTTTAGTTTCAGTTTGAAGAAAGCTTGGGCTTGGCTGTGAGCTGCATTGCTGGTGACTTCTGCCGGTGATTAACACGGTAGCATGGTGGTTAGCATAAATGCTTCACAGCTCCAGGGTCCCAGGTTCGATTCCCGGCTGGGTCACTGTCTGTGCGGAGTCTGCACATCCTCCCCGTATGTGCGTGGGTTTCCTCCGGGTGCTCCGGTTTCCTCCCACAGTCCAAAGATGTGCGGGTTAGGTGGATTGGCCATGCTAAATTGCCCGTAGTGTCCTAAAAAAAGTAAAGGTTAAGGGGGGGGTTGTTGGGTTGTGGGTATAGGGTGGGTTTGAATAGGGTGATCATGGCTCGTCACAACATCGAGGGCCAAAGGGCCTGTTCTGTGCTGTACTGTTCTATGTTCTAATCCTTTGGTGAAAGCGGAATTATAAAAAGGTCTCAGTATTGAAGATAAATCTAATGTGCTTCTGTTTGAAGGATTTGTTAAGTCTTTTGGATGTGTAAAGGAACAGTTTGCAGGATTGGGTAGTGTTGTATTATTTTTGGGGTTATCTTTGAAGTAAGGAGTGTTAAGAGATTCAATGTTTATTTAAAAGGTTAATTTGAGTTCATGGAATAAACATTGTTTTGTTTTAAAAACCACGTGTCCATAATTGTAATACTACACCTGGGGAACAAGCCGTGTGCTTCAAAAGCAACAATCCATTAAAGATGGGTTGGTTGAACTCCATGATACATTTTTGGGGTTCTGAAAACACCTCTCCCATAACACTTTCAACACCACTTCAAGATCGGATGGAATTCCTTTTGATGCCAGTGCCTCATGGTGAATAAAACAATGATTCCAAACAATGTCCTGACCAACTGCCTCCTTAATCCTTGCTATAACTCCGTTCTTTTTCCCAGTCATGTTGGCTGCTCCATCGCTTGTGATTCCTCTGCAATTACCCCAGTCGAGCCCGCACTTTCCAACCTCAAAACTCTTCAAAACTTCAAAAATTTCTGCACCAGTTGTGTGGGTTGCTAAAGTTAAGTAGCACAGAAAATCTTTCACAAATTCATTGTGCCAAACATACCTAACATATACTAGCAAGGTTGCACAATCTGAAATGTCTGTACTTTCACCCAGTTGTATTGCGAATGCCTGCGCTGATTTTAAATGAGAAATGAGCTGAGCTTCTAAATTCTCAGCAATATCAGAAATTCGGCGAGCCACTGTGCTATCACTAAGATTGATGCATTTCACTTTTCGACGCACCTCTCATCTCTGACCATATGGACTATATCTAATGCTGCAGGGAGAATTAATCTCTCTGCGATAGTGTGGGGCATTTTCTCTTTAGCTACACGGTAAGCTATCATGTAAGAGGCTAATTGTACTTTGTCGTTCAATGTAACATTTCTGCTGAGGGCTTCAGCCGACGATTTAAGTTCTTGTTGCATCCTTTGAAAAACATCAGGAGGCTTGTCCTCGAACGCGCCATGCTTAGTCTTCAAGTGCCTTTGAAGTTTTGAGGGTTTTAAACTTTCATTTGCCAGCACTTCCCTACATATAATGCACATGGCCCTTGCATCCTGATTTGCACTGGCGCAATTAATAAATCCATACCTTAAAAAATCATCCTTACAGTGCTTTGTGCCTGATTTCAGTTTCTTCTTAATGGGCTGTTCACCAGAGGCCCTGGAGCTCACACCAACACTGCTTTGTCCTGCTGTGGATTCTTCTGAGCCACTCTCTCCAAATGGTTTAGTTGTGAGATCCTGGCCTGTTTGTGTTTCTGGGCCTCTCTTCCTTATAACAAAACGATCCATTTTTAATTTTACTGTCCTGTTGCTTGTTTGCTGCTAACAAAATGGAGGAATCGCAATCGAGCCCAAAGCGCGTGACGTCGACGTTCGGGGCGGAGGGGGGGGGGCATGACTTGCCCTCTGCCTCCCTTTAGGCAGAAAGATTAGGTAGATTAGGTAAAAAACATCTTCTGTGATTCTGCAGCAGCTGGCTTTTAATAACGTTGGCTGCAAGCGTCCTTCAAAATGGCCGCAAACATATTTTTAAAAATCGGCCGCATTGCGCATAGTTTTGCACATGCACACCGATGATCGGGCGTGCATGCGCAATGTGGCCGATTTTTAAAAAATGTTCGCTGGGGGGCAGTGAATCCCACTCGCAGCCCCCCCCCCCCCCCCCCCCCCCCACCCCCGGCGATTCTCCAGCCCGCAGTGGGCCAAGAGGCTGCCCATTTTCAGTGTGTGCAGGAGGGTTTTCTGACACAGTATGTAGACAGGCCAACAAGGGGCGAGGCCACATTGGATTTGGTACTGGGTAATGAACCCGGCCAGGTGTTAGATTTAGATGTAGGTGAGCACTTTGGTAATAGTGATCACAACTCGGTTATGTTTACTTTAGCAATGGGCAGGGATAGGTATATACTGCAAGGCAAGAATTATAGCTGGGGGAAAGGCAATTATGATGCTATTCGGCAAGATTTAGGATGTATAGGATGGGGAAGGAAACTGCAGGGGATGGGTACAATCGAAATGTGGAGCTTTTTCAAGGAACAGCTACTGCGTGTCCTTGATAAGTATGTACCGGTCAGGCAGGGAGGAAGTTGTCGAGCAAGGGAACCGTGGTTTACTAAGGAAGTTGAAGCACTTGTCAAGAGGAAGAAGAAGGCTTATGTTAGGATGAGACATGAAGGCTCAGTTAGGGCACTTGAGAGTTACAAGTTAGCCAGGAAGGACCTAAAGGGAGAGTTAAGAAGAGCGAGGAGAGGACACGAAAATAGTAGGTCAGATAGGCTTCAGATGATTTCACAGGTCGGCGCAACATCGAGGGCTGAAGGTCCCGTACTGTGCTGTAATATTCTATGTTCTATAGAGTCGCAGGTATCTTTATGATACCGCCACAAGGTTCAAGTTCAAGTTCAGATCAATGACTCAATACACCAGTTAGTAAGGTTCAATCAAACACATTTATTAATACACAGTAAATCGATACTCATGCAACTAATACTAGCGGACTAAACTATTCCTACCACTATAAGTCAATACTTACCTTCGATAAGGGAACCCACTGGATCAGGGAACAATGGCCTCTTGTTCTGTCCTGAGACTGCAGGCTTCCCAGTTGGAACGGGCTAAGGGGTCAGGAGTGTCTATTCTCGTAGCGAGCGTTTGTTGGACACTTACTTGCCGATGTAGCTGTTGGCCAGGCCTCTCCTTCTCACGGTCAAGTTCTGAGAGAGCTGCTGCAAAGGTGTCCTGCTGGGAGGGCCGGCTATGAGAGAGAGCTGGACTTGGGATCTGACTTTTATATGTCCCAGGGGCTTCGCGCCCATCTGGGTGGACCCTATACCTGCTTGCAATCGATTGGACCTCATACCAATTGATTGGTTTGAATTCCCCAATACTGGGGCTGTTTCCAGATCGCTGGGCGGTTCTTGGGGCTGTTTGTAACTTATTGTCCGGGACTCCTGCTGGCGCCTAAGAGTCTGGCTTGACCTTTGTTATTCTCGATTGTGTCCATTGTGCCCGTGAATCACCGGGAATCGCTCAATTAGTATGCGCAACTGTTAGTTTCAGTGCCGAGTGGTTTCTTTGCAGACAGAATACACAGGGAGATTCTGCAGCCTGCCTGTTTTCCTTACATTGTCCTGTTTTTCCTTCATGCATTCAATTCTCCATTTTGTGTCGGGCAATGGCCAACTTCGGTGGCTACAGTACTCTGGATCCGTGGAGACTGCGTTGACCTCAGCAGTAACACATACAGGCTACCAACACTTGAAATAGTGCAACACTATTTTATTAAGCTGGAAACTGTTGAACATACTTTCACTGTGGGTCGACACTATGTTAGATTAAACTAAAATCCTATGCCTATCCTAACCAGTCTATGCACTCAGCACATGGTGAAGATCTGTGCTGCAAGCTATGAGCTCTGTCGTTCTGAGAGGCTGCATCCCGAATGAGCAGGAAAACTGATGCCCTCTGTCTTTATAGTGAGTGTGCTTTAACTGGTGATTGGCTGCGGTGTTGTGTGTGTTAATTGGTCTTGCTGTGTGTCAATCAGTGTATGTCTGCACCATGTGTATTATGACACACACTCCTGCCACACACAGGTAAACATTGCAGTCACACACTGGTACACACTGCTGCCACACACTGGTACACACTGCTGCCACACACTGGTACACACTGCTGCCACACACTGGTACACACTGCTACACACTGCTGCCACACACTGGTACACACTGCTGCCATACACTGCTGCCACACTGTGGTGATAACCACTGTAGATATGCATACTTGCAGTAGGGGGATGTATGGCTGTACCTATAATACAGGTTCCTCCAGTAAGCCCCTGCCGGCTAGCTCCGCCCACAGGGAGCTTGGGTATAAATATGCGTGTGAATCACTCAGACCCTAGTCTACAGTTGCAGCCGGTGTAATAGCATCACAAAGCAATAAAGCCTCGATTGAACTTGCCTCTCGTCTTTGAGTGCGATTGTTAGCGCCACACACACTGGTACAGAATGCTGCCACACACTGGTTTACACTGCTGCCACACACATAGTACACACTGCTGCCACACAATGGTACACACCGCTGCTACCCACTGGTAAACATTGCTGCCACCCATCTGCTGCACATTGCTGTTACACACCTGGTCCACACTGCCACCATACACTGGTAAACACTGCTGCCACATACTGCTACACACTGCTGCCACACACTGGTACACACTGCTGCCACACACTGGTACACGCTGCTGCCACACACTGGTACACACTGCTGCCACACACTGCTGCCACACACTGCTGCCACACACTGCTGCCACACACTGCTACACACTGCTGCCACACACTGGTACACACTGCTGCCACACACTGGTACACACTGCTGCCACACACTGCTACACACTTCTGCCACACACTGGTACACGCTGCTGCCACACACTGGTATACACTGCTGCCACACACTGGTACACACTACTGCCACACACTGCTGCCACACACTGGTAAACACTGCTGCCACACACTGGTACACACTGCTGTCACACACTGTCACACATTGCTGTCACACCCATGGTACAAATTGCTGCCACACACTTCTGCACCCTGATATTACACACCTGGTGCACACTACCACCATACACTGGTACACACTGCTGCCACACACTGGTATACACTGCTGTCACACACTGGTACACACTGCTGCCACATACTGGTACACACTGCTGCCACACACTGGTATACACTGCTGCCACACACTGGTATACACTGCTGCCACACACTGGTACACACTGCTGCCACACACTGGTACACACTGCTGCCACACACTGGTACACACTGCTGCCACACACTGGTACACACTGCTGCCACACACTGGTATACACTGCTGCCACACACTGGTACACACTGCTGCCACACACTGGTACACACTGCTGCCACACACTGGTATACACTGCTGCCACACACTGGTACACACTGCTGCCACACACTGGTACACACTGCTGCCACACACTGGTACACACTGCTGCCACAGACTGCTACACACTGCTGCCACACACTGGTACACACTGCTGCCACACACTGTCACACACTGCTGCCACACACTGGTACACACTGCTGCCACACACTGGTACACACTGCTGCCACACACTGCCACACACTGCTGCCACACACTGCCACACACTGCTACACACTGCTGCCACACACTGGTACACACTGCTGCCACACACTGCCACACACTGCTACACACTGCTGCCACACACTGGTACACACTGCTGCCACACACTGGTACACACTGCTGCCACACACTGCTACACGCTGCTGCCACACACTGGTACACACTGCTGCCACACACTGCTGCCACATACTGGTACACACTGCTGCCACACACTGGTACACACTGCTGCCACACACTGCTACACGCTGCTGCCACACACTGGTACACACTGCTGCCACACACTGCTACACACTGCTGCCACACACTGGTACACGCTGCTGCCACACACTGGTACACACTGCTGCCACAGACTGCTACACGCTGCTGCCACACACTGGTACACACTGCTGCCACACACTGGTACACACTGCTGCTACACACTGGTACACACTGCTGTCACACACTGCTACACGCTGCTGCCACACACTGCTACACGCTGCTGTCACACACTGCTACACGCTGCTGCCACACACTGGTACACACTGCTGCCACACACTGCTACACACTGCTGCCACACACTTGTACACACTGCTGTCACACACTGCTGCCACACACTGGTACACACTGCTGTCACACACTGCTGCCACACACTGGTACACACTGCTGTCACACACTGCTACACACTGCTGCCACACACTGCTACACGCTGCTGCCACACACTGGTACACACTGCTGCCACACACTGCTACACGCTGCTGCCACACACTGCTACACGCTGCTGCCACACACTGCTACACACTGCTGCCACACACTTGTACACACTGCTGCCACACACTTGTACACACTGCTGCCACACACTTGTACACACTGCTGTCACACCTGTGGTACACATTGCTGTCACACACCCTGTACACTCTGTTGCCACACACTGGTATACACTGCTGCCACAAACTTGGTAAACACTGCTGCCACACACTGGTTAACACTGCGGACACACTTCTGTCACACCTGTGGTACACACTGCTGCCACACTCCTGGTACGCACTGCTGTCACACCTGTGGTACACACTGCTGACACACCCGTGGTACACACTGCTGTCACAACTGTGGTAAACACTGCTGCCACACACCTGGTACACACTGCTGCCACACACTGGTACACACTGCCGCCACACACCCGGTACACACTGCTGCCACACACTGGTACACACTGCTGCCACCCACCAGTACACACTGCTGACACAACTGGTACACACTGCTGCCGTATACTGGGCAACATTGTTGTCACATACTAATACACAGTACTGCCACACACACTGGTACCCACTGCTGCTGTACACACTGCTGTCATACACCGGTTACACATTGCTGCCACACACCTTGTACACACTGCTGCCACACACTTTAAACATTGCAGTCACACACCTGGTACAAACAGCTGCCAAACATGTGGTACACACTGCTGCTATACACTGGTAAACACTGCTGTGACAGACTGGTAAACATTGCTGCCACACACCTGGTACACACTGCTGCCACACACTGGCATACATTGTTGTCACACACCTGGTACACACTTTTGCCACACACTGGTTAACACTGCGGACGTACACCTGGTACACACTGCTGCCACACACTGCTACACACTGCTGCCACACACTGCTACACACTGCTGTCACACCCGTGCTACACACTGCTTCCATACACTGGTTAACACTGCGGGGACACACCTGGTACACACTGCCGTCACACACTGGTTTATACTGCTGCCACACACCTGGTACACACTGCTGTCACACACTGGTTTACACTGCTGCCACACACAGTACACACTGCTGCCACACACAGTACACACTGCTGCCACACACATAGTACACACTGCTGCCACACAATAGTACACACTGCTGCCACATACTCGTAAACATTGCTGCCACCCATCTGCTGCTCATTGCTGCTACACGCATGGTGCACACTACCACCATACACTGGTAAACACTGCAGCCACGTACTGTCACACACTGCTGTCACACCTGTGGTTCACACTGCAGCCACACACTGCTACACACTGCTGTCACACCCGTGGTACACACTGCCGCCACACCCCTGGTACACACTGCTGCCACACACCTGGTACACACTGCCGCCACACCCCTGGTACACACTGCTGCCACACACCTGGTACACACTGCCGCCACACCCCTGGTACACACTGCTGCCACACACCTGGTATACACTGCTGTCACACCCGTGGTACATACTGCCGTCACACCCCTGGTACACACTGCCGTCACACCCCTGGTACACACTGCCGACACACACCTCGTACACACCGCTGCCACTCACTGGTATACACTGCTGCCACAAACGTGGTACACACTGCTGCCACACACTGGTTAACACTGCGGGGACACACCTGGTACACATTGCTGCCACAACCGTGGTACACACTGCTGTCACACACTTGGCACACACTGACACCACATACTGGTAAACATTACTGCCACACACCTGGTACACACTGCGGCCACACACCTGGTACACCCTGCTGCCACACACCTGGTACACCCTGCTGCCACACACCTGGTACACCCTGCTGCCACACACCTGGTACACCCTGCAGCCACACACCTGGTACACCCTGCTGCCACACACCTGGTACACACTGCGGCCACACACCTGGTACACCCTGCTGCCACACACCTGGTACACCCTGCTGCCACACACCTGGTACACACTGCGGCCACACACCTGGTACACCCTGCTGCCACACACCTGGTACACCCTGCTGCCACACACCTGGTACACACTGCGGCCACACACCTGGTACACCCTGCTGCCACACACCTGGTACACCCTGCTGCCACACACCTGGTACACACTGCGGCCACACACCTGGTACACCCTGCTGCCACACACCTGGTACACACTGCGGCCACACACCTGGTACACCCTGCTGCCACACACCTGGTACACACTGCGGACACACACCTGGTACACCCTGCTGCCACACACCTGGTACACACTGCGGCCACACACCTGGTACACCCTGCTGCCACACACCTGGTACACACTGCGGCCACACACCTGGTACACCCTGCTGCCACACACCTGGTACACACTGCGGCCACACACCTGGTACACCCTGCTGCCACACACCTGGTACACACTGCTGCCACACACCTGGTACACCCTGCTGCCACACACCTGGTACACACTGCGGCCACACACCTGGTACACCCTGCTGCCACACACATGGTACACACTGCTGCCACACACCTGGTACACCCTGCTGCAACACACCTGGTACACCCTGCTGCCATACACCTGGTACACACTGCTGCCATACACCTGGTACACACTGCGGCCATACACCTGGTACACCCTGCTGCCACACACCTGGTACACACTGCGGCCATACACCTGGTACACACTGCGGCCACACACCTGGTACACACTGCGGCCACACACCTGGTACACCCTGCTGCCACACACCTGGTACACTCTGTTGCCACACACCTAGTACACACTGCTGTCACACCTGTGGCACACCCTGCTGCCACACACCTGGTACACTCTGTTGCCACACACCTGGTACACACTGCTGTCACACCTGTGGCACACACTGCGGCCACACACCTGGTACACCCTGCTGCCACACACCTGGTACACCCTGCTGCCATACACCTGGTACACACTGCGGCCATACACCTGGTACACCCTGCTGCCACACACCTGGTACACCCTGCTGCCACACACCTGGTACACCCTGCTGCCACACACCTGGTACACACTGCTGCCACACACCTGGTACACACTGCTGCCATCACTGGTATATTTTGCTGACACTCACTGTTACACACTGCTGCCATCACGTGGTACACACAGCTGCTACACACTGGGACACACAGCTGCCATATTCGTGGTATTCTGCTGACACACTTTTCGCACTGCCGTTACACACTGCTGCCACACACATAGTACACACTGCTGCCACACACATAGTACACACTGCTGCCACACACATAGTACACACTGCTGCCACACACATAGTACACACTGCTGCCACACACATAGTACGCACTGCTGCCACACACATAGTACACACTGCTGCCACACAATGGTACACACCGCTGCTACCCACTGGTTAACACTGCTGCCACCCATTTGCTGCTCATTGCTGCTACACACCTGGTCCACACTGCCACCATACACTGGTAAACACTGCTGCCACATGCTGTCACACACTGATATCACACACCTGGTGCACACTGCTGCCACACACTGCTACACACTGATATCACACACCTGGTGCACACTGCTGCCACACACTGCTACACTCAGCTATCACACACCTGGTACACACTGCTGCCACACACCTGGTACACACTGCCGCCACACCCCTGGTACACACTGCTGCCACACACCTGGTACACACTGCCGCCACACCCCTGGTACACACTGCTGCCACACACCTGGTATACACTGCTGTCACACCCGTGGTACATACTGCCGTCACACCCCTGGTACACACTGCCGTCACACCCCTGGTACACACTGCCGACACACACCTCGTACACACCGCTGCCACTCACTGGTATACACTGCTGCCACAAACGTGGTACACACTGCTGCCACACACTGGTTAACACTGCGGGGACACACCTGGTACACATTGCTGCCACAACCGTGGTACACACTGCTGTCACACACTTGGCACACACTGACACCACATACTGGTAAACATTACTGCCACACACCTGGTACACACTGCGGCCACACACCTGGTACACCCTGCTGCCACACACCTGGTACACCCTGCTGCCACACACCTGGTACACCCTGCTGCCACACACCTGGTACACCCTGCTGCCACACACCTGGTACACCCTGCTGCCACACACTGGCATACATTGTTGTCACACACCTGGTACACACTTTTGCCACACACTGGTTAACACTGCGGACGTACACCTGGTACACACTGCTGCCACACACTGCTACACACTGCTGTCACACCCGTGCTACACACTGCTTCCATACACTGGTTAACACTGCGGGGACACACCTGGTACACACTGCCGTCACACACTGGTTTATACTGCTGCCACACACCTGGTACACACTGCTGTCACACACTGGTTTACACTGCTGCCACACACAGTACACACTGCTGCCACACACAGTACACACTGCTGCCACACACATAGTACACACTGCTGCCACACAATAGTACACACTGCTGCCACATACTCGTAAACATTGCTGCCACCCATCTGCTGCTCATTGCTGCTACACGCATGGTGCACACTACCACCATACACTGGTAAACACTGCAGCCACGTACTGTCACACACTGCTGTCACACCTGTGGTTCACACTGCAGCCACACACTGCTACACACTGCTGTCACACCCGTGGTACACACTGCCGCCACACCCCTGGTACACACTGCTGCCACACACCTGGTACACACTGCCGCCACACCCCTGGTACACACTGCTGCCACACACCTGGTACACACTGCCGCCACACCCCTGGTACACACTGCTGCCACACACCTGGTATACACTGCTGTCACACCCGTGGTACATACTGCCGTCACACCCCTGGTACACACTGCCGTCACACCCCTGGTACACACTGCCGACACACACCTCGTACACACCGCTGCCACTCACTGGTATACACTGCTGCCACAAACGTGGTACACACTGCTGCCACACACTGGTTAACACTGCGGGGACACACCTGGTACACATTGCTGCCACAACCGTGGTACACACTGCTGTCACACACTTGGCACACACTGACACCACATACTGGTAAACATTACTGCCACACACCTGGTACACACTGCGGCCACACACCTGGTACACCCTGCTGCCACACACCTGGTACACCCTGCTGCCACACACCTGGTACACCCTGCTGCCACACACCTGGTACACCCTGCAGCCACACACCTGGTACACCCTGCTGCCACACACCTGGTACACACTGCGGCCACACACCTGGTACACCCTGCTGCCACACACCTGGTACACCCTGCTGCCACACACCTGGTACACACTGCGGCCACACACCTGGTACACCCTGCTGCCACACACCTGGTACACCCTGCTGCCACACACCTGGTACACACTGCGGCCACACACCTGGTACACCCTGCTGCCACACACCTGGTACACCCTGCTGCCACACACCTGGTACACACTGCGGCCACACACCTGGTACACCCTGCTGCCACACACCTGGTACACACTGCGGCCACACACCTGGTACACCCTGCTGCCACACACCTGGTACACACTGCGGCCACACACCTGGTACACCCTGCTGCCACACACCTGGTACACCCTGCGGCCACACACCTGGTACACCCTGCTGCCACACACCTGGTACACACTGCGGCCACACACCTGGTACACCCTGCTGCCACACACCTGGTACACACTGCGGCCACACACCTGGTACACCCTGCTGCCACACACCTGGTACACACTGCTGCCACACACCTGGTACACCCTGCTGCCACACACCTGGTACACACTGCGGCCACACACCTGGTACACCCTGCTGCCACACACATGGTACACACTGCTGCCACACACCTGGTACACCCTGCTGCAACACACCTGGTACACCCTGCTGCCATACACCTGGTACACACTGCTGCCATACACCTGGTACACACTGCGGCCATACACCTGGTACACCCTGCTGCCACACACCTGGTACACACTGCGGCCATACACCTGGTACACACTGCGGCCACACACCTGGTACACACTGCGGCCACACACCTGGTACACCCTGCTGCCACACACCTGGTACACTCTGTTGCCACACACCTAGTACACACTGCTGTCACACCTGTGGCACACCCTGCTGCCACACACCTGGTACACTCTGTTGCCACACACCTGGTACACACTGCTGTCACACCTGTGGCACACACTGCGGCCACACACCTGGTACACCCTGCTGCCACACACCTGGTACACCCTGCTGCCATACACCTGGTACACACTGCGGCCATACACCTGGTACACCCTGCTGCCACACACCTGGTACACCCTGCTGCCACACACCTGGTACACCCTGCTGCCACACACCTGGTACACACTGCTGCCACACACCTGGTACACACTGCTGCCATCACTGGTATATTTTGCTGACACTCACTGTTACACACTGCTGCCATCACGTGGTACACACAGCTGCTACACACTGGGACACACAGCTGCCATATTCGTGGTATTCTGCTGACACACTTTCGCACTGCCGTTACACACTGCTGCCACACACATAGTACACACTGCTGCCACACACATAGTACACACTGCTGCCACACACATAGTACACACTGCTGCCACACACATAGTACACACTGCTGCCACACACATAGTACGCACTGCTGCCACACACATAGTACACACTGCTGCCACACAATGGTACACACCGCTGCTACCCACTGGTTAACACTGCTGCCACCCATTTGCTGCTCATTGCTGCTACACACCTGGTCCACACTGCCACCATACACTGGTAAACACTGCTGCCACATGCTGTCACACACTGATATCACACACCTGGTGCACACTGCTGCCACACACTGCTACACACTGATATCACACACCTGGTGCACACTGCTGCCACACACTGCTACACTCAGCTATCACACACCTGGTACACACTGCTGCCACACACCTGGTACACACTGCCGCCACACCCCTGGTACACACTGCTGCCACACACCTGGTACACACTGCCGCCACACCCCTGGTACACACTGCTGCCACACACCTGGTATACACTGCTGTCACACCCGTGGTACATACTGCCGTCACACCCCTGGTACACACTGCCGTCACACCCCTGGTACACACTGCCGACACACACCTCGTACACACCGCTGCCACTCACTGGTATACACTGCTGCCACAAACGTGGTACACACTGCTGCCACACACTGGTTAACACTGCGGGGACACACCTGGTACACATTGCTGCCACAACCGTGGTACACACTGCTGTCACACACTTGGCACACACTGACACCACATACTGGTAAACATTACTGCCACACACCTGGTACACACTGCGGCCACACACCTGGTACACCCTGCTGCCACACACCTGGTACACCCTGCTGCCACACACCTGGTACACCCTGCTGCCACACACCTGGTACACCCTGCTGCCACACACCTGGTACACCCTGCTGCCACACACCTGGTACACCCTGCAGCCACACACCTGGTACACCCTGCTGCCACACACCTGGTACACACTGCGGCCACACACCTGGTACACCCTGCTGCCACACACCTGGTACACCCTGCTGCCACACACCTGGTACACACTGCGGCCACACACCTGGTACACCCTGCTGCCACACACCTGGTACACACTACTGCCACACACCTGGTACACCCTGCTGCCACACACCTGGTACACACTGCGGCCACACACCTGGTACACCCTGCTGCCACACACCTGGTACACACTGCTGCCACACACCTGGTACACCCTGCTGCCACACACCTGGTACACCCTGCTGCCATACACCTGGTACACACTGCTGCCATACACCTGGTACACACTGCGGCCATACACCTGGTACACCCTGCTGCCATACACCTGGTACACACTGCGGCCATACACCTGGTACACACTGCGGCCACACACCTGGTACACACTGCGGCCACACACCTGGTACACCCTGCTGCCACACACCTGGTACACTCTGTTGCCACACACCTAGTACACACTGCTGTCACACCTGTGGCACACCCTGCTGCCACACACCTGGTACACTCTGTTGCCACACACCTGGTACACACTGCTGTCACACCTGTGGCACACACTGCGGCCACACACCTGGTACACCCTGCTGCCACACACCTGGTACACCCTGCTGCCATACACCTGGTACACACTGCGGCCATACACCTGGTACACCCTGCTGCCACACACCTGGTACACCCTGCTGCCACACACCTGGTACACACTGCTGCCACACACCTGGTACACACTGCTGCCATCACTGGTATATTTTGCTGACACTCACTGTTACACACTGCTGCCATCACGTGGTACACACAGCTGCTACACACTGGGACACACAGCTGCCATATTCGTGGTATTCTGCTGACACACTTTTCGCACTGCCGTTACACACTGCTGCCACACACATAGTACACACTGCTGCCACACACATAGTACACACTGCTGCCACACACATAGTACACACTGCTGCCACACACATAGTACACACTGCTGCCACACACATAGTACACACTGCTGCCACACACATAGTACACACTGCTGCCACACACATAGTACGCACTGCTGCCACACACATAGTACACACTGCTGCCACACAATGGTACACACCGCTGCTACCCACTGGTTAACACTGCTGCCACCCATTTGCTGCTCATTGCTGCTACACACCTGGTCCACACTGCCACCATACACTGGTAAACACTGCTGCCACATGCTGTCACACACTGATATCACACACCTGGTACACACTGCTGCCACACACCTGGTACACCCTGCTGCCATACACCTGGTGCACCCTGCTGCCATACACCTGGTACACACTGATATCACACACATGGTACACACTGCGGCCATACACCTGGTACACCCTGCTGCCACACACTGCTACACACTGATATCACACACCTGGTGCACACTGCTGCCACACACCTGGTACACACTGCTGCCACACACCTGGTACACACTGCTGCCATACACCTGCTAAACACTGATATCACACACCTGGTGCACACTGCTGCCACACACTGCTACACACTGATATCACACACCTGGTGCACACTGCTGCCACACACCTGGTGCACACTGCTGCCACACACTGCTACACTCAGCTATCACACACCTGGTGCACACTGCTGCCACACACTGCTACACTCAGCTATCACACACCTGGTGCACACTGCTGCCACACACTGCTACACACTGTTGCCACAGACTGGTAAACATTGTTGCCACACACCTGGTGCACACTGGCACAAACTGCTGCCAAACACCTGGCACACACTGCTGCCACACACTGCTACACACTGCTGCCACACACTGTCACACGCTTCTGCCACACACTGTCACACGCTTCTGCCACACACTGCTACACACTGCTACACACTGGTACACACTGCTGCCACACACTGCTACACACTGCTGCCACATACTGGTACACACTGGTGTCACACACTGGTATACATTGCTGTCACATACTGGTACACACTGCTGCCACATACTGGTACACACTGGTGTCACACACTGGTACACACTGCTGTCACACACTGCTACACACTGCTGCCACACACTGGTACACACTGCTGCCACATACTGGTACACACTGGTGTCACACACTGGTATACATTGCTGTCACATACTGGTACACACTGCTGCCACATACTGGTACACACTGGTGTCACACACTGGTACACACTGCTGCCACACACTGGTACACACTGCTGTCACACACTGCTACACACTGCTGCCACACACTGGTACACACTGGTGTCACACACTGGTATACATTGCTGTCACATACTGGTACACACTGCTGCCACACACTAGTACACACTGCTGCCACACACTAGTACACACTGCTGCCGTACACTGGTATACATTGCTGTCACACACTGCTACACACTGCTGTCACACACTGGTATACACTGCTGCCACACACTGGTACACACTGGTGTCACACACTGGTATACATTGCTGTCACATACTGGTACACACTGCTGCCACACACTAGTACACACTGCTGCCACACACTAGTACACACTGCTGCCATACACTGGTATACATTGCTGTCACACACTGGTACACACTGCTGCCACACACTAGTACACACTGCTGCCATACACTGGTATACATTGCTGTCACACACTGCTACACACTGCTGTCACACACTGGTATACACTGCTGCCATACACTGGTATACATTGCTGTCACACACTGCTACACACTGCTGCCACACACTGCTACACGCTGCTGCCACACACCGGTACACACTGCTGTCACACACTGGTACACACTGGTGTCACACACTGGTACACACTGCTACACACTGCTGCCACACACTAGTACACACTGCTGCCACACACTGTCACACACTGCTGCCACACACTGTCACACACTGCTGCCACACACTGGTACACACTGCCACACACTGCTGCCACACACTAGTACACACTGCTGCCATACACTGCTGCCACACACTGTCACACACTGCTGCCACACACTGGTACACACTGCTGCCACACACTGGTACACACTGCTGCCACACACTGGTACACACTGCTGTCACACACTGCCACACACTGCTGCCACACACTGTCACACACTGCTGCCACACACTGCTACACACTGCTGCCACACACTGGTACACACTGCTGCCACACACTGGTACACACTGCTGCCACACACTGGTACACACTGCTGTCACACACTGTCACACACTGCTGCCACACACTGGTACACACTGCTGCCACAAACTGGTACACACTGCTGTCACACACTGTCACACACTGCTGCCACACACTGGTACACACTGCTGCCACACACTGGTACACACTGCTGTCACACACTGTCACACACTGCTGCCACACACTGGTACACACTGCTGCCACAAACTGGTACACACTGCTGTCACACACTGTCACACACTGCTGCCACACACTGGTACACACTGCTGCCACACACTGGTACACACTGCTGCCACACACTGGTACACATTGCTGTCACACACCTGGTACACTCTGTTGCCACACACTGGTAAACATTGCTGTCACCCACCAGTACACACTGCCGCCACACACCTAGTACACACTGCCGCCACACACCTAGTACACACTGCTGCCACACACCTGGTAAACATTGCTGTCACCCACCAGTACACACTGCTGTCACACACCTGGTACACACTGCCGCCACACACCTGGTACACACTGCCGCCACACACCTGGTAAACATTGCTGTCACCCACCAGTACACACTGCTGTCACACACCTGGTACACATTGCCGCCACACACCTGGTACACACTGCCGCCACACACTGTCACACACTGCTGCCACACACCTGGTACACATTGCTGTCACACACTGGTACACATTGCTGCCACACACCTGGTACACACTGCCGCCACACACTAATACACATTGCTGTCACACACTGGTACACATTGCTGTCACACACTGGTACACACTGCTGTCACCCACCAGTACACACTGCTGCCACAAACATGGTACACACTGCCGCCACACACTGTCACACACTGCTGCCACACACTGGTACACACTGCTGTCATACACTGGTACACACTGCTGCCACACCTGTGGTACACACTGCTGCCACACCTGTGGTACACACTGCTGCCATACACCTACACACTGCTGTCACACCTGTGGTACACGCTGCTGTCACACACTGGTACACACTGCTGCCACACACTGCTGTCACACCTGTGGTACACACTGCTGTCACACACTGGTACACACTGCTGCCGCACACTGCTGTCACACCTGTGGTGCACACTGCTGTCACACACTGGTTAACACTCCGGACACACACCTGGTACACACTGCTGCCACATGCCTGACACACTCTGCTGTCACAAACCTGGTATACACTGACACCACATACTGGTAAACACTGCTGCCATACACCTGGTACACCCTGCTGCCACACACCTGGTACATGTGGTGGTATGACTAGGAGGTTTACGGTACCTCAGAGTAGTGCTGCCATTGGTGTAGACGACTCGCTGCCCATTGGCTCAGGCAGGTCATGTGTCTCTCTGCCAATTGGCAGAGGTCAGTCATGTGACTGCTCGCCGATTGGCAGAGAGGCCAGTAGCCCCTCCAACGAGGCAGGGTATAAGAACCCGTAGCAGCCGGCAGTCGGCCTTTCTCTGTAAGTCGACTGCTGGGCACACAACTAGTTCATCAAAGTCTGATATTTGGAATTTCTTCACGACTCGAGTCCAATTGATGGTGCATCAATTTAATGAACTGGAACTTGGAAATGGAGGTTCGGATCAAACCAGACTGCCTCCGCGTCAGCCCGCATGCTACAAACGCGTCAGCAACTTTTAAACATTGGCTGGCATGCTTCAATAGTTACCTCACCACTTCTGACAGTCAACCAACAAAGTAGCAGAAACTCCACATCCTCCACTCGTGCATGGGCACCGCCATTTATTCAATGATAGATGATGAACAGGACTATGACAGCCATGGATCTCCTGAAAGGACATTTTCTCAGGCCTGTAAAGCAAGTCTACGCGCGGCACCTCCTGGCAACAAGGCAACAGTTCCCCGGTAAGTCCCTTAATGAGTTTTATCGGGCCCTCATTGTCCTGGGAAGAAATTGCGCCTGCCCGCAAGTTACCACGGTGGAGCACACTGAACTGCTAATCAGGGATGCCTTTGTCGCAGGCATGCAATCCTCTCAGATACGCCAGCGGCTCCTAGAGAAGGACACTTTGAGCCTCACTGAGGCACGGACCCTCTCATCCTCCCTGGAGGTTGCCGACCAAAATGCCCGTGCATATGCCCCCGGCCGCGCGGCGACCCCTTGGGCAACTTGGCACGCACCTCCCCTCACTCCCGCCGAATCCGACCCCCCCCCCCAGGCCTGCACTGCGGCACGCCCCGATAAGCCCACGGGGCCCCGCTGTTATTTCTGTGGCCAGGCCAAGCACCCCCGCCCGCACTGTCCGCCCCGCTCCGCAGTCTGCAAGAGCTGCGGTAAAAAGGGCCACTACACCGTGGTCTGCCAGTCCAGGTCGGTTGCTGCTGTTCCGCGCAGCGACTGCGGATCACCCCCCCTGCACCCCTCCAAGGCCCCGGGCGGCCCACAGACCCCTCTGCCCCCGCTCCCAACCACCACGAGTGACCCACGGACACCGCCATTTTGGGGCCCTGACGCCACGTGCGAGCCACGGGCGCCGCCATTTTGGGACCCCGACTCCACGTGCGACCGACAGGCGCGCCATCTTGGGTCGGCACGGAGGACCCCACCAGTGAATACTCCATGGGAGAAGATGACTCCGAGCTCCTGCCACGACTCGCTGCTGTGACACTGGACCATTCGCGGCCCCGCACGCTCTCCACGGCGACTACGCAAATCCTCCTTAACGGACACGAGACGAGCTGTCTACTAGACTCCGGGAGCACAGAGAGTTTTGTCCACCCTGACACGGTAAGACGCTGTGCGCTCCCTGTTCACCTGGTTAAGCACAAAATCGCTCTGGCTTCAGGTTCGCACTCCGTCCAAATCACTGGGTGTTGCATAGCGGACCTCACGATCCAGGGGAGGGTTTTTAAAAATTACAAACTCCTCGTCCTTCCCCGTCTCTGCGCACCAGCACTTTTAGGACTGGATTTCCAATGCAACCTGCAGAGCTTGACCTTTAAATTCGGCGGCCCTATTCCCCCCCTTACTGTCTGCAGTCTCGCGTCCCTCCAAGTGGACCCCCCTTCCTTGTTTGCGAACCTCACCCTTGCTTGCAAGCCCGTCGCCACTAGGAGCAGACGATACAGTGCCCAAGACCGGACCTTCATCAGGTCCGAGGTCCAGAGGCTGCTGAAGGAAGGAGTTATCGAGGCCAGCAACAGTCTCTGGCGAGCCCGAGTGCTGGTGTTAGGACTGGGGAGAAAAACCGGATGGTCATTGACTACAGTCAGACCATCAACAGGTTTACACAGCTGGACACGTATCCTCTCCCCCGTATCTCCGACCTGGTTAACAAGATCGCAAAGTACAAAGTCTTCTCCACGGTGGACCTTAAGTCCGCCTGTCACCAGCTACCCATCCACGCGAGTGACCGAAAGTACACTGCGTTCGAAGTAGATTGGCACCTCTACCACTTTCTAAAGGTTCCATTCGGTGTCACAAATGGAGTCTCGGTCTTCCAATGGGAGATGGACCGAATGGTCGACAAGCACGGTTTACAGGCAACCTTCCCGTATCTCGACAATGTCACCATCTGCGGCCATGACCAGCAGGACCATCACACCAACCTCCAAAATCTCCTCCGTACCGCAAAACTCCTTAACCTCACATACAATAAGGATAAGTGCGTGTTTAGCACCGACCGCCTAGCCATTCTCGGCTACGTAATGCGTAAAGGAGTGATAGGCCCCAACCCCGAATGCATGGGCCCCCTAATGGAACTCCCTCTCCCCAACTCCCTCAAAGCCCTCAAACGCTGTCTGGGCTTCTTTTCTTATGCCCAGTGGGTACCGAACTACGCCGACAAAGCCCGCCCTCTCATCCAGTCCAACACGTTCCCCCTGTCGATGGAGGCCCGCCAGGCCTTTAGCCGCATCAAAGCAGACATTGCAAGGGCCACGATGCGTGCTATCAACGAGTCCCTCCCAGTCCAGGTTGAGAGCGACGCGTCTGATGTAGCTCTGGCGGCCACCCTGAACCAAGCGGGCAGACCCGTGGCCTTCTTTTCCCGGACCCTCCACGCTTCCGAAATCCGCCATTCCTCGGTGGAAAAGGAGGCACAGGCCATAGTCGAAGCTGTGCGATACTGGAGGCACTATCTGGCCAGCAGGAGGTTCACCCTCCTCACAGACCAACGGTCAGTGGCCTTTATGTTCGATAATGCACAGAGAGGCAAGATCAAGAACAACAAGATCTTGCGGTGGCGGATCGAGTTTTCCACGTACAACTACGATATCTTGTATCGCCCTGGGAAGCTCAACGAGCCTCCTGATGCCCTGTCCCGCGGTGCCAGCGCGCAGATAGACCGCCTCCGCACCCTCCACGCGGACCTCTGCCATCCAGGGGTAGCCCGCTTCTACCATTTCGTTAAGACCCGCAACCTGCCCTACTCCATTGAGGTCAGGACTGTAACTAGGGACGCCACATTTGCGCGGAGTGCAAGCCGCACTTCTACCGCCCCGAGCAAGCGCATCTGCTAAAGGCGTCCCGCCCCTTTGAATGTCTCAGCATGGACTTCAGGGGTCCCCTCCCCTCCAACAACCGCAACATATACTTTCTAAGTGTGATTGACGAGTACTCCTGCTTTCCTTTTGCCATCCCCTGTCCCGACATGACCACAACAACCGTCATCAAGGCCCTCCTCTCCATTTTCTCCCTGTTTGGTTACCCCGCGTACATCCACAACGACCGGGGATCCTCTTTGATGAGTGACGAGCTGCGTCAATTCCTGCTCAGCAGGGGCATTGCCTCTAGCAGGACGACCAGTTATAACCCCCGGGGTAACGGACAGGTCGAGCGGGAGAACAGTACGGTCTGGAAGACCGTCCTACTGGCCCTACGGTCCAGAAATCTCCCTATCTCCCACTGGCAAGAGGTTCTCCCTGACGCTCTCCACTCGATTCGGTCTCTCCTCTGTACTGCCACGAACCAAACACCTCATGAACGTCTTCTTGTTTTCCCCAGGAAGTCGTCCTCAGGATCCCCATTCCCGACCTGGCTGGCAACCCCCGGGCCCACCTTGCTCCGGAAGAATGTGTGGGTGCACAAGTCCGACCCGTTGGTTGAACGAGTCCAGTTACTCCACGCTAACCTGCAGTATGCGTATGTGGAGTATCTGGACGGGCGGCAGGACACGGTCTCCCTTCGGGGCCTGGCACCCGCCGGCATGCGGCCACAACCCCCACACCAACACAAACCCCCCCCCCCCGGCGCCCCCGCAACCCAGCGCACAGGAACCCCCTCCCCCAGCCAGAGCTTCGCTAGCACCGACCAGGGGTATGGACACAGGACCGCGACACTGTGGTACACACTGCTGCTACACACTGGCAAACACTGCGGCCACACACCTGGTCCAAACTCCTGCCACAATCTCCAGCTTCTGCAGAGAATGTGGTTGTGCTGTTGGGTAAGTAGTTAAGATAAATGGCAGAGATTGATTTAAAAACAAGCTAGATCAGCACATGATTTAGAAAGGTCTAGAGGAGTGGAATGGAGTGGAGTGGGAAGAGATGCCTGTGAAACATAAATGCTAACTGTGCTCTGTGCTCTGGTCCTGTGTTGTGAATTCTACGTAGTTCTATGTCATGGAAAAGTCCAGTTCCATCTTTGAGCCTGCTGAATTCTCCCAGACAGCTCCAATCAATGTCAGTTAGTATGTGTATAGTTGCCTATAGTTGGCATGTGTACAAAACGGAAAACAACCTTCCCTACCAGGATTGACACATCTCTTTGGTTTACTAAGCCTAAGATTTATAAAAAAATGAATCGTAATGCGTTTCTCAAACCAGAATTGGTTACATTAGGACTGCTGCATGCTGTATCTCGATTCCCGCCCTGAACCTCCTGGAAATAAAAGACAATTATTACCAGCAATATAGTTCTGAATTTATGAACAAAAATAAAATTCAGCTCAATTACCATCTGGATGCAGGAAACAAAGTGACATGTTTCCTCAGCCTCACTGTCTCCTCACCCCATTGCAAAGTCCGCATCGCTCATTGAAAAATTAAAAATAATTGCTTGCTGCCTGTATGCCCTTATGCATCCCACAGACAGTAATGAGCAATAAAAACCATGCCCAAATCAAGATTTTCTCCAAATTCATATCAGAATGTCTGATAAATTGGTTCACAGCCTCCAGCTCATCATAAACATGCTCTAAGGAGCCATATTCACATATTCAAGATCACTACTATCAGATACACCGAATTATGCAGCAGGAAAACAGAAAACAATTACAAGAGCATTTTAATTTCAAATATATAGTGCTGAAAATGAGCTTGCCAGCACAAAATATAACGTCACACAAACTATGGGCGCGATTCTCCGCTCCCCATGCCGGGTGGGAGAATCGCGGGAGGGCTGGGCGAATCACGCCACACAGCCTGGCACCCCCCCGCGATTCTCCCGCCCCCTGCAAAATGGCATGTCGCGTTTTGCGACATGCCGCTCAGAGAATCACCACTCGCCGTTTTTCCCGGCGACCAGCGATTCTCCGGCCTGGATGGGCCGAGCGGCCTGACGACCCCGGCGGGTTCACGCCGGCGGCAACCACACCTGGTCGCTACTGGTGTGAACATCGCGCGACAGGTAAGTGTGGGACCTGTGGGGGGCGGAGAGAGGATCGAGCACCACAGGCATGCTCGTGAGGTGACTGGCCGGCGTCTCTAAGAGACGCACTCTTTCCCCTCCGCCGCCCCGCAAGATCAAGCCGCCACGTCTTGTGGGGCAGCGGAGGGGAAGACGGCACCCGCGCATGCGTGGCTGATGTTACTTACGCGCCGCCAGCCGGGTCATTCTCGGCGCGCAGCTTTGACGCAAGCGACAAGGCCCGGCGGCCGAGTTTCTTGCAACGCCGCTCCTAGACCCCTCGGGGGGGGGGGGGGGGGGGGGGGGCGGGGGGGGGGGGGGGGGGGGGGCGGGGGGGGGGGGGGAATAGGGGGCGAGGAGCGGCCTCCGACGCCGGAGTGAAAACATTCCGGGTTTCACTCCGGCGTCGGCCGTTGCGGAGAATTGCGCCCTATATCTCGAGCCACATTCTGAACTAATATTTTGATTCATTTTCGCATTTCTCTGAATCGATTGCACCGAGGAGGTTGGTGAAATTTTGATTCAATTAAAAAGCTAGCCTCAGTAATGGTGACCATAAAATTATCATCGATTGTCGTGAAAACCCATCTCGTTCATTGTTTTGCATTAGGGAAGGAAATCTGCCATCTTTACCTGGTCTGGCCTACATCTGACTCCAGACCCACAGCAATGTGGTTGACTCTGAACTGTCCAGTGCAATGGCTGAGTACTCAATTCAAGTGCAATGAAGGATTGACAATAAATGCTGGACTTGCCGGCAATGCTCTAGCCCCATAGAAGAATAATGAAAAAATATATACAATTTCCAAGAGTCGGAAAACCACAAAAATTAGCAATGTTTTTAAAAACGTATTGCTCACTATGTATGGAGAGCAAGTTGTGGGGGAGAAGCAGGAAATCCTTGTGTCATAGAGATCCTTCAGAAATGAATAACAGAACTTCAGAATTTTTATATTCCGTATCCCACCTGGCAGAGGTGGGGGGGGGGGGGGGGGGGGGGGGGGGGGGGGAGATACCGGGAAAGGCGGTTCCTTCAGACGGGCAACTGGAACAGAGGAAATTATCACAGGGCAGAAGGATTGGAATCGCGAGTTCGGAGAGTTGCGTGAATGGTCAGGAGAAACACTTCCATGTGGAAGCCAGTCCTGTCTCCATTTAGCTGGTAAACTGGCCCACAGCCATTAAATTTAAATCAGGCATCCAACTCCAATGGGAGCCTGACTTACACATTATAATGGTGTCCTGCTTCTCCAGCACATGACACAAATATGTCACACAACCCACCACCATAAAAATGCAGTCACATTTCGTGATTTTACATTTTTGCCCATTCCCAACTTTCTCTCGTTCATGAGGGAGATTCACACTGACCCCGTTCATACTGTAGTGGAAGACAAGAAAGAAATGTTTGTCTTTATGTAACGGCTGTGAATCTCCTGAATGAAACCAATAACCTCTGGATGTTGCAAAGCGCTGAATGATAGTTACTACTGTAACATAGGAAAGACATCAGTATATTTGCACACAGCAAGGATGCACAAATAGTAATGTGGTAATGGCCCAATAATCTGTTTTAATGATGATGATTGATGGATCGTTACTGGTCAAGGCAAGGTAGATTCTTTTCACCAAATCTGTGAGATTTTATTTAAACTAGTTGAGCGAAGTGATGAATTTAGCCACAGACACACTTGAATAAAACAAAATGAATACTCATTACACAGTCCCACCTTTTTTACCACCATTTTTAAATGGTGCCCCAATCTCTGACCCCCGCACCCCTATCGCAGCCTCTGGACCCTTCCAACAAACATCCCACCTTACCAATTCGGGGATCTTTGCGTCTTCTCCCCCCTCCCCACACACAATCTGATAAAGGCAAGGCACCCCGGGCCCAATCCCAACACGGGCAAAATGCAACCCAGTCACGTTGGCACTGCCATCTTCACCCTGGCAATGCCACCTGGGCAACCTGGCCATGACACCTGGGCACCCTGATAGTGCCAGGGTGACACATGAGTAGCAGTGCCAGAGTGCTCAGGTGGCATCAGGGGTGCCAGAGTACCACCTTGTCCAGTGCCCGACCATCCAGAGGGCCCAATCCCCTGGGAGATCCCCCAAGTACTGGTACAGCTGGTCCACATTTGTGAACAGCGTCGCACGCTCAGGGTCTCCGAGGCGAGAGCGTTTGATGCCGTGCCTCGGCTAACTCTGGTGCAAGCATATTCAAGTGAACCGAACTGCACCTTAAATATGCGAATCTGGATCTCACCGTCAATGGGCGAGATCCAGATTGCGACGCCGTGCAAGATCTTGTCAGACATGACAAAGTCGGCAAATCTCACAAGAGGTCTCTCGCGAGATTTAGCGGCCTCGTCGCATCCTGAGTCGGGCGCGACAGGGCCGATATCTCACATTAGGTATCCACAAGCCCAGGAAAAGATGACTGTTGAATTTACAAAGCATATCTAAATATGGTTGAGTCCATGATGTAATCAATGGTGTACCAGTTCTACATTTTCATCCAGTTGCTATACTTTCTCAATCTCTCAACCACTGAGAACTGCTCTGCCCTTCTTCAAAATAGATGCATGCGATTGGTCTGTGGTAGTATGACTAGAGGTACTACGGTACCTGGGAGTGTGAGCTGCTATTGGTGGAGAAGGCTCGCTGCTCATTGGCCCAAGTGTTGCTTTCTCATTGGTCAAGACGAAGGTAGCTCCGCCCAATGAGGCGGGGTATAAGAACCCGTGTTTCCCAGCAGCCATCATTCTTTCTGTACTCAAGCTGCTGGGGAAACATCCTGTAGATTAAAGCCTTCAATTCGGACTACTCCTCCATTTCTGTGGTTATTGATCGCGCAACAATTTAATCTACAAGTTTTAAAGGATGGAGCTCCGCATCGAGTCAGAGTGTCTACGACTCAGCTCCCACGCAGCTAACGCAGCAGCTACGTTCAAGCACTGGCTGGCTTGTTTTAACATCTACCTCAGTACGGCGGAAAACGTAGCGACGAGGGAGCAGAAGCTACACATCCTCCACTTGTGCGTCGGGCCTGCCATCTACACGCTCATCGAGGACACGACCGACTACGACGCAGCCATGGAACTGCTCAAAGGACACTTCATCCAGCCGGTAAATCAAGTTTACACTCGGCACTTACTGGCTACGAGGCAGCAGATCCCTGGTGAGTCGTTGGATGATTTTTGCCGTGCACTCCTCGTACTGGGGAGGAACTGCGGCTGCCCACAAGTGTCAGCTAATGAGCACACTGAGATCATCCGAGACACTTTTGTTGCGGGCATGCAGTCCCCACAGATCCGCCAGAGACTATTAGAAAGGGAAACCTTGAACCTTACGGAGGCATGGGCCCGTGCTACCACTCTAGATGTTGCGAACAGAAACGGCCACTCATACGCCCCGACCGTGCGGCAGCCCCCTGGGCAGCGTGGAATTCAGCCTCCCTCTCCCCCATGGACTCGGACACACCCCAGGCCTGCGCCGCAAGACGCCCCGAAAAACCCGCAGGGACCCAATGTTATTTTTGCGGCCAGGCGAAACACCCCCGACAGCGTTGCCCAGCCCGATCGGCAAATTGCAAGGGCTGTGGGAATAAAGGGCACTTTGTGTCCATCTGCCAGGCCAAGGCGGTCGATGCGGTCCTGGGCAGCTCCCCTCCCTGGCTCGCCAACCCCCTCACCCGTGCCACCTACAGGACCAGATGCCCCCCCCCCCCCCACACGGCCCGGCCCTCACCAGCCCCGTCTAGTGTGTGGAAACCTCCACAAGGACCGGATAACGCTCCCAGAGTCATGGACGCCCGCATCTCCAACATCTCCGACGAAGGTCCGCCGGTCGCAGAGGACATCCAAGGCCCCCGATCGTCTGACCGAGGGATATGAACTCTTAATGGACCCTTTTTTTTCTCTGACTCTGTAAATAATTTGTCGTGTGATAACACAACTCTATATATAGTTATGGGCCAGTAGACAGTGGAGAGGTATAATCCCATATCACTAGCCATACTACCAGTAAATTGTCCCACCCGCACCGGACCACCAGTGCTGGCTGGACCCCCCCCCCCCCCCCCCCCCCCTGGTTCCTTTCTCAACAAGGGGTGAATGTGGTAGTATGACTAGAGGTACTAAACCTCAAAAGAATATGAAATGGATGTAACTGAGCACAAATATTTGGGACTGAAAGGAAACATCAAAGTCACATCAGTATACTTCTATAAATATGAAAATTGAAGTATCAACTCATTGAACCACCATTCATGCACATCAGGCACATCATGTTTAAGAACCTGCAATCAGGTAAACGTTTCAATTTTCAATCTTCCTATCCTGATGCTGAAAACCTCCTTCCAGGAAAACAGAAAATGCATTGCAGATCTTAATGAGGATCCAAAAAAAAAATAAGCTGCACAGATATCAGTCACCTTGATGAACACAAATAACAACCAAACCATTCAAGCCTTACTTTCTCCTTCCCCAGAATAATTTCTGGTTCTTGTTTCTCGAATTGATCATTTAAAAAAAAAAAATCCATACTTTCAGCAAAAAGGAAAAAAGAACAAAATCACGGAGCCAGCCTTTAATTAAGCCACACAGCTCACCAATGTATTGATTGCTGAAACAAATTACAAATGGCTTTTTACAAGGAAAAAATTAAAAGGTTAAAATTACTACATGAATTCCAATGGAACAAACGTGTGTCTACTTTGACAAAAGGGCCCAAGGCAAAGCATTTGCTATACTTGGAGCTTTAGGTCAAAAGCATCTGATAACCTTTGACAACAGGGCATAATTTTCTCCCTTTAAGTGAAACAATTTATAGTAATATATCCTACTTAAGATCTTGAGAGAAGAATCCCTCTCTTTTGCACTGGTTTAATAATAATTTTAATTGCTCTAGGTAGTTATTTTTCTTCAAAAAGAAAGTTAAATTTTATGATAAACCCAGAAATAAAAGGCAACGTTCATGAGAAAGGAATAACAACCCTGGACTGAAAACCGTTCTGTTAACACCGCAAGTGTTAACTGCTGAATATTGTGTGCCAGTAATCCACTGCTATTATTCTACTTATGAAATATTGATGATTTGTGTTATTTTTGGCAGTTTTATTGACAATCTCTGTTGCAAGCAATTATACATCCCAATTTAGACAAGAAAACTACCACATTTTGTTTACAGACAAGGAAAGAAGTTTTAAATAAATGGTTGATTGAAGTGCCAAAAACAGAAAAATAGGAGCTAGAAAACAGCACCTTCCCAAGACGAAGGATAATGGATTAAATATAAAGAGAAGAAAAGGATTAAATAAAAGAGGAGACTAAAGGATTATTATAACCATAGGATCGGCTCAAGCATGGCTAAACAGAATGGTAGAGCTAATAAAGGAATAAAATGCCAAATGTCAATTAATTTTAATTGTAAGTTTATTTTTATGCTCCTTTTTTATAGCTCTATCTGTTTTGACACCCTTTGTGGTTCTTTGCACTTTCCCATTTGTCATAGTCTGTGCTACTTTTTGCATTTTTGTCTGCTTTTCATAGTTATATGTTATCTCATACTGCTTTAGTTGCACATGGTTGTACTTTCTGGCAAGTAGAGGTCCCCTCCGTTAAGGGTATAAGCTGGTTCTCTCTCTCTCTTCAAATACCATGCCTGAAAAACGGTATTGTTGAAGATGGGCTTCCATGTATTAGGCCATGGTTAAGCTTCTCAAGGTACTGCAGTGGTCTGCTGTTGTCTTCTGCAGGGTCAAGCTGTCCAGTAGACTCTCCTGTTCTTATTACCTACCATAGGCACATTGGAAGAATTTTCAGGTCTCTAATCAATCTTTTGGCCATGATAAGAACACACTTTTTGTGGCCATATAAGTCCCAGAGCTTCCGACTAGGGACACAATACTACCCTAAACTGGTTCTATTTCTCATTAAGTTATTTTTTGAATACCTCCCATTTCTCTCACAATGCCAGTGAACTAATTTGTTCAATTCACTGTGGATAATACCACTTATTATATCCCCTCATAGCACTGAACTTATTTCACCCTTAATCACTAAGGCTACCCCTCCACCTACACAGTGTCCCTATCTTTCCCGAAAACCTTTGAATCAGAGGTAAAGTTTGAGATTGCTCCATCCGTCGGTTTGAAGGTGGTAGGAGGCTTGAAAAATGCAGCTTATGACCAGCACACTGCCAAACAGCCAGCCCCATCTCCTATTTACAGGGTGCGGAGGAGGCGTTGAGCATGCTGCTCACCTTTGGGTCTATTGAAGCCCTTATGTAGCCAATTAGTTTCAACTTAAGCACCTCATCCTGCTGCTAAATGACCGCAGAATTATGAGGCCGACCACAGGTGGGTAGCCCTGCAGTTTTTACTTTGTGGCTCGTGTTGGGATGAATTTAGGAGGGTAATGGGGGGAACCTCCTTTGGGAGTCCCTGTGTCTATCAGAGGCAATACCTACACTTCTCCTCCCACACAAAACAAAAGATTACAGTCCTCTTTTAGCCCATCTTCTGGCCTCTGAAACCCAGCACCCTCAACCCACTCACTGGAACCTGCGAACTAGGCCTCGTTGATATCCCAAACATACCTGAATCTTAGATGTATGTGTGTGTGTATGTATGAGAGAGACAGAGGGCACGATTTAACGGCCAGAAAACCATCGTCCCATTTTGGAGCAACAAGAACAATCCTGCCATCAAACAGGATTCTCGTTTTTTTGGGGCCTCTGTTAGGAAGGCCCGCTGAGGCCACACTTACCTCATTTCCTGCACTTACACGGACACCACATCGCAGCCTCCAGACTTGCCACTGCCCCAACTTACCTCTTAGGAGGTCTTTGAGACCCCTTTCTGCCCCACCTCACCCCACCTCATAAGGGCAAGACCATCCTGGCACACTGGCAGTGCCCTTACAGGGTGCCTGGGTGGCACTGACAAGGTGCCAGGCTGGCACTGCAAAGATGCCTGGGTGGTAGTGGGAGTGTCAGGGTAATAATCTGCCCAGAATCCGGCTATCCGGAAGATTCTGATAGCCGGGAGACTCCCCAGGTGCCGTTCTGCCTGCTTCACATTTGTGTGGACCAGTGTTAAACGGCTCCATGGCGAGATATCCCAAGTGTGAGCGTTCTTTCCGGAGCCTCAGCAGAATCGGGCACCGATATATTTGAATGAGCCGAATGGCTCATTTAAATATGTAAATGTGGATCTCGCCCAGTGAGGGCGAGATCTTGATCACAACGTCTCACAACATCTCGTTGGAGCTCGTGAGGCTCCGAGTGTCGTAAAACCCACGCGAGGCCTCTCGCAAGATTTAGGCCATGGCCCGTCACTGGGTCGGGTGTGACGCGGCCGTTCAATAGCGGCCAGAAAGTACAAGTGAGATAAATGATGGGAACCAGCAGCCTTTTAAAGTTGCCATGAAAATGAGGAGAGGGAACTAACAGATGAAAACATAAAAATTAAAAGCAAGCTTTTCAGGCCCAACTAACCTCCCAATCTCATGAGAATCTACTTGTAATATTGCACTTTCAGAGAATTCATGAATGAACAACAAAAAATTACTTACAAGAATCCACAAGAGCAGCAGCATCTCTGCAGTTAATTCTGCGACGCCTCCGCCAAAGATAACTCTTCCACAAGGGGTAACTCCTCACTCTGAGTACCAATTGGTCACCCAAACCGGGTGACCCTGCTGTGTGGTCCTTAAAGGGCAATCACAAAACTACCCAATTTTAAAATGGGCATAAATAAGCAGAAGAACAAGCACCCAATAAATTGTCAAACCCCCACCAGTATATTTTGTCGTTGTGTGTTAAAAGTTAAATTGCAGCTCTTTTAACCATCAGTCATGCACATTAAGTATCGCATGTTGAATGACATTCAACCATAATACCATAAAGTTGAAGCTGTAGTCAGCGATTCTCCTGAATCAATTCTAAGTGCTGCTGCCAATCGGAAAACAATTGTGGGTCCCACTGGCTCTGCAGTGGTGGGATTCAATAGCATTTTGAAACTTTTTTTGGAGAAGGGCGAGTTCTGCACTGTCCACGAAAGGTTGGGAGCTAAACTCGCTGGCAGATCCTGTTCAGGACACCTTTCAGAATAACACAGCAGCTCCCCCTCCCTCCCAAATCACTAGCAAGCCCCCCCCCCCCCCCCCCCCCAATTGCTGGCAATGTCCCCCCGCCAAGTGAGCGGCACTCCATTATGAGCTCGCCAAATGCACCCCCACTTCAAAGCCCCTCTTCAGACCCCTCCCCTTAAGGCTCCACCACTCCCTCTCAGTCCGCCCTTCAGATCCATCCCCTTGGCAGTGTCAGCCTGGTGCTGTGGACTCTTAAGGGATTTAATATCCTCTCTACACTTACCTCCATGGTGCCAAGGGGGGATATTCAGGGGAAATAGGGGTCGGAGGCTTGGGTTGGGCTGGAGGAGCTCAGGTCAGGGTCTTTTCTGGGATGGGGGGTCATGTGGCAGGTCTTCCCTCTGCAGCTTTGTCAATCATTAACCTTTATGTCTATAACATCAAGTTACAATTAAAAGTCTTCCCTCTGATGTGTTAGAACTCTTTGATGTCTCTCCCAGCATGTCAATATTAATGCTCTGTCAGATGAAGACGAAAGTCTTCCCTTCTGTGTTGAACACCTTTGAAGTGTTTTTTCGAAGTCAATTTCACTGCCCTTTTGTAGCCACCTGGGGTGGCCACGTCCCGATTACAAAATGAACACTTGCAGAGAATGAAGGGAAATTTGGACAATGCTAAGAAAGCAAGCAGGTGCAAGGTTTGTCTGTTGATTGATACTGCAAAGCCATTAGCATACTAATGAGCAATCTCCGGGGACAAAGGAGAAACATTTAAGCAAACGATAACAAAGCAGACACCCCAGGCCAGAGGAGACTAAAACAAAAGCAGGCCAATGGTCACCTATGGTCCACCCAGCGATGAGGCAGCCACCCCTTTATTGGAGAAAATCAATACCGATGATTAGGATATGGTCCAATTAATTGGGACCAAGTTCAAGGCCCGACCAAAAGCGCGCGAGCCCCTTTGGGGTATAAGAGGAAGACCCCAAGACAGAATCAGTCTTCTTGGCCTTGGCTCTCAGCAGCGAAAGACCTGCCTAGCAGCTGCACCAGACAAGTAAGTCCAAATTCAACGCACGCTACGAGATAGACGCTCCTAGCTACTATTCTATACAAGTTCGATGCCAGCAGCCTCAGAACCGGACAATGGCCATTGTTCCTCTGACTGAGTGGGCACCCGAAGCTAAGTATAGGCTTTTAGTAGTAGTGATAGTTTAGTTAGTAGAGTTTGTGCATGAGTATAATTGACTGTTTGTAAATAAATGAGTATTGGTTTTGAACTTACTAACTGGTGTATCGAGTCTTTGATCAGTATTCGGTTTTGAACCTTGTGGCTGTATCGGAAAGATAGCTGGCGACTCTTGAGCAAGTATAATTAGAATTAAGGACGGCGACCATATTAACCGCCATAAACAGAGCCAATTAAGGAGAGAGCATAACGAGCAACACTTTAATACTTTCAAGTTTGTGGGCATTCTGAGAAGCCGAAAACCTTTGAACTGCATTGTTTACATTCGATTTCACAGTCCATTACCTTTGACAAGACTCTTGATTGACAGCTCCAGGCTATTTCAAAGGAAGCTTAACACTGTTTATTTTTATAGCTCTTCACGGTCCATTAATTCTGAAGAGTTTCCTCTTTTGAGCAGATGTTCCTAACTGGTTTTTTTAAAGAGTTGCTTCTTTTTTGGGGGGAGCTTCCGAGAACGACCAAATGTTCTGTCTGAGTACTGCGCCCGCATCTGCTCTTTCGAGGAAGCTCTTCATGATTTGGTTGGGGGAGGGGGGCCTTCTGATAGACTTTGGGGGCACCTTAGTTATTCAGTGATCCCCTTGAAGCACCGCTGGGTCGACCACATCAGGGCTTCGCTTGGGAAAACTGGCGCCAAATCCCGGCAGGTTGATTTCCCACTGTGGGATTCGATGCATAATGGGGGAGTGAGATGGCGATTCATGCAAATCACCCAGGCAGGCTTTGTAGCTCCCTGTTGCCACCATCAGGGGACTGGAGCATCGAAATTGGATTGGCACCCAGCGCTGATCCTGTTTTTTGGCCGACGATCCATTCTCTGCCGGATCAGGAAACTGGCTACCGGCATCAGGCAGTGTAGAATCGACCCCATAGTCTTAGTTCTAATGGAGGATCCAGTGAAAAAGACTTTAAAGCACAATGGTGCAGCTAAAATATGTTAATGACAGATATCAAAATTCACAGTAGCAGTTTACCTTAAATCCCCGAGTGTTTCAGCAGCTGGACACAAAACACTGTCTAATTTAGGAAATTCAACCCTTCGACAACCAGAGAAGCATTGAACGTTTCCAAAATACATTTGAGCCTTTCTCCAATACCTCCAATTTTTTAGAAACAAACAAATAAAATTATATACACTGAATGTGATTCCATCACCTTTTACTAACTATGGATTAGTTATCTGCCTCCTTGATTAAGCACCTCTTTCTTGATTAGTCCATATAATTCACTTTTTATTTACCTATGCTGTGAGTCTATAGCTGGTCAATTTGTTTATCTAATATGCTCTAATATGGGGCGGTATTCACCGACCCACTGCAGGGTCAGAGAATCGCCCGGGGCCGGCGTAAATCCCGCCCCCGCCGTGGCCGGAATTCTCCGCTACCAGGGAATCAGCGGGGGCGGGAATCGTGCCGCGCCGGTCAGCGGGCCCCCCGCAGCGATTCTCCGGCCTGCGATGGGCCGAAGTCCCGCCGCTGACAGGCCGTTCCCGCTGGCGTGGTTTAAACCACCTCTGGTGCCGGCGGGAGCAGGCAGCGCGAGCGGGCCCCGGGGTCCTGGGGGGGGCGATTGGACCCTGGGGGGTGCCCCCACGGTGGCCTGGCCCATGATCGGGGCCCACCGATCGGCGGGCGGGCCTGTGCCATGGGGGCACTCTTTTTCTTCTGCTGCCACCACAGCCTCCACCATGGCGGAGGCGGAAGAGACCCCTTCCACCGCGCATGCGCCGGGGTGAAGTCAGCGGCCGCTGACGGTCCGGCGCTTGCGCGGACTCACCGCCGGCCGGCGAAGGCCTTTCGGCCAGCCGACTTGCGGGGTGCCAAAGGCTGTTCGCGTCGGTCGGCGGGGCACCAACCACATCGGCGCGGGCCTAGCCCCTAAAGGTGCGGAGGCCCGACGCCGGAGTGATTCGCGCCACTCTGGTAGGCCGGGACCCCCCCGCCCCGATTCGCGCCACTCTGGTAGGCCGGGACCCCCCCGCCCCGCCGGGTAGGGGAGAATCCCGGCCATGATACCTGGTTTCTTGCAATCGCGTCCATATTTTCATTAAGTGATTTTAAAATTCTGATAGAAAAATAGAGATTTTTTTAAAGTTCCTTTTCCTTTGATCAGTTTACAACAGAGCTGTGTATCTGTAATCGTGTCCAATTCTGATTCGCCGAGATAGGTTCCAGGGATGTCTTCTTCTTAGGTGACAGACCTTGTATTAATCTTCCCTAAATTTACTTTGCCAGTGAATGTGGCAATTAAAAGTATCTCTATTTCCAAAGAGGTAGTGCCTGGTAACTGGGACGAATTAGATGATCTGTGTATGAAAGCTTCTGAGTAAAAAGCCAGTGTCCATTTTCTCAATTCTGAAGTTTAATCTCTTAAATGTATATGAACTCTCCCCATTTATTCACCCAGGGAGGGAAAAAGTGAATGGGGGAAGCAATTTTGAAGGTCACTTCAGATCGTTCCATCACAGGGGAGTGTAAAGGATAATAAGAGAGATTGAGGGAGAAAAGGAGAAGACAAGAGAGTGTATTACCCCCCGCCCCATTACTTTCGAAACTCGTGAAGAAGGATTATCCATAGATGTTGTTATTAGCCCATCGTGCTTTGACAGTCTTTATACTTCAATTCTGTGTGGTAATTTAGCTCCCATACATTGTCAAGCAGTGGAATTCCTCTGAGCCAATTCTCTTGATTATATGAATCCCTCGCAGCTGAAACAATTATTCCAATAAATCAAAGGTTGTTCAGACTTTTTAGAAGAAAAGGTAAGAATTCTAAATTTATAGTGTGAAAATTCAAAGGCAGCATATCCAAAAGGATCAAACAAAACATTTTAAAATGAGTGCCAAGACCGCAACAAACAACCTGTGTGGCGACAAACAGTAAACTCTGGAGGTCTTCACAGTCTTGTGTATAAAGGGATAAATAAAAAGTTAACTCAAAGTAAATCGTTGAAATAAAGCATGAATAACGACAAAGTACTGAGAACGTTTTGAAGGTAAATGTGATCAAATGGAAAAGCTGAAAAGATGTGATGAGAAATGAAAATTAAGTGAATGTTTGAAAGTGAAAGGCTTGTGTTAGGAGTTACGGAGGTGGAACCATGTGATTAAAGAGCGATGTCCAGGGTTCAAAGACTTTGCAACACTGCACCTTAATTCTCACTGACTCAAAGAGCCTCTGTGAACACGGGACGTAGGAGCTGAACTGCAATGAGCACAGAGGAGAAAGTTAACCAGTTTCTGTGGGCATGGAGAGCAAGGCATTCAGAAGGAGACGAGCAAGGAGAAAAATATTTTAAATAAAAGCAAGATACTACAGATGTAGGAGATCTGAAATAAAAACAAACAGTGCTGGAAAAAGTCAACATCAGTGGAGAGATAAACTGAGTTAAGCTTGCATGATTCAAAAGAGTCATACTGGCCTCAAAACATCTTAAATGCAGGAATTACCTACAAATGCCCGCATTCAAAGGGTCGGCTTGCATCTTTGACTTTGTCTATATATATCTTTCTGGAACCCACCTCTTCATTCACCTGAGGAAGGAGCAGTGCTCCGAAAGCTAGCGATTTGAAGCAAACCTGTTGGACTTTAACCTGGTGTTGTAAGACTTCTTACTGTCTTAAATGTCTGACAGTGGAAGCAATGTTCAAAGACCATAAAAGGAAATTAGCAAAGTATTAAGACCCGGGAAGCCAGATCGGTAAGGTGAACACCAATTTATTTAGAGTCACAAAACATCTGTACACGCAGTGATTATATTTGCAGAGTACAGTCCCATTGGACAACACACATGCTGGTCCCTGTCCAGGCTGGTCTTTATATTCAGCTCTTATGAGCCCCTGCTGGACGGACGTCTGCCCACTAGTGGGAAGCTCATATTCCACAAGCCCCATAGAGAGATCAATCAGGTTATCCCGTGGGCCTCGTGAGGGTTATTACACCTCTCCCTTCCCCCCAACTCTGAAGGTTCCCCCTATGCCACAAACTGAGGAGGCCGTCTGCGCTGCCTTGTGCGTGGTTGTGCATCAGCTGTTGGTGGGTCTGGGTCAGGTGGCGTATAGTGTTTTGTAAACCGCGATTTCCGAGACGATCTGCGGAAGGATACTGCCAGGCATTTGGCTCCAGACGTTATGTTGTTTGGAGTACTGACGCTTTGGTGACCCTCTCTGAACCGGAGTTGTCATCAGCTTGATGATCTGGGTTTTAGACCATAGTGGGTTGAATACCATGGCTAAGGAGTGGGCCATGAGGTGGTGGAGGTGCCAACGTCCCTGGCTGGGCATCCTGTGAGGAAAATTCTCACCTCTTAAGACGGTCGATGTGTTTGCGCAAGATATTCGCTTGGGTCTTGACCTTATAATGTCCAGGCCCTGTTTTTTTTCCAGCACAATTCCCAGGAGCAGAAGAGCACCATCTCTGAAGTTCCAGGCATAAAAAGCGTCCCCGGGTTGAAAACCTCTCCCCGGTGTCCTGTGATAGTGATAATTTCCCTGCATATCTTGCTGCACCTCTACTTTTCTGCCCAAACATGGGAAGGTCAGATTTAACAGGTTCAGAGGCATTGGAGCATCAGCAGCCCCATCACCGCTGCAGTGACATCTGGCATGGTCCTATAATGAAAATTGTTCTCTAGCAAAGTAAATTTAGGGAAGATTAATACAAGGCCTGTTATCTAAGAAGAAGACATCCCGAGGACCTATCTCGTCGAATCAGAATTGGACATGATTACAGATACACAGCTCTGTTGTAAACTGATCAAAGGAAAAGGAACTTTAAAAAATCTCTATTTTTCTATCAGTCGTGAAGTCCAGGCAGTCCGTGGTTTGCTTCCGCATGCCTCACTTGAACATGTGCACCGCCCGTTTAGCCATGCCATTTCAGGGCCAGTGGTGCGGGATGGTCATGATGTCTCTTATCCCATTTGTACGTTCAACTGTGGAGAACTTCTCATTCGTGAACAGGGTCCTGTTATTGGTGAGCAGCACCTCTGGAATCCCTTGGGTGCTGAACGAGCACCTTAATTTTCGATGTGATGGAGGTCATCCTATGTGCATCCAGCCACTTGGAATGGGCATCCACCAGGATTAAAAACAGGAACCCATGAAAGGTCCAGCAAAGTCAGCATGCAGCCATACCCAGGGACGCCCTGGCCATTCCCAGCTGTGAAGAGAGGACGGAGGAGAGAGCTTCTGGTGTTCTTGACACACTGGGAATCTTTTTACTACCCGTTCAATGACCACCAGACATAACTTATTGTCAACATATTCATCTTTGAATCTCCTGGGTGACCACGAAACATATTCTTCAGGATGAATGATCAATTCATGGCCTGGCTGTGGGATGACTGTATTGAGCTCCCCACAGGAGGATGCTGCCTTTGACGCTCAGCTCAGTGTCGCCAGTTCAGGTCAAACTACAGGTGAATGGACACACCCTGGCGATGGAGATAGATGGGCAACCCGGTGGCACCGTGATTAGCACTGCTGTCTCACAGCGTCAGGGACCCAGGTTCAATTCTGGCCTCGGGTCACTGTCTGTGCCAAGTCTGCACGTTCTCCCCATGTCTGCGTGGGTTTCCTCTGGGTGCTCCGGTTTCCTCCCACAGTCCAATGACGTGCAGGTTAGGTGGATTGGCCATGCTAAATTGCACTTAGTGACCAAAGGTTATGTGGCGTTATGAGGTTCCAAGGATGGAGCAGGGGAGTGGACCTGGGTATTTACACACATGGCTGTGATGCAGTGGACCTCGCGGTGGACCAAGGTTGTCACTCTTTCAGTCCATCGAAGGGCCACCCTCCACCCACAATGCAAATTCTGCCCACCAGACATCTCCTCCCACCACCCCCCCCCAACAGAGACCTCCCAATTACAGGGACCCTCACCAGAGACCTCCCAATTACAGGGACCCTCACCAGAGACCTCCCAATTACAGAGACCCTCACCAGAGACCTCACAATTACAGAGACCATCACCAGAGACCTCCCAATTACAGGGACCCTCACCAGAGACCTCCCAATTACAGGGACCCTCACCAGAGACCTCACAATTACAGAGACCATCACCAGAGACCTCCCAATTACAGGGACCCTCACCAGAGACCTCCCAATTACAGGGACCCTCACCAGACATCACCCAATTACAGAGACCCTCACCAGAGACTTCCCAATTACAGCGACCCTCACCAGAGACCCACTAATTACAGAGACCCTCACCAGAGACCTCCCAATTACAGAGACCCTTTCCAGACATCACCCAATTACAGAGACCCTCACCAGAGACCTCCCAATTACAGAGACCCTCACCAGAGACCTCCCAATTACAGAGACCCTCACCAGAGACCCCCACCAGAGCCCCCCCAATTACAGAGACTCTCACCAGAGACCCAATTACAGAGACCCTCACCAGAGACCTCCCAATTACAGAGACCCTCACCAGGGGCCTCCCAATTACAGAGACCCTCACCAGAGACCCAATTACAGAGACCCTCACCAGACATCTCCCAATTACAGAGACCCTCACCAGAGGCCCCCCAATTAAAGGGACCCTCACCAGAGATCTCCCAATTACAGAGACCCTCACCAGAGACCCCCACCAGAGCCCCCCCAATTACAGAGACCCTTTCCAGACATCACCCAATTACAGAGACCCTCACCAGAGACCTCCCAATTACAGAGACCCTCACCAGAGACCTCCCAATTACAGAGACCCTCACCAGAGACCCCCACCAGAGCCCCCCCAATTACAGAGACCCTCACCAGAGGCCTCCCAATTACAGAGACCCTCACCAGAGACCCAATTACAGAGACCCTCACCAGACATCTCCCAATTACAGAGACCCTCACCAGAGGCCCCCCAATTAAAGGGACCCTCACCAGAGATCTCCCAATTACAGAGATCCCCACCAGAGGCCTCCCAATTACAGAGATCCCCACCAGAGGCCTCCCAATTACAGAGAACCTTGCCAGAGACCCCTATAAGAGAGACCTCTGCCACCCATAAGAGAGACTCCTTCCTTGAAGCTAGTCCAGACAGAGGAATTGAACAAAATCACTGCTATAACACTCTCCTGTGCAATACACTTGCTAGTTCAGGTAGAGGAAGCAGCACCTGTCAATTCCTGGAAGGAGAAAACCAGTCAGCTGGGTGAATGCAGGGAGAGTCCTTTCAGGGGCTTCCCCACAGTCTTCGAACCTTGCGGTATTCAGCAGAATCTGAAACACGTCCATAAGGGGCATGACCAAATGGCGCGCGCTGAAGCCAGTTTTAAACCAGCTGAGGCAAACTTACCCGGTATCCACCAGGCATCCTGGGTGAATCCTGCGAGGTGTGAAGAGTGTTGGGAGGCCTGCGAGAGGGCTCTTCCAGGATTCACCGGCCGAACTGCGCTCGAGGGAGAGGGCCGCCATTTTGAGTGCCAGACTCTCAAAGTGTACTCGTGGGTCCCCCACACCCTCCACCCATGGGAAATATCATCTCCACACACATGGGCAGTACCCTGCACACCCCAAGTGAGGACACCCCACTATGGGGCCCCTGGGGGTCTCTCTTCAGGCCCACCTCCTTACAGGCCCCCATTTCTGGACACCAATTCATCACACCCCATCCTCCCAGAGGTCCCTATTTACCTGCCATGCACAATCCACCCTTCTTCCCCCCCTCCACCCACTTTTCATCGACATGGCCCCATTCAGCTCCTGAGCCTTGGCAGTTCCACCCTGACATCCAACCAGTGCTCCTTCCATCTTGGCAGTGCCACATGGGCACCTTGGAAGTGTCAGGCTGGCTGTGACAAGGCACCAGCTGGGCAGTGCCAAGGTGCCCGTGTTCCAGGGAAAGGGACAGGGAGTCACCCTGCACTGACTCCGACTATTCGATGACCCAGGGGATACTCGGGTGCCGTTCCGCTTGGGTTCTCACCGGAGAGGCCGGTAGATCCCAGGAGTCCGGTAGATATCGGGTAAGTTAGCCGAAGTCGGTTTTAAACCAACTTCAACGGGCACCGTTTGGTCCCGCCCCTTTTGGGAGTGCTTCAGATTCTGGCGTCTCACGGGACTTGGGCGGATCCCGTGAGGTATGAAGGCTGCTGGGAAGCCCACGAGAGTCCTCTCCGTAACGTGCTTGAGCAAGTGGATTACAGTGTCCCAAATGGTGAATTCAGCTCATTAACTCTGTTTGTTCCTCCACAGATGCTGCCTTTGACATGCTGAGTAGTTCCAGCATTTTTTGTTTTTATATCAGATTTTTCAGCATCTGCTGTACATAACTTTTGTGCCAATTCATGTTCTTCTTTGATGTACGAGACCTATCCAAATTGTTCTCCTCTCCAGACATACACAAGAATGATATTCTGCCGTCCCATGCCTGAGATTGGTCATTATCAGTAGAACTTGTAGAAAATCCCTTATTTATTTTCCATTGATTTGGCAAATATTGCCAAGATTTTAGTTTCTATCTAATAAAAGATCAGGAAACAAATCTGCAAAAAGAATTTGAACTATCATTCCACGGAATTCAATGAAGTGAAGGTTAGTCATGGTGAACAATCAGCTGCTGATTCACTATGATGTGTTTCACATTGCTCATGTAAATGAGTTTCACAGCCCCCAGTATCTCAATTCACATGTGAGAGTTCGTGCTCTGCAGAACATTTACTCTGCCAATCAGTATCTTTGCTCTCCACACAGGTAATTGGAGTGAGTTCCTATCTGGCGAGCGCCTGCTCTCCAGATACAGATTTCAGAGGCTTGTTAAGATCTGGAATGCACTGCCCAAGGTTAGGTATCCAGGGCAGGCGTCAGCTGTTACTGAGGGGCAGCAACTTTGCCTCTGTGTTCGGCAGGTTGCTTTCAAATCACAAATTGAAGGACTTGAGCACAAAATCTTTTTTTTAAATGTTTTTATTGGTTTTTACATTTTTATGTTGCACGTTGCAGTTTGTACTTTGAATTTGAAAGTTGATGCACCGTCAATTACCACAAAACGAGAATGGTGGAACAATCGAGGCTTTATCGTACGAGATGTTATGCCTCCTGTAGCTGGAACCAGAATGGCTGCAGCGCAGGTGAGCACACACATCTATACGCCGCCTGCTGGGCGGAGCCAGCAGGCAGGGATTTACCATCGTACCTCTAATATAGGGGCAGTGCCGTAAAACATATAATATACCACTAGTGGTGTTCGCCACGTTCACGCCCTGTTAAAAAAGAGTCCGGCGGGGATGGTGGAAATATTACAAATTAAGTCTGTCGGTGGCCTTGACCCTCCTCCGCGATCGCTTCAGTCCTGGTGGTGATGTGGGCACCGACGTGGTCACCTGCGGCTCCGGGAGCGTGTTGTCCTCGTCTTCGTGGATCCAGTGGGGGGACGGATCCTGCTGGGGTGGGGGGTGGGGGCTGAGGTGAGGTTCGCTGGAGGGAGGGTGAGTGGCGAAGGGGTGAATGAGGCAACCGGGGGGGGGGGGGGGGGGATGTGTCAGGTCGGGGGGCCGTGTGTGGGGACCCAATGGGTGCCAGGTCCCGGAGGGAGACTATGTCTTGGTGCCCCTAAGGGTCTGCCACGTAGGCGTACTGCGGGTTAGCATGTAAGATGTGGACTTTTTCGACCAAGGGGCCCGACTTATGGGTCATTTTTGGACCACAGGGCCAGTAGGTCGGCCTTCCATGCCGTCACGTTCTCCCTCTCCATCTGCCCGTTTCCCTGGAGGTTGTAGCTGGTCATCCTGCTTGAGGCGATGGCCTTGCTGAGCAGGAACTGATGCAGCTCATCGCTCATGAAAGAGGGTCCCCGATCGCTGTGAATGTAGGTGGGGAAACCGAACAGCATGAAGATGCTGTGCAGGGCCTTAATGACCGTGGCAGAAGTCATGTCGGGGCATGGGCTGACAAAAGGGAACCGGGAGTACTCGTGATTCACATTCAGAAAGTACGTGTTGTGGTCGGTGGAGGAGAGGGGCCCTTTGAAGTCCATGCTGAGGCGCTCAAAGGGGTGGGAGGCCTTCACCAGGTGTACTCTATCCGGCCGGTAGAAGTGCGGCTTGCACTCTGCGCAGACTTGGCAGTCTCTGGTGACGGTCCTAACCTCCTCATGGAATAGGGCAGGTTGCGGGCCTTGATAAAATGGAAGAACCGGGTGACCCCCCGGGAGGCAGAGGTCATAGTGGAGGACCCGGAATCGGTCCACTTGTGCGCTGGCACACGTACCGCGGGATAGGGCATCAGGGGGCTCGTTGAGCTTTCCCGGGCAATACAAGATCTCATAATTATAGGTGGAAACCTCGATCCTCCACCTCAATATTTTGTCATTTTTGATCTTGCCCCACTGTGTCTTATTAAACATAAAGGCAACCGACCGTTGGTCAGTGAGATGAATCTCCTGCCGGCCAGGTAATGCCTCCAATGTCTCACAGCTTCCACAATTGCTTGGGCCTCCTTTTCGACAGAGGAGTGCCGAATTTCGGAGACATGGAGGGTGCGGGAAAAGAAGGCCACGGGCCTGCCCGCCTGGTTGAGGGTGGCGGCCAGAGCTACGTCCAATGCATCGCTCTCCACCTGATAGTGGAGGGACTCGTCGACCGCGTGCATCGTGGCCTTGGCGATGTCTGCCTTGATGCAGTTGAAGGCCTACAGGAAGGTGGGCCTCAACCATCAGGGGAAAAACTATGGACTGAATGAGTGGGCGGGCCTTGTCCACATAATTTAGGACCCACTGGGCATTGTAGGAGAAAAACCCCAGGCATCGTTTCAGGGCCATGGGGCAGTGTGGGAGAGGGAGTTCCATGAGGCAGCGCATGCAGTTGGGGTTGGGCCCTAGGACTCCATTTTCCACTACTTAGCCAGGGATGGCGAAGCGGTTGGTGCGGAACACGCATTTCTCCTTGTTGTAGGTGAGGTTAAGGAGTTTGGCGGTATGGACGAATACTTGGAGGTTTGCTGATCGCGGCCGGAGATGGTGACGTTATCTCGGTACAGGAAGGTGGGCCGCAGTCCGTACAGGTCAACCATTCGGTCCATCTCTCGCTGAAAGACCGAGACCCCCATTGGTGACACCGAAGGGAACCCTAAGTAAGTGATAGAATCGGCCAACTGCTTCGAATGCAGTGTATTGGCGGTCCTCCGGGCGGATGGGGAGCTGGTGGTAGGCGGACTTCAAGTCTACTGTGAAAAAGACTCGATACTGTGCAATCTGATTGACCATGTCAGATATGCGTGGGAGGGGGTACGCGTCGAGCTGCGTGTACCAATTGATGGTCTGACTTTGGTCAATGACCATCCTGTGCTTCTCCCCAGTCTTCACTACCACTACTTGAGCTCTCCAGGGGCTGTTGCCGGCCTCAATGACACCGTCCTGCAGAAGCCGTTGGACCTCCGACCTGATGAAGGTCCTGTCCAGAGCATTGTACCGTCTGCTCCTGGTGGCGATGGGTTTGCAATCTGGGCGAGGTTTGCAAACAGGGAAGGTGTATTGACCTCAAGGGTCGTGAGGGCACAGATGGTGAGGGGGGGGGGGGGGGGGGGGGGGGGGGGGAGGGGGGGGGGGGGTAGGGGTTCTGCTGAATTTTAAAGTCAGGCTTTGGAGGTGGCACTGAAAATCCAGGCCAAGTAACAGGGCAGTGCAGAGCTGAGGGAGGATATAGAGCAGGAAGTTGCAGAACTCTACGCGCTGGACGGTGAGGGTCGCGATACTGTACCCCCGGATTTCAAAGGAATGTGGTCCGAGGCCAGGGAGATTTTCTGGGTGACGCGGTGTACCGTGAGGGAGCAGCGCCTTACCGTAGTGGGGTTGATGAAGCTCTCTGTGCTCCCAGAGTCAAAAAAGCAGTTAGTCTCGTGCCCATTTATCTTCACCGTCGTGGTCGTGGTCGCGAGGTTGCGGGGCCGAGACTGATCCAGGGTGATTGAGGCGAGCTGCGGGAGATGCTGGGGGGTCCCAGGCTGGTCAGCGGTGGCAGAGGCAGCGGTAGGCGATGAACGGCCAGACGAGCAGAGGTCCTGAGGCACGGTCCAAAACGGCGCTGAAGATAGCGGCGCCCACGGGGCACACATGACGGACGGCATCAAAGATGGCGGCGCCCATGGGCCGCACGTGGCTTGCGGTGAGAAAGATGGCGGCGTCCATGGGCTGCACGTGGCTTGTGAAAAGTAAGATGGCGGCACCCCTGCATCACACGTGGGGGGGGGGTGTAGAAATGCTGGGCCTGGAAACAGCGGCGACCGTCCGGGCTGGGCAAAGAGAAACAAAGTGTCCTTTCTTCCCACAACCGTTGCAGGTCGTGCTCCGCGCCGGGCAGCGCTGCCTGGAGGTTTTGTTTTGTCCACAAAAATAACACTTAGGGCCCCCCAGAGTTGGCTGCCGCGCAGCGCAGGCTTGCGGTGAGCTGGATTCGGCAGCTGGTGGGGCCCACGATGCCCACGAGGGTGCTGCGCGGTCAGGGGCATAGGACTGGACATTACGGAAGGACACTTCTAATGAATTAGCGAGCTGCCTAGTTCCCACAAGGTCAAGCGTACCCCCTTCCAGTAGCTGCTGGCGGACGTACGCAGACTTCATGCCCGTGACGTGAGCGTCTCTAATTAAACGTTCGGTATGCTGGACTGCCGAAACTGCCTGGCAGTCACGGTCCCTACCTAGGATGTGCAGGGCATGCCAGAAATCGTCCAGAGACTCCCCGGGGTGTTGCTGTCTTGTGGCCAGGAGGTGCCTGGCGTATACTTGATTTACTGGTCAAATGTAATGTCCCTTCAGGTATGCCATCGCTTTGGAGTAGGTGGGCGCATCCCGGATGAGGGGAAAAATGTCAGGGCTCACTCATGAATAGAGGACTTGGAGCTTCTGCAAGTCCGAGGGTTCTTCAGTGGCTGTTCTGAGGTAGCTTTTGAAGCAGGCTAGCCAGTGGTCGAAGGTGGACGTAGCGTTGGCTGCCTGAGGGCTCAGCTGCAGACGATCAGGCTTGATGCGGAGATCCATCGTTTAAAAAATCTCGTTCAATAAATTGATGCACCATCAATTACCACAAGACGAGAATGGTGGAACAATCGAGGCTTATTGAGCGAGATGTTGTGCCTCCTGTAGCTGGAACCAGAATGGCTGCAGCACAGGCAAGCACAGACATTTATACGCCGCCTGCTGGGTGGAGCCAGCAGGCAGGGATTTACCAACGTACCTCTAATATATGGGCAGTGCCGTAAAACATATAATATACCACTAGCGGTGTTCACCACACAAGTTTCATCACTGCACACAGTGTTGGTCAAAGCAGCTTAAGAAAAGTTAGAAATTTTAAAATTACAAGTGAAAGATAAGATAAAGAAGAGAACAAAAACAATACAGACAAACAAGGATCATTATACTTACTTGCATATCACCTCCTCTCCTTCCCCTCCGTGGCTGTGGGGCCCCTGTGGCTGCTTTGCCTTAGTTGTAATATGGAGATGCCGGTGTTGGACTGGGGTGAGCTCAGCAAGAAGTCTTACAACACCAGGTCAAAGTTCAACAGGCTTGTTTCAAATCACTAGCTTTCAGAGCACTGCTCCTTCCTCAGGTGAATGAAGAGGTGGATTCCAGAAACATTTATATAGACAAAGTCAAAGATGCAATACAATACTTTGAATGGGAGTCTTTGCAGGTAATTAAGTCGTTACAGGTCTAGATGGAGCAGGTTAAAGAGATGTGAATTGTCTCAAGTCAGGACAGTTGGTAGGATTTCGCAAGCCCAGGCCAGATGGTGGACAATGTTGGCTGATACTTCACTGCTACATTGAGGCAGTACTGTTGGAGCTGTTGGGCTATATTTTCCATTGAGTCCGCCCTGCTACCACTGTTAGTGAGGATGGAGAATTTGGCGTATTGTTCGCTGGGGGCGGGCTTTTCTACTCCTGCCACTTGTCAATGGGATTTCTCATTGAAACCACTACAGGCCACGAGGAAACCCACGGGACCAGAGAACCCCGCTGCCAGCGAACAGCCGGAGAATCCTGCCCGTCGTCTTTTGGTTGAAACAAAATCTCCAATTGCCCTCTTGGCTGGATTCAAAAGCATTCTTATGCAGAAGAACAGGATACTTCCTTGTGTTGACCTGGTTTATAACCATCCTTTAAACCACATCACTGGAGCAAATTATCTGACCATCATCACATTGTTGTCTGTGGGATCTCAATGTGCACAAATTGCCTTCTCTGCTTCTTAGATTACAACACTGACCAGCCTCCAAAAGTGCTTCACTTGTTGGAAAGTGCACCGTGATGTCCTGAGGTGAGGAAAGCAGCTATAAAAATGTAAATGAGTTTTTTTCTTAATAGGATGGTAGAAGCAGATTTCTTTGGAACTTTCAAAAGGCAACTGAACATGTATTTATAGAGGGTTAATTTTCAGTGTTAAGGGGGAAAACTGGACTGCGTGACTAAATTGAGCAGTTCTTTCAATGAGCCTGCATGAGGCCAAATGGGATCTTTCTGCTATAAGGTTCGTAGATGTAGACTGATACAATAATTCTACACACAGTTAGTTAAATTCCCACCCATTCCATAATAAGAATGTTTTAAGGATGGCTTTCACAAGTTGCCTTTCACAAAGGCAACTTTCACAAAGGCAACAATGCTTTCATTATCGCATGATTGCATCCAACATCTTATGTTTGCCTAATCATCTCATTATGTATCTGTTTACTGTAAACTAACATTTGAAAGTAAGTGCCAATTATTTTCTTGACCTTATCATTACTAATTTATTCCCAAGTTAGTGCTGTCCTCTTCCTTTCTGCGATTATATCCACCCCTTTGACAGTCTGCAGATAAATAAAACTATTCCTCAACCCACTTAATGATCTTTACAAAGCATCCTGTTTGCCCTGTTAGCACCATTTCTGTCCATCTTCTGTGATGACAGGAATGTCAATATTTCATTAGTATGTACATTCCTAGTTCCAACAGTTGGTCTGCAGCATTCCTTGCATTACAAGAAAAGCATTTAGGCTTATTCCTCAATGACATTATTCTCATTTATGTCTATTTTCCTGAAGTCAGTATCTCTGTCAGCAATGTGTGCACTGTGTTTACATCAGCCAAAAGTATCTGTTTAACCATTTTTTGCTGTTCTTACACATTCAGAAAATGTACAGAGATCCAACTTCAGCTTATATTAGATTATCTTAACTCTAATTTGCTTTTAAAATGTCAGGCAGAGTTTTCTGGATTTTTTTCAATTGCGGGCCCAGGATAAGTCAGGAAATTACAGGCCAGTCAGTCTAACTTCAGTGGCAATGGAAACTATTGGGAAAAAATTAATTCTGAGGGACAGAATTAATCTCCACTTGGGGAGGCAAGGATTAATCAAGGATGGTCAGCATGGTTTTGTCAAAGGGAGATCATGGCCGGAATTCTCCAGCCATTAGGATTCTTTGTTCCCGCCTGCAATGAACAGCACGCCACCAAGAAATAAATGACTGAGGGACCAGAGAATTTAGCCCCATGTCTTACAAATTTGATTGAATTTTGTGAGGTGGTAGTGCAGTTGATATAGTCTACATGGACTTCGGTTTCGCATGGAGACGGGTCAAGAAGGTAAGAGCCCAGGTGATCCAGGGCAATTTGGCAAAATGGATCCAAAGTTGACTTAGTGACAGAAGGCAGAGGGTGATAGTCGAAAATTGTTTTTGTGACTGGAAGCCTGTGACCAGTGGTGTTCTGCAAGGATTGGTGCTGGCTCCTTTGCTGTTCGTGGTATTTATTAATGATCTGGATATGAAATCAGGAGGGGAAAACAACAGCAGCCAGAACAGTAGCACCACGACTGACTCCATTGCTTAGCAGGGGAGGGCAAAGTGCAGGACAGCGATAGTTATAAGGGACTCTATAGTAAAGGGCACAGATAGATGCTTCTGTGGACGTGACAGAGACTCCAGACTATGTTGCCTCCCTGGTTCCAGGGTCATGGATGTCTCTGAACAAACACAGGGTATCCTGAAGGGGGAGAGTGAACGGCCAGAGGTCGAAGTACACATAGGTACTAATGACATTGGCAGGAAGAGCGATGAAGTCCTGCAGAAGGAGTTCAGGGAGTTAGGCAGTAATCTAAAAAGCAGGACATCTAGGGTTGTATTCTCAGGATTAGTCCCTGTGCCAGTGAGGTTAGAAATAGGAGGATAGTGCAGCTAAATACGTGGCTAAACTGGTGGTGTAGGAGAGAGGGTTTCAGATTTCTGGAACATTGGGATCTCTTCCGGGGTAGGTGTGACCTGTACAAGAAGGATAGGTTGCATCCAAACTGGAGGGGCACCAGTATCCTTGCTGGGAAATTTAAACTAGTATGGCAGGTGGGGTGTGGGAACCAGAGCATTAGTTTAAAAGATGTAATAATTGAAGGGGAAATAGAGGATAAAAATAAGAGAACAACATCACCCTGTCTGCTCAAACGCAGTGGTTTGAAGTGTATTTGTTTCAACGCCAGAAGTATAGCAGTTAAAGCAGATGAGCTAGAGCATTTATTTGCACTTGGAACTATGATGCTGTGGCTATCACAGAAATGTGGATAAAGGAGGGGCAGGATTGGCAGCTGAACGTTGAAGGATATAGATGCTTCAGGAGAATTAGAGGGGGATCTAAAAGGGGTGGGGCTTAGCATTTCTGGTGAAGGAACATATCATGGCCACACTGCGAAGCATAAGTATGGAAAGTACTGGAGAATAGCTAATGTGGTGCCATTGTTTAAGAAAGGTAGCAGGGATACTCCAGGAAATGAGAGGCCGGTCAGCCTCAAGTCGGTAGTAGGTGAATTATTGGAGAGAATGATCAGGGACAGGGTTTATACCCATTTGGAAACAAATGGACTTATTAGTGATAGATGGCATGGTTTTGTGAAGGGGAGGTTGTGCCTCACTAACTTGATCGAGTTTTTTGAGGAGGTGACAAAGATGATTGATAAGGGATTTTGTTTACATGGACGTCATTAAAGCCTTTGACAAGGTGCCTCATGGCAGACAGATAAAAAAGGTGAAGTCACACGGGATCAGAGGTGAGGTGGCAAGGTGGATACAGAACTGGCTCAGTCACAGAAGGCAAAGGATAGCAGCGGAAGGGTATTTTTCTGAATGGAAGGTTGTGTCAGGAGAATGGAGATGAGGAACTTATCAACAATGATCGCATGACGGAGCAGATACAATGGACTGAATGGCTTAATTCTGCTCCTATGTCTTATCATCTTATGATGTTTCTGGTCTAATTGATTCACTGTCTATTCAGTGTGAGCGAGTCCTCTAATCTCCCTGGGCATTCTCCTACAAAACGGCTGGGCTATCACTTGTTCTGAAGAGGGTCAAAACATCAGTGCTGAAGTCCCAATCCAGATCTTCATTGCAGTTGGACAGTTTCAGGGATCATATCGAAAAATTATCCTTGGATGCTTGTTTATTGTCCACTTTCCTGGTAAGATCGAGGTCTATACAGGCTTGTCTACTCAAAAGAGAGAATTCTTGATTCGGTAGAACACAAAATATTTGCAACATCAGCTTTCTTTTATACTGGAATATTGCCTGGGGCTATCCTTTGATTTGTAATTTGATTTATCCTGGTCTCTCTAGCTGGGTTTCCGTTGGCTGCAGGCACTGTATTCAGACCCACAGTTCTTTCTCTGATAAAACTATCACATTCGCTCCAGTATCTGATTTAAAGTTGGTGATACGCCCGTTAAGATTAATACCTGTGTTTCAGAATGCCGGATTGGGGTAATTGATCTCACCTAGGAAACATTTTTGCTGCTCTTCTGCTGTACTAGAGCCGGGTGCTCTACGCTGCCTCCCTGCTGGCTCCAAGCAAAACGGGGTATCGGTGGCGTACCATTCCCACGCCAGCCTGGGGACATAGATCATAGAATTTACAGTGCAGAAGGAGGCCATTCAGCCCATCGAGTCTGCACCGGCTCTTGGAAAGAGAACTCCACTTAAGCCCACACCTCCACCCTATCCCCGTAACCCAGTAACCCCACCTAACCTAAGGGCAATTTAGCATAGTCTCCAAGTCAGAGAATCCAGCCCTTTGTTTCACCCAGCCTTCTTCGCTCGGGCTGGGTGAGATAGGATCAGCGAAGTGCGCCCCCGGCTGCATCGGAATGAAGTAGCTGGGCCACAGAGAGTTGAGAAACATCCCCTTTTTACGGCACTAGTTGGCATGAAGGAGGTGCTTGAAGGAACAATTAAAAGGTGAGTGGTTCAGACAGCATGGGGGGGGGAGCAGGATTGGTTCGGGTTAGGCCGGTTAGGGTCGACCGAGGGGTGAGGGGGATGGGTTAGGATCAGACTCGAGACAGGGGTGGGGATTGAGCTAGACCAGAGGGGGGTGTCAGACCGGAAGGGGGTCAATCCAGGAGAGGTAGGCTCAGACCAGAGGGGAAGCCAATTTGGGAGAGGAGAGGGATGGACCAGAGGGGGTGGGGTCAGGTCAGGAGGAATTTGAGTCCGGTCGGGGGTTTTTGGGAGGGGGGAGGGAGAGGGTCAGCAAGGAGGGATCAGGCTGGGGGTGATGTGGGGGTCCCCTGGGTGATCATATGTGTGCCGGATGTCCCATGCAAGGCTGGACCTCAGTATTTTAAATAGATGCTCTGGAGTTAGGAATAATTTTTAACTCTGGGAGTAACCATCAGGGCAAAATAGGCAGAGCCATCAAAAGTTAACAATTGAAATTGCTTCTGTCAGATGGTTCCCAGCCCAGCACATTTGTCCAGAGGATGTGATCACTCCAGGGCAATTGCCAGTAAACCCTTACGTGGGGACCTCTGTGAGAGATTCTCCAGCGTGTCATTGGGTACCCCTAAATGCAACCCAGGGGAACCGGGAAGTTATGAATTATGCTTGGTATCATCAAGAACATTCAATATTCCACATTGGGATCAAGCTAATTCCACACATCTACGACCCATTGACAAAATGGTGCAAGTGAGGTTGCTCGATACTTTACCCCTCAGTGAATGATTTTCACCTTCCAACATCCAATTGTTCCACAGTTTTTGGATAATGTTTATTATTCCAACACCCAAAGGCTGAACAACGTAAAACTATCAGGAATAACTGCGATATCGGTGTTGGTTGCTCTGACGTCACTGACTGCATCGTCAATGAGCTGGGATTTGATAATCTTTCTTTGTGTCAGAAGTAGGCTTACATTAATACTGCAATGAAATTACTGTGAAAATCCCCTATTCGCCACATTCCGGAACCTGTTCGGGTACACTGAGGGAGAATCCAGAATGTCCAATTTACCTAACAAACACGTCTTTCAGGACTTGTGGGAGGAAACTGGAGCATCCGGAGGAAACCCACGCAGACACAGGGAGAACGTGCAGACTCCGCTCTGACAGTGACCAAGCCGGGTCCCTGGTGCTGTGAAGCCACAGTGCTAACCACTGTACTAACATGCCACCCATTTGAGCTGGTCTCACAGGAAAAAGGTTTTTTTTGTAGTCCTCCTCAAGTTCCATGTATCTTTGATCCTTTTCTTGCAACTGCAGACATCCATCGATCCTTTCTTATGAACACGGATGACAATGCCCATCTTCCCATGTCTCCTTAGCACACTGGGCTAAATCACTGTCTTTCAAAGCAGACTAAGGCAGGCCAGCAGCACGGTTCAATTCCCCTACCAGCCTCCCCGAACAGGTGCCGGAATGTGGCGACTAGGGGCTTTTCACAGTAACTTCATTGAAGCCTACTCGTGACAATAAGCGATTTTCATTTAATTTCATTTAATTTCCTTCAGTTCCGTGTGTAGGGAGAGACTGCAGTGTGAGCATCCTGTTACTAATATAGCGGCCTTTCCTGAAATACAAATAGAAATCACACCATAGCGCAGTTCTGCCCATTTCTCCCCAATTTCACCCATTGGGCGAGGTTCTCCGTTTGGGAATCTGTAAGGTGAATTCTTCATTGGTGGGATTCTCCATTCCACCGGCAGTTCACTTCGGCCTGCGGGTTTCCCAGATGCATGAGATGGCTACAATGGGTAATTCCATTAGCCAGTAGCGGGAACGGAGAGTCCTGCTGCCAGCGACGGGAGGCCACCAAAAAACACACGGCTGGGGAGGCGGAGAATCTAGCCCGTTGTCCTCCTGCCGGAGGTGAATTGCAACTGATTTGCATTCCCGCTGAGAGTGCAGATCAGGAAACAATTTACTATCCTTCGCCAAGCACATTTATGCATGGCGAGGATGAAGCGGGATTCCCGAGGGAATCTTGCTATCGGGCCACTATTTCAACAGGCAGTCCAATTGCGTGGCCACACAGATGGCCACTCCCCCAGCATCGCAAACCAGCCTCCCCGGTCCTCGCACAGCGCAAATCAGCTCCTCACCTCCACATTAGCTAGATTCCCCACTTCTTCCAAATGTGGGCCCCACCTCCCAGAGACCCTTAAATAGGAGGACCCCTCCATTAACCCCCTAAATAGAGCCCCCCACAGAATTGTCTAAATATGGGAGCCCCCCCCCCACAGAGACCCCCTAAATAGGTGGACCCCTCCAGAGACCTCTTAAATAAGGAGACTACCACAAAGACCCGCTAAATAGTGAGACCACCCCACAGATCGCACAAAAAAGAGACCCCTGTCAGGATGCACCTCAGAAAAATTATCTCTGTCAGGAAGTCCCCCCGAAATGAGACCCCTATCTGGCAAGCTCCCAGAAAAGAGGCATCTGTAAGAAAAGAGAAACCAGTCAGGAAGACCCCCAGAAATGAGATGCCTGTCTGAAGGCCAGAGAGTTGACACAGAGGAGGTGAAAAAAATTCTATCGTAACACTCACCTGGGCATACATCTGCTGGCTCAGACAGAGGAAACACGATGTGTCAATTCCTGGAAAGAGAAAACAGTGACCTGTGCTTAAACCCCTCAGATCCTTGAACTGCAAGCTATTCATTAATTTCCTTTAGTTGGTTGTGATTGACAGCTTCCACACACACACCTGTGAGTCTGGCTTCATTCATCTCCCTTCATCGTTCAGTAACTCTGAAGTGCTCTGACCACAATGTTTACAAACATCAACCATGTCAAAGGGAGTTAAGTGTATTCCAATCACACCCCTGAAGCTTGAGTGAATTTGAAGCGCTCAACTGGAAATTGACAGCGCTTAACACTGGTAAATGCCAGGAGTAAATCCCACCCATCTGATTCCCAGCCCAGAGGACCGGAGAATCACGTGGTTCCTGGCCCACTAAGAGGATGGAAATGGGGTGTCAATCCCATTTTTACCCCAGGCACCCGATTCTCTGCCGCATTCGGAACCGCAGCAGGCGGCGGAGAATTTTGCCCTTTGTAGCAACAATAATCCAATTTGATAAAAGTGGAATGCATTTCCTCCCGAGAATAATTATTGTCAACTTCAAAAAATAAATGTCTTTTCTGATGTCTCTCATACAATATTGCCACCATAATTTTACGAGAAATTAAATTAAAATAACAATGTTAAACCTAGTCAGGAACAAGATGACATCTTTATAGTTTCAGAGATTAAGGTTGTGTTGTGGATTTTACTCTGCAGTCCAATCTGATGAAATAATTGCTGGTTAAATTTCAGCCTGAGTGAGGTTTATTTGAAGCAGCTATATTTGCAATGTTACATGTACAACATGCAACTGGGGGTCACAAACATGATTTATTTCTCAAACATTTATAGAAATAGAAAGCTTATTCTGAAATCTGAGCGAGATTATTCAGGTACATCTGAGATTATGCTGAATCCGCCCGAATATCTGGTTGGACTCAAGGGAGCTTGGTAGCTGGCACCTTGTTGAATTGACTGAGTCGGGTTGTCAGGAGAAAGTTTGGAGACATAGGGATCTTGTGGAGCTACACATCTGTCAGATGTTTAAAATGGTGCTACATTGGTGATGACATTCAGCACAGCTCGTAAGTATTGTAGCCACCTGGGATGGCCACTTCCTCACACAAAATGGAAGAACGCAAATGTTACAGGGAAAAATGAACATTGGCAAAGAAACAAGCAGTTTGCAGAATCCCCTGTATTCTGGCTGCTAAAGAAACCAGACAGGATTGTAACTAACGAGCTGCGTATATTAAGTGAGCGATTCACGGTGATTCCCAGGCACAATGGACACAACAGTTAACTGCAATCGCTACATTCTATGGAAGGTCAGACATACCGGCGCCAGTGGAGTCTGAGACAAAGGACACCAATAAGGTGTAAGGAACCGCCCGGTGATCGAGGAACGGCCCCGTTATTGGGGAAATTCAAATCAATCGATTGGGAAGAGACCCAATCGATTGCAGGTTTAGAGAGGATCCGCCCAGAAGAACGCAGAGCCCCTGGGACCTATAAAAGTCAGGTCCCAGGACTGGTCTTCTTGACCAGCCGGCCCTCCCAGCAGAACACCTTTGCAGTAGAAGACCTTGAGAAGTAGAGGCCTGGTCAGCAGCCACCATCAAGTAAGTGTCATACAACGCACGCTACGAGAGTAGACACTCCTGACCCCTTTAGTCCACACCAACTGGAAGCCTGCAGATCCAGGACAAAGCAAGAGGCCATTGTTCCCTGATATGGCAGTTCCCTTATTCCAGATAAGTATTGGCCTGTTAGTGGTAGGAATAACCTAGTCTTTTAGTTTTATATGCATAAGTAGTAGATAACTGTATTATAATAAACGTGTCTTGTTTGAACTTACTAACTGGTGTATTGAGTTATTGGTCTGAACTTGAACTTGAATCTTGTGGCGGTATCATAACGATACCTGGCAACTCTAGAGCTAAGGAATAAAACAGAGCCAAATTGAGTGTAAGGCACACTCACCCAGAACGAGCAACAGTATGTAGTGAGGTTCCTATCATGTGAGGGAAGCAACCAGAAAGGGATTTATGTTTCCAATGCTGTGCTCAATTTTTGACTTGCCATTCACATGTACAAACCAGCATTGCTGTTTTTGAATCCGTTTGCAAAAGCACTAACTAAATAAGTAAAATGAGTTTCAATACAAGTTGAGCTGAAGTAATTACAAAAATTAAAACAAGAGACAACAGATTTTAATTTATACCGATTTGAAGAGTAGGTCAGTGTCCCGTTTGGGAGCTGGAACTCAGGAAGTACCTGAAAGGGAAAGGATGGCCCCTTTGGAGTGAGTTTTGTTCGAATGAGGAGACAGGTTCCGGGAGTATAGGGCATACTTGGTGGGAGAACTTGTCTGAAATTCATAAGAAAGGTTTGAGTAAAGCACGTAAGCCGATGGCAACTGTGTCCTGCTTGGCACAATTGCAAGGCACAGAGGAGGTCGTCAGGATGCTCCGAGCAGATTTAGAGGAGAGAAATAGAATGAGCAAAGTGGATGTCAGGGACATCGAAAGAGAGAATTTAGAATTAAGGCAAAAGTTGGCAGATAAGGATAGAGAGGTGGATGATGCCAAGAGGGCACACTAGTCTTGTCTAGCCCATCTGAGCAGCTCCCAGGTACAATACGAAAAAGCCTATCAGGATGTGCAGCGTGCAGTCTTGATAAGACAAGAATCAGAGAAGCAGATAGAGACAAACACAGCCAAAACAACCACAAAGATCCTGACACACCACATCTTTACTAGATGGGGACTCCCCAGAAGTATTGAGTCGGACCAGGGATCTCATTTTACAGGACGGGTCATGAAGAACGTCCTGACCATATTCGGCATTAAACAAAATTTCCACATTGCGTACCACCCCCAGTCCAGCGGTATAGTGGAACGCATGAATCGGACTCTAAAATCGGCCCTCAGAAAGGTGGTCCAGGAAAACAATACGACTTGGGATTCAGTGCTCCCATTCGCACATGTTTTTAATCAACACTGTTTCAGCTTCAACAGGTTTCACCCCACACACACTCATGACCGGACGCCCCATGAAAGGTTCTGAATTCCTTTTAGGACTCGACATGACCAGCCCAGAAGTGACGGCCCTCACACACGAGACAGCAGTAAAGCAATTAGTAGAAAATGTAAGATCGGCTCAGTTAGCAGCCGCAGTTAAATTGGGAAAGAAAAAGAAACAGAGCAAGGCTTGTTTTGACAGAACAGTACATTCCACAGAGTTTCAGGTTGGACAACAGGTAATGTTGTCTGTTTATAACCCCAGCACGCTTTTAGCCCCAAAATTTCAGGTCCATACTCAATTGCGGACAAAATCAGCTCTTCAGTATATAAGATAAAGTACCCCAACGGGAAGACTGCGTGGTTCCATATCAACCAGTTAAAGGCATACGGAACACAGTCCAACCACACACACCATGTCCAGCTAGACTCAGCAGAACACCACGCCCCGCCCACAAGAGACGCATTTCCACCCTCCCCCTCACAGACCAGCTCCTCATCGGACTCGACCTTGACTCCGCCCATTGACTTCAGACCACGCCCCGAAACGGCCACAAGCTGCTACAGCAGAGACAGCGACTGTGACTTTGACGACAGCCACAGCACGCCTCTCTACTGCTCTGATACAACAGACCCCACACACATCAACTCCGACCCCGTCTACAGTGATTTGGAGATCACTTACATTAAGACACCAGACCCACCGCCCAACTATGACGACCCCGACAACGTTCACACAAATTTGGACATGACCATTTGGCACCGAGACAACTCTTACAGGCTTGTCTGGAATGACGAGAGAGATCCTCGGTCACACAACTCACTCATAGCATGCCTGATCCATACAAGGGTATGGGATCCGGGAGAAGAGGATGACTTTAAGTCTGACTCCCGACACGGCAACCCCTTTGCAACCCTTAACACAGAGAATGAAGAGAATTGAGATGTCCAGATGATGTAAAAAGTGGAACCGCTTGAGAGATAAACTGTGTCCTTTTCTGATGGAACCTGCAATATGTTTGTTGCATCTTTGTTTGTTTGTGTTTTGTTTGCTTCCCAGCAACAGTAGCTCTGCGGACACACACTCAAGCTGTCCGCAGATACCTTTGAGAACTTGTAAGACGCCAAATCAGCTGGAATGTCTGAAGCCCTGCTAAAGGCTTCTCCCTTGATTCCACACGGAGCTCCCTAGCTCCACTTTCATATCTGCTCTTCTGTTTGGAGGACAGAAGAGGCAACCCCCATGATTACTACATTCTTGCCCGTTCGTTTCAGGTCGCTCAGGCAGTGGAGAAACGGCATTGAGGACCCGCCCTGTCTGAGGACCACCCCACTGGTCAACTAAGGTCGGGTACAGCACAGCACGCCCTACCCAGGGATTCCACCCAACTCTTACCCGTCGCGGCCCATACGCAACTCATTCGAAAGTCTAATTTCTAAAAAGTTTGGTTTTGTTTCCTTTGTTTTAGGTAGCCCTTTGGTTGCCATTCGACACGCTATTTACATCCAGGAACATTGGGATGGTAAATTGCAAAACCTGCGAGACGGCTCGCAGTGACATAGTAGTTAAGTGTATGTCTGGTCCTAAATTCGTTTTGATAAAAAAAAAATGAGGGGAGTCACAGGGAGTGACTTGACCATTCATAAAGGGAAAAATTGGCACAAGAGGACAGATATACTATCATTCGAGGTATTAAGCAGAACACTAACGGATACTATGCTTGATCCCCTAGCTTTCGGACGTTCGAAGGAGGGACCAAAGTAGGATCAGAGCAACATCAAAGCACTAAAAGAGAACAGGAAGAGAAGAGAGAAGAAAATTGAAAATGAAGGAAATTTTTCCTTGTAATATGTTCATTTTTGCGCACGAACGCAAACCCCCTTTCCCCTATGACCCCGGCCGTTAATGTTTCCCAGACACAGACCACTCCAAGCCCAGTAAACGGTAACAGTACCCCGACCTGGTGTACCAGATTTCTAACTTGGTGCTCCTTGTCATATGTCGTAGAATCGCTTTTGGCACTGGCGATTGTCTGCATCATAGTACAGACTTTTAGGATGAGGAAATGGTGAAGGAGAGCCTACCGCTCACGTACCTCGACGATATATAGGATGAGATCCCCTATCTTCGGTTTCCATTAGTCCCCCGAACCCCTTGAAATGTAAATAAAGGATTTTCTTTTCGTTGTTGCCATGCCATGTAAATAAAGGAACTTTTTCAATTGATTGTGACACTCTGAGCTCGACTGCCGAGCCAGAGAAATGGAATGTAATACTGCTATTGTTTGTAAGGTTAGGAATTTAGGATGTTTTAAAATGTTTGAGTGAGTATAGTTTATTTAAGGTGAGAAAGAGGTTCCCGTTGTGATTTTGGTAATGCATGTCCCCTATGACATAGCGCCAAATAAAGATTGTAGGTAAACATTTTCTGCATAGTTGAGGAAAGTGCAGAGGCCATGGAACTCGCTGAGGTCAGGGAACACAGACACCGTACTTAGGTGATCCTTCACGCTTTCGCGTTAGGATCACAAGGAGGGAGTGTAGCCACCTGGGATGGCCACTTCCTCACACAAAATGGAAGAACGCAAAGGTTACAGGGAAAAATGGACATTGGCAAAGAAACAAGCAGTTTGTAGAATCCCATGTATTCAGGCTGCTAAAGAAACCAGACAGAATTGTAACAAACGCGCTGCGCATATTAAGTGAGCGATTCACGGTGATTCCCAGGCACAATGGACACAACAGTTAACTGCAATCGCTACATTCTATAGAAGGTCAGACATCCCGGCGCCAGTGGAATCTGAGACAAAAGACACCAATAAGGTGTAAGGAACCGCCCGGTGATCGAGGAACAGCCCCGTTATTGGGGAAATTCAAATCAATCGATTGGGAAGAGACCCAATCGATTGCAGATTTAGAGAGAGTCCGCCCAGAAGGAAGCGAAGCCCCTGGGACCTATAAAAGTCAGGTCCCAGGACTGATTCTTTCTTCTTGACCAGCCGGCCCTCCCAGCAGAACACCTTTGTAGTAGAAGAACCTTGAGGAGAGGCCTGGTCAGCAGCCACCATCAAGTAAGTGTCATACAACGCACGCTACGAGAGTAGACACTCCTGACCCCTTTAGTCCACACCAACTGGAAGCCTGCGGATCCAGGACAAAGCAAGAGGCCATTATTCCCTGATCCGGCAGTTCCCTTATTCCAGATAAGTATTGGCCTGTTAGTGGTAGGAATAGCCTAGTCTTTTAGTTTTATATGCATAAGTAGTAGATAACTGTATTATAATAAACGTGTCTTGTTTGAACTTACTAACTGGTGTATTGAGTTATTGGTCTGAACTTGAACTTGAATCTTGTGGCGGTATCATAACGATACCTGGCAACTCTAGAGCTAAGGAATAAAACAGAGCCAAATTGAGTGTAAGGCACACTCACCCAGAACGAGCAACAGTATGTAGTGAGGTTCCTATCATGTGAGGGAAGCAACCAGAAAGGGATTTATGTTTCCAATGCTGTGCTCAATTTTTGACTTGCCATTCACATGTACAAACCAGCATTGCTGTTTTTGAATCCGTTTGCAAAAGCACTAACTAAATACGTACAATGAGTTTCAATACAAGTTGAGCTGAAGTAATTACAAAAATTAAAACAAGAGACAACAGATTTTAATTTATACCGATTTGAAGATATAATACTGTAACACGTATGATCAGGATATAGAGCTCGAGAACGGGCATTGCAACGTAATTGTTTTTGCTGCCAAAGGAAATTGGCATTGGTTTTTTATTGACCCCAGGGTAGAATTTATTTTCCTTGGAACATCTTTTCCTCTGCCGTTGGCTCGGTTCCAGCCTTCTCCAGCTACTAATGTGCAACTGCAAACCTGTCACCTCCTTTCATTCATTTAACTTTTCCAAGTACTATATGTGTTCATGAGAAGGTGTGACAGAGCAGAGAACTCCTTCAAACGCAATGGAGAGAGACCCAATCTGTGAGTGGACAAGCAGCTGCAGCAGCTCCTCCAACCACAACTCTGCAGTTATTCCCTGCTCTCAGCAACCATCAGAAACTGAGAGCAGTACGTGCTGCTTCCAACCTTTCAGTAGCTTTATGGCTCTCCAGCCAGCTTTCAGTTCCGATTTATCTTAAAGCGCTGTCAGATTTTTAAATGTCCACCATCACCTCCTCTCCATGCCTGACCCTCTTCCACTACCGCCAGCGCCCCCCCCCCCCCCCCCCCCCCCCGCACCACCAAATTATACCACCCGGGGCAACTACCTGATTTGCCTAGTGGTTCTGTTGTGATACTGGGCTTGAATTCTGGAGTACCATCTATCATCACTTCTCTGAGGATGACTACAGGCTTAACTCGCCCACTTATTGCACAGCAGAGTTCACAAAGGATCTACGATCCCCACCAATTTGAGAGCATCTGTTCTGATGAAAGGCTTGCTGAGGAATGACATGACTCTATATCCTTTGAGGTCTCCTGCTTCTCCTTAAAGTTGGAAAGCTGTCTTGCTGGCTCTGTTGGCTCTTCTTGTCCATGACCTGTGAGAGAGAGGAGTGATGAGAGGGCATTATGCTTTCCGACACATTCTTCTAACCCCTCACCTGGAGCTCTGTGGACCAGAGCTTGACTGATGGGCACCATGCTTTATACTGACCACACTCTCCAGAGAATCTTTTGTACCCATTTATTAGACCATTCACTCTCAAAGCCTCCACACCTGTGAAATTAAACAGACATCACTGTGTGTTGTCAAAATTTGACACATCAAAAACTGAGTAGGCAGAACAACCATTATTCCCTTTCTTAACTTTTACAGTCAGAGACTTGGATTTTAAGTTTTAGCAATTACTTTATCTGTTAAGATATTTATACGCCCAGGTCCAAATCAGCGTCCATGAAGTTCTGACTTCTCTTCTTCACAACTGCATTTTTAGTTGCCATATTCTAAATTAAAACATGTGAATACTTTTAAGAATGCCACATGTAAAGTTAGACAATAATATATTGCCGATTTACATAGTAGTTTCACAGATTTAAAACAAATAACAAACCTTCACTCATAAATATTGAATAATAATCATAAATCATAAAAACATTAAAAATTACACTTTAAACGAGCCAATAACAATGATTGGGATTCTCTGTCCCGCTCCGGCCGTGTTATGGTGCAGTCCTGTATTATGACGTGTCCAGACAGCCGGCCAATGGAGTTTCCCATTGTGGGCACCCCATGCTATCGGGAAATCTGCAGGCGTCAGTTCACTGCCAGCGAAATGGAAGTTCCCGCCGACGGAGAATCCAGCCCAATAGCTTTAATTGTTTAAAAGAAAGAGCAAAATAAAAAAAGCTAACAAAGCTTCAACGTACCTTAATAGTAGTAGGGAATCCTTGGACTCTCCGTCTTGTCTTTAAAACTATTCTTTCACAGCATGCCATCAACGGGCATTCCCCATTTGGTCCCATCATAAAGGGGCATGGCTACACTCCTCCTATGCTGTGCTGGGGCCTGCGGAGATTGTCCCTCCACAGGCCAAAGGCTGCTGCTCTCATCTGGTGTTCTATTGAGATATTTCAACGGAGGTAAGTACCCAAAGGAACCTTCTGGCGGGATTCTCTGTCCCACCGCACCAGATTTGTGGTGCGGCGCGCCCGCAGGATTCTCCGTTTCGGTTTCCCATTGTTGGCAACCCCAAGCCGTCGGGAAAGCTCCGGTCTGCCGGCGAAACGGAGAATCCCAACAGCGGAAAATCCATCCCTCTATCTTTGAAGGCCCATGGCTTTCCACTGCTTAGTGGAACTTATGGGCCAATAACACCAGTCTTGCCAGAGCTGGTAATTCCTCCCACCCCTTGTCTACTAACTGGTTGACTCCCACACTGCAGGCCGTTAATTTATCGGCCCCCAACAATATCACTTTCTCACTTCTGTCCCCTGCCCCACGGTCACACCATCTGCTTTTCGTTTTGACGTAGGGGCATTGTTGCTGTTGATAAAATACCAGACTAAGAATGCAATGGAAAACAACTGAGGTTTTGGATACCATGAAGTAGGCTTCATAGTCTTGGACAAATTAACAGCAAGTCTTTATCAACAACTTATAACTATATTTACATATACAGTAGAGGGTACAGGTATGGAGCTGACTCCATCCTAGATCTCTGCCCATCTCTTTGACCGACCCTGGCTCAGGGTCATGGACCTTCTCACATCACCGTTTGGGCAGTACTGTGCTCAGTCCCACATTAACCCTATATGTACCAAACCCTTACACTACAATGACCACTTACAAAATTGTAAATCTATTTACAGAGTGCTCAATAATTAAGCTTGTCACATTCAAATAATTAGCCTTGTCAAGTTTGATCTTCTCTCCAACCCATCAACAATGCTGCCTGAATTCCCCTAAAGTATATATTATTAATAAACACAGACCTTCATAACACTCAGCAGGAATAGAGCTACTCCTTACATGTAAGTCATTACTGACATTTCCTGTTCTTCTTTGGATTTGAGTCCCTGCAGTGAATAGAATGCATAACTCTTCTATGTTTTATTAAAATGACTGTCTCTTCGGAAGTAGGGATTTGGAAATTTGCTGTAATTTACTAAAGTTTAACGCAATTACTAGTCGACCAGCAGAATTGAGCTTTACAAAGATTAAAGTAAATATGGGGAGCAATTTAACGGCCTCATCATGCCTGACTTGGTGCCGGAACACGGCGTTTCTTGCAAGATTTGTGATACTCGAAACATCGTGTGAGAGTAACCTGGGACCCGGGATTTACTGGCCGTGCCTGGGAGACCTCGCCCGGGCACCGTTTAATACCGGTCACATAAACATGGACCAGTTGTCACGACACCTTGCGGGGGAGGGGTCTCTCAGGCCATTGGAGACCGGCGGTGGGGGGGGGGGGGGTAAAGGCTTTGGGAAGGGTGGTACTCTGACACTCCTTCTGGCATCCAGGCACCTTGGCACTGCCAACCTCAAACCTTGGCACTGCCACTCAAGCACCCTGGGAGTGCCACCCGAGAGGCACTACCAGGTTGGTGGGGCACTGCCCAGGGTTCAAGGCTGGCAGTGCCGAGGTACCCAGGTGCCAGGTTGGCACTGCCACAGGGCCGGAGCCTGAGGGGGGCCATGCCCATGAAAGGGAAGGTGAGAGGGTTATGAAGTGTAGGGTAGAGAAGGTGGATATGAAGGGGCCTAATAAAGCTTGGGGGTGAAGGAAGGGCCCTGAAAAGGGGGAACAAAAAGGGGGTGTATGGTCTGAAAAGGGGGGCCCTTAGTGACCCAACAGCTGGGTGGCTAGCACTGCCCATTGGTGAAGGGTGCCGTAGACCCTCAAGCGCACTTTCAAAATGACGCCCCCATCTCTGAGCCAGTCTCACCGACAAGTTCAGCTTCACACTGCTGAAAAATTAACCCGAGGCCCAAACATATGTGGGCGAATACCAGTCCGGATCTCAACCAAAAAGCTGATTGGAAAAACCCCGCCAAATGGCACTTTGAAATGTTTGGATGAATCACGCCTGTTATGTCAAAAAAGGCATTCTGTCTCGTGGCCATTTACTTTCCTGTAGATTAAAGCTAGGAACAGACATTATGCTTATGATTGCCCACCCCTCGCCGGGTTGGAGAATCGCCGGGGGCCGGTCTCAATCCCTCAATCCCGCTCCCGCTGTGTCCCGAAGTCTCCGGCACCAGAGATTCGGCAGAGAAGGGAATCGCGCCGCGCCTGTCAGCGCCTCCCCCCCCCCCCCCCCCTCCCCCGCCCCGTGGATTCTCCTCCAGCCCACGATGGCTGTCATGCCTCTCCCGCCGGCGTGGATCAAACCACCTACCTTACTGGCAGGACCAGGTGGCACGGGCGGGCACTGGAGTCCTGGGGGGGGGGACACGGGGCGATCTGGCCCCAGGGGGGTGCCCCCACGGTGGCCTGGCCTGCGATCGGGGCCCACTGATTGGCGGGCGGGCCTGTGCCATGGGGGCACTCTTTTCCATCCGCCTTCGCCATAGTCTTCACCATGGCGGAGGCTGACTTTCCTGCGCATGCGTGGACATCCGCCGGTCGGCGAAGTCCCTTCGGCCCCGGCTGGCATGGCGCCAAAAGCCGTTCCCGCCGGCCGGCAGAGCGCCAACCACTCTGGCGCGGGCCTAGCCCCTCAATGTTAGGGCTTGGCACCTAAGTGTGCGGAGACCTCCTGAACTTTGGGGCGGCCCGACGCCGGAGTGGTTTACGCCTCTCCATCACGCCGGGACCCCCCGCGCCGCCGGGTAGCGGAGAATCCCGCCCTAGGTTCATGTCATCACTATTCCTGGTAGATATCCAGATCTGTGCTTTCACATTAATCATTCCTTCACCGAACACAAGAAAACTATCAGTGACTATTAATCTAAAAATATTTCCTTTGTGAGTAATCCTCCTCAAAAATGAACAGGACGTAATATTAGAACTAATGCCAACTGTTTCAGTTGTTTAACATAGATATCCGGATACATATATCTATATATGCTTATTTATTGGGCGAAACTCTCCCCTACCCGGCGGGGCGGGGGATCCCGGCATAGCGGAGTGGCGCCAACCACTCTGGCATCGGGCCTCCCCAAAGGTGTGGAATTCTCCGCACCGTTAGGGGCACGGCCCGCACCGGAGTGGCTCCCACTACGCCGATTGGCGCCAAAACCGGCGCCCACTGCCTTTGGCGCCCGCCGGCTGGCGTCGGGGCTGGCCGAAAGGCCTTCACCGGTCGGCGTGAGTCCGCGCATGCGCCGGGGCGTCAGCAGCCACTGACATCACCACTGGCGCATGCGCGGTAGAGGGGGTCTGTTCCACCTCCGCCATGGTGGAGGCCGTGGCAGCGGCGGAAGAAAAAGAGAGCTCCCACGGCACTAGCCCGCCCGCCGATCGGTGGGCCCCGATCGCGGGCCAGGCCACCGTGGGGGCACCCCCCGGGGTCCGATCGCCCCGCGCCCTCCCTCAGGACCCCGGGGGCCCGTTCGCGCCACCAATCCCGCTGGCGCAGAGGTGGTTTTAAACCACGTCGGCAGGATTGGCCTGTCAGCGGCGGGACTTCGGCCCATCGCGGTCGTAGAATCGCCACGGGGTGCACGCCGATCGGCGCGGGGGGCACGCCAATCGGCGGGGCGTGATTCCCGCTCCCGCCAATTCCCGGGTGGCGGAGAATTCCGGCCAGGGTGGGGGCGGGATTTACGCCAACCCTGGGCGATTCCCTGACCCTGCAGGGGTCGGAGAATTCCGCCCATTCTTTTTAACTAGTACATTGTTTTTGCACAACCTATATGGTCAGCATTATCACAAATTGAACCTTGCTGTGTGCCTGATACAAAACCCTACTTATTTGTTTATAAACTTTTCAATCTCTGACAGGTTTAGGGGATGCAGAGGTGCTGTAGTATTATCGCTGGACTAGCAACCCAGAGACCCAGAATCATGCTCTGGGGACCAGTATTCAAATCCCGCAAGGCAGATGGTGAAATTTTAATTCAATAATAATCTGGGGCGGGATTCTCTAATAATTGGCGCGATCGGCAGAACCCGGTGCCTAAAACGGCGCAGATCACTCCGGCATTGGGCCCCCCAAACGGCGCAAAGTCTCCGGCCCGGAATGGGCTAGTAGCGGCGTGACATAAGACGCCGGACACCCCCTCTGGAGAGCCTGCCACCCAGGCCGAAACCGCACGGGTGGCGTCCGCGGTGGAGGCAATGGGTGCGGCGGATGCAGACATAGGGAGCAGTATACAAGGCCTGGGGCTTTACGTGCAGGCGCCGTCTGTGGGCCAGGACATTGCTGCCCTCTCACATGAATCCATGAGCCAGTTCCAGTGGCAGATGGCAGAGGCGCTCAACGCCGTGGCCCTGTCTCAGCAGGCCATGGCCCAATCTCTGCAGGCAGTGGCCCAGTCTCAGCAGGCCATGGCCCAGTCTCAGCAGTCCATCGCTGAGGGCATTGGCTCCATTGCCCAGGTGCAGGCTGGCGTCGCCCAGACACAGACAGGAATGGCCAACTCCCTGAGCTCCATGGCTGCAAACTTGCAGACCCTTGTCGATACCAGGGCGGGCCTCCAGGACTGGCAGCTCCAGGTGTCGGGGGGGGCGTCAGATGGCTGGTCCGTTCGTACCCCCGACCCATGTAGAGGCCCAGGGGCCATCGGGCACCCCGAGGGAGGAGGAGGTGCTGGGGCCCGTTCCGTGTCCCCCTGTAGGGGAGGTCTCGGGACACGACGGCAACTTGGACTCCCCCCTTTCTGTCCCAGGTGCATCTGGTGGGCAGCGGGCAGGACTGGCTGGCAGCTCGCCATCCCAGTCGCCCGGGCCGGGCCGCCCCAGGAAACGGCCGCCAAAGGGATCCCGGGTTACAGGGCAGATATCACAGGAGTCCATCTCCAGTTCTGCTGTACCATCTGGGGAACCACCTAGATGTCGTCATAGGCCAAAAAAATTAGACACTGAGTAAGTTGGCATGGGTGCAGGGCACAGACAGGTTATAGGGGCTAGAGCACGTGTATGGACTGTTTGTTATTAAAATCACTTTCACACCTACAGAAGCTGCCTTTGTGCTCTGTCCGAAGCGTGCGGGGGTGCGGTGAGCGCCAATGTGTGTGTGTGAGGGGTGGTATTACTTAAGCCCCAGGTGCGTGTGCCCCCTCCTCCCCCCAGGTCACCCTCGCAATCCCTCCCGGGCAGAGGACGGGACCGTGCGCTGCAGTTTCACGGCCGCATGCAGGGATGGTCCGGGTGGAGGGTGGTACTGTGGCCATGGGTCAGACATTGGCCAACGATGTAGAGCCCGAAGCTCATCGCAGAGCGGGTCGTCATCATCCTCCATGGCCTGCAATAGACACGCTTCCACCGGCGACCATGTGAGCCCGTCCCGTTGTGCCGCAGGTGGATCTGCAATGGAGGGGTGATGTGAATGTGGGTGGGGTGGGTGTGGTTGGTGGTGGGTGGGTGAGTATGGTTGGTGGTGGGTGGGTGGGGGGGTGAGGATGTTGGTGGTGGGTGGGTGGGGGGGGGTGGGGTGGTCGGCTTGTGTCGTGGTCTGCGGTCTGTCCCCTTACTCGGCAATTCCCATGACCCCCCTAGTCAGTGAACTGGGCGGCTTTCAGCCTGTCCCGTGCCCTCTGGCCCAACTGGTAACGGTGGGCAGCCTCCCGCCCATTTCCAGCCCGTCTGTCCTGACCATTGCCCCCATCCTCCTCATCTAGGGAGGTCTACGCCTCGTCTCGCTGTTCCTCTACTTCCCCCTCCTCTGCCTGCAGCACATCGCCCCTCTGCTAGGCTATGTTGTGCAGGATGACGCACACCACAACAATGCGGCCGATCCGATCGAGCGGGTACTGGAGGGTCCCTCCAGAACGGTCCAGGCACCTGAAACGTATTTTTAGCCACCCAAAGCACCTCTCTATCTCATCCCTGGTCCCTGCATGAGCATTGTTGTAGCCGTTCTCCACGTCAGTCTGTGGCCTCCATAAAGGCGTCGTCAGCCTCTACCGCAAAGGGTAACCTCTGTCGCCCAGCAACCAGCCCCTTAGCCGGGGGGGGGGGGGGGGGTCCCTCGAACATGCCGGGGGTGTAAGACTTCGGCAATACGTATGAGTCATGTACACTGCCCGGGTACCGGGCGCAGACGTACGGGATCATCATTTGGTGGTCGCAGATCATTTAACGTTCATGGAATAGGTCCCCTTCCTATTCGTGAACATGGCCCTGTTATCTGCAGGTTGCCGTACAGTGACATGCATCCCATCAATCGTGCCCTGGACCATGGGAAACCCAGCCATGGTGTGGTGGTATAACTAGGTTTACGGTACCTATCTGCCATTGGTGCAGAGCACTCGCTGCCCATTGGCTCAGGTCGGTCATGTGCCTCTCTGCTGATTGGTTGAGGCTAGTCATGTAACTGCTCACCCATTGGCCGAGAAGCAAGTAGTCCGCCTACGAGGCGGGGTATAAGAATCTGTAGGACCCGGCAGTCGGCCTTTCTCTGTAAGTCGGCTGTCGGGCACACAACTAGTTGATTAAAGCCTGATATATGGAACTTCTTCACGACTCAAGTCCAATTGATGATACATCACACGGGAGTGATGCCCGCTGCCCGGGCATCCTGGCTGGCCCGGTCCACAGGGAACTGGATGTAGCAGTTTGCAATGGCTTATAGGGGGCGGAATTCTCCGCACCTGCGCAGCATCGGGAAGGCCGTCGTGAACTCGGCAGAGTTTCACGACGGCCTCGGAGGCCGCTCCTCGAACCCTCTTCACCACCCCCCAGGGGGCTGGAGCGGCGCTCCGTAAATCTCGGCCGCCGGGCCTTGACGCTTGCGTCAAGGCGGCGTGCCGAGAATGACGGGATGGCGGCGCCTAAGTGACGTCAGCCGCGCATGCGCAGGTTGGCTGGCTCCAACCCGTGCATGCGCGTCTGACGGCTGCAACCCGCGCATGGGCGGTTCCCCTCTGCTGCCCCGCAAGACGTGGCGGCTTGATCTTGCGGGGCGGCGGAGGGGAAAGAGTGCGTCCTTTGGAGACGCCGGCCCGACGATCGGTGGGCACCGATCGCGGGCCAGTCCCCTCCCGAGCACGGCCGTGGTGCTCACCACCTTCTCCGCCCACCCACAAGCTTCAAATGGAACTTTGGTGCCATGTTCACGACGGCGGCGACCAGGTGTGGTTGCCGCCGTCGTGAACCGGTCAGGTATGTCAGGCCGCTCGGCCCATCCGGGCCGGAGAATCGCCGGTCACAGTGAAAAACAGCGAGCGCCGATTCATCAGAACGGGGGTGGGAGAATCACGGGGGGTGCCAGGGCGGCGTGTCGTGAGTCTCCCACCCGGCTTGGGGAGCGGAGAATCGCACCCAGGGTTTCTGCCACTGCCCGAATGCACCGGTGGACCGATATAGAACATAGAACAGTACAGCACAGAACAGGCCCTTCGGCCCTCAATGTTGTGCCGAGCCATGATCACCCTACTCAAACACACGTATCCACCCTATACCCGTAACCCAAGAACCCCCCCTTAACCTTACTTTTATTAGGACACTACGGGCAATTTAGCATGGCCAATCCACCTAACCCGCACATCTTTGGACTGTGGGAGGAAACCGGAGCACCCGGAGGAAACCCACGCACACAGGGGGAGGACGTGCAGACTCCACACAGACAGTGACCCAGCCGGGAACCGAACCTGGGACCCTGGAGCTGTGAAGCATTTATGCTAACCACCATGCTACCCTGCTGCCCAAATATCTGTGAGATGCTGGACAGGTCTCCACTCGGTGCCTGGAATGACCCCGTGGCATAAAGGTTCAGGGCCACCGTAACCTTGACGGACACGGGGAGAGGGTGTCCTCCCACAGTGCCACAGTGGCACTCGCACCCCCCTCCCCGGCACTCGCTCCCCCCTCCCCGGCACTCGCCCTCTCCCCAGCACACGCTCTCCCACCCGCTCCCCAGCACTAGCCCCCTCACCCAGGCATTCACCCTTCCCCCTTCCCCGGCACTCGCTCCTCCCAGGCACTCGCCCTCCCCTGCTCCCCGGCACTCGCCCACCCTCCCCGGCACTCGCCCCTCCCAGGCACTCGCCCTCCCCTGCTCCACGGCACTCGCCCCCCTCCCCGGCACTCGCCCCTCCCAGGCACTCGCCCTCCCCTGCTCCCCGGCACTCGCCCCCCCTCCCCGGCACTCGCCCCTCCCAGGCACTCGCCCTCCCCTGCTCCCCGGCACTCGCCCCCTCTCCCCGGCACTCGCCCTCTCACTCTCTCCCCGGCACTCACCCTCTCCCCGCTCCTCCATACTCGCCCACCCCCCCCCCCCCTCCCCGGAATTAGATCCCTCCCCCTGGCATTCGCCCTCTCCCCAGCACTAGCCCCCTCTTCCCGGCACTTGCTCTCCCCCCCTCCTCAGCACTCGCCCTCTCCCCGGCACTCACTGTCCGGGACATCGTTTCCTGTCCCTGCCTCCCCGGCACTCACCCCCTCATATCGGCACTCGCCCTCCCTGCCTCCCCGGCACTCGTACCCTCACCCAGGAACTTGCCCTTTCACAGGCACTCAACCTCCCCCCTCCCCGGCTTTCGCCCCTTCACTGGCACGCCCTCACCCCAACCCTCTCCCTCCTCCCCCTCGCGGCACTCACTCCCTCACCCCGGCACACGTCCTCTCCCCGGTACTCGCCCTCCCCTCACCCCGGCACTCGCTTTCTCCCCCCCTCCACCCTCCCCCACACACAGCCCCCTCCAACCCCACTCCTTCACACACACCCCTTACACCCCCAACCTCCACCCCCCCTGTACCCCTCCCCTCCACCCACCCTCCAGCCCCCCCCACACACACCCCCTCCACCACCCCCCTCACACATCCTCTCACATACCCCCCTCCACACCGACTGCAGCCGTGCTGTGACCCATGGTCATGCTGGCGGGACTTCAGCCCATCCGCGCAACCTCAAACAAACCATTGTTTGCAGCAAACTACCCAGCCTTCAGAACAGCGACCACGATACCACACAACGCTGCCATGGCAATCTCTGCAAGACGTGCCAGATCATCGACGTGGATACCACCATTACATGTGAGAACACACCCACCAGGTACGCGGTACATACTCGTGCGACTCGGCCAGCATTGTCTACCTAAAACGCTGCAGGAAACGATGTCCCGAAGCGTGGTACATTGGCGAGATCATGCAGACGCTGCGACAACGGAAGAACGGACATTGTGCAACAATCGCCAGGCAGGAATGTTCCCTATCAGTCGGGGAACACTTCAGCAGTCAAGGGCATTCAGCCTCTGATAAGCATTCTCCAAGGCGGCCTTCAGGACGCGCGACAACCCAGAGTCGCCGTGCAGAAACGTATAGCCAAGTTCCGCACACATGAGTGCGGCCTCAACTGGGACCTGGGATTCATGTCACATTACATTCATCCCCCACCATGGCCTGGACTTGCAAAATCCTCCCAACTGTCCTGGCTTGAGACAATTCACACCTCTTTAACCTGGGGTTACCCCAATCTCTGGATCTGTAAAGGCTTAATTACCTACAAATGCTCGCATTTCATCTTTGAATTTGTCTATATATATGTTTCTGGAACATACCTCTCCATTCACCTGAGGAAGGGGCAATGCTCCGAAAGCTAGTGTTTGAAACAAACCTGTTGGACTTCAACCTGGTGTTAGAACATAGAACAGTACAGCACAGAACAGGCCCTTCGGCCCTCGATGTTGTGCCGAGCCATGATCACCCTACTCAAACCCACGTATCCACCCTATACCCGTAACCCAACAACCCCCCCCGTCCCCCCCTCCTCCCCCCCCCTCCCCCCCACCCCTCCCCCCCCCCCCCCCTCCGCCCCCCCCCCCCCATTGGAATAGTCAAGTCTTGACATAACAAAGGAATAAATTAGGGTTTCAGATAAGCTGAGGCTGGGATGACGTCATGCGATGCTACAGAGGTGGAAAAATCCAGTCTTAGTAACGGTGCAAATATGAGGTTAAAAATTCATCTTGGGATCAAATGTGGCACCAAGGCTGTGAACAGACTGACTTTATACCAGACTGTTGCCAGGAGGAGGGATGGAGCTGAACGCTGGAGCGGGGAATGAGGGTACATAGAATTGCTGTCATACTCTCCTGAAAATCAATTTTTATATAAAGGGTTAATGCTAAATCTGTAAATATTAGTCTGCATCATCAATGATGTAAGGTCACATGACAACAAAGCACCAAGAGAGCTTTCTCTATGTGGAGCTTGATTTTGAGCCTGTGTTGTCTGCCGACAGCATTGTCTAGGTCCAGACCTATGACCATCACATCTAAGAACCACAATGATAATGACAGATGTTGACATTGGGAAACACGATGAAAAGATCAACAAGTGAGGAGCCCAGTGGCTGGAAGAAGCAACAACAGATATGACTGCAAGACAAGGGCAGTGCAGACAAATCTTCCACTGAATTCCAGAGAAGCATAGCAAAAGAGATACTTGAAAAAAATCCTACATTTCCTCGAGTGCTTCAACCATATGGAATGCCCAGATTATTCCAAGAAGTGACAGAACCAGCACCACAGGTTCACTGAATAGTATCAAGACTAACAGAAAAGGCTAGCAAGGAGCAGGTCAGTACCTTACTCTATGCTACAGGCAGTAGTGCTGACAATGTTATGGGCAGACGGGGCAATAACGAAGACAGGACATCCTATAAACAAGTTATGAAAGGCTTCAATACTTATTTTAGTATTCTGAGAAATACCCCAATAGAGAGAGAAAAATCCAATAGGCATACCCAAAGACTTGGGGCGCGATTCTCCGCTGCCCACGACGGGTCGGAGAATAGCGGGAGGGCCTTCCCGACAATTTTCATGGCCTCCCGCTATTCTCCCCCCCCCCCCCCCCCTCCGGTCGCCCCCCGACACGAATCGCTGCTCGCCGTTTTTTACGGCGAACAGCGATTCTCCGCAGGCCGATGGGCCGAATACCGCGGAGTTTACGGCCGTTTTCACGGCCGCGATCACACCTGCTTTCAGCGTTCGTGAAAACGGCCGCAAAGTGCCCGTCCCGGACAATCGTGGCACCGATTGGCACGGCCGCACCACGGCTGTGCCAAGGGTAGCATGGGCCTGCGATCGGTGAGCACCGATCACGGGCAGCGGGTCCGATACCCGCGCACTATTTGTTCTTCCGCCGCCCCGCAGGATCAGTCCGCGGGGTGGCTGAGGGGCATGACGGCCCGCGCATGAGCAGGTTTGACACGCCTGCGCGACGACGTCATCCGCGCATGCGCGGGTTGGAGCTGTCCAACCCGCGCATGCGCGGCTGACGTCATCGTGCGCGTCAGCCGGCGTGACGCTTGGCGTGCGGACTTAGCGACGGTCGCTAAGCCCGCGATGCCGTGCTTCACGGGGTCCTGCTGCTAGCCCCGCCCGGGGGGGAGAATCGGGTCCTGGGAGGGGGCGTGGAGGCTGCCGTGAAACACGGCCAGTTTCACGGCAGCCTTTACGACTCGCCGCATTTGCGGAGAATCGCGCCCCAAGAAATTGCATGCCATGGCGAGATTTGAACTCGGGTCCTGGGAGCATGACTCTGGGTCTCTGGATTACAAATCCAGTGACATTACCACTATGCCACTGCCTCCCCGATAGCAAGGCAAACAGAAGAGAGAAAGCAAGATATTTTTTCAAGGCAAAAATGAAATCTCATGAAAAAAAACGCGGATTCAGCACAGTTTCCAGAAAATTAAAATTGCAGTATACAGAACACCAAGCAGAGGAAAAGCAAAGAGATCACATGACAACAGAGCATGGAGAGAGATAGTTCTATGTAGAACCTTGTGCTGAGAGTGTATTGTACTGAGTTCACCTAATGTTCAATAAAGCGTAAAGTTTATCAACTGCCTTCCTCCAGCATTGTTTATAAGTCCAGACCTATGACTATTAATTTAAGACCCTTAACAATGATGAAAATTGTAGAGTGGCACAAACATAAATTCAATGGTAGTTTGTCTTTGATTGCATTTTCACTCTTTTAAATTTCATATTCTAATTGGATTGCATCATTTTCCCTTATTAGGCACTTGGGGACAATCAGTTTATAAAACGTGCAGTGCCAGTGCAGGTTATTATTGCCAGATTATCGTTGCAATGGATTTTTTTTATTAATTCACACCAACTGGGCATTTCTGGCACAGTCAGCCCATATTACTGTGTGGAAGGGAAGTTAATGAGTTACCAATTTAAAAGCATGCTGGGAATATTGACTATATTTTAACACTGCTTTTGAGCGAAAATAAGTAGGTCAAGTAATGTAAACTAAATACTGCCTAGTATTTTGTACTAAGCTTTATTATGATAATAAGTTGTTCTTCCGAATGCGTACTCGAATTGTTTTTAAACCAAGGGCAAAACATTCATATTTCCTCTTGCGTATGTTCCCAAGCTTTATCTCTTCAAAGTTTTTTATTTCACACTACAAATATAATAGTTTTTGACTGCATAACTCAGAGTGCAGTGCACGAGCTTTTGCAGCTGGAACACTCTGGGAGGAGTTCTCCGCTCCTGCGAAAAATCGGGAAGGCCATCGTGAACTCGGCCGAGTTTCACGACAGCCTTGGAGGCCGCTCTCACCTTATTCATCCCCACCTGGGGGGCTAGGAGCGGCACTCCGTAACTCTCGGCCGCTGGGCCTTGACGTTTGCATCAAGGTGGCGCGCCAAGAATGATGCGACGACGGCGCCTAAGTGACGTCAACCGCGCATGCGCAGGTTGGCCGGCTCCAACCCGCGCATGGACGGCTGATGTCACAATGGCTGACGGCTCCAACCTGCACATGCGCGGTGGCCATCTTCACCTCCGCTACCCCGCAAGACATGGCGGCTTGACCTTGCAGGGCGGCGGAGGGGAAAGAGTGCGTCGCTTTGAGACGCCGGCCCGACGATCGGTGGGCACCGATCGCGGGCCAGTCCCCTCCCAAACACGGCCGTGGTGTTCAATCCCCTCTCCGCCCCCCACAAGCTTCAAACGAGCATTTGGCGCCCATGTTCATGACGGCAGCGACCAGGTGTGGTTTCCGCCGTTGTGAACCGGTCGCGAACGGCAGGCCGCTCGGCCCATCCGGGCTGGAGAATCGTCGGTCGCCGTGAAAAACGGCGAGCGGCGATTCTTCCGAGCGGGGGGGGGGGGAGAGAATCGCAGGGGGCGCCGGGGTGCATGTTGTGAGTTGCCCGGCCCTCCCGCGATTCTCCCACCCAGCGTGGGGAGCGGAGAATCGCGCCCTCTCTCTCCACAAATATATTTGTGTCAATAAATATCCTTAAATCGAACCTTGAGGAATTTGTCTTTATTATGATTTCCACGACATACTGTCTATCCTTAATTGACATTAAGAAGCTACTTTCTTAACCCTGTTATGGACAGGAAGGAGAGAGAACTGAAATTCTTGTTCCCTACCCTTACTGCCCATAATTAGTGCTTTTTTCAACGGGGAGGAGAGTGTTTCTTAACCCCTTAGTGTGTGGACAACTTGAGTAACCAACATCAAACTTCTCATGTGTTGAAATAAAGAGGATTATTTAGTCATGCTGACACTTTCCTTCCAATTTCAATTTCATTGTACACACAGAAATTTATTTTGGGTACATTGCTCACACATTAAAATACAACATATTGGGGCGGCATGTGGCGCAGTGTTTAGCACTAGGACTGCGGTGCTGAGGACTCGGGTACAAATCCCAGCCCTAGGTCACTGTCTGTGTGGAGTTTACACATTCTCCTCATGTCTGTGTGGGTTTCACCTCCACAACCCAAAGATGTGCTGGTTAGGTGGATTGCTCTGACTAAATTGCCCCTTATTTGGAAAAGAAAAAATAATTGGCAACACTAAATTTAAAACAACATATAAATCAATAATATCAACAGAAATAAAATCACTCCATCACAGAGATCTAACTTTAATCAAAATATGTATTAAAAGCTAAATACAATAAACGATCAGTGCATCCCACACTAATTGCATATCCTCATCCATACATCAAATTCATGTTGAACGTTCTTGTAGAAAAGGACAAATTAGTTCAGGATCTGATTTGTCCTGCGTCTGAGGGATTGTAGCTTTTTTCCAGAATTCATCCGACAGTAATACTGAAACAAAGAGTGATTTTCATTGTTCATGACACTGTTAACAAGCATCAAAATTCTTTGCCAACAGATTTCATCAAGAAATATCTGTTCATCAAATACCCTTCCTGCCTCGTTCAATAATTTTTGTATCCTTATAGATCGGGACTGGGAACTGAATCTACCTGGTTATAAAGTTTACAAGAGGACAGAGAATATGGAAGAGGGGGTGGAGTAGCTTTATTGATTAGAAATACTATTATTTCTTTTTATTTTTTTTATTTTTATAAATTTAGAGTACCCAATTATTTTTTCCAATTAAGGGCCAATTTAGCGTAGCCAATCCACCTGTTCTGCACATGTTTGGGTTGTGGGGGTGAAACCCACGCAGACACGGGGAGAATGTGCAAACTCCTCACGGACAGTGACCCAGGGCCGGGATTCGAACCCGGGTCCTCAGCGCCGTAGGCAGCAATGCTAACCACTGTGCCACCGTGCCGCCCGAAATACTATTATTTCAATGATGAGGGAGGATATAATAAAGGGAAACCATCCAGTAGAACGTATGAGTGGAACTGAGGAACAAAAAAGGATCTAAAACAGTAATGGGTGTTGTGTGTCAACCCCCTGGTCGCAGTTCTGAGGTACTAGATTATATAAAGACAGAAATTAGGCAAGTGTGTAGCAAAGGCAGAGTAGTATTAATGGGGAATTTCAACTTACACATAGATTGGGAGAGATAGACAAGCACCTGTCAGAAAGGTAGTGAATTTCTGGAATGTGTCCGGGATAGTTTTCTGCAGCAATATGTTCTAGATGCAAGAAGGGGACAGGCAATATTAGATTTAGTTATGAGAAATAAGCCCAATTTGATTAGTCGCCTAACTGCGTGAACATTTATCAAATAGTGATCATTACATGATTGAATTCAGTGTAGCGTTTGAAAGTGTAACGCATATTTCAGATACTAGAATTTTAGACTTGGGTAAGGCTGACTTTAATAGGATGAGATAGGGACTGTCCATGATAAACTGGGAAGATCTGTTAATGGGTCAAATGACTGAAGATCAGTGAAGAATATTTAAAGAAATATGTAACGAGATACAGACCAGGATATGGCCATTCGAGGAAAATATTCCATTTCACAAAACAAAAACAGCCGTGGACAACTAATGAGGTTAGGACAGCTTACAAAAATGCAAAGCACAGCACAGATCCAGGCGAATGAGATAGATGCAAAGACCAGCAAAGGATCTCAAATATAAGAGCTATTAAAAGGGATTATGAAAGGAAATTTGCAAGGCATATCAAGATCAATCAGAATTTTTAAAAAAGTTATATAAAGGGAAAGTGGTTGGCGAAGAGCAATGTCGACCCACTAAAAGATGAAAATGGTTCACTGATAATGGGGAAATAACAGACATGTTGAACAATTACTTTTTACATTTGAAAAGGAAGATAACGCACATTCTCCCCGTGTTTACTCGGGTTTCACCCCACAACCCAAAGATGTGCAAGTTAGGTGGATTGGCCACGCTAAATTACCCCTTAATTGGAAAAACAAAATAATTGGGTACTCTAAATTTATATTTAAAAAAAGAAAAGGAGGATAACTTGCTGGAAGTCCCAAAAAAATAAATAGTCGATGGAGGATATGGACTTAATACAAGTAACGCAAGTTCAGCATCACTAACTAGGAAATTAATGGATTAAAGAGTGATAAATCCCCAGGACTTAACAGTTTCCATCCAAGGGTGAAAAAAGGAGGTAGGGGAGCACATTGGCAGATGTCCTGAATATAATATTTCAGAGTTCCCTAGATTCAGGAGTAGATTGGAAAATTGCACACGTCACTCCACTTTTTAAGAAGGATGAAAGTGGAAAACCAGGAAACCTAACACCTGTGGTGGGGAATTGCTGGTGTCTATATTCAGGGATGGGGTAACTGAACAAATTGAAAAATTTTGGTCAATCAAGGATAGACAGCATTAATTAGTGAAGGAAACGTCATGCCGGGCTAATCGTATTGAATTTTTTGAAGAGGTGACTAAGGTAGTGGACAGGGAAATATCTATGGATGTTGTTTATATGGACTTCCAGAAGGCATTTGATAAAGTCCCAAGTAAAAGACTGTTAAGGTGGAAGCCCACAGAGTTGAGGGCAAATTATTGACATGGTTCAGAGGTTGGTTAAGTGGCAGGCAACAGGGAGTGAGGATAATGGGTAATTACTCTATTTGGCAGGAGGTGAATGTGGTGTACCACAGTGATCTGTGTTGGGGCCCCAATTATTCACACTATTCATCAATGACTTGGACAATGGCATAAAATTCACATATCCAAATTTGTTGATGATACAAGGTTAGGTGGCGTTATAGACAGCCTAAACGATAGCATAAAATTGCAAGGAGATATTGACAGGCTAGGCAAATGGGCAAAATTATGGCAGATGGAATTCAATGTAAGAAAGTGTGAGGTTATCCATTTTGGAACAAAAAAGGATAGAGCAGAGTACTTTCTACCAAGGGAAGAGGTTAGGTACAGTGGATGTCCAAAGAGACTTGTGGGTTCAGGTGCATAGGTCCTTAAAATGCCACAAACAAGTGCAGAAAATAATCAAAAAGGCTAATGGAATGTTAGCCTTTATATCCAGAGGGTTGGAGTATAAAGACACAGGAGTAATGCTGCAGTTATACAAAACCCTGGTTGTATCCCCACTCAGAGTACTGTGAGCAGTTCTGGGAACCGCACCGCAGGAAGGATATTTTGGCCTTGGAGGGAGTGCAACATAGGTTTACAAAAATGATACCTGGATTACACGGACTAAGTTAGGAGAAGACATTACCTAAATTATACCTATTTTTGCTAGAATTTTGAAGGTTAAGGGGGTGATCAAAGTATTCAAGATATTAATAGGGAAATATCGGGTAAATAAAGATAAATTATTTCCATTGGGTGAAGATTCTAAAACGAGGGGCATAGTTTAAAAATTATGGCTGGACCATTCGGAAGAGCCATAGGAAGTACTACTTCGCTCAAAAGGTGGTAGAGGTTTGGCAGTCTCTCCAACAAACAGCAGTTTAAGCTAGATCAGTTGTTAAATTTAAATCTGAGATAGATTTTTATTGAATAAAGATATTAAGGGATATGGGCCAAAGGTAGGCATATGGCGTTGGGTCACAGATCAGCAATAACCTCATTGAATAGCGGGACAGGCTTGAGGGGCTGAATGGCCTACTCCCATTCTGATGTTAATATGTTCCTATGAGTCTGCTTTCTTAAGACAGCAGTACCAAGTGAGATATCCAACAATGAAAAGCACTCTCAAATACAGCCACATAGAAGAGTTGCATATTTGTAGGATTTACTCAGAAGGAATGTAATTTTCTGAGGTGTATAATTGTGTATCTTCCTTGGCCACCACATCTGTATACTTTATCCTCCAATTCAATTTGACATCTACATTGGCATCGAGTTACTTGTAGTTGGCATCAATTTCAATGTTCACATCATGAATCTTCACAGATCATTAACTGGCTTTTCATAAAGCCTATAATTGTTTCTTTCATCTTGCTTTTGTTCGGCTTGAGAGAATTGTTGTTGGACCATTTTACGAACTTCTCCACCAAGTTCTTTATGAGACCCACATGTATCATATTATCTGTATGATTGAGGATTGTTATGTTTTGTACTCTGATCAAAAATCATTTGTACAGAGGATTAAAAAGCAAATGTGACAGCACGCAACCCTGAGGAAACCCAATATTCATTAACATGGGCTCCGAGTAAATCCCAGAAACCAACACCCGTTGGTCCTGTTGTGATGGAAATTACTGATCCAAAGTAGGAGAGTAGGATTAACATCAATGTTTCTCAATTTGTCAACACACTTGAATGATTGCACGGTACTAAAAACTGATGAGAAACAACAAAGGAAGTGTGAGCCATAGTTGCCTAAACCATGTGCATTCGGATGGACCAAGGTCAGACAGCATTATCCTGAGCAGCAGGGTGGTGTAGTGGTTAGCATTGCTGCCTCATAGCGCTGAGGATCCGGATTCGATCCCGGCCCTAGGTCACTGTTTGGGTGAAGTTTGCACATTCCCCCGTGTCTGTGATTGGCTCAAAGATTGGTGTGGGAGGAATGGGTTTGAATTCATGGGACATTGGTACCAGTACTAGGGAAGAGGGGACTTGATCCGATGGGACGGTCTTCATCTGAATTATGCAGGGACCAGAGTCCTAGTGAATCATATCATGAGGGCTGTAGATAGGGCTTTAAATTAAGTAGTGAGGGGGAGGGTCACCCAAGGCTGGAATTGAACCCGGATCCCTGGCACTGTGAGGCAGCAGTGCTAACCACTGTGCCCCCGTGCTGCCCTTCTTAGTAACCAGGGCAATGATGGCCGATTTACAACCACAAGGAAGAGTTCACGTATTGAACAATTTCTGAAAGATCAGGGAGAAAGGAACTGCCAACTGATAAGCACATATTTTAAGAATTGAACCTCATGGTTTCTGTGGACTCACTGATGTTCCTTCCCGTTTCACTTAACATATTTCCCTTATGTCCTTCTCACAACTTACTTTAGCTTTGTATTGTCAGTAAACTCGGATATTATTCTTGATCGCTTTGTCTAAGTAATGAATATAGATTGTAAAAACTGAGGTATAGCACAGAGCCCTTTTGATAACAGTCTGTTAATTCCCACTCCCTCTAACCAATTCATTCCCGGTGCCAACTCCTGCTGCTGAATAACTCTCAACCTCATGAGCCCTTATCTTTTCTCTGGAACCTTACCAAATGCCTTTTTAAAATCCAAATATATAAATCCATTGCTTACCCTTTATCAACCCGCCCGATGGATTTCCTGCGATGGGGTGAGGGAGCAGGTTCAGGCTTCCAACCTGTTCGTTGCTTGCACCAGCATGCAATTCATCTTCAAAATAAATCTCATTGATCGGTCAAACACAATTTCCTTTTCCATGAAACCTTATTCACTTTGTTGAATCAGATCATGATTTTCTAAATGCCATTTCCCACGTTCTGAATAATGGGTTCCAGCCGTTTTCTGTCACAAAATGTCAGGCTAACATGCTCATAGGTCCATGGTTTGTTTCTCCTTTGTTTCTTGAATAATGGTGTTATATTTGCTACCTTCCTTTTCCTTTACTAATATTAAAGTTCATCGCTCTCATCAGATACTTGGTTTCCTCACCATTTTTGTTACGCTTTTTGTGTCTTGCTCTGCGAAGAGAGACATGAGGGCCCGGATTCGCCATTTCCCACTGCTAAAATAGGGAATCCCAATCAAGCGGAGAATGGAGCGTAGCCCGAAAAACAGGTTTGGCATTGGGAGCCCGACCCATTCCCATTCTCCGTTGCCCCACTTCCAGCAGTAGCACACTACCACCCAACGCCAGTGGGAAAATGCAAATTAATGAATTGCATGCTGGTGCAAGCAACAAACAGGTTGGAAGCCTAAAACTCCCCCCTCACTCCATCGCAGGAAATCCATCGGGTGGGTTTTGGTGTGAGGTTAGCCAAGCATAGCCCTGGTGTGGTGGAGCCCTAAGGGGTCAAAGACCATTGATAATGTGCCCCTCTGTCACTGCCAAGCTGCAGAGGGGGATGGACCCCCAGGGATCCTGGGTTTGGCTGGGTTGCGGGCAAGTGGTTGAACCTGGGACTCTCCCCCAGGATGGGGGTCCGGTGTCTGACCTGCCCCTTCTTCCAGCACTGGACAACCTGATAATCACCCTTGGCAGGATGATCTCAGATAGCCCTCTGCCAAACAGCATCCTCTTGCTCTGACTTGGTTAAATCTGAATTGGCCTCCTCAGCATGAATTGCTCTGCCTGACAGCTAATAAGCCGTGAAGAATCAAAGGAGCAACACTTTCCCTTTCCTAACACCTGTTCCCTCAAACAAATGCGTTCAAAACAGCAGCTGTTACAAGTTTCAGATGCTTCCTGGAAAAGTCACAATTGAAAAACTTCATATCCCTTGACACCCTTTGAAATTAAAAACATCCCTTCAATTTCACAGAGTAATATCTTTCACTGGCCTGAGATTGGCAGTTTAATGGTTCAGACACTGCTGCTTTGGGGGATTGTTTATTTACCTTTTCTTTAATGCTTGAATACATCTCAGGTAATCTGCTTTGATGGCAACTACAATCTTTATAAACACCTTTGCTTTGATTGACAGCTCCTCACCACATCAAAAGTGGTTTCTGCTGTTAACAACGTGTCAGGACCAGGGGGCAGTGTATCATTGGCAACGCCAAGGGGCGGGGACTGAAGGGTGGTGGCTGATGGGGGTGGCTGATGGGGGTGGTTGTTGGGGTGACAGATGGAGCAGCTGATGGAGGTGTCTGATGGTGGTGGCTGAAGGGGGTGGCTGATGGGGGTGGCTGATGGTGGTGGCTGATGGGGGTGGCTGATGGGGGTGGCTGATGGAGATGGCTGATGGGGGTGGCTGATGGGGGTGGCTGTTGGGGTGACATATGGAGGAGCTGATGGAGGTATCTGATGGAGGTGGCTGATGGTGGTGGCTGATGGGGGTGGCTGATGGGGGTGGCTGATGGGGGTGGCTGATGGGGGTGGCTGATGGGGGTGGCTGTTGGGGTGACATATGGAGGAGCTGATGGAGGTATCTGATGGAGGTGGCTGATGGTGGTGGCTGAAGGGGGTGGCTAATGGGGGTGGCTGATGGAGGTGGCTGATGGGGGTGGCTGATGGAGGTGGCTGATGGAGGTGTCTGATGGAGGTGGCTGATGGTGGTGGCTGAAGGGGGTGGCTGATGGGGGTGGCTGATGGGGGTGGCTGATGGAGGTGGCTGATGGGGGTGGCTGATGGGGGTGTCGGATGGGGGTGTCTGAAGGGGTGGCTGATGGGGGTGGCTAATGGGGGTGTCTGAAGGGGTGGCTGATGGGGGTGGCTGATGGGGGTGTCGGATGGGGGTGTCTGATGGAGGTGTCTGATGGAGGTGGCTGATGGAGGTGTCTCATGGAGGTTTCTGATGGAGGTGTTTGATGGAGGAGCTAGTGGAGGTGTCCGATGGAGGAGGCTGATGGAGATGTCTGAAAGGGGTGTCTGAAGGGGGTGGCTGATGGGGGTGGCTGATGGGGGTGTCGGATGGGGGTGTCTGAAAGGGGTGTCTGAAGGGGGTGGCTGATGGGGTGGCTGATGGGAGTGTCTGATGTGGGTGGCTGATAGGGACCTGGGGGGGGGGGGGGGGGGGGGGTGAGGTGTGGGGGGGCTTGTGCTTTCTGAGGCTGGTTTAACACACTGGGCTAAATAGTTGGCTTTTAAAGCAGACCAAGGCAGGCCAGCAGCACGGTTCAATTCCCGTACCAGCCTCCCCAAACAGGTGCCGGAATGTGGCGACTAGGGGCTTTTCACACTAACTTCATTGAAGCCTACTTGTAACAATAAGCGATTTTCATTTCATTTCATTTTCCCTTGTGCATGTATCCTCCCTTATGTGTTGTGTTAGGGCGGGCGTAACCCATTATCCCCATGGTGGGGGGAGGATTCCCCTCCTTAATTCCCCCTACTTGTTTAGCAGGGAGGTGTGTTCAGGATCTATGATATGGGGGAGGATGGGGCCTGCTGACAGACTTTGGTATGGGACACCCTCACAATATGGCCACCCGATACCAGGATTTTTCGGGAATCCAGCCAGCTCTCTACCATGCATAAATGTGCATGGCAAAGGACTGTGACTCGCACCTAGGCTCTGTTCCTAGTGCTGGCAGAGACCAGTCCCGATTATCTGTTGGTGGGAGAACTTAGATTTTGGAACAGAAAATCCCAGCTGGGGGGCAGCCTGGTGGCGCAGTGGGTTAGCCCTGCTGCCTCACGGCGCCGAGGTCCCAGGTTCGATCCCGGCTCTGGGTCACTGATGGTGTGGAGTTTGGACAATCTCCCCATGTTTGCATGGGTTTCGCCCCCACAACCCAAAGATGTGCAGGGTAGGTGAATTGGCCACGCTAAATTGCCCCTTAATTGGAAAAAATTAATTGGGTACTCTTCAAAAAAAAAATCCCAGCTTAAATATTTGTTCAATGTACCTGCCATTTCCTTATACCCCATTATAATTTCTGCCATTTCCTTATACCCCATTATAATTTCTTACATCTCAGTCATGAAATGACCCATGTTCACTTTTACAGGGTTGAGACGGCTTTAGTCTCATATTCTATTTCTTCCTCCTTTATTCATTTTTTGCCCATCCTTTGCTGACATCTGAATCTGATTTAGCTCTCTGGATTATCAGTCCAGTAACATGACTACTATGTTATGGTTATTTAGACTGGTGTTGCTGCATGTGAGGCAAAAATGAAAAGGCATTCAAAATAATTGACGAAGTATGAAACTGCCTTTTAAAAAAGAAACTCTATGCAAATTTGCCAAAGATTGGTTTTCCTTAGTCTTATTAGTCAACGGGTTCTCTCTTTCTTATTAAATACAATGCATTAACAAAACATTCAGCTGTAAATGTGGCCAATATAATTAAATACATTTTATGAATTTGTCAATACAGGCTGAGAGACAATATTTTTAAATGCTACCAGGGCAAAAATGTCTTAACTTGCATTCATTGTTTATCTGCTTCTATTTCACTCCTCTGCTATATGCATGTCATTACCCTCTGTCAGGGAACATTTCCCCAGGAAAAATCGATATATTTCTCCATCGAAATGACTTAAGCATTGAACAAAGATATCTCTTTGCAGCACTCTTGAACCCACCCTCAGATGAAATAGTTCACATTGGCAAATGCGTTCTCTGGGGAGAGACCAGCGATGGATGTCAGCTGAAGCTGAATTTGAACTTGATTTGCCTGAGGGGCAATTCTAACACTCCAGAAACATAATGACTAAAACAGTCCCCCAGTAGATTTTAACTGTAGTTTAAGTCATAACAATTCACATTGTTGCTCTCCTCAATCCCGCGTTAAATTTTTACATGTCAATCTATTTGTAAATTAATTCAATATTAAAACTTAGACAAGCAGAACCATCTTTTTGTATTTCCTTACAGGTCACCTTTTTTTTTGCTTCAATAAATGTTTTTCCAATTAAACGGCAAGTTGACATGGCCAATCCACCTACCCTGCACATCTTTGGGTTGTGGGAGCGAAGCACGGGGAGAATGTGCAAACTCCACATGGACAGTAACCCAGAGCCGGGATCAAACCTGGAACCTCGGCGCCGTGAGACAGAAGTGCTAACCACTGCACCACCATGCTGCCCTCCAGGTCACCTTTTCCACATCTCACCCAAGACACCAGTTATCAAAGTCCTTAAGAACCAGGGATGCAAAATTTGGTTACAAAGAGCCGATGTTTGAGAGCTACTCATTCCATTTCAAGTTCAGAAGGGCATGTACACACTTCTGCCGTTTGCGACGTTGGATGCCATTTTGCCAAAGTCATTAATGTAGACAGAGACCACGCACGAGAGGTGTGCAGAGTTGGCAGATTTCATTTTGTGTGTAACATTAAGTTGATACCAGCAATGAATTTTCAACATGAATACTCCATCTGATGCCCATTTGAACCTTGCAATAGAACTTGCATTCAACAACAGGAAGAACCAGTGTTATTTAAAGGGAGCATCAACTCTTCTCAGGTAATCTGCTGATTGATTACTGCTGTCTGCTGCTGAGTTAGGAGATATGGTTGATTGTTTATACCACTAATTTGCTCAGTGGGCTAGACAGCTGGTTTGTGATACAGAACAAAGCCAGCAGTGTGGGTTCCACCACCACCAGTCATCTATGCCCCTCAAACGGGAAAGCAGCCTTTGGTCATCTGGGACTATGGCAACTTTTCCTTTACCTTACCACCAATGGAAGTTGCTGAAGTCCACAGTGGCTGGTGAAGACCAAGATTCTGATTTCAAGGATTCTGCTCTGACAACTTGTTCCCAACCACGAGTGTAATAGTTTCTATTCCCCCTTTGAACTACAGCATGACGGGGAGAATGAGCAGAGGTAATATAGAAGACAGCAGGCTTATTGAAGCCGGCAGAGGCCTTTTCCATCCAGAAACTTCAGGGAGCAGTATGTTCTGATGGAGGAACAGTATGTGTGATGTCTTCCATTTCACTCTGGGCATACCACTGAACTCTGGCCACTGCTGAAGGCAAACCTACAGCCTCAGAGAAGGGCAAGGAACACATTACTCATGGGTTGCATGAGGGCAGAAGTAAGAGTGCCATACTCAGACCATCTAAGTAATTCTGAAGGGATTGTGAGATGCAGTGTGAGTTAAAAGGTAGGATTAAGTACCATCATCTTCAATGATTTTCAGCCATGTCACAGGCTGGCTTTTAAATAGAGCAGACTAGCTTTAAAAGTTGCTAGTCTCTTGTGCTTTTATAACACTTGCTTAGGGGTGTAGCCTCTCAGCAGAGTGCTCAGAGTTGGCTGCATGCAAAAATCATTTAAATGAACCAACAGCAGAAAGTTTGTGCGATGCCTGCATCAGAAATTCCCGACACCATTTAATAATCTATCACACTTTGTATGCTCAGTTTAGGTGTAATCTGCATTTGGGTAACATTTAAAAAAAGTTTTTAAGAAATTTATTCCGTAAGGTTGAAGCACATTTATGGCGGCTTCTTGAAAGATTCTGATTTTTACAGTACCATCTTTTCTCTCATACAGCAGTTCCCATAAACTAGACATTCTTCCCCAACACTTCAAAGCTGTAACTTTTTAATATTCTGCCCCTGCAGATGCATATGCTTAGAAGTTATCCATGTAATCAGCTTCTGAGGTTTAGCTTGGTTTTGGGCAATTGTCTTCAAAAAGGTGATCAGGGATTTACAGAATGAGAATGCTAGGTTAATTGGTAGCACAGTAGCATTGTGGATAGCGCAATTGTTTCACAGCTCCAGGGTCCCAGGTTCGATTCCGGCTTGGGTCACTGTCTGTGCGGAGTCTGCACATCCTCCCTGTGTGTGCGTGAGTATCCTCCGGGTGCTCCGGTTTCCTCCCACAGTCCAAAGATGTGCAGGTTAGGTGGATTGGCCATGATAAATTGCCCTTAGTGTCCAAAATTGCCCTTAGTGTTGGGTGGGGTTGCTGGGTTATGGGATTTGGGTGGAGGTGTTGACCTTGGGTAGGGTGCTCTTTCCAAGAGCCGGTGCAGACTCGATGGGCCGAATGGCCTCCTTCTGCACTGTAAATTCTATGAATTGGTTAGGCTGTACAGGAGGGGAAGAAGAATAGAAGAGGACCACTGAAAGGGAATTCATTAGTTCGCGGAACAAACAGGCATTATGTGGCCATAGCTGTGCCTCCAGGATGGTATCTTGCTTCACGGGTGCCAGGGTCAAGGATGTTACAGAATGGCTGCAGGACATTCTTCTGGAGGAGGGCGAACAACCAGAGGTTGCGGTCGACATTGGTATCAATGACTTAGGTAGGAAGAGGGATGGGGCCCTGCATCTAGAATTAAGGGGGCTAGGTACAAAATTAGCGAACAGGACCTCAAATGCAGTAATCTCTGGATTGCGCCCAGTGCCACATGGAAGTGATGCAGAAATAGGAAGATAAGGCAGATGAATGTGTGGCTGGAAAATGGTGCAGGAGGGAGGGCTTTAGATTCCTGGAAAACTGTGACTGGCTCTGGGGAGATGGCACTTCGAGACATAGGATCCCTACAGTGCAGAAGGAAGCCATTCGGCCCATCGAGCCTGCACCAACCCTTCGAGTTAGCACTCTACCCATATCCACCCCACCCTATCCCCATAACCCCATAACCTAATTCCTGGACACAAAGTAGCAATTTAGCATGGCCAATCCATCTAACCTGTGCTGTGGGAGGAAACGAGCACTCTGAAGAAACCCATACAGACACGGGGAGAATGTACAAACTCCACTCAGACAGTGACCCAAGACAGGAATTGAACCCGGGTCCCTGGCACTGTGAGGCAGCAATGCTAACCAATGTACCACTGCGCTGCTACTTGTTCAAACTTGCACCTGAACAGAGCTGGGACTGAGTTCCTTACAGGGCACTTTGCTTGTGCTATTGGGAGAGCTTTAAACTAACTCGGCAGGGGTGTGGAAATCAAGAGGTAATATTAGAGAGGAATACCAGCACGTACAAAATACTAGGAAAGACAGAAAACATTAATATATAGAATAATCAGTTAAGAGGTGATGTCGGAGTAAGTAATGATGTGTAAATCAGGGTATATAAGTAAATGCACAGAGTATAGCTAATTAAATTGGGGGATTACAGACACAGATTGCATTGTGGGAATACATGATGTCGTGGCGAATGCAGACACGGCTCAAGGAAGGGCAGGACTGGATGTGAAATATTCTTGGGTGCAAAGTGTTCAAAAAAGATAGGAAAGAAATTAACTAAGGACAGATGGCAGTATTGGTCAAGGAGAGCATTTCCATGCTGGAGTGTTTAGGACAGAATCAATTTGGCACGGGCTAAGGAACAAAAAGAATGCAATTACATTGCTCGGTGTAGTCTATTGACTGCCAAGTCATGAGAAGGAATTGGATGAACACATTTCCAGGGAAATTACAGAGAATTGTAAACATTACAGAGACGTTATAATGTGAGACTTTAATTACCCAAATGTTGACTGAGACAGTGGTAGCTTAAAAGCTGGAGATGGAAAAAGTTCTTAGATTGTGTTCAGGAAAACTTTCATCGGCAGTATGTGTCCAGTCGCACAAGGAAGAGTGGACCTGGTTCTTGGAAATGTGGTGGGCCAGGTAGATCAAGTGTCGGGGGAGAACATTTAGGAGACAATTCTCATTATATCATAAGGTTTAGGATGAAGGTAGAAATGGATAATAGGTAATCCAAAGTAAACATAATTACCTGGGGAGAACTGACTTCCAGAGGGCAAGAAAAGAGCTAGGCTAGTCAGACTGGAATAAAAAGTTGGCAGGAAAAACTCTTGGGGCGGAATTCTCTGAAACGGCAGCTAAGTGTTGACGCCGGCGTAAGCACCGGAGTGTTTCACGCTGGCGTCAACGCGCCTCTTGGCCCAGCGATTCACTTACCTGAAGGGGCCAGCAGGGCACTGGAGTGCTCCGCGCAGCTCCAGCTGACGATACGGGACCCTGCACTTTCGACCGCACAGCAAACTGCCCCCCCCCCCCCCCAAGATCGCCGATCGGTGGCCCCCGATTGCGAGCCTGGCCGTTCTGGAGGCCCCCCCCCCCCAGCGAAGGATTCCCCTGCCCCCAACCAGGGCGACTGCGGACTCAGCCCGCATCCGCCACTCCGAGTACCCGCCGGGTGGAACCATGTTAGAACCACACTGGCGGGAACTCGACCAGTTGCCGGCGGAGAATCACTGCAGGGGCCTCTTTCCATGGCCCCCGACCGGTGCCACATCGACCATGCTCGCGCGACCGACGCTGATTCTCCAATCCGCGGAGAATCGCGAGAAGGCATCGGACCCGATCGGGGGTCTGACACCCCATTCTCCACCCCTGCGTTGAGGGCAATTTTGGAGCGGGAGCTCGGGAATACAGGCCTAGCTTCCTTGGGCTACAATGGGCTATCTTCAAAATAGTAATGGTCAGACACATTTAAGGTACATTCCCTTCAAAAGGAAAAGTCGGGCAAGCAAATTCAGATTTCCATGGATGAAAAAGGAGACAGAAAATAAGATAAGGAACAAAAAGTGTATTTATGACAGGTGTTAGATAGAAAATACAATTGAGAACACAGATGAAGACAGAAAGTTCAGAGGGAAAGTGAAAAAGCACATTAGAGAATCAAAGCTCGATTCTGAGAAAAGATTGGCAGCTAACATAATGGGGATTCCCAAAGTCTTCTTTTGACACATAAACAGTAAAAGGGGGAGTCGGGCCGATTCGGGATTTAAAAGGGAATTTACACATGTAGGCTGGGAGCATGGTTGACGTATGAAATAAATACTTTTTATCCATCTTTACCAATGTGGGAGATGCTACCCAGGTCACGGTAACAGACAGAGAAACTCTGTCCCTAGAATTGTTCAAAATTGATACGGAGGAACTGTTAAATAGACTGTTGATACTTAATGTTGACAAGGCACCGACCCAGACCAGATGAGATGCATTCAAGGATATTGAAAGAAGTGATAATGGAAATTGCAGACATCAGCCATAATCTTCCAGTCTTCTTTGGACTCAGGGGAGGTACCGGAGGGCTGGAGAATGGCAAATGTTAAGCCCTTGTTCAGAAATGTTGTAAGGATAGCCCCAGCAATTACAGACCAGTCAGTTTAACAATCTTTGGTGGGGAAGCTTCTGCAAACAATTATTTGGGATAGAAGTGTAGTCACGTGTAAAAATGTGGGTTGGTTAGGAAGTGCCCGCATGGATTTCTAAAGGGGAAATTGTGTTTAATTATTTTCTGGAGTTTTTTGAGGAGCTAACAGAAAGGGTTGATGAGGGTAATGCTGCTGATGTGGTCTTTCAAAGGACATTCGATACATTGCCATACATCAGACTTGTGCAAAAAGTCATAGCTCATGGAATAAAAGGCACAGTAGCAATGCAGATACAATATTGCCTTAAAATCCCTGCACTGCAGAAGGAGGCCATTCAGCTCATCGAGTCTGCACAGGCCCTATGAAACAGCAACCTCACCAGGTCCCACCCTATCCCTGTGACCCTGCAACTGCACTTAAATCGCATATCCCTGGACACGAAGGAGCAATGGCCAACCCAACTCATCTTTAGACTGTGGGAGGAAACCAGAATACTCAGAGGAATCCCCAGATACAGGCAGAAAGTAATAATAGGAAGCAGAGAATAATGACCAATGGATATTCTTCAGGGTAGGAGGAAAGTTTATCATGATGTTCCCCAGGGGTCGGTATTGGCACCCTTGCTTTTCCTAATATATACTAATGATTTAAATCTTGGTGTGCAGGGAACAATTTCAAAGTTTGCTTATGATAGAAAACTTTGAAGTATTGTAAACTGAGAAGTGCAGAACTTCAAAAGGACAAAGACAAGTTGGTGAAGTGGGGAGACAGGTGGCAAATGAAGTTCAATACGGAGGAGAAGTGTGAGGTGATGCATTTTGGTAGGAAGAACGTGAAAAGTCGATATAAAATAAGGGGTAGAATTCTTAAAGGGGTGCAGGAGCAGAAATACCTGGATGTATATGTGCATGGATCATTAAGCTTGCAGGACAAGGGAAGAGAGCAGTTAATAAAGCATACAGTATTCTGGGACATATTAATAGGGGCATAGAGATGTTAAGATACATAGATATATTTAGTAAAAGCAGGGAAGAGGGGTTAGAACTAAAACCCTGCATTAGAGTAAGTGCATGCGAGTCAAATGTTTATAACCTGAGTGAACTTTACATACCCTCTTGGGCCTGAGATCAGAAAGAAACCTCCAGCAAGGCCTTGATTGTTTATGTCAGAGGAAGTAGTCTCTAGCTAGGTTTTTTTTTTTTTTTTTTTTTTTGCACTGAGTGCTGAGCTTGTGGCATTTGAGTGCTACAGTGAGAGTTTGGTGACTGAGGGAGTATAAGGGTTATTTAAAGTCTAGTATTTCTTTTATTTAGTTAATTAACTTAAAAGTTGCTGTTTGGTCTATAAGAAGGTGAATTTTGAATCAGCTTTAAACAAGGTTCTACTTGGACTTACTTGCAGCTGGAGCTTGTTAATTAGTTAATTGCATTAGGCCAGTTTTTAGAAGCTAGAGTCACAGTATAAATAGGGGCTAGATACAGTGCAGACTTTGTTTGCACTGAGTGCTGAGCTTGTGGCATTTGAGTGCTACAGTGAGAGTTTGGTGACTGAGGGAGTATAAGGGTTATTTAAAGTCTAGTATTTCTTTTATTTAGTTAATTAACTTAAAAGTTGCTGTTTGGTCTCTAAGAAGGTGAATTTTGAATCAGCTTTAAACAAGGTTCTACTTGGACTTACTTGCAGCTGGAGCTTGTTAATTAGTTAATTGCATTAGGCCAGTTTTTAGAAGCTAGAGTCACAGTATAAATAGGGGCTAGATACAGTGCAGACTTTGTTTGCACTGAGTGCTGAGCTTGTGGCATTTGAGTGCTACAGTGAGAGTTTGGTGACTGAGGGAGTGCTGAGCTTGTGGCATTTGAGTGCTACAGTGAGAGTTTGGTGACTGAGGGAGTTAGGTGAGGAGGGAGCAAGGTCCTCCTTTCATTTAATTTCCTATATTTATCAAAGAGCGTGAAGGGAACCAGGAGTTTAGAGTACAGCTGACTGGGAGCAGAGTCGGAGGGCGGAGGTCCAGTTGGTCCACAGGGCAGCTAATTCTGTAAAGTAAGAGGGGATGGAGGCTAGGGCAGTTGCATGCTCCTCCTGTAGGATGTGGGTGGTGAGGGATACCACTGGTGTCCCCGCTGACTATACCTGCGGGAAGTGCACCCAACTCCAGCTCCTCAGAGACCATGTTAAGGTACTGGAGCTGGAGCTGGATGAACTTCGGATCATCCGGGAGGCAGAGGGGGTCATAGAGAAGAGTTACAGGGAGGTAGCCACACCAAAGGTACTGGACAAGAGTAGCTGGGTTACAGTCAGGGGAAAGAAAACTAACAGGCAGACAGTGCAGGGATCCCTCGTGGCCATTCCCCTTCAAAACAAGTATACCGTTTTGGATGCTGTTGGGGGGGATGACCTACCGGGGGAAGGCCCCAGCGGCCAGGTCTCTGGCACTGAGTCTGGCTCTGGGGCTCAGAAGGGAAGGGGGGAGCATAGAAAAGCAATAGTAATAGGAGATTCAATGGTTAGGGGAATAGATAGGAGATTCTGTGGTCGCGAGCGAGACTCCCGAAAGGTATGTTGCCTCCCGGGTGCCAGGGCCAGGGATGTCTCTGATCGTGTCTTCAGGATCCTGAAGGGGGAGGGTGAGCAGCCAGAAGTCGTGGTGCACATTGGTACCAACGATGTAGGTAGGAAAAAGGGTGTGGAGGTAATAAACAAGTTTAGGGAGTTAGGCTGGAAGTTAAGGGCCAGGACAGACAGAGTTGTCATCTCTGGTTTGTTGCCGGTGCCACGTGATAGCGAGGCTAGGAATAGGGAGAGAGTGCAGTTGAACACGTGGCTGCAGGAATGGTGTAGGAGGGAGGGCTTCAGGTATTTGGATAATTGGAGCGCATTCTGGGGAAGGTGGGACCTGTACAAGCAGGACGGGTTGCATCTGAACCAGAGGGGCACCAATATCCTGGGGGGGAGGTTTTCTAGTACTCTTCGGGAGGGTTTAAACTAATTTGGCAGGGGAATGGGAACCGGATCTGTAGTCCAGCAACTAAGGTAGACGATAGTCAGGACGCCAAAGCACGTAGTGATGCAGTGGGGAAGGTAACAATGACAAAGGAGAGTACTTGCAGGCAAGGAGATGGGTTGAAGTGTGTATACTTTAATGCAAGAAGCATCAGGAATAAGGTGGGTGAACTTAATGCATGGATCGGTACTTGGGACTACGATGTGGTGGCCATCACAGAAACTTGGATAGAAGAGGGGCAGAAATGGTTGTTGGAGGTCCCTGGTTATAGATGTTTCAACAAGATTAGGGAGGATGGTAAAAGAGGTGGGGGGGTGGCATTGTTAATTAGAGATAGTATAACAGCTGCAGAAAGGCAGTTCGAGGGGGATCTGCCTACTGAGGTAATATGGGTTGAAGTTAGAAATAGGAAAGGAGCAGTCACCTTGTTGGGAGTGTTCTATAGGCCCCCCAATAGCAGCAGAGATGTGGAGGAACAGATTGGGAAACAGATTCTGGAAAGGTGCAGAAGTCACAGGGTAGTAGTCATGGGCGACTTCAACTTCCCAAACATTGAGTGGAAACTCTTTAGATCAAATAGTTTGGATGGGGTAGTGTTTGTGCAGTGTGTCCAGGAAGCTTTTCTAACACAGTATGTAGATTGTCCGACCAGAGGGGAGGCCATATTGGATTTAGTACTTGGTAATGAACCAGGGCAGGTGATAGATTTGTTAGTGGGGGAGCATTTTGGAGGTAGTGACCACAATTCTGTGACTTTCACTTTAGTAATGGAGAGGGATAGGTGCGAGCAACAGGGCAAGGTTTATAATTGGGGGAAGGGTAAATACAATGCTGTCAGACAAGAATTGAAGTGCAGAAGTTGGGAACATAGGCTGTCAGGGAAGGACACAAGTGAAATGTGGAACTTGTTCAAGGATCAGGTACTGCGTGTCTTTGATATGTATGTCCCTGTCAGGCAGGGAAGAGATGGTCGAGTGAGGGAACCATGGTTGACAAGAGAGGTTGAATGTCTTGTTAAGAGGAAGAAGGAGACTTATGTAAGGCTGAAGAAACAAGGTTCAGACAGGGCGCTGGAGGGATACAAGATAGCCAGGAGGGAACTGAAGAAAGGGATTAGGAGAGCTAAGAGAGGGCATGAAAAATCTTTGGCGGGTAGGATCAAGGAAAACCCCAAGGCCTTTTACACATACGTGAGAAATATGAGAATGACTAGAGTGAGAGTAGGTCCGATTAAGGACAGTAGCGGGAGATTGTGTATTGAGTCTGAAGAGATAGGAGAGGTCTTGAACAAGTATTTTTCTTCAGTATTTACAAATGAGAGGGGCCATATTGTTAGAGAGGACAGCGTGAAGCAGACTGATAAGCTTGAGGAGATACTTGTCAGGAAGGAAGATGTGTTGCGCGTTTTGAAAAACTTGAGGATAGACAAGTCCCCCGGGCCTGACGGGATATATCCAAGGATTCTCTGGGAAGCAAGAAATGAAATTACAGAGCCGTTGGCAATGATCTTTTCGTCCTCGCTGTCAACAGGGGTGGTACCAGAGGATTGGAGAGTGGCGAATGTCGTGCCCCTGTTCAAAAAAGGGAATAGGGATAACCCTGGGAATTACAGGCCAGTTAGTCTTACTTCGGTGGTAGGCAAAGTAATGGAAAGGGTACTGAGGGATAGGATTTCTGAGCATCTGGAAAGGCATTGCTTGATTAGGGATAGTCAGCACGGATTTGTGAGGGGTAGGTCTTGCCTTACAAGTCTTATTGAATTCTTTGAGGAGGTGACCAAGCATGTGGATGAAGGTAAAGCAGTGGATGTAGTGTACATGGATTTTAGTAAGGCATTTGATCAGGTTCCCCATGGTAGGCTTATGCAGAAAGTAAGGAGGCATGGGATAGTGGGAAATTTGGCCAGTTGGATAACAAACTGGCTAACCGATAGAAGACAGAGAGTTGTGGTGGATGGCAAATATTCAGCCTGGAGCCCAGTTATCAGTGGCGTACCGCAGGGATCAGTTCTGGGTCCTCTGCTGTTTGTGATTTTCATTAACGACTTGGATGAGGGAGTTGAAGGGTGGGTCAGTAAATTTGCAGATGATACGAAGATTGGTGGAGTTGTGGATAGTGAGGAGGGCTGTTGTCGGCTTCAAAGAGACATAGATAGAATGCAGAGCTGGGCTGAGAAGTGGCAGATGGAGTTTAACCCTGACAAGTGTGAGGTTGTCCATTTTGGAAGGACAAATCTGAATGCGGAATACAGGGTTAATGGTAGGGTTCTTGGCAATGTGGAGGAGCAGAGAGATCTTGGGGTCTATGTTCATTGTTCTTTGAAAGTTGCCACTCAAGTGGATAGAGCTGTGAAGAAGGCCTATGGTGTGCTAGCGTTCATTAGCAGAGGGATTGAATTTAAGAGCCGTGAGGTGATGATGCAGCTGTACAAAACCTTGGTCAGGCCACATTTGGAGTACTGTGTGCAGTTTTGGTCACCTCATTTTAGGAAGGATGTGGAAGCTTTGGAAAAGGTGCAGAGGAGATTTACCAGGATGTTGCCTGGAATGGAGAGTAGGTCATACGAGGAAAGATTGAGGGTGCTGGGCCTTTTCTCATTGGAACGGAGAAGGATGAGGGGCGACTTGATAGAGGTTTATAAGATGATCAGGGGAATAGATAGAGTAGATAGTCAGAGACTTTTTCCCCGGGTGGAACACACCATTACAAGGGGACATAAATTTAAGATAAATGGTGGAAGATATAGAGGGGATGTCAGAGGTAGGTTCTTTACCCAGAGAGTAGTGGGGGCATGGAATGCACTGCCTGTGGTAGTAGTTGAGTCGGAAAATTTATGGACCTTCAAACGGCTATTGGATAGGTACTTGGATTAGGGTAGAATAAGGGAGTGTAGGTTAACTTCTTAAGGGCAGCACGGTAGCATTGTGGATAGCACAATTGCTTCACAGCTCCAGGGTCCCAAGTTCGATTTCGACTTGGGTCACTGTCTGTGTGGAGTCTGCACATCCTCCCCGTGACTGCGTGGGTTTCCTCCGGGTACTCCGGTTTCCTCCCACAGTCCAAAGATGTGCAGGTTGGGTGGATTGGCCATGACAAATGGTCCAAAATTCTATGATTAACCTAGGACAAAAGTTCGGCGCAACATCGTGGGCCGAAGGGCCTGTTCTGTGCTGTATTTCTCTATCTATCTATCTAGCTAGAGGAGATAAAATCCTGCTTTTGGATGGAATGTTTAATAATGTTGTTTAATAATGCAAGATTGGAAATTAAACAATGTTCTGTGTACTCATTAAACAGTGTATGTCCGTGACTTAGAAGAGAGAACTTCCTTAGAATGCTCTCTCTGTGAGTGCAGTCTTAGAGGAGAGTGCTGCCTCGGAGGTCTCTCTAGGGTAGTGCCCTCCATGCTTGAATCATGAATGAACCATTGTAGCCTGTCCTTGAGTCTCCTGTGGATAGCTGGAAGATGTCCACCACAACAGAATACAAGAGCAAGGAAGTGTCTAAGCTGAACCTATTCAAGAAACTAGCCAGACCTCATCGGGACAGTTGTGTTCTGGCTGCCACACTATTGGAAGGATGTGAACGCATTGGAGAGAGTGCAGAAGAGGTTGAAAGAATAGTTCCAGGGATGTGAAACGTCAGTGTTCAGGATAGATTGGGGAGGTCCATCCCAGGATGACGGATTGACTCTTGGGGAATAAAAGGCACCTGCTAATAAGCCAGTGCGGTGAGCCGAGACGGAGGTGAAGACACGGTATAACGAGGAATGGACAGAGTAGATGGGAAGAAATGGTTCTAGCTCATAAAAGGGCAAAGAACAAGAGGGCATAGATTTAAGATGATTTGTAAAAGAAACAAATGTGATGTGAGAAAAAGCTTTTTCACACAGCGAGTGGTTCAGGTCTGAATCACACTGACTTGGTGTGGTGGAGGCAGGTTCAGTTGAAGCATTCAAGAGGGCATTAGATGATTATCTGAACAGAAACAATGTGCAGGGAAAAGACAGGGGAATGGCACTAGGTCATATGTTTGTTTACAGAGCCGGTACAGACATAATGGGCCAAATGGCCTCGTTCTGTACCGTAACAATGCTGTGAATTACCTACTGCAAGCATGACTTCCAATTTAGTTTCAAATTTTCTAAAACTTGTCAAATAACATTCCTCTGATTACAGGATGAATTATTTCTGTCTTTGCAAAACTTGTTAAACCATAATTTACAATCGCTCCAAACCTTCAACTTCAAACAAATCCCTAGGCTTTTAAGTCTGTCGTATCCAACATTTGGTGGTAGTATTCAGTGCTGCCTTTTCTACATAAAATCAAACAATATCTCTTTAATATTCTGATCAATATTGGAAATTCCTGAAATAAATGTAAACATTGCCACGTTCACAAATGCAATTAAACATAGTGGAATGATACACTGTGTACAAAATATGTGATTCCAATAGTTGACAATTATATGCAGAACGGTTCATTTTATTTTCATCATAGCAAAATCTGCTACTTAATTCATTGAGGCAAGTTGCAAATTCAGTGATGAACTAATCTTATTTGAGATCAAAGATCCCTTTGAACATTTTGCTCTGTGCCAACTTGGCTCAGACGGTTGTGGTTTCTTGTCCGACTCCAAGACTTGAGCTCACATTATAAGATGCAATCTATACTGTGCTGAGTGTATAGCACTGTAGAGATGTCAGAGTGCAAAGTCCTCGGAGTGGAAATGACTGGCGAATTATCACTCTGTACCTACTTACATGTGCTTAAATTGTAAAGTGCCTGTCTTGCCTGACCTTCTTGTTTCAGGCCGGGTGAGACTCAAGCAGAATATCAGCTGCCTGGCCCCAGCAACAAAATGCAAAAAGAACGCGGTGAAGGAGCACTAGCTGCCATGAAACAGGTGAGTTTAAAGGCCATATTGAAAAGGAGAAGGTAAGTTTCTAAGGTAGGTGAATGGTAAGTGGTGGTTTGGACATCGGCAGAAATTGGGGAAAATTCGGACATGAGGGGTGGGTAGGCCTGGACATCAGGGGTTGCAGTTGGATGTAGGGGTGGGCAATAGGTCCGGACATCGGCGGGGGTGAGGAGTTAGACATCAGCAGTTGGGGTTTCAGACATGGGGGAGTGGGGGTTTCAGGCAAGGGGGTTAGAAGTTCGGATATGGGGGTGTCGGGGCATTGGACATTGGGAAGGTGAGAGGATTTGGACATCGGGGGGGGGGGAAAGAGTCGGACACCGGGGTTGGGGAAATCTGACATCAGGGGCATGGGGCCAGGTCAGGTTGGAGGTAGAGGGTCTTTCGGCTCAGGGGGTTGGTTGGGCAAGTCTGATGTTGGGCTTTGTCGGGTAGGGGAGATGTCGGTTCAAGGGGATGGAGGGGAGGAAATCCATGTGGGTGGGGAATGGAGATCTTTGTCGGGGGAGGGGGTCCTGAGTGGGGCTCAGTCTGGGTTTTTACAGTAGTCAGAATCGTTAAAGAATCGTAGAATTATTGCCGTGCAGAAGGAGGCCATTCGGCCCATCGTGTCTGTACTGACCCTCTGAAAGAGCACCCTACCTAGGCCCATGAATTTCGGGGAATGGGGGAGAAGAAGGGGGAAAATGGGTGGAAAGGATGGGAATAAAGGGGAGGAGGAGATTGTGGTGAAGGAGGGATTGGCAAGATTGTGGGGAAGGAGGGATCCATCCTAAGAGAATCGGGTGAGGATGAGGACCTCCCTGGTCCTCCGGGCATGCTGGATCCTTGTCGCTGCCTGTCCTTCACCCTCTTGCTCACCCTACTGGTCCTCCCCGGGCTTGCTCTCCATCCCCTCCTGGATGGCCTCCTCCTCCTCCCCCTTAGACGAGGTTGCATGTCCCTTCTTCTCTTCCTCCAGCATGTCGCCCCACTTCTGTGCCAGGTTGTGGAAGGCACAGCAGACCACCACAAAGCAGGAGACGCTCTGGGGAGGGGTGCACTGCAGTGCACCACCAGAGCAGTCCAGGCATCGGAACCGCACTTTGAACAATCCAATGCAGTGCTCAATCACAGAACAGGTGGCAGCATTAGCCTCGTTATACCGGGTCTCCACCTCTGTCTTGGCTCACCGCATTGGCTTATTAGCCAGGGACTCAGCGGGTGCCTCTTATTCCCCAAGAGTCAATCCGTCATCCTGGGATGGTCCTCAAAAATGCCAGGGGTCTCCTAGTGTTCTAGGATAGGATGTAGCTGTCCGGCACACTCCCTGGAAGCATGCACACACACGTGTGATCCGGAGGTGGTGGAAGCACACGACTTAAACATTCAGGGAGAGGAACCCCTTCCTGTTAAGGGCACTCCCTGATGCCTCGGTGTGCGCAAGGCAACATGTTGCCATCAATTACCTGCTAGACCTTGGGCATCCGGGCGATGGCGGAGGATTCTGCAGCCAGGTCATCTTGGTGGGCATGGTCCAGTTCAAAGTCTGATAAGCGGATACAGGGCACCCGTGAGCTCACAAATGCATTTGTGGGCTGTAGTTTGGGATATGCAGCACAAGGTCCCACTCAAGCTCTGGAATGAACTGGTTGCACAGAAGTTCAGGGGGTTGGTGATCTTCACTGCCACTAGGAGCGACTGTCCTCCTCCTCCATAGGGTGTCAAGTCGCAATGCCTTGGCACAGATGCCGTACTGTCCCTTTGGTGAGACAAAGTGTCTTGCGGTACATGTTATTCGTCATCTCCTCAAATGACAATGAAGCCTTAGGCTGTCACTAGTGTCCCTCTCTGGGTTCCTCCTCAGCCTGATGGGCGGCCGGGTGTGTGTTGACACTGCTGCCTTCTCTGGCATTTGCCTGTCTCAGCTGCAATCAGCACCACAAGGGCATCTTCTGTGGGACCAACAGCACCAGCCACATTGTTATATCTGTAAGGGTTTGGAGAAGGAGAGAGACCGATAATCAGTTAGGGGTTCCACCCGGGGATCCTCAATTCCTCCAAGCCTCCCCCACTCTGCCATGTCGTATCAGAGTCACACCCACTTAGCCAGTTGGAAACCCTTGCTCAGCACACTCACCGCCAGACACAGCAGGAACCCCTGGACCCCAGACTCCTGCCAGGAACATTAGGGAGACCATGCTCAAGAGCCTTCCCCTGATCCACGCACTTACCCTACGGTCACGAGGATATCCCCAGTGCTGAAGCCCAGTTAGTGAGTGTTTGATTGCTGGCTGCTGCCTCGATGGTGCTGATTCTTCTAGAAGTCAAACAAACTGTTCAGTCTTCAAAGTTTGATTGAAATGCAATGTAATAATCATCGTCTGAGACATGGCATCTGTACCCACGAGAATGCACTTGAGAATATTTTGTTTATTAAACGATCAACTGACATCCATGAGCACATGGAGATCTTGTAATGATTGCAACACCTTCTATATCTGACTGCATCCAAGAAACCAGCTAACCTAAATCAACTGCAGCTGGTAAATCTGTGCCTCAACAATAATCAAAGGATGCTTAACTATATTTTCTTTTACCTTTTTTATTGCTCTCGATCTTCCTTATTTCTGGTGTGTGTCCAAATTGATAAAGGGGAGTCAATGGATGTGGTGTATTTGGACTTTGAGAAGGCTTTTCACAAAGTCCCGCACAAAGATTAGCCTGTAAAATTAAATCGCAGTGGATTAGAGGTAGTGGATTCAGATGAATAGAAATCTGGTTGGCAGACAGGTAACAAAGAGTAGGAATTAACCGGTCTTTTTCAAATTGGCAGGCAGTAACTTGTGGGGTATCACAGGGATCGGTGCTAGGACCCTAGCTATTCACAAATAATGATTTAGATGAGGGAACAAAATGTCATAATCTCCAAATTTGCCAATGACACCAAGTTGGGTGGGAGGGTGAGCTGTGAGGAGGATTCAGAGATCCTTCAGTGTGATTTGGACAAGTTGAGTGAGTGGGCTAATGAATGTCAGGTGCAGTATAATTTGGGAAATATGAAGTTACCCACTTTGGTGGCAAAAACAAGAAGGCAGACTATTACCTGAATGGCCATAAATTAGGAGAGGGGAACGTGCAACGAGACCTAGCTGTCGTCATACAGCAGTCACTGAAGGTAAGCATGCAGGTGCAGCAGGCAGTAAAGAAGCAAATGGTATATCCTCCGCACCTTCAGGGGCTAGGCTGGCGCCGGAGTGGTTTGCACCCCGCCGGTTGGCGTGGAAGGCCTTTGGCGCCATGCCAGCCGGGGCCGAAGGGACTCCGCCGGCCGGCGCAGTCCACGCATGTGTGGGAGCGTCAGAGACTACAGACGTCATCCCTGCACATGCGCAGTGGGGGGACGGGTTCACCTACGCATCGGCCATCGCAGAGGCTGACATGGCCGACGCGTAGGAAAAGAGTGGCCCCACGGCACAGGCCCGCCCCCTGATCGTGGGGCACCCCCCGGAGCCGGATCGTCCTGCGCCCCCCCCACCCGGAGCCCATCCTCGCCACCAGGTCCCGCCGGTAAGGAACCTAGTCTAATCTATGCCGGTGGGACTAGCAAAGAACCAGCGGGACTTCGGCCCATCGCGGGCCGGAGAATCGCCGGGGAGGCCGCTGTGAGCGGCTGCCGACTGGCGCAGCGTGATTCCCGCCCCCACCGAATCTCCGTTGCTGGAGAATCGGCGGCTAGTGGGGGCGGGATTCACGCCGCCCCCCCCCGGCGATTCTCCGACCCGGCGGGAGGTCGGAGAATCCCACCCCAGGTCTTTGTTGAAACATCACGCTTCACGATTCCAGTATGAGCGCAGCAGAAAGTATCTCACTCATATTCCATATCATAACTCTACCATTCATAAACATAAAATACAAATTAGAAGCGGGAGTAGGCCACTTGGCCCCTCGAGCATGCTCCACCATTCAATAAGATCATGGCTGATAAGATTGTAACCTCAACCACACATTCCTGCCCACCCCTGATAACTCTCCACTCCCTTGTTTATCAAGAATCTATCGAGCTCTACCTTCAAAATATTCCAAGGTTCTGCTATCCACTGTCTTTTGAGAAAGAAAGTTCCAGAGACTCACAACCCTCTGAGAGAAACATTTCTCCTCATTTCTGTCTTGAATGAACAACCCCTTATTATTAAACAGTGAACTCTGGTTCTAAATTCTCTGACAAGAGGAAACGTCCTCTCCACATCCACCCTGTCAATACCCTGCAGTAGCTTAAAGGCTCAAGATGCCTCTTACCCTTCTAAACTCTGCTGGTTACAAACCTAACCGCTCCAACCTTTCCTCATAAGGCAACCTGTTCATTCTTGGTATTAGTCTAATAAACCTTCTCTGAACTATCTCCACCATTCAATGAGATCACTGCTGGCACGGTAGCACAATGGTTAACACTGTTGCTTCACAACGCCAGTGTCCCGGGTTCAATTCCCGGCTTGGGTCACTGTCTGTTCTCTTGCGTGGGTTTCCTCTGGGTGTTCCTGTTTCCTCCCACAAGTCCCGAAATATGTTTGGTGATTTGGACATTTTGAATTCTCCCTCTGTATACCCCGAACATGCGCCGGAATGTGGCAACTAGGGGATTTTCACAGTAACTTCATTGCAGTGTTAATACAAGCCTACTTGTGACACTAATAAAGACTATTATTATTAACTGTTTCTAAAGCAATTACGTACATCCTTAAATAAAGAGACCAGTACTGTGCACAATACTCCAAATGTAGTATCACCAAAGCCCTGTATAACAAAAGCATAACCTCCCTACTTTAGCAATCCGCTCCCTTCATAATAAATTATAACATTCTATTAGCTTCCCTAATTTACTTGCTGTATCTGTATACTAGCCTTCCGTGATTCATGCACTGATTCATCCAGATCCCTCTCCACTAGAGCTCTGCAATCTCTGACCATTCAGATAATAAGCTTATTTTTTATTCTTCCTGTCAAAATGGACAGTTTCACATTTGCCCACATGATACTCCATTTGCCCACTCACTTAACCTGTCTATGTCCCCTTGTAGCCTCCTTCAGCAAATTCAGTGACCGTACCTTCAGTTCCAACATTTCATCACATAATCAATCTATATTGTGGATCAAAGAAACATAAAATTGACATCAGAATAACAACATAAAACCAGAAAAGTGTATCTAACTCTTTCCAATTTCTTCCAATCGTCCTGTTACCATGATCATGTGTTTATCAGCCTTGATTATGTGTTCAAATCTCTGAATTGGAACTCAGCTGACATTGCTAATATTGAGCCATTGCTCTCATCAAGTGTCTGTGGCAACATTCCTCTCGTTACCAATACCAACAAAAACAAATTCACTCGTCATTCATCTGATGGAACTCTTCCCATTGCTAATAAACACAAGTGACCAAGATAACATATTCCAGATAATCGTAGACATGTCTGAGTTTCACACATTTAAAACCATGGAATTCTTACAGCGCAGAAGGAGGCCTTTCAGCCCATCGTGTCTGCAACGACCTTCTGAAAGAGATGTGCCTCAGGACCCTGCAGAGGTCCTGATGTACATACATCCACTGAAATTGCTTGGGAAGTTTAAACTCCCAATGGACTGATTTCTGCTGCTGAGGACAGTCTGCAAAAGTATCCAAACCCTGAATTCAGGGTAGAGTTTCGAGCCTCAACTAATCCTACAGTCACTACACCCACGAGTACCCGACTACCTCCATCACCCGACGACCCACCCAACCACCTAACTACCGGGCTAGCATGGTAGCACAAGAAGCTAGCACTGAGGCTTCACAGCGCCAGGGTCCCGGGTTCAATTCCCTGCTGGGTCACTGTCTGTGCGGAGTGTGCACGTTCTCCCCGTGTGTGCGTGGCTTTCCTCCGGGTGCTCCAGTTTCCTCCCACAGTCCAAAGATGTGCAGGTTAGGTGGATTGGCCAGGCTATATTGCCCTTAGTGACCAAAATAGGTTAGGAGGGGTTATTGGGTTATGGGGATAGGGTGGAAGTGAGGGCTTAAGTGGGTCTATGCAGATTCGATGGGCCGAATGGCCTCCTTCTGCACTGTACGTTCTATGTACTCCTCCCGACCCCAACCACCCAATTGCACCCCCCCCCCCCGGACCACCTAACTACCCCTCCCCAGCCGTCCAACTATCCCTCCGCCTCATTCACCTATCCAGTTCCCTGCCTTACCCACCTCACCTATCTAGCCACTTCATCCATCTATCCACCTTACACACCTCACCCACTCACTCACTCAACTAACCCACTCTCCCACCCACCCACTCTCCCACTTATACATTCTCCCACTTATCTACCCACTCACCCAGTCACTCACTTACCCAGTCACCCACTGACCCCACCCACTCACTTACCCAGCCACTCACTCACCCACTCACTCATTAACCCAATCACTCACTGAAACACCTAGACCTTTAAAGGTTTTCCTGAATACAGGATCTGCTGTTCTGAAAAGGAGACATGTCCTCCTTTCTTCACCTCTACTTGCATCTGGTGGTTTCTGCTGAAGAAATTGCAGTGGACCTTTAATGTTTGAGCTGAGATCGGGAAGTAAAACCGAAAATAGTAAAAGGTTCAAGTCATGGAAATCTTTGTGGGCAGCTTCAATATGCAACTAGAAGATTTAGCCCATTGGCTTCTCTCGTCCGAATATTTAGTTGGAGGAAATGTCTGCTCATGCAGTACTGGCTGTCAGTCGGGCAGAGTGACAATGAGAGACAGAGCAGAGGTAGATGTCAGTTTGAGCTGGATGTCTTCGGTGTACATGTGGACATTGACACTGTGTTCCAGGATGATGTTACTAAGAAGCAGCACGTCGATTAGAAACAAGAGGAGACCAAGGGTATGTTCTTGGGGGACTCCAGAGGTCAGTACAGAATCAGAATGGAAGCTAGATGGTTCTCGGGCTAGGTTAGAAGGGAATTAGCAAGGGTAGTTCCACCCATCTGGATGAATGAGGATAGGAGAGGGGCTGCCTGCTATTTATCATTATCACTGCATGAAACCAGTGCTAATCACACTGCTGAATATCTGCACACCTCAGCAGGGGTACATGATCGTGAGAGGCTAGCACCACCTAAAGCTTTCCTGCACCACTGCCATTAGGCCCGCACCTCTTAAAAAGAAGTTGGATTGTGGCTGGAGATGGGATAAAAAATGGCTGGAGAAGAGCATCTTAGTAGGAGGAACATTCAAGAATGGGCAGAAAGCGTGCTCCATGACTCCATGATGCAGCACTGGATACTTTGGCGTTAGGGCTGGACGGTCAGAGCGAGGTGTTCTATCCACGGGGAACCAGGAGATTCTCCAGTCAGACACTTCAAATTCTGTGGAAGCAGATAGCCACTGTGATCAGTGCCAGAGGTCGAGCCCCAAGGGGCTGGATGCAACACTGCAAGAGGTTCAATGACCCCATTTGAGTGATCAAAGTCAGTGAGGAATCTTCAACGCCATACCCTTACAAATGAACAACTAGCCTCACACACTGCTTCATTCACCACCTCCCTTTGCTCACCTACCAACAATCTCCATCAACCATGAGTCAGGCCTGAAAGTCATGGCTGTGTTTCATCCTCAGGCACTTCGCACAGCTCCAAGTCTCATAGCCACAGAATACATTTCCAGCTATTCAACAATGACAAACACGTCAGTTAAACTGATTGTGGCTAACCAATAGGGGACAGGATCACTGACATGTCCTGATACCATAGAGCAAACGTTAAGCGGGTCCTGTAATCCGATCCCTGGAACGCTGTACCTGGTGGGTACCTCAACGATGCACTGGGAACACCCCCCACTCCAGAAAGTTCCCATGTAAGGATTGCAAACCAATTGTCCAGAAGCTTCAAACCTCTTTTAGGCAATTGCCCTGAATGATCGGAAACTGCTATTTAAATCATAAACTTTGATGGTTCTGACCGTATTACAGTAATAATTACCCAGAAAATGTTAGAAAAATTAAAATCACTTTTAACTTCTGAACAACTATAATATTGACCCCCCCCCCCCCCCCCCCCCCCACTGACCACCCCTCGCAATGATTACGTGATCCCCTCGAGTTATCACACCCCAGTGAGGAACACCGCTCACTGATCACTCATCTCCCCCAACTGGCCACTCACTCCCACTGACCAAACCCCCCCACCTGGCCATACAACCCCCTGCGAAGTTACCCAATTATCTTATACGAGGGGCCTCACGGTAGCATGGTGGTTAGCATCAATGCTTCACAGCTCCAGGGTCCCAGGTTCGATTGCCGGCTGGGTCACTGTCTGTGTGGAGTCTGCACGTCCTCCCCGTGTGTGCGTGGGTTTCCTCCGGGTGCTCCGGTTTCCTCCCACAGTCCAAAGATGTGCGGGTTAGGTGGATTGGCCATGCTAAATTGCCCGTAGTGTAAGGTTAATGGGGGGATTGTTGGGTTATGGGTATACGGGTTACGTGTGTTTAAGTAGGGTGATCATTGTTTGGCACAACATCGAGGGCCGAAGGGCCTGTTCTGTGCTGTACTGTTCTATGTTCTATGTTTACCTTCCCCCTGGCTTCTTAAAGTGGTTGGACCTTTAAGCCTACCCATGGCTTCTCGTGCTGGAAAAAGGCAGTGTGGTTTCCTTACCTCCGACTCAGTTGTCCTCAGCACAAGGCCTCAGGAACCTTTCTCACGTTGCCCAAGTCAGAATGTCAGGTGAGAAAGACGCAGCTTCATTTTAGGGCAAGTAAGTAGAAGCAAAGTTCCAATCCGACTCTGATTGCCACTCCAAGGCTGTTACAGCACCACGTTTACCATCATTGAAGTAGCAATGACTGAGCTTTGACCTGCAGTGAAACGACTGAATATGGTGACATGCTCAGACCTATTCCTCCTTCTCACATCCCACTTCCGTCTCAACCCAAAATCTCCTTTGATTTACAAACTACGAATGGGGGACCTCTTGCTTTATTCCACACTCTCAATACAACCCCATACTGGTGTCTTTCTTCTTTCAAACAGCCAAGAGTAGCAACCTGGCCAGGAGGTGCTGGAAGAGCAAGAGGTGGCAGAGCAGGAAGACAGTAATGAGGGAGAAACGCTATCGCTCACTCCATCCCCAGCAGCCGCCAGCTCAGATATTGACACTATGCATACTTTACAGAATCTCTTAGAGACAGGGCCTTCACAAGGTGCTTTGCCAACCAGGATTGGGCTTCAGCCAGGGCTGTGAACAAGGATGGTGCAGCCGCACACAAGGCCTGCTGCAGAGTCAGATAAGGACTTTCCTGGATCAAAGTACAGAAAACGGCTGATTGGAATGCACAGAAGTACTTTGTGCATGGTCACAGCTATCAGAAAGCCTAGGGGCACAGAAGAGCCTGGCTGGCACAGCTCTCTGCATAGAGCTTGAAGTCCAAACCATCCAAAGTGGATGTGATAGCCAACTCTATGAGAACACTTGTGGACTCAACCATCATGCATTATTTAAACATCCATCGCTGTACAAACAGAAGTCACTCAGCATCTTAAGTGCTGCAGTGGAAGCTCGTACGGAAGATACACAAGCACAGACCATTGCCTTCATAACTGTTGATAACAGCGTGCAAATGGTTTGCAGGGTCTCAAATCAGTCCAACCCATTATGAGGAGCGCTGAGACATCGCCCAGGGAAATGGCAGTGATTCAATGGAGCATGTACCTGCTAACATGCTATCCTCTCTCTGAATGACAGCATTGTTACCACTGCCATTCCACCTGTATCCGAGCTGCTGTCTTCCAGCTAGCTAGCCTGGACTGCGACTGACATCATATCCATAAGACATGAAGGAGATCATAGATTGTTCAAATCAAACCTTACTTTTCGCTCATTTAAAAAAAGGTATTTGCTGGACCAAAAAGATGGCTGCTACAGGTCGTATGATTTTCAAGTTGGACCAAGTTCTGGAAAATTCCAACAGCAATTACAGGACAAAACACAACCCTCACCCATGTGAAATCTGACATTTATCATTGTGTGGGTCTATTACAATCAACTAAGCAAGAGAGCTGCTTTAACTTACAACAAGAGAGTGCCTAGGAATTTGCTTTACCTGCAGAGGGAATAAGAATCACCATCTATCTCCTGGGATGGAATTCTCTGTTTCAGAGTGCTCCCGCCAGCAGATAATTGGGACTGTGTCCCACTGGCGCCAGGAGCATCACTGAGGCGGTATTCTCATACCTTTACTATGCAAAATTATGCACAGTAGGCAAGCACATCAGTTTTCCTGCATTTACTGGTCTCAGGCTGCCATTATGAACAAGCTCCCTGATCTCAGCATCCAGAGACAGGCCCCCCTCCTACAAACAGCACAAATGCTGATCCCCCCCACTGACAAGGGAGCACCCCCAGCCCCTCACCAAGGAAGGGCATCCTCCCCCCGCCGACCGTGGAAATAATGGGTCACACCTACACATCACGCATGCCTGAGGGTGACCCAACCCCCCACATACGTGACCCCCAGCCAGAAAGACTTTCCCTGTCCCCACATCTGCTGCCCCAGCTCTATGCATTTAAAACTGCTGCTTTCTGAAGTGTCTGAGCCTTCCTAGAAAGTCCAAAACACTTGAAAAGTCTTACAATCCCCTAAGATCCTTTGAAATACTAAGCAATCATTCAATTTCACTGTGCTGTACTTTAACTAGCCTTTGATTGACAGCAGAATAGTTTAAACGCAGTAGGCTGGAGGTTGTTCATTTATCTTTCTCTTCACACTTGAAAGCATCTGAAGTACACTCCATTGATCCTGACAATGTTTATAAACAGCCTCATTCTGATTGACAGCTGCTGGCCACTTCAGTAATGCTGTGCTTTCTGCCGGATGGAAAAGAGGAAGTGAAAGCACTTAGTATTTCAGGGAACCACTCCACAACCAACTTCAAAAAGTATAAACACCTCTGTTTATGGGCAGTTGGCGAGTAAAATAGAGGCATTCAGTTTGAGAAACTCTCTCATATTTAATACTAACTCTGCTGATGTGACACAGCATTGTGTGCAGTTTTGGGTGTCCTTATCTGAGGAAGGATGCTCTTGCTATGGAGGGAGGCAGTGTTCAGTGGAGTATGGAGGCAGTGTTCAGTATTGTGTGCAGTGTTGGGTGTCCTTATCTGAGGAAGGATGCTCTTGCTATGGAGGGAGTGCAGCAAAGGTTTACCAGACTGATTCCTGGGATGGCGGGACTGTCATACGAGGAGAGATTAAGTTGGTTAGGATTATATTCATTGGAGTTTAAAAGAGTGAAGGGGGAACCTCATAGAAACTTTAAAAATTCTCACCGGATTAGACTGGGTAGATTCAGAAAGAATGTTCCTGATGGTGGGGGTGGTCCAGAACTAGGGGTCATAGTTTGAGGACAAGGAATAAATCTTTTCGGGCTGAGGTGAGGAGAAGTTTCTTCACCAAGAGACTGGTGAATCTGTGGAATTCGCAATCACAATAGGTAGTTAAGGCAAAAACACTGTGCAATTTCAAGAATGGATTAGATATAGCTCTTGAGACTAAAGGTATCAAGGGGTATTGGGGGAGGGGGAGGTGGGGAAGGTGGGATCAGGGTATTGAACTTGATGGTTACCTTCATAATCACCAGCAATGCAGGCTTCACCCTGCCCTATGGCTGAAGACCAGGCTGCAACAAGTGACAGATTCAATAAGCATTTCCTTGGTGAAACAAAGACAACTAAAGCACCATTCTTTATTGAAGCTGTGATAGGAGAATTGAGCCCAAAAGATCCTGGGTCAATGGGGCCTTGTCCGCTGCCTATTCCTCCTCATCCACCTTCAAGCAGTTTGTCGTCGTTTGTGTCCTCTTTAATCATTTTCTCTGTCATATTGCAAGCTAACTGGATAGAAACAACGATGCCCATGACAGGGAGCATATGATTTGAGCAGAATCTTTTCAATCAAAACTAAGGCCTTCACAATATGTCACAGCTCTTCCTCCAGATTTCAGCAACTTTAGGTGGGAACACAGATCCGCAAGATCGTCTGAGTAGCAGCAGGCAGAAATGATTCAGCAACCAAACTTCAAAGTTGAAGGTCCCTTTAAATAGTGCTGATGAGGGCTCCTTCCTACTGCTGAATACGCGGTCAGTTGTGCTAGGTTAAGAGTAGGCAGTAGTTGGAGTATTCAGATCAAAAATTGCCCAATTGAAACAGCATTGCACACTGACTGAGTTCATTATCTGCATACTCTGCATTAGTTCCAGTGCAGGCTTCCTGTGCAACTGCATTTACTAAAATAGCATCCGACACAGCCAGCATGGACACCATTTTGAAACTGAAAAGGTGCTAATGGTGCCAAAATCACATGTGCTACACAACCACATTTTATGTCCTCTGCTTTCATCATCACTCATGTAGGTAAGCATGCCAGATGTAATAACAGCTAAATGTGTGTATATGCACAGATGGCAGCATCTTAAAATGCAGTAAAGCCATTTCTCAAATTTGCTGTAAAGAAACCATCATCACGGTCTGCACTTTATTTATTTTTGAAGTTAATTAAAACAAATATCCTTTTTAAGCTTTTCAAATACAGATGTCAATTGGTTCCTTACCTCGTCCACCATTAATCCTATTTTAGATCATAAGTGTTAGTTATTCAGCTCTGATATTGATTCTCCAACCTGAACACTTGTAATATTTTCACCATAATATTGCCTGCTTATTTTTTGCCGAAACCTGTGTGCTTTAAGTTTTGGAATAGTTATTCACAACTGTGTGAAGAAATAAAAATCACTTACTGTCACGAGTAGGCTTCAATGAAGTTACTGTGTGTGGTGAATGTAATATATGTTAATATATATGTTAATTCACACTGTTGTTGTAAGCGCAGTAGCGCTGTCCTACCACTAGCGGGAGTAGCGCTGGGAGCACTTAGCAACTTGTACTGGGCTCCACCCTTGGTTCCGCCCACGACTCCTCCCCCTAGTGCAGATGTATAAGTACCCGTGTCCAGAGTCAGCTTGGGTCACTACGAGTTCATCGACAGGTAACAGGCTGGCTCTGAAGTAAGTCGATTAAAGCCTAGATTCACATTGGAAACACGTGTCTGGTGAATTGATGGTTCCATCAATGTAATCGACTTAAGAACAGTAAAGATCGATTATGGAATCGGCCCTCAAGCCTGGATGCCTGGAACTCAACCCGCAGGATGCAGAGGCTAAAGAAATCTTCTCCCACTGGATCCGGTGCTTCAAGGCCTACCTGGCCGAAGTGAGCACAGCCGAAACTACAGAGGATCAGAAGCTAAGTCTACTGCACACGAGGGTGAGCCACAGAATCTCGACGCAACTAAACTCGGCCAGTTCATATACTGCGGCACTAGCAGTTCTCGAAAAAATATATGTAAGGCCCATTAATTAAGTATTCGCTCGCCATGTGTTCACGACTCGCCGTCCGCAGCCTATGGAATCACTCGCCGAATTCCTAAGAGAACTTAACAATTTGTCCAATGACTGTAATTACCAAGCGGTTACCGCGGCTGAACACCGGGAATTGGTGGTACGCGATGTTTTTGTAGCGGGCCTCAGATCTAACTATGTGCGCCAACGACTGCTGGAAAAGCGGGCCCAGGACTTAGAAACGACTGTGGAAGCTGCGACCACGATGGAGGTCTCCTTCCGCAGCCTTAACTCGTTCCCCGCGGACCCCGCGACCCAATCATGGGCCCCCGACCAGCGACTCCCCCAGGCCTGTGCTACACGGCCGCCCAGCCACCACGCTGCCCCAGCCAGCCACTATGCTGCTCCAGCCAGCCACTATGCTGCTCCAGCCAGCCACTGTGCTGCCCCAGCCAGCCACTACGCTGCCCCAGCCAGCCACTATGCTGCTCAAGCCTGCCATTTCTGTGGCCAGAATCAGCACCCGCGACAGCACTGCCCGGCCCGCAACGCGACCTGCAGCAGCTGCGGGCGAAAGGGGCATTACGCAAGAGTGTGCCTCGCTAAAAGGGCCCCAGCTTCCAACTCCCCGGCGACTCGCAGTAACCGCTCCCCTCACTCGCAGCCCCGCGGGGCCCGAAACGCTGCAGCCTATGCCCCAACTCCGCCCCCTCCAGCCACATGCGATCCATGGGGGCCGCCATCTTGGAAAACCTCCACCACGCGGCCGGCCACGTGCGACTCATGGGGGCCGCCATCTTGGACGCCATCTTCCTCGCCGCCCGCCACGTGCGACTCATGGGGGCCGCCATCTTGGACACCATCTTCCTCGCCGCCCGCCACGTGCGACTCATGGGGGCCGGCATCTTGGACACCATCTTCCTCGCCGCCCGCCACGTGCGATCCACGGGCCCGATCGGCATCTCCACGCTCGGACAACTCAGCGGAGGAATTCGAACTAAACTATGAACTCAGAGGGCAGTCATCACGGGGCCACCAGCACAGCTGATCGAGCCGCCGACTACCCGCAACTCAGCGCGGTCACCCTGGACCAACCACGACCAAAGAATCTACGAAACCCGATGGCAGAGGTCCATATTAACGGGTACAAAACGCCATGCCTCTTCGACTCCGGGAGCACTGAGAGCTTCATACATCCAGACCTGGTAAGACGCTGTTCGCTCCCCGTTTTACCCGTGCAGCAAACTATCTCGCTCGCTTCAGGCTCCCATTCGGTCCAGATCCAGGGACGCACCGCCGCGACACTCACAATCTGAGGCACTAGTTACTCTGAAGTTCAAACTCTAAGTTTTGCCCGAACTCTGCGCGCCACTCTTATTAGGCCTAGACTTCCAATTAAACCTCAAGAGCCTCACCCTCAGCTTCGGAGGGCCCCTGCCCCCACTCACGATCTGCAGCCTAGCTACGCTGTGAATTCCCCCACCCCCTCCTCTCTTTGCCAATCTCACTAAGGACTGTAAACCCGTAGCCACTCGTAGCAGGCGGTATAGCCTGCAGGATAGGGTATTTGTCAGAGCAGAGGTCCGAAGGCTACTCAGTGAGGGGGTTATAGAGGCCAGCAATAGTTCCTGGAGAGCTCAGGTGGTGGTCGTTAAGTCCGGGGAAAAATTCCGTATGGTGGTCGACTACAGTCAGACTATATACGCTCCTCGACGCGTATCCCCTCCCCAGGATTGCAGACATGGTAAACCAGATCACCCAGTACCGGCTCTTTTCCACAGTGGATCTGAAGTCTGCATACCACCAGCTCCCAATCCGCCCGGAGGACCGCCACTACACGGCATTCGAGGCCGATGGCCGCCTCTTCCATTTCCTCCGGGTTCCTTTCAGCGTCACCGATGGGGTCTCGGTGTTCCAACGAGCAATGGACCGAATGGTGGACCAGTACGGGCTGCGGGCCACGTTTCCGTACTTGGACAATGTCACTATCTGTGGCTATGACCAGCAAGACCACGACGCCAACCTCCACCGTTTTCTCCAGACGGCACAGAAACTGAATCTCACGTACAACAAGGAGAAATGCGTTTTCCAAACATCCAGACTAGCCATCCTCGGCTATGTCGTGGAAAACGGACTCCTGGGCCCCGACCCGGACCGTATGCCCCAAGGCCCTCAAATGGTGCTTGGGATCTTTTTCCTACTATGCCCAGTGGGTCCCTCAATATGGTCCCTCTTTAGGACCACACAATTTCCCCTGTCAGCCGAGGCACGCCAGGCCTTCGATGGCATCAAGCAGGACATCGCCAAAGCGGCCATGCGGGCGGTGGATGAATCCACCCCATTTCAGGTAGAGAGCGATGCCTCGGAGGTAGCTCTTGCAGCCACGTTAAATCAGGCAGGGAGACCAGTTGCATTTTTCTCCCGTACCCTCTCCGCTTCAGAACTCCGACACTCCTCAGTCGAGAAAGAAGCACAAGCCATTGTGGAGGCTATCCGTCACTGGAGGCACTACCTCGCAGGTAGGAGGTTCACCATCATTACCAACCAAAGATCGGTTGCCTTCATGCTCGACAACTCGCAAAGGGGCAAAATAAAAAACGATAAAATTCTGAGGTGGAGGATCGAACACTCCACCTAAAATTACGATATCAAATATCGACCCGGGAACCTCAACAAGCCTCCGGATGCCCAGCACGCAGATCGACCGATTAAAAAGCATCCACAATGACCTCTGTCACCCGGGAGTCACCCGGCTCGCCCACTACATCAGGGCCCGAAACCTGCCTTTCTCCAAAGAGGAGGTAAAAGCCATCACCAGGGACTGCCCGATCTGTGCGGAGTGCAAACTGCACTTCTATAGACAAGACAGGGCCCACCTGGTCAAGGCTTCTAGGCCCTTTGAACGCCTCGCGATTGATTTCAAAGGGCCACTCCCCTCAACTAACAAGAACGTTTACTTCTTAAACGTCGTAGACGAGTTCTCCCGTTTTCCATTCGCTATCCCGTGCCCCGACATGACCTCCCACACAGTCATTAGGGCCCTGCATAGTATCTTCCCCCTGTTTGGTTTCCCCAGCTACGTACACAGCGACCGGGATTCGTCCTTCATGAGCGACAAGCTGCGTCAGTACCTGCTCGACAAGGGCATCGCCTCGAGCAGGACTACCAGCTACAACCCCAGGGGAACGGGCAGGTGGAGAGGGAGAACGCGACTGTCTGGAAGACCGTCCTACTGACCCTCTGGTCTAGAAAGCTCCAAGTCTCCCAGTGGCAGGAAGTCCTCCCAGACGCGCTCCACGCTATTAGGTCTGTTTTGTGTACGGCGACCAACCAGACCCCCCACGAGAGGCTCTTCAGTTTTTCCAGGGGCACTACCATGGGAGTCTCACTTCTGGCATGGCTGAGGACGCCGGGCCCCGTAACTGAGGAAACACGTCAGGGCGCACGAAACCGACCCCCTTGTTGAGAAGGTGCACCTGCTCCACTCCAACCCCAGTACGCATTCATCGAGTTCCCTGACGGACGTCAGGACACTGTATCCCTCCGGGATCTGGCACCCGCCAGATCCAGCGCCCCCCCCTACCCCCACAGAAGGATCTCTCACCCTACACCCCATGCTGCCGCCCCATCGCGCTCCCGAGCCCACGAGCCCGCTCCACCAGTTCCGCGCCGGCCAGCCCCCAGCGCCCCCAGTCCCCGTTCGAACCAGGAGAGTATGAAGCTCGGATACAACCCTCCCTGGAGTCCCCCATCGTACCCCAGCACACCACACCCATCCAGCCACTGCAAGAGGCTGCAACCCCGGTGCTCCGCAGATCTCAGGGGACAATTCAACCGCCGAACAGACTGACTATATAGACTAGACCACCACTCCCGCCGGACTTGATTTTTTTTGAAGGGGGTGAATGTGGTGAATGTAATATATGTTAATATATATGTTAATTCACACTGTTGTTGTAAACGCAGCGGCACTGTCCTACCACTAGGGGAGGTAGCGCTGGGAGCACTTAGGAACTTGTACTGGGCTCCACCCATGACTCCTCCCCCTAATGCAGCTGTATAAGTACCCGTGTCCAGAGTCAGCCTGGGTCACTACGAGTTCATCGACAGGTAACAGGCTGGCTCTGAAGTAAGTCGATTAAAGCCTAGATTCACTTCGGAAACACGTGCCTGGTGAATTGATGGTTCCATCACTGTGAAAAGCCCCTAGTCGCCACATTCCAGCGTCTGTTCGGGGAGGCTGGTACGGGAATTGAACCGTGCTGCTGGCATGCCTTGGTCTGCTTTAAAAGCCAATGATTTAGCCCAGTGTGCTAAACCAGCCCCTAAATAATGAGTCTGCTGGCATTCCTAAATACCATGTGGTCCTCTTTAGCAATGAACTGCTTATTCCAATTTGGGGATGGTGTTAGAAAACAACCTGAAGACAAGATGCACCTAGTAGGTCAAGTGATCTGGGAATGACTGCTATCATTGGTAGCAAGATGCTGAAGCTGAACATTGATATATACATGCTCTCAGAGACCAGACTAGTTGATTCAGGGACTTTACACAAGATGTATTACACACTCTTTGTAGAAGTTAACATGTGCCGTGAATGCATTGTGGGTTTACAGTTAAAATGTTCTTACTATCCAAGGTGAAATGTCCTCCTGTAGTTTCAGAATGCATGATATATTTAAGAATATCTTCTGCAGGGGCTTTGTGATTGTTATCAGGTTACGTGCTCCAACACTTCCCTCCTCCTCTGATCAGCAACTTGACATATCACCAGAAAGCAACCAGCAGCTCTCTATCTACAGGTGAATTTAAATGCTAGAATTGATAAGATGTGCCACTTTGCATTGGCCACAATGCAGGGCGGAAAATGAATAACAATGGACGAAGACTACCTGAGCTCGACACACGCTACTGAATGTGTTATTACCAATGTCTACTTCTAAGATCCTTACCTCCAGAAGGATTGATGGAAACATATCTAACATGGATATTGGTCCAACCTAAATTAGATTTTCATCAGATGAAGCATCTGCAGAATGTTCCCCATACTTGCAGTTTATAACACGTGTGCTGAACCATAAATATTTTTCTACGGTAACATCCGTGGATTCATATTCAAGATATGAAAGGCCAAAGACAATGGAAGGAATTCTCCGTCGGCCGATAGCGGAATCAGGTAAGGCAATTGGGAGGAGAATGGGTTTTGATGCCAAAATCGTGGCGGATGCTGGGTTGACGCCAAATCACAATTCACCGGTGCCTCGCCAGCGGCATCAATGTGTTTCACTCTGTACATACAGTAAACATTTTCATTAGTGAGCCTGACCTGGTATCCCTGGGGCCTCTGGGATTTGCTGCTTCCATGGGGGGAGGGAGCGGGGGGGGATTTTCCCGGCGGCAAGGTTCACTTGTGCTTCTAAAAATTAGGAAACGAGTGTCGTGGCTGATGAGGGAGAGAGAGGAGGTAGGACATGCAGCGGCTTGACCGTGGGCTGCCGGTCCTGACGCTGGCCAGGCTGGCTGGGTGGGGGAGGCGTGCCAGGGCTGGGAGATGGAGGGAGGTGACGGGAGTGGGCCATGGGATACTGGGGCGGTGACCAGGCTTGACAGCCAACTTGCCAATGCACCTCACTGACCATCCAACATGGCCCCTGGTTCTGCAGAGCGCCACCGGCTGTACAGGTGTCCTCCACTCCACCATGCCGGCACCTCAGCCCCCAGACCCCACACCCCCATCCCGCCGCCACCCACCAGCAGGTCATCATGCAATCCGCCCAAGGACAACACCCACAGTAGCCCCGACAATGGGGCGCCAGAAGGGAGCCGCAAAGCATACTGTTGGCAAGGGCAACTTGGAGGGGCGCCAGGGCCAGTGGCCCCAATGGTGCTGGCCACTGACGGGCCAGTGGTGTGGGGATGAACAGGAGGCATGCAGGGGCAGGATCTATAGTGCTAACTGGGGCCACGGTGTAGTTTGCTGGATCTAGTTGGGCACAGGGGTACGCACCATGCTAACAGGTGGCCCTTCACCCCCTGCAGACAATGGATATTGGAATTCAACCAGCAATGCTGGCATTCCTCCTCGTTGCCACAGCCCTGGGAGATGTATAACCTGGAGCTGCTCAAGGGGGAGGACACTGCACCAGGGGAGTCTGCCCCAGAGGAACAGGAGGCAGCCAATGAGGATGGGGAGCTGAAAGCCGAAAAGGTCGAGGAGGAAAAGGTGCAAAGGAGGCACCACATGAGGCCTCATGTGCACCGGCACTGCCTGTCATATGAGGACCTGCCGGACAGGGCCTGCCATCCTGAACCTCTGTGCCTCGGGGTCTTTTCAGGCGCCAAGAGAGGACCTGTCCGGAACCTTAGAGCTCGGTGCACAGGTGCATCTGCACTGTCATTGATGTTCTAAATGCCCAGTCGGCGCAATACATCCATTTCAATGTGGACCAAGCCCACCAGGATCCCTTAGGCAGCGGGGTTCGCTGCCATAACTGCCTTAGGTCCAGGGAGTGATCAATGGGATGCATGTCCCCCTATGAGCACCTGCAGGAGGCAGGCCGATCTTCACAACCGAAAAGGATGAATGTGCAGTTCATGTGCAACCATGATATGCACACCATGTACGTCTGCACCCGATACCCAGGCAGTGCACATGATGCCTTCTTCCTGGCACACTCGATGGTTGCTGGACTTCAGCTGGGATCGGGCCTTCATGGACCCAGCTGCTGATCGGGTGTCCTGGGTGGCGTGGTGCCGCTGCCCAAGTGATGTGCTAGGGATTGGAGGGGGGCAGTCCAAGGTGCTGCGGTGTACTGGCACCTCCCCTGCGGGAGTCACTGGCACAGACCCCATCACATCCTCCTCCCTCGGCGTGCCCGATGGGCCCCAGGCTACTCCATGGGACATAGGCACGAGCAGAGCTATGGCCTGAGGTTCCCTCTCCACCTGGCACTGCAGATCAGGGGAACCGCAACTCAGCGGTGGCAGGCGGCAACCTCCTTCCTACTCTGGGATACAGGGTCACCCACCTCTGCTGCACGGGGTCTCGCAGGATCTCCAGTTCCGCGTCGGGGAACCTCAGGGCCATGCATCTTGCTGCCACCTTGTGGGCTGAGATGATGTGTGGGGGGTGAAATGTGTATATGCGGCTGCAACTTGTCAGCCTCCTGTATGTCAATCAGCGACCCAGCAAATCATACAGGGTTTTTCATTGGAATCGGTTGTGTTCCATGTGATGCCGGTGCTTGCCCCTCAAAGGTCTCTGAATCAGTCCAGGTGCAACACAAAGTTTGCTGTCAAGGCCACAAACCCTGCCCCGATGTCAACACTTTGTCTCAAGAACGGAGAATCCGGCCCAATGTCTGCAATTTATTGTTAATCTTAGACAGGATGCCAAAGATCTGAGTCCTCAACACCTATAAGGAACTGACCCTGGAAATCACGGGGTTGGCCGTGGTGCGGGCAATCACCGAAAGCGAGGTTGGCCTGCAGCACAGCGGTGAGGATCCACTACCCCTTCACCCAGTTAACCTATTTTAAGTGAATTGTTCATGTCAGACAAAAGGATCCTTCCCTCTCACTGACCGCATGTCCAATGTCTCAGGAGCTCTATCTGATGAGGCTGGGCCATCCAGAGTTGTCTCCCCCTCTGCTACCCAACAGCTCCGAGGACACCACCAGTGAGTCATCACAGCTGTCATCTGCACCTTCCATCAGCACAGAGACACATCTCTGTGGGTGACATGAGTGGACTAGCTTCTGGGGCACAATCTGGTGAGCACTGCACAGTTACTGATGCACACCAGCTGGAGGCAGCAACATCCAAAGGAGTCAGCAGTCAGAGGTCTGCTGGATCCCAGGACTCAGCTGAATCCCACTCAGATGCCGAGCCTCTGGACAAGGTTCTCCCAGAGCTGACGCAGATGATAGGACTCAGGAGTGGATGTCAGCGAGATTCCAATGGGTGCATAGTCAATTGAAAGAGTCCCAAAGGCTTCAGGTGCAGGAGATGCTGCTGACAATCCATGACACTAAGGCCAACACTGCTAGGATGGCTACCACAGTCGAAAGTCTAGAGCACCACGCCCGCATCTTGAGTAGCGGTGCCCAAGGCATGGCTCAGTCTGAGACGACCATGGCTGAGGGCCTCAACATCATGTGCCAGTCACTGAGGGACATGTCCCTGATGCAGGTGCACATTGCCAAGGCACTGCAGAGCTTTTCCCAATCACTACACCATGACGCAGGCAATAGGGAGCTGCTACGCCCAGCAGAGCCAGATGACACAGAGGCCTCTGGAGATCACTCCATCTGCCCCTCCATCCCATGGAGGCTCCTAGGGCCTTGGGACATTGTCAGGGAGGAGGAAGCACTGGATGTCAACCTGGGGGCTGCTACCATGGAGACAACGGCGGTCTCCAGTTCTTCTGAATCTTCCTTACTGACACCGCGAGATCTCAAAGGCAGCGGGAAGAAGTGCGTAGCATTAATAAGTCGGTTGGGGCCCTCGGCTCCTGGTCCTCCAGAGGACGTCAGCCAAGGAAATCAAAGGCCACAGGGTGCGGAAAGCAGCAGGCTGCCTCCATCTCTGATGAGTATCCTGGGGACACACTAAGACATAGCAGTGGACCATGAAAAATCAAGAAGGATGAGGATCACTGAGTGAGCCCTGGGGGTTGACTACCTGTAGCTAGAAGAAATGGAAATGTAAAATGTTAAAACATGTCACACCACATACATATGAAGTCTCTGTAACATTAATCTTCACAGCAAGCCTGCCTGCATCCCCACCCCACTGTTACTCTCTGCTCCCCCCACCCAGAGGAGGGTTGTGAGCATGCTGTGAGAGAATTATGCAGAAACTGAGGAGCACCAGAATTTTCCACATAGTGAGCGATCAGCACTCTCCTGCCTTGCATAATGACCCATTGATAGTGCTGACACAGGCCTATTATCCTGGGGTGTTGTTACGCAGAACCTTGGAGGGTGCAATTGGGTCGTCGGGGAGTGGGTGAAGGTGAGGGGGAATGGAGGGGAAGAGGAATTGCAGAAGGGGAAAAAGGGGGAAGAAGAATTGGGGATGAAGAAGGTAAATGGGGGAAGGGGGATTCGAGAGGATGGGGGGATTGGGGGAGGGGAGAAATGGGGTGAGGGAGGGAAATGGACTGACGGATACAGCCTCGTCCTATGAGAATCTGGAGATGATGAGGCCTCCCTGATCCTCCGGTCATGTTGGATCCCTGCTGCCGTCTGTCCTCCATTCTTCGGCTCCTCCTCGGGCTCATCCTCTAGGCCCTTCTGGTCCATCTCCACCTCCTCTTCAGATGAGGCCGCATGTCCCCCCTCCTCCAGAATGGTGCCCTGCTGCTGTGCCAGGTTGTGGAGGCACAGCAGACCACCACAAAGCGGAGTGTACTGCAGGGCACCACAAGAGTTGCCCGGACATCAGAATCACATATCCAACAATCCAATGCATCCGCTCAATGACAGCACGGGTGGCAACATAGGCCTTATTATAACAGATCTCCGCATCGATGTGAGGCCTCTGCATCAGTGTCATCAGCCAGGACCTCAGTGAGTATCCCTTGTCCCCCAAGAGCCAACCCATCATCCTGGGGGGGGGGGGGGGGGGGGGGGGGGGGGGGGGGGGGGGCGTCGAAGATCTCTGAGTGCCCCAGGATGTAGCGGGCAAGCACGTACATGATACCGAGGTGGTGGTTGCACATGATCTGAACATTCAGGGAGTTGAAGCCCTCCCTGTTAATAAAAGGACACTCCCTGATTCCCCATGCACACAGGGCGACATGTGTACCATTGATGGCCCCATGGACTGGGGTATCCTGGCAATGGTGGTAAAGGCTGCAGCTGTGGTTGCTCCTGTTATGGGTCTCCACAATATTTAAAGATGATTTGAAGGCCTCACTGACACAAAGCCCCTCAGCCCCCAACGCCCATTCCCCTCCCCCCCCCCCCCCCCCCACCCCAGCCCAGGGGCCACACACCGACCTATAAAGCCTCAACCTCCCGACCAAGCTCAACCCCTGTGAGGAGTCCGTGCCTCCCCCCCCCCCCCCCACCCCCCACCTCCCCACCCACCCACCCCACTCTGGGACAGCACTGGGACAGTAGCTGCAGTGCCCTTGAGCTGCATGTCGGAAAATGGAATTGGCTCCTCACTCCTCATTTCCCCTCAGAAGCCAGCGTGCCAGCATCATCTTTTTAAAAAGGAGTACGAAACAAGTGATTTGTCACGGGGCAGTTGAATAATTCCCGGGCGGCAGCTGCATTCAACCTGTGTCTCGCTAATGAGGGTTAATGATTTGCTCGCCATTTTGGGGCGAGATTTGGAACTCGCTATCAGGAGCGGGTCGGGTGAATTGCAAACTATTTCAGGCCCAACTGGAATCTCGATTTTGCCCTTTCCCACCATTTATCCAGTGCACCCAGATCCATGACGGGCCCAACCCGGTGGTTAAATCATGCCCATATAGAACGGTAACAGAACAGAGGGGGTTCATTGGACCCATTGTGCTGGCTACTCCCAATAACCTGCCTTTTCAACATAGCCCAGAAAATGTGGACTCTTCTGATAATTATGCAATTCTCTTTTGAAAGGTATGGCTCAACCTGCCTCGACCACACTCTCAGGCAGTGCATCCCAGATCCTAACCACTCACTGTGCCAAAACGATTTTTCTCCTGCCACCTCTGGTTCTTTTGCCAATCACCATAAATCAGTGGCCTCTTGTTCTTCATCTTTCCAGCAATGGGAGCAGTTTTTCTCTATCCACCCCATCCGGACCCCGTATGATTTTGAACACCGTGATCAACTCTCATCTCAACCTTCCCTTTCAAACTGTATAAAATAACACAGAAAGTAGTAGGTCTTAGTCAGGAAGATTACACCACTTAAATTTCTCAATGGAAACATAATCCCTGGTCGAGAGAAACAGTTGCAATAGGATCACAAACTTTATTCTGGTGAAATTATTGATTCTTAAGTTGTGCTGAATATGTTTCCCAGGTTTCAAACCAACCAGGAGCTTAACATGGATCTATAAATCAACTTGAAAAGGCCACCAGCTCTCGAGCAAAACAAAAGCTGCAGGAAAATATGAACTCCAACTGAACTACTGAAACAAGAAAGATTAGTTGAGCTTCAATATCTGCACAATGTCTTACTAGCTGGAGGGAAGTATAGGACACCGCAGCACTTGAAAAATCCCAACATAATTCCATTGTGCAAAAGCAAAAGGATTTGCAGTGACAAGCATGGAGAAACTATGCTCCTTAATGCTGCTGGCAAAGCAGGTGTATGGGTCATTCTCAAAAGATTGCAAGTGTTTGATAAATGCATTTATCCAGAGAGTCAGTGTGGTTTCCGTGCCAGGAGATCTACGATCGGTATGATGTTTTGTCAATAAAGCAGCTGCAAGAGAGACATCAAGAGCAGCGAAATGCTGAACACGGAAGTGCTTTGGCATCATAGTTCTTTGGTGTTTTCTTCTCTCTGCTGCTTTCTTATGCTATCTCATCTGCTGCCGAAGTTATTTTACTTTATGCAAGATCAGATGGAAAACCCTTTAATATTGCATGCCTAAAAGCTAAATGTAAAATCAATTGTCTGCTCCTTGAGACCATCTTTTTTGCCAATTATGCTACGATGTTTGCACACAGATGTTTCCATAAATAATGCCACACCAGAAGGCAAACACAAATTCCCTTGCTCAGAATTAACTGTGTCCTAAAATTTACATATATATATTAAGATTAATTGTCACCACTTTTGGCCAATTGGCTAAGCTTGTTTAAAGTGAAAGGAAATCAGCATTATCTAACAATATCCGAATGGCCACCTAAGATGGTGTCCTGGAAAGGGCGCATGGAAATGAAGCCCAATCTGATTGGCACTTCTGTCCTTATGATGGAAGGAAGGTCATTTGTGAAACAGCTGAAGATGGCTGTTCCTAGGACACCATCCTGAGGAACTCCTTCAGTGATGCCCTGGGACTGACCTCCAACCACAACAACAAAGTTCTTTTGTGCTCGTTATCATTCCAACCAGCAGAGAGTTTTCTCTCAATTCCCATTGACTCCATGGCTCCATGCTGCCACATTCGGTCAAATGCTGCCTTGATGTCAAGGTCTGTCACTCTAACCTCACCTCCTCAGTTCAGCTCTTCTATGCTGTAGGTCAGGAATTGAGTGGTCCTGGCAGAACCCAAACTAAGCATCAGTGAACAAGTTATTGCTGAGTAGTGTCAATCCCTTCCATCATTTTGTTGATGATCAAGAGGAGACTAATGGGGCAGTAATTGGTCTGGTTGGATTTGCCCTGTTCTTATGGTCAGGACATACTAAGGCAAATTTCCACATTGTCAGGTATGGCCAATGTTGGCACGAGGGGCTCAGGTAGTTCTGGAGCACAGGTTTTCAATACTATTGCCAGAATGTTGTCAAGGCCTACAGCTTTTTCAGTATCTGGAAAGAGGGAATTGAAGCCTTTCAATATTGGTAGCAAGGATTGTAAATATATGGCAAACAGCAGCTCATACTGAAGACCTAAGCTGCATCAGGAAGCCAATGAGACTGGAGAGGTGACTGAGAGAGAGGAAAAAGAAGAAAAAAAGAAAATATATCAGAATTAATACTGTGGACGTTTCATCATCTGACTGTGAAAACATTGGATCATCTGTGACAAGGGCCTTTGTTCAATCCTCCAAATAAGAGCTGTCGCTATGCAACCTGCATGGGTCCTCGTTATGCCTGTCCTATCGAGGGGTATGTAGAACCTTCCTAGTCTCAGTCCTACTCAGCCCCCTTCCCATAACTCTTTTTCCAATACATTGATGACTGTATTTTTGCTGTTTCCTGCTCTTGTCTGGAACTGGAAAACTTCATCAGCTTTGCTTCCAATTTTGACCCTTCTCTTATCTTCACATGATCCATCTCCAACAATTTCCTTCCCTTCCTCAATTTTTCTGTCTCCATTTCTGTGAATAAATTGTCTACTAATAATCACTTTAAGCCCAAAGTCTCCCACAACCATCTTGACTGTACTCACACCCTTCTTCCTGTGAAGACTCAATTACATTCTCCCAATTACTCCATCTCATCTCATCTGTTTTACTGATGCAGCCTTCCACAACAATACTTCTGATCTGTCTCCCATTTTCCTCAACCAAGGATTCTCCCCCACTGTGGTTGATAGGCCCTCAACCATGTCCAACCCATTTCCCGCACTTCTCCCAATCCTCCCCCTTGTTAAAACTTTCCGTCCCAGCAGCCTCCATATCCAAAGGATCATCCTCTGTCATTTCCGCTACCTCCACTCTGATGCCACATCAATCACATCTTCCCCTCCATGGTCAGCGTTCTTAAGGAACTGTTCCCTCGCTGACACCCTGCTCCACTCTTCAATCACCCCAAACAGCTTGTCTCATTGCAACATACGTCACCTTTCCACGAATCACAAGTGGAGTAGCCTTTTACCTCCATCTCCTCACCAGCCAATGTCCCAAACACTCCGAGGCGAAGCGGCAATTTACTTGTTCTTCGTTCAATTTAATATACTGTATTCACTGTTCGCAATGCCATCTCCTCCACTTCTGCAGATTGGGTGACCACTTTGTGGAACATCTCAGCTCAGTCTGCAAGCAATGCCCCAAGCTTCAGGTTTCTTGTCATTTTAATCCTTACTCTCACGCTCACATTTCTTTTCTCAAGTGAAGAGCAAAACAAGCTTAAGGAACAGCACCTCACCTTTCAATTAGGCACTTTTTAGCCTTCTGGATTCAACATTGAGTTCAACAATTTCACACCATGGCTTTTTGCCATGTGCCAGTTTTATGCTTGTTTTTTATGCTTTTACTTTCAGATGAAGCTGTTTATTTTTCTGTCGTGCACATTCATTCTGGACAAATGCTTTGTTTCTTTACCACAATCATAACTCTTTGCCTTTTGTGCCATAACATCCTTGTCATTCAATCACTTCCAAACTCTGCCCTATCCTAGACCTTTACTTTTTTTTCTTCTTTCCTTTCTGCCCCCCCCCCCCCCCCCCCCCCCCCCCCCCCCGAAAAGACATAAAGCCCAACACATTTGCACCTTCCAATTCAGGTCTGAAACAGCTTCATATTCAGCTTCAAACAGAAACTATGTTTCTCTCTCCACAGATGCTGGCAGGTGTGATGAGTATTTGTAGCACTTTCTGTCTGGAAGTAATTTCTTGGCTCTAAAACACTTTGAAATGTCTGGTAGTCATGAAACACTCTCTACATAAATGCAAGTCTTTTTGGTGGTAATTCATTTTTGCAAAGGGTAGTGGAGAGTGATGTGGACAATGCATTGAAATTACGAACACACTTCGCAATTTGATTTTTCTTTTGGCAAGAGATTCTCCTTACCTGTGCAACCTCCCATCTCAACCTTCTGTTTCAAATAAATGATCTGTCACTTCTAACACAAAATGAAATATTCCTTCTTGTAACTCAGCTCATGCTTATCAGCTTTTCAGACTCTGCTTACTGTGGGTAGTGACTGTGCTCTTGGCAGCTAGACACAGGCATTAGGTAAGTGATTTACTGCCAGTGGTAACCCATTACTAACTGCTGAGAGAATTGTAAAGGCCACGGACGTTTACTAGATAATAGATTTTTTTAATGTGCCTATTCCTCGATGATTGCAGTTATCTACATATTTCCTTACAGATGTATATCTCATTCTTTTATTGCTTATTTTGTTAGCTTGGTGTGGATCAACAATTGATTTTATAAATTCTCACTGCCATAGTCTTGTCAATGCACACTTTTTTTAAATGGGCTGTTAACAGCTAAATCTGCTGGCGATTATTTTGATTTATTCCCAATATAAATACATCAATATAACAAAACACATATAGTTGAAATGCAATTGTAATAATTATCACCCTATAAACAGGTGTGAGTGTGAAAAAACATATTTAGAGAACAGAAATAGCTATGAAAAAGAGCAGTAATCAATCCTATTAAGTGAGGAATTTGGTGATTGGGATAATAATTGGTCTCTATACAATATCATTCAAAACTTTTACTAGATTCCTCTATTAATAAGCCTCTAATTGTTTTGAGTTCATACCTGTAAAAAGAGCACATTTAAGATATATCTCTTCTCATTAAGCACAAGTAATGTAACATTGCAAGTCCTTGGAAATATAAAAACCGATAACATAAGCAAATAAATCAAATGGAAATAAAGATTTACACCCATCAGAAATGCAATGAGTTGAGCATAGACGACAACATTAAATCTAATTTAAATTTTCACTGTTGCTTCAAACATTGTTTTTAAAATTTCAAAGCGCTGTAACAGAAAGAGGCTGAGGAAAATGAAAGCCAAATTTGAAGTGTGCACACCACTACACATAACACGGCGTCAGGTCAGCAATGAGATCATCACCAGTTAATTTGTATTAGTGGTGTTGGCTGGGAGAGGGCAAACAGGTTTGAACATAGTATTTGAAAGACAGCACCACTAACAGCGCAGCATTCTCTCAGAATTGTGCCGAAGAGTCAATCCAGTTTACTTGCCCAAGTCTCTGGAGTGCAACCTTCTGAAAATGCTATCACAAAGCAAGCCACAATTTCCCTACATTTCTGAAAATCTTAGTCTTCTGACACTGGGGATCAACCTCTTGAACACATGAACACAAGAAATAGGAGCAGAAGTTGACCATATGGCTTGTCCAGCCTACTCCTCCATTCAATACGAGCACGGCTCATCTCGGACTTCAACTCAATTTTCCCACCCATTCCCCATATTCCTTAATTCCCTGAAAGACCAAAGGTCTGTCTAATCCAGCCTCAAACGTATTCAGTGATGGAACATCCATAACCCTCTGGGATGGATAATTCCAAACATTCACAACCCTTTGAGTAAAGTAACTTCTCATCTCAATCCGAAATGATTGATCCCCTTATCCTGAAACTGTGCCCCAAACTCCCAATCTGTGGAAACAGTCTCTCAGCATCCACCTCATCCAGCCCCTTCAGGATTTTACAGGTTTCAATGAAATCGCCTCTCATCCTTCTGAGCTCCAGAGAATATAAGCTCAATTTATTCAGCATCTTATCATAGGACAACCCCCTCATCCTCAGGACCAATTTAATGAACCTTCGCTGCACCACCTTCAATAGAAGTATATCATTGCTTAAATGTTGACACCAAAATTATACACAGCATTACAGATGTGGTGTCACCAAAACACTGTGCAACTGTCACTAAATGTCTTTATTCTGACACTCCAACCCCTTGCAATAAAAGCCAGCATGCCATTTGCCTTCCGAACTGCTTGCTGCAACTCATTGCGAACCTTTTTGCCATTCCTGGTTTGAGCACACCCCAAGTCACTTTGAACATTAACACTTAAAAAGTTCTCAAGATGTTTTTTAAAAATCTACTTTTCTATTCTGAGGACCACGCTTGGTATCATGAGCAAACTTTGATGCTGCAGCTTAATCTCTTCATCAGATTCTTGAATATAGATTGCAAATAGCTGATGCTCCAGCACTGATCCTGGTGGCACTGCGCTATTGTCTGGCTGCCAACTTGAAAAAAAACCATTTATGCCCACTCCCTGATTTCTATCCATGCTAAAATGTCACCGTCAACTCCATGAGCCTTCTGATTACCTTTTTCTGTGACAACTTTTCGAATGGCTATTGGAAATCCAGAGCCAGGATTTTTCAGGTGGAGGTGTTTCCCTTCCCACAATCCAAACAGTCGGCAGAGAGCACATTCCTGCTGATGTTGCCTGGTCCACAACCATGTAATGGGCCAACTTTAATTGCCTTCAGTTGGGACTTTGGCTCCTCACTCAGGAGGAAGTCCTATTTCAGAGAGCAGCCAGATTGGTCAGCAGTTCTCAAATCCCTGCAGTACCAATGTCAGTTCCCAAAGTCCCAGTCGTGGGTATCCAGGACCAGGTAAGTTACGGTGGTCTCAGGGTGGACGGGGCAGTGGAGCCTGGGGAGGTGGACACCAAGGGTTTGGGGTGTCTGCCGAGAGGCCGTGAGGGACGAGCCGCCGCATGGATCAGACCATTTTGGGTTAGGGTTGGGGGAGCGCCTGATATTAAATGGAGGCTGCTGCTGAAGACCCTCGCACCACTTCCCTCTCGAGATCTGTTTAGCTCACAGGGCTAATCGCTGGCTTAGAAAGCAGACCAAGGCAAGCCAGAAGCACGGTTCGATTCCCGTAACAGCCTCCCCGAACAGGCGCCGGAATGTGGCTACTAGGGGCTTTTCACAGTAACTTCATTGAAGCCTACTCGTGACAATAAGCGATTTTCATTTCATTTAATCTGGAATGGATTATTTTTTAGGCTTGCTATTGAACTCCTTTCACTAGTCTGCAAGTCGGGGCTGGGCAGAAAGCAGCCCTTGAGTGGATAATAATTAAGCATTTAAGGGCCTTATTTGTGGTAAGGGTGGGTGGGCCTTGCCCGCTCCTGTGTAAAATTTCTGAGAGGTCAGAGCAGGCAAGAAACTTTCGGGGAGGCATAACAAACAAACAGGGAGGAGCAAAATTCTGCCCCAGGTATATTCCATTTACTGGTTTCCCTTTTTCTACCTTACCAGTTACATCCTCAAAAAACTCCCAATAAATTTGTCAACCATGTTGACATATTCAAATCATGCTGTTTTTCTAAGTGCATTATTAAGACTTCCTTAATAGTAGATTCCAACATAAAGTCAGATGCGAGGATGTTTGTTGATGATTGCACAATGTTCAACACTATCCGTGACCCTTCAAACACTAAAGCAATCCATGTGCAAATGCAGCAAGACCTGGACAATATCCAGCCTTGGAGTGGCAAGTAACATTCACGCCACACAAGTGCCAAGCAATGACAATCTCCAAGAAGAGAGAATAAAACCATCATCCCTTGAGATTCAATGGCATTACCTTCACTGTATCCCCCATTATCAACATTAACCAGAAACTGAACTGGACTAGCCATATAAATTCTGTAGGCTGGATTCTCCGCAGACCCGCTCCGAATTTGCGTCCGGCGTGGGGGCGGTGAATCCAATTTCACGTTGAAATCAGGCCTGGTGTCGGTCCGGCGATTCTCTGGGACTCGGGAATCGGTGTGATTGCGGAGTACTTCGCGGGGCTGAGGCCCCATTGACAGAGGTTTTTACATAGAATTTACAGTGCAGAAGGAGGCCATTCAGCCCATCGAGTCTGCACCGGCTCTTGGAAAGAGCACCCTACCCAAGGTCAACACCTCCACCCTATCCCCATAACCCAGTAACCCCACCCAACACTAAGGGCAATTTTGGACACTAAGGGCAATTTGGCATGGCCAATCCACCTAACCTGCACATCTTTGGACTGTGGGAGGAAACCGGAGCACCCGGAGGAAACCCACGCACGCACGGGGAGGATGTGCAGACTCCACACAGACAGTGACCCAAGCCAGAATCGAACCTGGGACCCTGGAGCTGTGAAGCGATTGTGCTAACCACAATGCTACTGTGCTGTGTGGTGAATTATAAACCCACTAATTCACACTGTGTTCCAGTATATGTATTGTGTCCTTGTGGGCTTTGTATACGAGCCGTTGCGCGGCTCTGCCCATAGGGGGAGATGAGAAGTTTATACTGGGCTCCACCCTTGGCTCCGCCCATGGCTCTGCCCATGGCTCCTCCCACTAATCGGAAGTATAAAGCTTTGTAGTCGTGAGCCTGCTGCCAGTTCATCTCGTCGCAGGCAGGCTCTGTTGTAAGATTATTAAAACCACTGTTCACTTTCAATCACGTGTCTTGTGAATTGATGGTCACATCAAGAGGCCAGCCAAACGATTCGCTGCTCCCAACCGGCCGGGTTCCCGACGACGTGGAACTAACCTGGTATTGCCGGCCGGGATGCTCGCTTGGCAGCTGCGGACTCAGCCCACGGCCGCCCTGGTTTGGGGCGGATTGGACACTGGGGAGGTGGGGGGCCTTATATGCAGCCGGAAGACAGATCCGCGCGGTCAGATGCTCGGGCGCATGGCCGATTGAGGGAGGTCTAGTTTTTATGTGTGGCTCCATGGTCCAAGTCCGCCATGGCGCTTGGCGCGGCCACTGGAGGCCGCAGCCTTGCGCATGCGCGGACCCAAAAGCAGAAGTGCGGGGGCCCATATCCACAGCTAAAGCTGCGTGAATTACTCTGGGTCCCTGCTAGCCCCTTGCAGGGCATTGAATCAGCTCATCTTTTTTGCAGGAATCTTCAGAGTAAAACACCAGTGTTTTTACGTGAGCATGGGGACATAGTCCCATTTTGGGAGAATCCAGCCCTGTGGCTACAAGAACAGGTCAGAGGCCAGGAACTCTGCAGCAAGTAACTCACCTCCTGACTTCCAAAAGCCTGCCCACCACTGACAAGATACACGTCAGGAATGTGATGGAGTACTCCCCACTTGCCTGGATGAGTGCAGCTCCAACAAGGAGCTCCAACTCAAGAAGCTCAATACCATCCAGGACAAAGCTTGATTGGCACCCATTCAACAAACATTCACTCCCTCCAGCAAAGACGCACATTAGCAGTAGTGTGTGCCATCTACAAGGTGCATTGCAGAAACTCATCAAGGCTCAATAGGCAGCACCTTCCAAACCCACGATCACTACCATCTAGAAGTACAAGGGCAGCAGATACCTGGCAACACCACCATCTGGAAATTCCCTTCCAAGTCACTCACCATCCTGACTTGGAAATACATTGCTGTTCCTTCACTGTTTCTGGGTCAAACTCCTGGCACTCCCTCCCTAATAGCACAGTGAGTGTACCTAACCACATGGAGTGCAGCAGTTCACAGAAGGCAACTCGCCATGACCTTCTCAAGGACAAACAGGAAAGGGTAACAAATGCTGGGCAAGCCAACGAAGCCCACATCCCCGAACAAGATGAATTAAACAAAAGATTCCAGCATTTTCCAATAGCTAATGTTTGGTTAACTGCTCTGTATTTCACTGTTTTCTCCCCCTTTTTCTTGAAAAATGGTGTAACATTTGCCAACTCCCAATCAAATGGATCTGTTCCAGAATCTAAGGAAATCATGGTGAACACATCCACTTTATTTGCAACTATGTCTTTCAAAACCCTATGCTGGAAGCCATTCGTCCTGGTGATTTATCAGACTTTAACCCTTTAAATTATGTCAATACTTTTTCACTGCTGATATTAATTTCATTATTTTCCACTTTCTTTCTAGCCCTAACTTTACCGTCTTTTTCTGGTGTGGAATTTGTGTCTGCTCCACGTGCATTATCTTCATCTGGTGGTCGCACACGAGCTGTATGTTCAGGGAGTGGAACTCCTTTCGGTTAACATGGGGCACCCCCAGATGGTCCGGTGAGTGCGTGGCATCTATTACCCCGCCTGGGCTTCGGGCATCTCGGCAATGGCGAGAAACCTGCTGCCCGGGCATCTTGCTGGACTCAGTAACGGCAAAGATTATGTAATTTTTTGCCCAAACAGGGCATCCATGATCTATTGGATGCACCTGTTGTCTGTGGCCTGTGAGATACCACACAGGTCCCCGCTGGAGACCTGGAATGATTCTGAGGCGTAAAATTACAGGGCTGTGATGACCTTGGTGGCAACCGAGAATGGGTGCCCTCCTCCTTCATGTGGTGCCAAGTCTAGGAGGACATGGCATAGATGCCGCACCATCTCCTTGTTGCACCAGACTCTCTCACAACATGCGCTGTTCAAACAACCAGCGACGACTGTACACCTGAGGCTGTCGCGGGACTCCCCCTCTAGTCCCTCTTTGGCCTAATGGGCGGCCGGGTCCTCAGGATGTGGGGCAGGGTCCGGCACATGGTCTGCTGCCTCGAGCATCTGCAGATGCTGCCGCTGCCGCCATGTCCTGCATCTGGCTGCCCGGCCTACCAGCAGCATCAGTAGTTCTGGGTCCAAAATGCCTGCCATAGTGTTCAATATCTGTCAGGCATTGGGAAAGGATGTTAGACTAACAAACAGCGGTGGCTCCCACCCCGGGACCCTTCAATCCCCCATTGATTCCACCCTTCCCCACACCTGGAACACCCTGCTGTGGACCCCCTCATCAGGCCCCAGACCCTGTAGCTTGGACACCTGCTCATAATGTCACCTGGACTGGGTGCTAGTCCCCTTCGTGGTGCACTCACCAACTCTCCGGCCGTGGACATGTCCCCGGAGCTGTGTCCCATCCCCTCGTTGTTCGGATGTTGGTTGCTGCAGGTGTGGTGTTGGCTCCTGCAGTGTTCAGGCACAGTGTCCAGGCATCACAGTCTGATTGGGATGCAAGGCAATGACTCCCACATGCTATATGGCTTGCCCACCTCCAAAACTCCACTTGGGTTATGCAAAGTGCTCACTTAATCATGATTGCAAATTCACTATTGGCAACAGGCTTCAGCCGCAGGGCCAGAGGTCTCGGCAGTCGGTGGGGGCCATGGATGGTCAGTGGGGTAGACGAGCAGGAAAAAGGGTTGCCCCCAGAATGGGTACACACGATTCAGAGGGTGGCATGGTGGTGACACGCGTGGTTATCCCCCCCTCCCATTCCCCCCTGTGCTGCCCCCCACCCTCCCATAGCGACCCACCCCTGCGGAGGGTCCCTCCCCACCCCAGCCAAGGGTTCGGCAAACCCAGCGGTCAAAGACTCTTTGCCTGTGAGCGAAGATGGCGACTCACCTCCTCGGCTCCCCACAGAAGCTCTTCCGCCAGGTTAACGTTTTTAAAAAGGAGTACTAATCGGCACCAGCATGACCACTTGCTGGGGAGGCTGATGAATGATGGGAGGTTGGATATGGGGTGGCTCCTGTTAATTTATGGAAATAGGGCTTAAGTGGTGATAACTGGTTTCTTGCCACACTTCGGCGAGATCCCGATTTTGCGTATGGGCGCGGACTGGTTGCATTGTGAACTATTTGGCGCCTGTCGTGATTCTCATTTTACATCTCTCCTGCCATTCAGCAGCTTCGTTTCACTCAAGTGGGGGTGCAATGAGGCCGGAGAATCGTGCCTAAAGCAACTTTTGTTTTAAAAAAGTTAGAATTGAACTAGACATAGAATAAACACTCACGTATTGGGTTTAGGCCACAGTGATAAATACTGTCAGAATAATGTTGTATACACAGCACCAACAGTAAATGCTTACAGATAGTTAAGGATTGCCAATGGGTATATTTTGCAAACATGACTGCAATGCCCAAAGGAAAACCTTCTGCTTGTTGTCAAAGTAAGTAGGGAATAAACTATAATATAACAGCAATGGTCACCCTGTGGGGTTTTTATGTTTTGCTGAAAATATGTTGTGATCACATAGAAGTTTGCGTCTTTGAGTCACAAGGTTATGGAATCAAGTCCTACACAAAATCTCGATTGACATTTCAGTGGAGTATTAAGGGTGTGCTGGGGTCTAAGAGAATTTGTGTTTCAGATGTTATTAATCTGAGGCTCTGTCTGCCCTCAGATGGATGCAAAGGTTCCTATGGCATTTCAAAGAAGGTCAGGGAGCTCTCCTAAGTGTCCCAAGAAATAATTATACCTCAACCAACACTTATGAAAAGGATATTTTTCAGGTCATAACCACATTACTGAATGTGGGATATAACTGTGCAAACAATCACTGACATGTATATCTTTCTTTACAACAGTGACCACATTACAAAAAAGTATATCATGTCTGCAAAGCACTTCTTTAATAATTTTTTCAGATGTGACGGTCATTGACAAAGCAAACATTTATTGTTGATTCTGAACTGCCCTGTAGAAGATAGTGATCAGCTCCCTTCTTGAACTACTGAAGTGCATCTGGAAATAGATACCCTCACAGTGCTGTTAGGATGAGAGTTTCAAAATATTAACTCAGTGACAGTGAAGGAATAGTGATATAATTCCAATGTAGGATAGTAAGTGACAAGGAAGGGAATTTGCAGATGATTATGTGTCCACCCATCTGCTCCCTTGGTCCTTATAGGTGGTCAAGGGTTTGGATGGTGTTGTTGAAGGAGCCTCGGCAAGATATTGCAGTGCATCTTGTAGATGGCACACACCACTGCCTCTGCGTGGTGATGGCGGAGGAAATTAATGTTTAAGGTGGTGAATAGTGTGCCAATCAAATGAGTATCTTTGTCCTGGATGATGTTGAGCTTCTTGAATGATGTTGGAGCTGCACTCATCCAGGCAAGTGGGAATATTTCATCACACTCCTAACTTTGCCTTGTAGTTGGTGGACAAGCTGCGGAGAGTCAGGAGATGAATTACTTCTCACACAATTCACTGCCTCTGACCAGCTCTTGTCGTCACAGTATTTATATGACTGATCGGTTCAATTTCTGGTTAACAGTGACAATTCAGAATGTTGATGATAAAAGATTTAGTGTTGGAAATGCCATTAAACATCAAGTGGTGATAATTAGATTTCTTTCCTGTTGGAGATTGTCATTGCATGTTGCAAATGTTACTTGCTCCTTATCAGCCCAAGGCTGCATGTTGTTCAGGTCTTGCTGCATGCAGACATGGACTGCTTCTGTCTATGAAGAGGCATTGAACACTGTGCAATCATCATTAAATATCCGCAATTCTGAACTTATGTTGAAGGGAAATGTATTGAAGTAGCTGAAAATGTTAGCGGCAATGTCCTGGAGAATGAAATGATTGGCTTCCAACGGCAACCTCCATGATGCTAGATATGACTCCAAACAGATTCCAATTATCTCCAATTTTGCTCTTTTATGCCTCCTTAAGGAGACGAGCGTTATTATTCTCGATTTAAATTCCCTGGGCTGTCATGGTGGGATTTAAATGCACATTTCAAGAGCATTAGTACAGGCCTCTGGCTTACCAGCCCAATAAGATTACTACTATGTTACCGTTGTCAGGTTGGGAAAGGTGAAAGATTTTTCATGCATTATGTTTAAGCGAATCGCTGTTAGCATTACTTTGGAGGAATACCCAATTAGTTCAACAATCAGTATTGAATGAATACCTGAAATGGGTAAATAAAATGGCAATCTGACCACTATAGAACATAGAACAGTACAGCACAGAACAGGCCCTTCGGCCCTCGATGTTGTGCCGAGCAATGATCACCCCACTTAAACCCACGTAACCTGTATACCCGTTACCCAACAACCCCCCCTTAACCTTTACTTTTTTTAGGACACTACGGGCAATTTAGCATGGCCAATCCACCTAACCCGCACATCTTTGGACTGATGCTAACCACCATGCTACCGTGAGGCAGCACGGTAGCATAGTGGTTAGCATAAATGCTTCACAGCTCCAGGGTCCCAGGTTCGGTTCCCGGCTGGGTCACTGTATGTGCGGAGTCTGCACGTCCTCCCCGTGTGTGCGTGGGTTTCCTCCGGGTGCTCCGGTTTCCTCCCACAGTCCAAAGATGTGCGGGTTAGGTGGATTGGCCATGCTAAATTGCCCGTAGTGTCCTAAAAAGTAAGGTTAAGGGGGGGGTTATTGGGTTACGGGTATAGGGTGGATACGTGGGTTTGAGTAGGGTGATCATTGCTCGGCACAACATCCAGGGCCGAAGGGCCTGTTCTGTGCTGTACTGTTCGATACATGAGGTAACATACTGATCTCATGCAATTATTTATTTTTTCCAGCAATAATCAGTATCTGTATTACAGAACAACTATGAAATAATTCTATTTCTCTTGTAATTTTCAGTCACTCCACTATGAGAAGTAATACTGTGAGATGTTAGGCTGATACATATAGCTGAATGTGATTGCCATTTGTAAAGGTGACTTTGGGTCAATATTGTACAAATTAAGCATGGACGTGTATGGACTGTAAATTAAACATTATAAATGATAATTATCTTTACTTTCCACTTGACAGGTATTGCGATAAAAAGATATAATGAAACGAAAATGCAGACTAAATAGATATGCAGTTAATTGAAGCAGATTCAGCCAAGTTTTAAAAAAAGGATAGACGGGGTGGTGAAATGGGCAGAAGCATTGCAGGTGGAGTTCAATGCAGGAAAATATGAAGCGATACACTTTGGGAGGACCAATACTGAAATATGGTGGATTCAAAATGGTATCAGAGGTGAGCAGAAATCCTTCAAGGCGACACAGCTAGTTAATGGTTAAAAAAGCAAATAAGTTAATTGGGTCCATTCATTAATTTATCTGTGAACTGCACAAAGGCAGGTGCTTTTATCTGTTGATTCTTCATCCTGGACTGTTTTGTTCAGTGGTGGTTTGCCATTTGCTTCCATTCTCAGGGACAGGGCAACGAGGCAGATACCAAACCCACCCCTGCCAGAATAGGAATCGAACCTATTGGCATTAATCTGAACCACATGCTAGCCAACTGAGCTAACCAGTCCCCTAATGGAAGAATATAAAAGCAGAGGCCATACTTGAACTTTAAAATCTCTGTTTAGGCTTCAGCTGGAGTAACTGTGGTCAATGCTGGGCATCAAAATTTAGGAAAGGTGTAGATTTCAGAAAGAGTACAGAGGAGATTTACCAAGGCATTACCAAGGACAAGAAACTTTGGTTCTGAGGATAGGTTGGAAAAGTTAAGACTTTTCCTTGGAAGAAAGAAGGGCAGGATGTGACTGACACAAATCTTTGGTGTAGTGGATTCTCTGCCCAGTGGATCAACAACTAGGGGTCACAGATTCAAAGCCACTGGTAAAGAATCTAGAAGGGCGATACGGAGAAATGCTATCACTCAGAGAGTTGTCAGGATCTGGATCACTCAATCTGGAAAGGTTATGGAAGCTGATTCCATCAATAATGTGAAAATAGAGCTGTGCTCAAGGATGAGGAGCTCACAGGAATATGGACACAAAGAAGAATTGTGAGACTAAGCACAACTCTTATTTCAAATAGTCAGCACAGTCACAATGAACCCAATGGCCTCCTTCTATGCATATGTTTGTATGCAAAGAAATGCTAAACTGGCAAATTTTCATTTGGAGGAAGGGCATAAAATTTGTGTTCATGGAGTAAAATGGAGTATTTTCAAAAGTTTAGTCTGATATCTGCAACAAGCAGCTCATGGTCAGTTCCAAAATCCTAAATGAAGAATAAAGCCCTCTCTATAATAATCCAACAATATACCTTCAACTCAACCTCTACCTCAGGAAAACATCCTTAAAAGTTAAGTGAATGACCATTGTCTATCTGCCATGACTGCAGCTTCATCGAATTGTAGAATCCCTACAGTGCAGAAGGAGGCCATTTGGTCCATCATGATGGCACTGGCCCTCCGTAAGAGCATCCCACACAGATCCATTCCTCTGCCCTATCCCCATAACCCCACCTAACCTTTGGATACAAAGGGGAAATTTAGCATGGTCAATCCACCTAATCTGCACATCTTTGGACTGTGGGAGGAAACCAGGACATCCGGAGAAAACCCACGCAGACACGGTGAGAGCTTGCAAATGTCAGTCACCCAAGGTCGGAATCAAACCCATGTCCCTGGCACTGTGAGGCAGCAGGGCTAACCACTGTGCCACAGTGTAGCCCCATCAGTGCCCATTGGTATGATATCATGGGGGCGGTGGGGGGGGGGGCGGGGGGGGGGGGGGGGGCATTGTGCTGTGAGCTCATACATTTCAGAGCGTGTACCTCTTATACTTAGCATTTTTACTTCCATCATTGAGAAGATTTGTTTTATTCTATTGTTTGGGCTAGATTCAAATACAGAAATACAGGTCCAAAAGGTAAATAGACTAACTATACAACCTGGCCCTTATGCACGTATTTATAGAAAAACTGAATCAGTAAAGTATTTTGCAAAAACAGTTATCACGTATAGAAACAATTTTAACAGGTCTGTACTACTAAATGAAACATTGCACAAATAAACTTGCATAGATACAGGGAAATGTATTTAAGATCCATCATTAAGGATGGTGAATTTTGGAGCAGAAAATGCAATGAAATGAATCTAATAAGAGTTCACATGAAGAACGCACAAAAGGAACTGAAAAAATATGCTACAAAGTTGGGAGCGCTTCCCACTTTACCGGGTGTATTATGGGACGTGATGATGGTGGGTACCGTTTACAATGTCATCACGCTGTTTTCTGATGATACAGCAAGCAGGTGCGTCAAAAGGTCGGGAACCCACCCACATTATTTAACTATCTATACAAATAGCAATTGAGCTCATTAGCTACCCATCTCACGGCAATTATATGGTCATAAGGCAATAATATATCTTCAGAGTGTGATTTATGACAGATGAGGAATCTGTTTTTATGGGAAAGCTTGTCCAGGTGGATGTTAAAACTGCAACTGAGACAAAAGTTTCAACTTTACCGTTTAAACTGCATAGGCTGCAGGGACTTCTCATTTGAATGAGCAGAGGAACCTTGTGGATTTTCTTTCACGAGGGGCGGCACAGTAGCACAATGGTTAGAACTGTTGCTTCTCAGAACCAGGGACCCGGGTTCGATTCCCGGCTTGGGTCACTGTCTGTGCGGAGTCTGCACATTCTCCCTGTGTCTACGTGGGCTTCCTCCGGGTGCTCCGGTTTCCTCCCACAATCCAAAAATGTGCAGGTTAGGTGGATTGGTCACGCTAAATTGTCCCCTTGTGCACAAACGTTAGGTGGGGTTGCTGGGTTACTGGGATGGGATGGAGGTGTGGGCTCAGATGGAGTTCTCTTTTGGCAGCCGGTGTAGACTCGATGGGCCAAATGGCCTCCTACTGCACTGTAAATTCTATAATTGAATGATACTCTCCACTGATTCAGGGGGCTCCTTTGGTTCAATATTTTCCTGTCAATTACAACGGATTGTTGTCTCAGTTGGAGACACAACCTCCTGTGAGGAGGAGGGAAGGAAGAGGAGGAGGGGAAGATGGGTGAGAGGAAGATGGGAATGTTGGAACCAACAATTCTATGGACACGTGCTTGTAGGATTAGAATAGCGGTTTTAATATACTTACAACAGAGCCAGCCTGTTAGCCGTTGAACTTTCGGTGAACTGGCCGGCTGACCCTGTGGCACTGATCTTTATACAGCAGCTCCTGGGGGAGGAGTCCTGGGCGGAGCAAAGAGAGAGCCCCGTACAACTCTCAAGCATTCCCAGAGCTACTCCCCCTGGAGGTCAGATAGTGCACCTGCACTTACAATATAGACACATGTATATACAGGTTATAATCCGGTGTGAATCACATTCACCACAAGGAACACAGGGAAATTCAGGATGCTGTGGTTCCTCAGGTATGGGGACAGAACAGTGCCAGACCCTGAGGATCAGGAGGAATTGAAAAACCCTCAATGGAGGTACACACAAACTCATGCCACCCCGAGGATATACAGGCAGGGGTTTAACTGCTTGCAACAGGCCTCATGAGGTCACTGAGCCTTTTGTGGAACTGGGACCAAGCCCTCATCACCATTGCTGACGGCGTCAGCCACCTTCTCCCACACAGCACGTGACTGGTTGGACTTCCTCCTCTTCACAGCATGAGCTGGTCACATCTATCATGTAGTGCACACAGGAGGGTACCAATAGCGGCCTGCATTGAATCTGGGGCAGCTTTTCCAATTCTAGAACACCTCTCCACTCACTCTGTTGATGCAGGTATCTATTTATAGAAATGTACAACTCCTTAATGCCAAAAGGTGGGAGACTTGCTGAATGTTGTGTCACCCATGAAGATTGACATGGCTGGCAGAGATTAGCTCAATTTTAAATTACCTGACAAAACAGAAAAATTCACAATTCTTCACTGTGTATAGTTTCTGCTCTCCAATGATCACCCAATGGGTCAGCCGGTACTGTCTCATACAGGGGGCCCCTTAAAGTCCTGGCCATTACCTTGTTCTGGGCTATGGCTTGCAGTCTCTGAGACAGGACATCCCATTCTCCAACACTCTTTAGGTGGTATGACAGTCTGTAACCACCCTCTTGCCACTAATTGGTGACAGTTAATGTATTATTGAGCATGTACCGAACTGGAATTCCAACCAACTTGCAGGTGCGGAACCTGCCATCACTACACGAGTATATTATTCAACTTAAGACCAAAGATGTTCAGGTTAGGTGGATTGCTCTTGTTAAAATTGCCCCTTAGTGTCCAAAGATGTTCAGGTTAGTTGGATTGCTCTTGTTAAAATTGCCCCTTAGTGTCCAAAGATGTGCAGGTTAGGTGGAGTTACAGGGAAAGGTTGGGGAATTGGGCCCAGGTAGGGTGCTTTTTCAGAGGGTTGGTGCAGACTCAATGGGCTGAATGGCCTCTTTCTGCATTGTTGGGATTCTTTGGACTTCTACGTTCTGAGGTTGACTAAGAAATAAATGTTGAAATATTGAAACTGAACACTTAATGTGTCTTTGTTTTTACAAAATAAATACATTGGTTTGTTATGACTAACACATCTCAAGCTCCTCATCAATGTTTTCCTTTTACAACCCATTTCTTTATATCAACACGTATGATTTGCAATTTGATCATATACTCATACGCCATCACAAAAATGAATACATAGCACAAATGATAAACCAATTTCAAATTCCCATTGCAGCCTACCAACATATAGTATGTTATGGCATCAATTATCCTTAGAATAAGAAAAGTAGTTAATATGTATAAATCTAAAAGATTGCATTGCAGTTGATAAATGATTGCGATCTGATTTTTCCGTCAGTTCTCCACAACAGAAAATGGCAATCCTTAATAACAAAACCTTTGTGTCTCCCTCAAGTGGTGGCACTTGTCATGTGTGATCTCACCACCACTGCCACCTCCTATACTGGCTTTAAGATAGGAGCTAATTAGTTACAGAAGGTGTCAACCAAATGTCTATGAATACTAGAAACTGTGCAAATGGAAAGCAGCATATGGTTGACCTTAATATCAGGTTGTTATTTGCACTATAATTTCAATTTGGAGCAACATAGGATAGTGATTGTAAACAGACAGTAACAGTATATATAATACATTTATACAAATATCTGCCAGCACTAAATAAATATTTTGAAGACACATTAAGTCTCAGGTGCTTCACTATAATTAAAATGGGAGCTTCTAAAATCCAGTAATCTGAGAACGCAACTCTGCAAGAAATATGGTCCAATTTTTAAGATGTTGACCTTGTATATATAATAAATATTTTTCAACTCGTGGATAGAAATGGGATTAAACTGATGTTTTGGTTTAGAAAAAATGCAAATGTTCAATTATTTAAAGAAGTTTATTATGGTTTTCATATAACTGTTGACCTAGCAAGATGTGGCAGTCAGGTGATACATTTTTAAAAATACATTTAGAGTACCCAATTATTTTTTCCAATTAAGAGATCATTTGTGTGGCCAATCCACCTACCCTGGACATCTTTGGGCTGTGGGGATAAAACCCACACAGACTCAGGGAGAATGTGCAAACTCCACATGACAGTGATACCCACAGACAGTGAAGTGTTACATTGTAGGTAACCAATATCTACTTTTTAAAATTCATTTCCGGGATGCGGGTACGCTGGTTAGGCCAGCATTTATTGGCCATTCCTCGTTGCCCTTCAGAAGGTGGTGGTGAGTTACCTTCTTGAACCGCTGCAGTCTTTGAGGTGTAGGTACACCCACTTTGTTGTTAGAGAGGGATTGCCAAGATGTTGCCCCAGCGACAGTGAAGGAACAGCAATATATTTCCAAGTGAGGGTGGTGAGTGACTTGGAGGGGAACCTCCAGAGGGGTGGGGTTTCCAGGTATCTTCTGCTCTTGTTATTCTAGATGGTAGTGCTCATGGCATTGGAAGGTGTTGTCTAAGGAACCTTGGTGAGGTACTGCAGTACATCTTGTAGAGGGTACACACAGCTGCCACTATTTGTCACTGGTGGAGGCTTTGACTGTTTGTGGAAGGGTGAGCAATCATGTGGGCTGCTTTGTTGAGCTTCTTCAGTGTTGTTGGAACTGCACTCATATGGGCAAGTGAAGAGTATTCCAATCCATTCCTGGCTTGTGCCTTGTAGATTGTGGACAGTCTTTGGGGGTAGGAGGTAAGTTATTTGTCATGGGATTCCCAGCCTTTGACCTGCCCTGGTAGCCACAGTATTAATATGGCTTGTTCAGTTCAGTTTCTGATCAATGGTAACCCACATAATGTTAATTATGAGGGATTCAGTGATGGTAATGTCATTGAATATCATGGGGTGGTGGTTAGATCTGCTCTTGTAGGAGCTGGTCATTGCGTGGCTTGTATGGCGTGATTGTAACTTGCCATTTGCCAGCCCAAATCTGGCTATACAAATTTTTTTTTTTAATAAACTTAGAGTACCAATTAATTTTTTCCAATTAAGGGGTAATGTAGCGTGTTCAATCCACCTACCTTGCACATCTTTGGATTACGTGGGAGAAACCCACGCAAACATGGGGGAATGTGCAAACTCCACATGGACAGTGACCCAGAGCCGGGATTGAACCTGGGACCTCGGCGCTGTGAGACTGCAGGGCTAACCCACTGCGCCACCGTGCTGCCCCGGCTATACAAATATTTAATAAATACTCTTATTAAGGAGTGTCACCTTAGACCAATATTTGCATTTTTGTTAATTTTCAGTTTGTTATTATCTTTGCATTCCACTATCCTGAACAATTAGTACCTCTAAAATAAAAGCTGGTTTCAGTGGTTCTGATGAACAGAGCATGGTAGCACAGTGCTTAGCACTGTTGCTTCACAGCTCCAGAGTCCCAGGTTTGATTCCCGGCTTAGGTCATTGTCTATGCGGTCTGCACATTCTCCCCGTGTCTGCGTGGGTTTCTCCAGGTGCTCCAGTTTCCTCCCACAGTCCAAAGATGTGCAGATTAGGTGGATTGGTCATGCTAACTTTCCCTTGGTGTCCAAAAAGGTTGGGTGGGGTTACTGGGTTATTGGGATAGGGTGGCGGTGTGGGCTTAAGTAGGGTGCTCTTTCCAAGAACCGGTGCAGACTCGAAGGGCCGAATGGCCTCGTTGGCACTGTAAATTCTCTGACTATGAATTAAATGAGGTCTTGCATTTCACACTTTTCACACTTCAAATTATGAGATGTACAGGGAGTACAAAGCCACAAATTAATGTTTACTATGGAATCAGAAACACCAAATATCAGTGATGTTTGAGGAGGTGGGGGGATGCGGGGATGGGGGGGGGGGTGAATAAACTGGCAAGGCAGAAATCACACATGCTAAATTCCACAATGACTCCCATTCCTACAGAGCACAATGGGTCCTGAAAAGAGCAGAGCATTGCATCAGCTGAAGTGAGATTAATTCATTTTGCTTAAAAAGATGTGGCCTACTTTGTTGGATTTCAATCATAAAGATAAATACAGTGCCATGTTTACACAGGGTCTACAAGTGCCTTAATCATATTTGATCATATACATTTTACTCCTAACATTTCCTGAATGCTTACTTTTTTAAATTAATTTATAGGATGTTGGCATAATTGGCAAGATCAGCATTTATTCCCTATCACTTAATTGCCCTTGAGACGATGGTGGTGAAATGCCCTCTTGCAATGCTGTGGTCTGCATAGAACATGGAACATACAGTGCAGAAGAGGGCAATTCGGCCCATCGAGTCTGCACCGACCAACTTCAGCCCTCACTTCCACCTTATCCCCGTAACCCAATAAACCCTCCCAAACTTTTTGGACACTAAGAGCAATTTATCATGGGCAATCCTCCTAACCTGCACGTCTTTGACCTGTGGGAGGAAACTGAAGCATCCAGAGGAAACCCATGCAGACACGGGGAGAACGTGCTGACTCCGCACAGACAGTGACCCAGCGGGGAATCGAACCTGGGACCCTGGCGCTGTGAAGTCACAGTGCTAGCCACTTGTGCTACCGTGCTGCCCATGGTGAAGGTACTCCAACAATACTGTTATGGAGCGAGTTCCAGAATTTTAACCCTATACTGAATCTATAATTCTATAATTCTATAATTCAATGAATATGATCATAGCTGATCCTCTATTTCAAAGCCACATTCCCGCTTGCTGCTGGTACTCCATTATACCATTAAAATCTAAAATAGTATCTATCTCTTTCATGTATGCATTTAGTGATTTGGCCTCCACAGCCTTCTGTGGTAGAGAATTTCACAAGATCACTACCCTTTGAATTAAGAACATTTTCCTCATTTCAGTCTAAAATGGTCTATCCCATATCCAGAAACTGTCCCCAGTTCTAGATTTCTCAACGAGGGAAACTTCCTCCCTGCATCCAGTCTGTCCAGCCCTGTTAGAATTTTATATTTTTCAACCAGATCTCCTCTCATCCTTCCGATCTCTTCTGGCGACTAGCCCATTCAAACAAACTTCTCTTTATAGGACAGTGCCACCAACCCCGGTATCAGCCTAGTGAATCTCCGCTGCATTCCCTCTATGGCAAGTATATTCTTTCTTAGGTAGGGAGACAAAAACTGCATGCAATATCTCACCAATATTCCCAGAAAATGACTGGCAGGAGTTTGTGTCATCTTCTAATAAAAAATGAAACGTTACCCCCATCTTCCTTTCTCAACAGATCCTGCTTGACCTGCTGAGTGTTCCAATTACTTCCTGTTATTACTTCAGATTTCCAGGATCGAGAATATATTCTGCTCCACGTATTGTGAGGCTGGTGAAATGCAGACTTCCACATATGCCGGCTCTTGGAAAGATTCACCCAATTCATGCCACATCCCATTCATTTCACAAAGCCTTACAGTTTTCCCCTTTCAAGTATATGTCCAATTTCTTTTTGACAGTTACAATTAATGCAAAACTATATTAATGACTGAGCCATCATCCCTAGTCAACATTCTAGACAAACTATAAAATAAATAGATGGCTTGCCTTTACCACTGGGCCTTCAAGAGTTGCATGATTAAAGTGCTTATACACTGTGACCAAAGTGATGAAGGCACTCAAAAATTGACAATCTGTGAATGTTATGTAAATTGACTTTTGGTCTCAGCATTTCAAAATCACAAAAGTCACAAGCAGCCGAATATTTCATGTGCTTAATCTTGAAGCACATGATGGGTAAAGTTGAAATCCGGGGCATTATTGCACACGCAAAGACACATCTATACAACATGGCTTATAGATTGAAAACTGCGATCAAGACTTATTATATTGTCCCTTTGTGCTTTTAATTATTTTGAAATGCAACAGAAAATAAGGAATGATAAGCATAGAAATAAAAGAGGATCCACATTTTCCACATTCTGATCTTTTAACAGCAATCTGCGCTCCAGACCCACAGAGCAGTAATTATCACAGTATGGTTGCTCAATTTAGTGAATGGCCATCAGCAAGTTTCAATCTCAAGAACGTTTGTGTACATATTGTATTTTGCAAATTTGCATCTTCTGATGTCACTGCAAGAGTTTTTTTTTATAGTTAATGTCATCCGTTGAAGACTTCTGTCCATTGGCATCAATTAGTGCAACATATTTGAACTATTTTCTTGTGCAATGATGCTTTATCTAATCTTAATGATCTTGTGACAAAAATGCAAAAAAATTAATCATTTTTTGTTATTCATGATTAACTTTAGACCATTGAATATTTATTTGAATACTGTTGTACGGTTAGAGAATAAATTTCACTGAAATATGTAAATAGAATAGCAATCTAATTATCCATCATACTAAAAGCCTATACTTTACAGTTTTCTGCATAGCTGATCTAGTAAGTTACGACAAATCAAAATCAACATCCTGAAATTATTAATTTTCATCAAAATCTTTGTTTCAATCAGTAATTAATCCCTGCATCCAAAATCCATCCATAAGTATCAGTTGTATTAAGTTATTTGAAAAATAGATTTTGGTAGAGTACAATTTATACTCACCTACTTTCTGTATATTTTATAGAACTTGCATTGTAGGAGTCAACAACAAGTATACATTTTTAACAATTAAATCAAACTTTACTCAGTAAATCAACCCAACCAACAACAAACATTTATGGCCATCACCCATAACCAGACAGTGCATCAGGTTCCAGGCCCACAGATAATTTAAAAATCCAACCTTAAAGGTCGCTGACCTGAACAGTTCACTTTGGTTCTCTCGTCAAAGATGCTGCCAGAGCTGCTGAGTATTTCTAGCATTTTCCATTCTTGTTGCAGATTTCCAGCATCCATGGTATTTTGCTTTAGTGCTTGAAAGAACATTCTTATATAGTAAAGGCCTTTGAAAATATTCACTTACACATCTGTCAATAATATGGTTGGCAATTTATTAGTCCTTTGTTTTTCAGAGCAAATTGAAATGAATTTATTATATAACCAATAAAAACTAGGAAAGACATTAATGAATTGATTTGCAAAAGTTTGTGTATTAAGGTTTGTCAACCATCCTGCCGTAAATGTCTTTCACAGAAGAAGAATAGAATCCCTACAGTGCAAAAGGAGGCTATTTGGCCCATCTGGTCTGCATCGACCCTTCGAAAGAGCATGCTAACCTCTTCCACCCCGCCGTACCCCCATAACCCCATAACCTAACCTGCACATCCCCAGACACAAGGGGACAATTTAGCATGTTCAATCCACCTAACCTGCACATCTTTGGACACTATGGGACAATTTAGCATGTTCAATCCACCTACCCTGCACATCTTTGGGCAACATGTGGACAATGCTGGACTGCATTTTCATAGGTAACATTGCAAGCGAATGTTTCATAATGAGCTATGAATGGTGGATGCCGGACTTATCCTGGCTGAAAATCCTCCAAAAGAGAGGAACATTCTTTCCCCGAATGTAAAGTGTTAATATTTTAGGATTATTCATATTTTGTTAGCATCATTTTGTGGCGACATTGAAAATTCTATCACCATTGGAATACACCTGAATCTTTCAGGTGAAATCAGCTTCAGTTACTGAGAGGCTCTAATCTAACCAGATGCAAGGTGTTGCCAGATGGGTATCCAAGGATGCTAAAGGGTGCCAGTCAATGCCTTATTAATTCAGTGGCAGCTAGATGTGAACTTGGCAGATACTCTTAGCAAAGATTTCACATCCTTTCGAGTGATGCACGAGAGATATATTTCTGTCCAATCTATCCCCTCCCTATCACTGGTTCTCCCTTTAACGTACTTGAGAGTGGCAATACAAATACTGGGAAAGGTGGAAATCTGAAATGAAAACAGAAGGTTCTGAACATCCCCCAGCAGGTCCTGCAACAGCTGTGGAGAGAGCCAAATAGAGGACACATTTCAAGTCGATGACATTTGGTTAGAACTCGAAAAAGGTTAGAAATGTGACACGCTTTAAAGAGAAACAGAGGCAGGGAAAGTGGGAGGGGAGGTTAAAACAAAAGGAGAAGTCGAGTTCGATTGAAAAATACTCTTGTTTGAATGGCAGATTAACAACCCAACAGCAACTTCTTGGCAAGAAAAACAAGTGGAAAAATTAAACTCTCAGCTCTATCCCCTCGAATGACCTTCTGTACATATGAGGTTTTAAAAAAATAAGTCACCAAACAACCGCTTCCACCAATCTAACAATTTCAGAAGAGGAAGCAGTGGCGCTCTTGGCGGATTGACACCACTATTGTGCATTAGTTAACCCGCCATGTGTAATGCAATCGTCCCCTTCTTCACAGGATCGGGGTTCAGACAGCAGAAACCCCATTGAAACACAATACTCAAAATCAGTGCACCCCATTTGAATCTTTTCAAATACGTACACTTCTGACCGATGCAGGTCGATCTTTAATGCTTTAATTGTTAAACCATAGTTACCCTTTTTAAGAAAAAGGTGTGGCATATTCGGAAATACACAAGTTAACATGCAGTAAAGTTCTTGCCGTCCAATGCGTGGGTCTGACTCCACCACAGCAACATCTAAATGCAGCCTCTGCCTCATTTTTCAGTTAGAAAGATAAATTCTGTTCTACATACTGTACTGGATGTGCAGTTAAATCACGAGGACGAGTAAGTTCAGCAAATAGAACCACCGAAATAATGTAATCAATCTAAACCAGATCTGCCCTTGTGCTTGGAAACGGATCTCTGTTCACGAGTTCACAAGATGCCATAAGTCCAGATAGGACAATGTGCAGATCCAAAACAGTTGCATATATATATATGTATATAACCGACCGCCACCATGGAATGTTTCAATCAATAAACCTTCAAATGCTAAATAACAATGTAAGTTCAATAATAAAACGTAACTTCCAATCCATACACCAACAAGTTCGAACGGAATTTGGAAAATAATTGAACTTGCGTGCCATCACTGAGTTGGAATAAAATGGAAATGCGTCAGCAATTTACTGACAGTAAGATTCAGCCTCTTGGGTGAAGACAGACGATTGCATTCTGTGTTAAGATCCCTCCTTGCGTCAATTCAGATTTGTGATTGGGAAACGCTGCCCTCTGCTGGAACTAGTAATTCCTTCTCACGTCAGCCCCACAGCAATTGCATTTGACCAAGTGGCTCCCAGAGGCAGGTACACTTTTCCAATAGATACTAACCGGCTAACCCGCGGCACTGTTCAATCGATTGTTCACCCCCCCCCCCCTCCCCACCCGCAATGTTGCAACACGTTTTTCACAACTCCACACCCCCACCCCCCTTTTGGGAATTGCCTGCACGAGCTGGTGACCATCCAGTTGGGCCAAGTGACAAATACTTTTTAATCCGTGGCCAACAGGTCCTGCTGGGAACCCTAGCTACCATTGTACCGACCCCATATCCTCCTGCTTCGGCTGCGAATTATGCACAATAATAACCTTCAATTTGAAGATGTCATCAGTTTGCTCAATGGAATTATTTATTGAAAGAAGCATTGCTTACAATTTATCAAGGACAGTTTTATTTACATTGAGATCCAGTTTTCGTTGCTTCCCCGGCCTTCCTGCGATTGTATCCATAATCTGAGGATGGCACAGTGTTGTTGCCCCCGCCTCGACAGGGTGTGCTTGCTGCAAACCGAATGCATTGCTTCAACAAGAAAAACGGAACACTTTTGAAAGGTAGTGTCTCCAAAAGGTAGTCGAATAAAAGAACCGCCGGGTTTACTTCCTATCGTCTTTGCAAGACTTTATTTGCTCGCTGTGCTTGAAGCCTGAGAAAGTGCAGATGCAATTTCAGAGAGAGTAGATTGCATTGTTAAGACAACATGTTAAATTGGATTTAATTCTGGAACTGGGCTTTTTTTTTGCAAATGAACATGTAACTGCTTCCGAAGCTTCCTCTATTCCCTTTACCCGCTGACATTCTGCTAACATACAATCTCTACATTGTCACTGCATCGTTTTCACACCTTTTATTAGGAAAGCTTCACCAGACGCAGTCACTACATTGAGTTAACATTATTACCTTTACAATGATTGTTCACAGAAATTACAGAATAAATATGCACACTTTGAAATCTTTGTGTGTGTGTTTGAGAGAGAGAGAAAACATTAAAAGTGCTTCTTACAAAGCTGTTAGTGGTGTAAGCATCAACATTGACGAGCTTTTTTTTTAAGAAAGTGCATTGTTTATAATAAAATCTTGGCGTCCTATTCACAAATTGAAATCCTTAGATGCGTCGTAGAGTTTTTTTATACTCCCCTCTTGAATATAATATATATTTATATATAATATATATAAAAATTAAATAACACTGAACGATAAAGCGTTGCAGTCACTTTAATTACCAAGTTTACTTCTTGTCATTTGAGCGGGTTACACCCCGGCAGTTTTACACATGCAGCAAGACTGCAGTCAACATTTCACACAGTATGATGCCCTCGGCGTTCGTTCAGGTGACAGAAAGAGAGAGAAGAGAGCATGAGAGAGCCATCATTTCCCGCCAAATAAAGTGAATAAAGTCGCTGCCAGTAATGAATAGGGTTATTTATATGACCATCGATAACCAGGCCTCTACCACACGATTGTAGATGGCGCTGTCAGTTCTCGTTTCCATAAAAAAATATGATTGATATCATTGCTGGCTAAAGTCTGCAAAGGCACTTCATTGAGTGTGATTTGAATATGGCCTTTCCTCCAAAGCAACCTAATTGAGGGGACGGCGATTAATTTCCCTTTACCTTCTAAACATGCTTGTGTTTGGGGTTCTTTTCTGTTCGATGTGGGTGTTTAAAATCGGTACGACGTCTTCTCTAGTACTTCGAGGTAGTCTGGCTTAGTTTGCAGTTTGGCTCTTAACTCGAGGTATTCACTTTGGCTTTGGTCAGGGTAGCCCCGTCCAGATGAGCCAAACAGAATGGTTTCTTTAAACCTGGCATCTTGCTGTAAGTCAGGGTATTGCATGCCAGGGGGGTGGACATGCAGCTCTTTTAACTTGGGCACGGTGCCGTATAGGCAGTCCACAAAGCCAACAGTGTGAGCCGGCCTTTCTCTGTCCAACACGCTGGGGTAAATCACCCCGTTTTCGGGAAAATTTACAAAATCGCTAGTCTGATTGATGGTGACTATGGTGTTAAGGTTGCTGCTGGACAGGGACGTTTTCCACTCTTTGTCTTTCTCCAGGGTTTTGTAATTGGTGTTAGTTTCCTGAGTCTCTGAGAACTCCTCCTCCATCTCCCCCTCGCGTGGCTTGTAGATGGGGTTGTTGCACATTTGCGTGACCGGGTGGGGGATGTAGTCGTAGACGTGGCTGGCGGCCTTCTCGGGTGAGCTGGCCGCCCGGTCCTCGAAGATCCGGCACTGCATTTGCATGCCGGTCAGGTCGACGTCCTGCCGCCTGCGGAAGGGCGATTTCTTCCGCCTCCTCAGCACGAAAGCGAAGAGGCCGGCGGCGATGAAGACCGCCGAGATGAAGATGACCAGCAGGCTGAGGATCAGCACGGAAGGGGGATGGCGCCACCTCGCGAGGAGAAACCAAACCCCGCGGTTGTGGAGATCACGTTGGCGTTGCCTCCCCGGGGGGCCCCGGGGAGAGGCGGAGAGGCGGCCGCGTGCTTCAGCTCGGGGCACAGCACCTCGTAGTCCACCAGCTTCAAATCCACCCCCCGCAGGAACTCCGGGGTCTGGCACAGCACGTTGCCCACCAGCTTGACGGTGCTGGTCCTCTCCACCCACTGCTTGAGAGCAATCAGGTCGCAGGAGCAGTCCCAGGGATTCTGGTTCAGATCAATCTGCACAATGGACTCCAAATTCTCCAGCACCCCGCTCACAGGCAGGTACAGAAAGTAGTTGTTCCTCAAGCTTAGCCTCCCCAGGGAGGTGCCCGTGAATGCGTCGCTTGGGAGAGTTCGGAGGAGATTATTGTTGAGAAACAGCAGTTGCAGGTTAGGCATCAGGCTGAACGACGCTGGTTGGATTTCCCTTATGATGTTATACTCAAAATAGAGGTATTCCAAACTTTGCAAGCCCCTGAACATGCCCGGGGTAAGACGCTCGATTTCGTTATTGTTCAGATACAAGGTTTTTAAATGTGGAAGATTCATAAAAGCACCATCCTGAATGTATGACACACTGTTGCTCCCCAAGTGCAATAGATCCAAACTGGAGAAATTCCAGAAATCCGACCTGTAGATTTTCTGAATTAGGTTCTCAGTTAAATATAACTTCTTAGCGTTCAATGGCCTGGGTATTAGCTCAGACATGTTTTGAATCGCTTTATTCTTGCACTGTACTGTCAACCCCAAGTCATTGATATGTAGGCTACACGAGCATTCAGTCGGGCAAATGATTGGTATGGGCGGCCTGGTCTGGTAGCCTGCAACTATCGGCTGGATGCTGCGCATTGTTGGCTGTGCTTTTAAAGTGTTCGGAGTCTTGGTTGCTTTTGGTAATTTACCTGATGTCTTATACTCGACAGAAGAGGCCGTATATGTCACGGATAGAGACATGGAGGAAGGTTTGGTAGGCCACGTATTGTCGTTACTGGAAGCAAGCTGTGGGATACCCAAACTCACTTCCACTTCCACGCTGGAATGGAGTGGACACAATGCACTTCTCCTGATCTCCCTCAAGTCCTTGCCATGGAGGTGGAACGGTGTCTCACAAGTAATTTCCCCGACAAGAACCGTGTACGGTATGCTTTCTAACCAAGACTTCAATGGCATAATGTCACAGGTACAGTTCCATGGGTTCTCCTGGAGTTGAATCTCCATGAGGCGCCTGCCAATGTATTGCAGCGTCCCGACGTAAGGCAGTGACTTCAACCGATTGCCACGCAGATCGATGTGGGTTAAGGAAACCGCCCTGAAGAGATTGAGTGGGAGGAGGGGGATGAGATTGTCATTGATAATCAACACTTTCAGTTTATGGAGGTTTCTAAATGCACCGCCGTCAATCCTCTTCAGCACATTGTAGTCGGCCTGCAGGTACTCCAAGCTCTCCAAGCCCAAGAAGGTGTCATTTCGAAAAACCTCCAGCTTGTTCTCGTGCAAATACAAACGTTTCAGAAGTTTCATACCATTAAACGCGCCCGCCTGGATGTCCTGCAATGCGTTGTTTCCAAGGTTAATGGAAACTGCGTTGGTTAAAAATAGAAACCCGTTCGTGTAGAGTTTCCTCATCGAGTTCCTTTGCAGGTGAAGTTTAAACGGTCTTCCCCATGACTCGGTAATCTGACTGATGTTTGTAAAACCTTTGCTTTCACAATGTATTTGCAAAAAGCTCTCCTTCTCCTCACAGTAACATGGCTCCATGCAAGGCTCGTCTAACTCGTTCGAGTCCTCCATCAGCGGGATCGACGTGCTCCATCCGAGAGCTATTGTGCTTACAATGGTTATCCAGAACATCCTTATATGTTTTTTTCTGTTCAGCTGGAGGTATAGCGGCTCTTACGGTTGCCGAGCGGGACCTCCCCGAAGATGCAATGACTGTACATAGAAGACACGTAGAAAATGGCATTAGATTTTAGAATTCCCTAATGATGCCCTAACCAATTGGATTCATCCTTGTCAATGCATATAGATACCCCCCGAACATACATGTTAACCCCTGTGTCTCCCCATTTACACAAAGCACAGTATCCTACATGTGGAAGAATGTTCTACAATCTACACCTCATCCAATATCTACAACACAAAGACCACACAAATCCCTGGGAATGTGAAAGACATTTGACAACATCGACGGCGCAAATGATGCTAATGGCATTCCTGCAGTGCCCGTGACTTTAAGGATTGATTCGTGTTCCACTCTTTTTTTAAATTTCATTTTCAAAAAAAGAAACTGGCGGATGACTGTTTCCTATTGAGAGAAAATGCGTCTGAATCTTTTCTCGGTGTCCAATTAAGAGACCGTACAGAGAATTGGGGATGTTTTTTTCCGCCAACACACGGGTCTGTGTGCTGTCCGTCCTTATTGCCTCCTTGCATTGAGAAGCTCTGGGAGCAGAGTGTGACAGACACAAAGCGGGGGGATCGTTCTGCGAAAACTCAAGTGACTTTGAGGCGGGGCGGCCGCGAGAATGGGGGGGGGGGGCGGCGGGGAGAGAGGGGGTCTATCAATTTCGGAGGTTTGTGAATTGTATGGTATAAACATTCCCCAAACCCCATCCAAAGTGTGGAGAAATTGAAAGGGAACACACGGCCGAATGTCTTGGAAGCAAAAAAATGGGATAATCCTGGTGTGGGGATGTGCAGACACATTGAAGAAGGGCCGTCAATCGGGGATCCAGCTTGGGAAGGAGGGTATATGTCGGTGCTTGGAGCGGTGCCTGGCTGTGCTGGCCCGCTTTATTGCACAGAATGGGAGAAAAGCCGGCTTTGCGCATAAAGATGGCATTGCATGTGTCTCCAATTTAATCACCAATTCGCTTATTGCGATCCCTGAAGATCAAGGCGGACGGAGAACGGGAATCAGAATAGATGTCCTTTTTTCTTTAAAAAAAATCGTCTTTGTCTGACTCAAGACGACGTCCAGTTGGACAAGTTGTGGGCTTCAAACAGACACATACACACGGGGAGGAAAAATCCCTTGAGCTGCGCTGTGGAGCAATGACAGCTCAATAAATAAACTCAAAAGGTTAATTGCAAGGACCGGGAAATCAGGATAATAGAAAGGGAAGTTCAGAAATAGCAATTCCTCTGATGATAGATGGGGAGATAGCTGGTCAAGTGCGGGAGAGCGGAGAAGGGAGGGAAACCGGGGTTTCAATCAAGGCATTTTAACAATCTGTTACTGTCTAAAGAGCCAGATACAATCATAACATTATTCCATTAGAGCAACGCCTTCGAGAAACCTCCCCGATACACCAGTTTACCACCCAGTCAAGGGCATCTTTTAACACAATTAAACCGTGCAGAAAGTCTCGAATGCAACATTGTACTCACCCGCCGGGCGCTGATTTTAGTGCAAGAAGTGAAAAGTGTTGAAGGTTTGCTCGAGCAGCCTTCACTCCCGCTGTAGAAGAGTCTGAGGAAAATGCCGACGTGATAGGAATGTAAGTGAATCTTTAGAATGCAGCTCGCTCGCTCTCTCCCTCTCCTGGTCTCTCTCTCTCTCTCTTCGCTGCTCCCTCTCTCTCTCTCTCTCACTCTCTCTCTTCCCCAGTCTCTCTGCTTTCTCAATGATAGCTGTGAGAAGTCTAGCCTCTCCCTCAGCCCAAGCAGGAAGGACCATTCGAGGCAGCTGCTTCCAGCCAGTGCACCAGCACATTTGGGATGCTCGATTGCATCGGAAAAGCTCTTCAACAAACCCCCCCCCCCCCCCCAACAACACAACAACGATCCAGGCTCTTGATTTTTTTCTTCCCTTTTTACGTCACGGGATGAGCTTTTGAGGACTCGCGGGTGACTGGAAGGAGCCTGGAGGAGTGTGAGAGTGAGTGTGAGTGGGGGTGAGTGTAGGGGGTGGGGGTGAGTGTGGGGGGTGGGTGGGGGAACAGAACCTGCCACACACCGGGGTCGCGCATTCACTTCCCACTGACTGTGGGGGGGGGGGGGGGGGGGCGGTCTGACCGGCTTGCTCCCTTCTCTTCCCGCCCGGAGGAGTTGACGGTGAGAAACAGTCAGCAGCTGCCCGGTGCTAGCCTCCTGTTGACCGGCTGAGGGGTGGCTTTGTGTTGGACTGGAGCAGTCACAGCACAATCAGGCTGGAGTTCAGACCCAGGCGCCCAGCTCCTCTCGCTCACTGTGTGTTTAACATTCATTCATTGCCCCGGGGCTCGAACCCCAGCCTGTCAGTAACCCCCCCCCCCCCCCGGTTTACCCCAGCAGACTGGGGGAAAGGGCACAGCCCCCAGCAGCCGCCCGCCGCTGTCTGCAATGTGATTTATTTGGTTTCACACTGCGTGGCCGCCTCGCTTGGTTTCCTGCACCAACAGCACTCACCGTTTTATCAGAGAAAAAGATGATGACAATTCAACGTCCTTTTCGCTCTTAATTTAAAGAAGAAAAAAAAAATCAAAGCCAGTTATCTCAGCTCGGTCTTTAAGAGCTAAAACGTGTCCCTGTTGTTCAGGGATTGAGGCTGATTTGGGCTCCAGCAGCAGTTTGTAATCCCCACCCCAGCACCTCCCCCCCGCCCTGTTAATCCGTCCTCACCTCGGTCTCTGTCCAAATGCTGACAGGGCTCAGAGAGGGGGCTGAGAGAGAGGGGGGCTGAGAGAGAGGGAAGGGGGGGGGGGGGGGGGGCTCAGAGAGAGGGAGGGGGGGGGGGGGCTCAGAGAGAGTGGCTCAGAGAGAGGGTCTCAGAGAGGGGGCTGAGAGAAAGGGGGGCTCAGAGAGAGTGTCTCAGAGAGAGGATCTCAGAGAGGGGGCTGAGAGAGAGGGAGGGGGGCTCAGAGGGAGGGAGGGGGGCTCAGAGAGTGTCTCAGAGAGGGGGCTGAGAGAGCGGGAGGTGGGCTCAGAGAGAGGGAGGGGGGCTCAGAGAGAGGGAGGGGGCTCAGAGAGAGGGAGGGGGGCTCAGAGAGGGGTCTGAGAGAGAGGGAGGGGGCTGAGAGAGAGGGAGGGGGGCTCAGAGAGAGGGAGGAGGGCTCAGAGAGAGGGAGGGGGGCTCAGAGAGGGGGCTGAGAGAGAGGGAGGGGGGCTGAGAGAGAGGGAGGCTCAGAGAGGGGTCTGAGAGAGAGGGAGGGGGCTGAGAGAGAGGGAGGGGGGATCAGAGAGAGGGGGGCTCAGAGAGAGGGAGGGGGGCTGAGAGAGAGGGGGTTCAGAGAGAGGGAGGGGGGCTCAGAGAGGGGGCTGAGAGAGAGGAAGGGGGCTCAGAGATAGGGATGGGGCTCAGAGAGAGGGAGGAGGGCTCAGAGAGAGGGGGGGCTCAGAGAGGGGGCTGAGAGAGAGGGAGGGGAGCTCAGAGAGAGAGAGGGGGGCTCAGAGAGGGGGGCTGAGAGGGAGGGGGGCTGAGAGAGAGGGAGGGGGCTCAGAGAGTGGGAGGGGGGCTCAGAGAGGGGGCTGAGAGAGAGGGCGGGGGGCTCAGAGAGGGGTCTCAGAGAGAGGGAGGGGGCTCAGAGAGGGTCTCAGAGAGAGGGGGGCTCAGATAGAGGGGGGCTCAGGGAGAGGGAGGGGGCTCAGAGAGAGGGAGGGGGCTCAGAGAGAGGGGGCTCAGAGAGAGGGTCTCAGAGAGGGGGGCTCAGAGAGAGGGAGGGGGGCTCAGGGAGAGGGAGGGGGGCTCAGAGAGAGGGAGGGGCTCAGAGAGAGGGAGGGGGGCTTAGAGAGGGAGGGGGGCTCAGAGAGAGGAAGGGGGCTCAGAGAGAGGGTCTCAGAGAGGGGGGGGGGCTCAGAGAGAGGGTCTCAGGGAGAGGGGCTCAGAGAGAGTGGCTCAGAGAGAGGGTCTCAGAGGGAGGGGCTCAGAGGGAGGGTCTCAGAGGGAGGGGCTCAGAGAGGGGGGCTCAGAGAGAGGAAGGGGGCTCAGAGAGAGGGTCTCAGAGGGAGGGGCTCAGAGAGGGGGGCTCAGAGAGAGGAAGGGGGCTCAGAGAGAGGGTCTCAGAGAGGGGGGGGGCTCAGAGAGAGGGTCTCAGGGAGAGGGGCTCAGAGAGAGTGGCTCAGAGAGGGGGGCTCAGATAGAGGTGCTCAGAGAGAGGGTCAGAGGGGGGGCTCAGAGAGAGGGGCTCAGAGCGAGGGTGTCTCAGAGAGAGGGGCTCAGAGAGGGGGGCTCAGAGCGAGGGTGTCTCAGAGAGAGGGGCTCAGAGAGAGGGGCTCAGAGAGCGAGGGTGTCTCAGAGAGAGGGGGGCTCAGATAGAGGGGCTCAGAGAGGGGGGCTCAGAGAGGGGCTCAGAGAGAGGGACTCAGAAAGAGAGAGGGGGCTCAGAGAGAGGGGAGCTCAGAGAGGGGGGGCTCTGGGAAGGGGGGCTTAGAGAGAGCGAGGGGGGCTCAGAGAGTGGGAGGGGACTCAGAGAGAGGGGCTCAGAGAGAGGGGTTCAGAGAGAGGGGGTCAGAGAGAGAGGGGGCACAGAGAGAGGGGCTCAGAGAGAGAGGGGCTCAGAGAGAGAGGGGCTCAGAGAGAGGGGTTCAGAGAGAGGGGGTCAGAGAGAGAGGGGGCACAGAGAGAGGGGCTGAGAGAGAGAGGGGCTCAGAGAGAGAGGGGCTCAGAGAGAGGGGCTCAGAGAGAGAAGGGCTCACAGATAGGGGGCTGAGAGAGGGAGGGGGGCTCAGAGAGGGGGGCTCAGCGAGAGTCTCAGAGACAGGGGGCTCAGAGAGAGGGTCTCAGAATGGGAACGCCGTGGCTCCAGCGGTCAGCAGCAATTCACAGGAGACCCTCAAATCATCCCGCCTGGCCAAGTCAAGGCGCCGCATCCCATCAGGAAATGCAACTTGAGGAGGTTAAGGGTGATGCTGGAGCAATGCAAATGAAGATGAAGCGGCTTTGCGCCGCTGGTGGTGGTGTCGCCCTCCCGGATCGAGTTTATTTGTTGGTTTCACATACTCCACTTGGTTCTGGAAAGGCACTGAAATACTTTTCTGTGTTGCTCCATTCCTGATTGGTGAATAAGCACCCTCCGGGGGTCGGGACAACTCTTATCCCTTAAAGGGAAACCTGAGCCGGGAAACGGTCCCGTATCCCCAAATTAAACGCACTCCCCCTCCTGAATCGCACCTTCTCTGGGCCCGAAGCTACTGTGAAGGGTGGCAATCAGCCGGAGTGGGGGGGGGGGGGGGGGCACCGCTCTCAGTGTGAGGCGCCAAATCACAGGGAGGCATCAGCTCTGTGAGCAGCTCATTGACTGGGAGAATGGAGCCATTCCAGTCCAGTACTGGCAAAGAACCATCTGCAAATCACTGCTGCCCTGCTCCAGAACATTAGTATGCAGATTTCCCTCCCCACCCCCGTGCTTAAAAGAGGGGGAAGGAGGTGAAGAACCAATTGAAAACAATGATCAGCGGGCGAGGGAAAGCCTGTATTTTTTTTAAATGTTCGCGTGGAATCGTGACGTTGGAGGCTTCCAGAAATCAAAACTGAGCCCGGGGTCTCTGCAAAGTATTACCCTCCTCCCTTTTCTCTCCCAAATACTGATTTATTGCACTTTAATCCGGAATATATATGCTGCAGATTAGTGAACTCCAGCTCACACATCAGGCACTGCTATTTCAGAGCTTTTTTAAAAAAAAAAATTGGACTTTTTTTTGGAAATGAAATGAGCGAGCAGGCCATCTGTGCATCCTTGTTTGTAAATATTGAGGTGGAATGGACAGCAGAGTTCAGGCGGGACTCCTGCGTTCGGTTCAAAGGCTAAATGTGTCCATTAGCGAAACCATTTAATCAACAGCAACAGAACAACAAAAAAGCACGAATTGTCATCCGCCCCTTTTGGGGGACTCACTGAGCCACTGGCAACATTCCGGAAAACATGTTCAGCACAAAAGAGGCGGCAAGTCTCACTCAGGATCGCGGTGACTTCCCTCCCCGTTTGACTAGGGGCAGCGCTTCGGAGTCTGTGGGGATATTCCGCTCTGCTACCAAAGGCGTTTTTTTGTGCAGTGAAAATGATATTATCAAAAGAAAAAGCGAACAAGCTTGTCAGCGGGAGCGGGAGATGGATGATTCCGGAGTGCTGGGGATAGGTGCGGCTATTTCAGTTTGAAACCTCCTCCTTCTCCCCCTCCCACGCTGTCTGCGCCGAGTTTGTGGCTCTGCAGTTACGGAATGTACAGGGGAGTGTTTGAATGACTCCAGCGGCTCTTTACATTTCACTGTTTGGGAGGGGGGGGGGCTTCTGTTTCCACAGATAACACATTTACTTTTGAGTTTTTACACTGGGACAGCAAGAAACGTGCTGAGGCAGTTTATATTGTTTAATCCCCGCTGATAGCCCAGTAGGAATCTTTGAATTGCCCCCTTTTTCTGTGGCAAGTAGTTTGTGGGCTGTGAAAGTGAGATGCGCGTTGTGTGCGCCACATAGCTGTTTAAAAAAAGGTTAATGCGGGAATATTCTACTTTAAACTTGATAATTCCAATGAGCACATTTGTGTAAAGCACCTCTCTTTTTAAAGAAATATATTTTCCAAAAGAAATGTATAGGAATGCGTCAATTTATTGGATGTTTTATTCCCGGATTGAATGGCTGAGGGCACATTGGAATAGTGAGCAGAGTTTGCCAGTGCGGCCAGATGGCGCTGTGTCGCACACATTGGGCTCCACATCCATCAGACCTGCAGATGTTAAATACACTGACCATCTGAAGCTAATCTCACCGGCCTCATCCTCTATCCACCCCCCCCCCCCCCCCCCCCCCCGCCCCCCAACTCAACAGCAGTGTCAAGCTTCAGTGGCGGCCAAGGTTTCCACTCGCAGATGTGAACACCGCGTGATGTGCGTTTATGGCTGCGAAATGTCGATATCGGTCTTCACGCCAGGCTTTGCCGCCCCTTTCTCAAACATTTCCACTGTCAGTTTGACAGATGAGACCTCAGACAGAGGCAGTCGAAGTCGCCGTGAATGATCAATTTGTTAATGGTGTTGTGGGAAGGCCCTCGCATCCTCTTGTTCAGGCCATTCCGGAGTTATCTCCTCACCAAAAATCTGCAGGTTAGTTGGATTGGTCTTGTTAAATTGCCCCTTAGGGGTGGCGTTGCAGGAATAGTGTTCAAAGGGTCGGTGTAGAATCAATGGGCGGAATGGCCTCCTGCACTGCAACGACTCTGAATTCCAGCCTCACCGACTTAAATACTCGTGTTGAACAGATTCATCGGTGATCGGATGATGTATGATGAACTGAACCGCCATCCCCGTGTCTGGAATGGGCACCGTGCCAAACGTAATGACACAATTGACCTCGGCTGGCTAAAGCCCTCCCTCCAAAAAGCACTGCATACAATTCTTCCTTCTACAATATTCACATTCCCTTTGAAGTGATAGTTTACACGTTACAAATTAATAAGCCCTCGAAAGTGCTCGACAGTCAAAGTGGTCAGATTCTGCACTGTGATTGCTGGGCTCTGCTGCAAATGAGGGTGGCACAAATAGGATTGTCCTGGAGTCTCCTCAGATTGAAGATTCACCTCCAGGAAATTGCAGCGAGCAAGCAAGGAGAACAGGAGTAGGCCATTCAGCCCGTCCAATACAATCAGGAGGCCATTGTAGCTGCCTTTTGCATGCATTATCACCATAACCCTTTATCTTACTGTGAATTAGAAATCTATCAATCTCTGCTTTCAACAAACACAATGATTGAGCTTCCACAATCCCCAGGGTGAGAATCCCAAAGATTCAGAACACTCTGTAAAGAAACACAGAGAGACATTAAACAATGTCTCTTCCCCAATAGATTTACTTCAATTAGTTACATTTCATTTATTAGAATTGTTGATAATTGGGAAAAGTCATTTAATCAGACAAAGTGGAGCCTGTTAGCCTTCCAGTGACACGGATGGTCAATGTTATCCGCGATGGAAGGATTGTGGGGATGGCTGGGGGGAGTGTCAATTAGATGAATGTAGTCAGGACTTGAAATGTCCAGGAAGCTGTCCAAGCAGCTGGCCACCCGGGTTGCAAAGTGCAGGCGCCTATTTATACAGCTGGCTGCTTTTCAAAGTAGAGAGCAGAAGGAGGTCATTCGGCCCATCGAGTCTGCACCGACCCTTTGAAAGAACACCCTACCCATATACTCGGCCTATCCCTGTAACCTAACATGTACATCCCTGGACACTAAAGGACAATTTATCATGGCCAATCCACCCAACCTGCACATCTTTGGACTATGGGAGGAAACTGGAGCACCCGGAGGAAACCCACGCAGACACGTGGAGAAACCCCGCACAGTCATCCAAGATGAGAATTGAACCCGGATCCCTGGTGCTGTGAGGCAGCAGTTCTAACCATTGTGCTACCCTACCTTCTCAGCCCAACAGAACACTATATTAAACGTGGCTTCCAGTGAGATATATCTGTTCATTCATCTGATAACATAGTTTCTGGTATTCCACAAAAGCACAAATCAAATGTAGAGGGTGGATTTATACTGTACTGGGACTCATACTAAATTGCCATTTCTTCAGCATCTGTTCGTTCGCTCTCACCAGCGTCTTCGTGGGACCACTGGCATCGTCTTGTTTGATCTGCAGTTATCTTCACACCTCCCTCAGTCCACCCATCCGATTTTTCATCTTCCTCTTCTGGTCTACCCTCAATTTCTCCTTCAATTGTTGTCGGCGTTAATTTGAAAGAATTAGACTACATGCAGTGAGGTCCTCTTAAGCACCATCAAAGCAGAAAGCGTTGGGTGCCGACAGCTCCCTTTGGTAAATAGATTCATAGTTCCGAATGTGTCTTAGTTAACTTGACTTGTCCCTTTTTTTGTCGGTCCTGTGGAACAGACAAATGCACCTAACGCCTCACTCTGTGCGCTGCTTGAGTTGTACAGGCCTTTACCCATAAGACCATAAGACATCGGAGCAGAATTAGGCCACTCGGCCCATCCAGTCTGCTCTGCCATTCAATCATGGCTGACATTTCCTTGTCCCCATTCTCCTGCCTTCTCCCCAGAACCCCTGATCCCCTTATTAATCAAGAACCTAATAAGACCATAATAATGAAAGCCCTGTGATATTGGAAAACCGTATAGATTTTATCTGGTCGGAATGGGCTTCTCCTGCCCAGATTTCCAGGGACTTCACCAAATTATGTAAAGTAAGAACTCCGCCCCCTCCCCACAAGCCCAGCAGTAGATATGCGCTCTAACCAGCGCTGCAAAAAAACACACAGCAATAGCCATCAGGCTTCCTATGAGAAACAATCCAAGTGATTAAGAAATTAACAAATGGCAAATGAAAGGATGCAGTGATGTAGGACATGGAGATTTACATTTTTGTGGAAACCCAGCATCAGAACAGGGAAATGAGTTGTCGAGGAGGCAGTGAATTCATAAACAACAGATGTGCGCTTTATTAGAAAGCTGATCCCCTGGAGGTTTGCAAATAAACCAAACGCGCGCGCGAGGGAAAAAAAAATCTAGCAATTCATTAGCCAACACATTAAAGAAGCGTTTACTTTCCACCTTCCAACGCACTCTCATTCTTTTCTGTATGGGATCGGCAGGCGTGCATGGCTCGATCGCCAGCCGCCAGAATGATATCTGTCCCTGCTGCAAATCAGCTTCAATCGCACGGTGTACAACCACCGATCTGAACTGTGTTTCTCTGCACAGATGCTGCCTGACCCACAGGTCCCAACCTCCCCTTCAATGCGACATTTAAACAAAAAAACCAGCGTCGTCTGTTTCGGTGCATTTGGCAAGAGTTTGCCAACCGCTAGGAATAACACAACGCTGCACCTTTGCAGACTCGTTGATAAAGTCCATGCCAAACGGAACATAATCTTTAACAGTACAGACATTGGAATGAGGGCTCCATCTGCCTGGTTGCTTCAGTGGAATCCAATTTCCCCGAGGCAGCCGAGCAGCTTGGGGATTTAACCCTTCACTGGCACCCCCTGGTTTCCCGTCAGAGATGCTGCCTGGCGCGCTGTGCTTTTACAGCATTTTCTGTTTTTAGTTGCCTCCTCAGTCAATCGGTGGAACTGCTGGTAATTCCGTAAATTAAAAAAAAAATCTTAATCACCATTTTACTGTGTTGTCCACCAGTGTAGGTAAAGTGGCAACTGCACCCTCCTCCCCCAACACATGCACACACACAAAATAGTCATGGCGCCCGGTGGCACGGTGGTTAGCACTGCTGCCTCGCGGACTTCCGCTAGTGACCATGGAGTGATTGGTCACAGAGAGAGCTGTTCCTGTTCAAAGTCACAGAAAAGGGCTCTTTTTACCTAGATCCGGGTGGTATTTTGATGAAAAGGCATAGGTGAATGTTAGAGGAGTAGATTACCCCTGGATTGGTATGTCTTCTGATCACCTGACCCGGCAGAAAACAGTGAGAGGTTTGGCTGGAAAGTTGAAACAGTCTTGTGCTTCACAGTCTCTTCCAGCATGCAAGCGGTGGAGGGGCAAGCTGTAAGGCCCTAGGTACAGGAACTGATGACTTTTGTCAAGGAGGAATTCCATAAACAGAGGAAAGAAATGCATGAGGATCATGCAAAGGCCACTGCAGAAGCTGTGGCACCCCGAAGAATACTTTGGAGCGGATGGAGAGGTGTTTGGAGGTGCAGGGGTCACAGATTTGGGAGATTGCTGGAGTGATCTCGGACCACAGCGATCGTGTGGTGACTCTGGAGGTGGAGGTGGGGCTCCAAGGAGACCTTTGTAAAACGCTGAGAGCAAAGGTTGAGGAGCAGGAGAATACCTCGAGAAGACAGAACCTGCGACTAGTGGGCCTGCCTGAGGGAGTGGAAGGTGTGAGTGCCACGAGGTACGTCTCGAGGATGCTGGTGGGACTGGTGGCAGAAGGGGGCTAGATAAGGCACCTGAAGTGGACTGAGCGCATTGGTCTCGGAGGCAAAAGCCGAGAGCTGGGGAGCCACCACGGGCGGTGATCGTGAGACTCCATAAATTTGTGGAGAAAGAGAAAATTCTACGGTGAAGTGTAGCTGCAACTGGGAGGGAAATAACGTCCAGATTTATCAGGACATCGGAGCCGAGTTGGCAAAACGGTGGGCAGGTTTCAACAAGGCCAAGGCGGTGCTGTACCAGCAGTAGATCAGGTTTGGGATGCTCTACCCGGCGAAATTATGGGTGACGTTCGGAGGCCGGGAGTATTATTTCGAGACCCCAGAAGCGGCTGAAGACTTCATTAAGGAGCATAAACTGGGGGGACAACTGAGTGGACAATGCTTGGGAACTGGGGTGCTGGCACTATGTAATGGTCGGGAGCATGTTTGAAGTGGGTGTAGGGATTAGGGGATTTCTGCCTTCTTTTGTGGGGAGGGGGGTTTCTGTTCAATGTTGAGATTGTGAGGAGTTGTAGGGGTGAAAAGTTTATGTGGGGATGGCTGTTCCCATACCCCCTCCTGTTTTATGGGACTGTTTCTGTTTAACAGCTGTTTGTTTGCTTTTGGAGAAGGTTGCTTGGAGTTCAGGAGAAGTCTTTGTTTGGGTGGGGGAGGGTAAGGCCAGCAGGAGGCCTTCTTCTTTGAGCTGAGGAGTGGGGGGGGGGGGGGGGGGGGGAGGGGGGGGGGGAGGTCATTGGGATGTGCCTTTGGGCAGCGGCAGCCGCACTAGCAGATTATGCTGGTGAACGGAAGTGAGGTGGTGGGGAGAAGGCCAAGAGGGGTGGCCGGGGGAGGTACAGAGTGAAATTAAAGGGGCAGAAGTTAAGTGGGGAAGATGACGGACGGTAGAGGGGATTGGAGACGCAAGCCTCTGGTAAGGTTGGTAACGTGGAACGTCCGGGGTCTGAATGGGCCGGTTAAAAGGTCGCAGGTGTTTGCACACCTCAGGAGCTTGAAAGGGGTTGTCTTTTTGCAGGAGACACACCTCCGTGTCAAGGACCAGGTTAGGTTAAGGAAGGGGTGGGTCGGGCAGGTTTTTCACTCGGGGTTTGATTTGAAATCGAGGGGTGTGGTGATTTTAATAAGCAAAAAAATGGGATTTGTGAGTGCGAAGGAGGTGAGGGATCCAGGTGGGAGATATGTGATTGTGACAGGGGTATTGGAAGGGGCACCGGTAGTGTTGGTAAATGTGTATGCCCCAAATTGGGATGATGTAGGTTTTATGAGGGGGTTGCTGGCAGCAATCCCAGATTTGGCCATACCAGTTGATCATGGGAAGAGATTTTAACTGTGTCCTGGAGCCGAGGGTGGATAGATTGAGCCCCAGTTCGATGGGTAGGGTACGAATGGCAAGGGAGCTGGGGGGGGTTTATGGAGAGGATGGGTATGGTGGATCCATGGTGCTTTCAGAACCTGGGGGAAGGGAGTATTCCTTCTTTTCACATGCCTGTAATGTGTTTTCGAGGATTGATTACTTTGTAGTAAGTCGGGAGATTTTGGTTGGGGTGGAGGGGGCAGAGTATGCAGGGATAGTTATCTCGGACCATGCACCCCACTGGCTGGATATTCGGTTCAGTACGGGACGAGAGCAGAGGCCGGAGTGGAGGTTTGACTCAGGGTTGTTGGCAGATGGAGGTTTTTGTGATAAGGTGCGGTTGGCGATTTGGGATTATGTGGAGTTCAATCAGAATGGGGAGGTGTCGGCGGGAATTTGTTCGGGAAGCACTGAAGGCAGTGGTCCAAGGATAAATGATCTCATTTACGGTTCGTGCGAATAAGGAAAGGAGGGCGGAACATGACCGTCTAGTGAGCGAGAGAGTGGAGATGGACAGGGAATATTCGAGGGTGCCCACCGTGGAGGGATTCACGAAGAGGAAAAAGTTGCAGGGGCAATTTGACAGGCTGACAATGGGGAGGGCAGTACGGCAACTGCGAAGGGCAAGAGGGGTGCAATACGAGTATGGGGAGAAGGCGAGCCGCATGCTGGCACACCAGCTGCGGAGACAGGCTTCGTCCAGGGAAATATTGAATATCCAGACTGGGGCTGGATATGTGGTGTCAGAGCCAGGGAAGATAAATGAGGCTTTTAGAGAATATTACCAGGGACTTTATTAGGCAGACCCAGGAGGATAGGAGGGGCATGTGGTGGTTTCTGGATGAGCTGGAATTTCCCCAGGTGGAGGAAGCAAAGAGGCAGGCATTGGAGGAGCCCCTGGGGCTGAGGGAGGTGTTGGATAGTATCAGGATATGAAGTCGGGGAAGGCCCCTGGGCCGGATGGGTACCCAGCAGAATTTTATAAGGAATTTGCGGCGGATCTGGCACCACATCAGTTGGGGGCGTTTAATGAAGCACTGGAGAAGGGGGAGTTGCCGGAGACAATGAAGCAGGCAGTAATCACACTAATCCCAAAAAAGGGAAGGATCTGGTGGAATGTAGGTCAAATAGACTCATATCACTCTTGAACACGGATGTGAAAGTATTGGCTAAGTTGTTGGTGGGGAGGATGGAGGATTGTGTCCCGGGGTTGGCTGCAGAAGATCAAACAGGCTTCGTGAAGGGCAGGCAGCTCGCGAGTAATATAAGACGGCTGTTGAATGTGGTGATGGATCCGTCGAGAGCTCTGGTATCGGTGGTTGTGGTGTCCATGGGCGCGGAGAAAGCATTTGATCGGGTGGAGTGGCGGTACTTGTTCGATATTTTGGGAATGTTTGGGCCGAGATTTGTGGCATGGGTACGGTAGCTGTATGTGGCGCCCAGAGCGAGGGTGAGGACGAATGATATGAGCTCATGAAGCTTTGACATACACAGGGGTACGAGGCAGGTGTGCCCGCTGTCGCCACTGCTGTTTGTGTTGGTTATAGAGCCATTGGTGATGGCTCTCAGGGGGTCGGCAGAGTGGCAGGGGATAATGAGGATTCAGGTAGCAACGGAATGGACGGAGCTTCTGAAGGAGCTAAGGGAGAGGGTAGAGCTGCCGAGGGGTAGTGAGTTCAGGTATCTACAGGTTAGGGACTTTGCACAAAAGGTCTGGACGGGGTTCCCTAGATTGCCGGGATACACCCTGCTGGAGCGACTGCAGCTTCCAGATGTGGAAGGGGAGGGAAGAATTGGGGATATATATAAGTGGCTGGGGGAACAGGGAGGTGAGCGGGTGGTGAAGATCAAGGAGAAATGGGAAGCGGAGTTGGGAATGGAGATCAATTGGGGAGTATGGAGTGAGACACTGCGAAGGGTAAACAGGACCTCCTCTTGTGCAAGGATGAACCTGATACAGTTTAAGGTGGTGCACAGGGTGCATTTGACTCGGGCGAGAATGAGTGGGTTCTTTCAGGGGGTAGCAGATGAGTGTGAGAGGTGTGGGCACAGGCCAGCGAATCATGCGCACAGGTTTTGGGGTTGTGAAAAATTGGGAAGATTCTGGGCAGGAGTGTTCGCGGTCTTAGCCAGGATAGTGGAGGAGGGAGTGGACCCGGACTCTTTGGTCACGATATTTGGGGTTTCAGAGAAGCCGGAGCTCATGGATAGGAGGAAGGCCGATGTCTTGGCCTTCGCCTCTCTGATTGCACGGCGACGAATTTTGCTGGAGTGGCGGTCGGCATCGCCACCGGGGGTAGCGGCATGGTTGGTTGAGCTGTATGACTTCCTGCGGTTAGAGAAGATAAAGTATGAGTTAAGGGGCTCAGTAGGGGAGTTTGAGAAAAGGTGGGAGATGTTTGTGAACGTGTTTGAGGAGCTATTCGTCGCAGAGGTTTGGGGGGGTGGGTGAAGGGGAGGGGGGGGTAAAAATGGAGAAAAATCTGTGCAAACTGTATAGTTGATTGTTGGGAAGAATGTTTCGCGGGGTGTTTATTTGGTGTAACCTACTTTGATAAAACTTTGATACAATAGTTTGAATAAAATGTGTTTTTAAAAAAAGCACTGCTGCTTCGCAGAACCAGGGATCCCTGTTCAATTCTAGCCATGGGTCACTGTCTATGTGGAGTTTGTACATTCTCCCCATGTCTGCGTGGGTTTGCTCCGGGAAGATGTGCAGGTTAGGTGGATTGGCCATAATCAATTGTCCCTTAGTGTGCAAAAATGTGCAGGTCAGGTGTGTTATGGTAATAGGGCAGGGGAGTGGGACTAGGTAAGAGGGCCGGTGCAGACCTGTTTGGCCGAATGGCCTCATCTGCACTGCAGGGACTCCATGTTCTATAATTCAAGATTTCTATACCATAAACCTTCTTTATGTAGGATCATGCTCAGAATTAATAACATAAAACACACACACATAAATAACGAGACCAAGTCCCTTCCACTTGTGTACCATGACAAAAATATATCACCTAACACTCACATAATGTGCAGGTGATGTGTTAGTGCCTTCAGCAACGGGGCGATCATTGCCTTGTCTGTGACATTGGAATACAAACAGTCGCACATCGAGTTCTATTCTGTTAACACAGACCAGCAAATACAACTGTGGAAACTCACTTCCTGACGCAGTATCCATACACCAATTGTTCAGGCCATACAGCTTCACTGGACGAAAAAGAATTAACGAATAACTAACTAAAACACCCGGACGAATCAGTAAATGTTCATTTTGTCATTGAGATTCAGGCAGCTACAATGTGGCCCTGGTACCCACTCGTCACTGCCAGAATGCCAAAGTCTGTCAACATCACTTTCGCTTCATCAAAAGACTGTTCGAAAGAGTTGTTCAAATGTCAAGATTTAGACCTCTTCCCCATTTTAACAGCAGTTCCTATATTTAATTCAAACTATTTTAATCGGTTTGCACGCTGGGCTAAATAACACTTTCTGTTGTAATTAGCATCTCGTATTGGCTATTTGAGGTCATAGATTCCAGAGAAGCAGAGAGAGGTAAGAGGTTCCCAGTGAAGAGCTGCAGAAAGTGCAATGTCTGAGCAATCCAATTGGTGGATGGGCCTTGAGAATCTTTGCAAAAAAAAAACACCCCAATTTTGACGCAGGAAACAAAGTCAGCAGGAACTCCATTTGATCACGTGGTCACCCGGGCATGTTCCTAAATCAGGAGACTGATGGCTCCGGCAGCCTTTTGGTCAGGGAAACCACCTTCAGTAGCAAGGCAGAGTCCAGGCGGAATACTGATGGGCGAGTGGTAATTAATAAATGAATGTGGGCTTGATAAAGCGTCGCACACAACTACAACGAGGCAGTAGCTGCCCACGTTTCAGGAAAAAAAATGATTCACATTCATTCAGCATTTAAAAGCGACGAGTGTTTTGTGGACTAAAATATGTATATACACACGGCCGACCTTTGGGGAGTTTTGGGCTTGTATGTAAGACTCCAGTAAATAATTTCTTCCACTTTTCTTGTGAGGGAAAGGTCCAGGAGGCGCAATTAGATGATTTAACATTTCTGCAACATCACACATGCAGCCAGACATGATTCAGTTCCAAGCAACAGAAAACAACTTCTCAATTACGATGTTTTAAGGCCAAGAGGTCATCATTTGTCCCGGCTCAGCACATTGCTGATATACAATCGATTATCGACGGATCCTTGACTGTTTCTGTACAGTTATTTTACAATTCAATCTAAAGGGAGCTTTCCACTAAACGGGAAGTAGAGACCCCTCCGTTCCCAAAACACTCTTCCCGCGTATTGTCAGGAATCCCCGATTTACATCATGAGGTGATAGTTTACTCGCATTGGGGTTAATTAAAACGCTGCCTGTTTTTTCTTTTGAGCCCTAAAGCCTTCGGCAACTGATCTCATCATACATTCATTTCAGATTCAATAAATCACACCCACATAGTCTGCCCAGCGTTGCACAATGCACACGGTGCTTTTCAGAAAGGGAAAAGAACATTAGAATTGCTGCAGTGCGGGAGGACGCCATTGGGCCTGCCGTGTGTACACAGGATCTCATTCATTCTCCAGCTTTCTCCCTGCTGCCCCGCACAGTCTTCCTTTGCAGGTAACAGTTTCAGGCCCTTTCAATGCTTCCATGGAACCTGCCTCCAACATACTCTCAGGCATTGCATACCAGACCCGAACCACTGACCGCCTGGAAATAATACTAGTTTCGCATATCCCTTTGGAGAAACGCCTGCAGAATACAAACGAGGCGACTTAACGGAGAAAAATCTTTTAAGAACTAGACATCAAATGAAACATAACATAAGTATTTCCGTATGTGTGACCTGTCAATGGCGATAGCGCAGAGATCTTCCTTCTCACATATTCCTATGGGGTTGCACAGGATTAAACCGAAAACGTCACATGACAGCTACCTGGCTGTGCTTGATAATAGTCGCAAAAGATATCATGCAATATATATAGTGTGGGTATTATGGCAGAGATGAAAAAAATGAAAATTGCTTATTGTCACGAGTAGGCTTCAATGAAGTTACTGTGAAAAGCCCCTAGTCGCCACATTCCGGCGCTTGTTCGGAGAGGCTGTTACAGGAATCGAACCGTGCTGCTGGCCTGCTTTCAAAGCCAGCGATTTAGCCCAGTGTGCTAAACAGCACATTATTATGTTCTCTATACTGCTGACTGGCACCTCTTCCCGGATTCATTCCCACTCACTTGGATTGGATTGGATTTGTTTATTGTTACGTGTACTTGTTACAGCTCAACAGATCATTAGGTAAATGGAAAGAAAAGGGAATAAAAGAAAATACATAATAGGGCACCACAAGGTATACAATGTAACTACATAAGCACCGGCATCCAATGAAACATGCAGGGATGTAGTGTTAATGAGGTCAGTCCAAGATGGTCATTTAGGAGTCTGGTAACAGTGGGGAAGAAGCTGTTTTTCAGTCTGTTCGTGCGTGTTCTCAGACTTCTGTATCTTCTTCCCGATGGAAGAAGTTGGTAAAGTGAGTAAGCCGGGTGGGAGGGGTCTTTGATTATGCTGCCCACTTTCCCCAGGCAGCAGGAGGTGTAGATGGAGTCAATGGATGGTGTAGCCACCTAAGATGGACACTGGGCTACAAAAATGGAGAACTGCTAAGGCTGCAGGGAGAAAACAGTCTTAGCAAGGACAAGCAGTTTGCAGAAGGCTAATTAGCATTCTGCACGTACAGAAACCAGTTTATGGCCAGGTGCAGAATCTCAGCTAAAGGTGTAAATGGCAACAACGATTTGCATAGTAATGAGGTGATCCAGATCTAGGCCCACACAATAGAAACATTTAGGTTTAAATGGATACTTTGAGTGGACGCCCAGACGAAACGGCACCATAAGTATCCATCACAAAGCACCATAGAGACCGCCCCACCCATCGAGAAGCGACCCTCAGATTGGGGGGTTTGGAAAATATCAATTGGGAGAAGACCCAATCGATATACAGCAGGTAGAGACCGCCCCGAAGAGGCACGGACGTTGGGGGGACCTATAAAAGTAGATCCCGCACATGGTCCGTTCTGTTGGCTCCGGCTCCGCTGTTGTCTTGGCTCCGGCTCTCTGCTGTCTTCATCGCTTGCTGATACATCGCATCCTGACGCCAGTTCCATCACCAGCCGTTGAGCCACCAGCCATCGAACTGTAAGTTTCACCACGACGCTCGCTACGTGAACCAGACTTGCTAGACCCTGACGACCTCTAACTTTCTGAGAGTTGCAGACCAAGAACAGGACGAAGGCCTCGCTCCCTGACCTTGCCTATTCCTGTTTAGATAAGTATTTTAGTCGTTTAGTTTAGAAGTAACTTAGTCTTTAGCGTATGCATGTGTATTTATTATATTTGTTATAATAAATATCAATCGTTTGAACTTACTAATCGGTGTACAGATTTATTACTTTGAACCTGACCTTGATATACTTGTGAGGTGTCTAAATACGGCACCTGGCGACTCCGAGCAGAATTACATATACAGAGCTGTAGTAGTGTTAAGCACACGGCCTTTAAACGGAGGCGTGTTAATACACTCCAATAAAACGCGTAATACACTCAAGTAAAACGTGCAACAATGGGAGGCAGGTTCGTGTGATGGACTGGGCTGTGTTCACGACTCTCTGAAGTTTCTTGCGGTCCTGGGCCGAGCAGTTGCCATACCAGGCTGTAATGCAGCTAGATAGGATGATTTCTATGGTGTATCTGTAAACGTTGGTCAGAGTTAATGTGGACATCCTTAGTTTCCTGAGGAAGTATAGATGCTGTTGTGCTTTCTTGGTGGTAGCATCGACGTGGGTGGACCAGGACAGAGTTTTGGAGATGTGCACCCCTAGGATTTGAAATTGCTAACCATCTCTACCTCAGTCCCGTTGATGCTAACATGAGTGTGTACAGTACTTTGCTTCCTGAAGTCAATGACCAGCTCTTTAGTTTTGCTGGCATTGAGGGAGAGATTGTTGTCGCTGCACCACTCCACTAGGTTCTCTATCTCCCTCATGTATTCTGACTCGTCGTTATTTGAGATCCAGCCCACTTTGGTCGTATCATCAGCAAACTTATAGATGGAGATGGAAACAAATTTTGCCATGCAGTTGTATGTGTACAGGGAGTAGAGTAGGGAGCTACGTATGCAGCCTTGTGGGGCCCCGGTATTGAGGACTATTGTGGAGGAGGTGTTGTTGTTCATTCTTACTGATTGTGGTCTGTGGGTCAGAAAGTTGAGGATCCAGTTGCAGAGTGAGGAGCCAAGTCCAAGGTTAGTCAGTTGTTAAATTCTGAGGTGGTTGAGTTAGTTTTTTTCTCCATCCCTCCCCTCTTCCCCCTCCTAGTTACTCCCATCTCCTTCTGAAGGCTGCAACACTCCTGCTGGGATTAGGGTTCTACAGGCATCAGTCAGCCTCCCATCCAAGCGGACATTTCTCACCAGTCTACATTCTGAGTGGAGATTAATTGTCACCTAACGGGGAAAGGACAGAGCTGCAGAGTTCGATCATGTTCCTCCTGTGATGTTCTCTGACTTCTATCCAGCAGGAGTTACTGACTGATTTAAATATGTGAGTCCGGTTGCCAAATCTCCAAGGTTCTTCTAGCACCTCCAGGAATGAAAGATCGACCCTTTGGATATTGCTGGATGCCACCTGAAGGAGAAACATGACAGATCATTCGGGAGGCAGAGGGGGGGCCATAGATAGAAGCTTCAGGGAGGTAGTTACGCCAAAGAATAAAGACAGATGGGTGACGGTGAGAGGGGCTGGGGGTAAGCAGTCAGTACAGGGATCCCCTGTGGTCGTTCCCCTTAGTAACAGGCATACCGCTTTGGATACTGTTGGGGGGGACGACTTACCAGGGGTCAACCATGGGGTACAGGTCTCTGGCACAGAGTCTGTCCCTGTTGCTCAGAAGGGAAGGGGGGAAAGGAGTAGAACATTAGTCATTGGAGACTCCATAGTTAGGGGGATAGAAAGGAGATTCTGTGGGAACGAGAGACTCGCGGTTGGTGTGTTGCCTCCCAGGTGCCAGGGTCCGCGATGTCTCAGATCGTGTTTTCGGGATCCTTAAGGGGGAGGGGGAGCAGCCCCAAGTCATGGTCCACATAGGTACCAACGACATAGGTAGGAAAAGGGATAGGGATGTAAGGCAGGAATTCAGGGAGCTAGGGTGGAAACTTAGAGCTAGAACAAACAGAGTTATTATCTCTGGGTTGTTACCCGTGCCACGTGCTAGCGAGTCGAGGAATAGGGAGAGAGAGCAGTTGAACACATGGCTGCAGGGATGGTGCAGGAGGGAGGGTTTCAGATTCCTGGACAATTGGGGCTCATTCTGGGGTAGGTGGGACCTCTACAAATGGGATGGTCTACACCTGGACCAGAGGGGTACCAATATCCTCGGGGGGAGGTTTGCTAATGCTCTTCGGGAGGATTTAAACTAGTTCAGCAGGGGATTGGGAACCTGAATTGTAGTTCCAGTACACAAGAAGCTGAGAGTAGTGAGGTAATGAGTAAGGTTTCAAAGTTGCAGGAGTGTACCGGCAGGAAGGAATGTGGTCTAAAGTGTGTCTACTTCAATGCCAGGAGCATCCGGAATAAGGTGGGTGAGCTTGCGGCATGGGTTAGTACCTGGGACTTCGATGTTGTGGCCATTTCGGAGACATGGATAGAGCAGGGCGAGGAATGGTTGTTGCAGGTGCTGGGGTTTAGATATTTCAGTAAGTTCAGGGAAGATGGTAAGAGAGGGGGAGGGGTGGTATTGTTAGTCAAGGACAGTATTACGGTGGCTTAGAGGACATTTGATGAGGACTCGAATACTGAGGTAGTATGGGCTGAGTTAAGAAACAGGAAAGGAGAGGTCACCCTGTTAGGGCTTTTCTATAGGCCTCCGAAAAGTTCCAGAGATGTAGAGGAAAGGATTGCAAAGATGATTCTGGATAGGAGCGAAAATAACAGGGTAGTTGTTATGGGGGACTTTAACTTTCCAAATAGTGACTGGAAACACTGTAGTTCGAGTACTTTAGATGGATCCGTTTTTGTCCAATGTGTGCAGGAGGGTTTCCTGATTCAGTATGTAGATAGGCCAACAAGAGGCGAGGCCATATTGGATTTGGTACTGGGTAATGAACCAGGACAGGTGTTAGATTTGGAGGTAGGTGAGCATTTTGGTGATAGTGACCACAATTCGATTACGTTTACTTTGTGTTGTTACTCGTGTCTTAATAAAGCTCGTAGTCTCAAATGTGGAGAAGATGCTTTATTGTGAGTTCGTTCACTCTTCAGAGCTGTTTCCTAAGGTTACCTTCAGTGTTCCTAGCTGGTGTGGGTGTATGTGTCCTGGTCCAAGTTCTGCCCTCTGTGAAGTGTGTCCTAACTTCCTGTCCCCGTCTATTTATATGGCTCTCCCGTGCCCCCTCTAGTGTTTGCTCAGTTGTATTGCATCTAGTTAACTTGTGATCACCACATCCCCCTTTTTCTCTTTACATATTTTCTGTACATCGTTAAAGAAAATTGTACATCCTGTCCCGGTGTATTTATAGCTCTCCCTCTGGTGTTTGCTCGTTCTGGAGCAGACATGAGTTTGTGCGATTCGTCATCATCCCATGACATGTTGGTAGTCTTGTCATCGTTTTTCAGTGTACTGTGGCATTGTCCTTCATGTGCCAAGTAGTACCATTGTGTACAAGTCGTTGTTTCATTGCTGTTGTTTCTGTCGTTCCTGTTTTTGTTGTTTTCGTTGCCGTACTTGTTGCTGTTTTTGTCGTTTCTGTCTTTGGTGTTGGCACTGTCGTTGTTCCTGACTTTGTTGTTTCCGTTGCCGTTCGTGTTGCTGTTTTTGTCGTTTCTGTCTTTGGTGTTGTCGCTATCTTTGTTCCTGACTTTGTTGTTTGTCTTGTCGCGCTTCATGTTGCTTTTGTTCTTGCTGTTGTTTGTCCTTCACCTTTTGAGTATTTAAATCCATTATACACTTTCCTATTTACAGGCCCTGCGGTGAGAATTGCTATCTTAATGTTGTCTGAGGCTTCTTGTACATCATTAGCTATGAGATTAAGATCAAACATTTGTTTAAACCTTTTCCAGACATTTCTTACATTGCCAGTCAGGTCTAGCTGATCTGGGTAACAAAGCCACATCCTCGAATTAGCGATGTCTTCCCAAGTCAAATGTCCAGTAGGAGATTTCCATGCCATTTTGAGCTTTCTGTATCTGCCACTGAGTTGTCCTGTAGTAAGCGTCTGAAGCCACTCCTGGGTACCATGTGTTGTTACTCGTGTCTTAATAAAGCTCGTAATCTCAAATGTGGAGAAGATGCTTTATTGTGAGTTCGTTCACTCTTCAGAGCTGTTTCCTAAGGTTACCTTCAGTGTTCCTAGCTGGTGTGGGTGTATGTGTCCTGCTCCAAGTTCTGCCCTCTGTGAAGTGTGTCCTAACTTCCTGTCCCCGTCTATTTATATGGCTCTCCCGTGCCCTCTCTAGTGTTTGCTCAGTTGTATTGCATCTAGTTAACTTGTGATCACCACATACTTTAGTGATGGAAAGGGATAGGTATAAACCGCAGGGCAAGAGTTATTGCTGGGGGAAAGGCAATTATGATGCGATGAGGCAAGACTTAGGATGCATCGCCTGGAGAGGAAAACTGCAGGGGATGGACACAATGGAAATGTGGAGCATGTTCAAGGAACAGCTACTGCGTGTCCTTGATAAGTATGTACCTGTTAGGCATGGAGGAAGTGGTCGAGTGAGGGAACCATGGGTTACTAAAGCAGTTGAATCACTTGTCAAGAGGAAGAAGGTGGCTTATGTGAAGATGAGACGTGATGGTTCAGTTGGGTGGCTTGAGAGTTACAAGTTAGCTAGGAAGGCTCTAAAGAGAGAGCTAAGAAGAGCCAAGCGAGGACATGAGAAGTCTTTGGCAGGTAGGATCAAGGATAACCCTAAAGCTTTCTATAGGTATGTCAGGAATAAAAGAATGACTACGGTAAGAGTAGGGCCAGTCAAGGACAGTAGTGGGAAGTTGTGCGTAGAGTCCGAGGAGATAGGAGAGGTGCTAAATGAGAATTTTTCGTCAGTATTCACACAGGAAAAAGACAAAGTTGTCAAGGAGAATACTGAGATACAGGCTACTAGACTAGAAGGGCTTGAGGTTCATAAGGAGGAGGTGTTAGCGATTCTGGAAAGTGTGAAAATAGATAAGTTCCCTGGGACGGATGGGATTTATCCTAGGATTCTCTGGGAAGCTAGGGAGGAGATTGCTGAGCCTTTGGCTTTGATCTTTAAGTCATCTTTGTCTACAGGAATAGTGGCAGAGGACTGGAGGATAGCAAATGTTGTCCCCTTGTTCAAGAAGGGGAGTAGAGAAAACCCCATTAACTATAGGCCAGTGAGCCTTACTTCTGTTGTGGGAAAAGTCTTGGAAAGAGATAGGATGTATAATCATCTGCAAAGGAATAATTTGATTAGCGATAGTCAACATGGTTTTGTGAAGGGTAGGTCGTGCCTCACAAACCTCATTGAGTTCTTCAAGAAGTTGACCAAACAGGTGGATGAGGATAAAGCAGTTGATGTGGTGTATATGGATTTCAGTAAAGTGTTTGATAAGGTTCCCCATGGTAGGCTATTGCAGAAAATACAGAGTCATGGGATTCAGGGTGATTTAGCAATTTGGATCAGAAATTGGCTAGCTGATAGAAGACAAAGAGTGGTGGTTGATGGGAAATGCTCTGACTGGTGTCTAGTTACTAGTCGTGTGCCACAAGGATCTGTTTTGGGGCCGTTGCTGTTTGTCATTTTTATAAATGACCTGGAGGAGGGCGTAGAAGGATGGGCGAGTAAATTTGCAGATGACACTAAAGTCGGTGGAGTTGTGGACAGTGCAGAAGGATGTTACAAGTTACAGAGGGACATAGATAAGCTGCAGAGCAGGGCTGACAGGTGGCAAATGGAGTTTAATGCAGAAAAGTGTGAGGTGATTCATTTTGGAAGGAATAACAGAAAGGCAGAGTACTGGGCTAATGGTAAGATTCTTGGTAGTGTGGACGAGCAGAGAGATCTCGGTGTCCATGTCCATAGATCCCTGAAAGTTGCCACCCAGGTTGAGAGGGTTGTTAAGAAGGCGTACGGTGTGTTAGCTTTTATTGGTAGAGGAATTGAGTTTCGGAGCCACGAGGTCATGTTGCAGTTGTACAAAACTCTGGTGCGGCCGCATTTGGAGTATTGTGTGCAGTTCTGGTTGCCACATTATAGGAAGGATGTGGAAGCATTGGAAAGGGTACAGAGGAGATTTACAAGAATGCTGCCTGGTATGGAGGGAAGATCTTATGAGGGAAGGCTGAGGGACTTGAGGCTGTTTTCGTTAGAGAGAAGACGGTTAAGAGGTGACTTAATTGAGGCATAGAAGATGATCAGAGGATTAAATAGGGCGGACAGTGAGAGCCTTTTTCCTCAGATGGTGATGTCCAGCACGAGGGGACATAGGTTTAAATTGAGGGGAGATAGATATAGGACAGATGTCAGAGGTAGGTTCTTTACTCAGAGAGTAGTAAGGGCGTGGAATGCCCTGCCTGCAACAGTAGTGGACTCGCCAACACTAAACGCATTCAAATGGTCATTGGATAGGCATATGGACGATAAGGGAATAGTGTAGAGGAACTTTAGAGGGGTTTCACAGGACGGCGCAACATCAAGGGCTGAAGGGCCTGTACTGCGCTGTAATGATCTATGTTCTATGTTCTAGATGCATTAAAAGAAACGTGTTCTCGTCTCATTTTCTTTGACCACTTTTATGAATTACTCATGAAAAGATAGAATAGGGAAAAATAACTGATGCATTTGGAGACAAGATATCCTAAATTGAAACTTCCAGGAATATGCCCAAGAAGAGTTGCAACCTTACATGGCACTGAGCATCAGTCCAAGACCAACTGTACAAGAAACATTATATGTGCATTGTCATTGGATACTGATCAGGGCTGAGAATTTTGCCTGATGTTCACTTCCCATAGAAACACTACATTGGCTTACCCACCACCAGCCCACTGAAATGAATTAACTCAAGGCAGACAAGAAACCAAACTTGAAACCTTCCTGCCTAGTGCATAAATCTCATTGGGACAGTCTGTAGCTAAAATGTCTCATGTCATTGGTAAGGTGATAGATTACCAGCATTGCAAAGTACGATGCATGGATGCATTATTAACAATCTGAGTTTAAATTATGAAGTTTACAAATCATCATTCGAAAAAAGTCATGCCATTACTTTGGAACATGCTTCTAAATGTTCACATTTTATCTTATACAGAACAACAGCAAGTGGCTGTGACACAAATATATCATTCATTTGATTTCACATGTGTAAAGAACCCAGAAAGATGTAAAACATTTATGGTAACTTCAAAACAAGCAAAACCAAGTCACATTGTTTCTCTATAATGTAAAGTAATCAAATAAAGAGAGGCTTTGGGGCACAATGGTAAGATCCAAACCTCTGGGCCAGAAGCTCTGAGTTCAAGTTCCACTCCAGGATTTGATGACCATAGAAAGTATGTTCATAGAATCATGGAATCCCTACAGTGCAGAAGGAGGCCATTCAGCCCATTGCATCTCCACTGGCCATCTGAAAGAACATCCTACCTAGGCATAACTCCTTTCCCTATCGCCGTATCTCCACCTTACCTTTGGACACTGAGGGGCAATTTAGCATGGCCAATCCACCTAACCTGCATAGCTTTGGACTGTGGAGGAAGCCAGAGCACCTGGAGGAAACCATGCAGACATGGAAAGAATGTGCAAACTCCACACAGTCACCCTAAGTTGGAATCAAACCCATGTTCCTGGAGTTGTGAGGCAGCAGTGTTAACCACTGTGCCGCCCCATGTTCATTGCATGTTCATCACATGGTCTGGATAATGACCCAGGCAAGCAAGCTGATTATTAGCCTGTGAATACTCCCAATGCACCTGATATCAGGCGGTAAAAACAATCATACTTCAGACGTCGACGGCAAATAAGTGAAGAACCTTGCCAAGTGTAATCATGGATTAATCCAATGGAAGTTCATGATCATCAAAGTCATCCAGGGGCATGGTACCTGTTTTGTTATGCTCTCGACGTAGCATAAGCTGCTTCCTTGATGTGCACGCTGTCAAAGGAAGGTTCAGACATGGAGATAACTTCAACACGTTTATTAAACTATTAACAATTCTCCTCCTCGGATTCAACTCTACTGTTAATCCTTCTATAGCTACTCAGGCTGACTACAATTCACGTGGTGGGTGTGATGTTCAATCACCCCTGTGTCTGTACTCACTGAGTGTCTCCACTGGAAAGAGGAAGATCATGTGTGCTGTTCCTTTATATATGGGTTGGTATAATGCCCTCCTGTGCCCTCCTGTGATGGTGTCACCTCTGTGTGTATTGTGAATGCCCATTGGTCGTGTCCTATCTTACTGACCAATTGGTTGAATCTCTGTGTGTCATGTCTCTGGTGCTCCCTCTAGTGTCTATCTAATCTACATGTACTTACATTAACCCCTTGTGTATTTACAGTGGTGCACATCACCACAGTACCCAAAGAGAGAATAATATAAACTTATACTTCTATTCATACTTCTTTTTTGCATAGGGCATTGTCGAAAACACGACTTTGAGTAAGATGCAGACAACAAAATACGGGTTCACATCAACAGCTAATTTAATTTACTTGCAGCAAGTGAAAACAACACTTAAGCAAGGGTCAGGGTGAGAATCCAAAGTACAACAGTCCTCCAGGGATATTTATACACTGGAGTAAACAAGTTACACATGCTTTTGAATCTTCGCGTCAACAAACCCCCTTACTCAGCTTAACATCCTAAAAGACCTTATTTAACTTAAAATCGTTACACCTTACAATGCCAGGGTGCACTCAAGCTGTATCGACAATGTATCAATACATGCCTATATGTGTGTGATAATGTGTGGAAACAGATGGATATCGATAAGGAAGTGACAGCACAACACACAGGAAAGGGGACCCTCCAACCTATTCTCATCCTCACAGCAGTATTGTCAGTACACAACAATTATGGCTAAGTATCCCAGCATATCTTGATTATATTTAGCCAGAAACCTACAGTTCCATAACATGCACTTCATGCCCACTAGCCTTATATAATGCCACTTGGTCTTCTCCCCCAGTTTAAAAAATCTACAATTTTAATATCTATGTTCAAATTTAATATTAAAAAGCCATTTTCCAACTGCCACAGTTGCAATTATAAATATCAGTTACAGAACCTGAGTGGCAAGTAATTTATTATCTGTCTCAAACATCCTTTCTACCATATTGGGTATTTTCCAACCAATTTTTAACCCAACATTGCTCTCTTCGCAGATGATGCCTGAACCACAGAGATTTTGTTTTGTTCTTTTTATTATTACAGGCTTTTCAGGATATGCAACAGTTTACCTTTTGTTTTATTGTCTAGTTTGTGTTTGGGGAAGAATACATGACGAATATTTGATAACCTTTGTCCTGATATGTAGCACTGTGAAGAATCAGATAAACTGTTTGTTGCATAGAAGACTATTGACGTGCATGCATTTCATCTCGCAATAAAATGTCATACATACAATAGACTTCTATGTTCAGAAAGGAAATTCAGCCTCAAAACGTTCAAAAAGTGTAATCTAAATATTTGCTTCATGGAGAGGATTAGGAGATTTGGAGGATCAATGGGATTTAGGCACCCATATACAAAAGTTATCGAAGGTGAGTGTACAGGTAAATAAAGTAATCAAAAAGATAAAAGAAATGTTGCCATTCATTCCAAGAGGTTTGGTATTCAGTAATGAGGAGTGTTGTTTCAGCTGTTCACAGCCTTGGCCATATGCGATCTAGGCTTTGGCCACTGAATCTGAGAAAAATATGATTGGTTTAGCAAAGGATACAGCACATATTTACCAGAATTAGAGTGTTATAATGTCTGCTGGTTTTGAGTGGAAGTCCACGCTGGGGCCTGTACAAGAAGATTGTGCCTCATGCATTGAGAAAGTGAGGTGAAGTGCAAGTAGTTTGTCTCCTAGTTCAGCCCCCTTACATCCAAATCCTGTCCAAATTGTGATCTAGGCTATTTTGCTTCCACTGATTTTTATGGAGCATAGAAACTATGGACCAAAAATGATTTTATGCGATATTACCAGTTTAACGTATTCACATCAAAAGCCTTTGTTCTCTATTACAGTGGAGGCTTTAACATGCTTCTTTTAAATGGTTGAATGTATCAGTTAACGTTATGAACCACAAAACAGCAAAGCTTTGACTTTGATTGAGTAGAAATCTTGATCTCTGCAATGTCAATTCAAATATTTGGAAATTAAGTTTAAATGAATATGAAACAAAGGTTGAAGCAGCTGATCAAAAGTTGTCTTTCACAGCATTAAAATGTTCATTGAGGCTCGTAAGGGTTCACACTGGAATAGATTATGCAGCTTCATTAGCAAAGTTCACTGTTTAACAGAAAGGCTACATCTTTGGCAGCTTACAATCATTAGCCAATGGTAATGAACCTTAGGAATAATGAGAACTTGCCATCTTACAGCATTGGTGATTTAAAATCTATTTTCAATGCATCTAAGCTCCAGAATTCCTTGGGTTGGAGAGGCAGGAAAGCTTGATATTGGAGATGAATGAACCTTCATCATTCCTTTGACTATTGGATAGTATGGAGGAGGTAGCTGGGTCAAGAAAGGTAGTAGAGGTATATAGTTGGATGCCATCAGTGTACATACAGAAACTGTCCATATGTAACGGGATGGTATCATCCAGGGGCATGTCTCGATGAAGAACACAAGGGACCATGGAGCCAGCTGAAGTGATATTGTGGAGGTGGGAAGAGAAGTTATTGTCAAAAATGCTTTTGCCACATTTGACTAGGAATCATATACAATTGGATTAAAGCAACCTTTGGAGCCTTCAAAATAGACTTTGAAACCCATGCAGAGGTGGACTTACACTTTTGGGGGCCCCGTGCTCTTGATCATTGCTGGGGCCCCACATCATGCCCCACCCCCTGGTGATGCGGTGACCCACCCCCAATGACAGCTCAGATGGCTAGGCCTCGAGCCTCGATGACCCATGTGCTCCTGGCCGGCTGCCTGACTGCCGTTGTTAGCTACCTCCCCTGGCCTCTGCTCTCACTCACCCTCGCCACCTGATCCCATTACTGTTCAGTCCAACCCTCTCATGCTCAACCCTGCCTGGCTGGACACTGGCTGTGGTTGAGCCACCCTCTCCTGATGGCCACTGCCCATCGATTCTCCAAGACATGATGTTGCCGCTTGCCTGGCCTTCTTCGCACATCCCAGCTGCTGCTCTTCCCATCTCTCGGCTCTCGCTTGGGTGGCCGGGCCTCAAGCCTGGGTGACCATGTGTGCTCCTAGCTGGCTATCTGGTCTGGTGCTCTTTTTGGTCGGTTTTCCACCCACCTCATCCCTGGCCTGGAGGTCAAGAGTCACCCCACTGCTCCCCGTGACAACCGTCGGCCAGCGCCTCCTCCTCGCCTCGCTGAAAGCTTTGCAGGCTCGCATCCTGATGTTAGGCCAGCAACATCACTTTTTTCTCAGGCTGCCTGCCAGACCGAATACCAGAAATCTGGCTGCTGCTTTACACCTTTACTCAATGTAAGTTCAAAACCTTCACAGCAATTCAAGAGTTCCGCGTGCCAACTGCTCGAAGTCTCCACCACCTCACCATATCTAGAAAACTGTTTTCCTGATCTAAAGGGGAGTCCACCAATCAGAGCCTGATGTTGTTCTGTATTGCCCGCTGATAGGCACATTAAAACTTCTTGAGCCTATCAGCAAATTTAGAGCTACCAAGGCGTTCCCGTGGTGTTCCTACCAGAACAGTCATCTCTCCATATGGGGCCTCCCTATTGGCCGGATCCCACGGTGCAGCACTTTGTGTTTCAGTGTAAGTTCGCCTCTGCCTCCATGAAGTCATGGTCTCTGATTTAAAAAAGCTGATCACCAACTAGAACTTCCCTCATCTAGCAAATCAGTACTCTACTACTTTTAATATCACTCGCAGGAAGCAGTGTGAAAAACAGGACCCAGAATCCATACAGGGTGGAGGACTTCAATGCCTATATAACAAGCAATTATTCAATGTATTAGATGGCCTTCTAGGGAGTCTCTGCATTTCAGGCATTGTGGAAGGATCCACCTGAAACCCGTGTAGCATCTGGCATCAAGGCAATGCAGACAACCAGAGAATAAGTTGTCAGTTTTATGAACAGTGAAATGGGGCCCTCAGTTATGGAGCTAATTACAACAGATGACACTTCAGCAGAAGTTAAACTGCTACTTTTCCAGCTCTGGACAGGATGAAGGCATCTTGTCAGTTGTCAGATTATCAGGAGGTGAACATACATAACCTGTTGCAAGTAGACATACAGCAGGTGAGCTGACAGTAAGTGGAAGCCTTTACTGTTGATCTATGTTCAAGTGCCTGCATTGGACCATGAAAGGCTACCCTGCAATTCTGGTCAATCCTGCATCATGGCCTCCAATGGGAAGGCAAATAAATGATTAGTTCTGGCAATGAGTAAACTTACCACCAGCATGATGCAGGCAGGCAAATCCACTTGATTGATGTTACCTCCTGCTTAAAAGTCTTGAAGTACAAACATTCAGAGCCACAATTAGTTTTAGAACAAGAGACAAGGACAATCGTGACCTGCTGCAAAGCTGCAATTTAAAAAAAATATATTGTTCATAATCATTTAAGGGATGTGGACACCTGGCAGGGCCCGAACCTATTTCTAATTGCTGTTAAGCAGGAGGTGGTGAGCCACCTTTTGGAACCCTGCAATCCATGAAGTGCAGACACACCCGCAATTCTATTACTGAGGGATTTCCAGGCTTTTGATCCAGTGACAGTGAAACCTACACATCCATGGCCTCTAAGGGGCAATTTAGCATGGCCAAATCACCTCTTTGGACTGTGGGAGGGAACCGGAGCACCTGGAGGAAACTAATGCAGACACGGGGAGAATGTACAAACTCCACACAGTCACCCAAGGCCTGAAGTGAAGCCGGTCCCTGGCACTATGAGGCAGCAGTGCAAACCACTGTGCCACTGTTCCACCAACGAGAATCTCTTGTTCTCCTTTATTGTACAGTGCATAATCATTAGACAAATGACCAATTGTGCAGCACAAGATCTTGCAACAAATTCCATGACTTACACACGCACTGCAATTTACGACTTAACATATGTGACACAATTTACTGCCTGAGTATTATAAATTGGCATTAAAAAGTCCCAGAGCAGGAGCTGTGCAAACGCTATCCTCTGAGCAGAACTGACTATAACAAATAACTTGCTCCACTGACGAAGTACAATATTTAAATATAAAATCCTGATTCAAGCATAAAATGCTGTCCAATTACCCAGTTTTATTGCACAGCATGCTAAATATAAGTAATCCACTGTCAACTTTGATGAGACTATGAGGCTATGAATATGAAACAAACCACTTGTGCAAGATATCTCTTTTATAAATGTTTTCTACCTTTCTATAAAACCAAACCATGGAATGAAGACTGTGATGCAAAGATTAGCAAATTACCTAACTTTCTTCCAGTTTTTAAGGAATCCTGATTTCACCAAAATCTTTATCCAAATATGGTGCTTCTTGCAAAGAAATCTTATCCATGGATAATCAGAAAATGCATCAGCACAAAGTCACTTATTTTTAATGAAAAGATGTTTCACTTTAAAGCAAGCAGTGCTCACATATTAGGTACGAATTTTAATGAGTGCTTAAAAATAAAAGCAAACATGCCACTCAACATCGACCTTGGTTTAGGATTTGGACATGGTAAAGGCACAGCCAGCCCTGATGACTCTACAAGATCTACCTCACTAGTCTCTGGGCACCTTCGTGAAATTGGGAGAGCTGTTCTACGGATGAGTCAACATTGTCTTATATAGGCATACTCACGGAATCATATCTATCTGGTAACATCCCAAACACTTCCGTCACCATATCTGGATATGTCCTGCCCTACTGCGAGGAGTGACCAAGTGGCAAAGATGGCATAGTGGTATACAAGAGGGACGGTACGGCCCTAGAATTCCATAACATTGACTCCAGAGCCCATGAAGTCTTGTGCCATTGGGTTGAACAAGGGCAAGGAAAATTCCTGCTGATTACCACATATTGCCCTCCCTCAGCTGATCAATCAGTATACCTCCACGTTGATAACCATCCTGAAGAAATACTGAGGGTAGCAAAGGCATAGAACACACTTTGTTTGGCATAAATTCAATATTTATTATCAAGGGTAACTCGGTAGTGCCATCACTTACTCATTGGTTGAATCCTGAAGGATATTGCTGTCAGACAATGCCAGAAGTAGGTGGGAAGAAAACAATCAAGAAGGAAAAGATTTACATTAACTCATCCTCACTAATCAATCTGTCACAGATGCATCTGTCAATGATAGAATTGGTAAGAGTGATCACCACACAGTCCTTGTGGAGATGAAGTCCCATCTTCCCACCCCTACCTAGTGCAAAGGAAAATGCTGGAGGCCAATCACCTCAACCCCAGGACAATACTGACTGTTTTCCAAAGGGTAGTGTCCTCAAACCCAGCCATGTTCTGCTGCTTCATCAGATACCTTCTCTGCATCAGTGGATGCAATCTTGCCAGAATTTGGCAAAGTGTCAAGCTCAGACTGAAAACTGGCGTGTAACTCTTCAGTTGTACAGTGCAGTTTTCTCTCCAAATATCAAGCAACTGTAAAGAAAAAAAAGAGTCGGCATGATTTATGCCCTCACTCTGGGGAGGCCTGATAGAACTGGCAATCGGCTCCACAGAGATCGGGGTGCCATCTTTAAAGGGCTGCATGGTCAACCTCACAGCCTAACGGCCCATAGGTACCATATCGGGGAAGTATTGGGGACCCTTCCCATCCCACCGACAATCCCTGTTGGAATGCCCATCTTTCCCAACCCTGACATTTATCTTGGCATTCCCTCCCCCACCTACCCACATTGATCGGTGGCACTCCCCCCCGACCCCGGCCACAGGGTCCACTTTCCAACCCCCCACCACACATATATGACACCCACCCACTGGGGCCCACACCGGCTCTTACCCCTGGAACGGGACAGTGCCCTGAGCTTGTCCCTCTTCCCCCACTCCAAGGGGGATATTTGCCTCTGAGCCCCGGAAAGGATCCCCTTGATTGCTTCTCATTTGTCCAAACGTTTTTTAAACCTCACCAACGTGATGTCCCGTTGACAAGGTATGGATATTTAGTGATGATGTGGCGGGGTTGCCTGTTAATAGTATTAAAATGAATGGAAATCTATGAGGTTTGCACTCTGCGGGAGTGAATCTTGTGACGTTGGCATTGAGGGGCAGGGAAAATTAGGAAACCTGCTCTCGCCGGAGAGAATCGCATTTCCCAATTCAAATGGGATTTTCTGCCCACTTCAACAATCCGGCACATGGCTAGTGCGGACTCAAAGTTGCCCACAGTATGTCAGAAGTAGGAATATTTGCAGATGATTAAACAATAATCAGTTGCATTTGAACTCCTCAAAATCTCTCAGCGAGATTGCACGACATTAACACTTGGCTTCCTCCACCACCTGAGTACAGTGGCAGCAGTATGCACCATGGACAGATGTACTGCAGCAACTCATCCACATTCCTTAAACAGCACCTTCCTAACACAGAACGCCTACCACTCAGAAGGACAAGGATAACAGAGAAATGGAAACACCATGGGTGCAATTTAACCACTGCGTTGTGCCCGGCACAGATCTGGCCACAATAGCGGGAAAGGCCAAAATCTAGCTTTGCGCAGGGCGCAATTCACTTTGCCATCTAACCAGGCTGCTCCCGCTGGCAAGTTCTGGATCTTGGTGAAATATGGCAAGCATATCATTAACTCTAATTTACATTAAGTTTGATCTCATTAGCAAGATTAAGGTCAAATGTAACGGCCCCCTGGGAATTAACGGCTCTCCAGCGAGAAATCATGAGGACTTTATTTAATACTCTTTAAAAACATGAAGCTGGCGTAATGCTGAGAGAAACTGAGAAGGTGAGTAGCCATTTCAATTTTCGGGCATGCAGCTCCAGGATACGGGAGATGGGTGGGATGGGCGAAAAAGGGTGGTGGAGCGTGGGGTTTTCGTCTGTGAGGCCTTGAAACCATCTTTAAATATTGTAGATACACTAGAACTACAGATGTTGCCTGTCTGCTTTGCCAAACACCTCCAGGACAGAGCCTTGTTCTTGTTTATATATTGAAGGTCACTTTAACTCCTTTTGACTGTGAGCAGCCTCCAGCTTCACAGCTGTAGGCTTTTGCTAATAAGCAATTGGCCTTGTTAGTTGTGAGAGCACTTCATAACTGTCAAGTGGATTCTCGTGGGTAAACATGCCATGTCTTAGACAATAATTATTGCATTGCATTTCAATCAAATGTTGAAGCCTGAACACTTTGACTCGGAGCGTCAGCACCATAGAGGCGGCAGTCAGCAATGAAACACTCTTCAGGGAGCTTCAGCACTGTGGATATCCTTACGAACAAAGGGTTGGTGTGTGGACCTGGGTAGGGCCCAGCAGCACCGTCTCCCTAATGTTCTCAGCAGGGGTCTCAGGTCAAGGGGCTCCTGCTGTGCCCTGGGGTGAGTGTGCAGAGCAAGGTTTTCCAGCACAACTGGCTTGCTGGATGGCACTCTGAGAGAAGGCAGGAGACTTGGGGGATTTGAGGGTCCTAGGGTGGACGCCCTATCTGATTATTGGTCTTCTCCAATTCCTGACAGAAACCAAAATGGATGGTGGTGCCGGCCCAACTGAGGATGCCCTTGCGGTGCATCCGCAAGGGCGGGTGGCTGGATGATGGAGAAGGAAGCAGTATCAACACTGGTTGGAGATGGCATCCCATGTGCAGGGAGCCTGTGCACACCCTGAAGATCCGTCCAACCATCAGGCCGAGGAGGAACCCTGAGGGGGATGCCAGTGATGACCCAAGGTTCACAGGTGTCGTTGGCCTTCTGAAGAGCTGACAGACAGCATGTGCCTCAGGAGACCCTGTTTCAAAAAAGAGACAGTGCGGCACTTGTGCCATATCCTCGCAGACTTGGCACTCCATGGAGGAGGAGGAAGACACCTGCTCCCAATGGCCATGAAGGTCACCACAGTCCAGAGCAGCTAGGCTGCCATTCATTCCAGGGTTTGAGCGGTGGCTTGTGCGTCATATCATAAGCTGCAGCCCACAGGTGCATCCATGAGGTCATAGATGGCCTTTTTGCCCGGGCAGCAGACTATATCAAGTTTGAGTTGGACCAAGCCCATCAAGGTGCCCGGGCTGCAGCATTCTCCGCCATTGTCAGATGCCCCGGGTCCAGCGGGTAATTGATAGAATGCATTTCACCTTGCACACACTGGGAGTGTCCTTCATTAACAGGAAGGGGATCCACTCCATGAATGTTCAATGCATGTCCCTCCCACCACCTCTGCCCCCGCCACCGATTACCCTTTTCATCCTGCCAGGGTTTCTGTAACATCACCCCAGGGCAATGGGCCTGTGTCAGCACCATCAGCAGGTCAATATACAAGGCAGGAGCGTGATGATCACTTGATGTGAGGTAATCTGTGGTGCCCCTCAATTAATGCCAAAGTCTGACTCCTGTCTTTCGCCTGTCAGCCCGCTCACACCCATCCTCTGAACAGGGTCTGCATCAGGGGTATTTGATCTTGGACCACTGTTCCTGGGGGTGTGATAATAGGTGTGACGCCTTTTTGGTGGTCTTTCCGGAGCTCTCCTCTGAGGTAGCCTCTTGTGTGGCAGATGGGGGGACGACTCCCGATGGTCGGACCCCATCAGATGGAAATCATGCCAGAGAATGGACATGTGGTCAGTGAGGGGGAAGGATCATTTAATCTGACATGAACAACTCAATTGCGTGAAGGGGCAGTGGATCATCATCTCTGCGGCCGAGGCCCACCTTGCTGTGGGTACCTGCTCTCTCCTCGGCCAACCCCGTGATCTCCAGGGCCCATTCTTCATAGGGGCTGCGGATTCAGATCTGATGCTCCCCCTCCTAGTCTTGGCCTTTTCCTGCTAATTATGGCCTATCTACTCCTGCAGGGACAAAGAGAGGGCATTTTAGGCCATGCACTTGATGGATCAAGGTTACCTATAGCAGATGGCATGTGTGGGAATCGCACCAGTACATGAAGGGGTTGTGCTGGTGGGTGCCAGTGGGTTCTGAGGAGCAAGCACGGAGGTCGGATGAGGGGAGGTTGCGAGTTGTCAGTTAGTGATTTGTAGGGGCGGAATTTGAAAGGTGGCAAGCAGAACTGATGCCAGGAGAGAGGTGGCAACTTACCCTAACAACGTGGTGGAGGTTGTTTGTCTTCTTCCGACATTGGGTCTTGGTCCTCCTGGTCATTCTGCCTGCACTGACAGCCGCTGCCATCGCCTTCCAGGTGGTATTGATGGCCTGGCTGCTCTGGTGATGGTCCTCTGACCCCGTTGGGGAAACAGGATTCCCCATTTCCCATCAACTGAATTGAGAAGCCTGGCCAGTGGAGCATCGCCGAAGCGAGGAACAGGTCTGGTGGCATGTGTGTTGACTGGGAGTGAGTGGTGAGGAAGCGTTTAAAAGCAGCTTGCCGTTGTTAGCAGTGAGACGCTGAGGCGCAAGTCATGCAAATCAAACGGCGAGACAGCCAGTAATGGCTGTCACCACAACGACCATTGAGAAAATCCCCGCCAAAATGATGCTCAGAAATGTTTCTGTTAAATCACTCCCCACACCTTGTAAGTTCCCCTCCAAGTCACACACCACCTTGACTTGGAATGATATTACCATTTCCTCTCTCAGTCAAATACCTTGAACTCCCTTCCCACCAGCACCATGTACACCACATGGACTTTAGCAGTTTAAAATGGAAGTTCACCACCACTAAGTGTTATTTGGGACAGACAATAAATTCTGGCATGACCAGCGATTATCAAACCCTGTGAACAAATAAAACACACACAATCTTTCCACGTCCTAAATATTTACTGCATTTAGGATCTGCCTACTGAGGTAGTATGGGTTGAAGTCAGAAATTGGAAAGGAACAGTCACCTTGTTGGGAGTTTTCTATAGGCCCCCCAATAGCAGCAGAGATGTGGAGGAACAGATTGGGAAACAGATTTTGGAAAGGTGCAGAAGTCACAGGGTAGTAGTCATGGGTGACTTTAACTTCCCAAATATTGAGTGGAAACTCTTCAGATCAAATAGTTTGGATGGGGTGGTGTTTATGCAGTGTGTCCAGGAAGCTTTTCTAACACAGTATGTTGATTGTCCGACCAGAGGGGAGGCCATATTGGATTTGGTACTTGGTAATGAACCAGGACAAGTGATAGATTTGTTAGTGGGGGAGCATTTTGGAGACAGTGACCACAATTCTGTGACTTACACTTTAGTAATAGAGAGGGATAGGTGCGTGCAACAGGGCAAGGTTTACAATTGGGGGAAGGGTAAATACGATGCTGTCAGACAAGAACTGAAGTGCATAAGTTGGGAACGTAGGCTGTCAGGGAAGGACACAGTTGAAATGTGGAACTTGTTCAAAGGCAGCACGGTAGCATTGTGGATAGCACAATCGCTTCACAGCTCCAGGGTCCCAGGTTCGATTCCAGCTTGTGTCACTGTCTGTGCTGAGTCTGCACATCCTCCCCGTGTGTGCGTGGGTTTCCTCCCCATGATGGGTGGGAGAATAGCGGACCGCGCCATTTTTTCCCGCGACTCCGGTCCGACGCGCTCCCGCTATTCTCCCCACCGTCCAAATGTCCGTGGTCGGCATACTCGCAGAAATCTACGGAGAATCGCCCGACGGAGGCAGAACGGCGACTCTCCAGCACCCCCACTATTCTCCGGCCCAGATGGGCTGAACGGCCTGCCGTTCCCGACCTGTTCACAACGGCGGCAACCACACCTGGTCGCTGCCGTCGTCCGGGTGCTCCGGTTTCCTCCCACAGTCAAAGATGTGCAGGTTAGGTGGATTGGCCATGATAAATTGCCCTTAGTGTCCAAAATTGCCCTTAGTGTTGGGTGGGGTTGCTGGGTTATGGGGATAGGTGGAGTTGTTGACCTTGGGTAGGGTGCTCTTTCCAAGAGCCGGTGCAGACTCGATGGGCTGAATGGCCTCCTTCTGCACTGTAAATTCTATGATCTATTAACAGATACTACATATCCTTGATATGTATGTCCCTGTCAGGCAGGGAAGAGATGGTCGCGTGAGGGAACCATGGTTGACAAGAGAGGTTGAATGTCTTGTTAAGAGGAAGAAGGATACTTATGTAAGGCTGAGGAAACACGGTTCGGACAGGGCGTTTGAGGGATACAAGATAGCCAGGAGGGAACTGAAGAAAGGGATTAGGAGAACTAAGGGAGGGCATGAAAAATCTTAGGCGGATAGAATCAAGGAAAACCCCAAGGCCTTTTACACATATGTGAGAAATATGAGAATGACTAGAGCGAGGACAGTAGCGAGAGATTATGTATTGAGTCAGAAGAGATAGGAGAGGTCTTGAACGAGTACATTTCTTCAGTATTTATGAATGAGAGGGGCCATAATGTTGGAGAGGACAGTGTGAAACAGACTGGTAAGCTCGAGGAGATACTTGTTAGAAAGGAAGGTGTGTTGGGCATTTTGAAAAACTTGAGGATAGACAAGTCCCCCGGGCCTGACAGGATAGATCCAAGGATTCTATGGGAAGCAAGAGATGAAATTGCAGATCCGTTGGCAATGATCTTTTCGTCCTCACTGTCAACAGGGATGGGACCAGGGAATTGGAGAGTGGCGAATGTTGTGCCCCTGTTCAAAAATGGGAATAGGGATAACCCTGGGAATTACAGGCCAGTTAGTCTTACTTCGGTGGTCGGCAAAGTAATGGAAAGGGTACTGAGGGATAGGATTTCTGGAAAGACACTGCTTGATCAAGGATAGTCAGCATGGATTTGTGAGGGGTAGGTCTTGCCTCACCTGTCTTACTGAATTCTTTGAGGAGGTGATCAAGCATGTGGATGAAGGTAAAGCAGTGCATGTGGTGCACATGGATTTTAGTAAGGCATTTGATAAGGTTCCCCATGGTAGGCTTATGCAGAAAGTAAGGAGGCATGGGATAGTGGGAAATTTGGCCAGTTGGATAATGAACTGGCTAACCGATAGAAGTCAGAGAGTGGTGTGGATGGCAAATATTCAGCCTGGAGCCCAGTTACCAGTGGCGTACTGTAGGGATCAGTTCTGGGTCCTCTGCTGTTTGTGATTTTCATTAATGACTTGGATGAGGGAGTTGAAGGGTAGGTCAGTAAATTTGCAGACGATACGACGATTGGTGGAGTTGTGGATAGTGAGGAGGGCTGTTGTCGGCTGCAAAGAGACATAGATAGGATGCAGAGCTAGGCTGAGAAGTGGCAGATGGAGTTTAACCCTGAAAAGTATGAGGTTGTCCATTTTGGAAGGACAATATGAATGCGGAATACAGGGTTAACGGTAGGGTTCTTGGCAATGTGGAGGAGCAGAGAGACCTTGGGGTCTATGTTCATAGATCTTTGAAAGTTGCCACTCAAGTGGATAGAGCTGTGAAGAAGGCCTATGGCGCGCTAGCGTTCATTAGCAGAGGGATTGAATTTAAGAGCCGTGAGGTGATGGTGCAGCTGTACAAAACCTTGGTAAGGCCACATTTGTAGCACTGTGTGCAGTTTTGGTCGCCTCATTTTCGGAAGGATGTGGAAGCTTTGGAAAAGGTGCAAAGGAGATTTACCAGGATGTTGCCTGGAATGGAGAGTAGGTCTTCTGAGGAAAGGTTGAGGCTGCTCGGCCTTTTTCTCATTAGAACGGAGAAGAATGAGGGGCGACTTGATAGAGGTTTATAAGATGATCAGGGGAATAGAAAGAGTAGACAGTCAGAGACTTTTGCCCTGGGTGGAACAAACCATTACAAGGGGTCATAAATTGAAGGTGAATGGTGGAAGATATAGGGGGGAAGTCAGAGGTAGGTTCTTTACCCAGAGAGTAGTGGGGGCTTGGAATGCACTGCCTGTGGAAGTAGTTGAGTGGGAAACATTGGGGACCTTCAAGCGGCTATTGGATAGATACATGGATTATGGTCGAATGATGGGGTGTAGATTAATTTGTTCTTAACCTTGGACAAAAGTTCGGCACAACATCGTGGGCCGAAGGGCCTGTTCTGTGCTGTATTTTCTACGTTCTACGTTCTATTAAACATTTTTCCTCATATCATATGTGGTTCTTTTGCCAATCAACTGAAATCAATGTCCTCTGATTCTGGAACCTTCTGCCAATGGGAACAATTTCTCCCTTTCTATTCTATCTGGACCCTTGATTGTTATAGCCCACAAGTACCTGACGGGATGGGAACAATTAACTTCCTCATGGACCTTGTAGAATATGAGCTCCCTCGTTAAGGGGGAGGGGGACCTCTAAACATTGTATAATTGTCCACATAGAAAGCCGGCCAGTTATGTGCCGGCAAGGCAGACCCAGTTGGCATCTGCCATGTGATGTATGTAATAGTGATTGTAAATAAACTAATTTTCTTTGAACGACTCGATGTGGAGTCCTTTGTGGCCTCATATAGCTCATGATATTGAACTCCTCCATCAAACCTCTCAACCTTGTCCCAGGAGAATAGCCCCAACTTCACAATTCTATCCAAGAACTGAAATGTTTCATCCCTGTAACAATTCTCGTCAATCTTTTCTGCACCCTCTCGAACACATGTCCCAAAGTGTGGTTTCCAGAGTGGGACGCAATATTCAGCTCACATGCCACTTTTTCAACCTGCTTAACTGCCTTTAATAATTTGTGCACATGCATCCCTAGGTTCTTCTATGCTTTAAAATTATATCTTTTATTTTGTATTTCTTTCCTTGTTCTTCCATCAAAACGTATCACTTCACGCTTCCCTGCATTAATTTGCGTCTGCCGCATGCTGATTAATTCCACCAGTCTATACAGGCACTCTTGAAGACTATCACAATCCTCCTCATGGTTCACAATACATCAGAGTTTTGTGTCATCTTTAAATTTGGAAATTGTAGCTGGCACACCCAAATCTAGGTCTTTAATACAGTGGTCCAAATACCATCCACTACGTCTGGCAGAGTCATCCTGACTCGAAACATTAGCTCCCTTCTCTCTCCACAGATGATGTCAGACCTGCTGAGATTGTCCAGTATTTTATGTTTTTGTTGATCACTACTGTTTGTTTTCTGTCGCTCAGCCAGATTCATAGCCAGGCTGCCACTATCCCTTTTATTCCATGGCTTTAATTTTGTTGACAAGTTGATTATATTATGATCACTGTAGAAGAAACAATCTTTGCATTCCCAGTAACGAGCTGAAAAGCTCAGATGACAAGATTTTGTTGGTGGGATTTTACAGTCCTGTCATGCAGCAGGGGGTGGGGCTGAAATATGCGACGAGCTATTCAAAAGTCCATTGTCTTCAGCGAGATTGAAGAGTTGTGCTGTTGTAAAATTCCATCCCATGGTGTTAAACTTTTATTGTGCCATTCAAACTAAAATCAATGTGGGTTACAATAATCTGGCAGGTCATTTATTTATAAAACAAACAACTACAATGTCTTACTTATTGGGCGGAATCTTACAAAAAATTGGCAAAGCGTCAGTTCCAGTGAGAAAAATGGTACGAATCCCGTCAACGGGATTTCTCACAGAATCTTGAGCCTGTCAAGGAAAAGTTTATCATCCATGTGAATCATGTTGGGCTCTTGACAGCCTCCCACTGATTCGCTCGCCCCGGGGAAATTTAATCATTGAAAATACCGTGGAATTCCATATAAACTCCTCCCCAGCACTTGTTCCAGATCCATTGGAGGTGAGGTAGCAGCCAGGAAGCCTGCTCCAATATTCCAGGAAGGAACCCTGACCAGACTTCTGGATGGAGTCCAGCAGTGGCAGGACCTCTTGTACATGCACTCAAAGAAGAGACCCAGCAGCAAGATGACCCCCCCCCCCCCCCCCCCAAACTGGGACCCTGCAGAAGAGGGCAGGAAGCAGAGCCATTTAAAAAAATGAGTGACTTTCTTCGTGTGGCCAGGGTAAATCTGCCACCTCCAGTCCCTCAATGCATCCCCTCACCTTGCACTTCCAAGGTGATCTCTCACCCAGTCGCCTCGTGGGTTGACCACCTTTCATGAGGTCCTCCTCTACTCCTGTCCTTTGTATGCCATCTGAACGGGCAGGAGTCCCGCCTTCAATCACGCCATCTGTATCCCTGCAGAACAAAATTCAGCACAAACGGTGCGAGAGGGAACAGCAACCTGAAGTCATGTGGGGGGCTTCACACCCTCAACCCCCATGAGGAAAGAGCCCCTGAGCTGACCTAGAAGGAGCAGAAACTGCACCTGTGCTGATGACGAATTAAAGGCTGCGAATAAAGTGAGAACCCGAAGGACAAAGTCATTCTGCAAACCTCATGTGAGTAACGATCTTGCATCATTTATCCCCTGTGATGTACTAATGTCTTCTCCTGTCCCCTGCAGGGCAATAAGGAGTGCAGCTCAGACCTCCTTACGCTCCCCCACCCTGGAAACTCCAGACCCGAGCAGCTCAGAGGGAAAATTCTCAAACATCACTATTGAAGAGGCATCACAGCTTTTTCCCTCACCCTCCACCAGCACAGATACTCACACCTCGGTGGGATTGAGTAGTAGGCAGGTTTCTGGGTCGCTCACTGGTGAGCATCTAACAGCTGATGCACTCGGAGGCAGGGATGTCTCAGGGATCCAGCACCTAGAGGGATGCCAGAGCCCAAGGCACTGCTGAGCATGTGTTCCTGGGTCCGATCACCGCAGAGCTGCTGGAACTGTAAAGGCAGAGTTGCGATCATCAGGAAGGAATGATCGCACCCATCTTCAGACTGAAAGGCCAACTGGGGTAGTCAAATTGCTTTCTAACTGAGGATGGATGGTGCCGTCAATTCAAGGCAATGAGGCCAACACTGCAAGGGTGGCATCTGCAGTGGAGGCCTTGGTGCAGGACATGCACTCCATGGCGGGATATGTCTGCACCATGGCTCAGCTAATGACCTCCATAGCTGAGGGCTTCAACTGCATGGTGCAAGCACTGGTGGGAATCTATTAGTGTCTGTGCCAGAGGACGGCGGAACTTCTGGATCACATTCCACCTAACTCTCTATCCCATGGAGCAGCACAGGGCCCCCCAGGTACCCAAAGGAAGGAGATCGGCAGAAATGCAGCCCGGAGCTTTCCACCCTGAGGTGTCCAGCCCATCTGACAAGCCTCTCCCTGTGAGCGACACTCCTCCAGCCCCGAACACCGAGGAGGGCAGCTCTGCAATACCCATGCTGGCAGAAAGTAGGCCCGGACCCTCAAGGTATAGGCCCACAGGGAACGTCCGCCAAAGTCATCTCAGCCAGCAGGACATTGAAGACAACAGCCACCCTCTACCTTAGCTGTCGATCCTGGGAAAACATTGAGACACAGTGGGATGGTTAAGAAGTGTAAGAAACATCAGGCACCTTGTGGGCGAGCTGAGGCACGAGGTAAGATAGGTCACCACTGTAAAGCACATATAAATAAATATCACGCGACACCAGCAGAACCTCCTCCCTGTCATTTCATGGCTCCAGGCTCCACAAACCCCCTCTCACACTCGGCCCTTCATCCCTGTGCAGTGTGAGAATGGCAGCACGATATCTCTCTCACCTCCCACACCGATGACTCAGTGAAGAGGCGCTACTGCTGGCAGTTCCCCTCCCCAACCCCCAGCATCAATGCTCAGGCCTCTCATTGCAGCCACTCTTATCTAGTGATGAGGATGTTATGGGCCGAAAAAATATACAGAGGCTGACCCACCACAGAGTTTAGTTGAAGGATCACAACAGAATCTCTGACCTCGAAGGGGGCGCAGGTAAGAGCTTATCCCACGTCACTAAACTACATGATAAGCCTGCTCATTGGCAGGACATGTTTTGCTCTCTGTCAGGCAGTGGGCAGACATATCACTGAGGAAGAGAAGAGCATCGCTCTGTCCTCAATGCAAGTCATGATCATTATCCTGCAGCGTTCGGCCAATGGATTTAGCACCTTGCCCATGGAATCGGGCACCATCACAGAAACCTACCGCTGGTACCATGCTAATGCTGACAAAACAGTCCCCGTGGTTAGGGATCTCCTCACCTCCTGGTCCTACTCATCCCCAAACCTAGAATTATGATGACATCCCTTGCTCAAAGGCCCAAGTGGGCTCTGGCCATGGCCCAAGGCCTCCCTTGGGTTACCACTCACCATCCTCCTCATCCAAGGAGATGTGGTGCTCCTCCATCTCCTATTCCAGGTGATCTCCCCTCTGCAGCGCCAAGTTGTAGTGAGTGAAACTACTATGCAGGACACCCGCTGTGCGTTGTATTGGAGGGTACTCCACAACCAGTCCAGGCATCTTTATTGCACCTTGAGCAGCCCAATTGCCTGCTCCACCAGCACACTCGTTGAGACATGAGCCCTCATTGTAGCGAGTCGCCCCCTCAGTTTGTGGCCTCGGCATTGACGTAATCAGCTACCTCCTTATTGGGTATGTCTTGTCCCAGAGCAGTCTACCCCCAGATGCTACTCTCCCTGAAGTACGCCTGGGATCTGCGAGCACGCCAAGATGTAATTATCATGACGCTCCCCGGGAAATGGGCATCAACCTGCATGATTCACAATGTGTGGTCACAGATGATCTAGATGTTGAGGGAGTGGAATCTCTTGCGATTCATCAAAGGTGCCGCATGATGCCATGGGCACTACAGCGTCTTGTGGGTGCAGTCTATCACACCCTGCACCTTGGATATGCCAGCTTAAGGCGCAAAGATCATGGCCCTGGCGTTTTGACTCTCTTGGTTCCGGTTGAAGTTAATATATATGTGGACCCTTGCGTAAATGGCATCTGTCACCTCCCAAATCCATTTGGGTGTGGCTGACTGCGAGATTGCACACAGATCACTGGTGCTCCCCTCAAACAAACCATTCATACAGAAGTTCAGAGCGATGGTGACTTTAGGGCCGTGGGTTGTGGGGATCCTCCCATTCCATATGGTGTCAGCTCATGCTGTCGGTTATTGGTAGACTGTTAGGACCATTGCCTAATATGAAGGCAGGGCATCAGTGCATCCTTACTGTCATGCATATGACCACCCGATGGTCAGCTTCGAGAATAATTACAGCTAAGGTAGTAGAGGAAAGGTTGACACAGTTTTTCACACACTGTCGCCATCCTTAGAAGTATAATCTGACTAAGGTTCTAACTTTATGTCTAACGTTTTCCAGGAATTTTGTAATTTAGGTATCAAACAATTAAAATTAACTGCCTATTACCCACAAACTCAGGGAGCTTTGTGGGGATATCAGCACCCTCTCAAAACCATGATTAGGGCCTATTGCCACAAATATCCAAGAATTTGGAACAAGGGGTTGGATTTTTTACTATTTGCCACCAGTGATTCTTCAAATTAATCCACCATTTTTAGTCCATTTGAATTATTAGTTTATGGCCATGAAATACAGGATCCATTAGAATTGATAAAAGACAAGTTTCTAAAACAACAGGATGAATCCTCAATGTTGGATTACATATCCATGCTTCTGGAAAGACACATGGGACCTTTTCAGGTAGCCCAAGAAAATGTAAAGGTTTCGGGAGAAAGAATGAAAACATAGGGAGACTATTATGCCAGGTCCAGAACTTTCCAGGCTGGAGATGAGGTACTAGTATTGCTGCCTTTGCAGGGTGAACCTCTGAAATCGAAATGCTGTGGGCCCTGGAAGGTAGTTAGGAGGGTGAGTAAGGTAGCTTACCTAATAGATACTCCAGACCTTAGAAAGAATGACCAATTATGCCTCATAAATATGTTGCAAAAACACCATCTTGGGAAGGGGATAGGAAGAAACAAGTATGTCAGGTGGTAGAAATAGTGGAAGAGGACAGAAATGGGAGGAGTGAGGTAGGAGAAGAGTTTGATGCTTCACGGAGTTATCCTTCGGTGGTACGACTAACAAATATGGACATCCTTCATAGAATTAGAATTTATAGTGCAGAAGGAGGCCATTCAGCCCATCGAGTCTGCACCGGCTCTTGGAAAGAGCACCCCACTTAAACCCATGCCTTCACCCTATCCCCGTAACCCAATAACCCCACCTAACCTTTTTGGACACTAAGGGCAATTTATCTTGGCCAATCCACCTAACCTGCACATCTTTGGACTGTGGGAGGAAACCGGAGCACCCGGAGGAAACCCACGCAGACACGGGGAGAACATGTGACAGTGACCCAAGCCGGGAATCGAACCTGGGACCCTGGAGCTGTGAAGCAACTGTGCTAACCACTGTGCTACCATGCTGCCCATGGTAGCACAGTGGAAATCTGAAGCCTGTTGGATATGTTGCGGAAGTAAGCAAAGAACAGCAAGCAGTGTTTGGGAGACTGAGGGCCATGTTGGTGGGTGAACCAGTGTTGGCCACCCCAGATTTCTGTGAATCGTTCGATGTTAAAATTGTACACATCGCAGAAGGGATAGTGGATGCTTTGTCATGGGTTTAAGGGTAGATTCATTACCAATGTATGAGTTAGAAAGGGAATCTATGTAATGAGGATGGATGAATATGTTTGTAATTTATGTCTTACATGCCTCAGAGTGAAAAATCCATGCCCTGAGATTTGATCCCTTTTAGGGAGGGAAGAATATAAGGGTCCTTCATGTTGATTCCCTTATTTCCTATTTCTTTTATTTTGGCGTTATCATTTTTGATCCATGGATCTTTATGGATATATACCTTTAAGTTGAGCAGAAGAAGTGAGGAACTCAAAAGTTTCAAAATATTACACTGCGTTATGAAGTTTTAGCTTTTGAACAGAAGAACTCAATTTTATAGGCACCCGAGAAATTGGAGGGATTCAGTTCAATTGGTTGGCTGTTGGCCAATGGATTAGTCAAGGACTGTATTCTGCCCGGCAACAGGTAGTGATTGGGTTCTGCTAGGTGTGGTGTTTTCAGAGAACCTAGGAGCGAAATATCCTGGCCTCTCTCTGAAGAAAGATTTAACTGGAGGATGTCTATTTGAAACAGAATTTTATCCTTTTACTATTATTTTTGCACCCCTCATTCCCCTCTGTGTTTTTCTGTCTTGTATGTGTGTGTGTGTGCGTAGAGCAGAGTTTTACTACGGGTTGCGACCCGTGGATGGGTGTCAGGAGGGTCGCAGAGCGCTCAGTTCCCTTGATGGCCCTGGTCGTAGGAGATGCGCCCAACAGCTAGTCCCTGCTTTTACATCGGGAATGACGGCCGCTGCCGCCTTTTAAATGGAAATAAATGAGCCTGTGTGAGCCTTCCACCCAGAAGCAGCAGCAGGGACCAAGACATGCGCCCTGCATACACTTGACATCAAGCGCCCTCCAGGTGTGTGTTTTTGGCATCAAATCACGGAGTGGTGTTGCTTCCATTTTCTAGCTGTTGGCAAGCAAGGCATGTGAACTGTGAAAATTAATGAATTTCTTAAAAGTAAGAGATGGCCAGAGACTCGAGTAGGCAGTTTACCTATTGGACAGGATCTCACAAGGATAGCAAAAGTAGGTCCTGAGAAAAAAAAGTTAGAAAAACACTGGTTGTAGAGGGTGGGGCAAGTTAAAGGGTGGAAGGGGGGATTTTTCTTATGAATGCCTGACAGCGTTCCTTTTTGAACCAAATCCATCACCTTACACATCATTTGATCAGGGCCCTGCTTGACTTGTAAAAGCATTTGTGATAAAGCATCAGCATTTGCTGCTCTGGCTTGTGACACTGGATATCGTAAGTGTGCTCTGACAATATGAATGACTATCTTGGCAATCTACTAGCTGCCAAAGAAGGTATACCTTTATACGGCCCGAAGATTATCGTCAAGGGTAAAGGGGTAATGGTAATGGTGAAACAATCTTACACGGAAAATGATGCTCAAAGCTTCTTTTCCTAGCTGACGTAATTAATTTCTGTGCCAGTAAGAGTTGTGAAGCAAGTGCTCTCAGTTGTTATTCTCCTGAACGCATAATCTGCGAGATGACTGCGCCAACCCCATAGGGTGAGGCAAGCTTCTTGCAACTTCAACTTGGTATTTGTTATAACTGCACGGGACCTACGGGGTGACCCAAATAGTCTCCCGTGAGTCTCGTTGAGTAGGAGCTTCCCTGTTGAGGGGCAGAGGCCTCATCAGTGGAGCTATGGACACTATGTATAAAAGCTCGGCCTGAGTGGGAGCCGAGCAGGCAAGTCCCGACTGGGACCTGCGTACAACGTGCAAATAGTTTCTGATTTAATAAACAACCAGTTTCTTTTTGTCTCTCATGTGGACTCCTCTGTTGACACATTAGTATTGTAATGAACCAACAGCTCCGACTTCAATAAAGCTTCTTTCATTTCATTGTATGCATTCTCACATTTTTCTGACCAGTGCCATGCCTGTTTAACACATAGCAACATGTGTAAGGGTTTCAATTATGTTGCTAAATTTGGCTCGCATTTACCATAATAATTGGTCAATCCGAAAAACAGCATTAATTGCGACACATTTTGAAGACATGGTGCTTCTAAAATTGCTGACATTTTCTTTGGTTCTTTGTGTAAACCGTCTTTGTCGATAATATGACCGAGCAATTTATGGATGACTTGAAAATGTCGCACCTTTCCTTCTCAGTTCTCAGATTGTGTCTCTGTAACTGCTTCAGGGTAGCTTCCAAACTCATCAAGTGTTCCTGTTCATTCGAACCGGTGATGAATATTTCATCCAAATAACATTGCACGCCATTAACTCCATTTAGGATTTGATCCATAGATTTTTGAAAAAGAGCAGACATAGATGTTATTCCAAAAGGAAGTCTTCTGGGTAACGAAACAGGCCTTTGCGAGTTAGGATGGTGAGTAGTGACTTGATTCAGCAGCCACATTCATCTGCAGATATGCCTGTGAAAGATCAATTTTACTGAATTTCTGTCCTTTTCAGTGTCTGTCCTTGGGATCACATTTGACAGTTTTAAAGGCAGATGTGTCAGCTTTCGATGAAACTTGTCTCAGGTGTTAGTGATACCGCTGCACCCGTTTAACTTCCATTTTAATTTCATGACCTTCAACCATTGGATATGCCCAACAACGTTGTTGATCTCCCTGCATTGACATGACACCTAGCTTTATCTCTTACTGTAGCTCGGTTTTGCTGTCTTTTGAGTGACCCTGTGCTTCATCCATTAATTTGTAGACATAATTGGATTTTTTACTTGTATTGTTCTTCAAGCACTTTATTGGTCTGGAAGTCGTTTTCTGAGCCCACAGACTTTGGTAATGTGGCCCACTGTTCTTACATGTATTTAATTTTACCCAGCATTCCACCGCTGATTGTCCAGCCTGTAAACATTGCTGACATGGTCGCACCTTTGTAGCCTTGTTCCTTAAGGTGTCCATTTTGTGGATCTTTGCTCTATCCCCTATCTGCGAAGCTTTTCTCATAGCAGGCTCCATAGGTGTGGCAACTTCCACAGCAGTTTCAGAGTTACATAGAACACAGAACAGTACAGCACAGAACAGGCCCTTCAGCCCTCGATGTTGTGCCGAGCAATGATCACCCTACTCAAACCCACGTATCCACCCTATACCCGTAACCCAAACAACCCCCCCTTAACCTTACTTTTTAGGACACTACGGGCAATTTAGCATGGCCAATCCACCTAACCCGCACATCTTTGGACTGTGGGAGGAAACCGGAGCACCCGGGGGAAACCCACGCACACACGGGGAGGACGTGCAAACTCCGCACAGACAGTGACCCAGCCGGGAACCGAACCTGGGACCCTGGAGCTGTGAAGCATTTATGCTAACCACCATGCTACCGTGCTGCCCTTAAATCACATACCGTAAGCAACTTTTTCGGAATTGCTTCACTACGTAACCCTCAAACCAGTCTGTCTCAAAGAGTATCATCAAGTGTTGTACACAATACACAATACCTAGCTAATCTTCTTAAAGACACTATGAACTGTAAAATGGTTTACCTTGTTGCTGACTGTGGCGTTGGAAACGGAACCTCTCTGCAATCAATAAAGATTAGGGAGAGAAATGTCCCACTAAGATTGTCATTAATTCACTGAAGGATTTGTCTCCTGGTTTTGCTGGTTGAACAAGATCCTCTAGCAGCATAAAGGTTTGATGGCCAACTGAGCTAAGATATTTTGCAACCTCTAGATCCTCCAGTGTCTGATTAGCTGTTAAAAAGAATTGGAATCTTTCTTTGTGTGATCATCATGTTTCATAACCATCATCAAGTGCTTTCATTGCACCCATTCTTCCTGCCATTTTTGGATCCCGGCACCTAGGGTCTACAAAAGTATGGCAGAAACAATCCCTTGAACAAGCTACTAGGAAATCTTTCTCTTTTATGACTGAGTATTTCAGTTTTTCCACTGAGTAGTGGCCCGTGCAGAGTTAGCAGACTTCGAAACCCCTGTTCCCGGCTGCCTATGTATCTTTACCATGTGTGCAGTCCCTGCAGCCCTACTCCATTCACTTCAACGTAAGGAAGTCTTGAAATGAATGAAAATGAAAATCACTTATTGTCACACGTAGGCTTCAAATGAAGTTACTGTGAAAAGCCCCTATTCGCCACATTCCGGCGCTGTTCGGGGAGGCTGGTACAGGAATAGGTACCTGGGAATACGTTCTTGCTGGCCGGGTTCGAACCTGAGTCCTCAGCGCCGTAGGCAGCGGTACTAACCACTGTGCCAATGTGCAGCCCAGCATAGCTGACTTCAACCTTATGATACTACAACCACTGAAGATTACTACTTTTGAGGCCTTGCTTGTTCGTTTCCTAGGTAGCTCCCTAAAGTCTGTCTGTAGGAGGACCTCCTTCTTCTTTCTATGTTTATGATACGAATGTGAATTTATGGAAAAAGGAAATCAATTTAGCTTTCATTGGTTTGTGTTTTATTCTTGCTGTATAATCAATAAAATATATCTCGATATCTGCTACACAGTGTGCATTCTGCTCTCAAGATTTGACTTGACATCATTTTCAGGTTTATATTCCTGTTAGCAAAATGTCATTCTCAGGCTTGTTACTCACCCAGTCTCACTATACCAACTAGCTGTTAGATTAAATTGTTTCCTCGAATAACAACTGTTCATACACATTATCACTTGAAGATAACTTGATAGGTTGTGGACATGTCAAAATGCACTTAAGCAGGAAAGGCAGTGTGAACATAACCTGTTAATGGCTGAAAACACAACAAATGCTGTTGATACCATTGATGGTGATACTCTTACACAAGAAATGTTATTTAATTTTAACAACAAAGGAAATAGTCTGTTAAATCGAATGTATTTTTATCCATGGAATTCCAGTTAAAGGCTCCAGGTTATTGTATCCATTCCAATAATCTGAGAAGAACTAATGTAAGAGATCTGTGTGTAAGTGGAGACACAAAGGTGCATCGTTTGCATTAGAGCAATTGTAAACATACAATTAATTTATTTTCCATCCACTGTTATCATGCAGAACAGTTCTGATCCAATCATAACAACTCCTGTAATTTAGTTATTCATTTGGCAGCATTCAATTGTATGTTGTCCTTGTTCAATTTCTCCCCATTTTGACATGCATCTGGGCTGTTGTTTAACTGTAATCATCAACCAGTCAACAAAGCATTGATTTATCTTGCAGGTTTTATGTGGTAATGCCAGGTTCAGAATACAGTGGTGTTCAATGCTAGGTGAAACCCAATCCTCATCTGAACTAGATCAATTAATACCTTTTCCATCTCCTACATCTGTGCAGTTTATAATCCATCTACATATAAAGGGGAAAATAAATTGGATAAGGCCTAAAAATTGTTGCGTGATTTACACACATCTATTTGTTTTGACGCGGCTAGCACACAAACTTCCTACTACTTGCTCATGCACACGATTGAAGCTTACAGCCATCATCAAGGACACTGTTGTGTGGCTGCATACCTGAGTAAAGAGCATAAAATCAGGAAAGGCTGGTACAAATTGAAACGAGCCTACACTGCATAAAGCAAGCCTGTGTCATTTTGGTTGGAGCATGTGCTGGAATTCACTGTAGAAGTCACTGAACCTTGGAAAGCGTTAGGAATGACACACCTGGCAGGAAGTGAGATCCAAATTTATCCAGCATAGCACTGGAGACCATGGTGTAAGGTATCGACAGGAGGTGAGAGCTCCTCTATCCATACTGGACAAGGATACTCTCCAGACAAATTCTTGAGAAGGCAAGAGGAACAGATAGCTATGCAGGTTAATTACATCAGTGTAACCTGCAAACCTAATATAATGCCTTAAGAAGTTTGATGCCCTTGCATGTGTGGTCAAGGTCAGTGAAGGTATCTTCAAATGATGCATTCCATCAGCTGCATCACTAGCCTCACACAGTGGTCAATGTACAATAGCCTCATTTCACAACCACCAATAATTTCCATCAATCAGGACTCATACCTCCATAGCTTAATCCCAACTTTGCACATTTAGCACTGCTGCAAGCCTCACACCCACATCTTGCAACTTGCATTTACTGTCAGTTATTCAACCCTGCCATCCCAAACATATTGTACCACACCTACTGCCACACACTTCCTTCCATCTTGCAAGACACAATGTTGCATAACCTAGGGCAGCAGCAGTTAATCAGCTGTGGGAAAGGTGCAACTGTATCTCAGCACCTTGACGGAGGAGACGGTGGTCGCCATCATTGGGACATCGATGAACGAGGCCCTGATCAGTGGCGGGGCTGAAAGGATCGAAGGTGACTACATATTCCTGTCTAATCCTGATTCTCACATCCCACTTCCCCCTCAATACACATTTTCAGCTGATCAACAAGCTGCTGATCGATGCACCTCTTGCCTTTCCTTGCTTCCCTCATTTCAACCCTCGCTGTGCACCTCCCTTCTTTCAGATACTCAAGAAGTTCCACCTGGCAAGATAATGGTGAATGAACATGAAGCGACAGAAGAAAAGTTGATGAAACAACCATCAATCAATCTCACGCTTGCAGTCACCACCATAGATAATGGCACTGCGCCTCCATTAGAGGGTAGCAGAGGGCTGGCATCTGCTCGTGATGAGTAAACGGGCATGAGTGGCCTGTAGCCAGGTTCATGAGGAAAGTCACAGAACTGAATGATAACTTGGTTTCTGCCTCCACAAATGCTGTCTGATCTGCTGAGCATTTCCAGCATTTTCTGTCTTTATTTCAGATTTGTAGCATCCCCAGCATTTTGCTTCAGCATGGCCTTTGGCTTTTCCATATATTTCAGATTTCCATTGTGTCAAAATTCTGAGCCACCATTGACCAAAACCATAACTAGACCAGCTCCTAAATAATCTGGCTGCAAGTTAAATTCTGGGAATTCTGCAGTGATTTCTATTACCTTTTCAAATTGCGTGTGGGGGAAACTGAAGTAACATCATAGTAAAGCTGTGACCTGATTGGCTGGTTGGGAATCTGTTAAACCTGAAAAAAAATTGCAAAACAAATCTAATTGATTAACTAGATAGTGGAGTAACTAAACCTGAGGGCAGAGATCGGTATTTAACATTTGATTTTACAGTAAAAATCTAGCATCAGGGCCATATAGTTAATTGTAACTCAATCTAACAATAATTCAGGTGTTTATTTTAAATTAATTAACTAGTGCTTAAATGTCATTCAGTGGGGTGCAGTGCTCCAAATGTGAGATGTGGCAGATCTGGCAGCACGGTAGCATTATGGATAGCACAATCGCTTCACAGCTCCAGGGTCCCAGGTTCGATTCCGGCTTGGGTCACTCTCTGTGCGGAGTCTGCACATCCTCCCCGTGTGTGCGTGGGTTTCCTCCGGGTACTCTGGTTTCCTCCCACAGTCCAAAGATGTGCAGGTTAGGTGGATTGGCCATGATAAATTGCCCTTAGTGTCCAAAATTGCCCTTAGTGTTGGGTGAGGTTACTGGGTTATGGGGATAGGGTGGAGGTGTTAACCTTGGGTAGGGTGCTCTTTCCAGGAGCCGGTGCAGGGGTCTAGGACAACTCATCGTGGCCGACTCATCGCCGCCGACTCATCGCCGCCGACTCATCGCCAGCCCAACTCATCGCCAGCCCAACTCATCGCCAGCCCACAATAATTACCGACTAACTAGATCCACAAGTTACTCAATTACCAACACACCTATTTGTCAACAAATAAATCTGCTCCTCCACAGAACACAAATTACCTTCAGGACAGGAACTTCAATTTTAATTCTTCCAATTGTAAACCCTTTACTTCAATTTTAATTCTTCCAATTTTAAACCCTTTACAATGGAGCAAATTTTAAGTCAGCGAGGCAAAGAGAAGTTTTCTCATAATGGATATTTGTTCATTTTTGATAAATTCAGTAAAACCGAAGGCGATTTGATGTTTTGGCGATGTGAACAGCTCAGCAGATGCAAAGCAAGAATTCACACAAGATTTGGAAACGTAGTGAAATTCATAAATACTCACACCCATGACTCTTCACCAATACGAATAGAAGTGGCAAGGACGACTACAAAAATTAAAACCTGAGCCGAGGAGACAATGGAAAACCCAAGTGTATTGATTAATGAAGTTTTGGCAAATGTTTCCCAAGCGGAACAAGGATCACTACCTTGTGCGTCTGCTCTGAAGAAAACAATTCAACGGAAACGGAATTAAATTAGCGTCCCTCCGCCAGACCCGTGACCTTCATCAGTTAGCAATCCCTGATGAATATGCGACCTACGAAACGGAGCCAAACCAGAAGGAAGTTTTTTTACTAAAAGACAGTGGTCCCGGAGAAGACAGAATCTTGCTGTTTGGAAGGAGAAGTTGGTTGCAACAGTTGGCTTCATCAGAAGTTTGGTATGTCGATGGAACCTTTAAGATAGCTCCGAAGTTATTTTCTCAGGTTTATATTGCACTGGCTCAAAAATTCGGAGGTGTCATCCCAGTACTTTATGCTCTTTTACTTAGCAAGCAAAAAGTTACATATTCAAGGGTTTTTGAAATGATAAAAGAAATTGAGCCCACCGTAAACCCGAAATCAATTGTATGTGATTTTGAACTCGCGGCATTTAGTGCAATCAAAGAAATATTTCCAAACGTAGAATTAAAAGGGTGCTTCTTTCACCTTAGTCAAAATATGCAGAAGCACATTGCGGCTTCGGTTCTAACTTCTCGTTATAATAACGACAGCAAGTTTTCGTTACAAGTCAAGATGATACTGGCTCTTGCATTTGTCCCTGTCGAACATATAGATTCCTATATTGATGCCTTAGTTGACGAATTATCTACAGAGCATTTGCCAATCCTGAATTGGCTCGAAAACAATTATATAGGTCGGTTAAACAGACGCGGAAATAGCAGACGTGCCCCACTCTTCCCAATGGAAATGTGGAATTTGTATGTTCGAACTTTAAATCATGAAGACAGAACCAACAACCACGCAGAAGCAGCAAACAGACTACAAATGGAATTAGGGATGGAACATCCTACAATATGGAAATTCATTAATGCACTCAGAAAAGTTCAAAAAGGACGAGACTGTTATTTGGAATTGCTTATAGCTGGCAGTGCACCACCAGCAAAATTAAAAAGATACCTAGATACTGATAACCGCATTCTTAGGATAGTCCAAAGTTTTAATGAAAGGATTCCTATTGAATATTTACGCGGTATTTCTCATAACATAAAATAAGTCTCCATGAATTTCAATTTTAAATAAGTCTTTTAACCTCCATTAATTTTTATTGAATTTGAAATACCACTGGTCTGAACTGTGATATAACTTGGTTCGCCGGCCGGTCTATCTATCAAATGCTTGGTGCGGGCCGTTCACCAGTTACCCGCCGCCGACAGCTTTTACCATGAATTACCATGAATTTCAATTTTTAGTTGGGCTGGCGATGAGTTGGGCTGGCGATGAGTGGCTGGCGATGAGTTGGGCTGGCGATGAGTCAGCGGCGATGAGTCGGCGGCGATGAGTTGTCCCATTCCCCCGGTGCAGACTCGATGGGCCAAATGGCCTCTTTCTGCACTGTAAATTCTATGTTTCTATGTTTCTATCTGTGATGCTTCCAGCATTCCAGTCGACCACACCTGCAGCAAGTGTAACCAATGGCAGCTCCTCACTGTCCATGTGGTTCGGTTGGAGCAGCAATTGGATGCACTTAGGAGCATGCAGGTGATGGAAAGCATCATCGTTAAGTGTTATAGAAATCTGGTCACACCCAAGGTGCAGACAGAGAGATGGGTGACCACCAGAAGAGGCAGGCAATCTGTGCAGGAATCCTCTGTAGTTGTCCCCTTCTCATACCACTTTGGATACTGTTGGGGGGAATAGCCTATCAGGGGAAAACAACAGCAGCCAGAGCAGTGGCACCATGGCTGGCTCTGATGTTCAGCAGGGAGGATCAAAGCGCAGAAGAGCAATAGTCATAGGAACTCTATAGTCAGGGGTACAGATAGGCGCTTCTGAGGACATGAAAAATACTCCAGGATGGTATGTTGCCTCCCTGGTGCCAGGATGTCTCAGAACAGGTAGCGGGCATCCTGAAGGGGGAGGGCAAACAGGCAGAGGTCATGGTACATATTGGGACCAATGACATAGGCAGGAAGGGGGATGAGGTCCTGCATCAGGAGTTCAGGGAGCTAGGCAGAAAGTTAAAAGACGTATCTCCAGGGTTGTAATCTCGGGATTACTCCCTGTGTCACCTGCCAGTGAGGCTAGAAATAGGAAGCTAGAGCAGCTAAACACGTGGCTAAACAGCTGGTGTAGGAGGGAGGGTTTCAGTTATCTGGACCACTGGGAGCTCTTCCAGGGCAGATGTGACCTGTATAAGAAGGACAGGTTGCATCTAAACTGGAGATGCATAAAGATCCCAGCCACGAGGTTTGCTAATGTCACACGGGAGGGTTTAAACGAGTATGGCAGAGGTGTGGGTACCAGAGCAATAGGTCAGAAGGTGAAAAAATTGAGGGAGAACTAGGGAATAGGGCCAGTATGGCTCTGAATAAGACGAAGAAGAAGAAAAAGAAATTGCTTATTGTCACAAGTAGGCTTCAACTGAAGTTACTGTGAAAAGCCCCTAGTCACCATATCCTGGCGCCTGTTCGGGGAGGCTGGTACGGGAATTGAACCGTGCTGCTGGCCTGCCTTGGTTTGCTTTCAAAGCCAGCGATTTAGCCCTGTGCTAAACAAGGAAGAGCAGACAGGGAGATTTGCTGAAAACAGCAGGACTGGTGGCCTGAAGTGAATATGTTTTAATACAAGAAGTATAACTGGTAAGGCAAATGAACTTAGAGCTTGGATTAGTACCTGGAACTATGATGTTTTTGCCATTATAGAGTACTCATTGAGGGAAGGACAGGATTGGCAGCTAAACTTTCCAGGATTTAGATGTTTCTGGCGGGACAGAGTGGGATGTAAAAGGGATGGAGGAGTTGCTTTACTGGTTAGGGAGAATATCACAGCTGTACAGAGGGAGGACACCTCAGAGGCCAGCAAGGCTATATGGGTAAAGATCAGGAATAAGAAGGGTGCAGTCACAATGTTGGGGGTTTACTACAGGCCTCCCAACAGCCAGCGGGAGATAGAGGAACAGATAGGTAGACGGATTTTGGAAAGGAGTTAAAGCAACAGGGTTGTTGTGATGGGAGACTTTAACTTCCCCAATATTGACTGGGACTCACTTAGTGCTCGGGGCTTGGATGGGGCAGAGTTTGTAAGGAGCATCCAGGAGGGCTTCTTAAAACAATATGTAGATAGTCCCACTAGGGAAGGGGCTGTACTGGACCTGGTATTGGGGAATGAGCCCAGCCAGGTGGTAAAAGTTTCAGTAGGGGAGCATTTTGGGAACAGTGATCACAATTCAGTAAGTCTTCAAGGGTCCGAGGGTGAATTAGAATTAGAATTAGAATTAGAACAGTACAGCACAGAACAGGCCCTTCGGCCCTTGATGTTGTGCCGAGCAATGATCACCCTACTTAAACCCACGTAACCCGTATACCCGTAACCCAACAATCCCCCCATTAACCTTACACTACGGGCAATTTAGCATGGCCAATCCACCTAACCCGCACATCTTTGGACTGTGGGAGGAAACCGGAGCACCCGGAGGAAACCCACACACACACGGGGAGGACGTGCAGACTCCACACAGACAGTGACCCAGCCGGGAATCAAACCTGGGACCCTGGAGCTGTGAAGCATTGATGCTAACCACCATGCTACCGTGAATGTGCTAAATTGGGGGAAGGCTAATTATAACAGTATTAGACGGGAACTGAAGAACCTAGATTGGGGGCGGATGTTTGAGGGTAAATCAACATCTGACATGTGGGAGGCTCTCAAATGTTAGTTGAAAGGAATTCAGGACCAGCATGTTCCTGTGAGGAGGAAGGATAAATACGGCAAATTTCGGGAACCTTGGCGATCGAGAGATATTGTAGGCCTCGTCAAAAAGAAAAAGGAGGCATTTGTCAGGGCTAGAAAGCTGGGAATAGACAAAACCTGTGTGGAATATAAGGAAAGTAGGAAGGAACTTAAGCAAGGAATCAGGAGGGCTAAAAGGGGTCACGAAAATTCATTGGCAAATAGGGTTAAGGAAAATCCCAAGCCTTTTTACACGTACATAAAAAGCAAGAGGGGAACCAGGGAAAGGGTTGGCCCACTGAAGGACAGAGGAGGAATTCTATGTGTCGAGCCAGAGGAAATGGGCGAGATACTAAATTAATACTTTGCATCAGTCTTCACCAAAGAGAAGGAATTGGTGGATGTTGAGTCTGGAGAAGGGTGTGTAGATAGCCTGGGTCACATTGAGATCCAAAAAGACAAGGTGTTGGCCGTCTTGAAAAATAGATAAGTTAGATAAGTCCCCAGGGCCTGATGGGATCTACCCCAGAATACTGAAGGAGGCAAGAGAGGAAATTGCTGAGGCCTTGACAGAAATCTTTAGATCCTCACTGTCTTCAGGTGATGTCCCGGAGGACTGGAGAATAGCCAATGTTATTCCTTTGTTTAAGAATGGTAGCAAGGATAATCCAGGGCACTACAGGCTGGTGAGCCTTACATCAGTGGTAGGGGAATTACTGGAGAGAATTCTTCAAGATAGGATGGATCTACTCCCATTTGGAAGCAAATTGACATATTAGTGTGAGGCAGCATGGTTTTGTGAAGGGGAGATCGTGTCTCACTAACTTGATGGAGTTTTTCGAGGAGGCCACAAAGATGAATGATGCAGGTCGGGCAGTGGATGTTGTCAATATAGATTTCAGTAAAGCCTTTGACAAGGTCCCTCATGGCAGACTGGTAAAAAAGGTGAAGTCACACGGGATCAGAGGTGAGCTGGCAACATGGATACAGAACTGGCTAGGTCATAGAAGGCAGAGAGTAGCAACGGAAGGGTGCTTTTCTGATTGGAGGGCTGTGACAAGTGGTGTTCCGCAGGGATCAGTGCTGGGACTTTTGCTATTCGTCGTATATATAAATGATTTGGAGGAAAATGTAACTGGTCTGATTAGTAAGTTTGTGGACGACACAAAGGTTGGGGAATTGCGGATAGCGATGAGGACTGCCGGAGGATACAGCAGGATTTAGATCATTTGGAGACTTGGGCGGCGAGATGGCAGATGGAGTTTAATCAGCACAAATGTGAGGTAATGCATTTTGGATGGTCTAATGCAGGTAGGGAATATACAGTGAATGGTAGAACCGTCAAGAGTATTGACAATCAGAGAGATCTAGGTGTACAGGTCCACAGGTCACTGAAAGGGGCAACACATGTGGAGAAGGTAGTCAAAAAGGCATGCTTGCCTTCATTGGCCAGGGCATTGAGTCTAAAAATTGGCAAGTCATGTGGCAGCTGTATGGAACCTTAGTTAGGCCACACTTGGAGTATAGTGTTCAATTCTGGTCGCCACACTACCAGAAGGATGTGGAGGCTTTAGAGAGGGTGCAGAAAAGATTTACCAGGATGTTGCCTGATATGAAGGGTATTAGCTATGAGGAGAGGTTGAATAAACTTGGTTTGTTCTCACTGGAACAACGGAGGTTGAGGGGCGACCTGATAAACGTCTACAAAATTATGAAGGATATAGACAGGGTGGATAGTGAGAGGTTTTTTCCTAGAGTAGAGGAGTCAATTACTAGGGGGCATGTGTTTAAGGTGCAAGGGGCAAGGTTTAGAGGAGATGTACGAGGCAAGTTTTTTACACAGAGGGAAGTGGGTGCCTGGAACTCGCTGCTGGGAGAGGTGTTGGAAGCAGGGATGATAGTGACGTTTAAGGGGCATCTTTACAAATACATGAATAGAATGGGAATAGATGGATACGGACCCTGGAAGTGTAGAAGATTTTATTATTATTATTATTATAAACTCCGAGCAATGTGGCTGTCCTTTTTATTCCTAAACTCTACCCACAAAGCTTCATTCGTTGCCCCCTCCAAGATAGCATCTCTCTTTACTGAAGTAAATGACTCTTTAACTAATAATGCCTCCCCTTTTACTCCCCCCACCTCACCTGAGTATTCTATGCACTGAAATGTTGAGCTGCCAATCATGTCCCTTCCTCAGCCACATCTCTGTGCTGGCTACTATAGCACAATCTCCACAATTCCCACAATATTCTGCTTGGCGGTATAATGGATTGCTGAATGATCCAATCCCTTCACCCTGTGTTTGACTGCACCAATTAAATTTCACCCTCCCAATGGCAATGCTTTTACAAAGACTGAGTATGAGTTAAAGGCTCAAATGACATCCTCATTGGAACTTGCTTTTCCATTCACCCCCCTGTCTGGCCAGCACATCATCTGCTATGCTCGAAATAGCATATAATTTGATCTTTGCTCTCTCTGCTCACAAGACCTGAGGCATTCTGATACTGGGACATCTTCACCAATTTGTCATTGTTCATCCCGACTGGAGCCCACTATACCTTGAATTGATTCTGGCCGGTGAAAGGTAGTTGCTATTTCTCAGCATGATTTGCAGTTGTCTTTTCCTGCAATGATTTTTTTGCCAGTCACTGGACTGCCCTTGCTGTTTTGTCATCACCAGTGTGATTGCTGGGTTGGCCTTGAAGTCCTTCACCCACTGAGCTGCAGTATTGTTGGAGTTCTCTTGAAGGTTTGACCACAGTTTCTCTGTCGGGTTCAGTCACTGTTGGCATCATCTGTTGCTTCGGTTTTATCTTGGGATTCATGAACCTCTTCTCTAGAAGAGGCTTTGCAGGAGGCAATGGTCTTTTGTTGAAAACACATTTATTTATATACCATTCACAAAGGTTAAGTATGACCAATACCCAGATAAAGCTATTCTCTACGATGCTTCTCAGTCATCTTCTCTTAGTGAGTGACATCACTGAGACATAGCTCCTTATGCACATGCTCAGTAGTTATCTTCCGAGTCAACCCCTTGCTCTAAAGACCCACTAATATTTACGGGTGGGATTTCAGGGATTGACACCTATTAAATAAGGACTATTTAAATGTTATGTATGATTTTTGTGATGAGGAGAATCTGAGCGTTGCCACTTTGACAGTTCACTTTTAGTGAGTTATCATTAGCTACTGGTGAAGTTAAAGTTCCTGTCACCTCTGGGTTCACCTTCTGTGAATCGTGCCCTCACCTCCCCAATTTTCCCTTTCTCTGGTCCTTGATTTTTCTTCTTTCCCATTCTCGGTTCTCTCTCTTCCCTGCCCCCATCAAATGGTCAGTATGTCACATGATGAAACTTCCAGAATGTCTTCAACCAGAGTTAGCAACCCTATTCCCACTGCTCTGCAGGACAGTAGACTTGAGGTGACCATTCATGCATTTTAAAGCCTCAAAGCATGTGATCTACAGCCTTTCCAACCTGGAGCACATTTTGGAACCTCGAGTCTGAATAACAGCAGTTGTGTGTCCAACAAAGTTACAAAAGCTGATAGTACATTCTTCTACATAGAACATAGAACATTACAGCGCAGTACAGGCCCTTCGGCCATCGATGTTGCGCCGTCCTGTGAAACCCCTCTAAAGTCCCTCTACACTATTCCCTTATCGTCCATATGCCTATCCAATGACCATTTGAATGCGTTTAGTGTTGGCGAGTCCACTACTGTAGCAGGCAGGGCATTCCACGCCCTTACTACTCTCTGTGTAAAGAAACTACCTCTGACATCTATCCTATATCTATCTCCCCTCAATTTAAAGCTATGTCCCCTCATGCTGGACATCACCATCCAAGGAAAAAGGCTCTCAATGTCCACCCTATCTAATCCTCTGATCATCATGTATGCCTCAATTAAGTCACCTCTTAACCTTCTTCTCTCTAACGAAAATAGCCTCAAGTCCTTCAGCCTTTCTTCATATGATCTTCCCTCCATACCAGGTAGCATCCTTGTAAATCTCCTCTGTACCCTTTCCAATGCTTCCACATCCTTCCTATAATGTGGCGACCAGAACTGCACGCAACACTCCAAATGCGGCCGCACCAGAGTTTTGTACAACTGCAGCATGACCTCATGGCTCCGAAACTCAATTCCTCTACCAATAAAAGCTAACACACCGTATGCCTTCTTAACAACCCTCTCAAACTGGGTGGCAACTTTCAGGGATCTATGGACATGGACACCGAGATCTCTCTGCGCATCCACACTACTAAGAATCTTACCATTAGCCCAGTACTCTGTCTTGCTGTTATTCCTTCCAAAATGAATCACCTCACACTTTTCTGTATTAAACTCCATTTGCCACCTGTCAACCCAGCTCTGCAGCTTACCTATTTCCTGCTGTAACTTGTAACATCCTTCTGCACTGTCCACAACTCCACCGACTTTAGTGTCATCTGCAAAGTTACTCACCCATCCTTCTACGCCCTCCTCCAGGTCATTTATAAAAATGACAAACAGCAGCAGCCCCAAAACAGATCCTTGTGGTACACCACTAGTAACTGGACACCAGTCAGAACATTTCCCATCAACCACCACCCTTTGTCTTCTATCAGCTAGCCAATTTCTGATCCAAACTGCTAAACCACCCTGAATCCCATGCCTCTGTATTTTCTGCAATAGCCTACCATGGGGAACCTTATCAAACGCTTTACTGAAATCCATATACACCACATCAACTGCTTTACCTTCATCACCTTCTCTCTGTGTACAGGAACTCAATGAGGTTTGTGAGGCACGACCTACCCTTCACAAAACCATGTTGACTATCTCTAATCAAATTATTCCTTTCCAGATTATTATACATCCTATCCCACAACCGAAGTAAGGCTCACTGGTCTATAGTTACCGGGGTTATCTGTACTTCCCTTCTCGAACAAGGGGACATCATTGGTGAGAACGTTTGGCTGCAGGTCCAGGGTAATGGCCACATGTAGCATTCGAGAGAGCCAGTGCAGAGAAGATCGGAATGGATTCCTCCAAACATTTTGATACACCACAAAAATTTCTATTCCGACTTTCTTTTGAAGGTGGGCCTTATAATCACCTCTCATTCCTCATCCCTGGGCTTGCCTCTACCCCTAGTCCAGTTGAAATTCCAAAGGCCTCACCCACAATGTGCTGAATTCTCAAATGAGACCCAAAGAAATCTAGGCTTTGTTATTTTTTTTGCATACACACTGAAAAAGAGAGGAAGAGAGGAAAAGGATCATTTTAAATCATTAGCAGTGTTTTGACACTGGATAATGGCATCAGCATGCCACCTGCTGCTGGTTTTATCACATAGGTAACTAGAATTACCAACAATAGATTTTTTTTCCTTTCAACGTGAAGATTTCATAATAATAGATTTTGCTAATGAATAAATTAGAGTTTTCAAAATGCTAATAGTTACTGTACACTGCTGAGAAATAAAGAAATCTCATTAAAAAGCCACAGAGCTCCTAATTTCCGATATATTAGGCAACAGCAGGTATCTGCAACATCATCATTTGGTATTAAAAACCTGTTAATGACTTCTTCAATGCAGTTAATGGCTACTAGCGGGTAGTTTTTACTGAGTACAGTAAAACAACAAAATGGTAACAAGAACTAAATCATGGACTGGCCTGTTGAAAATGCATGTTCCAACTCCACAGCCTTTTACTGGAGTTTGTAATAAATGCACAATAATTACAGTGAATTGTATACTGATTTGACGTTCATAGTTTTGCTGCCTTTATTGGCATTAACTGCGCTTCAATTCTCTTTGGAGAGAGATTGCGAGAAATTGATACAAAATAGGGGAAGAAAATCCTGATTGTCAGGATTACTCAGGTTAGATAAGATTGCGAAGTAAGTTGTGCTCTTCTAGCCACGATATTGGATAGGGTTTTGACTTTACCAATTCGGCGGTAATTTGGCAGAGTGGACACCCATCCTTGAATCTGCCCAATTTTCATTCCATTGACTTTCGTCTGGTGGATAAGGTAAACAATTTACCAATTATATAAAGGCTGCTTGATAGATCATCACTGCTGTTTGACTGAATAACTGGATTAATTGAAATGAGAAAATAAATTCAACTAAAGTTCAATTATACACTAATTAGTATTGAGGCAATTTACCCCACCTATGAGTATCTTTAAGAGAATTTTAACCAAAGTTTCTTCTCTTCTTTTCACTCCTGAAGTAGGTGATTCACGCAGGCTAGGTTCTGTCACTTCTCCAGTGCCACATACAAACAATTCTTTAAGTGAAGCCCAGGCATGATTTAACTGGGCTATTGTACCATCAAGCTTTTATAGCCAAGCTTGATCTTGTCATTGTTCAGTTACCACACGATTGTACTTTCCAGCAGGGGGCACTAGACAGCAATCAGGAATGAGAAACCTGGCTAATAGTTCCCCTTCAGGCATTACTGCTAAGATTACAGCCAACTAATTCAATAAAACCAGGGACCAATACTGAAGTCCCTGTTCTGTATTATTTAGTATCATCCCACACGGTGCCGGTACTCTTCGAGTCATTGGGAAATCCTATAAAATAATGAAAACTACGTTTAATTACAGCAGGCAACACTTCAAATATGAAAATAATTCAGAGAAAGATTTAGCTGACAAAAATAGTATTGGTTACCAGGGCAATTCACGTCACTAAAATTCAGTGCTGACTGGCTTGCTGATTGTTAATCCATACAAGAGATCAGGGTCAAAGATTGATATAGATTTTAATAGATTGGTGAAATTATTTTATGATCAGTCTGTTTAGATGGTTGAAAAGCTAACTTCATTATATAGAGAGTCTATTGACAAAATTAAAGTCCATATGCTCTTGAGTTGGTACATTTGAACTACTTGCATTATCTTCTGAGACATCAGAATGAAAATCAGAGTTGTTATCCATTCCTCTTGGATCTTCTTCTAGGTAATCCCGTTTACGTGTTGCTGGCTATCCCTAAAAAAAGCGGTTTAAATCTCACTCCTTGGTTTTCGGGAATTTATTCATTTGAGTAACTGCGTTTGATATTAAGGCAGCATTTGAGTGAGGGTGACAACAAGACGTAGGGCAAAATTGAAGACAATCGGAATCGGTATGGGCGAGGGGAACTAGCCACTGTTGGAGTCATAGCTAGAACAAAAGAAGATGGTTGTGGTCCGCACCATTTTCAGCTGGTTCATCAATGCTCTTCCCTCCACCATGAGGTCAGAAGTGGGGATGCCTGCTGATGATTACACAATGTTCAATGCCATTTACAGATTCCCAGATAGTGAAGTAGTCTGTGCCAATGGCAGGTAGCAAATAAAATTCACACCACACAATCACCATTTCCAACAATAGAGAGAATCTAACCATCTCCCTTTGATAATCAATGGCATAACCATTGTTGAGTCGCCCACCAGCAGCATCATGGGGGTTACCTTGACCAGAAACTGAACAGCCATATAATTACTGTGGCTGCAAGAGCAGGTCGGAGGCTGGTAAATCTGAGACAACTAATTTACCTACGACTCCCCAAAGTCTGCCTACCATTTACAAGGCAAAAGTCATGTCAAATGTACAAATTCCCTCAAACTAAAGGAGTGAGATTTAAAGCAACTAATTTAGGCACAACCAGCAGCATGCAAAGTAGGTTACCCAGGAATAGATCCAAGAGGAATAGAAAACAGCACTGTAGGCTGATATTCATTCTGAAACTTCAGAAGGCAAATGCTGCCATCAGGGAAGAAGGCAATGCCAGCAGTTCAAATATGTCAGCTCGGAAAAAGGGCATATAAATTCTTGAGACTTTGCATAAATCAAATGGGGCAGGATTCTCCGGTCTCATCCGCAGCAGGAACCATTGCGAGCGAGAATGGAAAATTTTGGGTTTCAGCCAAAACTCCATTCACTTTCAGTGGAACTGGAAAATCCCAGCCACAAATGAGACCTTAATTCAGCCAAAAGGCTGGTGATTTAATGCAGTTGACTTATCAACCAATTAATACTCTCCACTTGCTGGGATGAGTGCAGCTCCAACAACTCAAGAAGCTTGATGCTATCCATAATAAAACAGCCTGTTTGATTAACACCCACCCACTAACTTGATCAACGCCCCATCCATGCACTCCCACCCCCACCAATGCAGTAATGTGTGCTATATACAAAAGGCACTACTTTAGCTTTTTCGACAGCACCTTCCAAACTGATGACCTATACCACCTAGGACAAGGGCAGACGACCGTGGGAACGCCACACCTGTAAGTTCCCCTCCAAGCCAGACAATATCCTGACTTAAAACTAAATCGTGGTTCATTCGCTGTCCCTGGATGAAAATCCTAAGACTTCCTTCCTAACAGCACTGTGAGTGTACCTGCACCATATGGACTGCAGCAGTTCAAGAGGCTGGTTCACCATCACCTTCTAAATAGCAATTAGGGATGGGCACTAAATGGCGACCAACAAATAACGCCCTATTTCATGAAAGATTAAAAACAACTTTCTGAATCTGCCTGCTAAAATTGTAAATAATAGTAACTTTGCAAATATTCTCTATCTGTTAATTCCCTGCCCTGCCCTCCTGATTTTCATGGAGATGAACATTTCCCATTTTACACAAATGTCATTATATCAATGTAACTTGCTTTGTTCATTAGAGAAGTCCTTTGGTTTCTACTACAACTTTAATCATTGCCGAAGTATTACAAAGACTTCCACAAGAACCCCCCTCCCCCATCCAACACACACAGCGACCCTCTGCCTAAAGGTGCCCCCACAGACCTCCCCAAAACCTCCATATAGACCAACCCCCCCAGAAAAGAGACCACTGTCTGGAAGCTAGAGAGCAGTCCCTACAAGGGCAGTGAGAAGAATTACAGCTGGAACCCTGCAGCTCCATGTGTCCATTCTGAAGGAGTACAGCTGTCACCTGCATCGAGCTCCCACAGATCCATTCGCTGCAAATCATTCATAGCTTTCTAGTCCCGGTCTGTGATTGACAGTTTCTACAAACTATCGGCAGATTTTATTCATTCATTTCCTTTCACAGTTCTTTGACCTAAGTGGTGAAACCCCTATGTTTACAAACATTGATCACTTCAAAGATAGGTAAGTGCATTCCAACCATTCAAGCAGGTGAGTGGGAAAAGGAGATATAGTAATAGGAGGAGCCATGGCTGAAGCAGTCAGTTTTGAGTTAGTTCTCTGGAGATTGTAAGCTGAACACCAGTTTCTACAGAAGGCTGTCAGAGATTCAGCATTAATCTGACAGGATCTCTCTCTCTCTCTTCAAGCAGCCTCTCAAAAGGTATTTCGATCCAAAGATGTCAACTAATCCTGTGTTTGCTAACTTTATTTAAAAGTTTGTTTTGACCTGTGATGGGGTTTGCTTGATTGGAGATAAAGACAGTAGCAGTTAGAAGTTAAAATGTTTCATTTTATTGTTAAGCATTATTTAACTGGTAATTGTAAGCTATATTTCTGTGCTATGAAAGGTAGTTTAATTCTGAAAATAATAAAGTTTGTTTAATATACCATATCCCAATTTGTGCATGGAATCGCTCCTGGAGCAAAATATCCTTTCCTCACAGTTTTACAAATTAAAATAAATGATTAGGGTTCCTGTCTAGAATCCTAGCAGATGTCGGGGTCTGATCAGGAATGGCAGTAATGGAAGCAGCTCTGCTGGGTAAGTTGTTGCAGATGTGCTAGCTATGCCAATCACCGCTGTAAAACTTTGGGAATTGCATGGAAACTTATATGGCAACATTCGGCCTTCATTTTAATGCAATTAACTGCAAACCTGCAGTATGTATGCAACTCATATTAAGCCTAAATAGAAATTAGGTAGATGTTTCCATCAGTTATACATGTTTCATTTCTGCTCATTTAAACCTCATCCAATGCTTTAAACCTCTGGAAACATTCAACCAGTTTTTAGCACAGTAATGAGTTTTACGCACAAGAAGTATCATGTGATCCCTCAGTGTTATAGTGTCATACCCTGAGCAGAATAAAGTACAAGTTCTTCAATTTTCAAGTCATTTTATAATGTAGGGATTGATTGCCGTAAGGGAAAGGAACTTGTAGAATGCAAGTGTCTTTTGTGTGTCTCCCATCCAACCAACCTCACAAAAAAAAGGCCTTTGAAGCATGGGTCCTATCTTTTAAATCAGCTAATTTCTCAAGTTCTGTAAAACTCTAAATAATAAAGAAGACCAAGTAAAATATTTTATTATTGATTTCTCAGTTACATTGTAGACCCTCTAATACTAGCCTTTTTTACATTCTGGCACATTGAATTTATCAGAAATTTGATTGTCCTAGGTATAGTGCAAATGGTTACTTCAATATTTCAGAATCCATTCATTCACAGGATGGGGACATTGCCATTAGTGCCAGCATTAATCGCCTCCGGGAACGTGGTGATGAGTCAGTTCCTTGAATATAACTGAATGGCTTCAGAGGTCATTTCAAGGAACCATCAAAAGTGAAGCACAATGCTGTAAATCTGGGATATAAATCAGACTAGGTTAGAGTGGCAGATTTCATTTCCAAAAAGGCATTAGTGAACCAAATTGTTTCGGCAACTTGATTGTTTCTTGGTCAGCATTATTGGTATTCAAGATTTTATAATATTAATTGAATTTTATTTCCCCAGTTTGAAGCCTGGAGTTTGAAGCCATTTATCTTTGAATCATTAATCCAGGTTTCTGGATTACTAATCCAGTGTAGAATTTGGTATTTGTTGGATTCACTGTTTTGGTGTAAAATGGACACAGCACATGTCAATTAATCAATGGGACTACCTGTGCCTAATCTGCACAGGTGTTGTTCCCATTGACAATTTTAAGGGGGGGGGGGGGGGGGGGGGGGACATCTTTAAGCCTGTTGGCCCAAAATAGGTACTGTATATATATAATTTGCATATATGCAAATTACAGGACTAAAATCTGTTAAAGGTCCACTTCGACAAACCAGGTACCTTATGTGAAGCAGACATTAAGCCTTCCATCAAAAGTTGTGTTTTGAATTTGATGTCATCAGTAATTTATGGAGCCAGAAGGAGCAGAATTAATCCCCTGGCTCTGCAGAAGGCAAGATCATTACCCCATCCCTCTCTAGACTCAACTGTGTATCATTCCTTATGAACATTCCTCCTGTAGACAGGCATGACTAGTGGCACTTATCTCCCCACCCTGATCCTTCTGAGTATTTAGCCTCAGGATCAATTTCTATCAATCTCTTCCACACATTCTATCAATCTCATCTCGGGCACACATTAGCTGTGACTGTACGGCTGACAGTGACCAGGAAAATTGGGGGCCGCCCTGCTTTGGGCAGTTATGGGAACCCTGGCCTGATTTCATGTGCTGTCAGCAATTAATTGCCTGCAGTCAAAGGTTCCATTCCTTTAAGGGATGAAATCCTGCCCCCAACAGCTATAGGAAAGACAGATAGCTGGCAGCCTTTCTGTTGCAGTAGTGGCACCAGCAGCAATGTTCACTTCTGGTACAGCAGCAGCATTTTGGAGCAGGCACCAAATTGGAGGTCAGTAGGTCAGACTCTCAAGGACTATTCAGGAAGGCCATGATGAGAGGTGTGGTGCTTCAAAAACATGGTCCATGCCCCTAGGGGAGCCATCCATAGTTCACAGGGTATATGATCACGAGGGACTTTCTGAGTCCACAAGGTGGCTGCCACAGTATATCCAACTGGTCTCACCAAGTTTTGAGGTGCCCACCTGCTGATGAAAAGCAATGATGGTAGGAAGAAGTCGTTAAGTGACCAATAATTGGCTACTTAAGGGCTTCAGTTGGCCTAAGTTGCAGTATGCCACCTTTCCCGTAACTGGTAAAATGCCCGTGGCATCCAGAAGGCGACAGGCACACAACACAAAGCTATTCCTCCCAGTGTTTCACATGCGAATGCACCCCCACTCCCCAACCCCTAGGTTGTGCACCCCCACTCCCCCACTCCCACTCCCCCACTCCCCAACTCCCCCACAGCACCCCCACTCCCCAACTCCTAGGGCAGCACGGTAGCATGGTGGTTAGCGTCAATGCTTCACAGCTCCAGTGGTCCCAGGTTCGATTCCCGGCTGGGTCACTGTCTGTGCGGAGTCTGCACGTCCTCCCCGTGTGTGCGTGGGTTTCCTCCGGGTGCTCCGGTTTCCTCCCACAGTCCAAAGATGTGCGGGTTAGGTGGATTGGCCATGCTAAATTGCCCGTAGTGTCCTAAAAAGTAAGGTTAAGGGGAGGGGGGTTGTTGGGTTATGGGTATAGGGTGGAGACGTGGGGGTTTGAGGAGGATGATCATTGCTCGGCACAACATCGAGGGACGAAGGGCCTGTTCTGTGCTGTACTGTTCTATGTTCTATGTTCTAACCCCCTCTCTCCCCAACCCCACCACATCTCAACACACTCCCTGGGATGATATAACATCCAAACCATTCTCTTTGCAGTGCTGCCAACCCATTCCAGCCTGGTACGTATTCTGCAAATTGTGGAAGAAACTTTAAATTTCAATTTATTGGATCTTTTCAGAAGCTTCAAAACGTCCATCAATTTTTCTTTTATTCTTCTCAAGAAGGAATGCCTCAGCCAACACAACCACTCTTCGCAGTTCGGTCCTCGAACTTTCGATGTTAATCATCTAGCCAAATTCTTCAGTGAGGTGGATCAGAGATCAAAGATCATCGGAGTTTTATTTTTAGAGGTGGTAACCATTACCAGACTACAATACAACAATGGTGCCATTTACTTATGAAGGGAATGCCAGCTTATATTGTGACTTCAATAGAATTCACAATGATTTGCAAGTTCATTGGATTTTACAGCAGTACTACAAACTGTAAGTATGACAGGATCTGACATGTGGTCACCTCTGTAAGCAGTTACAAAAGGACAAGATTGATTGTCAGAAATTGAATGGGGATCATAAATCATCACTTAGAGGATCTGTAGGAGCATAGTAATCGAATTCTCCAGAATAATCGCTCCAACATTCTTTTCTAATACCCAGATGTCAGGAGGTTTCTCACTGCTCTTTTTTCTGTGAGTAGCATTAAAAATAACACAAGGGACATGCATGAGTTCACCATCAATGGCATCCTTCGATCTACTGAAGATGATGGTCATGCAGCAAACAAACCATTGCAGATGAGGTGTCTTCGTAAGGGGCAGATTTGCTGATAACTGAGGACGCCAATCCTTTCGAGGCAGGTTCTACCAAAATGCCTCACATGAGGTCAGTAGGTGTCGTTGTGGGTTCTTGATTTCAGTGTTGGCCTCTGTTGCCAAGAACTAGCCACTGGTCATAGTCATGGTACACACCAGCTTACAGGGGGTATCGCCATTTGCTCCTATCATCAGCAGCGACTCAAAGGTACGATAATTGATGTCGAGGGCCTTCATGTCACACTTGCAAGCATCCTTAAAGTAGAGCTTTGGATTTCCCACTGCTACTCGGGCTCCGGATACTTTATGTTACACAAAGTCCTTGGGTATGTGACTGTCTTCCATCATGTCTGCAGAACTTCTGCCCACACGGAATGCTCACTGCTGTCTGGGCTCCACATCTCCGTCACGGCTTGCCTCTGCTGCTCCCACTGTCTTGGTGAGTTTTTGAATTTTTTTTCATCCTTCCTTCCTGGTTCTCTTTTATTGCCAGCCCCAGATCTTCTTTTAGCCCTTGGTGGAACTTTCATTCACTGCCACCATGTTTTGTGTGGTGGAGGCTTAGGTTGGAGCTCGAGAATTATTGGCTAACCTCCCAAAGGTGTGCTGCATGAGTCCACAGTTTTTTCAACCAGAACAATTTATTTACATTAGTCTTTACACATTTGGAGCCACACACGAGATAAGAACTTCTGTACTCTTCAAGGTCTCAATCACTTCTCAGTCATGTGATCTGACATCATTCATATATTAGAGTCATGTATGCCTGTGATGCTAACCGTTTACTCCAGTTACTTTACAATTATGTCTCTGCAATGGTGAGTAGATCTAAACCATTTATCTCTATTGTGCTGTTAGTTCATCTATCTCTGAGGAATGCCCCGTGCATTCAAATAAAGTGGCTTTAGTTTTTTAATGACTACTCCCTGTCTGGGCTTTACTCTCTGAGGCACAATTACTGTTAAAGTCTCTGTTGTTCCCTGTCCCACTCAATTTGATTTTACCCACATTGATATTCTTTTCTGTTGCTTAAACGTTTATCTTTGGATTTCTAAATAACCATTCACCCAAACCTTCCTCCTCGCCTGTTAGTTCAAAGCCATTTTTCCCCACTCTGACCATATTTGCTGGTTCACTCTTATGCGTGTACATGTTATCCCTTTCTGTCACACTCTGGTTACCAATACCCATGTCACTACTGTGCACTATTGCCTTGTCCCTTCTCTTTAAGTTTCCAATTTTCGCCTCGCATGAATCCTCCCCTTCCACTGTTTAGTCTGAAGCCTTCCCCACCGCCCTAGTTAATTGACTTGCTCGGACACTAGCCCCAGCCTAATTTTCATTCCACTGATTCAATAATGGACAAGAATTCTGCGTGAACAGATTACCCCCTCCCCCATGTGCAAGGGTACCCCGTTATCAGTTTGACTAAGATGATTTGTGCTTGGAACTGCATAACCAGGTAGAACTATAATATCTGTGATGTTTTATAGCAATTGTATGAAAGAAGAAGTTGCTGTCATTAAGCAAGGGCTAACGTACAAATACATGGGTGAATAAGAGATTAAGAAATATGCACCCATGGCCTGATTGTGATATTAAAGTCCTGGGGTAAGGGATTGAAGTCACTGGCAAATAAGCAATTGGTTTGTACTATGCTAAAATATAACCCGAATCCTAACCCAATTTATTTGATGTAATCAATCCTGAGAATAATATAAAAGCAAATTACGGGGGATGCTGGAATCTGAAACAAAACAGAAAGTACTGGACGATCTCAGCAGGTCTGACAGCATCTGTGGAGAGAGAAGGAAGCTAACATTTTGGGTCGAGATGATTCGCTTTTACATAGAACCATCCAGACGCGAAACGTTAACTCCCTTCTGCCTCCACAGATTTTATCGGACCTACTGAGATTATCCAGCATTTTTTGTTTTTGCCTGAGAATAATTGACCTGAGCGGAGTGCTATGAGACTTGTAGTGTAGGCCAAATAAGTATAAATGACTTTACTTCACATGGAGTACATAAAATATTTTCAAAACAATTTTAGAACCATATTTCACATAAAAAAGGAAATATATTACATGAACCAATCAAATTCAAAGAGGATAAGCCCTCTACTGCCCCTCCCCACAATCTTGACAAATTGTATCCATGGAACCATAGAATCCCTACAGTGTAGAAGGAGGCCATTCGGCCCATGGAGTCTGCACAGATTCTCTGAAAGAGCAGCCTACCTAGGCCCACTCCCTCTCTTTATAACTGTAAGCCCATCTAACCTGCACATCTTTGGACTGTGAGAGGAAACTGGAACACCCGGAGGAAACCCACGCAGACACGGGAGAACATGCAGACTCTATACTGACAGTCACCCAAGCCCGGAATTGAACACGGGTCCCTGGCTCTGTGAGGCTGGGGTAGAATATACCACCTGATGTGTTGGGCTCGCTGTGTCTATGTGGACTGCGTTTGATGCAGTGTAGAGAGAGACAGGCTTCCAACACTTGAAGAGATGCAACATGATTTTATTGAACAACCAATTATAATACATGCTTAACTGTCGGTTGACACAATGCTGACTTGACTGAAGACCTGAGGCTAACCTGAATAAACTAACTGACTCCCACATGGTGTTTGTACTAGCTGCTGCTCACGAGCTCTGACTGTCTCTGAGGCTGGATCCGGAGAGAGCGGGAAAACTGGTGCCCTCTGGCTTTATAGTGGTCGTGTTCTGTCTTGTGATTGGCTGCTGTGTTCTGTGTGCTCACTGGTCATCCTGTGTGTCAATCACTGCCTGTCTGCACTCCATCATATACCTGGATGTGTATTGTGACACCACCCACAGGGCGCGATTCTCCCGAGTCACGAAAACTCGGGAAGCTGGCGTCAAAAACGGGCGCGTTTGACGCCAGCCTCCGCCCCCCCCCCCCCGACCGGGAACCGATTCAGCTCCCCGGTCGGGGCTAGTATCGCGCGGCCGTGAACTCCGGCATCGCGGTCTTAACGAATTTCGTTATGCCCCGCAGAAGCCCCGTGGATGGATCCATCGGGGCGGCGGAGGGAGAAAGAGTGCGCGGGGTAAGTACCCGCTGCCCGCGATCGGTGCCCACCGATTGCGGGCCCATGGCACCCTTGGCACGGCCGTGGTACGGCCGTGCCAATCGGTGCCATGGTTCCCGAGAACGGGACTTTACGACCATTTTTACGAACGGTCAGAGCAGGTGTGTTTTACGCTTGTTAAAACGGCTTTAAAGGCCTTGGAAATCGGCCCATCGGCCAGGAGAGAATCGCTGCTCGCCGTAAAAAAGCGGCGGGCAGCGATTCGTGTCGGGAGGCGGGCGTGGGGGGGGGGGGGGGGGAGAATAGCGGGAGGGCGTCAGACCAGCGTGTCCATAAAAATTTACGCCGCCCGCTATTCTCCGAATTTTCGTGAGAGCGGAGAATTGCGCCCACAGTGTCTGCCACATTTTCCACGTATCAACCAAACATCAGCAATTGGAAAAAATGTAATCTGCAGAAGGAAAAATATATTTAGATACCAAAATAAAATAATGATCAACATGGAGTTAAAAAGGAAAAGTCTTGTGTGACCAACCTCATTGAATGCTACAATTAGGGTAGAGTAGATAAGGGTAAAATGCAGTCGTTTTAAGTTATCTAGATTTCCAAAAGACCGTCAATTTGCTGCATAATGGACGAATGAATAAGGGCACCACAGTGTAGAGTCAGAGGACAAGTTGCAGAACGATGACTATCTTTCTATAAGGCAGAAAGTGGAGAGCAGAGGTGGAGTATAGCCAATCAGTGTGGCAGATGGTGGAATGTAGGGTGTCAGAAAGATTAGTGCTGGGATATTGTTGTTCACAACTCAGATTAATGATTCAGGTCTTGGAATCAAAAATACAATTTCTAAATTTGTAGTTGACACCAAATGCTTTGGAAGGGGGTTGTCAATGGAGGAAGTCAGACAGATAACACTCAGGAAGACTGCCACAAATTATAAGAAGATATTAATAAACTCGAAGAACTGTCATATAATTAGAAAATAAATTGCTACACCGGTGACTGAGGATTTATATTTTGGTAACAAAGAAGGAGGTAACAAACGATTTGGAAAATACAAATTTAAATAGAAGTGTAAAGGGACCTGGGAATACAAATATACAAATCACTAAAAGGACATGAAAAGTAAATAAAGCACTAGGATTTGATCCAAAAGGGGTATAACTGAAAAGTAAAAAGGTTATGTTCAACCTCTATCAAGCCTTGGTTGGGCCCCACTTAAAATATTATGTAAAATTCTGGTTTCCAAATGTTAAAAAAGCACTGAAACACTGGAAAGGGTACAAAAACGATTTACAAGGATGATAATGCGGCATTATACCTATCAGGGAAGGTTGAACAGGCTGGGTCTTTTTTCTCTTGAAAAGTGAAGGTTAAGGAGTGACCAGATCGCAGGCCCAAGCCACCCGGCCGTGCCAATCGGTGCCATGGTTGTCCGGGACGGCACTTTGCTGCCGTTTTCACGAACGGTGAGAGCAGGTGTGATTGCGTTCGTGAAAACAGCCGGAAAGGCCTGGGAACTCAGCCCATCGGCCTGGGGAGAATCGCTGTTCGCCGTAAAAAACGGCGAGCAGCGATTCGTGTCGTGGGGCGGCCGTGGGGAGGGGGGGGGGTGGAGAATAGCGGGAGGGCGGGAAAAATGTCGGGAAGGCCCTCCGGCTATTCTCCGACCCGTCGTGGGCAGCGGAGAATCACGCCCAAGGTATTTCGTGCGGCGCCGGGTCTCTGACGCCACGCTGAGGCCCCACCCCCGTAAACCGTGCAATGCCCCTACTAGCCCCACGGAAGGGGGAGAATAGGGGTCTGGGAACGAGCACCGACGCCGGAGTAAAACACTCCAGTTTTTACTCTGCTGTCGGCACGTCGACTCCCATTGGGGGAATCCCGCACCCTAAGCATATGAGCGGCCCATCAGAATAGGTTTCGGATGGTCATGGCTTCGATATTAGTGCTATTGACTCCTTCAAGGACACTAATGTTACATGCCTGTCTTCCCAGCTGATTCAGAGCTAAACTACATTTGGATTTTGCAATGTAATTTAAGCCGCGTTGTTTAAGAGTCTCCCCTATGTAATGTTCATCCTTACAAGCCACCGTAATTACTTCAAATGGTTGAACAAAGTTTAGTGCCTTAGTTGGCATATGCAAGCTTCCTGTAAGCTAATGTGAACTATCTATCTGACAGGTATTGCAGAATCCAGTGCAGATTCAAAACCTGTAGTCATGCATCACCTCTGCTGGGGCATCACACTTATAGCTTGACTTCTTAAAATCCTTGAACTTCTTTTGAGGCTTCGGCGTAGGTGCAGGGATCTTGAGAGAAGAGTCAGGATATATCTCCGCCTGGCGAGGAAGTGAATCAATTACTCACAGCTAAGAGTGTACAGGCAAAGGGCATCCAGAAATGATGTCAGAGGGATTGTATGCCAAGATACTGTGCGCTGCTTTTGGATTTTGAGATTGTAAAATTAGCAATTAATATGTCTGAACGCTCTCTCCCTCCTCATCTTACACTATCCCTCTCTCCCCTTCCCCCTCTTCCCTCCACTTCAGCCTTCCCTCCCCTCCCCTTTGCAAATAGACAGCACTGTTGTGTCTATGTGGAAAAATATATTTTATTGACCGTCGTTTTTAAGTGAAAAAATATATTATATTGCAAGAAATTTGTAAATGTTGAGGTTATTATACAAAATGTCATTGTTCAGCTGATAAAGTTAAATGTTAAGTTAAATCTAACTGGTTTCAAATTTTGGCATTTATAAAATTATTTTTGTTACAAGCTTCTAAAAGTGTCTGATTGAAACATCAAAACTCAACATTTAACTATGAGATAATTATAACTGAATAATATAATTGAAGTAAACAAGGCAGAAACATAATAATATGGGTAACAGAGTGGCACACCGGTTAGCACTGCTGCCTTACAACGCCAGGGACCGGTGTTCAATTCGGATGTCGGGCGGCTGTGTGGAGTTTGCATATTCTCCCACTGTGCGCATGGGTTTCCTGGAACAATAGAATACAACCATAGAATTCCTACTGTGCGGAAGGAGGCCATTCGGTCCATTGAATCTGCACCAGCCCTCTGAAAAGCACCTTACCTAGGCCCGCTCCCCCGCCCCTATCCCCAAAACCTAACCTGGACATCCCTGGACAATAAAGGGCAATTTAGCATGGCCAATCCACCTAACCTGCACATCTTTGGACTCTGGGAGGAATCTAGAGTACCCGGAGGAAACCCACACAGACACGGGGAGAACATACAAACTCAACACAGACAGCTACCCAAAGCCGAATTGAACCTGGGTCTCTGGGACTGTGAGGCAGTAGTGCTAACCACTGTGCCACCCTGCTGCCACCATAGGAGGTGGAGGAACTGGGGGGAGGTGGGGGGGGGGGGGTGTGTGTTGGTGCAGGGATGCACAAAGCCTTCATGGTAGACTCTTAGAAGGGATCGGGAGCAGGCAGCAAGTGCAATTAATGCCCAGAGTGCCTCTCACAGGACATTGCAGTCTGATGAAAAAAGTTCAATGATCTCACTCAGATGGTCAAATGAGTGAATGCAACTGCATCTCCCTTCTCAGACCCACCACACCTCCCACATCTCAAACTGCTCAATGCACCATATCCCATCATTCACTTAGCAGCGCACCCTGGCATTCAGGACTCACCCTTAACACGCTGCACTGCACCATACCTACATACAACGTCCAATCATTTCAACTGTGCACACATCACCCCACACCTCTGGAAACTAATGGCTATTCAGTTTTGGCAGCATGCACACATCCGGTCAGTGCTCTCAAGAAGATGGTCCAATGAATCATCGAGAGGGATGTCACAGAGACAAGAAACATAATAATATGGGTAACAGAGTGGCACACCGGTTGTTTCTGAAAGTTGTCAGGAAATGGAAAATGTTGACATTGTGATTCTTGCTTTTATCTCTACCACTCAGCCCAACACTCCCATTATTCTTTTATGCTTTCATATCACCAAGAACTAATGGATGTTCAGCTTCCAAAGATCCATGAGGAAGAGGAAAAGGAAGCCCATGAGAGTGAAGAAGCGACACCTTTAGCTGACCTTACACTCACAGCCACTGGCTCAGACACTGTGCAAACATTTGAAGCAAGTTGGACTCAGCACATGGTGTGTTATTATGCACAAATGGGCATTAGTCAAGATAGGGAGATAAGATAGTTCATGTGAAACCACTTTGCAGGGTCAGTTTCCAAGCATTTTCAGCAGGGGACTCAGAGGAGAGCCTAATTGGAGAAGGCGCCACAAAAACATTGATGATGATGTGAACAAGATTTTTGTTGCCTTTGTAGGCCTGCCAGGCATCCTTCAGTTACTAGCAAGGAGCACGGAAGGGTCTGGCTCAAAAATGTAGAAGGCAGCACATAAAGTTTGGAGTCCATACTTACAACCATGTAAGTAGTGAACAACTCCTAGCAACACTACCAGACCAACCCATGATGGAGTGTGTGTTGTCCTCTGTCTCAGCTTCCACAGCAGTATAGATGAGGTCACCCAATGTCTCATTGCTGTAGTGGGAGCTCAGACAGAGATCATGAGACTTATGATTAATGGGAAGGAGGCTCAGAAAGCTATAATCATGTGTGTATTTCAGCACTGTATAGGACATGCAGACTCTGACAGCAGTCCGGCAATCTGGTGTGACATGAAAGAGTTCAAGCAAAACTGGAGTCAATGGGAATGAGGGAAAATCTCCATTAGTTGGAGTTATATGTGGCACAAAGTAGATTGTTTTGGTTGTTGGAGACCAATCATCTCAGTTCCAAGACATCACTCAAGAATTCCTCAGGGTAATATCCTAAATACAACCAACTTCAGCTGATTTATCAATGACCTTCCCTCCATCATAAGGTCAAGCAAAGGGATACTCGCAAATGGTTGCACTATGTTTAATATTACTTGCAACTCAGACACTGAAGTAGTCCATTTCCATATGCAGCAAGACCTAGACGATGTTCTGGAAAATGTTCGGGTGCGGGCTGATAAGTGGCAAGTTACATATATGCCACACAAGTGCCAGGCAAAGGCCATCTCAAACTCAGAGAATGCATTTCCCTTTGACATTTAATGGTGTTGCCATCACTGAATACCCCACTAGCAACATCCTGGGGATTACCATTGACCAGAAACTGAACTGGACTAGCCATAGACATTTTGTGGCTACAAGAACAGGTCAGAGGACTGGGATTCTGTGGCAAGTAACTCACCACATAACTCCCCAAAACCTGCCCACCATCTAAAAGGCGCAAGTCAGGAGAGTGATGAAATACTATCCACTTGCCTGGATGAGTGCAGCTCCAACAACACTCAAGAAGCCTGACACCATCAAGGACAAAACAGTCCAATGATTGGCATCGCATCCATCAACATTCATTTCCTTCACCACAACAATGTGCATAATTTAGAAGACGGATTGTAGCAACTCGTAGTTCCTTCGAATGAACCTTCCAACCCCCTGACCTGAACCACGAAGATAAGTTGCATGGTTGCACAGTGGTTAGCACTGTTGCTTCACAGCGCCAGGGGCCCGGGTTTGATTCCCAACTGGGGTCACTGTCTGTGCGAAGTCTGCACATTCTTCCCGTGTCTGCGTGGGTTTTCTCTGGGTGCTCCAGTTTCCTCCCACAAATCCCGAAATATGTGCTTGTTAGGTGAATTGGCTATTCTGAATTCTCCCTCAGAGTACCCAAACAGGCGCCGGAGTGTGGTGGCAAGGGGATTTTCACAGTAACTTCATTGCAGTGTTAATGTAAGCATACTTGTGACAGATTATTAATTTTAAAGACAAGGACTGGAAGTGCATGGGAACACCACCTCCTACAAGTTCCCCTCCAAGCCACACACCATCTTGACTTGGACCATCCTGTCGCTGGGCCAAAATGCCGGAACTCCCTTCCTAACAGCAATGTGTGTGTACCTACACTTCAGGGACTGCAACGGTTCAAGAAGAAAACTCACCATGACCTTCTCAAGAGCAATCAGGGATGATAAACAATGCTGGAATAGCCAGCAGCGCCCATATCCCATGAAAGAATAAAGGTAGGCAGCAGATTATGAGGATTGCTGAAGTGCCGTTCCATGGGTGTAGAATGCACAGGGAATTAACCTGCTGTCCTCACAAGATGATAGCATTCAAGCTTCCATCGCTGCCACTCTGCCAGTACCCTTACTATCCCCTCTGAGCCAGCCAGCCCAGATTGACACTATCCATGCCGAGGTGGTGCAGTCCAAAGTCAGGCCCTCAAGGCCCAGAACTGCTTGAGGTGTATGAGAAGTTTAGGGAGCCTTGGATAATGAGGGCTACTGTGAACCTCATCATAAAGAAAAATGAGAATTATTTATGGTCTATAAGGGTGGGGACAGTCGAAACCCTTGAGGAGTATAAAGAAAGTAGGAAGGTACTGAAGCAGGAAATTAGGAGGACTAGCAGAGGTCATGAAAAGTCCTTGGTAAATCGGATTAAGGTGAATCCCAAAACTTTTTATTCAAATGTAAAAAGCAGGAGAGTGGCCAGGGAAAGGATTGGTCCGCGTAAGGACAGTGGGGGGAATCTATGTGTTGAGCCAGAGAAAATGGGTGAGGTAGTAAATGAGTACTTTGCATCAGTGTTCACCAAAAAAAGAGACTTTGTGGAAGATGATTCTTGGATAGGGCATGTGGAGAGTCCGGATCATGTTAACCTCGAAAAGGAGGAGATATTGGGTTTTTAGAAAGATATTAAAGTAAATAAATCTCCCCGGCCGGCTGGATTTATCGCAGAATACTGAGGGAGGCAAGGGAGGAAATTGCTGGGGCTTTGACTGACATCTTTGTATCCTCATTGGCTACAGATGAGATCCCAGACGACTGGAGAATAGCTAATGTGGTGCCGCTGTTTAAGAGAGGTAGCAGGGATAATCCTGGGAATTATAGGCCGGTAAGCCTCACGTCAGTAGTAGGTAAATTATTGGAGAGAATTCTCAGGGACAGGATTTATACCCATTTGGAAACAAATGGACTCATTAGCTATATTCAGCATGGTTTTGTGAAGGGGAGGTCATGCCTCACTAACTTGATTGAGTTTTTGGAGGAGGTGACAAAGATGATTGGATGTTGTTTACATGGACTTCAGTAAAGCTTTGACAAGATGGTGCATGGCAGACTGGTACAAAAGGTGAAGTCACACGGGATCAGAGGTGAGGTGGTCAGATGGATACAGAACTGGCTCGATCACAGAAGGCAAAGGGTAGCAGTAGAAGGGTTTTTTTTTTAATGGAAGGTTGTGACTAGTGGTGTTCCACAGGGATCTGTGCTTGGGCCTCTGTTGCTTGCAGTGTACATAAACGATTTGGAGAAAAATGTAACCAGTCTGATTAGTAAGTTCACGGATGGTGGAGTGGCAGATAATGTTGGGGATTGTCAGAAGATACAGCAGGACATAGATAGGTTGGAGACTTTGGCAGAGAAATGGCAAATGGAGTTTAATCTGGACAAATGTGAGGTAATGCATTTTGGTAGGTCTGACATAGAGGGGAAATATACGGTAAATGGCAAAACTCTTAGGAATATAGAAAGTCAGAGAGATCTGGGCGTGCAGGGCCACAGATTTTTGAAAGTGGCAACATAAGTGGAAAAGGTAGCCAAGAAAGCAGATGGAATTCTTACCTTCATTGGATGGGGCATCGAGTATAAAAACTGGCAAGTCATGATACAGTTGTACAGAACCTTGGGAAGGTCGCATTTGGAATATTGCACACAATTCTGGTCGCCACACTACTAGAAGGAAGTGGAAGCTTTGAAGAGGGTGCAGAGGAGGTTTTCCAGGATGTTGCCTGGCCTGGAGGGTGATAGCCATGCGGGGAGGCTGAATAGAATTGGACTGTTTTCATTAGAAAGACGGAGGTTGAAGGGTGACCCGATAGAAGACTACATGATTATGAGGGGCATAGATAGAGAGGATGGGTAGGCACTCTTTCCCAGGGTGGAGGGGTACGTCACCAGGGGGTATAGGTTTAAGGTCCATGGGGCAAAGTTTAGAGGAGATGTGCGAAGCAGGTTTTTTGTGCAGAGGGTGCTGAGTGCCTGGAACGCGTTGCCAGGGGAGGTTGTGGAAGCAGATACATTAACAGCGTTCAAAAGGCATCTCGACAAATACATGGATAGGATGGGTATTGTAGCCATCTGCGATGGCCACTTCCAACTAGGTACAGAGAAACTCGCAAAGCCTGGTGGGTAAAATGGGCAAGCCAAGACTCAGGCAGGCTCAGAACCTGAAATGCATATTCGTAAGCAAGAAATCCAGACGGTATCGAAACTCCGACCAATTAGCATTTAATGGGGCCGATTAGCATTTGATGGCCCATCTTCACCAAAACAAAGGACTGGTACTCAAGCAACCGGGACAGTCCCAGACATTTCAGCGCCATTCCCTGTTCAAGAGAAATGCAAACAACGGGGTCAGTGACCGCTTGGGACATGCCCAGCCATCCAGATCCCCACCCAATTATTGGTTAAAGAATGGAATGGAGTGATCAGGGATCACCCAATTAGTAAGGCCCAAATCGAAGGGCCGTCCAAAAGAGTGCAAAACCACCCCCCACCCCCTCACACCCCCCGAGTATATGAAGAAGAGTTCGCCATATGTTCGCTCTCTCTTGGCCTTGGTACCCCAGTCACGGCCATCGCCAATTACAGCAACACCAGAAGTGAGTCCACATTCAACGTCCACTACCAGATGGATGAGTCCGGCTGAGCAGCAGTTACTCCTTAAAACCCGAGAGATCCAGAATTGAACAGTGGCCACTGTTTTCTGACCTAAGCCGGTGCCTGAAGTTAAGTACAGGTTGTCTTAGTCGATAGGTGTAGTTAACTAGTAGTGTTTATGTTGCATGACTAATTGTGTGTAAATAAAGTACCCTTGACCTTGAGCTAACTAACTGGTGTTTGGCTCATTGGTCGATAGACGGTTGAAACTTGTGGTGGTATCATTTGATGCCTGACGACTCTAAGCATTCGGACATAGATAACATAGAAAGAAGGGCAAATTCACTGATTGCCATAATTGGAACAGAACCCAGAAAAGACAAAGTAGAAAAGAAAGCACAACAGTGTAGAGGGATACGGCACTAGAAACTGCTGAGGGATTTGGCAACAGTTGGTTTCATGACCAGTACAGGCTTGGAGGGCTGAACGGCCTGTATTGTTCTTTGTTCTTTAGGGCAGCACGGTAGCATGGTGGTTAGCATAAATGCTTCACAGCTCCAGGGTCCCAGATTCGGTTCCCGGCTGGGTCACTGTCTGTGCGGAGTCTGCACGTCCTCCCCGTGTGTGCGTGGGTTTCCTCCGGGTGCTCCGGTTTCCTCCCACAGTCCAAAGATGTGCGGGTTAGGTGGATTGGCCATGCTAAATTTCCCATAGTGTCCTAAAAAGTAAGGTTAAGGGGAGGGGGGGGGGGGTTGTTGGGTTATGGGTATAGGGTAGATACATGGGTTTGAGTGGGGTGATCATTGCTCGGCACAACATCGAGGGCTGAAGGGCCTGTTCTGTGCTGTACTGTTCTATGTTCTATGTTCTTTGTACCCGGCAAGGCCCTCTGATATCTTCCCCATCAGCCCTTTCCTATCTGTGTTACTGCCACTGGGGTATCCACAAGATAGACACTAAGAGGTTGCACATGGGTGATTTGTTCTGCTTTTCATACTATTGGATTAAGTTTTTGAGTGAAGAATTTTGCTGTTGGCCTTTATGGATTGATGTTGGCCAAGGAACCTTGAGGTAGACAGTCCGATACAAATACACTGCTAGCAAATGGTTGGTCTATGCTGGAGTGAAGAAGCTCATTTTAAGTGAAGCGAAGCCTCAGTTGCATTGAGTTGCAAATGGTTGTTGTGGTCTCATATCTGCCTCTTCTTCACCCTCCTTGTCCTTTCATGAGGTACTCTCTCAATCCCAGGAGGATGTAACTGATAGGGTTATAGATGGTGCTGCATGGATGTGGATAGTCTTTTAGCTGTGTATATTGGAGGCAACCCTAAACCCGAGCAATCCAAAGAGAGAAACTGTTGCATGAGGAGAAATAATGTTATAGCCCCCTTCCTCCCCATTGTGGCTCTCATCAAAGGTTCTCTGACCTTGCACGGTGGGATGGCAGAAGGGGGTCATCAGCTATATGTGGAGGGTGATGCTTTGGCGAATCTTTGAGGCTCAAAGATCATGGGTAATGCATATTGATGTAGAATAAATGCATCACGATTGGGCATTCATCAAGTGCCAATGGATACCACTGTTGTAGGCACCAGCTAGATGGGTTGACACCACAAGTAACTTTGAGATTAGTTTAGAAGAAGAATCCTCAGAGTCGGAGGGATGGCGGCTAGTGGGCAGCAGTCACGTAGAATGGTAGCAACACCACGGGTGCCATCTTTTTTGGGTGGGGGGAAGGGGGGATGGGGGAGTAGGGTTGCACACCACTTCTGCTACAGAACAGTCAACAGAGGACACCATGGAATTAAATTTCAAAAGAATGCATGGTGCAACAGAGAATCAGCCGGAAAGCCTACATGTTATGTCGAGTGGGATGCAAGAGTCTGCCTCCACCTTGGCATCTGGCTAGGTCCAGAGCATGGAAAGGCTGGTAACTTCCAACAAGTGACCTGTGGAGCCTTGCATCAGGTTTACGTTCCATGCAGCAGCTGATGACAGAGGTTGCAATTTCCAGTACGTCATTGCAGTTTGCATGGAACGTAAACCTGATGGAAGGGAAGCTGCCAAAGCTGCCATTATGCATATAGGGTCCTTGGTTGAAGGGACCTGCAAAGTGTTTCCGGAGTCCTGAGCAGATTGGTGACGAGAGGCCCTCAGGCAGTGGTGCGTGGGATTTATGACAGCATTGCTGTTCCCTCCACTATTGCCCCTGTCGTTAACTATCAGCCTGGCGGTCAAAACCACTGAAGGCCATGAAGAGTTATTGAAGTCTGAGATGGGGCTATCAAAGCAGAAAGCTCCATGGAGGACATCCCAGGAGGACACCTGAACTAACCTTTTCAGATTTTTAGCAGTAATTTGCCTTGCCTGCTGCTCTCGCTATGCAGATTGTGTTTACTCACTTTCACTGAAGTTGTGGAGTGTGATGGCTGGGGCTGGAAAGATATCTGAAAGAGAAGAGGCCCTTTCTGGAAGGGCTAGATTGCACAAGAGTACTCATAGATAATCACTAAGGGAAAGCACCAGGATGACTAGTTCAATATTTGTAAGTAATGCTCTGTCATTTTTCTATAGTTTCAGATAGAAACAAACAGTGATTTTGTTAATTGGATGCTTGTGGAATCATATACTTTTTATTGTCATTTCATGTGGAAGTGATTGAGAAGATTGAGTGCAGTTGATGGATTGCCTGACAGATCGTAAGTTGTGAAAGGTACATCATGTGGCAATAGTGCGCAACAGACTAATAATGGAGCAACTCTATCTCAAGTATTCTTCAGATAGATGGAGAAACCTAGGTAGAGTCTTCTTTCAGGGGTTGGTGCTGACTGGATGGGCCTTCTGCACTGTAGGGATTCTATGAATTTTATAGATCACTTGTCACTTTGTAGCCAGTCTTACATATAGTACTGGAGTTGAAAGATCAATCGGATGAGAATATTATCATAGAATCGTTACCGTGCAGAAGGAGGCCATTCGGCCCATTGAGTCTGCACCGACCCTTCAAAAGACCACCCGACCTAGTCATAATCCCCCGCCCGATTCCTGCAACCCCACCCTCAGGGGCAATTTAGCATGGCCAACTCACCTAACCTGCGCATCTTTGGACTGTGGGAGGAACCCCACTTAGACACAGGGAGAATGTGCAAACTCCATATAGACAGTCACCTGAAGTCGGAATTGAACCCGGATCACTGGGGCTGTGAGACAGCAGTGCTAACCACTGTGCTGCCCCTGGAAAAGGATCATTGCAGCTCCCTACATGGCAGCCTTTATGAAGAACATCTTTTTTTTTATATTTAGTGTACCCAATTATTTTTTTTTCCAATTAAGGGGCAATGTAGCATGGCCAATCCACCTAACCTGCACATCTTTTGGGTTGTGGGGATGAAACTCACGCAGACATGGGGAGAAGGTGCAAACCTCACACGGACAGTGACACAGAGCCGGGATTCAAACCCGGGTCCTCAGCGCCACAGTCCCAGTGCTATCCACTGCGCCACATGCCACTCTTGCATGAAGAACTTCTGGTGGTCACAGATAAGCTGCACATTTAAAGAATGGAATCTCTTCATGTTGTTGAACGTCTCTTTAAGTTTAAAATGTGAACAGCTAATTGCTGCCTGGATTGTGGCGAATCCCATAATCCTGTTGAAAAATTATTGTCCTTTGCCTTTGCAGAGACCTGCCCCATAACCCAATGCAAAAATACATTAAGGTTAATATGGTTTATTTCGGGCAGCACGGTGGCACAGTGGTTAGCATTGCTGCCTAAGGCACTGAGGACCCGGGTTTGAATCCCAGCCCTGCGTCACTATCTGTGTGGAGTATGCATATTCTCCCCGTGCCTGCGTGGGTTTCACCCCCACAACCCAAAGATGTGCAGGTTAGGTGGACTGGTCACGCTAAATTGCCCCTTAATTGGAAAAAAATAATTGGGGACTCTAAATTTAAAGAAAAGAAAAAAGAAATGGTTTATTTCACCTGTGGCAGCCTGGAAGGTTCCAGTAGCATCAAGGTTAAGTGCTGCAGACCACCATGGGAAATGCTGTCCTTGCTACAATGTGGCATCTGAATCCTCACCAGGCCACAGGACTCAGTGAAGCCCTCCTTGGTGAAACACAGCAGTCTCGTGCACTGGTCTTGGTTCGTCTGAATAAACATAAGAACTAGGAGCAGGAGTAGGCCATCTGGCCCCTCGGGCCAACTCCACCATTCAATGAGATCACGGCTGATCTTTTGTGGACTCAGCTCCACTCCACGGCCCGAACACCATAACCCTCAATCCCTTTATTCTTCAAAAAACTATCTATCTTTATCTTAAAAACATTTAATGAAGGAGCCTCAACTGCTTCACTGGGCAAGGAATTCCATAGATTCACAACCCTTTGGGTGAAGAAGTTCCTCCTCAACTCAGTCCTAAATCTACTTCCCCTTATTTTGAGGCTATGTCCCCTCGTTTGCTGTCACCCGCCAGTGGAAACAACCTCCCCGCATCTGTCCTATCTATCCCCGTCATAATTTTATATGTTTCTATAAGATCCCCCCCTCATCCTTCTAAATTCCAATGAGTACAGTCCCAGTCTAGTCAACCTCTCCTCGTAATCCAACCCCTTCAGCTCTGGGATTAACCTAGTGAGTCTCCTCTTCACACCCTCCAGCGCCAGTACGTCCTTTCTCAGGTGAGGAGACCAAAACTGAACACAATACTCCAGGTGTGGCCTCACTAACACCTTATACAGTTGCAGCATAACCTCCCTAGTCTTAAACTCCATCTCTCCAGCAATGAAGGACAAAATTCCATTTGCCTTCTTAATCACCTGTTGCACCTGTAAACCAACGTTTTGCGATTCATGCACCAGCACACCCTGGCCTCTCTGCACAGCAGCATGTTTTAATATTTTATCATTTAAATAATAATCCCTTTTTGCTTTTATTTCTGCCAAAATGGATACCCTCACATTTGTCAACATTGTATTGCATCTGTCAGACCCTAGCCCATTCACTTAACCTATCCAAATCCCTCTGCAGACTTAGAATGCAGAATGTAGGAGTGCAACTTTCTGAATCTCTCAGCTGCATAAAGGTTGGGGCCCAGAGCCTTTTCCCTCTCTCCCGCAATAGCAGGTTGCTGCTCTGTCTGGTCTCAGCCCCTGCCCCAATTCCTCATGCAGAGTAAGGGGTTCCCCGAGCAAGATGGCCATGCCCAACCAGTGAAGGTTCACTAAATTAGTCCCTGGAATGAGAGGGTTCTCCTCGAATGAGAGGCTGAATAAACTGGGTTTATATTCTCAGGAGTTTGGAAAAATGAGAGGTGATCTGCTTGAAATAAATACGATTGTGAAGGGACTTGAAAGGGTACGCACTGAGGTTGTTCCCCTGGCTAGGGAATCTAGAACATGGGGGAACAGATCAATCATTTAGGACTGGGGTGAGGAGAAATCATAGAAATTTACTATATGGAAGGAGGCCATTTGGTCCATCATGTCCATCTTGCCGACTAGTAACCACCCAGCTAAATCCCAATTTCCCATATTTGGTGCTCGGCTTGTAGGTTGGCAGCAGTTCAAGTACATTTCTAAGTATTTTTAAAATGTTTTTGGGGTCTGTGCCTCTACTTCCCTTTCAGGCAGATTTGCAGATCCTCACCATCTTGTGGGTGAAATAAAATCCGCTGGAATCCTCTCTTAATCTCTATTTTCTGACCTTAAATCCATGTGCCCTGGTTATGGACCCCCTCAACCAAGAAGGAAAGGGCCTTCCTCAGTACTCTATCTGGACCCCTCTGAATGTTATACAGTTTGATTAGGTCTCCCTTCAGCATTGTCTATTCTGAGGCAACAACACGAGTTTATCTACTCTTTCCACTAAACTAAAATTCTTCCATCCAGGAAACATTCTCAGATATCTCTTTTGTACCCTCTCTAATGCATTCACCTATTCCTTGTAATATGATGATCATACAGCAGAAGACGAGGACCAGGAAGTGTTTTGTACAGTTCCAGCATAACCTCCCAACTCTTCTATTCTATACCGCGGTTAATAAAGGCAATATCCCTGATGTTTCTTCTGTCTGTCCAGACACTTCAGGAATCTGTGAACATGCACACTAAGATCCTCTTTTCCTCTGCATTTCTCAGTACCCTGTCATTTATTGTGTATTGTCAGCCGTCCCCAAAAGCATTATTCCGATTGAACTCAATTTGCCACCTTCCACCAGCTGGCTAGTTCATTGATAGCTTCCTGCAGTCAATACCTTTCTTCTTCATAATGAGCCACAAGGCACATTTTTGGATCATCTGCAAACTTCTCAATCATATCCCTATATTCAAGGCTAAGTCATTGATATATGCAAGAAAATTCAAGGGACTGATTACTGAGCTCTGCGGAACCCTACTGGAAACAGCCAAAAACACCCATCAACCATTAGGCTTTGCTTCCTGCCTCTGAACCAGTTTTCAAACCCCTCTGCTTTGGATCCCATGGCTTTTTACTTTTGTGACCAGTTTGCCACCGAGAATTTATCAAAAGCTTTTCTCCAATCGCCAGAGACTACAGCACTCTTGGATAGTGAACTCCACAGATTCCCTCCCTTTGAGACAAGTAGTTTCTCCTCATGTCTGTTTTAAATCTGCTTCCCCTCATCCTATAACTATGACCTCTCATTCTAGATTGCTTTACCATTACCTTTCATCATCTTAAACACCTCAATTAGAGATCCTCTCATTCTTCTAAACTCGAGACAGTATAGGCCTAAACTGCTCAATCTCTCTTCATAATGTAGTGATCTGTCCATCAGCACATACACCAGGGACTACAGACAGATGTAACAGCCACAGCATCACTTGAGGGCAGCAGCAGAGACGGGTATAAAGGGTCCGACCCAAGGGAGGATCCGCCTCTTTCAGAAGCACAGGGCTAGTGAGCAGCAGCAGACAGAGACAGCTCAGCATAGGCAGTTTACCTTAGTTTCACTGGTGATACCTCTTGACTGTTTTACATCTAGTTGAACTCTGGAAACAGAACAAACCCTCTGAATAAAGTATTTACGTTAACTGGAAGTCTACAATCTTTATTCAGACTTAGAGAATAACATATGGTACCAAGAGTGATTTCAGCAAGCTAGCTAGACACCAGCAATAGAAGAGAACTTAAACCAGACATTCGACCAAGGAAGGCCTCGCAGCATTCGGATCCTTTGGATACCAATCGGCACGATCGGCCCAATCCAAGCTCCACGCCTGTTCAAGACCACTGGTAATATGCATTCCAATTGGAAACTTTTTATACAACAGTTCAATCTATATCTAGAAGCTAAGGATCTGACCTCAGTGTCTGAGCCAGGAAGATAGCCTTGCTCTTATCCCTGGCAGGGCTGCAGGCATTAGAAATATATAGGGCGCGATTCTCCCATATGGGGAGAAATTGTAAGGCTGGCGTCAAACCCGGGCGGGTTTGACGCCAGCCCCCCCCTTCCCGACCGGGAACCGATTCTGGTCCCCGGTCGGGGCTAGCATCCCGACGCCGTAAACTCCGGCATCGCGGGCTTAACGAATTTCGTTAAGCCCGCTTGCCAGAGTTAGCGCTGGCTGACGCGTCATATGACGTCAGCCGCGCATGCGTGGATTGGAAGACTCCAACCCGCGCATACGCGGATGACGTCATCGCGCATTTGCGCGAAACCCACGCATACGCGGGCCGGGATGCCCCTCAGCCGCCCCGCGAATGGATACTGCGGGGCGGCGGAAGGACAAAGAGTGCGCGGGCCCATGACACCCTTGGCACGGCCGTGGTACTGCCGTGCCAATCGGTGCCATGGTTTTAAAAATCGACAGTTTACGGCCGTTTTTACGAACGGCCAGACCAGGTGTGTTTGCCGTTCGTAAAAACAGCCGTAAAGGGCTGGGAACTCGGCCCATCCATCAGCTGAGAATCGCTGCCGGCCGTAAAAAACCGGCGGCAGCGATTCGTATCGGGAGTCGGGCGTGGGGGGGGGGGGGAGAATAGCGGGAGGGCGTCGGAACAGCGTGGCTGTAATATTTTACGAGCCACGCTATTCTCCGCACCGTCGGGAGTGCGGAGAATCGCGCTCATAATTCCTTTACCAACCTGGAAGTGGAGGACAAGGGCAGGCTGGAAATAATCATCAAAAAGTTTGAAACCCACTGTCAATCCGAAGTCAATGAGATATTTGAAAGATTCAAGTTCACCAGGCGTTTGCAAAAATCGGGAAAATCTTTCAGCAGTTTTGTGACTGATTTAAAATTACTAGCTCAATCCTGCAACTTTGAAAACCTCCGTGACTCCCTCTTCAGATATGCCATTGACCATCTGGTCTCTGATGAGGGACTCAGAAAATCTTTATTAAAATGAAAAGACCTAACCCCAGAAACAGCCATGCAAAGATGCTCTACTCATGAATAAAGTAAAGAGTATGAGGAATTTAATTACCGGGACCAAGGCCTTCACCAAGAGGTCGAGCCCATCAAAATGATGGCCCAGGCTTCCAGAAGGCGCTCTTCTAGCGGCAATCCCCTGCGCGCGAACCTGGATGCAGGCCACACTCATGCGCAGTTCTCCCAAAGATTCGACATGGAAGAAAGGCCTGCTGCGCATGTGTGAGCGTGGAGGGGCAGCATCATGACGTGTCCCCGCTGTGGACACGCTCACTTAAAAGGGCAATGTCTAGCTTCTGGCAAACAATGTTTAAAGTGTGGTAAATACAACCAATTTGTCTCACAGTGCAGAGCTGCACTGCAAATGAAGACCACAAGACAGAAACACATGAACTTCAACATAAAAAGCATAGACTCAACGGAGCACAAAAAAACCAATGATGAGTAATCCTCGGACGAGGACAACCTTGCTTGCAACAACTCGCTTGTCGTGGACACGATCGAGACAATTGAGGAACCTGGCGCAACAATCGCTACGCCTCGCCTGGTCAACAGCATTGATTCCAGCAGTGAGTGGACTGCGACTGTGCAAGTCAATGACTTTCCATTAGTCTTCAAGCTTGACACTGGGGCCTCAGCTAACCTCCTCACTAGTAAGGATCTCCATTCGATTCCAGGAGAACATGAAATAATACCCGCTGCATGTCGGCTGAAAGACTACAACGGCAATCAGATCGCCTCAAAGGGATCAACAAGACGATACGCAAGGAGCTACGATTCGAGATTGTAGACAACAATAAATCATCACTCTAAGGCACTCAGATCTGCAAAGACTTGCGGCTGGTACAACGCATCTACATGCACACCCAGGATCCATCAGGCCTGGAACCTAAAATCCACAGCATGCCACAAGAATACCCAAACGTATTTAAAGGCATGGGCACCATACCCTGCCAATACAAAATCATGCTGAAAACAGACGCCAAGCCCAACATTCAGCCGCCCAGGAAGGTTCCAGCTCCACTGCGGGAGAGGTTGGAAGCGGAACTCGACAGACTGCAGTCACAAGGCGTCATATCGCGAGTCACACAGCCGACTGACTGAGTCAGCTCTATTGTCTGTGTGAAGAAACCTTCTGGAGATCTTCGCATATGTGTAGACCCGAAGGACCTGAACCAGAACATTCGCCGGGAACACTACCGCATCCCCAAGAGTGAACAGATCCCATCTGAGATGGCGAATGCTCGTATCTTCACTAAACTCGATGCCTCGCAGGGGTTTAGGCAGATACAGCTCGATGACTCAAGCAGATTACTGTGTATGCTCAACACGCCATTTGGACATTTCTGCTTCAATTGCATGCCCTTCGGCATTATCTCTGCGTCAGGGATCTTGCACAGGATAATGGAGCAAATGACCGAGGGCATCGAGGGTGGCAGAGTCTATGTGGATGAAATCATTGTATGATCCACCACTGAAGACGAACACCTCTGACGTCTGAAGAAGGTGTTTCAGAGGATTCATAAATACTGAAACTGAACCAGGCAAAATGCACATTTGCGCAGGAGTCTGTAACCTTTTTGGGTGATACCATATCATCTCAGGTTGTTGTCATGTTATCCATTCCTGTATGTAATGAAGTGCAGACAGGCAGTGATTGACACACAGGATGACCAGTAGGAACACAGCACAGTGCAGCCAATCACCAGACAGGACACTACCACTATAAAGCCAGAGGGCACTAGGTTTCCCGCTCTCTCTCTCTGGACCCAGCCACTGAGACAGTCAGAGTCCACGAGCTAGCCAGTGCAAACACCATGTGGTAGCTAGTAAGTCTGGTCAGGCTAGTACCAAGTCTCCAGTTGGTTCAGTATAGTACCGACCCACAGCTGAGCATGTATATTAGTTATGTAATTGAATAAAATCATGTTGGATCTTCTCCAGTGTTAGAGGTCTGTCTCTCGCCACACTGCATCAAGTGCAGTCCACGTCGAACCAACCTGCCTAACACATCAGGTGTCAACCCTGGTAAGGCAAAAATCGCTGCGATATGGACCACGAAGACGCCACACGGCAAGAAGGCGGAGCTATGATTTCTGGGCTTCGTCAATTTCCTCGGCAGGTTCATCCCAAACCTGTCCGCACGGACAGCAGCCGCAATCTCCTATGAAAGACCACTGAGATTGAGTGGACACAATGTCATCAGAATGAATGGGTGGATCTCAAACAGCAACTGATGAGGGCACCGACCCTTGCTTTTTTTGATGCAACCAGACCGACCAAGATCTCCACTGACGCCAGCCAGGACGGCCTCTTCCAGAGGACGACCAGTCTGACTGGGTCCCGGTGGCATACGCGTCCAGGGCCATGACCGCAACTGAGTGCAGATATGCACAAATTGAGAAAGAATGTCTCGGACTCCTCCCTGGGATTCTAAAGTTCCACAACTATGTGTACGGCCTGCCCACGTCCATAGTGGAAACAGACCACAGACCGTTGGTCCATATCACAGACAAGAATCTGAATGACATGACACCTCGTCTGCAGCGCATCATGATGAAGCTGCGAAGGTATGATTTCACCCTAGTATACACCCCGGGACGAGACCTTGCCATTGCCGACGCAATGTTCCGATCAATTGGCACTGACAATGCACCACCAGCCCCCATCAGAGAAATCAAGGCCCAAACACAGTTATGTATGGAGAATTTGCCTGCTTCGGATGAGAAGCTTCGCCTAATCCGACAGGAGACGCAGAAGACGCAACCTTACGGAGAGTGCTGCACCTACTCCAGCACGGTTGGACGAGTGGACAATGTCCCCAATTTCAGAATGTCAAGTCAGAACTGATTGAAGTTGATGGCCTCCTGCTACGCAATGCACAGATTGTGATTCCGGCCACTCTCCGCGCCGAGATGCTACGTAAGATTCATGAAGGCCACCTAGGCATTGAGAAATGCAAAAGGCAAGCACGGCAGGCTGTGTACTGGCCCGGCATGAAGCAAGACATAACGGACATGGTCATGACATGTGATACCTGTCAAAGACATCAACCTGCACAGTGTAAAGAACTACTGCAGCAACACAAACCCACAATGGCACCGTGGACAAAAGTGGGCATTGACCTATTTCATGTCGCAGGGTGTAATTACGTCCTGATCATGGCCTATTACTCAAACTACCCTGAAATACTGAAACTCCCTGATCTCACGTCTTCATCTGTCATCAAGGCGTGCCAGGAGACATTCTTGCAACGTGGAATCCTGCGCGTGGTGATGTCGTATAATGGTCCCTGCTTCGCGAGCTGGGAATGGAAAGAGTTCTCAGACAGCTACAGCTTTTGTCATGTAACATCCTACCTACAGTCAAATGGGAGAGTGGAAAAAGGTGTCCACATCGTTAAACAACTCATTAACACGGCAACAGATTCATGCTCGGACATCAACCTAGCGCTGTTATCCTACCGAGCAACCCAATTGAGCTCAGGACTGTTGCCAGCGCAGATGCTCTTCGGCAGAGACATCCGGACAACCCTACCGTTGATACAATTCCGAGACCCCGACAACCCTCTGGTCCTCGACAAAATGCGGGTACTAGGGTCCAAACAAAAACAATACTACGATCAACATGTGATCCCACTCAAGCCACTGACAATAGAATCAGGGACCCAGTAGACGGATGGTCTGAGCCAGCCACGGTGATCGGGCAGGAGGTACCGCAGTCCTACATTGTCAAATCGTCAGCGGGAGTACTTTTTCGCCGTAACCGCCGGGATCTGTTAGTGATTCGACCTACAACGCCGGTGTTTCCCACACTGGACTTGACTGAGTTCATTTGTCCACAGGACGTTCCTCGCCACACAACGCCAGACAGTACTCTTGGTGACATCAAACCATCATCCCTACTACCACCGTTAAGACGCTCCAGCAGAAGCCGTAAGGCACCCGACCGGCTTGATTTGTAACGACACTTCAACACACGCACAAGGCGAATATGGACATTTCTCACAATGGACTCATAACACAGTTAATTGTTTCTGTGTTACTTTTATCATTTTCACAGAGTGAAGATTTCCATATTCTCACCATTTGTTAAGTACAGTTTTCTTGAGGCCAGTCTAGAAAACATGTCAAATAAAAGAGGAGGGGGAGGTGGGGGGGGTGGAGGGTGGGGGGGGGGGGGGGGAGGGGTGGGTGGGTGTAGTGATCTGTACATCTGCACATACACCGGGGACTACAGCACAGATGTAACAGCCACAGCATCACTTGGGGGCAGCATCAGAGACGGGTACAAAGGGACCCAACCCAAGGGAGGATCCGCCTCTTTCAGAAGCACAAGGCTAGTGAGCAGCAGCAGACAGAGACAGCTCAGCATAGGCAGTTTATCTTAGTTTCACTGCTGATACCTCTTGACTGTATTACATCTAGTTGAGCTCTGGAAACAGAACATACCCTCTGAATAAAGTATTTGTGTTAACTGGAAGTCTACAGTCTTTATTCAGACTTAGAGAATAACATACATAAGACAAACTCCTCATTTCTGGAATCAATCTAGTGAACCTCCTCTGAACTGCTGTCTACACTGAAATACTGATGTCCTCGACCTCCACACACAGGCTGCCTTTAAGGTCAAAATAAACTATACTTTGTCTCTAGTTATCCTCTTTCTCCTTGTGTATTTGCAAAATAAAAATTGGATTTTTCTTGACTTTACTTGCCGATATTTCTTCATGGCATCCCTTTGCTTTCTAATTTCACTTTTAACTTTGTCCCTGTACTATTTATGTTCTTTCACGTTTCCTGCAGCATTGAGCATTTGATATCTATTATAAACTTCCCTCTTTTTCTTTATATTCTCCTTTAAGCTCCAGAGTGTCCCATAAAGTATCCTGATGTGCCAAACGTCCTCTTCTCATGCAATGCAGTAAATTGGCTTCAATGGACAGTGAACACTGAAAGCTGATCATGGCTTTAAATGGTATTCTGAAATCAGCAATATCTTAGTTATCCCTTGTCATCTGGTCACTGTTCAGAGAGGTCTTTAAATAAAGTGTTATTCACCACAATGGTATGAAGTCTCTAATGAGCATGAGCAGATAATTTAATTGTCAATCAGATCCTTTATGACTCTCTGGGTGGCTGTTCCTACAGTACATTTCATTTCCATTTCCAAGATGGAGTCTTGTACTAAACATGGGCTGAACTGACATTGTAGCTTCAGATCTCATCTTACCCATCTCTTAAGTCTCTGAAGTATGCAACCAAAATCGCTTTTGAAAATGATTCTCTGCATGTGCTACATTAATGACATTACAGTTTTAATACACCATTAATCAGCAATACTGGGCAAAGGTAAATTCTTTATTGGATTTATGTTGAATGCCATTTCAGTCAAGAAGGACTTTGAGGGGATCTCCCTTAAGGTTCCTTTAACATTATATTTCTTGAATTTGTGCAGTGATTCAATAAGATCATCACTATAAAGTGAGCTGACAAAGGAACAACTGCAGTCACTAAACTACTGCCAACATGTCAATCGCTTTAATTGGTAGATCTCTGACTGCTAGACATAAAGTTGTCATTAATTTAAGGCCTGCTTGGGGTCTTCTCATCCCAAAGCACTAGTAGAGACAGTGCACAGTAAATGAAATGTCCATCTCAGTTAATGTCTTGAAAATAAAGATTTAGTGAGGCAGTTAAACAGACAAAATATGTTTAATGAAGTTTTCCCACAAAAATGTGAGAAGTACGTGAAGACATGTAAATAATACTTTTGAATTGCTTGAAAATCAACAAATAAACAAAAGAGTTGAATAAAAACATATACTAAGTAAACATCATGTAAAATATTTCCCATAGTTATGTGACAAATAAATATTTAAATGGCCCCAATCATTGAAAGGATGGCTTCTGAAAGGACATAATTAAGTATATATGCTGGCAGAGGCATGTTGGGCTGAAGGGCCTCTTTCTGTGCTGTAAAACTCTATAACTACAATATCACTGTAGACCTGATTCACAGAGCTTTATTGAGGTTTTTGCCACATGACTTTATTTTTATTCATCCATGGAATGCATGCACCACTGGCAAGGTCAGTGGTTAAAAGCATTTGAGAAAGTAGTCGTGAACTGCCTTCTTGAATCACTGCAAACCGACGCAGGTACACGGGCTGTTAGGTAGGGATTTTGACCCAGTGGCAGTGAAGGAATGGTGATATATTTCCAAGTCAGAGCAGCAAATGACTTGGAGCGGAACGTGGAGGTGGTGGTGTTCCCATGCAACTGCTGCACTTGTCCTTCTTGGTGGTAGAGGCTATGGGTTTGGAAAAGCAGTGGAAGGGACGTTGACAAATTGCTGCAGTGACTCTTGCAGATGGTAAACCCTGCGGTGCATCTTGTAGAGGGTACACACTGCAGCCACACTGCATCGATGTGGAGTGAGTGAATGGTTAAGGTGGTGGATAGGTACCAAACTTGTCCCAGATGGCGTCAGGCTTCTTTAACGTTGTTGGAGCTGTACTCTTCCAGGCAAGTGGAGAGTTCTTTGTTCCACTCCTAACTCCTTATCTTGTCGACGGTGGCCAAACTTTGACTTGTCAGAAAGTGAGTTACTCTCCTTAGAATTCTCAGCCTCTGACTTGTTCTTGCAGTCACAGCACTTATGTGATTGCTTCAGTTGCACTTTTGGTCAATAGTAACCCCTAAAATATTGATGAAAGATGCAGCATTGGTAAAACCATTGGATGTCAGGGAGAGATGGTTAGATTCTCAGTTGCTGGAGATCAGGGGATGGTCTAACTCCCCAAAAATCAGTCAGTTCTGGGTGGGATTAGTGGGGTCGTTGCCAGCACGTTTTGCGCCTGTTTAATTTTAAATTAAAGAAACATCTGTTAAACATGAAAAAAATGGGATCATGATACAATGCTTCTTTACCCCCCCTTTATCTTAACTGTTGCGCATAGATTTAAAAAAGAATACGGATTACAGATTATATCTGAAGCCACACCGGTCTCATTAACACACAAAGGCCTTTTAAGCACATAAGATGACTGAGGTATTACACGCTCCTCTTTGAACCCAAGTGAATGCCTGTAGATTTCTCCTGAAACCTTAGCAGTACTGCAGATTTATTTCTGGCTTCTCACGATCCAATGTCTTTTCAACCCTCTATGACTTTACTGAACAATAATCTGCTCCGGTTCCCAGCTTCCTCTGTTCCATTAACTCCAGACTTCTTGGCAATTTCTCTTCATTTCTCTGGTTTCCTGAACTAGCTGGACTTTAGGATCCTTTTTGTTAACCATTATTCCGTAGTATAGCTTTTCTTCTAGCAAGGCTGAGAGATGTTTCACCTTCAGGCTGAGAGATGTTTCACCTTCAGGCTGAGAGATGTTTCATCTTTAGCCTTCTGAAACCAACTGCTTCTGACAGCTGTGAGAACTACCTTTTCTCTCACTACATATCTCCATCTGTGATCAAATCAGCTAAACTAAACTAAAACTTAAAAGGTTCTCTACCTTATAATGCCCCATTTGCTGTGCAACCACTGCTGGTTTATTTACTATTCAGGCAACAGACCTCTCCAAGCACAATATAAACACAGTGGAATTAAAACCCATCCCATACATATAAACAGCCTGAATCTAACCATAGGTTTTATCCTTTCAGGCACAGAATCATTGGCCTATAAGTTCCCTCTATCGGCAGAAAGCTATGGGCCACCTGAAATAGGGAGACAAATTATGAACTTACCTGCATTCAAAAACTCCAATTGAGCTTCCTATTGGTGCAGCATACTTTAGCCTGTGGCAGGACACTCTTCTCAGGCCCTAGTGCGGTGCAGGAGGAATTTAGTCTTACCCCCTTATGACCTGGCCAGAATGGAAATGCCCATTAAGGTCATGCTTTGAAACAGCAGTTTTGTATTGAAGACAGAGAGAGCAAAAGGATTCCCCGCTTTTAGAAAAATATGTTGAAACTTTTTATCATTTAAAATTTTTTTAAATGCTATTATTATTGGCTCATTTAAAGTGTAATATTTAATTTTCTCTTTTATTATTGATGATGATTATTATTCAACATTTATAAGTAGCAATAGTTTTTTTGATTTGTTTTCAAAATGACTACCTAAGTCAGCAATATATTATTATCTAACTTTATGTGTGGCACGCTTAAAAAGTATTCAAAAGTTTTAATTTAGAATATGGCAACAGAAAATGAAGAAGAGAAGTCAGAACTTCATGGGCGATAAGCTAGGTACCTTATGCCATGAGGTTGAACAGAGGAGAGATCATATTCTAGGCCATTGAAAATCTAAACGTCCAAGAAAACCTCAATCAATGTCTTTGAAGCAGGTATCGGGCATTCTCACAGCGAACAGTGTCACGTCTAGGATGGCTGAGGAGTACGGAGAGAAACTTAATGATTTCATGAAACCCCTCCAAATCTGGCCTGCCAGCAAGGACATAATTTAAGGGAGCTTCAGAAGATGGGCGGGGTCATGCCAGAGATATGCGTCCTCACTCACCTTGAAGAAGAAACAATGGAACTTGTGGGGAAGGCCCTGGAGTGCGAAGTGGCTCACATGGAATTTGGCTTGCGCCAAGGAACTGAGAGTCCAGTGCAACTTTAACCAGATGTCCTATGTTAAGATAATCTCTCATCTCCCTCAGCCTTGTCCTTCCCAATGTCCCCATGTCCTATGTGTTGCAGAACCCCCACCAGACGAGACTGGGCCATCCAAAGTCACTGCCCCCAACCCAGATCCTCAGAATACCTTGGCACAGAGCTCCAGGGATGACACAGATTTTTCAGCAGTGCAATCATTTGCACCATCCACCAGTACGGAGCCAATCACATCATGGGACATGTACGTGGTCAGGCTTCTGGATTCAGCCTCTGCTGAACACCACACACACATGCTGCAGCACATCAGGTGCAAGCAGGAACCACTAAAGAACTGGCCCAGTTGGAGGGCTGCCTGATCCCAGGGAACAACTGCCCCAAGGCAGATGTTACGCCTCTGGAAAAGGTTATTTCATCACTGGACCAGACGCAAATTCAGAACCAGAATTTACAGGAGAGAATTTCAGCATCATCCCAGCCCTGCAAGTCGACTGGAGGAGTTCAATTGTCTTCAGGTTCAGGAGATGTTGCCAACAATGCCCGGCACTCAGGCCAACCCTGAAAGGGTGGCATTCGTAATGAAGGCCAGGGGCAACATGTCAGAGCCACATGTCAGACGTCTAAGGTTTGGGTCACACTATGATGTCTATGGCTAAGGCACAGGACAGAAGGGCCCAGCCAGAGACGAACATGTCTCAGGCGCACATTCACATTGCTGTGGCGCTTCAGAGCTTGGCCCACTCACAAAGATTGAGGGCAGTGATGGACCATAACCAGACTCAGAGGCACTGAAGGGCATGATACAGTCACAGATGAACATGAACAAGACAATGAGGGAAATGGCTCACTCGCTGAGGGACATGACCCAGTCACAGAGTACCATGGCTGAGGGCATCAACACCATGATCAGGCACTGGTGTGCCTCCAGGACTGGGAGCGACAGATGATGTTGAGGTCTCTGGAGCTCACTCCAGCTGCCCCTCCGACCTATGGAGCAACTCAGGGGCTAGTGAGCACCACGAAGGAGGAGGAAGCAATAGGGCTCATCCCGGGGCCTCCTGCAAGGGAGGTGCTGGGAAAGTCCAGCCCTTCTGAATCCCGCCTCTTGAAACTGGAGCATCTGTTGAGCACTGGCCGAACAGTCTGACACATTGTCACCTGAAAATCAGCCAGGTCCAACTAGGTCCAGGTCCTCCAGAGGACACCCACCAAGGGCATTACAGGCCAGCCGCCTCCACTCTTGATGCACAATCTTGGGGCGACACATAGAAGTCACTGGAGGCCACGTAAGACCAGAAAAATTGAAGACACATAAGTTGGCATGGTTGTGGTTTCACATAGTTAGTCAGGGGGGAGGGGATACTAATTGTAATATTGTACCATTAAACACTTTTGCTGCACCAGTCCGAGCTGCATTTCACTGTCTGCCCACGGGTCGGCTGGATCTAGCGCTGTGAGGAGTGGGGATGGTGATTAGAGCACATTGGGCTTATGCACATTTCACAGGCCCTCCACCCTCACCCAGGAGTGACAGGCCACGAGGGCCCGTGTGAGACAGCTTGGTATGATACCATCCCCAGTCTATGACCCCCAAACCTGACTCCATTTCCCATCGAGTCCCCAAAAATAATGTGGTCCATGGGCAGGAGTCCCCATAGTACAACCAGGGATCATCCGGGTGGACAGTGGTATGTTATCGGAAAGACAGGAGTCAGACTTTGTCAGACAATGAGGAGGACCAGAGCTCACCTCACATCAAGTCATCATCATCCTCCATTCCACAAATAAGTCCCACTGATACTGCCAACCCTGGCCCAATACCTTGTTGTGATGCTGAGGTGACCCTCAGAGGGGGAAGGGGGAGTTCTGGTCGTGGGAAGGGGGGAAAAATTGAAGAGCAGTGGGGAGGGAACAAGGTTAGACAAAACAGGAGAGGTTGCAGGGTGATGAGAAGGTGGGATGTAAAGGTAAGGGAAAGGTGGGGTGAAAAGCTAAAGGGAAGTTGGGGGTAGGGGAGTGGAAAGGGATATGGGACAGACGGCCTTGAGGATAAGGGGAGGTGATGGAGATGAAGCTGCCGGACTTTGGGCCTCCTAGTCGGTGAAGCAAGAGTTGATGAGAGGCAGGGTGCCACCCTGCCCTGTCCCCGACCAGCCATGGGTCTATAATGGATAAAATAAAATTACTGCGGATGCTGGAATCTGAAACCAAAGAGAAAATGCTGGAAAATTTCAGCAGGTCTGGCAGCATCTGTAGGGGGAGAAAAAAGCTAATGTTTTGAGTCCAGATAACCTTTTGACAAAGCGTTTTTCTCATGGGTCTACAATGGCCTGGTCAACCCCCAGGTGCCGTTATGTCTGGTCCACATTTGTTGGACGGGGTACTAAATGATGCTGGGTTGAGGCCTCACTGGTGAGGTTCTTAGCTCCCAGGAGCCAGGGAATTTGACACGTGCATATTTAAATTAACCATTATGCTGATCTGCATCTCACCCAGCATGGGTGAGATTCAGATTGCGACGCCTCGGGACTTTCGGTTGAATCTCGTGAAACATCTCGAGCATTGAAAATCCCGCGAGATGCTTTTCGTGAGGTTCTGTAGCCTCGCCGCGACACCAAGTCACGCGTGATGAGGCCATTAAATCGTGCTTGGAAATTGATACAGGGACTGTTGTCTCGGTCATAGGACAGCAAATGTACTGGAATGTCCATACAGGGATCCAAAGCCTGGATCTAAGGGACACAAAGACATATCTGGCAACATGCAAGGGAGAACGGTTGGCTATCACAGGCACACCAATGACCCCAGTTACCTATGGGCAGCAATCCGTGTGTTTACCGCTGATAATAGAGCAAGGGCTCAGTACCTTGGACCCCGACTGGCTGCAGAGCCTCTACCTGGACTGGCAGCAGATTTTTAATATGGGCATTGGGGGATTGTTCAAGATCCTAGGTTTTCCAGTATGGCTTGGGGGAAATATGAGACCGGTCAAAATCTACGAAAGCCCAGCCAAAGTATTTTAGGGCCCACTCAGTTCTCTATGCCCTGTTGTCAAAGGTGGACGAGGAGGTCAGCTACTGGAAAGTCTAGGAATTATTCATCTTGTGCAGTTTGCAGAGTGGGCACCACCTGTAACCCCCTTGCTGAAACCGGATAAAACTGTCCGCCTGTGTGGCGATTACAAATTGACGGTGTACAAAGCCTCTCGGTTTGATGGGTACCTGATGCTGTGATTGGAGGATCTTTATGCGTAGTTGGCTGGTGGACACTCCATGTCCAAATTAACCAAGAGCCCCACATACCTCTAGTTGTGGCTGGACGCGACGTCCAGGAGGTATGTGACCATCAATATCCACATGAGTCTTTATGAATACATCAGACTTTCATTTGGGGTTTCGTCCACCTGTGAGATTTTTCAGAGTGTCATGGAAATCGTCCTCCAAGGGTTTCCAAGGGTGGCAATTTGCTTGGCTGAGGTCTTTATCACCCGAACCACCGAGAAGGAACATCTGGATAATTTAGAGGAAGTCCTCCACCAGTTTTCTGAGGCAAGCGTCTGCCTAAAAAGAGACAAGTTTGTGTTTCACACAAAAGCGGTCATATACCTGGGTTACCCCATCAACAAGGATGGCTTGCACCCAATGGAGAAGGTATGAGCCATAAAACTGTCCTCCATGTCTGAGAATGTACCCAACTATGGTTGTTCCTCAGACTCATACGTTATTACACTAAATTCATCCTGAGCTTGGCAATCATATTGGCACCTCTACATGCACTTCTAAAACAACACCAAGACTGGGCAGAGAGGGCATCGCAGGAAGAGGTGTTTGCCAACTTAAAGTGACAGCTGTTACCCTCCAGCCTCCTAACTCACCACGGCCTTTCAGAACCCTCCTGGTCACACGAGATGCCTCCCCATTTGGCATTGGGGCGGTACTGTCCGACCAGATGGATGACAGAACAAAGAGACCAGTAGCCTCCGCACTAAGGACCTTGGCCAATGCAGAGCGTAGATATGTTCAGATCAAAAAGTAAGAGCTGGCTGTAGCCTTCTCAGTCAAAAGGTTCCAACAAGACGGTTATGGGCAGCACTTTACAGTCATACAATCGCACCGATAGCACTGACTGGGATACAGCAATTGTTGCTATTATTGGTGGTATATGAGCATGTGTTTGAGTACCACCTGGGCACACAAATCACGTATGCAGATGCTTTGAGCCAACTCCTATTGCTGATATCCTGTGTATGTTTACATGCCAATTCAGGGGCTGGTTTAGCACAGTGGGCTAAACAGCTGGCTTGTAATGCAGAACAAGGCCAGCAGCGCGCGTTCAATTCCCGTACCGGCCTCCCCGAACAGGCGCTGGAATGTGGCGACTAGGGTCTTTTCACAGTAACTTCGTTGAAGCCTACGTGTGACAATAAGCGATTATTATTATTATTTCACTGGGCCTTTTCAAGGGTCAATGTTCCTGTTACTCATTGAAGCCCACTCAAATTGATTGGACGTTTACCGGATGCCGTCCACCACTTTGAGCACTACAATTGAGAAGTTGTGCTATTTGTTTAGTATCCTTGGCATCCCGGAGGTGCTCATTAAAGATAACGGCATCCCTTTTGCGAGCGAGGAATTCTCACACTTGATTTCGTCGATAAGTGTGAAACACATTCGGACCGCCCCATACCACCACTCTTCAAAAGACCCTGCTGAGCGGGCAGTGAAAACCTTTAAGAGAGGCATCAAGAAACAGGACATGGTATCCATGAAGACAAAATTGGCATGGTTCCGGTTTAGCTATCGGACCGCACTGCATGTAAGGAGTGAGGTCGTGCCTGCGGAATTGCCGAAGACAGAGTACCCGCCTTAGCCTGATATTTCCTGATATAGATGGGAAGGTGAAGAAAAAACAGGATCTCCAGAAACAATACCATAGCCAGGACAGAAGGTTCCGGGTATGGTAGATATCCGGCATTTTGGAGAAGGTGCCCGGTGGGTACCAGGAATTGTAGTAGAGAAGATGGGACCGACTTCTTATGTGCTAAAAACCAAGGAGTGGACGGTAAGAAAGCATGTGGATCACCTTAAAAGCACAGAGCCTCTACGAGGATTAACCCCGCCCATCATCCAGGGGCGAAGGAGCAGCACTCCCCAAGCGCCAGGACACAGAGATGTGAAGGTGGAAGATTCGAGGTCAGACATGGCGACAGAAGCGTCTGTTGTCTCGCACAACAGTCTATCCAGTCGACAGCACCCCCAGAGGATCAGCACGGAAGCGACCCTCCCCAACGTTCCACAACTCAGGCCCACAACCGCTGGAAGCACAACCGCGAGCGAACTGACAAAGAAGACCTCCTCCACCTTCTATGACGGAGACTTGCGGACTTCGGGGTTGGGGGGGGGGGTGTAATAACCCCCTCAAGACCCACAAGGATGACCCGAGTGAACTCACTGTGGGACTCGTGGAATATGAGCTCCCCCGCTGAGGGTTTGCTAAATTGGACTGATAGAAGCTTGCCTGGATGGGAACCGGCACCTTCGGATGGTCCCAGCTGGAACTGCCTGCCGCTTTGTGACCATGCATGTCTTTAACTAAGCAAACCATAAAGTTTGGATCGTCTTGGGTCTCCTATGATCATAATAGGCAGTATTCTTGTTCTTTTAGTTCAAGCCTTTGTGCCATTTTTCTGTAAGTACTTGCAGAATTACTTTGAAGCTTTGATGTTTGTGACAGGTTGTTTAGAAGTGTGGGCTGTATCATACATCATCTACACACATCTATTTTTGCGACACTGTCTTGACAATGAGATGATTATTTAATCCGGATCAACTGCGATGAAGAGCAATGTTTTGGTCATATGGTCCAGGATATCCAACTCATGAATTCTGGAATGACAGATAAAATACTTTTAATATTTTTAGCTGAAGAAGCTCATCACTTTTGTCAGAAATGTTTAGGATCTGTGGAATGGATATGGAATTATCTATCAAAATGCTAAATGGCTCACTCTTGTTAAAAAAAGTGTCTCATTCCATCTATTGTATCTCTTCTCCATTGCTTTGCTATTAAAATTTAACTTCGAAGCATTAATTTTAATTTGATTTAAAATGTTACTACAACAATGTTCTTTCAGCTTTGGATCATAACAACAGATATTTCATAGAATAGCACAAAGGTTCAACTTAACCAGGGGCAACTTCGGGGCAGCAGGGTAGCATGGTGGTTAGCATAAATGCTTCACAGCTCCAGGGTCCCAGGTTCGATTCCCGGCTGGGTCACTGTCTGTGTGGAGTCTGCACGTCCTCCCCCTGTGTGCATGGGTTTCCTCCGGGTGCTCCGGTTTCCTCCCACAGTCCAAAGATGTGCGGGTTAGGTGGATTGGCCATGCTAAATTGCCCGTAGTGTCCTAATAAAAAGTAAGGTTAAGGGGGGGGGGGGGTTGTTGGGTTACGGGTATAGTGTGGATACGTGGGTTTGAGTGGGGTGATCATGGCTCGGCACAACATTGAGGGCCGAAGGGCCTGTTCTGTGCTGTACTGTTCTATGTTCTATGTTCTATGTAACCAAATGATGGGCATGATTCATAGAACATAGAACATAGAAAATACAGCACAGAACAGGCCCTTCGGCCCACGGTGTTGTGCCGAACTTTTGTCCTAGATTAAGAACAAATCAATCTACACCCCAGCATTCTACCGTAATCTATGTACCCATCCAATAGCCGCTTGAAGCTCCCTAATGTTTCCGACTCAACTACTTCCACAGGCAGTGCATTCTATGCCCCCACTACGCTCTGGGTAAAGAACCTACCTCTGACATCCCCTCTATATCTTCCACCATTCACCTTCAATTTACGTCTCCTTGTAATGGTTTGTTCCACCTGGGGAAAAAGTCTCTGACTGTCTATCTATTCCCCTGATCATCTTATAAACCTCTACCAAGTCGCCCCTCATCCTTCTCCATTCTAATGAGAAAAGGCCTAGCACCCTCAACCTTTCCTCGTAAGACCTACTCTCCATTCCAGGCAACATCCTGGTAAATCTCCTTTGCAGCTTTTCCAAAGCATCCACATCCTTCCGAAAATGAGGCGACCAGAACTGCGCACAGTACTCCAAATGTGGCCTTACCAAGGTTTTGTACAGCTGCATCATCACCTCACGGCTCTTAAATTCAATCCCTCTGCTAATGAACGCTAGTACACCATAGGCCATCTTCACAGCTTAATCCACTTGAGTGGCAACTTTCAAAGATCTATGAGCATAGACCCCAAGATCTCTCTGCTCCTCTACATTGCCAAGAACTTCCCTGACAGCCTATGTTCCCAACTTATGCACTTCAGTTCTTGTCTGACAGCATCGTATTTATCCTTCTCCCAATTGTAAACCTTGCCCTGTCACGCACCCATCCCTCTTTATTACTAAAGTGAAAGTCACAGAATTGTGGTCACTATCTCCAAAATGCTCCCCCACTAACAAATCTATCACTTGCCCTGGTTCATTACCAAGTACCAAATCCAATATGGCCTCCCCTCTGGTTAGACAATCTACATACTGTGTTAGAAAAGTTTCCTAGACACACTGCACAAACACCACCCCAACCAACCTATTTGACCTAAAGAAGTTCCGCTCAATATTTGGGAAGTTGAAGTCACCTATGACCACTACCCTGTGACTTCTGCACCTTTCCAAAATCTGTTTCCCAATCTGTTCCTCCACATCTCTGCTGCTTTTGGGGGGCCTATAGAAAACTCCCAACAAGGTGACTGCTCCTTTCCGTTTTCTGACTTCAAACCATACTACCTCGGTAGGCAGACCCTCCTCGAACTGCCTTTCTGCAGCTGTTATACTATCTCTAATTAATAATGCAACACCCCCCCGCCACCCCCCACCTCTTTTACCACCCTGCCTAATCTTATTGAAACATCTATAACCAGGAACTTCCAATAACCATTTCTGCCCCTCTTCTATCCAAGTTTCCGTGATGGCCACCACATCGTAGTCCCAAGTACCGATCCATGCCTTAAGTTCACTCACCTTATTCCTGATGCTTCTTGCGTTGAAGTATACACACTTCAACCCATCTCCGTGCCTGCAAGTATTCTCCTTTGTCAGTGTTACCTTCCCTACTGCCTCACTACATGCTTTGGCGTCCTGAACATCGGCTACCTTAGTTGCTGGACTACAAATCCGGTTCCCATTCCCATGCCAAATTAGTTTAAACCATCCCGAAGAGTACTAGAAAACCTTCCTCCCAGGATATTGGTGCTCCTCTGGTTCAGATGCAACTCATCCTGCTTTTACAGGTCCCACTTTCCCCAGAATGCGCTCCAATTATCCATTGGAATCTGAAGTTCTCCCTCCTACACCATTCCTGCAGCCACGTGTTCAGCTGCACTCTCTCCCTATTCCTAGCCTCGCTATCACGTGGCACCAGCAACAAACAAGAGATGACAACTCTGTCTGTCCTGGCTTTTAACTTCCAGCCTAACTCCCTAAACTAGTTTATTACATCGACATCCCTTTTCCTACCTACTTCGTTGGTACCAATGTGCACCACGACTTCTGGCTGCTCACCATCCCCCTTAAGGATCCTGAAGACACGATCCGAGACATCATGGACCCTGGCACCCGGAGGCAACAAACCATCCGAGAGTCTCGCCTGTGCCCACAGAACCGCCTGTCTGTACCTCTAACTATTGAGTCCCCTATAACTAGTGCTCTCCTAAACTCCCCCCTTCCCTTCTGAGCCCCAGAACTGGACTTTGTGCCAGAGGCCCGGGCACTGCAGCCTATCCCTGCTAGGTAGTCCCTCCCGACAGTATCGAAAGTGGTATACTTATTGTTGAGATGAACGACCACATTGGATCCCTGCACTGACTGCTTCCTCCTCTTCCCACCTCTAACTATTACCCAGCTACCTTTGTTCTCAGGTGTAACTATGTACCTGTAGCTTATACACTCCCTCAGCTTCACAAATGATCCTCAGTTCATCCAGCTCCAGCTCCAGTTCCCTAACACGGTCTGTGAGGAGCTGGAGATGGCTGCACTTCCCGCAGGTGAAGTCAGCAAGGACGCTGGTGGTCTCCCTTACCTCGAACATTCTGCAGGAAGAACATTCCACTGCCCTCACCACCATCACCTCTACTTAGTCTCCCAGTAAAAAAGAAAAAAAAAGTAAATATCTTACCTGCTCACAGCACTGAGTCACTGAGTCTTTTTTTTTACGTTAGAGGAGGAGGGAGGATGGGAGACACTACGTGTATAGTGTCTTGGGTTTCCTCACCGTTCAAATTTATTGGGTAATACAACCTTCCCAGGTCTCCCCATGGCCTACTTCCGGTTCCTGCTCCGAAAAAATAAGTTAAAAGTCAAAAACTCAGCTTACCTTCCAGCTCTTCCCATCAAAACCGTTCCCCTCTCTGCCCGCTCCCCTGGAAGGATAAGGCCGAAACCTCGGAGGTAAGTGCCTTTTTATAGAAAATACAAACCTTCCCAGGTCTCCCCACAGCCGACTTCCGGTTTCCTGCTCCAAAAAAGTAAGTTAAAAAATCAAAAACTCAGCTTACCTTCCAGCTCTCCCCTCCAAAACCGTTCCCCTCTCTGCCCGCTCCGCTGGAAGAATGAAGTGGACAAAAGTTTAAGTCCACTTCTGGGTACGTTTGGCGGGATGCGGGGTGTTTCTTGGTGGCCATGTTTGCGAGATAGTGGCCTATATTCAACATGCACTTCATGCTAAAAATGAGCCCCCATGTGAATCTCGCCATTCCAGGCTCCCTTGCTGTCTGATTCGCCCGATTTGCATCTCAGCTGCTCACTGCTAACAAGAGGGAGCTGCTTTTAAAAGCTCCCTCACCACTCACTCCAGTTAACACACACGCATGCAGGACGCATAACTGCTCCTCGCTTTGACGATGTCGACCTGACCAGGCTTCTCGATGCTGTGGATGAGAGCCAGGCCATCCTGTTCCCCTGAAGGGGTGGGAGAACCAGCAGCAGGGTCAGCCATGGCATCTGCGAGGCAGTGGCAGCTGCAGTGAGTGTGGGCAGCATGACAAAGAGGATCGCTATCCAATGTCAGAGGAAGACAAATGACCTCCAACGCGTTGCAAGGGTAACACCTCTCTCCTGGCACCAGTTCTGCTTGCAGCCCCTCAAATTCCCCACCTCCCTCCCCCACCCACCAACCACTGGCTGACACCTGGCACCCTCCCCATATCCGCTCTTCAAGCTTGTTCCTCAGAACCCGCTGGCACTCACCAGCACAACCCCTTCATGTCCAGGTGCAGTCCCCACAAACACCACCTGCTATAGACCCCCTGGCCCATCAAGTATGCGGCTCATAATGTTCTCTCTTGGTCCCCATAGGAGGATAGCCTACAATAAACAGGAAAGGACCAAGATGGGGGGAGAAGTCCCAGAAATTCGAGTCCTACTCCTCATCCCCAAGAGGAATGGGCCCTGGAGATCACAGGGTTGCATGAAGAGAGAGCAGTGACTGGCAACAAAGTTGGCCAGTGCCTGACGGATGAGGATCCAACGCCCGGTCATCCAGATGTCCTGTCTCAAGCGCGTTGTTCATGTCCCACAAAATTAACCTTTCCCTTTCATTGACCACATGTCCATTGTCTTACAGGATCACCGTCTGATGAGGACGGGTCATTTGGAGTCGTATCCCTCCTGCCACCTTACTGCTTGTGGCTGTCTCTGGTTTTCCTCCTTGCAAGACAGCACGTCTTACATGGGGGTGGATTCTGCTACCTCACAGGCTGGTAGAGACCGGGCTTCTGTAGTCAAATCTGCTGTGGAACAGACGTTCTTTTGTTGTATGGGTGTCGGGGACCCATTGAAAAGATATTCCCCCCAGGTCAAGAGTTCCACTGGTGTTCTAATTTTTACTTCCCAATTTTGACGAAGGTCTGCTTTGCTCATTTTAAGCTTCGCATTTTCCAATGTCACACTGGTAATTATTTTCTAAATCATCAGTGGACCATTGTCCCTTTTAAGCATCATGCTTTAAAAACCTTTGTTCAATTTCTGTACTGATCTTGAGTCACTGAAGTTCATGGTTTACAACATTGTTTGCCAAACAAAATATATCTTCTGTGGAAATCCCTGGAGGATCTTGACCAACCCTCGAGGCTGCAAGAGAACGCCTCAGAGGAGAGCTCCGAGGATATAGCTGTCATCCACACCTTCCACCAATGCAGAGACACACACCTCCATGGGCCACATTAACGGACTGACTTCTGGGGCACAATCTGGTGAGCACCACACAGTTACTGATGCGCATCAGCTGGAGGCAGGAACATCCAAGAGATTTAGCAGTCAGAGGTCTGCTCGATCCCAGGGCACAGATGGGCCTCAGACAGATGTTGAGCCTCTGGAAAAGGTTCTCCCTGAGCTGGTGCAGATGATAGGCCAGAGCAGTGAGATTCAGAAGGAGATGCCAGTGACATTCCAGTGACTGCAACATCGATTTGAGGAGACGCGAAGCCTTCAGGCGAAATAGATAGTACCGGCAACGCATGGCACCGGGGCCAACACTGTTAGGGTGGCGACTGCAGTAAAAGACCCGAAGCATTATATTCTCAACAGTTTTGGGCGATACCCTGAACCAGCTATTGAGAGCAGGCCGGATGAACCATAAAATGGTTCGGAGCCTGCCCAACTCTCGATTGTGCCCTCTCCCGCTATTCTGCCGGTGCGCCTGGATCTGCACTGGGTTCAACACGGTCACTGAATTGTGCCTTCCATAATATCCTTTCAACAGTTTCTCATAATGTAGCCATGCTGGCCACGCAAAATGGACACTGAGCCAAACTAAAATGGAAGGCTGCTGGGAAACAGACAGTTCAGCCAGAACAGCAGTCTGCAAAGAGCAGTTTGCATTCTGCAGCAGCAGGAACCAGTTTGGGCTCAGGTGAAAAGACCTTAGCTAGGTGCAAATGGCAAAACGCTTTGCATGCTAATGAGGCCATCAGACTTGAACACCCACACAATAGATACATTTGGTTCTGAATGGACACATTCCAATCAAGACCCAGACATCGAGGCACCAGAAACCTCCAAACAAAAGGACATAAGAAACGCCCCCTCCATCACGGAGACCCCCTCGCATTGGGGAATTAATCCAGTATCGATAAGAAATTGATCCAATAGGTAGAGCCCGCCCGAGAAGAGGGAAGGACAACGGAACCCCTATAAAAGATAGGGACCTCGCGTTGTCCGGTCTGTTAAACCCGTGCTCCGGCCCCGACTGACACCTGGTATCCTGACTCCAGCCGTTGAGCACCAGCCGCCGAAACCGTAAGTTCAACGCTCGCTACGCGATCCAAGCCCGCTAGACTCCCAAGTGCCAGAACGCTTGCTGAAGGCTGCAGACAAAACCAGGACGAAGGCCTCGTTCTCTGACCTTGCCTGTTCCTGTTAGATAAGTATTCTGTTTGCTTATGTTTAGTTGTAGCTTAGTCTCTTAGTGTGTGCATGAGTATTTATTATTAACTGTATAATAAATATTGATCGTTTGAACTTGACTAATCGGTGTATCGTCTTTATTACTTTGAACTTGACCTTGGAATACTTGTGACGTTGCCTATACGGCAACTGGCGACTCCAGAGCTAAATAATTACATAGAACAGAGCCTAGCAGTGTTAAGCACACGTCGAACTCGGAGGCGTGTTAATACACTCCAATAAACGCGTTTTACGCCCATAGTAAAACGTGCAACATTTAGTGGCGACATCCGCCGGGACCCTGTTGTAAGTGGAAACACCACAGTGTCCAGGACCCTGAAATTTGAATTAGAACTCCAAATTGTAGAGAAAGAAAGAGATCACAAGTATTCAAGGTGTTCAAAATAATAAGCGAAATTCGGAAGTGTGTTTAGTGCATGCGTACTAACAGGGCTGTAAGGTAAAACTGAAAGCTTTTTGTTGCGACAAACTTTCGGTAGTTTTGTGATCGGAAAATAGCGTAAGCCGTACCCTTTTCACGAAACACCACCCCAACAACCCCCTGTTCCAAATTATAAAAAGAGAGTCAGAGGAAATGGCCATGCAGGCAATGGAACGTCTGATGGATCCAGCAAAGTTTGTGGTCGCAGCGACCAGCAGCAGTAGCAGGGTAGGCCAGTGTCCCACGTGGGAGCTGGAACTCCGCAAATATTTACAAGGAAAGGGATGGCCCCTTTGGAAAGAGTTTTGTGCAAATGAGGAGACAGGTCCCGGAAGTATAGGTCATACTTGGTGGGAGAACCTCTCTCAAATACACAAAAAGAGTTTAGGTAAAGCACGCAAGCCGATGGCGATTGTGTCCTGCTTGGCACAGTTGCGAGGCGCAGAGGAGGTCATCAGGACGCTCCGGGCAGATTTAGAGGAAAGGAACCGAATGAGTAAGGTCGATGTCAGGGACATCGAGAAAGAAAACCTGGATCTTAAAGGGAAGTTGGCAGAGAAGGGTAGAGAGGTGGATGATGCCAAGAGGGCTCACCAGTCTTGTCTAGCTCATCTGAACAGTTCCCAGACCCAGTATGAGAAAGCCTATCAGGACGTGCAACGTGCCGTTCTGATAAGACAGGAATCGGAAAAGCAGGTGGAGGCATTGCAGAGGCAATGTTCCGATCTCAAAGCAGCTTTGAGAGCACTCCACGCTGCAACGACCGAACAAAGACAAAGCACAGTTGACCACGCGAAATGCAGGACACAGATTGCGGAACTGCAATCTCTGCTTTCGGTGCAGAATGGCTTCCAAAGCACCTTTGGAGCTCAGTTAGATGGGGAAAATGCCCCAGATTGGCAGGAATTAAGCGAGACAGCGCAGCGTTATGTTCAGGGAACATGTGCGCCCGCAGCTCAGCAGAAACGACAGGCACCCCAACCCCCCACAGCTCAGATCATAACCGCACCCATGAATCCCGTAACCACACAGAGGAAAGCCGAATCAGAAGGCGCCCCAGACATAACTTACACCACCCCTTTAACAGTAACCCAGCTAAGGGACGCTTGTGAAAAGATCACTCCGTTCCTCCCCACCGCAGACCCCCACCAGTTTTTCGCTAAAGTAAAACAGCAGGCTACCATGTACGGCCTGGATGAGAGAGAGCAGGTTAAGCTCACCGTGCTGAGCTTAGACCAGAGTGTAGTGGCAGCCCTCCCCGACCCACAAAACGTGGCAGGAGGCAGCCTAGAGGAGATGCACACTGCCATTTTAGATGCCATCGGGTACAATAGAGGTGACCCCGTAGAAGGCTTGAATAAGTGCAGGCAGAAGAAATCCGAACACCCCACAGCATTCGCAGGAAGGCTGTGGATTCATTTCAGCGCAGTTTTCGGACAGCTAGATAGAGCGCATTTAACCCGCGAAAACATGGTTAAGTGGACGCGCACAATTATCTCACACGCAACAGAAGCAGGACAGAGCGCTTGCAATAATTACGACCCCTCAGAAGAGGCCCATAACGAAAAATGGGTCCTCAAAAGATTGTCCCGCGCTTGGGAGCAATCGCTTCAGGCAAAAGGAAAGGTTAGATCCCCAGAAGAGGCTCAGGCTGCTCCAGATATCCAAGCAGTCAGAGAGCACCAGAAGCCCGCATGGGTAAATGAAGGCAAGAGCAGCCCTCAACAGAAAGGACAGGAATGCTATAACTGTGGACAGTTAGGGCATTGGGCAAAAGAATGCCAAGCACCCCAGCGATCTCAGAGAGGCCAGCAGACAGGCACTCTGAACCGCAACAAAGCAAAACCCATCCACAATGTAGTAGTACAGTCAGGACCCACCAATGTGGACGAGACGAACTGACGGTGTTCGGGCTCCCCCACTTGGGTCTGTGACACACTATGGGACTCATCAGGGAGGCCCGTAGTCACGGCAAAAGTCAAAGGGAAGCCCATAGAGTTACTGTGGGACACAGGAGGATCCCGCACCACCATTAACTCCACAACCACGGCACACGCAGACACGTGGCCGACCACCTCCACCATCACACTTAGCGGGTTCACCGGACACTCGCAGCAGGGACATATCACAGCACCCGTAGCGATCCAGCTAGGGAACATTAGCACAAGACACCCCGTAGTTTTAGTAAATCTTCCCCGGACAGCAGAGCACATCCTGGGGATAGATTTTATGAACGCTCACAGCTTGTCGTTCGACCCAGTGAACCAGTGTGTCTGGCGAATGGCGAGATCAGACAGAGCCCCAGCCACCCTCACAGTAGGAGACTACGCTAATCGGATTAGCGCAGTGGGAGAGTACTCATTCGACCTGACTACACTCCACACCGACAGACAAATTAAGGCCCTACTGAACAAACACAGGACAGCATTTGCAAGTCACCGTCATGACTGTGGCAGAATGACTGGACAAGTTCATGTTACCGGACAGGACCCCCGACCGCAAAAGCAGTACAGATTTCCCCTCGAGGCAGAGGTGGAAATAGAAAAAGTTATAGGCAGCTTGTTGGACCAAGGTGTACTGAGAACGGTAGCCTCCACCAACAATGCCCCTATTTGGCCAGTGAGGAAGCCCGATGGATCATGGCGTCTGACCATCGATTATCGGGAACTCAACAAAGTAACCCCCGCAGTAGCCCCAACGGTAGCTACTAGTCCCGAGACCATGCTCAAGCAGGGTCTCAACGCCAAGTACTTCACGGTATTGGACATCAGTAATGGATTCTGGTCAGTACCATTGGCAAAAGCGTGCCAATACAAATTCGCATTCACTTTTAAAACACAGCAGTACACGTGGACATGCCTCCCACAGGGATTCCACAATTCACCCTCCATTTTCCACCGACAGCTGGCAAGTGGATTAGAGAAATTTTCCCGACCCGATTGTCTGGTACAGTATGTAGACGACCTACTACTGCAGACAGACACAAAGGCAGAGCACATTTCGCTTCTGGCCGAACTCCTGGAACTCTTAACTGAAATTGGCTGTAAAGTTAACCCGAAAAAGGCCCAAATATTGGAAAGTAAAGTGATGTATTTGGGATCAGTCATCACGCACGGCAAACGCGAGATCGAATTCAAAAGAATTGATTCGATTGTCAAATTGCCCCTTCCCCAAAATGTATCAGCCCTCCGGTCGTTTTTAGGACTGGTTGGCTATTGTCGGAACCACATAGACGGATTCGCGACAAAAGCCGCCCCACTTTCAGACCTCCTTAAGAAAGGAGCCCCCTGGGAATGGCTTCCGCAGCATACAGGCGCTGTGGAAGAGTTGAAACGAGCCCTTAGTGCAGCACCCGCGCTGCTAGTCCCCGACCAACTTTCACCGTACGCAATCGAGGTAGCTAGCACAGATCTAACCCTCTCGGCCGTGTTGCTTCAGGAACGGCACGAGCAGCTAAGACCAGTGGCTTATGCCTCCCGACTGTTAGACCCAGTAGAACAAGGATTTTCAGCCTGTGAGAGGCACCTCCTTGCTGTCTTCTGGGCAGTGCAGTATTTCTCATACATAACCGGACTAAACCCCATCACCATTCTGACCGAACACACACCCACACAGCTACTACTAGACGGTCGACTGAAGGACGGTTCAGTTAGCCAGATTAGGGCAGCTAGGTGGACCCTACTTTTACAAGGACGGGACATTACTGTAAAACGGACACGCACACACACATACTTAGCCGACAACCTCCAATACCCCGGACAGCCCCATGACTGTGAAATTGTAGCTCCCCTGCATAACACAGGACCCTTTTTAGCCAAAACACCCCCCAGGAAGATAGGGAACCCAAAACAAAGCCCCCAGCCCACAGACACGTGTGGACCCTTGAGGATTTATGTAGACGGTTCCTCCACAGTTTTAAATGGTGAGCGTATCACAGGATGCGGCATCTATGTAGAGGACGCGCAGGGGCGCGCTCTCGAAGAGATAGCTCTTAAGTTACCAGGTCACTTAGGCGCGCAGGCAGCAGAGCTAGCAGCCATAGCGTACATAGTGGACCACCCCGATTCTTTCCCCAGCCCAGCAGACATATATTCAGACAGCCTATATGTCTGCAATAGCCTAACAGATTTTCTGCCCCTGTGGAGGACACGAGGTTTTGTCTCCGCAGACGGAAAACCCCTTCCATCAGCCCCCTTACTCCAGCATATCCTAGAGAAAGCAAAGGACAGGACCTTCGGCATAATAAAAGTAAGAAGCCACCATAGGTCATCACCCCCTGGGAATGTAAAAGCCGACGCGTTGGCTAAGGCAGGTTCCAGGAGAGGACACTTATGGACCCCCCCAGCTAGCGCACCAGCTAGCGCCCCTGTGAGCGCAGTCCAAGTCTCACAGACTGATATTAAAGACCTCGTGGCAGCACAAAAACAGGACGGAGACCTCAGGGAGGTTTTTAAGGGAAACCTTGTGCCTGCTTACGAGCACTTTAAACACGCACTGACCACACATGAGGGTGTGATCATTAAGGACCGACTTTATGTGGTCCCACAGCAGGACAGGAATCAGATGATTGCCTTGTTCCATGACGGACACGGGCATCAGGGAATTGATGCAACAACGAGGCACCTCAGGCAACTCTGTTGGTGGCCTAATCTCAGGAATGATGTAACGCACTACATAGAGAATTGCCTGATTTGTGCTCAGAATAACCCGGAGCGGTATTCTAAGAAAGCACAACTTCGGCATACTCGCCCAGTTAACGGCCCTTGGACAAACCTCCAGATCGACTTTATAGGTCCATTGCCCCCTTGTAGGAATGGCTATAAATACGTTCTGGTGGTGATAGATACCTTTACCAAATGGGTAGAGGCATTTCCCTCGCGAACAAACACAGCTAAGACAGCTGCAAAGATCCTGACCCACCACATCTTCACGAGATGGGGTTTACCCCGAAGTATCGATTCGGACCAGGGATCTCACTTTACAGGACGGGTCATGAGGAACGTCCTGACAATATTCGGAATCAAACAGAATTTTCATATTGCGTATCATCCACAGTCCAGCGGGATTGTGGAGCGCATGAATCGGACCCTAAAAACTACCCTTAGGAAAATGGTTCAAGAGAACAATTCCACATGGGATTCAGTGCTCCCCTTTGCACTTATGTTCATAAGGAACACTGTCTCCACATCGACAGGATACACACCACACACACTCATGACCGGACGCCCTATGAAAGGTACAGAATTCCTTTTAGGACTGGACATGACAAGCCCCGAAGTGACGGCCCTCACACATGAAAAGGCAGTTAAAGAACTAGTTGAGACTGTGAGGTCTGCACAGCTCGCAGCCGCAGTCCAGCTAGGGAAACGCCGACAGCAACGTACTGCCTGTTTCAACAAGACCGTACACACCACAGAATTCCAGGTTGGGCAACAGGTAATGTTATCTGTTTATAACCCCAGCAGTTTTTTGGCTCCAAAATATTCCGGTCCCTACTCAATTTCGGACAAAATTAGCCCCTCCGTTTACAGGATAAAGTATCCTAATGGGAAGACCGCGTGGTTCCATATAAACCAGTTAAAGGCTTATGGAACACAGGCCAACCATGCTCACCATGTCCTGCTGGATGCAGCAGAACACTTCACCCCGCCCACCAGAGACACTTTTCCACCATCCCCCTCACAGACCAGTTCATCCACGGACTCGCCCACGACTCCGCCCACAGACCACTACAGACCACGCCCCGACACGCCCACAAGCTGCCACAGCAGAGACAGTAGGACAGACACTGACTCTGAAGACAGCGACACCACACAGCCATACAGCCCACACTGCACCAACTACGACCCCGACTCCAGTGACCCCATGGAAGTCACTTACCTCAAAAACCCCGAACCACCACCCGACCCCGACTACCCCGACAACACACTCGACACTACACAATGGCACAGGGACAATTCCTACAGACTTGTCCGCAATGATGAAAGTGACCCCCGGTCACACAACTCCAAAATAGCATGCCTGATCCACACAAGGGTGTGGGATCCGGGAGAGCAGGACGACACGGTGTCTGACTCCCGACACGGCAACCCCTTTGTGACCCTGTTCACAGAGGCAGAATCAAAGTGAGGTGTCCAGATGATGTAAGATAGGAATCGTTTGAGGGAAACGATGTCCTTTCTGATGGAACCTGCACGTATGTTTGTCTTCGTTTTATGTTTGTTTGTTTTCAGGAATGTAAATGTTTCAGTTGGAGGATGGACATCTTCTTTTCAGCTGAAAAGATTGTGACCACCTCACATACACGTTAGCTTGTCTGCCGAAACTTTTGAGAACTTCGGTTTGATTGGAGATCCTTTCCAAAGCTGTAAGGCCACACGCCAAATAGCTTGTCCGCAGATATCTCTGAGAACTTCAGTGATGTCCTCAGTTGGAGCATCTTGGCTCCCTTGGTTTTTTAGGTGCCCCTCTATTCGGCGAAATAGAGGCTGCAAGTCATGGTCAACACATTCGTACCCGTTTTTTCCAGGTTACTCAGGCAGTGGACAAACGGCACTGAGGACCCGCCCTGTCTGAGAACCAACCCTTGGTCAGCCAAGCTCGGGTATGGCACAGCACGCCCTACCCGGGGATTCCATCCAACTCGTACCCGTAGCGGCCCATACGCAACTCATTCGGATGTTTGTTTCCAAGTTTGTTTTCATTTTAGGTTAGGTAGCCCTTCGGCCACCATCCCACATGCTATTTACATCCGGGAACATTCGGATGGTAAATCAGCAAAGCCTGCGAGACGGCTCGCAGAAGGAAGGATTGTTAGGTGTATGCTGGTCTTTAAATTCGCTTTTTGAAAAAAAAATGAGGGGAGCCACAGGGTGTGACTTAGCCAGTCATTTTAAAGGGTCAATTGGGATTTGAAAGACAGATGCACTAACAAGTAAAGGTCTTAAACTGTGTATTGACAGATACTGTGCTTGATCCCAAAGGTTTCAAAGGACGAGACAGAGGTCGAAGCCAGGATTGTCAATACCGGAGGAAGAAGGAAGAGAAAGAGGAAGAACAGCAAGATGATGGAAGCCCACTTATTACTGTTTAATGTCATATGTATATGTGTGGAAACAAGACACGTTTCCCCCACAACCCCCACCGTAAATGTTAGTACAACAAACCCCCAGTGCTCAGCTCTGATCAGCGAGGTTCAGACCTGGTGTACTAAATTCATGACGTGGTACTCCATGTCCTACATAATCGAATCACTGTTGGTGATTGCGATCCTCATCATCCTAGTGCAGACCCTCAGGTTGAGGAAATGGAAGAGGAGAGCCTCTCGTTCCAGCACCTCACCCATCTATAGAGTGCAATCCCCCATCTTCGGATTCCACCAAACCCCTCAACCCCTCACTGATTACAACACTCTGTAAATAAAATTCAGCCATGTATTATATTGTTCCATACTCGACTGCCGAGTTGGGAAGTGTGATGTTGTGGTGTGAATGGTTAAGATTTTAGAGTGATTAAATGTTTAAGTTAAGGTTAAGGTTAATAGTGATAGGTAGAGGTTCCCAATTGTAGTAATGCATGTCCCTTTTGACATAGGGCCAAGTAGAAATGTTAGTTAAAAATTTTTTTTTCTCTTCTTCCCATAGTTTAGAACAGAGTAGAACAGGAACTGGCAAGAGGTCAGAACACAAGGAGGCAAAGTACATAGGTGATCCTTCACAATAGTATGATTGTGAGGATCACAAGGAGGGAATGTAGCCATGCTGGCCACGCAAAATGGACACTGAGCCAAACTAAAATGGAAGGCTGCTGGGAAACAGACAGTTCAGCCAGAACAGCAGTCTGCAAAGAGCAGTTTGCATTCTGCAGCAGCAGGAACCAGTTTGGGCTCAGGTGAAAAGACCTTAGCTAGGTGCAAATGGCAAAACGCTTTGCATGCTAATGAGGCCATCAGACTTGAACACCCACACAATAGATACATTTGGTTCTGAATGGACACATTCCAATCAAGACCCAGACATCGAGGCACCAGAAACCTCCAAACAAAAGGACATAAGAAACGCCCCCTCCATCACGGAGACCCCCTCGCATTGGGGAATTAATCCAGTATCGATAAGAAATTGATCCAATAGGTAGAGCCCGCCCGAGAAGAGGGAAGGACAACGGAACCCCTATAAAAGATAGGGACCTCGCGTTGTCCGGTCTGTTAAACCCGTGCTCCGGCCCCGACTGACACCTGGTATCCTGACTCCAGCCGTTGAGCACCAGCCGCCGAAACCGTAAGTTCAACGCTCGCTACGCGATCCAAGCCCGCTAGACTCCCAAGTGCCAGAACGCTTGCTGAAGGCTGCAGACAAAACCAGGACGAAGGCCTCGTTCTCTGACCTTGCCTGTTCCTGTTAGATAAGTATTCTGTTTGCTTATGTTTAGTTGTAGCTTAGTCTCTTAGTGTGTGCATGAGTATTTATTATTAACTGTATAATAAATATTGATCGTTTGAACTTGACTAATCGGTGTATCGTCTTTATTACTTTGAACTTGGCCTTGGAATACTTGTGACGTTGCCTATACGGCAACTGGCGACTCCAGAGCTAAATAATTACATAGAACAGAGCCTAGCAGTGTTAAGCACACGTCGAACTCGGAGGCGTGTTAATACACTCCAATAAACGCGTTTTACGCCCATAGTAAAACGTGCAACAATGATTACATCTTTATAAATTGCAGCAAGTTGATGAACACCATTGTTCCTTTGTGAAGCATGGGTAATTTTTCATTGAATTAATAAAAATACAAATAATGATATGCAATCGTACATTGGCCTGGATCGCCATAAATGTCACCGTCAGGCTGAGAAAAAAACAAGTACATGCAAATAAAATTAATATCACCGTAGCAAACAATTTGGTGTTTGTTTCTTAAAGACTCATAATATTGCATGCGCAGAACCTTGGAGGGTTTAGTAATGCGTGGCAAAAAGCCATATTCCTGTAATTAAACATCTATGCTCCAGAGATAAAATCAAAGCCTCTTGCCTCACCTTTGAAGATTTACTCTGGTGAATTCAGTGTGCAGTCATGTGCGGAAATGATTGCAACATTATTAAGAAGCACTGAAATGTTGCTCATAAAGTATATCTTGGTTCTTGAATTGACAATATAACCTGTTCCTTTCTGGATTTAGTTCAAAACAAACTAAATTGCCCGGATGAAAGGGGCATGACTGTCCTCAGTATTCAAAAGTGGAATCAGTCGTATCACAGACAGAAAGCTGCTAAACAGATACACATTACGCTTCAATGTTTTCCTGGTACAGATGCAACAAATTGTTTCATTCAGATTATATCGCAAGCTTATCAACGTTACACAGGATTTGGCTTTTCACTATTTAATCAAAGCCCTCCAATGCATGAAAAATGGTAAATGAAACAATGGCCCTTTCACTCATTCATGCATTCAATGAATTAGCATTCACTCTGCCAAGAGGCCATCAAATCAAACCTAAATACTAAATCTGATCTTTTTTCATTGAAAGATGGAGTCTCTCAAGTGTTAAGAAACTATTGGTTCATGTCAATTGTAATGTGAAGGTTTTTGGGAGTTTCAAGATTTAGTGGATTGAAAAACCTGAAGAGAAAATAAAAGAAGCTAGATAATGAATCCGTAGGGAGCAGAGTGTTTGCCCGCTTCACATTGAAATGAAACATTTTAGCCATCAGATTAAAAATGTGACATGATAGCCATCATTTCAAACTGAAGTAACAGTTCCTTATAATTAGAGCAACCTGGACCTCGAGTGATAAATAAATTCAAAGTGTGCAGTTTGAAAGTAAATCAGAAAAAATGGAAAATAATTTCTGGTGCAATATAGAACTCTTTCCATGTAATACATACAAAATAACAAATAACTAAGCATAACATATGCAAAAAAAAATCAGATAATGTTGGAAACCGGGAGAGTGATCCTCAAGTGACTAATGCATGTCATTCTATTGCAGCAGTGTTACAAACTAATATAATGTATAACCATTCTTCATTTCAACAACATATTGGCTGTTCGTCTCTAGCTTTACCCGTGGAAAATAGAGTCTAAAATTTCACTTTCTTCTGACAGCTGTCTTTCTCATGATTTTCTACCCATCTCTACCAAAGAAAGGGTATGAGACAAATGTAGGAGAGAAGCTACCATAATGAAATATAATCGGGGAAAAATTGGATAATGGACCAGTTGGATACAAGTATTATGCGTCCAGTCAATAGTATCTTGCTCAATAGTGAGATTTGCAAACCTTTGTGCTTGCTCAACCTGCTTGTCTATGAATGGGAGTATCAGATGAAACTGTTTCTCTTATGCAGCACTCCATTTTAATTTGTAAGCTGTTCTTTATCTCTCCAGCAGTAACCTAGGTGGTGTAGGTGATTTTTCAGAGCCTGATTATTGAGCTGGCTTTTATGTGGGGGTCCTCCCTCTTAGTTAGGCTCAGCTGAACACAAAGACCTGTGGATACATCAACCCTGGTTAAGACAACTTTATTTTCCAAGCTTGGTCAACGTCCAAGGGAGAGTGATTTGAATAAATGGCTAAACCACTCTACTTTACATTGTTTCAGGTGCAACAATTATACAATTTCCCAAAATGAGTAGCCCACCCTAGTTGGACTCGATCCTCCTTGTAGCCGTCGATTTTACCTTGACCAATGAATTTTACTTGAGGCAGCATGGTGACTGCGTCATCAGCTCATGATTTAACCCTATCCTGTTCCCTGGCCATCTGTTGTTTTCCAGGATTCTGTATCTGCTACCTTTAGTTCTCTCCTACTCTTATTTCCCCTTATCTCAGTGGTTCCTGTCTGTATTATTGTTTGTCTGGGCGCAGGATGTTGAAGCTGGTTCCTCTTTGTACCGTGGGTTGTCTGAGCACAGGATGTTGGGGCTACTGATAAGAACTGCTTATTGCGTTGGCTATGTTATTTCTGACCACATTATTTCTGTCTGATTCTGTTTGTCTTAAGAACATGAGCAAGTTAGCTAGCTTAAATCCCATCATACATTGCGGCCACTGCTTTTATCAAGAGTTTAAATGCTTGTTCCTGCTATGTTCTAAGAATACATGTTTAATGATTAATAATGATTACTGGGTATACTTTGTATGATTAGTTTCAATCCTCAATTAACTAACTTTTGCAAAGTTGGTCTAGTGTTATCCTGGCTATCCGCTTTAAGGGGTCTCATCTCAGAACACCCTCCTTCAGATGGATCGAAGACTCACCTTGATACATTCAGGTAATGTTGCCCTTGTCCTGTTTTGTAATTGCATTTCTTGCTGCAGCTGTTGGCAGATGTCAATCACAACCTCTTTCGTGAAGCAAAGTCCAAAGCATTGCTCCTTGCTGAAGTTTAAGTTATAATTGCACTCAAATGACCTTAATGGCAACAGATTTGAGAGGTTGGATCTGTTTTCCTTGGAGAAAAGAAGATTGAGAGGAAGCTTGATAGAGGTTTTGAAGATCCTGAGGGGTACGGACGGGGTAAATAGTAAGAAGCAGCTCCAACTCAAGGGAGCATCAAGAACTAGAGGGTACAATTCAAACTAATTGACAAAAGGAGCAAAAGCGATGTGGGGTAAACATTTACCCCAGACGCTAGCGGTCAGAGTCTGGAATGAACTTCCTGAGAGAGGGGTGGAGGCAGGTTTGATGGAGGTATTCAAAAGGGAACTGGATTGCAATCTGAAAAGAAATAATGGGCAACGTTATGGGAGTGGGACTCTGTCGAATGCTCTTTCAGAGAGCCAGTGCAGATTCGATGGGCCGAATGGTGTCCTCCTGAACTGTGAAGGTTCTGCAATTCTGTGTTTCTCTGAACGGATGTGATCAGCTGCTAAGAATTCTTCTCTACCTCCTTCTCCTCCATCTTTTAGCAATTTGTCTTTCTCATCATAGTCTCCCTTTATTCTCCCGATCATACGCAATTCACGAAAGAACATCTGCCATGTTTGTAACTTGTGTCAGCACAAGATAGCAAATGAACATAAAAACACTGTGATTCGTGGAATATTCGAAGTTTAGCCAAATGTAGGAAAACTCCAAAAATGCATGCAATTGCACTACCCGCCAGAAAAGGTAGTCCAACAGTAACTTGCATGCAGTTTTTGATCTCTTTAAATAGTAAGAAATTGGGGTATTGAATAAACAAGTATCTTTTGCCGAATATAACAACCTATTTGATAAGGTTCCCTATGGTAGGCTTATGCAGAAAGTAAGGAGGCATGGGATAGTGGGAAATTTGGCCAGTTGGATAAAGAACTGGCTAACCAATAGAAGTCAGAGAGTGGTGGTGGATGGCAAATATTCAGCCTGGAGCCCAGTTACCAGTGGCGTACTGCAGGGATCAGTTCTGGGTCCTCTGCTGTTTGTGATTTTCATTAATGACTTGGATGAGGGAGTTGAAGGGTGGGTCAGTAAGTTTGCAGATGATACGAAGATTGGGGGAGTTGTGAGTAGTGAGGAGGGCTGTTGTCGGCTGCAAAGAGACATAGATAGGATGCAGAGCTGGGCTGAGAAGTGGCAGATGGAGTTTAATCCTGACAAGTGTGAGGTTGTCCATTTTGGAAGGACAAATATGAATGTGGAATACAGGGTTAACGATAGGGTTCTTGGCAATGTAGAGGAGCAGAGAGATCTTGGGGTCTATGTTCATAGATCTTTGAAAGTTGCCACTCAAGTGGATAGAGCTGTGAAGAAGGCCTATGGTGTGCTAGCGTTCATTAGCAGAGGGATTGAATTTAAGAGCTGTGGGGTGATGATGCAGCTGTACAAAACCTTGGTAAGGCCACATTTGGAGTACTGTGTGCAGTTCCTGTCACCTCATTTTAGGAAGGATGTGGAAGCTTTGGAAAAGGTGCAAAGGAGATTTACCAAGATGTTGCCTGGAATGGAGAGTAGGTCTTACGAGGAAAGGTTGAGGGTGCTAGGCCTCTTCTCATTAGAATGGAGAAGGATGAGGGGCGACTTGATAGAGGTTTATAAGATGATCAGGGGAATAGATAAGGTAGACAGTCATAGACTTTTTCCCAGGGTGGAACAAACCATTACAAGGGGACATAAATTGAAGGTAAATGGTGGAAAATATAGGGGGGATGTCAGAGGTAGGTTCTTTACCCAGAGAGTAGTGGGGGCATGGAATGCACTGCCTGTGGAAGTAGTTGAGTCGGAAACGTTAGGGACCTTCAAGCGGCTATTGGATAGGTACATGGATTATGGTAGAATAATGGAGTGTAGATTAATTTGTTCTTAAGGGCAGCACGGTAGCATTGTGGATAGCACAATTGCTTCACAGCTCCAGGGTCCCAGGTTTGATTTTGGATTGGGTCACTGTCTGTGTGGAGTCTGCACATCCTCCCCGTGTGTGCGTGGGTTTCCTCCGGGTGCTACGGTTTCCTCCCACAGTCCAAAGATGTGCAGGTTGGGTGGATTGGCCATGATAAATTGCCCTCGGTGTCCAAAATTCTATGATCTATGATTACCTAGGACAAAAGTTCAGCACAACATCGTGGGCCGAAGGGCCTGTTCTGTGCTGTATTTCTCTGTGTTCTATGTTCTATGTTCTATTAGGAAAGTTTTTAAAAATGCCACAATTCTTAAACAGACAGAGTAACTTGGGAATGAAGTTTGTTAAGATGCGCAGCCCCTTATCTCCCAAGTGTTTCGGAAAAACAAAGATATGACCCTCAGCAGGATGTTAACACAAAAACTGACCTGGTGCAGGGTGATGATGCACAAGGGGAGTGGTAACCATCCTGTTGTTTTGTCTACATGTCCGGTGATCAGAATAGTTTCAATGGATGAGTCACACTGGATAAGCTGCCAGCCGTTCCAAGAGGGCATACATGAGGATGTCCTACTGAGCGATTGTTACCGTCCAGTTGCTGGAGAAATGGCAGTGCTCTTTGAGCTGCTGCCTTCTTCAGATGGAAAATGGACTAGAGAAGGAGGAGGAAGGTCGAGGGAAGAGTTTCCCAACACTTGGACTGAGATAACTGCACTTTGCCACCTGCTCCCAACACTTTTCCTATCTAATTGTTTAATGTATCATATCTAAATTGTTGTTTCTTAATAAACTATCTGAGCTAGTTGACTGCCTGTTTAGGTATCACTTGAGCCGCAGGAAATCTTACAATTGGGATTCACTGCAGTCGAGATTGGCTTAGAATTTAAGAAACAGCAGTCTTTCGTAGCAAACGGGTGGCATAGTTATTTAGTGAAGCCAGGAGTCACAATGGCATATGTTGGGAAACGACAGATGAGAGGGTTTGATTGAAAGAACAAGTGAGCCTGGAGCAAGAAGTTACAAATGTATTCTTGATAAACTTGCTAAAAATGTTCAGAATGGAAAGATTGAGTAGGAAAAGGTTGTATGGTGTTTGTGTGTTTGCCTTACAGCTGAATAAAAAGCGTAGAAAGGAGTTGAGGGACTGGGTCAGTAACTTACAAAAGGCATTATTTATCAGTGCGTTAAACAAGGTGAAAAATTAAACCAAACACTGAAACCCACAAGATTTGGAGTGGTAGATCTGGTGAAATCACATGAATCTTCCATTTCAGAGTTAAACAGGGGCCAAGAAAGTTCCAAAACAGAGTTAAAATGTAATGATTTTAAACAGATCGCTCCAGGTGCCGTCTCCCTACAGTTAATGCAAAAGATGGATACTCACAAGTTAACATCAACCGGTACCGAAAACCGAAGTGTATTGCCAGCGAGATCTGACTCCTGCCTCATCATTTGCGACCCTATCGAGTACTTTTACCCAGTTAAGTAAATGTATACTGTGGTCATATACCTCTGGGCTACATCATACATAGATGTTGTGCAACCTCCAACCAGCAGGTGGTGGTGCAGACACACCATGTGGGCTCAAGACCAAGGTCATGTGACCAGTGACTCCCATGTAAGGGGAGACACTTCCGGCCATCTTCAGAAGAAGTTTGAGAGGGTAATAAGACATACAAGTGAATGGTCGGTGCTAGGTGCAGGTTCCAGAAGAGTAGTAAGCAGACTCCATGATAACGTGCTGTGATGAATGGTATCAGTAGCTGCTGTTACAATACCTAACCTTTAATGCATTGGCCCTTTAAGACTGGGCTTGGAACCCTGGGGGACTCCGCCTCTGGCTCCGCCCCGAGGAAACGGTATATAAGATGAGGCTCACTCGGCAGCATGTGATGAGCACACTTCTCGGCTGCTGTTCAGTTCTCAGATGATTAAAGCCTTTGAATTACCTATCTTCTCTCCTGTGTCGTAATTGAGGGTATCTCACGTGCTCTGTAACAAATTGCTATCTTACCACATGAGACTCAATAAAGATTCTGGTTTGGAAAAGTCGAGGTGTTTGGTGGATTCCTTCGTAAGGTACAGAAGACCAAACACAACGGGCGGAATTCTCCGCAGGGGGCCGAATTCGTGAAGGCCATCGTGAACTTGGCCGAGTTTCACGACGGCCTCGGAGCCCGCTCTCCACACCTAATTCACCTCCACCCGGGGGGCTAGGAGCGGGCCTCCGTCTTTCTCGGCAGCGACGATTTTTCCGAGCCGGGGGTGGGGGGGGGGTAGTGGGGGGGGGGGGGGGGGGGGGAATCGCGGGGGCGCCAGGGGGGCGTAAAAAATGTCGAGGGGCCCTCCCGCGCGATTCTCCCAGGCCGCATGGGGAGCAGAGAATTCCGCCCGTTTGTTCACAAACATCAAAGATTCAAAAAAGGTTGGATTTGAGTTTAGGACAAAGAGTTTTGGAAGAAATGGACATTAATTTAAACTGCTTCCAGTTTCTGTTTAAAAGAAATCCGAACTGTGCTACACTGCAACTGCAAAGAAATGCTGGACAATCTCAGCATGTCTGGATGACTCTCTGACAAAGAGTCATCCAGACTCGAAACGTGAGCTCTGTTCTCACTCCACAGATGCTGTCAGACCTGCTGAGATTGTCCAGCATTTTTTGTTTTTGTTACAAAGAAATACAGTTTGTGGCCAAAATATAAAGATAAGCCTGGAGTTTGGCAGCAATCCAATTTTCACTTTTCAAAGCATTTAGAACATAGAACATAGAACAGTACAGCACAGAACAGGCCCTTCAGCCCTCAATGTTGTGCCGAGCCCTGATCACCCTACTCAAACCCACGTATCTACCCTATACCCGTAACCCAACAACACCCCCCTTAACCTTACTTTCATTAGGACACTACGGGCAATTTAACATGGCCAATCCACCTAACACGCACATCTTTGGACTGTGGGAGGAAACCGGAGCACCCGGAGGAAACCCACGCACACAGGGGGAGGACGTGCAGACTCCACACAGACAGTGACCCAGCCGGGAATCGAACCTGGGACCCTGGAGTTTGTGGCCAAAATATAAAGATAAGCCTGGAGTTTGGCAGCAATCCAATTTTCACTTTTCAAAGCATTTGTGTTAAAAAAAAATGGCTGCCAAGGTTCAGTTTCACAACACATTTCACAAAATATTTATTTCAAATTTGGCAAGTAACAAACATCGGGAATTGAAAATTGGTTTAAAGAGGTAAGGGGAAAACAAAAGAGATGGGAAGGATTTAATTCCTTTTCTAGAGTTAGTAAGGACATAGTATTGTCTTTTTTATAAGAAGCTGGTGCCTGCTAGAAAGTACAAAAAATATTTAGAAATAGCTGGAATTTAACAGGTGGGACCATGGAAAATACTGAAGATCAGAGGGACCTTGGATTGCATACCCCAGATCCCTGAAGTTGGTAGGGCAGGTAGATAAGGTGGTTAAGAAGGCATATGGGATACTTGCCTTTGTTATCCGAGGTAGAATACAATTACAGGGAGCTCATGCTGGAATTGTGTGCAACACTGGTTTGGCCACAACTGGAGTACTGTGTACAGTTCTAGTCACCTCATTCTAGGGAGGATGTGATTGCACTGGAGTGGATGCAGAGTAGATTTACCAGGATGTTGCCTGGGCTGGAGGGTCTCAGCTATGAAGAAAGATTGAATAGCTGGGCTGTTTTCCTTGCAGCAGATAAGGTTGAGAGGGGACCTGATTGAGGTGTATACGATTATGAGGGGCATGAGGGTGGATAAGAAAGAACTTTTCAATTAGTAGAGGAGCCAATAGATTTAAGATAGAAGGCTAAAAGGGGTGTTGAGGAGAAATGTTTTAATCAGAGGATCGTGGGCGGCTGGAACTCACTGCTTAATGGGTGGTTGAGTCAGCAACTCTCGCAATATTTAAGAAGTATTTTGATATTCCCTCGCGCTGATGTGACCTCCATGGCTATGGGCCAAGCGCAGGGAAATGGGATTAGTGTAGTCAGACCTTTGTTGAGCAATGTGGACCCAATGGGCCAAATGGCCTCCTTCTGTGCTGTAAACACCTATATATCTATGAAAAACCAAAATCTGGCAAAGGTGAAGAATAATTTAATAGAGCAAGTTTAAAATTGAATTTGTTTTCTTTGCTTGGGGAAGCTTATTTTTAAATGACTTAAAGTGACACAAATGTGTGCCACGTTCGCCCACCCCACCCCCCTGAACAAGCTGTGGAGTTAACTCTTTCCGCTGACAGCTGTTTGTTTTTAATTAATTGTACAACCGTGGGATTACTGATGTATATTGGGCATTATTAGATGTGAAGTTTTTAAATTTCCAGAAATGATTGGACATATTAACCCATTGGGCTGTCGGCCAGAGTCACCATGAATTGCGAGTGTTTTTTTCAAACAGGTGGCGACGGCTTCCATCTCCCAGCAAAGCCAGCAATATTGAAAATAAAAGCACAGAATAAATGCTTTACCTTTCAAAGACGTGGCCTTAATCATTTAGAGCATTTTTTACCATTTATTGGGCAGGATTCTCCAGCGCCTGATACCAGAATCGGGAAACGCGATTAAGCGAAGATCGGTTTTGACGTTGAAATTGTGCCAGGCACCGGCTTCTTGGCAAATTGCAATTCTCCAATGCCTCGACAGCCGCATTAATGCATTCCAGACCACACGTACAGTAAAAGCCGTTGGCATATCACTAACAGGCCTGACCTGGTATTTTCTGGAGGCTCCGCAAAGTTCCGCCTCCTGAGTGTCAATCATGGACCCGCCGAATCCCACACCGTTTCTCATTGCAATCAATTGTGTTCCCAGTGGCAACGGGATTTGTGCCAGGATTTCAGCCCACCCTAGCTGGCGTGCTCCGTCATGGTTCCAACGTCGTACCCCAGGCTTTCCACTGCAGTCATCACCCTTGCCGTGTTGGACTGGTTGCCAGCTCACGCAGCTGAAATTTTTGGGACTCCCCCAATTGGCCTTGCAGTTTCAGGAATGATGTTACCAACCCCTCCTGAATCTCATGGTTCTAGCTTATAATTCCTATCAGCTCAGGGAGAATCTTGCCGAGAGGCTCGGCATCTGGATGGGTGCCAGCTGTGTTCTGGGATCTAGCAGACCTCTGACTGCCGCTTCCTTGGAAGTTCCTGTCTCCACCAGCTGTGTGGTGCTCACCAGATAGTGACCCAGAAGCGTGTATGCTAATCTCACCAAGGAATGTGTCTCTGTGCTGATGGTAAGTGCAGGTGAACACTGTGACGTTTCATTGGTGTTCTCCTCAGAGCTCTCCTCTGAGGTGGTCTCTTGGGTGGCAGGGGGGCAGCAGCCGTGGATAGTAATCGTGCAAGACATGGGACATGGGTTTAGTGAAAGGGAAGGATAAAGGCCTCGGCAACTTACAACTCACGAGACAGGTCATTTTGATGAAGGGCAGTGGATCCTCACTTCTCTGGCGCAGACCAGCCTCGCTGTCAGTCATGGCTTGCTCTTCATCCATCCCCATGATCTCCAGCGTCCTTTCCTCATAGTGGGTGAGTATTCGAAACTCAGGAACCCCTCTTGTCCATCTTCTCCCTCTCCCTCTTATTGTAGCCAATTTCTCCTGCTGGGACAAAAAGAGGATATTGTGAGCCGGACTCCTGGTGAGTCAGGGGATCTATAACAGATGACATGTGTGGGCACGGCGCAAAGACAGAAGGGGGTTGTGATGAGGAGTACCAGTTAGGGTACTGAGAAATATATTGGGACTTCAGGAGTTGGGAGGGTGTGAGGTGGCTACAAGTGAATAATGGGGGCGATTCTCGGGGTGTCAGGCGGAACTGATGTCAGGAGGAGAAGTGATAACTCACCCTTGCAGCTCATAGGAGGTCAACTATCTGGGAATCATAGAAAGGTTATAGGACAGAAGGAGGCCATTCGTCCCATCATGTCCATGCCAGCCGAAGACACCCAGGTGCCCTTCTAATCCCACCTTCTTTCACCCGATCCATAGCCTTGTATCTTACAGCACTTAAGGTGCAGATACAGGTACTTTTAAAAGAATTTAGGGTCTCTGCCTCCACCACCAACTCGGGCAGCAAATTCCAGGCTCCTACTACCCTCTGCATAAAAACGTTCTTCCTCATGTCCCCTCTACACCTTTCCCCACTTATCATGAATCTATGTACCCTGGTTTTAGAAATCTCCACCAAGGGAAATAATTTTATCTTGTCCACTCTATCTCTTCCCATCATAATTTTGTACACTTCAATTAAGTCATCCCTCAGCCTTCGTTTTTTCCAAGGAAAATAACCCCACCTAACTAATCTCTCCTTGTAAGTTCTGACATTGGAGCTGGGTCCTTTTTGTCTTGCTGCCTGCACTAACTGCAGCTGCCACTGCATCTCAGGCGGGGTTAGGCACAGTGCTGTGCGATCCCCGGAGCACTCAGGGTTACAGGGTTCCACATGTCTCCTTCATGACATCCAGAAGCCTGGCCACGTCTGAATCCAGAAATTGAGGAGCAGGTTTCTGCGCTGTCCTGGGTTGACTGGGAGTGAGTGCTGAGGGACCATTTAAATGCAGCTCCACATCTTCTCGCCCCGCCAGCTATGAACAGCTGAGCCCCGCATTGGGCGAATCAGAAGCCTGGGGACTCTGGCACACCGTGATTCACATGGGGGATCATTTACTGCTCCAGAGGGGATCGCCCCGTGCTGCCCCCCTGTGACCATGCAGGTGATTTGTAACTTGTGAACTAACATGGGAGAGTACATGGTGCAGCTGCATTGAAGAACAAGACTTCCTCGGCTACTTGGCAAACAGCATGCCATGAAGTGATAAATATAGCCTGGAGTTCAAGAAAATATTTTTAAACGATCAAGACACTGACACATACTCCATAGAGAACCTGACTTGAAGACAATTAACTTTACTGACCTGACCATTACCATCTTAGAGTAAAAGTTAAAGGAATCTTTAGATTGGGGCAAAAGAAGGGAAGGGAGAAATAATGCTTCAAAATAATTGTCCACAGGACAGATCTCAGTGAAGGGAGAGCTGGAGAATCTTTTGAGCCCATGCATAATTTATTATTTGGTGAATGTACTTATATGTGAATTGCCCAGGAATTAGCAGCAGTCCTGTAAAAGAAGAAGGCTGGAATTTTCCAGCCCTGTCGTGTGGGGCCCATTGTGAGGGATGTAGCGGGCCTGCCAAAATTCTATTGACTTCTTGTGCAACTGGACAATCCTGGCATTGGTTGGACCTGTAAAATACAGGCCATAACAGACTCGATAGGCCGAATGGCCTCTTTCTGCACTGTAAATTCTATGAGTCTAAGGATATTTTCCTCTCACAGGAGGAACTGTAAAATCTGCAGACGGGGAGTGACAAACCAAGTCTCCAGATAATTCTAGTAGCTTTAGTATGTTATCTGCAATATATAATCAATAAACTAGGAAACAGCATGTATTTTAGAAATAATTATGGGAGCAAAGAATTAGTTGTGAGAAGTCAATAAGAATACTTCTTTCATGAGGTCACGAAGAGTCCACACTGAGTTGTAGCAAAGAAATGTAGGTTTATTTACAATGCTAGAAAACTCAACTCCTGGTAGTTCCCAACGGGATCTAACGGTCAGTGCCGAACTGGCCATCTTAACATACAATATAGATTGAACTTCTCCACCCCCTTAATGAGCGAGTACGTACTCAACAAGGGGCACAGGGAAGACATTCATTCCCACCCCGTAAGTCTCATGTGGTGGTTTCTGACAATTTGCTTCTCAATGGGAGGAAGCTGTAAGATAATGGAGTCTTGAAAACACCGGTGTGTTCTGCATCATGTAAAATCGTCTAAAAAAGCCTTCTAGAAAGCCAACAATTTTTAATCAGTCTGTGCAAACAGGCAAAGCCACTTAGTTCGGGTAGTCAGGTTGGCATTCCTAAATTCTTAAGATGGTGTCTTGCCTCCCAAGTGTTTTTAAAAGACCAAGATATGACCTCACGCAGGGTGATGCACAAAAGAGATAAACAACCAGCCTAACATTTTGATTTAAAATGTTAACTTTATTTCTCTCTCCACAGATGCTGCCAGACCTGCTTGACTTTTCCCAGGATTCTCTGTTTTTGTTGGTGAAAGGAGGCATTACTGGACTTTGTTCTTGGGTGTGAGGTGAGCCAATAGGAGAAGATTCAGAGGACAGTGGGACCTGTATCATAAAGTTTAGGTTGACTATGAAAAAGGACAAAAAGCGTTCCAGAATAATGAACTGGGGAAAATCCGACAGCAGTGACATAAAAATGGATCTGGCCTAGTTAAATTGAAATCAAAGTTTAGCAGGCAAAACTTTAACTGAACATTAGACCGCCTTTAAAGAAGAAGAAAGTTAGTGCAACGGAATCCAGTGATATTTTGATGACGAACGAAATAGAGATGAAGATGTAGCAGAAAATGTTTGTTGATCACGGACGTTCGGTGGATAATACAATTGAGAACCAGACTAAATATGCAAGACTCAGAGGGGAATTAAAAAAGTAAATAAGAGAAAAAAAAGAGGGAGTATGAGAAGAGTCTGGTTGTCAATACAAAAAAAAATCTAAAAGCATTCTGTAAGTAGATTGATAAAAGTATAGTATGGGGAGGAGGGGGGTTGAGTCAGAGCAAAAAGGGGATTTGTGGATGCAGGCAAGGGACAGGGCGAATGTTTTTAATATCTTTACCAAAGAAGAAGATGTTGCATAGAACTTGGTGAAAGAGGAGGTAGTTCAGATATTTGAAGAGTTTATAATTGATCAGGAGGAAGTATTGGATATGTTGTCTGCAATGATATTTGATAAGGCACTGGACTGGATGAGATGTATGCAAGCATACTGAGGGAAGTGAGCATGGAAATTGTGGATGCACTGGCCATAATTTTCCAATCTTCCTTAGATTCAGGAGTGGTGCCTGAGGACTGGAGAACTGTAAATGTTATACCTTGTGGGGCAACGCGGTGGCACAGTGGTCAGCACTGCTGCCTTACAGCGCCAAGGCCCAGGTTAGATCCCAGTCCTGGGTCACTGTACGTGTGGAGTTTGCACATTTGCCCCATGTTTGCATGTGTTTTACCCCCACAAACCAAAGATTTGCAGGGTAGGTGGATTGGCCACGCTAAATTGCCCCTATATTGGGAAGAATAATTTGGATACTCTAAATTTATTTTTTAAAAATGTTACAACCTTGTTTGAAAAATAATTGGTTGTCAGAAACTACTGGCCAGTCAGTTTAATCTCAATGAAGGGGGAAGCTTTGAGAAGCAAAAATTTGGCTAGAGGTAAGGAACAAAATTGATGTAATGGCATTAATCAGTACAGTCTCCTGCTCACCAACTTGTGGCAAAGAAGAAATTAAATTGCAGGGAAATTACAGAGACTGTAAAAATTATATTATATGCATAATGGGAGACAAAAGGAATACTCACATCGCCAATTGCAGGGTAACACGGTAGCATAGTGGTTAGCACAATTGCTTCACAGCTCCGGAATCCCAGGATTGATTCCCAGCTTCGGTCACTGTCTGTGTGGAGTCTGCACGTTCTCCCCGTGTGTGCGTAGATTTCTTCTGGGTGCTCCAGATTCCTCCCACAGTCCAAAGATGTGCAGGTTAGGTGAATTGGCCATAATAAATTGCCCTCAGTGTCCAAAATGTTTAGGTGTGGTTACTGAGTTATGGGGATAAAGGGGATAGGATGGAGGCGTGGGGCTTAAGTAGGGTGCTCTTTCCAAGGGCCGGTGCAGACTCGATGGGCTGAATGGCCCTCCTTCTGCACTGTAAATTCTATGATTATATGACTTAAGCAAAGCCAGCATGAATTTGTTAAGGACAACTTGCTGGAATCTTTTGTTGAGAACACTGTGGGTTGATTAAAGTAATTCTTTGATGTGATGCACATGGACTTCTAAAAATATTTGATAAGGTATTTGTGAGCAAAGTTAAAGCTCATGGAAAAAACAAATCGTAACAATGTGGATACCAAATTTGCTGAGTGGCAGGAAACAAAGATTAGTGGTGGAGGAAGCTTTACTCTAAAATTCTCCAGGGATCGGTGTTAGGACCACTGCCCTTACTGATGTTGTGATGAATGTGTGACATTTTTATATGGATTGTATTGTATATATATCTGTTGCAGCAATTTTAAAAAAATATTCTTGTTAACCTACAGGAGACGGTTTGGCTGCAAAATATGCAATTAAGATGTGGTAAAAGTTAGATTATCATTCATTCCAACCAAGTATTAGTTTACAAAGTGAGGCCAAATGGAATTTTGTTATGAATGCTGAAAATTCTCTGGCAAGTAGATGGTTTGAGGCATTAGGCTGAATTCTCTGCTTTGCGACACTGGAAGTGTGAATTGAGATCGGGCAGAGTTCATACATAATGATCCCTTTCTGGCGGCGAATTCGAAGTTTGTGCCCCGCACTGGTGGGACCATACCAAACCATCATTTACATGGATTTAAAACTCATTAGCGGGTTGGACACAGTCTGGCCCAAACTTCCGCTATGCCGTGTCCTTCTCAGGTGGAAGTCACATGGGCGTGAATTGGTGGCCCTTGGGAAACATGGCTGTTGAGGTGAAGTGAGAAGGTAAGGAAACATTCAAAATCCTTCTAAAACTATTGTGCTTGTTGCCTGGTGGCAGGTGGCTGCCTAGGCTGGGGTGAAACAGCAGGAAGTGACTTGGTGACAGGTCTGTGGACTCGGGTGGCCTCCTCAGGATTGGGGTGGCCTGGCTCAGACCACCATTGCTGCAGTATATGTTTTAAAGGCACCCCTTTGGTGTTACTTAAAAGGCTCTGGCAGGTCACTCTGCTGACTGCTCACTGTGTCCTGTAAATGTTAAGAGAGCCTGTTTTGGGAGCCCACCCAGGCCACACCTCTGGAAACCCTCAGACCCCAGATGCACCATCATGGATAGGAGTGGCACACCATGTGCTCGCAATTCACAATGCACTCATCAGAAGTACAGCCCTGTTGCAGGGGAAGCAAGGGATGCACTGCGGCCTTTGGAAGCTTACCTGGCACACTGCCTCTCTCAGGGCAGAAGCCTCACCAGTGCCACTATCAGCTAGCCCAGTGTTTTTCAAACATTTTTTCCCCAGGACCCACTTTTACTGAACGGCCGACCTTCTGGACCCATGCAGTCTGACCTTCGTGACCTACACCAGCCGACCTTCGCAGCTCAGGCCAGCCGACCTTTGCGACACATCATTTTTGCTTACCTTTAATGCTTGGTCCTCACAATCTCACTTACTTTGTCATTCAATGTTACATTTCTGTTGAGACTTCAGCTGACGATTTAAGTTCTCACTGCATCCTTTGAAAAAAATCAAGAGGTTTGTCCTCAAACTCACCATGCTGAATCTTCAAATGCCTTTGAAGTTTTGAGGGTTTTAAACTTTTATCTGTCAGTACTTCCCTGCACATAACACACATGAGCTCTGCACCCTGATTTCCATCGGCACAATTAAAGCCATACCTCAAGAAATCATCTTTACACTGCTTTGTTCCAGTTTTCAGTTTCTTCTTAATGGGTTGTTCATCAGAGGACCTGGAGCTCTCTCTGTAGCTCACTACAGCACTTTGTCCTGCCGTGGAAGCTCCTTCGAGGTTCTCTCCAGTAGATTTAGTTGTGAGATTCTGGAATGTTTGTGTCTCTGGCCCTCTCTTCCTTATTACAAAATAATTAATTTTCAATTCTTCACACAGCCTTGTTGCTTGCTTGCCACAAAATGGAGGAATCTCTCCTCCGTAATTTTACACCCAAAGTAAGGACGTAGAGGGCTCATGACATCGGTGCACATGCCAGACATGTGACTTCTCTCTGCTTCTGCTTCTGGTGGAAAGACTCCATCATTAGTATTTAAAGATCGGCTGCTCCGGCATTCTCAACTTTAAAGCCAGTCACAGCCGACATTCCTTTTTTTAACTTTGAAACATATTTCCAACACCTGAATTTTCCACGTTTATGCATTTTCTGAAAATTGAACCAATTTCAGTTGAACATGCGCATCCTTACATTTGCATACAGACTCTGTTTTAAATATATTCCCATTTCTTTAGAAATTTAGAAAAATACAGAAAAAATACATTCTTGTTTTTGCTTTGTGACTTTAGGCAAGGTGAAGAAACTTGTCAAACACAAACAATGGGCGGAATTCTCTGACCCCCCGCAGAGTCGGGGAATCGCCCGGGGCCGGCGTAAATCCCGCCCCCGCCGTGGCCGGAATTCTCCCCCACCCGGGAATTGGCGGGGGTGGGAATCACGCTGCGCCGATCGGCGTGCACCCGCAGCGATTCTCCGCCCCGTGATGGGCCGAAGTCCCGCCACTGAGAGGCCAATCCCGCTGACGTGGTTTCAAATACCTCTGGTGGCGGCGGGATTGGCAGCGCGAGCGGGCCCCTGGGGTCCTGGGGGGGCGCGGGGCATTCGGACCTCGGGGGGGGGGGGGGGGGGGGGGGGCGGTGGCCTAGCCCGCGATCAGGGCCCACCGATCGGCGGGCGGGCCAGTGCCATGGGGGCACTCTTTTTCTTCCGCCACCGCCATGGTAGAGGCCATGGCGGAGGTGGAAGAGAACCCCCCTATCGCACATGCGCCGCTGGTGACGTCAGCGGCCACTGACGTACCGGCGCATGCGTGAACCAGCGAAGGCCTTTCGGCCAGCCCCGATGCCGGGATGTGGGCGTCAAATGCCGTTGGCGCTGGTTTTGGCGCCAGTCGGCGTGGCGCCAACCACTCCGGCGCGGGCCTAGCCCCTAAACATAGAACATAGAACAGTACAGCACAGAACAGGCCCTTCGGCCCTCGATGTTGTGCCGAGCAACTATCACCCTACTCAAACCCACGTATCCACCGTATACCTGTAACCCAACAGCGCCCCCCTTAACCTTACTTTTTAGGACACTACGGGCAATGTAGCATGGCCAATCCACCTAACCCACACATCTTTGGACTGTGGGAGGAAACCGGAGTACCCGGAGGAAACCCACGCACACATAGAACATAGAACATAGAACAGTACAGCACAGAACAGGCCCTTCGGCCCTCAATGTTGTGCCGAGCAATGATCACCCTACTCAAACCCACGTATCCACCCTATACCCGTAACCCAACAACCCACCCCCCTTAACCCTACTTTTTAGGACACTACGGGCAATTTAGCATGGCCAATCCACCTAACCCGCACATCTTTGGACTGTGGGAGGAAACCGGAGCACCCGGAGGAAACCCACGCACACACGGGGAGGACGTGCAGATTCCGCACAGACAGTGACCCAGCCGGGAATCGAACCTGGGACCCTGGAGCTGTGAAGCATTTATGCTAACCACCATGCTACCGTGCTGCCCTGTGTGGAGAATTCCGCACCTTTGGGGAGGCCCGACGCCGGAGTGGTTGGCGCTACTCCGCTACGCCGGGATCCCCCGCCCCGCCGGGTAGGGGAGAATCCCTGCCAATGTCACAATATTTCTGATGGGTTCCACTGCATTGCTTTATCCAAACACCCAAATCACCTCATGCTCCATTCTCACCAAAAGCACTTACTTGCTGGTTTCCAAGAGAATGGTGACACAAAGTGATGACTGTGTAGGATTCTTCCTGTGTGTCAGCCGTATTGATTGGCCACATTTGATAATTATTCCTTGCTGACAAATCTGGCCTGGCTTCCTTCTCACTGCCCAGTAGCTTTACTGTTATCAGATACATCCACCCCAGTCACAGACTGCTGACCACTTCCCAACCCACACTTTATGTCGTGGGACTGCAACTGGATGTTGTGCTGGCCACTGAGCAGCTTGACCACAGAGCCACCGGTCACATATTGCCGATCGGTGGCGGGCAATGAGCCTGTCTGGAGGTCCCAGACCGATGCGGAAAACCATTAAAACAACACGCATGCAAACACCCATGCAGCAATCAGAAGCGTCATTGAACGGTGAATCAGCTTACTAAACATGTGCTTATGGTGCCTGGACCGCTCTGGTGGGGCTCTCCAATTATAGCCCCAGGAGAGTCTTGAGCATCGCGCTGGCCTGCTGCACCCTGCACAACATCGCACAGCAGAGGGGCAAGATGCTGGAGGAGAATGGGAGGTCTCATATGACGAGGAGGGTGTCCGGGAAGAATTGGGCTCAGTGCTGGTGCTGGCAGGCAGGCTGCCCAACATGTGCTCCAGGGTTGCTAACAACGGGACAACCTCATCACCTCCCGAATTGCAAACTAAGAGACCTGGCCACTGGCAGCTCCTCCGCCCAGTCCCACCTCTTCATTACCCTCCCCAACTCCTTCCAAATGGAACATCCTTCCTCATAACTGCACACATCTTTCCTGTCCCATAGCCCTTTACTCCAACTTCCCTGTTCCTCCTCCCTTCACTGCACCTTTCCTATCATTCCCCCCTTCACTCCACCTTTCCTATTCCTCCACCCTTCACTCCAGCTGTCCTAGCCCTCCTCCCTTCACTCCACCTTTCCTATTCCTCCACCCTTCACTCCACCTTTCCTAGCCCTCCTCCCTTCACCACCTTTCCTATTCCTCCACCCTTCACTCCAGCTGTTCTAGCCCTCCTCCCTTCACTCCACCTTTCCTATTCCTCCACCCTTCACTCCACCTTTCCTAGCCCTCCTCCCTTCACTCCACCTTTCCTATTCCTCCACCCTTCACTCCACCTTTCCTAGCCCTCCTCCCTTCACTCCACCTTTCCTATTCCTCCACCCTTCACTCCAGCTGTCCTAGCCCTCCTCCCTTCACTCCACCTTTCCTATTCCTCCACCCTTCACTCCACCTTTCCTAGCCCTCCTCCCTTCACTCCACCTTTCCTATTCCTCCACCCTTCACTCCACCTTTCCTAGCCCTCCTCCCTTCACTCCACATTTCCTCGCTCTCCGTCCTTCAGGCCACATTCCCTGTCCCTCCTCCACTTACTTCACCCTCCTTGTCCCTTCTCCCTTCATTCCACCTTCCCTGTCCCACAGCCCTTCACTCAAACCCTAGCTCTCCTGTCGTCTCTGAGGGTCCTACCATCATCACTAAAGGATGTTGGCCCTGGGCTGGCAGTATCAGCGGGTCTTGTCCACTGGGCGGAGGGTGATGATGACTCGCTGTGAGGTAAACTCTGGTGCTCCTCGTTGTTTGACAAAGTCAGACTCCTGCATTTGGGATCACCTTCCACTGTCTGTATGTTTGCTGACCAATCCATCTTACGGACCATGTATCCTTTGGGAAGGTGGGGGAGGGGGGGGGAGGTGAAGCGGGATTCCGGAGATGGTGAGTTAGGGCTCACTCGCTGTGTAAGCTCTCATACAAGGTGGCCTCATGCTTCTGTCCCTGTTCCCTGCCACCTCTCACTGAGGGTGACCCCAGGCGGAACTTTCAAGTGCCAAGAGAGCCCTGCCCTATGCCAACTTCCAGCCATCACCCTCCCCAACACCCACAAATCAAGCCCCCCTCCACCCAAAACATCCATGCCCCCTCCCAACTTCCCACACCCCCAACCAGCAGACCTCTGCATCCAGCCCTAACACCCTTCAGAGAGAGGATAAAGGCAGGCCAGAATGTTGGTGAAAATATGGTTACTGTTGGATCGGTACATTGTTGTGCACTGACCCCTAACTAACACCTATGTCCTACACTTGTGCCAACTTAAGGGGAGTCTAACTTTCTAATAATAGAGATGGGTTGGAAAAGTTTCATGAGAATGGTTCCTTGGATAGGGAGCTTACATTACATAGAAAGATTGGAGAACCTGGGATTTTCTTCTTGAAAAGGTTTTTGAAGAGATTTAATAGAGGTGTTCAAAATCATGAGGGGCCGGGACAAAGTAGATAGGGAGAAACTGCTGCCACTCTTGGAAGGGTCAAGGAACCAGAACCAGAGAACAGAGAATTAAGGTAATTAACAAAAGAAACAATGGTGACGACATGAGGAAAAGCTTTTTCACACAGTGAGTGGTTAGGATCTAGAGCGCACTGACTGAGGATATGGTGGAGGTGGGTTCATTGAGGCTTTCAAAAGGAAATTGGATCATCTTCAGAAGAGGAAATATTTGCATGGCTGCAGGGATAAAGCAAGGGAGTAACATGAGGAGAATTGTTCCTTCCGAGGGTCAGTGCAGACACAATATGATGAGTGGCCCCTTCATGCATTGTAACCATTTTATGATTCTATGATTCTACACGTCAGACAGAATTTGTGGAGAGAACAATAGCATTATTCAGGACTTCAACACATCCTCACCCAATTTGCACTGGTGCAATCCTCACACACACATCTTGCCAGGTAGTTTACCATTACAGCCATATGCCATTTTGCTCCACACTCAGACTCATGCTGGATGGGTTAGCACACAACTAAATGCAGAAGAAGCTAACCTGTTAGGGGCAGGCATGGGTGGACGACCTCAACTTCATGCAGATGTCAGTGGCTTCATTGGAGCAGATGTGTTTGAGGCTGTGGCCAGTGATGGGACTGAAAGGATCAAAAATGTTGGGATGCTCACACTTAACCCTCCTTCTCATATCCAACTTACCCCCATCGCACAATCTCTTCTGAATTTGCTTCCAAACAATTTAGAAGATGATTTCCGGTGACGGCCATGGAGTGAGTGGTCGCACATTTGGCAGCTCCCGCTCATGGTGGATATTTTGGGCCTTTTCCCTGTTCGTAGGGATGAAGTTTGGAAGTGCAGGAGTGATCGGAGAAAGTGAGAATCCACTGGTGTGGCTGGTGGATGAATCCACAGACCATAAGTGGGTCGAGAAGAAGGGAGCTGGTGGAGCAGGAGAATCTTTGTGCGCTACAGGTCAAGATTGCGGAGGGTGAAGGGCCTGTCCTGCCCGCCCGCCCAGTGGTCTTTTTTGCTATTAGTGTCACAAGTAGGCTTGCATTAACACTGCAATGAAGTTATTGTGAAAATCCCCTAGTCACCACACTGCGGCACCTGTTCGTAAACACGGAGATAATTCTGAATGTCTAATTCACCTAACAAGCAGGTCTTTGGGACTTGTGGGAGGAAACCGGAGGAAACCCACACAGACATGGGGAGAACGTGCAGACTCTGTACAGACAGTGACCCAAGCCTGGAATCGAAGCCAGGTCCTGGCAACGGAGCAAATGGTGGACTTCTTGAACGGAAAGTTCAGCCAGCAGAGGAGGGAATCCCACGAGGACCTAACCGGGCTGCTAGAGCCGCTAAAAGTGGGGATTGACCGCGTGGAGTAGAGACTGGAGTCCCAAGGCCAGGCGATTCACAAAGTGGAGGAGACGGAGGGGGAGCACGAGGAGCAGCTCGCCTTGTTGGTGACCGAGATGGGTTGAGGCGGGAGATCCAAACACCGCTGAAGGAGAAGCTGGAGGATCTGGAGAACCACTCCAGGAAACAAAACCTGTGGATCGTGGGGATGCCCGAAGGTACTGAAGGAGCGGATGCCAGCACGTATGTGGCCAAGGTGCTGGAAAAGTTGATGGGGGGAGGAGCCCTCGACTGGCCCCTGGAGATCGACCGAACGCACAGGACGCTGAAGAGGAGGTTGCAGATGGGTGAGCCACTGAAGGTAATGGTGGCGCGGCTGCACCATTTCCTGGAAAGGGGAAAGATTTTGCAATGGGCGAGGCAGTCGAGGAAGTGCATCTGTGAAAGGAACGAGCTGTGGGTGTACCTGAACCTGGGTGCAGAACTGGCGAAGAGGAGGGACCGGGTCAAGGCTGCCCTCTTTAAGAATGAGTTGAAGTTCTGGATGTTGTAACCTGCCTGGCTCTGGGTGACATTCTAGAATCGGGAGCATTATTTGGAACGCAAGAGGTGACTGAATTTCTGAGGGGCAACGGGCTGGCAGGGGAAGGAGGACATTGAACATTTCTCCTTTAAAATGTTTTGTGGGGCTTGGTGGTGTGATGCTTGGGGAACTTCACGGGTGACACCTTTTTTCTGTTTCTTTGTTTTGTGGGGGAGTGTGAATGGGGAGGAAGGGGAATTAGGGGGGTCGAGGGCTTGGAGGCCTTGGGTGGGGGCTGCCAGGTTAGCTGGGCAGGTTAGTTAACGGGAGCGCAGTGGCGGCTGGTCAGGTGGTTGGTGCAGGGGAGGGGATGAGTTTGATGTTTTATTTGAGGAGGTGGGGAGGGGGGAGCGCGCTGCTGCTAACAAGGCGTGGTTGCTGCGACATAGCAAGAAAGGAGGTGGTGACAGTGGACATCCAAGGATCTGCCAGGAGGTCGCATGAGACGGACTGCGGGCAGACCCAAAAAGGGATATTTTTGATCGGCATAGGAGGTAGCCAGGTAACTCCCCCCAATCAGGCTGGTCATGTCGAACGTGAGGTGGCTGATTGAGCCGGTCAAATGGTCACGGGTGTTCGCGCACTTGAGGAGTTTGAAGGTGGACGTGGCTTTTTTACAAGAGACGCATTTAAAGATAAGGGCCTGGATTCTCCGCACCCCAACGGCGAAATCGTGGGCAGTGCCGGGCGGAGAATCCAGTTTGATGCCGTAATCAGGCCCAGTGCCAGTTCGGCGATTCTCCGGGCACAAAAAATCGGCATCACCAGGGTGTACGCCGTGACACCAGGGGCCATTGCCAGAAGCCCGCTCAGCAATCCTCCGCCCCCGACCGGCCGAGTTCCCGACTGCGTGGAACTAACCTGCTATTGCCGGTCAGGATGCTCTGGTCGAGGGCAGGTGGATCGGAGGCCAGAAGGGTACTTATAGGCAGCCGGGGATTTAATGTGCGAGGTTTGATGGTCAGGCGCACGGCCGATTGGGGTGTCTCCTTTGTGGGTCTACCTCCGCGGTCAGAGACTGCCGTGGAGCACGGCGCTGCCGCAGGAGGCTGCCGCCATGCGCATGTGCAGCCTCTGACCCGGAAATGTAGTGGCCCGTATCTGCAAAAAAAGTTGCAAGATTCACTCTGGGTCCCTGCTAGCCCCCTGCAGGGCTCTGAGTTCGTTTCATTTTTTTGCAGGATTTTCAGGAGTGAATTCCACCGTTTTGATGCCAGTGTGGGGACATTGTCTCAATAATGGAGAATCCAGCCCAGACAAGGCTGAGGAAACGATGGGTAGGGCCTGGGACCTGTAAGTTGTTGCTCGTTCTGGGTGAGTGTGCTTAACACTCAATTTGGCTCTGTTTCGTTACTTATCTCTGGAGTCGCCAGGTATCGTTAAGATACCGCCACAAGTTTCAAGGTCAAGTTCAAAGCAATAAAACCATACACCAATTAGTAAGTTCAAACAAATGAGTTTATTATAATACAATTATAATCTACTCATGCACACGCTAAGATGACTAAACTATTCCTACCACTAAATAAACCAATACTTATCTTAAAGGGAACTGCCGGATCAGGGGACAAGGCCTCTTGCTCTGCACTGGTCCGCAGACTTCAGGTTGGTACGGGTTAAAAAGGGGTCAGAAGTGTCTATCTCTGGTAGCGATTGTTGTGAGACACTTACTTGCTGGCGGCTGCTGTCCCAAACCTCTCCTCTCTCTCGGTCAAGGTCTTCTTCGGTAAAAGGCTGGTCGAGAGGGCTGGTCAAGAGAGGAGGGCTGGTCAAGAAGAACAAACTAAGTTTGGGACCTGTCTTTTATAGGTCCTAGGGCTTCGCGCCCTTTTGGGCGGACACTCTACCTGCTGGGAATCAATTGGGTCTCTTCCCTAATTTGTTTGAATCCCCCCAATACTGAGGCTGTCCCTCAGCTACTGGGCAGGACTTCAGGTGCTTTGTTTTCGAACCCTGCTGGTGCCGGGGTGTCTGGTTTCCCATACACTGTTGCAATCACTTCCCTATTTGTGTCCATTTACCCTGGGAACGTTCCATTACTATGTTAACTAACCTGGAGATTGCCTCATTAGTATGCGGAATGTTTGTTTCGGTGCTGTCTGCTCTCTTAGCAGACAGAATACACAGTGGCTTGTTGCAGCCTGCTTGTGCTGCAAACTTTGTCCATTTTAACCTGCAAGCTTTGCGTTCCTCCATTTTGTATTGAGGGAATGGCCAACTTCGGTGGCTACAAGGTGAGGGAGGTAGCAGTGCTGGTAGATAAGCGGGTGGCGTTCGAGGTGGGGAGCATTTGGGCAGATTCGAGGGGAAGATGGATGTGGTGTTGTTAGCTGTATAGGGCTACCAGAATATCAGAAATTCAACTGCATGAACCTGTTCAGAGTATCATAGAATTCCTTTCGTCCAGAAGGAAGCCATTCGGCCCATCAAATCAGCACCAACTGTAATGTTCTTGTTGGATGGCCTGATTTATATTACAAGAAAAATTGTAGCTAAAGCTAGAAATGATTTATTAACATTAACCGTGGGTCAACTATATACAAAATAACAGATGAATAATAGCATGAACCTGCACAAGCTACCTCTCTCCCAGCTCCCTCATCAGTCTGAGGTCACCTGACTCTAACATTCATTTATATACTAATGAGACTCCTAGTGTCAGTCAGTGAATTACAACACAACCATGATATAACTACATCGACCCTCTGAAAGAAACACACCACACAGACCCACTCCTCGGCCCTATCCATGCAATCCTACCTAGGGGCAATTTAGCATAGCCAATCTACCTAACCTAGACATCTTTGAACTGTGATAGGAAACCGGAGCATCCGGAGGAACCCCACCCAGACACTGGAAGAAGATGCCAACTCCATACAGTCACCTGAGGTCAGAATCGAACTCGGATCCTGGAGCTGTGAGGCAGCAGTGCTAACCACTGTGCCACCATGCCTCCCCCTCATCAACTGATAAATCAGGAAGTGGAACCCTTTGCAGTCACATCTTTGCATTTATATCTGGCACAATAGAAGTGCTTTATCGTATGAATAAAAGTCCCATGGATATAGTCTCTGTAGTTACAATAAATTGAAATGTGTACAACTCGCTAGCTTGAGCCACATTACACAGTAGTCATAGAGAAATTGTGCAATGATGTGTCCTGAGATTATGAACCCAGGTAACGATCAAAAACTAATTTTAATATCATACTGGAGACAAATAAATACCATTGCATCAACAATAATATGATGCTATGATGGAAACTAGAGTAAGACTGGTTTTATGACTCACGACTGTTGGGTTGACACTGCATTAACTTTGCATGAAAGGATTACGAGCTGGAGATACAGCTATAACATCACAGCACTAATTCTTGGGCTGGACTCACAGATGATAGCTCCCAAATGGAATTGAGGAATTGAGGAATTTGGAGGCTTTCATGCAAAGTTAAACATGTATTAAATTAATTTCAAAGGAAATATGTACTTTACGAAAATGTAGACTCTTATTATATTACCATTATGTATCAGTTAACAGGCACAGATAATAGGAGCATAAGAACAGAAGCATAAGGAGCAGGCATAGGCCATACGGCCTTTTGAGTCTGCTCCGTCATTCAATAAATTCATGCCTAATCCGATCTTGGTCTCAAATCCACTTTACCTGACTCCCCTACACTTTCTATGTCAGCCTTGAACATATTCAATGACTCAATGTTCACAGTTCTCTGAGGTAAGAATTCCAAAGATTCATGACCCATTAAGAGAGGAAACTCCTGCTAATCTCTGTCTTAAATGGGCAAGTCCTTATTCTGAAACTATGCTCCTTAGTTCTAGACTCCCCTATGCCCCCCATAATAGGAAACAGCTTCTACTCTGTCAGTTCCCTCAGAACCTAATTTACGTTTCGACAAGGTTCCCTCTGACTTTTTGAAATTGCAAAAAGTGCAGACCCAAACTACATCTTTTGCTTGGAAGACAACTCCTTCATCTCAGATTGAACATAGCAAACCTCCTCTAAACTGCTGCCAGTGTAAGTATATCTCTTCTTAAATAAGGAGTACAAAATTGTGTGCAGTTCTCTGTGTGTGGTCTCACCAATGTCCTGTACAGTTGTAGCACAGCTTTGCTACCTTTATCCTCCATTCACCTTGCAAAGGCAGAGGTGGTCCACCATTGGCTATTAGCAGAAGCCGCCGTGGGCGGTTGCCTTCAGTAGGACTGATCTTGCCAGAAGGAAGGGCCAGAAGACCCAGCCCCCTGATTTGCTGTACATTTATGCTAACTTTTTGTGTTTCATGTACAAGGACAGCTGGATCCCTCTTTTGCAGCATTCTATAGTCCCACTCCATTTAAATAATATTTTGCTTTCCTTTTCTTCTCACTAAAGTGTTTAAGCTTACACTTTCACACATTATACTCCATCAGCCAAATTTCTATTCACTCATTAAACCTATCTCTACTCTCTGTGTCCTTCTGACAACTTATTTTCTTTCTATCATCAGCAAATTTAGTTACAATATACTCAATGGGTGTATTTTTTCAGGATTTCTCAATAATTATGTGATGAGAGTTGTTATAGCACAAAATATCACTGAGGAGGTTTGTTTTATAACAAAGAGATTTATTGGAAACAACAATGAGGTTCAACTATATACAGGCTCAAAGGTATATCATACAGGTCTTCTTTACTCCTTGGCTCCTGGGTCCACACTGCCCAGGCCCATTACCAGGGCCCCGCACATTTTTTCCATTGGGCGAGGTTCAGCCGCTCTGATGCGATAGGCCCCGAGAGGGTCACGTAGCCCACAAAAGACTGCTTAGAGTCAGTGGACTGGTCGATATTTTAAAACTCTGCCACCAGCCTGAACGTGTACACCACTACAGTAACTGACTTCATTAGTAAGTGTGTAGAGGACTGTGCGACAAAGAATGGTTTCCCAACCGGAAACCCTGGATGAACATGGATATCCACTGCTTGCTGAAGTCTAGGTCTGAGGCGTTCAAGTCAGGCGACCCTGACCTAAACAAGAAAGCCAGATATGATCTAAGGAGATCCATCAAAGATGCCAAAAGACAGTACCGGACAAAGTTCGAGTCCCAGGCTAGCCACAGACCTCCGCCAACTATGGCAAGGTCTGCAATACATAACGAGCTACAAGATAAAATGTAAAATCACCGACTCCAACTTACCCCTCCCTGATGAGCTCAACGCATTCTATGCCCACTTTGAATAAAAGGTCAGCAAGAGCCCAACCTCCATCCCAGAAGCCTCGGATGAACGTGTATCTGAGGTCACCATTGTAGATGTCAGAGCAGCTTTCTCGAAGGTCAACCCATGGAAAGCCACTGGCTCAGTTGGGGTACCCGGACGAGCACGCAGGTCTTGCACAGATCAGCTGGTGGGGATACTCGCAGACATAGAATCATGGAATTTACAGTGCAGAAGAAGGCCATTCGGCCTATCAAGTCTGCACCGGCCCTTAAAAAGAGCACCCTACAGAAGCCTATACCTCCGCCCTATCCCCGTAACCCAGTAATGCACCCCACCTTTTTGGACACTCAGGGCAATTTAGCACAGCCAATCCACCTAACCTGCACATCTTTGGACATGGGAGGAAACCGGAGCACCCGGAGGAAACCCACGCAGACACAGTGAGAACATGCAGACTCCGCACAGACAGTGACCCAAGCTGGGAATCGAACCTGGGACCTTGGAGCTGTGAAGCAACAGTGCTAACCACTGTGCTACCGTGTTGCCCACATCTTCAACCTCTCCTTACAACAAGCTGAGGTCCATATCTGCTGCAAGAAGATGACCATCATCCCTGTGGCAAAGAAAAAACAAACAACATGCGTTAATGACTATCGGCCAGTGACTCTGACATCCATCATTATGAAGTGCTTCGAAAGGTTTGTCATGGTGCAGATCAACTCCAGCCTCCTGGATTGCCTTGATCCACTACAGTTTGCCTACTGCTGCAACAGGTCCACAGCAGACGCCATTTCCCTGGCCCTGCTTTCAATCCTGGAACACCTAGATAACAGACATCTATGTCAGACTCATATTTATTTACTACAGCTCAGCCTTCAACAGCATTATTCCTACAAACTCATCTCTAAACTCCGTGGCTTGGGCCTCAACTCCTCCCTCTTCAACTGGATCCTGAACTTCCTAACCCACAGGCCACAATCAGTAAGGATAGGCAATAACACCTACTCCATGATCATCCTCAACACCGGTGCCCCACAAGGCTGTGTGCTCAGTGCCCTACTATACTGCTTATACACCTATGATAGTGCGGCCAAATTCCCCTCCAACTCGATTTTCAAGTTTGTTGATGACACCACCGTAGTGGGTATGATCTCAAACAATGACAAGACAGAGTACAGGAATGAGATAGAGAATCTCGTGAACTGGTGCAACGACAATTATTTCTCCCTTAATGTCAACAAAATGAAGGAGATTGTCATCAATTTCAGGAAGCCTGGTGAAGAACATGCCCCTGTCTACATCAATGGGAACGAAGTAGAAAGGGTTGAGAGCTTCAGGTTTTTAGATGTCCACATCACCAACAACCTGTCCTGGTCCCCCCATGCCGACACGATAGTTAAGAAAGCCCACCAACGACTCTACTTTCTCAGAAATCTAAGGAAATTTGGCATGTCAGCTATGACTCTCACCAACGTTTACAGATGCACCATTGAAAGCATTCTTTCTGGTTGTATCACAGCCTGGTATGGATCCTGCTCTGCCCAAGACTGCATGAAACTACAAAAGGTTGTGAATCTAGCCCAATCCATCACGCAAACCAGCCCCCCCATCCATTGACTCTGTCTACAATTCCCGCTGCCTCGGAAAGGCAGCCAACATAATTAAGGACCCTAGATATACTCTCTTCCACCTTCCGTCAGGAAAAAGATACAAAAGTTTGAGGTCATGCACCAAGCGACTCAAGAACAGCTTCTTCCCTGCTGCCATCAGACCTATGAAGGACCTACCTCATATTAAGTTGATCTTTTCTCTGCACCCTAGCTAAGACTGTAACATTCCATTCTGCAGTCTCTCCTTCTTTCCCTATGTACGATATGCGTTGTCTGTATGGCATGCAAAAAACAATACTTTTCACTGAATACTAATACATGTGACAATAATAAATCAAATCAAAAGATCACCCTTAAAGAAGCCACACTACAACAAGGTATGGAAACGCCGCAAAATAATGTGTAAATGGGATTACTGCTATTTTTCTTCCACTGTGGTTTTGATGACTTTTCCACTAAAGTTACAGTTGACAAGTGGGACAACCCCTGTGAAAATTCACTGTATCCCCCAATCTCCAATGTATTTAAAATTCACCCCTTCCCCCAATCCCCTTTGCAGTGTAAACCAAGATTGTGTGAGAATACTTCTTCAGGAAGCCTAACACTGTCTCTCTTCCAAGTTGGATGGGCCTTGATTCAAGATGTCTGCTTCAACTTTAGTTTGCTCTGCCACAGAGGAAAATGATTTGCAATGTCATTAAATTGCACAGAAATGCATTCAGATTTAATTTAGATTGCTAAATTAGATCTATAATTTGACACACTTGGAATCTCACTCAGTGATGTTGCTAAATGGTCATTTGTTTATTTTGCAAGAGCCATGTCTGAGGATCTGTGCTTCACAGCAATGTTCCAATGTTCTGCTTTACTAATTCTTTAAATAAGCTACCAAAGAGATATGAATGTAATTTATAAAACAGAGTATTAATAAGCTTGATGCTTCTGAGGTATATAACAGGCAATCATTTACCTCAGGACTGAAGGGAATAAGCCATGAAGTTACTGTATTCTAAAAATTTGTCTCAGCCAACAAAACCACAAAGTAAAAAGAAATGGGCCAGCATTGGTGTCAAAAGTGCCACAAGGAATCATTCAGGGAAACCACTTCAATGGAATTTTTCATCTTAAATTCGAAGAAGGAGACACTGTTCTTCCATCATAAATTTGATCTTAGTATTAGACCAAGACAAGAGATACTTATGAATCATGGTTACTGCAGAAAGTTTGTTCACCACTCAGCTCCTTAGTAACCACTTTGAATATTTGAATACTTCACATGGTTCTGCGGATAATTATGCTGGTGTTATGTAAAGCAGATAATTAAGGGAACAAAATTATCACTTCTTTCAACCGATATAACCAGCTAATGACAATACATTTGTCTATTCCAAGTGATTCAAATTAAACAGCACATATTATAAGTTACCTAACAATTTCCAAGAGTCACCTCACCACTTGCTATTGCAGGAGCTGAATTGATGAGAATGAAATTGAATTATAAAAGCGGAAGAGGAAGCCATCTTTTATCTTATCATGCTCTTTCCATGTAAAGGATTGGCGTGATGAGTAATAATCAAAAAAAATCTTTCACAATTTACGAATATGGAATACAATTATTTAACATGATTTATTACAATATTAATCTCACACATTTGCTCTCCAAGCTTAGGACATTTATTGCTTTAATTGCATCGAACGTGTCTTTATAAACAACCCAAATTGTAATTGTTCCACTACAAGAATGCAATCTTCTAGAATCTAAGCAAATTAGTTTCTACCCCCAATACACATACATTACATTTCATGTTTTAAATAAACCAGCAGTGAGCTTACAGATTCTAATCAGAATGCTTTAATATTCCTGCATGATTAATTATGCTTGTATGTGTTGATAATTTTATTTCCTGTGTAATGAGGAGCATGCAATCAACCCTATTCAAGTAAATAATGCATTAATGTTTTTCCAATTACAATTTATCTTGCAACTTAAGCCGATGCCATTTTATTTTTATGAATATGTTGCATCAATTTTCCCTTTGAATCCACTGCTTCAGAATATCCATTGGAGTTTGTTGGCTTTATTCAGATACAATGACCTCGAAATGTTGAGGCATCATTCGCTTACAGATGCATTGAAATTTAGAGCACAGGATGCATTTGGCCATATGGTTATACCAGTCTTTTGCTCGAGAAATCTTAATGTAATCTTTCTACTCTGCTCATTAAAACACTGTGGGCGAAATTCTCCGCACCCGCGGAAAGTCGTAAAACCGTTGTAAAAATCGGGAGCGTTTTACGACGGTCGCGAAGGCTCATTTCCCGACGGATTCACTTCCTGGAAATGGGCTAGTAGCGCGGCCGCGTCAATTACGTGCGTGATGACGACGGAACGCGACGACGACACGATCACGCCCACGTGACGCCGCCCGACGCCGTAAAAAGGCGCGGGCGACCACAGAATCTGTCGGGCAGGATGCCGGAGCCGAGGAGAGCTGCTCCTCGCTTTGTAGATGCTGACGTCGAGGCGCTGCTCGATGCCGTGGAGCAGAGGAGGGGCATCATCCGCCCGCGGAGAGGGCATCGCCAACCTGCCAGCGCGGTACGCCAGGCCTGGCGTGATGTGGCTGCTGCCGTCAGTGCTGTGGGGCAGACCCCTCGCTCAGCAGAGCAATGTAGGAAGAAGCTACACGACCTCACCAGGTCTGCCAGGGTAAGTGCCATGAGGGTGCCCCCTAGTCACAACCATCCCTCCCCCTTAACTTAAGCACCCCCCCCCCCCCCCCCCCGGCACGGGAGGGGGGGGGGGGGGGGGGGGAGAGGGATTGGGGCAGAGTTATTTGAGGGTGGTTCACAAAGTTGTCACAGACCCAGCGTTCTGGCCCCGAGGAGAGATGCAATCGTCTTATGACAACTTGCCCCCCCCCCAAACTGTGCCAGTATCTGAACGGACTGCTGATACCTACCGTTTTGTAATGATCTACCTCTGTTCCCTCCCCCAACAGGCCAAGGCCGCTCATAACCACCGTGAGCGGCACAAGACTGGAGGGGGTTCGCCCAACCTGCACACTCTCAGCACCTTTGAACAGAGGGCCCTGGACCTTGTTGGGGGGTCTGCCACCCGCGATATCGCGCAATGCGAGGTTGGCGGAACTGCAGCAAGTGAGACAACCCTGACAAACACTCACCCCTCCCCCATCCTCTGTCCCTTCACACACCCTGCCCACTGGGACACCTCCCCCATCCTCTGTCCCTTCACAAACCCTGCCCACTGGGATACCTCCCCCATCCTCTGTCCCTTCACAAACCCTGCCTACTGGGACCATCCAGCGGCCTGCCGAGCAAATCAAAATAACCCGTCTCATTCTCTTCCCTAGGACGTGATGCCGAACGACCAGGGCCGTCTGCCTCCAGACGGAGACAGGAATCTGCCGCCACCTCACCCGGGGCCTCACAACAGAGGGTGCCCGATCAGCGGGCAGCCCTATCCGCCCCAACCCAATCTGCGGACCAGGACGCACAGAGGGTTCGAAGTCCACCACCACCACCAGAAATGGCCAGGGACAACCCTCCTGTCGCTGAGCAGCCCCACACCCTGGAGGAGGCCCTAAACATTGAGAGCGTTGGGCTTGCGGCACTGCTTTCTCCCACCACATCCATCATCCACACACCCCGGCGGGCCTATTTAATGATGAGTCTCCTGGGGCACAGTCTGGTTGGCGCATCACAGCTGAGCAGGTACAGCAGGTGGAGGTCGGAGCAACAGAGGGCCCGGACTCGCGGAGGCCAGACCAGGCCCAGGATGCAGCTGGCTCCCAGACGTTTTCTGAGTTCCTGGAGTTTATCAACCCACCCGCACAGCCGATGCCTCAGGAAACCCAGGGAAACAATGGCGGGAGGAGGGCAGCCTTCCAGACTCTGCAGACGCTGTTAGAGGAGTCGAACCGCGTCCAAGAGCAGGGAGTGGTGCCGCTCATGGCAGAGACCCAGTCCGACACCGCACGGGTGGCATCCGCGGTGGAGGCAATGGGTCAGGTTATGCAAGACGTTGGGGTTAATGTGCACGCGTCATCCTCGGCCCTGGACAGGGTTGCCCTCTCACAGGCAGCAATGTGCCAGAGCCAAAACGACATTGCCGGCGCCCTGCGGGCCATGGCCGAGTCTCAGCAGGTCATGGCCCAGTCGCAGCAGTCGGTCGCGGAGACCATCAACCGCCTGACACATGGGCTGGATGGCGTCGTGCACACACAGGTTGAGATCGCACAGTCCCTGGCAGGAATGTCTAACTCCCTGGACTCCGTCTCTGCAAACCTTCGGATCCTGGTGGATACCGTTGCAGGCCTCCAGGACTGGCAGCGCCAAGTGTCGGTGGTGCGACGGGGCACCTCCCCGCTCGCACCTCTGTCCCAAAGTGAGGCCCGGGGGCCACCGGGCTCCCCGAGGGAGGAGGAGGTTTCGGGGCCCGTCCCATTAACTCCATCACGGGACGTCCCGGAATTCTCGGCCTCCCCCCGTCCCATCCCTGGTGCATCGGGTGGGCAGCAGGCAGAGCAGGGTGGCACAATGTCACCCGAGACACCCGCAGAGCAGCCTGGCCCATCAAGGCCTGGTCGCCCCAGGAAATGCTTAGCCAAGGAGAAACGAGTCGAGGGGGGCGATTCGCAGCAATCCTCCTCCACTCCTGCTGTATCATCTGGGGAGTCACTTAGACGTAGTGGTAGGGCCCGTAAGGCAACTAAGATAGACACTGAGTAAGTTGGCACGGGTGAAGGGCACAGTTTAGTTGTAGGGGCTAGGGCACCTGTAAATAATTGTTAATATTAAACGCACTGTTCCACCTTACTTGTAATACCGTGTGATTGTTCCACAGCCACAGGAATCGTGATGGTGACCGAGTGTCGCTGGGGGTGACGGGTGGTGAAACCTCGGTGCCGGGTGTGCAGTCCCTGCCCCTACCCCCTCCCACAGCTAGCCCACGCGGGCACGTGATGGAGTGTCAGTGACGAACTCAGCGGCCACCAAGGTGGATGGTTCAGCTATTGCCATGGGTCAGACTCTCTCTAACGATTCTGAGCTCACAGCTCTTCGCAGAGCGGGCTGTCATCATTCCACATGGCACTGATCACACCCGCTGACACAGCCATCAATGTTGTGCCATTCCGTCTGCACCCAGTGATAAGCGTCATGTCGAAGTGGAGCAGTGTACACTGAGGGTGGGGGGGGGGGGGGGGTTGTGGTGGTGGCAGTTGTGTGGTGACCCTCTGCATGACTAGCGATGCAGGTGGTGGTTTGGTGTTCATCGGGGACGTCACATGCGATGCGTGAACCGTGCTGCCACCAGGGCGTCGCGTGCCCGCCGTCCTTGCCGGGTCCGTCGTGCCGCCTCCTGGACATCACCAGCACCTGGGTCGTGTCTGCGTTCTGCGCCCGCCACTCCGCCAGCCTCCTCCTCCTCCTCCTCCTCCCTCGCCTCCTCCTCCTCCTCCTCCTCCTCCTCCTCTGTGCTGGCACCACTGCCATTAGCTTCTCCCTCCTCCTCCTGCAACAGGTCATCTCCCCTCTGCATCGCGATGTTGTGCAGCGCACAGCAGACCACTACAATGCGAGCGACCCTGTCGGCCTGCTACTGCAGGGCCCCTCCGGAGCGGTCCAGGCACCTGAATCTCATCTTCAGGAGGCCAAGGCAGCGCTCCACCACACCCCTGGTTGCTGCATGGGCATCGTTGTATCGTGTTTCCGCATTGGTCTGAGGCCTCCGTATAGGTGTCATCAGCCAAGACCTCAGCGGATAACCCCTGTCGCCTAGCAACCAGCCCCTCAGCCGGGGGGGACATCCCTCAAACATCGTAGGGATGAACGACTGCACTAGTATGTAGGAGTCATGCACACTCCCTGGGAACCTTGCACAGACGTTCATGAACCTCATGTGGGGGTCGCATACCACCTGGACATTAATGGAGTATGTCCCCCTCCTGTTTGTGAACACTTCCTTGTCCACAGCAGGCGGGCGCATGGGGACGTGAACACAGTCGATTGACCCCTGAACCCTCGGTATCCCGGCCACACTGGCAAATCCACGGGCTCGTGAGTCTTGACTTGCTTGGTCCTCGGGAAAGGTGATGTAGCGGTCCGCGATGGCATAGAGGGCGTCGGTCACATCCCGGATGCACCTGTGCACCGATGACTGGGAGATCCCGGAGACGTCCCCGCTCGGAGACTGGAAGGAGCCGGTAGCATAGAAGTTCAGAGCGACCGTCACCTTGATGGCAACCGGGATCGCGTGTCCTCCCCCCGTTCCACGTGGGGCGAGGTGCGACAGGAGTTGGCAGATATGTATCACCGTCTGCCTACTCAGCCGGAGTCTTCTCCTGCAGGTGATGTCCGGCATTGTTAGGAAAGAGACCCGGACACGGTACACCCTCGGCTTTGGTCGTCGCCTCTGGCGCCGTGGCTGCACCCTCACCCTCTCCTCTTCCTCCTCCTCCTCCTCCCCCCCCCCCCCCCATGCTGCTCGACGACTGGCAACTCCTCGGCCCTTCCCTCTGCTGCTGCAGCTGGCCCTGCAGCCACTGCGGGTTGTGGGTGTGGATGCTGCTGCATCGCCAAATGCAGTACAGCGGCCCCAACCACTGCGCAGAACATAGCCGTTCTGTTCCCATACATCGTGCTAACCTACAGAAGGGTGGTGGGAGGCAGAGAAACGGGACATGTTAGACGGAGGTTAGTCGACACCTCGGCAGCCGCCAGCCATGGGATACCAGTGTGTCCCGGTGGCCTGGTCGCGCTGCTGACACGCGGTCAGCCTAACCCCTGGTCACTTTCTGCATCCAACGGCCAGTAAACTATGGCCTCCTCACGGGTGCGTCAGTGGCCTGTGTCCGGAAGCCACAGGGGAACCAGCGGCCGACCAGCGGCCGTGTCCTCGTCACCGGCACACCATGGCATGCTGGCAGACATATTGTTACGGGGTTGGACGGCTCACTCTCTACCTAACCCCCCCCCTCCGTCGCCCCCCACTGCCTCCCCCGTCTCCCCCACTGCCTCCCCCTTCGCCCCCCCACTGCCTCCCCCGTCACCCCACACTCCCCCCGCTCTGGACCCCCTCCCGTTCTCAGGGATGCCTTCCCCGTTGTGGCCAGACTCGAGCGGTGCGCTGAGCGGTGCGCTGAGCGGTGCGCTGCGCGGTGCGCAGAGTGGTGCCCTGACCTCCTCCAAGCTGTCGTCAGCCAGGCCGACTGGTTGACGAATTTAAAAAGCAGGTGTGTTTCACGACGTGCAAACAGGGCGCCATGACGTCGGGACTTCGGCCCATCGGGCCGGTGAATAGCGGGGGGGGCTATCAGTGGCGATTCTGGTCGTGTCAGGGGCGGGAAGGAGGCGTTTGTCGGGAATGGCGACTCCGACATTTTGCGGGGTTCGGAGAATAGCAGGAGGGCGTCGGAACAGCGTCGCCTTAAAAATTTCCGACGCCCGCTATTCTCCGACCCGTCGTGAGTCCGGAGAATCTCGCCCTGTATGTTACTCTACTTCCTGCCGCCATTTATTTTCCTGAACCAATCCTCCCGCACCTTCTTAGAAAGATCAACCGAAGTCAACTTTATATTCAGTCCATCATTAATGTAATACATCCCTGTAATACTAAGTTATGTGGACCAGAAAGTTCCAGCTTAAATTTCTACTTCAACTGATCTTAGCTAGGGCAGCAAGCGGGACCATACAAATTAGTTCAGTGGTCTTGAGCTGAGCAATGCAAAAAATCAGTCATAGAATTTACTTATGACATAATGTAGTGGGTTCTATCAGAACATTTGTGTGTTTGTGTGTGTGTGTGGATAAATTGGGAAGAAGTTCAGCATTATGTTTTCCATAGTTGAATAGCTGGTTGATATTTACCGTGCAGGCTCATGCATTAAGAAAATGGTCATATAGTTGAGGTATTGAAAAAAATGCCCATGACCACGACACCAGGCCCCAGTATCAACACTTTCAGAAGGAAAATAGATCAAAGGAGTAAAACAAGTTTCTGAAACGTGAAATCTATTGGGCGGGATTCTCCATTCACCGATGCCAAAATTACGTTTGTCGATTGGCCTAGAATCCCTGTTTCCGACCAAATCGGGGCGGCGCCGCTTTCGCGATGCTCTGCCCCCTCCAAAGCGGTGTATTCACAGAGGAAGCCACACGCTGTACCGATGGCCTCAGGACGTTGCCTGAGGCCCACCCCCACGATGCTCTGCCCCCGACTGACCGAATTCCCGACAGTGTTGGTCAAGTGTACGGGAACTCGGCGTGGCGGCTGCGGATTCAGTCCAGCGCCACCACAGTCAGGGGTGGGCCGATCTGTGGGCAGAGGGGACTTTGTTAGGGGCTGGGGCACTGTTGTGGTGTGGTCTGGGGCTCACGAGCCGGCCAAAGTGGGGAGGGACACGATTTTGCAGGCCGGGTCCGTGAGCGGCGGCCTCCATGTTGCACGCATGCGTGGCCATGGACCCGGCAATTCTCCGGTCCGTATCTGCAGCTACAGCCAGGTGCTCTACACTGCTCGGCTGCTAAGCCACCAACCAAACGGAGGATCGGTGGCCTTTTTTACGCCAAATTTTTGGTCGTAAAAAACCATCGTTCCCACCCCAGCATGGGGTCATAGCCTTAAAATCGGAGAATTCAGCCCATTACATTGGGAATGCTATTGTGTTTTGGATGGGATTTTAAGAGTTGAGTCATGTGATAGTCCGTGACATCATTGGCCACTTCACGGGCTTTGCCTCAATCAAGCCTTTGTACAGTTCACAGCCATTTAATAAGCCTTGGTTGATTATTGTGTTTGACCCCATGTGCTTCAGTATTACATTATTTTATTCTGCAAGTACAATACACAACAGGATAAAAATAAAACTGACGATGAGGATGGGATCAGAATTTTTTTTTCGGGAAGTGAGAAAGAAAATCGAAGCTTTCGACAGTTGATGTTGAGGAAAGTCAACAGTAGGTCAGCGATTGCACCTGGCATCGAACCGGCAAGGTTGGTGGGCAAAAATTAAAATGGAAAGGTCTAAACCTTGAATTCAAACTGGCACCCCAAGGGGTTCAGGCTGCAGAGCTTGCCTCACACAGTAGAGTAAGGCACGAAGGTAGAGTGGGACAGAGAGAAAACAATTTTGCATTGCAAGCTGCTACACTTTTCTTATTCAACATTATTAACTGAACCATTTATATGAGGGAAGTTGCAAGCAGATCCCGGTATCACTGAAAAACGATGCGAAAATTTGGCACCATGGGTCCATTTGAGGAAGAATCGAAAATTGGAAGTCACAGATGAAAAGATTTTGCTTCTGTAGCCTAGCCAACAATATTTCAGAGGATATTATGGTCCCTGTCTTCCACAGTGTTATTGGCAGTAAAACATTTGAAGTCAGGTCCAAACCGAGAAAGCGGATGACAATACCTATCAAGAATTGGTTATGACACGAGACTTCCGGTGATGGGGATGTGTTGAGTAGATTCAGGAAAGTGGCTCTCCTCCGAGAACTCAGAAAATCCGCACTTTTAGCATAAAGGTGGGGCATTAAACCTGTTGATACCCCTTTCACCTCCTCCAAGATTTTCACAACTATCGAGTAATACCCGGGAGCAACTCTTGGACCTGTAAAGATGGTAGAATCAGAAAAAGCCTAGAGAGGAAGAATTGGATGTCGGCGAGCATGTGGGATGAGTCGGAGCCAGCCACACCCTAGCAGGTTGGGTTGCTGGGGCTCACGGCGGCCTACCCACTGATAAACCAGTGGATTGACCTACTCGATGCGACGAAAACACAGGGACGCTATCAAGCTCGAAATTTTGGCAATAGTGAAGACGGGGGTTGCGAACTCCCTGGCCCTCTTCAAAGTGGCACTAGAAGAGACAGAGCAATGGTTGGATGCACAATCAGAGACCTGGAAAAAGTGGCTACCAACCAAAGTGACCGAATCATCTCCTTGGAGACACAAATGGCAAGCTTGGTGGCGACACAAGGGACACTGAAGAGGAAGGTCACGGACCAGGAGAACTGGTCGCGCTGCCAAAACCTCTGCACCATAGGTCTGCCAGCGAGCATTGATGGCAGGAACCCCATGGAATATGTGGCCCAGATGCTGGGTAAGTTGGTCGGGAGGGAGAGCTTTCCCAAACCTCTGGAGATAGAAAGAGTGCATAGGTCACTCAGACCAAAGCCTAAAGCGGGAGAACAACCAAGGGCTATCATAAGAAACCTTCACTGGTACCAGTATTAGGTGAAGATTCTGAACTGGGCAAGGCAGACACAGTCCTGCCAGTGGGAAAGCCATTGGATCAGAGTGCACCAGGACACGGGGAAGAACTGGCCAAGTGCCGCACAGAATTTAACGCAGCCAAGACAACCCTTCACAAGATTAGTATGCGATTTGGAATGTTGTACCCGGCCAAACTGAATAACCTTCCAGAGGATGGAGTACTACTTCACTGCACTGGCTGAGGCAGACAGTTTTGTGCACAGACACAGGTTGGGAAGGCAGCAGCAACAGCGGAAACAATAGAAACAAACACTGTGTAAAGAAAAAGACAATGGCGTGGGACACAACTGCCTCGCTTTCCACCTACTCTGAATCCCAGAAAAGGGTGGGGGTGGGGGGGTGAGAGCGATAAGGTGCAGGGACAGGAGAGGGAAAAGGCAGGGGAGAGGGGGGGGGAGAACACAATGGGTCGGGGAGGATAAGGATTGCTCCCAGACGAGGGCCACCGCACTAGCGACAAGCCAGCACTGGGAAGTACAGACAAGAAGGGGGGTGCCATGGCAGAGCTCCTGACAGGGAGGGAATCCCTGACAGAAGGGGGGAAGAAGTGAGACAATGGGGAGAAGGACAGGAGTGGGGGAACAAGTGGGGCCAAAAGAGGTAGACAAGAGGGGGGACTCAGGGAGGGATAGGAATGGGCAGGTGGGTAGAATGCTGGTTATTATAGGTTCCACATGGCTGGAGCGAAAACAACAACGGCAAGAACGACCATCTTGGCAGACCCCCAAACAAAGAGAAACCCCGGAATGCAGGGGCACATCCACATGGAGTAAACAACAACGGTGGCCATCTTGGGTGTTCCCCTAGACAAAGGGAAACACCTGAGTGCAGGGGCACAGCCACAAGGTAAGTATTTTTGACACAGCAGGAGTCAGGAGGGGGGTGTGGAACATAAACCCCCCATCAGGCTAGTCACCTGGATCTTCAGGGGAATTAACAGCCCAGTGAAATGATCCAGAGTCTTCACCTATCTTAAAAGTCGAAGGGCTGATGTCACCTTCCTCCATGAGACACACCTGAGGGAGAAGGACTGACTGCAGGTAAGAAAATACTGGGTGGGTCAGACATACCAATCATGTTATGGAACGAGGGTTAGGGGGGTTAGTATTTCAATCCGGCGTCGGAGGCCGCTCCTTGCCCCCTATTCTCCCACCCCCGGGAGGCTAGGAACGGCGCCGCGTCATTTACGTGCGCCGGGCCTTGACAGCGCGTAAAAGCGGCACCGCGTAAATGACGTCATCCACGCAAGCGCAGGTTGGCTGACGCCAACCCGCGCATGCGCGGTTGCCGTCCTCCCCGCAGCTGCCCCGCAAGAAATAGAGCATTGATCTTGTGGGGCGGCAGAGCAAAAGAGTGCGTCCTTCAGAGACGCCGGCCCGCCGATCGGTGGGCACCAATCGTTGGCCAGACCCCTTCTGAGCACCCCCCGGTGCTCGATCCTCCCTCCCCCCCCCCCCCCCCACAGGCCGCTGACGCAGCGTTCGCGTGCTGTCCACGCCGGCAGCGACCAGGTGTGGTTGGCGCCAGTGTGAACCCTTTGCATTGGGCAGGCCGCTCGGCCTATCCGGGCCGGAGAATCGCAGCTCGCCCGTTACAAACGGTGAGCGGCGATTCTCCGAGCGGCCTGTCGTAAATCTCGGCGCGCTGTTTTGTGGGGGGGTGGGAGAATCGCGTGTGGGTGCTGGGGCGGCGTGGCGGGACTCGCCCCGCCCCCCCCGTGATTCTCCCACCCGGCGTGGGGGGAAGGAGAACTGCACCCCAAATGTCTGCTGAATGTGATAATTACCCCATCCGGGAAGAGTACACCAGAAGTAATCATTTCCTTGGACGTAGAAAAGGCCTTTAACCGTTGAATAGAAGTACGTCCTCGAGGTACTGGAATGGTTTGGGTTCAGGCCAGGGTTCCCCCTCCTGTGTGAAACTACTGTACAGCACACTCATGGCGAGCTTGTGGACAAATACCACCAGGTCTAGATACGTCCGGCTGCACAGAGGCATGAGATAGGGATGCCCTTTATCTCCGCTACTGTTCGCCCCTCACAACCGAGCCACAGGCGATCACCCTCAGAATGGAAAAGGTTTGCAGAGGTATCCAAAGGGAAGACAGAAAGCATAGGGGCTCACTCTATGCGGATGGCATGTTCTTTTACATCTCGAAGCCCCAGGCCAGCATGGAAGGGATAGTGAAACTCCTAAAGGAGTTCAAAGCCTTCTCAGATTACAAGCAGCATGATAGCATAGTGGTTAGCACTGTGGCTTCACAGCACCAGGGTCCCAGGATCGATTCCCCACTGGGTCACTGTCTGTGCGGAGTCTGCTCCCCATGTGTGCGTGGGTTTCCTTTGGGTGCTCCGGTTTCCTCCCACAGTCCAAAGACTGGCAGGTTAGGTGGATTGGCAATGCTAAATTGCCCTTATTGTCCCAAAAAGGTTAGGAGGGGTTATTGGGTTACAGGGATAGGGTGGAAGTGAGGGCTTAAGTGGGTCGATGCAGACTCGATGGGGCGAATGGCCTCCGTCTGCACTGTATGTTCTATGTTCTTAACCTGCGCAAGAGTGAGATCTTCCCTGTGAACCCACAGGGGGGAGGGTCAGAGCTGGGGGGAATGTGGTTCAAACAGGCCCAGATTAAATTCCGCTACCTGGGGATCCAAATAGCCCATGACTGAACACAGATCTACAAATGGAATCTGATGGAGGAAGTCAAAAAGGACCAGAGGTGGGGCACACTCCCACTCTCCCTTGCAGGGAGAGTGCAGACGAGCAAAATGAACTTGCTGCCCAAGTTCCCTTTCCTCTTCAGTTCCCTCCTGATTTAAATCCCCAATGTCTTTTTCAACCCAGTCAAGAGGTTAATTCACTGTGATTCCAAATAAAACTGTTGGACTTTAACCTGGTGTTGTAAGACGTCTTACTGTGTCCATTAAAATAATGCATTCTGATGAAAATTGAAGCAAATGGACAGGCGGAAAAGTTGCTTCTTCATGTTGTCCATGGAAATTTTCCTGCTCTATTTAGTGCATTATTCGCTAAGATTAGGCTTAACTGAGAAACAGTAAATCAATTTTGGATTCAAAGAGCAACTTGCAGTAACCTCTGAAGAAGTATGAGAAGGTGTTCATAGATTCTCGAGGCTGGAGTTCAGCTACACATAAAAATCAAGCCAGACAGCACTCCAAATGTCTCAAATCCAGAACTGTATCATTTGCAATCAGGCCTATAGTTGAAGAAGAACTAGACATATTTGAGTGAGAATAGAGTCATCAAAACTGTTACGAAAAGTGATTGGGCGACGTCAATTGTTCCTGTATTGAAATGGGATGGCTAGGGGAGAATTTGTAGTGATTTTAAAACTGCTATTATCCCAGTTATGTGCACTAATCATTATCCACTGCTACTGATTGAATATTTGTTTGCTGGACTTACTGGAGGTCAGAAATTCAGTAGAATTAATCTTTCACAGGCATTCACAGATGAATATGGTTTCCAAATCACAGCCACTACTCATCATAGAAACACATAAAGGTTTGCAGAAGATTTCCTTTTGGAATAACATCTACGCCTGCTCTTTTTCAAAGATCCATGGATCAAAGTCTAAGTGAGTTGAATGGAGTGCAACGCTATTTAGATGTCATACTCATCACCGGTTCAAGTGACAAGGATCACCGATTCTAGTAAACAGGAACACTTGGAGAATTTGCAAGATACCCAGATGCGGTTCCAGAGCCAAAACCTAAGTGCTGAGAAGGAAAAGTGTGACCTTTTTCAAGTCAACCATAAATTATGTTGGTCATAGCATCAACAAAAGACAGTTCACACAAGGAAAGAATGAAACTGTCAGCAATCTTAGAAGCACCACTTCCTCAAAATGTGACACAATTAAGGCCATCTTTAGGATTGATCAATTATTATGCTAACTTTGTGTGAAATTTAGCGACATGATTGAAGCTTTTGAATTCTTTTCTATGTGTCAAACAGGCATGGCACTGGTGTTACACATTCTGGGTGAGTGTGCTTTACACTCAATTTGGCTCTGTTTCGTTCCTTAGCTCTAGAGTCGCCAGGTATCGTTAAGATACCGCCACAAGTTTCAAGTTCAAGTTCAAAACAATAACTCCACACACCAGTTAGTAAGTTCAAACAAGACACGTTTATTATAATAGTTATCTACTAATCATGCATATAAAACTACAAGACTAGGCTAATCCTACCACTAACAGGCCAATACTTATCTGGATAAGGGGACTGCCGGATCAGGGATCAACGGCCTCTGGCTTTGTCCTGGATCCGCAGGCTTCCAGTCGATGTGGACTAAAGGGGTCAGGAGTGTCTACTCTCGTAGCGTGCGTTGTGTGACACTTACTTGTTGGTGGCTGCTGTTGGCCAGGCCTCTCCTTTCCGTGGTCAGGTTTGAGAGCTGCTACAAAGGTGTTCTTGTTGGGAGGGCCGGCTGAGAGAGCTGGTCAAGAAGAGGCTGGCAGAGAGAGAGAGAGCTGGGGTCAGGGTCTCTGTTTTATACCTCTCCCAGGGTCTCGCGCCCACCTGGGCGGACCCTCTATACACTCGCAATCGATTGGGTCTCTTCCCAATCGATTGATTTGAATTTCCCCAATAACGGGGCTGCTCTTCGATCACTGGGCGGTTCTTGGGACTTATTGTTTTGGACTTCTCTTGGCGCCGAGAAGTCTGGCCTTCTATTAAATGTATCGATTTGAGTTAACTTGTTTCCATTGTACCTGGGAATCGCCCGATATCGCCTCATTAGTATGCCAACATGTTTTCTTTCACAGTGTTGCTGGTTTCTGCAGCAGTCACAATACACAAGTGCTTTTGCAAGCTGCTTGCTTTTGCAACATGTCCATTTTCCCTGCATTCTTTGTAATCTTCCATTTTGTGTTGGGCAGTGGCCACCCCAGGTGGCTACACTCCCTCCTTGTGATCCTCATGAGAAATCATGAAGGATCACCCAAGTTCGGTGTCTTTGTGTTCCCTGATCTCAGCGAGCCCCATGGCCTCTACACTTTCCTCAATTATGGCACAAATTTTTTTTATCTAACAGTCTTTGGTTGGCGCTATGTCAAAGGGGACATGCATTACTAGGGAACCTCTAACTATCCTTTGTAAACTACACTCCCTTACACATTTAAACATTCTAACTTCCTATCCTTAAAACATTATCATCATTACATTCCATTTCTGGCTCGGCAGTCGAGCTCAGAATATTACAATACATCAGAAAAGGTCTTTATTTACAACAGCAATTCAAAAAATAAATCCTTCATTACACATGAAGGGGGGACTGGTGGAAGCCGAAAATAGGGGATTGTACTCTGTATATGGTTGAGGCGCGAGAGCGGGAGGCTCTCCTCCATTTCTTTAACCTATGTGTCTGTACTACGATGCAGAGAACTGCTATCGCCAAAAGTGATTCAACAACATAAGATAGGGAGTACCAATTCATAAATTTTGTGCGCCAGGTCTGGTCATTGCTGTTCATTACTGGGCTTTGAGTAGTTGGTGTTTTGGAAACATTAACGGCGGGAGTCATAGGGGAAAAAGGGTTCGCGTTTGCGCGCAAAAATACAAAAACCATAACTAAAAACATATCGGTCTTCATCACGGTCTTCTTTCTTCTCTTCCTTCTGTCCTTTTGTATTGCTAATTTTGCTCTGATCCCTCTTTCGAACGTCCGAAAGCTATGGTATCAATCAAAGTATCTGTCAATGATCCGTTTAATACCTTTAATGCTAGTGTATCTGTCCTCTTATCCCAATTGTCCCTTAAATGAATGGCCAAGTCACTCCCTGTGACTCCCCTCATTTTTTTTTTTCAAAAGCGAATTTAGGACCAGACATTCACTTAACAACTGTGCCACTGCGAGCCATCTCGCAGGTTTTGTGATTTACTATCCCAATGTTACTGGATGTAAATAGCATTAGGAGTGGCAACAGAAGGGCTGCCTCAAACCAAACAAATGAAACCAAACTTTAGAAATGAGATGTCCGAATGAGTTGCGTATGGGCCGCGACGGGTAAGATTTGAATGGGATCCCCGGGTAGGGCGTGCTGTGCTGTACCCGAGCTTAGCTGACTGGGGGGGGGGGGGTGCCCTCAGACAGGGCGGGTCCTCAAAGCCGTTTCTCCACTACCTGAGCGACCTGGAACGAACGGGCATGAATGTAGTCATCGTGGATTTGCAGCCTCTATTCCCAGAATAGAGGGGCACCTAAAAAAGGGGAGCCAAGATGCTCCTAGTGGGGTGAAGGGTGAAGCCTCAAGGTGGGCTCCAGACATTGCAGCTGAGTCAAGTTCTCAGTGATATCTGCGGACAAACTTAACGTGCATGTGAGGTGGTCACAAGCTTTTCAGCTGAAAATCGAGTGGCCAATCTCCAAAAACAAACATTTAACAAACAAAGAAACAAACATCACCAACATGCGTGCAGGTTCCATCAGAAAGGACACCGTTTATGTCTCAAGCGGTTCCTCTTTTAACATCATCTGGACATCTCAATTCTCTTCATTCTCTGCGAACAGGGTCGCAAAGGGGTTGCAGTGTCGGGAGTCAGACTCAGAGTCATCCTCAGAGTCATCCTCTTCTCCCAGATCCCATACCCTTGTATGGATCAGGCATGCAATCATTGCGTTATGTGACCGGGGGTCACTCTCGTCATTTCGAACAAGTCTCCAAGAATTGTCCCTGTGCCAAATTGTGGGGTCTAAATTTGTGTGAACATTGTCAGGGTCGTCATAGTTGGGTGGTGGGGTTGGGTGTGGGTCTGGTGTTTTAATATAAGTGATCTCTAAATCACTGTAGTCGGGGTCGTAGTTGATGTGTGTGGGGTCTGTTGTATTAGGGCAGTAGAGAGGCGTGCTGTGGCTGTCGTCAAAGTCACAGTCGCTGTCTCTGCTGTGGCAGCTTGTGGGCATTTTGGGGCGTGGTCTGAAGTCAATGGGCGGAGTTGAAGTCGAGTCTGATGAGGAGCTGGTCTGTGAGGGGGAGGGTGGAAATGTGTCTCTTGTGGGCGGGGCGTGGTGTTCTGCTGCGTCTAGCAGGACATGGTGTGAGTGGTTGGACTGTGTTCCATATGCCTTTAACTGGTTGATGTGGAATCACGCAGTCTTCCCGTTGGGATACTTTATCTTGTAAACTGAAGGGCTGATTTTGTCCGCAATTGAGTACGGGCCGGAAAATTTTGGGGCCAAAAACGTGCTGGGGTTATAAACAGATAACATTACCTGTTGTCCAACCTGAAATTCTGTGTAATGGACTGTCCTGTCGAAACAAGCCTTGCCCTGTTTCCTTTTCTTTTCCTATTTAACAGCGGCTGTTAACTGAGCCGACCTTACAATCTCAACGAATTGCTTTACTGCTGTCTCGTGTGTGAGGGCCGTCACTTATGGGCTGGTCATGTCGAGTCCTAAAAGGAATTCAGAACCTTTCATAGGGTGTCCGGTCATGAGTGTGTGTGGGGTGAAACCTGTTGATGCTGAAACAGTATTTCTTAAAAACATAAGTGCGAATGGGAGCACTGAATCCCAAGTTGTATTGTTTTCCTGGACCATCTTTCTAAGGGTTGATTTTAGAGTCAGATTCATGCGTTCCACTATTCCGCTTGACTGGGGGTGATACACACATGTGGAAATTTTGTTTAATGCCGAATATGGTCAGGACGTTCTTCATGACCTGTCCTGTAAAATTAGATCCCTGGTCTGGTTCAATACTTCTGGGGAGTCCCCATCTAGTAACGATGTGGTGCGTTAGGATCTTTGCGGCTGTCTTTGCTGTGTTTATACGAGATGGGAACGCCTCTACTCATTTCGTAAATGTGTCTATGACCACTAGAACATATTTATAGCCATTCCTGCAAGGGGGCAATGGACCTATAAAATCAATCTGGAGGTTAGTCCAGGGGCCATTAACGGGGCGAGTGTAACTGAGTTGTGCCTTCTTTGAATACCTCTCCGGGTTATTCTGAGCACAAATCAAACCATTCTCTATGTAGTGCGTTACATCGTCTCTTAAATTGGGCCACCAACAAAGCTGCCTAAGGTGGGCTGTGGTAGGGTCGATCCCTTGATGTCCATGACCATCATGGAATAAGGCAATCATTTGATTCCTGTCTTTCTCAGGAACGACATACAACTTGTCTTTGATAACCACACCCTCGTGTGTGGTCAGAGTGTCTTTAAACTTGTCGTACTGGGCCACAAAGTTTCCATTTAAAATCTCCCGGAGATTTTCATCCTGCCTCTGCGCCTGTACTAAATCCTCTATGTTCGTTTGTGAGACTTGGACTGAGCTCACAGGGGCGATAGCTGGTGCGCTAGCTGGGGGTGTCCAACAATGACCTCGCCTGGAACCTGCTTTAGCCAGTGCGTCGGCTTTCACATGTCCAGGGGGGGGGGGGTGATCGATGGTGGCTTCTAACCTTAATAATGCCATACGTCCTATCCTTTGCCTTCCCTAGGATATGGCGGAGTAATGGGGCTGATGGAAGGGGCTTCCCGTCCGCGGAGACAAAACCTCTTGTCTTCCACAGGGGTAGAAAATCTGTTACGCTGTTACAGACATATAGAATGGCCGAATATATGTCTGCTGTGCTGGGGAACGAATCTGGGTGGTCCACTATGTATGCTATGGCCGCGAGCTCTGCTGCCTGCGCGCCTAAGTGACCAGGTAACTTTAATGCTAACTCCTCTAGTGCGCGTCCCTGCGCATCTTCCACATAAATTCCGCATCCAGTGATGCGTTCGCCATTTAAAACAGTGGATGAACCATCCACATAAATCTTCAAGGAGGCACACGTGTCTGTGTGCTGGGGGCTCTGGCTTGAATTCCCTATCTTCCTGGGGGGGGCGTCTTAGCAATGAAGGGTCCTGTGTTGTGGAGGGGGGCTACTATTTCGCAATCATGGGGTTGTCCTGGGTATTGGAGGTTGTCTGCTAAAAATGTGTGTGTCCTGGTCCGTTTAACTGTTATGTCCCGTCCCTGTAACAGAAGTGTCCACCTAGCTGCTCTTATCTGGCTCACTGAACCGTCCTTCAGTCGTCCGTCTAAAAGTAACTGTGTGGGGGGGTGTTCGGTGAAAAGGGTTGAGTCTGTAATGTAAGAAAAGTATTGTACTGCCCAGAATACTGCGAGTAGGTGCCTTACGCAGGCTGAAAATCCTTGCTCTACTGGGTCTAACAGTCTGGAGGCATAAGCCAATGGTCGCAGATGCTCATGCCGTTACTGAAGGAGCACGGCCGAGAGGGTCAGATCTGTGCTTGCTAACTCAATTGCATAGGGGGAGAGCGGGTCTGGAACTTGTAGTGCAGGTGCTGCGCTAAGGGCTTTCTTTAAATCTTCCACAGCCTCTGTATGCTGCGGAAGCCATTCCCAAGGGGCTCCTTTCTTAAGGAGGTCTGAAAGTGGGGCTGCCTTGGTCGCAAAACCATCGATATGGTTCCGACAATACCCAACCAGTCCTAAAAACAACCGGAGGGCTGAAACATTTTTTGGAAGGGGCAATTTGACGATTGAGTCAATTCTTTTGAACTCGATCTCGCGTTTGCCGTGCGTGATGATTGTACCCAAATACATCACTTTATTCTCCAATATTTGGGCCTTTCTGGGGTTAACTGTACATCCGATTGAGTTCAGAAGTTCCAGGAGTTCAGACAGAAGCGTGATGTGCTCTGCCTTGGTGTCTGTCTGCAGTAATAGGTCATCCACATACTGTACCAGACATTCGGGTCGGGAAAATTTTGCTAGTCCATTTGCCAGCTGTCGGTGGAAAATGGAGGGGGAATTGTGGAATCCTTGTGGGAGGCATGTCCACGTGTACTGCTGACCTTTGAAAGTAAAGGCAAATTTCTACTGGCACGCCTTTGCCAGTGGGATTGACCAAGAGCCGTTGCTAATGTCCAATACCGTGAAATACTTGGAGTTGAGTCCCTCCTTGAGTATGGTCTCGGGACTTGTTGCTACCGTGGGGGCTACTGCTGGGGTAACTTTATTGAGTTCTCGATAATCAATGGTCAGATGCCATGATCCATCGGGCTTCTTCACTGGCCAAATAGGGGCATTATTAGTTGAGGCTACTGTCCTAAGTACACCCTGCTCTAATAAGCTCTCTATAACCTTTCCAATTTCTCCCTCGGCTTCTAGGGGAAATCTGTACTGTCTTTGTGGCCTCGGGTCAGGTCCTGGAATCTGAACTTGTCCAGTCATTCTGCCGCAGTCGTGCCGGTGACTAGCAAATGCTGTCCTGTGTTTGTTCAAAACTGCCCTAACCTGTTTGTCCGTGCTAAGCGTGGTCGGGTCAAAACAGTAGTCGCCTACTGCGCTAATCCTGTTTGCGTACTCACCTACTGTGAGCGTTGCGGGTGCTCTGTCTGATTTTGCCATTCGCCAGACACACTGATTGACTGGGTCGAACGACAGGCTGTGGGCATTCATAAAGTCAATGCCCAGTATGTGTTCTGCTGTGCGGGGCAGATTAACTAAAACAACGGGGTGTCTGGTGGAGATATTCCCTAGTTGGATGGGTACAGGGGCTGTAATGGTTCCTTGCTGCGAGTGTCTGTAAATCCGCTGAGTGTTATTGTGGCTTTAGTGGGCCACGTGTTTGTCTGTGGTGTAGTGGAGGAATTAATGGTCGTGCGGGACCCTCCTGTGTCCCAGAGTAATTCTCTGGGCTTGCCCCGAATTTTCGCCGTGAATACCGGTCGTCCGGATTGGTCCCAGAGGGTGTCACAGACCCAAGTGGGGGAGCCCGAACATCGTCAGTCCATTCCGTCCACATTGGTCTGTCCTGACTGCGTCCCTATACTGTGGATAGCCTTCGCTTTGTTCCTGTTCAGAGCGCCTGTCTGCTGGCCTCTCTGAGATTTCTGCGGAGCATGGTATTCCCTAGCAAAATGCCCTAACTGTCCGCAGTTAAAACATTCCTGTGACTTCTGTGGAGGGCTGTTCTTTCCCTCATTTACCCATGTGGGGTTTTGGTGCGCTCTCACTGCCTGAATATCTGCTGCAGCCTGAGCTTCTTCAGGGTTCTTTAATGTTACTTTGCCGTGGACAGATTGCTCCCAAGCGCGGGACAATCTTTTCAATACCCATTTTTCATTATGGGCCTCTTCTGAGGGGTCGTAATTAGAGCAGACATTCTGTCCTGCATCTGTGGCATGGGAGATAAGGGTGCGGGTCCATTTAACCATGTTATCTCGGGTGAAATGTTCGTGGTCTAAATCACCGAAAACTGCAGTGAAGTGAATCCACAGCCTTCCTGCGAATGCTGTGGGGTGTTCGGTCCTTTTCTGCCTACACTTATTTAGGCCTTCGACTGGGTCTCCTCTGTTGTACCCTATCGCGTCTAAAATAGCTGTATGCATCTCTTCGAGGGTGCCTCCTCCAACGTTCTGTGGGTCGGGGAGGGCTGCTACAACTGATGAGTCTAAACTCAAAACTGTGAGCTTAACCTGCTCTCGCTCATCCAGGCCGTACATGGTCGCCTGCTGCTTCACTCGTGCGAAGAATTGGTGGGGGTCTGCAGTGGGGAGGAACAGGGTGATTTTCTCACATGCGTCCCTTAGTTGTGTCACGGTTAAGGGGGTGGTGTAATGCTCTTGGTGCGCCTTCTGCAGTTGCTTTTTGTTGGATGGTGACTGGGTTCATTGGTGCGGGTGCTATCTGATCTGTGGGGGGTTGGGGCACTTTCCTTTTCTGCTGCGCTGCTAGCACACATGTTCCCTGAACATATCGCTGCGCTGTCTCACTTAACTCCTGCCAATCTGGTGCATTCTCTTTTTCTTTTTCTAATTGTGTTCCAAAGGTCTCTTGGAAGCCATTCTGCACAGAAAGCAGAGATTGCAGCTCCGTAATCTGCTTCCTACATTTTGCATGGTCCACTGTGCTTTGCCTTTGTTCAGTGGTAGCAGCATGGAGTGCCCTTAAAGCTGCGTTTAGGTCACTACGCTGCTTCTTCAGTGTCTCTACCTGTTTTTCTGATTCTTCTCTTATCAAGACTGCACGCTGCACATCTTGATAGGCTTTTTCGTACTGAACTTGAGAGTTGCTCAGATGGGCTAGACAAGACTGATGTGCCCTCTTGGCATCATCCACCTCTCTATCCTTATCTGCCAGCCTTTGCCTTAATCCTAAATTCTCCTTTTCGATGTCCCTGACATCCACTTTGTTCATTCTGTTTTTCACCTCTAAATCTGCTTGGAGCGTCCTGACGACCTCCTCTGTGCCTCACAATTGTGCCAAGCAGGACACAATTGCCATCGGCTTACGTGCTTTACTCAAACCTTTCTTGAGAATTTCAGACAAGTTTTCCCACCAAGTATGCCCTATACTCCCGGGACCTGTCTCCTCATTCAAACAAAACTCACTCCAAAGGGGCCATCCTTTCCCTTTGAGGTACTTCCTGAGTTCCAGCTCCCAAACGGGACACTGACCTACTCTGCTGCTGTTGGTTGCTGCGACCACAAACTGCTCTGGGTTCATGAGGCGTTCCATTGCCTGCATGGCCATCTCTTTTTCTCCTATGCTCTCTTAAATTTGGAATGAGGGATAATAAGGCAATGCTTATAAAATACGGGTACGGCTTTCGTTATGTACCGAATTATAAGCTCCCGACAGTTTGTCGCAACAAAAATCACTCGGTTTTACCTTGCAACCCTGTTAGTTACGCATGCAAAAACACACTTCTGAATTATGAGGATTGATTTGAACTACTTGAACACTTGTGGTTTTTCCTTTTCCTAATTGGATTTCAGATTCAAATTTCTGGGTTCTCTCGGAGTGGGGGGCACTTCTAGTCGAGTCCCGTCGGATGTCGCCACTAAACATTGCTCGTTCTCGGTGAGTGTGCTTTACACTCAATTTGGCTCTGTTTCGTTCCTTAGAGTCGGCAGGTATCGTTAAGATACCGCCATAAGTTTCAAGTTCAAGTTCAAACCAATAACTCCACACCAGTTAGTAAGTTCAAACAAGACACGTTTATTATAATACAGTTATCTACTAATCATGCATATAAAACTACAAGACTAGGCTAATCCTACCACTAACAGGCCAATACTTATCTGGATAAGGGGACTGCCGGATCAGGGATCAACGGCCTCTGGCTTTGTCCTGGATCCGCACGCAGGCTTCCAGTCGATGTGGACTAAAGGGGTCAGGAGTGTCTACTCTCGTAGCGTGCATTGTGTGACACTTACTTGTTGGCGGCTGCTGTTGGCCAGGCCTCTCCTTTCCGTGGTCAGGTTCGAGAGCTGCTACAAAGGTGTTCTTGTTGGGAGGGCCGGCTGAGAGAGCTGGTCAAGAAGAGGCTGGCAGAGAGAGAGAGCTGGGGTGGGGGTCTCTGTTTTATACCTCTCCCAGGGTCTCACGCCCACCTGGGCGGACCCTCTATACACTCGCAATCGATTGGGTCTCTTCCCAATCAATTGATTTGAATTTCCCCAATAACGGGGCTGCTCTTCGATCACTGGGCTGTTCTTGGGACTTATTGTTTTGGACGTCTCTTGGCGCCGAGAAGTCTGGCCTTCTATTCAATGTATCGATTTGAGTTAACGTGTTTCCATTGTACCTGGGAATTGCCCGGTATCGCCTCATTAGTATGCCAACATGTTTTCTTTCACAGTGCTGTCTGGTTTCTGCAGCAGTCAGAATACACAAGTGCTTTTGCAAGCTGCTTGCTTTTGCAACATGTCCATTTTCCCTGCATTCTTTGTAATCTTCCATTTTGTGTTGGGCAGTGGCCACCCCAGGTGGCTACACTGGTCAGAAGAATGTGAGAATGCGTACAGTGATTTGAAAGAAGCGTTACTAAAGTCAGAGCTGCTGGTTATCATCCAAAAATGAAGTTGCAATTAGCTTGCGATGCCTCACCCTATAGGGTTGGTGCAGTTATCTCACACATTATGCCTTCGGGAGAGGAAAGGCTAATAGCATTTGCTTCACCAGTACACTTACTGATGCAGAAATGAAGTGCGTGCAGATAGAAAAATAAGCTTTGTACATCATTTTCTGTGTAAGAAGGTCCCACCATTACCTTTATGGGTGTCATTTTACCCTTTTGACGGATTATCGATCCTCGACTACAATCTTTGGGCCCTATACCTTCTTTGGCAGCTGGTAAACTGCAATTATTTTTGCTGGCCAGGATTGGATGTTTAAATTGAAGAGAAGGTCAGGCAATGCCAATCTTGTGCAAAACTAAGGAACACTGCACTCTTACATCTGTTGGAATGGCCGACTCAGCCATGGCATAGAATACACATCGATTATGCTGGCCTACTGGAGGGATACATGTACTTAGTGATTGTGGATGCACACTCAAAATGGCCAGATGTAACAAAATGGAGTCAACGATTACTGAGCTAACATAGAAAAACTAGGTGAAAATGTTTGGAAAATTTGGAACACTGGAACATATTGTCAGCGATAATGGGATGCTGCTTACTCCGAGGGAGTGAGGACACTTCTGATGTCGCAAGTAGCTGAGTTCAAGAATGCCAAACTACCAAAAGGAATAGATGTCCACCACAGAAACATTCTTACTCAATTTTATATATGTATAGAAATAACAGGGATCAGTTGTATAAATGTTAATTATTGTCGTTACATTGATCAAATAATGAGGGAGTAATGTTATGCATCTGGGGATAAATTCTTGCTGGTTCTGCATCACATGATAAGTGACATCAGCAGATTATTTGTGCAGGCTTTGAGCAGACTACCTCTTTGATTGTGCGAGCAACACCTTTAATCAACCTGTCAGCATGCTCAAATGAAGAAGTCTCACAGAAGGAGTCTCACAATTCTGGTGGCCAGGAATTGATGTCTAGATGGAGGAAAAAGCAGGGCTGTGCCAGTCATATGCGCGGGTAGGGATCGCACAACCATCGTCCCCATTGCATCCAAGGGAGTAGACTAAGTTGCTCTGGCAATGTCTACACATACCTTTGCTGGTCCATGTGGAGGTCACATGTTTATGGACATGGTAGATGCACACTCCAAGTAGCTTGAGGTGGACCGAATGGAAATCAACAATCCCGGATCAAACCTTAATGAGATTTTAGCCAGTTTTGGGAAACTAGAACAAATGGCGAGTGACAACCATCCACACGTCACAGCCTAGGTGTTCGAAGACCATTTCAAGATGAGTGGTATCCAACACATTAAATCAGCACGTTACCACCCATCCACGAATGTTTTCACTGAAAGATTTGTCCAGTCAAAGCATGCACTGAAAGCCGCCAAGGACCAAGGTTCATTGCAGCATCACCTAAACAGTTTCTTTGCAGCACATCACAACACCATCCATGCTCAGAGTGTCCCAGCTTTACTACTACTGAAGAGCAATCTGAGAACTAAACAATCTACTCTTACTGCAGGAGATGTCTGTTTCAACAAGGAGAGTAAGTATTGGCGCACAGCTATGCCACTCATGGGAAGTGAATTCCCAAAATTATATTGGCTTAAACTGGCCCCAACTCCTATACAGTGCAGACTGATATTGCAGACTCTTCCCGGATAGGCGCCGGAATGTGGCGACTAGGAGCTTTTCACAGTAACTTCATTGAAGCCTACTCGTGACAATAAGCAATTTTCATTTTTCATTTCATTTCAATGTGCCAGTATCTTATTTGCCACAACTACCTCAGGAGGAAGCTACATCCATATGACAAGTTTATGTGATGTGACTTCTGGTGAATCTGCAGGAACAGACATTGCTGAAGAATCACCTGCTGCTACTCCTCTTCCTCCTGACTGTCACACTTTCCAGGATAGAGACATCCACTGAAGAACTTGAGAGTACCTCTAAGGTCAAGAACAATCAAATCTCTGAAGCGCGCAGGCAACCAGTGCGGGATAGACGCACACCAGATCGTTTTTCCTATTAACTGTATTATTAACTGTGTAGTGCTTGATGGCTGCCTTTGCGTGTATATACATGTTTTAATGTCTGTGTAGAAATACTGTTGTTATTTGTTGTCTTGGATATTAGAAGTAAAGGGGGAGGGATGTTAAATATATGGGCTGTTGTTGTTTTGTTGCATGGTCACTTTTAGAGTTTAGCCACCTGATGGTCCATGACATCATTGGCTACGTTGTGGGATTTTGCCTCAGTCTAGATCAATCATTCGAACGGTTCACAGCCCCGAATAAATCGCTGTTGATTAATGAGTTCAACCCACGTGCTTCAACATTTCCATTCTTTTTACCTGCAAGTACAGTACACAACAGAATCTATTAGAATGCAAAGTAGAAATATCGATGTAATAAAATAAGGCTCAACATTTTACATTATAAAATGCTGTGTGATGATAAGATATATTTAAGAAAGGTCATTTGGCACATCCTACCTTGCCAGTCTTGAAGTCTGCTTCTGAAGTGATTATAATGTTTTTGTCATTTACTTCCCAAGCTGGAAGTCCATTCTATCTTTGAAAACTGTGTAATAAGGAAATTCATATCATCATTCCTAAGTTTAATGTCACCTCTTTAATGTAATTTAAATTTGTTTTTTCTTCGTTTCAAGCAAACATCAATTTCGTAATTATGTAAACTTACAGAAGCCAAACGATCTTTGAACTGACCATCATTATGGGGCAGAAATCAACTTGACACCAAAGTTAATAGAAAGTCTTTCACCTTAAAAGATTCTGCAAAAAGTAAGGTAATAAACTCTTAGAATAGGTCCATTTACTTACATAACTGAGATAAAAATAGTTGGTTCTATGATCACAGTTAAAACACCCATTTTATATTTAGGAAGAAATGATACTCCCTCTCAGCGCAATGTTGATTTGTTTTGGATGGGAGACAGAAGCTGTGAATTTGTAATTTTCTGTTTGTACTTCTGTCTACTTTAATTTGGATCACTGCCAGTTTTTGAAACGTACTGAACAAAAGTTCAAATGAAAATGCCTTCTTATGCACTACTGAATATTATTTTCCCCTACTGGTTCCATCCCTCTCCCTGGCAGTTTTCAGAGACTAAATCAAACTGCCCACATTTTTGTCACCTTTGACCCTGAGATGAGCTTTTAACCACAAGTTTGCGCTATCACTAAGACTGCCTGACTTCACCCCTATCATCTGCTACTGAATCCCTCATTCATATCTTTGGCACCTATAAACTAGACTAGTGATTGCATGAAAAAAATAGGAATTTGGTATTTTTAAGACAAAACTTTCTTATGAATGTAATATTAAACTTTTTAACTTCACACCCAAAAAGAACAGCTTACAATTACCCCTTAAACACTAATATTCAATTTCCCATTAAGCAAGAAGAAAATAAACATAGAGCTCTCAATCTATCTTAAATTCAGCATGGCATAGGGTAATACTTGTTCTATATAACAAACATGAGGCGCGATTCTCCCATATGGGGAGAAATCGTAAGGCTGGCGTCAAATCCGGGCGGGTTTGACGCCAGCCCCCCCTTCCCGACCGGGAACCGATTCTGGTCCCCGGTCGGGGCTAGCATCCCGACGCCGTAAACTCCGGCATCGCGGGCTTAACGAATTTCGTTAAGCCCGCTTGCCAGAGTTAGCGCCGGCTGATGCGTCATATGACGTCATATGACGGGATGCCCCTCAGCCGCCCCGCGAATGGATACTGCGGGGCGGCGGAAGGACAAAGGGTGCGCGGGCATCGGGCCCGCTGCCCGCGATCGGTGCCCAACGATCGCGGGCCCATGGCACCCTTGGCACAGCCGTGGTACTGCCGTGCCAATCGGTGCCATGGTTTTAAAAATCGACAGTTTACGGTCGTTTTTACGAACGGCCAGACCAGGTGTGTTTGCCATTCGTAAAAACAGCCGTAAAGTGCTGGGAACTCGGCCCATCCATCAGCTGAGAATCGCTGCCGGCCGTAAAAAAACGGCGGCAGCGATTCGTATCGGGAGTCGGGCGTGGGGGGGGGGGGAGAATAGCGGGAGGGCGTCGGAACAGCGTGGCCATAAAATTGTACGAGCCACGCTATTCTCCGCACCGTCGTGAGTGCGGAGAATTGCGCCCATGGTTCCTGTTAGAACCCCTTCAGAATCTGGCTAAATATCTTCAAAAAGCTGGTTTACTTGACATGTTTCAGCTTTTTCCTTGTCCCCAAACAAGACTGCTGTGCTTTAAATATGATTACTCTTTTAGAACTATTGTACTGAGTGAGAATTGCGGACTCAGTGTCAGACAAATCAGACTTCACTTCTTTTTTTTCTAAAGCCTTCCCCAAAACTGACTCTCTGCATTCTTTGGATCCACCCAGCAATGACATTATCTCCCCAAGCTGAAAAAACAAATGACCTCTGCAGACTTAATGGGCGGGATACTCACCCCAGGGCCGGGCCGGAGAATTGCCGTGACCGGCACGAATCGTGCCACGCCGCGATGCGATTCTCCGGAGAACGGAGAATCGGCATTATTGGCGCCGGTGCGCGCCAGTCGGGGGCCTCTCTATGGGGACCCCTCGGTGATTCTCCACCCGGGATAGGCAGAGCAGACGTACTAAAAACCCGAGTCCCGCCGGCGCTGTCCTAACCTGGTCTCGGTGTGGAAGGATCCGGGAGTGGAGGGGGGGGGGGCTCTGCTGTGGCCTGGCCCGCTATTGGGGCCCACCAATTGGCGGGCCGGATTCTCAGGCCGGAGGGCCTCCTTTGTTCTGCGCTGGCCCCGCCCCTCTAGCACTACGCCATGTCGCACGGGGCTCGTGTGGAGAGGAGAGACACCGCACATGCGCGGAAATCGCGCTGGTCCCACTGCACATGCACAGACCCACGGTGCCCATCTGACACAGCTGGATCAGCAGCTGGAATGGCGTGGGTCGCTCCAGTGCTGTGCTGACCCCCTGTAGGGGTCAGAATTGCTGCACCTGAGGTCATGTTGGCACCACCAGGAAACGCAACGGCGTTTACAACGGCGTCAATACTTAGCCTGAGGATCAGAGAATTTCAACATTTCAACACACAAGATCTGAGTTCATCAACATCCAGCAGTGTTGTGACATTAAATATATACTCCCATCATGACTTTCCTCCAAACCTGGACGGCTGCACACTTTATTTCATTTACTTATTTACAACCTGTCTGATTCTGAAGTGCACTAATTCCAGTGCAATTCAACCAACCCATATGTATCCTAACAAGTTCTAGGTGGACGATGATCAGCTGTTGGCCTGAATGTTTTGGATGACAGGGTCTCACTTTCCACCATCTGAAGAGTCATCCTGCCAACTCCAAATTATCTCCAGCCACTTCACACTTGAATGAGCAGTACATGACTGCAGGCGAGGCTTCCATCTCTCACTCTGGAGGAAATCCCACCTCATCCTTCTATACTCCAACAAGTACAGACCCAGAGTCCTCAACCGCTCCTGGTATGACAAGCTCTTCATTCCAGGGATCATTCTTGTGAACCTCCTCTGGACCCTTTCCAAGGCCAGCACATCCTTCCTTAGATATGGGGCCCAAAACTGCTCACAATACTCCAAATGGGGTCTGACCAAAGCCTTATACAGCCTCAGAAGTGCATAGACATAAACAACAGGTGAAGCATAAGGAGTATAGTGCTACCACAATAAAGAAGATGCATAGAGAATAAAGGTAGTTTTAGGGATTTAAATTTTAATTGGTAAACATTAGAAAAAAGGTATAGTTTTAATTAGGTTTAATTTAAAGTAGTGATTGAATCTCTACTTTAAATGAACTTTTATTGGTCTCTAACTAGTCTCCTCATGTCCCAGGGTCTGACAAAGGATCATAACATGTATTGGGAGCTCTTACGGGATCTTGGGCCCAGAGGTAAATACGAATGTTCATACTTTCTGAGGTTAAGGTGTATAAAAGCCAGAGTTCTCTGGCTGTTCGCTGGTGGCAATATTCTCTGGTCCTGCTGGCGATGCAGCTCTGCCCGTGGATATCCAGGAGGTGTAGGATGGGGAATTCCCATTGACAGCGGGAGGTAATTGAGAATCCCATCGCCAGTGAATGGCGCACTGCCTCCAGCAGTTGGGAAACACGCGACTGGGAGGCTGGAAAATCAAGCCCAAGATTTCCACAGTGAATCTTACTACACTGATTGAAAAGCAAATTGGTTTATGTCAATTTGCTCAGACCTTTCTGGAGAGGGAAGATGTATCCCAGAGTGATTTGCATCAATTAACTAAGGTTCGGTTAATTGCATTCGCAGATAAATTGAAGTTGGAATTAAAACCAAGGGCGAAGCAAGCATAAATAATTGAGGTAATAGCACAGCACCTGGGATTGGCAGAAGTAAAAGTGAATCCAGATTGCAATTCTGTTGAATTAACTGAGATTCCATTGAAGATGAAACAACCTGAGATAGATAATGAAATGAAAACACGAATTGAAGAAAGAAAAAAAAGATTGGAAATGAAAAAGCTTTAATTAGAAAGCAAAAGGGAAATGTGGAATCTTGAGGTCAAGTTTCAAAGAGAAAAATAAATCAGGTAGCATAACTGGCGAGAGAAAAGCTTTGGGTCCAGAGTAAAGAGAAAGTGTAGTCGTTAGGATGAGGAATCAAATCCCATTTCGAGCTTTGATATAACACAGAATCTTTGTCGATTGCCTTAATTTGCAGACGATGGGATTGAGAGATGGTAGCCGGGATTCTCCTCTACCCGGTGGGGCGGGGGGGTACCAGCGTGTTGGAGTGGCGTGAACCACTCCGGCGTTTGGCCGCCCCAAAGGTGCGGATGTCTCCGCACCTTTAGGGGCCAAGCCCTCACATTGAGGGGCTAGGCCTGCGCCAGAGTGGTTGGCGCTCCACTGGCTGGCGTGAACGGCCTTTGGCACCATGCCAGTCGGGGCCAAAAGGACTTTGCCGGCCAGTGTAAGTCCGCGCATGCGCCGCAGCGTCAGCGGCTGCTAACGTCATCCCGGCGCATGCGCAGGGGAGGGGGGGTCTCTTCCGCATCCGCCATGGTGAAGACCATGGCGAAGGCGGAAGAAAAAGAGTGCCCCCACGGCACAGGCCCGCCCACCGATCGGTGGGCTCTGATCGCGGGCCAGGCCACCGTGGGGACACCCCCGGGGTCAGATCGCCCCGCCCCCCCAGGACCCCGGCGCCCGCCCGCGCCGCCAATCCCGCCGGTCAGGTAGGTGTTTTGATTCCCATCGGTGGGAGAGGCTTGACAGCGGCGGGACTTCGGCCCTTCGCGGGCCGGAGAATCGCCGGGGGGGGGACCGACCGGCGCGGCGCGATTCCCGCCCCCGCCGAATCTCTGGTGGCGGAGAATTCGGGACATGGCGGGGGCGGGATTGACGCCGGCCCCCGGCGATTCTCTGACCCGGCGGGGGGTCGGAGAATCCCGCCTGTTATACTGAATTTGTAAAGGCTGCTTACTTTCTGATGGTTGGTGAGATACCCTCAATTACAACACGGGAGAGAGGATTGGTAATTCAAAGGCTTTAATCATCAGAGAACTGGACAGCTGCCGCGAAGTGTGCTCACAGTCTGCTGCCCAGTGAGCATCATCTTATATACTGTTTCCTGGGGACGGAGCCAGAGGCGGAGTCCCCCAGGGTTCCAAGCCCGGTCTTAAAGGGCCAATGTATTAAAGGCAAGGTACAGTTACAGCAGTTACCGATACCATTCATCACATTTGTGAAGGCTATGGCCATGCACTCTGGTCTTTTAGAAGAACAATCTTCAGATTATGAGATAGTTAAAGATGCAGTACTTCATGATTATGATTTTGTCCCTGAAGCATATCAGATGAAATTTCGGACTTTAAAGAAAAGACTGAATGAAATGTTTGTAGAATATATAAAGGGAAAATGAAATGGTTTTGATCACTAAAGTTAGTACAAAATTCTGAGAATGTGAGGAATCTAATGATCATGGAGGAATTCCAAAATAGCATCTAAATCGCTAATAGGTCACACCAGGACCTTCTTAAGGATTCAAAGGTATGGGAAGCAGCAGTTCGAGCAGATGGCTATGATATGTTCCATAGCCAGCTAGATGACAGTAAATTTCCATCTATAAGCCAACAGGGAAATTGGAAGAACTGGAGAGCGTTAAACTTAAAGGAGGCAGAAGAAGTTCCGGTCAAGAAAATGATACTGCATAGACTAAAAGGGGTGAAAATAAAACCGTATATTTTTATTGCTGCAAGACCGAGTATCTCAAATCTCATTGTTGGAAGCTGAAAGGTGAAACAGTGGCAGGAGCAAGAATGCTTAAATGCTTCAAGAAAAGGGTGTACCAGAGGAGGAAATGGATACTAAAGCTGTCGAAGTAGTATAGCTGAACATGCTTCCTCAGAAAGGTGGGTATAGCAGAGGACAATCAAGAATATTCTTCCTTGACGACTGCTATAGTGAGTCAGGCTATTGGAGGTTCTAAATGCTATTGTTGTGAAGGGAGAAATATTCCCTTACTCATCCAACAAAATAAGTAAGTCAATTAAAATTCTGAGACGTACTGGAGCAGATAGCCATTGATGGTGGCTGATGGTATAAGTTGTGCTCCAGATAGTTTGATGAAGGCAAATTGTTAATAGGAGATAATTTTTAAACTTTTGAACATGTTTCCTTGTGTAAGGTCAATTTACATTGTAAGTAGAATAGTGATTGTAGGTATTGATCCCAGTTTACTTTTGCAAGGGATTTTTAAAAAATGTTGTTTCATTTGGCTAAGGGAGACAGTAACATGGCAACAACTGTGTTGCAGTCAGCACTTGATCATGCTGATCTTACCAACTCGTAAATATACTGTGGTCAACCACAAGAACTTTACTGTCAATAAGGAGCAATTGAAGGAAAAACTGATCAGTGCAGAGAACCGACTCTCCTGAGAAGATGAGTTTACTTGTGAAAAATGAGATTGGATTCGATTTGTTTATTGTCATGTGTACCGAGGTACCGTGAAAAGTATTTTTCTGCGAGCAGCACATTAAGTGCATGAAAAAAAAGGGAAAAAAAAGAAAAAATATAATAGGGCAACACAAGGTACACAATGTGACTACATAAGCACCGGCATCGAATGAAGCATACAGGGGTGTAGTGTAAATGAGGTCAGTCCATAAGAGGGTCATTTAGGAGTCTGGTAACAGCGGAGAAGCTGTTTTTTAGTCTAATCATGCGTGTTCTCAGACTTCTGTATCTCCTGCCCAATGGAAGAAGTTGGAAGAGTGAGTAAGCCGGGTGGGAGGGGTCTTTGATTATGCTGCCCGCTTTCCCCAGGATCAGGAGGTGTAGATAGTCAATGGATGGGAGGCAGGTTCGTGTGATGGACTGGGCTGTGTTCACAACTCTGAAGATTCTTGCGGTCCTGGGCCAAGCAGTTGCCATACCAGGCTGTGATGCAGCCAGATAGGATGCTTTCTATGGTGCATCTGTAAAAGTTGGTAAGAGTTAATGGACATGCCAAATTTCCTATGTTTCCTCAGGAAGTATAGGTGCTGTTGTTCTTTCTTGGTGGTAGCGTCGCCGTGGGTGGACCAGGACAGATTTTTGGAGAATTTGAAACTGCTAACCATCTCTACCTCAGCCCCGTTGATGCTAACATGAGTGTGTACAGTACTTTGCTTCCTGAAGTCAATGACCAGCACTTCAGTTTTGCTGGCACTGAGGGAGAGATTGTTGTTGCTGCACCACTCCACAAGGTTCTCTATCTCCCTCCTGTATTCTGACTCGTTGTTATTCGAGATCCGGCCCACTATGGGCGTTTAGTCAGCAAACTTGTAGATGGAGTTGGAATCATTATGACTGAAGTCAGGGCCACCGGACGGAGAGAACACTGGAGTGTCAGTCACAGGAGGTAAAACATTTGACTGAAGATTTGAAATGTATAAATGATAAACTTGTTCAAGCAAATTGAACACAAGTAGAATTTTATTTGGCACTTGATGAATTTCAAATATCAGAAATATCACGTGGAGTATTTCCTTGAACAGGTAAAGGAATTTCTGATGAATCAGAACAGTTTTTTGAATGCCAAATGAAGAACCAATATTGATGAACTGATAAGTGTTGTTGAGAAAGGAGAAATGAACTTAGAGATAGAATTCTGCCCACTGCTCATGAAAAGAATGACAAATGAACTGTGGACGAAAGCAAAATGTTCTTTGCCAGGTTAAAGATTAAGAATAATAGGAAGAGGAAACACACAGATTGAGTTATGGCAATTGTGGGATGCTTAAATCCTGCTCATCCTACTTGTTATATGTATTGACTTTTGTTTTGTCAAACCTTTATTTTGTAATACAACATGTGTTTTTGTGAAACAAAACAACAGTTTATCTGTATAGTATGTAAAAGCTATTTGGTAAAACTTTTTGATGTTAAGTACTTCAGTTGAAGAAACAGTAAATAAAAAAACATTGAAACATTTTCTTCCAAGGGAGTAGGTGTTGGGAATTCAATTCATTGTGACCCTGGGTGGTAAATTCACAGCCTTTTAGAGATTGTAACATTTAAGCTAAGAATGTTCCAATGCTTGTTGCACTGATTTCTGCCTAGTAACAAAGGTGGGCCCCTCTGAGAAGGTTTTGATATCTCAACAGATCAGTTCAAGTGTCAGTAAACATCTGGTCATGAGGTAGCCAGTTTGGGAGAAGCTGCCATACAAGAAGCTCTGTTTTAATAACCTTTGCTCTAGAGTCGCCAGGTATCTTTCTGATACCACCATGAGGTTCAAAGCCAAGTTCTGATCAATAACTCAATACACCAGTTAGTAAGTTTGAAATCAATACACATTTATTATACACACAGTCAATCACTACTCATGCATAAACTCTACTTACTAAACTATCACTACTACTAAAAGCCTATACTTAGCATCGAATGGCCCACCAGGTCAGAGGAACAATGGCTTTTGTCCGGTTCTGATTCTGCTGGCTTCGAGCTGGTACGGAATAGTAGCTAGGAGAGTCTATCTCGTAGCGTGCGTTGATCTGAGACTTACTTGGTTGATGCAGCTGCTAGGCAGGTCTCTCCTCATTGAGAGCCAAGGCCAAGAAGGACGAATTGAACTTGGGGACGCTATCTTATAGGCCCCAGGGGTTTCGCGCCCTTTTGGGCGGACCCCGGACTTGGTCCCAATTAATTGGACCATGTCTCAATCGTTCTCATCGATTTTCTCCAATACTGGAGTTGTTCCCTGATTGTTGGGTGGGCCCTAGGTGTTCGTTGGCCTGCCTTTGTCCTAGCTCCCACTGACACCGGGGAGTCTGTCTTTTCCCGATTGTTTCAATGTCTCTTTTTATCCCTGGAGATCGCTCATTAATATGTTAATGGCTATTGGTTTCGGTTCTGTCTGGGTTCTGCAAATCTTAATACACAGGAAACCTTGCACCTGCTTGTGTTCTCTGTAGTTATCCAATTTTCCCTACACTCCTTACGAGTGTCCATTTTGAAATCGGTACGTGGCCAGCCCAGGTGGTTACAAAGCGTCACAGAAAAAGGGAAAGGAACAGGTCCCAGTTAAGTTAAAGAAGGAGCTACGGGGAGCAGACTTAAAGTAATGAGGGTTGTTGGGGCAAAGAATGGGACAACTGGAATGTAATGTGTGAAAATGTGAAATTGTCCATTTTGGCAAGAAAAAAGCATATTATGATGAGAAATTTCAGAAATCTGAGGTGTAGAGGGACCTTGGCGTATTATTGCATGAATCATTAAAGGCTGGTGTACAGGTACAGCATGTAATTAGGAAAGCTCAATGAACGCCATCATTTATTGCAAGGGGATTTAAATACTCATGCATTTGTTTTGTTTGGCCCCTTGTTCCACACTGTAACCAATCACTGCTTGTCGATGTACCATTTGTCAATGTTCTCTGTTTGATTATTCTTTTGTCTACTATGTACGTACTGTGTGCGTTCCCTCGCCTGCAGAAAAATACTTTTCACTGTACTTCGGTACATGTGACAACAAATCAAATAGCGAGGTTATGCTACAGTTGAACATGACACTAATGAGACCACAACTGTGTACATTATTGGTCATTATTGGTCACCTTATTTCAGGAAGGATGTAAATATATTGTAAGCAGTTCAGAGAATTATTTATCAGACCAATACCTGGAGTAGGTGTGTTGTTTTATGAGGAAAGGTTGGTCAGGTTAGACTTATATTCGTTGGGAATTTTGAAGTTTAAGAAGCGACTTGATTGAAACAGTTCCTGAGGGATCTTGACAGGGTGGATGTGGAGAGAATGTTTCCTCTAATGGGAGAATCTAGAACTTGGTATCGCTGTTTAAATATAAGAGATCGCCTCGTTGAATAGAGCATGAGCTGCAATTATTTCATGTGGAGGGTCATGAGGTTTTGGAACTCTCTTCCTGAAAAGACAGTGGAAACTGATTCTTTGAATATTTTTAAGGCAGAGGTGGATAGGTTCTTGTAAGGGCGTAATGGGTTATCGGGGGAGGCAGGGTACAGATTTGCAGGCCCGTGGAACTGAATGGACAACTCCGACTCCTTGTGCATGAGATCGTATGTTAGCAGTTGTTAGTGCTGCAATGATAGATGATGAGAAGAACCCACACACCATTCCTTTGCCACATTTTACTGTGCTCTACAAATTAATCTATTCATTTTAATAAAATCAATCCACTGGACAAATACAAATGAAGAGTTAGCAAAATGCACATGGAAAAATTTTAGTTTACAAAGGGAGCAGGGAAATTGTACAAAATAGCAGGGATGAACGGCTGGGTGGTACAATGATTAGCATTGCTAATCACAGCGCCAGGGACCCAGGTTCAATTACGGCCTTAGGTTGCTGTCTGTGTGGAGTTTGCACTTTCTCCCCGTGTCTGCATGGGTTTCCTCCAGGTGTTCTGGTTTCCTACCACAGTCCAAAGAAGTGCAGGTTAGGTAGATTGACCATGCTAAATTTCCTCTTAGTGTCACAAAGCTTTGTAGGTTAGGTGGGGTTATGGTTGGGGGCATCCCAGCGATGGTGGATAAACCAGCTGCCCGGGCATCCTGTTGGACCTGGTCCAAGTCAAAAATGATGTAGTCTTCCTCTCGGGCATACACGGTATTCGTGACCTGCCTGATACACCTATGGGCTTTGAGATACCACTTGAGACCTGGAATAATCCCGTGTCATAAATGTTCAGGGCTGCAGTGACGTTGACGGCCACCAGAAGCGGGTGTCCTCCTCCTCCATGTGGTGCCAAGTCTGCGAGGATATGGCATAGGTGTCGCGCCGTCTCCTTGTTGAGGCGGAACCTTCTGTGGCACATGCTGCCCACCATTTCTTCAAATGACCTGTGGCACCTGTACACCCTGGGTCGTCGCGGGATTCCCCCTCTGGGTCCCTCCCTGGTCTAATGGGCGGCGGGGTCCTCGGGGTGTGGGGCAGGGTCTGGCACATGGGCTGCTGCCTCGAGCATCCGCAGGCGCTGCTGCTGCTTCCACCTTCTCCCGCATCTGGCCACATCATGTAGCAGCAGGTATACTGACCAGGCATCACGATCTATTTGGGGTGCCAGGCAATGAATCTGCATGATACATAGTCTGCCCACCCACGGGAATACACTTTGTTGTGTGAAGTGCCCAGTAAACTACAATTGCCAATTTCCTATTGGCAATAGCCTTCAGCTGCATGGCCAGGGGCTTCTACAGCTGGCGGGGGTTATGGATGGTCCGGGGGCAGAAGGGAAGGGACAGGTGATGCCCCTGGAACGGGTACACAAGATCCAGGGATTGGCATGGAGGTGCAGCGGGCAGTTGCCCTCCCCAACGTACCCCCCCATCCTCCTATGGCAGCCCAGCCCTGCGGAGAGTTCCCCCACCCCCAGCCGAGGAGGTCCCCATCCCCCACCGAGCACAGTGGCAGTAAGCCCAGCGACCCGGGCCCTTTGGGAGAAAAGGTGGCTACTAGGCTACTGGGCTCCCCACAGAAGCCCTTTATTCAGGTTCACGTTTTTAAAAAGTAGTAATCGGCGCCAGCGTGAGCACTTGCTGGGGAGTCCGGTGAATGACAGGAGGCCATTGAATGACAGGTGGCTCTTGTTAATTGTATGGAAATGGGGCTTAAGTGCTGATAATTAGTTTCTCGCCATGCTGCGGGAGAGGGCCGGTTGCACCCCAAACTGTTTGGTGGCTGGCACGGTTCCCGTTCTTGGCCTCTCTCGCTATTCGCCGGCCTCGTTAAGCTTGAGCACGAGAGTAACGAGGCCGGAAGATCGCGCCCTTTACTTCCAATTAAATTCAACTCAGGATGTCTATAGTTCTAAAAATGTGATCAGAAATGAATAGGCCACTTTAAACGTCTTTGTAAAATAATCGCACCATATTGTGGTACCAACATAAATGAATTGCCATGGGAGTTTGGCCATTTTAATATCTATTTAGTAAACATAAGTTTGATATATAAGCATTGCAGATTTTCAAGGCTTTTTCCACAATATATCCTAACTACAATATTAGTCACTTTGTTTTCAGATAATTTTAACACTGAGATTTGCAGTCTGGCTGTAGTTTATTAGCAAAAATAGCTGTAAAATTCTCTGTTGGTGTTTTTGCATTTCAAGTAAAAGGCATTGAAAATTTACATGTTGACATGATGTCTTGGACACTCTATGGCATCTCCAAAATCTCACTGGAATCCAGGATGCAGAAGTTGTGCCCCCATTCCTGACAGGTGCTATTTTTGAAGGTTGGGGAATAGGGCGGGAAGTGAGTGAACTCAGCAGGGCCATTTGAACTCAGTGCTGAATTCAAACAGACCCCACAGTGTGTGCGAGTTTTGAATTTTTAGAGTAGATACAAATGCTCACAAAGGTCTGCTGAACTGTCAAGTTGTCAAATTATTCAAATGTTCTGTTCTTAAAAACCTGAAAAAAAATCAGCCTGCCTGTGTCCTTGAGTTAAGAAATGTGCTTGCTCTGACACAATCTGTTTGTTGTTTTGGAAAGCAAAGATAGTTTTAAGGAAATTCTATTTGTATTGGTAAACATTAGAAATAAGTTATCGTATTGTGCTGTATTTAATGTTCCTGTATCATGCTGGACAAAGGTGTTTGTCTGTGTGGGGGTTGTTTAAGTTCAAACTATACCTCTACTGTGCTCTGAGAGGGCTGTGGCGGGAAGAACAAATAAAAGGCATAACTATATGGGTGTTCCTCAGCAACTGCCGCCTTGTTAGATAGAGAAGCTATTAAGAATTAGTTTTAGCTGAGCTAATGGAAAGTTGGAGACAGTACACTGGGGAGTAAACAGCTGTCAACTCTGCCAGGAGAAGCTCAACATGGAGAGGGAGCTGCAAATATGCAAGCTTTCTCAGGAACAAGTTATAGTTCAGGCAACCAGGGAATTGGAACAGAAATAGTGTTTAAGACACCTAAAGTTAAGAGAACAGAGACCAAGGTATTGTTCAGAAGAATTCAAGGTAAGGTAAACAAAGTCCTCTGAGTTAAAGAGACAATTGTAGTAAGGCAAAGTGGGGCAACAGACTTAAGAGATAGACAAAACATATGATGTCATTTTAATACACTCTGGGAATTGAGAGTTAAAGCAATTATGAGCCGTTTGCACAGCAGTCAAGTCAAAGAAATCCTAAAGGAGTTGGTATAAAATGCTGGACCAGATTAACTGTGAAAGTGGAGTGGAAGATTTTGTAAAGCATCATTTAGAAAACCTGGCCTGGAGTTCAGAATGCAAACCATTAAGGGAAAGCATGACTATGATGGAAGATTTTCAAGTCTGTTTTTGTGAGTGTAGTTTGGAAACACTTACTTGACAATCATCTGGGGGATTCTGATGATAAATCACAAACGTTCACTTGGTGTTCCGAGTGGAGTGTATTTTCCCATCGTCATCTTGTGAGCTTGATAGGGACTTTATGTTAATTAGACCATTATTTTATTTTATAAATTTAGAGTACCCAATTATTTTTTCCAATTAAGGGGCAATTTAGCATGGTCAATCCACCTACTCTGCACATTTTTGGGTTGTGGGGGCGAAACCCACGCAGACACTGGGAGAATGTGCAAACTCCACACGGACAGTGACCCAGAGCCGGGATCGAACCTGGGACCTCAGCGCCGTGAGGCGGTTGTGCTAACCACTAGGCCACCGTCCTGCCCTAATTAGACCATTATAAAATTAAGATGTATTTCGTAATACATGTTAATCCTAAAACCTGGGTGTAATTGTTAAGTAAAGGAAAATTATATAATAATCCAACTTGTCAAGCATAATAAATGTTTTTTTTCTTGCTATTAAAACTAATTTGTGGTCTTGTGACACTGTTCATCCACGTTTTATAAAGAAAAGTCAAAGTTATGGGATACGATTCAACGGCCTCAACACGCTCGACTTGGTGTTGGGATAAGGCCATTAAATCTCGCAAGAGGCCCCTCACGAGATTTGCAATGCTCAAAACCTCTTGTTAGTTCCAATGGCCGCCCGTCAGCAGGAAATCCCTCTGAATGCAGCCTTAGCGAGAGAAACTCCAGGAAGTTAAAACAAATGGCAAACTACCGTTGAATAGCGCCATGTTTCTCAGTGCTGCAGCAACCAAGAAATATCCCGCTAAGCAGACCCAAAACTGAACATAGAAATGTTTTGGGTAAGTTGTGCCCATGGTATTTTGAGCCAGGGTTCTATTCTGGAATCTCTGGAGGTTGGGAAATGAGTTAGCATTGGCCTAAAAAGGGCAATGGGGCTGGGTGGAGGGTCTTGAGTTGGCATGATTAGCATCAGATTCACAGAATCACAGAAAAATACATTGCAGAAAAGGCCCTTCGCCCATCGAGTCTGCACCGCCACATGATCTGCTAATCATAATCCCATTTGCCAGCACTTGGCCCATAGCCTCGAATGTTAAGACGTGCCACGTGCTCATCCATGTACTTTTTAAAGGATGTGAGGAATTCCACTTCTATTACCCTTCCAGGCAGTGCGTTCCCGACCGTCACCACCTTCTGGGTAAAAAAAATGTTTCCTCAAATCACTCCTGACCTTGGCTTGTGGCCCCTCGTAACCGACCCCATTCAACTAAGGGAAACAGCTGTTCCCTATCTACCCTGTCCATGCCCATGTTAATCTTGTGCACCTCGATCAGGTCACCCTTCATCTTCTGTGCTCCAGTGAAAACAACCCAAGCCTATCCAACCTCTCTTCATAACTAAAATGTTTCATCCCAGGCAACATCCTGGTGAAACACCTCTACACTCGCTCCGGTGCAATCGCGCCCTTCGTACAATGTGGTGACCAGAACTGCACACAGCACTCCGGCTGTGGCCTCACCAATGTTTTATATAACTCCAACATGACTTCCTTGCTTTTGAAATCTATATAGAAGTCCTAAATAGACATAGGGGCTGAAAGGGGCATTAGGTTGGCATGAATCAGCATGAATAGGCATGGAGAATGGGAGTAGTGGTGATGGCGAAGGCTCGAGGGCCAAATATTTAACAAAACAACTGAGATGAAATCCTAGAAAACAGGCCTTCCAATCACCTGCTTCAACAATTGCTGTGGTCGACTCTGATTTGCATCCAGATTTTGAAGTCCTGACCATATTCAACAAAGATATCATCATTTGGGGAAATTTATGCTCCCCAAGACTGGTACAGTGAGCGGGAAGATTTCACAACTCTGTAAACTTGCAGGGAGCAAAAATCCAGGTCTTAGTCTCTCTGAGACCAAGCATGAATGCATTGTATATGCATGCAAAACACCTAACACAATTGTTACAATCCAGCTGATGCCAGTTAGGTCTCAGAATGGAACCCTGGCTCAGCAGACTGTAACTTTTTTTTTAGAGACATGGAACTATCAATTAACTTTTAACAAAAGAATAAAACATTTATTAAATGTTCTTGGTATGTACACAGTCTATGTAAACCAGTAGATGGTCAGACACACCCTACTCTGAAAACAACTGGCAGACACCACCCAATACAACTTCTGCTCATCAAATCCCTGTAGATACTGTGAGTCAACTGGTCTCACTGAAACTCTGGTTTCCACACAAGTATTTTCAGAATCTACTGTTGGAAAACCAGGCCTTGGAATATTCTCCCAAACAATGCTCTCCCTGAGATGCCTTCACCGAGAATCGACTTCCAGGAATTCAATCTCTCCTTTCAGTATTCCTCTGCCTTGAATTCCACTTGCATTGAAGCTTTTATATAATCTTTCAGGTACTCAGCCATGCAAATAGAACACTACCGCGTCATAGGCTGCATTTGGGTATCACTAACCCAGGATTACTTCAGATTTCTGGCTTCTCAACCAGTTAACCTTAGCAGGCCTGCGCCTTCCAGCTCTGTCTTTAACTGGGAGCCTCTCTCTGCCCCTTTCTTTAACCAGAGAAAAGTACCCTTTTCAGTTCCAGCTACTTTCTCCCCTTGGCTTTGGTCTTCCTGGAGCTTCTCTTTCATTCCCTGGTTTCCAGAGCTATCTGTTCTTTAGCGTCTAGAACTTGTTCTTGGCCCCTTACACCATTGTCCTGCTTCTCTGCTGGCAATTTCTGTGAGAGATGTTTCCTCTCAGGTACTTGGTTCCAACTGCTGCTGAGTCCAGCTTAAAATTAAACTCAAAAGTTCTTTCTAACCTAAGGTGGCCCTAGGTTGCTGAGCAACGGCCTGGTCTTTCTTTAAACACTGTTTTCACATCATAAACCCTAATTACACTGCAGGCACAGTTTGAAATGAAACCGAAACCTACAGACATCTTTGTTTCATGTGAATCTTACTATAGTTCTAAACTTTTCTTACAGAGAAACACACAATTAAATTTATAGGTTATTTCTAATACCCAACAATACAAACATAGATCACTTAAAATGACCTGTTTCCTTACACAATGTCTTGTGACCTTCTGATTTAATGATCTCACAATCAAAGGAAAAAAATCAAGGAAAATATTTGCAAAGGTTTTTGCAAAGTTTTGTATTGGCAAAAAATCAATTTCTTCTTGAAAAGGTAATGAAGTTCTTGAGAAGATGTGGTCAAAAATAGAGAAGGTTAAGTAGATTCACCTAAATTTGGCAGCCAATTACTCAAAGTTGATAATATCCTGCTGGGGTAGATATTGATGGCAAACTTAGAAAAAATGATAAAGGATACACTTTCAGAGTGATCCTAGAGTTGCTGTTTAGCATAGACTGTGTATGAAGAATATCCCGGGCCCGGCGTCAATCCCGCCCCCGCCGTGTCCTGAATTCTCCGCCACCCGAGATTCGGCGGGGGCGGGAATTGCACCGCGCCGGTCGGCGGGCCCCCCGTGGGGATTCTCCGGCCCGCGATGGGCCGAAGTCCCACCGCTGACAAGCCTCTCCCACTGGCGTGGATTAAACCACCTCTGGTACCGGTGGGATTGGCGGCGTGGGGCGATCTGATCCCGGGGGGTGCCCCCACGATGGCCTGGCCCGCAATCAGGGCCCATCGATTGGCGGGCGGGCCTGTGCCGTGGGGGCACTCTTTTTCTTCCGCCTTCGCCATGGTCTTCACCATGGTGGACGCAGAAGAGACCCCCCTCCCCTGCGCATGCGCCGGGATGACGTCAGCCGCCGCTGTCGCTCCAGCGCATGCGTGGACTTACACGAACCAGCAAAGTCCTTTTGGCCCCAGCTGGCCTGGCGCCAAATGCCGTCCACGCCAGCCGGCGGAGCGGGAACCACTCCGGTGCGGGCCTAGCGTCTCAATGTGAGGGCTTGGCCCCTAAATGTGCGGAGACTTCCGCATATTTGTGGAGGCCCGACGCCGGAGTGCTTCACGCCACTCCAATGCACTGGGACCCCCTGCTCCGTCGGGTAGGGGAGAACCCCGGCCATGTATTTTAAAGAAGATGTTTGAGATAATTGACCAAAATGAATTTAGATAAAAATGATTTGCATCAAGGCAGAACAGAAATCAGCATTGAAATATTGACATCAATGGATACTTCAAAACTACACATTAGGCCTACAAGTATGGCCTGAGTATATAACTTGAACTTTTAAAAGTATGGAAATTCATCTGCCTTCTCTTTCCTCATGTACCCACCCTCTGAATACATACACACGGATGAAGGTTAAAGATTATAAATTAGTCTGTGTTCAAGAAATTCAGAACAATTAATCTTATCTGAAACAAACAAATTTAGTGCTAATATGTTCTACCTTCTCTTAAAACGCAAAACTATATACACTTCATACTTTGATTGTTTTATTAAACCCAGACTGAATTCCACTCCTTTGAAGTTTTCATGTTAACTGTACTTCCTAATTTTTCCAGACCAACAGGAAAAGGCTACTCAGTCACGTCAACTGAATCTTCAACAGTTCACTGATTGTACAACAACATAATCGCAAATTAAATGTGCATTATAAATTATATGTAGTTTTGTACTCCTGCAAGTATGATAATTTAACCAATAATCTTTTTTAATTCCACTTTATTTTGAAACATCATGTAGAGATTTGATGGAACACAATTGAGCAGATAATGGCTACTTAAAAATAAAGTCAAATCGTGACATTGAATAATAGATGAGAGATGCAAAATACAATAAAAGTGCAACAGCCAGATGCAGCTTTCCAATCAAAAAATGTGACAAAATTATGCATTTTATCTGCTTTTATATCTACCTTACTAGTGTAGCAATATGAAAGGCCTGACTGGAGATATCCAAATGATTGGAATGTGTGTACTTTGGTTATTCAAAAACTCATTTAGATTAAACTTATCTTTGAACAGCAAGTATATATATATATATATATATATTTGTTTTAATGTTTTTGTCCAGGTTTTTCATTCTATACAACACAAAATTAACAAGTCTGTGTAGACCAGATACAATTTACAAAAGAAATGCTAATTCAGTGAATATTCATGTCCTGGACAACATTCTTCTTCTTTCTGCTTCTCCCATTTTATTTGGGGTCAGCATAACACGGGTTTATCTCCTTTCTCCATCTCTTTCTATCAGTCACCCATTTCTCTTCCAATCCCGCTACGTTTAAGTCTCTTGGCATTGTAACTTTCCATCTTGTTTTAGGCCTTTCTCCTGGCAATTCATCTCTATCACTTGTCTCACCACATTTCCTCTCTCACTCTCTGTAACAGTTAACCGTACCATTTCAGTCTCATCTCAGCTACATTCTTTGATGCTCTCACAATCTTCACTGACTCCTTGATGTGCTGGTTCCTGATTTGGCCTTTCAAGTTACTCCACACATTCATCTCAACATCCGCATTACATTACTCACCAGTTGCTGTTTACCGCTTCTTGATGTTGCCCACATTTCTGCCTTATATGACAAAGATGCTGTCACAGCTGTCTTGTAGATTTTTAATCTTTGTTTCAGCAATATTTTTCTATCAGATAACACTCCACTGCACTCCTTCCAACAACTCTAACCAGAGCTAATATGATGTTTAATTTTCATTCCATACTTCCACATTCTGTCACCGCTTTCTCCAGGCACTTGAAACAACTCATTTTCTCCAAGTCTTATTTCATAAGTCTTTGGTCTACTTATCTTTATAAATCTTTTTTCCGGTGTTTTTCTCCAATTTTCCAGATGTTTGGTCATGTTCATCATTCCCACCACATCACTCAATGTCATCTGCAACTATTATTGATTATGGCACTGTGAATGCGTCTCTAATTCACTTGTCTCTCAGTCCGGAAGAAAGTACTCTCGAACACATTTGTACTTCAGAATATTCTTTATTAAGATCGGGGCCGCTCTCTAGGTATTCCGGGGAACCACCTCGGAGAGTGCCAAAGTATTGCTCAAAACACCCTTTTTTTATATGTATTATTAGGGGGCTGTCCCTTACATTCACTTGAGCTTGCCCCCATTATAAAGCATAAATTTGTTATTGCCATAGTTCCAATACATGATTTTACAGACTTTGAGGTTATCTATCGGCACATGAGTATGTAGCAGTCTTAGCTTAAACAGCAGGTGTTGGCCATAGTTGCAAGCGGCTCCCACATTTCATATTCTGTCATCCGGCCATGCTCCTTGTTTCGCAAGGCTATCTGCTTATAGTCATGAGTCCCTTACCTCAATAAGTTCATTCTCTTTCAATAACAAGCTTCTACACTTGTGATTTTCCACTAACATATCCCATTCATTCTGGCTCTTAGGCTTTGCTTCACATCCTCAGCACCTCCCGTCTGACTTGCTCAGTTAGAACATTCAAGACAATTGGGAAGAGGAAGTGCTCAGTGCCAATCCCTGGTCCAATTCAAGTTTGGCTTCAAACCTTTATATTCTCCCATACGCTGTTTCTTGTCTGGCGCACCTTGTACATGTACTGTAATAGTAGTACATAAATTTCAGGGACTCCATGAACTCTAGTTTATCTCCAGACTTCCTCCATAGGCAACTGATCATAAGCCAGCTCGAGACCAGGGAAGTCAATCTTCATGTTACAGCCTTCCCAATATTTCTCCATCACTTTTCTCAACATGGAAATGGCAAGGGTGGTGCTACGTCCAGGCATTATTCCGAACTGACCTTCATGCCTGAGCCAACAGTTTGTAATTGGTCTTGTGAAATTAGCCTTCCAAAAGCTATAGTCACTGTTTGATTGTCCTGTGCAATTTGTTAATTGAACCTGCAATCTCATTAACTTAATCAATGTTGTCCTTTAGGATTGTTTGTCAAGGTATTACTATGTAAGCTCTTCCATCAGCATTTTAATTGTTAAAGGTGCCACTGGTCTCCAATTTGTTGAACAAAATATGCTCCTTTTTAAATTATGGTTTAGGATTGGCACTATTAACAAGTGAAACCCTGTTTTTAATCAGCTTATTAAATTGGGAAATATACAGGAAACACTAGAATTTCATGTTTCTGGTATTGTGAACAATTTTATTTGTTAATAAATCTTTTCAGCAGTGGAACCTGTGCAAAATGGTCGAATATTTTATACATTTTCTGCTTTCTGAATGGGCAGGAGGATGTGCTACCTACTTCCCTGTGATTAATTGAAAATGGTCCAGATTTTGTGCTGAGTAGCGAAGGAATGACTTTCAACATTCACCTCACATAACACTGTCCAGTCACCTCTCACAGGCTTCTCAGCATGAAATTCTAATAATCTCCATTTGATCCAATGGAGGTTCCTCTATGGTGGATCTAAATTGTCTATGAGTGGGCCAAGCGGCAGGGAGGCTCTTCAACCAATTAGCTTGACAGGTTCTCACTGAGGCACGGAAGAAGCAAAAAGCAGGAAATATAAATTACATTTAAAGTCATATTACAGAAGGCAAGGGAGAGATTGGGATATACAGATGGTATTAAGGCACATAAAGAGAACAGAAAAAGCAAAGAAAAACATTACTTACGTCAAAAAATAGTAATTTTCTTCTCTTGAATGAGACACACTTGAAAAGTCATTTCTTTCAGAGACAGGCAGGCTGTTCATGCGTAATTATGTCTTATTAGGCAGTTTAAAAAAAAATAATTTGTTCCCGACTGCAGTAACCAAAACCTGTTCATCCGATTTTAGTGAAAAACTCAATTCACACCATTGCAGTGATTTCTGTGCAGAATCAACTTGTAAAGACTGCACCAATGTAGCCGGTGGAGGAACAGGAAGTTTCGGGGGGGGGGGGGGGGGGGGGGGGGGGGGGTTAAAGAGAAGGGGGAATGGGGAATTACTGTAGTACTCAGAGATATCTTAGTAGGTTCCATCAATTAAGTCATAGGGGTAGAACTTAGCAACAAAATGGGACAACCTCATTGCAGGGAGTGTACTATAGGCCCCCAAACAGTCAGGGAGAGATGGAAGGGCAGATTATGCAGGCAAATCACTGAGAATTGTACGACAAATTGGGTAATAGTAGTAGGGGATTTCAACTTCTCCAATATTAACTGGGATAGCCAAAGTGTGAAAGGCTTAGAGGTAGCGTAATTCTTAAAAAGCATCCAGGAGAGCGTTCTATGCCAATACGGAGAAAGTCCTAGAAGGTGTTGGATCTAATTTTAGGGGGAAAGCCGGACAAGTGAATACGGGAGCATCATGTGTAGCCACCTGGTTTGGCCACTTTCCTAGTTTAAAATGGAGATTTGCAAAGAACGCAGGGAAAAATGGACAGGCTCAGAGAAGCAAGCAGTTTGCAAAGTTTTCCTGTATATTCGACTCGCAGAAAGCAGACAGCATTGAAACCAGCAATCTGAATATTAATAAGTGATTCCCGGGCACAATGGTAACAATCGAGAATGGTCAAAACAAGTCAGACTCCTCGGCGCCAGCAGGAGTCCAAGACAAAAGAGGCTAACGAGCCCTAAGGAACACCCAGCGATCAGGGAACAGCCCCAGTATTGGGGGAATTCAAACCAATCGATTGGTACGTGATCCAATCGATTGGAGGCAGGAACGGGGTCCGCCCAAAAGGGCGCGAAGTCCCTGGGGCCTATAAAAGACAGGTCCCAAGTTCAATTCAGTCTCTTAGCCGGCCCTTCCAGCAGAACATCTTAGCAGCTTGGAAGAACTCTTGACTGTGAGAAGGAGAGGCCTATCTAACAGCTACACCGACAAGCAAGTGTCCAGTCAACGCAGGCTAGGAGATAGGCGCTCCTCACCCTTAGTCCGTACCAGTTGGAAGCCCGAAGCCCCAGGATTGAACATGAGGCCATTGTTCCCTGACCCAGTGGGTTCTTTTCCAAAGCTAAGTATTGGCCTGTAGTGGCAGAGATAGTCTAGTTTTGCATTGTTTATGCATGAGTAGCGATTAACTGTGTATATAATAAATGTGTTTTGATTTGAACCTTACTAATTGGTGTACCGAGTTATTGATCAGCACTTGAACTTGAACCTCGTGGTGGTATCATAAAGATACCTGGCGACTCGAGAGCAAGGTAATAAAACAGAGCCAATTGAGTGTAAAGCACACTCACCAGAATGAGAAACACATGGAAACAGTGCCCAGAATGCAGTAGAATTTAAGGTAGTTATGGAAAGTGACAAAGATAGACCGGAAATTAAGGTTCTTCATTGGGGGAAGGCCAATTTTAATTAAATGATACATGATCTGTCCAATATTAACTGAGAGCAGCTACTTGTAGGACAATCTATATCAGAGCAGTGGGATTCATTCAAAAAGGAAGTAGAGAGAGTACAGGGCCAACATGTGCCCATGATAGTAAAGGGTGGGAGCAATAAGTCAAGAGAACCCTGGATGTCAAAGGATATTCAGGGTTGGATAAGTAAAAAAAAGAAGGCTTATTACAGATAGGTCTCAAATCAATGGAATTCCAAGAGAAATATAGAAAGTTCAGGAGGGTACTTAAGAAAGAAATCAGGAGAGCGAAGAGGGGCCATGAAAAAACACTGGCGGGTGTAGTGATATGCATCAGCGTATATACACAAGGGGTTAATGTAAATACATTACAACTAAGTAATTACTAGAGGGAGCACCAGAGATGTATATATATACATAGGCAAACAGGAAGTCAGGACATTCTTCACAGGAACGACAGCTGGTGAACAGGACACGGACAGGCAGCTCAGATGTAACATAGTATAAGCGCTGGAGAGAGAACAAACTCATAGAAATAAAGCACCTACTTCAACTGGAAGACCACGAGCTTTATTTAGCCACAAGGAATAATACATGGTACCAGGAAACGTCAGAACGTTTACTAGAATTTTACACAGGATGCAGACAAAGCAAGATCAAAAACAGAAGAAAACACGTATGTGGGGAGACTTCACTGAGTTGATGAAACTTGTTGGAACTCCACCGCAGCTGAAAACAATCGGTAATTTAAGTCATAGATGGAAAATTTTTAAACAAACGTTCGAACTATATATCGTAGCTAATGAGTTGAGCACGGCCTCAGAGGAAATGAAAATAGCACTTCAACTAGCAGGACATGAAGCCAGACAAATCTATAACTGCTTTAATTATTTGAAAAGTGAAGACAACAGCAAATTAAAAGTAATACTTGAAAAACTTGAAGATCACTGTAACACCAGTAACAATGCTGCTTTAAGACATTCAATGCTCAGAGACCAAATTGCACAGTGGATAAGTGATGCGAAACTCAAACAATCATTATCAGAACAGAAAGGTTAACGCTGGAAATCGTGATTGACAAGTGCAGATCACAAGTAAAAAATAACTTTAAGTTTTTAACAAGAAAAAAACGGCGTAAAAGTTCTTTTCCACGGGTCTGAAGAACTTAAAATGCTATCTAGGCAAATTTTAAACTGCCCAGGAAACAAAGTATGCAAATCTGGGTCTGTGCATGCGCAGGAAACCGCAACTGCGCATGCGCAATTGAAAAAAGACGTATTCGATTCAGATCGTTCTGCTCCATGCGCAAGCCACACATGCACAGTTGAACAAAAAGAGTGCACAGCTCGAAAAGAGATCTGCACGTGTGCAAGCCACGCATGCACAGTTTACTAAAAAACGCACAGTAAAGGAAAATCGATTTGCGCATGCGCAGTCGATTCCTAAGCTTTATGTCACGATCGTCATGACGTCGGACAACTCAGACCACGCCCACTTAAAGGGGAAATGCCTGAAAATCACAAACAAGACTCTTTAAGGCACAAAACCAACAAATTTAACCTCAAAAAGCACAACAATCCCTGAACTTCGAGCAGCAGTTGAACATAACTTTTGCAGCACCCTGGGACAAGCAGTTTGCACCACCCAAAGTGAAGAGCACAATGCGAAACAAAAGAAGATGATTCGTTCATTGAACATGAAGAGCAAGATGACAAATCCGAAACAAAAAGAGATGATTTGTTTATCGAAAAATACTATTCAGACATGGCTGAGTTATTCGGATATGCTAATCATAGCATCAGCGACAAGGTTGAAAAGCTCAACACAACTCTACTCATGGCAGATGAATACAATACCATGATGCAATGGCAGATGGTCGATATATTGGATGACAGCAAACTGTCAAATACCCAAGAAGAAAACAATGCCACACAGCAAGTACTGAACAACTCCACAGAGCGAACACTGCACGCCCCCACAAGAGAGCAATGAAAGACTTCACACAGAGAGTGACGCAAGCCTCCACAGAGACTTTGTTGACAAACTCCAAAATGGAAGCGACTAAAAACTTCAGAGCGAAGTCCATGCATGAACAAGACCATGAATGTCTACCAACCTTATCTGAGCAACCAGAAGCAGACTATGAAAGTCTATCAAGCTCACATAAACAACAAGAAGACAATGTAAGTCTACCCACCGCATGTGACACAAGTAATGAAGAAATCACAATTCCCATACATGTGCAAAATCACAGTGAGATTGACATATATCAGCTCGTCTGTACAAAAGAACTTGACAATCAAAGCACAACCACTCATTAGTCTAGTGAGACCACATCAATTGAAACCTAATCTACTCTCAACTATCCACAAGAAAATGAAATCTTGAAGATTTTGACTCCAGAAGAGGAGCACGAAGAAACCAAAGTTGATTCAAATGAACCAGAAATGACTCAGAAGAGGAGCACCAAGGAGCATAGAACAGTACAGCACAGAACAGGTCCTTTGGCCCTCGATGTTGTGCCGAGCAATGATCACCCTACTCAAACCCACGTATCCACCCTTTACCCGCAACCCAACAACTCCCCCCCTTAACCTTACTATTAGGACACTACGGGCAATTTAGCATGGCCAATCCACCTAACCCTCACATCTTTGGACTGTGGGAGGAAACCGGAGCACCCGGAGGAAACCCACGCACACACGGGGAGGACGTGCAGACTCCGCACAGACAGTGACCCAGCCGGGAATCGAACCTGGGACCCTGGAGCTGTGAAGCATTTATGCTAACCACCATGCTACCGTGCTGCCCTAAAGCAAAGAAGAGGAATCAAATCTGCCACAAATGACTGATGTCAGCAATATCAATGCAACATCAGATCATTCTCACAATCCTCAAGATGAAACACTCAATGAAACATCAGATACCACAAAGAACACCGACACCAATAAATTTGAGAATGACTCAAATTATCCACACGGAATAGTCATTGAGAACAACACAAACCACAAGAAGCACAACAGAAACAAGAACAACAAGAGCAACAACAAAAACAACAAGAAGCACAACAAGAACAACAAAAACTACAAGCACAACAACAAAAACAACAACAAGAAGCATAACAAAGACAACAACAGCAGCAACAAGCATGATAACAACAACAAGAACAACATCAAAAACAGAAACAACAAGCACGACAAGAACAACATCAAGTACAACAACAAAAACAACAAAGACAGAAATGACAGAAACAACAACAATGAGACAACAATCTGTAAAACATGGTACAACTCTGCACATGAAGGACAATGCAACAGCACACTCCAAAACAATGACAAGACTATAAACACACCATGGCATGACAACGAATCTCACAAATTCACATTTGCTCCGGAACAAACAAGCACACCAGCTTTCAAGGCAGATGACACACTAAATCAACACCACAAGCACAGAAAAATGCCCACGTCAGTCAAAATCAGTGATTCGACCATTCGAACACCTTGTGATGATTTGTTGCTGACTTAAAAACAAGAACACTGATGACATTAACAAAGAAGTTACAATATCAATATCACCACGTCAACAACAGAAAGAAAAACTCAACCGAACAAATTCATAAAGTTTGGGCTCATAATGTTTTTAAATTAAGATTGGACTCATAAATATTAATTGGCTTTGCATAATCATCAATATCATCACAACGTATACATATAATCAGTTATCTACCTGCTTTGTGCAATTTTCTTTCACAAAGTACAAAAAATATGTAAAAAGAAAAAAGGGGGGATGTAGTGATATGCATCACAGTATATACACAAGGGGTTAATAGAAATACACTACAACTAAGTAACCACGAGCGGGAGCACCAGAGATGTATATATACATAGACAAACAGGAAGTCAGGACACTCTTCACAGGAACGGCAGTTGGTGAGCAGGACACAGACAGGCAGCTCAGATGTAACATAGTATAAGCGCTGCAGAGAGAATGAACTGATAGAAATAAAGCACATACTTCAACTGGAAGACTACGAGCTTTATTCAGACACAAGGAATTGTACAGCTGGTAAAATAAAGAAAAATCCAAAGGTGTTTTAGAAGTATATTATGGGCAGAGTAAGAGTAGGGCCCATTAGGGTCCACCATGGCAATTTATGTGTGGAAGCTGAAGATATAGGTGAGGTTTTAAATGAGTACTCTGCATCTGTGTTCACTACGGAGAAGGATGATATGGGTATAGAAATCAGGGAGACACAGTGTGGTTTACTTCAATGAATTAACATTGAGGGAGGAGGTATTAACAGTTTTAATGGGCCAAAAGTGGATAACCCCTGGGGCCAGACGAGATGTATCTGAGGCTGCTGTGGGAGGCAAGGAAGGGGATTGCATCGGCTCTGACAAAATTTTTCTGATTTTCTCTGGCCACAGGAGAGGTGCCAGAGAAATGGAGGACAGCTAATATGGTGTCATTATTGTGGAAGGGAAGTAGGAACAAACCAGGAAATTACAGGCCGGTGAGTCTAACTTCAGTGGTAGGAAAACTACTGGAAAAAGTTCTGAGGGACATAATTAATCTCCATTTGGAGAAGAAAGCATTCATCAAGGATAGTCAGTATAGTTTGGTACAAGGGAAATCCTGGGTGGGATTCTCTGCTGGAGGTGTGCTTCGTTTTGCTAGCGCCCGGAGGTTTCCCGACAGCATGGGGCTGCCCCACAATGGGAAACCCCATTGACCGGCCAGCGTAACAGAGAATCCCGTCCGTGATTAAAGGCAGAAATATAGCACGGCAGAGCGGAGAATCCAGCCCATCATGTCTTACAATTTTTTGATGTAGTCTACATGGACTTTAGTAAAGCTTCTGACAAGGCTGCACATGGGGGTGCTGATGAGGAAGGTATGAGGCCTTCGGATCCAGGCAGTTTGGGAAACTGGATCCAAAACTGGTGTAGTAGTAGGGGTCAGAGGGTGATGGTTGAAGATTGTTTTTGTGACTGGAATCCTGTGTCCAGTGGTGGCCCGCAGGGATCGATGCTGGGCCCCTTGATGTTTGTAGTGTGCATTAATGATCTGGGTGTGAATGTCGGAGATATGACAACTAATCTCGCAGTGACACAAAAATTGGTGGTGTGCTAGATAGTGAGGAGCAAGGCGTTAGATTACAGGACGATATAGACAGGTTGGTTAGATGAGCAGAAAAGTGACAAATTGAGTTTAATCATGAAAAATGTGAGGTAATGCATTTTAGGAGGACTAACAAGGCAAGGGAATATACAATGAATGATTAGACTCTATGACGTACAGAGGACCAAAGAAACCTCGGTGTGCAGATTCGCAGACTTCTGAAGATAGCAAGACAGGTAGGTAAGTTGCTAAGGAGGCTCTGCTCCAGAGGACCTGCTTGAGGTGTACAAAATTATGAGGGACATAGATAGGATGGATAGGAAGTTACTTTTCCCCTTAGTGGAGGGGTCAATAACTGGACGGAATAGACTTAAGGTAATGGGCAGGCGGTTTAGAGGCAATGTGAGGAAAAACCCTTCCATCCAGAGGGTGATTGGAATCTGGAATCTGGAACTCACTACCTGAAAGGGTAGTAGAGGCTGGAACCCTCACAACTTTTAAGAAGTATTTAGATGAATACTTGAAATGCCACTTGCACACAAAGTTATGGTAAGAGCTGGAAAATGCAATTAGGATAGTTAGGTGCTTGATGGTCAGCATGGACACGATGGGCTGATGGGCCACTTTCCATGCTGTAAAACTCTATAACTCTGTCACAGACAGCAGCCTGAATGATGTCAAGTTTGTTGAGTGTTGCTGGAGTAACATTAATCCAGGCAAGTGGAGAGCATCCTTCACAGTCCTGACTAGTGCCTTGTAGATGGTGGACAAGCTTTGGGGAGTCAGGAGATGAGTTATTCACGACAGGATTCCCAGCCTCTGAACTGCTCTTGCAGTCACAGTTCCTTTAATCAGAAATCCTTCCTATGACAGATGGACACATCATCCCACCATTGGTCAGGGGTCCTAGAGATGGAATGACAATTCTTTGTTCGGTTAAAGAGCAACTGCTGTTCAGAGAGTTGGATCCTCAACGCAAAAATGATCCCGCTAAGATTAGATTAAGATACGATTTCTAGATAAATATCACAGGACTGGAGAAGCATAGAATATTTAATTAGCTCTTGCAGTCAACTGTTTCCCTGCTAGGTTTTCAGTGTTGTAGCTAAAGTATTCTTATTAATTCGACCTTCAACTACTAAATTCTGGATTTGTGTTTTATTACATATGTTAAGCACCATTTAAGTTCCTTGTTGCTGTCACTTCACTGAGTCAACCACTTTTGACTAATCCTGCTGGTGATTGACTGATGGGTATTGTACCGTATAACAAAAGAAAATCATAATTAGATGTGTTTTTTAATGTTAATTTATTGCTGATACCTGCTCCAACTTGTGCAAGTGTGTATCTATCCGTGAGCATTCGCTGTGTGCATGCTGGTCCTACTTCAATCTTTATGGAAGCTGTTGTTGAAATAACTTCAGCACATCAGCAGGTGAGGCTAATGCACCCTGCTAATTTTTTCTAAAAGTCAGCAGCAAACAACATAGATTTTTTCTTGTGAGGTATATGATTAAGGCCTTAATTGGCTTTAACAACTTTAAAGTAATGTCTCCAAGATATTATCTTAAACATTTCTGTAATTATATTTGATGGGCAGAGAACTGGGAGTACTGTCGAGAATGATAAAACTGCCAATTTTATCTGTTTGACATCAGTTTTAGCATCTGTATCCACAGTTGCTGTCATTTAACTGACAACCTCGTGGGTTCCTACAAATAAATTCGACTGAAATACATTTTTTTAGTTCGTTCCTATGAATTTAATGGACTCTCGGTTGTCCCCAAAAATATAGGATGTGCAGGTTAGGTGGGTTGGCCACGCTAAATTGCCCCTTCATGCCCAAAGATGTGTAAGTTCGGTTCAGAGGCTGTGGGGACGGGCAGGCCTACGTTGGGTGCATATTTGGAAGGTCAGTGCGGACTGGATGGGCTGAATGGCCTCCTTCTGCACTGCAGGGGTTCTATGATTTAGAACATTGGACTGATGCCAGTTTTGTTCCATGACACTAGCTTCAGGAACAATAAGCCTCTTAACACAATAAGGCTGTGGTTGGCTTTAATTCCTGAGGCCAAGGAAGGACATGTCGTGCTGGGAAGCATGTTTGCTGTTTGTCTGATAAAATGTAATCCAGCCGCGGTCACCAAATGGCAGCTGCCGCTTTGCCGTCAATATGGTGGCAGGCTACCACGCAACTCCTGTTAACCATTAAAGTCAAAATCGGCCCCATTGAGACAGAAAGGATAAAAGAGAAGTGACAGACAAGAGCAAGAATGACTGAGTCATACAAAGATTGCATGGACAGAGAAAAACACAGACAGTTAGTTAAAAGGCAATTTTTATTTTCATCCAGTGTGAAATATTAAATTGAGCGATCAAAAAAATACTATTGAATTAAAAAAGAAATGTTGTAAAACTCAGTAAGTCAAGGCAACATCTAGAGTTAACATTTCAGGTGGATCAGTTTCCCACTTAATGTAAATTGTTTTAAATCTAAGGAAACCGATGGTAAATTTAAAAAAAACCTTATAATGACAGAGGCTGACCAGAACTGGATGCAATATTTTAGTTGTAGTCTAATCAGCTTCATAATGATTTAGCATAACTTCCCAACTTTTGTATTCAATATCTCTACTTATGAAACACAAGATCCCACACGCTTTGCTAATATCCCAACATGTACTGCCACCTTCAAGAATTTACGCACATCGACCCCTGCACACTCCTTGCAAATGTTCTATTGACACATTCCCTAACCTTCTGCCAAAATGCATCACCTCTTACTTCTCTGTATTAAGTAGCATCTGCCACTCATTTGCCCATTCTGATTAAAATCCCCCAATATCACCACTCTCTACATTTCCCTGAAAATCTGCTCCTCTATCTCCCTCTCTCACTATTTGGAGGTCTACAGAATATACCCAGTAGCATGATCATCCTCTTTTTGCTTCTCAACTGTAACCAAATGGATTCTGTTCTTGGGACTTCCTCTTTTTCCAACAACACAGCAGACTGACTCTTCCAACTCTTAGGTTGATCTGCCATAACCCTCTGGGAGCAAAGAGTTTTACTTTCCTCCGGTTTAAATGGGCGACCTCTTATTCTAAACAGTGACCCTTCGTCCCAAAAGAGGAAAGATCCTCTGACATCAACCCTGTAAAATCCCTCAGGATCTTGGGTGGAATCGCCCGGGGCCGGCGTCAATCCCGCCCCGCCATGTCCCGAATTCTCCGCCACCAGAAATTAGGCGGGGGCGGGAATCACGCCGCTGACTGTCCTCTCCCGCCAGCGTGGTTTAAACCACCTACCTGACTAGCGGGATTGGCGGCGCGGGCGGGCTCCGGGGTCCTGGGGGGGTGGCGCGGGGTGATCTGACCCCGGGGGGTGCCCCCACGGTGGCCTGGCCCGCGATCGGGGCCCACTGATCGGCGGGCGGGCCTGTGCCGTGGGGGCACTTTTTTTCTTTCGCCTCCACCATGGCCTTCACCATGGCGGAGGGGGAAGAGACCCCCTCCCCTGCGCATGCGCCGGTATGACGTCAGCAGCCGTGAGGACTTGGCCCCTAAAGGTGCAGAGAATTCCGCACATTTGGGGCGGCCCGACACCGGAGAGGTTCATGCTACTCCGACACGCCGGGAACCCCCGCCCCGCCGGGTAGGGGAGAATCCCGGCCCTTATATGTTGAAATCAAGCCACCTCTTACTCTTCTCAATTCCAACATTAAAAGCTCATCCTGTCCAACATTTCCCCAAAAGGAAATCCAACCATTCCAGGTATTACTCTGGTAAATCTTCCCTGAACTGCTTCCAAAATATTTGCATCCTTCCTTAAATAAGATGACCGACACTGTACACAGTACTGCAGATGTAGTCTCACGAGTGTTCTGTGTAAATGAAGAATAACCTTTCTACATTTATATTTAATTCCCTTCACAATAAATGATAATATTCTATTAGCTTTCCGAATTACTTGCTGTATCTGCAAGGTAGCCTTTTGGTGCTTTGGGGCTACATTGATGCTGATCATAGATTGGATTTGACAGTGATCCGTCCAACAGTCGTTGGCTCCTGTTATGGCACGGGTGATACGCATGTCCTTGCAGTTCCTCGTTCAGTCAATGACATAGTGGAACAGGTGCCTGTGCTTAGAGGGTCTTATTATGAGGCCTGAGGAAGAGAGAGTTTGGAGACCAGGATCTCAGGACTGGCACCTAGCCCATGGTCTACAAGCAGTAGTGACAACCGTCATCCTATCTGGCTCAGTGACATGGACTATATATAGCAAACATCTCAAAACCCTGGGGAAGTATCACAGTGCTGCCTCTGCAAGACCCTGCAAATCCATTGGCAGAATAGGTGCACCAACATCAGTAATCTCACCCAGGCCAATACCCCCAGTAACAAAGCATTAAACATGTTCGATCAGCTCCATTGGGTAGGTCACATAATCTACATGCTTGACACGAGATTCCCAAACTGTGCTCTACTCAGAGCTTCAACACGGCAAGTAAGCCCCAGGAGGGCAGAGGAAATGCTTCAAAGGCACCTTCAAAGCCTGCTTGAAAAAGTGCAATGAACAACACCTGGGAATACCTGGTCCAAGACTGCCCGAATTGGAGAAAATGCATCTGGGATTAAGCTGACCACCTTGCAAGAGCAAACAGAAGGCAAGCATTGGCAGGCAAAGGGGCGTAGGACGGCACACACTCCCCACCCCCTGGCTACATGAATGGCCCCGAGGTCGATAGCTTTAAGTTCTTGGGGGTCACCATCCCCAACAATCTGTTCTGGTCCATTCACGTTGATGCAGCAGTCAAGAAAGCCCATCAACGTCTCTACTTCCTATTGAAGCTAAAGAAATTCAGCATGTCTGCATCGACTCTCGCAAACTTCGACAGATGTGCCAGAGAGAGCATCCTATCTGGCTGCATCACAGCTTGGTATGGCAACTGCTCGGCCCAAGATTGCAAGAAACTGCAGAGTGTGGTGAACTCAGCCCACACATCACACAAGCTTTCCAACCTCTCATTTATTCTGTCGACACCTCCCGCTGCCTCAGGAAGCAGACAGCATCGTTAGAGACCCCTCCCACCCAGGCTTTGCCCTCTTCCAGTCTCTTCCATCAGGCAAAAGATACAGAAGTCTAAAGATCTGCCCATCCAGACATAGGACCAGCTTCTTCCGAAAGCTACTAAACTCCTCAATGACTCTCCCTTACACTTATCTGTTCCCTGTAAGAACGCTATTCACAACACCCTCAGATGCTCTTGCTCATGTATTTGCTTTGTTTGGCACTTGTTTCACACTGTAACCAATCACTGTTTGTCGATGTACCATTTGTCAATGTAGTATGTTGATTATTCTTTTTGTCTACTATATACGTACTATGTACGTTCCCTTGGCCACCGAAAAATACTTTCCATTGTACTACAGTACGTGACAATAAATCAATTAAACTTCAAAACCTGAAAGAAAGCAACCGTTCCACACACACTCATTGTCTTTAAGTTTAATAGTCCCAAACCAAGCAAGGAATTATACTTTAAAATACCAGCAACAAACCCCCAATTTTATTAAGTTCCCAGACCAGACCCCAACTATGAGGATATTTAAACAACCTTCATTTCTGATACAGTATTAAAATCTTGAACATCACAAAATATCTTACAATTATTCCTTAAACAATACAATTCGATACAGCCGGGATCTCCCTAACCCGGCGGGGCGGGTGGTCCCGGCGTGATCGAGTGGCGTGAACCACTCCGGCGTCGGGCCGCCCCAAAGGTGCGGAAGTCTCCGCACCTTTAGGGGCCAAGCCCTAACATTGAGGGGCTAGGCCCACACCGGTGTGGTTGGCCCTCCGCCGGCTGGCGTGGATGGCCTTTGGCGCCACGCCAGCCGGGGCCGAAGGGACATCGCCGGCCGACGGAAGTCCGCGCATGCGCCGGAGCATCAGCGGCTGCTGAAGTCATCCCCACGCATGCGCAGGGGAGGGGGTCACTTCCGCCTCCGCCATGGTGAAGACTATGGTGAAGGCGGAAGGAAAAGACTGCCCCCACGGCACATGCCTCCCTGCCGATCGGTGGGCCCCGATCCTGGGCCAGGCCACTGTGGGGGCACCCCCAGTGCCTGATCGCCCCGCGCCCCCCCAAGGACCCTGGAGCCCGCCCGCGCTGCCTCCTGCTCCCACCGATAAGGTAGGTGGTTTGATCCATGCCGACGGGAGAGGCTTGACAGCGGCGGGACTTCGGCCCATCGCGGGCCGGAGAATCGCCAGGGTGGGGCCCGCCGACCATCGGGGAGTGATTCCCGCCCCTGCCGAATCTTTGGTCCCGGAGAATTCGGTACACGGCGGGGGCGGGATTGACGCCAGCCCCCGCCGATTCTCCAACCCGGCGGGGAGTCAGAGAATCCCGCTCAGTGAATATAATATCCTTAATTGCTATCTTTATTCCTGTTGAAACTGCTTTACAGAAAATATCCGACTCTGGTCAAATCCATGCAGAAACCCAGGCTGTATGTATTAAAAATCTGTTTCAACTGGCTTGTTTCATCTCCCCCTTGTCCTCAGACAAATCTGCACTACTTTAAATACTGTTACTCTCTTTTAACTATCTGCTTTGTATCAATTACTTGGGTGAATGGATGGGTGCAATGGTTGCCAGATAACTTAATGATGGGTCGGAAAGTAAACTTTGAAGAGCACATAAGGAGGCTACAAAACTGACGGTAGGTTAAGTGTGTGGGCAAAGAGCTGGCAAACGGACTATAATGTGTGAAAATGTAAAATTGTCCATTTTGGCAGAAAGAATAAAAGAGAAGCATATTATCTAATTGGGAGAGATTACACAGCTTTGAGATGCAGAGGGATATGGGTGTCTTTGTGTATGAACTGCAAAAGGCTAGTATTCTTTCAGGTCCAAATGTTTTCCTGGGAGATGAAGAGTTTACACGGGAAGGTTTACAAAGGGTGACTAAAACAAAACTTTTGGGCGTGGCAGAAAAGCTGCAGTTAACCTTATCTGAAGGGGGAGGGAAGTAGAGAGCATACAGACAAGAGCTCAGCATTTAGATTTGCCAGAGATACAGCCTGAATCATTAGAATTAACCAGAACTCAATTATAAATGAAACAATTATAAATGCAGGAAAAAAGATAAACAGAAAGAAATAGAACTTAAGCAATTGGAAAGGAAATGGAAAGGAGGAAGCTTGAGTAGAAATGGAAAGATTCGCAAAGGAAGAGAGGGTAAAGGATAAAAGAGAGATTAGGCAAGGGCATAAGGAAAAAGAGGGAAAATTTGAACTTCAGCAACTGGAGCTGCAAAGAGAACATCAACAGAAAATGTTGGGGATAAAGGCAGATGCTGTGGAAGGTCTAGAGGAAAGAGAAACACTTCCTAGTCAAAAGCGTAGTATGGACATGTCTTAATATATTTCAGCACTGCCAATGTTTGTTGAGAAAGATGTGGAAGCCTTATTTTAAATCTAATTTGAGCAAGTGGATAAAGAATTGAATTGGGTAGTGGGGTAGTGTTGGTTCAAACAAAGTTGGTCGCTAGAACTAGTGAAATGTTTGCATCATTATCAAAGGAGGTATCTAGGGATTATGATGAGGTGAAAATAAACATATTAAATGCCTATGAACTAGTGCAAGAAACCTACAGACTAAAGTTTAGAAATCTAAGGAATGAACCAGGTCAGACATATATAGTGTTCAAAAGAATTAAACAAAATAATTTTGATAGGTGATAAGGACATTAAAACTAGACCAAACATATGACGCTCTGAGGGAAATTGTTATCATGGAGAAATTTAAAGATTGACTTCCAACAGTAGTGAGAACTCATGTGGAAGAGCAAAGAGATAACAGTGCTAGACTGGCAGATGATTCTCAATTAGTTCACAAACTAAAGTCTAGTTTTCGACATCAGTTTCAATCTGTGAAGGATAGAAACTAGAGAAATGAGAAATTCACAGGTAGTCAAGACAAAGGAGGTTTAATTGGTAATGTTAAGGAGAGCTTGTCTCAGGTTAAAATAGAAACCTATGATAGTGGAAAAGAGATAAGGGGCTGGCTTCACCCTTTGGGAGGCTAAGTGCTGACAACGGCGTGGGAACTGTGGCTTTTTACGACTGCAAAATCGGCGCTGAACCCTCACCGATCCTGCGACCAGTGAGGGGCTGGCAGACGCACCACGTAAAACTCCTGGCTCCCACGATATAAACGCAAGGAGAACGGCCGGGTCCGTGACCACGCATGCGCACGGCGTAGACATGCAGAGGTTGCACTGTAAAACATGGTGCTGGCCGTACATGGACCCGATCCAGCCCCTGCTCACTCCCCACCAGTCCCCCCGGTCAGCAGAATGGTTCCCGGCTGGCTGTGGCGGTGCTGGACACAGTCCGCAGCTGCCACAGTGAGTTCCCAACCACTGAGACCGCACGTCAACCACGCGGTCGGGAGCTCGGCCCATTAAGGCGGAGCATTGGGGCAGGGCCGGCAGGTGATCCATAACGGCGCTCCAACAGTGTGCGGCCGTAATGAGGTGACGACATTTCATAGGGGGCGGAGGACAGAAAACCAGAGTCAACCGGCACCACCCCTGAAATCGGCGTCGGGGAATAGTGAATCCTGTCCAAGAAATCTTAAGTGTTTTCATTGTAATATATTTGGACACATGAAGTTGCAATATTGCTGGCTTAAGAAAGGTACTGGGAAGAAAGACTCAGTAAAATAAGATAAGCTGGTAGGTTTATTAAAGTGAGAAGAAAAACCATAATTCCAGCGGAAGAAATGCAACACAATGTACAACCTGTTCGGAGGTTGGTGGATAAGTAGGTGCCAGAGGTGTTAAGGAATTTATTTGTGAAGGTAAGGTTTCTTTGTTGGTACAATGTGGAGTAAGGAAAGGAAAGGAAAGGAAAATCACTTATTGTCACGAGTAGGCTTCAATGAAGTTACTGTGAAAAGCCCCTAGTCGCCACATTCCGGTGCCTGTCCGGGGAGGCTGGTATGGGAATCGAACCGTGCTGCTGGCCTGCTCGGTTTGCTTTCAAAGCCAGGGATTTAGCCCAGGAGATTGTTATGACACCCTGGGCTAGTGCAGAGTAAATTCCAGCCCCAGGTGCCCCGGAATCACAACACAAGTGAATAAACCAATAATTCTTGTAAAAATACCCGAGGTCTTTGGCCGTCGGCTGCCAAATAATTACAGTCACCAGGTTTGTAAAGGTAAAGCCAATTACTGTTTATTTATACGAAGAACTACAATCATATGCAGAAAATGCAATTGGTTAACTATTAACTAATACCCAATTCCCACTTTAATCTGCCCCCACTCTCTGCACGCACATAGGACAGACAAACACAAAGGGGTGGAAATGGGTAAAATAATAAATGAAAAAAAAGAATCTTTGTTTCAGATTATGCTTTTTATCACACCTTTCTTCACCAAAAACTGGTAGGTTAAAATCTCTGTTTACAGCCTGCACTGATCCAGGTTGTAATGCAGTCCTCACAGCATTTCTGGGGAGGCACCTTACTTTCCTTCAAACTTTGCTTTCAGTTCGTGGTTTGTCATCAGGCCTCTGTAGTTTCAGGGATCCAACCATTACAGTAATGGAGAGAAATGTCATTCACAGGCTTTCTAGAGAGAGAGAGAGAGAGAGAGAGAGAGATATGGTGACTAGGGGATTTCCACAGTAACTTCATTGCCGTATTAATGTAAGCCTACTTGTGACATTAATAAAGATTATTATTATTAGACTGGAGAGAGATTCGGAGGAGTGTAGCAAGAACTTTATTTGTGCTGCCAGGATCAAAATTGAAACTCCATGGGACTCTGAAAAGCACTCCACTGTGATATAATCGAATCATTACCTGTGACCAGGCAGAGTACGGCCTTTCGGGCCAATTCATTCACCACCAGCCAATGAATTATACCGAGTCCCAGTCCATCTCTCTCACTGGTGGTCCCCTATTCAAACCAGCACAGCCTAGCAAAGCGATCACTCCTGTAACTTCTAGATTCTTCTGCTTGAGGTAAACAAATGGGCTGCTTGCCTTAAAGAGACATGTCCATTGATCATTTATGGATCAAAACAAGAACAGGAAAATAAAATAAAAGGGAAATAAGAGTATAAACAGGAAGGAGCCTTCCAAGATTAAGATCTTCAAGGATATGGAGCAAGTCAGTCTTTAATGACGAAAGATAAGGAGATATGTAGTTTGGAAGAAGTGAGAGTACCTTCAAGAAATGGGTGTGTGTGACTGCAGTGATGTCAGAGAATGGGTGGAGCCGGGCTGTCTGTCAGCTTTTTACTTTCGTTTTTGAGCAGGCTGCAGGGTGTGTTTTAGTTTTGTTTTCAGTGTTGGAGCTGAAGCCAGACCAAGCAGATGTACTTCTGTTCTCTCTGCCATCAAAAGACTATCTCTTGATCATTTGGTGAATTCAGAATTATAAATGTTTTCAGTAGTGACTTTAACCTGATGTGCTTCTGATAAAGGTTTTCTTTTTAAGTCGTATGGATGTGAAAAAGGAAAGCTTAAAGGTTTACTTAGTGTTTGGGGGTTGTATTTGAATTAATAGTTGCTAAGATGTTCACTGTATGTTTTAAAAAGGTTAACTTGAGTTCATAGAATAAACATTGTTTTTCTTTAAAAAATACTTTTCCATTTCTCCAGACCTGTAGAGTGGGCCGTGTGCTCCCCATACCACAATTTATTAAAAGTTGTGGGTCAGGTGAACTCCATGATACACTTTGGGGTTCTCTAAACCCTGGCCCATAACAACAGGAAGAGGGACCTTGGCAGTACGTTCATCTTGATTATCTGCACTCTCCCCGCTAGGGAGAGTGGGAGTGAGCCTCACCTTTGAAGGTCTCTTCTTACTTCCTCCACCAGGCTGGTTAGGTTCCACTTGTGGATCTGTGTCCAGTCTCTGGCTATCTGGATCCCCAGGTAGCGGAATCTGTTCTGGGCTGTTTTGAATGGGAGCCCCTCCAGCTCTCTCCCTCCCCTGTTTGGGTTCACTGGGAATGCCTCGCTTTTGCTCAGGTTAAGTTTGTAGCCCAAGCAGGTTCCAAACTCTTTCAGTATTTGTAGTATTGCCTTCAGTCCCTCCTGTGGCTTTGAGACATAGAGGAGCAAATCTGCATAGAATGAGACTCTGTGCCCTCTGTCTCCTCTCCGGATTCCCTTCTAGCTTTTCGCATCCCGCAGTGCTATCGCCAGGGGTTTGATCGCTAGCGCGATCAAGATTGGGGACAGGGGGCAGCCCTGTCTTGTTCCTCTCTGCAGCTGGAAGTATTCAGAGCTGGTGGCGTTAGTTCGGACGCTCTCTTTGGGAGCGTTGTACAGGAGCCTCACCCAAACGGTGAATCCCGCTCCGAGCCCAAACTGTTCCAGTACCTCAAGGAGGTATTTCCATTCCACTCTGTCGAAGGCCTATTCTGCATCCAGGGAGACGATCGCCTCTGGTGTTCTCTCCCCAGAGGGGGTCATTATTATGTTCAGCAGCCGCCTGATGTTTGCTGTAAGCTGCCTACCCTTGACAAAGCCCGTTTGGTCCTCTGCGACCACCTCTGGTACACAGCCCTCCAGCCTTTTGGTCAGGACCTTTGCACATATTTTCGCATCCACGTTCAGCAGTGAAATTGGTCTGTATGATCCACTTTCCGTCAGGTCTTTATCTTTTTTGGGTATCAGTGAAATTGTGGCCTGCGCTAGCGTGGGGGGCAGGGTGCCCCTTGCCAGTGAGTCCGCAAACATGTCCCTTAAGTGTGGGGCCAGGACTGGTGCAAATTTTTTGTAGAAGTCCACCAGGAACCCGTCGGGTCCCAGTGCCTTCCCCACCTGCATGGAGCTGATGCACCATGATTTCTCCCAGGTCAATTGGTGCTTCCAGCTCCCCCACAATTGGTAGTTCCAGTCCGTCCAGGAACTGTTTCATCCCCGTGCTCCTGAAAGGGGGGCTTGGAGACGTACAATCCTCGGTAGAAGGTCTCAAATGCCCAATTGACCTCCTTTGGTTCTGTTACCAGTCTGCCTCTGCTATCCTTTACCCGCGCTATTTACTAACGTAGTCGCTTATGGCTCGCAATGTTTTTTGACGGAAGGCCTGGTCGGCCAGGAGTTCCGTGATCAGCCTCCATATGGGGCGCTGGGCCCAGCCTGTCTCCAACCTCACATCCATACAGTGTGGAGCGTGGTCAGAGATAACGATCGTTTAGTACTCCCATCCCATGATCCCTGGAAGCACCGATTTCCTCACTGCAAAGAAGTCGATACGGGTGTATAACTTGTATACTTTTGAGAAGTACGAAAATTCCTTCTCTCCCAGATGCAGGAACCTCCATGGGTTCACTGCCCCCATCTGCTCCATAAATGCTGCTAGTTCCCTCGCTATGCCAGTCTTTTTCCCTGCTCTGGGGTTTGATCGGTCGGTCAGTGGGTCCAGTACACAGTTGAAGTCACCCCCCCATCATCAGTCGGTGTCTGTCAAGGTCAGGGGTTTCTGCCATGGTCTTCTTTATGAATTCTGTGTTGTCCCAGCTGGGAGCGTACACATTTACCAGTACGACCGGTGCCCCTTCCAGGACACCGCTGACCATGTTGTACCGTCACCCTGGGGCCGTAACTGTCTTGGTTTCCGTAAACCTCATCCTTTTGCTAATTAATATTGCCATCCCCCCCCCCCCCCCCCACCCCTCACCCTCGTCCTGTAGCACGAGTGGTATGTCTGTCCCACCCAGCCCTTTCATACCAGCAGTCGGTCCTTCTCCCTCAGGTGCATCTCTTGTAGGTAGATTGTGTCTGCTTTTAGGCTTCTTCGGCAGGTGATGACTCTGGATCTTTTCACCGGGCCATTGAGTCCCCTTACGTTCCAGGTAACAATCCTGGTGGAGGGTTTTCGACCCTCCCCCCCAGTCCTGCGGGATCACCCGTACTTACCTGGTGAGCGCGCCCCTGCACTCCAGGATTTCCCTTTGTTAGAGTGCCGTCCCAAATTATCACGGTCGCTCCTCTCCAGGTGGGGGGGGGGGGGGTAGTGTGTATCGGATGGGGGAGTTGGTGCCAGGGTCACTGTGCTGCCTACTCACCCTGCCCGCCTGTCATGATATGCAAACATGCAGATAATGATATTCAGACAGGCAGCTAATGAACACAGAGAACAGGACATGACCAATTAGCAGGCAGGACACTCAGGGGTGGTATATCACTATAAAAGGCACGAGGCACTCACACTCCGCCTCTTTCCACTGGATCTCTCCAGAGTGAGTCAGGGTGTATGTACAGTATCACACCTCCAGCACGTGCCTAAGAGCTCGTCTGGTTCAGTCAGAGTAACCACACTTAGGTTAGCAGAGAGTCGAACTCATAGCGAACTGTGCTAATTGTGCTACTGGTTCAATAAATCAGATTGAACTAACCTCAAGGTCTGGAGTATCTTTTGGTTAAAGCTGCATCCAGTTGCAGCCTGTGTTATCCCAGAGTACATAACACATCACCGCCTTGAGGAGGTCATGCAGTTTCTTCTGGCACTGCTGGCTGGTCCGGATCATGTTGATCGTGGCGCCTCTGCCACCTGCGCCCAGGCACAATGGCTGGCAGCCTCCTTCCCTGGCCGGACTGCAGGGTTGCCTGCCTCTCCTCCAAGGCGTGCAGCAGGGATCTAAACAGGATGCTGCTCTCCCCGATTATCTTGTTGGCTGGGTTGCTGTATGGGCGGAGTGAAGTGTGTATATCTGGCTGCAGCTTGTCAGTCTCCTGAGTGTCAATCGTGAATCCGGCGAAACCCGCACTGTTTCTTATTGGAATTAATTGCGTTCCATGAGGCACCGTGCTAGCCCCTTAACAGTCATTGAATCGGTACAGGTGGGCTGCAAGTTTTACTGTCGTAGAAGTCCACAAATCCTGCCCCAATGTCAACACTTAGTCTCAGGAATGGAGAATTCCACCACCAAATTTTCAAAATCAATAAATTGAAACCAGCTCACAGGCATCACATAACACTGAAACACATGACTGCTACCATCCAGAAGGAGAAGAGCAGCAGATAGCTTGGAACTCCACCACCTGGAGGTGCCCCTCCATGTCACTCACCACCCTGATTTGGAAATATACCGCCGTTCCTTCACTGCCGGTGGGGCAAAATCCTGGAACTCGCTAACAGCACTGTGGGTGTACCTACAGCCCAGGAACTGCAGTGGTTCAAGAAGGCAGATCACCATCAACTCCTGAAGGTCAACTGGACATGGCCAATAAATTCTGCCTTAGGATGTCCCACATCCTGTAAACAAATTTTTAAAAATACAGCGATGATACTTAAGTATGGGAAACATCCTGTCCTGGTCCAGCAAAGATATTTCAACTGCCTTTACAAAGGTTTTCTTGTTAGATGTAAAACTTGGCCTTCAGGTACAGTGGCTGGAAACTGGCTTGTCTGCTTCTGGGCCTGCTAGGTGTTAACTGGCGTGCCTTGCTTCTGAGGGTCTTTCACTGGCCCAATTTGATTTTGCTTGTGAATTTGGTTGTCTGCCCCTATCAAATTTTTTGAGTCTCAACATCATCATGTGCTTGCCTGACTGATCTTCCCAATCGTCTAGGTAAATTGTTTCTGTTCATAGTCTATTCACATCTGATTCTTATTGAAAATGCCTTCTAATCTTGTTACTGAGAGACATACCACATCTGGTCTTTTGAATTCAGGCTACTGCTGTCTCACGGCAGATTTCTACCTGTTGCTGGGCAGATTGCATCCTATTATGTTTTGTTGAATTTGTTTTACTGATATTGCTTGGCAAATTCATAACACAACAAATTATGGTCTTTCAACTTTCTATACTTGTTCCTTTTTTCTGTTACATCTTCCATCTGAAGATATTATGCTTTCTAAATATCTGAATTCTTGCACCTTTTTGCTTCCTTTTATGAATTTATGTTTGTGATGTTGAGATATGCATCACTTTGGTTTTGCCAATATTCACTTTTATTCCAGTTAATACTTGCGGTTACTAGTCCATCTGTAAGTTCTTGTAATCCTTCTTCAGTGCTTGCTATAAGCTATTATTCAACAACCCGCCTCCCCCATCTTCAATCTTAATGCCAGATTCTGTGTCTTCAAACACTTTTGATCCTTGACCCTGAAAAGTCATTGCAGATGACAGGTGAGAAACTTACTCTTGTCAAACTCCTCTTCTAATTACACATGTTCATGATTCCCTGTTGGTAACTCTGTCACTATTGTTCTCCTCTACCGATGTATCTTTCCAACCTACGTAATGTCTTTTCGCATTGTCAAGAGCTTAATCCAGTCAAACAATCAAATGCTGTTTCAAAATTTGATCCAAACTCTAAACAACATTCATTAATCTTATCTTGCCTATTGCTCCTCAGTCCCTCGTCCTTCCTGGAATCTAAATTGATCATCGACAATGTAGTTCTGTGCCGTCTCAACTTTCAATAGATAGGCAATCAGGCTAATTGTATGAAGTCAGAACATTGACGTGCCTTTGGCTTCTTTCTTATAATGATTATCATTGTCTGGTGTAGTGGTATTGTCACTGGATCAGTAATCCCGAGTAAGTAAGGTTAAGGGGGGGGTTGTTGGGTTACGGGTATAGGGTGGATACGTGGGTTTGAGTAGGGTGATCATTGCTCGGCACAACATCGAGGGCTGAAGGGCCTGTTCTGTGCTGTACTGTTCTGTGTCTGAGTCTCAGTATAATGCTTTGGGGACCTTAGTTCGCAGATGGTGGAATTTGAATTCAATTAAAAAGAAAAATGGAATTTAAAGTCTCATGCTGACCATGAAATCATTGTCAATTGTTGCAAAATCCAACCTGGTTCACAAATGCCCTTTGGGAAGGAAATCTACCATTCTCGTCCAGTCAGACCTACATCTGACTGCAGCCCCACAGAAATGTGGTTGACTCTTAAATGCCCTTTCAAGGGCAGCTTGGGACGGGCAATGTAGGCCAGCTATGCCTACATCCGGTAAATGAATTTTTAAAAATTTGCACTTATCAAGTTTTTTTCCCCATGTTTGTAATTTATCCCAGCTGCTTTACCAGTTTTTATCTAATTTATTGCTGTTCTTATCTTTCTATCTCATATTCCTGGTCCAATTAGATGTCAACAGTAATGTTCTAGCGCAATCATTTCAGGTTTTACATTTTTTGCATATAGTAGCTCAATATGCTCCTTCCATCTTTGTATTTGATCAGAGTTTGTCAATAAAACACCATCCCTCCTCCCTATCGCATGTTTTCAATCCTTTATGCAGGGTGTCACTAATCTCTTTGACATAATAAGGTCTACCTTTCCAGTCAATCCAATTCTTTAATTAGATCAGTCTGCTCTTTCAACCTTTGTTCTCGAGTCTTTCCTGTTACTCTTCCTTTACTCACTATTCAAGTGTCTGTATTTCAACTTTAATTCTTCAAAATTGTTATTCTTCTATTTTCTCCTTTCTTCCATTACATTGCAGTTATAATCCATGGTTTATTTATCCCTTTTCCTCTTAAAAATCCTAGGCTGCTTGTCCCGCCTTTCTTGGCAGATTCTTTAATATGTTTCCATTGCTCATTCGTGATGGTGCAATGTTTGTCTTTTCTAGCTAGTGCTTTGTTTAACTTCCATTTAATTCTTTCAGCATCTCTAGGTTCCACTATATTCTGTGTGCTCCACCTTGGATCTTCCTTCAATTGGAGTACTGTTTCCTTTTTTTATTGGGCAAAATTCTCTCTTTGGAAGACTATGTTTTCCCACCAGAGCTGAACTGCACGTGATTCACAATCCTTCGTCATGCAAATTTATTCATTATGAGGATTGCTAGGGATTCTCGAGGGAATCAGACCGCCATTTTGAGCAGGCAGCCCGATAGCTAGGTCCCACAGCTGGCCACCCCCATACCCTATCCTGTTTGCAATTGAGCCCCCTATACTTGGATATTCTGGTTCCCCCCAGTACAGCGGTGACCCAACACCCCCAAAAACACCTAAATAACGAGACCCCTTAAGTAAGGAGACCCCTCCCAGAGACCACCTCAACATAGAGACCCCTAAAAATTGAGACCCTCCAGTGACACTGGAATAAGGATACCCCCCTAGGGACCCTTCAATAAAGAGACCGCTGTTAGGAAGCCCCCCAGAAGAGACCGCTGTCAGAGTGAAGTGCTGTCAATTTCCAGCTGACTACTTCAAAATCACTCAAACATGAAGGAGGGTCCTTGCAAAGCATTTAACTCTGTTTGAAGTGGTTGATGTTTATAAACGTTGCAGTTAGAGCACTTCATAGTTACTCAAGCATGAAGAAAGATGAACGCGTGTGTGGGAGCCGAGTAAGGAAAATTAAAGAATAGCTTGCAGCTCAAGGATCTGAGGGGGTTTAAACACAGCTGCCTGGTTTTCTCTTTCCAGGAACTAACACATGGTGCTTCCTGTGTCTGAGCCAGCAGGTGTATTAGGAGGAAACTCTATTGTTCTTACTGGCCTCATCAATGACAGACTGGACTTAAGTCACAGCACTGGAAAATATGGTATTGGCCATCTGGGAGGTGCACTTCTGCTCAACAGATTGCAAAACCACAATCAGATCCTTGGAAGGAAAATAAATTCAGAATAAATTCACAATAATGACCCTATCGAGAAATTCAAAATCTCCTGAGGAACTGTTCCTCAGTTATGACCGGAAATCTGATTCTCTATCACTATACCTTATGTTAGGAATATTGCCTCATGTGAACTCTGTGTTCATTCCCTCTATCCTGTGGACAGGCAGGAGGCTGAAGAGAAGGCAGTTACTGCGCCTGCTAGTGTCTCTCCTGTTAGTATTGCTCCTTTTGATCCTCCATCAGACATCCAAGGTAGAGCTACATAAGCTGCTCCCATGCAGTAATGTACAGCAGATTAAATGTCAAAAATGACCAAGTCAGCAGAAATAACTTCCAAAGTTTGGGAATCAGCTGCAAAGGGGTAAAAATACACAGTCCTGTGAGCAAAGGTCTTTCACTTAGGAAAGAAGCAACTGATCCAGATCATTATTTAAAAGCTTCCCATTAAATTAATTTCACAACCCCCGTGAATCCCTGCTGTGTTTTTGCCTTGGAGAACAAAGTGGCAGATGACTACTGCTACAGTGGATTTATCGGAGATCCTCAATGGGACAGCATGAGGAGATGGACTGAGATGCCGGGTGCATAAGCTGGCCTGCTGGACAACGTCCAGTCACTGTCAAGCAGTATGACAGAGTCTAACTCCCAACTTAGCAGAGGGGATAACCCAGGCCTCTCCAATTGCTGTTGTGTTGCAGACCCAGAAGCATTGGTTTAGGGGCTGGTTTAACTCACTGGGCTAAATCGCTGGCTTTTAAAGCAGACCAAGCAGGCCAGCAGTACGGTTCGATTCCCGTACCAGCCTCCCCGGACAGGCGCCGGAATGTGGCGACTAGGGGCTTTTCACAGTAACTTCATTGAAGCCTACTCGTGACAATAAGCAATTTTCATTTTCATTGCAACTGCTGTCGCCATACCTGTTGCAGCACTTCTTCTGGCACTGGTCACCTCCCCTCTTTCACCCTTTTGAGGATGAAGCAACACTCTGGCAAATACAGGAAATCCCCCAAACACCTCCAAAAACAAAGGTGTATTTCCAAACACTGTGCAATAGAAATGGTTCCAAAAATTTGACATACCTGAATCACTATTCCTGGCCCTTTAAATGTTATTGAAGGGCCTATCTTGCAGATTTAGACTTCTTTTTTTCAATGACTACATAACATGCAGACACTGCCTGCACATTAGTAACCCAATCCGAGGCCCAGGCATTGCATTAGATGGTTGAACTGTGCGACAACAGGATAATGACAAATTTCTGTATTATGGCAAAGTACCTGCATTTGCATTATCCTTGTAGAATGCCACATAGGCGGCACAGGAAATGGCTAGGACAGGTTGCACCCCAGGGAAATAAAGGCAGGTGCCTATAGCTGAACTGAATTTTGGAACTCTTCAAAGTCCCAGAAAGACCAGGGAATACTGAACACATTGCATCAACATTGAAACCAACTTGCAAGGTACATGACACTTCTATTGTCATGTGTGCTACAAATGTAGCTTCAAATTGGAACAGTTTTGCTTAAGATTCAGAAAATTAAAAATTACAACTTAACTGGTTCTTCATGTCCTAAAATAATTATAATACAAAAATGTAATTGCTAACGCCTCAATTGCACATTCCTGCTGAGCTTCAGGGAATCTGGTCAGGAAATTACAGGTCTACAATGTCCAATATCTGGTCAATAGTAGACAGGAAAACAACCATTTTTGGGCAGTCAATTACTGCCTGACCAGTATATTCTATGGGTGCCACTCCTTTCTTGGAGCACTCAATTGGGTAATTCACACTAAAAATAAAGACTCACATCAGATGGTGCCTTTCAAAACCACAGAACAACACAAAGTACTCAAGAGCGAATGCAGTGCCTTTTGAAGAGTAGTCACTGTTCAGGTGTAGGAAATGGGGTAGCTAATTTGTACATAGCAAGTCCCCACAAATAGCTATGTGGTAATGATCAGATTGTCTGTTTCAGTGTTCTTGATTGACCTCTTTATTGCACTATCACATAATTGTAATTTTGTATTCACTTTGGAATTGTAAACATCTAATAACTGAATACCAAAGAGGCTGGTTATGTTACATTTAAAATAGGTTAAGAACTCTACTTTGTGTTATTAAAGGTCTTTACACATATACAAAAGCAAAATACTAAAGATGCTGGAAATTTGATACAAAAACACAATGTTGGAATCAACAAGTCTGGCAACATATATGGAGAGAGAAACAGAGTTATTGGATGGAATTCAATGCTGGCTTAGAGAGCAGGGAAAAAGGTGTTGGGAGTATTGACTAGTGTAGTCTCAAGTTTTAGATGTTTGGATGGAAGCAGAAAAGATCCCAGATGTGAGAAGAACTGGAATGTAATGCCAATGGCAAATGGCAGGAAGGTAATTTTAATGGTTTTGTCTGCAATGAATACTCATTAACCCACAACTTTTAAGCATTAAACTCCACATTAAATTAGTGGTGAATGGGAATCATGGGCCTTTACTTTCATGATTGGTTACAGCTGATGGTGAGCAGACAAGGCAGTCCTCGACTTGGAAGGCGAGTGATTTGGAACTGTCTGTCATGACTCGGATTTCTTTGAAAGAGAGGTGAGGAGGTGGAGAAACATTGTAGGGAAAGTTGAGCATGGCAGAAGGGAACTTTTTTATTAATGAGGGGAGCTACAGGGTCAGTGAGAGAAATTCAATTTTGACTGAGAAAAGGTCAAGGATCACTGAGGGAAGGTTGAGTGCCAATGAGGAAAGGTCGAGGGTTACTAGGGAAGATCAAGTGCAACTAAAGTGAAGTCGAGGGTCACTGAGGGAAGGGCAACAGAAAGAAGGTGGCATGCAATTCTGAGGTCAAGTTTAGTGCAAGCTCTGTCATGATCAGGGTGAGTGCCATTCGGCAAAAGAAGCAAGGTGTTTGGTAGAGGTAAGGTCTCCAATGTAGGGAAATAATAATAATCTTTATTATTGTCACAAGTAGGTTTACATTTACACTGCAATTAAGTTACTGTGAAAATCCCAAAGTCGCCACATTCCGGCGACTGTCAAGTACACTGAAGGAGAATTCAGAATGCCCAAATGACCGAACAGCACGTCTTTCGGGACGTGTGGAGGAAACCGGAGTACCCGGAGCAAACCCACGCAGACACGGGGAGAACGTGCAGACTCCGCACAGACAGTGACCGAAGCCAAGAATCGAACCTGGGACCCTGGCGCTGTGAAGCAACAGTGTTAACCACTGTGCTACCATGCTGCCCAACACGAAACGATAAGTCTGTTTCTCTCTCCACTGATACTATCACATCTGCTGAGTATTTCCACTATTTTTTTTTAACCTCAAACAAATACATGTTGCTTGAGAAGTAAGTTAAATGTAAATGCAACGGTCCTGAAATTGCACGTGTGGTTTATTGGCCTAACAATGCATGGCCTGTTTAACTGAAATGTCTTCCCCTAATATTAGAATAGGAAGGCATGGATTGAAAGTTATTTCAAGAAATTATATACCATATTTCTGGAGCTGTCTGTATCTTTTGCCTCTTATAGCAAATTTTTAAAATATCCTCCACTAGTATTTTTAATTTTAAGCCTATGTCTAGTTGCTATTCGCTTAGTCACAGAATATTTTATTGATATGGAGGTGGGTGCTGAAATTTGCTCATGCAAAAGCAACTTACTCTTTTGAAAGGCCTGCTATAAATATATCATTACTCACAAATTTGATGAGATCTGTGATATGAACAGCATTTCATGGAAAAACATACAATTAATGGAGATTTATTCTCTTTCTTAAAATACAAGATGCTTTCCTGAATTTCATATATCGCTTGATATCAAGTGCAGCACAATAGCTGAGCATTCTAATAAATACAAAATATAGTGGTGAGAAGTAGTCCTTCAGCAAGAAATAAACTGCAAAGCAATTTAAAATTTGTTACTGTGGAAATTTGAACTGCCGCAAAACAAGCTAGCAGTCTTGCATTTAGAAGTTTATAGCTCCATAACCTTCAGACTCATTAGTTAATATATGGAAGATATCTCCTTTCAAACATAAAGCAGCATTAATTTGTTATATTGAATCCAATGGTGCTTACCATTAGTAAGATTTGCCAGACATCCCAACGATACTTTGTGAAATAAGTTTCTAAAATACAATGTGATGAAGTAACAGCAAACGATTCAGGATGCCTGGGACCCAAGTTTGTTGATTTGCTTTTTATTTTAATCCAATTTTTCCTTTTGGGGAGTAGTGATGCAGTGCTGGAACAATTAACACGCTGATTATCAATCTACTGAACCTATAATCAGTGCTCCTTCTGTGACCAACAAGGCCTAAACAGCAACATGAAAGTGAATAGAGTTGGCATCTCCTTAACCGATCAGATGGGAAAATTGAGAAATTAACAGCTTAAGAACTGAGTAAGAAGTAAAAATAGAATGGTTGAATTCAATGTCAAGTCAGACACATAAATTGAAATAGAGGGAAAGATTGGATAATGAAAAAGAGAGATAGAAAGAAAAAGTAAAATAAATCACTTTAAATTTCACATTTTCACAATATCCAGCAGTTGTTAAAACCTGAAGGAATGACACATCACACTTATATTAGCGCCTTTTCATCAGAGAAGTTCATTGACAGTAATTAACAATTAGCCAAATGCTAAAAGAGTGTCTGACTGCTGATACAGAGTTAATGAATTATACTGGCTCCAAGAAAAACTCCTTGTGTCACGTTAGAGCAACTCTAATTTTTTGTATCAAATTTAGTTTGCAAATCTCATTAAAAGCAGCAAGTGAACTCCCCCTCAATGCTTTCCAGCGGTGAGCTATTCACATTTAACTATTTATATCTTCCGCTGTCTGAAGTACTTACTTGTGCATTTTATAGTGAACGCTATCTGTCTCACCATTATTTTGACAGTAAATTATCATTTTGAATTATATTACTTACTCTAACTGTTTTAGATTAAATTATTTTATGAAAAGAATAGGTATACAAACAGGTCAGGTTTGGGTGAAAGTGATTTGGGTCAGAGGGGTTGACTCCCAATAGGTCAGAATTGAGGAGAGTTTGTGCAGGGGGTTGGGATTGAAAGTACGATCAACAGCGCCGCTCCCGATGGCCCTGGGGAAATACTCAGGGAGTCCGGTAATAATAGCTTCATTGAGAATTTGGAGGCAGTTTCGCCAACAATTTGGGTTGGGGGCAGGGTCAAGGAAAATGCTGATTCGGGGGAACCACAGATTTGAGCCAGGGAAGTGGGATGGAAACTTTCGGAAATGGGAGGAGAAGGGGATTAAGACACTAAAAGATTTGTTTCTCAGGGATCGGTTTGAAGGAGCTGGAAGCGAAGTATGGGCTGGAGCAGGGGGAAACGTTTAGATACATGCAGGTTCGAGATTTTGCCAGAAAGGAGATACAGAGCTTCACGGTGGAGCTGGCCTCCAGATTGCTGGAGGAGGTGCTGACGACAGGGGGACTGGTGAAGGTGGTAGTGTTGGCGGTTTACAGAGCTATTTTGGAAGAGGAGAAGACACCACTGGAAGGGATCAAAGCAAAGTGCGAGGAAGAATTAGGAGAGGATATGGAGGAGGGGTTCTGGTGTGAGGAGCTCCGGAGAGTGAATGCCTCCACCTTGTGCGCGAGGTTGGGGGCTAATACAGCTGAAGGTGGTATACAGAGCACACTTCACGAGGGCGAAGATGAGCCGATTCTTTGAAGGAGTAGAAGATGTGTGTGAACGTTGCGGGGGAGGGGTCCCGCTAATCACTTTCATATGTTTGGTCCTGTCCAAAGCTAGAGGATTACTGGAAGGAGGTTTTCAGGGTAATTTCTAAAGTGGTGCATGCAAAACTGGACCCAGGCCCCTGGGAGGCCATATTCATGGTGTCAGGGGTTGGAAACGGGTGCAGAGGCAGATGTTGTAGCCTTCGCTTCGTTAATCGCCCGAAGGCAGGTCCTGAGAGGTTGGAGAGCAACCTCTCCACCTTGTGCCCTGGCGCGGCGGGGGGGCCTGTTGGAATTCTTGACTCTTGAGAATGTTAAGTTTGAACTGAGGGGAAGGATGGAGGGGTTCTACAATTCATGGACATTATTCATTATGCACTCTCAAGAACTGGATAACATCGAACATTAGTTGGGGGATGGTGGGAGGGGGGGGTGTGTGTGTTAATATTGACTATGGGAGATTCCTGATTCCTTTTTGTCATTTGTTTATGTGACAATGCGGGCTAATGTCTGGGGTTTGGTGGGAGGATGGGATCGTTGTTATTGATATGGGGATTGACATATTTGTTACTGATTATTGTTTATTGTTAGTGGGTGTAAATTTAGGAGAAAATTTGAAAAAGGAGAATAAAATATTTTTTTTAAAACAGATTAGGGTAAACAGTCATACAGCACTGTGCTGTACATCAGCTGGAAATACAGATATGAGGTTGCAGATTCTAGCTGAGAAGTAATTGTAAGTGAAATGGAAACCAGGAAGCAGGGTGTGAAGGAAGAATGGAAGGCAAAGGATGAGGACAGATGGACTGAGAAAATAGTGAGAGAAAAAAAACAAAGTGTTGGACAAAATATAAGAGGGTGCAATCTTCACAAAAGGAAACAAAGTCCCCTACTGAGCGCGTTTAGCCACGTGTTTATTGGCACTCAGTGCCGAGAAACACATGGCTATTCAACGCGACTTGCTTTGAATAAGGGGCCTGACCGGGAAACGCGCAGCCGAGGTGGCACATATCCCCGTTATTTACAATGGGGAGTTCTGCCTGATGCAGCGAGAGATCGGGATGTTAGTTTTAAATGGCATCCTGATCTCCGTCCTCCCTCCCAGCCTGAACACCTAAATGAGTTGGATTTCGCGAGCCAAGTACATCCCGGCTTTCACCGGCCACTTTGCACCATGGTGAGATGCTTTTCCGGCACAGTGTGGCCAGAGGATCGTGCCTACAATCTTTGCAGTGATCCTGGAAGTGATAGCTGGGCACTTGGACGTGATGCAACTTATACATGTGGATATATTAGCTGCCATACAGATACTGAATGACATGTTTTGCACTTGGGAGTTAATAATTTAAGACTAATTTACCACTGAAGATCCCAAGCATTTTGGACAAATAGAGTCTTTTCTGCATGTCACATAGTATGAAACTGTACAAGTGACTTTGCAGAGATAAACCATGTTGCTTAAACATTTGTACAATTATCTTTTCTGCTGCTGTAATCATTGAATTTACTTTTCCAGTCTAACATATAAGAGTTCCAACGATCCAATTCCTTCTTCCACAGTTCTGATTCAGTGATGTGCCCTGGGAAAAAAAAAGCAATTCATAATTCATCCTTTTCAATGACTGTTGAGAATAATTAACTTAATTTAAAATACAGTATTCATCTTGAATAGAGCTTTATAATCAATGTTCAAAATATTACAACACTGAACAAAATTATAAAGGTTTAACAGCAAAAGATATTAAAGCAGGGTTATTGTCACAAGCTGTACTGTGTTCATTTTTATGTCTACTGCATTTTCCACTGGTGTTGGCATGTAAAGCTCTATGTGCTAATTTTGTTTCTGAACATAATAGCAAAGAAATATGCCACTGGATTAGGGAATGTCTCCTTTTTTGGTTGGGCCAAATGGCTTGCATAAATATCTCTTGCTTGAAGTTGATACTACTGCACACCAAGTAGTGCACAAGATTCCTCGCACATTTCTCATTATTCTAAAAATGGAAATAAAGCCACAAAGACAAAAACAAAGCAAAACAAATATTAGCCTTATTTGCTTCACTATTTATCCTAAATTCATACACCAATTCAAAAACAGCCAAAAGCACAGAGCTAAATGTAGCTGTATTAAACAGTAGAAGTGAGCTGATCTGTACAAAGATGTAGCAGGGGTGAATGAACTATTAGTGAATGAACTTTTCAGGATATACCAAAACAGAAACAGCACAGAAGGTGACGAAAGGCAAAAAAATGACTTTGCTCATGGCCTGTGGCACCCAGACCTATAATGTACTAAGAAGCTTGGCTTACCCTGATGTGCCTAATTCCAAATCATTTAATGATCTTGTGGAATTAGTTAGAGGTCATTATCACTCGAAACCCTATATCGTCCTTCAGTGGTAAAAGTTCTATTCAATGGGGTGAATCCCAGGTGAATTTGTTTCGGTTTTAATGGCTGGCTTGAGGAAGTTGACGGACTATTGTGATTTTGGGTCATCCTTGAATGATATATTACGCGACAGGGTGGTATGTGGGGTGAATATCATGGCTATTCAAAATAAGTTGTTGGTGGAAAGGACAATGGAAGTAGCTTTTTCCATGGAGGGGGCTGCGAAAAGCACCCAGGAATTGCAAAACATACCTGGGAGCAAGGTCCAGCAGTTGGAGCAAGGGGCCACAAGTAGCAGCACCAGGACCGAAGTTCACAGCGCAGATAGGGGAAGATTTACTCAGAGAGCGACCTGGGCAGTAGCTGTCACCTTGATCGGATGTCAAATTTCAATGAATGTTTTTGTTGCGGAGGAAGCCGTGCCCCAAACAGGTGCAGGTTCCAAAAAGCCGAGTGTTTCAGATGCTGTTTAAGAGGTCACTTGAGGCATAGATGCAGAGACAAACTGAGCCTGCACAGCACAGGAAGGGGGGGGGGGGGGGGGGGGGAACTGGCAGCTGTTCACAGTATGGAGTCAACTGAGCGGAACATAAACCACATAGAAGTGGGCTGGGTGGCTCCAATAACCATTGTGCTACTTGTCAACAAACTAATTTGTCTTGCGGTGATGGAAGTCCTTTAGAGATGGAAGTAGAAGTAGACATTGGGGCTTCAGTGACCATTATAAGGGAAACAAGTTTATCATTATTTGCCAGATGGGGTCCAGCCATTGCATGCTTGTTAAAGAAACACCAGAAATGGTTTTGGGAAGCATCCCGGGAGGAGGCCTTCAGTCAAGTAAAGCAGAGTCTTCAGTCCACTAGTTTACTGATTCATTATGACCCTCAAAAAGAGTTTGCCCTCGCCTGCGACACGTCTCCATATGGAATTGGTGCCGTTCCTTCTCATTGATTACCCAATGGAACCGACAGGCCCATCGCTTATATATCCCAAACCTTCTCCGAAGCAGAGAAAGGGTACTTTCAAATTGAAAAGGAGGCATGGCAGTCGTGTTCAGCATTAAGAAATTCTACCAATATGTCTATGGACGGCATTTCAGGTGGGTGACGGATCACAATTCTTCGGATTATTCAAGGAGGATAAGGCAGTTCCCCCCATTGCCTCTGCCCGAATATAAGGCTGGGCATTGCTACTGTCAGCCTATGAAAATACCTTGGAGCATTGGCCTGGATCCCAGATATGTCACACCGATGCCTTGAGCAGTCTCTCGTTGCCCGTAAGCTCTCCGTCCTTACTGGTCCCTGAGGAAGTTGTGATGACTTTAAACTTCCTGGAGACATTATCAGTGCCCGCAAGACCAATCCGTTTGTGGGCATAAAAATATCCTTTCCAATCAAGAAGTAGAGATGCCGGCATTGGACTGGGGTGGGCACAGTAAGAAGTCTTACAACATCAGGTTAAAGTCCAACAGGTTTGTTCTGAATCACTATCTTTCAGAGCGCAGCTGCTTCCTCAGGTGAATGGAGAGGTGGATTCCAGAAACACAACTATAGACAAAGTCAGTGATGCAAGACGATATTTTGAATGCGAGTCTTTGCAGCTACTTAAATCTTTACAGGTGCGACTGGGGAGAGAGATAATCAAGGTTAAAGAGGTGTGAATTGTCTCAAGCCAGGACAGTTGGTAGGATTTCACAAGCCCAGGCCAGATGGTGGTTGGGGGGCGGGAGGGGGGAGTGGGGCGGGGTGGGGGGGGTGGTGGTGAGTGTAGTGAAATAATATGAATCCAAGGTCTCGGTTGAGGCAGGCCGTAGTCATATGTGCGGAACTCGGCTAGCAGTTTCTGCTTGGCGATTCTGCGTTGTCGCGCGTCCTGAAGGCCGCCTTGGTTGGAGAATGCTTAACCGAAGATCAGTGGCTGAATGCCCTAGATGCTGAAGTATTCCCCGACTGGAAGGGAACATTCCTGCCTAGTGATTGTTGCGTGATGTCCGTTCATTTGTTGTCGCAGCGTCTGCACGGTGTTGCCAATTCGCACCGGAGACGCCAATAATGTTGCTCTTTCTAACTGGATACTGATATGACAGTTATTAATGACGATATTGCTTTTCAGAGTCGCCAGGTATCAAATGATACCACCACAAGGTTTTACCAGATAGATTAAAGACCAACCAGTTAGATATTTCGATTTCAATGATAATTGATTTACACACAAGAATTACTTTGGCATGCAACATAAAAACATTACAAGCTAAATTGCAGCAAACATCAGGGATCACCAATGCCTCAGAAAACCTGGAGGTTATGTGACACCCAGCCTATCAGGGTAATGCGCTCATGGTTTCTGAGGGTCTTTAAAAGCTGCAGAACAGAGCCAGTCTGGGAGAAGAGTTGGAGCCGTTTGCTGGTCTTGTAACGTTCCTTTATAGTTTCTATAAACAGTTTTTGCCTCCAAATAAATTTTCTGTTGCTCTTATCCACTGATGGTCGCCTAGAGTTCCTGTTACCACATGTTTGTTGAGAACCCAAAAGCGCAACAAACTTCCTGGTCAGCAGAGTGAACAAGTCAGTGGGGAATATCATATTAAATTGACAAAACTGGTAGCTTTAATGGGATGGTTGAAAGAGAGAAGCGGGTACTATATTAAATATGATTGCAATAATTGAGCAAGTTGACAAGTGCATTGTTTTCGGATTTAACCAAACTGAGACGGTGAGACATAGGCCGATACCACTGCAACCCTGACGGAAAATGGGTTGTAGTTCATCATATGCACGCTGCAGACTCACAGATGAAGCCCACTTTTTGCCAGCCTTTAAACTCTGCACCTGCAATACTAGTGGAGGTGTCCAAACAGTGGAAAGGAGCTAATTGGTTGAAAAATGGGAAGTTAGCATATTAGTTGGCCTAATTTCAAAAACATTCCAAAGTTTCATGATAATTAGGAATAAAAATAACTTGGATGGATCCTAATTAGTTGGCATGCATTTAATAAAATCTACAATACTAATTACACTCACAATCTTGAATGTGGTGTATTAATTTCTTAAGTAATTTGTCCTTGATTCATGAAAATACCTGAAGACAGGTTGACCATCCCTTATCGGAAATTCAGAAAAATTCCAAAATCCGTTGTCGATGTGACGTCATGATTAGGAAATCCCGCAAGGCTCCTGGGCAATGTGTAGCTCCCAACACGTGTCGCACATGCGCAGTTCCTGACATTCCGCACATGCGCAGTTCCCAAAGTGTGTCGCATATGGGCCTTTCCCAACAGGCGCCGCACATCCGCAGTTCCCAATGCGCGCCGCACATACACAGCTCCCAACAGGCGCCGCACATGCGCAGTTCCCAACATTCCACACATGCGCAGTTCCCAACACTCACCGCACATGGGCCTTTTCCCAACGGGCACCGCACATCCGCAGTTGCCAACATTCCGCACATGCGCAGTTTCCAATGCGCTCCGCACATGCGCAGTATATTCCAAAATCCGAAAAATTCCAAAATCCAATACACACTCAGCCCCAAGTATTTCAGATAATTTTCAAACTGTATAGAAATATTATCAATTACTTTAAAAAAAATAAATTTAGAGTACCCAATTCTTTTTTTTTCCAATTAAGGGGCAATTTAGCGTGGCCAATCCACTTACCTTTCACTTATTTGGGTTGCGGAGGCGAGTCCCATGCAGACAAAGGAAGAATGTGCAAACTCCACACAGACAGTGACCCGAGGCCGGAATCGAACCCGGTACTCGGCGACGTGAGGCAGCAGTGCTAACCACTGCGCCATCGTGCTGACATTATCAATTACTTATTAATGGAAATAAAATAGTTTATCTTCGTCCATATTTTTAATTCATACAATATGTTCAATTTTATGGCATCCACTGATGTGTTAAATTCTCAGTCTGCAGAAATTGTAACATTTAAGGTTCAAGATGCTCCAATGCTAGTTACATAGTAACAAGGGTTGGACCCTTTGCCAGTGTTTTTATAAGTTTCCAGATTATTCAAGGGTCAGTGGACAGCTATCTTGAGGCAGTCAGTTTGAGGCAGTAGGCCAGCCAACAGGTATCACAAACCCAAAATGGACTGAAACAGGTCAGAGTTGAATTAAATTAAAGAGCTGCAGGGAGCGGACTATAAATAAAGAGGGCGGTTGGGCAAAGGTACCTTTTGGCGCAGTGGTGTTCTGCTTGCCACAGCCATACATCTTGTGCTTGTAAGCTAGTGTTTGAGTGTACACAGGATTACAGGGAGAAGGAATCTTAGAAGGCTAGACTGAAATCGTGTGAGGTAGGCCATTGTTAAAGCCATACATGTGGGTGCAACCTTTGGAGAGAATACCGAAGAGAGATCTTCAAAACTAAACTGGGAATAATTCATGAGACAAAGGTTCAACTGAAATGTTTGACTTGGTGTTTACTGATGCTGGTGTGGGATCTTGAGAAATCCATGGATTTTGTCTTGTGTGCATATGTCATTTACTCTGTAGTGTGCTCTAGAACATAGAACGATACAGCGCAGTACAGGCCCTTCGGCCCTCGATGTTGCACCGATATGGAAAAAACTAAAGGCCATCTAACCTACACTATGCCCTTATCATCCATATGCTTATCCAATAAACTTTTAAATGCCCTCAATGTTGGCGAGTTCCTCTGTTTGAACAGTTTGTCTGTTAACTCACATGTACCTCATACCTACCCTGAATGTGGAGTATAAGATGCATACTGTAAATTGTTTTATCTTTCTGAACGTACAGTAAACTTTGTTTTTGTTTGTTCAAAACTGGTGGAATCTTATGGCCTTATTCCAAAAGCAGATAGAACATAGAACATAGAAAAATACAGTCCTACACTAAGAACAAATTAATCTACACCCCATCATTCTACCGTAATCCATTTACCTATCCAATAGCTGTCTTGAATCCAAAACTTTTTTTTTACTTTAAACAAGATGTCCCTAACCGGATTCTCCCCCGTGTCCTCGTGTCTGGTCAAGGATCATAACAATAATTATGAATTAAATATCTAATCTTATTGAGCACAATATTTCAAACTTTTATTTAGCTTTTGTTGCATTTACTTCTCAGAATCATAGAATCCCTCTAGTGCAGGAGGCCATTTGGCCTTGGAGTCTGCACCAGCCCTCTGAAAGCGCACCCCAACCAGGCTTCCGTCCTATCTCTGCAACCCCACCTAACAGGCACAACCCTGGGCACTAAGGGGCAATTTAGCATAGCCAATCCACCTAACCAGTACACCTTTGGACTGTGGGAGGAAACCGGAGCACCCGGAGGAAACCCATGCAGGCATGAGGAGAAGGTAGTAACTCTACACAGACAGTCACTCGAGGCAGGAATTGAACTCGGGTCACTGGCGCTGTGAGACAGCAATGCTAACCACTGTCCAAAACCTTCATATTGAATCTCTAATTGTGTTTCAATGGAGTAAAATTAATAGGCATATACATTTATGGTGTTCTATGGTATTGAACTAGAACAAAGAACAAATAAAAGTACAGCACAGGAACAGGCCCTTTGGCCCTCCAAGCCTGCGCCGACCATGCTGCCCGTCTAAACTAAAATCTTCTAGACTTCCGGGGTCCGTATCCCTCTATTCCCATTCTGTGGTCTATTCATGGGAAATCAAATAATTAGTATGCAATTATACATTGTACAGAAACACCAAGAAAAATATTTTTTTTATCAAAAATAGTGATTGACACTCCACTATCCACCTTTAACATTCATTCCCTCCACCCTGCACAGTAGCAGTAATGCTTAATGTAGACACAGTTCCCTACAACAATCCATCAAGGCTCCGCAATACCTTCCAAACTTGCAAATTCTATTATCTAGGAGGATAAGGGAAGAAAACATATGAGAACCCCATAACCTACAAGTTCCTCTCCAAGTTCCACACACAATTCTGACTTACAATGACATTGCTATGTCTTCACTGTCACCGGGTCAAAATCCTGGAACTCCCTCTTTAACAGTGCAATAGGTATTCCAACGCCCAATGGACCCAATGTGATTGCAGTAACTCAAGAAGAAAATATCCCACGAAAGAATAATTTAATACATTATCAATATATGTTTTGGAATATGTCTTTCATACCTGTCCTTAGAAGGAGTTTGGGAAGAAACTGATTCCAGAAGGCACATTTCTGAGCACGATGTTTCATAGAAATTCCTGGTGTGTTTGCGTTTAAAGTTATATACTTTTGTTCCGACGGTGTGTAATTAGGCCACTGCATTCCGCGAAGTTCGGGTTCATTTGGGTTACTTTGAAATAACAGGAGGAAAAAAAATAATTAAATCCACCTGCTACAAAAAAGGCAGGAACATAATATGAAAAATGCATCTCTGAACAACTACAATTCTTTAACTAGAACTCGTTAAGTGCCTAAATATCAGTGAAAGGTAGGATAATGATTTTGCTGATATTTTAGAAAGCCTGGTGTCAAATGCTTTAACCCCTGTAGAGTTGTCAGTGAGTTGATTTGTGAACTCAGCCGATCGGTTTATCATAGATATCATAGAATTTGCAGTGCAGAAGGAGGCCATTCGGCCCATCGAGTCTGCACCGGCTCTTAGAAAGAGCACCCTACCCAAGGTCAACACCTCCACCGTATCCCCATAACCCAGTAACCCCACCCAACACTAAGGGCAATTTTGGACACTAAGGGCAATTTATCATGGCCAATCCACCTAACTTGCACATCTTTGGACTGTGGGAGGAAACCGGAGCACCCGGAGGAAACCCACGCACACACGGGGAGGATGTGCAGACTCCACACAGACAGTGACCCAAGCATGAATCGAACCTGGGACCCTGGAGCTGTGAAGCAATTGTGCTATCCACAAGGCTACCGTGCTGCCTTGGTTTATGATCCACTTGCGTGTCACGATTGATCTGGTTTCATGTGCATTGCAACAATATCGACCTTTAATTCTGTGCTCTGAAGTCTTACTTACATATATCCATTACATTATGGCAGAAAGTATGGTATTTTCACTACAAAGTGAATTCCCTCACAGCCCTAACCAGGAATGCCAACTGGCAAAGGCAGTAAGGTCATCAGAAAATAAGGGAAAAAAGAAGCGGATGTGGGGCCGAGAGGCAGCACATGAATGAGAAACATCCTGGTGGGTGACCAGAGGTAATGGTGCAGGGATGGGAAGATAGGTTATTGATGGATGGTTATTCTCTATTGATGATAAGAATGGAACAAGGTGGTTGCAGTTCCACCCACTCCGGTTATGTTCTCTGTTACAAATTGGTACTGAAATAATCATTAAAGCACAATGCATAAAGTAAGACAGCCAATGTAACAATTAAAGCAGCATTGTAGTTACACATGTAGTAATGTGCATACAGCTCATGTAAACTGATGACTTACCCTGTTTTTGCAAAATTTGCCCAGTAGTGCATCATGTTTCTGCTGAGTGTTTTCTCTGCCATATTGTAATTGGACCCTTCTTTAAGAGGAATTCCAAACACAAATTCAATCTCATAGCCATGCATAACTCCCATCCACGGAGGCCATGCTGCATTAGATGCGTGCTGGTCAAACAAATAAGCGTAGGCAGTATTTCCACGTCCAGCAAACTTAGCAGTAAAATCCAGCAGTGGACATACAAAATTGCAGTCTCCAGCCACATTAACCAAAGCATCACGATTCTTTGTTGTATTATTCTCATCAGTCCAATCTGTATATTCGAAAACAACAGCTTCTAGGCCCATGTCATCAGTTTCAGGAATAGATATCCTTACACCCTTAAGGAATTGTTCACGTGTAATGAGACTGGCTGTATCTTTGCTGAAGCCAGGAGCTTCATACAGCAAAAAGTAGCTCCCTTCATCTTTGTTCACACCTACCAAGATTGGGAGTTGTTTAAACGTACCCATCTGAATTAATTTTTCAGGCAGGGCAGTGAGGAAATCCCCATCAACTACAGGTAAAAAGACACACCCAGACAAAATGTTATTCGTCAAGATTCCCAGACTCTTCTCTACTATTTCTTGGGGCTGCTTACCACGAAGACAATTCATTAGCTTTGCTTCATTTCCGGAAGGACATTCAAGGTTGCTGGCCAAAATTGCAGCCCTACGTTTTGCCTCAGTAGCTTTTAAAACAACCCAGCGAGCATTGGCAGAACCACTTTGCAATATGGCTCTCGTAAACAAAGCATGGCTTGCAGGTGAAAGAATATGCAGGTGCACTGAAGCTGCTCCAGCACTCTCTCCAAACAATGTCACACTTCTGGGATTCCCTCCAAATGCTACTATATTATCCTGAACCCATTTAAGTGCTAAACGTTGGTCAAATAAACCCATATTCCCAGGAACATCATGGCTACCAGGCCAAGCAAAGAAACCTAAAGCACCTAACCTGTAATTCATAGAAACTACAATTACATTTTCAACGTGAGCTAGATATCTTCCATCATAAACTGCTAGGGAAGCGGTACCCGAAACAAAGCCCCCACCAAAAATCCATACCATAACATCTGCTGCTCTTGGTCTTGGCGATGGAACCCACACATTAAGATACAGACAATCCTCACTAAGTTGTGAGTTAGGATTCCACATTTCCTCCCAGGAGGAAACAGGGGAAGAGCTGTCTACATACTGATAACATGTATTTGGATTTGTGTTTGCATTCAACAGACCAGACCAGGGTCTTTTAGGTACTGGTTTCTTAAATCGAAGTCCAGCAATGGGAGGTTCTGCATATGGTATACCCAAGAAGGCAGTGACTGAACCTGAAAGGACGTTTAATGGAGTTCCTTTTACTTTTCCTTGACTAGTTGTGATTACCAGCTCTTCTTCGCTTGGTAAACTGCTGAGAAGCTCCAGAGTCAGAAGAAACCACAGCAGTATTATGTGGAATATTACAAAGCTTGGTTGCCTTTTGAGTCTCATCATTGATTGTATGCAGGCCTAAAAAGTGAAAATGAAAAGGTCACATTCATCTTATTGTTAAAAAGGATCTAAAATATAAATTCTATTGCTCTGAATATACTTTTAAAATTATTTAATTATTGCTTTATGTTAATAATGCACTATGTACAAATCTTAGTTCCAGAGGAACCCACTGTGCAGCGGGTAACAGATCAACTTGGCAACAAATCTGATCATTTGTACACAGGACTCGAGTAGTTTTAATGAAATAGATAGAATATCAATACCATCAATACAATGGTGGGGCAGGACAAAATGCAACTTTAGAGGGTGATGATGCAAACAAGTAAACTTTCTGTTAACATAATATGCCAACACAAAGTACATAACTTTTACTTTTTTTCACTGGTATATTGGCAAGGCTGCATTATTGACCCATCTCTAATTGTTTTGAGATGGCCCAATGGCATGCATTTAGCATCCGTCACTGTGATATATACACGTTAACTAATAATAATGTTAATGGTATGGTAATTATATTGTTAGGATACACAGATGAAGGGTATTGCTGAATTAAGTACCTTCAGCAACAAAGGCAGGCAGATGGCATAGTGGTATTGTCACTGGACTAATAATCCAGAGACCCAGGGTGATGCTCTGAAGGAACCTGGATTTGAATCCCACCATGGCAGATGGTGAAATTAGAATTTTTTTAAAAATTGAAAATTGCTGCTTGGCCTTTTGGCTACGATCAAATGTAGGATCAAGCTAAAGATCAGGTGTAACGTCTGTTCTTGTCAGCTTGGATCCATTGTGTTTCTTTGGTGGAGACCATGAATTAGTTTTTGGAGCAAGAAAGGAGATGGATTAGGGGTTTGCCTTGTCAACTCTGCTTTGTAACTCTGAGAAAGGAATAAAATTTAAAATTGGGGTTGCTGGACGCTGGCTGTGTAGGAGGAGAGCTATGAGGCTGAAAAATAACCTTCTCAACAAAGAAAAACTGTTGTTACTTGGTTTCCACTTCATCAACCAGTTTGGATCGTATTAACAGTAAATGCCACTGAATTGTAACTCTTTACAATTGTATATGTTCAATTTTCCACAGAAACAATTTATTTGGTTAGCTCGTGTCAGACAGCACATCAACAGGACTGAAAATTTCCAAATCCAGTTATCGGTATTTAGAGATCTTAAAATGTTCGCTGTGCACGCACTCTCCACGGGAAATGCTCCATTTAACAAATCCCAAAGTGTTTAGACATAGATCAGCACAGACTAAGGATTAAGGACCTCAGGTGTGTACACGATACTGCTAAAGATTAGCCGGCTAGAAATATGCAGCGATACCATTTTTGTTTCTTTCCCTACTAAGGCTTCCCTCTCATTGAGGCACTCATTTGCAAGATTATCTGGAGCTTAGTGGGAAGAGTCCCAGCTCCCAGTGGCAAGTCTACTTGCATTATTAAAGATACCCATGATACAGTGGTTAGTGCTGCTGCCTCACAGTGCCAGGGACCCGAATTCAATTCCGACCTTTGACAACTGTGTGGAGTTTGGATGTTTTTCCCCGTGTCTGCATGAGTTTCCTCCGGATGTGTAGGACAGGTCTATTAGCCATGCTAAATTGGCTGATCGTGTCCAAAGGTGTTCGTGAGGTTACGGGTTTGCGAGGGATTGAGTCTATGTAGGGAGCTTTTTCGGAGGGTCGTGCAGGCTCAATGGGCCGAATGGCCTATCAGCACTGTAGGGATTCTATGCCCTCCTTTCAATTTGGGAAATGAAAAGCAACACAGCAAAAACTGAATAAGTCCAATGTAACAAGTTGATAAAAACTTGGAAGTCCCTATTTGCCAAGCTTCTTTTGGAAAACTAGAAATTATTCAGACTCCTGCTATTTAGCGGATTCTACTTGGCCTGAACATGCCTTGGTCAAATAGTAGACCTACATGTTTAGGTAGTCTGTCCCAGAGGGCAATGATTCCATCCAAAAAGACTAACTGTTTACCTCAGCACCTTGTACAGATAAATCATCCCTTTCCATCTCTCACAACCTATCCAATACTCTGACCATTTTAAAAAAGCTCAATCATTTTCCACAAAGCTTGTATTTTTCTAATTATACAAAACTTGTGGAACTCAATTTTAAATGCCTCCTAGCCCCCACAAAACAAAGTAGCAAATGGCCGAGATTAAGTTATCAATATCAAGCAATTAAACCCAAACCCTTTCTACTCATTTAAAATTTAACACGAACAAATCATGTCATCAAATAGCTTTAAAAGGTAGGAGGTATATTTTCACATATTTTAAATGTTGTGCCCAGATGACATCATAATCTCTGCAATTTAAATTTAACAATAAGTGAAGCAGAGGTCTAATCTGTGGAATTTCCAACAGCAAATTGGCGGTGGGATATGCTGACTTGCCAAGTTCAGAAGATCAGCTCCAATCTCAGGTTTCACAGGAAAGCCTTCAGCGCCACTCAGCCCTTCCATGTATATTGTGATATTATTTACAAGGAGCTAGGAACTAATTATTACATGAATGTATATCCTGGGGTGCCATATGCACTGTCGTATTGCAGTCATGTGCCCAGTAACAATATGTTGCTTATCAGTTCACTAATCACACGGAGATAGAAAGAAATACACTCAATGATGTTCCAGCATCATAAGTCTACAGTGTTATTATTACTAACTTATGGGAATCAAAAGATATAACATGGTGGCGTCAGTTGTCTATGGGAGAAACCCAAATATTTTGAACAAATTTAATGATGAATTTTATTTAACAATCAACCTGAATATGTGACAGAGAGTGAATTGTATGAAAATAAAATCACTGCAGCAGCAATAAAGATACATTTCTAGCCCATGATATTCTGGGAGACTGATGATGTTGAAGAGTCATTTGAGTCATTTAAACAAAAGTGCAGTGAAACATTTAGTAGCTTTCTAAAAGGCACTAGGAAAGAGAAAATGTTCAACTCCATCCATTTGTGGGCAAGAGAGACAGAGTTACATTTGTTTAATAGCTGGGATCTGAGAAAAGCTAACATCAGAATCCCAGCCAAAGTCAAAATATCAGATCTACCGAGATGAATTTCAACTTCTGAGGCAGGAATCAGATGAGCCTGCTAACAATTTCAAAACAAGATTTAAAATGCAGCCAGAAAATGGAAATTCAAGGTAACAGATTAAATTCTGCTAGATAAGGTCATTTGGGGCTCTGCAAAGTTGAAAAGTAATTGATTGGAAAGGACAAGCTCACAATATTGCAGGCTGTCGACACTGCCAAAGTACATGAGGCCATGAGCAGACAGATGAAAATGCTGACTACCCAAAATTTGAGTTCAATCAAGAGGAAGTTAGCAGGGTTATTGCAGTGAAATGGCAACATAATTGAGTGAGCATCAGACAGAAAGTTTGCAAGAACGTTTGAAGACAATATGAGTTCACAGACAGAAGAAAATGTCCCACACACAGATCAAATTGCAGACCTTGTGGAATGTCCGATCACTAAGAAATGTAGAACAAAGAAAGGTGGTGTTGAACATGTTATCAGAGACGAACAACAGGACAAATGAAAAGTAAAAACAACCAAAACATCCATAGTCTGGAAGATGATGATTAATTTTAGAATGAAATAGATGTAGGAACCATCCAACTCCATGAAATGGCTGGAAGCGACAGTTTACACAGAAAAGAAATTCATACTATCAGACAAATCAGGAAGAAGGTGATTAATAAACCTACAACCATAAATCTGAAGCTTGATACCTAAGTAATAAGTAAAATCGCTCTGCTGATGATCTTTCATGGTCACAGTTTGAGGGGCAACTGAGACTCAATTAAAAGGAACAATCCAAAACAGAGGGACACTTGAAGGAAAATATGTTAACTGTATGTTTAAAGCACTGAAACAGATAGCCCTGCTAATCTGGGATTGAGCAATTGTGGAGATAACAACTCATCCCAACAAACCATCAGATGAAGTAGGTGATACTGAAGGTTGAATGTGATACACACTTTGAAAAGCAAGAAAGATCAGGTACAAATGTACCCAGAGGGTTGAATGTTTTGAAGATTTTTTGAGTATCACATCACTGTTGGCCCACCAAAGAAACCAATGATTCATCCCCCATGTAAAGTACTAGCAGAAATAAAAATAAAACTAGAGAGTTCCATGAAATGAAAAACGTCGAGTACCACTGGTCTAAGTCATACGAAAGGAGTTTCAGCAAACTAAAAGTAGTAGTATGCAAGGAGACAAATCTGTCACATTACAACAGAAAAAATATCTGTTGCTCTGAAAATAGATGCTTCTACAAAAGGACTGGGAGTATCTCTAGTACAAGAGAGAAAACAATAACATTCACATGCAAAGCTCTAACATCAGCAAAATATAAGACAACCTGGCCAAGCAAAATGCTCCCTCCAGTGACCAGGAGGAAGTCAGGCATCAACAGGTGGGAGGTGGTCAACACTTCAACAAGCATGCTAAATCCTTGGGAAAACTCAGCAGATCAGGCAGCATGTATAGAGAGAAACAGAGCCAAGCCTTTGAGTCCAATATGACTCTACTTATGAGTGATAATGGATTCGAAACACTGACACCATTTTTCTTCCCATAGATGCTGCCAGACCAGCTGAGGTTTTCCAGCATGTTTTGTTTTTATTTCAGATCTCCAGCATCTGTAGTATTTTGATTTTATGCTCGACCGCTGTCTGAGTTGTAAAAAGACAAATTGTATATGCACAGGATTTACTCATGAAACCTTGAATCTAGCAAACATTATTGGTACAATTGAGACTCCAAGGTCACACATCAGTGAGATAGAAACCGATAAGCAAATAGGAAGAATCAGAGATTTAACCTCCACCTAAACTGGAGAAGCAGAAAAGATCACCACCAACACCAGCAACATCACTCATTAGTGAGGTAACATCAACTGCATTACTAACAAGCAGCATAATATCAATAATGTTACCAGTAAATGACACAACATTATCAATATCAAGTAAGATGTCCACAACAGCTACATCGCCTGTACACTTTAGCAATACACTACTGAATGCCATAAATGCCAAATCCTCAAGATGGAGGCACAACATCCTACCACCAAAGCAATACCACCAATATAGTATTTTTCTGAGGAAAGAAAACAACCAGAAAATACTTATCTAAAAGTTTTCAGTTTTTTTATAAATGCCATTGCTAATCTTCTCCAATTTAGAAAAGAGTTAATGATTGGAAAAGTTATCTTGATATAAAGGCATTATATAATTTTCAAGAAAGAAGGATGTTAGATTGTTATATTATTTGCAAAGAGCTAAGAACTCATTCTGTAAATATATGTCCCAGGGTGCCACATTCAACATTGAACTCCAGTCATGTGCTGAATAACAATGTATCAGTCTACCAGTCCACCAGCCACATGGGAAGCTGAAAGAAATTCACTCAATGAAACAGAATCTAAAGTGTGATTATTTGTAACTTATTATAAACAGAACACATAACAATTCACCCTAGTCTCTCCTGCCCCGCCCCTCCTCCCCACCCCCACAGGTTGCCTCTTGCCGTCTCATGAAACGTATTTGTCCTCTTGTTCGTCAGGCAGGCTGTCAATTTTGCTGGCTGTCAAGTAGATATCTGTCAGATTATTCATATGAGATTCAGCTGTTAAAAATCATATGGTCTTCACATATCTTTTTTTTAAATAAATTTAGATTACCCAATTATTTTTTCTATTAAGGGGCAATTTAGCATGGCCAATCCACCTACTCTGCACATTTTTGGGTTGTGGGGGCAAAACCCACGCAGACACGGGGAGAATGTGCAAACTCCACACGGACAGTGACCCAGAGCCGGGATCGAACCTGGGACCTCAGCGCCGTGAGGCGGTTGTGCTAACCACTAGGCCACCGTGCTGCCCGTCTTCACATATCTGACATTTCCTCATGCTAGCGTGTTTCCCTGAACTCACCCCATTAATATTGAGACTTTCTTGGAATTTATCTTGATAACTAAGAGCCCCAAAGCTCATACTAGTATTTGAGGTATCATTCTGCACCAGCCTGTTCTGGACCTTCTCCAGAAACAAAATATTCTTCACCATGCAGAGAAGCCATACAGGCGCAGTGCAGACATTCAAAGTCTTAATTACACAGCCTAAATATTGTATTTTTAAAATGTTATACCTGGATGATCCAAGCAATACGGCCTAATGTTATTCCTCTTCTCTCCATTTTTCTAGTAATACTTATGTCCTTCAATGACCTTATCTCCTACTACTCTTTGGTCTCTTTCTTTATCTTTATCACATATCCCTGCAGATTATAAATATCCAAACATGTTTCCCAACCCTATATTTATTACACTGCACTTACCCACTTTGAAGAACATCTGCCACTCTCAGGCCCACTTATTTAATTTATGGAAATCAGCTTAAGAGTTATTAATTCTGTGCCATCTGTGAATTTATTGATGGTTCCTTTAATGCGCCAAATCATTAACAAAAATGATGAATGATCCCAACATAGAGCCGCATGAAGCTTTACTCATAGCTCGGCCCTGTTCAGATCCATTTTCATATTGGTAACTCTTTGTTCATGAGAGTTTAAACTATTACCCATCTGCCTAATAATCTTATCTCATCTGGCCTTTTCTAATCTTCCATGCAGAACCCAAAGACATTTTGGAAATCAAACTTTTAGAATACAAAATATCATTCATTATTCCAAAGATTATTCTGGCTAAATTCCTCTAAAACCCTAAGTTAATTACTTACAGGAAGGAGACTTTTAATTCTCAGCATATTATCCCTCCAATTCTCAAATCTTAGAACTGGAAGCCAAAGAACCTCCCGACAATTGATGAGTTCCTGAAAGATGACACAGCGCCTCACAAACAATGTTCACAATGCATCCAGTACTTTGTGTAGATGGAATCAAGTACAGATGGATAATCAGGTGTAAGTGGATTGATTTTAGCTAATTAAGATTCCTCCATATATTTAACAGGCTTATAAAAAAGGCTGACAAGAACTCCAAAGTGTAAACGAAAAGTTCTACTCACATTATACTTGGTCAAATTAGTGATTTGCAATGTGTTTAAATGGGATATGTCAGAACTGTACATTTAGTAAAATGATATTTTATCCAACATTTTAGAATTGACTGTGACCAGAACGCCTGCACAATATAGTGGAATTGCTTAAAAGGTTTTGTTTTATTTTTTGAAACATATAAGACGACCACTGCCATGAAGCCATCCTCCAATCAGGAGTTACGTATTGCCACTGAGAACGTGATGAAGAGAAACCACGATGTGTTGTTTCAACAGTGTCTATTCAACCTGAAGCTGTTGCAGTCTTAATATGGATTCCAAAAATGACACTTTACATTAATCCAAAGGAGATCTGGGCATTGACTCCACACTTCAAAAGATTATGAGCTTGAACTTGGTTTCATGGCAAAACTGGATTAGCCAAGTGAAAAAGTGAAAAAATTACAGTGGATGGCAGCTATTCATCATACATTTTAGAAGCTGTGATGTCCAAACATCTTGTGAAATACAGGCCCAAAAGTCATTTGAAGCTTGGAGCCAACAGAAATTACACTAATGATGGTCTCATGCTGTTCTAGCATCTGAAAACAAATTGTGTGCCTCATAAGCTGCTATTCAACAGACGGCTGTTAAACAGATTAATGTTATAGGTCATTTATGTGTTCCTTTGCCTTTTTTGCCATCATTAAGTCGTAATTTTATTGCCAGCTGCATCACTTGCAACAATTTATCCTTTTCTGCATAAGATCTTCAGAATAGAAAGGTTTACTGCAAGGCGGATCCAACGTATAATAGAAATTAATTTGCTACTGTAGAATACAGTAAGTCAGCACTATATATATAGCACTATATTCATTACACAGATTGAAGCAAATATGCAATACTAAAATATGAAATCCATAAGAACAAACATACTTGGGCTCGTATAATTAGTATTTTAGCTTAGTTTTAAGACTAGTTGCATTTGGCTCTGAGAAAAGGCATTAAAACATTTTTTTATTCATTGTTGCATACTCACAATGGTATGGAGTTTATTAAAACTATTCAGCTTTTAAAAGACATGCTGGGAAGAATAGGTGTTATACTGCATTCGTTGGGCTGCCCCTGTTCGATTCAACATCATTCTTAAAATGCACGATTGGAAGAAACAGGACTTGAATGAATTTTCCTCAGAAAAACAGAGGCAATTTCTAACACTTTTTCCACATTGATACAACACGCTTGGCAGTTCCAGCCCCACATGTCCCAGAGTCACAAGTGAATTAACCAGTAATTCTTATTAAACAATTCTGAGTTTTTGGCCCTTCGCTGCCCAATAATTACAGTCACCAGGTTTGTTAGTTTAAAAATAATTACTGTTTATTTACGAGAACTACAATGAAACACGTAGCGAATACAGTTGGCCAATAAGTATCCAATTCCTATTTTAACTTGTCTTCCCATCTTGTAAACACACAAGGCAGCCAAACACAAAGGAGTGGAAAAGGGGAAAAAGCGTTAGTGAAAGAGAAAAAATATTCTTTTCTCAGGTGATGGTTCCCTGCATGCTTTCATCACAGTACGTTTTTAGTGTGTGTATCATGTACACATAATGAAATGAAAAGTGCTTATTGTCACGAGTAGGCTTCAATGAAGTTACTGTGAAAAGCCCCTAGTCGCCACATTCCTGCGCCTGTCCAGGGAGGCTGGTACGGGAATCGAACCGTGCTGCTGGCCTGCTTGGTCTGCTTTAAAAGCCAGCGATTTAGCTGAGTGAGCACAGAATCCCTGTTTCATCAACCTTACTTTCAGTTCGTAGCTGGCTGTTAGGCCCTGTAATTTCAGGAATCCAACACTCTCAGGCTTATTAGAGAGAGTGTTAGCTGGTTCCTTCTGGAGACAACTACAGCCCTCACAGTAGGCTTTTGCGAAAGAGTTTAGCTGGCTCTTTTTGGAGAGGTTTTAATTGGATCTCTTCATTGGTCTGTCATAATCAAAACTGAAAGCTCCCAAGGTCTTTTAACCATATCAGTGGGATCAGATCCAATAATCATCTGTTACTGGGCAGAACGCAGCCTTTTGGGTGATATCATTTGCCACCATCCAAATCAATCAAACCGAGTCCCAGCCAATCTCTGTCATTGGTGCCGGTCAATCTACAGCACCAGTTTGAACCAGCAGTGATATTTCCTGCTGCTGAAATACTCTACTTGAATTAAACACACAGGTCACCTGCCTTAAAGACATATGTCTATTACACGGTGACGCAGTGGGTTAGCCCTGCTGTCTCACAGCGCCGAGGTCCCAGGTTTGATCCCGGCTCTGGGTCACTGTCAGTGTGGAGTTTGCACATTCTCCCCGTGTTTGCGTAGGTTTCACCCCCACAACCTAGGTGCAAGGTAGGTGGATTGGCCATGCTAAATTGCCTCTTAATTGGAAAAATTGAATTGGATACTCTAAATTTTTTTTTAAATTAGCCATGAATCAAAAATGTAATGGCAAAAATTAAAGAAAGGGGAAGTAAAGGAATAAACAGGGAATTAACTGGAAGGGCCCTTATAACTGCAATTGACTTCTAGTTGAGCTGGGAAGTATCCAAATGCAATGAGCTGAAGAGCGAATACTTATGGAGTGCTGTAAATGCAAAAGGTACAACATACAAATATCAGAATTCTCAATTCCACTTCCCCTATTGCAAAGAAATAAATTGATTACTGTTATGTGAGGAAAAGATTAAATTGTGAATGTATGTTTTGTTTTCTTAATTTTAAAGAGATGGAAGGCATTTGCATCTCAATCTGAGTAAACACAAAAGATTATCAAGCCAGTACACAATTACAGCACTATTGAGCTCCCCAGCTTACATCATTAGTACAGCATCGCTGCTACATGTAAACAGAATAGAAAAATTGTTGCAATAGAAATCGCATGAAATGAGAATGTTTTCCAAGTCATCTCTATACGCAAGTGGATTTCACTACAGCAGTGAATGCAACTAGAATCTGTACTAGCTGAGCAGCACGGTACCATAGTGGGTTAGCACTATGGTTTCACAGCACCAGGGTCCGAGGATCAAATTCCGGCTTGGGTCACTGTCTGTGCTGAGTCTGCATGTACTCCCCGTGTCTGCGTGGGTTTCTTCCGAGTTCTCCGGTTTACTTCCACAAGCCCCGAAATACGTGCTTGTTAGGTAATTTGGACATTCTGAATTCTCCAGGCGCCGGAATGTGGAACTAGGGGCTTTTCACAGTGATTTCATTACAGTGTTAATGTAAGCCTACTTGTGCCAATAAAAGATTATTATTATAAAGTATTACTTTCAAACATCCTGATTTTGCTGAGCTAGATTTGAAAATGTTATTAAGTGACGTTACAAAACCTTTCTACTGAAGGGATCTCTGAAATCTTTTGGATGCTATTTTGCACATTTATAAGTTATAGTCAACATAAGAACAGTAGTCACATCTCTTATCGCTTTATCAACTTTAGCAGTAAAGAGATAAAGCCCCGAAACTAAACTCAATAACACAGACAAATCTATATGATGTAAGAGTGATTTTGTCAATGCTAAGTGGTGAGTATTTTAAAATTCTAGAAAGCAGTAGTTGTTTCTTACTGTTTTCTCCTTTTCCCCATTGTTCCAAGGATTAGTTTAATGTAGGCTCCAGGGAATATAGAAGAACAACTACCATTTGAACTTATTCTGTGCATGTTGCTTAGAGAAGGCAAGAAAGGATTAAAACTATTGTGAGTCCAGCAACTTACAAATGCATGACCTCCATCACCAAGAAAGGCAGGGGCAGCGATCACATGGGAACATCACTACCTGCAGTTCTCCTCCAAACCACACATCATTCTGACTTAGAAATACATCACAGGTTTGGAAGATGCCATTGAAGGAGCCATGGTGAGTTGCAGCAGTGCATTTTGTAGATGCTATACTGCCACCACTGTTTATTGGTGGTGGAGGGAATGGAAGTTTAAAGTGGAGTTTGATGGAGTGTCAATCATGTGGACTGATTTATCCTGAATGGTGTCAAGGTTCTTCAGACTTGTTGAGAGTTGCACTCATCCAGGCAAGTATAGAGTATTTCACCACACCCCTGACTTGTGCCTTACAGTTGGCAGCCAGGCACTGAGTTACTCACGGCAGAATTCCTAGCCTCTCATGTGCCCTGCTGCCACAGTATTTATATAGCTGCCTGTTAGGCTTCTGATCAATGTTAACCCCCAGGATCATAGATCATAAAATTTACCTTGCAGAAGGAGGTCATTCGGCCCATCTCGTCTGCACCAGCCCTTGGAAAGAGCATCCTACCAAAGCCCATACCCAAGCATTCGCCCTATCCTATAAGTTGGACACTAAGGGCAATTTAGCATGTCCAATCCACCTAACCTGCACATCTTTGGACTGTGGGAGGAAACCCAGGCAGACACGGGGAGAACGTGCAGACTCCCGAGAGACAGTGACCCAAGCCGGGGATCGAACCTGGGACCCTGGAGCTGTGAAGCAACTGTGCTAATCACTGTGCTACCATGCCACCCACTGGATGTTGATAGTGGGCCATTCAGCGATAGTAATGCCATTGAATGAAGGGCATATGTTCTGCACTGTAAAAAAAAAAAAGAGGGCAGCACGGTAGCATGGTGGTTAGCGTAAATGCTTCACAGCTCCAGGGTCCCAGGTTCGATTCCCGGCTGGGTCGGTGTCTGTGCGGAGTCTGCACGTCCTCCCCGTATGTGCGTGGGTGTCCTCCGGGTGCTCCGGTTTCCTCCCACAGTCCAAACGATGTGCGGGTTAGGTGGATTGGCAATGCTAAATTGCCCGTAGTGTCCTAAAAAAGTAAGGTTTGGGGGGGGGTTGTTAGGTTACGGGTATAGGGTGGATACGTGGGTTTGAGTAGGGTGATCATTGCTCGGCACAACATCGAGGGCCGAAGGGCCTGTTCTGTGCTGTTCTATGTTCTATATGGTTAGATTCTCTCTTCTTGGGGATGGTCATTGTCTGGCATGAATGTTACTTGCCACTTATTTACCCAAATCTAAATGTTGAGGCCATGCTGCAGATGGACACGGGCTGCTTCTCATCTGATTTGTTGCAATTGGTCCTGAACATTGTGTAATCATCAACGAGCAGCTCCAGTTCTGACCTTATGATGGAGAGATCATTTTTGAAGCAACTGAAGATGGTTAGGCCTCGAACACTCCTCTGAGGAACTCTTGCAGTGATGTCCTGGGACTGAAATGACTGACCTCCAACAACTAAAGCCATCTTCCTTTGTGCTAAGTATCTCACCAACCAATGGAGAGTGCCCCCGCCCCCCATTCCCACTGACCCACCTTTTGCTAGGGCACCTTGATGCCACGCGCAGTCACATGGTACCTTAATGTCCAGAGCACATTCTCACCTCATTCTTTGAGTTCAGCTATTTTGTCCATACTTGGACCCATGCTGTAATGAGAGAAGGAGCTGAATGGCCCTGGTGGAACCCAAACTGAATGGTCGTAAGCAGGTTATTGCTATTTAAGTGCCATTGTGGATGATACTTTCCATTACTTTGCTGATGTTCGAGGTTTGCTGATGATCGATAATAGACTAATGAGATGATAACTGGCTGGATTCATCAAGCTTTTTGTGGACAGCACATACCTGGGCAATTTTCCACATTGCTGGGTAGATGACAATTTTGACGTTGTATTGGAACAACTTGTCTACGGGTGCAGATGTGTACAGATGGTATCCAATAACTGGGGATTCACTTGCATCCCTATAAAAAGGAACTGCCTGAAACTGTGGCTGTTGGGTTGAGAGGTACACTTTTGTCTCATTATGAGCCTTAGCCAGACCCAAAATCATGGAGGGAGATCCAGTTGGGGACCAAGAATATTTTGTTTAAAGTAGATAACGGTCGAGATTCAAAACACCTGCTTTTGGAATAAAGCCACAAGATTCCATGGGTTTTGAACAAACAAATACAAGTTCAAAAAGACAAAATAATTTACAATATGTATCTTATACTCTGACATTCAGAGAAAATATGATGTACATGTGAATTAACCGACTAACTGTGGTCGAGCACACCACACTAGAGTAAATGACAGAAGCAACCAGGACAGAATCCATGGATTTCTCATGAACCCACCCAGATGTCAGTAAACACCAAGTCAAACAATCTTGTTGAAACTCTTTTATGAGGGATTCCCAGCTTCACCTTCGAAAATTTGTCCTTGGAATTCTCTCCAAAAGTCGCTCCCGTTTGGATGGCTTTAACATTGGCCCACCTCAGAGGGTTTAATCTCACCTTCCATCATTCCAACTCCCTAAATTCTCAAGTGCACTCAAACACTAGCTTACAAGCGCACTTTCAGATTTATGGTCATGCTAAACAGAGGAGCACTGCTTTAAAGAAGTATTTTTTTCCCAAATAACTTTTTTACTTAGTCTGCATGCTTTCTTTAACTTAACTGGAACCTCCGTGTCTATTTTGTCTTTATGGTATTTGTTGGATGGCAGATTACTTTAAATTGACAGTCTCAGGAATTGATGTTTACTGACCTGTGGACTGACCTGGTGACCTGTCAAAACATTCTCAGAAGGTCCCACCCTTGTTGCTACGCAGGAATCAATGTAATAAGTATTGGAACATCCTGTAGCTTCAATGTTACAATCTCTACAGACGGCTAATTTAGCACCCAGGGACGCAAAGATTGAGTTTCATGTCACTCCAAATAAATGCTTATGATACAGTATTGTGTAAATATTAACTCGAGTTCTAACCTTCACAACCTGGCTTTCTGGATTGTAACATCAACACTATTTGATGGATATTTTAAAAATTATGTCAGACAGGATCCAGAGTAACAGAATGTTTCAAGTGGTTAATGGTTCCAGAACAATAGTGCATAGAAATAAAATCAAACACGAGTAAGAGATTTAGGATAGAGAACAACCAAAACATTTGTTTTGTATAGTATTCTAATCACAAACCTTCATGTTCATGTCAATATAAAACTTTAAACTTGAAACACAATGGGCGGAAACCTCCGCCCCCCCCCCCCCGGTCGGGTGGGAAAATCGCGGGGGCACCGGCGAGTCCCACCACGCCGCCCTGGCACCCGCACGCGATTCTCCCACCTCCCCCCAAAACAGCGCGCCGAGATTTACTGCAGGCCGCTCGGAGAATCGCCGCTCGCGGTTTGTAACGGGCGAGCGCCGATTATCCGGCCCGAATGGGCCGATTGACCTGCCCAATACGACGTGTTCACGCCGGTGCCAACCACACCTGGTCACTGCCGGCGTGAACAGCGCGCGAACGCTGCGAGGGCGGCCTGTGGGGGGGGGGGGGGGGGGGGAGGAGGGAGGATCGAGCACCGGGGGGGGGGGGGACGACTAAAAAGGTGTCTGGCCTGCAATCGGTGCCCACCGATCGGCGGGCCGGCGTCTCTGAAGAACGCACTCCTTTCCTCCACCGCCCCGCAAGATCACTCCTCCATTTCTTACGGGGCGCCTGCGGGGAGGATGGCAACCGCGCATGCGCGGGTTGGTGCCGGCCAACCTACGCATGCGCGGGTGACGTCATTTACGCGGCGCCGGCCACATAATTTATGCGGCGCCAAGGCCCGGCACGCATAAATGACGCGGCGCCGCTTCTAGCCCCCCAGGGGTGGGAGAATAGGGGGCAAGGAGCGGCCTCCGACGCCTGAGTGAAACACTCCGTTTTTCACTCCGGCGTCGGCACTTAGTTTCCCGTTGGGAGAATCCCACCCAATGTGCCAGTTAAAAATAAAATCAGCATTTTGGTGTGCGTTTTGTTTTGTTTGTTAACCTATTTTATAATACAAAAGCGATGTGTTCGACAAGCAGATTTTGATGGTATGGTAACTGTTTCATCTCGCTGATATCTGATTCATTTCTAGAGGTACAATGGCTGCTCTAGACATTGTGGAGCCTGGCTAAACATTATCGATTTATTATTGTTTCAGGGCCTTGGAAAGATCTCACCTGGGGTGTGACTGGGTTTGCTATCTGAGTTACGGTAATTGGTGTCTGTTCCCTGTTGATTGTGGACACAGTCTTTTTAACCCTTTCCATATCTTCTTTTCCCTGCTGCCACATGCACACCCTGGATTTGCCCTTCTACACTCCCCATAACCCCATATCCTGTTATTAATCAAGAACCTATCTCTCTCTGTCTTAAAGACACTCAAGTGACTTGGCCTCCACAACTTTCTGCAGCAATGAGTTCCACAGATTCATCAGCCTTTGGCTGAAGAAATTGCTCCTCATCTCTGTTTTAAAGGATTGACCCTTCAGTCTGAGGCTGTGCCTTGGGTTCTAGTTTCTCCTTCTAGTGCAAACATCTCCATGTTCCATCTATCTAGGCCTCTCAATATTCTGTATGTTTCAATGAGATCTCCCCTCATCCTTCTGAACTCCATCGAGTACAGACCCAGAGTCTTCAACCGCTTCTCATATGGACAAGTCCTTCATTCCGGGGATCATTCTTGTGAACCTCCTCTGAACCCATTCCAAGGGCAGAACATCCTTCCTTAAATACGGGGCCCAAAACTGCTCACAATATTCCAAATGGGGTCTGACCAGAGCCTTATACAGCCTCAACAGTACATCCTTGCTCTCATATTTTAGCCCTCTTGACATGAATGCTAACATTGCATTTGCCTTCCTAATGGCCAACTGAACCTTATGACAGCTCTGGACGAGTAGAGTAACATTCTATGAGACATTCAATCTACATTATGTCAATTGCAAACAAGATTATATACTTTACAAAACAAGCATATTTAGAGATAATTGCAATCAACCTTCTGAACTAGCCATAACTGTAACACTACTTTACACTGTATAGAACACTGTGCTTGCCAACAAACCATACACAACACAAACTGTCAGTTCCATCATTGTTTATCATATAAGGCACCACCAGTGATTTCCCTCCAATGTCTCACTCAGTAACCATTCTTCACGTGCGTGCATACGCATTGTGCATTGGCTCTCTATTTGATGACAGATACTTTACACAGAATTGAGGTCCTCATCCACCATTCTGAGCAAAATGTCATATGTAATTAAGTTCAGGAATTGCGGCTGCTTTTTCCAACATTACATCAGGATACTGAAGCCAATTACAGACCCATTACTCTGGTGGAAGCCATCAAGTTTAGTACAATGTGGAGCCCAAAAATTTAAAATCTTCCGTAAGACCTATTGACTTGTAATAATAATCTTTATTAACACTGCAATGAAGATACTGTGAAAAGCCCCTGGTCGCCACATTCCGGCGCTTGATCGGGTACATGGAGGGAGAATTCAGAATGTCCAAATTACCTAACAGCACATCTTTTGGGACTTGTGGGAGGAAACCAGAGCACCCGGAGGAAACCCATGCAGACTCGGGGAGAACGTGCAGACTCCGTACAGGCAGTGACCCAAGCTAGGAATCGAACCTGAGACCCTGGCGTTGTGAAGCCGCTGTGAAGCCACGGTGATAACCACCGTGCTACCATGCTGCCTGTAGCAAGCCTGTCAGCATCTAAGATTTTCTTCAACAAACGTAACAATTCAAGCATTTTAACATGCATTGCATTACAATTTCTGCACATTACCAGTTCACATGTTGCCAAGGATACTGCAATTTATTTGTTTCTGACCATCTAAGGCAGAGAATCATCAATGTTTTACTGAATTAAAATTAATCACAGTATTTTAGTGCAATTCATTTAAATTATAATTTCCTTTAGCATATATATAAAACATTCCCACATCTAGTGACACATGAGGCAGACAAAGCACAAGCTTACTTGTTTCCCTAGCTCGTCTTTCCTGGAAGAGATGGCTAGGCTGAAGGCAGTGTCTAAATATACAACCTCAGGGGCATCAAGCATGGCTGACCTGGAGACACTCACATTTTTACTGCCTGCCACAGACCTGTTGGAATGATTTGTGGATTAATACTCAACCTGTTTGGCTGCATAATAAACACACACTCTGTCGCCATCAAGTCCTAAAATGGGACTCAATCCTGGAGCTTCTAGATCAGAGGTATGGACATGAACTGCTGCGCCACAACACCTCGTCCAAGATTAATATCAATGAAAAAAATCAATGCAATATTGACTTTATTGAAATTATTGCTGTCAAAACTAATTGGAAATGTTTGCAAAACTTTTTAAACTTCATTTCAAAACTTTTTTAAAATCAGAACAGGCGGCAGGGTGGCTTGCACTGCTGCCTCACAGCACCAGGGACCTGGATTCAAATCCGACCATGGGTGACTATGTGGAGTTTGCACTCCTCCCTGCTCCACCCCCCCCCCCCCCCCCCCCCGTCCCGCGCCGCGTTTCTGAGTAGGTTTCCATTGGGTGCTCCAGTTTCCTACCACAGTCCAAAGATGTGCAGGTTAGGAGGAATGGCCATGTAAATTGCTCCTCAGTGTCCAAAAAGATGTGCAAGTTAGGTGGGGTTAAGAGGACAGGATGGGGAGCGGGCCGAGGTAGGTCAGGGGGTCAGTGCAGACTCGAGGGGCCGAACGGCCTCCTTCCGCTGCACTGGAGGAATTCTATGGTTCTAAAATCACTTCAGTAATGTCTTGATGGGGAATGCACAGTAAGAAGTCTTACACCACCAGGTTAAAGTCCAACAGGTTTGTTTTGAATCACTAGCTTTCGGAGCACTGCTCCTTCCTCGGGTGAATGAAGAGGTAGGTTCCAGAAACACCTATATGTAGACAAAGTCAAAAATGCAAGAAGATACTTTCAATGTGAGTCTTTACAGGTAATTAAGTCCTTACAGGTCCAGACGGAGCAGGTTAAAGAGGTGTGAATTGTCTCAAGCCAGGGCAGTTGGTTGGATTTCGCAAGCCCAGGCCAGATGGTGGGGGGTGAATGTAATGCAACATGAATCCAAGGACCCGATTGAGGCCGTACACATGTGCCCGGAACTTGGCTATCCGTTTCTGCTCGGCAATTCTGCTCGCGCGTCCTGACGGCCACCTTGGAGAATGCTTACCGGAAGATCAGGGGCTCAATGCCCTCAAGGGATGTGATGGGGAATGTAATTGTGGAAAGGGGAAATGCGGATCGGGAATTTCAAAAGCAGTGCCGTTCATTACATTCAGCAACGTTTGCACAAGTTGCCCGAGCACACAGCCCGTTAATGCATCTGATGTGTCACCACACCAGTTGCACGTTTGCTTGAAACTCTAGCCGCGTGTTTTGTGTAAATACGCACATTCTGTGCGCTTTATTGCACACACACAGACACATGTGCTTAGCGGTTACCGCAAAGGAGATGCGAAAGTTTGTTGCAAGCACAAGAAGTGTAGTGAGTGTCAGCACTGCAGATTCCCACTGTTGCTGACAACATCCCAACCCCCGGGTGTGGACGCACAGTATGATCCCACAAGAAAGCCGCGTTTCGCCTCTCCCGGCTGTGTTATTAACGGCCAGGGTTACCTCTCCCTGTCCTGCCCCGCCTACACACTTTGCCCACTTGCTCTCTCTCCATCAGCAGCCGCCGGGGAGGCGATCTGACATTTTCAACCGCAAAGGAAAAAAAAACTTTTCCCCGAAGCAATTGGTCAAAGCGACAGCTTGACAACAACAACAACGGTAATAATTAATAACCAGGAACCGACTCCCTCCCTTCCCGGATTCTGGCCGGAGCCGCCGGCTGACAGACACTCACCCGACAGCCCCCGCTCCCCATCAGCTCGGTCGCGGTCAAGGCAGGAGGACCCGCCGCCGCCGGCTCCTGCGCGGCCCCGCCGAGGCGCGCTCTCGCTCCGCACCGCGCGTGCGTGCGTACCCGCTCGTGGCAGGCGTTCACTTCATCGCCGCGCGCCGCCACCGCCGCCCAGCCTCCTCGTGCCCGCGCGCGGCGACATCGCGGCTCGCAGCTGGGCACCGCGCGCATTTGGCAGCCCGCGCTGGCTGGCTGGCTGGCTGAATGGGGCACAGAGCCGGATACAGACCACTGGCGGGAAGGAGGGAACAGAAAACAGAAGCGCTGCCCAAGGTTGTTGTCGTTGTTTCCCATTTGCTTGGGTTCAGTGCGTTTGCATTTAGCCAGACTGTTGGAATCGAGGGGTTGGTGTGCGCTCAAAGCCTGCCACCCCTGAAGAAATGCGAGCCGGGGGGAAATACCGATGCGATTCAGTCAATGCAACATTCAGACAAAGGAAACAACTCTTTCTCTTTTTTTTTTCGAATGCAGTTAAGTAGGTTGCAAAATAATTGTTCTGACTGACTGGGTCCATTGTGGTGCAGGCTGCCCGCTGTGATTTGGGGACGTCTGCTTTCCTTGCGCTGGAGGAGATGGAGCAGGCGGCGGTCTGAAAGACAGGCAGTTCAGTGTGGGGTTCAGTGCTGCCCCAGAATGTCATGTTTTGGTCACTGTTCTGCCATGCCAGCGAACTACCAAACTACCGAAGGATGCGGGAATATAAATGAAGCCCCCAAACCCCAATCCCATCACTTGCCTTGACTTCCACCTGCTCCCAACTATTTTGGGATGCATATGTGTCATACATTCTTCATGTCTAAATCCCCCCACTCCAGAGGTAGACACAATTTGTTTTGAAAGCTTTACAGATGAGGATTGCATGACAAAATGTGAACTTCCGAAGGGAAACTAGAATATTGGCAAAGGACCCATTTTGGATCTGACACCTATCTGACAGAATCCAGCTGATCAATTGATTTCTTGTGGCTCAATTAAGGTCAGAGTCACAGACTGCAAGCCCAGACATTAGCACTGTACTCTGACCAGCAGCACAGAAATGTGTAAGGATAATACCCAATGTATTATACAATGCCACATCATACAGCATAAGGATGCCAATCGATTTGAAATCACAGCAAGAAGGAGAATAGCTGACTTCAAGCCAAGAAAGGGGATGAGGCCCATTCTTCAATCAAAATCAGAATTAGGCACACCATAGAGATCATGGGTGTGATCTAATGAGTGAAAACACCAAGTGTGAAAGTGGGCTTACCGACAGCTGACCCGGCCAGACCGCTGCTGGTGTCGAACGTCAAATGGGGCTGGAAATGATCCCCACTGGCTTAACGGTGGAAATGGCCATCCCGCTAGCTGATTCACCTGGACCGCTCACAGCAGCTCCATACTAACAAGGGGGACCATCACATAAACACACTCTAGTCAGCACACAGCCATGCCACCACGGAGACTGCACCATGTTTCGGGGATGCCAACCTGGCCAGGCACTGGATGCCCTGTTTCCTTCACCCACGAGGAGGGGGGGGGGGGGGGGGGGTCACAGGACCGGCCACAGTGCTGCTTGGGAGGCAGTGGTGGTGGCCATCAGTTCGAGCAGCGTTACTAGGAGGAACTCAGTCCAGTACAGGAAGGCCAACGACCTCCACCGGGCCGCATTGAAGAATTAACATCGGGCTCCAGGCATCGATCCTGCCTGCCACCCCCCTGAACTCTCACCCCTTCCCCACGGATTGACAGCTGGTACCTCAAACCACCCACTGGCACATACTACTGCAACTGTGCTGCAGCACATCCTGGCAACCAGCAGCACAACCCACCCATGCCCAGCAGCCATGCCACACATGTCGCCTGCCTTTGACCACCCCTGCCCCCCGCCTCCCCCCCCCCCCCCCCCCCGCGCCCCCGATGTAAACGCATGAGGCTGACAATGCACTCATTGTCCCTACAGAAGAAGTTGGCAAATAATAGGCGGGAAAGAGCCCAGATGGGCGGCAGGGTGCAGGACCCCCGATGAAGAATGGGCCCTGGAGATTGCGGGGTTAACCAAGGATAGAGTGGTCGCTGACAACGAGGTTGGCCTGCACCATAGAGGTGAGGATCTACTGTCCCTTCACCCAGATGACCTGTTGTGCATGTCAGACAAAATGACCACTGACCACATGTCCTTTCTATCGCTGGATCTCCATCAGATGGTGACCCCTCTACCCCCACTCCCCCAGCGAAGACAACACCTTGGAGGAGATCTGATGTGTCTTATCTGTCATCCCTACCTTCCACCAGCGCAGAGACACACACAAGTGGACAGCCTTCTGTGGAACAATCTGGTGAGTATCAGATTGGCCGATGCACATTGGGTGGAGACAGGAAGGCAGGAGCATCTGAGAGAGTCAGCAGTCGGGGAGGATCACTGGATCCCAGGACTCAACTGGATTCCGGTCAGATGCCGAATCTCTGGTCAAGGATATCCCAGAGCTGATGCACACGCTAGGTTGCAACAGTGAGTTTCAGGAGGGAGTGTCAGCGACACTCCAACGAGTGAATAGTCGATTAGAACAGTCCCAAAGGATACGGGTACTGGAGATGGCACCATCAATGTGCGCCATCAAGGCCAGTACTGCTAGGGTGGGGACCGCAGTGGAAAGTCTGGAACACAACACCTGCGCCATGAGTGGTGGTGTCCAAGGCATGGCTGAGTCAGTGATGGCCGAGGGCCACAACAGCATTTTCCAGTCACTGGGGTATGTGTCACTGATGCAGGTGGACATTGCCAAGGCTCTGCGGAGCATGTCCCAGGCACAGGTTGGCATTGTCATGGCACTGCATAGCATGTCCCAGTCACTGAGGAGCATCGCTGATGGCATCGGCACCATGTTGCAAAGAATGGGGAGGCGCCAGGACTGACAGGGCCGGTTGATGCAGGGGCCTCTGGAACCCACTCCAGTTGCCCTCCTTCCCATGCAGAGCCCCACAGGCTTTTTCCAGGAGGAGGGAGCGCTGGAGGCCAACCCGGAACCTCCCACCAGCAAGACGATGGCGGTCTCCAGCTCTCCCAAGTTCTCCCTTCCTTACCCCGGACACATCTCGAGGTCAGCAGGCAGAATAGGGTGGCACGGCAACAGCACTATCACTGGTAAAGCGGCAGGAGCCCTCCGACCCCAGGCCCCCCAGCGGATTCCCACCAGGGGCATCAAAGATCACAGGATGCGAAAAGCAACAGGCTGCCTTCACCTCTGATGTGCATCCTGGGGACACACCTAGACATAGTGGCAGAGAATGGAAGCTTCAGAAGATTGAAGATCACTGAATGGGCACTGATGGGGGATTGGGCACCATTGTGAGCTAGGAACAGTTTGGGTTTCGCAAGTGCGCAATTATAACGTTCTACACCTAATACATGTGGCGCCTCAGTCCCTTTATTCCACATAGCTGGCTTGCTGCACCCCCACGTCCTGTTGCTCTCTGCACTACCTCCTGCCCCCTGGGAGTAGTGATCCTAGATCAGCAAACTATTGCAGGTGATAGATGCACATGCGCTGTCAGCAGAAAGACGGGAGTCAGACAATGGTATAGATTGAGGAGCACCAGAGCTTGTCCCACAGCAGGTTATCACTGTCCTGCCTTGTATAACGGTGCCGACACAGGCCCATCACTGGAGTGATGTTACACAGACCCTGGGAGGGTGGAACAGAGTAGTCAAGGGTGGTGGGGAAATGGGTGGCAAGGTGGGGAATGGGAGTGGCCAATGTGTGAAGGGGTGTGATTGGGAGAGAGGGGAATGGGAGCTCGGGAGGAGGATGAGATGACTGACAAAACCTCGTCCTTTGAGAAGCGGGCGAGGATGAGGGCCTCCCTGGCCTTCCAGGCATGCCGGACCCTCGCCACCGCCTCTCCTCCCTCTTCAGGCTACTCCTGCAGGACCTCCCTGGGCTTATCCGCCAGCCCCTCCTGGTCCAACCCCTCCTCAGACAAGGCCGCATGTCCCTCCACTTCCAACACGTCTACCCGCTGCTGTGCCAGGTTGTGGAGGGCACAGCAGACCACCACAAAGCAGGAGATCCTCTGGGGTTGTATTGCAGTGCACCACTAGAGTGGTCGAAGCATCGGAACTGCATTTTCAGCAGTCCAATGCACCAATGCAGTTTAATGACAGCACAGGTGACAACATGGGCTTCATTATAGCTATTCTCCATGTCGCTCTCTGGAATCCATACTGGAGTCATCAGCTAGGACCTTAGCAGGTACCCCTTATCCCCCAAGAGCCAATCTGTCATCCTGGGATGGTCCTTGAAGAGGCTGGGGATCTCTGAGTGCCCCAGGATGCAGCTGCCGTGCACACCTGGGAAGTGTGTACGAACGCACATGATCTGGATTGGTGGTCCCACAAGAGTTGAACATTCAGGAAATGGAACCCTCCCTGTTAATGAAGGGCATTCCCTGATACCCCGGTGTGCGGAAGGCGACATGCATGCCATCTCTTACCCCCTGGACCTGGGACATCCTGGCGATGGCAGAGAATCCTGCAATCTGGGCATCCTGATGGGCTTGGTCCAGCGTGAAGTTTATATAGTCAGCTGTCCGGGCACACAGGGCATCCGTGACAATTGCCCTACGTGTCCGAAAAGGTTAGGTGGGGTTACTGGATTACAGGGCTTAAGTGGGGTGCTCTTTCCAAGGTCCAGTGCAGACTCGATGGGCCGAATGGCCTCCTTCCGCATGTAATTTCTATGATTTAAGGTAAAGGGCAGGAGGTATAGAGGGAATGTGAGTAAATCATTTTTACCAAGAGGGTGGTGGGAGGTGGCAATTTGCTGCCTGAAGGGGTGGTGGAGACAGAGACCCTTATGACATTAAAGAAGTATTTAGATGAGCACTTGCGATCCCAGGGCAAACAAAGCTATTGACCAAGTGCTGGAAAATAGGATTGGAATAGTTAGATGGTTATTTTTGATCCACGCAGACGAGATGAGCCGAAGGGCCTTTTCTGTGCTGAATGTTTCTATGACTCTATGACTCTTGCAGCGAATAACTCTGTTACCCATATTCACAACCAACCCTTCGACCTTAATATCTCCCATGGCCCACAACTCGCATGGTCTTGGTCACTCACAGGGCTACCTCCAAGTCAGTTCTTCGTATCCTTTACTAACTGTATAGATTGCAAAGCTCCAAGGTGAAGAGGAGTAAGATTGTGAAACTCTTAGGTGAAGAGGGATCTGGGTGTCCTCGTGAATGAATCACAACAGGCTAGTATACAGGTACAGCAAGTAATTAGGAAAGAAAATTGAATTTTATTGTTTATTATAAGGTATCATTTATTATGAAGGGAATTGATTAGAAAAGTAGCGAGGTTATGCTTCTGTTTTCCAGGGCATCAGTGAGACCACATCTGGAGTATTGGTTTCCTTATTTAAGGAAATATGTAAATGCATTAGAAGCAGTTCAGAGAAGGTTTACCAAACTAATAACAGGAATGGGTTGGTTGTCTTATCAGGAAAGGTTGGAGAGATTAGAGTTTAGAAGAGTAAGAGTTGATCGAAACATTTCAGATTCTGAGGGGTACTGACAGGCTGGAAGTGAGGAGGATGTTTTCTCTTCTCAGAGAATTTAGAACTAGGGGTCATTTAAAAAAAATAAAGGGTGGCTCATTTAAGACAGATGAGAAGAAATGTTTACTCTCTGAGAGTCTTGATTCTCTGGAATTCTTTTCCTCAAAAGGTAGTGGAAGTTGAGACTGAATATTTTAAGCGGGGCTAGATAGATTCTTGATTGACAAGGGGATGAAAGATTATTCGGGGTCGGCAGGAACATGGGATTGAGGTTACAATCAGATCAGCCATGATATTATTGAAGCTCAAGACAGTAACATTGAGATCATCCCTTCAGCTGCCCATGCCCCCTGCCCAACACTTCCCTCTCTTGCACACCGGCATCCAGTCTTGAAAGAGCCATAGTTTCTTCCAGTTTAACATTAGGAAGAGTAAAACCATTGTCTTCAGCAGATTTACACCTACTATGTAGCCTTGCTACCAATTTAATCCCCTTGGTCACCATTTTAGATTGAAACAGTCTTTCTGCAGTTGCGGCATATATAAAACAATTTGCAGATAGCTTGCTGGGAAAATATGGCAAAACAGATGATTTCTCCAGCCACAAAATGTGAGGAGATTCTGAGTACATTTGTATTTTTTGAAGTAGTGGTTATGATAATTTCTAAAGCATCCTTGCAAGATCGGTTGACAGCATCAGAGCTTCCAGGAATTAACTGGGAGTACTCAGTCTGGTCCCCCGCCAGCTGTTAGCTCAGGTGAGTTTGTTCCTCCCACCAGTGGCTCAAAGAACTGGTCATAGATGCTGAGGTTGTGTTTGTTGACTCTGATGTGCCTGTGAGTCAGGCAGATAAGGGAAACCAGCATGTGGTAATAGAGGAGCTTCAGACCCTGACTATGTCAAACAGGGATGAAGTACTTGCCAACTGTGCAGATTAGGAGAAGGACAGCGAGGCAGATGTGCAGATTGACCATGGTGATGCACGCAGACACAGGGAGAATGTGCAAACTCCACACGGACAGTGATCCTGGAAAGGGGAGGGAGGAGGGGGAAAGGGGATAGAAGGGTGGAAGGGAGAAGAGAAGGGGAGCATTGTGGGGAGAAGGGGAAGGAAGTGGGGAGAAGGGGATGGAAGAGGGGAGAAGGGAAAGGAATGGGGAGAAGGGGATGGAAGAGGGGAGAAGGAAGGGTGGAGCGGAGAAGGGGAGGGAAGAGGGGAGAAGGGGAGGGTAGAGGGGGGAAGGAAGAAGGGGAGCATTGAGGGGAGAAGGGGAAGGAAGACGGGAGAAGGGGAGGGGAGGGAAGAAGGGGGGAGGGGGAAGAACGGGAAGGAAGAGAGGAGAAGGGAAGAGGGGTGAAGGGGAGGGCAGATAGGATAAGGGGAAGGAAGTGGGAGAAGGGGAAGGAAGAGGGGAGAAGGGGAGGGAAGAGGGGAGAAGGGGAGGGAAGAGGGGAAAAGGGGAGGGGAGAGGAAAAGGGGAGGGAAGAGAGGAAAGGGGGAGGGGAGAAGGGAAGGGGAAGAGGGGAGAAGCGGAAGGAAGTGAGGAGAAGGGGAGGAAAGAGGGGAGAAGGGGATGGAAGAGGATAGAAGGGGAGGGGAGGGGAGAAGGGAAGAGGGGTGAAGGGGAGGGAAGATGGGATAAGGGGAGAAGGGGAAGGAAGTGGGGAGAAGGGGAAGGAAGAGGGGAGAAGGGGAGGGATGAGTGGAGAAGGGGATGGAAGAGTCTATCAACACTGGTCTGAGATACGGATCAATTTACAATTGACCAAAAAGGTTAGGAGGGGTTATTGGGTTACGGGGATAGTGTGGAAGTGAGGGCTTAAGTGGGTCGGTGCAGACTCGATTGGCCGAATGGCTGTATGTCCTATGATCTAAAGCGCCTCCCCCACAAACCCTCCAAATAAGTAATGAGATTCGCATGGCGGGAGCCCAGGAAGCTAATTTTAATACATTACAAGTCACAAGCGCGAGCACTCTCTCCAGAACACCTCCCCCCCCCCCCCCCCCCCCCCCCCCCCCGCCTCATGAGATCTTGAACTGTTGTCAGAATCATTTGAGCCAATATCTAGCTAGGCATGAGGCAATGGAGGGTTCCCTCCCGGGGCATAGAAGTAAGTACAGCCCTTGGAGGTGGGTAGAGAGACATGCCCAGACATTGCTGGCACTACCATCTGGCTCAGTCCGTGGCAGCTGGCAGTGGGAACCTGTGCTCGGGGGCAATGTCAGGGCAGAACCCCAGTGGGAGTCCCACGGGAGGAATGCATATATGTGTGGTGGGTGGGAGGTGAGAGTAGACAGTGAGAGGGGGAAGGTGTGCCGAAGCTGACTGTCGTGGGTATGGGGGAGGGGGATGGGGGTGCGGGTATAGATCTGCCGGTGATGACTGGAGAGCTCTGAGATGTGGCCTGGATGCAGTTGGGCTGCAGCGCTGTCAAGGCATCCATTAAAGATGGCATCCTGATTTTTTTGAAGCTGGTTCCCGGCTCCAAGGGTCCACGCTATGCCAGAATGACGTCATTAATTACGCCCATTTACTTTTGTAACAGGCTCAAGATTCCGCGAGAATAGGATTCACTCCATTTTTCTCGGCGGGACTGACATGTAACCATTTTTTCGTAAGATTCTGACCCACAGGGTTTTTTAAAAACTGGGCTGTTGCTTAGTAACCAGAGGCCCACACAGAAAGGCAGGAGCTGTTAGTTCAGTTGAAATAAAGCTACGCAGGAGTGAGCAGCTTTCCCAGAAAGTGCGAGAACAGGCAAGGAAATACAAAGGGACAGATAAGAAACTAAAGGCGCAATCCCAGCAACCAAGGAATGGGACAGAATAACGGTTCAGAAAGACTGAAGTCAAAGGATCAAAGAACAAGAATCTGGAAAAACAGTTCTGCTCAGTAAAGTCAAGAGCAGGGAGAGAGGCTCCAAGCTAAAGACAGGGCTGCAAGATGCAGAACTGGTGATGTTCACTTGCGAGAACACAGATATCCAATCATTTCTTTTTTAAATTTAGAGTGCCCAATTATTTTTTCCAATTAAGGGGCAATTTAACGTGGCCAATCCACCTAACCTGCACATCTTTGGGTTGTGGGGGAGAAACCTACACAGACACGGGGAGAATGTGCAAACTCCTCACAGACAGTGACCCAGGGCCGGGATCCGAACCCAGGTCCTCAGCGCCGTAGGCAGCAATGCGAACCACTGTGCCACCATGCTGCCCTCAGATATCCAATCATAAGATTAGTGGTCAAAAGGTTGGTGATACTTGAATACAACCTGTGAAAGAGTGGTGTTCTACTGGCATGGCTGGGTACCTGAGACATTGCGTGGAAGCTTGATGCACCTGATGATCCAGACCAGAGGACATAGAACATTACAGCGCAGTACAGGCCCTTCGGCCCTCGATGTTGCGCCATCCTGTGAAGTCCCTCTACACTATTCCCTTATCGTCCATATGCCTATCCAATGACCATTTGAATGCGTTTAGTGTTGGCGAGTCCACTACAGTTGCAGGCAGGGCATTCCACGCCCTTACTACTCTCTGAGTAAAGAACCTACCTCTGACATCTGTCCTATATCTATCTCCCCTCAATTTAAAGCTATGTCCACTCATGCTAGACATCACCATTCGAGGAAAAAGGCTCTCAATGTCCATCCTATCTAATCCTCTGATCATCCTGTATGCCTCAATTAAGCCACCTCTTAACCTTCTTCTCTCTAATGAAAACAGCCTCAAGTCCTTCAGCCTTTCCTCATATGATCTTCCCTCCATACCAGGCAACATCCTTGTAAATATCTTCTGTACCCTTTCCAATGCTTCCACATCCTTCCTATAATGTGGTGACCAGAACTGCACGCAATACTCCAAATGCGGCTGCACCAGAGTTTTGTACAACTGCAACATGACCGCATGGCTCCGAAACTCAATTCCTCTATCAATAAAAGCTAACACACCGTACGCCTTCTTAACAATGGGGCAGCAGGGTAGCATGGTGGTTAGCATAAATGCTTCACAGCTCCAGGGTCCCAGGTTCGATTCCCGGCTGGGTCACTGTCTGTGTGGAGTCTGCACGTCCTCCCCCTGTGTGCGTGGGTTTCCTCCGGGTGCTCCGGTTTCCTCCCACAGTCCAAAGATGTGCGGGTTAGGTGGATTGGCCATGCTAAATTGCCCGTAGTGTCCTACAAAAGTAAGGTTAAGGGGGGGTTGTTGGGTTACGGGTATAGGGTGGATACGTGGGTTTGAGTAGGGTGATCATGGCTCGGCACAACATTGAGGGCCGAAGGGCCTGTTCTGTGCTGTACTGTTCTATGTTCTATGTTCTAACCCTCTCAACCTGGGTGGCAACTTTCAGAGATCTATGGACATGGACACTGAGATCTCTCTGCTCGTCCACACTACCAAGAATCTTACCATTAGCCCAGTACTCTGCCTTCCTGTTATTCCTTCCAAAATGAATCACCTCACACTTTTCTGTATTAAACTCCATTTGCCACCTGTCAGCCCAGCTCTGCAGCTTATCTATGTCCCTCTGTAATTTGTAACAGAGGGTTACAAACAGAGGGTAACATCCTTCTACACTGTCCACAACTCCACTGACTTTAGTGTCATCTGCAAATTTACTCACCCATCCGCTACGCCCTCCTCCAGGTCATTTATAAAAATGACAAACAGCAGTGGCCCCAAATCAGATCCTTGTGGTACACCACTAGTAACTGGACACCATTCATAATCTTTCCCATCAACCACCACCCTTTGACTTCTATCAGCTAGCCAATTTCTGATCCTAACTGCTAAATCACCCTGAATTCCATGCCTCTGTATTTTCTGCAATAGCCTACCATGGGGAACCTTATCAAACGCTTTAATGAAATCCATATACACCACATCAACTGCTTTACCCTCATCCACCTGTTTGGCCACCTTCTCGAAGAACTCAACGAGGTTTGTGAGGCATGACCTACCCTTCCCAAAACCATGTTGACTATCTCTAATAGAAGTATTCCTTTCCAGATGATTATACATCCTATCTCTTATAAACCTTTCTAAGACTTTTCCCACAACAGAAGTAAGGCTTACTGGTCGATAGTTACCGGGGTTATCTCTACTCCCCTTCTTGAACAAGGGGACAACATTTGCTATCCTCCAGTCCTCTGGCACAGTTCCTGTAGACAAAGATGACTTAAAGATCAAAGCCAAAGGCTCAGCAATCCCCTCCCTGGCTTCCCAGAGAATCCTAGGATAAATCCCATCCAGCCCAGGGGACTTATCCATTTTCACACTTTCCAGAATCGCTAACAGCTCCTCCTTATGAACTTCAAGCCCTTCTAGTCTAGTAGCCTGTATCTCAGTATTCTCCTCGACAACTTTGTCTTTTTCCTGTGTGAATACAGATGAAAAATATTCATTTAGCACCTCTCCTATCTTCTCGGACTCCACGCACAACTTCCCACTACTGTCCTTGACTGGCCCTACTCTTACCTTAGTCATTCTTTTATTCCTGACATACCTATAGAAAGCTTTAGGGTTATCCTTGATCCTACCTGCCAAAGACTTCTCATGTCCTCGCTGGCTCTTCTTAGCTCTCTGTTTAGAGCCCTCCCAGCTAACTTGTAACTCTCAAGCGACCCAACTGAACCATCACGTCTCATCTTCACATAAGCCTCCTTCGTCCTCTTGACAAGTGTTTCAACTGCTTTAGTAACCCATGGTTCCCTCGCTCGACGACTTCTTCCCTGCCTAACAGGTACATACTTATCAAGGACACGCAGTAGCTGTTCCTTGAACATGCTCCACATTTCCATTGTGTCCAGCCCCTGCAGTTTTCCTCTCCAGCCGATGCATCCTAAGTCTTGCCTCATCGCATCATAATTGCCTTTCCCTCAGCTATAACTCTTCTCCTGTACTGTATACCTATCCCTTTCCATCGCTAAAGTAAAAGTAATCGAATTGTGGTCACTATCACCAAAGTGCTCACCTACCTCCAAATCTAACACCTGTCCTGGTTCATTACCCAGTACCAAATCCAATACGGCCTCGCCTCTTGTTGGCCTATCTACATACTGCATCAGGAAACCCTCCTGCACACATTGGACAAAAACAGACCCATCTAAAGTACTCGAACTATAATGTTTCCAGTCAATATTTGGAAAGTTAAAGTCCCCCATAACAACTACTCTGTTATTTTCGCTCCTATCCAGAATCATCTTTGCAATCCTTTCCTCTACAACTCTGTAACTTTTCGGAGGCCTATAGAAAAGCCCTAACAGGGTGACCTCTCCTTTCCTGTTTCTTAACGCAGCCCATACTACCTCAGTAGTCGAGTCCTCATCAGATTACTAAATGAATACTTTTCGTCAGTATTCACTCAAGAAAAAGATAATATTGAGGAGGAGAATGCTGAGACCCAGGCTATTAGAATAGATGGCATTGAGGTGCGTAGGGAAGAAGTGTTGGCAATTCTGGACAAGGTGAAAATAGATAAGTCCCCGGGGCCGGATGGGATTTATCCTAGGATTCTCTGGGAAGCCAGGGAAGAGATTGCTGAGCCTTTGGCTTTGATTTTTAGGTCATCATTGGCTACAGGAATAGTGCCAGAGGACTGGAGGATAGCAAATGTGGTCCCTTTGTTCAAGAAGGGGAGTAGAGATAACCCCGGTAACTATAGGCCGGTGAGCCTAACGTCTGTGGTGGGTAAAGTCTTGGAGAGGATTATAAAAGATACGATTTATAATCATCTAGATAGGAATAATATGATTAGGGATAGTCAGCATGGTTTTGTGAAGGGTAGGTCATGCCTCACAAACCTTATCGAGTTCTTTGAGAAGGTGACTGAACAGGTAGACGAGGGTAGAGCAGTTGATGTGGTGTATATGGATTTCAGTAAAGCGTTTGATAAGGTTCCCCACGGTCGGCTATTGCAGAAAATACGGAGGCTGGGGATTGAGGGTGATTTAGAGATGTGGATCAGAAATTGGCTAGTTGAAAGAAGGCAGAGAGTGGTAGTTGATGGGAAATGTTCAGAATGGAGTTCAGTTACGAGTGGCGTACCACAAGGATCTGTTCTGGGGCCGTTGCTGTTTGTCATTTTTATAAATGACCTAGAGGAGGGCGCAGAAGGATGGGTGAGTAAATTTGCAGACGACACTAAAGTCGGTGGAGTTGTAGACAGTGCGGAAGGATGTTGCAGGTTACAGAGGGACATAGATAAGCTGCAGAGCTGGGCTGAGAGGTGGCAAATGGAGTTTAATGTGGAGAAGTGTGAGGTGATTCACTTTGGAAAGAATAACAGGAATGCGGAATATTTGGCTAATGGTAAAATTCTTGGTAGTGTGGATGAGCAGAGGGATCTCGGTGTCCATGTACATAGATCCCTGAAAGTTGCCACCCAGGTTGATAGGGTTGTGAAGAAGGCCTATGGTGTGTTGGCCTTTATTGGTAGAGGGATTGAGTTCCGGAGCCATGAGGTCATGATGCAGCTGTACCAAACTCTGGTACGGCCGCATTTGGAGTATTGCGTACAGTTCTGGTCGCCTCATTATAGGAAGGACGTGGAAGCTTTGGAACGGGTGCAGAGGAGATTTACCAGGATGTTGCCTGGTATGGAGGGAAAATCTTATGAGGAAAGGCTGATGGATTTGAGGTTGTTTTCGTTAGAGAGAAGAAGGTTAAGAGGTGACTTAATAGAGGCATACAAAATGATCAGAGGGTTAGATAGGGTGGACAGCGAGAGCCTTCTCCCGCGGATGGAGGTGGCTAGCACGAGGGGACATAGCCTTAAATTGAGGGGTAATAGATATAGGACAGAGGTCAGAGGTGGGTTTTTTACGCAAAGAGTGGTGAGGCCGTGGAATGCCCTACCTGCAACAGTAGTGAACTCGCCAACATTGAGGGCATTTAAAAATTTATTGGATAAGCATATGGATGACAAGGGCATAGTGTAGGTTAGATGGCCTTTAGTTTTTTTTTTTCCATGTCGGTGCAACATCGAGGGCCGAAGGGCCTGTACTGCGCTGTATTGTTCTATGTTCTATGTTCTATGTCCTCTCAGCCACCGTAATACTGTCCTTGACTAACAATGCCACCCCTCCCCCTCTCTTACCACCTTCCCTGAGCTTACTGAAATATCTAAACCCCGGCACCTGCAACAACCATTCCTCGCCCTGCTCTATCCATGTCTCCGAAATGGCCACAACATCGAAGTCCCAGGTACTAACCCATGCCGTAAGCTCACCCACCTTATTTCGGATGCTCCTGGCATTGAAGTAGACGCACTTTTAACCACCTTCCTTCCTGCCGGTACACTCCTGCAACTTTGAAACCTTACTCATGACCTCACTACTCTCAGCTTCTTGTGTCCTGGAGCTACAATTCAGGTTCCCAATCCCCTGCTGAACTAGTTTAAACCCTCCCGAAGACCATTAGCAAAACTCCCCCCCAGGATATTAGTATCCCTCTGGTCCAGGTGTAGACCATCCCGTTTGTAGAGGTCCCACCTACCCCAGAATGAGCCCCAATTGTCCAGGAATCTGAAACCCTCCTGCACCATCCCTGCAGCCACGTGTTCAACTGCTCTCTCTCCCTATTCCTCGACTCGCTAGCAAGTGGCACGGGTAACAACCCAGAGATAATAACTCTGTTTGTCCTGGATCTAAGTTTCCACCCTAGCTCCCTGAATTCCTGCCTTACATCCCTATCCCTTTTCCTACCTATGTCATTGGTACCTATGTGGACCACGACTTGGGGCTGCTCCCCCTCCCCCTTAAGGATCCCGAAAACACAGGAATACCGAAAGGAGAAGTTGAAACTCTCAAGGTAGCCCCTTCATGCAGACATTCAAGAGAAAGCTCCACAGGACGTATTAAGTCAGAGTTCCAGTGAGACCGGTCAGCTCACAATGTAATAACATCTGGGAGGAATTAAAGAGAAATCTACAGAAGTTACATGGGTAGCTTCTGTCATTTGGTTTCCGAGTGTGGGGCATATGGCCACATTTTGCCTGTTGGTTTACATGGACTGTGTACTTATTGAGAACATTAGCGTATAAGATAGATTTTGCAACTTCTGTTATCCTTAAAAAATTTTATTTATCTGTTACGGTATAGCTGAGTCGAAGGGGTACTGTATTATAGTCATCTATTCTTCTTTACAAATTTTTATTCTTTTGTTAAAAGTTTATCGGCAGCCCTGTGACTCTGTTCATCCATGTATCTAAACATAAAGATAAAAGTTAGGATCTATCAATCCAGGTTCGATCCTGGGATTTGACTTGTCTAATAATAATAACAGCTGGGAACGTAGCAGGTTTCTGGTCACGTGCTGACAATTTTGCTGACAGGAAGCATGGATGGCATGGTTTTCAAAGATCAAAGGAACACCCAGGTTGTTTTACTCGGAAAAAAGTGCAAGGTGTTCTTGCCTATAAATAATGATTCAAACATTTGTGCAGACAATGGTAAGCCTGTTAATCTCCATTGTCTCCGGAGGGTCAAATTTTATCCGATGAAGTGTCATGGAATGTTTTACTTTGTAAAAGAACGACAACTGCCAATCTCCACAGACAATTCTACAACTCATCCGCTTAATCCTGAATCACACGTCTTCACCTTCGACGACAAGTTCTTCATTCGGGCACACGGAACAGCTAGGGGGACCAAATTTGCACCTCAGTACGCAACATTTTCATGCACAGGTTCGAACCAGATCTCTTCACCACACAGGACCTTCAACCGACGTTATGCACCAGATACACCGGTGACATTTTTTCCTTTGGATCCACGGCAAAGAATCACTGAAAAGACTACACGATGACATCAATAAGTTCCATTCCACCATCAGACACACCATGGACTACTCTCCAGAGTCGGTTGCATTCTTGGACACATGCATCTCCATCAAGGATGGTCACCTCAGCACGGCTTATCGCAAGCCCATGGATAACCTCACGATGCTCCACTTCTCCAGCTTCCACTCTAAACACTTTAAAGAAGCCATCCCCTATGGTCAAGTCCTCTGTATACACAGGGCAGAATTCTCCGCAAGGCCCGACACCGTTGTGAAACCCGGAGAGGTTCACGACGGCGTTGGAGGCCCTCCTTGCCCCCTATTCTCCCCCCCCCCCCCCCCCCCCCCCCCCGGGGCTAGGAGGGCGGTGCCGTAAATCTCGGCCGTGGGGCCTTGTTGCTGGCGTCAAGGTCCGGCGCGCCGAGAATGATGCGGCCAGCGCGCCTAATGATGTCAGCCGCGCATGCGCAGGTTGGCCGGCTCCAACCCGCGCATGCGCGGCTGACGTGACGACGGCTGATGGCTCAAACCCGCGCATGCGCAGTTGCTGTCTTCCCCTTCCCTGCCCCGCAAGACGTGGCGGCTTGAGATCTTGCGGGTGCCGGAGGGGAAAGAGTGCGTCCCTTTGAGACGCCGGCCCGACCATCGGTGGGCACCGATCGCGGGCCAGTCCCCTCCCGAGCACGGTCATGGTGCTCACTCCCCTCTCCACCCCCCACAAGCCACAAAGCAGCTTTTGGCGCCATGTTCACGCCGGCAGCGACCAGGTGTAGTTGCCGCTGGCGTAAACTGATCGGGAACGGCAGGCTGCTCGGCCCATCCAGGTCGGAGAATCGCGGGTCGCCGTGAAAAACGGCAGCCCGCGATTCTCCGAGCAGCGAGTCGCAAAACGCGACACACCGTTTTGGGGGGGTGGGAGAATCGCGGGGGGTGCCAGAGCGGCCCTCCCGCGATTCTCCCACCCTGCATGGGAGCGGAGAATCACGCCCACCGGATCTGCTCAAACGAGGAAGAATGTAACAGACATCTACAGACTCTGAAAGACGCCCTCATAAGAACGGGATATGGCGCTCGACTCATCGATCGACAGTTCCAACGTGCCATAGCAAAAAACTGCACTGACCTCCTCAGAAGACAAACACAGGACACAACTGGCAGAGTACCCTTTGATGTCCAGTACTTCCCCAGGGCAGAGAAACTATGACATTTTCTTTGGAACCTCAAAGACGTCATTAATAAAGACAAACACCTTACCAAGGCCATCCCCATACCCCCACTCCTTGCCTTCAAACAATTGTGCAACCTTAAACAGATCATTGTTTGTTGCAAACTACCCAGCCTTCAGGAGAACAAGAACCACAACACCACACAACCCTGCCATGGCAACCTCTGCAAGTCGTGCCAGATCATCAACATGGATACCACCATTACATGTGAGAGCACCAGCCACCAGGTACGCGGTACATACTCGTGTGACTCGGCCAACATTGCCTACCTCATAAGCTGCAGGAAAGGATGTCCCAAGGCATGCTACATTGGCGAGACCATGCAGACGCTGTCACAACGGATGATGAAGATTGCGCGACAATCAGTAGGCAGGAATGTTCCCTTCCGGTCGGGGACCACTTCAGCAGTCAAGGGGATTCAGCCTCTACTCTTCGGGTAAGCATTCTCCAAGACCACCTTCAGAACGCACGACAACGCAGAATCGCTAAGCAGAAACTGACAGCCAAGTTCCGCACACATGAGTACAGCCTCAACAAAGAGTTTAAATTCATGTCTCACTACATTTAACCCCCCACCAACTGGCCTGACCTTGCGAAATCCTACTAACTGTCCTGGCTTGAGACAATTCACACCTCTTTAACTTGTGATTATCCCTCTCCCCAGTCACACCATCTGGATCTGCAAAGACTTAATTACCTGGAAAGACTCACATTCAAAGTATCATCTTGCATCATTGGCTTTATCCATATCTGCTTGATTGTGTAAACTACCTCTTCACTTATCTGATGAAGGAGCTACTCTCTGAAAGCTCGTGATTCCAAATAAACCTGTTGCACTTTAACCTGGTGTTGTAAGACTTCTTACTGTGCCCACCACAGTCCAACACCAGCATTTCCATATTATGCAAAAGATGTTACAGAAATGCAAGTTGGTTTCCACATTTCGGGAGGAGATAACTTTGGTGTGTTATTATCCCCATTGAGACCAATAAACTAGAAAAATAAATTCAAATTTCCAGTGGTTAACTGAAAGGAATTGTGTGCCAAGATTTCAAGTTTTAAGATTTTAGTGTAACAAATAAATTAAAAGCAATAGTGTCTAAACACTACTTCATAGGCAGGTTATATTCTAAACTCTGATGGTTGGCACAATAAATAGACATGGTGATAAAGAATAGAAGTACAGAAAAGCTAATGGTTTAACATGACTGAAAATTTCCCTCCACAGTTATACTTTATTTTGTCCCATAAGTAGACTTTATTTATATTCCTGGAACCAGTCCAAAATGAATCTTAGCCCCTGAGTGCTTGCTTCCCTTCTTTTCCTCTTCCAGCTGGATAATTTATAATCCCCGGGCTGGCTTTCATAGTTAGGGTTATCCTCCCTCGAACAAAACTGGGTGAATCTTTCAATTTCATTTACATCCTCACAATCTCAGTCTCGTCAATCCAAGCATGAGTTCCCACCTACATTCTTGTATGGTGAAACTGACTGAAACTGAACATAAGTTTCAGTGATATTTTAAGGAATCTTACTGTAAGTTGATCCTACAATGGCTTCCTGTGACTCCCCTCTCAAAGCCCATCTTCATGGCAACTTGAATCACGTGAACCTTGTATCCAAGCAGAATTATTAATTAGCTATCCTTTAGACTCCGACCGAAATCTATCTTGAAACTAAAGAGACAGTTTAATGTATAACCATTTACAAAACCTGACATTCCTAACACCTTCCTGAGACAAACAGAGGGTAACATCCTTCTACACTGTCCACAACTCCACTGACTTTAGTGTCATCTGCAAATTTACTCACCCATCCGCTACACCCTCCTCCAGGTCATTTATAAAAATGACAAACAGCAGTGGCCCCAAATCAGATCCTTGTGGTACACCACTAGTAACTGGACACCATTCATAATCTTTCCCATCAACCACCACCCTTTGACTTCTATCAGCTAGCCAATTTCTGATCCTAACTGCTAAATCACCCTGAATTCCATGCCTCTGTATTTTCTGCAATAGCCTACCATGGGGAACCTTATCAAACGCTTTAATGAAATCCATATACACCACATCAACTGCTTTACCCTCATCCACCTGTTTGGCCACCTTCTCGAAGAACTCAACGAGGTTTGTGAGGCATGACCTACCCTTCACAAAACCATGTTGACTATCTCTAATAGAAGTATTCCTTTCCAGATGATTATACATCCTATCTCTTATAAACCTTTCTAAGATTTTTCCCACAACAGAAGTAAGGCTTACTGGTCGATAGTTACCGGGGTTATCTCTACTCCCCTTCTTGAACAAGGGGACAACATTTGCTATCCTCCAGTCCTCTGGCACAGTTCCTGTAGACAAAGATGACTTAAAGATCAAAGCCAAAGGCTCAGCAATCCCCTCCCTGGCTTCCCAGAGAATCCTAGGATAAATCCCATCCAGCCCAGGGGACTTATCCATTTTCACACTTTCCAGAATCGCTAACAGCTCCTCCTTATGAACTTCAAGCCCTTCTAGTCTAGTAGCCTGTATCTCAGTATTCTCCTCGACAACTTTGTCTTTCCTGTGTGAATACAGATGAAAAATATTCATTTAGCACCTCTCCTATCTTCTCGGACTCCACGCACAACTTCCCACTACTGTCCTTGACTGGCCCTACTCTTACCTTAGTCATTCTTTTATTCCTGACATACCTATAGAAAGCTTTAGGGTTATCCTTGATCCTACCTGCCAAAGACTTCTCATGTCCTCGCTTGGCTCTTCTTAGCTCTCTGTTTAGAGCCCTCCCAGCTAACTTGTAACTCTCAAGCGACCCAACTGAACCATCACGTCTCATCTTCACATAAGCCTCCTTCGTCCTCTTGACAAGTGTTTCAACTGCTTTAGTAACCCATGGTTCCCTCGCTCGACGACTTCCTCCCTGCCTAACAGGTACATACTTATCAAGGACACGCAGTAGCTGTTCCTTGAACATGCTCCACATTTCCATTGTGTCCAGCCCCTGCAGTTTTCCTCTCCAGCCGATGCATCCTAAGTCTTGCCTCATCGCATCATAATTGCCTTTCCCTCAGCTATAACTCTTCTCCTGTACTGTATACCTATCCCTTTCCATCGCTAAAGTAAAAGTAATCGAATTGTGGTCACTATCACCAAAGTGCTCACCTACCTCCAAATCTAACACCTGTCCTGGTTCATTACCCAGTACCAAATCCAATACGGCCTCGCCTCTTGTTGGCCTATCTACATACTGCATCAGGAAACCCTCCTGCACACATTGGACAAAAACAGACCCATCTAAAGTACTCGAACTATAATGTTTCCAGTCAATATTTGGAAAGTTAAAGTCCCCCATAACAACTACTCTGTTATTTTCGCTCCTATCCAGAATCATCTTTGCAATCCTTTCCTCTACAACTCTGTAACTTTTCGGAGGCCTATAGAAAAGCCCTAACAGGGTGACCTCTCCTTTCCTGTTTCTTAACGCAGCCCATACTACCTCAGTAGTCGAGTCCTCATCAGATGTCCTCTCAGCCACCGTAATACTGTCCTTGACTAACAATGCCACCCCTCCCCCTCTCTTACCACCTTCCCTGAGCTTACTGAAATATCTAAACCCCGGCACCTGCAACAACCATTCCTCGCCCTGCTCTATCCATGTCTCCGAAATGGCCACAACATCGAAGTCCCAGGTACTAACCCATGCCGCAAGCTCACCCACCTTATTTCGGATGCTCCTGGCATTGAAGTAGACGCACTTTTAACCACCTTCCTTCCTGCCGGTACACTCCTGCAACTTTGAAACCTTACTCATGACCTCACTACTCTCAGCTTCTTGTGTCCTGGAGCTACAATTCAGGTTCCCAATCCCCTGCTGAACTAGTTTAAACCCTCCCGAAGACCATTAGCAAACCTCCCCCCCAGGATATTAGTATCCCTCTGGTCCAGGTGTAGACCATCCCGTTTGTAGAGGTCCCACCTACCCCAGAATGAGCCCCAATTGTCCAGGAATCTGAAACCCTCCTGCACCATCCCTGCAGCCACGTGTTCAACTGCTCTCTCTCCCTATTCCTCGACTCGCTAGCAAGTGGCACGGGTAACAACCCAGAGATAATAACTCTGTTTGTCCTGGATCTAAGTTTCCACCCTAGCTCCCTGAATTCCTGCCTTACATCCCTATCCCTTTTCCTACCTATGTCATTGGTACCTATGTGGACCACGACTTGGGGCTGCTCCCCCTCCCCCTTAAGGATCCCGAAAACACAGGAATACCGAAAGGAGAAGTTGAAACTCTCAAGGTAGCCCCTTCATGCAGACATTCAAGAGAAAGCTCCACAGGACGTATTAAGTCAGAGTTCCAGTGAGACCGGTCAGCTCACAATGTAATAACATCTGGGAGGAATTAAAGAGAAATCTACAGAAGTTACATGGGTAGCTTCTGTCATTTGGTTTCCGAGTGTGGGGCATATGGCCACATTTTGCCTGTTGGTTTACATGGACTGTGTACTTATTGAGAACATTAGCGTATAAGATAGATTTTGCAACTTCTGTTATCCTTAAAAAATTTTATTTATCTGTTACGGTATAGCTGAGTCGAAGGGGTACTGTATTATAGTCATCTATTCTTCTTTACAAATTTTTATTCTTTTGTTAAAAGTTTATCGGCAGCCCTGTGACTCTGTTCATCCATGTATCTAAACATAAAGATAAAAGTTAGGATCTATCAATCCAGGTTCGATCCTGGGATTTGACTTGTCTAATAATAATAACAGCTGGGAACGTAGCAGGTTTCTGGTCACGTGCTGACAATTTTGCTGACAGGAAGCATGGATGGCATGGTTTTCAAAGATCAAAGGAACACCCAGGTTGTTTTACTCGGAAAAAAGTGCAAGGTGTTCTTGCCTATAAATAATGATTCAAACATTTGTGCAGACAATGGTAAGCCTGTTAATCTCCATTGTCTCCGGAGGGTCAAATTTTATCCGATGAAGTGTCATGGAATGTTTTACTTTGTAAAAGAACGACAACTGCCAATCTCCACAGACAATTCTACAACTCATCCGCTTAATCCTGAATCACACGTCTTCACCTTCGACGACAAGTTCTTCATTCGGGCACACGGAACAGCTAGGGGGACCAAATTTGCACCTCAGTACGCAACATTTTCATGCACAGGTTCGAACCAGATCTCTTCACCACACAGGACCTTCAACCGACGTTATGCACCAGATACACCGGTGACATTTTTTCCTTTGGATCCACGGCAAAGAATCACTGAAAAGACTACACGATGACATCAATAAGTTCCATTCCACCATCAGACACACCATGGACTACTCTCCAGAGTCGGTTGCATTCTTGGACACATGCATCTCCATCAAGGATGGTCACCTCAGCACGGCTTATCGCAAGCCCATGGATAACCTCACGATGCTCCACTTCTCCAGCTTCCACTCTAAACACTTTAAAGAAGCCATCCCCTATGGTCAAGTCCTCTGTATACACAGGGCAGAATTCTCCGCAAGGCCCGACACCGTTGTGAAACCCGGAGAGGTTCACGACGGCGTTGGAGGCCCTCCTTGCCCCCTATTCTCCCCCCCCCCCCCCCCCCCCCCCCCCCCCCCCCCCCCCCCCGGGGCTAGGAGGGCGGTGCCGTAAATCTCGGCCGTGGGGCCTTGTTGCTGGCGTCAAGGTCCGGCGCGCCGAGAATGATGCGGCCAGCGCGCCTAATGATGTCAGCCGCGCATGCGCAGGTTGGCCGGCTCCAACCCGCGCATGCGCGGCTGACGTGACGACGGCTGATGGCTCAAACCCGCGCATGCGCAGTTGCTGTCTTCCCCTTCCCTGCCCCGCAAGACGTGGCGGCTTGAGATCTTGCGGGTGCCGGAGGGGAAAGAGTGCGTCCCTTTGAGACGCCGGCCCGACCATCGGTGGGCACCGATCGCGGGCCAGTCCCCTCCCGAGCACGGTCATGGTGCTCACTCCCCTCTCCACCCCCCACAAGCCACAAAGCAGCTTTTGGCGCCATGTTCACGCCGGCAGCGACCAGGTGTAGTTGCCGCTGGCGTAAACTGATCGGGAACGGCAGGCTGCTCGGCCCATCCAGGTCGGAGAATCGCGGGTCGCCGTGAAAAACGGCAGCCCGCGATTCTCCGAGCAGCGAGTCGCAAAACGCGACACACCGTTTTGGGGGGGTGGGAGAATCGCGGGGGGTGCCAGAGCGGCCCTCCCGCGATTCTCCCACCCTGCATGGGAGCGGAGAATCACGCCCACCGGATCTGCTCAAACGAGGAAGAATGTAACAGACATCTACAGACTCTGAAAGACGCCCTCATAAGAACGGGATATGGCGCTCGACTCATCGATCGACAGTTCCAACGTGCCATAGCAAAAAACTGCACTGACCTCCTCAGAAGACAAACACAGGACACAACTGGCAGAGTACCCTTTGATGTCCAGTACTTCCCCAGGGCAGAGAAACTATGACATTTTCTTTGGAACCTCAAAGACGTCATTAATAAAGACAAACACCTTACCAAGGCCATCCCCATACCCCCACTCCTTGCCTTCAAACAATTGTGCAACCTTAAACAGATCATTGTTTGTTGCAAACTACCCAGCCTTCAGGAGAACAAGAACCACAACACCACACAACCCTGCCATGGCAACCTCTGCAAGTCGTGCCAGATCATCAACATGGATACCACCATTACATGTGAGAGCACCAGCCACCAGGTACGCGGTACATACTCGTGTGACTCGGCCAACATTGCCTACCTCATAAGCTGCAGGAAAGGATGTCCCAAGGCATGCTACATTGGCGAGACCATGCAGACGCTGTCACAACGGATGATGAAGATTGCGCGACAATCAGTAGGCAGGAATGTTCCCTTCCGGTCGGGGACCACTTCAGCAGTCAAGGGGATTCAGCCTCTACTCTTCGGGTAAGCATTCTCCAAGACCACCTTCAGAACGCACGACAACGCAGAATCGCTAAGCAGAAACTGACAGCCAAGTTCCGCACACATGAGTACAGCCTCAACAAAGAGTTTAAATTCATGTCTCACTACATTTAACCCCCCACCAACTGGCCTGACCTTGCGAAATCCTACTAACTGTCCTGGCTTGAGACAATTCACACCTCTTTAACTTGTGATTATCCCTCTCCCCAGTCACACCATCTGGATCTGCAAAGACTTAATTACCTGGAAAGACTCACATTCAAAGTATCATCTTGCATCATTGGCTTTATCCATATCTGCTTGATTGTGTAAACTACCTCTTCACTTATCTGATGAAGGAGCTACTCTCTGAAAGCTCGTGATTCCAAATAAACCTGTTGCACTTTAACCTGGTGTTGTAAGACTTCTTACTGTGCCCACCACAGTCCAACACCAGCATTTCCATATTATGCAAAAGATGTTACAGAAATGCAAGTTGGTTTCCACATTTCGGGAGGAGATAACTTTGGTGTGTTATTATCCCCATTGAGACCAATAAACTAGAAAAATAAATTCAAATTTCCAGTGGTTAACTGAAAGGAATTGTGTGCCAAGATTTCAAGTTTTAAGATTTTTAGTGTAACAAATAAATTAAAAGCAATAGTGTCTAAACACTACTTCATAGGCAGGTTATATTCTAAACTCTGATGGTTGGCACAATAAATAGACATGGTGATAAAGAATAGAAGTACAGAAAAGCTAATGGTTTAACATGACTGAAAATTTCCCTCCACAGTTATACTTTATTTTGTCCCATAAGTAGACTTTATTTATATTCCTGGAACCAGTCCAAAATGAATCTTAGCCCCTGAGTGCTTGCTTCCCTTCTTTTCCTCTTCCAGCTGGATAATTTATAATCCCCGGGCTGGCTTTCATAGTTAGGGTTATCCTCCCTCGAACAAAACTGGGTGAATCTTTCAATTTCATTTACATCCTCACAATCTCAGTCTCGTCAATCCAAGCATGAGTTCCCACCTACATTCTTGTATGGTGAAACTGACTGAAACTGAACATAAGTTTCAGTGATATTTTAAGGAATCTTACTGTAAGTTGATCCTACAATGGCTTCCTGTGACTCCCCTCTCAAAGCCCATCTTCATGGCAACTTGAATCACGTGAACCTTGTATCCAAGCAGAATTATTAATTAGCTATCCTTTAGACTCCGACCGAAATCTATCTTGAAACTAAAGAGACAGTTTAATGTATAACCATTTACAAAACCTGACATTCCTAACACCTTCCTGAGACAAACAGAGGGTAACATCCTTCTACACTGTCCACAACTCCACTGACTTTAGTGTCATCTGCAAATTTACTCACCCATCCGCTACACCCTCCTCCAGGTCATTTATAAAAATGACAAACAGCAGTGGCCCCAAATCAGATCCTTGTGGTACACCACTAGTAACTGGACACCATTCATAATCTTTCCCATCAACCACCACCCTTTGACTTCTATCAGCTAGCCAATTTCTGATCCTAACTGCTAAATCACCCTGAATTCCATGCCTCTGTATTTTCTGCAATAGCCTACCATGGGGAACCTTATCAAACGCTTTAATGAAATCCATATACACCACATCAACTGCTTTACCCTCATCCACCTGTTTGGCCACCTTCTCGAAGAACTCAACGAGGTTTGTGAGGCATGACCTACCCTTCACAAAACCATGTTGACTATCTCTAATAGAAGTATTCCTTTCCAGATGATTATACATCCTATCTCTTATAAACCTTTCTAAGATTTTTCCCACAACAGAAGTAAGGCTTACTGGTCGATAGTTACCGGGGTTATCTCTACTCCCCTTCTTGAACAAGGGGACAACATTTGCTATCCTCCAGTCCTCTGGCACAGTTCCTGTAGACAAAGATGACTTAAAGATCAAAGCCAAAGGCTCAGCAATCCCCTCCCTGGCTTCCCAGAGAATCCTAGGATAAATCCCATCCAGCCCAGGGGACTTATCCATTTTCACACTTTCCAGAATCGCTAACAGCTCCTCCTTATGAACTTCAAGCCCTTCTAGTCTAGTAGCCTGTATCTCAGTATTCTCCTCGACAACTTTGTCTTTCCTGTGTGAATACAGATGAAAAATATTCATTTAGCACCTCTCCTATCTTCTCGGACTCCACGCACAACTTCCCACTACTGTCCTTGACTGGCCCTACTCTTACCTTAGTCATTCTTTTATTCCTGACATACCTATAGAAAGCTTTAGGGTTATCCTTGATCCTACCTGCCAAAGACTTCTCATGTCCTCGCTTGGCTCTTCTTAGCTCTCTGTTTAGAGCCCTCCCAGCTAACTTGTAACTCTCAAGCGACCCAACTGAACCATCACGTCTCATCTTCACATAAGCCTCCTTCGTCCTCTTGACAAGTGTTTCAACTGCTTTAGTAACCCATGGTTCCCTCGCTCGACGACTTCCTCCCTGCCTAACAGGTACATACTTATCAAGGACACGCAGTAGCTGTTCCTTGAACATGCTCCACATTTCCATTGTGTCCAGCCCCTGCAGTTTTCCTCTCCAGCCGATGCATCCTAAGTCTTGCCTCATCGCATCATAATTGCCTTTCCCTCAGCTATAACTCTTCTCCTGTACTGTATACCTATCCCTTTCCATCGCTAAAGTAAAAGTAATCGAATTGTGGTCACTATCACCAAAGTGCTCACCTACCTCCAAATCTAACACCTGTCCTGGTTCATTACCCAGTACCAAATCCAATACGGCCTCGCCTCTTGTTGGCCTATCTACATACTGCATCAGGAAACCCTCCTGCACACATTGGACAAAAACAGACCCATCTAAAGTACTCGAACTATAATGTTTCCAGTCAATATTTGGAAAGTTAAAGTCCCCCATAACAACTACTCTGTTATTTTCGCTCCTATCCAGAATCATCTTTGCAATCCTTTCCTCTACAACTCTGTAACTTTTCGGAGGCCTATAGAAAAGCCCTAACAGGGTGACCTCTCCTTTCCTGTTTCTTAACGCAGCCCATACTACCTCAGTAGTCGAGTCCTCATCAGATGTCCTCTCAGCCACCGTAATACTGTCCTTGACTAACAATGCCACCCCTCCCCCTCTCTTACCACCTTCCCTGAGCTTACTGAAATATCTAAACCCCGGCACCTGCAACAACCATTCCTCGCCCTGCTCTATCCATGTCTCCGAAATGGCCACAACATCGAAGTCCCAGGTACTAACCCATGCCGCAAGCTTACCCACCTTATTTCGGATGCTCCTGGCATTGAAGTAGACGCACTTTTAACCACCTTCCTTCCTGCCGGTACACTCCTGCAACTTTGAAACCTTACTCATGACCTCACTACTCTCAGCTTCTTGTGTCCTGGAGCTACAATTCAGGTTCCCAATCCCCTGCTGAACTAGTTTAAACCCTCCCGAAGACCATTAGCAAACCTCCCCCCCAGGATATTAGTATCCCTCTGGTCCAGGTGTAGACCATCCCGTTTGTAGAGGTCCCACCTACCCCAGAATGAGCCCCAATTGTCCAGGAATCTGAAACCCTCCTGCACCATCCCTGCAGCCACGTGTTCAACTGCTCTCTCTCCCTATTCCTCGACTCGCTAGCAAGTGGCACGGGTAACAACCCAGAGATAATAACTCTGTTTGTCCTGGATCTAAGTTTCCACCCTAGCTCCCTGAATTCCTGCCTTACATCCCTATCCCTTTTCCTACCTATGTCATTGGTACCTATGTGGACCACGACTTGGGGCTGCTCCCCCTCCCCCTTAAGGATCCCGAAAACACAGGAATACCGAAAGGAGAAGTTGAAACTCTCAAGGTAGCCCCTTCATGCAGACATTCAAGAGAAAGCTCCACAGGACGTATTAAGTCAGAGTTCCAGTGAGACCGGTCAGCTCACAATGTAATAACATCTGGGAGGAATTAAAGAGGAATCTACAGAAGTTACATGGGTAGCTTCTGTCATTTGGTTTCCGAGTGTGGGGCATATGGCCACATTTTGCCTGTTGGTTTACATGGATTGTGTACTTATTGAGAACATTAGCGTATAAGATAGATTTTGCAACTTCTGTTATCCTTAAAAAATTTTATTTATCTGTTACGGTATAGCTGAGTCGAAGGGGTACTGTATTATAGTCATCTATTCTTCTTTACAAATTTTTATTCTTTTGTTAAAAGTTTATCGGCAGCCCTGTGACTCTGTTCATCCATGTATCTAAACATAAAGATAAAAGTTAGGATCTATCAATCCAGGTTCGATCCTGGGATTTGACTTGTCTAATAATAATAACAGCTGGGAACGTAGCAGGTTTCTGGTCACGTGCTGACAATTTTGCTGACAGGAAGCATGGATGGCATGGTTTTCAAAGATCAAAGGAACACCCAGGTTGTTTTACTCGGAAAAAAGTGCAAGGTGTTCTTGCCTATAAATAATGATTCAAACATTTGTGCAGACAATGGTAAGCCTGTTAATCTCCATTGTCTCCGGAGGGTCAAATTTTATCCGATGAAGTGTCATGGAATGTTTTACTTTGTAAAAGAACGACAACTGCCAATCTCCACAGACAATTCTACAACTCATCCGCTTAATCCTGAATCACACGTCTTCACCTTCGACGACAAGTTCTTCATTCGGGCACACGGAACAGCTAGGGGGACCAAATTTGCACCTCAGTACGCAACATTTTCATGCACAGGTTCGAACCAGATCTCTTCACCACACAGGACCTTCAACCGACGTTATGCACCAGATACACCGGTGACATTTTTTCCTTTGGATCCACGGCAAAGAATCACTGAAAAGACTACACGATGACATCAATAAGTTCCATTCCACCATCAGACACACCATGGACTACTCTCCAGAGTCGGTTGCATTCTTGGACACATGCATCTCCATCAAGGATGGTCACCTCAGCACGGCTTATCGCAAGCCCATGGATAACCTCACGATGCTCCACTTCTCCAGCTTCCACTCTAAACACTTTAAAGAAGCCATCCCCTATGGTCAAGTCCTCTGTATACACAGGGCAGAATTCTCCGCAAGGCCCGACACCGTTGTGAAACCCGGAGAGGTTCACGACGGCGTTGGAGGCCCTCCTTGCCCCCTATTCTCCCCCCCCCCCCCCCGGGGGCTAGGAGGGCGGTGCCGTAAATCTCGGCCGTGGGGCCTTGTTGCTGGCGTCAAGGTCCGGCGCGCCGAGAATGATGCGGCCAGCGCGCCTAATGATGTCAGCCGCGCATGCGCAGGTTGGCCGGCTCCAACCCGCGCATGCGCGGCTGACGTGACGACGGCTGATGGCACAAACACGCGCATGCGCAGTTGCTGTCCTCCCCTTCGCTGCCCCGCAAGACGTGGCGGCTTGAGATCTTGCGGGTGCCGGAGGGGAAAGAGTGCGTCCCTTTGAGACGCCGGCCCGACCATCGGTGGGCACCGATCGCGGGCCAGTCCCCTCCCGAGCACGGTCACGGTGCTCACTCCCCTCTCCACCCCCCACAAGCCACAAAGCAGCTTTTGGCGCCATGTTCACGCCGGCAGCGACCAGGTGTAGTTGCCGCTGGCGTAAACTGATCGGGAACGGCAGGCTGCTCGGCCCATCCAGGTCGGAGAATCGCGGGTCGCCGTGAAAAACGGCAGCCCGCGATTCTCCGAGCAGCGAGTCGCAAAACGCGACACACCGTTTTGGGGGGGTGGGAGAATCGCGGGGGGTGCCAGAGCGGCCCTCCCGCGATTCTCCCACCCTGCGTGGGAGCGGAGAATCACGCCCACCGGATCTGCTCAAACGAGGAAGAATGTAACAGACATCTACAGACTCTGAAAGACGCCCTCATAAGAACGGGATATGGCGCTCGACTCATCGATCGACAGTTCCAACGTGCCATAGCAAAAAACTGCACTGACCTCCTCAGAAGACAAACACAGGACACAACTGGCAGAGTACCCTTTGATGTCCAGTACTTCCCCAGGGCAGAGAAACTATGACATTTTCTTTGGAACCTCAAAGACGTCATTAATAAAGACAAACACCTTACCAAGGCCATCCCCATACCCCCACTCCTTGCCTTCAAACAATTGTGCAACCTTAAACAGATCATTGTTTGTTGCAAACTACCCAGCCTTCAGGAGAACAAGAACCACAACACCACACAACCCTGCCATGGCAACCTCTGCAAGTCGTGCCAGATCATCAACATGGATACCACCATTACATGTGAGAGCACCAGCCACCAGGTACGCTGTACATACTTGTGTGACTCGGCCAACATTGCCTACCTCATAAGCTGCAGGAAAGGATGTCCCAAGGCATGCTACATTGGCGAGACCATGCAGACGCTGTGACAACGGACGATGAAGATTGCGCGACAATCAGTAGGCAGGAATGTTCCCTTCCGGTCGGGGACCACTTCAGCAGTCAAGGGGATTCAGCCTCTACTCTTCGGGTAAGCATTCTCCAAGACCACCTTCAGAACGCACGACAACGCAGAATCGCTAAGCAGAAACTGACAGCCAAGTTCCGCACACATGAGTACAGCCTCAACAAAGAGTTTAAATTCATGTCTCACTACATTTAACCCCCCACCAACTGGCCTGACCTTGCGAAATCCTACTAACTGTCCTGGCTTGAGACAATTCACACCTCTTTAACTTGTGATTATCCCTCTCCCCAGTCACACCATCTGGATCTGCAAAGACTTAATTACCTGGAAAGACTCACATTCAAAGTATCATCTTGCATCATTGGCTTTATCCATATCTGCTTGATTGTGTAAACTACCTCTTCACTTATCTGATGAAGGAGCTACTCTCTGAAAGCTCGTGATTCCAAATAAACCTGTTGCACTTTAACCTGGTGTTGTAAGACTTCTTACTGTGCCCACCACAGTCCAACACCAGCATTTCCATATTATGTAAAAGATGTTACAGAAATGCAAGTTGTTTTCCACATTTCGGGAGGAGATAACTTTGGTGTGTTATTATCCCCATTGAGACCAATAAACTAGAAAAATAAATTCAAATTTCCAGTGGTTAACTGAAAGGAATTGCATGCCAAGATTTCAAGTTTTAAGATTTTTATTGTAACAAATAAATTAAAAGCAATAGTGTCTAAACACTACTTCATAGGCAGGTTATATTCTAAACTCTGATGGTCGGCACAATAAATAGACATGGTGATAAAGAATAGAAGTACAGAAAAGCTAATGGTTTAACATGACTGAAAATTTCCCTCCACAGTTATACTTTATTTTGTCCCATAAGTAGACTTTATTTATATTCCTGGAACCAGTCCAAAATGAATCTTAGCCCCTGAGTGCTTGCTTCCCTTCTTTTCCTCTTCCAGCTGGATAATTTATAATCCCCGGGCTGGCTTTCATAGTTAGGGTTATCCTCCCTCGAACAAAACTGGGTGAATCTTTCAATTTCATTTACATCCTCACAATCTCAGTCTCGTCAATCCAAGCATGAGTTCCCACCTACATTCTTGTATGGTGAAACTGACTGAAACTGAACATAAGTTTCAGTGATATTTTAAGGAATCTTACTGTAAGTTGATCCTACAATGGCTTCCTGTGACTCCCCTCTCAAAGCCCATCTTCATGGCAACTTGAATCACGTGAACCTTGTATCCAAGCAGAATTATTAATTAGCTATCCTTTAGACTCCGACCGAAATCTATCTTGAAACTAAAGAGACAGTTTAATGTATAACCATTTACAAAACCTGACATTCCTAACACCTTCCTGAGACTATGGAGCAAAATTGAAAACTGGTCACATGACCCACTTCATTCCTCCATTTTACTTTAAATTACAGATACAATTCTAAAACATTACAATCTTATGCATTTGTAACAATACAGACTGATAATAAACCATTCTAATCTCATCTCCAGCAAGTCCTCATTCTCGTCCTGTTCATAAAACAAAAGTAAAAGTGCTCACCTCAGGAAATCTATTGGTGGATTTTGTGGGAACAGATTCAGCTCGCCATTGACCAGTGGCGGGATCATCTCATTGCCCGTTGTTCGAACCCTCTGCTGCTGGGCACCCACAGCATTGGTGGTCGCTGTTGGCGGGGTGGGAACAATTGGAAAATCCTGCCCTATGTCTAAAGTTATACTTTGTACATCGTTGATAAAAGTAGCATCAAAACTGACTGAATCCCCTACCCACCTTACTAAAGTACTTTTTTTTATTTAGAGTATCCAATTCATTTTTTTCCAATTAAGGGGAAATTTAGTGTGGCCAATCCACCTAGCCTGCACATCCTTGGGTTGTGTGGGCGAAACCTGCGCAAACACGGGGAGAATGTGCAAACTCCACACGGACAGTGACCCAGAGCTGGGATCGAACCTGGGACCTCGGTGTTACCAAAGTACTTTAAGCAGTACTTTGCAGGCAAACAACCCCCCCCCCCCCACACTTCAATATGAACATACAAAATGCCTTCGTCTGAGTTATATATGTGGCAGAGATACCTGTTGCTGCCTCTACTGATGCATTTATGCTGGCACCAATTATTTAGGGTACGTTTTGGGTAGGTATGGAGGAGAATGATTTAGATGCGATGTCACGGGCAGTAAGCAATTCTGGCAGGTTTAAGATGGGACTAGCAGTTTTTGGGAGGCAAATACAGGTACAGCATCTTTAGTATTAATTTGAGTCAGTCATATAGGACAGAACCATGCTGGTGAAAGGTCATCAACCTGGCCAGTCTGTGTATGGGCTGTAAAGTACAATATTCGAACATAGCTACTTCAAACAGAAAAACAACGGGCAGGATCCTCCGCTTCTGAGATTAAGTGTTGCTGCTGACGCAGAAATTGTGGACTTCCACAACAGCAAAATTGGCCCCAAACCTGGGTCAATTCAGCAACTGTGGAGGGGCTAACACCAGCACCATGTGGACCACCATCGATTACAATGAAAAACAGTGCATGATTCTCCAGGTCCGTGATTGACACTCGAGAGACTGACAAGCTGCAGCCGCATGGTGTTGCTCGTTCTGAGTTAGTGTGTTTAACACTCCTCCAACAGAGGAAGTGTGCTTAACACTCGCTTGGCTCTGTTTCTCGTTTCTATGCTCCGGAGTCGCCAGGTGCCGTAAGAGACACCGCCACAAGGATCAAGGTCAAGTTCAAAGCAATAAAGCTATACACCAATTAGTAAGTCCAAACAGTTAGAGTTTATTATAGCAATTATAATAAATACTCATGCACACGCTAAAGACTAACTTACTTCTCTACCATTAAATGACTAATACTTATCTAAGAAGGAACAGGCAAGGTCAGGGAACAAGGCCTTCGTTCCGTTCTGGTCTGCAACTTCTTGTTACTACTGGTCGGCACGGGTATAAGTAATGCCTGGGTCAAGGTAGCGATCATCGTTTTGGCACTTACTTATCGATGGCTGCTGCTCGACGACTGGTGTAAAAGACAGGATCTGGAGGCTGGAGTCGGAGGCCGGAGACAGGAGACCGAACAATGTGCGGGACCTTCTTTTATAGATCCCAGGAGGTCCGTGCCCCTTGGGGTGGGCTTCCTCACCTGCTAGGGATCGATTGGGCCTTTTCCCAATCGATATGATTTGAACCCCCCTATCCTAGGGTTGTTCCTTGATGGCTGGGGCGGTTCTTAGGACTCATTGTCCTGGTTTCGCTGGCTCCATCGTGTCTGGTTCTCTATTGAAAGTATCGATTGATACTTGAGTGTATCTATTGTGCCCGGGATTGTCCCGGTATCACCTTATTAGTAAGTAAACTGTTTTCCAATTAGCAGCGCTGCCTGAACTCTGCAGCTGTCGGGAAACCGGTTTTTGCAAGTGTCTCAATGCTGAAAGCTTCTGCAAGCTGTTTGCTTTTGACCATATCCGTTTTTCCCTGCACTCTTTGCAGTCTTCCATTTTGTGTTACTGGTGTCCATCGTAGATGGCTATAATGGACACATTACAATCCCCACACACTCACCCCAGCTAATATGATGGCACTGGTTGTGCTATGGCTCACCCATACAGCTGATGGGTTGGTTGGGGCCAGAGGGCACAGAGGGGGTGGCCTAGGGGGGACACCTGTACGTCCTGTCTTCACAATGGGCTGTCAGTGGCGTGTGCAGCTGCAATGCTGCCTGCCAGCTGCGGAAATGGTGTTCTATGCCGACCCCACAGCACGCCTTCTGGCCACCGCCCGCTACTCCCCCTTGCCCTGGCAGAAGCCCCTATGGCGATGCTGGACACTTTTCGTACCCCCTCTCTTCCTCAGCAGCTATGATGCCAGTTTCACGATTTTTAAAAGCACAAGTGAACCGCTCCATCGGGAACTCGGCCAATCAGAGGCGGAGCATCACAGAGGTCCCGGAGAATACCGGGTCAGGCCCGCCAGTGGCATGTAAACAGTGTTTACTGTACATGTGTTCTGGACCGCATTGATGCCGCTGTTGAGGTGATGGAGAGTATAATATAACAACCTTTATTGTCACAAGTAGGCCAACATTAACACTGCAATGAAGTTACTGTGAAGTTACTAGTCGCCACATCCTGGTTGGGTACACAGAGGGAGAATTCAGAATGTCCACATTACTTAACAGCACGCCATTCTGGACTTGTGGGAGGAAACCGGAGCATCCGGAGGAAACCCATCGATTTGCTGTCAAATCAACACCAGCCGCGATTTCAGCGTCGGAACCTATCCTCCGCCCAATCGCGATTTTGGCGTCAGTCAATGGAGTATCCCTCCCAGCTTCCTTTTTTTGGACTCTCCAAAAATCTAAAGTGGTATTCAGTTGATTGAAACAATAGTGTCATTTTATGGGTTTGTAGCCTTTAGATAAACCGCTGGTTCATCTGTCACATAGTTTATTTTGAGCTGAAAATCATTGTAGAGTGATGTGATTTGCCTTTTAGTATTTCAATGGCTGAGCCTCAAACAGTAACACAGTGGTTAGCTCTGTTGTTTCACAACGCCAGGGTCCTGGGTTCGATTACTGGCTTGGGTCATCGTCTGTGCGGAATCTCCATGTTCTCCCCCTGTCTGCGTGGGTTTCCTCCGGGTTTCACAGTAACTTCATTGCAATTGGGTGCATGAGAGATTCATGCACTTGTCTACTTGTGATGCTGATAAAGATTATTATAATTATAATTGTGAAACACAGAAATATACAGTTCAATAGCTGGGTGGAAACCTTGGTGCAGCTCCCGTTGGTCAGCAGGGTGGGCGACATACCAGATTGTCTGCTTTGCACCTCAGTGTGTATGCATGAATGAGCAGCATATCATACCTCATGGTGGGGAAGGCTGAGAGTCATCTCCCCTGCTGTTACCTCATCAGGTCACAGTTCCAGATGTCATATTTACAGCACCCACACACACATTCACTCTCTGGAGCCCAGGAATTGTTGTGGCAAATTATGGCCTCTAAAATGGACAAACGCTGTGCTCTGAGGTCCAGCGACAAATGGTGGAGGATCGGCGGAACTCCTCTACTCCTGTGTTGGGAGCCAGTGCTCCAGCACAGCCTGGTAGGAAGTCACCAGGGTGATCAGCGCCTGCCATCCACAGAACAGGACAGTTAGTATTCATGGCACCTTGATCTCCCTCCAACAGACCCTTATTTTCAAGGAGTTAGGGAGGGGCCCTCGGGCACCCCAGGCAGGAGGAGCATCACCCCAGGGCAATCCAACTAGGAGAACCCAGCTACACCAAGTCCCCTCTGCCTGTAACCCCAGCAACTCCAGCTGCTCAGGTTAGGAGGGTGCCTCTGTCCAAAGCAGGAGACCCAAAGCAGGCTGAGGCCTTCCAGGCCCCAGGCCTTCAGAGAACACCCACCAAGGTCATAACAGGCAACATGGCAAAGAAACAGTGACCTCGAGTTCTAGATTCCCACAACAAATCTCGACTGCCCACCCAGTTTCCTCATTAGACAATTCCCCAAACCTGGTAAAACTTCTACAAAACTCCTTCAATGCATTTCCATCTTTCCTCAAATAAAGAGAACATTAGTATACACCGTACTCCAGATGTGGTCTATGATGAATGCAAGAAATTGCTATGCTATTATATTTTTGTTGCAGTCATGAAAGTTAAAACCCTGGTTCTCTTTCTAGCTGTGTAGCACACAGTATTTATACAGTTGCAAAGTTAATAAATGTCACTCCCCTCAATGGGGGAGTTTTTATTCCCAAGGGCCTTTGGATAACCAATTGTCCCCAGCCAATAGGGTCTGGGCAGGTTATAACACTATTTATTTGATGTTAGTTTTTTATTTTAAAAATTTAGAGTACCCAATAATTTTTTCCAAATCAAGGGGCAATTTAGCGTGGCCAAACCTCCTAACTTGCACACCTTTGGGTTGTGGGGGTGAAACCCACTTAGACACAGGGAGAATGTGCAAACTCCACACGGACAGTGACCCAGGGTCAGGATAGAATCCAGGTCCTCAGCGCCTTAGGCAGCAAAGCTAACCACTGCACCACCGTGCCACCCTATTTATTTGATGTTAATGTGTTTAAATAAAAATGTGTTGAAATTAAAGTTGGTTTTCACATAAAAGATACATGTTGGTTAGAATCATCACTCCTGGGGTGAAGTATCCTTTCCTCAGTTTTACAAATTGCAAATTACTTGGGGTTTAGTTTAATCCAGTGTCCGAACAAAAATTGGGGCCTGATCCAGTATCCTAACAGGTCTTACCAAAGCCCTGTATAACTGAAGCATTACCTCCATTACTCATGTATTCAACTCCCCTCACAATGCAATATAACATTATGTTTGCTTTACTAATTACCTGCTGCAGCTGATTTATTCACAAGGACACCCAGATCCCTCCACATCATAGAGCTCTGAAAGCTTTCACTGTTGAGATGATCTGCTCCTTTTTTACTTGTCTTGCCAAAATGGACAACCTCATTTTTCCCACATCATACATATTAAGACCACTAACATCTGGAAAGGCAGCAGACACATGGGAACACCATCACCCGGACCTTCCACTCCTAACCACTCACCTTCCTGACTTGGAAGTATATTGTCGTTCTGTTACTGTCGCTGGGACAAAATCTTGGAACTCCTTCTCTAACAGCAGTGCAGGTATACCTACACCACACAGACTGCAACTATTCAAAAAGGCAACTCACCACCACCTGAAGAGCAATTAGGGATGGACAATAAATGCTGGCTTAGCCAGCGAAGCCCACATCCCGTAAATTAATGAGAAAAAGAATGATCTTTGCCCAGTCACTTAACCTATCTATATACTTTTGTAGCCTCCTTATATCCTCTTCACAACTTACTTTCCTATCTATTTTTGTGTAATTGGTGACTTCCCAGATGCCTTAATGAGCGCAGGATTGTGATATTCTGCAGGGGTCTGCAATGGAGCACTGGGACGAGCATTAAAGGTGAATGCTGTGGTCACCTTTAGAGCCACTGGCAGTAGTGGTCTCCTGGTCCCTGCGGATTCAGATTCTCCGAAAGAATGGGCAGATGTTAGCCACCACATGCCTTGACAAGCGACGGCACCTTCAGCAAATGCCTCTCGTTCATCTGCGAATGAAAGGCGTCTTTGGTACACCCCGGATCATGTTAAACACCTCCATGGAAGTGGTCTCTCCTCCTGAGTTTCTAGGTCTTTGTGAGACCATGCTGCCCCATGTATTTCAGGTCGAAGCTCTTCCCTTTGCCCTGCCTGATGGTGATGGACTCTTCTCCTCAGTTGCATAAAAGCCATGAAAAAGGCAGCTTTACCTGCATCCTGCATTCTACATTCCTCCCCTGTCGGAGGAAAGGTCGACCAGGCATGAGTGAATACTACACTTCAATGAGCACCTTCCACTGCCAAGCTACTGAATCATTGTAAAGCCCTGGAGCTACACTAATTCCAGGCATTCTATCCTCAGATCCTCCCATGCAGCTGTGGCACATCCTTCAGGATCACTAGAAACTGAGTTCCCCAAACCCAATCCCTAATAAAGCACATTCACAAAATGTTTTGGATCTGGATGTACAGCCAGGTGTTATCAGCCTCAGTCAGAACACTGTCAGCTGCTTCCTTTGGAGTAGACTGAAGCTCAGCCTTGCACTAATGCAATGACTGTAATCATTGAAACATGCAGAGCCAAACGTGTTGGGTTCTTTGGAGGATTTTGCATGTGCTCTTTACAGCTGTATTCATCAGTCATTTGCACATTCCGAGAAGAGGGACACTGTCACACTGTGTCTCAGAGTGAAAAATCAACCAGCTACAGAGATTGTAAAATTTAAGGTACGGGATGTTCCAATAGTTGATACATTGGATCCTGCGTAGTAACAATGGTCTGCCCTTCTTGTTGTGTTTCGACAGGTCCCAGTTCAGTTCAGTTCAAGGATCAGTGAACAGCTGCTTGCAAACAATCTGTTTGGGAAGAGTTAGGATCAGGGGAGTCAATTTTTATGTAGCCGAAGTGCTGCTGTTTGCTCTGAGGAATAGAGCAGAGGGCTCAGCGAAGTCCTGATAATCAAACAGAACTCGCAAGAAGCCCTAGAATAGTTATATAGAGCTGGACACTGTCGTGAGAGTCCAGAGAAACTCAGGGATGTGCCAGCTGTTTCGTAAAGAACAGAAATTAAGCTAGTAAGTGGAGGCTGAAATGTTGGGCTCAGGAATCCAGGGAGAAGAGATCTTGGAGGGCGAGATTGAAACCCTGTGAGGTGGGCCACTGTTATCACTGTTCGATTAGGAGCACCCTTTGGAGAGAATTCCAACAAGAAACCTTCAGAGATGCAGACTGGGAACCTTTGTGAGAAAGTTTCAGTGAGATTTATTGACTCACAGTGGGGATTAATGCCAATGGAATCTGTTTTTGTTGCCGTGTGCTTGTCTGACCCCAGTTTATCTGTTAATTCAAATGTACCTTATGTTTAACCTGATTGTTAAAGTATAGGAGCCGGGACTCTCTGAAATGAAACCCTACCAAGTGTTGACGCCAGCGAAAACTCTGGAGTGGTCTATGCCTGAATCAATGGGCCTCCTGGCCCAGCGATTCAGCGGTCTTCAGGGGGCCAGCACGGCGCCGGAATGCTATGTGCTGCTCCACCGCCGAAAGACGGTCCTGCATGGCCGGCGCGGTTCCGCGCATGCATCCACCGGCCATCTCCGCGCCGGCGCATGCGCGTGGTTGCCGTCTCCGCACAGGCGCGTGTGCAACATGGAGGAGACCTACAGTGGGCCCACGCGAAAACAGGTAGGCCCCCTCCAGATCACAGGTGCCCACCTATCGGAAGCCCTCGGTCGTGGGCCTGGACCCCGCGGAGGCCCCCCCGGAGTCAGATCCCCTCACCAGGACGTCCACCGCTACTGCGGGTCCGAGCTCCTGCCGGGTGGTACCAGGTTGGAACCACACCGGCGGGACTCGACGGAACTTGGCGGGAGTTTGGCAGGTCGACCGCGGAGAATCACTGCGGGGGCACCTTTCAGCGGCCCCTGGCCGGCGGCGCGACGACCTCCTGGGCTCGATTGGAGCCGATTCTCTGGTCGCCAGAGAATCGCGTCAATGCGGCATTGCGACAATTTCCCTCGTTCCCGGCGATTCTACAACCCGGCACGAGCTCGGAGAATCCCGTCCAGGATACATATTGTAAATTGTTTTTCCGAACTTGTGTAGTAAAGTTTGTTTTCCTTCATTCTAAACCTGTGGAATCTTCCTGCTTTATTCCAAAAGTAGTTGTCTTGAATCGCAACCTTTATCTACTACAGACAAAATATTATTGTCCCCTAACTGAATCTACCCCCATGACTCAGAGTCTGGTGGAGGTGCCTCGCATCATTCATACCCAATCAACGTTTGGCCCCAAGCTGCAAAGGATATTCGCAAAAAGGTTAAGGTGCCCAAATCCTTCAATTGACATTTGTGACTTCCGTACATCGCCCAGCTAAGCCTTTCTCCCTTTGACCTGAAGGAGAAATTATTGGGATGCCCCTTCAATCGGCCCAAAAGTCTAGTGGTCAACTTCTCCGACATGTCCTCAGAACCCTCCACTGTTAATTTTCTCCCTTTATGAGACCAACTTCCAAACCCCCTTGCCACTAATGTCACGGTGCAAACCCTCCCATCATCCTGGAAGAGCATCATGTGCAATTTGCCCTCTATAGAACAGTACAGCACAGAACAGGCCCTTCGGCCCTCGATGTTGTGCCGAGCAATGATCACCCTACTTAAACCCACGTAACCCGTATCCCAACAATCCCCCCATTAACCTTACACTACGGGCAATTTAGCATGCCCAATCCACCTAACCCGCACATCTTTGGACTGTGGGAAGAAACCGGAGCACCCGGAGGAAACCCACGCACACACAGGGAGGACGTGCAGACTCCACACAGACAGTGACCCAGCCGGGAATCGAACCTGGGACCCTGGAGCTGTGAAGCATTGATGCTAACCACCATGCTACCGTGAGGCCTCCTGCAATCTTGCCTCCCCCTTTAACCCTGAAGCCCATTGTTATTCTCATAGAGATCTCCGACCATCCCTCAAACTGTTTCCTGTCTCCATATCGAGTTCCCACCCCCCCATCTCGAGGCCTATGCAAAGGCATACAAATATCCTCTCCAGGGGCTGGTTTAACACAGTGGGCTAAACAGCTGGCTTGTAATGAAGAACAAGGCAGCAGCGCATGTTCAATTCCTGTACCAGCCTCCCCGAACACGCGCCGGTATATGGCGACTAGGGGCTTTTCACAGTAACTTCATTGAAGCCTACTTGTGACAATAAGTGATTATTATTCATTCAGGTGTTAATTAGATTTAGAGTGCCCAATTCATTTTTTCCAATTAAGGGGCAATTTAGCGTGGCCAATCCACCTAGCCTGCACATCTTTGGGTTGTGGGGGTGAAACCCACGCAAACACGGGGAGAATGTGCAAACTCCACACGGCGGGTGTTAATTTCAATGGAAAAACATTTTGCCAAATCAGAAAGGTTTGAGATTTTAGTATGATGTCTGCATAGACAGAGGTTCGAACTAAAATTCAACATATTCAATTTTTGGATCTTTTTGGGAGAAAATATCGACAAATAATCATTTTCTTGTATTTGTGAAATTTAGATGGATCATCATAATTCCATCTAATGGATGCAGTTTGTCTTCAACATAATACTTTTTTAACATAATAGTAGGCAAAAGCTACGCAACTGTTCCAATGGTAAATGATGATGTTTAACATTGTGCATTGTGCGTGTGGGTTACATATGACTGAAGTTCAGATCAAGTATAACATGAGAAAGGAACTGCAGAAAGCCACACTGGCCATGCAGGATAATGATTCCAGCTGTGGTGAAAATATATTTTTGGTACTTGAGTTAATATTGCACGACACCCATAATTGGTAATCTGTACAAGTATCAACAGATGTCTAGATCCAAATCACTTCATTGGACAGATTTAATGAGTGAAAGCATTGTTCCATCTGAAATCTGGCAGAAATGTGATCACATTACAATTCATTGAGCACTTAAAACGTAAACATTAAATTTAAACTTAAATATTTAAAAATATATGAGCACAAGGATTGCTTGTCTCACAAAAGAGATGTAGAAACATTACTATATTCAATTCCTGATGGTATTGATTTCAAAGTAATCTTTAAATTAAAAAGAACCAGAAGATGGAATGCAAAACATAATTTTATTTAATCCATCTGTCTAGTAGCTAAATGTTATGATAGTTTCCCCATGATCTTGTTATGCTAACCAATTTAAATCTGACTTCAAGAACGGTGCTGTGGAAAGATAGGTTCCAAATGTATTTGAAACTTCATCATACTCCAGTGGAACACTGACAAACTGTGGAAACTTTTGTTGAAGTACTATTTTTTATTGTATTGTTCATATTTGTTTTGTAGCCCTTTGTGTCTAATTTTATCTTAGTATATAATTAATCTGTCGTACTCCAGGACCAATCATTTGCTCCTTGGGGTATCGGGAAAAGCATGCACAATATTAAAGCAATGTGTTCCTGATAAGTGTTTATTTCTGATGTCGAGCTTCAATGTCTTCTGAAATGACAAGCGTTGTTATCACAGGAGAGACATTTATCCTTGTTAATCCAGTTATCACTGCCAGTATATGAGAGGCTCACATCAATACCAGCTCTGTTATCACTTCTTGTAAGATTTGTGATATCCTGCGCTTACTTTGAAATGGCAACAGACAGGAAGAGAAGTATATATTTTTACAGAAAAAGTAAGAAGGGAGAATTGGCCTGTGTTTGAAACAAGTATCTGTTGTGAATGTATAAATACTGTTAATTCACCAGTATACTGTATTACGTTATACTATGTTATTAACCCTGTGGGCTCCATTTATGGGCCATTGTGTGGCTTCACCCACAGGGGGCGATGTTGGAGCATGTACGGGCTCCGCCCATGGCGGGACCGCCTTCAGTATTGTACCAGTCGCAGGCAGGCAAAGTTGTAAGTTGATTAAAACCACTGTTTACTTTGACACGAGTCTTCAAGTGAATTGATAGTCGCATCAATTTAATCAATTTAAAGAACTACTATGGAGTCAGCCCTCAAACCTGACAGACTGGAGCTCGATCCACAGACAAAATAATTTTTTCACATTAGCTTCGGTGTTTCAAGGCCTACCTTGACGCGTCGTCGACTTCATCCGTCATGGATCAACAGAAATTGAGTCTCCTCCACGCACGGGTGAGCCATCGCATTTCTGCCCAGTTCGACGAAGTCACCTCCTATACAGAGGCCTTCGCGATACTCGAACGCATCTACGTGTGGCCTGTGAACGAGGTCTAAGCGCGACATATCTTTACTACTCACCACCAGCGCCCCGGGGAGTCGCTGGATGACTATCTGTGCGACCTCAAAGCCCCTGCGCACAACTGTAACTATCAGGCCGTTACGGCCACTCAGCACATGGAGCTCGCCGTCTGAGACGTTTACGTTGCGGGGGTCAGATCGAACTATGTGAGGCAGCGCCTGCTCGAAAAAGGGGCCCAGGACCTGGATGACACGGTAAAACTGGCGACCTCGCTGGTGGTCGCTTTTCAGAGTCTCACTGCGTTCCCGGCCGACCACGCGACTCCCTCGTGGGCCCCCGACCAGAGACTACCCCAGGCCTGTGCCGCACGGCCGCCCGCTCATCATGGGGGGCTGCCTTGCTATTTTTGCAGCCAGCCTCAATACCCCCGGCAACACTGCCCGGCCTGAAACGTGAACTGCAGCATCCGAAAAGGAACACTTCGCCAAGGTCTGCCTGGCCAAGCCTAAACACTCGAACTCACAGACCCGATCCACCGACTCTCAGGCCCGCAGACCCCGTAATGTGGCAGGGTGACTGCCGACTCCGACTCCGCACAACACGTGCGACTCACGGGGGCCGCCATCTTGGCCACCCTCCCCCACGCGGCCGGCCACATGCGATCCATGGGGGCCGCCATCTTGGGTGACATCTTCCTCACCGCCTGCCACGCTCAATCAATGGGGGCCGCCACCTTGGCCACCATCTGCTATGCCACTCGACGCGTACGACCTGCACGGACAGTCATCGCGGGGCTGCCCCAGCACTGCCGATCACGCCGCTGATTACCCTCAACTCAGTGCAGTCACCTCGGACCAGTCGCGACCCAAGCATCTCAGGAGCTCCATGGTGGCCGTCCGGGTTAACGGGTACGAGACACCTTGCCTGTTCGACTCCGGGAGCACCGAGAGTTTTATTCAACCGGATCTGGTAAGACGCTGCTCGCTCCCGATATTCCCGACGAAACAAACAATCTCCCTCGCCTCTGGGTCGCACTCAGTACAAATCCAAGGGTGCACTACTGCAACCATAGCAATACAGGGCGTAGAGTATACTAATTTTCAATTGTATGTGCTCCCAGACCTCTGCACCCCTCTCCTTTTAGGACTCGACTTTCAGTGCAATCTCAGGAGCCTAACTCTTAGTTTTGGCGGACCCCTGCCCCCGCTCACCATATGCAGCCTCGCAACCCTAAAAGTCGACCCTCCTGCCCTCTTCGATAACCTCACCGCTGATTGCAAGCCAGTAGCCACTCGAAGCAGGCGGTATAATATGCAGGACAGGACATTTATTAGGTCCGAGGTCCAGCGTCTCTTGAGGGAAGGAGTCATAGAGGCCAGCAATAGCCCCTGGAGAGCTCAGGTGGTGGTCGTCAAGACTGGGGTAAAGTTCCGGATGGTGGTTGATTACAGCCAGACCATTAACTGGTTTACGCAACTTGATGCGTACCCGCTTCCCCGGATTGCAGGCATGGTGAATCAGATTGTGCACTACCGCGTGTTCTCCACGGTGGATCTGAAGTCTGCATACCACCAGCTCCCAATCCACTCGGAGGACCACAACGACACGGCGTTTGAGGCAGACGGCCACCTTTTTCATTTCCTCTGGGTCCCCTTTGGCGTCACGAACGGGGTTTCGGTGTTCCAACGAACGATGGACTGAATGGCGGACAAGTACGGGCTGCTGGCCACGTTTCTGTACTTGGACAACGTCACCATCTGCAGCCATGATCAGCAGGACCACAATGCCAACCTCCACCGATTTCTCCAAACCGCCCAAAAACTTAACCTCACTTATAACAAGGAGAAATGTGTTTTCCGCACTACCAGGCTAGCCATCCTCGGCTACGTCGTGGAAAACGGGGTCCTAGGGCCCAACCCTGACCGTATGCGCCCCCTCCTACAACTCCCTCTCGCTCACTGTCCCAAGGCCCTCAAGAGGTGCCTTGGATTTTTTTCCTATTACGCCCAGTGGGTCCCCCAGTATGCGGACAAAGTCCGCCCACTATTTAAGGCCACCCTTTTCCCACTGGCAGCCGAGGCTCGCCAGGCCTTCAACTGCATCAAGGCGGACATCGCCAAAGCCGCCATGCATGCGGAGGACGAGTCTGTCCCATTCCAGGTGGAGAGCGACGCATCAGAGTTCGCTCTCGCCGCCACCCTTAACCAAGCAGGCAGGCCGCTAGCGTTCTTTTCACGCACCCTCACCACTTCTGAACTTCGACACTTCTCGGTCGAAAAAGAAGCCCAAGCCATTGTGGAAGCCGTGCGGCATTGGAGGCACTACCTCGCAGGTAGGAGGTTTACCCTCGTCACCGACCAACGATAGGTTGCCTTCATGTTTGATAATACGCAGCGGGGCAAGATCAAGAATGATAAGATCTTGAGGTGGAGGATCGAACTCTCCATCTATAATTACGATATAGCATATCGTCCTGGGAAGCTCAACGAGCCCCCAGATGCCCTGTCCCGCGGCACATGCGCCAGCGTGCAAGATGACCGACTACATGCTATCCATGGCGACCTCTGCTACCCGGGGGTCACCCGGCTCGCCCATTACATCAAGGCCCGCAACCTGCCCTCCTCCACCGAGGAGGTCAGAGCTGTAACCAGGGACTGCCAAATCTGTGCGGAGTGTAAACCGCACTTCTATCGACCAGATAAGGCCCACCTGGTAAAGGCATCCCGGCCCTTTGAACACCTCAGTATTGATTTCAAAGGGCCCCTCCCCTCAAATAATCGCAATACCTATTTTCTCAACATTATAGATGAGTTCTCCCGTTTTCCGTTTGCCATCCCATGCCCCGATATGACCACCCCCCACTGTTATCAGAGCCCTGCACAGTGTCTTCACCCTGTTTGGTTTCCCCAGTTATGTCCACAGTGACAGGGGCTCGTCATTCATGAGCGTCGAACTGCGTCAGTACCTGATCAGTAAAGTCATTGCCTCAAGCAGGACTACGATGTTACAACCCCAGGGGTAATGGGCAGGTGGAGAGGGAGAACACGACAGTCTGGAAGACCGTCCTATTGACCCTACGGTCCAGGAATCTCCCGGTTTCCCACTGGCAGGAGGTCCTTCCCGATACGCTCCACGCTATTAGGTCCCTCCTTTGCACGGCCACAAACCAGACTCCTCATGGCCACTTGTTTGTCTTCCCTAGGGGAACTACCACAGGGGCCTCGCTTCCATCCTCGCTGATGACACCAGGTCCTGTCCTTCTCCGGAAACACATTTGGACCCATAAGACCGACCCCCTGGTAGAGAGGGTCCACTCCTGCACTCAAACCCACACTATGCATACGTCGAACACCCCAATGGCCGGCAGGATACCGTCTCCCCCCCGAGACCTGGTGCCCGCAGGCTCCTCCACCACTACCACTACTATACCCCCCACACTATACGCCGCCCAACCTCCCATGTCCAGTGCCCCCACACCTGTTTGGTTCCCGCGCTCCCTTCCACCCGGCACACCAGTCCGCAGGAATGAAGCTCCGGAAGAGCCGCCCTAGGAGTCCACCCCTGGGCCCGCACCGGACCCACTTCCACAGCCACCCAAAACGGCTGCGACACCAGTGCTTCAATGGTCGCAACGTACGCTCCGGGCGCCGGACCTACTGAATTTGTGAACCCATCACCCCCGACGGACTTAATTTTTTTTACAGGGGGTGAATGTGGTGAATGTATAAATACTGTTAATTCACCAGTATACTGTATTACGTTATACTATGTTATTAACCCTGTGGGCTCCATCTATGGGCCATTGTGTGGCTTCACCCACAGGGGGAGATGTTGGAGCATGTATGGGCTCCGCTCATGGCTGCGCCCTTTAGAGGAAGTATAAGAGCAGCAGACCTGCGGGACCGCCTTCAGTATTGTACCAGTCGCAGGCAGGCAAAGTTGTAAGTTGATTAAAACCACTGTTTACTTCGACACGAGTCTTCCAGTGAATTGATGGTCGCATCAGTATCTTTGCTGTAATTTAACTGTTACTACATTAAACATTAACATTAGTCATGATCAACATTATTTAACAGCTGCAGCATGGCTGTGACTTAAGTTGTTGACTTTATGTATATTGGCTGATATATCATAGCCTCATGGGTAGCCTGGATTTGGATGCTTATATGTACTGAACTGGCTTGTGATTTCACGCTACTATTCAAAGCCTGTAAAGAAGTGGTTTAAGTAACTTTTAAGGGCAATTATATTTAATTGTGACTGAAATCAAAAGTTTGTAGATTGCCACTTCTAAATTTCTGTCTCCAAGCCAACCTGCAAATGTCTTCATCAATCTGTAATGAAATGAAATGAAAATGAAAGTCGCTTATTGTGACAAGTAGGCTTCAAATGAAGTTACTGTGTAAAGCCGCTAGTCGCCACACTCCGGCACCTGTTCGGGGAGGCTGGCACGGGAATTGAACCCGCGTTGCTGGCCTGCTTTGGTCTTCTTTCAAAGCCAGATATTTAGCCCTGTGCTAAACTAGCCCCTTAATTACCTTAATGTGAAATAATTGTTTTTTTAAAAATCTTTTGCATACTTTCCCCTCTAAAGTATTGTACAGCTGTAGTTTGTTCTTTTGCACAAAATTTGTGACATCTATCGTGTGACATAAACTCACTGATCTTCCCTGGCACTGTTTTTGCATGAATAATAAATGACAGTTGCTGTTACAGAGCAGGGACATTTAAGGTAGAGATGGATCGCTGACTCTTAAATCTTTAGGAAGGGATCAGGATCTGGAAGAACCCAACTGGAGCGAGTTCAGGGAGAATGTTGTGGATTGCCTGCACACAATCCATGCCCAGCTTTGCTTCAGTTTTAACCTCCAGCTGTATATTTTGGAACAAAATGCATCCTAAATCTGTAAATATTGATCAGCATTGGCAGGCATTTTGGCAACTACGACACTGACGCAAACTGCACATGTAAAGTTATTACTTGGGTATATTTAGGCCTGGGGGAGGGGAAGGGGGGAAACCTGTTGAGTGGGACATAGCAGCATTGCTTAACACTTGGGGCCAAAAAGGGCTGGGGGCAAACTGTAAAGATATGCAAATTCTCAACCCAGGCCCTTGTAGAAGTTAGACCTCATGAGGCAGAACTTACTTGATGAATTTCTAATAAACTAAGATATTTTTAAGGGAGATACAATGAGGGGGATTCTCGGTCAGCCGATGCTGGAATTGGGAAACTCGATTGGGCAGAGAATGGCATGTGAGGCGAAATCGGGGGTGATTTTGGGCGCCCGACAGAATACCATGCTCCGGTAACTCGCCAGCAGCATCAGTGCGTTATACTCCCCACGTACAGTGAACGCCATTGGCATATCATTAGTGGGCCTGACCCGGTATGCTTCACCCCCTCCAGGGGCAATTGCCGACACCGAGTTTCACTTGTGGTTTTAAAAATTGGGGAACAGCTGCCGTGGCTGCTGAGGGAGAGAGGAGAGTAGGACATGCAGAGGCGTGATCATGGGCTGCCAATCCTGCCACTGGCATGGCTGGCTGGGTGGGGATAGCATCTGGCAGGCTGGGTGGCATAGGGGGGACAGCAGGGAGTGATGGTGGTGACGAGATCTCAGGCTGTGGTGTGGACTGAACCCTCCACGACCGGGGTGTCCGGACATGGACCACCACTGCCGCAGCCTGCAAGGAAGTCGGGCTCACCATCCAGGTCCAGTGCCCGCCGCTCCGCGGTTATGCGCCACCTTCTCCTGGGCAGGGGGATGACAGAAAGTTCAAAGTATTAGGCAGTCGGATCATGAGGCAGTATGGGTGCTGGCATGTGGTGCAGGGTGGGGAGCATGGACACTGCCGACGGGTGAGGCTCAGTCACCCGCTGGGTGGGGGGGGTGGTTACCGGTGTATGGAATGGGTGTTAATGCCAGTGGCACAGTGCTGCCTACTCATCTAGGCTGCCCTGAGCAGATCCTGCATTTCTTCCTGCACGGCTGTCCAATCCTGGTGGTGGGACCCACGATGTTCACGACCTCTGCCACCTGCGCCCAGGCCCAGTTTATGGCGGCAGCTGGCAAGCTCCTTCCCACCCCAGGATACAGGGAAGCCCGCCTCTCCTCCAAGGCGTCCAATGCGGGTGGGGGGCTTTGGCAAGGGCTGTGGAGACTGGAGGGGGGTGGCCTGGAGATTGCAAGGGGGTGTCCAGGGAGACACTATCTGGCAGTCCGGGTCCGCGCATGGCCATCTCCGTGTTGTCCGGCGTGACCGCTGCAGGTCGTCGCCATGGGCATGCGCGGCCATTGAACCGGTATTTTTTTCCAGGCGTTTATATCGGGAAGGTTGTGCGTTTTACGTGGCGTGGCTGCTAGCCCCTCACCAGTCAGAGGATTGGTGCTGGGGCCTCGCCGATTCTTCCTACGGATCCTCCGGACGTAGTCCCAAAATCGGAGAATCCAGCCCAATATTTTTGGAAATCTCTTACATTTCCAATTTGACTATGTTCCATATTTAACTTTTACTTGAGGCCAAAATACAAACAAATCGGATAAACAATTTTTCACAGAAATATTTTGAAAAGTTTGTTTGAGTCACATTTCCTTTCTTTCATTGGCAGGTTTTCCTGACTGATCATTGAAGCCTTGTTTTCATAAACTATAATATGTGGGATTGGCAGATTTCTATTCATTTGCCTGTTTTCAATTCATGCACTGAGATTTGATTTGTTGACATATTGTAAATATGAAATTTGTGCCTGTAAGAAGCAATAACAGGCGGAGAAAACACGGCAGTCTGAAGGTGAGACTTAAATTAAACGTCTTCAAGACTCCTCTCCCCAGCATACTCCTGGCGAACATCCAAGCAATCGAGAACAAGCTGGATAACCTCAACGCTAGACTTAACTCCCAGAGTGAAGCGAGGACCTGCTATGTGCTTTGCTTCACCGAGACATGGCTGACTCCGGCCACACCAAACTGTGCCATCCAACCCGAAGGCTTCTCGATCCACTGGATGGACAAATCGAAGGGCGGGGGTGCTTGCCTCCTCATCAACATCCCTGGTGCTTGGATGTGGTGTCTCTAGCGTGCCACTGTTCACCAGACCGAGAATACCTGATGGTGAAGTGTCATTCCTTTCTACCTCCCACATGAACTCACCTCTGTACTCATCACAGCAGTCTACATCCCACCCCAGGCGGCAGTAAAGAAAGCACTTGACAACTACTCACTACCATCAACTACCAAGAAACAAATCCCCCTGAGGCCCTGACAATCATGGTTCGAGGTTTCAACCAGGCCAACCTCAGGAGGGTTCCACCTAAACTCCATCAACATATCGCCTGCCCTACCAGAGGTGCACAACACCCTATACCAGAGCTACACTGGTTCAAAGGTGCCTACCGCTCCATTCCCCAACCACACTTTGGCAAATCCGACCACAAGTCAGTACTCCGACTTCCAGCTGACAAACAGCAACTCAAGTGTGCTGAGCCAGTCATGAAAACCATGCAATGTTGGCCCGAGGCATCAGAGGATACTCTCCGCGATTGCTTGGAGTCTGGACTGGTCCAGTTTCATGGCTGTGGCAGCTAACCTGGACGAGAACGCAACCACCGTCACAGACTTCATCAGTAAGTGTAGCGAGGACTGTGTACCAAAGAAAACAATATGGGTGTTCCCGAATCGGAAACCCTGGTTTAACCGAAGGGTTCACTACCTGCTGAAGTTCAGGTTGGAGGTGTTCATGTCTGACGAACCTGTCCTTGATAAGAAATCCAGGATGTACATAAAGCCATCAGGGATGCCATAAGACAATACCGGACAAAACTAGTGCCCCAGGCCAACCACACAAACTCACAACCTCTATACCAGACCTTCATTCACCTGAAGAAGGAGCCGTGCTCCGAAAGCTCGTGTTTGAAACAAACCTGTTGGACTTTAACCTGGTGTTGTAAGACTTCTTACTGTGCTCACAACCTCTATGGCAGGGCTTACATGTGATTACGTGCTACAAAGCAAGGCCAGGCAGAATCTTTGGTGCTGGAGCATCTGTCCCTGAAGAACTGAACAAGTTCTATGCCCGCTTTGAACAGTCAGACAATATATCAGTGGCACCCGCCCCAACTGCCCGGACACACCCATTACATCCTCAGAGATAAGAACTGCCTTCTTGAAAGTGAAGCCGCGGGAAGCGACGGGCCCAAGGGAGTCCCTGGGCGAGTACTCAGATCCTGTGCAAATCAGCTGGCGTGTGTATTTGCAGACATCTTCAACACCTCACGTCTCTGCTCCGAGGCTCCCACCTCCTTCAAGAAGACCACCATAATACTAGTACCAAAGAAAAACAAGGTGGCATGCCTCAATGACTACCAACCAGTGATCGTGACATCTGTCATCATGAAATGCTTTGAGCGGCTAGTCATGCGACGGATCAATGCCAGCCACCCAGGCAGTCTCGATCCATTGCAGTTCGTCTATCGCCGCAACCGGTCCAACACTCAAACACTTCGACAACAAAGACACCTACATCAGACTACTATTCATAGACTACAGTTCTGCCTTCAACACTATTATCCCAACAAGACTAATAACCAAACTCTGCAATCTTGGACTTCACCCCTTTCTGTGCAGCTGGATCCTTGACTTCCTCACCAACAGACCGTAATCTGTCAGGAAAGGCAACAGCACCTCCTCAACAATAGTCCTCACCACCAGGTCCTGCAAGAATGTGTGCTCAGTCCTCTACTGTACTCCTTGTACACACACGACTGTGTGGCAAGATTTAACTCCAAATTGATCTGTAGGTTTGCAGATGATACAACTGTGGTGGTTGTATCTCAAACAACGACGAGTCAGTCAACAGGAGGGAGATAGATCACTTTGGTCGCATGGTGTACCGAAAACAACCTCTCTCTAAATGTCAGCAAAACCAAGGAACTTATCATCAACTTCAGGAAGCGTAGTACGACACATGCCCCCATCTACATAAAGTGGAGATTGTCGATAGCCGCGGTTCACCATCACCAACAGTCTGTCCTGGTCCACTCAGGTTGATGCAACAGTCAAGAAAGCTCAACAACATTTCTACTTCCTACGGAAGCTAAAGAGATTTGGCATGTCTGCATCGACTCTCACAAACCTCGACAGATGTGCCATAGAGAGCTTCTTATCCTCTGCATCATAGCTTGGTATGGCAACTGCTCTGCTGAAATCGCAATAAACTACAAAAATTGCAAGAGTGCGGTGAACTCAGCCCAATGCATCACACAAGCTTGCCACTCTCCCATAGATTCTGTCTACACCTCCCACTGCCTCGGTTAGGCAGACAGCATTGTCAGATACTCCTCAAACCCAGGCTTTGCCCTCTTCGAGACCCTTCCATCAGGCAGAAGATACAGACGTCTGAAGACCCGCACATCCAGACATAGGAACAGCTTCTTCCCCACAGCTACTAGATTCCTCAATGACTCTCCCTCGGACTGATCTGTTCCCTGTAAGACACTATTTACGACGCCAAATGCTGCTCTTGCTCATGTATTTGCTTTGTTTGGCCCCTTGTTCCGCACTGTAACCAATTACTTATTTGTTGATATACTTTGTCGATTATTCTTTTTGCCGACTGTGCAGGTACTGTGTATGTCCCCTTGGACACTGAAAAATACTTTTCACTGTACTTTGGTAAGTGTGACAATAAATCAATCAATCAATCAGGTGTGACTCAGATAGAAATGGCACACAGTAAATGTGTGTTATGGTACTGTTCCTAGTTTGTGACTAGCAGGAGTCTATTGACATCACGCCCAATGCGTCAAAGGCCGTTGTGCCACGTATCACAATGTCTTTGATTTATGGGGACTGAATATGTCAAAATAATTTATTATTTATGTATGATTCTGAAATGTTCACCAATATTTATCATAGAATCCCTACAGTGCAGAAGGAGGCCATTCAGCCCATCGAGTCTCCAAAAGAACACCCAACTTAGGCCCATTTCCCCACTCTCTGCCTGTAACCTCGTAACCACACATAACCTTGGGACGCTAAGGGGCAATTTAGCATGTCCAATCCACCTAACCTTCACAACTTTGGACTGCAGGAGGAAACTGGAGCACCCAGAGGAAACACGCACCAACATGGGGAGAATATAAAATGAAGCTGGGTCCCTGGCACTGTGAGACAGCAGTGCTAACCACTGTGCCACCATGCCACCCATGATCAAATTCTATGATTGTCTTTTTTTTTGTAAACACTGGCAATATGTGGTCTTGGTTTTTGTTCTCAGTTCCTTTACCTGTGCATTTAATTTTTACCTTTCTCATATATTCAGAAAGATGGACCTTGGCATGCTGCACATTAGAAGTAATTATGCAGGGAGAAACATTTGATTAGGCATGTTAGGCATGGCTTGTGATGCCTGATTAACCTGTGTCTGGTCCTATTGAGGCAAGCAGCATGCAAACTTCCAGTGACAGCATTTATGCTCCCACAACTGCCTCTCTGACAGTATACTTGCTGTTGCCTTTCAACCAGCCAGCCCAGGTTGCTGTCATCCATACCGAGTATGCTCCAAAACAAGGCTCCCATGCACAAGAACTGCTCAGGGGCGATTTCCAAGACCATCTGTGGTCTTCCCAAGTCAAAGTCAGCAGCATTCCACTAACCCTGCTGTAGCCACTGGAGTGGCACTGCTTGGGAATATTAGGCCAGGCAGGGGCACTGCAAAGAAGGCACTAAGGGAACACACAAGGATGATTAGTTTAGTTTTACATACATGATTGAAAATATCATGGAATGGATTTTTGGTGGCTTTTATTTCAGGATGTTGACGAAGAAGACATTTTGAGTTTGAAAGATGCGAAGTATAGTGATGTTGTAATGAGGTATGATGCGGGACTCAGTCTGAGTGATCACCGACTGATGGTTTATCTGAAGTGGAAGGGCCGTGGATGGCTCCTCCTCTTCTTCCCCGGATGCCCTCTGAAGCTTCTGGTGCAAACACAGCACACTGTACCAATGCCCTTTGTCAACGTGTGTCATGCGGGCTGCACCAGAAGTTTCAGATTTCTTGCACTGGTACTGGTGATGCCTTGATGCACAATGTTGTGGTCATGGAGTTGAATAGCAATGGAGAGTGGGGAGGTTGTGGTATTTAGCAGCTTTATGGGGTAATGATGTTAAGATGGAGCAGCACTGCAGAAATACAATTGTGGCTTGGCGATACCAGGTGATTGCAGTGTGGGATTTTATTTGGATGACTGTGTGGGCCACATGTCCCAGTTCATAAATATTTTCATTGCCATGATTTCCAGCAAAAGTTTGGACGGTGGACAGATGACAATCTTGCCTCTCTACATTTCTGTTGATGGAATAGGAACCCAGCTAATTGGGGGCATTGAGGCCTGAACCTTTGCTCTCACTTCAGTAACGCAGTCCCACAAATCTGATCCAGGAAAAAGTACCCCGGGTGTTCTGATTTTGGTTACAGGTGTGGGGGAGGGGTGCAATGGAGGTCAGGCTCACTACCCTTGGAAATAGTGTGGAAGCAGAGGCAGGCTCAGTATAGTTTGGGCAACTCAGTCGTGTTTAAAAAGTAGGCTGGTAAGGTGGTCCATGCTGCTTTTACTGTACCTTGGAGGAGATATTAATGAGCAGTCAGGTGAGTGCAAACTCTCCAAATGTTGTCTAACTGCTGGCCCTGGAGCAGATCTTCATGCATCGGTGCAGAGCTATTTCCAACCCCCTTCCCCCATATCCAAACCCTACACTTTGATGAGATAGACCAAATGATAATCTACATGCCTCATGATCCCTTTCATTTTTAATTTGTGTAGGCAGAATGTCACACAGCTGAGAGTGTGGAATGACTGGGAGGTTCAACGAACAGGACCTCCAGATTCTAGTGGAGAATATGCAGGGGGCAGGACATACAGGTGCAGGTGCCGTAGTGTGGCGACCAGGGGATTTTCACAGTAACTTAATTGCAGTGTTAACGTAAGCCTACCAATAAAAAATATTATACCTTGGGGGGGGGGGGGGGGGGGGGGGGGGATTCTCCGACCTCCTACTGCAGGTTGTTTGGCAGTGGGAGGCGGCGCACTGTTCATGAACGGCGGGATTCTCTGCTGCCACCAATGTTAATGGGATTTCCTATTGGAACCAACCCATGCAGCTGGGAAATCATAGAATTAATTGTATTCCTACAGTGCAGAATGTGGCAGTCGAGCTCAGAGCCATGAAAATGAAAATGAAAATTGCTTATTGTCACGAGTAGGCTTCTAATGAAGTTACTGTAAAACGCCCCTAGTCGCCACATTCCGGCGCCTGTTCGGGGAGTGAACCGTGCTGCTGGCCTGCCTTGGTCTGCTTTAAAAGCCAGCGATTTAGCCCAGTGTGCTAAACCAGCCTGTATAGCTGGTTGTTGGGGATGGATAATTACCTATAACAGCTGATGGCCAAGGCAATGTTGGAACATGGCGCTAATGGTGGAGGTCATGCTGTCAGTTCGCTGAGTGCAAAGGAATATTGACGAGTAAGAGGGAGTGCAAGGATGGAGTTCCATCATAAGGGCAGCAAAGCATTGTTAAAGACAGTGACATGCATCAGAGTGGGTTTCACATGTGATGGCCTATGCCTGAATAATTCCTCTTGTGTTCCACACACATCCCAGTTCTACTGTACTTGCTCGACTCCTGGGCCTACTGGACATCAGGAAGAGGAATAGTTGGCCAAGGCAACAGCATCACCTCACATTAGTTTACACTCTGCCAACACAGATACCAACACTTTGAAGGGATGTAGCTTGCATGTAAAATCGGTGGCACAGGTTGAAGGGCACTGCACCAGAGTGCAGGAGGAGGTGTTAGAGTCAGAGGCATCTGTACACAGTTCCCGCGACAGAGGTAGGATGTCACAATGATGATCCAGCGGCCAGGGACGTGGAGCCTCGGGTGTCAGCACTTAAATAATAAACAACATGGGGCGGCATAGAACATAGAACAGTACAGCACAGAACAGGCCCTTCGGCCCCCGATGTTGTGCCGAGCAATGATCACCCTACTCAAACCCACGTATCCACCCTATACCCATAACCCAACAACTCCCCCCCTTAACCTTACTATTAGGACACTACGGGCAATTTAGTATGGCCAATCCACCTAACCCGCACATCTTTGGACTGTGGGAGGAAACCGGAGCACCCGGAGGAAACCCACGCACACACGGAGAGGACGTGCAGACTCCACACAGACAGTGACCCAGCCGGGAATCGAACCTAGGACCCTGGAGCTGTGAAGCATTTATGCTAACCACCATGCTACCGTGCTGCCCCTTTTAAAAAAAAATTCATGTGGTGCAGTGGTTAGCACTGAGACTGCGGCGCTGAGGAACCGGGTTCGAATCCCAGCCCTGGGTATCAGTCCATGTGGAGTTTGCACATTCTCCCTGTGTTTGTGTGGGTTTCACCCCCACAACCCAAAGATGTGCATGTTAGGTGAATTGGCCACACTAAATTGCTCCTTAATTGGAAAAAAAATAATTGGGTACTCTAAATTTATATTAAAAAAATAATAAACAGCAGACATGCGGACATCTTATGGAATTCTCTGAGGCAATGAGCGCTCATGCACAGTGAGTGGAGGATCAATTGCAGTTATGATCTCCACATTGTCCCAGGGACTCAATTGCATGAGCTCCAACCATGAGAAAATAATCACTCTTATTTTGAGAAACATGCAGCAGCACTCAGAGCGGACGCAGAGCAGTGTATTGGCCAGGAAAGCGTGCAAGACTCACTCAGCAGCCTGGAGTAGTCCACTCACTGTATGAGCGCTGACATCCATGGAACACATGAGGTGCAAAGTCCCCTGCACGATAACACGATTGGCATAGTGGTAACTAAAATGGGTGACTGTTTTGCACCTGCAGCCAGCCCCATCAACCCCACCTGAAAGCCAACCAAGGGCTGTGGTGGTTACTGATGAGGATGAAGGTACTGAAAACTTCTTGGCATCCTCATCTTCCTCCAACACCCGAGCCCAACTGCATGGGCTCTTGTCTGCTTCATAGGTACAAATGACAATGACTGCATGCAGAAATGCAGGGGTCACAGTCTGAAGGAGGTTCCCAATGGGTTCCTACATGACGAGGCTAGTGCAGTGCTCCTCAAATGTCTCCACTTCCTCTGAGGCAACACAGGGAAGTGGGGGATCTTTGTAGGAATGTGTGCAAGTGCAGTGTGCCATCTAACCTCGAGGAAAAAGACCCTAAAATAACGAAAATATTTCAATAATATTTGTCTTCTGGTAAAAAAATATAATCCTTCGCAGGCATGCGTTTTATTAAAAAAACAACAAAGAGCAAATGTTTGAATACAATCTTGTATGGCCTCCCTAAAAATCTTAGCAACAAAATGTGTGTTTGGCACCCTCACTGATGAGCTAGTCAGGGATTGAATATTCTGCAGGGTCCACAGTGTTCTAGTCTGCAAGCAGCTGCTGTGGGAGAACGATTTTACATTACAAACAGCCATTAGCATCTACGTGTTAAACCAACAATCAGAAACAGAAGCAGAGATTTTAAACACCCTGCTCAGAATAGAAAAAGCTTCTTTTTCATATGGGAAACAATGCAATAAATGTTGAAAATGGAATACTTTTGCTAAATGCAGTAGTTCGAAAGCTCAGCAGCCTTCCTCTGCCATCGGCAACATGGCAGCCAATCAGTCTTCCAGGGGTAGGAGCGGCAGCAACGTGAATGAGCTGGAGTCAGCCAAGGCAGTGAAACCATAAATCCTCCAACAACATTCTATTACGAGAGTGTCGACAATGTCATAGAAAAGGATGAGATCTTCATCACCTTCAACACAATTTTCAGCAACGCAAGACTGAAGGTGAAGATTGACACTGGAACAAAGTGCAACGTGTTGCCCAGCCAAATGTTCCAGGAACTAGACTCATATTCTGCACCAGGCCCTAGGTGGACCTCATGGCTTATGGCAGACAAACCATCCGCACCAAAGGCATAGCCACTCTCCACTGCACACAGGACAATTTCAATTTTTTTATAGTTAACCAGAATTCAAGGCCATTGTTAGGTCTTTGGGACAGCATTACAATGTGACTCATTCTTTTTTTTTAAATTTAGAGTACCCAATTATTTTTTCCAATTAAGGGGCAATTTAGAGTGTTCAATCTACCTATCCTGCACATCTTTGGGTTGTGGGGGTGAAACCCACGCAGACACAGGGAGAATGTGCAAACTCCACATGGACAGTGACCTAGGGCCGGGATTCAAACCCGGGTCCTCAGCGCCGTAGGCAGCGATGCTAACCACTGTGCCACCGTGCTGCCCCATTGTGACTCATTCAACTTGTTCCAGGATTGCATGCTCTACAATACCAGATCACAAAGCCTTTTCCACTGTGATGCCATTGGTAAGCTACCAGTTATATACCATGTGGTGATATGAGTGGGAGCACTGCCATTGGTGCAGAGCATTGGTTTCCCATTGGCTCTGGCTGGTCATGTGCCTCTCGTCTGATTGGCTGGGACTAGTCATGTGACTGCTCACCAATTGGTCGAGAGGCAAGTAGAGACCGCCTCCGAGGTGGGGTATAAGTACCCAGGTTTCCCGGCGGTCGGCCTTTCTCTGTAGTCGACCACCGGGCTAACAACTAGCTGATTAAAGCCACAGTTTGGATCTTCATCGTGTCTCGCGTCCAATTGATGGTTCATCACACCACATGAGACTAGATGATTTTTTACCTCCTACAGTTTGTACTCCAAGAAGGCTACCTGCAGTAAGGAAGCAGAAAGTATCCAATGAGCTGCATCGGATCACAATATAACACCTATGGACGAGGCCACAGACTGGGTTTCAGCAATGGTGGCCGCAGTAAAGAGAGATGGCATGGACAGGATATGCATTGGCCCAGTGCACTTGAACAAGGTGCTGCTCAGACATCATCATCCTTGGAAAACAGTGGAACAGGTGATAGCAGACATGCCAAATGTGAGGTGTTCAGCATCCTTAATGCAAAATACATGTTCTGGCAGATCCTGCTTGATGAAGGATCTTTAAAATGAACCACACTCTTGCCTCCGGTAGGCAGATATCATTTCCTTTGTATGTGCTATGGGACCTCCATTGGCAAAGGGGTCTTCCAATGGTTCATGGAAGAACTCTTTGCAGGCCAATCTTGCAATGGTTTGGGGTCATACTATGCAAGGACACGATAAACATCTTTGACTCATCTTCATTTGTTTCTTTGGCGTTACGGTCGAGCCTCAACAGAATCAGAAGCTTTAGGCTGCAAAATGCAGATTCTAGGTCGGTCAGGTTCCTTGCGTGGGTCATCTACTCACAGCTCATGGTGAAAAGCCCAATCCAGGCAAAACAATGGCTATACTCGGGATAGCCCTTCCCGTTGACAAGCACACCCTACAGTGTTTCCTAGGTGTGTCAAAGTATCTTTCTAAGTTCTTTCAATATTATAATCAGGCACTCACTATCCCATCGATACTACAACATTTTGATGTTCGATCACCCGTTCCTTTATCAGCAGGTGCCTCAGCATGGGCTTGCCGCATGCAGAAAAGGCAGACCAGTCACCTTTGCTACAAGGGTCCTCACTGACAGAGAGACTCATTATGCACAAATTCAAAAGGAACTCTCCACTTTAGTCTTTGCCTGTCAAAAATTTCATGGTTGTCGTGCAACTGTTGAACCAGATTATTAGCCAACAATGACTATTTTAACAATGCCTCTTTACACTACATCTGCATGGCTGCAAAGCATGATGATAAAGCTGCAATGGTACAATCCCAGCATCGTCTATAAACCTGGTAAGGAGCTGCACTTGGCCAATGCCCTCTCCATAGCCTTCTTACTCACTGCAGGCCAGACAGATTGTGAGAGAGACATAAACATTGTGACGATAGCTGTCCTCTCAAATAATCGAGGGATTCAAAGATGTCTTACACATGAGCATCGCAAGCAGACAACTACATGATATAATGATGAAAAGCTGGCCAGAGTCCTCAAGGGAGCTGCCTCATCATCTCCACACATTCTTCACCTCAGAGATGAACTTACCATACCGGATAGACTAATACTGTGGCCAGTGATTTGTCATCCCTATTTCTCTTCAGGGATATGACACCCAACAACTTCACCAGGGGTACCCCAAGTTTGAAGCAACCAGATACAGGGCTAAGGATTCGCTGTTCTTTCCCTCCATACAGCCAGACATGGAAAGTGACGTTTCCAGATGTGAACCGTGCATTACCATCAAGTCGCACTAAGCAAAAGAATTGTTGCATTTATCCGGAGGCCCCATGGTCATTCACAGCAGCTGACATAGAATTCCTATAGTGCAGAAAGAGGCCATTTGGCACATCGAGCCTGCTCCGACCCTCCGAAAGAGCACACTACCCAGGCCCACTCCCTCTGCCCTAACCCTGTAATCCCACCTAACCTGCACATCTTTGGACTGTGGAAGGAAACCAGGACGAAACCCACGCAGGTACGTGGAGAACGTGCAAACTCCACACAGACAGTCACCCAAGACTGGAAGTGAACCTGGGCCCCTGGTGCTGTGAGGCAGCAGTGCTAACCCATGTGCCACCGTTTGAGTGGAATGGTAAAGAACACTTAGTTTCAGTGGATTTGTATTCTGGCTGGTTTGAACTCGACCACCTGCCACATATGAAGAGTAACACAGTCATCTTCAAATCAAGAGACATTTTGCCACATATAGAAAACCTAAAGTGCAGAAGAAGGACATTCGGCCCATCAAGTCTGCACTGACCTTCCAAAAGAGCACTCTACCCCGACCCACTCCCCCGCCCGACAACCGTCTCATGCACATTGATTATGGTCAATCCACCTAGCCTGCACATCTTTGTACAGTAAGGGGCAATTAAACATGGCCAACCTACCACATCTTTGGACTGTGGGAGGAAACCAGAAGACCTGGAAGAAACCCACACAGACACGGGGAGAATATGCAAACCCCACACAGTCACCCAAGGCTGGAATTGAACCCGGATCCCTGGTGCTGTGAGGCAGCGGTGCTAACCACTGTCCGACCCCCCACTGGCACATCCCACAGCGACCCATGACAGACAATGCTTGCCAACTCATCTCCATTGAATTTTGAAACTTTGCATTCACATAGAACTTTGAGCTTATCACGAGCAGGCCCCTATATCCCCAGTCAAACAATCTGGCGGAACGGGCAGTTACACTTGGCCAAGTACCTTCTCGAGAAATGAGCACGGGATCACAGCTGCACTCCTCAGCCTGTGAAATCTACCATGACAAAGTTTGCACTCATCAGCACAACAAATCTTTTTCAGGTGTAGCAGGGCCACGATTCCTGCAGTAAAGTGTCTGCTGTAGCCCAAACCTGAACCAAATGTGAATGATGCCCTCATGCAGTGCTGATTGTGAAGCAAAGTGCTCGAGGATCGAGATGCTCACATACACGGCTCTCTGGCCATTGGGCCAGGATTCAGACCGCACTTGGCCATGACAAGTTGGCGGTGGTACACAGCCATGCCCTGCGACTGAACAGTTACCTGACAGCCTCAGACAGTGCTCACCACGTACACAACAGCCGTCACCTCCTACAGGTACTGGAACTAGCACCAATGAATGTAGCAGCACTTCTGACATCTGGCCTATGACATATGTCCTCTGCACCAGTGGACATGCAGACTTCTCCAGAGGCCAACGTAACGAGCTCTTCACCCACCGAACACACTGACAAAACCCTCCAGGTGATCCACACTGAGCACACCAACCTGAGAAAGACTACAACGCCAGTAACTGGCATAACCACACACTCAGGGCGTCTGAGTAAACCAAACACAAGTTTCCACAACTATATTACCACCTCGTCTAGAACTAGGCTTCAAATCTTATTTTTCTACAAGAAAAGGTGTGGGAGGTAGGGGTTCTCCCCGGGATATCACGGGCAGAGTACAAGCACGAAGTAGCTGCTCGGCTAATGAATAAGCTACTGTTTGTGACAAGTCATTGTTGTCCATATTTCAGGAAACCAACACAAAGAAACCTATCAGAAACCTGTAAGCCACGAAACTTCCATAGTCACTCAGGTAGCATTTACTAATTAACATCATTGACAGGCATTCCTTTTCTAACAAACAGGATGATAAAGTTAATTGTGCTCAGGATTTCTTATTTGGAGTATTATTACAATGGCGCAGGATACTAAGATTTTCAATGAAAATAAAAGGTAGTTTCTATTTGATTTTGCTGCAACAACAAAGTGGAAAAATGTGGCAAGAAACATTCGGTCGGATTCTCCGTTCCTGAGATTAAGTGTTGACGAAGGGGCAGGACGCTTGGAGTTTGTACGACAGCAAAGCCGGTGCCGCACCTGGACCGATTCAACGACCTTTAACGCCAGCACCATGTGGAACACGATTGATTCCAATGAGAAACAGCGTGGGATTTGTCGGGTGCAATATTGGCACTAAGGAGGTTGACAAGCTGCAGCCGCATAAACACACTGCACTCCCCACCATCCCAGCCAACAAGATGGCAGCAAGACGCGCAGCCCCGTGTTTCACTGATGTGGAACTGGGAACCATGCTGGATGCCGTCGAGGAGAGGCGGGCAACTCTGTACCCGGGGTGGACTGCCAACTGCTGGCGTTCGCTGGGCCTGGATGTGGGTGGCAGAGGTGCTCAGCGCCGTGGGCAACACTGTCCGGAATGGCCAGCAATGCCAGAAAAAACTGCATGACCTCCTCAGGGCAGCCAGGGTAAGTAGGCAGCACTGTGCCCCGGCACCAACCCCTATCCACCGCCAAACTGGTCCATCTACCAGTGACGAGGATGAGAACGACATGGATGGGAGCCATCTACCCACATCCCTGGACACACCTGAGCTCGAGTCCGGGGCTTGACATTGATTTTGCCTCACAGCTGTCTCCAACACCCTCCACCATCCCAGAGACACTCATGTTGGCCGGGCACCTGAGTGAAGAGACACCTAGGACACTATCTGGTGTGCACCACACACATGCTCTAGTACAGCAGGTGGAGGTAGGCGAACGGTCAGAGGACTGGCCAATCCCAGGGACTTGCTGCCATCCAGATGGGTTTCAGGCTTCCTAACTGATTATGGTCCCATTGATTATGGAGATGCAGTTGCAGAACAAGCGTCTGCTTGAGAGGATGTTGGCGAGCATACATCATCTGCAGGCACAGTCGGAGGAGTCCAACTGCATGCAGGAGCAGGAGGCGGTGCCATTCATGCGAGCCACCCACACCAACAATGTAGGGGTGGTATCTGCAGTGGAGGCCTTGGGGGCGAAGGTTTCAGCCATGAATCAACATGTCCAAGGCCTGGAGCATTCTGTGCAGATGGGGCCGAGGCCCAGGACAGGGCTGCCCTATCACAGGCACCTGTGTTCCAGAACCACCTAGACTTTGGTGTGGCGCTTCTGAGCGTGGACCAGTCTCAGGAGGCCATGGCTGAGAGCGTTGGTGGTATTGCCCAGCCACTGGCCAGCATAGCACAGACACAAAGGGAGGTGGTCCAGTCCCAGAGACAGATGGCACAGTCACTGGCTGATGTGGCACAGACCAGAAAGTAATGGCACAGTCACAGCATGACGTGGCGCAGTCTCAGACGGAGGTGGTCCAGTCCCTGTGCGCCATGGCCGCCAGCATGCAGACCTTGGTCGAGACAGCAGCACGCCTCCAAGTGGCGGGGGGGGGGGGGGGGGGGGGGGGGGGAAGGGGGGGGGGGGGGGAGCCACAGGGGTTAGCTCCTCTCACACACCGGTCCCATGAAGTAGTCCGGGGGCAACTGGACACCCCAAAGGAGGAGGAGGTACACGTAACGGTGACTCCAGCAGGGGAAGTGCTGGAACACCTCAGCAACTCGGTCCCACCCCCCATCCTGGTGTGGGGGAGGGGGAGGGGCAGGGGGGGGGGGAACGTTGGAGGTGGGCTTAGCCCAGGCACTGCGGTTCAACCAACGCTTACTGCTTCTACAACCCCCGCCCCCCCCCCCACCGCCCACACCTCTGCCGACCCAGGGATCCGATGGGACCGTGTGGTGGAATGGCTAGCTTGCATGCGGGGATCACCTAGGTGGACGGTGGGAAGTGCTACCGTAGGCAGGAGTCAGACGTTGTCAAATGATGCGGGACATCCGAGCTCATCGCAGAGCATCATCCTCTATTCTATGGACCAAAACTGCTGTTACTGTCAACCCAAGGCCCCCACCCTGTAGTGCGGCGGGTCTATATCACGGAGGGGGTTGCAGGCGTTATCCGCGGCTGGGGTGGGGGGAACTGTGTGGAGGTGGGATGCGGTGTCTGTGCCCCTGGCCAGTTCCGCCCCCTCCTAGTCGGTGAATCTGGAGGCAATTGGAGCATCCCGTTTGGCACACACATTGTGTGACCTCCGGAGAGGCATCATCAGCCACGACCACAGTGGGTAATCCCTGTCGCTCAGGAACCAACCCCCCAGAACGGGTGCACCTTGAAGAGGCCACAAACCATCGAGTGTGCCAGGAGGAACGCATCGTGCACACTGCTCGGGTATCAGGCTCAGATGTGTATGATGCACAGCTGATGGTCACACACAAGCTGCACGTTCACCGAGTGGAACCCCTTTCGGTTTGTGCAGAGCGGCCTGTATCTGCCGGTGCTTGTAGGGTAACATGCATTCTGCCAATCACCCCCTGGACCCAGGGCATTTCAGCGATGGCAGCGTACCCCACTACCCCAATACAAATGGATGTATTGTGCGGACTGGCCATTTAGGGCTTCCATGACAGCACAGATACACTGGAGCACCATGGCTAGCACTGTTGCCTCACAGCACCAGAGTCTGCATGTTCTCCCAGTGTCTGCGTGGGTTTACTCCGGGTGCTCCAGTTTCTTCCCACAAGTCCCGAAACACATGGGGCGGGATTCTCCGACCCCCCGGCGTGAATTCCGCCCCTGCCGTTCTGTGAATTCTCCGACCTCACAAAAGTCGCCAAGGTGTGAATCGCGCGCCCGCCTTGGACAATGGCGGGGACCGGCGCGACGTGATGGACCCCGGGGCTGCCAGAATTCTCCCGGCCGCATGGGCTGAAGACCCGCCGACGTGACCACGGGTCATGCCGGCGCAAATTAAACCACCTTATATAACGGCGCCAACCAGTGCTGATGGTTGACACCGTACAGCGTGGAGGTAGGTCACGGCATGGGGTGGCCGCAGGAGAAGTGACGGCGTGGCCGCAGTCTGTGTGTGGGGGTGGGGGGGTGTGTGGGGGGGGGGGTGTGGGGGGTTGGGGGGAGGGGTGTGGATGTGTTGAGAAGGGGGTATGGGGGAGTGAGAGGGGTGGGGAGGTGGAGGAGTGGAGGGGGGAGGGGGTGAGGGGGGGAGTGCTGGGGAGAGGGGAGAGGGTGAGTGCCGGGGAGGGGGCAAGTGCCGGGGAGAGGGAAGAGGGTGAGTGCCGGGGGGGGGGGCGAGTGCCTGGGTGAGGGGAGAGGGCGAGTGCCGGGGTGAGAGGGGAGAAGGCGAGTGCCGGGATGAGGGAGGAGAGGGTGAGTACCTGGGAGGGGGAGAGGGCGAGGGTGGTCGTCTGCCTGGCCAGGTGCAGCTTCCAACAATCTCGCCCATGCAGCCCATGGCACCTGGCTGCCGGGGGTTGGGGGGGTGGGGAAGGGGGGGGGGGTGTGATAAGGGCAATGATGACATGCCGTCGTTCCCCCCCCCCCCCCCACCCCCTGCAGGCCCCGTTATGTTTGCTGATCAGCCAGCGATGTTGGCCGCCCTGGCGACAGCCGCACTTCTACATGTTGCCCTGGGGGAGGTTGATGAGGAGGAGGAGGCGCTGGCCAGAGAGGCGGTGCAGGCTGCCGCAGAGGAGCATGCCGCAGAGGGGCAGGCGGCAGCTGCCCAGGCTGGAAGGCCGCCTGCCCGACAGGACGAGGAGGAGGAGCAGGGGGAGCACGAAGAGGAGGAGGAGCACGAGATGGGGAGGAGGAGGTCGTGGTGCCACGGCGACGGAGATGCCCGAGGTGGCCCCGTGTATATCGGCCCCGTTCATCGTACCAGGACCTCACGGACCGGACATGCAGGAGTGTACATGCCTCATACGTATTGTCACAGTCTTACATCCCCGACATGTTCGAGGGACGCCACCCCTGGCTGAGGGGCTGGTTTCTGGGCGACAGGGGTTACCCGTTGCGGTCGTGGTTGATGACGCCTATACGGTGGCCACAGAATGACGCAGAGAACAGCTACAACGATGCCCATGCAGCGACCAGGGGTGTGATAGAGAGGTGCGTTGGGCTGCTAAAAATGCGTTTCAGGTGCCTGGACCGTCCTGGAGGGGCCCTCCGGTACCCGCCAGATAGGGTCGGCCGCATTGTTGTGGTGTGCTGCATCCTGCACAACATAGCCCAGCAGAGGGGCGATGTGCTGCAGGCAGAGGAGGGGGAAGGGGAGGAGCAGCAGGACGAGGCGCAGTCCTCCCCAGATGAGGAGTATTGGGGCAATGGTCAGGATAGACGGGCTGGACATGGGCGGGTGGCTGCCCACCGTCACCGGCTGGGCCACCGGGCACGGGACAGGCTGATAGCCGCCCGGTTCACTGACTTGGGGGGGCATGGGAATCGGCGAGTATGGACACAGACCGCACACCACGGCAACATCTGACCACCCTCAACCCCCCCCCCACCCACCCACCACCAACACCCTCACCCCCCACCCACCAACCACACCCACCCCACCCACATGCACACCACCCCTCCATTGCACATCCACCTGCGGCACAACGGGACGGGCTGACACGGATGCCGGTGGAAGCGTGTCATGGAGGATGATGACGACCTGCTCTGCGATGAGCTCTTGGCTCTAATTGTTGGACAATGTCTGACCCATGGCCACGGTACCACCCTCCACCTGGATCGTCCCTGCATGCGGCCGTGACACTGCAGAACACGTTCCCGTCCTCTGCCCGGGAGGGATGGCAAGGGCGACCCGGGGGGGGAGACGGTGGCACACTCACCTGGGGCTGACGTAAGACCACCCCTCACACACACACCGGCGCTCACCGCTCACCACACACCCGCACGCTTCGGACGGAGCACAAAGGCAGATTCTGCAGGTGTGAAAGTGATTTTAATAACAAACAGTCCATACACATGCCCTCGCCCCTATAACTCGTCTGTGCCCTGCACCCGTGCCAATTTACACAGTGTCTAATTTTTTTGGCATTACGGGCCCTTTGACTACGTCTAGGTGGTTCCCCAGACAGTCCTGGGGCGGCCCGGCCTAGATGGGCCAAGCTGCGGCTTGGGCGACTGGGATGGCGAGCTGCCAGCCTGTCCTGCCCGTTGCCCACCACATGCACCTGGGTCGGAAGGTGTGGGAGTCCGAGGTGCCGCGGTGTTCCGGGGCTTCCCCTACAGGGGGATGTTGGTCATTCTGGGTGAGTGTGCTTAACACTCAATTTGACTCTGTTGCTTTACTTAGCTCTGGAGTCGCCAGGTATCGTTAAGACACCGCCACAAGGTCAAGGTGAAGTTCAAAGCAACAAAACCATACACCAATTAGTAAGTCCAAACAACTGAGTTTATTATAATACAATTATAATAACTACCCATGCACACGCTAAAAGGATTAAACTATTCCTACCGCTAAATAAACTAATACTTATCTCGAAGGAATTGCCGGGTCAGGGAACAAGGCCTCTTGCTCTGCTCTGGTCTGCAGACTTCAGGTTGGGATAAGTTAAAAGGGGTCAGGAGTGCCTATCTCTGGCAGCGATCGTTGTGAGGCACTTACTTGTTGGCGGCTGCTGTCCGAACCCTCTCCTCTCTCTCGTTCAAGGTCTTCTTGGCAAAAGCTGGTCGAGGTGCTGGTCCACGGAGGAGTGTTGGTCAAAGAGAGAGAAGGGCTGGAGGGCTGGATCAGAAGTCTGAACCATGTGTGGGACCTGTCTTTTATGGGTCGCAGGGGATCCGCGGCCCTTTGGGCGGACTCCCTTACCTGCTTGGAATTGATTGGGTCTCTTCCCAATCGATATGTTTGAATCCCCCAATAATGGGGCAGTTCCACGGTCACTGGGGCGGTTCTTGGGACTTATTGTTTTGTGCTTATTTGGCGCTGAAATGTCTGGCCTTCCATTCAATGTATCGATCTGTGTTTAACTTGTTTCCATTGTATCTGGGGATCGCCCGGTATCGCCTCATTAGTATGTTAACTGGTTTCTTTTCACAGTGCTGTCTGATTTCTGCAGCAGTCAAAACTGTTTTCTGCAGCAGTCCAAATATACAATCGCTTTGCAAGCTGCTTGCTTTACCACATGTCCATTTTCCCTGCATTCCTTGCAATCTTCCATTTTGTGTTGGGCAGTGGCCACCCCAGGTGGCTACAGGGACCCGGGACGGGCCCCAGCACCTCCTCCTCCCTCGGGGTGCCCGATGGCCCATGGGCCTCGACATGGGTTGGGGGTGCGAACGGACTGGCCATCTGATGCCCCCCCAACACCTGGCGCTGCCAGTCCTGGAGGCCCGCCCTGCTATCGACAAGGGTCTGCAAGTTTGAAGCCATGGAGCTCAGGAGGTTGGCCATCCCTGTCAGTGTCTGGGTGACACCTGCCAGCACATGGGCAATGGCGCCAATGCCCTCAGCGATGGACTGCAGAGACTGGGCCATGGCCTGCTGAGACAGGGCCACTGCCTGCAGAGACTGGGCCATGGCCTGCTGAGACTGGGCCACTGCCTGCAGAGACTGGGCCATGGCCTGCTGAGACTGGGCCACTGGCTGCAGAGACTGGGCCATGGCCTGCTGAGACTGGGCCACTGGCTGCAGAGACTGGGCCATGGCCTGCTGAGTCTGGGCCACTGGCTGCAGAGACTGGGCCATGGCCTGCTGAGACAGGGCCACTGCCTGCTGAGACTGGGCCACTGCCTGCTGAGACTGGGCCATTGCCTGCTGAGACTGGGCCACTGCCTGCTGAGACTGGGCCATGGCCTGCTGAGACTGGGCCATTGCCTGCTGAGACTGGGCCACTGCCTGCTGAGACTGGGCCATGGCCTGCTGAGACTGGGCCATGGCCTGCTGAGACTGGGCCACTGGCTGCAGAGACTGGGCCATGGCCTGCTGAGACTGGGCCACTGGCTGCAGAGACTGGGCCATGGCCTGCTGAGACTGGGCCACTGGCTGCAGAGACTGGGCCATGGCCTGCTGAGACTGGGCCACGGCGTTGAGCGCCTCTTCCATCTGCCGCTCGCTCTGGCTCATGGCTTCCTGTGAGAGGGCAGCCATGTCCTGGGCCACAGACGGCGTCTGCACGGAAAGCCCCAGGCCTAGCATACTGCTCCCCATGTCTGACACCGTCGAACCCATTGCCTCCACCGCGGATGCCACCCGTGCGGTTTTGGCCTGGGTGGAACACATGACCGGCCCCACTCCCAGCTCCTGGACGTGGGTGCACTCCTCCACCTGCGTCTGTAGGCGCTGCAAGCCGGCCGTCACCCCCCTCGATCATCCCTGGTTCCGTGACTGCATCGGGTCTATGGGTGGGTGTGGTAACTCCAGGAACCCAGGACCCGTCTGGGCGGCAGGTGTTTGCTTGCACCAGGATACCCTCCGACCTCGCGGCCCCCCAGCTGCTCCTACCTCCCCCTGCTGTACCGGTACGGCTGTGTTGTGCGCACCAGTTAGTGGACCAGAAGCCTCATCGCTAAAGTGCCCAACCGAGGTGAGTGTCTCTGCGATGGTGGAGGGTGTTGGAGATAGCAGTGGCGTCGTGTCGTGAGCATCGTCCGACCCAGAATCCATGGTCCCCTGGGGTGGCGGTTCATGTCCACCCGTCCGCTGTGTGTCTGTGTCCTGTATTTCGGTGTCATGTGTGTCGGTATCCCGGGTAGAGGTGTCCTGGGTAATGGTGTCCTGGGTAATGGTGTCCTGGGTAATGGTGTCCTGGGTAATGGTGTCCTGGGTAATGGTGTCCTGGGTAATGGTGTCCTGGGTAGGGGTGTCCTGGGTAGGGGTGTCCCGGGTAGGGGTGTCCTGGGTAGTGGTGTCCTGGGTAGGGGTGTCCTGGGTAGGGCTGTCCAGGGTAGGGCTGTCCTGGCTCGGCTGTGACTGGGGCCTGTGACTGCCCCCCTCGTCGCTGGGTGTCGCACGCTTGCGTCGCCGCGCTCGCACGAGACGGGGGCGTCGTCTCCCTGCTGCTCCGGCCCTGTCCCTGTCTCGTGGCCGCTCTGGGACATCCTGCGGGAGGGGTGCCTCGACGTTTGGTACTGAAATACACAATACAGCATGCATGGTTCGGCACGCCGGCTGTGATCGGGAGATATGGGGGTTATGGGGGAGGGGGGGATATGGGGGTGGGATATGGGGGATATGGGGGAGGTGGTATATGGGGAGGGGGAATATGGGGGATATGGGGGAGGGGCATATGGGGGACGTGGTATATGGGGAGGAGGGATATGGGGGAGGGGTGATATGGGGAGGGGGGATATGGAGGAGGGGGGATATGTGGGAGAGGGATATGGGGGATATGGGGGAGGGGGGATATGGGGGAAGGGGGATATGGGGGATGGGGGAATGGGGATGGGCCGTGGTGGGTCTCACTTGGTGATGCGCCCCTGACCTCTACATCAGCAACCTCCCGGTCCTCGGGTCCGCCTGCCAGTTCCAGGGCCCTCTCCTCATGAACGGTGAGTGGTCTCTAATCAGCTGGGGCCCCTCCGGTCCTCTCACGCTCCCTGTTGTTGTGTGCGTGCTTCTCCTGTGGAGTGTGATGCGGGTGGGTGGCAGGGATAAAGGGCAACAGTGTTAGGCAGGGATATACATGCATGCCAGTGGTTGTGCGTATATTGGCAGAGGTGTGCAGCACATTAGGGTTAGGGTTAAGGTTGGTTGCACCTGAGGGTGTGCCGCACTTTGGGGGGGGGGGGAGTTGGGGGTACTCACCCTGGCTGCCCTGACAAGGTCATTCACCTTCTTGTGGCACTGGGCACCTGTCCTTGGTGTCACAGCCACAGCGCTGACGGCCTCTGCCACCTCCCTCCACAGGCGCTGGCTGAGGCATGGGGCGACCCTGTGGCTGTGTCTGGGTTACAGGGCCTCCCTCCTCTGCTCTACTGCGTCCAGGAGCGGCTCAATGTCGCACTCCTGGAACCTCGGGGCTGTGTGGTTGGTGGCCATCTTGTTGGGTCTCCGGGGGGGGGGGGGGGGGGGGGCGTCTTTTGTGCTGTGACCCTTATCAACCTCCCCCATATCCCCCCTCCCCCATATCCCCCCCCCTTTGCGGTGGGTAGCGTCACGCCGCTACTAGCCCATTCGGGGCCGGAGACTTTGCGCCATTTGGGGGGCCCGACGCCGGAGTGATCTGCGCCGTTTTTGGCGCCGGGTTCCGGCCATCGCACCGATTATCAGAGAATCGCGCCCATGCTGTTCGGTGAATTGGACATTCTGAATTCTCCCTCAGTGTACTCGAACAGGCAACGTAGTGTGGTGACTAGGGGATTTTTACAGTAACTAGATTGCAGTGTAAATGTAAACCTACTTGTACCATCGGCTGGTGCTGCCCATGCGAATTGTATGCTCCAAAGTCCCCCTCCGGAGCCCCCTTGTAGGAGCTACTGTGCGCGTCGCCCTTGGGCGGGCCACGTGATGCCCCATGGCAGGTGGCAGCCGGTTGGGCCGATGATGGCATGGTGGAGTCTGGGGTGAGGGGGTGAGAGCTGGGGTGCAGGGATGGTGGGCTGGAGGGTATGGGCTGATGTGCGGGGGTGGTGGGGGCACCCATACGGCAGGTGGTACTATGCAAAACCAGCAGCCAAGGTAGGTGTGCAGTGGGGTGCGCAGCAAGATGACTGCCTTGCAGGCCGCGGCAATGGCCGTCTGTGCCTGGACAAGGCCCCAGTCCCGTGTGGGGACCATTCTGGCCTGGCCTGTCCCCACATCCCCCTGCCATCCCGGCCAGTGTCAGGACCGGCAGCCCAAGGTCACGCCTCTCTGTGTCCTACCTCTTCTGTCTCTCCCTAATCAGCCACGGCGCCTCTTTCCCACTTTTTAAAAGTACAAGTAAAACCCGCCGTCGGGAATTCCCCCCCGTGGAGTCAGAGCATCGCGGAGGCCCCGGAGAATACCAGGTCAGGCCGGCTAATGATATGCAAATGTTGTTTACTGTACATGCGGAGTGGAACGCATTGACGTTGCTGTTGAGACACCGGAGAATTGCAATTTGGCATGACCACGATTTCAACGTCAAAACCGATTCTCCTACTAATCGCCTTTCCCGATTTTCGGTCGACGGAGAATCTTGCTCATTATTCCTGTTTCAGTATAAAATTGACGTACATCGTGTAATTTTATTGTTCAGGCTGGAACACAATTGTTTCAGAGATTGTGAGCAACTTCAACTGCTGTGAAGCAATCAGCACTCAACGTGGTAACTGAAGAGTACTCTCCCCAGAGCATCAAGACTAACTTAAATCATGTTCCTGAATTTAACTTCATATATTTTCCCTGTAGACATAGTACAAAAATAATTAGAATGGTTTTCAATTATTTTATATTATAACCTGAAAGTATTTTTAAACATATTAAGCAGATCTCGTCATTTAATATTTCCTTTTTATTGCCATCCACTAGAGTCAGTTTTCACATTTGGGTGATTGGCCTGCAAAGCACACTCATGTTTAAGAAGTGAACACGACCTAATTTGTTTTTTATTTATTCTTTCATGGTACATAGGTGTCGCTGACAGGGCCAGTATTGGTTGCCAATCCCCAACTGCCTTTCAGTTTAATGGCATTCAGCCATTTACAAGAGCAGTTAAGAATTTTGTGAGGTAAATTGCACATTCGAAATTCTCCCTCCATGTACCCGAACAGGCGCCGCAGTATGGCGACCAGGAGCTTTTCACAGTAACTTCATTGCAATGTGATGTACGCCTACTTGTGACACTGATAAAGATTGTAGATTATTATTATTATTATACATTATTGACGGACTGGCCACAGATAGACCAGACTAGTTTAGGGTGGTAGATTTCCTTCCCTAGAGGGTGGGGTTTTAAACAATAATCAACAATTGTTCTTTTGCTGCTTAGCATTATTGAGACTGGCTTTGAATTCCAGATCTTTAGTGGTACAATTTAAATTTCATCATTTGCCGTGGTGGGATTTGAATCCATATCCCATAGCATTAGTCTGGGCCTCTAGCATCTTATCTCTCGTTTGAATCTGCCCAACAAACCGTGGATCCCAAACAAGCATTAGAATCCAAACCCCTGGGGGAAAAACATGGTGGTGCAATGGTTAGCACTGCTGCCTCACGGTGTCGAGGACTCGGGTTCAATCCTGGCGGCGGGTCACTGTCCATGTGGAGTTTGCCCATTCTCCCCGTGTCTGCGTGGGTCTCATCTCCATAACCCAATAATGTTCAGGGTAGGTGGATTGGCCCTGCTAAAAATTGTCCCTTAATTGGAAAAAAATAATTTGCTACTCTAAATTTATAAAACAAAAGAAAAAAAAGGATCCAAATCCTCGCACTCCAGGATCAGGAATGTCAATCCATCGGGCAGAGGCTCACAGTTTGGTGCATGGGAGGAATGGGGAGTATTCACACTGCTGAAGTAGGGTGAGTCCAGACTGGCAGCTAACCAGGCTATTTTTGTAGAGCCATGACAAGCCCTCCTTCCTACTTCTTCTGGCAGCACAAAGAAAGTCAAAATTCCAATTAAGATTGTATCAATATCATTAGAACCTCAATATATGTGGAAAAAGGCATTTACTTTATTTTGGGGAAGACCCTCATCCATCCAGGGCTAGGCCTCTGAAAGGTCCTGTTGGCTAGTCGCCAGAGTTAACAGGCCAGTAAATCTACCAATCCCATCTTTCAGATCCTCACTATCCCGTTAAAGATAATTAATATAATTGTCTTTATTTATCACATACTGACACTAAGAACACCTTGATGATTGACATTTATTGTTATTTATAGTGAATGAATCTATGACCTTTCAGAAATTTATAATTTTACTTTGTAGTTAGTTTTTAGTTCCACTGTTCCCATATGTTCAGTAAAAACGAAGGATATCATCATCAACATACACAGGGCACGATTTAACTAAAAAACAAAAAGAATCCATTCTGGTTGGGAATTGATGGGTCATTCCCAGCGCTTGTAGCGCCAGGAGCGACCCTGCTATCGAACGGCACTCTGGTTTTTTAAAGGCGCGCGGTGGGCAACACCCCGCTGAGGCCACACTTAGCCGTATATTCTGCAATAAGGAGCTCCAGAGACGCTCCAATCTCTCAACCCCCCACTGCAACCCCGGAACCCCCAATGCCCCAATTCACCTGGTGGGGGATTCTCGAGCCTCCCCGCACTGCACCATTTACTGGCAGGGCAACGCTGGGCCCCAATCCCTGTCGCAGGCAAAATTCCAGTTTACCACCCTGGCACTGCTAGCCTGGCAGCGTGGCCCTGCCAGCCTGACAGTACCATCTGGGCACTTCAGCAGTGCCAGGCTAACACCCAGATGGCACTTCAGGGGGCACAGGTGGCACCGCCAGGGTGCTAGGCTGGCAGTGTCAAGGTGCCCTGCTGACACCGGCAGTGCCAACATGGAGCGACGCAAACCATCCGGGGGCTTATGACCATCTGGAGACCTCCTCCCCCCTCCCCCCCCCTGCCCCCTTCACACCAAGTGCCAGCATGCCTGGTCCCCATTTTTGGGGAGTGGTATTAATTGGCCCTTGGCTGGGGTGTCCTCGGCAAGGCCAATAGATGCTGGGTGGCCGTTCCATCCGGAGTCAGCACGGCGCAGTGGGTTTTAATCTCACTTAACCGTGCAAAACTGGGTCCCGCCCATTGTGGGCGAAACCCAGATCACGACGTCTCGCGTGATCTGGTTAGATCTCGTGTAGCGTAACAGCCATCGGGAATCATGAGAGAGGACTCTCGTGGGATCTACCGGCCTGGTCCCGCCCCAATATAGTGTGGCTATAAATCACGCCCTCAGAGTTCCTGTGTGAAATACTTATCAGTAATTGCCGTTTAGGCTGCGTGTATTCTAAATCCCAGAATACATATAAAACGTAAACGCTGATGTTTTTCTTACAATTAAATAATGAGTAGGCGTATGAGTTTTAATTTGGGTTTTGCCTTTCCATATCATGTGTCCACATTAATTCCATATGAGATCTAATATCAAATTAAAATACTTACCTGACTGTGCATCACATTAAAAAAATGTTAACTGAGAGTTTATTAATATCAAAATACTGCAGATGTTGTAAATCTGAAACAAAAACAGAGAATAGTGGAAACATACAGCAGGTTTGGCACCACCCAAGGAGAGAGAAACAGAGTGAATGGCCCAGATTGTCCGGTCAGGGACAATGCTGGGCACATTGCTGCTGCCCACAAAGTTTTCTTGCTTGCCCCAACAAAAGTGCCCATTTTCAGCAGGAACTTCTGATCCTGGCTGACTCAGAAGTGGTCCCGTGTTGCTTCGACAAGGTAAGTCCAGCAAGCACAGGACAGATGAAGCAAGGCACGGCATTCCATATTCAGGTCTGTTTTTAACTGAATGAGTGTGGGTTAGTGAATGGATGAATGACTGAAGAGGTGGGTTAATAGGCAGATGGATTAAAGACAGTCGGATCTGGTGGGCAGTCAGGTTGGATGGGGGAAGTCGGGTGGGTTGGGTAGTCGGGTCAGGAGGAGCTGTTGGGTCAGGTGGGTATTCAAGCCAGGTGGTGGGAGAGAGAGTTGGATTGGATCCTGAGGTGGGTGATTGGTGGGGTGGATTGAGATGCTCGGTTCAGTTACACTGGCTAATCTCTGGAATTAGACCAGGTATTTACCAGCGTACAATTTCACTTAGAATTTACATTTCCTGGATAAAAATCCAGGTAAATACTACAAATCAGAACCAAGCCTTTGACTTTGAGTTCAGCGTGGGAGACTTCCACGGAGGTTCCAGGGCAGTTGAATTCAACTCATCGGAAGTTAACTACGTCAAATGTGCACATATATGTGAATATGTGTGGTCTACATCGGCACAGACTGAAGTCCAGATTCCTCTGCTCTGGACATTGGAAATTTTGGGCCAATGTCTCACGTGGGTCACCGTTATTGGAACTTTGTCTTTGTCTATCTGCAAATTCTCTTCAAAAAACTCAATTAGATTAGTTTTGCATGAACTGCCTTTTATAAATCTATGATTGTCCCTTGTTCATTCATGCTTTTCTGAATGTTCAATAATGTCATCTCATATTATGAATTCTAGGTGGTTGGTTTTACAATATGTGTTGCCAGCAGGAAGGACTTTGCTGCAGGCCATACATAACAGAATCATAGATATCTATGATTCTATGCTACATATGATTTTTAATACATTATGCATACCTACCACTTCCTAATTTGAGTCTTGGGTGGGCGTGGGGGGGGGGGGGGGGAGGGGTGGTGCCTTGGGGTGATGGGGTAGTGTAAGGGTCCCTGCTGTTGGCATTTGTTCAAAATATTAACTGTTTCAAAGTTTACCCAAGGAAATACTAATTAGAAAAATATATTCCCGATCTTTTTCCTCTTTTTTTAAACAAGTGTCGGACAGCTTCCCCCTTCAATCTTTTGTTAGAAGTATTTGGAAATTTTGACAAGTGCCCTCACCAACTCCTTCTATCCTTATCATCTGGGCTTGATGATATTTCTCTGTTATGAGCCTCTCGAACTTTTAGCAGAATGGCTCTTTTACAGATTCAGTTATTCCTGATACCGTGTTTTACTTTTCTCTGATAATTATGAGAACTTACTTGCTAAGATTCCACATTTTCCCATTTGTGGATGCAAGAAGGATGGTTTATTTCACCTTTGAGTAATGTTATTCTTACTTTGTCTATTTTTTTTATTTCTTTTATGCTCGTAAAATTCATTGCTATTATCCATTATACTGACTGCCAACGAGCCACACAGTGAATTGTTCATCCTCTGGCAACACAACAAAATGATGAAGGCAACACAATGCATTTGGAAGAAAAATCAATTCGCCCCACATTCTGCTTGACAAGACTTTGGACGTGATCTAACGGGCGCGCCACGTCGGGCACGAATCCGAGTGAGCAAGTTAGATCGCGGGAGAGTCCAAAATCGGGATTCATGTCAGACGCCGGTCGGTTTCCAATCTAACCGGCCATTCCTGTTGACGAGATCCAGATCCTGCCGTGGCGTGGGAAGAAACAAATTAAGGCCAATCTCCATCCCATTAATGGGAAAGATCCCTATCTAACTGGCTCCCCAGCGAGCGGTCAAGCGGCCGTCCTTTAGCACACCTATTTAAAAACATGAAGTTAGCAAAATGCCTGCGGTGGGGATCAGCGGAGGTGAGCAGACATCTTGGAAGATGGGCAGTTGTGTCAGGGTTCCTGAGCACGGTCCCAGTATTGTTCTCGGCAGGGGTTCAGGGTCTGGGGCTCAGTGCCCAGGGCCACATGCTGTGGCTGGAGGTGTGTGAGCAGAGCAAGCTCCCCCAGCACAACCGCCTTGTTTGATGCCACCCTGAGACATGCCAGGTAATGTAAGCGTAAATGAGGCTTCGAGGGACCCGAGGCTACCAGGGTGGTAGTCATATCTGATTGTGGGTCTCTTATTCTCTCCAATTCCTTACAGATATCACATTATAGATGATATAGTGGACCCCACAACAGCTGCCCTCGCAGTGGCGGTGGCAGTCCAGGCAGCCAGACATCGGGGAATGCGGTGCCAGGAGGCCAGTCATTGGGGAATGCGGTGGCAGCAGCATGGACAGAGACTCAACGCAGAGGCCCATGTGCCCCAAACCCTGAGGACCCGGCCACCTTACAGGCACGAGGGATCCAGAGGGAGAGGTCGGCAATGGCCCAAGGTGAACAGGCATCACTGGTCATTGGAAGAGATGACGGGCAGCATGTGCCGCAGGAGGCTCCGCCTCAACAAGGAGACGGTGTGACACCTGTGCCATGTCGTTAAGGACTTGTCACCACATGGAGGAGGAGGATACCCACTCCCAGTGGTTGTCAAGCTCACCGCATCCCTGAACTTTTACACCTCATGGTCTTTCCAGGGCTCGAGCAAGGACTTTGTGGCATATCGCAACCAACAGCTCACAAATGCATCCGTGAAGTCACGGCTGCCCGGTTTGCTCAGGCAGCTGACTACATAAACTTTGACTTGGATCAAGCCCATCAAGATGTCCCTGCAGCAGGATTTTCGGTCTTTGCCTCAATGCCTCAGGTCCAGGGGGCAATAGATGGCACCCATGTCACTTTACCGGGCAGTCCAGAAGCGCCCATCGTCAACACTCCCTCAACATTCAACTCGTGTGCGACCACCATATACAGATCATGTGAGTGTGCATGCAGCATCCTGAGGCAGTCAGAGATCCCCATGTCTTTGAAGGATACCCCATGATGACCGATTGGCTCTTGGGGAATAAGGAGTAGCCATTTAGGACCTGGCTAAATACGCCAGTACGGAGGCCAGAAACAGACGTGGAGACCCGATATAATGAGGCCCATGAAGCTACTGGGCTGTCATTGAGCGGTGCATCGGTCTGCTGAAAGTGTGGTTCCGATGTCTGGACGACTTTGGTGGTGCACAGCCAGACCCCCCCAAAGGTTGCACATTTTGTGGTGGTCTGCTGTGTCCTCCACAACCAGGCACAGCAGCGGGCGACGTGTTGGAGGTGGAGGAGGACTTGGAGGGGCTGGACAGGAGAGGCTGGAGGACGAGCCCAGGGATGACCCATGGGAGCAGCCAGAGGTTGGAGGACAGGCAGCGGCGGCGAGAGTCCGGCATACTTGGAGGGCCAGGGAGGTCGCATCCTCGCCCAATTCTCATCGGACATGACTTTGTCCGTCATCTTACCCCCTCTTCCCTCTTCCAACCCACTGTCCTCCACCTGTTCCCCCTTGCCCTCCCTTAATTCCCACCCCCCTCCACGCAATTGCCCTGTTCCACCCTCCCAGGGTGTGTGTCACAGCACTCCAGGGTGATGGTTAATTCAGCTGCTCCTCTGTCCCTAGGTGTCGGCACTGTCAGTGGGTCAATATACCAGACAGGAGGGTGATGATAACCTGCCATGAGCTGATCTCTGATGCTTCACAATCTATGCCAATTTCTGACTCCTATCTGCTGACAGCACGCTCACACCCATCACCTGTACTATGTCTTGGGGCGGGGAGGCCAGATCTAGGACCATTGTGCCCGGGTTTCTGAGACCAGGGAGCGGGTGCAGGCCAGAATAATATGACAGATGCCTCACATGTCCCGGGTGTAATGATATTTCATGATATACAATTAACTGCCCCTTTCTGCCAATGGTGTCCCCCCTCCCTCCCGCCAGTGCCGTCTCAGTGTCCTCAATCGTCTTGGCCTTCCGTGATCTACCACTAGCTTTGGTATGCCACCAGGAAGCACATCAGAAATGGAGACAGCTTGCTGATTACCATGCCCTATGGCCTTTGACACCTTTGGAGGGCCTGGGGCTGGAGGACTCTGGCCACCTTGGTGCTGGCATGTGGCTCGATGTGCCACCCTCTTCCACCCATTGACCCCAAGATGCACTGTTGTCAGGAGGGGAGTCTTTGGAGAGTTGGTGATCATCATTGTCTCCCCGTGTCTGTAGGGCGGCTCTGGGTCCTCCTTCAGGGCTCCCTCCTCCCTATTGGTGCCTATGGGGCCCTGGGTGGCACCGTGAGACAGAGGGGCAGCTGAATTGAGCTCCAGATGCCCCTGCGTCATCTGGCTCTGCCAGCCCTGACTGCTCCCCATTGTTTGTACTATGATGTTTTTGTCCTCAGCGATACCTCTCTGTGAACGGCCACACTCTGCAGTCACTCGTCAATGTCCTGCTGAGACTGGGACATACTCTGCAGCTACCCCAGCAAGGTCCACTTGTTTTTTTTGTAAATTTAATGCACCCAATTTTTTTGTTCCCAATGAGGGGGAAATTTAGCATGGCCAATTCACCTACCCTGCCCATCTTTGGGTTGTGGAGGTGAGACCCACGCAGATACGGGGAGAATGTGCAAATGATGCATGGACAGGCAAGGCCCACTTGTGACTGGAACACAGCCCCCAGCAACTGGGAAATATTCTGGAACACCTCGGCAAAGTCCACCTGCACCAGGGACATGTACCCCCAGTCAAGGTCCTCAGCCGTGACACCACCACTCAAGTGGCAGAGGTTAGATGTCATTGGGCATGGGTGGGGTGCACAGGTGGGTGCCAGGGTGTGCTGGGACATGGTGTGGTATTGTGCTGGGCGAGGGGTGCGTTGCCAACTACAGGGTCCTCGGAGGAGGGGGGAGTGTCAGGTGCGACCGGAGCCAGGGGGCCGATGCCAACTCACCTGCGTGGCCAGATGGAGGTTGTTTGGCTTCTTATGGCACTAGGTGGCGGTCCTCCTGGTGACACTTCCTGCACTGATGGGTGCTGCCCATGCCTCCCAGGCTGCCCTGTGGCTGACCCTCCGATCCCTCTCGAGGAAACAGGGTATCCCACTTTAACTCCACCCCGTCCCACAGTCTGGCCAGGTCGACATCTCTGAATTGTAGTGCTGGTCAGCACGCTGGAATGGCTGTGTGGGGTTTGCACTGTGGGATCGGGTTAAGAGCTGCTTCCCCTCATTAGCGGGGAGCTGCCAAGTGTGGTCCGGGTGAATCAGCTGGTGGGAAAGCTTTTTCCGGTGTGAAGCCCATGGGGCATCATGAAGTGCCCTAATTAACGATACCGGTTACGGTCTCGCTGGGATGGCTGTCGAAAAACACCCAGCTGTTCTTGCACGCGACCACACTTCGGAACCTTTTGTCAGAACGCGCCCTTTATCTCCCTGTTGTAAACACCTATTCAGATATCCTAAAAGAGGCACTGTTTTAGCTTTGAATACTTGCTAGCTCTGCATTTATTCTACTTTAATCTGTATCCATTTAAAATCAACTCTTCTGTTGAAGTACATGTCAAAGTAATCCATTATCCACTGTCTCCTATAAAATTATCACACATTTATATTTGTTCAGCTTTGATATGTGCTTCAAATAAAGCTGGATAATTTGAATAAATATGACAGGAAATAGAATTAGCAGGTCACGCTCTACTGGTGCTATTGTCTTAGACAGACAGTCAGTGAAGATTGAGAATTATTAGCCTATTAAGAAAAAAGCAAAATTTAAAGCAAAAAGTACACAGGATACCGGACGTCTGCAGAGGGATTTGGATAGGTTAAGTGAATGGGCTCGGGTCTGGCAGATGGAATACAGTGTTGACAAATGTGAGGTTATCCATTTTGGTAGGAATAACAGCAAACAGGATTATTATTTAAATGGCAAAATATTAAAACATGCTGCTATGCAGAGAGACCTGGGTGTGCTAGTGCATGAGTCGCAAAAAGTTGGTTTACAGATGCAACAGGTGATTAAGAAGGCAAATGTAATTTTGTCCTTCATTGCTTGAGGGATGGAGTTTAAGACTAGGGAGGTTATGCTGCAATTGTATAAGGTGTTAGTGACGCCACTCCTGGAGTATTGTGTTCAGTTTTGGTCTCCTTACCTGAGAAAGGACGTACTGGTACTGGAGGGTGTGCAGAGGAGAATCACGAGGTTAATTCCAGAGCTGAAGGGGTTGGATTACAAAGAGAGTTTGAGTAGACTGGGACTGTAATCGTTGGCATTTAAAAGTATGAGGGGGGATCTTATAGAAACATATAAAATTATGAAGGGAATAGAGAGGATAGATGCGGGCAGGTTGTTTCCACTGGCGGGTGAAAGCAGAACTAGGGGGCATAGCCTCAAAATAAGGGGACGTAGATTTAGGACTGAGTTTAGGAGGAACTTCTTCACCCAAAGGGTTGTGAATCTATGGAACTCCTTGCCCAGTGAAGCAGTTGAGGCTCCTTCATTAAATATTTTTAAGGTAAAGATAGATAGTGTTTTGAAGAATAAAGGGATTAAGGGTTATGGTGTTCGGGCCGGAAAGTGGAGCTGAGTCCACAAAAGATCAGCCATGATCTCATTGAATGGCGGAGCAGGCTCGAGGGGCCAGATGGCCTACTCCTAATTCTTATGTTCTTATAAAACAAGAAACATAAGCCCATCCTCGTCGTCAGGTGATTGTATATCTGGGTAGATGCAATACAACTGAGCAAGCACTAGAGGGAACACGGGAGAGATATAAAGACAGACGAAAAGGAAGTCAGGACATACTTCACAGGAATGGGAGCTGGTAGCAAGACAGACTAGCAGCATAGATGTAACTTTAAGTTAAGTACTGAAGAGAGAACAAACTCACAATAAAGCATCTACTTCAACTTTAAGACTACGAGCTTTATTAAGACACAAGGAACAACACACTTTTAACCAGCATGAGGAATTGGGTATGCTTTGATCCAAAGGAATGTTGGATACAAGGCACACCTGTTCATTTCTAGCCTCCAATGTTGGCTGTTGCAAGGGGAAGGGAAATTTAACATCTGAAATCCTTCAGGACTGTATAATTGATCTGTAGAATGATAAATTACAAACATTTCAATTATTTGTTGACGTTTTCCTGGCAGCTCAGATGCCACTGGCACTGCTGTGTTGTGCCAAGCATTCAAAGACCTGTTGGAATAAACTGCCCCCAGTAAACTTCCGACAAAGCCACAGAACCCACCAAAACTATTTAAGTTATCTTATTTCCAGAAGGTGTGGATGCAATAGATTTGCCATGTCAGAGATGTGCATCAAGAACATTTGGGTCAATAATCATTTTTTTGACATAAATTTAGTGTACCTAATTAATTTTTTCCAATTAAGGGGCAATTTAGTGTGGCCAATCCACCTAGCCTGCACATCTTTGGGTTGTGGGGGCAAAACCCACGCAAACACGGGGAGAATGTGCAAACTCCACACGGACAGTGACAGAGCCGGGATTGAACCTGGGATCTCGACGCCGTGAGGCTGCAGGGCTAACCCACCGTGCTGCCTTGGGTAAATATTCTTCGAGGACAAGAAACACTGAACAATCAAATCTTGAAATGTTTTCTGTTATTGTGAATAAAGAAAGCGTTAACTGGACATAGGTACAATAATAAAGGAAAGAGATTTCAGAAAGCACTGCGGTATTTAGATGCTGATGTCTTGATCAAATCTCCTTTTGTGTCTCTTGTAAGCCTATGTGCTTTCAATTAGAAAATTAATATTTAGGTTGCTCTGTCAAAAGTAATCAGTCAGTTTGAAGCCTAAACTGAGGTGATCCACAATTAGGTTCTGGAGTTTGATTGTTGACTTACAGCTTAACATCTCTTTGCAAAAGTGAAATACATTAGAATTCCATTCTATTTAATAAGGTGAGATAAATTGGTATATGGTGCTGGATTCTCCGATTCTGGGGCTATGTCCTCATGCCGGGGTGGGAACGATGGCGTTTTACGGTATAAAAATTGGCAAAAAACGGCCACCGATTCCCTGTTTTGCTTGGGACTAGCAAGAAGGCAGTGTAGAGCACCCGGCTCTAGCTGCCAATATGGCCCAGGGAATTGCCAGGTCCATGGCCGCCCATGCACACAGCGGCAGCCTGTGGCGGCCACACCATGCAACATGGCAGTGGCCGCTCACGGACCCGGCCCACGAAATAGGCCCCCCCTTCGGCCGGCTCATGAGCCACGGACCACCACCCCCCACAGTGCCCCCAATCCCTGATGAAGGCCCCGCCTGCCTGTGGATTGGCCCTCCCCCCACTTGGCGGCACTGGACCGAGTCCGCAGCCACTATGCCGAGTTTCCAACAAATGAGACCACACGTGTCCCACGTCGTTGAGAACCCGGCTGGTCGGGGGCGGAGCATTGGGGAGGCAGGCCTCCATTGTCCTAAGGCTATCGGTATGGCGCGCAGCGTGCTCTAAGTTCGCCACTTTGGAGGGGGCGGAGCATTGCAAAACTGGCACCGTCCTCATTTGGTCGGGAGCTTTGATTCTCTGGCTGGCTGCCGACGCCGAAATCGAGAATCCAGCCCATGGTCTCTTTCCTTTGATGACTTTTCCCATAGTCCTTCCTCACCTATTGACATTTTGTCCACTTTAATTCAAATCTCAAATACAACTCATCCACCCATTACTGAATCATTGTCCCCTCTTTTATGCAATCACTTGGCTAAGCTGACTGAGTTCTGAAAGACATAGCTGCTGGACTCAGTCTGTGGCAGCTGGTGAAGGAACTAATAAGAGGGAAAAACCGACTTAACCTTGTTCTCACCAATCTGTTTGTCTCTCATGCATCTGTCCATAGTAGCATTGGTAGGACTGACCACCACACAGATCTTGTGGAGACCAAGTCCCATCTTCACATTGAGGATGCCCTCCACTGTGTTGTGTAGCACTACCACCATGCTAAATGGAATAGATTTCAAACAGATCAAAACAGGTCACGCGAGGCACTGTGGACCATGAAAAGCAACAAAATTGTACGCGACCACCACCTGTAACCTCATCGCTTGGCATATCCCCACTCTTCCATTAACATCCAGCAGGCGGTGTCAACCCTGGTTCAACGAGGAGGGAATGCCAAGAGCAACACCAAGAATATTTCAAAATGATCTGTCAACCTGCTGAAGCTGGTCCGAGTTTAACACAGGACTATTTACCAAACAACTAAAGCAACATACGATAGACAGCGCTGAACAATCTCACAACCAACGGATCAGATCCAAAGTCTGCAGTCCTGTCACATCCAGTCATGAGTGGTAGAGAACAATTAAACAACTCACTGGAGGAGGAGGCTCCACAAATATCCCCATCCTCAATGATGGGGGAGCGCAGCATATCAGTACAAAAGTCAAGGCTGAAGCATTCACTAAGTTCTTCAGCCAGAAGTGCCGAGTGGATGTTTAATCTCAGCCTCCTCTGGAGATCCCCAGCATCACAAATTCCAGTCTTCAGCGAATTTGATTCACCCCACGTGATATCAATAAACAGTGGTACTGAAAAGGCTATGAGTCCTGTCAATATTCCGACAATAGTACTGAAGACTTGTGCTCCAGAACTTGCCGAACCTCTGGCCAAGCTGTTCCAGTACACCTACAACACTGGCATTTACCCAGCAATGTGGAAAATTGCCAAGATACGTCCTGTACACAAAAAGCAGGACAAATCCAAAGCTAAAAATACCACCACTGTAATCAGAAAAGTTGTTGAAGAAATTATAAGTCAGCATTTCGAGTTTTCACCAAAGGTCCTTTAATTAAACATGAAGTTTGTGAGGGTGTTGGAGAGACCACAGTCATTCCAATTGTCCCCCCCGCTTTACCGAGGTAAAGGCAGGCAATTTATGTGTTACAGTGAGCAATATCTAGGACAGAAAGCATTCTTTAGATTAGCAAGAGACAGAAAACCGAGCAGGCCGGATTAGATTTTAGTAACAGACCTTAGGTTCCTTGCCTAAGAAAAATAATAATTGTATGCTGTCAGCAAAACAATGTGCAGCTGTACGCTAGTTTACATTGTATGACCTTCTGACAATTTCATACAGAACTTTTGACTGAAATAAGGCTAAATATCCATCATGCTTTGCCAAGTGCCTATTTCCATGAAATATAGGCAAGCAGCTGGTTAAAATGAATACAGGGTATTAAGGCAACTAATCCGCCAACTAAAGTCCCTTTTAAAATTCCCTCCTTGTTGATATTATGATCAGCACATTGTTAGTACATTACAGTGTTCTCAGCAGCAAAGGGTGGGCAACAATGTAAGGGCAATGGACGTATGACAGGCACCTGATTGTTAAGTCGCTGGTACCACGGAGGGAATGCTGACATACTCGCCCCCATGCCCTGACAACATCCCGAGGAGCGTTTAAACAGTAACCATACGACAATAAGGATTACAACGATGATTATAATCCAAATCACAATCCTCTGTCCTAATGTTCCCAACCACCATAAGCCAAAGTCCCATCCCCCATCCTCATGCAATCGTGCTACCTCTCTTCGAATGTGATCCACCAGGTTATCAATTTTCTCTGAGTTATCAGGGATGTATGTGCAGCAGTCACTGCCAATCAGGGCACAAGCACCTTCCTTTTCAGTTAACGAGAAAGCAAGGGTCATCCTATTCGGCAGGGAAACCACTCTTATAGCAACCATCTCAGTTTCTATCTGGGTAACAGCTTCTGCAGTGTCATTAGCTACCCGCTCAAGGATGTCTCGTAATTCGCATAGGTCGTATGCATTGGTGGCTATTCCTAATGGTGGTATCATGATTCCCAGTATTTGTGCCCAGATCATAACACTTTGTGTCGTCCTATGATGGAGATGGTCCTGCAGTAGCTGGGCATGATGTACATAAGGTAAAGGGCCGCAAGTTCTGCAGCAAGTAGCTCACCTCTTGACTGCCCAAAGCCTGTTCACCATTTACAAGGCACAAGTCAGGTGTGTGATGGAATATTCTCCCCTTTCTTGGATGGGTGCTGCTCGAACAGTATTCAAGAAGCTCAACTCCATCATGGACAAAGCTGCTTGCTTGATCAGCATGCTATCCAAGACCTTCTGCCTATGGGCGGCACGGTAGCACAGCGGTTAGCATGGTTGCCTCATAGCTCCAGGGTCCCGCGTTTGATTCCCGACTTGGGTCACTGTCTGTGCGGAGTCTGCACATTCTCCCCATGCCTGCGTGGGTTTCCTCCGGGTGCTCCGGTTTCCTCCCACAGTCCAAAGAGGTGCAGGTTAGGTGGATTGGCCATGTTAAATTGCCCTTAGTGTCCAAAAAGGTTAGGTGGGGTAACTGGGTTACAGGGATAGGATGGAGGTATGGGCTTGGGTAGGGTGCTCTTCCCAAGGGCCAGTGCAGACCCGATGGGCTAAATAGCCTCCTTTTGCACTGTAAATGCTATGAATCTATGATTCAACATTCGCTCTTTCCAATTACTCTTTCCAACGACTCACGGTAACTGTGTACACTACTTTCTCAACAAGCCATCTACTCAATAACTCACCAAGGTTCCTTTGGCAGCGCCAACTAAACCACGACCTCTACTACCTAGAAGGACCGGGGCAAGAAACGTATGGGAACATCATCACCTGCAAGTTCCCCTCCAAGCCACACACCAACTTGAAACGATATCTTCATTCCCTCAGGGTAGCAAGGGCAGCAGGGTAGCATGGTGGTTAGCATAAATGCTTCACAGCTCCAGGGTCCCAGGTTCGATTCCCGGCTGGGTCACTGTCTGTGTGGAGTCTGCACGTCCTCCCCCTGTGTGCGTGGGTTTCCTCCGGGTGCTCCGGTTTCCTCCCACAGTCCAAAGATGTGCGGGTTAGGTGGATTGGCCATGCTAAATTGCCCGTAGTGTCCTAATAAAAGTAAGGTTAAGGGGGGAGGTTGTTGGGCTACGGGTATAGGGTGGGTTTAAGTAGGGTGATCATGGCTCGGCACAACATTGAGGGCCGAAGGGCCTGTTCTGTGCTGTACTGTTCTATGTTCTATGTTCTAATAGCACAATGGGTGTAATTGCACCATCTGGACTTCAGCAGCTCCAGAAGGCAGCTCACTACCACCTTCTCAAGGGCAATTGGCGATGGGACCTAAATGCTGAACCGGTGAGCAGCACACACATCCCGTGAAAAAATGAAAAAGAAACTCACCTTGAGGGTGATTTATTAACTGCATCTTCTGCATATTGAGCAGTATCAGGTAAAAATTTGAGGACTGCTATGTTTTTTTCCACTGGGCCACAAATCGGCTACCTACAGGGCAGAGTTTTATAGACGTACCACCGGCACTGTCTTCCGGTCCGGCCGAAGGCAATGGTGTTTTGAATGGCTGATCCCATTTTAGGGCCCCGCCCCTCCTGCAACAGGGCTGGAAAATTGTCCCCCCCTCCCCATGGACTACAAAGTGTAACTGGCCAAGCTGTGCACTCAGATTCAATGATCTGTGGTAAAAGATACAACGTTGCCTGCAACTTTATAGAAACAGTACATCTGATTGACATTATTAAACATTAATCATCGATCTCCTTTTTACAAGGAAGGCAAGTAAAGAGAGTCACAGTTATTGTCTGCCAGACAGAATTTTATTTTGCATTATTAATACACCAACTGAGCTTTGAGTCCGGTGGTTGCTTTGTTCAGTTCTGTCAGCATGATATCACGTTTATTCACGAAAAGTTTTAGTTTTTGAACCAAGGAACCTGTGAGTGCCACAATTATTTTGAGCTATCACCCATCAGTAGGCCTGACTATAATATCTTCCCAACTTTATCCTGAAAGGGCCAATCACTGGACTGCAGAAAGAAGATTAAATATTCATAGGAAGCCTGTTAGCTGTCTGTGTTTTGTTGGAGGTTGTGGAGAAGATGGGAAAAATTACTTAACTGTGGAAGAAAATAATAAATATGCTGAACTTGAAATAAACAAAGGGGGTCACTTTACTTTGTTGCCAAAGTTCTATATAGGCCATGTATTCAGTAATTTGAAAAGATTTGATGAATCAGCATTAATGGACTATGAATGCATTTTTTGTCTACTTTCCCCAAATTCCTCCCAGGATCAAAGTAAATCATTACATTAGAACATAGGCACATGATTCTTATTTGTTACCTCTGACAGTTATGGAGAACCTACTAATTATCAAGGTAAATAACAAATACAAAGTTTGAAGGTGATATGGCTTTGCTGAAAATATCAATTCATCAAAAAAATGTCTTTGTGTTATTTTGGGTGAGATTCGCTTGGTGTTTGACTCCGACTGTAATGCTGAGATGGAGATCAGTATTTACCCGGACGTAGTGCATAGAATGAGCCCCTACATGAAACTTGCCATGTCTGAATCCCCAGGCATCCGATTCACCTGACTCCCGCCTCAGCTGCTCGCTGCTAACAAGGGGGAGTTTGCAGCACGCACTCCCAGACAAGACAAGGGGATGGTAGCATTGAGACCTGCTCCTCGTTTTGGAGATGCAGACGTGGCCAGGCTACTGGATGCCCTGCAGGAGTGGCAGGGCACCCTGCACCCCGGAGGTGGCAGGAACCCAGCATCAGGGTCAGCAGCGCCACCTGGGAGGCGGTGACAGCCGCAGTGAAGCCGGCAGCATGATGAGGAGGATCGTCGTCCAATGTGGGAAGACGATGAACCGCCTCCTGTGAGCTGCAAGGGTAAGTTACGACCTCTCTCCACCTGGCATCAGTCCTACCTGCCACCCTTTAATTCCCAAACCCCTTGCCCCCTCTGCCCCTGAATCAACTGGCTGACATGTCACACCCTCCCAACTTCCCACTTCCAAGCTTGTTTCTCAGAAAACCTTGGTAACCACCATCACAACCCCTCCATGTCTAGGCACGGTGCCCACACATGCCTCTTGCGATAGACCCCTGACCCATCAAGAGTGCGCCTCACAATATCCTCTCTTTGTCCCAGCAGGAGAATATATCCCATAATAAGAGAGAAAGGGTGAAGACGGGGCCGGGAGGGGGGGGGGGGGGTGGTTGGTAAGAGATCCAAGACCTCACCCACTTTGAGGAATGGGCACTGGAGATCACGGGGTTACATGAGGAGAGAGTGGTGACTGAAAGCGAGGTCGGCCTATGTCGGAGAAGTGAGGATCCACTGTCCCTTCATCCAGATGACATGTCTCAAAAGTGAGTTGTTGATGTCCCAGACAATTGTCCTTCGTTTTCACTGAACCCATGCATGATCACTATCTGATGAGTTGGAACATCTGGAGTCTCTGCTACACCCCCCCCCCCCCCCACTCCCCCTCCTCCCGCCACCCAATCGAATACCTTGGAGAAGCGCTCCAAGGAGAACATAGACAATGCATCACAGCTTTCACCCGCACCTTGTATCAATGTGGAGACATACACCTCAGGGGGTGACATTAGCAGACAGGCTTCTGGGTCATTAACTGGTGAGCACCACACAGCTTCTGATGCGCACCAGGTGGAGGCAGAGACATTCAAAGAAGACATCAGCCGGAGGTCTGCTGGATTGCCAGATTCAGCAGGGCCCCAGCCAGATGCGGATGTAAACATCTCCAACACAATTAGCGACCTCATTTCCTCCGGATACCTTCCACCTACGGCTTCCAACCTCATAATCTCCCAACCCCGGACAGCCTGTTTTTATCTCCTTCCCAAAATCCACAAAAAAGACTTTCCCGGAAGGCCCATTGTGTCAGCATTCTTCTTCTGCCCCACCGAACCTATATCCTCTTAGCTTGACTCCATCCTCACTCCTCTGGTCCATTCCCTCCCCACCTACATCTGGGATTCCTCTGATGCACTGCATGATATTGACAGCTTCCAGTTCACTGGCCCTAAACGCATTCTATTCACCATGGATGTGCAATCCCTCTACACCTCCACCCCACACCGGAATGGCCTGAGAGCTCTTCGCTTCTTTCTCGAAAAAACGCCCGGATAATTCCCATCCATCACCACTCCTCAGCCTGGCTGAACTCGTTCTATCTCTCAACAACTTCTCCTTTAACTCATCTCACTTTCTCCAAATCAAAGGTATAGCAATGGGTACCCGCATGGGTCATAGCTACGCTTGTCTTTTATGGAGTATGTGAAACATTCCTTGTTCCAGGCCCTCTCCCACAACTCCTTTGCTTATATACAAAACTTCAAAGCCGGCATTAAGTATTTAACTTCCCAACCATTAGTTTGTTGACTTGAAATGAATCGTCAGCAGATTAGAGTAGGGGGTCAACAAGGGTGAGACCTGTACGAGAGGTAAATGGTTTTTGCACTATGTTTATGGTTTCATGTATATTATTTATTTTGTTGTTGTTACTGTACCAAAAATACCTCAATAAAATGTTTATTAAAAAAAACACAATTACAAAAAGTTTAGAGGTGACGGAACATGAATGGTTTATGGTATCACTTGAGCATGTCCAGTTTTGTTCTGAGAACATCCTGACATTTGTGCTCCAAATCATTCTGACATTCACGCTCGAATTCCAGGCTTAAATGTATTAAATCACATGCTGATTCCAACTATTCCTGTTCTGCGGGAAGCTTCCCGTCAACAATGTTCTTTGTGAGTCATTTAGCAGACTTCTGTTTTATAATTCCAACTGAAAAAACACCCAATAAATGACCTCTCAAGCCTCCCCAAATCATCTGATAAAAGGTAATTTGTAAGAATGCCCCTCCAGTTCTCCAAGCACAACCTGACTAGACAATATTTCAATCCTTGGTGGTTGAATTAAGTTACAATGCTTAAACAGGAAGCAATTATTCTAAAATGGAAGCTGGAAACGCCCGAAGACATCACTGAAATTAGTTCAGCAATTGAACTGAGGGTTGGGAAGTTAAATACTTAATGCCGGCTTTGAAACTTTGCATATAAGCAAATAACAAATTAAAGTAGATAGGCATCATCCTTTGGTCAGACCCAGAAAAAGTGTGCTTTGTGAGTCATCAAATGTGCTTTGTGAGTGGTCCCTTCTATTTTCATAGGCTCCTTTGTTAAAAGTAAGGCGATAAGATAAAGTGGTAGGTAAGGATATGAAATTAAAGCTGACTAGAATTCAATGCTTCAGTACCAACTAGGTGGAGATGATTATCACAAAAAAAGGTCGAGCCCTTCAGCCACATATGTCAATCAGAACTGGAGTCTTTGCCTATCTTTACAAATGTTACGATCCCAGTTGATGTTATGACTGGACGGAAGGTTCCCAGAATGGCTCAATCCCAACTTTTATTTTTTTTTGCAAAATGTGGAGGAACAAAGTCACAGGACCACCAATTAGTTGCAACAACAAGAATAAAACATTTATTAAACATGAAAAAAATGGATTATGATTAGTTTAACAATTACACAAATGTTTTAGGATTAAATTGGATTACAAAATACACCTTAATCTCCAATGGTCTCATTAGCACACACAGTCCCTGTTAAGCACACAAGATGGCCATGGTCAAACACACTCCGAAGGCCTCTGAACCCAAGTTAGTGGGCTCGATTCTCTGGAAAGATTTCTGAGTGTGGTCGCAAGCGGGAACTGCTGCAAGGTCCGTGGCGTTCGGCCCAGCGAAGCCAGCAACGCTATTCAATGTTAATTGGTCCACTTAACGTGGCTGTACATGCTTCAAGCCGCAAATGAAGGCTCACCAGCTGATTCACTGGGACTGCGCTTGCCAGCCCCGCCCCCTGCTCACAAGGTCAAGCAGCACTTCAACAGCACTTGCACAACCAACCCCACTCAGCTCGCAGTCGAGATGACCGGCCCCAAGGTTTTTGGAGATGCTGACCTGGGGAGGCTCTTTGATGAAGTGGAGGCCAGGAGGGATGCCCTGTTCCCCTGAGGGTCCTGGGCCTGACCAAAGGATGATGCCTATCTACTTTAATTTGTTATTTGCTTATATGCAAAGTTTCAAAGCCGGCATTAAGTATTTAACTTCCCAACCAGCTACAGCCTCCTGGGATGAAGTGGCAGTGGCCGTCAGCTCGGGAAGCGTGACCAGGTGGACCACCTCCAGTGCCGCAAGAAGGTCAACGACCTACACCGGGTGACAACACTGGTGAGTTGACACACCCAATGCGACCAGCCCCCTATTCACCCACTATTTGCCCACCAAACCCATGCTTCATCCTCTTTTGTTCAGGGGAGCTGCCAGGGCTGGCAGACCAAGATGATGAAGGGGCAGCTGGGGCTCCATCCAGCTGCCCCTCCGTCCTGAGGTGAACCCAGGGCAATATGGGAACCGACCAGGAGGAGGGGACTCTGGGTGGCTACCTGACCCATCCTATGAACTGAAGACGGTGGCCACCAGCTCCCCGAGTTCCACCCAACTGATGAGCCGTGACTCACAGCCTGCACCTGGGAACAGGGCAGCTCAGCTGTGCATGTGCCGCCAACAAGTGTGCTGGGGCCCACCGACTCCAGAGGACGCCCGCCAATGGCATCGAAGGCCACAGGATGTGATAAGCAGTTGGCTGCTTCCACCTCTAATGTACATCCTGGGGAAACACCTAGGCACAGTTGCAGAGTAAAGAAGGCCAAGCTCATCGGGGATCACTGAGGGCACTTGGGATGGGGGGTGCGTTGGTAGGTGGGGGTTAAGGAGTGGAGTGTGCATTAGGGGGAGGGGGGGCAGACATGTGCCTGGGGCTAGCGCCCATCCCCTGGGTAATTGAAAGTTGGCAGCTGCAGCTATGGTGCTGCCTCCCACAGTATTCAAGCACAGTGTCAATGCATCATGGCAAGCCAACTCATGGAGATCCACTTGGGATGAATGAAGCACGCACTTAACTACGATTGCCAATTGCCTATTAACAAAAGCCTTCAGCCGTGAGGCCAGAGGCATCTGCGGTCAGTGGGAGTCATGGGTGGTCGGTGGGACAGATAGGTTCCCCCTGGTATGGGAACACATGGTCCAGGGTTTGGCATGACGGACCCGTGAACATCTGACCCCACCATCGCAGATCCCCCCCTCAGCCACGATACCGGCAGTTCTCCAGATGATTCTTTACCTTGAGCCACCTTCTCTCACTGAACTCCGGCTTACACACAAATCATTTCAAATTCTACTTTCAAAATGTCACATTTCTAAATCTTCTTTTAAATTATGCTTTCCTTCCACTGCTTCCATCAAGTATTCACTTTCATGTTTTACACATCTCCCTTCAGGTTTCCTTTTCTTAAAGACTTTTACACAAACTCCAAGGTCCAACCATCAATTTCCATAACTATTTCAAATCGAAAATTGGCGACAGAGCGGTGAATTCCACATGATGGCGAAATTGAGGGTGGCGCTGCTTTCGCGATTCTCCACCCCTGAAAAGTGGCGTACTCTCGGAATATGTCGCACGCTATATCCACGGCCTCAGGCCATTGCCTGAGGCTTGCCCCGCAATACTCAGCCCCCAACCGGCCGAGTTCCCAATGGCGTGGGACACGTGTTGTCTCGTCCATCAGGAAATCGGCGTGGAGGCTGCGGACTCAGTCCTGCACCGCCACAGTTGGGGAGGGCCGATCCATGGGCAGGGGGAGCATTATTCGGGGCTGGGGGCACTGTGGGGGTTGGTTCGGGCCGCGCGAGTCGGCCAAAGGGGAGGACTATTTTTGCGTGTGGGGTCCGCTGGCTGCAACCACCATGAAGCACGGCATGGTGGCTGCAGGCCACCGCCATGCGCATGCGTGGCCATGGACCCGGCAATGCTCCAGGCTGTATTCGCAGCTAGAGCCAGAAGCTCTATAAAACACCATCGTTTTCATGCGGGCGTGCGGTCTTAGTCTCTCAAACTGAGAATCCAATGTGTCCCAATCTGTGTAATTTCTCACAAACCTTAGCATTGCTGCAAATATCTTTCTGACCTCTCACCATCCTATTCATTTTCAACTCTCTGTGACTATCTGTTCTGGTTCCCAGTTTCCTCTATTCCGATAACTCTAGACTTCTTGGTAACTTCTCTTAATATCTCAAATTTACTTAACGAGTTGGACTTTAGATTTCCAATATCCATTCTTTTAGCCATTATTCCATAGTATGACTTTTCTTCTAGCAAGGATGAGAGAGATGTTTCCTCTGTAACTTTCTAAAACAATCTGTTTATCTGAGCTGTGAGATCTGCCATCTTTTTCACTACCTATCTGCATTGCACTCGAGTTAACTAAATTAAAACTTTAAAACTTCTATACCCATGAAGGCCCCAGTTGCTAAGCAGCCACTGCTGTTTTAAATACTCTTCATGCCATAGCCCTCTCCAAGGACAATAGAATCACAATTGTAATTGAAACAAATCCCTACACCTACAAACACCTTTGTCCAGCATGAAACTAACCTTAAATTGTATCTTTTGAGGAACAGAAACATTAATTTAAACACACTTGAACCTTATTTCTAATATTTACCAATACAAATAGAAATCCCTTAAAATTACTTTTGTGTTCCTAACTTGAGTAGTAAGTTTTATTTAGTCTCTCTGTGTTAACTAGAATACTTTTATTTCTTACCTTCTTCTTTTGTAAGAAATTAAGAGCAGGAGTAAGACATTTGGCCCATTAAGCCTGTTCTGCTATTTAAACGGGTCAGGGCTGATCAGCTACCTCTATTTCCACACTATCCCCAAACATCTTCATATCACTAGTGTCCAGGAATCTACTAATTTCCTTCTTGAACATGCTCAGCAATTGAGCTTCCACAGATCACTCAGGTAGAGAATGCCAAAGATTCACCACCCTCTGAGTGAAGAAATTTCTCCTCATTTCAACTTAAATGGCCTTCCCCTTATTCTGAGACTATGTCCCCTGGTTCTAGACTCACCAGCCAGAGGACATATCCTAACCACATCTAACTTGTCACACGCTGTTAGAATTTTCCAAGTTTCAATGAGATTACCTCTCAATCTTCAAAACTCCAGCGAATACAAGCCCAGTTTTCTCAACTGATCCCCATAAGACGTCTCCGCTATCCCAGGGATTAGTCTGGTGAACCTCCATTGCATTGCCTCTTTGATAAGGAGAGCAAAACTGTGCACTGCATTCCTGGTGCAGCCTAACCAAGACTCTATACAATTGCAGCAAGATATCATTACTTCAGTCCTCAAATCCCCTTGTAAAGAAGGCCAACATATTATTTTCCTTCCTAATTGCTTGCTGCACCTGCCTGCTAACTTTTAGTGACGCATTAACAAGGACACCCAGGTCCCTTTGGACATCAATACTTCCCAACTTCTCACCATGAAGAAATGTTCTGCCTTTTTGTCCTTTTTACCAAAATGAATAGCTTCACACTACCATTTTATTGCCCACTCGCCTGTATAAATCCCCTTGAACCTCCTTTCATCCTCCTCACAATTACATTCCCACCTTGTTTTGAAAATGTTGCATTTGGTCTGATATTCCAAATCATGTATATAGCTTGTGAACAGCTGTGGTACCCCACTGGTAACAGCCCGCCATTCTGAGAATGACCCATTTATTCCTATTCTATGTTTCCTGCCTGTTAACCATTTCTCAATCCAAACTAGAACTTTACCCCAATTCCACGTGCTCTAATTTTGTTTACTGACCTTCTGTTACTAACCTTAGGAACCTTATCAAAAATCTTTTGAAAGTCCAAATACAGCTTTATCCATGCTACAAGTAATGTCCTCAAAAGTCTCCAACAGATTTGTCAAACGTAATTTCCCTTTCATTAATCCATTTTGACTCTGCCCAATCCCATGATTATTTTCTCAGTGTCCAATTATCACAGCCTTTATAATACATTCTCACATGTTTCCTCTGACTGGCATCAAAGCTAACATGTCTGTAGCTCTCCGTTTTCTTCCTCTCTCTTCTTAAGTAGTGGCTTTCCAATCTGCAGGAATCATTGCAGAATCTATAGAATTTTGGAAGAATACCACCAAGGCATCCATAGAGCAGAATTCTGCAGCACTGTCATGGCAGCACTATTCCCCATGTTACATATAGCTCTAATTTCCTGATTTATACGTGCCCAACAGTTTTGTCACTATAAACAACTTCCACCAATGCTTGCTGCCCCTTGTAGTTTCTTAACTTCACCCAAAATGATTCTACATCTTGATTCTTAGATCCAAGAACCTTTCTCGCCAATGTACTGATCGCACCTCTCAGTAACCAAGCTACCCCACCTCCATTTCTTTTTTCCTATCCTTCCTAAATAACTGATATCCTTGAATGTACAGTTCCCAGTCTTGATCACTCTATCACCATGTCTCCAAAATGACAATTAAATCATACCTGTTTACCTCTCTTTGTGCCTTAAAATCTTCCACATTGTTGAGCATGTTGTGTGTATTCAGACAGAGGGTCCTTAACTTTGTCTTTATAGCATCACATCTTTTCATGTTTTTTTCTCAATCTATCATAGCCAACTTGCCTCTTGCCAATTTGCCCCTCACACCTTCATAGTTTTACATTATGGTCCTACTTGACGTCTGCCTTCTCATTTCACTGACTACTTTTCTACCTCCTGTCACCAATTTTGCTTCCCTCCAATTTGAGCCCTCTCTCAGGTTCCCATCGCCTGTCAATCTATTTTTAATCTGCTCCAACAGCACGAGTAAATCTCCTGGTGAGAATATTAGATCCGGTCCTGCTAAGGTGCAACCCAACCATCTTATCGAGGTTCACCTGCCCCAGATAATGGTTTCTGGCTGTTCATCCTCCCTCATAGAAATGTCTTGCAGCTGCTCCGTGACATCCTTGATCCTGGTTTCAGGGATGTAACATACCATCCTGGAGTCACATCTACAGCATCAGAAATGCATGTCTGTTCCTCCAACTAACAAATTCTCTATTACTATTGCCTTCATCTTTCTCGCTTCCTGCGCAACTGAGCCACCTGTGGTGTCACAGACTTGACTCTTGCTGTGCTTCTTTGAGGAACCTCTGCCATCATCCAAAATAGAAAACTGCTTGCGAATGAGATCGACTCAGGGAACTCTCGCACTATCTGCCCAGTTCCTCTGGCCATCTATTTTTTCTCTGCCGACATGCTCCTAATCTGCGATGTGACCACTCCCTAAATGTGCTATTCATGTAGTTCCCTGCCTCGTGGATGCACCACAGTGATTCCAGCTGCTGGTCAAGTTCTGAAGCCTGGAGCTCAAGCTTCAGCAGCCATTGGCAATTCCTGCAGGTGTGTTTGTCTAGCACACATGGTGTATCCATAACTTTCTGCATTCCACAGGATACATGTGCCTCTCTGTCGCATTGCCCTGCAATACCTTAACTTTTACAAACTATGTATTATTAAATGTAGAATAACTTTCCAGTTACTCACCAATCAGCTGCTTCCTCTGTGCCAAAGTTAGGACCAAATACTGGACGCTGAAAAAGGTCAATCTAGATGCCGCTGACTGCCACTGGGTACTCTTTTCACCTCCTCTTCTAGGTCATCCTGACTCTCCAGGTCCCATTTTAAGTGGTAGATATTGCTTCTAGGTCCATTTTCACCCTGTCCTCTGGGTGCTGCTGACTGTCTGCGGACCCTCTTTTGCTTGCTTTTCTAGGTGGTGGTGCCTGTTTGCAAATGTCTTTTCACCCACCCAAACTTTTACCTCCCAGCTGTAAGAGGTATCCTTTAAGGACAGAGCGCCACAGGTTAGAAACTAAACCACAGCTCTACCAGTTTATTACAGAAGAGGTAAAAGTGTAACTCAAGTACAAGTATTCGTAGGTCAAGAATATTTGAGAGGGCAGAACATTCCGAGATCATCACTCTTATTGAAGGTGTATTCAATTGGAACTGAAGATTCAACTGTAAAAGATCGCCTTACCTTGAAGGAGTTAATAAACTTAGCATTTCACTTGCATCCCAAAGAAGGGAAGAAATTGACTCAACAACAATGCTTGTGAGGATGAAATTGTGTGAACCCTGAAATCATTAATAATGCACATAGATGTGATTACTAAGCTGCTTTCAAGCTGTTAACTGATCAACTATTTAAGGGAATTTCTTTTTAAAGTAATCCAACCAATTCATAGCCTCAGCCTAGTTGACGCACACAATCCATTAGCACTGATTTACCAAATTATTTGTACAAATGTTGCCACATGTTTTGTTAAGTAAATTGTTGAATAATGTTTTTATTTCTCAACTGCGAGGCGACTGAATGTGCTGTGGAAGCCTATCAAATACAGCTTTGACTTTAAGCAGTTCTGAACAAATGACTTGTGACCTGGCTTCCTACCTGATACTCCGGCAATAGAGTTAATTCAGTTACTCAGCAGCTTCGTGATTAAATCAAAAGTTACTAAGTTAAGTTATTTTTGATCCGGACTGTGTTAAATGCAAGGGAGTTCAATCAGTTGAGTGAAGCATCCTTAGACCTCTGCTGGGAGATAAAATGCCAGATGGTTCCTTTGTAAGGTGTTAAGGGAGGGTGTTAAGGATTCATCATGAATTTCACACCAGAAGTGATGTCGCACAGGTGTATTTAGCCACCCAGATTTGGATGAGTGTATTCAAATAAAATGTCAAAAGTAAGAATATGTCACCTATTGCATTTTCCATCACTAAAGTTTTGTAATGTGCTTGCTGAGGGAGCAAATAGAGTTTACAAATTTTAGAGGTGGAAAAAAATGTATTTAATTTAAGACCAATTGGCTGCAATATGTAAGCTATTTAAAAAATAAAATGAAAGAAAAACGTTATTGCCCTTGAGCAAGGACTGCAATGACTTATTTCCCCCATGATGTGGAGATGCCGGCGTTGGACTGGGGTGAGCACAGTAAGAAGTCTTACAACACCAGGTTAAAGTCCAACAGGTTTGTTTCAAACACGAGCTTTCGGAGCACGGCTCCTGAAGAAGGAGCCGTGCTCCGAAAGCTCGTGTTTGAAACAAACCTGTTGGACTTTAACCTGGTGTTGTAAGACTTCTTACTTATTTCCCCCAGTAATGAAATGGCTGGATGGCCTTCTTGTAAGCTGAGGAATGTGCATCTTCTCCGGCACTTGCACAGGCACCACTCAGATGTACCAACCACATTGCAGGTCTTCGACCTTATTTAAATATATTTCAAGCTCTCACTGAGCCTTGCGATCAATATATTGTAATTTAATAAATGTTAGTCAAGGCATTACCAGATTCAATGTGGCTTCAACACAATTAGCTCAATTTGGAGTCTCACCGGTGAGTCTGTGTATCTGTAAATAGCAGAAATGTCCCCCCAACTAATTACCACCTTGCGTGAGGACTGACAATGTGATGACGGATGTCGGTGGTGTTCAATATGGGAGTCTCACTTTGGCCATGTGGAGATCACCGGAGAATTCTTTGTTTTGTTCCAATGAGTCTCAATTGTCCGGTTCTTTTGTGGGCGATTTCTAATTGGGATGGTAGGCAGCACCTACTGGCTACAATGGAGTAATTGAAGGAGTTTGTTCAGCAGCCAGAAAACAAAGTGGATCTAGATAAGCAGCTGCATGGTGCGCTGATTTCAATTTGGGATGTGCTTCATGAGAGTAGTAAACTAATTTGTGACCTATATCACAATTCCGGATCAGACACCAACAGTTGCTAGGATACGGGGCAGAAACCTCAATATTTTATTTGTAACACTCTGAGGAAAGTGCACTTTTCGCTAGGAGTGATTTCACGCAAAAATAGGGATATGGTGTTTTGACACAATCTTTATCACTAATGCAGTATTACTACCTTTAACTAACATAAAGAAAAATAGCTTGCAATCAGACAACCCGTTACTTAATAGTTACATGAAACATTAACTCCAAAGTGCTATCTATTATCTCCACTTAGGCAAAACCCACTTGGGTCAAAATCCACTTTTGAATACAGTTAGCCAACTAGCAATGTTTACTGTAAAGAGATGTCTTGGATAAACTACTTTGAGAGAGAGATCCTCCAGGAAACAGTTGGTAGATTTTTGCCTGTCTCAAACTATTGTTTAAACTGCCAGCCTTCTCAGAAACTGTTGTTCTGTACACAGTCAAATCTGTAACTGAACTACTTTGAGAAAAGTTGTGGTTTGTCTACAGTCAGATCCAAGCTGAACTGAAATGGTTTAGCCCTTCAATCCTCCTATTAACTACATAATCTTACTAAGATGAACACAATGTCTCTAATTATCTACTCCCCAGGGAACCCTCTCAAGAAAACAAAATTCAATTAGACCAACTTCAGCAAACAATGCCCCGGTTGTAATGAATTACTTACTTTTATGAAGCTTTATTTGCATCTCTGTCTCCCAAAAGATGTCTCCTGCCTTTCAAACTAGGATTGTTAAAAATATAACTGCAGCAGTCACACACTAACCCAGGCTTCTAACGATTACTGCGCCAAATACAGATAATACAATGTATCTAAATTCCGGCATTCACCACAACTATGACTTGTGGGTAGACAGATTGGCAGAGCGGTGTGTAATCCTGACCATCTGACCTGGTGTGTGGCGTGAAACCTAGCCTATCTGGGGACAGCAGAAGATCAGTATATCTCTTGGAGCAGCTGCAGGTGCACTGGGGGTGTGAGGCTGAATTACAGGTGTTGGTCGGCTCTATACAGCTGTGAGCTGGGGCACAGGAGAAAGCCCATGGGGAGCAGTTTTAAAAATTTATTTGCAGGATGTGGGTGTCACTGGTTAGTCCAGCATTTATTGTCCATCCTTAGCTGCCTTTCAGAAGGTGGTGTGAGTTGCCTTCTTGAACCACTGCAGTCCTTGAGGTGTAGGTACACCCACAGTGCTATCAGGGAGGGAGCTCCAGGATTTTGCCCCAGCGTCAGTGAAGGAGTGACGATATATTTCCAAGTCATGGTAGCGAGTGACTTGGAGGGGAACCTCCAGGTTGCGAGGTTCCCAGGTATCTGCTGCTGTTGTCCTAGATGGTAGGGGTTGTGGGTTTGGAAGGTGCTGACTAAGGAACCTTGGTGAGTTACTGCAATGCATCTTGTAGATGGTACACACAGCTGCCACTGTTCGTCTGTGGTGGAGGATTTCAATGCTTGTGGAAGGGGGAGCAATCAAACGGGCTGCTTTGTCCTGGATGGTGTCAAGCTTCTTGAGTGTTGTTGGAGCTGCACACATCCAGGCAAGTGGAGAGTATTACATTACACTCCTGACTTGTGCCTTATAGATGGTGGACAGGCTTTTAGGGGGGGGGGGGGGGGGGGGGTGGGGGGGGGGGGGGGGGGGCAGGAGGTGTGTTACTCGCCGTAGGATTCCTAGCCTTTGACCTGTCCTGATAGCCATAGTATTAATGTGGCTAGAGCAGTTCAGTTTCTGATCAATGGTAACCCCGAGGATGTTAATTGTGAGGAATTCAGTGATGGTAAGGCCATAGAATGTGAAGGGTAGGTGGTTAGATCCTCTCTTGTAAGAGATGGCCATTGCCTAACACATGTGTGGTGCGAATGTAATTTGACACTTGTTAGCCCAAGCCTGGATACTGTCCACGTTTTGCTGCATTTGGACTGCATCATCTGAGGAATTGTAAGCTCAGTGAAGTTGATTGGTCGTCTGCCCCATGAAGCTGAATAGCTGGGGCAGAGAGAAACGCTTGAGCAGTGGTTATCTGCTCAGTGTAGATAGAGAACTGGGATTGTGCTGGTGATTAGAGGCTGAGATGCAGCCTGTTCAACCCAGTGGAACATAATCTTGGGAGAAGAGATTGAACAACTGAGAAGTGAGCAGTCTTTGGTGAATTCTGCGTTTGAGTCTTGTTACCTGACAAACTATTGCAGGCAGAAGAAGCAAGTAGGCCTCCAGGCTGTGTTGGAGCTACAGTTGAAGGGAGATCAGATGCTAAATCCATGAAGGAGAGGAGTTGATATGCCTGATGAGGAAGATGGAGTTTGAAGGATTTTTGTTACGGTGATCACTGATGCCTGGATGGGATGACCTAGCTTACACCTTATTAACATTGTTAACAAAATGTTTTTCCATCTGCATAATATATAAATTTCACAAACCACATATTTTATCTTGCTTCAAAACAGAAATTATCCGAATAAAACAGTATATTCTTGCACAGAAAAGGCGTAGTATTGATATCCTTTTAGATTATAAGATTCTTCAGGGGATCAGAGAGAGAATTAGAAGCTTTAGTACTTTTGTTTTGTAGAACAGAGAACTTGCATTATGTGGAACTTTATCAGGTGTCAGAAACATCCCAAAATTCTGTCCATGGAACGTATTAATTTGAAAAATTATGTGGACAAAAATAGCAACTATTTTGCACAGCAAAGTTCCACCAATAGCAATGGGATGGATTTCATTACACTCAGATTCGAATCAAAGTAAAACAAGCAGGGAAGAGTTAAACACTGCTACCAAAAGAAAACATTAAGGAATAGATATTAACCAATGTAACAGAGAACCCTGGAGTGTCAATCCAGATTATGTACTGAAGTCTTGGCATAGGACTTGATTCTACAACTTTTTGATTTAAAGTTAAGAGCAGCACCAAATTCTAACCCATTGTTAGAATTGTGTTTTTCAAAACTATATATTTTCTTTTAAATATGGAAAAGACTTTGCCTGATCTGGACAATAGGATGCTGACCTGCTCCTCTCGTCTCGCCACTGATGTGTCCAGCCAATGCCTACAGTGATGGAAGCAGATGCAAGTCCAAATCAATATGGCTTTTTAAAGGAAAGCCATAAGTTTACCTTTGGACTGGGAGCATGCCTCCAATCCCGGTCATAATACCATACAACTCTTCCCTGCTTGTTTTACTTTGATTCAAATCTGAGTGTAATGAAACCAACTAATCTGATTATTAGTTTCCTGTGGGTGGAATTTTCCATTTTTGAAATTAAATGCACAGGCGGGCATGCTGGGCAGCATGGTGGGAAATCACACCCTATTTTGCACTTGGTAGCCCATTAATAATGCGTTGACAAGTTTCACGCTGAATCATGTGGTGGGTTGGGAACTTATTCATTTGCCCTGCCATCACCTAATGGACTCAAACGTCTGCGTTCCATATTTAAACACTTTCTCCAACCCAGCCTCCAAAACAGATCATGTGGGAATGGTTGCTACAAAGAAGAAAGTGGGTTTGCAATAACTCTTTTGAGGCCTTTATAGATACCAAGCTTGCACACAACAGGAGGGAGTGATCCCAGACCGGAAGAGGGAGGGCTGATTATAGTGTACCTGCCTGAATTTGAGAAGAATACCACTGAATTGGCAGAGAAGGACAGGAACTGCCCATGTCAGGAAGGTGAGATCAGCTTCTCCCAGGAAACCAATAGATATGAGGCCTCAATGAGTTCATCATATCCTGAAATTCTCATTGAGTGATATGCGATGTTGTGTTCTATTTGTTCATGAAGTAAATCTATGTGCTCTGTCTTAAAGGTCCACACACACATCGAGACCCAAAATAAGCTCCAGCCCCCTGGCCACTTAAGATGAGGAAGCTGAGGTTCCATTTGAGGAAGACCCTTCATTGCATTCACCTGAGCCCTCCACCAGCTCAGAATTATATACCTCAGTGGGTTCTAATTATAGAGTTGGCCCTGTATCACATTCTGGAAGCACGCCACAGAACATCTGCACAGCAGTCAGAGGCAGTGATAGCCAAACACGCTGGCACTCGGAGGACTGTTACAGAATAGACACCTGCTGAGTCCGACTCTGATGATCAGCCTTTTAAAACAACGCTGTCAAACATGTTGGTGGTGAAACTCCAGGCGGTGGAATATCAGATAGAGTTGTGAAAAGCAATAAGGACATCAAAGCGAAGGATGAAGGATTCCCTCCACTTTCTGTCTGATGTCATGACTCTTGTGTTGTTCTTCATGTCTTAATAAAGCTCGTAGTCTCAAATGTGGAGAAGATGCTTTATTGTGAATTTGTTCTCTCTTCAGAGCTTAACTTACGGCTACCTCAAATGCTGCCTGCTTGTCTCTGTATCCTGCTACGAGTTCTGCCTTCCGTGAAGTGTGTTGTCACTTCCTGTCCCTGTGTATATATAGCTCTCCCGTGCTCCCGCTAGTGCTTGCTCAGTTGTATTGCATCTACTCAGATCTACGATCATCACATCCCCCCTTTTTCTTTACATATTTTCTGTACATCGTTAAAGAAAATTGTACAAAACAGTTACTTATGATATGTGTATCTATACAAGTAATGGTGCTATTGCATATTTTACAAAACCAATTTATATTTATGAGTCCACTCAATAAAAACATTTATGAGTCCATACTTGATGAATTTGTTCAGAGTTTTTTTCTTTTGTTGTTGTTGACGTGGTGATATTGATATTGCAACTCCGTTGTGAATGTTGTTGGTGTTCCTTGTTATTTTAAGTAACCAATACGTCATCCCATGGTTTTTTTTTTGCATGGTCGAACCACTGATGTTGACTGACATGGACTTTTTTCTGTGCTTGTGGTATCGATTTATTATGTCATCTGCCTTGAAAGCTGGTGTGCTTGCTTGTTCTGGAGCAGATGCGAGTTTGTGCGATTCGTTGTCATCCCGTGGCATGTTTGTAGTCTTGTCATTGTTTTGCAGTGTGCTGTGGCATTGTCCTTCATGTGCAGAGTTGTACCATTTTGTACAAGTCGTTGTTTCATTGCTGTTGTTTCTGTCGTTCCTGTCTTTGTTGTTTTCGTTGCCATTCTTGTTGCTGTTTTTGGCGTTTCTGTCTTTGTTGTTGTCGCTATCTTTGTTATGCTTCTTGTTGGTTTTGTTGTTCTTCTTGTAGTTTTTGTCGTTGTGCTTGTAGTTTTTGTTGGTGCTGTTGTTCTTGTTTCTGCAGTGCTTCTTGCGATTTTTGTTGTTCTTGTCGCGCTTCATGTTGCTTTTGTTCTTGCTGTTGTTGTTCTCGTTTCTGCTGTGCCTCTTGTGGCTTTTGTTTTTCTTGTTATGCTCAATGAGTGTCCCGTGTGGATAATTTGAGTCATTGAACGTTTTGTCTCGAGAATGGTGAGAATGATCTGATGTTGCATCGATGCTGGTGACATCAGTCATTTGTGGAGGATTTGATTCCTCATCTTTGCTTTCTTGGTGCTCCTCTTCTGGAGTCAAATTCTTCATGATTTCAATTGGCGTGGTCTCTCTGGACTCTTGGTGCTCCTCTTCTGGAGTCAAAATCTGCATGGTTTCGTTTGGTGTGGTCTCTCTGGACTCTTGGGTGGCCCGACTCTGTGCTTCTGTACAGACAAGCTGAGAACTGTCAGTCTCGCTGTGATCCTGTACGTCGAGTGTCATCACCTTGTCACTGTTTTTGCATGCAGTGGATAGATGTACATTGTCTTCTTTTTGATTATGTGAGCTTGGTAGACTTTCATAGTCTGCTTGCGGTTGCTCAGATACGGCGTTTGACCGTCATGGTCTTGTTCATGCATAGTGTTCACCAGGGAGTGTTTGCTTGCTTCCCTTTTGGAGTCTTTCATCACACGCACTGTGGAGCCTGTCATCGCTCGCTCTGTGGAGTTTTTCTGTGCTCTCTGTGTGGCGTCGTCTTCGTCTTGGGTATTGCTGTCATCCAATGTATCGACGATCTGCCATGGCACCATGGTGTTGGATTCATCTACCATGAGTAGATTCGTGTTGAGATTCGCGACCGTGTCGCTGATGCTGTGATCAGCATATCCGAATAACTCAGCCATGTCTGAGTAGTATTCTTTGAAAACCAAATCATCTTGGTTGGATTCATCTACCATGAGTAAATTTGTGTTGAACTTTGCGACCGTTGTCGCTGATGCTGTGATCAGCATATCCGAATAACTCAGCCATGTCTGAGTAGTATTCTTCAAAAACCAAATCATCTTTTGTTGTTTCGGAATTCTTTTTGTTCTCTTCACTTTGGGTGGTGCAGACTGCTTTTTTCAGGGTGTTGTGCGAGTTGTTTTCAACTGCTGGTTTAAGTTCAGGAGTTTTTCTGTGTTCTGAGGCAAGAACATTTGGTTTTACCGCTTTAAGTATTTTGTTTTCAATTTTTGGGCATTTCCCTTTTAAGTAGGCGTGGTCTGGATGTTCAGACGTCATGACGCTCGTGACGTCGTGCGTAGGAAGCAATTGCGCATGCGCAAATCGCCCTTCCTTTACCGTGCGGTTTTGTGTCCACTGCGCATGGGCGGGTTGTGCATGCGCAGAACGCAAAACAGGTGATTGTAACTGCGCATGCGCGGCTTCCGTTTTCTGCGCATGCGCAGATGCAGTTTGTAGTTCTTTGTCCGCCCGAGACTGCAAAATGTGGTCGGACACCATTTTATCGTGGATTTCAGCGTTTTTTCTTTCTGAAAGTTGTAAGTTACCTTTTCTTTTCGATCTGGACTGGATTTCAGCGTTGTGGCTGTGTGAAAAATTCAAGTTATTTCTTCTTTTTGATCTGTACTTTTCACTCGCGACTTCTTGTTCTTTTAGTGATTTTTAAAGTTTTGCATCACTCAGTCTCTGTGCAGTTTGGCCTCTGAGCATGCCGTGCTGTTCAAATTTCTTACAGTACTCTTCAAATTTATTTAGTATTGTTTGTAAGCTGTTGCTGTCTTCATCTTTTGAGTATTTAAATCCATTATAAACTTTCCTAGCTTCATGTCCTGCGATGAGCATTGCTATTTTAATTTTGTCTGAGGCTGCTGCTACATCATTAGCTATGATATATGAATAGAACCATTGTTTAAAATTTTTCCAGACATTTCTTACATTGCCAGTCATGTCCAGCTGAGGTGGGTATCCATACCACATCCTCGAATTAGCGATGTCTTCCCAAGTCGAATGTCCAGTAGGAGATTTCCATTCCATTTTGTTCTTTCTGTATCTGCAGCTGAGTTGTCCTGCAGGAAGCGTCTAAAGCCACTCTTGGTACCATGTGTTGTTCCTCGTGTCTTAATAAAGCTCGTAGTCTCAAATGTGGAGAAGATGCTTTATTGCGAATTCGTTCTCTCTTCAGAGCTTAACTTACGGCTACCTCAAATGCTGCCTGCTTGTCTTTGTGTCCTGCTAATGAGTTCTGCCTCCCGTGAAGTGTGTTGTCACTTCCTGTCCCTGTGTATATATAGCTCTCCCGTGCTCCCTCTAGTGCTTGCTCAGTTGTATTGCATCTACTCAGATCTACGATCACCACAACTCTGACATGCAAGCACCTCAAGGTCACCATGGGAAAGCTGACGACTGCCTTGGAGACCTTGATCCAGCAGATCCTGCCGGATTTGCACTTGCATCTGCTTCCATCACTGTAGGCATTGGCGGGACACATCAGTGGCAAAACGAGAGGAAGATGGGGAACCTTGACCTCCCTTCAGTAGCTCCTTCTCCTGAGGGAGTCAGGCAAAAACCCTCAGCACCCACAGGCTGGACGACCAACAAATGGATATCCCAGAGCCATTCATCCAGCTAACTGAAAGAATGTCCAGCCGATCCCAAACCCCTCTGCCAGTGACCCTATAGCCTTCAGCTGGTCAGGCTGAGGATGGTGCAGATGCCCCACAGCAGGACACCCAAAGCAGGCCAGGACCCTCCAACACCCGATCTTCTAGAGGATGTCGGCCAAAGTTCACAAAGACAACAGGACGTACGGTCAGCAGGATGCCTCCACCATTGCTATGGTGCTATGGATGTCAGGGCTGTATCTAAACTTGGTTTAATCATTGTAAATATTATACACCTTTATAAATACGTTTACTGTTCATGAAAGTGGTGTAGTCATTTGAAACCATTGTGCATATGCACCTCTGTATTCTCTTATTGAGAGAGTCATCCGTGCTCCCACTCACTGTTTATCTCACCTTTTGAGCCTTACATTCATGTGATGAGTCATAATGCTTATTATACCCTTGTGTTATGCCAGGAAGATGTGTGAAACACTTTACTGAAGATTCTGCAAAATACACTAGCAAACAAACTAGTGGGGTTAGGGCTCCTCAATAGCCTTGGAGGGTAGCTATAATTGTATCTCCAAAGGAGAAAGCTGTCTCCATTGTTAGTGTCAAACACAAGACATACAATTATCATGCTCTTTCAAACCACGTGCACATCTCAGTGTCCGCAAAATATTTCCCAGAATGGTGGCCAGCATTGCATCAATTCTTTTAATGCAGCGTCGGTGCTGTTGTGATTCCCCAGAGCACACCAATGGAGGTCTTGCCATTAATCTTTCCAAAGAACAGGGCCAAGTGAATCATGAGGTTTGAAGGTGCAAGGCTAAATGGTCAGATTTCTCTTGATATCATTGGTTTTAAAGGCCTTTCAGGCATGGCAGAAAGGATGGAAGCAATGTCTGCCATTTCCTGTAAATTACTTTTCTGGCTATCAGTGTGTCATGTGCATGTCTTCCACTCATACATCTTCAAGATCATCCTCTTGTGAGAGCTATCCCTCATCTGCTTCCTGCACATCCTGCTCTTCATTATCCAATGTGCTCTCAGCCTCCTCCATGAGCCCCTCTGGCAAGGGATAAGCCCATTGAAGAGGCAAGTTGTGTGGCTACACACCAGGATGATTTGGGCCACCCTCTCTGTAGGGTACTGAAGAGATCCATCTGAGCTGTCCAATCTTCGGAAGTACATCTTCAGGATGCCAATGGTGTGCTCAATGATGGATTGTGTTGTCACATGCACCTCACTGTCCTTTCCTTTCCTCCAAGTGACTCAGAGAACAATGCATGTATTCATGAGATATCATTTGATTGGGCACCCGTTATCCCCAACCAGCCAGTCCTATATTCATTGAGGCTCTTCAAATATGTGAAGCACGTGGCAGTGACTAGGGATGTATTGCTCATGGCAACTGCTAGGGTATCTGGCGCAAACGTGCATTATCTGCTTCCGATGATTGCAAACCAGTTGAATGTTCAAGGAGTGGCATCTTTTCCTATTAACATACATTAGGGACTGTTGCCATGGAAATCTGAAGCCTTCCTGTGTACAATAAATTAAATCCTGTACTCTAAGAAAGCCTGAGATTTCTACAAACCCGCAAATCTATAGCTGCCTGGCTAGCTTTATTGAGTGTGAAGGTCTCATAATGATGAGCCTTACAGTAGAGGGCAGCTGTCACCTCCTTGATACATTTATGTGCTGATGACTAAGGTGCCACATGGGCCCCAATGGATCCCTGGAACAATTTGCATGGCAGAGGGTGTCCTCCCAGCCCACAGGGGGATTAGATCCTCCGACAGAATGTGGCAGATATGATCCATCATAACTCTGAACAAGTACAGATGAATGTGGCATTGTCTGCCACTCATCCCCAGATGGGAGAGTTTTTTGCCATAGATCTTTGACCATGTGAGTCGCTTCCTTGTGTTAGGATGCAGGGCCAGATCCCAACTTTTGTTAGGATACCGGATCAGACCCCAACATTTTTTTAGGATACTGGAGAAGAACCCAAGATGGCCGCCAATCAAATCTGCCGTTTTCTTCAATGGAAAGCCTACCTTCGTCTCGTGGTGAGTTTTGGCGCCTCTTCTACTGTTTTTTCTTGTATGTTCCTCGCAGAATTCTTGGACTGCCTGGAAGTCACTCTTGTTTTGCCCCTTTGAGTATTTAAAGGTCTGGAAGATTTCAGCTGCTCTTGGACCCGCGATGGTAAGTAGAAGCTTTATTTTCTCTGCATCCGCCATGCCATCTAGGTCGGACGCTACCAGGTAGATCTCGAATCTCTGCCTGAACGCACGCCAGTTTTCACAGTTTTCACTGAGTTTGCCTTGGTACCCGAGCTGCTGTGGAACCGGAATCTCAAACATCATCTTGCCTGGCTGCTGTTGCTGGTTGGCACTGTTTGCTGAGTTTTAATTATATTGATTTAACAGTCACTCACTGGTACCATGTTTTGTTATGCTCTTGACATAGCATAAGCTGCTTCCTTGATATGCACTCTGACAAAGGAAGGTTCAGACTTGGAGATAGCTTTAACACATTTATTAAACTGTTAACGATTCTCCTACTTGGATTCGACTCTCCTGTTAATCCTGCTGTAGCTACCAGACTGACAAACCAGTCTGCTACAATCCACGTGGTGGGTGTGATGTGTTTCAAATAAACCCCGTGTACTCACTAAGTGTCTTCACTGGAAAGAGGAAGATCATGTGTCCTGATATATGGGTTGGTGTAATGCCCTCCTGTGGTAGTGTCACCTTTATGTGTGTCTTGAATGCCCATTGGTCGTGTCCTATCTTACTGACCTATTGGTTGAATGTCTGTGTATCATGTTTCTGGTGCTCCCTCTGGTGTCTAGCTCATCTACATGTATTTACATTAACCCTTTGTGTACTTACAGTGATGCATATCACCACAATCATTGTCATCAGGCTCCATTCTTCAATCCTGTTTCTCCATGGCGAATGTTAGATCCAAGAGATTAATTTTTAATTTTTTTTTTTATAAATTTAGATTACCCAATTATTTTTTCCAATTAAGGGGCAATTTAGTGTGGCCAATCCACCTACTCTGCACATTTTTGGGTTGTGGGGGTGAAACCCACACAGACACAGGGAGAATGTGCAAACTCCACACAGACAGTGACCCAGAGCCGGGATCGAACCTGGGACCTCAGCGCCGTGAGGCGGTTGTGCTAACCACTAGGCCACCATGCTGCCCTAGATCCAAGAGATTAATGAACACAGAGCAGATATAGCAGGCTTCCCACTCGCACACAGAAAGACAATGTTACGCCCCAGAGCTACATCCGTGCTAATAGCTTTTCGCTGATACAGCCTTGCAGCTGAGGTACCCGTTTACATATGTAGGTACCCATGATGCCAAATGTGGCACTTTACATTTCAATCCCACAGAATTTAAGAGCTTTGGAGACATCATGAAATGTGTGACTTTGCCAAAGGGACTCATTCAATCTATTATCATGTAGGTAATCAACCTTTACATGCATTTCAGCAATGATTGGATGTGATTTGGCCCGTGATCCACACGAATTGAATGAAACATATTAGAGGTTTTCATTGATGATGTGAGACATATGCAGCAGCTGTGCTTCCTAGATCCTGGCTGTAATGACTTCCATGATTGGCCAATTGCAATATGATTTCCTGATTAGTGGGCCAATCACGGAACCCCTTCTTTGTATATAACAGGGAGTTTCAGATCATCTGCACTCCCAGTGTAGACAGCAAGCTGAGTGCACCTGGTTGTAATGCTGTTGGTTTTATTAATCAAAGGGATTCTGGTGAAGGGACTTCTGCCTCTGTGGACTTGTGCCTCTGTGGACTTATTACACTGGTCTTCATTAATGTTCTCACATAGCTCTCTGTTAATACTCAAATGGAGTGACTGCATTGTGGAACCAGTGACTCCTGTCGTCTCTCTTTAAAGCACTAACAATGGTAATGGCTCAAGAAGATCTTCCACCATTCTCTCATCCATGAATTATTTCAGTGTTTCAATTGCAGCAGGGTGAGGTTATTCCATGAAATTGGGCCTCTAGTGTCGGCCTGGGCTCCTCCCACAGTGGCTCCAACCCCTCCCACCCAGATTCATTCCCAGTTTTAATTCCTGACTGAACCATGACTTGCCAAGTGGTGGTGCTCAAATTCTATTGTGACCAACTTCAACCCTCCCTCTGTGACTGTTACTGTCTGTCCTATCTTCCTGGAACCTTATGGTGTTGCCTGGCCTCCCCCAGTAATACTGGATCCCATAGTCATTGCAGTAGATATTCCAACCCTCCCATCTGAACCCATATCTGTAAATTCCCAATGTCCACCTCATCCTTCCCCATCTCGAGACTGTGTGCATTGTCATGGGTATAGAGGCGACCTCCCCTGGAAAGTTTCAAATAACCCACTCAGGCTGCAAAAGCCTCACTTGACCCTGACCATCCCATCTGCAGCCCAGTACCAAGATGACAAGACCAAGGCCAGTGACACTAAGACCATGACCACGCCCTGCACAACAAGCTGTGCCTTATCCCAATTAAAAACATGGCCATTGTCCCTCCCAGGAGCGGGACTGCAATATGCGTGCCATACACACCCTGTGGCATGGCCCGTAAAGCCCCAGGACTAACCACTCGCACTCTGACTACTTGGCCCCACATCAGTCCCCCACCTCCCCCCACTCACCCAAAACCCCCTTTGCCCATTGCCTTTCTGTCTCTTCCACCCCCCCCCCCCCCCCCCCCCCCACACACACACACACTCACACACACACACTCACCGGTCACAATACTGGTCTCTGTCTGAAAGCATTAGTTGAAATGCAAAAGAGAGTCAGAGGTAGATGGGCATTAACAGGATGCCTAAAGATGATATGAATCAATGCTGTAAAGCACTTCCAACAGGGCAATACAGTTTGACCATGAACAGTTTTAACAGCATCATGTATTCTTGAAGTCTTCCTGCTCAACTACACTCGAGGAGGAGGATGATTCATTGTTCCTATTATTCTCATATTTAGTGGCCTCTTTTCTACCTGCCACAGCTTAAGATAATCTGAAGGTTCAAACTGGACCAAAGATAAGATTAAATAAATAAATACAGTTCACTTCAACTGAACTTATTATTTCACAGTAAATAAATTTTAAGAACAGATGGACAATTTCAAACTGAAAATACATAGAGGTTATAGGATCAGAATCCCCTCCAACTGAACTCTGATTAAATATAAAACCCTAAAAGATTAATGGATATAAACATGCAAATAAACAGGCCAAACCTCAACACACACAGGCAGGCGATAATGTCGGACAGTGTTTTTCAAACTTTTTTCTGGGGACCTATTTTTCCCAACCCATGCCGGCCGACCTTCGCGACCCATCATTTACTCTTACCTTCAATGTGAGAGGTGAGCCTGCTTGGTCCTCACAATCTCACTCCAATCAGGTTCACAGGAGGTGAGGTAAGACATAGTTAACATCCGAGTATCATCAGCAAACGAATCAGGGACAATTTCGCGAGGAGGAAAGTGTGGATTTCGAACCTCAGTTCGTAAACTCTGAGTAGCTCCCCTGTTGACTGAAGTAGATGAAGTCCACCGTTATTGGGATTGACTGGTCACTGGTTCGATGCAATGCTTTAATGTAGTCTAAAACATCAGCAAAAATCTGATAGCCAGCCTTCAGTATACAGAGGGCAACGATGTGATGATTTCTCATGGCTTTCATTATGTCCCTTGCCAAACGTTCAGTTCTACCCATGAATAAACCATGTGGAATATATACTCTCTCCAGATCATTTGAGTTATGTTTAGAAATGCAAAACAGATCGAGGTCAGAGCCTGGTTTATTATCGGTGATCACCACGCAGTTAGCCACCGCCATGCCACTATCTCACTTTGACCCCGAGTTCAGGTCCCAACACTCCTGGGCCTCATGCGCACTGATGAGTGGGCACGCATGTGCAGTGCACCCGCATTTTTTTAGCTGGTCCCGGCCACCATTTGTAAAGCCCCTCGTAGCCGGCATTGTTAAAAGCCGGCTGTTGTGCGTGAATTCCCGCGATCGGGAAGGCCGAGATGGCTGACTCCGCGACCCTACTGACACCTGCCCGCCACCTAACCACAGGTCGTGCCCTCACTTTTAAAATGCTTGCTGGAGGGGGTTCACCTTCAAAACCTGTTGATACCACAAGTCAATACTGGGTACAGGCACTGGTACATTACCATTTCAGAGACAGCATAGTGTCCATCAGGCAATCCAATTAAAGAAACCAGAAGACCATCATAGCTAATGGCACCAGATGACAACCATTGTACAAACAAGCATCATCAACAGCTAAGAGGAAATGCATAGACTTGTAGCATGGTCCGCAAAGTCTCAAGACTAACTTCACTCTCGCACTCTGACTACCTGGCCCCAGATAATGACTGTCTTTCTCTTGACCCTCCCATTCTCCTCTGACGGCTGGCAACACAGGGTGCATCCTCAACACCCCCCCCCCCCCCACCCCCCCCCCCCCCCCCGCCCCCCCTCCCGCCTTCTATGAGTCTCTGTGAACTGGACCTCATCATATACCTATCAACTTTGGAGCTAGAGACATTACACTTGAATGGAGTCCATTGTTTCAGTTGTGGATGCAACATCATGATGAATAGGTTTGTCTGGACCAAGGCACGAACCAGGCTAAAAGAGATTAAAAAGGTGCTAAGCACTGACCATCCAAACAGAATGTCTTCGGGAAATGTGCTTTGATATTTTTGATAAGGTTTTGCCATTAAAAAGGCCAAAGTTAGTAGGGTCTCACATTAGAACATAGAACATAGAACAGTACAGCACAGAACAGGCCCTTCGGCCCTCGATGTTGTGCCGAGCAATGATCACCCTACTCAAACCCACATATCCACCCTAAACCCGTAACCCAAGAACACCCCCCCCCATAACCTTACTTTTTAGGACACTACGGGCAATTTAGCATTCCCAATCCACCTAACCCGCACATCTTTGGACTGTGGGAGGAAACCGGAGCACCCGGAGGAAACCCACGCACACACGGGGAGGACGTGCAGACTCCGCACAGACAGTGACCCAGCCGGGAATTGAACCTGGGACCCTGGAGCTGTGAAGCATTTATGCTAACATTGCAGTTAGCAAGGAGAGTGGGGAAGGGTCAACCTGATTCATGAACCAACAACCTCACTGGAATGATCAGTTGTAAGTATCAGCCAGATCTGAAAGATGTTGAGGCTGAGGTTTAAAAAGGGGAGCAACTAAATCCGGAGGGGGTTTCAGTTGAACTGGTTATGGTTTGGGCAGAAATGTGGAGTTTTGCCTGTGACTTTTGATGGTGTAAGCCCGACTGACCTTCATAAAATTCTAAAGGCAAGACTGACAGTAAGGGTAAACACGAGCATGCATCTCTTTCAAGGTGTTGACCCTCAGTGATACATTGGATCACATTACAGAAATATTGCATGCATTAATTTAAGAAAAGACAAATCACAATCAAATGCATTTCACTTATTCTGTTGAGAAGGTGATGTTCAGCTGTTCAGTAAAGCTGTGAATGTACCCGTATTTTATTTTGCATGGTGGTACAAAAGGATTAAATTAGTGCAACTTATTTTTCTGAGGAAACAAAACACTTCATGAATTTCTGAGCGACCCTGTGTGAGCTAATGGTCACACAATTCAGCAGTCAATGTGATTAGATCTCTAATAATCATCGCAAGCACTTGTTTAATGTGTAAGCTAATCACATACCATCCAGCTGTTTCAGAAAAAAAATTGAGAGCAGACTGGAGTGTAGGAAATTAAAAGAAAACTATAATGAAGGCTAAGCCTTTCAGGCAAAAGGGAATGTGGACATAATTTATGGGTCAGAGAACAGCAGTCCTCCGTCAAGTGTTTAGTACAGCAAGCAGGTCACATACAGTGAAAAGAGAAATCCATTGGGGTGACCTTTCTGAAATCACAGGAATGGGAAAGTAAATTTCCACTGTTTGTTGCAATACTGCAAGTATGCAATCTGTTTCTTTCGGTGAAGAAAACTGCTGTCCTTGCGCATTCTGGCCTATATGTGACTCAAGGTCCTCAGCAAGGTGATTGTTGTCCTCTGAAATGGACTCACAAATCACTCAGTTCCATCAAATCACAACAAAAATGTCTTTTGGAAATTAAATCTCCCAACATCAACCGAGGCACCAATACACAACAAAGGCACTCCCAGCCCAGTGGACCCTGAAATATCTTCCTCACTAACATTTTTGAACTTGTGCCAAAATTGGGGGAGCTGCTCCACACACTAGTCAAGCAAAGCCCTGATATAGTCATACTCACTGAATCATACCTTTCAGCCAATGTCCCAGATTCCTTTTTCACCGTCCCTCGCACCCTATCTTATTGGTAGAACAGACCCATCAGAGGTGACAGTTGACAAGGACGTCCTCAACATTGACTTTGGACTCCATGAAGTATCGTAGCTCCAGGTCAAGCATGGACAAGGAAGTTTCCTGCTGACTACCAGCCACTACCCTCCCTCAGCTGATGAATGCTTCTCCATGTTGAATACCACGTGGAAGAAGCACTGAGGGTAGGAGGGGAACAGGATGTACCCCAGATGGGGGAATTCAATGTCCATGACCAAGGGTGGTTCCATACAGAACTGGCCAAGTCTAGAAGCATACAGAGTCTGTGACAGGTGTTCATCAAACCAACATACCGCATGTATCTATCCATGACAGCTTTGGTAGGAGTGACTACTGCAAAATCTTTGTGGCGATGAAGTCACAGGTTCACATGGATGTTGCGCCGACCGTGAAACCCCTCTAAAGCCCATCTACACTATTCCCTTATCGTCCATATGTCTATCCAATGACCATTTGAATGCGTTTAGTGCTGGCGAGTCTACTACTGTTGCAGGCAGGGCATTCCATGCCCTTACTACTCTCTGAGTAAAGAACCTACCTCTGACATCTGTCTTATATCTATCTCCCCTTAATTTAAAGCTATGTCCCCTCGTGCTAGACATCACCATCCAAGGAAAAAGGCTCTCACTGTCCATCCTATCTAATCCTCTGATCATCTTGTATGCCTCAATTAAGTCACCTCTTAACCTTCTTCTCTCTAACGAAAACAGCCTCAAGTCCCTCAGCCTTTCCTCATAAGTTCTTCCCTCCATACCAGGCAACATCCTGGTAAATCTCCTCTGCACCCTTTCCAATGCTTCCACATCCTTCCTGTAATGCAGCGACCAGAACTGCACGCAATACTCCAAATGCGGCCGCACCAGAGTTTTGTACAACTGCAACATGACCTCATGGCTCCGAAACTCAATTCCTCTACCAATAAAGGCTAACACACCGTACGCCTTCTTAACAACCCTCTCAACCTGGGTGGCAACTTTGAGGGATCTATGTACATGGACACCAAGATCTCTCTGCTCATCCACACTACCAAGAATCTTACCATTAGCCCAGTACTCTGTCTTCCTGTTATTCCTTCCAAAATGAATCATCCCACAGTTTTCTGCATTAAACTCCATTTGCCACCTGTCAGCCCAGCTCTGCAGCTTATCTATGTCCCTCTGTAACTTATAACATCCTTCTGCACTGTCCACAACTCCACCGAATTTAGTGTCATCTGCAAATTTACTCATCCATCCTTCTACGCCCTCCTCCAGGTCATTTATAAAAATGACAAAAAGCAGTGGCCCTAAAACAGATCCTAGTATCTGGACTCCAGTCTGAACATTTCCCATCAACCTTCTTCCAGCTAGCAAATTTCTGATCCAAACTGCTAGATCACCCTGAATCCCATGCCTCCGTATTTTCTGTAATAGCCTACCGTGGGGAACTTTATCAAATGCTTTAATGAAATCCATATACACCACATCAACTGCTTTACCCTCGTCCACCTGTTTGGTCACTCTCTCAAAGAACTCAATAAGGTTTGTGAAGCACGACCTACTCTTCACAAAACCATGTTGACTATCTGTGATTAAATGATTTCTTTCCAGATGATTATACATCCGATCTCTTATAAACCTTTTCAAGACTTTGCCCACAACAGAAGTAAGGCTCACTGGTCTATAGTTACCGGGGTTGTCTCTACTCCCCTTCTTGAACAAGGGGACAAAGTTTTCTATCCTCCAGGTATGGGTTGCTATGTGGCAACTAACATTCATGTCACAAAAGTGTGAGACAATGACACCGGCAACATTTGTAAGTCTAACCATTCCACTCTTGATAGTCATCAGAAATACCACTATTAATTCCCTACTGTTAACATTTCAGGGGAATCACTATTGACACAAACCTATTTAGACCAGTCACAGAATGTGTTTATGTGAGCTGTCAAAGGCTAGGCATTCTGCAGGAAGTGACTCACTTACTGACTCCTCAAAGTCTGTTCACCATCTACAAGGCATGTGTCAGGAGGAATCCTCCATGCTTTCCTGAATAACTACAGCTCCAACAATACTCAAAGAGCTCGACACTGTTCTGAATAAAGCAGCCGGCTTGTACCTCACCCTACCCTCCACCTTCAACATTAACTCCCTCCACCATTGGTACACAGTGGCAGCAGTGGGTACCATCTACAAGTTGCACTGCAGCAACTCACCAAGGTTTCTTTGACAGCACCATCATGACTCGTGACTTCTAACAGAAGGATAAGGTAGCACATGGAAAGGAACTCTACCATCTGCAAATTCCCTCCCATGTCACCTGCCATAGTTACTTTGAGATATATCACCATTGCTTTAGTGTTGCTGAGTCCAAATGTTGGGACTTCCTTCCTAACAGCAATGCAGGTGTACCTCAACCACAAGGACTGCAGCAATGCAAGGTGGCCCACTGTCACCTTCTCAAGGGTAATTAGGGATGGTTTATAACAAAAATAGTTTTCAAATACATATTGACTTTACCAGTGAGAATTTGAAAATTTGGTTCAGGTCTGGAAGACCACTGAGTTGAATATCAAGTCCTGGCTTTCAAGTACCTTTTATATAAGTGAAAGTAAATATGCCAAAAGAGTTCAGCTAGACAGGTGAAACATTAGAAATAGTTGACTTCTGAGTCCACATCACATTGAATAGATGCCTTTTGTGCCATCAAAATCCTTAGGCTGGCAATTGAAGACTTCTTGGCCAGCTAACTAACTTGCTTATTCCATGAGGGAATTACTCAGTAATAATAAGCTAATTATGCTGGCACAGAGCTTCCAATCTCCAGATGGTCAAATCATGGAGCTGCTGCCAATAAGATGTTTTAATGGTCCCCTTGGAAGTACTGATGCACCGACTATGTGCCCAGGGAGTTTGAACTTCTGATGGACAATATCATTGCCTCTGTAACCCATCATTAAAGTCCACTATTTGAGATAGAACATAGAACATAGAACACTACAGTGCAGTACGGGCCCTTCGGCCCTCGATGTTGCGCCGACCTGTGAAACCATCTGAAGCCTATCTGACCTACACTATTCCATTTTCATCCATATGTCTATCCAGTGACCACTTAAATGCCCTTAAAGTTGGCGAGTCTACTACTGTTGCAGGCAGGGCGTTCCACACCCCTACTACTCTCTGAGTAAAGAAACTGCCTCTGATATCTGTCCTATATCTATCACCCTTCAATTAAAGCTATGTCCCCTCGTGTTGGTCATCACCACCCGAGGAAAAAGACTCTCACTGTCCACCCTATCTAACCCTCTGACTATCTTATATGTCTCTATTAAGTCACCTCTCAGCCTTCTCCTCTCTAACGAAAACAACCTCAATTCCCTGAGCCTTTCCTCGTAAGACCTTCCCTCCATACCAGGCAACATCCTAGTAAATCTCCTCTGAACCCTTTCCAAAGCTTCCACATCCTTCCTATAATGTGGTGACCAGAACTGCACGCAGTACTCCAGGTACGGCCGCACCAGTTATGTACAGCTGCAGCATGACCTTGTGGTTCCGAAACTCAATCCCCCTGCTTATAAAGGCTAGCACACCATATGCCTTCTTAAAAGCCCTATTAACCTGGGTGGCAACTTTCAGGGATTTATGTACCTGGATGCCGAGATCTCTCTGTTCATCTACAGTACCAAGAATCTTGCCATTCGCCCAGTACTCTGCATTCCTGTTACTCCTTCCAAAGTGAACCACCTCACACTTTTCCACATTAAACTCCATCTGCCACCTCTCAGCCCAGCTCTGCAGCTTATCTACGTCCCTCTGTATCCTATAACATCCTTCAGCACTATCCACAACTCCACCGACCTTCGTGTCATCTGCAAATTTACTAACCCATCCTTCTACACCCTCTTCCAGGTCATTTATAAAAATGACAAATAAGATGGTTCCAGCTCACTTACCAGAAGTTAGCAAGCAAATTTTCGAAGGATTAAAATCAGTTCTAACTCCTGGGCAATTATACTACTGACTCCCCACTACTCCCCAGTGGACACTCCAACTACACTACCAACCCAACGCCACCCACTACTACCTGACTATACTGATGCCCAACTACCCCACAGACTGCCTGACTACTCCCTTGACCCCTCAACTACCCTCCTGAACTCATAACTGTTATCCCGACCAACTACTCACGTGGCCCGACCATCTGCCCTGCCACCCGAGTTCTCCCGACTGCTGACAATCCCCAAAGTCACCTAACCCCGTACACTCCCATCTGCCACCCTATCCACTCATCCACTTACTTGCCACCCTCACCTACACACCTGCTACCCTACCTCCTCTCCCACCAACTTTAATTCCCCGTGTGGCTTCTGTAAGTGGCTTTGGGACCTTTAAACTCCCCACTTACCAGAATATGACAGCTAGTGCAGTAATGAAGGAGCATGGCTTGGTTTCTTCTGTTGGTCCTGCACTTCCTTGGAGGACTCCCAGATGAGATACGCTCAGCATTTCAAAGAGGACTGGTTTGGAAATGTGGGCCAGAAATGCAGAGCTCCATCTTTGGTTCAGAAAATAGTGATTGCCACTACTGGGGAACTTATTCCATTATGTCATTCAGAAGGCAATAAGGATGAAGCAAAATGGCACATTATGTTTATTGTATTCATTGCATACACTACTCTATAAATAAAACTTAACCTTCTGTTATGATCCCAATGGGGGAACTGGAAACCAAAATAAGCAAATTTACTGAATGACTTTCAAATGAAGAAATTACCAACCAGATTCCACTTTTAGTAGTGTTTAACATGATTCAGAACCGAAGAAAATTAAACATAAATTAACAGGCAAATGATACTTCAAATAAAAGGATACATTTAATTTTTAATAGTCGATATAGTAAGGATATATTTTACTGGATCACAAGCATCACAAGCCCCACATCACTCCCTGCAAACATGTGGCACTGAATCGCTACACAGTTCCACAATATGCTCTTGTTTATCCACTCAGGGTAGCTCAGGAATCCTCTCTGACAATAACTTTCACCTTCAATTTTCATAGGTTCAATTATCATCAGTAAGGGGTACTTCTATCTCTCCCTTCGGTCATAACAGTCCTGATATTGTAGTTTACAATGTTCCTTTTCAATTGATGAACCAATAACACCCTGGTTCATGGTTTGGCCACTTCTGGTAAAACATGCAACTCTTTTGGATATTGGAAAATTGGCACTGCTTTCCAATGTTTAGACTTTGTTAGTCAGCATGCAAGGTACCTCCGAGAGCTACTGTTCCCCTTTTCTGTCAAGGGAAAAAAACTGACGTCTTCCAGAGAATGATTTGTTTATTTTTATCCCATAAATTCACACTTTCTGTCTGTTCATGTATGCATATTGTCCAAAAATATTACAATTGATCACTTTAAAATTGGTACAATCACTTTAAAGACCTTCACAAACATTTTTAAAACAATTAGATTCCTCAGACCTCTTTAAAAATTACAACAGTTTTTTTCTGTACTGGTTCCGGACCAAGCTTCATCACAACTTTTTTGGAGTTCATTATAATTATAACATAATGCTTAGTGGACAATCAAAATCAGACCAAGAGCGTCAGCTAAGGGATCGTCCTGGCACAATATGGTGCGCCAAAAAGAATTAAACCAAGTTGTCTCAGAGGTATGGAGAATTTGGCAACAAGTAATTGTCATGATTACAAATCAGCAGGTGTGAATGACAAATTTCAGCCACTAAAATTCTCAAAGTATAGACTACTTTCTTGAATATGATAGTCTGCAGTTGGTTTTTAATCTTCTTCTTTCTTACATGTGGGGCAGAATTCTCAGACCGACCCCCCCCCCCCCCCCCCCCCCCCCCCCCCGCCGGTTGGAGAATTAGCAGCGGGCCGCGCGAGTTGTGCCATGCCGGCCCGATGCCGTGATGCAGAGCGGAGAATCAGCGCCATTGGGGCCGGCGTGGTGGGCGCGGCGCTGGGATGGGGTATGTGATGACTTTCCGCCAGGCCGGCATGGGCCGGTGCGCCGATTCTCCGGCCCGGATTGGGCGAGCGTCCGTCATCAAAAAGCCGAGTCCGCTGGCGCTGTTCTAACATCCTCTGATCCTCTGAGCCGGCGAGACCATGGCATTGAAGGGGCTGGGGGTGGCCTGTGGGGGAGGGGGTCCAAGCCCGGGGCGGGGGGGGGGGGGGGGGGCGGCTTAGGGGCCTCTGTAGTGGCCTGGCCTGCGATTGGGGCCCACCAATCGGCGGGCCGGCCTCCTTTCCTCTGCACCGGCTCCTGTAGCCCTGTGCCATTTGGTGTCGGGGCTGGCGCGGGAAAGAATGCTACTGCGCATGTGCTAGTTGGCGCCGGCTCAACTGCGCATGCGTGGACCCCGTGGCGCCGGGTTCAGGCCAGGATCAGCAGCTGGAGCGGCGTAGGCCACTCCAGCGCCGTGTTAGCCCCCTGTTGGCCGCAGAATGGGGTCCCGGAACAGGCGCCGATGCCGGAGTAAAACACTCCCATTTTTACGCGGCGTCGGCATTTAGCCACCCGATGGGAGAATCCTGCCCGTTATTCTTTCTTCGTGCTCCGCACCATCTTTCCTAATGAAGTATCACTGAAGGATATGATTGTGCAACATGAAATCTATTACAAGGAATTCAGATGCCTTGGATGTTGCAGTGTAATATTTCCTCCACTTAATTCAAATATCTAAAGCATCCCACTCACATAAGGCCCATTGTACTTACTTTATGTAGCCACTGATGGGTAAGATGAAGATACACAGTCAGAATGCAGGAAGGAGATTGAGAATCTGGTGGAGTGGTGCAGCGACAACAATCTATCCCTCAGTGCCAGCAAAACTAAAGAGCTGGTCATTAACTTCAGGAAGCAAAGTACTGTACACAGCCCTGTGATATATCTCACTTGATCTTTCGATTTTTAAGTGTATTTAAAATGCCTGGCTTCTACACCCTGTCAGCATCAACGGGGCCGAGGTGGAGATGGTTAGCAGTTTTAAATTCCTAGGGGTGCACATCACCAAAAATCTGTCCTGGTCCACCCACGTCGACACTACCACCAAGAAAGCACAACAGAGTCTATACTTCCTCAGGAAACTAAGGAAATTCGTCATGTTCACATTAACTCTCACCAACTTTCACAGATGCACCATAGAAAGCATCCTATCTGCCTGCATCACAGCCTGGTATGGCAACTGCTCAGCCCAGGACCGCAAGGAACTTCAGAGAGTCGTGAATGCAGCCCAGTCCATCACACAAACCTGCCTCCCATCCACTGACTCCATCTACACCTCTCGCTGCCGAGGGAAAGTTGGCAGCATAATCAAAGACCCCTCCCACCCGGATTACTCACTCTTCCAACTTCTTCCATCAGGCAGGAGATACAAAAGTCTGACAACACCCACAAACCGATTCAAGAACATCTTCTTCCCCGCTGTTACCTGGGGCGTGATTCTCCCATAATTGGCGCGATCACCGGAACCCAGCGCCAAAAACGACATGGATCACTCCGGCGTCAGGCCCCCCCAAACGGCGCAAATTCTCCGGCCCAGAATGGGCTAGTAGAGGCGTGACGCCATTCGCGAAGGCGTTACCGACCGCGGATGCGCGTCGCCACAGCACAAAAGATGCCCCCCCCTCCCCCCCGGAGACCCGACAAGATGGCTGCCCGCCGCGCAGCTACGAGGTTCCAGGAGCGCGACATCGAGGCGCTCCTGGATGCAGTACAGCAGAGGAGGGAGGCCCTGTAACCCAGACACAGCCGCAGGGTTGCCCCACGCCTCAGCCGGCGCTTGTGGAGGCAGGTGGCAGAGGCCGTCAGCGCTGTGGCTGTAACACTAAGGACAGGCGCCCAGTACCACAAGAAGGTGTCAAGTTCCTCGTGTGCGATGTGGGAGCTCAGGCACACGTCCACTGTCCTTGGCTCCTTCACGTGCAAGAAGTGCGTTCAGTTGCAGCACCTGTTAGACCGCTTGACGGCTCTGGAGCTGCGGATGGACTCACTTTGGAGCATCCGCGATGCTGAGGAGGTCGTGGATAGCACGTTTTGCGAGTTGGTCACACCGCAGGTGAAAGTTACTGAGGGAGATGGAAAATGTGTGACCAAAAGTCAGAGCAAGAGTAGGAAGGCAGTGCAAGTGTCCCCTGCGGTCATCTCCCTGCAAAACAGATACACCGCTTTGGATACTGTTGAGGGAGATGGCTCACCAGGGAAAGGCAGCAGCAGCCAGGTTCATGGCACCGTGGCTGGCTCTGCTGCGCAGCAGGGCAGGAAGAAAAATGGAAGGGCTATAGTGATAGGGGACTCAATCGTAAGGGGAATAGACAGGCGGTTCTGCGGACGCAATTGAGTCTCCAGGATGGTATGTTGCCACCCTGGTGCAAGGGTCAAGGATGTCTCGGAGCGGCTGCAGGACATTCTGGGGGAGGAGGGTGAACAGCCAGCATTCGTGGTGCACATAGGCACCAACGATATAGGTAAAAAACAGGATGAGGTCCTACAAGCTGAATTCAGGGAGTTAGGAGTTAAACTAAAAAGTAGGGCCTCAAAGGTAGTAATCTCAGGATTGCTACCAGTTCCACTAGCTAGTCAGAGTAGGAATGTCAGGAGAGCTAGGATGAATGCGTGGCTCGGGAGATTGTGCAAGAGGGAGGGATTCAAATTCCTGGGGCATTGGAACCAGTTCTGGGGGAGGTGGGACCAGTACAAACGACGGTCTGCACCTGGGCAGGACTGAAACTGATGTCCGAGGGGGGGAGGGGGTGTTTGCTAGAGCTGTTGGTGTGGGTTTAAACTAATGTGGCAGGGGGATGGGAAATGATGCAGGAAGTTGGAAGGTAGTAAAACAGGAACAGAAGCAAAAGGAAGTAAGGGGGAAAGTGTAAGGCAGAGAAGTCATAGTCAAAAATCAAAAAGGGCGACAGTACAAGGTACAGTGACTGAGGGGAGCTCAGTGAATAGGCCCAGTAATACTAAAAGGAATAAAACTGGAGATGTTAAGATTCAAAACAGAGGTAAAAAAACCAACCTAAGTGTACTTTACCTGAATGCTCATAGTATTCGGAATAAAGTAAATGAGTTGATGGCACAAATCATCATGAATGACTATGATTTAGTGGCCATCACTGAAACATGGTTAAAGGATGGTCATGACTGGCAGTTAAATATCCGAGGGTATCAAACTATTCGGAACAACAGAGTGGATGGTAAGGGAGGTGGTGTTGCTCTGTTATTTAAGGATGACATCCGTGCAATAGTTAGGGATGGCATCGGTGCTATGGAGGATAAGGTTGAATCCATTTGGGTGGAAATCAGGAATAGTAAGGCGAAAAAGTCACTGATAGGAGTAGTCTATAGGCCACCAAATAGTAACGTTATGGTGGGGCAGGCAATAAACAAAGAAATAACTGATGCATGTAGAAATGGTACAGCAGTTATCATGGGGGATTTTAATCTACATGTCGATTGGTTTAACCAGGTCGGCCAAGGCAGCCTTGAGGAGGAGTTTATAGAATGTATCCGCGATAGTTTCCTAGAACAGTATGTAATGGAACCTACGAGGGAACAAGCGGTCCTAGATCTTGCCCTGTGTAATGAGACAGGATTGATTCATGATCTCATAGTTAGGGAACCTCTCGGAAGGAGCGAACACAATATGGAATTTATAATACAGATGGAGGGTGAGAAGGTAAAATCAAATACTAGTGTTTTGTGCTTAAACAAAGGAGATTACAATGGAATGAGAGAAGAACTAGCTAAGGTAGACCGGGAACAAAGACTTCATGGTGGAACAGTTGAGGAACAGTGGAGAAACTTCCAAGTGATTTTTCACAATGCTCAGCAAAGGTGTATACCAACAAAAAGAAAGAACGGTAGAAAGAGGGAAAATCGACCATGGATATCGAAGGAAATAAGGTTGAGTACCAAATTGAAGGAAAAAGCATACAAAGTGGCAAAGATTGGTGGGAGACTAGAGGACTGGGAAATCTTTAGGGGGCAACAGAAAGCTACTAAAAAAGCTATAAAGAAGAGTAAGATAGATTATGAGAGTAAACTTGCTCAGAATATAAAAACAGACAGCAAAAGTTTCCACAAATATATAAAACAAAAAAGAGTGCCTAAGGTAAATATTGGTCCTTTAGAGGATGAGAAGGGAGTTTTAATAATGGGAGATGAGGAAATGGCTGAGGAAATGAACAGGTTTTTTGGGTCGGTCTTCACAGTGGAAGACACAAATAACATGCCAGTGACTGTTGAAATGAGGATATGGCAGGTGAGGACATTGAGAGGATTGTTATCACTAAGGAGGTAGTGATGTGCAAGCTAATGGGGCTAATGGTAGACAAGTCTCCTGGCCCTGATGGAATGCACCCAGAATGCTAAAAGAGATGGCTAGAGAAATTGCAAATGCACAAGTGATAATTTACCAAAATTCACTAGACTCTGGGGTGGTCCCGATGGATTGGAAATTAGCAAACGTGACACCACTGTTTAAAAAAGGAGGTAGGCAGAGAGCGGGTAATTATAGGCCAGTGAGCTTAACTTCCGTAGTAGGGAAGATGCTGTAATCTATCATCAAGGAAGAAATAGCAAGGCATCTGGATAGAAATTGGGCAGACGCAGCATGGGTTCATAAAGGGCAGGTCGTGCCAAACTAATTTAGTAGAATTTTTAAAGGACATTACCAGTGCAGCAGATAACGGGGATCCAATGGATGTGGTATATCTGGATTTCCAGAAAGCCTTTGACTAGGTGTCACACAAAAGGTTGCTGCAAAAGATAAAGATGCATGGCATTAAGGGTAAAGTAGTAGCATGGATAGAGGATTGGTTAATTAATAGAAAGCAAAGTGGGGATTAATGGGTGTTTCTCTGGTTGACAATCAGTAGCTAGTGGTGTCCCTCAGGGATCCGTGTTGGGCCTACAATTGTTCACAATTTACATAGATGATTTGGAGTTGGGGACCAAGGGCAATGTGTCCAAGTTTGCAGATGACACTAAGATGAGTGGTAAAGTGAAAAGTGCAGAGGATACTGGAAGTCTGCAGAGGGATTTGGATAGGTTAAGTGAATGGGCTAGGGTCTGCCAGATGGAATACAATGTTGACAAATGTGAGATTATCCATTTTGGTAGGAATAACAGCAAACGGGATTATTATTTAAATGATAAAATATTAAAGCATGCTGCTGTGCAGAGAGACCTGGGTGTGCTAGTGCATGAGTCACAGAAAGTTGGTTTACAGGTGCAACAGGTGATTAAGAAGGCGAATGGAATTTTTTCCTTCATTGCTCGCGGGATGGAGTTTAAGACTAGGAACGTTATGCTGCAATTGTATAAGGTGTTAATGAGGGCACACCTGGAGTATTGTGTTCAGTTTTGGTCTCCTTACTTGAGAAAGGACGTACTGACACTGGAGTGTGTGCAGAGGAGATTCACTAGGTTAATCCCAGAACTGAAGTGGTTGGATTATGAGGAGAGGTTGAGTGGACTGGGACTGTACTCGTTGGAATTTAGAAGGATGAGGGGGGATCTTATAGAAACATATAACATTTTGAAGGGAATAGATAGGATAGATGCGGGCAGGTTGTTTCCACTGGTGGGTGAAAGCAGAACTAGGGGGCATAGCCTCAAAATAAGGGGAAGTAGATTTAGGACTGAGTTTAGGAGGAACTTCTTCACCCAAAGGGTTGTGAATCTATGGAATTCCTTGCCCAGTGAAGCAGTTGAGCCTCCTTCATTAAATGTTTTTAAGGTAAAGATAGATAGTGTTTTGAAGAATAAAGGGATTAAGGGTTATGGTGTTCGGGCCGGAAAGTGGAGCTGAGTCCACAAAAGATCAGCCATGATCTCATTGAATGGCGGAGCAGGCTCGAGGGGCCAGATGGTCTACTCCTGCTCCTAGTTCTTATGCTCTTATGTTCTAAGGTGAATGACAATGTCAGGGCAGCCAGGGTGAGTACCCCCCCCCCCCCACCCCCGATATGCAGCACACCCCCAGGTGCAACTAACCCTAACCCTAACCCTAATGTGCTGCGCACCACTGCCAATATACGCTCAACCACTGGCCTGCATGTATATCCCTGCCTAACACTGTTGCCCTTTATCCCTGCCACCCACCCGCCCGCCCCCCACAGGAGAAGCGCGCACACAACAACAGAGAGCGTGAGGGGACCGGAGGGGGCCCAGCTGATGAGAGAACACTCACCGTTCATGAGGAGAGGTCCCTGGAACTGGCAGGCGGACCCGAGGACCGGGAGGTTGCTGATGCAGAGGTCTGGGGAACGCCACCAAGTGAGACCCCCCACGGCCCGTCCCCCTTCCCCCCTCCCCCATATCCCCCATATTCCCCATATCCCCCCTTCCCCATATACCCCATATCCCCACTCCCCCATATCTTGTGTATTGCAGGACCAAATGTCGAGGCACCCATTCCCACAAATGCCGACCGTCCCCAGGACGCCCCGAGGCGGCCATGAGACAGGGAGAGACCCGGCCCTTCCGGCATGCGATGCCCCCAGGACGCCCCAGGCCTCGTGCGGTTGCGGTGATGCAGGCGTGCGACACCCAGCGACGAGGGGGGGCAGCCATAGGCCCCCGTCACAGAGAAGCCAGGACACCCCTGCCCAGGGCACCACTACCCAGGACACCCCTACCCAGGGCACCACTACCCAGGACACAGCTACCCAGTACACCCCTACCCAGGGCACCACTACCCAGGACACCCCTACCCAGTACACCCCTACCCAGGACACCCGTACCCAGGACACCCCTACCCAGGGCACCACTACCTAGGACACCCCTACCCAGGACACCCCTACCCAGGACACCCCTACCCAGACACACCTACCCAGGACACCCCTACCCAGGACACCCCTACCCAGGGCACCACTACCCAGGACACCCATACCCAGACACCCCTACCCAGGACACCCCTACCCAGGACACCCCTACCCAGGGCACCACTACCCAGAACGGCCCTACCCACGACACCCCTACCCAGGACACACCTACCCAGGGCGCCCCTACCCAGGACAGCCCTACCCAGGACACCCCTACCCAGGGCACCACTACCCAGAACGGCCCTACCCACGACACCCCTACCCAGGACACCACTACCCAGGACGGCCCTACCCAGGACACCCCTACCCAGGACACCCCTACCCAGGACACCCCTACCCAGGACACCCCTACCCAGGACACCACTGCCCAGGACACCAACACCAAGGACACCCCTACCCAGGACACCCCTACCAAGGACACCCCTACCCAGGACACCACTGCCCAGGACACCAACACCAAGGACACCTGATGCATAATCAATGGACACGAAAGGTGAAGGTGAAGTCCGAAATGAAAGGCTTTAATTAACAATAAGTGAGCCCGTCAGCAGACGTACAGGAAATGGCCTGGATGCCGGGGGTCGAGTCAAGACACTGTAACTATATGCAGTTTTGAGAACAGAAAATAAACTAGAGAACAAGCAAAAACAAGAGTCCATCAACAGTTCACATGGACTCGATCAGCTGATCGGGTGCCTTGGATGTCCTGTGCGACCTGCGGAGCTGTGCTGGCGACGTTGGAGTGGTGGTCGTCCGTGACTCTGGGAGCGATGATCCTGTCCTTGCGGCTGCGACGTACCCCTAGTCGGAGCTAGCGGTCAGGCCGGGGAAGGGTCGTCCTGTCCACTCGGCAGCGTGTGCAAAGGTGTCGGTGGGGCTTGAGGGGGGGGGGGGGGGGGGCACCTGCCGAGGGCAGTTGGGGTTGGGGGGTGGTTGGGGGGGCAGGCGCCGGGGGTGGGGGCCGGGATACGGCGGGTGCCAGGTCCCGTAGGGAGATCGTGTCCTGTCGGCCATAAGGATACTCCACATATGCGTACCAGGTTCACGTGGAGCAGCTGGACCCTCACGACCAGCGGGTCTGACTTGTGCACCCGCACGTGTTTCCGGAGCAGGATGGGCCCGGGGGTAACCAGCCAGTTCGGGAGTGGGGTTCCTGAGGAAGACTTCCTGGGAAAAACAAGAATGCATTCGTGAGGCGTTTGGTTAGTGGATGTACAGAGGAGTGACCGGATTGAATGGAAGGCGTCTGGGAGGACCTCTTGCCAGTGGGAGACTGGGAGACTTCTGGACCGTAGTGCCAGCAGGATGGTTTTCCAGACCGTACCATTGTCCCTCTCGACCTGTCTGTTGCCCTGGGGGTTGTAATTGGTCGTCCAGCTGGAGGGATGCCCCTGCTGAACAGGAATTGATGCAGCTCGTCACTCATACAGGAGGACCCCCTATCACTATGAATGTAAGCGGGTAAGCCGAACAGAGAGAAGATGGTGTGTCGGGCTTTAATGATGGTGGTGGTAGTCATGTCAGAGCAGGGGATGGTGAAAGGGAAGCGGGAGTACTCGTCAATCACGTTGAGGAAGTACATGTTGCGGTTGTTGGAGGAGAGGGGACCTTTGAAATCCATTCATGAGGCGTTCAAAGGGGTGGGAAGCCTTTATCAGATGCGCTTGTTCGGGGCGGTAGAAGTGCGGCTTGCACTCCACGCAGATGTGGCATTCCCTAGTCACTGTCCTGACCTCCTCGATGGAGTAGGGCAGGTTGCGGGTCTTTATAAAGTGAAAGAAGTGGGTGACCCCCGGGTGGCAGAGGTCCACGTGGAGGGTTCGAAGGTGATCCACTTGTGCCGCGGGACAGGGCATCGGGAGGCTTGATTAGCTTCCCAGGACGATACAAGATGTCATAGTTGTAGGTGGACAGTTCGATCCTCCACCGCAAGATCTTGTCGTTCTTTATCTTGCCCGCTGTGCATTGTCGAACATGAAGGCCGCTGACCGTTGGTCTGTGAGGAGGGTGAACCTCCTGCCGGCCAGATAGTGCCTCCAATGTCGCACAGCTTCAACTATGGCCTGTGCTTCATTCTCGACCGAGGAGTGGCGGATTTCGGAAGCGTGGAGGGTACGGGAGAAGAAGGCCACGGGTCTGTCAGCTTGGTTGAGGTTGGCCGCCAGAGCTACATCGGACACGTCGCTCTCGACCTGGAAGGGGAGGGACTCGTCGATAGCTCGCATCGTGGCCTTTGCAATATCTGCTTTGATGTAGTTAAAGGCCTGGCGGGCCTCCATCGACAGGGGGATCGTGGCTGATTGGATGAGGGGACGGGCTTTGTCGGCGTAATTAGGGACCCACTGGGCATAATATGAAAAGAAACCCAGACAGCGCTTGAGGGCTTTGGGGGAGTGGGGGAGAGGGATCTCCATCAGGGGGCGCATTCATTCCACTTCGGGGCCTATCACTCCGTTACGCACTACGTATCCGTGGATGGCTAGACGGTCGGTGCTAAACACGCATTTGTCCTTGTTGTTGGTCAGGTTCAGGAGTTTTGCAGTTCGGAGGAATTTTCGGAGGTTGGTGTCGTGGTCCTGCTCATTGTGGTGTAGCCACCGAAGTTGGCCACTTCCCGACCCAAAATGGCGATTTACAAGCACGCAGAGAAAATTGGACACTTTAAGAAAGACAAGCAGGTTGCAGAATCTTCCTGTGTATTCTGCCTGCAAAGAAAGCAGACAGCACCAAAACCAGCAGTTTGCATATTAATGAAGCAATCCCCGGGAACAATGGATACAACGATTAGCTACATTTGGGACATTCCATAGCAGGTCAGACTTCCCGGCGCCAACGGGAGTCTGAAACAAAGGAGACAAACAAACCAGGAAGAACCGCCCCGCGACCGAGGGACAGCCTCAGTATTGAGGGGGATTCATACCAATCGATTGGTATGAGATCCAATCGATTGACAGTAAGCTCGGGGTCCACCCAAAAGGGCGCGAAGCCCCTGGGACCTATAAAAGTCAGGTCCCAAGTCCAGTTCGCTCTCTTAGCCGGCCTTCCCAGCAGAACACCTTTGCAGCAGCTCTCTAAGAACTTGACTGTGAGAAGGAGAGGCCTGGCCTACAGCTACACCGACAAGTAAGTGTCCAACCAACGCTCGCTATGAGAATAGACACTCCTGACCCCTTCGCCCGTACCAACTGGGAAGCCTGCAGTCTCAGGACAGAACAAGAGGCCATTGTTCCCTGATCCAGTGGGTTCTCTTATCAAAGTTAAGTATTGGCTCATAGTGGTAGGAATAGTTTAGTCCGTTAGTATTAGTTGCATGAGTATCAATTTACTGTGTAAATAATAAATGTGTTTGATTGAACCTTACTAACTGGTGTATTGAGTCATTGATCTGAACTTGAACTTGAACCTCGTGGTGGTATCATAAGGATACCTGGCGACTCTAGAGCTAAGGAGTAAAACAGAGCCAATTGAGTGTAAAGTACTGGTCGACCATTCAGTCCATCTCTCGTTGGAAGACCGAGACCCCGTTTGTGACACCGAAGGGAACCCTTAAAAAGTGGTAGAGCCGCCCGTCCGCTTCGAATGCAGTGTACTTGCGGTCACTCGCTCGGATGGGGAGCTGATGGTAGGCGGACTTGAGGTCCACCGTGGAGAAGAACTTGTACTGCGCGATCCTGTTGACCAGCTCAGAGATACGGGGGAGAAGGTACGCGTCCAGCTGCATAAACCTGTTGATGGTCTGTGTTGGAACCAACAATTCTACGGACATGTGCTTGTAGGATTAGAATAGCGGTTTTAATATACTCACAACAGAGCCAGCCTATTAGCCATTGAACTTTCGGTGAACTGGCCGGCTGACCATGTGGCACTGATCTTTTATACAGCAGCTTCCGGGGGAGGAGTCCTGGGCAGAGCCAAGTGAGAAGCCCCGTACAACTCAAGCATAACCAGAGCTACTCCCCCTGGACGACAGGTAGTGCAACTGCACTTACAATACAGACACATCTATATACAGATTATAATCCGATGTGAATCACATTCACCACAGTCTGACTGTAGTCTATGACCATCCTATTCTTCTCCCCGGTCTTTACCACCAGCACTTGTGCTCGCCAGGGGCTGTTGCTAGCCTCGATGACCCCTTCCTTCAGAAGCCGCTGGACCTCGGACCTGATGAAGGTCCGGTCCTGGGCACTGAACCATCTGCTCCTGGTGGCGACGGGTTTGCAATCCGGGGTGAGGTTTGCAAACAAGGATGGAGGATCGACCTTGAGGGACGCGAGGCTGCAGACAGTGAGGCGGGGGGGGGGGGGGGGGGTGCATAGGGCCGCCGAATTTTAATGTTAGACTCTGGAGGTTACACTGGAAGTCTAACCCCAGGAGTGCTGCTGCGCAGAGGTGAGGGAGGACAAATAGCTTGGCCAGTAAGTGCTGAGCGTAGACTTGGTTCACCGGCCGTATGAAATGTCCTTTGAGCAAGTCCATAGCCGCGTCGTAGTCTGTCGTGTCCTCTATGAGCGTGTACACGGTGGTGCCGACGCACGAGTGAAGGATGTGCAATTTCTGCTCCCTCATTGGAACGTTTTCCGCTGTCCTCAGGTAACTATTGAAGCAAGCCAGCCAGTGTTTAAATGCGGCTGTTGCATTCGCTGCGTGAGGGCTGAGTCGATGACACTCCGGCTAGATGCAAAGCTCCATCCTTTAAAATCTTGCTAATTAAATTGATGCACAATCAATGGGCACGAAATGTAGGTGAAGTCAGAGACGAAAGGCTTTAATTAGCAAGAAGTGAGACCGGCAGCAAACGTACAGGAAATGGCCTGGCTGCCGGGGAACACAGGTTCTTATACCCCACCTCATAGGCGGAGCTACCTTCCTCTTAGCCAATAGGAATAAGAGGCACACGATACCTGGTCCAATGGGCAGCGAGTCCTCTGCACCAAGGGCAGCTCACACTCCCAGGTACCGTAATATCCCTAGTCATACTACCACAGTCGCAGCCGAGTCAGGACACCCCTACCCAGGACACCCCTACCCAGGTCATCCCTCCCCAGGACACCCCTCCCCAGGACACCCCTACCCAGGACACCCCGACCCAGGACACCCCTACCCAGGACACCACTACCCAGGACACCAACAACCTGGACACCCATACCCAGGACAGCCCTACCCAGGACACCACTACCCAGGACAGCCATACCCGGGACAACGACACACATGACACCGACACACAGGACACTGACACACAGTGGACGGGTGGACAGGAACCACCACCCCAGGGGACCATGGACTCTGGGTCGGACGATGCTCACGACACGACGCCACTGCTGTCTCCAACACCCTCCACCATCGCAGAGACACTCACCTCGGTTGGGCACTTTAGCGATGAGGCTTCTGGTGTACTCACTGGTGCGCACAACACAGCCGTACCGGTACAGCAGGTGGAGGTATGAGCAGCTGAGGGGCCGGGTGATCGGAAGGCAGGCCGGCCCCAGCAACCATCTGCCTCCCAGACGGGTCCCGGGTTCCTGGAGTTACCACACCCACCCATAGACCCGATGCTGTCACGGAACCAGGGACTATCAAAGGGGGTGACGGCCAGCTTGCGGTGGCTGCAGACGCAGGTGGAGGAGTGCACCCACGTCCAGGAGCTGGGAGTGGGGCCGGTCACGCGTGCCACCCAGGTCGACACCGCATGGGTGGCGTCCGCGGTAGAGGCAATGGTTGCAACGGTGCCAGACATGGGAAACAGTGCAGGCTTTCCGTGCAGGTGGCGTCTGTGGCTCAGGACATGGCTGCCCTCTCACAGAAAGCCATGAGCCAGAGCCAGTGGCAGATGGCAGAGGTGCTCAATGCCGTGGCCCTGTCTCAGCAGGCAATAGCCCAGTCTCTGCAGCCAGTGGCCCTGTCTCAGCAGGCCATGGCCCAGTCTCTGCAGCCAGTGGCCCAGTCTCAGCAGGCCATGGCCCAGTCTCTGCAGGCAGTGGCCCAGTCTCAGCAGCCAGTGGCCCTGTCTCAGCAGGCAGTGGCCCAATCTCTGCAGCCAGTGGCCCTGTCTCAGCAGGCCATGGCCCAGTCTCTGCAGGCCATGGCCCAGTCTCTGCAGGCCATGGCCCAGTCTCAGCAGGCCATGGCCCAGTCTCGCAGGCAGTGGCCCTGTCTCAGCAGGCCATGGCCCAGTCTCTGCAGGCAGTGGCCCAGTCTCAGCAGGCCATGGCCCAGTCTCTGCAGGCAGTGGCCCTGTCTCAGCAGGCCATGGCCCAGTCTATGCAGGCAGTGGCCCTGTCTCAGCAGGCCATGGCCCAGTCTCTGCAGGCAGTGGCCCAGTCTCTGCAGGCAGTGGCCCTGTCTCAGCAGGCCATGGCCCAGTCTCTGCAGGCAGTGGCCCAGTCTCAGCAGTCCATCACTGGGGGCATCGGCACCATTGCCCAGGTGCTGGCCGGCGTCACCCAGACACAGATACACAGATAGGGATGGCCAGCTCCCTGAGCTCCAAGGCTGCAAACTTGCAGACCCTTGTCGATACCAGGGCGGGCCTCCAGGACTGGCAGCGCCAGGTGGTGGTGGTTGGGGGTGGGGGGGGGGCGTTGGATGGTCGGTCCGTTCGCATCCCGGACCCATGTAGAGGCCCGGGGGCCACCGGGCACCCCGAGGGACGAGGAGGGGCTGGTGCCCGTTCCGGGTCCCCCTGTAGGGGAGGCCCCGGAACACTGCGACACCTCGGATTCTTCCCCCCTTCCGCCCAGGTGCATCTGGGCAGGACTGGCTGGCAGCTCGCCATCCCAGTCGCCTGAACTGCAGCCTGGCCCATCTAGGCCGGGCCGCCCCAGGAAACGGCCGCCAAAGGGTGTTGGTGGTGGGTGGGTGGGGGGGGGGGGGGGGGGGGGTGAGGGTGGCCGGCTGGTGTTGTGGTGTGTGGTCTGTGCCCATACTCGGCGATTCCCATGCCCCCCTAGTCAGTGAACTTGGCGGCTATCAGCCTGTCCCGTGCCCGTTGGCCCAGCCGGTAACGGTGGGCAGACTCCTGTCTATGTCCCGTCTGTCCTGACCACTGCTCCTATCCTACTCATCTGGGGAGGACTCGCCCCCCCCTCCTCCCCAGCATTCGCCCCCTCCCCCCTCCATCCCCTCACACCTCCTCACCCTCCACAACACCCCCCACCACACCCCCCCCCACACACACACACACACACACACACACACACACACACACCCTCCACACACACACCCCCTGCACAATGACTGCAGCCACCTCACGCCGTTACCTACCACCACGCTGTCCGGCGTCAACCATCAGCACTGGTTGACGTTGTTATCTAGGTGGTTCAATTCATGCTGGGCAGCCCTGGGGTCCATAGCGTCGCGCCGGTCCCTGCCATTTTCTGAGGCAGGCGGCGGGATTCACGCCTCGGCGTCTTATGGGGGGTCGGAGAATTCGGAGGCTGGCGGAAGCGGGATTCACGCCTTCCCCCCCAGCGATTCTCCGACCTGGCGGGGGGTCGGCGAATCCCGCCCCAGATTCCTGAACAACCCTCTTAGAGACTGACCTGATTAACACTCCACCTCTGTATGCGTCACCCGAAGCCAGTGCTTATGTAGTTACATTGTGTACCTTGTGTTGCCCTATTATTTATTTTCTTTCATTTCTGTTTCTTTTCGGGTACTTAATGATCTGTTGAGTTACTCGCAGAAAAATACTTTTCACTGTACCTTGGTTCACGTGACCATAAACAAAATCTAGTTTTCCATGCTGGCTGTGGGATTCCAGATCCTCCCAAAAGCTAAATTTACTGTTTTTCCCATTCAAACAATTCTGCCTGCTATTTCCTTGAAAGAAAGCAAAGCCTATGGGAGGGGGGGATTCGCCATTCCTGAGACGATGTCTTGACGACGACGCAGGATTCATGGAGTTCCCCGACAGCAAAACTTGTGCCGCACCTGGACCGTTTCAGCTACTGATATGGGGCTAACACTGGCGACACATGGAACACAATCGATTCCAATGAGAAATGGTGCAGGACTTGCCAGATCCGAGATTAACACTCAGGAGGCTGACAAGCTGCAGCCGCATATACACCCTTCACTCCCCACACACACCATCCCAGCCAAGAAGATTACAGCGAGGAGAGCGGCACCCCGTTTCACGACTGCCGAACTGGTGAACATCCTCGACATGATGGAGGAGAGGCGGTTGACCCTGTACCCCGGTCCAGGAAGGAGGCTGACAGATCCCGCCATTCGGCCAAGCCTGGGCGCAGGTGGCAGAGGCAGTCAGCGCCATCCAGACCGTGCCAGCAGTGCTGGAAGAAAGTGCATGACCTCCTCAGGGTGGTCAGGGTGAGTAGGCATTGCTTACCTCCTGATACTAACCCCTGTCACCACCCAGAGGGCAGCCGGACTCCAAACCTGCACCACATGCTGGCACCTATACTGGCCACTCATAATCGCCGAGAGTGGGAGAAAACTGGAGGGGGACCATCGGACCTCCAGCCCCTCACCGTGGCAGAGCAGAGGGCTCTGGACATAGTCGGCAGCCTGGAAGAATGGGAGGTCGCCGTGATGCAGGTTGGACGCGGGCAAGGAAGTGAGACCTCGCTGAGTTGTGGTTCCTCTTGCCACGTGTGTCAGCCCCCCACCCTCACATCATCCTCAACCTTACCCCCAAACCAAGCTAACCCTAACTCCCGCACCATCCTGACCTCCCCACCACCCTTACCCTCAGCATCACCCTAACTCTCACCCCACCACCCTACCCTCAGCCCCACCACCTCCACCACCCCCCCACCCCCCCAGCCCGAGGTCTAATCATACATGTTTCTTGTGTCTTGCAGGATCTGCTGGTGATAGAGCGGGTCCATCTGGTGTCCCTCGCCCTTAGCCAGTGTCGCAGCCAGAGCTCCCCCATGAGCTGAGCAGTGACGTGGAGAGCAGCTCGGACAGCAACCCTCGACCTGAGACTCGGGACACCACAGAGCCCGAGGATGACACGGATCTCCCGTCACTGCTGTCTCCAACATCCTCCGCCAACCCACAGACACTCACCTTGGTGGGGCACTTTAGTGAAGAGGCTCTTGGGACGCTACTGATACTCACCACACAGCTGATCCGGTACATCAGGTGTAAGTAGGAACTCCTGAGGCAGCGGATGGTTGGAGGGCAGGCCGACCCCAGGGACTAGATGCCGTCCTGATGGGTTTCAGGCTTGTGGAATGGACAGTCCCATCTATAGTGGAGATTCAGTCACAGTGCCAGGGACTACCTGAGGGGTTATCGGTAAGCATCCAGCACCTGCAGGCGCAGTTGGAAGAGTCCAACCGTGTGCATGAGCAAGAGGTGGTGTCGACCATACGTGATACCCAGGCCAATAACGCACGTCCGTGTTGGAGGCTTTGGGGGCAAGGGTTTTGGCTGTGGATCAGCATGTCCAAGGCCTGGGACATTCTGTGCAGGCGCTGGCCGAGGCCCAGGACAAGGTTGTCGCCTCACAGGCAGCCATGTGCCAATGCCACTTGGAAAGTGCAGCGGCGGTCCTGAGTGTGGCCCAGTCACAGTAGGCCATTATTGGGAAGGTTGTCGGCATTGCCTAGGCGCTCACCGACATGGCGCAGACATGGAGGGAGGTGGCCCAGTCCCAGAGGGAGATGATGCAGTAACTGTCTTCTGTGACACAGACCCAGGACGTGGTGGCACAGTCAGTGGGTTGTACAGCGCAGTCCCAGACGCCGATGGTCCACTCCCTTAGCTCCATGGCCGCGAGCATGCAGACCCTGGTCAAGACGACGAGCGGGCCTCCAGGATTCTGTGACACCCAGGACCTTGATACCGGTTTGATGGCATGATACTCACATGAACTTGAAATAAATCTCATCTGCTCTACAGAGAGAATTGGAGAAAATCTGGAGAACAGAGAGAGAAAGCTGGTTTGAGAAGGGATTCAGGAAAGTGGGGCATAGGGGAATAGCTGAACAGCTGGTTTTGATTTTTAAAAAATAAATCCTTGAGCTCTTCTCAATGAGTATCAGAAATGAAGTAGAGTTGTACAAGGGAGATAGATTAGATGAAGTGGTTAGTAATGAAGGACAATATTTTGGGATTATCCTTGCACTGTATGATAACCTTGAAATTAATAGGAGAATTTGACAATGGATTTAAAATAGATCTTAATTTCACTGCATATGCATTCCCAGACATAGCAGCAATTTACCAAGAAACAATTCTAATTTTACAATTTTAAGTAAAATATTGCCTTCGCTGGAAGGCAGATTTAAGGAAATTAAAAGAGCTTTGATAGATGAAGATAAGGATTAAACTCTTAAGCAATCTTGATGCATCGTTAAATTTGTTGCATATACAATAATCTTTTCTGACAGATAGAACCAAAACAGTCCAAAATTTATCCTTCCTTGTCAAAGTGGAATATGGAGCAGATGACACAAATTAAACTCTTGATTTCAAATGTCTTTTGTTTTTCAAATTTTATTTTTAACGAGTATTCACTCTTTACAAAGCTACATGTATGATTTTGATTGTAATTTAGGAAACATAGGAAATGCCCGCGCAAAAGGAATAAGGTCCCTCTAGCTTGCCTTCCACTCTGTTGGGAGTGGAATGGTAAAATGATAATGGAGGTGATGGATAATCATAATAATCATCCTGTCTGTTGGTCAACACAGACCCAGATTGTAGATGAGAAAAACCTCAGTGATGGAGAGCTTTGGGAACCATAGTTCCTAAATCACCTTTATCATTCTAAATCGCGTTAGACTTCCCAAATGCCTTAAATGTCTAGGATACTGTGGATTCTCCGTTTGGGAGACTATAGGATTCTCAGTCCCACCAGACCCATTTTCTGGTGCGGCACACCCCCGCTGGCAGTGGAATATAAGGGATTTCTGCTATTGGGCCCCCATTTTGAGTGGGCGGCCCGGTAGCGAAGGCCTGCAGCTATGCACCGCCTCTCCGCACCACAAATCAGCCTCGAACCACCAGCCCCCACCCGCATTGCAAAGCAACCCCCATTCCTGAATTACCTAGGTGGTCAACCTTCCCCCAAGTACTCGAACCCCCTCCAGAGACCCCCTAATGAGGGGAAGCCACCCTAGGGATCCCTGCAACAGGAAGGGGCACCTGCATTAGGAAGATCCACCTCCCGGAACACCTGAAATAGGGAGACCTCCAGGGATCCCATGAATAGTGAGACCACCCCTGGGACCCCGTAACTAGAGGGACTCCTCCACAGGGACCCCTAACTATGGGGACACCTATAGAGACCCCCTAGCTAGAGCAACCTACTAGAAAGATGTGAATGGCTTGCAGCTAATGAATCTGAGGGGTTTAAACTCAAGTCACAGCTTGAGGAATGGACAGATGGAGCTTCCAGGTAAGTGTTACAGCTGTAATTGTTTCCACTGCCACTGTCTGGACTGGTTTCTAGCTTCCAGGCAGAGGTCTCTTATCTGACGGTGGAGCGATGGTCTTTGAGGGAAGATCTCTTTCGCAAGGATTTCTTGTGCAGGGTTTCTTTAGTTCGGGGTCCCAGGACGGATCTCCCTATACATGGGGCCCATGGGGGATTTCTCTATTCATGGTGCCCCTCTGGCGGGGTCCTTGGGGGGCACCCAGGGGGGGTCCAGCAAAGGGGATGGGCAGGTAGTTAGTTCATTGTGGGGTTGGCGGAGGTTGGCCCTCAAATGGACTCTGGGGGCCACTCCCGTCAGGTGTTACCCCCCTGGCCCACCGCGAGGCCCACTACGCCAGGGCCGTGCTGGTAGAGGCCAGAAGCAATCCGCGCTCATGTGATTCCTGGCCTTGGGGACTGGAGAATCATGGAGGGCCTGAGTATAGAGTGCAGGGCCCACTAAATGGATTCAAATGGGTCATAACGACCACTTGCACTTCTTTACCCCCCCCCCCCCCCCCCCGTCCCCCGCTGGTGCGTGGTCATGGACCTTAATTGCACCAGCGGGGGGCAGTTTGGGGCACAGCAAAGCCCAGTGCGGATCCTGATTTTGTGATTCTCTGCCGTATCGTGGACCCCGATACTAATGTCGGCCGATGGAGCAGCCAGCGCTGTAAGCCAAAATATTACTTTCTGACAGAAGTCCATGTAATTTCCATTTGAACTGAAGTAATACCAACTGGTATATATTTAGGCCCGTGCAGAGAATTGGGACAGGGTTTTGGCATTAACGTTGAGCACCCTGGGTGTCCTGCAGAAATTATCTTTGAACTTTCCTGAACAGGCTTCCCATCTGATTCCAGCCTGGGCAGCAAAGCAGTCAGGCTGCCAGGTAATTATCTGGTAGGGGATATCTGACATTGTGAGGTTGGGAGGGTCGAAGACTGCTGGATTTGGGGGGGGGGGGGGCAGAGACAGATTGTATGGTGTGGATGTGTGGGAGATTGCAGAGGTGGGTGGAATTGAAGGTTGCATCGTCATCTAACTCAGCAATGCCTTGATTTCAACATTCATATCTATATTTTTAAATTTCTCCATGGCCTCCCCTGCTAATCTCTGTCATCTTTTCCAGCCATATAATCCTCCAATTCCGGAGGCAGCATGGTGGCACAGTGGTTAGCATTGCTGCCTACGGCGCTGAGGACCCGGGTTCGAATCCCGGCCCTGGGTCACTGTCCGTGTGGAGTTTGCACATTCTCCCCGTGTCTGCATGGGTTTCGCCCCCACAACCCAAAAGATGTGCAGGGTAGCTGAATAGGCGATGCTAAATTGCCCCTTAATTGGAAAACATGAATTGGGGAGAATGTGCAAACTCCACACGGACAGTGATCCAGAGCCGGGATCAAACCTGGGACCTCGGCGCTGTGAGGGAACAGGACTAACCCACTGAGCCACTGTGCTGCCCAGGTTTCTCCAGATTTTACTGGGTACTGGCGGGTGGCATGTCTGAATGTTGATCCAGTGCCATCTGAAATGTGCCCCTGGAAAAGGAAGTAAGAAAAAAAATAATGTCTGAAGGAGAGACTTTCGAATGCCTTACAATTTCAGTTTGTTCCCTGAACCCTTCACTGTTGTGGAGTTGGGTAACGTGTTACAAAAAAATCAAGACTGACACTGTTACCAACTATAACAATGTTCTTCCTGAGTCCCAGTCAGGCAGCCCACCCTCCAAGACTGAACCCTTTTGTGGACTGACCCACCTGCCGGACTGACCCCCTCCCAGACTGACTTCCCTCTTGGACTGATGCCCCTCCCATACTGACCGTTCTCACTCCCACCTGACCAACATCCACCCTCTGGGTCCAATCACCCGCCCCCACCTGGTCCAACACCACCATTCCCACCAGCCCACCCCCACTGGGTACGACCCCCCCTCCCCATCTCACCTCTCAATTGGGTCTGACTCTCCCCCCACTACTCTCACGACCAGGTTTGTATCCTAGCACCCAAACACTGGGTCCAACATCCTTCTCCTCCCAACCACTGAGGCCCTCTGCCACCCCCCACTCCTCCGCAACAACTGAGCTGACTCCAAGCCCCCCACCCCCAGCACCACCCAACCCCAACCATTAGGTGTGACTCCCCCTCTGCCCCCAAACACTGGTTCCGACTCCACATTCTTTTTTTTTAAATTTAGAGTAACCAATTATAGATATATAGAGAAATACAGCACAGAACAGGCCCTTCGGCCCACGATGTTGTGTCGAACTTTTGTCCTAGGTTAATCATAGAATTTTGGACACTAACGGCAATTTTTCATGGGCAATCCACCCAACCTGCACATCTTTGGACTGTGGGAGGAAACCTGAGTACCCAGAGGAAACCCACGCAGACACGGGGAGGATGTGCAGACTCCACACAGACAGTGACCCAAGTCGAAATCGAACTTGGGATCCTGGAGCTGTGAATCCATTGTGCTGTCCACAATGCTACCGTGCTGCCCTTAAGAAGAAATTAATCTACACTCCATTATTCTACCCTAATCCATATACCTATCCAATAGCCGCTTGAAGGTCCCTAATGTTTCCGACTCAACTACTTCCACAGGCAGTGCATTCCATGCCCCCATTACTCTCTGGGTAAAGAACCTATCTCTGACATCCCCCCTATATCTTCCACCATTTACCTTAAATTTATGTCCCCTTGTAATGGTTTGTTCCACCCGGGGAAAAAGTCTCTGACTGTCTACTCTATCTATTCCCCTGATCATCTTATAAACCTCTATCAAGTCACCCCTCATCCTTCTCCATTCTAATGAGAAAAGGCCTAGCACCCTCAACCTTTCCTTGTAAGACCTACTCTCCATTCCAGGCAACATCCTCGTAAATCTCCTTTGCACCTTTTCCAAAGCTTTTTCCAATTATTTTTCTTTTCCAATTAAGGGGTAATTTATCGTGGCCAATCCACCTAACCCAGCACATCTTTGGTTTTTTTTTGAATTAGAATTAGAACAGTACAGCACAGAACAGGCCCTTCAGCCCTCGATGTTGTGCCGAGCAATGATCACCCTACTCAAACCCACGTATCCACCCTATACCCGTAACCCAACAACCCCCCCCTTAACCTTACTTTTTAAGGACACTAAGGGCAATTTAGCATGGCCAATCCACCTAACCCGCACATCTTTGGACTGTGGGAGGAAACCGGAGCGCCCGGAGGAAACCCACGCACACACGGGGAGGACGTGCAGACTCCGCACAGACAGTGACCCAGCCGGGAATCGAACCTGGGACCCTGGAGCTGTGAAGCATTTATGCTAACCACCATGCTACCGTGCTGCCCTGATGGGTTGCACACCCCGATGGGTTGTGTGGTGAAACCCATGCAGACATGGGGAGAATGTGCAAACTCCACACGGACAGTGACCCAGGGCCAGGATTCGAACCGGGGTCCTCAGCATTGCAGTCCCAGTGCTAACTACTGCACCCTTCGACTCCACATTCAATCCAGAGTGAGATCCTGACGAAGTTACCAAAGCCAAAGTGAATCAGGGTGAAATCAATTAACTTTGTGGAGGAAACAGAGACAATGGGCAGGATTCTCCGACCCCCCGCTGGGTCGGAGAATCGCTGGGCGGGGGTGGGCGGCGTGAATCCCGCCGCGCCACTCCGACGCTGGCTGACGAATTCTCTGGGGCTGGTTTTTGGGCGGGGGCGGAGATTGCGCCTCGCCGGTCGGGGGCCATTGGCAGTGGACCCCTCCCCAGCGATTCTCCGGACCCCGATGGGCCGAGCGGCCGCCCATTTTCGTCCTGTCCCGCCGGCGTGGATTAGAAAAGGTCCATACTGGCGGGACCTGGCCTTGAGGGCGGCTTGCAGAGTCCTCAGGGGGGTGCAGGGGGATCTGCCCCTCCCTGGCGGGGTCTCCCACGGTGGCTTGGCGATCGGGAACCACCGATCTGCGGGCGGGCCTGTACAGTGGGGGTACTCTTTCCCTTCGCGCCGTCCTGTGTAAGGCTCCGCGATAGCCGGTGAGGAGAAGAAACCCCCTGAGCATGCGCAGGAATCATGGCAGTGGTTCTGGGCATCTGCCAGAACTCGCTGGCGCTCCTGGGCATGCGCCAACTCACGCCGGCCGGCGGAGGCCATTCGGAGCCGGTTGGCGTGGCAACAACCACTCCAGCACCGGCCTAGCCCCCGGAAGTATGGAGGAAGGCGGCCCGATGCCGGAGTGGTTCACGCCACTCTTTAGCACCGGTATGGCCCGCCCGCCGATTGCTGGAGAGTCCCGCCCAATGAATTTGATAGTTTTGAAAATATGCTGATTGTGGTTCAAATTTGAGATTTCGGTATTAATATTTTACATTACGAAATGCTGACCACCTTCACCAACACTGGTGTTTACGTGCATAAGTCAACCCACATATCTGAGAGGATTTTTTAGAAATTTTAAATGTCAATTTATATGCTTTGGTAATCTTTCTGCGATCATAAACCAATCCATCCATCTCTACAGTCCTCTAGTTGCTCTCTTCTGTATCCTTTCAATTTAAGTATCAACAAAAATTGCCATCCAGTTTTAATAGTCTCTTTAAGTACAGTTCCAAGTGATGACAGCTAAGTTTCCAGGTTCCCAAGTTCCCAAGTTTAAGACTGACTACAGGGAGAAGTACTACAGCAGTAAGAAAATTAAATTGCTGTGTTTTGAAGTTCAAGTAGCTGCTGGCTTGTAGAGTAGAAATATTTTGTTTGATAATTTTGGCGAAATGCACTAATCAGATCAACGTCTCCTTCTACATCCATTCATTTGTTCGCCTCGGAATATTCTCAACACTCACATATGTTTAAAAACGTGCTCAACATTAAAATGTTACTAAATATTAATGTTCTAATCCTTTAATTACTTTGAATTAGTAATTCTTCCAAATATTTTATGGCACTTAAAATTCAAGTACAATTAATATATCGATATTGGAGTGGGCAGCACGGTAGCATAACGGTTAGCACTATGGCTTCACGGGGCCAGTGCCCCAGGTTCGATTCCCGGCTTGGGTCCTTCTGTCGTTCTCTCCGTGTCTGCGTGGGTTTCCTCTGAGAGCTCCGGTTTCCTCCCACAAGCCGCGAAAGATGTGCGATTAGGTAATTTGGACATTCTGAATTCTCCCTCCATGTACCCAAACAAGTGCCGGAATGTGATGACTAGGGGCTTTTCACAGTAACTCCATTGCAGTGTTAATGTAAGTCTACTTGTGACAATAAAGATTTAAATTATTATTTAAGTCATACAGATTTCTTAAATTTTCAACAAAATACAGATTTTATAATTATAGTGGCTATTGTATCATGTGTACGCCATGGCACAATAAGTCCACTTCCACTGTTGCTTGCCCATTAACTGGTTGCTCAACATTTCACATAGCCTCTGCACATCTTGACATGAGATTACAGCATGCCAGTGCTCCTGAATGCTGTCTCGTGCAGTAACCATTTCATTGGCTTTCAAAATGGAGTCAGAATTAATGTCTTGGGATGAACAGGAGCTAGCCTCACTGAGATTGATTTCTGGAGTTTGCCACTCTACCAGCAAATATATTCACTTCCTATTAACCTCAAATCATTAGCCACTGAACTGCTCATTTGCTTGTTGTGTTTTTGCAGTCTTGCATCAAAAAAGCTGCAAATGAATTAAAAGCAGATTTTTCCCTCTGTGATCATGACCTCAAAAGAATTGCTTGCAGAACAGTTGTTCTGGGTTAATTGATTGGGTTACTACTGGAATAAATTTGGCAGGAGACTATTCTGGTGATATAGTCTCTGTATATAGTACTGAATCTGCAGTTGCAAAGCATTCCTTTTTGGAGCCTTGACAAAAATGGTGGTATACAGCGACAAACAAGGAATTAGGAGCAGCAGGGACAATTTACAACTACTCTCAAATCTTGGCACACTCTTGTGATTTATCTGTGCAAAACTCTTCCACACAACACATTTACTTGTTTGATTTCAATATGCATTGAGTTTAGCACAGCTCCACATTACTGCCAACATTAAGTGGATAAGAAAATTCCCAAGTTGTCTAAATTTATTAAGCCGTAAACTTCAGAGAGGTATTCTAATTGTCTGCTTGAAATCCGTCGATACCTGTTTTGTGAAATGTACGATGGCTGTGCTTTGAAAGCTTTGCAATCTGTACCGTATCTTTTTCAAAGTACTGCAGATCAATTTCACAAATTTGTAACAGATTCAATGATAAAGGAATAACTTTCATTTATGTAATGCTTCTCAAGTCCTCAGGACATCCTAAAGTGTCTGACAATTAATGAGTTACATTTGAAGTGCAGGCAAACGTGGCAGCCAATTTGCAAACAGCAAGGTTCCACAAACAATGAGATAAATCTGTTTTATTTGTGTTGGTTCAGGAATGAACTCTCAAGAGAGTTTTACAGCACAGTAAGAGGCCGTCATGTCAATTCGGCACAAGATACTGAGAGAAGAATCTGTTTTGTCTTCAAAAAGTGAGGTTTTAACATCTACTTCGAGCCTTACTTTAACTGATTCTTTCCAAAGGCTGGCACTTTCAATGGTGCAGTACTTCCTGGGTACTGCATTAAAGTGCCAGTAGATATAGTGCTCAAATCTCTGGAGGAGGGCCTGAATCCATAACATTCTCACTCTGATGAGGGCTGAGCATAGGCTGATATCCAGTTAATGATCCTTTTAATTCCGTGTCTGTTACAAAAGTAGATTGTTAGCAAATAGTTTAAATTGCATTGTCAGTTATGTATTTCTAATTGGAAAAGTCGCAGATTTAGGAGTTAAATTAGTGCAGTGCGATTAGGACTAACCTGTTCGAAAGCCTGGGTTTAAAAAATTGCTGATTACCATGATTTTAAATAAAAACAGGAAAGGCCAGAAATACTCAGCATGTCTGGCTACCAGACCTCCTCAATATATCCAGCATTGTCTGCTGTATTTCTTTTAGATTTCCACAATTCACAGTATTTTATTTCATTTTCCATCAAAGAATCTATTGAATCCCGACAGTGCACCGACCCTCTGAAAGAGCACTCTACATTGGCCCACTTCTCCATCCTACCCCTGTCACCCCACCTAACATGCTCACCTTTGGACCCAAGGGGCAATTTAGCATGGCCAATCCATCTAACCTGCACATTTTTGTCCCATAATCTGAATTTGTCTGGAGGTGCCGGTAATGACCTGCACGGTGAACATGGGGTTGGCTTGACAGTTCTCCCCCTGTGGCTTGGGGAGTATGCGCTCCACCCCCGGTTACTTTGGGGCTATTACCATGTGTTGCCCCACCAACCACTCATAATCTCCACCGACTGCTGAGGCCTGTGGTCATGCAGTTGAAGGCTATTGCAAATAGGGAATTGGCAATTGTGGTTAAGTGAACACTTCACACAACCCAAGTCGACTCCCATGGGTGGGCGGACAATGTAATATGTGGGAAACATTGCCTAGCATCCTAATCACACCTTGATGCATGGACACAGTGACTGAACACTACGGAACCATACAAGTAGTAGCCAACATCTGAACACCCAGGAGATGGGACACAGCTCTGGGGACATGTCCACGGCCTGGAATGTGGGTGAGTGCTACGGGGAGGGGGGGCAAGCCTGGAGAGATGGGCCAACAGTTCAGAGGTCCGTCTGCATAGTGGACAAAAGTGACAGAGGTGTCATACTGGTTGTGCTCAAGTGTTTTTAATGTGTCACAGGTGTCATTGATTCCCCACTCCCGATGGTATCACCCACTCTCCCCACGAATCCCTCACCCCCCTCACCCTCACCCCCTACGGACCCGACCCTCTCATCCCTTCCCCAGTGCCTTCAGGATCTTCAATGTGCTTCACCTTCCCAACTCTACTGCTACATTAGGTGTCTCCCCAGGATGCACATCCGAGGTGGAAGCAGCCAACTGCTTACCACATCCTATGGCCTTCAATGCTCCTGGCGGGCGTCCTCAGGAGGCCCTGGGGCCAGAGGGCCCGGCACACTTGTCAACAGCAAATACATAGCCGTACCATCCTGTCCCATGTGCTGAGCTCAAGACACGGTCTCATCAGAGGGGTGGAACTCGTGGGAGCTGGTGGCCACCATCGCCACTCCATGGGACGGGTCTAGGTTGGCACTCAGCACCCCCTCCTCTTGCTCGGTGCCCATAGGGCCCAGGGTTCATCTAGGACGTAAGGGCAGCTGGTTCGAGCCCAGGTTGCCTCTGCATCATCTGGTTCTGCCAGCCCTGGCGGCTCCCCGATGTCTACACCAGCATGTTGATGCCATCGCCGAAGTTCCTCAGTGACTGGGCCAAGCTTTGCCGCGGCCATTCCCAAGTGAGAGCGGGACATGCCCCACAGAACCTCATCAAGGTTGGCCTGGTACTGGGTGACACCCCCCAGCAAGTCAGACATTCTGCCGAGACCCTCAGCCATGGCCACCACCAACTGCATGAGCCGTGGACACCTTCACTAATGGTGCCGACATCGTGCATCAGGCTCTCCACTGTGGCCACCACCCTAGCAGTTTTGGCCTCGGTGCCACTCCTTGCTGGTTCCATCTCTTGCGCCCTTAGCCTCTGGGACTCCTCCAATCGGCTATGGACCTGCTGGAGTGTTGCTGACATCTTGCTCTCAATGGCCCGGCTGCACCCGATCATCTCCATCAGCTCCAGGTAACTGTACCAGAAGCTCAGCATCAGGCTGGGACCTATCTGGGTCCTGGGATCCAGCAGATCTCCAAATTCAGTCTCGCCTGGGGGTTCCTGCCTCCATCTGCTGTGCATCAGCAGCTGTGTGGTGGTCACCAGAATGTTCCCTAGAAGCCTGACAAATGTTTCTGCGTGTCTCTGCGCCGGTGGAGTGTGGGGATGACACCTGTGACGCGTCGATCGTGACGCCCTCGGAGCCCTCCTCCATGGTGTTTTCCTTGGAGGCTCGAGAGGGGGCCACCCAGGATGGGATGGTGCCGTCGGCTGGGGACCTGTAGAAGAGTGGACATGTGGTCAGCAAGAACGATGGGTCAATCAGTAAGGCAATAACAACTCATGTGTGACAGGTCCTCCAGGTGGGGCCCGGTGGTACCTCACCTCTGCGGCTTCTGCCAACCTCCATGTTGGTGACCGTACTATCCTCGGCCACCCCAGTCACCTCCCAAGCCCATTCATCAAAGGTTGTGAAGATTCCTAAGTCCGACACCCTACCCCAAGTCTGGGTCCTCTCCCGACGATTGTGTGAGAGCTTCTCCTGCAAAGACACAGAGAGGGCATTGTTAATCAAACACATGGTTCACAGTGCTGGGAGGGGGAGTGTGAAGCAAAGGTTTGGGGGGGGGGGTTTAAGGGAGAGGGGAATGAAGGAAGGATTGGAGGCCACATGAGAGCTGGAGAGAGGGTAGATGCTCCCTTGGGGGCGGAAAGGTCTCGGAGGGCGTCGGTGTCAACTCTCCCGGGCTGCCTGGTGTAGGTCATTGACCTTCTTATGGCACTGAAGGCCAGTCCTCCTGGTCACACTCCCCGAGCTGACAGCTGTAGCCACCTCGTCCCAGGCGACACTGGCAGCCCTGTGGCTCACCCTGTCCCTGGCCAACTGGGCCATTATTTTGTTATTCAAATTTAAGCCCATGCTTGAACACTCAATTAAAACATTCAAAGAAAACTGAGCAGAGTATGAATGGCAGATAAGTGTGCAGAACTCAAGTTGGTGAGAGAAAGGACCACTGGAAGGACTAGTGTTTTTTTTTTGGAATGTTTTCTCAGGCTTTTGGGGGGCTAGGAGGAAGTGTATTTAGCGACTGAAAGAGTAAGGGGAGGTTTTGTGGGCGAGTAATCCAGAGAGGCCAAATAATTTTGGAAGAGTTCATGTCAATTAGAATTGTCAACCTGAGTTGGAAGAGCTCATATGAAAGAGGACACTTAGTCCAGCCTAACTGCAGACCACATTGGGCACAAGTCTGTTTTCACAATCTTCACAGAATTTATAAAGTTAATCACAATAAGTACAAAAATGTGACACTTAACTAAGACAGTGATAGTCAGTTCACTCTGGGGCAGTGGCTTGCGATTCCCTGGTTGACTGTGGCGGTGTCTCCTGCTGTGTTCTCTTGACCGCACTATCGTTCTCCTGCGTGTCTTCTTTGAGCTATGCGCTGAAGGAACCTAAGATCTCTTCTTATATACTCTTTTAGACTCAGCCCACGTGCATGATCAATGGTGTGCCTGAGATCTTGTTGGTCCAAACAACGCATTATCAGTCTCTGATTATTTCTGAAGGGTGATAGTCATCTCCTGAAGTCATTTCCTATTATCTCCTGACTGATACCCTCAGGTTTCCTTTGCCTGTGGGATGTGCCTCTCGGTACAGTTTTCCCCTCATTATTTCACTAAACTTTCTGGTCTTATTCTGAGGTAACAGGGCATCTCAAGGAATGTTTGATATTTGCTTAGTTGAGAGAAGAGAGGGTTTAGGTGTTAATGTACTAATAATTAACTTCTGAGCCTATCATCCCAAATGTCTAATTGGTGTGTTGGTATCCTGCAGAATTTCCATTAACACAGATGCTCATCACTATGTTGCTAATGTATATTCTCATAGTGACTGTTAGTGCTTGGAGCGAAGTTAATTAAAAAGATATAATGTGGCACTCAGACTTGACCTGATTCAAAGATTACAAAGTCACTTCATACCTGATACCTATGCAGAACATCAGTGCATAAGGACATTCATTGCATTTAAGCCGAGATAGTAAGGCAAGGGTACTTAAATTTGTTACACATTTTGAAAGAAAGTAATTATTTTCTTCAAGGCCACATTTAAACAAAAGTATAGCTTTGTGTCATGTGTCAGATAAGAATGCATGTGCAGTAAGAAGCTCTTATAGTATATTATGACCAACATTGACCAGAATCGCACAATTTGGTTAACTGATTAAAATAACTTGATCACCTAATTATTAAATGAAGGTTAGTCACATACATTTACATTTACAACTACAAACTAATCATTAAAATGGGCTTTCTTGTAATTATTTTATTGTCTATCTTTGAGCTCTTAGGATAGAGATATCTCCTGGCTTTGCAGCTTTCCTCAAGAATCTCAAAGGTCACGGGCGCGATTCTCCGCCCCCCCACGACGGGTCGGAGAATCGCGGGAGGGCCTTCCCGACATTTTTCCCGACCTCCTGCTATTCTCCCCCCCCCCCCCCCCCCCCCCCCCACGGCCGTCCCACAACACGAATCGCTGCTCGCCGATCCGATGGGCCGATTTCCCAGGCCTTTACGGCCGTTTTCATGAATTTAAACACACCTGCTATCACAGTTCGTGAAAACGGCTGCAAAGTGCCATTCTGCACAACCATGCCACCGATTGGCACGGCCACATCACGGCCGTGCCAAGGGTGGCATGGGCCCGCGATCGGTGGGCACCGATCGCAGGCAGCGGGTCCGATTCCCGCGCACTCTTTGTCCCTCTGCCGCCCCGCAGGATCAGTCCGCGGGGCGGCTGAGGGGCATGACGGACCGCGCATGCGCGGGTTTGACGCATATGCGCGATGATGTCATCCGCGCATGCGCGGGTTGGAGCCGTCCAACTCGCGCATGCGCGGCTGACGTCATCGTGCGCGTCAGCCGCCGTGAGTCTTGGCGGCCGGGTTTAGTGAACGTTCGCTAAGCCCATGCTGCCATTCTTCCCGGGGCCGCGATGCTAGCCCCGACCGGGGGGGTGAATCGGGTCTCGGGAGGGGGCGCGGAGGCTGCCGTGAAACACAGCCGGTTTCACGGCAGCCTTTACGACTCTCCGCATTTGCGGAGAATCGCGCCCCACATTTTTAATTGATTTGGTCCCTTCTGCCAGAACCATGGCATCTCACTGCTCTTGGTCAATGTCTGTGGTCAATAAATACCAAGCATCACTTTCCAAACTTGATCAAAGGTCAGCAGTTACCCTGACCACTACATTCCTATTGCTTTTACAGACAACAGCATAACGTTTACATTTAGCAAGATTCTTGCACTGACCAAATTAACAATCATGCACTGATTCTTGGGAGTGTGCTTATGTGTTCACACCAAAAGGTTACCCATCAAAAAATTCCCCTGATGTCCTTTGATGCTTTCTTTTCGCCCATCTCTAATGTGATTCAATTGCAGCAAGTTAAGCATGCCTGCCTACTTCAAGTTCATGATGGCTTAGGTAGCATTGAAAACCTGGGGATTCTGTCATCCCTTATTTTAAAATGTTTGCTGGATTTGAATTGGATCACTGTCATGGAAAATTGTTTCGACTTTATTTACTGAATATAAGAGGCATTACTTATAATATGTGACATTACTAAAGAACGATATGAAATAATTCTGTTTTTTTTGCTTTTCATTTATCTTGCCTTGACTTTCATCAACTTTCAAAGGAGTAGAGTGGTATTCTTATATGGTGCCAGTAAATACAAATTGGCTTCACCTTATCTTGAGTATTCCATGCCTGATTTTTTTTGTATAGCCGCAGGCTAATTAAATATTTGGCAGACCTACCTTGTAAAAGATGTATAATTTGCATCATAATGGACATAAACAGGTGCATTGACTACCAAAATTTAGAACATTTAATGAACTTACTCAAATCCTGATACAAGGGGCTGGATTCTCCGGTCGCCGACGCCAAAGTCACGTTCGGTGACTGGCCGGAGAATCCGAGTTCCCGACCAAATTGCGAGCGACGCCGCTTTTGCGCTGCACTGTCCACTCCAAAGCGCGTACTCTCTGAGTACGCCGCGCCATGTATCGACGGCCTTAGGACACTGCCTGAGGCCCACACCCTGATGCTCCGCCCCTGATCGGCCATGTTCCCAACGCCGTGGGACGCGTGTGGCCTCATCCATTGGGAACTCGGCGTGGCGGCTGCAGTCTCAATGTCAGGGGAGGGCTGATCCGCGGGCAGGGGGGACTTTATTCGGGGGTGAGGCACTGTAGGGAAGGGGGGTGGTTCTGGACGCGCGAACCAGCCGAAGGGGGGGACTATTTTGCGGGCCGGGTCTGCGAGCGGCCTCTGCTATGTTGCATGGCGTGGCCGCTACAGGCCGCCATGGTGCGCAAGCTCTGCCAAGGACCCGTTAATTCTCCAGGGCATATTGGCAGCAAGAGCTGGGTGCTCTATGCTGCCGTACTGCTAGTCCCCAGCAAAATGGGGAATCGGTGGCCATTTTGCATCAGTTTTCCTGGCGTAAAACGTCACCGTTCCCATTGCGCCGTGGGAATATAGTCCCAGAATTGGAGAATCCAGCCTAAGATTCCTGAAGACGTTTAACAGTGGAAGTGTTTTTACAGATTCCATTCATTTTTTTTTTTTTTTTATAAATTTAGATTACCCAATTATTTTTTCCAATTAAGGGGCAATTTAGCGTGGCCAATCCACCTACTCTGCACATTTTTGGGTTGTGGGGGCGAAACCCACGCAGACACAGGGAGAATGTGCAAACTCCACACGGACAGTGACCCAGAGCCGGGATCGAACCTGGGACCTCAGCGCCGTGAGGCGGTTGTGCTAACCACTAGGCCACCGTGCTGCCCATACAGATTCCATTCATAGTGCAGATATCATATAATGAGTATTTATTTTGAGTTGAACCTTCAGTTATTCTACAGCAGAAATTTATAGAATGTTTTTGAAAAGTTCTGTTTTTTTGTGTTCCAATGCTATGTATTAATTTCAAACCAAATCTCTGAGTTGTCGGGAATAAGAGAAATGCTTCCTGCTGTTGCCCGGCCATGCAATATATCCTCAAATCATCTTTAAAGAGAGTCATGAGGGAACCTCTTTATTACATTATTTATCTCCTAATGCACAAAACATACATGTGAATCTCCAACACGAGTGTGACAGGACTGGGACAGGACAGGATTCAGGTATGGATGGTGACAAAGTGACAATTACCTTCAAGTACCATGAAAAATGCACCTTCCAGATACCCAGAGTGACGTTATTGGAATAAACCAATTTGCACGTTGAGTATATCCAGCAGAATGCACAATAATAAACTGACCTTTGCAAGCAGTTGGAGCAATGAGAAAACTATTGTTTATTTTCTGGTTGGAATTCAAAGGGCAGGATTTCAAAACACAAAACAAAACAGCTATATTGTTAGATGTGATTGCGTCATTGGGCTGAACAATTCTTTTTTATAAATTTGGCATGCCCAATTCATTTTTTCCAATCAAGGGGCAATTTAGCTTGGTCAATCCACCTAACCTGCACATCTTTGGGTTGTGGGGATGAAACACACGCAAACACGGGGAGAATATGCAAACTCCACATGGATAGTGACCCAGAGTCGGGATTGAACCTGGGACCTCGGCGCCGTGAGACAGCAAAGCTAACAACTGTACCACCGTGCTGCCCTGGGCTGAGTAATCCTGAGTGCGCTGCACTAACAATGGGACGAATTTTACCAAAATTTGTCAGAGTGTCTGGTTCAGACTGAAAACGGACATGTATTTCTCCAGATGCACGGCAGGGTCTTCAGACCTGATGCTCTGAAATGCAGTGCACAATTAATCTTGGGGCATGGTTTGCACCATCACATTGGTAGGCGGGATCTGATAGAGTCAGCACCCGTCCATCTTTAAAGTGCTGAAAATAAACTCCTCCCACGAGATGGGGGACTGACCAACAAATATCGGGGCGACCCCCCATCAATGCAAGTATCGGGGACACTTCCCCCACCACACGGGTGTTGGGAGTATTGGAATGTATCCTCGTCTTTATGCTATCACCCATTTTCATATGGGACTCACCGCTTTTCCAGGAAAACTCACTGGCCAGACACATTGCTATTAACAATTGCACAGCTACAGGAAGTAAACAAACGGACTACACAACAAGGCAAAATGTACTAAATAGTTGATGCATGACCACTTTCTTCATGACAGAAAAATAAAAGATTTCTCCACATTACAAACATCTATGGATTGGAATAGAGTAGCAAGAAGGTATTGAGGTAGAAGATTAGCAATGATCGTATTGAATGGCAAAATGGGCTGGAATGGCTGAATGGCCAATCCCTGCCCCTATTTCTTATATTATTGAATAAAACATGGAATGGGGAGGTGGCAAATGGAAGTGACAAACGTACATAATGAATCACCTCGAATAACTACTTGAATATGATGCCAAGTTTTACTTTCCTCAGTAAATCTGTCATAACCTCAGTTATTCAGTCATTCAAATTGGAATTAAAAGGAATGTATTAAAAATTGCAATATATGCTCATTCCCAGGGTGTTTCCATTGGTATACCACTGAAATTGAAATACGCAGATGATGAGGCTAGAAGTCCATCAGTTTATATGACTCCAGTTCACTCATTCTGCCTGCTCCTGCCCAGCTGTCCCGATCAAATATTTTATGGTGTGGGCGGTGCATTATCAGCGTCAATTCAGCTGAAACCAAGTCAATGACCTGAAGATATGGAGTTGTGATTTTGGGGCCATTCACTCACGCACCCCCCAAATAATTATGGGCACAAGCTTGGAGATGGGTGGGAGGATGGTAAGAGGGGTAACTGCCCTATGCCCAATACACAGTTAGCAGGGACATGTAAAATGCTGCCCCAGGAATGGAGATAGACTTGGGCCAAGATTCTTCAAAATCCCGGCCAAGTGTTGATGCCGGCGTAAACACCAGAGTGTTTCATGCCAGCGTCAACGGGCCTCTTGGCCCAGCGATTCAGTGGGCCACAGGGGTCCAGCATGGCGCCGGAGTGCTAGGCGCTGCTGCGGCGCCGATACGCAGCCCTGCACTTCTGACGCGGGTCCACGCATACACATTGTGGCTGTTTCCGCACCAGAGCCGCGCGGAAGGAGGTAAGCCCCCTCCAGATCACGCGCGCCCGCCTATCGGTGTCCCCCGATTGCGGGCCGGCCGTCATGCAGGCCCCCACGGAGTCTGATCCCCCATCCCCTCCCCCAACTAGGACGGCCACGGCGGCCGCGGGTCCCAGCTCCTGCTGGGTGGTCCCAGGTTGGAACCACGCCTGTGGAACTCGGCGGGAAGTCGGCCGGTCGGCCGTGGAGAATCAACACGAGGGCCATTGAAAATGGCTCCCGATCGCTCCGTGTCGACCGCGCGCAACTGGCACCGATTCTCCAACAGCGAGAATCACGTCCCGGCGTCGGAGCGGAGTGGCGGGAATTTCCGCCGTCACCGTCGATTCTCCAAGACGGTGCGGGCCCGGAGAATCCCGGCCGTGGTATCTAATGAACAAGATTTCTTATGGAGACTAAAGGGGAAATGACACACTCCGGCCCCTACAGTATCCACTGGTCACAGAAGGATTCAAACATACCGATGGACATTGGATGCTCCCTCTTCAAGGATACCTGGATACAGTCGTAACCATGGAAGGGGATAGGCAGTTAGGACAAATTAATTCTTCAGTTTGGACAAATTAACTCTTCAACGGCACACTGCCTCGATCTGTTAATGGTCACCTTGGCCAGGCCCAGAAGCAGATATTTGAGAAGGTCCTCCGATGTGCCTGCCACACCCCGCTTATAAAAGCAATGAGCAATTAACGTGGCAACTATAGGTGATGGGGAAACACTTTCAATAATCTGAAACAAAAGTAATTGGTAGTTAGAAAGTAAATAAATGAAAGTCAGAGTGAATTTGTTCAAAGAAAATCATGTTTGACTGACCTAATTGACACTTTGATGTAGTAAAAGAGGAGTTTGATTAAGGGTAGTTGGGTAGGTGTTTATATATTCTTTCAGAAGGACCTTAATAAAGTGCCTCAGTTGTTAACAAAAATGTAGTCCATGTGATTAAAGGGATAGTGGGAGCATGGATACAAAATTGGTTAATGGACAGAAATCATAGAGGGTGCTATGTCTTTTCGTCCGATGTCATTTCGTCCAACGACACTTCGTCCACGTCTTTTCGTCCAACGTCTTTTTGTCCGCCCGTCTTTTGGTCCAACGTCATTTTGTCCGGTGATTTTTTTCGTCAAAGATTTTTTGTGACTTTTTACGTGTTTTTGCTGGATGATTTTTTTTGTCAAAGACTTTTTGTAACTTGACTTTTAGTAACTTGCTTAGTAGCACTCCACTCCACTTTAACTTTTGTACATGGAAATCTTCTCTAATGCACATAATATACAATAAAGGATCTTTATTACCGGCCTCTTTCCTTTAACGAGCCTCGTTAAAGGATAGTTATTATCGTTCTCTCCCCTTTAACGAGCCTCGTTAAAGGATAGTTATTATCATTCTCTCCCCTTTAACGAGCCTCGTTAAAGGATAGATATTATCTGTCTCTTTCCTAATCCCGAATTCGCCCATCCCAAAATGGCAAAGTTCATTGTGTCAACGAAGAGTAAACGGAAGGTGGCTGATGGAAGTAACTATATCTACGATTTTCATTCGAGCAGTGCAAACCTAGGAAAAGAATACTGGAGATGTGAGAAAAGAAGGCTATGTTCAGTGCGGATTCACACGGTCACGGAAAACAATGAGCCTAAAATTATTTATTTCTCTAATGAGCACCTTCATCCAGCTGATGTCGATTCGTTAAATGCTAGAAAAGCAGTTGCAGAAATAAAGCATGAAGCAGTGGAAAACATAGCAGCAAGTTTGCGTAGCATACTAGCGGCCAAGTTTACGCAGCTATCAAAAAATACCTGCTCTCAACTCCCAAGGCTGCCCGTCGTCTCAAGGACTATTCAAAGGTGCCGACAAAAAAATTCTGGATTTCCCGCTAATCCAGCGGCTAGACACGGTTTTGAAATACCTGACAAATATTGCAAGCTTGACAATGGCCAGCAGTTTCTGAGGTTCGATTCGGGCGTCGAGGATCAACAGCGCTTACTAGTATTCGCATCAGAAAGTGCTCTTCAGGATTTAGCATCATATCGTCATTGGGCATGTGATGGAACATTCAAGATTGTGCCACAACAGTGGTTTCAACTGTTCTGCATTCATGTACAAGTTAAAGGTAGCAGTCTACCACGGGTCTTTGCATTACTGCCAAATAAAAGGAAGCAGACATACGAATTATTCTTTGAGAACAAATAATGCTGCTGAGGGGTTTCATTCTGCGATAAAGCGTTCGGCGGGTGGAGCTCATTTGAATATCTGGAGGTTAATCAAAACTCTGAAGGAAGAGGAAGGGTTAATAATAGGCAAAAAGGCTCAAATTCTTCGGGGGGATCAGGCGACTTCATGTACGCGATATAAGAAAATAACTGAACGCCTCAAAAGATTGGTCGTTGAATGTGATCACCCAGCGAAAATTGATTTCTTGAGGAATGTTGCTCACAATTTACATCAATTTTAAGTAATTTCGGGAATTCATCAGTAGTAAACTTTTAGATCTTTTTAACTGCATTTTTAGATTTTTTAACTTTTTAACTGCATTTTTAAGCTTGCATTTTACTTGAATTTCATCAATTAGCAGCAGAGATGTGGAGGAACAGATTGGGAAACAGATTCTGGAAAGGTGCAGAAGTCACAGGGTAGTAGTCATGGGCGACTTCAACTTCCCAAACATTGAGTGGAAACTCTTTAGATCAAATAGTTTGGATGGGGTAGTGTTTGTGCAGTGTGTCCAGGAAGCTTTTCTAACACAGTATGTAGATTGTCCGACCAGAGGGGAGGCCATATTGGATTTAGTACTTGGTAATGAACCAGGGCAGATGATAGATTTGTTAGTGGGGGAGCATTTTGGAGGTAGTGACCACAATTCTCTGACTTTCACTTTAGTAATGGAGAGGGATAGGTGCGAGCAACAGGGCAAGGTTTATAATTGGGGGAAGGGTAAATACAATGCTGTCAGACAAGAATTGAAGTGCAGAAGTTGGGAACATAGGCTGTCAGGGAAGGACACAAGTGAAATGTGGAACTTGTTCAAGGATCAGGTACTGCGTGTCTTTGATATGTATGTCCCTGTCAGGCAGGGAAGAGATGGTCGAGTGAGGGAACCATGGTTGACAAGAGAGGTTGAATGTCTTGTTAAGAGGAAGAAGGAGACTTATGTAAGGCTGAAGAAACAAGGTTCAGACAGTGCGCTGGAGGGATACAAGATAGCCAGGAGGGAACTGAAGAAAGGGATTAGGAGAGCTAAGAGAGGGCATGAAAAATCTTTGGCGGGTAGGATCAAGGAAAACCCCAAGGCCTTTTACACATACGTGAGAAATATGAGAATGACTAGAGTGAGAGTAGGTCCGATTAAGGACAGTAGCGGGAGATTGTGTATTGAGTCTGAAGAGATAGGAGAGGCCTTGAACAAGTATTTTTCTTCAGTATTTACAAATGAGAGGGGCCATATTGTTGGAGAGGACAGCGTGAAGCAGACTGATAAGCTTGAGGAGATACTTGTCAGGAAGGAAGATGTGTTGCGCGTTTTGAAAAACTTGAGGATAGACAAGTCCCCCGGGCCTGACGGGATATATCCAAGGATTCTCTGGGAAGCAAGAAATGAAATTGCAGAGCCGTTGGCAATGATCTTTTCGTCCTCGCTGTCAACAGGGGTGGTACCAGAGGATTGGAGAGTGGCGAATGTCGTGCCCCTGTTCAAAAAAGGGAATAGGGATAACCCTGGGAATTACAGGCCAGTTAGTCTTACTTCGGTGGTAGGCAAAGTAATGGAAAGGGTACTGAGGGATAGGATTTCTGAGCATCTGGAAAGGCATTGCTTGATTAGGGATAGTCAGCACGGATTTGTGAGGGGTAGGTCTTGCCTTACAAGTCTTATTGAATTCTTTGAGGAGGTGACCAAGCATGTGGATGAAGGTAAAGCAGTGGATGTAGTGTACATGGATTTTAGTAAGGCATTTGATAAGGTTCCCCATGGTAGGCTTATGCAGAAAGTAAGGAGGCATGGGATAGTGGGAAATTTGGCCAGTTGGATAACAAACTGGCTAACCGATAGAAGACAGAGAGTTGTGGTGGATGGCAAATATTCAGCCTGGAGCCCAGTTATCAGTGGCGTACCGCAGGGATCAGTTCTGGGTCCTCTGCTGTTTGTGATTTTCATTAACGACTTGGATGAGGGAGTTGAAGGGTGGGTCAGTAAATTTGCAGATGATACGAAGATTGGTGGAGTTGTGGATAGTGAGGAGGGCTGTTGTCGGCTTCAAAGAGACATAGATAGAATGCAGAGCTGGGCTGAGAAGTGGCAGATGGAGTTTAACCCTGACAAGTGTGAGGTTGTCCATTTTGGAAGGACAAATCTGAATGCGGAATACAGGGTTAATGGTAGGGTTCTTGGCAATGTGGAGGAGCAGAGAGATCTTGGGGTCTATGTTCATTGTTCTTTGAAAGTTGCCACTCAAGTGGATAGAGCTGTGAAGAAGGCCTATGGTGTGCTAGCGTTCATTAGCAGAGGGATTGAATTTAAGAGCCGTGAGGTGATGATGCAGCTGTACAAAACCTTGGTCAGGCCACATTTGGAGTACTGTGTGCAGTTCTGGTCACCTCATTTTAGGAAGGATGTGGAAGCTTTGGAAAAGGTGCAAAGGAGATTTACCAGGATGTTGCCTGGAATGGAGAGTAGGTCATACGAGGAAAGATTGAGGGTGTTAGGCCTTTTCTCATTAGAACGGAGAAGGATGAGGGGCGACTTGATAGAGGTTTATAAGATGATCAGGGGAATAGATAGAGTAGACAGTCAGAGACTTTTTCCCCGGGTGGAACACACCATTACAAGGGGACATAAATTTAAGATAAATGGTGGAAGATATAGAGGGGATGTCAGAGGTAGGTTCTTTACCCAGAGAGTAGTGGGGGCATGGAATGCACTGCCTGTGGTAGTAGTTGAGTCGGAAAATTTATGGACCTTCAAGCGGCTATTGGATAGGTACTTGGATTAGGGTAGAATAAGGGAGTGTAGGTTAACTTCTTAAGGGCAGCACGGTAGCATTGTGGATAGCACAATTGCTTCACAGCTCCAGGGTCCCAAGTTCGATTTCGACTTGGGTCACTGTCTGTGTGGAGTCTGCACATCCTCCCCGTGACTGCGTGGGTTTCCTCCGGGTACTCCGGTTTCCTCCCACAGTCCAAAGATGTGCAGGTTGGGTGGATTGGCCATGACAAATTGTCCAAAATTCTATGATTAACCTAGGACAAAAGTTCGGCGCAACATCGTGGGCCGAAGGGCCTGTTCTGTGCTGTATTTCTCTATCTATTACTTGCATTTTAGCAATTAAATTCACTTGCTGTATTGTGCCTGCTTTCTATCAATTAAATGGTTTTATACGGAGTTGATTTGCAATTGGTTAATTGGACGAAGTGACGTTGGACCAAAAGACGGGCGGACAAAAAGACGTTGGACCAAAAGACGTGGACGAAGTGTCGTTGGACGAAATGACGTCGGACGAAAAGACGCGACACGATCATAGAGCAGTCTGGGGTGAAGTATATACTGGTGTTCAGCGAGTGGGGTCAGGGGGCTTAGTATGAAGACCACTCTTATTTTTGATATATATCAATGACTTTGACTTGGACATAATTTTGAAGTTTGCAGATGTTTCAAAGCTTGGAAATATAAGAAACAATGAGATGGATAGCAATGTATTTTAGTGGGGCATAGACCGGTGAAATGGTCAGACGCACGTCAAAAGGAATTTAGCAGTGATGAGGCACATTTTATAAAGAATAATAATAATAATCTTTTATTGTCACAAGTAAGTCTACATTAACATTGCAATGAAGTTACTGTGAAAATACCCTCGTCGCCACAGTCCGGCGCCTGTTCGGGTACACAGAGAGAGAATTCAGAATTCTCAGCTGGTACGGGAATTGAACCCGCGCTGCTGGCCTTGGTCTGCATTACAAACCAGCTGTCTAGCCCACAGAGCTAAACTGGCCCCTAAAAGAATGAGGAATGACAATATAAACTGAATGGTACAATTTTAGAGGTGGTAAAGGAATAGAGAGACTTGGGGTTTATGTGCACAGATCTTTGAAAGGGATGAAATAGTTGAATAGGCTGTTAAAAAAAAGTATGTGGAATTCTAAGCTCTATTAATAGGGGATTAGAATACACACAAAAACTACACACACTGGTTAGGCCTCATGTCAGTATTGTGTACAATTCTGGACATCATCCTTTGGGAAGGATTGCAAGTCCTTGGGGATGTGCAACAGGGATTTTATAGAATGATACAATCGATCAGTCACGTGGAGAGACAGGAGGAGCTGTGATTTAAGAAGTAATTTGATAGACGTGTTCAAATTCTTGAATGGATTTTTTTGAATAAAAAAGGAGAAACTGTTTCCAGTGACAAAACGTCAGTAACCCGAGGACACAGAGTTATGTGATTGGCTTCTGGATTTCTGCTGTCGATGTCATCTCATTCCAGCACTTGTCATGTGAGAGTACCTTTAAGAAATGGGTGTTTAAGCAATGTACCTTTAAGAAATGAAGCAGCTCATATTACTGAAGTGATATCAGAGGGTGGGGGTAGCTGAGCTGAGCTCACTTCTGCTTTTAGTTTCAGTTTGAGAGAGAGCAGCTGAAAAGTGCCTGGCTGGTTTGCTGTGAGCTGTTTGAAAGGCGAAAGCCAGGTTCTGAGAAAAAGAGCTTGGGTGTGTCTGTGTTTGCAGTGAGCTAGATCTGCTGTGATCTCTGCCATGAAAGACTATCTTTGAATCATTTGGGTGATTTAAACTCATAATAGTAATGTCTTTAAACTGATGTGTTTCTGTTTAAAGGTGTTAGGTCTCTTGGATGTTTAAAGGAACAACTGAAGGATTATTTAGTGTTGTATTATTTTCGGGGTTATCTTTGAAGTAAGGGGTGTTGAGTGATCCACTGTTTATTTAAAAAGGTTAAGTTGAATTCATGGAATAAACATTGTTTTGTGTTTAAAAATCCACGTGTCCATAATTGTAATACCACAGCTGGAGAACAAGCCGTGCGCTTCAAAAGCAACAATCCATTAAAGGTGGGGGGTTGGTTGAACTCCATGATACATTTTGGGGTTCTGAAATTGATTAATAACTAATTATTAATTCAGGTGAAAGATCGCCGCTGGATGCTGTGGTATTGTTTTCCTGCTGTGCTGGTGCTTTACTATACTTTTCATCCCTAAGCTACCAATCCAACTCAGAAGCTTTTTTGTCTCCCATATTTCACAGCCATTTTTGTTCTGTTGCTGCCTTCTGAAAAAGTAGCACAAAGGAATGCATTAAACTGCACAGGATAAACAGCACAGGAGCAATTTTACATTGCACAAGTGCATGTTCAATTGGGCTCATGAGCTTTGTTCGAATTGTAGAGGTATTAAGCATTGTTATTAGAACTAAACATAATATGTTATCAAGACATGCAAGAAATAAGGCACTTTTCCACACTTCTGAAATTGAGACCTCTGAGAATGAGAAATCACAAGTACCGGTATCATGATAGGTACAGGCTTGGAGGGCCGAAGCGCCTGTTCCTGTGCTGTACTGTTATTTGTTCTTTGACTCAATCGCAGTTTTTATTCCTGAAAATAACATTTTCTCCTGACTGCTTTGAACATGGTTGGGTGTTCTACAAGAAGTACAAGATCTCAATAAATACTGAAATCTCATGTTTGTTTATTTCCGCTGCCGATAAATATAAAGCATTTCATACCATTTGTGCTATTGTTTTTTAAGTCATTTACTCTGGTGCCTTTCGTATTTCATTCCACCTGTTTATTTGTCTGTTTAATTTTTTTCTAATGTTCTTCCAACTGGGAGTCTGTGCTTCCCCTGTTATCTATATACAGCGTTTTTTCTGACTCTCAACTGTGAAGCAAAGTGTAGTGATATAAGCAAAGTGTGGTGATATGCAACGCAGTTGATACACAAGGGGTTAATGTAAGTACACGTAAACTAACTAGACACTAGAAGGAGCACCAGAGACATGACACACAAACAATCAACCAATTGGTCAGGAAGATAGGACATGGCCAATGGGCATTCACAATACACACAGAGGTGACACTACCACAGAGGGGCATTACACCAACCTATATATAAAGGCCACCGCACACATGATCTTCCTTTTTCAGTGGAGACACTCAGTGAGTACAGACACAGGGTTGATTCAATATCACACCCACCACGTGGATTGCAGCAGACTGGCTTGTCAGTCTGAGTGGCTATAGAAGGATTAACAGGAGTGGCGAACCGGAGAAGGAAAATTGTAAATAGTTCAATAAACGTATTGAAGTTATCTCCACGTCTGAACCTTCCTTTGTCAGAGTACACATCAAGGAAGTCGCTTATGCTACACCAAGGGCATAACAAGACATGGTGCCAGTGAGTAACTGTCTCAATCCATATAGCTACAACTCAGCAAACAGTGACAACCAGCAACAACACCCAGGCAAGATGATCGAGATCCCGGTTCCACAGCGCCTTACGTGCCACAGCAATCTCCGCGAAAACTGGCGGGCATTCTGGCAAAGGTTTGAGATCTTTCTGGTAGCAGCCGACCTACAAGACATGGCCGATGCTGAAAAGACAGAGCTTCTGCTCACCATCGCCGGTGCCAGAGCAGAAGAAATCTTTAAAACATTCAAGTTCTCCAAAGGGCAAAACATGAGCGACTTCCAGGCAATCCTGGACAAATTCGGTAAATACTGCGAGGAAAACACAATCAAACCAACAGAAAACAGAAAGAGAGGTGCCAGTACTTACCACGAGGCCGAGATCCCGGAGCAGAGAATGCCAATTTTGATCGGAAACCACCTTAGTTCAGTTGCTGCACATGCGCAGTGGAGACAAAAGTCCCAAGTAAAGGAACAGCAATCTGATTATGCCCAATCGCTTCCTATGATCTACGTCACATGCGTCATGATGTCAGAGGCCCCAGACCACGCCCACTTAAAGGGGGAATGTCCCAAAACACGAAAAAAAATTTTATAGCCGTAAAACAATATTCTTTCACCTGGAACGACAGCACAATGCCTGACATTCGGCCAGTAGCTGAAAGTAACCTCTGCAGAACCCTGCAACAAGCAGTTAGCACCACCCAAAGAGATGATGCAGTCCTTGAAGACTATGATTCAGACCTTGAATTCTTCTTTGGACATCGTGAGCCCAATGCCAGCTCCGACACAAAACGTGATCATATGGTCTTGGAAGACAATGACTCAAACAAAGCTTTCACCTTATGAGGCTACCCCAGTACCAAATCCGAACCACAACTAGACGTGTTGTACATTCAAGACCCCGATGACGAGTTCTTCGGATTTGAGGATCTTCAGCCCAGCATATATGAGGTCCCGACTCGTGAGTGCAGGGTTATGCTGCTGCCTGACACCAAGACACAGAGGATGGTACAAGCCCACAGAGAGTGGCCTGCTGCCACACAGAGAGTGGTCCATGCACCAAAAAGGGTCCCAGCCTCTTCACAGGGAGCGGTGAAAGACTCCATACCGCAGTCCTTGCATGAACAAGGAGTGACTCGAGTGACACAAGCCTCCACAGCAAGCTCGTGGACAGCCTCCACGATAGAGGTTACGCAAGACTCCAAAGCGCAGTACTTGCATGAACAAGACCATGAGGGTCTAGCAACGTCCTCTGAGCAACCAGCAGCAAACGATGCAAGTCTGCCATGCTCAAGTGCACAGCAAGACTATGTCAGTCTACCACACTCAAGTGAACAACAAAGCGACTATGACAGTCCACCCACATTGTTTGAGCCACCCGAAGAAGACTCTGACAGTTTACCCAGCTCAAGTGAACAACAAGAAGCTACTGAGGCTCTACCCACTGTATGTGAGACAAGTGACGACAGCATCCCACTTCCCATGCCAGATGTGCAATGTGACAGACCTCAGCTAGTGTGTACAGAGGCACTCGACGATCTCAGTGAGACCACTGGTGACTCCGGTGACACCACGTTACTTCAAACCTCATTCGCTCGCGCCTCTCCACAAGCAAATGCATTCCTGAATGTTTTGACTCCTGACGTGGAGCATCAAGAAACCTCAACTAACTCAAGTGAACCTGAAATGACTCCGGACGGGGAGCATCCAGAAATTTCAGCTGACGCCAGTAAACCTGCAATGACTCTAGACGGGGAGCATCGACAAACCAAAACTGACTCAGGTGGAACAGACCAGACTCCAGACGGGTAGCAACCACAAGCCAAAGCTGATTCAAGTAAGCCGGACATGACTCCAGACGGGGAGCGCCGCCAACTCAGTGGCAGCACGCTCAAGGAAACAGCTGATGCCACAAAGCACGATGACACGAGTAACTGTGTGAAGGACTCGCATCATCCACAGAGTGTGGTCCTTGATGGACTATCAATTGTACGAAAGACTCAGATTGGTACAACTGTGGCTTTATTACAGTCAGATACTTGGCCTCCTAATACAGCTGGCTGAATGGCTGATCAGGAGGAGTCATGCATATTTATACGGCTCCTTGTGGGCGGAGCTAGCCGGCAGGGGCTACCAGCGAGCCTGTAGTATAGGTACTACCATACATCCCCTAATACAGGTGCACACAGTTAATGCAGTGGATCACCACAGTCCTTAGCGCAGCAAACACAGCAACAAAACCAACCGACACTATATCACAACCTATGAAAACCATATCAAAGACAATGACACGACGCTTCCCAAAGGTAACATCGTCGACAGCAAGCACAACAAAGACTACACCAATGGAACTACGACTGGTGCGACTTGGTACAACTCTGCCCATGAGGGACACCGTTACTGCTCAGCTCAGAACAATGACATACCATGGCAGGATGATGCATCTTCCCAATTCACGTGTGCTGCACGACCAACAGGCAAACTGGCTTTCAGGACAGATGTCATCCAACATCGCTATCACAAGCATCGGAAGAAAAAAAGACTCCATATCAGACAACAAAGTGTTTTGACCACTTTTTGGTTCCTTATGCACAGGAACACTGATGGCGTTCGCACGGACATGCCACCATCAAAATCACCAACTCACCAACCCAACAAGAAAGACATTCAACTATGATAATTGATGGGTTTTGGACTCACACATATGATTTGGACTTATTGTTTAATGACCCCTGTTATCATGACTTGTACAGAACATCGCTTATCTACCTGTTTTTTGTTCAATTTTCTTTTACAGTGTACAGAAAATGTGTAACACGAAAAAAGGGGGGATGTGGTGATATGCATCACTGTTGATACACAAGGGGTTAATGTAAGTACACGTAAACTAGCTAGACACTAGAGGGAGCACCAGAGATATGACACACAGGTCAACCAATCGGTCAGTAAGATAGGACACAACCAATGGGCATTCACGATACACACAGAGGTGACACTACCACAGGGGGGCATTACACCAACCCATATATAAAGAACACAGCACACATGATCTTCCTCTTTCCAGTGGAGACACTCAGTGAGTACAGACACAGGGTTGATTCAATATCACACCCACCACGTGGATTGTAGCAGACTGGTTTGTCAGTCTGAGTAGCTATAGAAGGATTAACAGTAGTGGCGAACCCGAGTAGGAAAACTGTAAATAGTTCAATAAACATGTTGAAGCCATCTCCACGTCTGAGCCTTCCTTTGTCAGAGTGCATATCAAGGAAGCCGCTTATGCTACGCCATGAGCATAACAAGGTTCTGACTCTCAACTTTAATGCAAAAGCATTGGGATTGTACACATAACATAATGGCTGGACCTCTGCAGGTGCCATCTCACTCTAACACTAATAAAATTGAAAAAGGAGGCTTATGACCAATGTGGAATATGGTAGAAAATCAGGCATAATAGAAAAAGTGCTGGGGGATTTTTTTTATAATGTTGAATCCCTTCACTTTTAACTTTTACATTTTCCAGACAGTGAAGTAATGGTTTGGGACACACATATGGGATTAAAGCGGAAACTGACACATGAAAAATAAAATTCAAAATATGTATTCTCAAAGTAAATAGAATTTCTTACAATCAGACAAACAAAAGTTAACTTCAGAAATTCAAAAATTTCTCTTTCGGGGTCAGTGAGGCTGTTTAGCAGCTGAGATCATCTGAACATGTTGGCGTGCAACTTGAACAATGTATTTCACAACGGTACATAAAGGATGGGCTAACTTTGAGATTAGCTTGTCTGCCTTGCATTGTGTGGCGCTCACGGGAATCAGCGCCAGGCTTCGCAGGCAGCACCACTTCGTATTTAGGGAGTTGTCACAGGCAAGGCTCTACCTACCAGATCTCCAATAAGGTGGGGGTGGCTTTACATGGGCTGCAGGGATAGGCCTGAACTGGGAAAAGGGTGCAGTGGCCTCAAACAGGAGAAGGGATGGCAGGGCCAGGCATGTACTGGGGGTTATGAGTGGGATAGGTTTCAATCAGATACATTGCATGCAACTAAACTGTGCATTCCCAAATGAGGAGAGAGTTGAGACATGTTGGCAATCTTTCAGTAACACAGTGCAGGGAATCAGGAAAGTGATGCACTGATGTCCATTCATGTGATCCCCTAGAGTGGCACGAATCAATTTCCTAATTTCATCCCCTTGTTCACACCATGGAAATTCCCCCAGAGCGATAACAAACTCCCGATCAGTTGGGCAACTGGATAAGCCCCAGAAGACTGTTAGAATTGTGGTGCTGGACGGTTTATAGAAGAGAAGCCTCGGGCCCCTCCTTTAATTTATTTTCTGAAATGAGCATTCAGCCTCATGTTCGTTCCCAAGAGTTATCATATTAGAGTGCAGTGAATGAGGCTCCAAGTGCCTGGGCTGAAAGCAGTGCTTCCAGCGCCTGGACAAAGCAATGGTAAATAGTCATGTTGGGGTGGGGACAGGGAGACCTTGATATGCATCTCGCACTGGCCATTGTTTCAGGGGGAGTAAGCCCATGAACCCACAGTCACTGATGAATCATTGGCACAAAGGGGACCTTTGTAGTCTAGTACTGACTTCAGAGAGGACAGCATTAGGAAGATGGAAGCTGGATTTATTGCTGCCGGCATTATTGCTTACAGACAGGAGAGAAGAAGAAGAATATCGCAATGGAGGCACCAGGATTGCATTGTAAGGAGCAATACTTTCAAAACCAAGGACTGCAGGGCCTTCTCCAAACACAAAAAATGAGGCTTACAGAGATGCAGTGTGCAGGAGGCATGGAAGACCCAGGGGGCTCCAGAATTTGTATATCCTATGTGTAGATGAACAAGAACCAGCCCCATATGTCCAGGAATCTAGTGCCTCATATTTGTCACATTCTCCAGGAATTGGTTTCATAGAGACTGGGAGGGAATCCATTGTCAGTGGCTGTGAAAGTAATGGTGCTCTGAAATTCTGCGGCAGTATCTTCTTCCAGGGCTTTATTGGGGACCTCTGTAGAATCTCCCAAGTGACCACACACAAATGCATTCATGATGTGATAAACACACCTTTCTCCAAGGCCCACAATTACGTCAAATTCAGCAGGAATCAAGCAAGCCAACATGCCAGAGCACTGGGGTTTTCTGAGATAGTTGGATTCCTTCAGGTGCAGGGTGCCATTAACAGTATTTGTGTGCATATAAAAGCATCCTGAAAACAAGTACTGCACTAAATAAACCCGGAAATTCTTCCACTCATTCAATGTAGAACTATAACCACAAAAAATTGATCTTGTGGGTCTGCTCCAGATACCCAGGAAGCAGGCACAACTCATATATTTCAGTGGATGGTATATCACAGACGTCTTTGAGGGACCACCCAGGATCCAGTGATGGTTTCTCACTGGCAAAGGGTACCTGCAAAGGAAGTAGTTGAGAACACCCGTAGGGCGGCTCAGACTCCTGCAGAGAGATGGTAGAACAAGGCTAATGGTTCTAGAAAAGCATTGGTGGAGCACATCATAGGCATTTGAAAATAAGAAAAGCAAATTACTGCGGATTCTGGAGTCTGAAACTAAAAGAGAAAATGCTGGAAAATCTCAGCAGGTCTGGCAGAATCTGTAAGGAGGGAAAAGAGCGAACATTTCGAGTCCAGATGACCTTTTGTCAGAGCTAAAAGGCACAGAAAACGAGAGATATTTATACTGTAGGGCGAGGGAATGAAAGATGAGTCATTTTATAGAAGGAGAAATAGGCATTTCAAAGTTGGACACTGGTGAACTAGTTGGATTTCTATGACAATCGACAATGGTTTCATGTCATCAATAGATTTTTAGTTCCAGATTTTTATTAAATTCAAATTTGACCATCTGCCATGGTGGCATTCAAACCCAGAGCTTTAACCTGCGTCTTTAGATTATTAGCCCAATGAGAATGTTCCTACACCACTACCTCCCCTAGACTTACCAGAGGAAACGATGGTGTAGCTGCACATCTTCTCCAATGAGGAGAATCTTAAAGGGGATGAGGAAGCCGAGGCTTCAGGGGAAGAGTCCATAGCAAGGGCCAGACAAGGCAGGCACATGGCTCTGATTGCCACCAGATTCTACAAGAAGGATGGCGAGTTATAGCGAGTACCCTCTTGCACAAATGCCCCCAACCATGGGCCAGCACGAATATCAATGTTACTATTCCTCTCATTTAACCCATGCATTTCAATATGATTGGATTGGATTGGATTGGATTTGTTTATTGTCACGTGTACCAAGGTACAGTGAAAAATATTTTTCTGCAAGCTGCTCAACAGATCATTCAGTACATGTGAAGAAAAGGGAATTAAACAAAATTCAAGAAAATACAAGAAAATACATAATAGGGCAATACAAGATATACAATGTAACTACATAAGCATTGGCATCGGATGAAGCATACAGGGTGTAGTGTTAATGAGGTCAGTCCATAAGAGGGTCATTTAGGAGTCTGGTGACAGTGGGGAAGAAGCTGTTTTTGAGTCTGTTTGTGTGTGTTCTCAGACTTCTGTATCTCCTGCCCGATGGAAGGAGTTGGAAAAGTGAGTAAGCCCGGTGGGAGGGATCCTTGATTATGCTGCCCGCTTTCCCCAGGCAGCGGGAGGTGTAGATGGAGTCCATGGATGGGAGGCAGGTTCGTGTGATGGACTGGGCGGTAACTATATTTCCAAGTTATTCCCCGGTATAACCCATACCTTCACCGAAGAATTTTACCTACTTACCCCTTAGTAGCATCGATGTCCTGGGTCCTGCATTGCTAAGGAAGTAAAGTAAGCTAATAACCACTTTTTCAGGTTAAATTATTTTATTATTATTATACTTTTTTTTTATAAGTTGTAAACACTTTCTTTACAGAAAGGAAAAACGATTAGTGATTCTGGATGCTGCTGGTTTGTTGTAGGGACCTTCAGACTCTCTCTCTCTCTCTTGTAGTTCTCCTCCCCTTCTCTCCTGTTGCTGTTTCTCTCTCTCTCTCTTTTAGTTCTCCTCCCCTTCTCTCCTGTTGCTGTTTCTCTGTTTTCTCTGTTCTCTGTGCTCTGTCCTCCCCATTGCTGCTGGTTGCTGCGGCTGGTACACTTCCTTAGATTGGGCCAATTTTATTTCAACCTTGCCCTTCATAGCCTGAGCTTTCTTGGGATCAATAACTCTCCCATCAAGATTGTGCTCCCCATTCAATACCCTGTCTACTCTTTCAGGATCCGTTTTAATTAAGCAGTCTACAATCTCTCCACCTCCTTGAGGGGAGCGGAGCTCCCCCGGGCCGTCAGCTGTTCTTGCCTCACGTTCTACTGCTCTCTGTTTCTGCCTCGCGCGTGGGGGGAGGGGGAGGAGCGAGGGAAGCCCGCGCTTAGTGATTTTTGGCGGGAGAGATCGGGACCTCCGATAGGGAATGGACTACGGGGCTTAAAGGGGCAGTACAATGTTTCAACAGCACAAAGAAATCTATGCAAACTCTCTTTTTCTTTTTCCCTTTCTCCTGCTGCAGGTTGTAATAACAATTCTGACAGACTGAAATTGACTGCATTTTTGACAGAAGAGCTGGCCACAGTTTCTGCTCTTTTCAGCTGCCACCAACCTCTTGTGGGATCTTTCCCTGCACTCTCCCAGACCAGATATTGGCAGCCTTCTATGTTTCAAATGACACATTCTGTATTTTCCAGAGCAGTAGGGATGAGTGTAGGGCCAGGGAAATGGCGTCTGATGTGGACTGGTTGTGACGGTATGCGAATTGAAGTGGGTCAAGGCGTTCCGGGAGTATGGAGGTGACGCGCTTCATGATCAGCCTCTCGAAGCACTTCACTCTAACTGACGTCAGGGCCACCGGGCGGTAGTCATTGTGGCACGTTGCCTGGTTCTTATGATGGTGGTCTTCTTGAAGCAGGTGGGGACCTCGGAGTGGATTAGGGATAGGTTAAAGATGTCTGTGAATACCTCTGTTAGCTGGTCTGCACAGGCTCTGAGTGCACGACCAGGGATCCCGTCCGGGCCCATCGCCTTCCGCGGGTTCACTTTCCGGAAGGCCGATCTGACTTCGGAAGCTGTGATGGTGGGTGTAGGTGAATTATGGGCTGCTGGGGCTCTCGACAGCGGGTTGTTGGTTACCTGCTCGAACCGAGCATAGAATGCATTAAGTTCATCGGGGAGGGGTGCGCTCCTGCCAGAGATACTGCTCGGCTTCGCTTATGGAGCCCGTTATGTTGTTTAGTCCTTGCCACAACCGCCGAGAGTCTGTCGGTGACTCTAGCTTAGTTTGATATTCTCTCTTGGCATCTGGGATGGCTTTGCAGAGGTCATACCTGGATTTCTTGTATAGCACAGGGTCGTCTGCCTTGAACGCCTCAGATTTGTCCTTCAGTAGGGAGTCAATCTCGCGGTTAAGCCATGTGGACCGGTTGGGGAACGTATATACTGCTTTCTTTGGCACGCAGTCGTCCACACGTTTGCTGATGAACTCTGAACGGTGGTGGCATACTCATTTAAGTTAGTCGCTGAGTTCTTAAATATGGACCAGTCCACTGTCTCTAAGCAGTCACGTAAGAGCTCTTCTGTCTCCTCGGACCAGCACTGCACAACCTTCTTAGCTGGATTCTCCCGCTTGAGTTTCTGCTTGTATGCCGGGAGAAGGAGCACTGTCTTACGGTCTGATTTCCCAAAGTGCGGTCGGGGGATGGAACGATAGGCGCCCTTGATTTTTGAGTAGCAATGGTCAAGAGTGTTGTCGCCCCTGGTGGGACAGGAGATGTGCTGGTGGAATTTTGGCAGTACACTCTTGAGGTATGACAGTGAATAAGTGACACATCAGGCTCAATTTGTACTGATCCTTTGAAGGATCATGAACCATTGGCCGCATAGATACTGTGCTGACTGGAGGAAAGAACCCTGGCATCAGACGTCAGAAGGTGCTGCTTCTGCAAATATTTCTCCATCATCCCAATGGCACCCTGCAAGAGCCAGAAGCTGTTGCATGATCCTCAGTGGTCTCGTGGCTGTCTGTCTTCATTGTGACACGCTCTTCAAGGAGATCCATCTCAAGCAGCAGAATATACCATCTGTGTAACATCCATGACGAATCATATTATTCACACTTGGGACAAGGCAGCTGAAGACATTCCATTGTTGTGAATCCATTGAGAAATGACTCAGTTGTCTGAGGTGCATTCTTCCCTAGCACGCTGACATACGGCATTCTCACTTAAGGATCCTGGGCTGCATTTACCTTCAGCTTAATATGGACATGGACCACCTTAGCACGACTCCATCAAACACTTGTTTGCCACAAATTAAAATGTCTCCTCTATAATGCTGGCACTGTGCCCTCATGGCCAGCCCCGGTCCTTACAAAGTCCACAATGCACACACACCATGGATTCCTCAAGAGCACATGTCATTGTTAATAAAGAGTACTCTTCAGCTTCAGTACATCCTTGCTCCTATCCCATTGCTCCCCTTCACATTATCTAAAGCAACCATGTGGATTTCCCGAGTACGTTCAAAGCCCCTATTGCCAACCGGAAAACAGCATTTGGAATTAGCATCAGGGACCTCGGTGAGTGGTCAGGTGAGGGGATGTATAGCGCTTCATCCCTAGTTTGTCTAGTTTAGTCTAGACTAGAAAAGTCTAGTCTCTGCAAGGCACACAACGTCAGGGTGAGAGGCCTTGGGTTGGAAGTTTAATGCCAGGATTATAATGTGGCATAGACGGCACTGAGCTTCATCTCCTTGAGGCAGCAAGATTCCCCCACTTATTGGTGAACTTAGCAGATGCACACTCTGAAAGTCGAAACCACAGTTTGCTGACAGCAACTCTGAGTCTAGGCTCATGACATGAGACAAAGAGCACATGGAGTTGCATGATGTATGACCCAATAAGCCATGTTTCCTTAGATATTGCACCTTTTCAGGAAAAATGTTGATAACATGAAAATCAAGGAAATCCAGTAAACCTTATGTGTTCTGCTGGTTGTATGTTTTTCCAAACTATTTAAAAATGGAAGTTATGTAATGGCAGGGGCAGTTTGGCTAGGTTATTGGAATTAGTGCTTTTGATATGTTGTTGAGCCTAACAATACTGCAAACAGATGCTTACCTAAAGCAAGTTGGTAACAATGAGGAATGGAATAGCAAGGGTTTGAGTCAGATGTCAGAGGTTCAAAGAAGGAGACAACGTGTGAATTTTGTAGTTACATTCTAAAAGGTGGACTCATGAAATTAAAGTAATTAAGTTTGACTTAGAGCAATTTCATAGCATTTACAGTGCAGAAGGAGGCCATTCGGCCCATCAGGTCTGCACCAGCTCTTGGGAAAAGCACCCTACCCAAGCCCACACCTCCACCATATCTCCAAAACCCAGTAACCCCACCCAACACTCAGGGAAATTTTGGACACTAAGGACAATTTCGCATGGCCAATCCACCTAACCTTCACATCTTTGGACTGTGGGAGGAAACCGGGGCACCTGGAGGAAAACCACGCACACACGGGGAGAACGTGCAGACTCTGCACAGACAGTGACCCAAGCTGGGAATCGAACCTGGGATCCTGGAGCTGTGAAGCAATTGTGCTAGCCACTATGCTACCGCGCTGCCCTAACTTCTGAAGCGGTTAGTTTAGATAAGGGAAGATCAAGAAGGAAAAACGGTAAATTAGAAGCAACTCAACTCATGCAAGGGCAACTGTTTTGAGATCTCTGCCCACAGCAGAAATAGCTGTTTGAACTCCCAGTAAGTTGTGTCTGCGAAGAAAGCCTGCCTGAAAAACCAATTGTTTTAGCCTACAACAGAAGGAACCCAAAAATATAATTGCCCAGTGTGGTAACTATTACTGGATTCTGCCAACAGTTTAAAAAAAAAACCTATAATATGTTTGGGGAGAATTATCTCTGAAGTTAGTGAAACAAAGTTGTTTGAAACTCTGTAAAGTTAGGGAGACTATGTGCAGCAGTTGAGTAAGTTAAGTGTACTTTTAGTTAAGTTTATTGTTTAATAAACATTTATTTTATTTAAAATCATCACAAAAGAATTCTCTACTTTCCAATTCTTTCCTCGCATGATATCAAATTGCAAAGCACAGTTTTCCCTTCTGGGTTTTGGAATACATTGCCATTCACCATCAGACGTGTTCTTAACAACCTTCACATTTCAAAAATACGATGAGTTAGCAGAACAGCTTTGGTCCTCAGGTCCCACTTTCCTATCTAACTTTGACATAATATTCAGAATTTCTTTATTTTACATTTTATATTAATTGGTCAGGTCCCTCCTTAACTGTCTTCTCCCTGTCCCGTTTAAACTCCTTGAAGATTTTCTTGGTATCCACCTTTGTTGCGTTTTTCAATAGTCTCACAATGTATGTAATTGTTTTTGTTAAGGCATGTTGATCGCCCCAAATGTCTCTAACAAAGAACTAGTATAATCTCTGAAGATTTACGCTCAGCTGATCTGTCCAAAGGTTTTAGCATTATCTTCTTTCATAATTGCTTCACTACATTGTCTGAAAATTGAAATGATATGTCTCCCTTTATTCCCTGCTCCCTTTCAAACTCTCGATGTGATAATTCAGTTCCATTTATTGTGTACCTTTGATGCAGATTTATCCAATTAATAAGCAATGTTACACTTAACTTGCTGTTTTACCTGTATTGTTGCATAACAAACACAACCTTTCCTGCAAATGCGTGTTTCATTATTTTGTAGGATTACTCAAACCTTGTGACAATTACGTCAATGTGACTAACCTTTCAGAAGCAACAGTTCAAATGCTGGCTCACATATTTTCTATTGGTAGGGAAATGACTCATTTGGAAGAAACCTGTGGTGAAGTATGCCTCAATTGTCAGCAGTTTTAAGAAAACTTTCCAAAGGAATACACAAAACAACAATATGCCTTCGATTTAACAAAATGGACTTATATACTGTGAATGCTGTAGTGAAATACATATTCAGTATGTTAATTATTGCAATATTCTGACCTTATGTGTGAGGAAACTTAGAAGGAATAAGAGCAATTTACAATCCATTCACTGTTCTCATACTCCCATCAGGAAGCAGTGCTTAAAGCTTATGGTTTGAAGGAGGGCCACACCACTGCTGTGTCAATTCTGCAAACTTGCTTTGAGCATGGCTTCCCACAAAGAATAGGAATCAATGAACTTACCCTTGTCTACGATAGCACTCATTTCAGATTTGCTATTTCAACTTTAACTTTCCAAAAACCACTAATTTTATTGAAGGTAAATGTTACTCTTGATTTGAAATCTGAAATATGTAAAACCCCAAAATATTTATTTTTATTAACTGATGTCTAAAACTAGAAGCCAAAGGTTTAAGGTAAGAGGAGAGAGATATAAAAAGTGCCCAGAGCGTGGTGAGTGTCTGGAACGAGCTGCCACAGGCTGTAGTAGAGGCGGGCACAATATTGTCTTTTAAAAAGCATTTAGACAGTTGTACGGGTAAGATGGGTAGAGAGGGTTATGGACCAAATGCTGGCAATTGGGACTAGCTTCGTGGTAAAAATGGGCAGCATGTACAAGTTGGGCCGAAGGCCCTGTTTTGATGCTGTAAATTTCTAAGACTCTATAACTCTAAGTGAAAGCCCATGGGATACAGGACAATATGGCAAACTGGATAAAAAGTTGACTTTGTAACAGGAAACAAAGAGTAATGGTTGATGGTTGCCCTTGCAATTGGAAAGTTGTTTCTAGTGGTGTTCCACAAGGCTCGGTGTTGGGACCCTTACTGTTTGTGTTGTATATTAATGATTTGGATGTGAATATTGGAAGCACGATTGAGAAATTTGCAGATGACACAATGTGGACAGGTTGGAGGATAATCTCCAAAATGTTATAGATGGATTGGTGGTGTGTCCGATAAAGTGGCAGATGAAATTTAGCACAAAGAAGTGTAAGATCATGCATTTAGGGAGGTCAAACAGTTATAGGGAGTACACAATAAATAGGAATGTACCAAGAGGGGTAGATGAAGTGAGAGATCTTGGCGTACACATACACAGATCCCAAAAGGCACCAGTTCAAGTAGATAACGTTGTTAAGAAAGTGTATGGAATGCTCTCCTTCATTGGGAGAGGAACAGAATATAAAAATAAGGATATAATGTTGGAATTGTATAAAACGGGCATTGTCAAACCTGGGGGCGCAACCCGCGGGTGGGTCACGGGCCCATGTCAGGAGGGTCACGGAGCCTTCCGCCGCGGTGCTCCAGATCGCGGAATAGCCGCAGCAGCTACTGTTAATAACGCAGGCTGCAAGCGGCCTTTAAAAAGGCTGCGAACGTGTAAAAAAAATGCGGCCGCACTGGGCATGGTGCCAGATCATCTGCGCGCATGCACAAAACTATATGCATGCGCACCGATGATCGGGCACACATGCGCAGTGCGGCCATTTTTTAAAAAAATGGTCACAGCTTTTTGTTTTACATATTCGGGGGGGGGAGGGGGGGTTATTCATTTTATTAATTTATTTTATTCATTTATTTTATTCATTTAATTTTTATTTTTTTCATTTAGTTTATTAATTTAATTTTTATTTTTATTTTTATTTTCTTTACAAGTTCGGGGGGTTTTATTTGATAAAAGTTTATTAAAGAGACTCCATACTTTCCGACATCGGACGTCTTCACCTTCATCCAACAGGTTCCATTAGAGGAGCGTGTATGAGGGCCAAAGGGACCCAAAAACATTTTCCTCCATTTTTGTCAGCAGCAAACAAGGTAAGAGAATTGGTGGAGAACTGGCCGGCGTGGGTCGCGAAGGTTGGCTGGGTTGGGTCATGAAGGTTGGCCGGTTGGCAAAAATGGGTCCCCGGAAAAAAAGTTTGAAGAACACTGGTATGAAACATTGGTAAGGCCACAGCTGAAATATTGTGTGCTGTTCTGGTCGCCACATTACAGGAGGGACTTCATTGCTCTGGAGAGAGTGCATAGGAGGTTTACAAGAATGTTGCCAGTACTAGAAAAGTGTAGCTATGAGGAAATACAGGGGCTGGTTTAGCACAGTGGGCTAAATAGCTGGCTTGTAATGCCAGCAACAATGCCAGCAGCGCGGGTCAATTCCTGCACCGGCCTCCACGAACAGGTGCCGGAATATGGCGACCAGGGGCTTTTCACAGTAACTTCATTGAAGCCTACTTGTGACAATACGCTATTATTATTATTATATGTTGGGGTCATTTTCCTTGGAACAAAGAAAGCTGAGGGGCGACTTAATTGTGTTTTATAAAATTATGAGGGGAAGAGTTAGGGTGGACAGGATAACATTTTTTACCTTGGTGGAGAATTCTAGAACCGTGAAACATAGATTGAAGATAAGAGGCAGAAGGCATAGATGAGACATGAGGAAGAACATTTTTACCCAGTGGGTAGTGGGAGTCTGGAATTTGCTGCATGAGTTGGTGGTGGAGGCAGGGAAGCTAAACTCTTTTAAAAAGAACCTGGATTTGCACCTTACGTCCTCTAAGCTATAGAGCGGGATTCTCCAAAAATGGGGTTGTGTCCCCACGCCAGCTTAAAAACGCAGGCGTTTCACTCTGGACTTTCCTTAAGAAAGTCCTGAGCAATTCTCCTACCTGCAGAGGGCTAGCAGGACCCCAGAGTGCTTCTTGCAGTTCTGGCTGCGGATATGGGGCCCTGCACTTCCGGTCGGGAGTCCGCGCGTGGTGGACTCGAACTGTGGACCGTCAGCAAAAATGTAGGCCCCCCTGAGATTGCGCTTGTCCGTGGGTCCGTGCCGCCCGATCGCTCCCCTGGCTGTCCATGAGGCCCCCTCTGGTGATCGATCCCCCCATCAGGGTGGCCACGGAAAGCTTCCGCAGCCTCCACCCGATGTTCCCACAGCCGATATGTGGTTAGAATCGGAGAATCGCTTCAGCGGCGCCGGTCACGATTTCCAGGTAAACGGCCATACTCCTCCCCCGAATGCGATTTTGGTGCAGAGCCTCGGAGAATTCAGCCATGGTCTTTTCTATGATTCTATGAGTCAATCAGGTAGTGGCATGGAAGAAACTTTCAAAGGCCGGCTGCCCAGAGAAATTGATCAACATCCTCCGACCCCTCCAGAACATGGGGTGGGATCCTGCGACCCCCCGCCGGGTTGGAGAATCACCGGGGGCCAGCGTGAATCCCGCCCCCATCGTCTCCTGAAGTCTCCGGCACCAGAGATTCGACAGGGGTGGGAATCGCGGCGCGCCTGTCGGCAGGCCCCCCAAGGCGATTCTACGGCCCGCAATGGGCCGAAGTCCCGCTGCTGTCATGCCGGTCCCGCCGGCGGGAATCAAACTACGTACCTTACCGGTGGGACCAGGCGGCGCAAGCGGGCTCCGGGGTCCTGGGGGTGGGGCAGGGCGATCTGACCCCGGGGGGTGCCCCCACGGTGTCCTGGCCCATGATCGGGGTCCACCAATGTGGGGGCACTCTTTTCCTTCCGCGTTCACCATAGCCTTCACGATGGCAGAGTGGAAGTTACCCCCTCCCCTGCGCATGCGCGGAGATGACATCAGCAGCCACTGGTGCTCCGGCGGCATGTGTGGACGTCCGCCGGCCGGCGAAGTCCCTTGGGCCCCGGCTGGCGTGGCGCCAAAGGCCTTTCCTGCCAGCCGGCAGGGCGCCAATTACTCCGGCGTGGTCCTCGCCCCTCAAGGTTAGGGCTTGGCCCCGAAAGGTGCGGAGAAATTCGCACCTTTGGGGGGCCCGATGCCAGAGTGGTTCACGCCACTCCATCCCGCCGGGACCCCCGCCCCGCCGGGTAGGGGAGAATCCCGGCCAAGATATAAGTGGCAATACTCACCGACTGAAATAAGATAGAAAACATTTGAGGTCAAGACTGGAGAAAAGCAGGAAGGTGGCATCGTCCCCACCTTTTCTCCATCTTCATTGCCACCATCCTTCTCTTTGTCAGGAACAAGCTTTTCAGTGGAGTGGAGGGTTGGAAAACATTTCAACTTCAATCAATTGCAATCCAAGAAGAAAACGACACTGACATTGCACGTGGAACTTCAGTATGTGAATGACAATGCAATCCCCACTCTCTCAGAAGAGAATCTCAAAGCCATGCTTGCCGCCTTCGCGGAAGCATACTGAAGAATCGGTCTCAGCCTCAAACTCAAGAAAACTCAAGTCCTTTACCAAACCGCACCAGGGCAATATCTGGTCTCTCCCTCCATCAGGATTAGTGGAGAAACCTTCCCTAATGTGGAACATTTCCCCGACCTGGAAATCTACCTCTCATCGAAGGCTGACATCGTTATGGAGATCCAACATCATATCCAATCCATGAGCGTCACCTTAGGACATCTGAGGATGAGAGTCTTCGATGACCGCGACATCTGTACTGATACCAAGATCCTCATGTTTAAGATAGTTGTCCTCCCAACTGTTCTCTGTGGCTCAGAAACTTGGACTCTTTGCAGACACCACCTCAAGGCCTTGGAGAGGTTCCATCAACACTGCCTGAAATGCATTCTCCGAATCAGCTGTGAGGACAGGTGTACTAACATCAGTGTCCTTGAAGGAGCCAAAAACACCAGTTTCGAAATCGGCGCAGGCTGGGAGGGCCGAAGCAAATCTTTTTCTCCCAGCTCAAGGAAGACAAAAGAAGCGCTTCTAAGATTCCCTGAAGGCTTACCTCAAGTAATGCAATATAAACGTCAACACCTGGGAGGCTTGCTTGGAGGAACTACCTGACTGAAGGGACACAATTCATCGAGAACGTAATAAGGCAAGAGGAGGCGGGAAAAGGAGCCTGAGAAAGGAATACCAGTGAGTGCAAGGACCAGTGCCATTTCCCAGAAACACCTGCCAAATGTGCAGTTGGTAATGCGGCTCTTGGATCGGGCTCATCAGCCACAGAACCCATATGGAGTTTCTTAGGTTGACAATCATACTTGTTAATGAGTGATCGCTGAAGAAGACTTCTGGCTGAAGATTGTTGCAAGTGCTTCAGCCTTATCGTTTGCACAGGTATGCTGGCCGACTTTACTATTGAAGCTGAAGACATTTGTCGAGCCTTTTCCTCCAGTGAGTTGTTTAATTGTCCACCACCATTCATGGCTGGACGTGGCAGGGCTGCAAAGCTTAGACCTAATCTGTTTGTGGAATCGCTTATCTCTATTACTTGCCAATATGCCATTTGGCACACAATTAATCCTATGCTGCAGCTTCACCAGTTTGATACCTCATCTTTTAGGTATGTCTGGTGTTGCTTCTCGCATGCTGTCTGGTTTAGCCCGGTTGGCTGGATAGCTAGTTTGTGATGCAGAATAAGGCTAACAGTTCAGGTTTAATTCCTGTACCGGCTGAGGTTATTCATGAAGGCCCACCTTCTCAACCTTGCCCCTCACCTGAGGTGATTTGATCCTCAGGTTAAATCACCACCAGTCAGTTCTCCCTCTCAAAGAGGAAAGCAGCCTATAGTCATCTGGGATTCCGGTGACTTTATTAATTTCAGAGTTGTGGTGAGATTCAAACCCAAGTCCCCAAAGAATTACCTTGAGTCTCTGGATTACTAGCCCAACATCAATGCCATTGCACCACCATCTCCCCAATTCTAGTAAGCTGAAATCTGAATGTCTTAACGAAGAGAAAGTAGCCTCAAAATAAATGTTTTGTGAAGCATGAAACAATGGAAAGGTTACATGTGTAGGTATCAGATCCAGCTGAAGGTAACTAAAATCCACAGTTGAATGCCAAAAATGTATTGGAAAGAAAACAACTGATCAGGTGTCACTCCCAAGGTAACATTTTATAAGTTCTGTTGGAGGCCAGAAAAACCACATTGTTCCTTTGAAAGATTTAGCATGGAAATGAGGGTTGAGGAATGGGATATGGCTGAAATGCTAAGTGTATATTTTGTATTCATTTTCACTATTTAAAATGATGCAGTGGCAGGCATAAATGCTTGAGATATTGACTCACTAAATATAAATGCATAAATGGCCTTAGATAGGTTTGGAGTACTGAAGATTGATCAGGTTGCTAGACCTCATGATACTTAACCTTGAATGCTGCAGAAAATCGTCGAGGTACAATGTGAGTCATTCATTTTGCTGATGAAGAGCTGTTTGGGATCTGTACTAGTTTAAATTGATTGGGGAAAGAGATTGATGCATGAATACCTGTATACATGTGCCCACTGAGTGACATCTAATTTGGAACATCGGACCAAGAATAGACCATTCAGCCCCTTAAATTTATTATGCTCCTTGAATTTGTTCCCAGCTACTGCTAAAATACATCCTGCATATCTGCAGTGCCAGAGGTTTCAGAAATACAGCACTTCAGGTCAAATTCCCAGGCCTCCGGATTGTTGAAAACCAGAGAAATGACTGAAAATGTTTGTCAGTGGAAGTCCTTCTATATGGAATGATGTGGGAATTTCCCGGGAAGTTAAACTTTGAACGAGCAATTCCCCACTCCATGGGACACTCCGTGAATATCTCCAACTCTGAGTTAGAGTTGGAGACCAAACAATTCCACGGTACTTAATTAAATAGTAATCCAGGAAATGTTAGACAGATTAAATCTTAGTCTTGCACCTGGGTAACTCCACAAATGACACCAAAATCATTCCCCTGATCACCTGAGTACTCACCTTAACCACCCGACTACACCTCCTCCTGACCCACTGTACACCCCCTCACCCCGACCCATCATACCCCACCCCAATCCTACCCACTCAGCTCATACATTTACCTTCTCCCTAGCTTCTCAAAGTGGCTGGACATTTAAATCTACCTGTTTTATCATAGTGTTATTATCATAGAATTTACAGTGCAGAAGGAGGCCATTCGGCCCATTGAGTCTGCACCGGCTCATCTTTGGCCTGTGGGAGGAAACCGGAGCACCCGGAGGAAACCCACGCACATACGGGGAGGATGTGCAGACTCCGCACAGACAGTGACCCAAGCCGGAATCGAACCTGGGACCCTGGAGCTGTGAAGCGATTGTGCTATCCACAATGCTACCGTGCTGCCCGAACAGAAGCTAGTGAGATAACGAACAGGACAGGCCTTCCTACCCTCCAATATAGCTGCCTCCAACAAAAGGTCTCAGGAATATGGTGCACCCTGCTCACTCGGCCCAAGTTTGAAGGTCGGGCAAGAAAGATACAGCTGCATTTTACTATAAGGAACTCAGAGTGGAGTGGATATCCAACAGTGAGTGCCACTCCATGGAAGTTACGTCCCAATGTGTTTCAGCCTTGGGGTACCTTGCCATGGTCAAAGCTGATCAGATGTTTCTGCAGAAGTGTGGAATGAAAGCCCTCAAAACACACAGGCAACGGTCACAAGGGTAGTCCCATTAAAAATCAATCTATTCACAGGAAATCAATTCCCATTGCTCTGGTTTTGGAGTTCTGGGGGATGTGGGAATCTTCAGCATCAGCTAACTTATAGAGGTGATGATCATGGCCTCCTCTCAGCATGAACAAAAACACTCCGCTCTGGTTAATCAACGTGTAAACCCTGACTAAAATAAGCGGCTGGTGGCCCTTCAGCAGCTCCCGCTGCTGCTAGACCGTCGAGGCCAGTAATTCTAGGTGGTGAGTTTAACTGTATCATTGATGTGACTGGATGACCCGACATCCCACCTCCCGCTGGTTGACTGTCATAGAATCTCTGCAGTAAGGAAGGAGGGTATTTGGCCCCTGGAGTCTGCACTGTCCCTCTGAAAGAGCACTCCACCCAAATCCACTGCCCAATAATCCCTTGTTATACCGTCAATTCACTGCGAGACTGTGAGAACGAGAGAATATAAGGCTTTATTATCCAGGAACTCACCTGCCCATGTCTGCTGTACAAATGAGTGCCACCCACAGGTAGCCGGTCTATGTATTGCCCCGGGTGGGTGGAGCCAGAGGCGGAGCCCACCGGGGTTCCAGTACAGTACCTGGAAGTAGACCGCATTATCATTTCCGGGTCATAGGTCACAGCACCATACAGACAGTTCATACTTAGGTGAATACACTCAGCACACCCTTAACTTAACCTTCACATCCCTGGACACTAAGGCCAATTTAGCATGGCTAATCCACCTAACCTGCACATCTTTGGACTGTGGGAAGAAACCAGAGCACCCGGAGGAAACCCACGCAGACATGGGGAGAATGTGTAAACTCTGCACACAGTCCCCGAGGCTGGAATTGAACGCAGGTCCCTAGTGATGTGAGGTTGCAATGCAAACCACAGTTCCACCGTGCCACCTGCTGTCACCTACAAGAAGACCAGAGAGTTGGCAGGGAGACATCTAAGTTGAACAGTAAATTGTTGATCCCATGGGAGAGGCGGTGGCACAGTGATATCGTCACTGGATTAGTACTCCAGAGCCCCAGGGTAATGTTTCGGGGACATCGGTTTGAATCCCACCACAGCAGGTGGTGGAATTTTGCTTCAGTAAAATTCTGCAAGGAATAATATAATGATGACCATGAAACCATTGTTGAGTGCCATAAATCCCATCTGGTTCACAAATGCCCTTTAGGGAAGGAAGCCCACCATCCTTACCTGGTTTGGCCAACATGTGAGTCTGTTCCCACAGCAATGTGGTTGACTCTTAAAATGCTCTCTGAAAAGGCCAAGCTCTTAGTTCAAGGGCAATTAGGAATGGGCAATAAATGCTGGCCTTGCCAGTGATGCCCGCAACCCCTGAACAAATGAAAAAATACTTTGGAAATCAAAAGTGATTACTAGGCTTGGAAATGCATGAACTGGTTCTCGCCAGTCTGAGTCCTTGACACTCTGGTGGGAAGTGGGCCAGGTGAACTATGAAGAGGTCTTGATTGCATTCTGTGGAGCTGGGTGAAACCTGTTCGCATTTCTTCTTCCAGAGAGAGCTCAGTGAACAACAGCCTGAGGGATAAACTCGGCTAAGTAATGTCATTGCAGGCTGAAGGTTCAAGGATCAACGACTACTCTTATGCCAGATTGTGTGACGAAAAGGCCAAAGACATCATCCCAATCCTTCGTGTCCTCTATCACAAGAGTCCTTAGATGATGGGGGGAGCTGGATAAATCACTAACTCTGGATGAACTGACAATAGATGCCAGGTCATAAGATCACGAGAATTAAGAGCAGGAATGAGTCATTTGGCACAATGAGCCAAGCAAAACTCCATGAAGCGATGACATACTGACTGAGTTATATTTGGTTCTGGGACTGGATTGGCGAAGAATTGCTGCAGTGTACGAGAATATGCAACTAGCCAGCATAAGGTCAGATTTCATGAGGAAAGGCATCATTGTCCTCATCTACAAACAAAAGGGGAGAAGGAGGAAATCGGAAATTGGCGACCCATTTCACTGCTCAACATGGACGACAAAATTCATGCCCAAGGTCATCGTCAATCCACTCAAGTTAGTCTAGCATTTGTCATCCATCCTGATTAGACCCGTGCTATACTCAGCAGAAGATCTCTGAAAAGTTTGCGCTACTCAAGAATATGATCACCTCTGTGCAGTGCAGGGGCTTGGACATCAGCTTTATTAACTTGCATCAGGAGAAGACATTTGACATAACATTGCACGTATAGAGTCATAGAGGTCTACAGCACAGAAAAGGCCCTTGGGCCCAATCCTTTAGCGCGATCAAAACAACCACCTGACTATTCTATTCCTATTTTCCAGCACCTGACCCATGGCCTTGAATGCTTTAACATTGCAAGTGCATATCTAAATACTTCTTAAATGTTATGAGAGTCTCTGCCTCCAGCACCCTTTCAGGCAGTGACTGCCAAACTCCTACCATCCTCTGGGTGAAAAGGATTTTTTCTCACATCACCTCTAAACCTCCTGCCCTTTACCTTAAATCTATGCCCCTGGTCATTAACCCTTCCAACAAGGGGAAAAACTTCTTCCTGTCTACTCTATTTATGCCCCCCATAATTTTAGACATCTCAATCATGTCCCCCCTCAGTCTCCTCTGCTCCAGGCTAAATCGCTAAGCTAAATCACTCAGCTAAATCGCTGGATTTTAAAGCAGACCAGCAGCACGGTTCGATTCCCGTACCAGCCTCCTCGGACAGGCGCCGGAATGTGGCGACTAGGGGCTTTTCACAGTAACTTCATTGAAGCCTACTCGTGACAATAAGCGATTTTCATTTTCATTTCATTTCCAAGGAAAACAAACCCAGTCTATCTACGCTCTCTTCATAACTAAAACTCTCCAGCCCAGGCAACATCCCGGTAAATTTTTGTGGAATCGTGGCCCCTTTAAAGTGGCACGCTCTAATGGCCATGTGACCGGCTTGGGGCCAATTGGGTGTAAGCCCGCTAACCCCAACCAATGGGGAGTTTGCGCAGTACCCTGGGAGGTGGACCCCGGGCAGTGTGGACCACGGAGCTTCAGCGTTAAGACCTGTTGTATAACTTTCTGTGCTGATTATCAAACTGCTTTTGCCTTTCATCAATAAACCCCTTTGTTAACTACTGGAAGCCTCCTGTGTATGTCTTGAGCCACTACAATCTCCTCTGCACCTTTTCCATTGCCATCACATTCCTGCTATTAAATGGATTTCAGAACTGCACACAGTACTCTAGCTATGGCCCAACCAATGTTTTATACAGTTCCAGTATAACCACCTTACTGTTAAAATCTATGCTTTGGCTAACAAAGGCAAGTATACCATATGCCTTCTTAACTAATTTATCCACTTTCCCTGCTCCCTGAAGGGACCAGTGTAGATTCACACCAAGGTCCCCCTGATCCTCAGTGCTTCTCAGGCTTCGGCAGTTCAAGGTATAATTCCCTTGTCTTGTTTGTCCAGCCCAAGTGCATCACCTCACACTTTTCTGGATTGAATTACCTTTGCCACTAATTAGCCCTTCTGACCAGCTGTCTATATTTCCCTGCAATCTAAGGCTTTCCTCTTCACTACTTACCAATTTTCGTATCATCTGTGAACATACTGATCAACCATTCATTTATAAAAACCACAAACAGCAAGAGCCCAACACTGATCCCGGCAGGACCCGACTGAGCACAGACTTCATCGTCAGAAAAACACCCTCTGCCACTCAGGCAATTCAATTTGCCAAATTTCCTTTGGATTCTACAGGATCTTACTTTTGCTATCAGTCTCCCATGTGGGACCTCATCAAAAGCCTTGCCAAAGTCCAAGTAAACCATGTCAAATGCATTGCCCTCATCGACACACCTGCTCACCTCTTATTCAATAAAGTTGGCTAGACATGAACGCCCCTTAACAAAACCATGCTGACTATACTTGATTAATCCCGACCTCTCCAAATGCAGATTAAATCAGTCTCTCAGAATTGCATTCAATAGTTTTCCCACCACTGAGTTTAGACTGACTGGCCTGTAGTTTCTTGGTTTATCAATTCCTCCCTTCTTGAATAATGGTACCATATTGGCTACTCTCCAATCCTCCACCTCTCCTGTAGCCACAGACGAATTAAGAATACTGCCAGTGCCCCTGCTATTTCTTCCCTTTCCTCGCTCAACAGCCTGGGATATAGTTCAACTGGCCATAGTGATTTATCTACTTTTAAGTCTGACGGACCTCCCAGAACCCCCTCTCTGTCTATATTAATTTTTTTATTGTATCACAATCCTTCTCCCTAATTTCTATACTCACATCGGCCCTCTCATGAGCGAACACTGACATAAAATATTCTCTTAGAACCCTACCGACATCCTCCGACTCCACACATAAATTACCACTGTGGTCCTTAATGGGCCCTACTCTTTCTCTAGTTATCCTTAATGTACTTGGAAAAGCCCTACATGGTGAATGCGCTCTCCAACATAGGGTTTGGGGAGGTAATCCTCAATTGGATTCAATTCCTCTACACAAACAAAAGTAGCACAGTTTCAAACAATCGGTGGGAATTGGAAAGCTTTCTGATAAAATCCATCTGGTTTAATTCTTCCAATTAAATTTGAGATGTGTGTAAACTAAGGCAGGGTTGTCCTCTCTCTCCTGTCTCCTTGTGTTGAACTTTTGACCAGAATTCATGGCATGCCTGGCTTCTTCCATACACTGCACAAAGTTGTGCATAACCCCTGGAATCTCTTCCATCTTTCAAACTAACCTCTGCTGCATTTTTGGCAGGCTTCCTTTGGCCACTACCAGAGGCCCGTCATCAGCATGGGACTCAACAGGGGCCTGATACTCAACAGTCCTCCTAGTGTCAGGGGCGTCGGCTGCCGTGGCATCCCTCAGCTGCTGGGATGTGTCCATGCTGTGCTCACTGAAATGTGGCCTTAATTCTAAATTTGAGTCCTCTGTGACACAGGTGGTTGTAGCTGCGCTGGTGGAGGCAGGTGAAAGTGCACCCTCTATGTCACTAGTGTCACCGTACTCAAAGGTGAATCTTCCTTCTTCAGTGTCTAAGTTCTGGAGTCTGGATTGCCAACATGTGTAAGGGAGAATAAAAAGACACGTTAAGATCCCATGGAAGCTATAAAGACAGCACAATTCCTCTCATGGTTGTGTGTGCCTATAAGGCAGCATCAGGTTAGATGCATGTTCACTCTGCTGCCTTGTCATCCCCGCCTTGCCGACCGTAATGGATCATCTCTGTTTTTCCCATGGATCAAGAGCATTTCTTCAAGGACCAAGGGACTTGAGATTGGGCACCCCTCTGCCTGATATTGAGCCTGCTTGTTCCGGTGGAGTAAATGGATAGTCAGAGGGGGTGCAGTGACGTAGTGGTATTGTTGCTGGACTAGTAATCTAAAGATCCAAGGTAATTGCTCTAGTGACTCAAGTTCAAATACCACCACAGCAGATGGTGGCATTTGAATCCAATAAAAATCGGGAATTATGATGGCCCTAAAACCACTGTTGATTGTCGTAAAACAACATCTGGTTCACTCATTTGCTCACCTGGTATCAAATGACTTTTGGAAGTCCAACTTTCCAAAGAACCTGTTTCACCTTTAAACTGATTGGATATGTATTTATCTGGTCACTCCAGACCCACGGCAATGCCGTTGATTCTTCAATGCCCTTAGGGTTGGGCAATAAATGCTGGCCCAGTCAGCAATCCCCACATCCCATGAAGGAATAAAAAAAATGACCCATCATCATTTTGAATATCTCAATCAAATCTCCTCTTAGCCTTCTCTTCTCCAAGGAAAACAGTTCCAACTCCTCCAATCTATCTATGTAACTGAAGTTCCTCATCACTGGAACCAATATCATGAATCTTTCTAAACTCTCTCCAATGTATCCACAGCATTCCTAATAACTGGACTGGATACAGTACTCCAGTTGAGGCTGAACCAGTGTTTTCTACATTCTTAACATAATGTCTTTGCCCTTGAACTCTACACCCCCATTAATAAAGTCTAGAATATCATATGCTTTATTAATTATTTTTTCAACTGACCTGACACCTTCAATGCACAGAAATACACCCAGGTCCCGCTGTCCTTGCACCCCTTTGGAATTAGATGGTTTACTAGTTATTTTGCCTCTTGATTGTCTACCTGGCATATGAATGGGTGCTGTCATGGAGACCTTCCAGTGACATGGATTCAAATCCCTGCACACATTTCAAGAAAGGATAGTGAAGAATGGTGGAAAAGTAAACTAAATTTGTATAAAAATCCTGATTTTTCTTGGTTTCCCATATCAAGCAGGAAAATAGAAATATTACAACTGAAAACTAATCTAACTTTCCTTGAAAAAAAATGATGAGACCAAACTCCGTGTGTTCTCGCTTACACTTTATTTAGTTTATGTGGAACTAAATGATTGATGTATATCTTGGATATGTACAAATTCACTTCCAAGATTATTTGCTATTAAATCAAATTTTCTATGTAATACCAAAGCACCACATAAGAAAAATGCAATCACTAATGTTATAATGATGAATATATATGAGCAATTTTAAACTTCAAATAAATAATACAAACATGAATTAAGCTATCTTTCACCAAAAATCTATTAGAATGGTTTTAATTTAATTTCAGAGGTCTTATATCCCGTCTCTATGAACAATCTTAGTTGAAGAAATAATAAATCAAAGATATATTTCCATTCAGTGTCAATTTGCACAGACGGTAGACATTAGTTAATAGTAGGTATCAGTGATCTGCGTTTCACTGTTCAACAGTTTTATCGCTCAGAATGAGCATTTTTTTCCTCTGACTTGGTAGACTCTGGGTTCAAGACCCACTGCAGAGACTTGAGCACATGGTCTGTGGCTGGCAGTTCAGTGCAGTACAAAGAAAGAGCTACATCATTGGAGTTGCCATCTACCAGTTGAAATGTCACACAGAGGCACCATCTGCCCTCAAAATTATTCGGCATTTAACATCAATATAACTAAAGGCCTCCACGTATTCAATAGGACATGGAGCATTGTTGCCTCATTTTCCCAATATATAAACGGTCATATGGAACTATTCAAAGAATAGCAGAAAAAGAACTCCTGAGTGTTCTGGGCAATATTTATCCCTCAAACAGTTTCAAGATCATCTTCTCTGGTCTTTTTGTTTCTGCCCATGGAGCATCGCTATCCCAAAATTGGTCACCACATTTCCGAAATTGCAACAAATACACTTCAAAAGTATTTCAATGGCAGTGAAGTGCTTTGGAAATATTGTGGGGAAAGGGGGCAGATCTATGGGAGCATTTGCTGCAAGTGGGATGATGATCGGTTATTCCTCTCATGACTGGTGTAACAGGATGCAGCCACAAAGTTTTCTTTGATCTGTGAAAAGAATGGAGATGCTATTTTGAATATATATATACATATATATTATATATATATATACACACATGCTTAATTATTTGATGTTACATTGCCATTATGTGAATACGCAGTTATTCATATTGGCACACATGTACATGTTAATGCAATATCTGATGGAAGTCATAGAACATAAAAGTGTGATTAACATGATATATTCCAATTTTTTCTGTACCCGCCCAATCATTTCCCACCCACGCTTACTAAAAGTTCCCTTCTCATTCCATAATTCTTAGTCCCATATGTTGTGTTCTGTGATATTACCGTCGTAATGATGTACACAGAAGATCTAGCTGTTGAACTAGGAAGATGATTTATTTCTGAGCAAACACGTGGAAAGATAACTAACGATCTACAACACAGACAATGGCTACTGAATGAATTCAGTGAATTCACCTGGAGCTATTCTAACCTCTTGTACGTCTTACTACTAACTGGCGGTTGCCTTGAGTCACGTGATAGATCTCTGGTCTTCTCTGCGTGACCAGCTGTTTTAATTTTCTACCACGATGCTTCTTGTTTCATCGTTGTGTGGTTTCTGGTCTGTCGGCCACGTTGCCGATGCCTTCCTCTTCAGTACCACGGGTGCAACCCACAGTGTCCTCCACTGTCCTTCTCTTCCTTTTCCTTTTCATGGGAAGGATCATCTGACTATGCCTCGTTTTCTCTTTTACTTTGTTGGCACCCGTCATGCTGCTGGACTGTACCATGGGACTAGCTGCTTGTAGATCGTCTGCTGTGCAGGTTGACCCTGGCTCTCTTGCCACCATAGCTGCTTTCAGAGCCTTACTGTGTTTTGGTTGATCCATGGTTGTGTCCATACACTGAGTTGCATGCCCACCTGGTGAAATGTCCAGTGTCGGTGGTCGTAGTCAAGTCTGTAGCTTCAGGAGTAGTCTGGTGTCTGGGTTGGATCAATGTCCCCAATGTTGGGTTCTGCTCATTCATTTTGTGTTTGAACCCCACTTGGTGGCTCATCCTGACTTGATCTGACGATGTATGGGTCATCCTTTGCTGAAGAGCTGATTAGTGGCTCATCCTCATCTGATAGGATGATATATGTTTTGTCTTTCATTGTAGAACTGTACACAGATACATCCAACTGCTCTTCTAGCACATCTCAGGGTGGAGTGGCATCGAGTAGTGGGGCATCTGCTGCCGGAACCATTTTGTGGGCCTGAGATGATTCACCGTATGCCTCTGGAGCCAGTTTCTCCAGAATGGGGATTATTTCCTCAGTTACTAGTCTGTTCACAGTTGAGTTGTTCTCATTTGATGTGTCTGCAACTGCTATCGCGCCTTCAGCCTCTGCTTATGCCATCTTAGAGCTTTCACCCATATCATTGTCCTGCGCAGACTGGGCTTCCCTTGTGATCACCTCAGCACTCCCTCCAAATAAAGTAAATTTGCTCGTCACCAATGCCAAATAAGCTAAATAGGTTTTCATCTGCTTCTTCACCCTCCTCATGGAAATCAGCATCACCATCTGCCACTTTTCCTGTGAAGCATCATATTGCTGCTGAAATAATGAGTTCACGGAAACAATAACCAACTGCAAAGTCAACAGCAAGTCGTGCCACGGAACCTTCTTCCAGTTTCCCATTCTCTGGAATGTCAGAAGGACTAAAAAGATTGAAGAATGAGTCATTTGGTACAGCTTTCATAACTGTTCTGTCAGTGCACCGAACCTTCTGCCGCTGCTTTGTTTTAATGGTCTTCATGGGGATTTTTTTTTTTTCCTTCCAGTGGTGCATCCTGTGCACCCTGTAATTCGTGGTCCATCAAAACAGAAAAAAATCTGACTCATCAGGCTGGGCTTTCATTGTGTATGCCTTGATCAATGCTTCATTTGTGAAGTACTTGTTTGAGTCAAACTTAAACTCCAGAGTGAAACTCATTGGCCTCCCTGGACCTGATAATTTCACCTCTAATTCTTGTAACTGCTTGAAGATGGCTCATCATGCTCCTGTATCATGTCACTGAGCACATCCACAGGTTTGAAGACTGTTAACCAGGATTCTGGAGGTCCCTTTGGCTCCTCCATCTCTTCTTCTGGTTTATCTTCCTCCACTTTAACTTTGACCTTCATCACATCGGATGGCTGCGGCACTATATTTTGTTGCCAGTCGCATTGATCCTCCGTCACAGCGCGATCACAGCCGCGCAACTAGGTTCAGGGCCTCACACACATCTGCTCCTTTGATGGACTCATGTTCCATGTCGACAATGGAAAATGGTACGTTGTGACTTCTGTTGTGTACCCATGCTTCGGTTTCACATACACCCACCGTCACAAACTCCTTCCCATTGTAGTCTTTCAGCAGGTTTGTGTGATTGACGCCTTTCAGTTTAATCTGCAGCCTGTGCAAATCAGACAGACTGAAGAGGTTGGCCCTCGGTCCCATGTCGAGATTGCATTTTATCAATGTGCCGTTCAGCATCACTGAAATTGTCCATCTGTCTTCGATGGTATCAGCTTCATCATCACTATCGTCACAACTGGTCAGTGAGACTTCTTCCCTTTTCATAATCAGGCTCATTGTGTCCTTGGTTGAAATCAGATTAATGAAAAACTGTTCTTCAAGGGACATCTCATCAACTGCTTTGATTGATCCTGTGTGGTCCACTCTAGGATGCGAAAAACATTGCTTCGCAAAATGATTTGTGCGGCCACAGTTGGAAACATACTTCCCCATATGCTGTACATTGCCATGGCCCATGACAATTGCCGCATCGGTGGCATACGATGGTGGACCCAGTTGGCTGCATAAAATTGCCGCCCACATTGAAACCACCTCCTGGATTGTCCGCCGACAGGATGCACCATTTTACTGGCAGCCTGGGGGTTTCCCGATGGTGTGAGGTTGCCCCAAAATGGGAAACCCCATTGACCAGCCGCTGTAATGGAGCATCCCAATAGCGGGGTGGAACAGAAATGTGTCGAGGCGGGGCGGAGAATCCAGCCCCACATTTTATATTGAAGTGAGTCACAGTGCTGATGGCGCTGGCATCTTCTTCCAGATTGGTGCCAAAATATTTTAGGTTGAGCGTACTGATCCGCTGTGCAGCAAGCTCACTTGCATGCCAAATCTTGTATTTTTTTCCAATTGAAGGTCTTCCTTTTGGGCATATGTACGAGATAAATAAATTCATACGTCTCCTTTTTCTTTGGAGAGAAATGCCGATCAATGTGCTTTATTATTGCATCATAGCTCTTACTTTCTTCTTCACTGTCAAATGCGAAGGTATCGTAAATTTCAATTGCTTGAGACCCTGCTACCTTGAGCAGAAATTCAAAACACCTCTCATCAGGCTGTGCCTGCAGACCAAGGGTTATAATATAGAATCCAAATTGCTGCTTAAAAGCATGCCAATTCTCAGCTATGTTATCTGAGACTTGAAGCTGGTGGGATGCCTTCAAACTCTCTAACTATACAGCCTTTTGTTACGTTGAGTTGCAGGTGGCCATAGTTCATCAAGACAGTGGAAGAATTTCATTCTTCAGTCTATTTTGCCCCATCTCCTCCGTTGTTATCTCTAAGTGTTCCAAACTCCTGGTACCATGTTGTGTTCTGTGATATAACCTTCATAATGATGTACACAGGACACATAGTTATTGCTGCACAATCAATAGACACGAAACGTAGATAAAGTCCGAATGATAGGCTTTAATGCACAAGAAGTGTACCCGGCAGCAGACGTACAGAAGAAAGGCCAACTGCCAGGAAGCACGGGTTCTTATATCCGGCCTCGTATGCGGAGCTACCTACCTCTCAGCCAAGTCACAGGGCATCGGGAGGCTCGTTTAGCTTCTCAGGACGATACAAGATGTCGTAGTTGTAGGTGGACAACTCGATCCTCCACCGCAAGATCTTGTCGTTCTTTATCTTGCCCCTATGTGCGTTGTCAAACATGAAGGCCACTGACCGTTGGTCTGTGAGGAGGGTGAACTTCCTGCCGGCCAGATAGTGCCTCCAATGTCGCACAGCTTCAACTATGGCCTGTGCTTCCTTTTCGACCGATGAGTGGTGGATTTCGGAAGCGTGGAGGGTACGGGAGATGAAGGCCACGGGTCTGCCCGCTTGATTGAGGGCGGCCGCCAGAGCTACATCTGACGCGTCGCTCTCGACTTGGAAGGGGAGGGACGCATCGATAGCGCGCATCGTGGCCTTTGCAATGTCTGCTTTGATGCGGCTGAAGGCCTGGCGGGCCTCCATCGACAGGGGAAAAGTGGTGGACTGGATGAGTGGACGGGCTTTGTCGGCGTAATTGGGGACCCACTGGGCGTAATATGAAAAGAAGCCCAAACAGCGCTTGAGGGCTTTGGGGGAGTTGGGGAGGGGGAGCTCAATCAGGGGGCGCATACATTCGGGGTCGGGGCCTATCACTCCGTTACACACTACGTAGCCGAGCATTTATCCTTATTATAGGTCAGATTAAGGAGTTTTGCGGTACGGAGGAATTTTCGGAGGTTGGTGTCGTGGTCCTGCTGGTCGTGGCCGCAGATGGTGACATTATCGAGATACGGGAAGGTTGCCAGTAAACCGTATTGGGCGACCATTCGGTCCATCTCCCGTTGGAAGACTGAGACCCCATTCGTGACACCGAAGGGAACCCTTAGAAAATGGTAGAGTCGCCCATCCGCTTTGAACGCAGTGTACATTCATTCACTCACGCGGATGGGGAGCTGATGGTAGGCGGACTTGAGGTCAACAGTGGAAAAGACCTTGGGCGTAATTCTCCCAAAGGGCGACAAACAGCCAACGCTGGAGTGAAAATCGGAGTGTTTTACTCCGGCGTTGGAGGCCGCTCCATGCCCCCTATTCTCCCCCCCTCCCCCCCCCCCCCCCCCCGGGGGGGGGCCTAGGACCGGCGTTGCGTGAATTCCGCGCGCCGGGCCTTGACGCTTGCATCAAAGCGGCGCGCCGGGAATGACGCGGCCGGCGGCGCCGAAGTGACGTCAGCCGCGTAAGTGCAGGTTGGCCGGCGCTAACCCGCGCATGCGCGCTTGCTGTCTTCCCCTCCGCTGCCCCGCAGGGCATGGCGGCTTGATCTTGCGGGGCGGCGCCGGCGCGACGATCGGTAGGCACCGATCGCGGGCCAGACATCTGCTGAGCATGCCCGTGGTGCTCGATCCTCCCTCCGCCCCCCCCACAGGCCCCACACACACTGGTCGCGCGCTGTTCCTGCCAGAAGCAACCAGGTGTGCTTGGCGCCGGCGTGAACCTGTCGGGTTCGGCAGGCCGCTCGGCCCATTCGGGCCAGAGATTCGCCGGTCGCCATGAGAAACGGCGAGCGGCGATTCTCCAAGCGGCCTGTCGCAAAACGCAACACGCCATGGGGGGGGGGGGTTGGAGGATCGCGGGGGGTGCCAGGGCGGCATGGCATGATTCGCCCGGCCCTCCCACGATTCTCCCACCCGGCGTGGGGGGCGGAGAATCGCGTCCCTTGTACTGCGCGGTCCTGTTGACCACGTCGGAGATACGTGGGAGAGGATACGTGTCCAGCTGCGTAAACCTGTTGATGGTCTGACTGTAGTCTAACCATCCTATTTTTCTCCCCGGTCTTGACCACCAGCACTTGTGCTCGCCAGGGGCTGTTGCTAGCCTCGATGACCACTTCCTTCAAAAGCCTTTGGACTTCGGACCTGATGAAGGTCCGGTCCTGGACACTGTACCATCTGCTCCTGGTGGCGACGGGTTTGCAATCCGGGGTGAGCTTTGCAAACAAGGATGGGGGATCGACCTTGAGGGACGCAAGGCTGCAGACAGTAATGGGGGGCATAGTGCCGCCGAATTTGAACGTTAAGCTCTGGAGGTTGCACTGGGAATCTAACCCCAGGAGTGCTGCCGCGCAGAGATGGGGAAGGAGCTTGTAGTTTTTAAACTCCCTCCCCTGGACCGTGAGGTCCGCTATGCAGCACCCTGTGATCTGGACTGAGTGCGAACCGGAGGGCAGAGCAATTTTATGTTTTACCGGGTAAATGGGAAGTGCGCAGCGTCTTACCGTGGCCAGGTGGACGAAACTCTCTGTGCTCCCGGAGTCCAGCAAGCAGCTTGTCTCGTGTCCGTTGAGAAGGATCTTCGTGGTTGCCGTGGATAGCTGCGAGGCAGCGACTGGTCTAATGTGACTGAGGCGAGTCGCGGCAGGAACTCCGAGTCGTCATCTGGCGGAGAGCAGTCACCTGCTTGGGTCCTCGGTGCCGATCCAAGATGTGACCCGTTGGCCGCACGTGGTGATGGGTGAACAAAATGGCGGCGCCCGGGATCACTTGTGGCGGTTGGGGGTGGGGGCAGCGGGGCCCGCGGGCCGCATGGGGCCCCTGAGGAGAGCGTGGGGTGGACCCGCGGTCGCTGCTCGGAACCGCAGCGACCGCTTTATACTGGCAGATGGCCGCAAAGTGGCCCTTCTTGCCGCAGTCTTTACAGGTTGCGGAGCGGGCCGGGCAGCGCTGGCATGTGTGCTTTGCTTGGCCGCAAAAGTAGCAGCGTGCCCCGTGGGTTTATCGGGGCACCCTGCGGCGCAGGCATGGGGGGGGGGTCCGAGTCTGCGGAGGTAAGGGTGGTTGCGTTCCACGCTGTCCAGGGTGCCACCACGAAGTCGGGAGCGTCCGCGCAGGCGTTACGATTGGCAATGTCTAGGGAGGAGCCGAGGGCCCGTGCCTCGGTGGGGCTTAAAGTCTCTTTCTCTAAAAGTCGTTGGCGGATCTGCGAAGATTGCATACCCGCAACTAAAGCATCTCTGATTAAAAGTTCGGTGTGCTCAGCCACAGAAACTTGTGGGCAGCCGCAGTTCCTCCCCAGAACGAGGAGGGCCCGGTAAAATTTGTCGAAAAACTCACCAGGGAATTGCTGCCTCGTGGCCAGTAAGTGCCGAGCGTAGACCTGGTTCACCGGCCGGATGAAATGTCCTTTAAGCAAGTCCATGGCCGCGTCATAGTCTGTCGTGTCTTCTATGAGCGTGTCCACGGCGGTGCCGACGCACGAGTGGAGGAAGTGCAATTTCTATTCCCTCGTCGGGACGTTTACGGCTGTGCTCAATTAGCTATTGAAGTGAGGCAGCCAGTGTTTAAATGCTGCTGTTGCATTTGCTGCGTGAGGGCTGAGTCGAAGGCACTCCGGCTAGATGCAAAGCTCCATCCTTTAAAATCCTGTGCATTAAATTGATGCACAATCAATGGACACAAAACGTAGATGAAGTCCGAAAGATAGGCTTTAATGCACAAGAAATGTACCCGGCAGCAGACGTACAGAAGAAAGGCCGACTGCCGAGAAGCACGGGTTCTTATATCCCGCCTCGTAGGCGGAGCTACCTACCTCTCAGCCAATCGGCAATTGTGCTAACCACTATGCTACCATGCTGCCCTCTCTATCATCACCAGCTGGTTGGAGGTTGCATTGTTAACTACATACAGAACTGTGCACAGGCAGATCACATTAAAGGTAACAATTTAGTTTGGGTGGTTTATCATCTTTTTGACTTAATTCTCCTTGATTATGTCAGCTTAATCTATAAATATTACAGCAAAGCAAAGGGATCCCAGAGACTTTAGGCTGCAGTACACTTGTCTGATAAATGTGCAAGATCTACAACTCTTTAGTAAAGAAGAAGCTGTGATAGTGACTGACAAGTGTTCAAATCGGGGACATTTTGGCAGCCATGCTCCCCATCTGACTGAAGATGTGGAGATCTTTAATCATATCGGTGTTAAATGATGTGTAACTGTGAAAGTTGTAAACGATAAACTATATGCAGATGGCTCCTTGCTGTGTTTAAACTTCAAAACTGTTGCCTACCTCATCTGGAGAACAAACATTTTAGGTAAGATGTTTCCTGCAGTTCTGTGTTGAAATTCTGCTGTAATGCCATGAATAATGAGTGACTCTCCAAATCCACTGCCTCCTGAGTGCATTCTGTTTCTTGTTTGCTTTGTGATTGAAGTGCATTTTCAGCAGGTCACTCTGCAGGAACGCTATCCACAAAATATCTATTTCCATCACTTTCTAATCAAGAGATTTAAAGTATAAATCATAGCAATGAATGAGGATTGAGAAGTATTATTGAGCAGGCAGATGGATCTATTCTCAAACATTTTGAATTACATAGTAATTCAGAAAAATCCAGACTCACACACGCACCTTTCATTAAACAACCTTGAGAAAATTAATAGAAAAGGTATTGAATAGTAAGGCAGTATGGGGGAAGAATAATTCTCATTGTTATGTATAGGCACACAAGTCTGTTCATGTAGATTTCCCTGCTTATATAGTAGTAATGCGAATACATTCCAAAAGAGCAAATAAATATGAGAAAAAATCTGCAGCACTTTTATGATATTGCTGCACAGTTACCCCATTTGTTATTGCATCCAATTTGTTTATCTAAAGTTATCTGTTAATTCAAATAGTTTGGGATTCTCTGATACATGTCTCATACTCTCCCATGGCTTGTCCTGCAACTTGTTAAATTTTTCTCACCAGAGGCTAAATTAAAGTGAACTGCAAATGTCCTTGCAGTAATATTTTTATACTGCTGTCTCCTCTCAACTTCTACTAACCTTCATCCCATGATGACATGGATCGCGTATATGCTGGATGGTAGATTTAATAGTATACTCATATTGGGATTTAAAAAGGCATGGGGTGGGATTTTCCATCGGCCGACGCTGAACTCGGGAACGCAATTGTGCGGAGAATAGGTTCCAACGGCAAAACCGTGGTCAGCACCGATTTGACGCCAAATCCAATTCTCCATCGCCTCAGCAGTGGCGTCAGTGCGTTCTTCAATGCACGTATAGTAAACACCGTTTACATATCATTAGTGGGCCTGACCCGGTATTCTCCAGGGCCTCTGCAATTCTCCGCCTCTGATGGGTCGAATTCCTGATGACGAGGTTCACTTGTGGTTTTAAAAATCATGAAACCGACATCATGGCTGCTGAGGGAGAGAGAGGAGGTAGGGCACAGCGAGGATGACCGTGGGCGGCAAGGCCAGGCACTGGCCGGGCTGGCTGGGGTTGTGGGGGGTCTCTGCCAGAGCCGGGGGGTGTAGTGATGGGAGAATGGACTGTGGGGTTGGGACAACACTCCACGGTAATGCGGCGGTGCCCAGGCACAGGCCGCCATTAGCATGGCCTGCTAGGCAGCCATCTTGCTGCCCCTAATTCTGCAGAGTAACGCTGGTCGTATGTGTGCCCCCATCCACCCATCCCCCCACCCCACCCTCCGCCATACACCCCAACTTGCATCCAGCCACAATCCGCTGGCAGGGTATCAGGTGGTCCGTCCAAGGCAACGCCCACTTTAGCCCCTATGGGGGTGCTGGGCGGGGGCCACTGGAAAGGGCAGCACCAGCTGATGGTAGCCCTGGGAGCAGGGACGTGTGGCAGGGCCAGAGTCCCCATGGTGCTGGCACCGACAGGGCCAGGGGTGCGGGGATGGGAGGGTAGGACATTCGTGGGAAGAGTCTGTCATGCCAACAGAGGCCACCATGTAGCCCGGTAGGCATGGGGGTAAGCACCATAGTAACAAAATGGTCCTTCACCCATGCAAACAAGGGACATTGGAATACAACCAGCAATGGCAGCCTTCCTGCTGGTCGCCGCTGCCCTGGGAGATGTCCTGCGGTTGGACGAGCGGGTGCTGCTGGAGGAGGAAGAAAGCTGCATCAGCGGAGTCTGCCCCAGTGGGACAAGATGCAGACATCCAGGATAGAGAGCTGGCCCGTCAACAGGCCGAGGAGGAGGAGGAGGTGCAAAGGGAGTGCCACATGAGGCCTCGCGTGCACTGACACTGCCTGTTATTCGAGGATCTGCCGGACCAGGAATGCTGTCGATGACTCCGGCTCAGCAGGGAGACAGTGCAACATATCTGCCAGATTATAGCACAATTGGCACTGTGGGGGAATGCAGGACGGTACCCGCTCCCGGTAATCTTGAAGGTGACGGTTGCCCTGAACCTTTACGCCATCACGTTCTTCCAGGCGCCAAGTGGGGACCTGTCTGTGATCCCACAGAGCTTGGTGCACAGGTGCATCTGTGCCATCACAGAGACACTAAATGCCCAGTCGGCACAATACATCCATTTTAATGTGGACATAAGCCCACTAGGATGGCCAGGCAGTGGGGTTTGCTGTCAACTCCGATATGCCCCAGGTCCAGGGGCTGATTGACCCGGATGCATGTCCCCCTACGAGCACCTGCAGATGACAGGCCACTCTACACAAATTGAAAGAGGTTCCACTTGATGTGCAGCTGATATGTGACCACCAGATGCGCATCATTCACATCTGTGCCTGATACCCGGGCAATGTGCACGACGCCTTCATCCAGGCACACTCGACGACTCCTGGCATGTTCAAGTTGCGCCAACCGTGGCATTTTGCTGTGGGCGGGGGACACCAGATGGATTTGCCCCATCACCAGAAGGTACTGCACGACACAAGACAAGACGCATGATGAGGGCGTGGGCCGGGTGGGGGAGGAGGCAGTGGAGTTCGTGGGGATGAGTGAGGGTTGGGGTGAGGGGGGTGAGGCGGTGAGGGTGGGGTGGGGGTGAGGGTGGTGTGGCGGTGAGGGTGGGGTGGGATGAGGGTGGCGTGTGGGTGGCGTGTGGGTGAGTGGTGTGGGGGTAAGGTTCAGGGTGATGTGGAGGTGGTGTTGGGGGGAGTTGACACATGTAGCATGGGGAACCGCAATTTATCATAGAATTATAGAATTTACAGTGCAGAAGGAGGCCATTTGGCCCATTGAGTCTGCACCAGCCCTTGGAAAGAGCACCCCACTTAAGAACACATCCCCAACTTATAGTGGCTACGATGGTGTGTGGGGAGTGAAGTGTATCTATGCGGCTGCAGCTTGTCAGCCTCCTGAGTGTCAATCGCGAATCTGGTACTATTTATCATTGGAATTGATTGTGTTCCACGTGGCGCCGGTGCTAGCCCCTCAACAGTCGTTGAATCAGTACAGGTGCGGCGCCAGTTTTGCTGCCCCAGCATCAACAATTATTCTCAGGAACGGAGAATCCTGCCTATTATACTTTTCAGGGAAAACAGATTCAGGGAAATCAAGTTTCCAGCAAATATTAAAAATAAATAATTAGAGTTTGCCCAAGAGTTTGGCCGATGCTGGAGATTTGAAATGAAAACAGAAAGTGCTGGAAAATCTCAGAGCCTGGCAGCTTCGGTGGAGAAAGAAACATGAGTTAGCATTTCAAGTTCAATATGGCTCTTCTATAGAACTGGAGTCATACTGGATGTGAAATATTGGCTGGGATTTTCCATTCACTTTCGCGTCAGGTGGGTTTGGCGACGAGAGCGGAAAATATCACCAGAAGGCCAAAGTCAGGTTCCACATTGGCGTAAAAGCAGGAAGGGATTGTCTCCTCCTTCGCATCAGTGATGGGCCATATTTTCCACCGTTCAACATTGCAAACCTCATTGTAATGCATTAACATATCACTATCAGGCACACGAGCTAGAATCATACTCCCACATCAAAAATGCATCCATGGCAACGAGGGGAGCTCAGAGGTGAGTGTCATACTTGTGGAGCGGCTCCCCATCTTCAGTGGGGAGAGGGGGCATAAAGATTGAGTCGGGGACTCAAGAGTTAAGTTGCCTGTATGTGTGGTGAACCGGGGCAGGTGCGGGGTGAGCCATGGGAGACTGGATGGAAGAGCCGGGGGCGGTGAGTCCAGGGAGACGGGGAGCAGGGGAGATCAGAGTTGATTTTGGGGGAGATTGGGGGAATCCAGAAGAAATGGGGAGAGGGGTGTGGATGAACTGGGGGATATGGTGTTTCACAGATAAGCCTGAACAGCAGTGTTTTGGAGGAGGCCTTCTGCAATCGGACCCTGGGCTCCTTAGAAAGTCTGTGCAGAGGGAAGGAAAACCTAGCATACCGGCTTCATGGAAGGGTTGCATCGAGAGAAGGGAAAGTAAGCCTGGGATACAGACTTTTAAGAAGGGCTACATAGAAGGTAGGGAAGCTTGGGGTATGGGCTTCAGTGTGGTGGGGGGTTGGGGTGGCAGCATGGACTGATGGTTCCACTCAATCATGGGGGCTCTCCTTGCAGCAGGATATTGACAAGAGCAAGGCTAATGGAAATATATGTCAATGATCAGCACCCAGTTGCAGCTGAGATCATTGAGCTTGCACTCAGTTAACATGCGTGGAGTCAAACTATCAATTGTACCCACTCAAGTAGCATTTATCTGTGTGAATGCCACTGATTGCTGATTAGCATTTAACCCTTGTTGCTCAAATCAATTACTGCCATGGTGTGCCTGTACCATTGCCCGACTGGGCGAGCAACTGATTTCCCTAAGTAAGATATCAATGGCACAACTGGCAAAGGTGCGTATTCCTAATCCTTGGCTGGGTGCTGAAGTGTGTTTTGACAACTACTTCCCCTTGGGCAGGTTGAGTTCAAGGCCTTATACAGAGGTTTAGGACAATGCCTTTAACTGAGATAAAAGCTCAGGGCGCAGTCAAATGGCTACTGTTGTTGCCACTCCGTAATGTGGTGTGGGCTTGGGTGGTGTGCGGTCTTGCTCAACCAGCATATGAACGACGGACTTGGCATCAGGAAAATGAGTCAGTGAGCTTTGAGAGGCAGCTGCAGACGATGAATGGACGAAGAGTGGTTTTTAGGAGAAATGCTATCTGTCAAGTCTCTCTCTTTGATCGTGCAGTGTGGAGACTGTCAGGAACATGAAACTTGGTGATTATGCTGTCAATCATCTTGCTTATCAGCAGGAGAGAAGAAAAACAAGATGACAACAGCAGTGCTCGGCTCGTCAAGGTTTCCTGGCAGCCATCACTTTCCACTGATCTGCGAAGTATGGCTGTTCTGCACTGGGACGGCCTTTAAATGTGGTGTCCCAAATATTAAAGTGCTGATGGTGGGGCAGGCAACTCTGAGGAAACTCACCAGAGATACTGCATGGAAACTGTGCATGCCAGTTTTTGGCACTAAATGCCGCAATATATGGTGTGAAAAGCTGCCATTGCTGTTGGACAGAGTTTTCCTACCTGACACCAGCGAATATCAGAGAAAATCCCACCCATTAACTCTGTTTCTCTCTTCACAGCTGCTGCCAACCAGCTGAGCTTTTGCAGCACTTTCTGTTTCTTTGAAGCAAAAAGACAAAGAATCCTAAGCTTTCTCAAGGGGAGGTTGCTGCAATGTCACCAAGTTAATGTCACCAGGCTAATGCTCCAGGAAGCAAAAATAGAAAATGCTGGAAAATCTCGGTGGGTCTGGAAGCCTCTGTAGAAAGAGAACAGAGCGAACGTTTCGGGTCTGGATGGCTCTTCGTCAGACTCTTCACCCAGACCCGAAACTTCAGCCCGTTCTCGCTCTCTCTCTCTCCACAGAGGCTATTAGAGCTGCTGAGATTTTCCAGCATTTTATGTTTTTGTTTCAGATTCTAGCATCCGGAATAATTTGCTTTTATCCTAATCCGCTGGGGAATTTGTCTATCGCTAATGCAGCGCCTGGAATTTCAATTCAATTCATGAATCTGGAATATAAAGAAAATCTCCAACACTTACCATGAAGTTGTCATCGATTATTTTCAAAATCCACCTGGTTCACTAATGTCCTGCAGTGAAGGAAATCTGCCATCGTTATCTGGTCTGGCCTACATGTAACTCCAGATCAAAAACAATGCGGTTGAGCAATGGCCACTCAGTCTAAGGGAAATTAAGGATGGGGTAAAAATGCTGACCTTGCCAGCAAGGCCCAAATCCCATTAAAAAAATAAAAGGGAACAATTATCATTTGAAAAGAAAGGCACTTCTGTACTAAGTGTGTTCTCGTGTTATGAGAATCATGCTCATAGTAAATTCCTAGATACTTTTGTCTTTGCAGATAAATGGAGAAACATTAGGGAGTTAAATTGTATAGCCTTCAAAGTTTTGCATGATTATTGGGATGCATGATTACCTCGCATCTGTTTAATGTGACGCAGTCAGCAGACTAACTTTGTATTACCTGCTAATTACCATGATTGTACGGTACAGCCAATGCTAATTGTGCTGCTTGCATGCCTCATTAGGGATCCAAAATTGAGAGGCGAGTTCGAGTTGAAATTAGCCTGCACTATTTAAAACCAATCTGCATCCCTAAAAGGGGAGGTGCACTGTGGCTGGATTAGGATGTGGAAGGATTGTAAAGTCACTCTGACAAAGGAAAAGACTGAATAATCACAAAGCACAGGAAAGGTGTGCTTCAAGGTCCTCAAAGACAGCACCAAAGACATTGGGGTCCTTTAGAGGGTCTCTAAGGGACTCCTTTTAGCTAGGGTCGCTGGAGGAGGGTGGTAACCCTTTAGCTAGGAGGTCTCTGGGAGAGGTCCCTTTAGCTGTGGGATCTCTGGGGAGTGTTTCGCTATCTAAGAAGTCTCTGTGGGACGTCTTCCTATCTAAGGGGTCTGTCATTTTCGGCAGTCTTTGGGGGGGGGGGGGGGGGGGGGTGGGCAGGTCATGCATTGTGGGGTGGGCGTCGTCCCGGGGTGGTCTTTGGAGGTAACCCCCTTGGCCCATGGTGAGATCCATGCCGGTAAATACCAGTAGGGAGCCTTGCCCATGTGATTCCTAACCCAGAGGACCGAAGAATCACAAGGGCCCAGAGACTCTGGGGCCGGGATGTGGATGTAAATTGATCATTAAGACCCATTTGCATCCATCAGCATTCTCCTGCTGGAGCATGGGCACAAACCCCAATCCTGCCGCCAGTGGGTAGCCGGAGCATATCGGTCAGTTTGGCACCAGACACGAACCTCGATTTCGCCTGGGTGTCCAATTCTCCGCCCAATCAGGATCTGCATTGTCGGCGTAGCCGGGTGAAGAATCCAACCATCGTGTATAGCCACTGTCTTAGTTAAGGGTACTTCTAGATTATTTTATTCTTGTTTATTTTATTGTTTAATAAATCTTTATTTTATTTGAAATCATCATAAAATATTTTGGGCATCATTCTCTGAATTTCAAACAATTCCTCATATTATATCTTACATTTTTAACTGTAAAGTTGTCTACTTTTGGAAATTTTTGGGTGAATTTGAGAAACTGTTTAAATGTTTAAATGTAAGGGCAGCAGGGTAGCATGGTGGTTAGCATAAATGCTTCACAGCTCCAGGGTCCCAGGTTCGATTCCCGGCTGGGTCACTGTCTGTGTGGAGTCTGCACGTCCTCCCCCTGTGTGCGTGGGTTTCCTCCGGGTGCTCCGGTTTCCTCCCACAGTCCAAAGATGTGCGGGTTAGGTGGATTGGCCATGATAAATTGTCCTTAGTGTGCTAATAAAAGTAAGGTTAAGGGGGGGTTGTTGGGTTACGGATATAGGGTGGATACGTGGGTTTTGAGTAAGGTGATCATGGCTCGGCACAACATTGAGGGCCGAAGGGCCTGTTCTGTGCTGTACTGTTCTATGTTCTATGTATGAATTTTCTATATGAATGCCTTTGCCCAAAGCATTCACTTTTTCCCGATGTCAGAAAATGAGTAGTTCTTGTCAGAGCTAATCAACCGGATTAAAATATTTCCATGGAGCATTGCGTGAGAACTTGGTGTTTTGCCTATACACTTCAGCCTTGGGGAACATCTCACTAAAGAATTATTTATTTGAATCTGTGCGCATTTTAATCCGTCTAGAATAAAGACTCCTTCAAGATAAATATGCAGTTCATAAGGATTTAACTTCAGCTAATCTCCTTCTGTAGAGCTGATCCAATATCAGAAAACAAAATGAGAACGTGAAGCAGTGGGGAATTTTACCTATTACACTACTTTCCTTTTCTGTCAGTGTCGTGTCTGAGGGGAAATCAGCAGCTGACATGTGCCACCATAATAGTATAACTATAAAACCTATTGCTCTGTTATTAAATTGTGTAATTATGTGACAACAATATAGTTGATAAACTGTTTTTTCAGTTACTGTTTTACTTAACTGTTCTTGGAAATATTTAATGCTGTTTTTGAGCATCATTATTTCATATGGTTGCACTTTCATAGTTATATAAACAACTAAAAACTAACCAGCGAATGTATAAGTGCCAGGTCTGGAAACATAAAAAAAGGCAATTATTAAAGTTGTTCATCCTATTTTTTGAAAGGAGATTTAGGCTGATAAATGCTCCTGTTTTTCGAACCCTGAACAACTTTAGCCTCCAATTTAACAGGCCGGAAACACTACTGGAAGTGTGTTGTACATGATTTTGGTATATATAAAAAATAAGCCATGAGAGCTGACACCTGAATTGGCACTAATTCATTGCATGTGCCAGTGATTGATTTGAGGGTCCTTCTGCAATATTTGGCCATTTATCAGCTGCATTCAGGAAATATATGTCTCCATGCAGACCACCAGGTGGTCCTTAAAAGGAATCGAAAAGGAACGATTTTAAAATACGTTCTTATTGTATAGTGGGGTGGAAAATGCATGGTCCTCCTGGCTTCATGTTCAAACCACCAGAGTCACTGCCATATCCTGTTCACTCCCCTTGACACCTTGTCCCATTCCGATCCCAAATGTCCCCAGCCATTCCTGCCACCATTCCCAATCCCCGTCACCTCTTCCCAGTCACTTTTTCTCTTGCTTATCTCCCTCTCTCAATTGCCTCCATACTGGTCGCCACCCATCACCTGGTCGCCTCCCCTCTCAGTTTCCCCCTCTCCTGGTTCCATTTAAAGAGTTAGCTGAGGTTCCTGCCAGCAGCGCAGCACATTGTTTGCCAAGACCTCTGCTCTGACAACTACAGGGGAATGTCTGGAGCTCACTGGTTTAATGACGCTTTGATCAAGGCCAGATATTACAGCCACCTCGGACTTTGCCAGTCAGACATTTGCAACCCTCCTCACAACCTTGCTGTTAAAAGATGTGAAAAATTGTTCCTCTTAACTCCAGATTATACCTATTTCTCTTGAGTAATTATTATAATTAGAGCCTTGATATTAACTGGAATACATACTGGGAGCAACCCAACATCACCATCATGAGTGTCACCATTGATCAACAACTGAACTGGACCAGTCATATTGATACTGCGGCTATAAAAGCAGGTCAGATGTTGGCTATTCTGCAGTGACTAACTCACCTCTTGGACCACTGAAGCCTGTCCACCATCTGCAAAGAACAAGTCAGGAGTGTGATAGAATACTGTCCATAGAATCCATAGACGTCCAACAGTACAGAAGGAGACTATTCAGCCCATCGGGTCTGCACCTACCCTCCAAAACAGTACTCTACCTCAGCCCACTCCCGCGCCCTATCCCTTAAACCCCAGCCAATCTCGACATCCTTGCAAACTAAGGGGCAATTTGACTTTGCCAATCAACCTAACCTACACATCTTTGGATTGTGGGAGGAAACCGGAGCACTCGGAGGAAGTCCATGCAGACACGGGGAGGATGTGCAAACTCTTAAACAGACACTCACCTAAGATCGGAGCTGAACTCGGATCCCTGGCACTGTGAGGTAGCAGTGCTAACCACTGTGCCACTGTTCACTTGCCTGGATGAGTGCAGCACCAACAACACTTGAGAAGCTCAACACCATCTAAGTCAAGCAGCCAGCTTAACTGGTTGCTGTGTGTACCGTCTCCAAGATACACTGCAGAAACTCTCCATGTTTAGCACAGTGGGCTAAACAGCTGGCTTGTAATGGAGAACAGCGTGGGTTCAATTCGCGTACCAACCTCCCGAACAGGCGTCGGAATGTGGTGACTAGGGGCTTTTCACAGTAACTTCATTGAAGCCTACTTGTGACAAAAAGCGATTATTATTATCCATGTATTTGTCGAGATTCCTTTTGAACGCCGTTAATGTATCTACTTCCACAACTTCCCCTGGCAGCCCATTCCAGGCAATCACCACCCTCTGTGTAAAAGACCTGCCTTGCACATTTCCTCTAAACTTTACCAAGGTTCTATACAACTGTAGCATGAATTGCCAATTTTTATACTCGATGCCCTGTCCAATGAAGACATGCATTCCGTATGCTTTCTTGACTACCTTGTCCACTTTAAAAGATCTGTGGACCTGCAAGCCCAGATCTCTCTGACTTCCAATGTTCCTAAGAGTTTTGCCATCTAAGGTATATTTCTCCCCTGTTAGACTTACCAAAATGCATGACCTCACATTTGTCTGGATTAAACTCCATTTGCCATTTCTCTGCCCAAGTCTCCAACCTATCTATGTCCTGCTGTATCGTCTGACAATCCTAAACATGATCTGCTACTCCACGAATCTTGATGTCATCTGCGAACCTGCTAATCAGACGAGCTACATTTTCCTCCAAATCGTTTATGTATACTACAAACAACAGAGGCCCCAGCACAGATCCTTGTGGGACACCACCAGTCACAACCTTCCATTCAGAAAATCACCCTTCTACTGCTACCCTTTGCCTTCTGTGACCTCGCCAGTTTGGTATCCAACTTGCCACCTCCCCTCTGATCCCGTGTGACTTCACCTTTTGTACCAGTCTGCCATGAGGCACCTTCTCAAAGGCTTTACTGAAGTGCATGTTAACAACATCTACAATGCTCCCCTTATCATTCATCTTTGTCACCTCCTTGATTATCAACATCAAGTTAGTGAGGCACGACCTCCCCTTCACAAAACCATGCTGTCTATCGCTAATGTCCATCTTTTTCCGAAGGGTGTAAATCCCATCCCTGAAAATTCTCTCCAACCCTTTAGTGTAAAATTGGTGGAATAGTTGGAGAAATTACATAAATACCTCCGATGGAACAGTTAGTATGATATTTCTTGGGGTTCCATCAATCTCTCTGTGGAGAACCGTATAAAATTATCATAGTATTTTAAAACTGGGAACAAGTCAGTTGCCTTTATAAAGAATCTGAATTAAACAAATTACTGTATTAAGTTGCTTCTTGCTGAATTTTCGATAAAATGAAAGACATGGGGACAAGATTAATTTGATTAATCGTGACAGAACAAGTACACAACTTCATTGTGCACAAGAGATGAGATTTTGACACATGAAAGCAGACTCAAGCTAAGGACCGCATCCAGAAGAGATTTCCTGCTGGTGAGCTGATCTCGCCAGAAGGAAAGGCTGCTCTCAGATCAGGGCACCATTTTCTCCGGCAGCCCTGATTTTTCCCTTTGCCCCTTTCAACCCCCCCCCCCCCCCCCCTTCCCGGCCTGTCTGCCCCCCCTGAGCCCCATCCATCCTTCCTGGGGCTCCTGGGAATCCCCTGTCATCCCTCCTCCAAGTGGCAAGGCCCCACCCCCCCCAGGCCTAACCCCCTGGGCCCACATTGCCAGGGTGCCAGGATGGCAGTTCCAATGTTCCCAGGTGCCATGGCGAGTGACAGGTACTACCCTGCCCTTTCCCGACTACCTGAAGATCTCCAATTCTCTGAAAGACCATCTCCCAGGGTTCCACTATGCCTGATTAACGTTTGTGTGGACCAGTGCTAACTGGTGCCCTGTTGAGGTCTCCCAGGTATGGCCATTGAGTACAGGGCATTGGGAGAATCCGGCCTCCGGGTATTTAAATGAGCCATTAACCTTATTTAAATATTCTCACTGGTGTTATGGCCCAGGGTTTAAAAACTCCAAAGTATATCATGGAATACACCTGACCTACAACTGTTTATTGATTTTGATTACGATGAGCACAAGATCCTGCCTTCCAGGTGTTATTCAATAGAAGTCTCAGGCGCTTTTAATCAAATAAACAAACTTTATTCAACGAATTTAGTTAACATTTGTATAACCACACAAATGGAAGAATTTTTATCAACTACAAACATAAATACCCCACACAGCTACATTACTATGTATAACCCTTAATAAATTCCCCCTTTAACTGTTACAATTTAATAACAAGATCCGATAAACCAGAAACCCCCATTTCAAAGGTGTGATCCAGCACATAGCACTCAATACCTGGTATGGATACTCTTGTTTCCTTTCCAAAACAGCAGGTTTAAAGTCCTTCCAGGAAGCAATTGCCTCTTTTCAAGTTATCAAGCAGTCTGAAAACAGCTTTTAAATGAAGGTAGAGAGACAGGCTTAGATAATTCTCTGTCTGAGTACAGCAGCCAAAATGTGAAAAAGAAAGTAAAAACTCACAGCCACAAACAAAAGTGAAAGTAAAACCACCTCCCGGAGTCACAACCCAGCTCCACCCACACAATGACATCACTGAAGCCATGTGATAAGACAAAAACATTTCTTGAAGTGATACTCCGATGACACTGGGATAGATCCAGATTGCACTGGGTTTAGCAAGTCAGGTGACTTGCAATCAGTCCAGAGCCCTACGTGGAGCCTGGTTTGAAGTTCTTGTGCAAGTCATCCGTTGCGCCCAGCTCTGCGACCGGTGCAGTAGGGTCACTGAATCGCGACCGAAAAACTAGTTTCACAAAATTACTGTTAAGTTGATATTGTTCAAAGCTTTTTTGACAGTTAAAAAACATTATGCCACCAAATGATTAGAACTTGATGTTGTTAGGTTTTTCAATCCAATGGTATATTATTCCTTAAATTTGTAATAAAGTTAGACGTTTTCACTTATGTAAACTCCATAAGTACATAGGCAGAGTTTTTGATGTGGATAGTGATTTTAAGTCTGTATTTTGAGAAGCTGGATTCTATACTTAAGTTTAAAGGTCCAGTCTTTGAATGCTGGTGAACGGATGAGTGGATGAATGGGTACGTGATTGAATTTATAGGTTGGTAGGTTGTTGGCTGCATAGGTTAGTAGAATGAGCAGGTGGGTGAATGTGTAGGATGGGTAGGTAGGTGAGTGGATAAGTTGATGAGTGTGTGGGCAGGGAGGGTGAGGTAGATAAAACTGGGTGAGTTGGGTGAATGGGTCGGATAGGTGAGTGGATAGGTGGGTAGCGGAGTGAGTGGGTGAAATAGGTAGGTGGGTGGGGAGTGAACAGGTGAGTCAGTGGGAAGGTTAAAAGTAGGTTTGTGGTGGGTGGGCCGGGGATGGTTGGGTAGGTAGATTGATTAGTTTGGGGATTAGTCCAATAGTTGGGAGACTGATGGGGGTGGTGGTCAGTGGTTTGGGGGTAGTTGGGAGGGGTAATTGGGTGGTCTAGGGGTGTCGGGACAGGGCTGTAGTTGGGTCTGGGTGTGGTAGTTGGAGAGTTACGTTGGTGATAGGGGGGTAAATTGTGGAGTTACCCAGATGTTAGACTAGGTTTTAATGTGTCGAACATTTCCTGGATAACTAGCCGGGAAGTACCACAGAACTTTCTAAGATCTCCAACTGTAATTCAGAATCTGAGGCATTCATGGAAGGTTTCCAAATTGTCAATCAGATATTTAAACTTCTTGGGAAATAATAATAATAATCTTTATTCTTGTCACAAATAGACTTGTTGGTAGAGTGGCTGGAGTTGCTCTCTATCTGGGACCTTCTCCAATTTACTTGCCCATAGCTGCTTGTTTCTGCTTGCGGTTGCTGCTTCAAATGCATGACCACACTAAATGTATGACCACGCTAAATGTATGACCACATTAAATGTATGACCACGCTAAATGTATTACCACTTTAAGGATATTACCACTTTAAGGGTATTACTGCTTTAAAACTATCTGGTGGGATTCTCCACCCAACGATGCTGGAATCGCAAAACATGATCAGCAGAGAATCGCCTGTCAGCCGAAAATCGTGGCCAGCGCCGGGCACCACAAGGAATACCATGCTCTGAATCTCGAGAGCGGTGTCAATGCGTTCCGTACTGCACATCAGTGTGGGCGTGACAATTGTTCAGCAAACGCCATTGGCATATCATTAATCGGCCCGCCTCAGCACTCTCCGGGCCGTCTACGATACTCCACCTTCGCCACGAGGAATACCGATGACGCAGCTCACTTGTGGTATTTAAAATCGGGAAACAGGCATCATGACTGCTGAAGGAGAGAGAGAGGAGGTAAGACATGTTCTGATGGGCGCAGTCCTGTGCAATTAGTCCTGCCAGTGGCCAGGAGAGCATAAACCAGGGGTGGGTAGAGGTAGAGTAGCGGCCGTCAGCCAGAGGATGGTCTATAGGGTCGGAGTTTCCAGACACGGACCAATTTTGCCGCAGCCTGGCAGACAGCCATCCTGCATCACACCCTACTGACCATCCACTGTGGCATGTACACGTGCAATGCAACACCGACCATGTGGGTGCCCCCCACAAGGCCAGCCAACGAGGAACCCACAGACCCCTCCCCCCACCCATAACCAGGTGCCCTCCTACTGGGGGGACAGGGCGGGGGGCACCACGCAGCCCACCCAAGGGGGACGTCCACAGTAGATCCCACAGGAGGGCGCAGGAGAGGAGCCACAGAGCCAGCAAGGGTACCGATGGCTGGTGCTACCCATGCTGGCAGGGACGGGTGTCGGGATCAGAGGACCCCCCCCCCCAGTGCCAGGTACCGATGAGGTCAGGACTGAGGTGAAGAGGGGATGTGTCCGGGGTGGGGTGAAGAGGAGGGGAGGAGGGAGGGGGACACACGTAGGGAGGGGGGCAGTAGCTGCAGTGACGGACAGGGCCACCGTGCAGCCCGTTGGACCTGGGTGGGCAAGGGACTGCTCATGACGCTAACATGTCTGCCTTTCACCCCTACAGAGAATGGATTTCGGTATCCAATCAGGAATAGTTTGCATCTGCCTGGCCGCTGCAGCCCTGGCAGGTGCCATGATGCTGCACGAGCAGGAGCAGCTCAGGGAGAACCCTGCAGAACAGGAGCCTGCCCAGCAGAGGTCAGCCAGTGAGGACGGAGGTCCAGCCGCCCAACAGGCCGAGGAGGAAGTGGGAAGCAGGCATCGTAGCAGGCCCCGGGTGTAACGGCAGCGCCTGTCATTCAAGGACCTGCATGACTGAACATGTCTGGCTGAGCAGGGGAATCGTGCAACATCTCAGCTGCACCATGGCACACCTGGAACAGAGGGGGCATGTGGGAGGACACCTGCTTCTGCTGGCCTTCAAAGTGACGGTCGCTATAAACATCTACGCGACAGAGCCCATCCAGGCACTGATTGGGGACTTCCCTGGGATCTCATAAACCTCTGTCAACAGGTGCATTTGCTCCATTACGGAAGCACTGTATGCCCGTGCTGCGCAATATATCAAGCTGAATATGGACCGAGCCCACCAGGTTGCCAGGGCAGTGGAGTTCGGTGTCATCGATGGGATGCCCCAGGTCCAGCGGGTGATCGACGAGATGCATGTCCCCATACGAGCTTCACCCCATGAAAGGCTGGCGTTCACAAACCAAAAGGGGTATCACTCCATGAATATGCAGTTGGTGTGTGACCACCAGCTTCTCAGCATGCACATCTGTGCCCAGTATCCAGTGTGCATGATGCCTTCATCCTGGCACACTCGACAGTACCAGACAACTTCAAGGCACACCCCCAGTTGAGGGGTTGGCAATTAGGCAGCAGGGGTTATCCAATGCAATCATGCCTGGTGACGCCTATCTGGAGGCCACAGACCGATGTGGAGTCCCGCGACAATGATGCCCGTGCCGCAACCAGGGGCGTAATTGAGCAATGCATCGGTGACCTGAAGATGGGGTTCAGATGCCTGGACCACTCTGGATGGGCCCTCCAGTGCAGCACTGGGAGGGTCTCCCACATTGTGGTGGCCTGTTGCATCCTCCACAATATTGTACAGCAGAGGGGCGACATGCTCAGGAGGAGGATGAACACCAGGCCTTGTCCAATGAGGAGGATGCGGAGGAGGACCGGAATGGGCAGGGCAATGGGCCTGAGCAGCCACTGAAGGCTGGGATGCTCTCATCGCCACCAGGTTCACCGACTAGGGACATGGCCACCGGCAGCTCAACCGTTCCGTTCTACCCCCACATAATCCACCCCCTCATCCAATCATCGCCTGGCCTGTGCACCTTCCTTGCAACCCCCCATGCCCCCCCCCCCCCCCCCACTGACCAATCACCGCTTCTCCTGCGTACCCTCCCTGCACTCACCCACCGACCCCTCAATTCCCTGTACCCCCCTCCGTGCTTCCTACCTGCTGCACGACTGGGTGTGGGCCCTGAGTTCGCAGTATCAGCGGATCTGATTCACAGAATAATACAGCGCAGAAGAGGCCCTTCGGCCCATCAAGTCTGCACCGACACATGAAAAACACCTCACCTGTCTACCTGATCCCATTTGCCTTGAATATTACTGATCATTCAGGTACTTTTTAAAGGATGTGAGGCTACCTGCCTGTTCCATGAGATTGGGTATAATGCCAACCAGCTCTACAATGAACCCTGGTGCACCGCATTGTTGGAAGGAGTTTACCACCACCCAGATGATCAAAGAACAATACAGCATAGGAACAGGCCATTCGGCCCTCCAAGCCTACGCCGACCATGGCACCTGCCTAAACTAAAACCGGATGCATTTACGGAGTCCGTGTCCTTCTATTCCCACCCTATTCATGTATTTGTCTAGATGCCCCTTATAAATGCCGCTATCGTACCTGCTCCCCCCACCTCCCCAGGCAGCACGTTCCATATATTTACCACCCTCTGTGTAAAAAAACTTGCCTCGCACACCTGTTCTAAACTTTTCCCCATGCACTTTAAACCTATGTTCCCTTGTACTTGACTCTCCTAGCCTACGAAAGAGCATCTGACTATCCACTCTGTCCATGCAACTTGTAATCTTGTAGACCTCTATCAGGTTGCTCTCAACCTCTGTCGTTCCAGTGAGAACAGAGCAAGTTTATCTAACCTCTACTCATAACTAATGCCCTCCATTCCAGGTTTTCATTTTCATTCATTTTTCACATCCTAGTAAACTGCTTCTGTACCCTCTCCAAAGCATCCACTTTCTTCTTGCAGTGTGTCGACCAGAATTATACACACTATTCCAAATGAGGCCTTACTAAGGTCCTGCACGGCTGCAACATGACTTGCCAATTTTTAGATTCAATGTCCCGACTGATGAAGGCCAGCTGCTGTATGCCTACTTGACAAACTTATCCACATGCTTTGCCACTTTGCGATCGATGGACATGCACGCCCAGATCTCTCCGCCTGTCAGTACTTGCAAGAGTTCTACCATTTATTGTGTAATTCCTATATGCATTGGACCTTCCAAAGTGCATTACCTCACACTTGTACGGATTAAACTCTGTCTGCCATTTCTCCACCCAAGATTCCAACCAGTTTATATCCTGCTGTATCCTCCGACAATCCTCTTCACCATCCGCAACTCCACCAATTTTGGTGTCGTCTGTGAACTTGCTAATCAGGCCAGCTACATTTTCTTCCAAATCATTTTTATACGCCACAACCAACAAATGCCCCGAACTGATCCCTGTGGAACGCTGCTAGTCACAGCCTTCCATTCAGAAAAGCACCCTTCTATTCCTACTCTCTGTCTTCTGTGCCCAAGCCAGTTCTGTATCCAACTTGCCAGCTCTCCTCTGATCCCATGTGACTTCACCTTTTGTACCAGTCTACCATGAGGTACCTTGTTAAAGGACTTACTGAAGTCCATGTGTACAACACCTTGATTAACCATCAATCGAATGCGAGACGAGTTGCTGTACAAAAGTTAGGCTTTAATAAGCTAGAACTTAGCCCTGCGGTCGACTACAGTAAATGGACGACCGCCGGGCGTTCTGACTATTTATACCTCGGTATGGAGGGGTGGTTAACTCAGCCTCTCGACCAATCGGAGAGCCGTCACATGACTGGTCTCAACCAATCGGTCGAGAGGCACATGACCGACCAGGGCCAATGGTAAGCCGGTGTTCTGCACCAATGGCAGACAGCTATGCAAATCATACCACCACATTCACCCCTTGCGGAGAAAGAAGCCGGGGGGGGGGGGGAGAGAACCCGTGGTATGAGTAGCAGCCAGAGAAGGGAGATAGAAAAAAAATTTCTCTTCTTTTCTTTTATTACATTTTTTTTTTGGCTTCCCACTGGCCCAGACAATTAACAATAGTACACAAAGTCCCAACAAAGTCCATGGAGTTGTTATAATTGTTGTAAGCTGGAGCGGGCTGGGCAGCGCGGGCGAGGGTGTTTCGCGAACCCACAAAAATAGCAGCGGGGCCCCATGGACTTGTCGGGGCGTCTCGCGGCGCAGACCTGAGGTAGGTCGGGAGCAGCGGATGGCGGTGGGGAAGCGTTCCAGGAGGCCCAGGGTGGTGCAGCGCAGCTGGGGACATAGGCGCGGGTGTTTAAATCGGCAACTTCCAGGGAGGTGGAGAGCGTCCGTGCCTCAGTTAAGCTGAGGTCGTCTTTCTCCAGCATCTGCTGGCGGATAGTGGCAGACTGCATCCCAGCCACGTAAGCATCTCTGATTAGCAGTTCCATGTGCTCCGTGGCTGAAACTTGGAGGCAGGAGCAATTCCTCCCCAGGACAGCGAGGGCCTGGTAAAATTGGTCTAATGACTCACCGGGGAGCTGTTGTCTGGTGGCCAGCAGATGTCGGGCGAATACTCTGTTGACTGGTTTAAGAAACTGTCCATTCAGCTTAAGCATGGCCGCATCGTAATCTTTCTCTTCCTTGATCATCGCGTAGGCTGCTGTGCCCACGCTGGAGTGGAGGATGTGAAGCTTCTGTGCCATGGTGGGGGGGCTGTTTGCAGACGCCAGGTATCCTTCGAGACATGCCAGCCAATGTTGAAAAATTTCTGAAGCGTTCTGAGTTTGCAGGCTGATGCAGAGGCATTCGGGCTTGATCCGGAACTCCATCTTCAAAAATCTAGCTTATTAAATTGATGAACCATCAATCGAATGCGAGACGAGTTGCTGTACAAATGTTAGGCTTTAATAAGCTAGAACTTAGCCCTGCGGTCGACTACAGTAAATGGACGACTGCCGGGCGTTCTGACTATTTATACCTCGGTATGGAGGCGTGGTTAACTCAGCCTCTCGACCAATTGGAGAGCCATCACATGACTGGTCTCAACCAATCGGTCGATAGGCACATGACCGACCAGGGCCAATGGTAAGCCGGTGTTCTGCACCAATGGCAGACAGCTATGCAAATCATACCACCACACACCTGCTGCCTTTCCCTCATTTATTATCTTTGTCACTTCCACGAAAAATTCGATCAAATTAGTGAGGCACAACCTCCCCTTCACAAAACCCTGCTGTCCGTCACTAATAAGTCCATTTGTTTCCAAATGTGAGTAAATCTTATCTCGAAGAATCTTTTTCGATAAATTCCCTACCACTGATGTAAGGCTCACCGGGCAATAATTTCCTGGAGTATCCATGCTACCCTTCTTAAACAATGGAACAACATTGGCGACACTTCAGTCCTCTGTAGCCAATGAGGATACAAAGATTACTGTCAAGGCCCCAACAATTTCCTCCCTTGCCCCTGAGTATTCTGGGGTGGATCCCAGCAGACCCGGGGTTGTTATCTACATTAATGCTAACACCTCCTCTTTATTAATATCAACATGACTCAGAATATCTACACACTCTACCCTATACTCCTCATCCACCAAGTTCTTCTCTTTGGTGAATAATGAGGCAAAGTATTCATTTAGTATCTCGCCCATTTCCTCTGGTTCCATACATAGATTCCCTCCAATATCCTTGAATGGACCAACCCTTTCTCTGGCTATCCTCTTGTTCTTTACATATGTATAAAACGCCTTACGATTTTCCTTAATCCAGCTTGCCAATGACATTTCATGACCTCTTTTCGCCTTCCTAACTCTTACCTTAAGTTCCTTCCTACTTGCTTTATATTCTTCCTTCATTCTTCAAGGGCTTCATCTGTCCTAAGCCTTTGATACCTTACAAATGCTTCCTTTTTCTTTTTGACAAGGTTCATAATATCCCTTGTTATGAAGAGTTCCTGATACTTACCACCCTAATCTTTTGTCCTCACTGGTACATGCCGGTCCTGAATTCTAATCAACTGACATTTGAAAGCCTCCCACATGCCAGATATTGATTTTCCCTCAAACAGCCTCGCAGTCAACACTCTCCAGACCCTGCCTAATGTTGTTGTAATTAGCCTTCCCCCAGTCTAACAGCTTCACCTGAGGACCACTCTTGTCCTTTTCCATAAGAAGCTTAAAACTTACAGAATTATGATTACTGTTACTGAAATGATCTCCGACTGAAACTTCAATCACCTGGCCGGGCTCATTCCTCAGCACCAGGTCTAATATAGCCCCTTCCCGAGTTGGGCTATTTACATATTGTTTCAAGAACTCTCCTGGACGCTCCTTACAAATTTTGCTCCATCCATGCCTCCAGCAGTAAGTGTGTCCCAGTCAATATAGGTAAATTTAAAATCACCCATCACAACAATTCTATTGTTTGTGCAACTTTCCAAGACCTGTCTGCATATCTGCTCCTCTGTCTCCCGCTGGCTGTTAGGAGATCTATAGTAAACCCCCAACATTGTGACAACATCCTTCCTATTCCTGAGCTCTACCCATATTGCCTCGCTGCCTGAATACCCAGGGTGTCCTCTCTCAGCACAGATATGATATTCTCCTAAACTAATAATGCAACTCCCCATCCGTCTTGCATCCCCCCCTAGCCTGCCTGAAGCATCTAAATCCTGGAATATTTAGTTCCCAATCCTGTCCCTCTTTCAACCAAGTTTCTGTAATAGCGTGATGGCCATTCTGTATCAAGGTCCGATTGAACCACTGGGGTGGCAGGGGTGGGTTGGACTCCAGAGTGTCGGGGATGGGGTGACCCAGGGTAGGGGGTGGGTGGGGGCTGTGGAGGGTGCTGGGGTGTGGAAGGGAGTGGTGGCCGCCTTGGAGGCTCTGGCCTGTGCTCACCGCCAACGCCCGCGCCCCACACTAACGGGATCCCATCCCATCACCCGGCACACACTCTGCTCCCAGCCCAGCCCATCCCTCACATCCTTCGCAGTTCGGACCATTGGTGAATAGGTGTTTATTGAGCTATTTGCAGGTATTGTGCCCTAGCCCCCATCACTAACGTATGTGCTGCACCATGCCAACTTAACTGGTGACTACGTTTCTGGCCTTACGCACCCTAACGCTCCATCTAAGTGGTTCCCCAGGCGGTATATGAGGAATGGAGGTGACATGCTATGATTCACACCATGTGACCTGGCGGATGGGCCCTCTGGGTGTCATAGGTGGCGTGGAGTCACCCTGTTCTACCCGCTGCCCATCAGGTGCACCAGGGAAAGGTGGGAGGGATTCAGAGACACTGAGGTATTCCGGCACCTGCCCTGTGGGAGTAACCGGCATGGGCCCCATCACCTCATCCTCCCTCGGGGTGCAGAATGACCTCTGGGCTACTCCTTGGGACAGGGATGCAGCTGGAGCAAGCTCTAGTGGCGCCATTGTCACCTGACACATGCACTGCTGGAGGCCTGCCCCATCCACGAGGGTCTCCATGTTCGCAGCCATGCAGCACAGGGACTGGGTCGATGCTATCACCATCTTGCTGAAGTACCATGCAAGGTCCTTCTGTGTCTGTTTCAGGTCAGCCAGGCCAATGCCATCGACGCCTGTAGCCATGACCCATTGTGATTGGACTAAACTCTGGAGCACAGCTACAATGTGTGGTACAAGGCTGCCCGTGACATGGCCGCCCTGTCCTGTGCCTTGGCCACTGCCCACAAAGAGTGCCTCAGGCCCTGGACCTCCTGACCCAAGGCCTCCACCGTGGACTCCAGCCGTGCGGTGTTGGCCTCCAGCCCCTGCATGCAGTTGAACTCCTTCAGCTCCACCTGCAGGCACTGGATGGTTGCTGACGCCACTTCAGGTAGTCCCTGGCTCTGCGCCTGCATCTCCAACATTGATGGGACCACCCTTTCCAGAAGCCCAAGACCTATCTAGATGGCAGCTAGTCCCTGGAGGGACATCGATGGCACCGCCAGCAGTTCCCGCCTCATCGCCAGATGAGTCTTGAGGTTGTGGCCAAGGACACAACCTTGTTTTCCCCGCCTCATCGCCCGGTGATCCTGCAAGAGAAAAGACAAGAACCATGGTTCGGTCGCGGGTAACGGTGTTGGGGTAGTGCGGGGGTGGAGGGGGAGGTGCAACAGATGCTGTCGGGACACCACAAATCCGCAATTTTGATCACCGCCAAGGCGATTGCCCACTATCCAGTCCGGGTCCAACGCCCACTGCTCTGCAACCCCGCCCCCCTCCGGTCTTCCCTCTCTCGCCCTGTGGTTGTGGGCCACCTTCTCTTCTTTTAAAGTTCCTTTTAGTAAAGGAAAGAACCTTTTCGTAATCTCTGGAGATTTTTTACTTCTGGCCATTTGGAGAGTCTGTTTTTTTTCTTCTTGTTACCTTTTTTTTTGATGTGCCAGTATTTTGTCTATTTCACATGGAGAGCCGGCGGGCTCAAGGTCCAAGGGGCCATTGTTTTTAAAACTTGTTAACTTTTCTTTAAACTTCAGAACTTCTCTGCTTGATTGAAGGTGGTCAGTGCATGGATTGCTGTCACTGAACCCCCCCAAACACTCTGTTCCCATCCTGCACATCCGGAGCTTGTCAGTTTCAGCCTCTTGATTTACCCCTGCTTCAGAACATGCAGCTCACTTGAGCCCTTTTTTTAAAAACTTAAAATCCTGCTTTCTGTGTGTTTGTGTTTTAAACTTTGCTGCAACTTTTTTTTTTGTTCAATCTTAAATTCTTTTTTTTTAAACCAAAAGCCACAGATTTTGTTTCACAGAGTTATTTTCTCAACATTTTCTTTTACACAATATGTTTTTAAACTTCTGATTCTGCTGGCCAATTCAGGTTTCTTTTAAGGCTGTCTCTCAGCCTTTACAGTGCACTAAGCTTCCCTGGCTGCCTCTTAGTCTACATTGTCAGCAGGGAGTGACAGTTCTGTATTTCACTCACCCTCCTTGTGGATTCTGGCCTAAAGATCTTGCCGTGCTCTCTCTGCTTCCCACACATTTTGTAACTGTCCATCTTTTCTGATTCTACATTATTCAGGTTCTGGCACTGTTTCAATATCTCAAAAGGGCCTGTTCGCCCGAAAAGAGGCATTATGTTCATTTTGTGTTCAGACTTTGATTAAAACAGGATACTTACAGATATCCAGCCAGAGGCAGTGCCATGATAATTTTATCCATGTTGCCAGATGCAAAGATGCACTTTCACAGACTTTCATTTGTAAATACAAAAATAATTTATTAATAAGAAAACTGCAGACTCCTGGCTCCATCCAGCTCCCTAAATGTCTCCTGTCAAAGAGAGGATTCCAATAACTAGGGTGCTTACCCACTCTAGAGTCCCAATTGGTCACCCAAGCCAGATAAACTCTTCACTGCTGTGTTTCCCTGAAAGGGACAATCGCCACATACCTATTCAGTATCACTGCTCTCAGCAGATTAACAGCAAAGTTCCACGTGAATAGCTTGACATGTTTACAAATGATGTTGCAGTTTCAGTCCATTGTGCTCTGTTTCCACTAAAGTTGTTCTTCTTGAAATTATCTAATGCATTCATAATGGAAAACATATCATGATTTAAGGTCAGACTGAAACAAATTAAAATATTTAATAGTGCTAGATATTACCAAGTTCATATCAGTCTTTAACTTGGTGGAACCAAATGGATAACTTCCCCATTTCAGTTACATTCTAACTGGCATGCAATATGGAAATATCAAAGAATTAATCTCTTTGTTTTTTTCATAATCAGGAGGTTTTGTATACTAAATGAGATGTAGTGCCTTAGGGGCATTATTCTTTGCAAAAAACACTTTCCAAGGAAGCATGGAGTTTGTTGAGCTCTTTGGCATAGACAGGGAACACAGCTCTGAAGTTCCTGCAGATTCTGATGAGATTGCTATTTTTAAAGGTTATACCAATTTTAGAAATAGCGCAGATAGTACATTGCAAAGTTCATGTGGAGTTCTATTTTCTTGTCACTAAAAATGCTTATCCAGGCATTCGAGTGGCATTCAAGTGGTGTGCAGTGGTAATGTCACTGCATAGCCATCCAGAGGTCCAGGCTAGTACTTTGGGACAGTGAGTTCAAATCCCACCATGGTAGCCAATGGAATTTAAATTCAATTAATTCATCCGCAATTAAAAGCTAGTCTCAGTAATACTGACCATGGATCTGTTGTTTACGGTCGTAAACCCCATTTGGTTCAATAAGAACCTCACTTGGCCTATATGTGACTCTTGACCCATAGCAATGTGGTTGGTGTGTAAATGGCCTTGTAATAATAATAATAATAATAATAATCGCTTATTGTCACAAATAGGCTTCAATGAAGTTACTGTGAAAAGCCCCAGTCGACACATTCCAGCACCTGTTGGCGGAGTCAAGCCATTCAGTCGTGTCAAACCAGATGGGTCCTGGAAAATGTCAATTGCAAACCCAACCCTTTTGATCTTGTCTGGGGGATTGTGCCAAAATTGGGGACCTATCCTACAGACTAATCAAGCAGATCAATGATACCCTCCATTGTGTTGTGTGGTGCTATCACAATGCCTTCCAACAGATCTAGCGGATCAAAATTGGACATCCATGAAGTACTGTGGGTTAACACCAGCAGCAAAATTGCATTCAACCACAATGTTTAATCACATGGTCTATTCCCCCTTTCCACCATTACCATCAAGCCGAGGGATCATCCAGGGTTCAATGAAGAGTGCAAGAGGGCATGTCAGGAGCAATACCAGAACACGTCAAAATAAGATGTCAAACTGATGAGACTAATAGAAAGGACTAATTGCATACCAAACAGTGGAAGTAGCATGCAAAGGGATTCCACAACCAATAGATCGGATTTCAGCTCTGCAGTCACAGTCCTGCCACATCCAGTTCATCATGATGGACAATTAAACAATTAACTGGGGAAGGCTCAACAAATATGCTCATCGTCCAGCACATCAGCAAAAGACAAGGCTGAAGCATTTGCAACCATCTTCAGCCAGGAGTGCCAGGTGGATGATCCATTTCTGCAATTCTTTCAATTAATTTTATTCACTCCCATAATGTCAATAAATGGCTGAAGACACTGATACTTAAATGGTCAAGGGCACGGACAACATTCCAGCAATAGGACTGAGGACTTGTGCTCCAGAACTAGCTGCACTCTGAGCCAAATTGTTCCGGTACAGCATCAACACTGGCATCTACCTGAAAATGGGAAAACTCCCCACTGATTGGAGTCATATTTGTCACATAAGGATATGGTTGCGGTTGTTAGAGGTCAATAATCTCAGCTCCAGGACACCACTGCAGAACTTCCTCAGAGTCGTGTCCTCGACCCAACCGCATCCAGCTGATTCATCAATGTCCTCCCGTCCATTATTTGATCTGAAGTGAGAATGTTCGCTGATGTTTGAGTAATGTTCAGCACTATTCCCGATTCCTCAGATACTGAAGGAATCAATGTCCATCAGAAACAAGGCATGGACAATATTCAGGTTTCACTCATAAGTTGGCAGTAACATTCATGCCATACACATGGCCAGCAATGACCATCTCCACAGCAAGAGAGAATTTGATCCAACTCCCCTTGCCCATTTAATGGCATTACCATAATTGAATCACACACTATGAACATCCTAGGTGTTACCTACCCTAATATTGACCAGCTATATAAGTATATAAGTACTTTGGCTCAACACCTCATGATTGGCACCCCATCCACCATCTTCAACATCCAGTCCCTCCGCTGCCGATGGACAGTGGCAGCAGTGTGTACCATCTACAAGATACACTGCAGCGCTTCACCAGAGCTCCTTCCAAACCTGTGATCTCGAGCATCTGGAAGAACAAGACAAGCAAATGCATGAGACTACCACCACCTGCAAATTCCCCTCCAAACCACACACCATCTTAACTTCACCATTCATTCTCTGTCACAGCGTTAGAACCCAGGAACTCTCTTCCACTACACATGGACTGCAGTAGTTCAAGAAGGGGGATCACCAACATCTTCTCAAGGGCATATAGGGATGGGCGAATGATGCTGGCTTAGCCAACAATGCCGCATCCAATGTTTCAAAAAATGTCATCTTTAATTTGAGAATTTCAGAAATACAATGGACAACAGTGGAGACTGGAAGTCACACAATGCTTTTGCTAAACTTGAAACTGACACACGTCAATTCGATATCAGCCCCCTTTCAGTGCCAAGCTGGGTCAAAGCAGTTGCTGATGAGCATGAATCCACGGAACAGGCAAAGTTGCAATACAGCTCGACTTCACTAAATTAGTGTCTCGTCCAGAAAGATTGTATTTGGCAAGAAGTAGAAAAAAACATCACACTGCTGGAGAAGGGGTGCATTTTTGATGTTGGGACTGAGACATATTGTTGATTCAGAGCAGCAAGTTTACTCTTCCTCCTCTCAATTTTCCTGGTTTTTCATTGTGTTATGAATATTAGGCACAGGCCATTCACCTGAGGAAGGAGCTGCGCTCCGAAAGCTCGTGTTTGAATCAAACCTGTTGGACTTTAACCTGGTGGTGTAAGACTTCTTACTGTGCTCACCCCAGTCCAACGCCAGCATCTCCACATCATGAATATTAGGCAAGTTATTGCTAGTACTCATGAATGTACTTGGCAAGGTCAGAATACTGCTGTATGTTTTTTTCATGCTGATACACTTAGTCATGCTTTATTAAATAAATGAAGAACATTTCTGGTAACCATTTGTGCTTTATTTTTCTACATATTTTCTTTGAAGCTTTGAAGTGTGGTGTTTTAATTTATACACTCATATTTTCAGTGACCTTCATGCATACTATTATGGGAAGATCAAGCAAGTTAAGGAGATGTGCTCCGTCTACAAATTCTGGCTTTTGTAATGCATGAGATTCCAGCGATTTTTAAAATTATTTTAGTCCCCGGTACTTTTGTTTCTCTGACAGTCGAACTACTCTTTAACTTGGAACAGTTTGTCACAAAAGTCTCCCAAAAGTGTTATGAATCTAATGTAAATTTATAAACACAAGCGGCGTGGTTCTCCAAAACATTCTCTAGGGTGGGATTCTCTGAGCCTCTGCGTCGAAATCACACTCGGCCCGGGGGCAGAGAATGGGGCATCAGACCCGCGATCAGGTCCGACACCTTCCCGCGATTCTTCGCGGACTGGAGAATCAGCGCTAGTCGCGCGCCCAAGGTCGACGTGGCGCTGGTGGCCAGGGACCATTGAAAGAGGCCCCCATGATGATTCTCCGTCGGCAGCTGGCCGAGTTCCCACCGACGTAGTTCACTCATGGTTCTGTAGATTCCTGGTTAATTTGCTGTCAGTCTAGATTCAATAAAATCTGAGATGGATTTGCAGGTATCATATCATTTAATAATAACTAACTTGCAAGGCTGACTTAATCCATAGGACCTCAGGACACACACACTGTCTTCTGAGAGCCCAGAATAAAGAGAGACAGAATACAAAGAAGCTTCTGCTGATATATTCAAAATCACAGTAAGATTCACATATAAGCTTCCCATTGGTCATTCTATACACCTCCTGACCTGGCCCTATATCCAGATTGGTCGCTTTGCATTTGTAATCCCATCATCCTTTGCACCATGCTCACCACGAGGCAAAGCTCCCCTCTCCCGAGCTATGAAACTTCTGCTTTCCTTTGTTCTGTCTGTGAACACAGTACCCTCATGGTCCTAAAGTCCACCCTGTTCGTTTGTTCACTTCCTCATTCCCTCCTTTTATCATTTCATGATAACCCATCATTCCTACCTGCAGTTATGGCCCCTCAACTAAGAAAACGTGTTGCTGCACTTCTAAATCCTACTGCAGCAACTCATCGGCCGCTGCATGCTCGTGGATCCTAACAGTCAAGACTCTGGCGGCGGCTATCTGTTCCACGGCACCCTGCATTTTACCCATCACGCATTTAAGGATGATCGTGCCCACAAAGATGCAGGCGAGATAGTCAAGAGCATAACGGTTCTGCATGACAGACAACCTGAGTTGAGATAATTCCCTGGTTAGTGCCCCAAGGGCCCCTAAGGTCTCGTTTCCCAGGATGGTAAGGCCGCAAATAAAATACTTCCTATCGTTGACCGCCAAGGAACCCCCCATCCGGCTGAGTGGCCCCGGTTGGGTGCTGGAACCTGAGGTTTCTTCCAACCTTCGCAGAATTCGGCTGAGACTGACCGACGCGCCAATTTATGGTGCAGTATCCACTCAGTGGGGCAGGGGACTGTGGTGGGGACTAGAGTCCCGATAGCGGGGAAACGGGAGTGACTAAACATTGGCCACTGTACCATTAAAGAAAAAGTAGTATCCTTGCTCCGTGTACCGGCTGGCATCACAATCAGTATATTGATTGAGCAGGGAACCCCCAGTAGCCCATTTCATCCAGCTTTGGAACGCCCATTCGGGCCTCATAGCAATGCAGAACGCCCTAGACTCAACAGTGATATGAGAGACATTCGCCCAGCTACAAAGGAGCTGGATGCCTAGCGTCAACGGGACACAAGTGCCATTGTAACAGGCACATTGACCTGATGTCAGGGTTATGCAACACTTTGGATCAGTACAAGTGGAGGACAGACATGTTATATTCATGTTCATCTCTACCAGCAAACAGCCGTACCTCTCACTGCTGAAACAATTCTCATATGACCGGGAATCTCTATTGGGAGTGAAGGGGCTAGGTATATGGCCTCCACCGTTGAAGCTTATCCTAGTGAGAGTGGGAATTATCCCCAGGAAGGGGAAGGCGAATAGCCGGTGGGCCGAACCTGGATCGGAAGGAAGAGTAACTTGCGCGGGCGGTGGCTCGGAACTCTGACAATGAACCACAGTTTGGGGAGTGCCCCAAAGCGGTGAAACAGAAAATAACCTAGACACCGATGTGGGGTTTGGGTAGCAGACAACCCTCCCCTGGCCATACAAGCGGTGGTAAATCTAGAAGAGATTCACACCGTCCAGGTTTCCCTCATTCCGGATCCTAAATAAATTAAGTACATCTCCTGATAATCTACATCTGGTTGTACCTCCCCTCTTACACAGCCCTTCCTCTGTCTAGTCCCTCTTTCTCTCTCACAACCTCTTCCTACCCCCTCCTCATAGTCTGATTTTACCTGTAAGGCATCAAGGTTAACACATCCAAAATCAAATTTACATATGCTCCAAAAACAAGGCAATGTCCATGCAGTCTTCCCTTCCCATCGTTGGGACCGGTGCAATTGCATCATAAGTCCTGCATGGTCCGTTAACCAGATGACCTTCCATGAGTCGATACCACGTCCTCGTATATGGGGGCAGCGAAGAACGTCATCTTTGCAGAGGTGGAATGTCCGGGTACTTCGGTTGGGGTTACAGATGTAGATGATATTCCCCTGTTCCATTACCGCCGCCGATGTCACTCCAAGCGAGGCGATGCCGAAGATCACACAGGCGGCGTGTAGCCACCCCATCATGCTTCACACCTGTAAAATAGCGCTGGGGAAGGGAGGCAGGTTAGTGACCGACCTTTTACAGTTGTGGAGGTAGACCCAAACACTCCACCCCTCCACTTTAACTGCAGTGGGGGTGGTAAGGAGAACTTGGAAAGGCCCCTCCCATCGTGGCTCTAGCCCTTTCCGAGTCCAATTTTTGACCATGACATAACGACCAGGCTGCACTGAGAGCGAGCTATGTGATAGGGACGGTGACGAGTGAGCTGCACGGTACTGGCCATGGAGCTCCTTGAGGGCGTTAGTGAGGGCTAGAACATAGTTAGTCCTTTCTTTAGTCAGATGGTGAAACTGGACCAATCTGGGAACAGGCAGGTTCCCGGGAGTTCTAATGGGCCTGCCGGAAAAGACTCGGAAGGAGAGAGCCAGGCCGATCCTGCAGGTGTGACCTACAGCTGAAAGAGGACACCGGAGAGCAACTTAAGCCATGTCGGCCCCGTGTCCGCTCTTAATTTAGCCACTTTAGTTTTGAGGGTCTGATTATGTCTCTCAACCAACCCGGCTGACTGCGGTCTGTCCACACAGTCTAACTGCTAACATATCCCCAACTGGGAGCAGAACTCCTTGTTAATCTGTCCAATCAAATGAGGCCCGTTAACAGAACTTAACTGAGCCGGTATTCCGTACATAAACACCTCATCACATTTTTACAGCCTTTGGCTCTCCGTCCTCTTCCGTCTGGTGTCATGGTCACCAGTGACGAGATGTCATCTTTGGTGAATAATGATGGGCCAAGCCTATCGGCAGCATCCGAGCCCTAGCCAGCGCACAACACATATTAAAGCATCCAATGATTGTGCAGTCTACAATTATAATAACAAGTATTATCAATCCATGCAGCAGGTAAATCCCCATGACCAAGCTATGAGAGATAACCCCGAACTGAATCTGACTAGATAGATAGCCATCCTCAATACTACTGTGTTTCCCTTATGATTTATATCCTTCTTATAGTTATACTGACTAGCAACTATCCCTCAGCCTTGTCATTCGTGTTTACATGTCAGGATTTGTAAACTGTGCAGGAAAATCAATGGTAAATGCATCCATCTCGCAGACCAGTGTCAATAGACCCTTTGTGAGGTGCTTTCCTCAAGTCCAATCACCGTGAACCATAGCTGGCGCCACTCAGGAAGGTAACACAATAGCCATTCCGGTTGTTCCACTACCTCCAAGGCATCTGACTACCTCGGGGCAGTAGCACCATAAAAGCGTCCTCATGTCCCTTAGAAGCAGCCCACAACTCAGTCCATCAGCGACCAAAAGGTCCTTATCCCTCACTGGGATTTTTTGTAGGAAGTGCTTTCCGTTTCCCATAGGAATGGTAATCGCTGATATTTTGTATCATGCACTGATTATCTTGCTGTATTAATTGCAGGAGCGTCAACCAATCCTGTTTCTATCCTTCTGACTTCCTGACTCTGACGTCAAACATTGTACTGAATCATGTAGCCCGCCAGCCCTGGCTTACTTGAGACAATAGCTCCGTTTTCTTCAACCCCCTGTTGTCTGTTATCATTTTCCTTACCGCATGGATTGTATACTTGCCATTATTTGGTTTTTCTTAAACACCACGCACGCACTTAGTACAGTTAACTTCTTGTGGTTACAACCCAATTGAATTTATACATAACAGTCCCAAACAACTTACAGGACATTTAGTCTGTAACAACTGTTATACTCTCCAATGCTATATTGGTTACAAATTTCCCCTCGCGGCAGCAATCTGCTAATATTCTAGACCAGTGCCTCTCAAAGTGTGGTACGTGTACGCACCGGTACGTGGAGTGTTTCCAGAAAAGAAAGAGACAGTAATCCTGGATTGGCTTGTTTCGCTCACCGGTCCCTGGCACATTGGGAAAAAAACTGCCGGTACGCCACATCAGATAGTTTGAGATGCACTGTTCCAGACTACTGTCATTTAAAATATGGGGGTTCCTCGTCAGTCACTGCTGTCTGCCGAGACCCTTAATAACTCCTCCGCGTAACACGTCCCTCCTGGAGACCACAGATCACCCATCAGCTAACGTCCCGTTAGAGATGTCTGACCGGAGGTTTCAGTATTCAGTAATAATTTGATATTTTGATTTGTTGCTAACCCGTAAGATTTTTCTTCCGGGCTCTATCATTCAATTCCCTCAAACATGTAGCCAATTGTATCATTAGTTTTTTCCCATACTGTCTGAAACATTCTTCTGCAGAGTGTTGTTCAGGTTCTTCATCGGTATGATCGTTGCTTGATCTGAAACTAAAACGAACAGGTCAAAGGAGGAGAGGGCCCTATTTCTTAATTTGTATCTTCCTATCCGTGCTTGGATATTCCAGAAGTACCATCTAGCATAGCCCACGTACTGCCTCACAAATCGATACCATAAGTCTGTCACTTGTCTACAAGATTGCACAGCCTTTTAAAGTCACATTGTTGTCGGCCAAATTATCCTTGCAGTAATTGCACGTTGTCATTAATCTATCCCACTTACACTGACACTTATGTAGCATGGTGGTTAGCACAAATGCTTCACAGCTCCAGGATCCCAGGCTCGACTCCCGGCTGGGTCACTGTCTGTGCGGAGTCCGTACGTCCCCCCCCCGGTGTGCGTGGGTTTCCTCCCACAGTCCAAAGATGTGCGGGGTTACGTGGATTGGCCATGCTAAATTGCCTGTAGTGTCCCAACAGCAAGGCCAAGGGGGAGGGGAAGCCGTTGGGCCACGGGTATAGGGTGGATACGTGGGTCCGAGCGGGGCGATCATTGCTCGGCACAACATCGAGGGCCGAAGGGCCTGCCCTGTGCTGCACTGCTCCATGCTCTTGGATTCAAAATCCCCTCTGTGGTCACAAACCTCAATCATTAAAGTTGCCTGATATTCCACAAAACAATCAGGACAAACCTGAATGCCCCAAATCTCCCTGGGGGCTGCAGCATCCCATCGCTGTCTTTGCAAATGCATTATCCATTCTCCTGAATACTCAGTATCTGACCGTCTCCTGGGTTTCATATGACTACTACCAGTCCAAACAATCGGGCTACAGAATGCCCCACAATCCAGACTTGTGGTTTCCTGATACTCACTGTGAACCATTTTAAACTGAGGGCCATTAATCACCGCCCTTGTGGCCTGTTAAGCCTCCTCCTTCTGTTATTGCACCCCTGAGTGAGATGCGAAGAATCTCAAACTCCTCCCCTTTTGCTCACCCAGTGATCCAATCTGGTCAAAACCTTCCCTTGATACATTCCTGATAGTGCTACTGCATTTACTTTAATTACTTTATTTTGATGACGACCGGATTTGTATGAAAGTAAGATCCAAACATGACATTTGAACTTTATCAGCTGTCCAATCAATGCTGCTAACAGGTTTTAATTCACTGTCTCCTCCCCCATCGGATCATTTGTTTTAAATGTGATACAATTTCATTTGCTCCAGACACCATGCTGCCCTAATTCAACTGTATGTGTACTCAGAATCTGAACTAATCTTGTCTTCACATCTTACAGCTTCACGGATGATGTTCCCTGAAGTCTTAGTTGGTAGCTTCACCCAAACTTCCTCTAAATTAGCAATTGGTTTTAATATCTTAATTTTTCTGCATCAATTTTTTCATTAAATATTTCCCTGCAATCAGATTCTCATTTCCTGATACTGCAATTAATTCTCTTAATCTAACTTCTGGTCCAATATCTTTATTCTCCAAATCTCCTTCTTCAATGTCTATAACATGCTAAACATCATTATTTCTGCAAGTGACTTTTCGTGCTCGTCGGGCACTAGGACCCTGCGGAGCCATGCAGTACAGCTTACACAAAGCTGTCTGCTTGAACATCTCTTTGTGTGAATTTCGTGCAGAGCACATTGCTCTGCCGGCCATTTATAAATTCGAATTGATTTGAAACTATTGTATTTATTTCCCCCATTTATTTATTTATTTTTTCAGCCAAGACTATGCCGAGTTGCAACTAATCATTTACGAATCCCAATTTATACAGTTTGATTTCAATTTTTGTTTTCTTCCTGAGAATTATGTTTAATTAACATCATTATTACTAAGGTTCTGAAGAACTTTCAAATACTTACTCCGTTTTAACTCTCACTTTAATACCTCCTAAAACACAACATTTCACAAAACTAGGAACAGAGGTTATCACATTCTTATCAAACAGACTCATTCATTCATTGGAGATCTCCATTCAGACAAAGGAATTCACATCCGTATACGTGCATTCATCAACACACAAGTCATTTATAACCCAATTCTGTTTCATTCAAACAACCCATATCTTCGCGAAGCTATAGTTGAACGGCATTGAACTGTCCGCAAACATCCCATCAGCGGTCCTTCACTGAACTGTTTCGCGACATCACATCAACCCGGTACGGACCTTAACCAATTTTTTAATCAAATTAGAATAGAACGGAATTGAACTGTGCGCCAACATCCCATCAGCGGTCTTTTACTGAACTGTTGCGCGACATCACATCAATCCGTTAAAGACCTTAACCGAATTAAAGTATAATTTAATAGAGCCAATTTTTAATTTGCTACTCACATGCAACGGAGTAACCAGGCAACATCCCATCAGACACCAACTGAACTGTTCGCCTCATGCAACTGAGGAACCAGGCAACATCCCATCAGACACCAACTGAACTGTTCGCCTCATTCCAAAACTTAACCAAACCTGCAATGACTGAAATAAAATCTTTGAATCCATCAGACTGACCTTTGATTTCGTCGAGGCAATCGAACCTAATCAAATGCGAGTGATTAGACTGTTAGCAGAATACGAGACAGAGGAAAAGCGATATAAAGATATCGTGGGCCCATAATTCCTCTCTCGCCGTCTGAAAGCATTCCAATTCTGATTTCGCAGATGAAAGGCAAGATAGTCGAGAAATCCCGATTTCGGCACCAAATGTAGATTCCTGGTTAATTTGCTGTCAGTCTAGATTCAATAAAATCTGAGATGGATTTGCAGGTATCATATCATTTAATAATAACTAACTTGCAAGGCTGACTTAATCCATAGGACCTCAGGACACACACACTGTCTTCTGAGAGCCCAGAATAAAGAGAGACAGAATACAAAGAAGCTTCTGCTGATATATTCAAAATCACAGTAAGATTCACATATAAGCTTCCCATTGGTCATTCTATACACCTCCTGACCTGGCCCTATATCCAGATTGGTCGCTTTGCATTTGTAATCCCATCATCCTTTGCACCATGCTCACCACGAGGCAAAGCTCCCCTCTCCCGAGCTATGAAACTTCTGCTTTCCTTTGTTCTGTCTGTGAACACAGTACCCTCATGGTCCTAAAGTCCACCCTGTTCGTTTGTTCACTTCCTCAGTTCCACCCACCAGGAGTTCGGAGTGGCGGCTGTGGACCCATGCTGGGCTTGGTCCATGTCCAAAAGATGTAGTTTTCCGCCCGGGCATACAGGGCATTTGTGACTTGTTGGACTGTGGCCTGTGAGATACCACACAGGTCTCCGCTCAGGCCCTGGAATGATTCCGCGGTGTAAAAGTTCGGGGCTGCGGTGACCTTGATGGCCACTGGGAGTGGGTGTTCTCCACCTCCATGTGGTGCCAAGACCGTGAGGACGTGGCACATGTGTTGCACCATCTCCTTGTTGAGGCTGCGGCACACGCCATCTATCGAATGACCATTGATGCCTGTATACCCTTGGCCATCGTGGGACTCCCCCTAAGTGTAGGCTAAACTGGTGAGAAGCTCCACAGGTACCAAAAAAGTGGGCTGGAATGTTCTATCCCGCCTGCTGCAAGAACATCATGGGCGAGGCGGGGACAGTGGAGAAGCCCATTGACCTCGAGCGGGATTCTCCGGTAACTGGGCGGACGCAGCCAGAGGATCTCGCCCAGTTGCTGAGTGCCATTGAATAGCGGTAGAGCACCTGTCGGCTGCCGACAGGAAACTTCCTGAAAAACCTGCCATAAATGAACTCAGAAACTTTTTGGGAGAATCGCGCCTCTGATCCTGCCTTCCCCCGTATCCTTTTAATCTCCTTAACCCCATGAGCTGTATCTAATTCCTTCTTGAAAAAAATGTTTTGCTTCAACTGCTTTCAGTGGTAGTGAATTCCATAGGCTCACCACTCTCTGGGTGGTAATAAATTTTTCCTCATCAAAGTCCTAAATGGTTTACCCCGTATCCTTCAGCCATGACCCATGGTTCTGGATTCCCTCGCCTTTGGGAACATCCTTCCTGCATCGACCCTGCCTCATCCTATTAGAATTTTATAGGTTTCTATGGGACCCCCCTCATTCTTCTAAAACTCCAATGAATATAATGCTGAATTACTTAATTTCTCCTCATCTTTCAGTCCTGCCATCCCAGAAATCAGTCTGGTAGACCTTCGCTGCATTCCCTCTGTAGCAAGAACATCCTTCATCAGATAAAGAGACCAAAACTGCGCACAATATTCCAGGTGTGGCCTCACCAAGGCCCTGTATAGTAAGAATGCAGTAAGAATGAAAAAACTTATTGAACGGCCCAAAATCGCTGATGTACTTAGAATACTTCAGCTGCATCTTTGTAATTGACTCATAAGTAATGGAAAAAGATTAGCACTATTTGTCTGATATAAGTGATAAACAGGGACAGTGCAATGCTTCATGGAACGTGGGCCTCACTGGCTAAGCCCAAGTTTGCTTGCCCATCCATCTATAATTACCCTTGAGAAGGAGCCTTCTTGAATCGCTGCAGTCCACGTGGCATAGGTATACCGACAATGCTTTTCAGGATGGAGTTCGAGGATTTTGGCCCAGCGACAGTGAAGGAACATTGATTTAGTTCAGGTCAAGATGGTGTGTGTCCTGAAGGGAAACATGCAGGTGGTGGTGTTCCCATCTGCTGCCCTCGGCCTTCTATAAGGCAAAGATCGGCGACTTGGAAAGAGCTGTCGAAGGAGTCTTGATCAGTTGATGCAGTGCATCTTGTCGATGGTATATACTGCTGCTAATTTGCGTCGATGGAGTGAGTGGATGTCATTGGATGAGATGCCAAACAAGTGGACTGCTTTTTCCTGGATGCTGTGAGCATCTTGCGTGTTGTTTGAAGGCAAGTGGAGTGTATTACATCACTCCCCAGACTCGTGTCTTGTAGATGGTGGACAGGCCTTGGGGAGTAATGAGGTGAGTTACTCTTTGCAGCATTCCCAGCCTCTGACTTGCTCTTCTAGCCACAATATTTATATGGCTGGTTCAGTTCAATTTCTGGTTAATCACAAACCCCAGGATTTTGATATTGGTATGGTGATTCATGAAATATATCATGGCAACGGAGAGTCATTCAATACAATTGTTACATAAACCATTCAAAACATGTGTACATGCATATACTTCACATTGCCACTCTGATGACATTATTATTTCCACATATTTTATTTCCTTAATTTCAACTGCAGAAAGTACAAGGGAGTTTGTTGTTTTATTTTGATTGTGTTTATATTTTACTTTTGATGGCTTATCCCTTATAGACATTTTACATGCAACACTCCTTAGCTGTGAGGGAAGCAAAAGAGAATGGTAAAGAGCAGACATTTTTTTAAAAGAGCACACATTAGCTGCAATATTATTCTCCATTGATATATTGGGAATAAATGCCGTGCATGACTAAAGATGGTGTATTATATAGATTTAATATTTCTGTTCCAATTTACTGATGTTGGTGATTATCACTCAAAAGTAACAACATTCTTAGCATAGAGTTACACATAATTATATGCATAAAACAAGTTGTAAGTGGCAAATAAATGAGCTGAGTAGAAAAATATTAAAGCTAACAAAAAGTTATGCACTAATCCCAATAACCCACACTGAATTTTTTAAAATGTTGAAACCATTCATTAGTTTAGCTTTATGTTTAGTTTGAATGGCATATACAACTCAACTGGTTTAGTGCCAGACTGGGGCCTTGAGTCCCCTCAAGACCCAATTAGTTTCTATGTTTCTGAGATGGTTAAAATGAGTACCACATTTCACAAAACAAAAGCAAAATATTTCCAGCAAAATACTGGAAATCTGAAATAAAAACAACAAATGCTGGAAACTGAGCAGTCCAAACATCTTCGTCAAAGAGAGAAGCAGAGTTAACCTTTCAATTCAATGATCTTTCATTAGAACTGTTAAAAATAGTTGATGTGCTCCAATTTTCCACAACCAGGGATGTCTCGATGTAAGGTATATTTGTCTTCTTTTTTATGATGGTTTTATTCAGAACTGCAGATTGCTGACCGTTGAGATAAGCTACCTATTTGAAGACCATGGATTCTGAAATGATAGTTCTGGCAACAGTGGTAAGAGGTTAGATCAGTAACATTGACTGAAAAAAATTCTGTAAGTGAAAAATGCTTCAAATACAGGTTCTGCTGTCAGTACCAGGGTATCATATGACTGTAGGCTAATCGTGGTTTTTATCGTAAAATAATCAAATGACTTGTACCAACCTTTTGGCTGTAGGGTGAAGGATGGAAACCTAGAAGCCAGCATGTTAGTGTTAATTAATAACATGTTACGCAGAATTTGTAAATGAATACAACTGACTTTTTTCCACTGTTATAAAGTACAACTTCAGGTTCCATAGACACGCCGCAACACCCAGCTCTCCTTCATCTTGTCCATCCCCCACCCTTGCTGCACACTGCTCTGATCTGTCACATTGCTTCACCAACATCCAGGACTCATGAGCAGCAACTTCCTCCAGCTGGGTTTTGGGAAAAATCAAACTATTATCTTTGGTCTCCAACGCAAACTGCCTCACTACAGTCCATTTTGATGCAGCTTTATCTGAGGCTGAATGAGACCATCAGCAATCTTGGTGTCCTATCTGACCTTAAGATGAGCTACAATTCCATCAATAAATTTGTTCCATCACCGAGACTGTCAACCACCACTTCAGTAACTTCGCCCATCTCTTCCTCTGACACAGCTCATTCAGTACTGAAACTGTCATCCATGCCTTTTTTTAACTTTGTGGCATGATTATTTTGACAGTTATTGACAATGCTGTCCTGGCTGTCCTCTCATCTACCACCCCATATAAACTTTAGTTTCTCCAGGTAACTACTGACCTATTCACCCTTGTGCTTGCTGACCTAAAGTGGCTCCAGGTCTGACATTGGCTTAATTGACAATGCACTCCTGTGAAGCACCTGGGTCCTATTACTACATTTAAGGGGCTGTAGAAATACAAGTTATTTTGTCATTGCTTGAAATGTTTATTCTTATTATCAAATCGTCCATAGTCTTGTCCTTCTTTATCTCTGTAACCTCCTCCATTTCTACAACCTCTCCCTCAGCAGCAAACAGCACCCCCCACCCCACCGCGCACACCCCAAGAACTGTACGCCCCTCCAATTCTGGCCTTTTGCTTACCCCTAACTGCAATTGTTCCGCCATTTCTACTTATGCCTTCTGCTATGAAGGCTGTAAGTCTTAGAATTATCTTCCTAAACCTCTCGGTATCTCTCTCCTTCTTTAAACTGTTCCTTAAGACTAAGACTAAGGATTTGGTCACCTGTCCTGATATCTTCTTATGTAGTTCTGTGCCAAATGTTGTTTGATAGCATTCCAGTGGAGCACCTTGGGATAAAATAAGCTACATAATTGCAAGTTGTATTGTTGTAAGTGCTTCAGACTGACTCCTTTCTCTACTGATCTGATTTAGAGTTCAATTTTCTCAGGCAAATATCTATGGTGCGTCTATTGTCTACATTATTTTGATGCTTTAACTGGCAAAGGAATTAAGCTTATCTCTGCTTCAACGTGAACTGTTGGCAAACTGTTAATGTATTTTCAATTGCTGTGGAATTTGTGGCCAACATTTATTGTTGCACTAATTGATGGTTCAGGAATTGTGTTTGTCTCAGAAGTTTTTGTGCAATAAAATTCAGCAACACAATTTACATGAAGCTTTATTTGATTAAATTGTTGGCTACCGAACATAAATGTTACTTTTTGCAGAATAACAAGGTCTAGAATCCTCTGGCTGTTAGGACTGGTTTAGCACAGTGGGCTAAACAGCTGGCTTGTGATGCAGAACAATGCCAGCAGTGCAGGTTCAATTCCCATACCGGCCTCCCCGAACAGGCGCCGGAATGTGGCGACTAGGGGCTTTTCACAGTAACTTCATTGAAGCCTACTTGTGACAATAAGTGATTATTATTATTATTATTATTGGATTCTCTTTTCCAGCCGGCAGCCCACCCTTGTCCGCAAGTTTCTCAGCGGTGCGGGATGGCATCTCCCGCAGGTCCTCCAGCCGACCAGGCTGGCCCATCGGGGGTGGCGCCATCCCGCTTCCCATGAGAACACCTTGGAGGAGAGATCCGAGGATGCCACAATTGAGGCTGACCTCAGAACCCTTGTTATCCCCCCCACCCGCCACACCGCGTGCAGGGTGATGGGTGTGAGTGAGCTCCGCTACAACAAGGGGTCAGACTATGGCACTGCTTGAGGAGCACCAGCGCTCAGCTCTCTGTGGATAATCATGACTATCCCACACCACACCCCCACCCCTGCCTTCAACAGAGCCTCGCTGACGGTGCCAACACAGTCCCAGCACCCTGGCGTGATGTAACACATGCTCTGGGAGGGTGGGAAATGGTAATAGGGGGTGGGGAAGGTCACGGTGATGGACCAGGACACACCCTATATGAAGTGAGCGAGTTTGAGGGCCTCTCTGGCCCTCCAGGCCTGTTGGACCCTTGCCGCTGTCGCCTTTCCTGCAGCCTTTGGCTAATCTCCCAGCTCATCCCTGGAATCATCCTCCAGCCCCTTCTGGTCCAGCACCTCCTCATCACCCTCATCCTTTTCTTTATGCACCTCCTCCTTCTCCTCCTCCTCGGAGCTGACCACATGTTCCCCATCCCTCACCTCCAGCATGACACCCCGCTGCTGTGCCAGGTAATGGAGGACACAGCAGACCACCACAAAGCAGGTGACACCCAAGGGGTGTACTGCAGGGCACCACCAGAGCAGTTGAGGCATCAGAAGCGCATTTTCAGCAGTCCGATGCACCCTCAATAGCAGTTTGGGTGGCCACATGGGCCTCATTGTATCGGTCTCCGCTTCCAATCTCAGGCCTCTGTTCTGGCATCATTAGCCAGGCAAGAGCCCGCTGACTTTCCTTGGGTGCTCCTTGAAGAGGCCGGGGATGTCTGACTGCCCCAGGATGTAGCTGTCATGCACCAGCTCCTGAGGGGCACTGACAGGGAATGTGGAGAGGATGTTTCCTATAGACCTAAGGGGTATTGACAGGGAACGTGCAGAGGGTGCTCCCTCTTTCCGGAGCATCTAGAACTAAAGGTCATTGTTTTAAAATAAGGTGGCACAGAGGGGGGAAATTTTGTAGGTACTGGTAATGCAATGCCTCTGGCAGAGATGGGCTTAGGTCTGGAGCAAGCATGTGACACAACTCCTGCACAGCTTCTCCAGTGCAGCACTGTGTTTTTAGGTATTGCTCATCATTGCCAAATTGTGATGAATGTCGAAATGTTTATTTATTATAAGTGGCAGTAATGTTGTTAAAAACTCTGCTTTAAAATACAAACAGGCATTGTATCTATTAAATCTGTAATTAAGGAGTTGTAAAAGGTGAGTTTTGTTGATTGTAACAATTAATTTTAATCATTAACTTGTTTACAGAGAGATAGGATGTTGTTTTGATTGCTGGAGATTCCATGGAAACTAGATAATTCATGAGAGATTATATTTAGACCTAGATAAGCAGGTCACGGGTCAGACTAGTGAGATGCAGATTATGTAATTAATGGGAGGAGCCAGATCTGTCTGTAGTTTTCAGGTTTGCCGAATGCTGTTAGGTTGAGCAGAACGGTCTGACGAAACAGAAGGATTTTTCAGGTTGTTAACTTTATTTATAAGTGGCATTTGAACTGTATTGGGCTGCTTAATTTGAATTAGTGACAGGTATAGACAGTCAGTTAAAATGTTTCCTTTTATTCAAATACTGTTTAATTTAACATTGGAAAGCTATTTCTTTGATGTTAATGTGGCTAATTATGTGTTTAAATTAAAGTTTGTTTGAACATAAAAGATTCCTATTTGTCAAGATCATTGCTCCTGGTATGAAATATCCTTTCCTTACAGTTTTACAATGAAAACAAATTGTTGAGGTTTTTTGTCCAGTATCCCAACATAAATTGGGGTCTGGTCTGATATCCTAACAAGAATTGAACCGGAAGCATCATGCATTGTAGATGCCTCCTCCTCCTCTTTTTTTCAAACAGCAGGGAATTCCAAATCAATTAATTACTGTGTTGAACGCAATTACATCAAAAGGAAGCCCTACAGCATAGGAAGCAACATTGAGGCATTCAGAAACATTCAGCTGGAAAAGAAATACTCCAAGACATTATTCACGATCAAATTAATCGTAATTTAATGATCCTGACAAGACACCTCTTCAATTAATTTCTTACTATTAGCAGCTAGCAGCAAATGCTGCATCACTCTTTCAACTGTTTTTCATGGGAATGGGCATGTCTCAAGCAGCAACAGCAGAGCATCAGGGGTTCCAGGAGGCCAACATCCTCATGTTCATACTTTTGGGAATAAAGGGGAGTGTACAGTATCGATCCTGTGGGATGACTCCCACTATATCAAATTAGTGTGATATAAAAGCCTTCTTACCGTTCAGATACCCAAACGTTACAGACTGACCAAGCAATAGAGAAAACCCAGCAGAGATTGAAAATGGTTTCCCATTCATGACTCCGAGATCAGTTGCTGACCCTGCATTTATCATGGGAGAATAGGTTAGATGTGGGATCGCCACACGGTGACACACCAGGCATAAATGGGCTGTAGCCAGGGCAAAATGGAAAGATAGAACAGGTGCCAGCTCACCGAATATCAAGGTTGCACATCGGATTTCACTGCAGAAGACTCAGATGAGCACTTTGCTGAGGCAGCCTACTGAAGATTGCTGATGAGTGTGCACAATGGAGTGCTTGGAAAGTCCTCCAGAAAGCATTGTATAGAGAGACTTAGTGACCTTCCACGTGCAACACTGGATGGCATACTGCAAGATTTTGAAAATATCTGCAGCTCCAGCTTGAAACGAACCAAACACATGGAAGTTCATCATCATCATATTCGCTGGCATTGTGGCTCTTACCCAGATCTGAGATTACAGTTGTGGCTGCAGCCAGTGACAGACTCCATGGGGACAATTTTACCAATGCACAGACCTTTATTCCTTCCTGCGGTTCAGGTAAGCGAATTGCTATCCGAACACCATGGGTGAGTTTAGTGTCCTGCTGAGAGGCCTTTGAATAAACCATAGTCAGTGTAGATTACAAAATGGAAGGCCATGCTCGACTAAATTTATAACATTTTTTGAAGAAATATAAGAAACTGTAATGCAATAGGCGCAACATGTCTGGATTTCTAAAATCCCTTCAATAAGACATTGCAGAGTAAACCCGCGACTAAGTTCAGAACACGTGGAGTCAAGGGACAAATAGCAGAATTAGCAAACTGGTTGTAAAGCAGAAAGCAGAAAACAGAGTAGGGGGTTAAAGATAGTTAAGTGATCAACGCTATGACTATTGTTAATCACCATTTCTACAAACAAAAGATCGACAGGCCCTGATCAGGCCAGGCCACCGTGGGGTCGGATTCCCCCCCAGGACCGCCCCCACACTTGCCTGCCAGGTGCCGCCTTTTGTGAGGTGAGTAATTCACGCCGGCACGACTGGGCAAAACTTTACAGCAACCCGGCACAGGATCGGAGAATCCTGGCCAGGATTTATCATTGTTTAGAAAAACATAGTTTGATTAAAGATGGTCAGCTTTGTGAGGGGCAGGTCATGACTCACAAGCCGCATTGAATTCTTTGAGGATGTGAGGAGACACATCGATGAAGGTTGGACAGTGGTTCTGGTGTATATGGATTTCAGTAAGGCTTTTGAAAAGGTTCCCCATGGTAGGCTCATTCAGAAAGTTAAGGGGCATAGGATACAGGGAAATTTGGCTGTCTGGATGCAGAATTGGCTGGTTGAAAGAAGACAATGAGTGGTAGTGGATGGAAAGTATTCTGCCCAGAGGTCGGTGACCAGTGGTGTCCCGCTGGATCTGTTCTGGGACCTCTGCTCTTTGTGGTTTTTATAAATGAGTTGGATGAGGAAGTGAAAGGGTGGGTTAGTAAGTTTGCCGATGACACAAAGGTTGGTGGAGTTGTATATAGTGTTGAGACCTGTTGCAGGTGATAACAGGACATAGGCAGGATGCAGAGCTGGGCTCTGAGAAGTGGGAGATGGAATTCAACCTAGATAAATGTGAAGTGATTCATTTTGGAAGGTCGAATTTGAATGCTGAATACAGGGTTAAAGGCAGGATTCTTGGAAGTGTGGAGGAACAGAGGGATCTTGGGGTCCACGTACATAGATCCCTCAAAGTTGCCACCCAGGTTGATAGGTTTGTGAAGAAGAGATATGGTGTGTTGGCTTTCATTAACAGGGGAATTGAGTTTAAGAGCCATGATGTTTTGCTGCAGCTTTGTAAAACGCTGGTTAGACCACACTTGGAATATTGTGTCCAGTTCTGGTCGCCTCATTATAGGAAGGATGTGGATGCTTTGGAGAGGGTGTAGAGGGGATTTATCAGAATGCTGCCTGGACTGGAGGGCATGTCTTATGAAGAAAGGTTGAGGGAGCTAGGGCTTTTCTCACTGGAGCGAAGAAGGAAGAGAAGTGACTTGATAGAGGTATACAAGGTGATGAGAGGCATGGATGGAGTGGATAGCCAGAGACTTTTCCCCAGGGCAGAAATGACTGTCATGAGGGGAAATAATGTTAAGGTGATTGGAGGAAGGTATCGGGAAGATGTCAGAGGTGGGTTCTTTACACAGAGAGTGGTGGGTGCGTGGAATGCGCTGCCAGCAGAGGTAGTGGAGTCAGAGTCATTAGGGACATTTAAGCGACTTTTGGACAGGCACATGGACAGCAGTAAATTGAAGGGGCTTAAATTGGGTTGAACTGAGTTTAGGATAAATGGTCGGCACAACACCATAGGCCAAAGGGCCTGTACTGTACTGTCCTATGTTCTATGAGGGAGTGCAGCTAAGGGTTACCAGGCTGATTCCAGGGATAGCGGGACTTGTGTACGAGGAGAGATTGAAGAGGTTAAAATTGTTTTTGCTGGAGTTCAGTCGAATAAAGAGGGATCTCATAGAGACTTATAAAATTCTAACAGGGCTAGATAGGGTGGATGCAGGGAGGATGTTCCCAATGGTGGGTATGTCCAGAACCAGGGGTGACAGTCTGAGGATTCGGGGTAGACAACTTAGGACAGAGATGAGGAGACATTTCTTCACCCAAAGAGTGGTGAGTCTGTGGAATTCATTATCGCAGGAAGTCATTGAGGATAAGACATTGAATACATTCAAGAGGCAGCTAGGTATGGAACTTGAGGCGAATGAGATCAAGGGTTATGGGGAGAAAGCAGGATGAGGCTTACTTGAGTTGGACGATTAGCCATGATCGTCACAAATGGCAGAGCAGGGTCGAAGGGCCAAATGGCCTCCTCCTGCTCCTATCTTCCATGTTTCTAGTTTTCTATGATTATGATCTTGCTTAATAACTTTAATTGTTATCTTTTTACTTTCAATTAGATATTCTAAAATTCTTATTTAATTTCTTTAAAATTTGCACAGTTGAGGGCGATCCTGGCTGAATTATTTCTACAGGGTTAAATGTTAGTGTTAAGATAGGAAGGTATAAATGTGTTGTATATAACTGCTGAAACAGTTAACTCTGACTAAGCAACTGGCAATGAATAAAAAGGTTTGTAAGTCGTGTGCACTTCCTTTTCCAGTATTAAACTTTGGTCCTTAAATATATAGACTTACCGTGTTTCCTTGTCACACATGAACTGTCGCACTTCAGAGATCACATTCAACATATCTTCTGATTCACCATGAACAACTCGACAGGACATCTGCGAGTGATCATAAATATTCAAAGTATCTTCTGACAGACGCAAAGCAGCGAAGTATGAGCTATGTCTCTGTAACTGAGACAAAGAGATAGTAATTGCTTTGAGTGTGTTTTTGTGCGCAGCATGGTTGTCTCATTGGGAGCGCATGCCCGATCATGTGGCTGCAAAGAAGACTTCAAATTCAGTCATTAAATTAAATTAGGCAGGCTGCAAGTGCAACTCACACTGTTAGTTGGGCACTATCCATGGGAATTGGTGGATGTTTAGTCACGTACTCCTGACGCAATGTAAAGGCAGCATAGACTTTTTAAAGGGGAGTTGCACTTTGGCTGCATCTGTGGATAATGGTGAATAAGGGGTCAAACAGTGAGAAGACTACGCCTGAGTATGACGTAGACTGAGTGCAAAGTTGGAAATGTGAGTCACATAGGAATTCGGAGGAGAGGGGGAATGAGATACTCCTTTTTCTACTTTCAGCCTGCAATATCCAATGAGTCTTCATCCTTTCTCCCCAAGCTAGGAGAGTGTAACTTTCTATTACTTTAGCCGTGTAAATAAATAAATAATTGGCCAATTAAATAATTAAGGTTGGATAGAAAACCATGACACAAAGACATGAGTGAGAACGGATTTGGCTCCTGAAGATCATGGGTAGAATCGGTATGTTTGAAAATGAGGAATAGCAAGAGTGAGAAAACAGCAATGGGATTAGTTATGCTCTGGACAGAGCATTAAACAAGAAATTATTGGAGCTCCTAATATAGGCAATGCAATATTTGTGGGGAGTGTAATCTTCATGTAGACTGCGACAATCACATTGGCGAGAGTGGTCCAGAAGATGGGTTTGTAGAATGCTGTAGTGACAGTTTCCTGGAGTAATACATTGTGGAACCAAGTAGGGATAAAGATATTTAGGCTGGATTCTCAGCTGGCTGGATTCTCCATTGCGCCGACGCGCACTCACGCCCGGGGATTTCCCGATAGTGTGGGGCTGCCCACAATGGGAAACCCCATTGGCCGGCTGGCGGGATGATGAATCTGACTGCCGGCAGTGGTGCGCAGCACCAGTAAACCAGCGGGGTGGGGAATCGCGTCCCTCATATCTAGTATTGTGTAGTAAGGCAGGCTTAATTAGTAATCTCATACTAAAAGATCTTAAGTTTGGAAACAACATATTGAACCACAAACAAGAAAGTGGATTACTGCTGAAAAAGAGGCATGTGAAGCTTTTCCGCTTGCACTCATCAGCAACTGTTTTCCCCTTATGTCAGTATCCTTGCAAAGTGTCCTGGTGAGTGCAAAACAAAAAGTTTTGATATGTCTCTTTTTTAACAATATTCAATTCCGTGCTACCAAATGATTATGAAATGAATTACTTTGGTGTGAGGGGACAACTGACTATGATTGATTCAGTAAATAGACTAAAAGTAAATGAAGAGCGGGAAACATTTCAAGAAACAATTCAAAATGCTCAACAAAAATACATTCCAGTGAAAAGCAAAAGCTTTGCAAGCAAGACCCATCCATGGGTGGCACAATGGTTAGCACAGGAACTCAGGTTCAATTCAGACCTTGGGTGATGTAGTAATCCACGGGAGGCAGGAGTTCCGTCACCACACCAATATTTATTTACAATAACGATATTACAGGAGCAGCTACAAACAGTGCTGCTAGCAGTCCAGTCAACTTAAGGCTGCTCACAAAGCCTACACAGGATATGGGCCCTGTTTGGGACTCTACCGTGCCTTTGACCCACGTTGGTCCATTCCCATAATTCTTGACACAAACCGGTGCCCCCACCTGGAAATGCCTCTGCTACCCACTATTATCATGCCCCCTGCGTTGGGCCTCCTGTTGTTTCTCCACTTTCCCCGTTAAATTTGGGAAAAGGAGACTCAGCCTCGTTCGCAGCCGCTTCCCCATTAAGTGTTCAGCTGGCGGTATGCCCGTTGTGGAATGCGGTGTGGTCCTGTAATCAAACAGCCAGCGGGAGAGCTTTGTGTCTATTGACGCTGCCGGCTGCTTCTTGAGTCCCGCTTTAAGTTTCTGGACCGCTCTCTCTGCCAGGCCGTTGGTCGCTGGATGTTAAGTGGCCGTTTTGATGTGACGGACTCCGTTTTCCTTCAGGAATTTTCCAAATTCCCCACTTGTGAATGCCGTTCCGTTGTCCGACACCAATACGTCAGGCAGTCCATGTGTTGCAAACGAGGCCCTGAGCTTTTCAATTGTCGATGCTGTGCTTGCCATGTTTACCCGGTGGACGTCCAATCATTTGGAGTGGGCGTCCACTATCACCAAAAACATTGAGCCCATGAAAGGGCCGGCGTGGTCAATATGCAGGCGGGTCCACGGTCTGCCTGGCCATTCCCACGGGTGCAATGGCGCTGCTGGTGGCACTCTTTGCCCCGTTAGCACTCCTGGCACCGACGTACCAAGGCTGCTATGTCTGTGTCCAAACCTGGCCACCAAACGTAGCTTCTAGCTATCATTTTAGATACCCCTGGGTGTCCGTGATGTAACTCAGTTAAGATTGCCTGATGGCCCTGAGCTGGGACGATTACCCGGGCTCCCCATAATAGGATACCGTCTTCTACGGTTATTTGGTCCCTTCTGCTCCAGTTTGGGTGCATCTGGGGCTCCACTGGTCTTATAATGCCGTCACGCCATAACCTTTCTATTTCGTCATCTACTTTCTTCCTTAATGCAAAAGGTACCGGCCTGGCCTTACAAAATTTCGGAAGGGCTTCTGGGTCCGCGTGCAAAATTGCTTTGGCGCCTATGATTTCCCCCAAACCTTCCTGGAAGACCTCCGGGTATTTTTGGAGTACTCCACTCAACTGCCCGCTTCCACTCTGGAAAATTTTCATCCAATCTAATTTTAGGTCTTTCAGCCAGTTCCGTCCAATTAAGCTCGGTCCGGAGCCCTCTACTATCGTCAACGTTAATCTGAGCAATTGTTTTTCATATTCTACAGGTACATGCGTCATGCCTAGAATTTCCAGGGCTTCCCCCGTGTAGGTTTTAAGTTTCGTCGATGTTTTTGTTAGGGTTAGTGGCTGGAGTCCATCTTTGATTTTTCTAAATGCTGCCACTGCCATTACTGATACGGCCGCACCCGTGTCTATTTCCATTATTGTCGGCCGCCCGTTCACCCGTGGGGTAATCCTAATGGGTTCTGCTTTCTTCATTGTAATATTATATAATTGTTCCCCTTCGGAGGAGGATGGGGCGTCTAGGTTGTGTACTTCCCTGCGTCCCCACCTGCTATTCCTCTTTTGCCACCTCCTTCTAGGGTTTCTGTCGTTGTTACCCCACTCTGTCTGTGCCAGAAATGGTCCTTCTCTGTTGGGGGAGCCTCAGCCGGTACTTCCCTCTGTCTCCAGTTAGTCCTGGCAGACTTGGGGGCAGTTCTGGGGTTTTCCTTTTTCCCTCTATTCCTCAGGTTTTTCCTGAAAGCGGCTATCTGGTAGCAGAACCCGTTGTGGTAGTCCCTCTCACGGGTATCTACCTCCATTGGCGTGCCCTGTAGTTCCTGCGCCCCACTTGCTGCCTTTTCTAGGGACAGTGCGAGCTGTAACACCTGCCTGCACTCTAGCTCCATTTCCGCCAACAGGCGTTTCTGTATTGTGAGGTTGTTTATACCACACACTAACCGGTTCTGAAGCATTTCATTTAGTGTCGGGCCAAACTCACATTTTTCCGCCAGCCTTCTCAGGCGGGTCAAGAAATTCGTGACTGACTCCCTGTCTTCCCGCTTCGCTGTGCAGAATCTGTACCTACGCAAAATGAGGAGTGGTTTTGGGTCATAGTGCTCTTTCACCAATTCCGTTACTTCTTGGAAAGTTTTCGTGTCCGGCGCATCGGGATAAGTCAGACTACGTATAATGGCGAAAGCGGAGGGTCCGCACACCGACAGCAGGATAAGCCATCTCCTTTCGTCCGTCAGTATATCATTTGCCCGGAATAAGTAACACATTCTCTCCACATACTGGGACCAGTCCTCAATAGCCGGGTCGAATTCCTCTAACCTTCCAAAAAACGGCATTTTTAAAATGGCAAGGCTTACCCTCCGAGTGCGGCAGCTGGTCTCTGCAAAATTCGTAGTTTACCTCATCGCCACTGTAGTAATCCACGGGAGGCAGGAGTTCAGTCACCATACCAATATTTATTTACAATAACGATATTACAGGAGCAGCTACAAACAGTGCTGCTAGCAGTCCAGTCAACTTAGGACTGCTCACAAAGCCTACACAGGTGATAATATGGGCCCCCTCAATGAGCTATCATTGAGGGAGCTCATACTCCAATTGGCCAACCAATAAAACCAATTGGAGTTCATTACAGGTGACGGTCTGTGTGGAGTTTGCATATTCTCCCCACGTCTGCATGGGTTCCTTTGGATGCTCCGGGTTTCTCCCACAGTCCAATGCTGTGCAGGGTAGGTGGATTGGCCACGCTAAATTGCCCCTTAGTTTCTAAAGGCTTGGGGGGATTACAGGATGGAGTGGGGAAATGGGCCTAGGTCGGATGCTTTTTCAAAGGGTGGGTGCAGACTTGATGGAGCGAATGGCAACCTTCTGCACTGTATGGATTCTATGATTCTATTGCTGACTCAGGAATTAGGATTAAATTAAAGAGTCGTATAATGTTACAAAGAACAGTAGATAGTCTGAGGTTTGTGGGCATTTTAGAAAACAGCAAATGGACAACAAAAAGTTGAATTAAAGAAAATGAAGAAATAGTATGTGGTAGTAAACTAGGCAGAAATATAAAAACAGATTTTACGAGTTTTTGTAAGTGTATTAAAAGTTAGAAAGTCCCTTAGAAGCAGAGGCAGGATAAATTGTCGTGGGGAATGAGAAAATGAAAGAGGCATTGAAAATGTTTTGTGTCTGTCTTTGTAGTAGAAGGCACAGGTTTCACACCAAAAATAGACTGTAACCTAAGGGCTACAAAGAGTGATAAATTGAGGTAATAAACAGAGAAAATGCATTGGCAAATCATAAAGGTCTAAAATAGGACAAATCCCTGGACCTGATGGCCGACGCCATATGGTTTAAAATAGGTAGCTATCGAGATAATAGAATGGACTTTCTGTTTGCGAGTCCATGGGCGGGATTCTCTGGTGTCCGGCGCCGGAATTGCATTCGGCTAGAGAATCCCTGTTGGCGACGAAATCGGAAGCAGCACCACTTTTGTGATGCTCTCCCCCCTTCAAATCAGCGCACTTGCACCCCTCCAAATCAGCGCACTCGCAGAGTACGCCGAACGCTGTCAGGACAGCCTCAGGGCATTACCCGAGGCCCTCCCACACTGCTCCACCCCCGATAGGTCAAGTTCCCGACGGCGTGGAGCGCATGTGCTTTTTTTTACAGGAGCCCAGCGTGGCGGCTGCGGACTGAGTCCAGGGTCACCACAGTCAGGGGACAGCCGATCCGCAGGCACAGGGGTCTTTCGCGGGGGCTGGGGTTACTAATAGGGGGGTGGTCCCGGGGGGGGGGGGGGGGGGCGAACCTGGACAAAGGGGTACATTATTTGGCAGGCCGGGTGCGTGCGTGGCTGAAGCCATGTTGCATAGCACGGCCACTGCAGGCCGCTGCTGTGCATATGCATGGCCACGGACCCGGCAATTCTCCAGCCATATCCGCAGCTAGAGCCGGGTGTCTATATGCTGCATTTCTGCTAGCCCCCCGACAGACAGAGGATCGGTGCAGCTTTTGCACCATTTTTTTGGGAGTAAAACGCAAATGTTCCCATGCACATAGGGCGAAATTCTCCCAAAACGGGAGAAATCGTCAAACTGCCGTAAAACCCGGGCGGGTTTTACGGCATCGCGCCCCTTCCCGACGGGGGACCGATTCTGGTCCCCCGTCGGGGCTAGCAGCCCGACGTCGGAGGCCCCGACAAGTCGGGCTTAACGAAAATCGTTAAGCCCGCTTGTCGGACTTAGCGCCGGCTGACGCGTCATATGACGTCAGCCGCGCATGCGCAGGTGGGAAGACTCCACCCGCGCATGCGCGGGTGACGTCATCGCGTTTTTGCGCGAAACCCGCGCATGCGCGGTCCGGGTTGCCCCTCAGCCGCCCCGCGTATTGATACTGCGGGGCGGCGGAAGGACAAATAGTGCGCGGGCATCGGGCCCGCTGCCCGCGATCGGTGGGCACCGATCGCGGGCCCATGGCACCCTTGGCACGGCCGTGGTACTGCCGTGCCAATCGGTGCCATGGTTATTTTTTTCCAGGTGGTCACGACGTTTTTACGAATGGCAGGACCAGGTGTGTTTGCCGTTCGTAAAAAGGTCGTAAAGGGCTGGGACTTCGGCCCTTCTAACAGCTGTGAATCGCTGCCGGCCGTAAAAAAACGGCGGCAGCGATTCGTGTCGGGATTTCGGCGGGGGGGGGGAGAATAGCGGGAGGGCGTCAAAAAAGTCGGGAAGGCCCTCCCGCTATTCTCCCACCCGTCGTGGGGGGGGAGAATTTCGCCCATAGTCTCCCAAACGGAGAATCCGACCCTATGTTCTCCATTGGTGGAGAATTGCACCTATTTTACCATTCCCCTGGAAGCACAAAGCAGGATGTAATTCCATTTCCCTTGCCATGCAATTTACGCATGTGGTGGAATACGAGGGATTCCCGAGAAAATCCCCCTATCGGGCCGTCATTTTGAGCAGTGACCCAAAGCGAAGTCCCATGTTCGGCCACACCCCCTCCACCGGCACCACAATGCAGCCCTCTATTCTCCCCGCACTGCAAAACAAACCTCCACCCCCGAGTTGCCTTGGTGCCTTACCCCTTCCCCAAGTACAAGGCTGACTCGACTCGGCTCCCCATAGGAACACCTGTAATATGGAGACCGCCTACAGGGACCCGCTGACACCAAGGACTCCAGTACAGTGACCCCGTGACTAACAGAACCCCCCTATAGGGACTCCCTGACTAAAGAGAACCCCCACCAGAGACCCCCCCCGCAGAAAAGAAACCCCAGTCTGCAAGCTAGAGTGCAGCCCAGAAAGGGACAGTGAAAACAATTACAGCTGTAACACTTACCTTGAAGCTCCACATGTCATTCCTGGAAGTGGAACATCTGTGAATTGCATCTGGACACCTCAGACCATTTCGCTGCAAGCCATTCATAACTTTCTCGTAGTGGGCTGAGGTTGCAAGGCTCAACACACCATCTGCACCTTTGATTCATTTATCTCTCCTCATGGATCAGTGACCATAAGTGGTGAAACCCCAATGTTTACGAACATTTACCACATCAAAGAGACAGAAGTGTATTCTAAGCACTAAGTGCATTCCAATCTCTCAAAGGTATAATGGCAATGCACTTACCTCTCTTTGAGGTGGTCAACATTAACAAGCATTGGGGTTTCACCACTTAGAGGCACTGATCCATGAAGGGAGATAGAAAATAGCACATAGAACAGTACAGCACAGAACAGGCCCTTCGGCCCTCGATGTTGTGCCGAGCATTATCCGAAACTAAGATCAAGCTATCCCATTCCCTGTCATTCTGGTGTGCTCCATGTGCCTATCCAATAACTGCTTGAAAGTTCCTAAAGTGTCCGACTCCACTATCACAGCAGGCAGTCCATTCCACACCCTAACCACTCTCTGAGTAAAGAACCTACCTTGGACATCCCTCCTAAATCTCCCACCCTGAACTTTATAGTTATGCCCCCTTGTAACAGCTACATCTACCTGAGGAAATAGTCTCTGAACGTCCACTCTATCTATCCCCCTCATCATCTTATAAACCTCTATTAAGTCGCCTCTCATCCTCCTCCGCTCCAAAGAGAAAAGCCCTAGCTCCCTCAACCTTTTCTTATAAGACCTATCCTGCAAACCAGGCAGCATCCTGGTAAATCTCCTTTGCACCATTTCCAATGCTTCCACATCCTTCCTATAATGAGGTGACCAGAACTGCACACAATACTCCAAATGTGGCCTCACCAGGGTCATCTACAGTTGCAGCATAACCCCGCGGCTCTTAAACTCAAGCCCCCTGATAATAAACGCTAACACACTATAGGCCTTCTTCACGGCTCTGCCCACTTGAGTGGAAACCTTCAGAGATCTGGACATTAACCCCAAGACCTCTCTGTTCCTCCATATTCCTCAGAACCCTGCCGTTGACCCTGAAATCCACATTCAAATTTTTTTCTCCCAAAATGAATCACCTCGCACTTATCAGGGTCAAACTCCATCTGCCATTTTTCGGCCCAGCTCTGCATCCTATCAATGTCTATTTTCAACCTACAACAGCTCTCCACCTCATCCATTACTCCACCAATCTTGGTGTCATCAGCAAATTTACTGACCCACCCTTCAGCCCCCTCCTCCAAGTCATTGATAAAAATCACAAATAGCAGAGGACCCAGTATTGATCCCTGTGGTACACCGCTGGTAACTGGTCTCCAGTCTGAAAATTTTCCATCCACACCACCCTCTGTCTTCTATGTGATAGCCAGTTACTTATCCAATTGGCCAAATTTCCCTCTATCCCACACCTCCTTACTTTCCTCATACGCCGACCATGGGGAACCTTATCAAAAACCTTACTAAAATCCATGTATACAACATCAACTGCTCTACCTTCATCTACACAGTTAGTTACCTCCTCAAAGAATTCAATCAAATTTGTGAGGCAAGACTTACCCTTCACGAATCCGTGTTGACTATCCCGGATTAAGCTGCATCTTTCCAAATGGTCATAAATCCTATCCTTCAGGACCTTTTCAATTAACTTACCGACCACCGAAGTAAGACTAACCGTTCTATAATTACCAGGGTCATTCCTATTCCCTTTCTTGAACAGAGGAACAACATTTGCCACTCTCCATTCCTCTGGCACTATCCCTGTGGACAGTGAGGACCCAAAGATCAAAGCGGAAGGCTCTGCAATCTCATACCTTGCCTCCCAAAAAATCCTTGGATATATCCCATCTGGACCAGGGGACTTGTCGACCCTCAGGTTTTTCAAAATTGCTAATACATCCTTCCTCAGAACATCTATCGCCTCCAGCCTACCCGCCTGTATCACACTCTCATCCTCAAAAACATGGCCCCTCTCCTTGGTGAACACTGAAGAAAAGTATTCATTCAAAGCCTCCTATTTCTTCTGACTCCATGCACAAGTTCCCACTGCTGTCCTTGACTGGCGCTAACCTCACCCTGGTCATTCTTTTATTTCTCATATCTTATGATCACCTCGCACAAATGAGCAACGGGCTGTAAATGGTCTTAGGGAGCAGTGGGTTTTAAATTTAGACTGTGAATCATTAGCAACTGTCGAACAAATCATATATGACTTTGTCGAGTAATTATGTTTTTGCCAAATAGTCGTGTGTTTGCAATGCTCACAAACGTTTTGGTGGGTTTACTTTTAGACATAGAAGATGTTTATGTTCAACATCTGAAAAGGTTTTAATAAGAAGGGTGCCTTTCAACAAATTGGAGAGCTGAAAATATAAAGAAATTGAAAAGCTGCTTTCTGTGAACACCATAGGCTGAATGCCTATACACACTATGTGAATAAAGTGTGTTCTGTATTCTCCAATAAGTGACTCAGGTTTACTCATCAATGTGAGCCAGAGAAGGAAGGAGGTTGATTAACGTTTGTTTCAGCAGTTTATAATTGCATATCGATATTCTGTAATTGAGACCTTCAGAGAAGTTGAACACCTGATGCATTTAGACAGTTATATGGGAAAGTTGGATATAGAGGGATATGGGCCAAATGTGGGCAAATAAAATGAAATGAAAATCGCTTATTGTCACGAGTAGGCTTCAATGAAGTTACTGTGAAAAGCCCCTAGTCACCACATTCCGGCGCCTGTCTGGGGAGGCTAGTGGGACTAGCTTAGTGGTTAAAAACTGGGCGGCATGGACAAGTTGGGCCAAAGGGTCTGTTTCCTTGCTGTAAACCTCTATGACTCAATGACCTGATGAAATTTCTGGTTAAAAAAATGGAGAGTGAGGAGTTTAAAAGGTGTAAACGTTTGTATTCATCCATATGAAAGTGCTAGTACTGTGGAACAGAATACTTTTCCATTTTGGACAGCTAGTATCAACAACAAGCAACCCTAGACCAGTTACATGTTAATTCTCCCTCTATTTTGCCTCAATAATGTGCTGACACTACAGGAAGGATATTGAAACTTTAGAAAGAGTGCAGCATGGTTCATTCGGATTTTGCTTCATATGAAAAGATATAATCTGGCATGGTGACACAATGGTTAGCACTGCTGCCCCACAGCACCGAGGATCCGGGCTCGACACCGGTCCAAGGCCACGTGTGGAGTCAGCACACCCCCCCACCCCCACTGCGCTCGCGTGGGCCCCACCCCCACAACCAAAACATGGGCAGCGTAGGTGGATCAGCCGCGCCAAATTGCCCCTCAATTGGAAAAATAAAAAAATAGATAAAAATAAAAAGATATAAATTCCAATACTTTAAAATTTGAAGGTTTTTCATCAGAACAAGACAGATTAGAAAACAATTTGGTACCAGTGTTTCTAGATTTTTGATCTGCAAGGGAGTCAAGGAGCTGGATTCTCCATTTCAGGGTCTATGTCCCCACACCGTCGTGAAAACTGTGGCTTTTTACAGTCAAACTGGCGTCAAAAGGCCACATATTCACAGCCCTGCAGGGGGCTAGGTGGGAGCCATCGTCAAACTCACTGCTCCAGCTGTAGATGTGGACGCGCACTTCCGGGTCAGAGGCTGCGCATGCGCACGGTAGCGGCCTTCAGCGGCCGGGCCGTGCTCCATAGTTGACTCAGACCGCGGAGCTGGACCGCAGAAATAGTGCCCCGATCGGCCGCCACCCGACCCGGACCGCGCCCCCAAAAATACCCCGGTCCAGTATGAAGCCCCCCCCCGCCCTCCAATCAGCCCGCTCCCGACCCTGGAAGCTGTGGACTGAGTCCGCAGCCTCCACGAAAGTATTCATGTTATAATTGTTAATGTACAACTTCACAAGAGTACAAATGTATTATTTCTATTTCTCATTCCAGCCATTTAATGGACTCTCCAAGTGAACCAGCTACCGAAGATCTGAGGGATGGCTCAGCTCCCAAAGCAACAAGGTGTATTCTCTCAACAGATGCTGTCTTACCTTCTGAGTGTTTACAAATGTTTTTTTGTTATCCTTACAAATGAGGACAGGTTTTGTGATGTGACTCTAACATTAAAAACTGGCTGAAATGCCCATTTTTAAAAACATATCTGTTTACAGTTATCAAACAAGGGAGGCTTTGATCCCATCAGTCTGGGGGTTTCAAACTCAAGTCCCAGAGGATATCAATGTGCCAGCCAGTGCATCATGCAGTATTTCTTGAGAATTAGAGATCGTCTAATGATAGCAGGACTCCGAGAATGATTATTTTGGTTAAGAGATTTGAGATACTCAACCTCTTCACATTAATTGTGGAGCCAAACCCTTTCTGTGAGTGTTGTAAAAGTACTTGATGAATAATGGGATCCAGCAAGTAGATATTAGTGTGACACAAATTTGGCACAGATCCGTTGACCTTGTGTGAAGTCTAAAGCCAATTAATAGTTTTCTCTGGGTAGCTTTTCCCATTTGCTGAAAGCATGTTTTGTAGTTTTTGACAGAATTAAAACTTTGAATTCTTGGTGTATTCTATAAGCCAGCTTTTGGCACCAACGTTGCTATGCAGACAAATGTTTCTTCTTGAAGGTCGGGCCATTCTGCCCATCTGGAGGGAGGAGTGCACATCTGGGAGCAGGAGACTACATCTGATGAAAGGAGGGCAGCACGGTAGCATGGTGGTTAGCATAAATGCTTCACAGCTCCAGGGTCCCAGGTTCGGTTCCCGGCTGGGTCACTGTCTGTGCGGAGTCTGCACGTCCTCCCCGTGTATGCGTGGGTTTCCTCCGGGTGCTCCGGTTTCCTCCCACAGTCCAAAGATGTGCGGGTTAGGTGGATTGGCCATGCTAAATTGCCCGTAGTGTCCTTAAAAGTAAGGTTAAGGGGAGGGTTGTTGGGTTACGGGTATAGGGTGGATACGTGGGTTTGAGTAAGGTGATCATTGCTCGACACAACATCGAGGGCCGAAGGGCCTGTTCTGTGCTGTACTGTTCTATGTTCTATGAGTGGGATCTGTAAAGTGATTGAATTGAACCAAACTAAAATAGTTTCAATATTTCCTGTTTATGAACCTTATTGAACTTGATGTCACTGAACAACAATGAGACAATCCTGGGCAACCATTCAAGATCCTGACAGTGTTACTGCAAATGTTAGCGCATTAGTAACTCTCCTGACATCCCACACCTTTTGGTAATATACATTAATATGAAAACTCTCCTCCAATCGTCCATCATATGGACAGCACGGTGGCACAGTGGCTAGCACTGATGCCTCATGGCGCTGAGGCCCCAGGCTCGATCCATGCCCCGGGCCACCGCCCATGCAGAGCCCGCACCCCCCCCCCCCCGCGCCCGTATGGGCCCCGCCCCCACAACCCAAAGATATGCAGGGTAGACGGACCAGCCACACCAAAATCGCCACCCAACTGGAAAAAAAATCAATTGTATACTCTAAATTTATTTTAAAAACCTACATCTTTGAGTAGATTTTGATCGCTCATTCTCATATTACCTCATGTGGCTCAGCTTCAATTTTTTCATAATATTCCTTGTTTTGAAACATTAAAGCTGCTGTATAAATGCAAGTTATTGTTGCAGTTTGCATCACCATTCTTGGGTAGCAGTGGGTATAATTAGCCAGTGTTCCTGCTGCTTATTGCTAGCCATTGCTGTCAGTTGAAAATAGGATTGTACGTTCTCCCCATATCTGCGTGGGTTTCACCCCCACAACCCAAAAGATGTGTAGGGTGGGTGGACTGGCCACCCCAAACTGTCCCCCAATTGGAAAGAAAGAAAATTGGGTACTTTAGATTTATTTTTTAAAATACAAAAAAAAGGAGAAGATAGGGTTAAATATTAATTCAGAGTTCCAGCAATTGAATATCTTCCTGTTGACACTCACTGTCTAGGCCAACACATGAAGAATGACCTTTTGGATTGGGAGACCAAAGGGCTGCTGACAGCTGGATAACTGTATTCCAGCAAAATAGTGAGTGCAGGAGGAAAACACATTTGATGGAAAGGACTACTTATTTGAGACACTTGGAAACTCTTATTATTTATTAACTTTTATTAAAAACATAAGTTGGGCATAGCGTAATTGAGTATTCTAGGTTCAGGGGATGGGCATGTTGAATTGTTGCATCGTTGGAGTTCCATGTTTGTTCTTGTATTTTCTTGTTCTTGATGTGGTTGAATTTTTCACAATTTTTTACAATTTTACTGTTCTGGTTTAGACTTAGGGCGCGATTCTCCGCTCCCGGGAAAAATCGTGAAGGCCGTCGTGAACTCGGCCGAGTTTCACGACGGCCTCGGAGCCCGCTTCTCTCACCGAATTCACCCCCAGCCAGGGGGCTAGGAGCGGCGCTCCGTTATTCCCGTCCGCCGGGCCTTGACGCTTGCGTCAGGGCGGCGTACCGAGAATGACGTGACGGCGGCGCCTATGTGACGTCAGCCGCGCATGCGCAGGTTGGCCGGCTCCAACCCGTGCATCGTCACGACGGCTGACAGCTCGAACCCACGCATGCGCAGTGGCCGTCTTTCCCCTCAGCCGCCCCGCGAGATGTGGCGGCTTGATCTTGCGGGGCGGTGGAGGGGAAATAGTGCGTCCAATTGAGACGCCGGCCCAATGATCGGTGGGCACCGATCGCGGGCCTGTCTCCTCACAACCACAGTCGTGGTACTCATTCCCCACCAGACCCCCTACAATCCCCAAAACGGGCATCTCATGTGTGGTTGCCGCCGTCGAGAAACGGTCGCGAACGGCATGCCGCTCGGCACATTCGGGTCGGAGAATCTCCGGCCGCCGTGAAAAACGGAGAGCGGCGATTCTTCCGAGCGGGGGGTGGGAGAATCGCGGGGGGCGCCAGGGGGTCGTGAAATTAGTCGGGGGGCCCTCCCGCGATTCTCCCACCCGGCGTGGGGAGCGGAGAATCGCGCCCTTGGAGTTTAGTTCTATATGGAGTTCTGTTGGTTGTGAAAATATATAGCTCCCTTTCAGAACACAATGTTATGGGGTTTCAGTATTTTGTTGTTTGGAACCATTTTATTGACTCTAGTTGGGAGCCTCCCTGCTAACCTGAGAGTTAGGTAATGGGAGCAGTTTTGAAGGGTTGGCTGAGCTCATTATAGGAATTTTTTAGATAATGAGCTTAGAGTTCTTGCTTTGTTTAGGTTGTTTAGAGGTAGATTTTAATTGTTTGTTTATGCCTTGCCTCTATCTGTATGTGTATTTGGGTGTGGTTGTTTTAAATGGCGATGGTTGGGGGGGAGGAGGGTAGGAGTAGTTTGCCAACAATGTCTGCAGATTTTTCTTTGTCCACTCTGTTGATTTGGTTTGGTGGCCCCTGCTTGCTGTGCTTTTTAAGTATCTTTTGGATACTCTTTCTTTTTTAAAAATAAATTTAGAGCACCCAATTATATATACTTTTTTCCAACTAAGGGGCAATCCAGCGCGGCCAATCCACCCAACCCGCACACCCACGGGCTGTGGGGGCGAAACCCACGCAGACACGGGGAGAACATGCAAACCCCACAAGGGCAGCGACCCAGGGTGCATACTCTTTCTTGATGGAAATGGCTGACTCCGGATTGAGGGGGGATGCGAGAGACCTAGTTTGCTTGGTCACCCTGGTACATTAGGGTGATCAATGGCCCAGTGAAAAGATCAACAGTATTTGCTCACATTAAGAGTTTAAACTCTGATGTGGTGCTTTTGCAAGAGATCTATTTGCGGGTCAGGTTGTGGAAAGAATGAGTGGGATAGGTCTTTCACCGGTTTCAATGGTCGGGCCAGGGGCGGCAATATTAATTAATAAAAGGGTTCAGACCCCAATGGCAGACATGTTATTGTCTGTGGCTCTCTGGTGGGTACCACGGTGGCCATGGTTAATGTTTACCCCTGAACTGGGATGATACAAACTTTATTAATACTCTGTTGGTATCCCTCCCCGATTTAGACTCACATCAGCTTATTTTGGGTGGGGCCCTAAATTGTGTCCTGGACCCTAGAATGGACCACTCCAAACCAAAACTCTGACCCCATCAGGGATGGCCAGGGCTTTGTTGTCTTTCATGGAGCAGATGGGAGGGGTAGATCCTTGGCGCTTCTTGCACATAGGTGATAAAGACTTTTCATTTTCCTCGCATGTTAATCGGGTATATTCGTGGATTGATTTTGTTTCTGGTGGATAGGTCTCTCCTCCCTTCAGTGGTGGCAGCTGAGTACTCAGCGATTGTGATTCAGACGTTGCCTCGCACTTTGTGGATTTAGCGCTAGGATCAGGCCCTGCTCAACGTCCACCATAGAAGTTAGAGACAGTGCTCGCAGATAAGAAATTTTGTGAGCGCATGTCCCTGACCATTGAGAACTAAATAAAATTTAATAATACAGTCAACTTTCACATTGTGGGAGGCCCTGAAGGTGGTTCTCAGGGGGGAAATGATCACCTATGAAGTGCATTTGATGAAGACCGTGAGAGTGCAACAGCAGAGGCTGGAGGACTCCATTCTTGTGGTGAATCACCATTACTCAGGAACCCTACCCCAGAGTGGTTGGCGAGTAGGAAAAAGCTGCAGACTCAATTCGAGCTGTAGGCCAGCTATGACGATCAAGGGGCATGTTTTACATACACCGGGAGAAGGCTCACCAGTCTAAGTGGCATGGGGAAATTATACAAATACACAACCCGAACATGTGCAGTATGGGTGGATTAGCCACGCTAAATTGCCCCTTATTGGAAAAAAAATTAAAATTTTGAAATCCAGATGAAATTATAAAATGCATTGGGTTGATGCAGACTGGTAAGGCTCCTGGTCCAGATGGCTTTTCGATTGAATTTTAAATTTGATTTTAGAGTACCCAATTCATTCCTTTCAATTAAGGGGCAATCTAGCGTGGGCAATCTAGCGTGTCCAATCCACGTAGCATGCACATCCCCTGGGCCCCGGTGCGAAACCTACGCAAACACGGGGAGAACACGCAAACCCCACAGCGACCCAGAGCCGGGACCAAACCCGGGACCCCGGCTCCGCGAGGCAGCAGTACTAACCCACTGCGCCACCGTGCTGCCTTCTGATTGTATTTTAAAGACGTTCTCAGAGCAGCTCGTACCTTTAATTCTGAACATGTTTAATGATTCCTTATCCCGGGGTTCGTTGTCCTCTACCCTCTCCTTGATTCTCAAGAATGAGAAAGACCCAACAGAGTTTGGGCCATACCGATCCATCTCACTCTTGAACTTGGGTGTCAAGTTAGTTGCCAAGGTGTTGGTGCTGCGGGCTGGCGCCCTGCCTCCCAAAAGTAATCTCGGAGGATCAGACAGGCTTCATTAAGTGTCGACAATTGTCAGCCTGCTAAATGCTGTCCTTGTCCCTTACCTGTTGCCCGAACCAGAGGTGATTGTGTCCCTGGATGTTGAAAAGGCATTTGTTAGAGTGGAGTGGGAATATCTGTTTCAGATGTTTGGGAGGTGCGGCTTTGGCCCCAAATTTATTTCCTGAATTTGACTATTGCAAAGGGTCCCCACTGCCACTGTTCATACGAATGTCCTGGATGCTGGTTATTTTCTGTTGAATAGAGGTAAGAGACACTGGGCGCAATTCTCCGCTGCCCACTATGGGTCGGAGAATAACGGGAGGGCCTTCCCGACATTTTTCCCGACCTCCCGCTATTCTCCCCCCCTACGGCCGCCCCACGACACGAATCGCTGCTCGCCATTTTTTACGGCGAACAGCGATTCTCCCCAGGCCGATGGGCCGAGTTCCCAGGCCTTTACGGCCATTTTCACGAACGCAAACACACCTGCTCTCACCGTTCGTGAAAACGGCCACAAAGTGCTGTCCCGGACAACCATGGCACCGATTGGCACGGCCGCACCACGGCCGTGCCAAGGGTGGCATGGGCCTGCGATCGGTGGGCACCGATCGCGGGCAGCGGGTCCGATACCCGCGCACTCTTTGTTCCTCCACCGCCCCGCAGGATCAGTCCGCAGGGTGGCTGAGGGGCATGACGGCCCGCACATGCGCGGGTTTGACGCATATGCATGATGACGTCATCCGCGCATGCGCGGCTGACGTCATCGAGCGCGTCAGCCGCCGTGACGCTTGGCGCGCGGGCTTAGCGACGGTCGCTAAGCCCACGATGCCATGCTTCACGGGGCCGCGCTGCTAGCCGCGCCCGGGGGGGGGGAGAATCGAGTCCCGGGAGGGGGCGCAGAGGCTGCCGTGAAACACGGCCAGTTTCACGGCAGCCTTTACGACTCTCCGCATTTGCGGAGAATCGCGCCCACTGTTCTTGCTCCTGTTTGCTTTGACAATAGAACCACTAGGGCTGAACTCTTCTATTAAATGGATTGGGATAAATTGGGGAGGGGAGGAGCACCGATGCCCCTTGATGTGGATGATCTACTTCACTATATTAAGGACGCAGTATCCTCCATGAACAAGATTATGAAGCTGCTTAGTGTTTTTGGCTCCTTCCCTGGTTACAAGTTGAACTTGGACAAGAGTGAATGTTTCCCAGTCAATCCCCCGGGGAGGAGAGTCCAACTGGGGATTTTACCTTTTCAGCCGGCCCAAACAATCTTCCACTATTTGGGGGTTTGGGTGGCCCACAACTGGGCCTCGCTTCAAAAATTAAATTACACTAATCCGGTCGGCAGTATCAAAATAGACCTGCAGATGTCGGATAACCTCCCCCTATCCTTGGGGGGTAGGGTTCAGACTATTAAAATGATTGTGCTCCTGAGATTTCTATTTCTCATTCAATGTCTCCCCATTTTTCTCTCCAAGTCATTTTTTGTCAAAGTCAACAAATCAATATCTTCCTTTATTTGGGTGGGTAAGACTCCCAGAATACATTGGGCTTTGCTCCAAAGAGATAGACAATCAGGGTGCTTGGTTCTACCCAATTTATTGTTGTACTATTGGGCAGCCAATATTCAGAAGTTGTTGTGGTTCAGTGATCCTGGTTCTACGTGGGGACAAATGGAGGCGAGCTCCTGCACTCTTTCTCGCCTTCAGGCAATAATTACTGCACCGTTGCCTTTCTCACCAGTGAGATTTTCTTTAAATCCAATAGTGGTATTCATCCTGAGAATTTGGAAGCAGTTCAGGAAACATTTCAAGTTCTGTTCCCTGTCTTCGCTAGCCCTCAGCTGCAATAACTACCTTTTTCTACCAGCGGATTTGGACTCAAGTTTAAGTTGGTAGGGGAATGGTTTGGAGAGTATGGTGATATGCATCACTGTAAATACACAAGGGGTTAATGTAAATACATGTAGACTAGATAGACACTAGAGGGAGCACCAGAGACATGACACACAGACATTCAACCAATAGGTCAGTAAGATAGGACACGACCAATGGGCATTCAAGACACAGACAGAGGTGACGCTACCACAGGAGGACATTACACCAACCCATATAAAAGGACACAGCACACATGCTCAGACTCTTTCCAGTGGAGACACTTAGTGAGTACACAGGATTGATTTGAAACCCATCACATCCACCATGTGGATTGTAGCAGACTGGTTAGTTAGCCTAAGTAGTTATAGCAGGATTAACAGGAGAGTTGAATCCAAGTAAGAGAATCGTTAACAGTTCAATAAATGTGTTAAAGCTATCTCCAAGTCTGAACCTTCCTTTGTCAGAGTGCACATCAAGGAAGCAGCTTATGCTACGTCAAGAGAATAACAAAACAGAGAGGTTTGGAGATCTGTTTGTGGAGGGGAGGTTTGTTATTTTTAAGGGGTTGGCTGAGAAATTTTAATTGCCCAGTTCCTGTCTTTTCAGGTATTTTCAAATTTGCCAATTTTAGTGCACAGCTTTCCCTCCTTTCCCTTGGTGCCACTCTCATACATCACAGAATTTACAGTGCAAAATGAGGCCATTTGGCCCATCGAGTCTACGCGAGCCCCTGAAAAAGCACCTTATCTAAGCCCACGCCTCCAGCCTATTCCTGCAACCCAGCAACCCCACCTAACGTTTTGGACACTACGGGACAGTTTAGCGTTACCAATCCACCTAATGCATACATCTTTCGACCGCGGGAGGGAACCGGAGCACCCAGAGGAAACCCACGCAGAGGAAACCCTGCGCGTGAGAACGCGCAGAGTGCCCACCGACAGCGACCCAAGCCCGGAACCGAACCCGGGCCCCCGGCTCCGCGAAGCAATACCACCAACCACTGTGCTACCGTGACGCCCTTTTCCCTGTTGAAGAAGATTGGCTGGATCTGATGGCTGACTACCTCAGAAATATCTGGCCATTTTCTTTCAACAGAGTCTGCTCCATTAAGTGAGGTGAAGACGAAATAGGAGGGTGAATTGGGTCCCATTCTTGATGATGAGGTGTAGGGTAAAGCCCTTCACAGGGTCAAGTCAACATCGTCATGGGCTCAGCTAAGTTTGATCCAATTCAAGGTTTTGCACAGGACCCATCTGAATTTGACTATTGTAAAGGGGCCAACCACCACTGCAGTCGGGTTGGCTTCTTTCCCCTGCCACCGCTGTTCTCTATTCTGCCTCGCTGTCAGGTTGCTGAGTCTTGACATGGCTTGTACGTTGGTGGACAGGGTGAAACCATGTCGAGAAGTCCACAGCATTATCCTCCCAATCAGTGGGTATTAATGCCTCCATGCTTTAGGAAGGCCTGGAAAGTATCTTAACATCTTTTTCTTTGGTCACCCAAACAGCATTGGACAATGGAGAGCTGGGAGAAGAAACCCTGCGAGGGAGGCGGTTTCTGGGCATCCGGATATAATGGTCCGTCCATCAAGTTGGTTCCACAGCAGCAGGACTTTGATGCGGGTAAATGCAGCTTCATGGAGGATAATAGCGTTAATCTAATGGTTCTCCCACTTGATCCCATGGTTTCAATTCAAGTTCTCAATGATCTTAATGTATATATCTAAATTGGCAAAGCATGTTGCATCAAACGTTTAGCACTGCAGCCCCACGGCGCCGAGGACCCGGGCCCAATCCCAACCCCGGGCCACCGCCCGCGCGGTGTCCGCACACTCTCCCCACGTCTGCGTGGGTCTCACCTCCACAATCCAAAGATGCGCAGGGTGGGTGAATTAGCCACCCTAAATTGCCCCATAATTGGAAAACAATAATTGGGTACTCTAAATTTATATTTTAAAAAATGGCATCAAATTTTGATATCATGGGGTGGTGGAAGCAGGAGTTTTGTGCTCGCAATTCTCCCACATTCTCCCATATTACTGCCTCCAGTTGATTTGCAGTGGGAAGGTGTGTGGTAGAGGCTTGCGTTGCGTTCTTGAAGAAGAAACTGAATAGACAGCCAACACTAGATGGAAAATTATTTCTTTCACACTTTTGCAGAAATGGTTTTACAGTATGAATTGAGGTCTGGGAGCAAAGTTCCCAATCGAGATTTCTTATTGTGTTGAATTTGATTTAACGTACGTGTACAGAGGTACAGTGAAAAGTATTGTTCTACATATAATCCAGATATGGTTCCAGACTTAAAAAAACATAGGACATGCATAAATACACAATGTGAATAGATACAGTCCATAAGAGGATCATTCAGGAGTCTGGTAACAGCGGGGAAGAAGCTGTTTTTGAATCTGTTAGTGCGTGTTCTCAGACTTTTGTAACCCCTGCTCGATGGAAGAAATTGTAAGAGAGAATAAGCTGGGTGGGAGGGGTGCTTGATTCTGCTGCCTACTTTCCCAAGGCAGCGGGAGGTGTAGACAGAGTCAATGGATGGGAGGCGGGTTCACATGAGGGACCGGGCTGTGTTCACGACTCTATGAGTGAATGAGAGGGTAGTGATTCTTGTCGGCTTATCAAGGAAAATAATTATTCAATTTCGGAAATTTGCTAGCTAGCATAAAAAATGTGGTTTATTAGGAATAAGATATTGATGCTGGCAAGATACTTGTTCGCTGTTCCCTGGGGCTGGTTTAGCACATTGGGCTAAATCACTGGCTATGAAAGCAGACCAAGGCAGGCCAGCAGCACGGTTCAATTCCCGTACCAGCCTCGCTGAACAGGCGCCGGAATGTGGTGACTAGGGGCTTTTCACAGTGACTTCATTTGAAGCCTACTCGTGACAATAAGCGATTTTCTTTTCATTTCATTTTCATTAACTCTGCAGTTGAGGTATTAAAAAGTTTAGAAATGGGCTTATTTTCTCTGGAGTTTGGAAAAATAAGAGGCTATCTAATTGAAGCATACAAGATTCTGAAGGGACTTGGTAGAGTAGATGTGAAGAGATGATTGCGCTGATTAGGGAATCTAAGTCTTAAAATAAGACCATTTAGGACTACAGTTTAAAAAAAAATTCATTTACAGGATGTTTCATGCTTATCATTAGGCTTTTAATTCCAGAGGTTTTATTGAGTTTAAATTTCACTATCTGCTCTGGTGCAATTCGCATTCGGGCCTCCAGAGAATTCCCCATGGTCCCTGAATTGCTAGCCCACCGACAATACCATTGCGCCACTGCCGTCTCACATGTGAAATGACTTCACATGAAGGGTGATGAATATTTGGAATAGTCTGACCCCCTGAGGTTTGTATTTGCTCCATCGGCGAATACATTTCAGGTTGAGATAGATACATCTTTTGTCTCTCAGGAAATTAAGGTATATGGGGAGAGGGTGGGAAAATGGAATTGAAGTCCAAGATGAGCTATGATCATATTAATGGCAGAGCAGACTCGATGGGCCAAATTGTCCACTTGTGCTCCTATATCTTGTGTCCTTCTGGTTGCTTGCATAGGGTAACCTCGGTGATGTACAACCTAAGCATCCTATTGACAATGGCCTGAGCTTCAAAGATGATAAAATGTCCATCATGAGATCACCCTGGATCCATTTTTGTAACATCCCACACCTTCAAACATCATTGGATTCCATTCTTCCAGTGCACTGACTTTCAAATCTTAGTTTATAAACCTGAACTGATCACTGAAACTTCTTTGAGTCTAATGTTCTTCCAGTCTAATTGCTTTTCTCCTAGTATGGTTTACTTTTCTAACCCTGTTATCTAATTCACCTACCCCTCATTCTCTGGTGACCATCGTGATCCTGAACTCTCTAATTTGCTCTTTAAGCCCAGCTATATTTCCCCTTACTTTCTAAAGTCTCTGTAAAAATTATTAATGGCAGAGCTTTTTGCAGCAATGAAGATAGTGGGCAGGATTTCCCATGCAGCCCATGGAATGTTCCGCGGCAGCGGAAGCAGCCCGCCAATAGCCCGCAATGGGCTTTTCTGGTCTCGCTGCTCTCAATGGGGTTTCCCGTTGTATTCACCTCGACCAGGGGTTTCCCAGTGACAGGGATTCACTGCCGGCAGGACTGGAAGATTCCACTGGCATAAATGGCCAGAAAATTCAGACCAACTGTACTGTCAGTGTTTGCTGTCATCACTCCTGTGTACCTGACAGCAGTTTCTGGAGTTTGCACATGCACAGTTAAATGTGGCAGTCTAAAATTTGCTGCCTGTGATTCTATACTTCCTCATTGAATGCGCTGATGCGGTGCTCTCCAGTTTGTCACCAAGTAAAAATTATTGAATCATTGAAAACTTATTCCTCTACACAATTATTCTCACTGTAAAATACCTTTAAAAAGTTACAGCTTGTTGAATGAGGTGTATCTGTGCTTTTAATGAAGTCATGAGTTCATGATTACAACTAAACAGTCTCACTGTTCCTGATAAACTAATTTTATATTCGTGGAACGTCAATACTTTTTCATCACTTTTCAGTTTCTACCTCAATCCTCAATGTGCATATCTCAATTGTTTGTTTTGCTTTGTGTAAATTTTTAAATGAAAAGTGCAAAGTTCTGTGCATTTTTACTTTCTGGTTTGCTGTATGTGCGAATGCTTGAAAGTGATTGGCTCCTCACCCTGCTAATAACATCATTGTTGCAGGTTGCCTGGAGATCCCTTTGATTTGGCGCCTGGTTCAAGCTGACGTCAGGAGACAGAAATCCACCCCAAGAGATTGCTTTGCTGCTGACTGTAAAACGAGACCATTATTTCATTGGTTGCTACCCAACCTCTTGCTATCACCTGGTTAATGTTTGTTCATCCTATTTTTTCTTGATGTAGCACTGCACATTGTGTAGTTGAAGAGTGATGGAAGTTCTGTTTCATCAACCCAACCACCTTGGATGCCTTGGAAGCTGCCTGTTGACTTTGTGTATTCAATTTTGTACTTTCCACTGTCTGCTCGTTTCAACTCAGCTTCGCTCTGGTATCTGAATGAAACTTTCCCTGAAGATAGAAGAAAAAATAGTATTAAAAAAAAATACACTTTTGCATTGGTAATATATGCAGGCTACTCACTCCCTCTAATATCATACCATGATATTACAGGCGGCACGGTGGTGCAGTGGTTAGCTCTGCTGTCTCGCAGCACCAGGTTCCCAGGTTCAATTCTGGGCTTGGTTGACTGTGTGGAGTTTGAGCATTCTCCCTGTAATGATATGTATAGTGCCAGTATAGTAAATGGTTAACATCTGAAATTATTCGTAAATCAAACACTAGATGGCGTTACTAATTCATTGTATATAAGACAGCATCTATCTGAATTCTGGGAGAAGCTGAAGAGAACATGATGAGAGCAGAGTGAGAATTGATCAAAGAGACTCACGAGGTCAAGTCATAGTGTACTTTAACAGTTAGATAGACTATTGATTACTGTACTACAGCTTCAGTCTTACTAGTTTAGTATCTGTAACTCAGTAAAGTGTGCAAACCTAATCAAAGTTAATGTTAAATATTTTTTTTTTGATTCAAGCTTCTTATTTTTATATTCTTTGTCAACATTACATATCTGGCTATTTTGCAGGAAAAGGCAAGGAACATAATACTCCCCGTATCTGCGTGGGTTTCCTCTGGGTGTTCCAGTTTCCTCTCACAGTCCAAAGATGTACGGGTTAGGTGGATTAGCTCTGCTAAATTACCCCATTTGTCTTCAGGGATGTGCAGGTTAGGTTATGGGGTTACGGGGATAGGGCGAGGTGCACATTAGTGCAGTGCTCATTTGAAGGATTGGTGCAGACTCGGATGGGCTGAACGGCCTCTTTCTGCATTGCAGGGATTCTATGAAGTTAGAATGGTGCTATCATTACAATATCTAAAGGTATCTTGAGATATTATAGTTTAAACTGGCAGTATCCCTTATTGTTTGATTGTTGGATTTATTTTTACAATCCTGTTAAGTTTGATCAGTTGTTTGTGAGTACTCTGTATAATGATGCAGTCCCATTTCACTTGAATCTTCATTCAAGGAGGTCCCTCCTGATTTCCACACCATTTATCTGCAGCTTTTTCTGTCAATATATGCAGTTGAAGTCAATCAGTAAATCTAGAAAACAAATCACTGCTCACCTCATTAGAAAACATGTGCAACATTACAATATCTAAAATATGATTGGATGTCCAATTATAGCTCCATTATAGCACATCAAAACCATCACAAATCAAACAGATTAAAGTTAAAGTGTGTGTAGCATATCAGTTCATCCCTAAACATGAACAGTAACTCAACATTTTTGAATATTTACCCACAGATAGGAAACAATAATTAAATAAGAATAATACTAGTGTTATGTTTTTAATTTTGATGTAATCATATTAAATGAAACTTTGATCTTCAGTTGTGCATAAACTGTCCATTTCAAATCGCCAGTTCACTTTGCATACCATCTGATTTTAATTTCCCGAAAGAAATCTGAGGTGGGATTTATAATAGATAGTTGATTTGATACAGCTCACTTTAGTCTTCTTCCGATGTGTACAACACAGCAGCTAATTTGCATATTCAGGATCCAATTGGAGCCGTTAGGTTGGGATGCTGACATTTTGCCGACGGCTGTTGACCATCTTCCCTTGACACATGGTGGGGTTGCCTTAGGAGCCATCACCAACAGTAGATGCCGTGGGCAGGAAGATCAGCCACCATGGCCTCAAAGATCTCCCCGAGGGATCTCCCCTCCAATCAGCCAGGTCTTCTGCCCAGGCCCTATAAAAGTTTTATTTCAGGGCAGCACGGTAGCATAGTGGTTAGCACAATTGCTTCACAACTCCAGGGTCCCAGGTTCGATTCCTGGCTTGGACCACTGTCTGTGCGGAGTCTGCACATTCTCCCCGTGTGTGCGTGGGTTTCCTCCGGGTGCTCCGGTTTCCTCCCACAGTCAAAGATGTGCGGGTTAGGTGGATTGGCCAGGCTAAATTGCCCCTTTTTTAAAAAAAGTTTTATTTCAACTTACCTCTCTGAGCCCCAAGGTCACCTGTCAGCCCAGTGCTACTGCTGAGAGCACGGAGTTGCTGCCCTTTTGGTTGAGCAGGCTTTGTAATAGATAATTGATTTGATATAGCTCACTTTAATTTTCTCCCAATGTGTAAAATTACCACCCAACATTCCTTATTGGCTTCATTTAATTGTAAATGATTTGAATCTAATAAATCATCAGCTATTTCTCATACTTTTCCAACATTCATTCTCTGTCAGTGTTGGCAACACAGGGCTGGCCCCAGAGGGGATAATTGGATAGCAGGCTCAGGGATGGTCAATTAGGAGCCTGCCTTTTGTAAAATAACCAAGCACGTCCCACTGCTGGCAAGTGAAGGCTCAGGACTTCTTTTTGGTTCCCCCTCAATGGTAACCCAAAGCCCACCGATAAATCTCTGTGCTTAAGATTTTGAAAGGAGCTTTATGATGGATTGGAATCTGGCAAGGGATAGTGGTTATACAGTTCTCATTTTAAATGCAGATTATGGAGCAGCCTTGTTTTAAACAGATTGACGATTGTGATGAACTGCTTCAGTAGCAATATGCGTGATTAACATTTGTCGGGCACATTGCTCCTTAGTTGTTTTTTATGAAATTGAATTTTGCTCTCTTAAGTATAACCAATCATTTGTCATTTGGTAAAAATGCATACACCAGAAGATAATACAATTAATAAAATTGTTAAAATCCTGTAGGTAACCGTTAAATGAATCATGTCTCATTTCAGATATGTGGAGGTTTCTGATATGACTGGTGGTAAAATCCATCAGTCACTCATTAGATAAATTTTGTTATTGCTTAGTATTAACATGAGATATATTGTCCATGATTGACAGCAATAAACAATCATGGTCGTATTTGTTTTTACATAAGGGTGTCTCCCATCTTAAGCAGAAAATATCATTGCTGGAAGTCACAAAAGATTTCTCAGACTTTCTTTAATCGCTTATTAAAGGGAAGATACGTGGCGCTCGGAGCTATGAACCATAAAATAAATTTGAAAAACAGAAGTATAAATCTTCTGAAATTTCAGTTAGTTCGAGAAATGATTTTGCTTTCCTGAATTTTAAGACATAAAATAATCAGCTCTCAGCCATTGTGAATTTGTCATAATTCATTAGCTAGCAGAAAACCGACGAGTTCACCAAGAAAGTCTGGGACCATTATCACTGTAGCACATTATAAATTGTGCCTTGCATCAGAAATGGAAGGATTAATTAAAGAGGTTGTAAGTGTGAAATGCTTCTGATTAATAAAAAACCTCATGAATAAGAAAAGAATTGCAATTTTTTAGCTGAGCTCAAGGAGCATACAAATGGGGAGTCTGTAATTAAATTGAGTCAGCTGGAGGCTGCATTATTTGTGACTCTTTGCATTAAATAGTAGAAAGCCAGCAAAGCCTCTAAACAGGATGCTAACACTACTTTGATTTGAAATTTATTATTTGTTTCCCTTCTCTAAGGTGATCAACACAAGTGTGATAGATGCTTCTCCCAAGGAACCATTGAAGAGCTGAAGAGCGAGAGCATGTGACTTTAATTCAAAATGAGGTTCTTCAAAGTGAGTAGAAGGATTCATCAGCATTCAGTGGCTTTCATCTTTTTTATTCTGTATTCCTATGTTGGCAAAAGTTTAACTCAACTTGTTTTGTTCTGTGTAATGACTTGCAACTTCATGCTAGTTATTTTTGCTTTTTGAGACTTATTTGGTGCAAAGTTTAAGTGAAAATATAATGGGTAAGAATTTCCTGGGACAATGGTTGGCATCATGTGGCTTTACTCAGACATTTATGCTCATGTAGATATGCCAAATCTTGCTGGAAAATAAATCTGTCTATGGCACAGTAAGCTTTCTGATGAAGCAGAGACACAATAGCTTATCCCTACTGACCAACCATTGGGAATGATAACAAGCCAAGTAAAGATCTATAATACAGAATGAGGCCTGACACTGGGAGATAAGGGAGCTAAAACTTCTGAAATCACATTGGGTGCGATCAAACGGCTACACTGAGCCGAAAAATTAGAGCGCGGTGGCACAACGTGCCGATAGACGCTGGAAGACACCGCTCACAATGCCTCGTGTGACGTTGCGATGTAGATCCGCCCAAAGTGGGCAGGATCACATATGCATATTAGAGCGAGACAGCTCGTCTCAATGTAATATGCAGTTTCCTGAGGCACCAAAGGTATTGGGATTTATCCCCTTCGCCTTGGAGACCTCAGGCGATCAGCGTTCAGGACTGGTCTCCACAAATGGGGACCAGATGGAACAGCACTTTTGGGATTGAAGACAATCAGGTGCATGCCCTTTCGGCAGGGTGGCATCCTAGCACTGCTGGTGCAACCTGGGTACCCTGTCAGTGCCAGCCTAGCAATTCTCAGGTGGCAATGACAGCTGGCAGATATACTGTCATGGCATCAGGTTGGCTCTGCCAAGGTGCCAAGCTGGCATTTTTCACGTGGTGGCAATTGGGCAAGGGGTGCCATGTGTGGGTGATTGGGAGAGTGCAGAGGAGGCCCCCTCATCGTGAGTTGGGGTTGGGCTTGTTGGGTGGCGGGGAGGGGAGGGGGAGGGGGGTGGCGCGGGGGTGCCAGGGGCTCCAGAGATCTCATGCTACACTGAGGAATTCCAGTGAGCGGAGCTCCTCTGTGTAGAAAATGAGGCTATGTGCAGCCTTAGCCACGTGTTCCCCACTGAGGCCCCATCTAATCTGAGTGCTATTCCAGAGCGTTGTGTTTATCAGTACTGCGAGCACTGGAAAACATGCAGCTAAATGCACTCGCTATAGGACTTTGTTCCCATTTAGTTAAATCGTGTCCATTAACTCAACATTCAAAAGTTAAAAAGTTAACTCAACATTCAAAAGGATCTTGCAGAATTCTATATGAAGTCATTTACACTGTCTACATGCACCCTTTTTCACACAGATGTTGCAAATTGTGTTGGGGGAAAAAAATGGTCCCAAGATTTTCTGAATACATACCTGCATGCCCTCTCGGATGATGTGAATCATCAGTGAGATTGGCTGCTCGGGGCTGGTAGACGAGGGCTCCTGAAAGGTGAACGAAAACAAAGTGACATGGTGAGTGGTGGCAAAGTGCTGAGAGCTGTGTTGTCCGTCCTCAAATCGGCAACCAGTTCTTCAACATGTATGACTTGATCGGTAAGCTCTGGGGTTTAATTCTGAACTCAGAATTCTCGTAAAAATCTTACCTAAAAGTATTGTGAAAGATGGACTTTTCAGAGTGGGCAGTTAATGAATTTGACAGCTTAGGCTTCTGTCAAATAAATTATTCCGGTGGCTAAAAGAACCATGTTAATTTGATACTTGCATGTCATGTACAGTAGCCCCTCTGCCCCTCTCTCGGTATTGGTGCATAACAGACGACAGCATGCATGAAGTGGGCATGGAATCCCTTTTTAAGAATGTTAATTCATCGTAAAGGCAAGGCCTGCAGTTGGAGAGATAACAATGGCGTTCCACCTCTGGGCCAGTCTGAGGCTGGCATCATGTTAGTACCACAGGTACTTTGACTCCTGGGAAGTGATTTACCCAAGAAAGAGTTCTAGCTACAGTGACCTTGCCTTCCAGTGGGAGACCACCGTCCATTGAGTCATGGTATTTGAATTATCTGGTTTCATGAGCATCTTGTCTCCCAAGCCAAGGGTCACCGCTTCCTATGGGCAAAATTGTGCAGTGCGTAATGGACACTATAATCTTCACTGCATTAGGTGTGTAATGTAATAAAGTTTCCAAACCTTTCAAGGTACTGGAAACATGTATCAAGCACCCCTATGGTCCTCTCCACCATTTGCTGGGTTGATACCTCTGCACAGTTGTATCTTTCCTATTTTGCACGGAATGGTTCCCTCCTTCTACCAGCCTTACCCTTCACACTAAGAGGAATGTGCTCACCCTGAATAAAAGCAAATTGCAGCGGACGCTGGAATGTGAAACAAAAGAGAAAATGCTGGAAAATCTCAGCAGGTCTGGCAGCATTTGTCAGGAGAGAAAAGAGCTAATGTTTCGAGTCCGATGACTCTTTGTCAAAGCTAACAGACAGAGAAAGTGGGAAATATTTATACTGTGGCGTGAGAATGAAAGATGAGCCATAGCCACAGAAACCCAGGGAAGCTGGGTGCTAATGGCCACAGATACCAAGGGGAAAGAATGTTAATGGCATCTTTGTCCCTGGGAGGCTGTTATGAACCGACTGGGAATGGCAGTCTGCATTGCTTACCTCATGGCATAGTCACCTGACTATGGCAAGCCAGGTAGTACAAGATTGTATTTCCAAAACCCAAACATTCCCATTTTCGTATAAAAAATAGACACACGCATCCTCTTTTTCCAAGCAATGAAAGGCATATTTGCTTGCACCATCCTGTGTTCCTGTGAGATGCCCAAGTTACCCACAATATACCCACAGTTCTTGTGCATTAGCAATTGTTTGTTCTAATAATCAGTCTTTGCACATGCATTGCACAAGCAATCTCTAAACTGTGCAGGTATTTTAATGGAATGCATGTGTGTTGATGTTGGCTGTTTATTTAGGTGATGTTCATTGTCAAGGGATTGTGCTCCCTCCCGGGATCTTGACAAAGGATTGAGAAATTCAACAGAACACATTATTTCCATGCTATCCCTAGTCAAATGGGAAGGCTGAGGCTCATAAAATTAAATTACCAAAGGACTCGGCAATAAATCAAACGAATGTAGCACCACTGACAGATACAAGGCAATCCTTGAGTGGAGAAACACACCGACTAAAGGCATGAAAATTAGTCTTGTCGAATGTTCCAGAGGCCCTTGTTGAGCTTGGTAACAATTGGTGTTCGAATTGTTGGGACTCATGGGCTTCTGGGATGGAAGGTAGTTCTGTACTCAGTACAGCTGGTGGAATCCCTTCTCCCTGATTGGCTGATTGTTATGAAGGAGCAGCTTCGCTCGCTATGCAAATATGCCTGAAGTTGAGCCAGTAAATCTGGTCCTCCACTTCCACTGGGTATGATCAAGGTGACAATTTCTCTGCACATGTGCCAGATTTCCACATGGGCTGACTCCTGCTGAGAGCAATGAAGGTTTGCACCTTAACAAGCTCTCCAATGCTCACCTCTGGTAATGGTTTGGAAGTGTTGCCAAACTTAAAATTTGGCTTTCTATCATCCACTTTGATCTTTTCACTTGTGCCTGTTACTGCTCCTGGCTTCAGTAGCTCCTTTGCTATTAGAAGAGCAGTTTGTGTATGGTATGACGGGGTTTATGATCAGACTCCACTGTTAGTTGTATTTCTCCAGCAAGATCAAAAGAGCTGAACTACAGATGTGAGATGAGAGTGATTGACATCAAGGCAGCATTTGATCGTGTCTGGCAAGAAGGAGCCCCAGCAAAATTGCAGTCAATAGGAATCAGGGAGAAAACTCTCCGCTGGTTGGAGTCATACTTGGCACAAAGGAAGATGGTTGTGGTGTTGAACGAGTCATCTCAGTCCCAGGGCATCACTGCAGGATTTCCTCAGGGTGGTGTCCTAGGCTCAACCATCTTCAGCTACTTCATCAATTACCTATCCTCCAACATAAGGTCAGATATGGGGATATTCACTGATAATTGCACAATGTTCAGCGCAGTTCGTGACTCTGCAGACACTGAAGCAGTCCATGTGAAAATGCAACAAGACCAGGACAATATCAAGGCTCGGGCTGACAAGTGGCAAGTTACATTTGTGCCACACAAGTGCCAGACAATGACCATCTCCAACAAGTAGTCCAAAGATTGCAGGTTAGGTGGATTGGATATGCTAAATTCACCTAGATGGGGTTACGGGGATAGGGTGGAGAATTGGGCTGAGGTAGGGTGCTCCTTCGTAGGGTTACTGCTGAAGGAAGGGGGGGGGGCGGGGGGTTCCGCGATGATACCTTTTCAAACGAAATAGTTAGAATGCCACTAGAATAGTTTTACATAAGTTACTTTATTAAGGATTGAGATGAAATATAGGAAGAGTCCCGAGTAATCATTATTAACCATTAAATATGTATTTTTAGGACATAGCAGTAATAAGTAATCAACAGTGAAACAATCCAGGGTGCTGGTTTTGTTGTTCTGTGTCTCACAAACAAACAGCACAGGATGGTAAGATTGTACATAGCTGTCAGGATGAGGATCCTGGCCTCAATCATGGGTTTCTTGCAATTCTATTGGGTGCAGCTTAAACATTGCTTGCGATTCTATTGGGTGAATTTAAAACATTGCCTGAAATTCTATTGGGTGAGTTTAAACATAGCAGCTTCAGGGATTGGATCAAATCCAACTGGGGAGGGCTATTGATCTTTGAATGCTGTATATGTGCTGAGTTTGTGTCTTTGTTCTGTAGAAGGACCTTGGCAGCTTTCCAGGTCTTATCTCTCATGTACATGAAAGCAAGCTTGTAGAAAATTAAACCGTCTTCAGATTGTTGATGTGTCCGCTGCTCTTTGTACTGAGTTGAGCCACAAGAGAAAAGCCCACGTGGAAGCCGACTCAATACACAGGCCTTGAAACTGTTCCTACAAGTGCAGACTCAATGGGCTGAATGGATTTCTTCTGCACCGTAGGGATTCTATGATTTCATGATTCCATGTCGAGAGAATCAAGAAATTGCCCCCAGACATTCAATGGCATTACTATCACTGAATCCCCCCACAATCAACATCCTGGGCGTTACCATTGATCACAAACTCAACTGGACTAGCCACATAAATGCTGTGCCTACAAGGCCAGGTCAAAGGTTCAGAATCCTGCAGCGAGTAACTCACCTCCTGGCTCCCCAAAGACTACAAGGCACAAGTCAGGAGTGTGATGGAATATTCTCCACTTGTCCAGGTGAGTGCAGCTCCAACAACACTCAAGAAGCTCAAGACTACCCAGGACAAAGCAGCCACTTGATTGTCACCCCTACAAACATTCATTCCTCCAACACCAACGCATAGGAGCAGCCGTATGTAACACCTGCAAGAACTCACCAAGGCTCCTTCGGCAACACCTTTCAAACCCACGGTCATTACTATCTGGAAGGACAAAGACAGAAGATACATGGCAACACCACCACCTGGAGGTTCCCCTTCAAGTCACTCACCATCGTGACTTGGAAATATATTGCCGTTCCTTCATCATTGCTGGGGCAAAATCCTGTAACTCCCTCCCTAACAGCACAGTGGGTGTACTTACACCACATGGACTGCAGTGGTTCAAGAAGGTAGCTCACCGCAACCTTCTCAAGGGCAATTAGGATTGGGCAACAATTGTCACATAGATTATCCATATCCATATAAATTATCCAATGATTAGTAGATCATCCACTGCGGCTGACCAATCCAGTGAAGCCGATCTCCTGTAAAAAATGATTTTTTAAGAAAATAGCCAGGCACTCTTCCTCAGTCTGAGTGTAGTGGTTTTTCATTTGCGTTAGTGCCCTGGATGCAAATGTGACTAGCTGACCTTGAGTTGCTCCCAGACCTATCTTACTGGCATCACACTGTAAAGTAACTTCCTCATTGACATCATAGTGCTTCAACACTGGCATTTTCATCACTAGTTGCTTGTTTTTAGTGAATATTGCTTCTTATTTTTTTCCCCTATACCACAATACTTCATTGGCAGTGAGCTTGTGTCATGCTCCACACTCTGATGACAAATTTAACAATGATTTTGCTAAATAGTTCACAACTCAAATGAGTCATTGCTTTTACGTCTGTTGGCTGCTGTGTCGCCACTATATCTCTCACCTTGTCAGGAACCGGGCGAAGAAAGTTTGCCATCAATGTATGACTTATGTACTTGACTTCAGGCATCTTCAGTTGAAACGTCTTTGTTGTTCAGCTTCAGCTTTATCGGGTAAGCTTTCTCTAGCAGTTGTATTACATTCTGATAGTCTGGAGCCAGGGAAATGCCAAACAGAATGCATATCCATCTGTATCTCCTGAACAGTGTCCAGAATATCAATAGAAAGCTGTTGCTTTCATCCAGCTCCCCTCCCCAGGAACCATCCTTCACATCCAGGGTAGTGAATATCTTTGTATTGGCAAGTTGTGACAATTACCTTTAAAGGTTGGCATGGGACATGCTCACAGCATTCCAGGTTGTTTCACAGCTATCCTGCTGCTAATCCAGTCTGTAGCTTTGTCACTGTAGTCCAAAGATGTGCAGGTTAGGTGGATTGGCCATCATAAATTGCCCTTAGTGACCAAAAAAGATTGGGAGGGGTTATTGGGTTATGGGGATAGGATGAAAGTGAAGGCTTAATTGGGTCGGTGCAGACTCGATGGGCCGAATGGCTTCCTTCTGCACTGTATGTTCTATGTTTTACGTTCTATGTTTTTTGATTACTTCCCTCTTTTCCAGCTCTTCTAACTTGTCTTTTAGACTTGGCTTGAGGGCAGCTGGAACTCTACTCGGCAGATGCTGAATTGGCCTTACACTCGCATTTACTGCGAGATGCTATTCTCCTGGTAGGTGTTCCGACCTGTAAACACATCTTTGTACATCTCTCTGATCTGTCCTGCCATCACTGGGTTTGAGTGTGCTGCGACACGTAAACCTTTTTCATGTTCAGGGTCACCAGTCAAGCTTTGAACTGGCTTCAGCTGAAATGAGTGGCCATTGTGTCCCATCTATGATATATGAGGGCAATTCTGTTGGTGTGGTGTACATGGACTTCCAAAAAACATTTGACACACTGCCGCACAACTGACTTGTGAGCAAGGTTATAGCTCAGAATTAAAGGGATAGTAGCAACATAGATAGAGTTGGCTGAGTGGCAGGAAGCAGAGAGTAATGGCTAATGGATGTTTTTTGGACTGGAGAAAGGTTTGTAGTGGAGTTCCCCAGGGTTCCGTGCTGGGATCCTTGCTTTTCCTGTTATCATTGATGATTTAGACCTTAGTGTACAGTGCACAGTTTCAGAGTTTGTGCATGATATGAAACTTAGAAGCATGGTGAACTGTGAGGATGATAGTGTAGAACTTAAAAATGACATAGACAAGTTGGTGGAATGGGCAAGAGGTAACAGATGAAGTTCAATGTGCAAAAATGTGAAGCGCTTTATTTTCACAGGAAGAACATTGGGTGACAATGTGAAATAAAATAAACAATTCTAAAGGGAGTGCAGGAGCAGAAAGGCCAAGGTTTATATGTGCATCGGTCATTGAAAGTAAATGGTCAGGATGAAAGAGTGGTTAATAAAGGATAAGGTACCCTGGATTTATGAATTGGGGAATATACGAGAGTGAGGAGGTTATGTTGAACTTGTATAGGACAGTATTTTGGCCTCAGCTGGAGTATTGCATCTTGGAAGGGTGTGAAGGCCTTGGAAAGAGTGTAAAAAAGGTTCACTAGAATGGTTTCGGGAACTGGTTATGATTGGAGAAGTTAGGACTTTTGTCCTTGGAGAAAGGAAGGCTAGGATGAGATTTTATAGCGGTATTCAAAATTGAAAGGGGTCTGGACAGAGAAGACAGAGAGAAATTGTTCTCACTCACGAAAAGATTGAGAACGAGGGGCACAGATTTAAAGTAATTGGTAAAAGAAGGAAAAGACACATCATGAAAATATTTTTCATGCAGTGAACGGTTAGGAAAACATTAGCTGAGAATGCAGTGCTGGCAAGTTCACTTGAAGCATTCAAAAAGGAATTAGGCAGTAATCAAAAAAGAGTATGCATGTTTATGGGGAGAAGGCAGGAGAGTGACACATGAATTGCTGAATCAGAGAGCTAATGCAGACACGATGGGTTGAATACCTCCTTCTGTGCTATACTATTTCTATATTTATTCCAATCCATTCCACCCCGCTCACCACCTTTTTCCTTCACTCTCCATCCCATCTCACCCAGTATCCATGATGGATAGACCTCAGGAGCCATGCTGAGATTAAATAAGATTAAGTTATTTACAGGTGTCACCAAATAAAGAAAACCCTCCTCCTGCAGAAGAGGAGGTTGAGAGGTGATTTGATGGAGATGCTCAGAATCATAAGGGTTCTGGACCGAGTCGGCAGAGTGAAATTATTTGAGGGAGGTGGTTACATATTGGCATTGTCACTCGACTAGTAATCTATAGATCCAGGGCAAGGCTCTGTGGACTTGAGTTGAAATTCCACCATAACTGTTGAAATTTGAATTCAATAAAATTCTGGAATCAAAGGGCTAATGATGACCTTGAAACCATTATTGATGGTCTGGTTCACTAGTCATAGCAATAATAGTCATTATTATTATCACAAGTAGGCTTACATTGCAATGAAGTTACTGTAAGAATCCCCGCGTCGCCACACTCTGGCGCCTATTTGGGTACACTGAGGGAGCATTCAGAATGTCCAATTCACCTAGCAGCACGTCTTTTGGGACTTATAGGAGGAAACCGGAGCACCCGGAGGAAACCCACGGGGAGAACGTGTAAACTCTGCACAGATAGTGACCCAAGCCAGGAATCAAACCTGGGACCCTGGTGCTGTGAAGCAACCACTGTGCTATTGTGCCACCCTAATACCCTTTCGGGAAGGCAATCTGTCAGCCATACCTCATCTGGCCTATGTGCGACTCCACGGGCTGGCTTTTCTGTTTGGGTGAATAATTGTTCCCACCAGAACTGAATAGCGTGCAATATGCATTCCAGTTGCGGGGAACTATTTGTTTTACGATTCAGGACATGCAAATAGGCCAGCACTCTGCCAGTATGAATTGGGAGCAATTCTCATCCCCGCAGACGGTGTAACCACTGGGGCCTGAATGAGCCTGACAGGCTGAAGCACCACTCACCAAATGCTCATTCCAGTCATGAAGATGGCTCAGAGAAGAGCTGCCCCCAAGTTTTGGAAATCTGAAGTAGTCCCACTGCTCGATCCCCAGGGAGGGCCGCAGACTCAAGCCCACCCTCCTGAACAGCATCAGGGAGGAAGTGACAGAGGCAGTCAGTGCTGCCAGTCTCACCAGGAGGAGCCGGCACATTATCCTTAGCGGTGAGTGTCCCTGGTGAGGCTTCTGTTCTAAGAAGGGCAGTGTGCCAGGGAGGGTTCCAGACCCCATGGTGCAGGTGTCTTTTGGTTGGGTGAGCTCTGCCAATCCCCTGCTTCCTCTGCAGTGGGGCTGTGCTTCTGAGGAGTGCCAACACCTGGTGGGCTCCTGATTGAGCTTAGCCATGCCCATACCCGGATAATACTGCTGGGATATGAGGGTTTCCAGAGAGGCGGCCGAGGTGGGCTCATACATCACCAGAGACTCTGAATATTTACAGGTCACAGTGAGCAACCAGCAGTGCGAACAGCCAGGAGCTTATAAATAGTACCGGAGGGGTGCGTTTAAATCACATACTGCAACAATAACGGTCTGAGCCAGGCCACCCTGATCTCGAGGGGGCACTCCAAATCCATGGACTTGGCACCAAGATATTCCCCATGTGAATAATGTAGGATTTTAGACATTTGGATTAAAGCCTGGATTAGAGTGTGTCTGACTGCTGCTGTCATGTTTTAAAAATAATCTTGGTTTGAAAGACAACAACGCTTTTGGAGTCTGAGGTGCAATTAAGCTTGGACTAATGAAATTTTGTTTCGATTAAGGGGATTCCCTGGGGAGTTAATTAGCTTTCAGCTTGATGGGATGATGTCATTACTGGGTAGAGCTAAGGCATCAGGCATTTTGAGAATGCATTTCCGGTTGAGTTCTGATCTGGTTGAAGGTATGCACAGTGAAACAGTTCTGCTCTCACTGTAAGTTAGTTAGAAGAGTTTAACTGTATAGCTGTATTTAAAGCAGTGCATAATCGTCTGAATACAAGGGGGAGCTGAAACAAGCGAGCTGAAACAGCTTTTGAAGACATACAGTCACAATTTGGCATGGCATGGTGGTACAGTAGTACAGTCGTTAGCACCGTTGCTTCACAGCGCCAGGACCCCAGGTTCAATTCCTGGCTTTGGTCACTGTCTGTGCGGAGTCTGCACGTCTGAGTGTGTTTCCGCCGGGCGCTCCGGTTTCCTCCCACAAGTCCCAAAAGACGTGCTGTTAGGTAATTTGGAAAATCAGAATTCTCCCTCTGTGTACCCAAACAGGTGTCGGAGTGCAGCGACTAGGGTATTTTCACAGTAACTTTGTTGCAGTGTTACTATAAGCCTACTTGTGACAATAATAAAGATTATTATTATAAATTCTGACAGGAGTCAGATCTGCTCTGTAAAGCAGTGACAAGATATATTTTTCTCAAAGAATAACTCAGTAAAGCAAGTATCACTCTGTGCAATTGGTATTTCATAGAATCATAGAATCCCTATAATGCAGAGAGAGGCAGTTTGGCCCTTCGAGTCAGCACCAACCCTTTGTAGAGCACCCTACCTAGGCCCAATCCCCCACAATATTTCCTGCAACCCCACCCTAAGGGGCAATTTAGCATGGCCAATCCACCTAACCAGTACATATTTGGACTGTGGGAGGAAACCGGAACACCCAGAGGAAACCCACACAGACATGGGGAGAAGATGCAAACACCGCACAGACAGTGAGCCAAGGTCAGAATCAAACCTAAATCTCTGGCACTGTGGGGTAGCAGTGCTAACCACTGTTCCATCATGGCGCCCCCACATTTAGTGTGGATTGAGAGCTCAGATGATATATTTTCTTGTTTAAGTGAGAATAAATACAGCAAATAAGGATATTGTATTCCCTGTGTTGAGTAGTGTTGTTTAAGGAGTAATTAGAAGCTATTTTCAGGTGTGATGTTAGAGATTTTAACACTGTGACAGTAATAATGTTTTTAAAAAAAATACCATATCCCTATATCTTTGTGCAATCACTCCTGGAGCAAAGTATAATGGGCTGGATTCTTCGCGGCGGGATCCTCCATTTCGTCAGCAGCTCATTCACGCTCACGGATTCCTAACGGCATGGCAGTGTCCACAATGGGAGACCCCATTGGCCGGCTGCTGGGACGAGGATCCCACTGCCGGCATGGGCACGCGGACCGGAAAAATGGGTGCGGTAGGACGGAGAATCTTGCCCAGGCCTTTCTTCACAGCCATACAAAATTAAAATAGATTAATAGGGTTTTTGCCCAGTGTTCTAGCCACTGTTGGATCGTAATACCTGCTACTCCCCCTGGCTCTGGCAGTCACTCCTAGAAAGCCCAACGAGTTTTGATAGTTTTTGAGAGGTTCAAGTTGTGATTTTACTATTGCGCGCTATTCTCCACTTGATCGCAATTCTCGTTGCCAGCCCCAGGTCTACAGCAATATGGTTAACTCAAATGGCCCAGCAAGCCACTCAGTTGAAGAATAGTTTAAGGATGCCCAATAAATGCTGGCTCAGCCAACGATGTCCACATCCTAGAATTAATAAAAAATAAAATTCCCAAAGCATTTATCCAGAGAGAGTGTAAATGCCAGCAAAATGAACAGCTCCATCTGAAGGTCAAAAGATGAAAAACAAGTTTCAACCTTGCACATGACAAGAAAAAGGGCTGGATTCTCCGCCGCATCAGGAACTCCTCTGCTGGTGGCCGGTGCTGGAGAAACCAGCAACGGGCAGAAAACAGATTGGCGCCAGGTACAGATCCTGTTCCGATGCTCTGGTGCCTCGTTGACATCATGACCAAGGTTTACGTCCCGTTGGCAGTGTTAATGAACTTCATGCCCTGAGCCGGCGGCTCCATGCAAAATTGTCATTTACATGGATTTAAACCTCATTAGAGGGTTGCTCCATCCACACCTCCATCCCTCTCAGATGTAAATCAGATTGGAGAGAATTGGAGTAATTCTTTACAATCAGGACCTGAGCGTCCTGGCTGTTGAGGGGGAGCAAGACCCTAATATGCTTCCCAAAAACTATCAATGCGCCGGGCAGCACATTATCCAGATCCTCATGATTCTCCAGTTCTCTGGGCTGGGAATCACTGGGCGAGGGTTGGTGCAGGTCTTGACAAGCTTGGCCCTTATGCAATGGAGCTTGCGGTGGGCCAAGGGGGTAGTTCTTGTCAGGAGTTGTCCCCAAAGTCCATCAAAGGGCCATCCTCCCCCCACAATGCAAGACCTACCCACCCCACCACCACCAGACCCCTCCCCCACTGACCCCCCTAACAGAGACCCGCCATTTATTCCATGACATTTTTGTCATTTAATCTCTCTCGCCCTTTACCCTGTTACAGATTTTCTTCTTCCTTCCACCCACCCTTTTTCAATGCATGTAACCTATTACATTTTTGCCACCAGTTCTGAAGAAGTCATATTCACTTCAAAACATTAATGCGGTTTCCCTCAACAGATGCTGCCAGACCTGCTGAGTATTTCCAGCACTTTCTGTATCATTTTATTCAATGTGAGTTCCCGTAATACCATTGGGATTCCAATTGCTTTTTAACAGCGTCACAGACAGGAGGGGGATTAATTTAAACAACCCTGATTTGTCCTCTCACTATTTATCTGTAAACAGAATGGTGTTGTTCATTTTTGATTTCCCCCCTTGATAAGTGGTGGTGTATTTTTCCTTAACCCTTAAATTTGGAGGGTTCCAATCCGAATAACTCACAGCAAACACAAGATAGGATCAAACAAAAGGGCTTACTTTGCACACACACAAAACACGGAAAAGGAGTTTTGAAACATCTGCCCCTTCTGCACTTATACATTTAAAAGAGGGATGGGTGAAACAATGGGTGTTCAAGGAAAGACCACAATAAAAATACGAGCGCTGGTTTTACGTGAGCCCAGAATCCAGAATCAAAAGTCTAATGGGATCTTTCTTCAGTGGGTAGGTTGGTTGACAATCACAGGGTGATATCTCTTTCTAGAAGTGAGGACTTCCACAAGGGGAGAAGGCACATGAAGTTGAATTAGTTTTGAAGGCACCAGTTGCAATGATCCAGTAGTTCACAAAGTATATGAGGGCAGAGTGATTGTAGCTGGGCAAAACTCCTTCTGTTGGGATGGCAAGATAGTAGACAGATACAGGCTGCTGTTTGGAGTCCTGCTCCCTTTGGAGGTCAAACAGTGACTGAAGAAAAGAGCCTGCAGATTATTAATTAAAGGAATTCCGACAGCTCAAGTCTCAGTCATGTAACAGTATGGTTCAGGTTGTCTAATGAGGCCCATGGTTGTTTTGGAGCAGATAACTATGGAGCCATTAAGAAGTCTCACAACACCAGGTTAAAGTCCAACCTGTTTGTTTCAAACACTAGCTTTCGGAGCACTGCTCCTTCCTCAGGTGAATGAGGCAGCAGGGTAGCATGGTGGCTAGCATAAATGCTTCACAGCTCCAGGGTCCCAGGTTCGATTCCCGGCTGGGTCACTGTCTGTGTGGAGTCTGCACGTCCTCCCCCTGTGTGCGTGGGTTTCCTCCGGGTGCTCCGGTTTCCTCCCACAGTCCAAAGATGTGCGGGTTAGGTGGATTGGCCATGCTAAATTGCCCGTAGTGTCCTAATAAAAGTAAGGTTAAGGGGGGGGGTTGTTGGGTTACGGGTGTAGGGTGTATACGTGGGTTTGAGTAGGGTGATCATGGCTCGGCACAACATTGAGGGCCGAAGGGCCTGTTCTGTGCTGTACTGTTCTATGTTCTATGTTCTAGGAAGGAGCAGTACTCCGAAAGTTAGTGTTTGAAACAAACATGTTGGACTTTAACCTGGTGTTGCAAGACGTCTTACTGTGCTCACCCCAGTCGAACACCGGCATCTCCACATTATGGAGCCATTGACACCACATTGAGTTTAGGAGTCACAAACAGCTGCCTCTGGCCTTGGTGACGTACTGCTTCCAGTGACCAGAATTCTTCTTTAGAAATACAAAGACGCTTTGTGCAGCTGCAGGAAGGGTCATTAGCACCTTTTTAAAAGATAACAAGACTCTGCTGGTTTGTCTGAAGACGAGACATTCTTCTCAAATGAGTCGTGGCTGGTTAGATTAAAGCCTTCTCCATTTTCAAACTATAAATGAAAGTTTTTACAGAGTAGTCCAGTTGACATAAATAGTTATTTTCCTTCCTGTCTCAACTGGGACAACTGAGCCTTAGCGGGAATGCCAGTTCGGTAAATGTAGGTTGCCAATTGTCCGATGCTTCTCAAAGTTAAGTGGAATACTCTGCTTCAAGGATCCAGAAGAGGTAGGCGTATTTTGCCATGCCTCACAAGGAATATTATGATCTCCTGTGCCCTGAACCCCCCCTTTACAACTTTTCTGTGATACCCTCAAGAAATCCTCACCCCATAACTTATCAGCTTGCGAACACGTTTTCCTTTGTTGCTGTTCATCAGCTTCCAACCACTTGAACTTCCTCTCCTGGAAGTGACTGGGAGTGTGTAGGTGAGACCGAGAAGTTAAAATATCACTGGCCTTAAACTCAGGCCCAACCAGTTGTCCTCTCCCCTTGGTATCCATAATCCATTGGGCCTTAACACAACCCCAATTTATATTAATAATAGCGAAACAAAACAGCATTGGACTGGATTTGTTTATTGTCATGTGTACTGAGGTACAGTGAAAAGTATTTTCTGTGAGCCGCTCAACAGATCATTCCGTTCAAGAAAAGAAAATGCGTAATAGGGCAACACAAAATGCACAATGTAAATACATAGACGCCGGCATCGGATGAAGCATACAGGAGTGTAGTATTAATTAGGTCAGTCCATAATAGGGTTGTTTAGGAGTCTGGTAACAGCAGGGAAGAAGCTGGTTTTGAATCTGTTCATGCATGTTCTCAGACTTTTGTATCTTCTGCCCGATGGAAGAAGTTGGAAGAGTGAGTAAGCCGGGTGGGAGGGGTCTTTGATTATGCTGCCCGCTTTCCCCAGGCAGCGGGAGGTGTGGATAGAGTCAATGGATCACATAATAAAAACATATTCATAACACCTGGTATAGCCTGACATTTATTAGTGCATGCATGTCTTCAATACCAGTAATTATAAGACAAATTCAATTTTTTCGATTAATCTACTGCTTTCCAGCCCATCAGAATCAATTATCAGAGGAATTACCTTTATAATGTCTTCTTTATTATTTTATTCCTTTGCCTGGGCCTATTATTTAAACTCTGGCTTGAAATCCAGTTTTGTTTCATTTCTGATAATATTTCCTTGGCAAAATAAATAGCTGGAAAAAGATTCTGCATGGCCAACGTGATTTAAAAAAAAAAATAAGAATCACAGGAATCATAGAATTTACTGTGCAGAAGGAGGCCATTTGCCCATCGAGTCAGCACTGGCCGTTGGAAAGGGAACCCTAATTAACCCCACACCTCCACCCTATCCCCCACACCCAGTAACCACCCCCACAAACTGTTTTTTTGGACACTAAGGGCAATTCCACATGGCCAATCCACCGAACCTGCACATCTTTGGACTGTGGGAGGAAACCGGAGCACCCAGAGGAAACACACGCAGACATTGGGAGAACATGCAGACTCCACACAGACAGTGATCCAAGCAGGGAATCGAATCTGGGACCCTGGAGCTGTGAAACAACTGTGATAACCACTGTGCTACCCATGCCACCTTTTTTTCAACTGCAGAGAAAATTTAAAGTTGAGAAGAACAGTGACATATGGAATTCACAAATCACTGCAAGGTTTTGTATGTTGGAAACTAACCTTTTTGAGGTATAAAAGTTGGCAGATTCCAACTCTGACAGCTGATGGGCAGAATGACTGGCTGCCTGTGTATGATGGAAGCAAGGACCATTTTGAGACCATTCTTGACTCATCAACACTGATGGACCAAGTTAAAATTGGCCCTGCAACACAAGAAAAATTAGTTGCAGCTAAATATGTTTTAAAATTCTAAGTCCAGGCCAAGGACCAAAAGAATAGGACAGATGTCAGGAAGGAACTCTTCATGAAAAGAAATCATCTTCCAGACAGAGTGAATCAGAAAAAAAAGCTCCCAAATCATTTATGGAGCAACTAACAGATGTACTGGAGATATTGTAGCTTTGAATGGAATTGGGCTGGTTTAGCACAGAGGGCTAAACAGCTGGCTTGTAACATAGAACAATGCCAGCAGCGTGGGTTCAATTCCCGAGCTGATCTCTCCGAACAGGCGACTATGGGCTTTTCGAAATAACTTCATTGAAGCCTACTTGTGACAATAAGCGATTATTATTATTATTATTATTAATGGTGAGCTAAATTCACCAAAATTTCATTGTGTATATATTTTGGGATCTTTGCAAGAGGTATTTATGAAAATGACTCTGTGACCTCTGACATGCTGGCTATTTCTGACTTGAATCCGATTTTTGAACCTTTTTATTCAGCCAAGAATTTGTTAAGTACAATTGATGCATAAAATTCAGATTCGATTAGTTGCTATCTTACTGCAATCTAATCAATAATTTAATGAAGTGAATGGAGGCTTCTTTAATTTTCAGCTAAGAAATAACGAGGGCTTATGCGAAAGATATTGCAATCATGGTGGACTATTTTAATCATCACATGGGCGGCACGGTAGCACAGTGGTTAGCACTGATGCTTCACAGCTCCAGGGTCCCAGGTTTGATTCCCGGCTTGGGTCACTGTCTGTACGAAGTCTGCACGTTCTCCCCATATCTAACTGGGTTTCCTCCAGGTGCTCCGGTTTCCTCCCACAAGTCCCGAAAGATGTGCTGTTAGGTAATTTGGGCATTCTGAATTCACCTTCTGTGGACCTGACCAGGCGCCGGAAGGTGGCGATTGGGGGCTTTTCACAGTAACTTCATTGCAATGGTAATGTAAGCCGACTTGTGACAATAAACCTAATTATACATTGGACAAATCAAATCAGCAAACCAAGCCTTGAGAACAAGTTCATAGAGCTCATTTGAGTCAGTGGGTGGAATTCTCCAACGATTGTGATTCACTTCTCCTGCTGGCAGCCCACCCCACCAGCGGGTTTCACGGCAGCATGGGACCGTTTCCCGACTGATGAGTGGCGGTAAGAAAGAATCCCACTGCTGGCGAACAGCACATCGCCGAGAAGCATGTGATTGGGCGACCTGAAAATCCCGCTCACTTTCTTAGAAGATGCTGAGGAACCAACCAGAAACAGTTTATTCTGGACCTAGTGAAGTCCAGTGAGACAGGATTAATTCAATATATCATAGCAAAGGATCTTTTATGTAAGATTGATCACAACATGCCAAAATTACACAGTCAATGCCAGGGTGAGAAACATAGGTCTGAAATTAGTCTCTTAAACCTAAATAAAAGGATCAAAGACAGAGTTGATAAAGTGGACTGGGAAAATGGGTAAAAGGTAAAATGGCAGGACAACAGTAGCAGACATTTAAGGAGAGATTTTTCACAAAGTTATATTCCATTGAGAAAGAAAAACACTATGAGAAGGTCGAACCATCTGGGGCTAGCTGAGGAAGTTAAGGATGACATCAAACTGAACTGAGAAAAGACCGACCATGCTGTGAGGATAATTGATAGGCCAGACAATTGGGACAATTTTAGAAATCAGCAAAGGATGATAAACAAATAATAAAGAGGGAACATGCACAAATCACAAAGTGTTAGCACGCAGGTACAGCAAGTATTAAGAAGACAAATGGACTGTAGGCCTTTATTGCATGGGGGATGGAATATATAATTAGAGAAGTGTGACTGGAATGAGGGGGTGATTTTGAGGCCACACTCTGCCCGTGAGAAACTCAGCATGGACTCAGAGTCCAGAGAGAATCGAAATTCTCAATTACCTTTGGCATGATTGGGTTTTCAATTCATACCCCTCCCCCTCCATTGGAGTAGTGCGAAGCACGCTGTGGGAGCCCGATAACCTCACTTTAATACATTAGCATGCTGTTACACTTCCTCCAGACCTCCCCCCCCCCCCTCCCAACTCACAGAATATTCACCAGGTGCCGACATGACGCCATCCCGGTGTCATTTACAGGTTTACAAAAGCGTGAATCATAGAATCATAGAATTTGCAGTGCAGAAGGAGGCCATTCGGCCCATCAAGTCTGCACCGGCCCTTGGTGACTGGGCGAACCATTCCATCCCTCTAACCCAGCAACCCCATCTGTAATGACCTCCAATTAGTATTATTGGTTGGCCAATTGGAGTATGAGCTCCCTTAATGATAGCTCATTGAGGGGGCCCATATAAGCACCTGTGTAGGCTTTGTGACTCAGTCTTAAGTTGACTGGAATGCTAGCAGCACTGTTTGGAGCTGCTCTTGTATCTAGTTATTGGAAGTAAATATTGGTGTGGTGACGGGACTCCTGCCTCCTGTGGATTATTACACCATCCAACCTTTGTTTTTTGGACACCAAGAGCAATTTAGCATGGCCAATCCGCCTAACCTGCACATCTTTGGACTGTGGGAGGAAACCGGTGCACTGGAGGAAACCGACGCAGATACGGGGAGAACATGCAGACAGTGTACCCAAGCCGGGAATCGAACCTGGGACCCTTGCGCTGTGAAGCAACTGTGCTAACCACTGTGCTACTGTGCCCCCTAGTGGCTTTACCTCCAAGGGGAATATTGGAAATGAGCAGTCAGGCAGCCATTATTCACCAGACTCTTCATTTCTCAGGGTGCACAGGAAAGTTCGGGGTCAGGGCTGGGGTGCAGTCACTCAAGCTCGGGCGGAGACGTCTCTAGCAGGCTTTACCTTCCATTCATTTTGGGGCGCTCCTTGATTTAACGGGGTCTGGATGCTGACATTCGGGCATTGCATCCTGTGTCCTCCTTGCTGGCTTTGTGGCCAAATCACCACTGAGGGAGTGTCTGTCCTTTGTGGGAGCTGGAAAGTGGGTGGGAAGAGATGAATTCTGAGGGTCAGCACTAGGGCAACTGTGAGGTTCCTGTGTGGGGTCCCATGAGAGGCCAAGCTCTAACGACAGACTTGGCTTCTTAGGAATGGGTTGTGCCCCTGTCTCATGAGAAATGAAGACCCTCTCACTTGGGGAAGTACAACTGAAATGTGAAGAACTCTGAAATCGAGGGGCTGAGATCTATTGAATATCAATTCCACTTGCCGAGGAGGTTTGTCTCTCAGGAATATGTGTGTAGGGTTGTGAGATGGGAGAATGAGGATGCCTTCTGGGTGTGTGCTTGTCATGATAATTGCAGGCTTCACTCTAATAAGTTGTGTCTCATCTGGCACAAGAGACATTCAGGCATTCAATTGCTTGATAGGCAATTTCACCCTTCATTAACAACTCAACAGTGTCAGTGAAATATGCATGGCTAAAGTTCACTGCCACTGGTTGGTGTCCCAACTGTCTGTATCGATTCATGGACTACCAAAATGTATTTGTGGCCTTGTGGAGTTTGTGGACCATGCTTTTGTAAGTTGCTTTAGGTTGCACCTCCCTTTCAGTTTTTTGAAAAACCTTTGTCTCAGTTTTGTTTGTATGCTCCTCATCTACTGGCAACTGGTGCAGAGAAGGACAGGGAGGGAAGAGACCTCCTCATGAACCTGCTCCTGGGCCTGGTGAAAATCGCCAGAAACAGGTCCAGGCAGTGGGTGACCGAGGGGGTTGTCCGATCCCATTGCTTGCCCTTCTACCATGGCTACATTTGTTGCCAGGCGTCCTTAGAGAGAGCATGCTATGTCTACGGGCATCTTTGAGGCCTTCCATTCTCACTGGGCACCGCAGGGACTGGGGTGAATTAATGACCCCATTTATCATGTTTTAGTTTGACGTTTTAAATTTAATTTGCGATTTGTTTTTGTTTAAGGCAGTATTCTTTTGTCCCTCAGTTTATTTAATTTTTTTTATTTGGTTTAATCAAAATAGTTGGAGTGCCAATTCTGAACCCTATTGGAGTCCTCCGATTGTGAGTACCTGCTTCCGCATCGACTGTTTCTGTTAAGGCTGAGGCTGAGGTAGCTGAACTGTTGCTGCTGCTTCTGAAGCAGAGTGTCTTTTTGTTGCTGCCTCTAAAACACATGACAAAGCCATTTTTTTTAAAAACCGAGTGGGCGGTCCATCTTGCCCTAGAAAAGGGGCTCACAGTGGGTGAGATCTTCCCAGCGGCGGATCCACTGGAGGTGCAGGACCTTTATTACCCTGCTGCCACAAAGGGGGATTGCCGCTTGCTAAAAAACAGGTGCCCGGTCTCTCTCCTCAGCATGGACTACAAAATCTTTGTCAAGGCAATGTCTTCCCGCCTTGATACCGTGACCACAAGATCAACCTTAACCAATCCTGTACAGCCCGGGGCTGAACCATTTGTGAAACATCCAGCTGGTATGGGACCTGATCTACAATTCCTAGAGGGCTGGTCTGTTGGACGACTTACTATCTCACGACCAGGAGAAGGCGTTCAACAAGGTGAACTCCCATCTAAACGCACCCCTGCTTAGACAGAATTTCAAATTGGCCCCAAGCCCAGAATCCCATCACGGGAGCCAGAGACGTAAAGCCTCTCAGAACTACCCTCCATGGCCTTTTGCACTGCACAGAGTATTTACTGTATGAGCTGCTGATGCACGCCCTTCACTTCCTTGCCCTTACCCGTCACCTAGGCACCCCTTGGCAAGCCTTGTTGTTGCCATCTGGTGGTGGAGGTCTCCAGTCAAGGTCCCCCTTAACACGGGGACTTGTGGTGGAGGTTGTTGCACACAGCAGTCCCATACAACCATAGACTGCATTGTTCACAAACTCCCAAGATGCTTGCCCGTGTTGCAGCCTTGTGCAGTCTGTAGACCATACATATACACGTTACTTATACGTATCCCCTTTTTAGTTGCGTAAAAACACAGCCCCCTTTTAGTTACTTCAAAAACCTTTTGGACAATTTTATTTGAACATCAGCCCCAAGCTCCTGACCTATGGGCACCCACAGCGGGGAGGGGCAGAAAGGGAGGAGGACCTCCTCATGAACCTGGGTCTCCTGGGTCTGGAGAAACTTGCCAGAAACAGGGTCCAGGCAGTGGACGACCGAGGGCATTGTCCGACCTGACTGTCTATCCCTCTACGACAACTATATTCATGGCCGGGTGTCCTTGGAGAAGGAGCACGCAGTGTGCACTGGCACCGTCCAAGCCTTCCATGCTCATTGGGCACCACAGGGATTGGGGTAACTTATCACCTTTTTCATCACATTTTAGTTTGATGTTTAAGTTTCATTTGTGATTTGATTTTGTTTAAGGCAGTGTCTCTTTAAGGGGCTGCCCTCTTTTACACTTTCCCTCAGTTTGTTTGATTTAGTTTAATTAGTTTACACAAAATAGCTGAACCTCAATGCTCTGGATAGGGGACCCCCTCTGAGACCAGCAAACTAAAGGAAACCATCATATAGACCCAGTGAAATAAGGAGCCTCTACAGAGACCTCCTATGCAAAGGGAACCTACCATAGACACCCTTTAATTAAAGGGAACACCTCACAGACAACACCAAAACAAAGGAACCCCACAGACCCCTCAAGAAAACAAACCCCTATCTGGAGGCTAGAGCGCAGTCCAGACAGGGACAGTGAAAAAGAACTATTGTTGTAGCACTCACCTGTCACACACCTGCTGGCTCAGAGAGATGGAGAACACATGTGTTCATTCCTGGAAAGAGAAAAGCATTGGCCTCTTTTTAAACCCCTCAGATCATTCAGCTACAAGCCATTCATTTATTTCATCAAGTGTGCAATGATTGACAGCTTCCACAAACACAGGTGTCAGCTTTGCTTCATTAATTTTCTTTCATGGATCAGTAACTCCAAGTTCTGTAACCACTATGTTTTCAAACATCAAACCACATCAAAGACAGTTAAGTGCATTCCAATCACTCCGCTCACACTTGAGACTTTTTGAAGTGCTGAGCTGGAAATTTGAAGCATTTTAACTGTTAGGGAGTCTCTAAGGGGGGTCTCCCTATCTAGGGAGTCTCCATGGGGGGGGGTCTTCCTATTTAGGAGGTCCCTGGGGGATCTGTCTCTGGCGGTGTCTCCCATTGTAGGGGAGTCTCTGGGGTGTCCCCAATTTTAGAGGGGTCTCTGGGGGTGTCTCCCATTTTATTAGAGTCTCTGAGGGTGTTTCCATTTTAGGGGTGTCTCTGGGGATGTCTCCTGATTTGGGGGTCTCTGGGGCGGCAGTCGGGGTGCAGAGTTGTAGTGGAGGGGTGACAGGTCACGCATTGTGCAGGGAGGGAGGCCATCCGGTGGACTTTGGGGGCAGCACCCTTAAGGGGTTATCACCTTGGCCCATGGCGCGGTCCACCACATCAGAGCCACGTGGGTAAATACCAGTAGAGATCTGCGCCCACATAATTTCCAGCCCAGAGAATGGAAAGAATCGCGAGGATCCGGAAACACTGGTGACTCCTGCTGGCGTGTGGGCGTGAACGCCGATCCCACCATCAGCTGGGGACCAGAGCATTGTGGTCAGTTCAGCGACCTGCACAAACCTTGATTCGGCCGGACACCCAATTCTCTGCCCGATCGCGATCTGCACTGCCGGCGTCGGGGGGCGGAGAATCCAGCCTGTAGTTTACACCAACTCAGAGCATTGTGAACCATTGGGAAGCCTGTACTGGAGTCAAGAATCTTTTGACATTTAAGTTTAAAATATGTTGCTAACTTTACACATCATGGGCGGGATTCTCCCCTACCCAGTGGGGAGGGCTGTACTGGCACCAAGGAGTGGCGTGAACCACTCAGGGGCTAGGCCGGCGCCGGTGGGGTTGGTGCCGCACCAGCCGGCGTGGAAGGGCTTGGCGGCAGGCCAGGCGGCAGGCCAACCGGCGCCGAAGGGCCTCCGCTGGCCGGCAAGAGTTGCCGAATGCGCGGGAGTGCCAGCATGTGCTGGCGTCATCCCAGTGCATGCGCAGGGGGTTCTTCTCCCCGCCGGCCATGGCGGAGGTTGACAGCAGCCGGCACAGAGGGTAAGAGTACCATGGGGGCACCCCGCCGGGGCCAGATCCCCGCGCGACCCTCCGAGGACTTTGCAGGCTGCCCGTAGAGCCAGATCCCGCCGGTATGGACCTGGTTTGATTTACGCTTGCGGGCCCGGCCGAAAACGGGCGGCCGCTCGGCACATCGCGGGCTGGAGAATAGACAGGGGGGCCGCTGCTAGCGGCCAGCGACCGGTGCGGTGCAATTCCCGGCCCCGCCAAAACCCCGGCGCCGGAGAATTCGGCAGCCGGCGTCGGGGCGGCGGTGCAGGATTCACGCGCCCCCTCCCCGGCGATTCTCTGACCCAGCAGGGGGGTTGGAGAATTTTGCCCCATAACCTAATTCTGTATAATGAGAATGTTTTTAATTCAGTGATTAATAAAGTTTTGTTTAGACAAGGTAAGTAGTTATCCATGTTATGAAAGTGAACGGAATCTTCAGATCCGTTGATTAATTTATCCTATGAATAAGTTGTTGCTCTGCATTGAGAAGCAATGAAGTTCAAGTATTACTGTAGAAATTGCACCCTATGCTTTGATCTTCTCATTGATAGATCAGCTATCTGTACAGTCTTAGAAACAGTATGGCTGAATCACTTGATTGACACACAGCTATCCATTTAGCCTTTGAAGCAATGGATCAGATGACCATCTGTTCTACGTCAAATGCTTTAATGTATTCAGTTCTAGAGATTTTGTTGACACATTTGGAATCGCATTGTGAATGCTTGGCTGAGCCCAAAGACCCACTAAATGATTCAGCTCAGTCGGTGTTGTGGATGTGGTTGTCAAAGTGGCTGTCAGCGTTGATTAGATTGGCACTTTTATGTTCTTCTCAGAGGATTATAGTTTTTGAAATGGTTTTGCATGGCTGTTTGTTTTTTTTACAGTTTTATGGCCACTTATTGGATTTTTGTTTGTTTGGAATTTGTATGGATGGACATTTGATTGACACTTCCCTGAGCAAATTGCGGGCATGATAGGGACATGGGCAGATGGGATGTAATAGGGAGATTTGGTTGATAGGCAGTTGAAGGTTAGTGTGCTTAACACTCAATGTACAGAACTAGGCTAATATTCCAATGAACAGAGGTTTACCTTCTAACCTGCTCAACTGTCTCCATTTCTGCCTTTGACCTGATCCAGGAGTCGGCAAGCCTGACTCCAGCCGATAATCATTTCCCCACCTTGAAAGTAACTAGGCAGGGCGCTGCCAGGCAAGAGACAGAATCACAAAGTTGGGAAATCACCCAACATGCAATTACCTCCGTAAAGAGAAAAATCCGACCCTTGGAGGGACGTACTTCCACTCGAGGCAGTTCAGAGACGTTTTATGAGGTTAATTCTTCAGATGAAGGGGGTCATCTCATGAGGGATGCTTGAGCAGGTTGGACCTATACTCATTGGAGTTCATAAGAATGAAAGCCTATCTAATTGAAACCTATGAGATTCTGGGGACATGACAATGTGAATGTTGAGCGAATGTTCCCCTCATGAGGGAATCTAGAACTAGGGAGTATGATTTTAGAATAAAGGGGACTGGATTCTCCCTTCCTGAGACTAAATGTTGACGCTGTCACGAAAACGGTGGAGTTTCACGACGGCGTGAACGGGTCCCCAGCTGCAGCGATTCAACCGCCCCCACAGAATAGTTCTGCCCCTCACACACACAAGCGTCACAGCCAAGATGGCCGCAAGGCGAGCCGTGGCGCGATTCCGGGACGCCAAACTGGAGAGTGTCCTTGACTGCGCGGAGCAGAGGAGGCTCATACTATACCCTGGGCCATGCCGGATATCAGCAGGCGTCATCGTTTGCCGTGTCTGGGCAGAGGTGGGAGGCGCTGTCAGCGTTGTCAGGGTGGTGGTCCGGACTGCAGACCAGTGCACAACCTCCTCAGGGCGGCCTGGCTGAGTACCCAGCACTGTGCTCCTGGCACCAAGCACCCGCCCCGCCACCCCCACACACATGTGACCCGACTCCCTCCACCTCCAAGGGGAACAGTTGGACCCCCACCCTGACCCACATGGCTGCACCCACCCATACCAGCCGCAATGGCTGTGTGCCCTGGCCACTGATGCCATCAGAGACCCAATCCCTGGGCTGCATGCGTCGGACTGTCTAACACTGTTGCTATTTGTATTTGCCCCAGGAAAAGTCCGCGCATAACCGTCGAGAATGGGAGAAGATGTAGACTGGAGGGGGATCACCAGACCTGCGTCCCCTCACTGTGCCCGAGCAGAAGGCACTGGACATTGTTGGCGGGCTGAGGAGAGGGAGGTCGTCGATGCGGTAGTCAGTGGCGCACCACGAAGTGAGACCCCTGCTGGCTGCGGGTCCTCACGACAAATGTATGCTCACTCCAACCCCCCTCACCCCAACCCCCTCACCCCAACCCCCCTCACCCCAACCCCCCTCACCCCAACCCCACTAACCCCACACCCCAACCGCCCTCACCCCACGCCCCAACTCTCCACACCTCAACCCCTCTCACCCCAACCCCACTAACCCCACACCCCAACCGCCCTCACCCCACGCCCCAACTCCCCACACCTCAACCCCTCTCACCCCACACCCCCCTTCTCCCCCTCATCCCAGACCTCACCACCTTGCGCCTCACTCCCTTCCGGCTGTCTAACAATACATGCTGTCATGTGTCTTACAGGACCAGCCGGGGATGGGCCTGGCCCATCTGGGGCCCCTGCCCCCAGCGAGTGCCAGAGGCGGTGCCCCCCAGATATCTGAGCACCGACGGGAGAGCAGCGGGAACACCAGCCCTCTGCCCGACACAACCCAGGACACCATGACCCAGGGCATCATTTCCCAGGCCACCACAATCCAGGACACCACGCCCCAGAACACCACGACCAGGAGACCCCGGAATTCGGGTTGCATGAGGACACTGACTTTCCGTCACAGCTATCTCCAACACCCTCCACCATCTCAGAAACTATCACCTCGATTGGGAAAATTAGTGAAGAGGCTTCCGAGACTGGTGCACACCACACAGTTGATCCAGCACAGCAGTTGTACAGCAGGTGGAGGTAGGAGCAGCCTAGGGGCCGGACGGTCGGAGGGCAGCCCAGACCCAGCACTCAGCTGTCTCCCGGAGAGGTGCCGGGCTCCAGGAACATTCAGCCCCACGCATATAGTGCAGGTGCAGGCAGAGACCCAGGGACTAGAGGAGGAGATGGCGGCCAGCTTCCAGAACCTGCAGGCACAGGTGGAGGAGTCCATCCACCTGCAGGAGCAGGCAGTGGTGCCGGTCATGCATGCCACCCAGGCCGAAACTGCACGTGTAGAGTTCGCGGTGGAGGCAATGGGGGCAATGGTGTCGAACATAGGTCAGAGTGTGCAAGGGCTGCCTGAGGCATTCTGTGCAGTTGGGGGCCGTGGCCTCAGACAGGGCTGCATACTCACAGAACCATCTGGAGATTGCAGTGGCGCTCCTCAGCGTGGCCCAGTCACAGCAGGCCTTTTCTGAGAGCATCGGCGGCATTGCCCAGGTGCTGGCCTGTGTCGCACAGGCACAGAGGGAGGTGGTCCAGTTCCAGAGGGAGGTGGTCCAGTCCCAGACAGGGATGGCCCACTCCCTGTGCTCCATGGCCGCTAAGTATCAAACCCATGCCGATACCAGAGTGGGCATCCAGGACTGGCAGCGCCAGGTGTCGTGGAGGCCTCGGGGGTTGGCTCCATTCACACCCCCATCCCATGGAGAAGCCCGGGGGCTATTAGGCAACCCAAGGGAGGAGGATGTGCTGCGGCCTGTGCCGGTGACTCCAACAGGGGAGGTCCCGGAACACGGCAACACCTCGGACTCCCCCCCCCCCCCCCCCCCCCCCCCCCCCCCCCCCCCGCCTCCCACTCCTGTCCCTGGTGCATTGGTGGGCAATGGGCAGAACAGGGTGGCACCACACCACCCGGGACATCCGAGGAGCAGCCGGGCCCATCCAGGCCGGGCCACCCCAGGAGACATGCGCCAATGGGGCCCTGAGTCATAAGGCAGGGGGTCACAGTTCTGCTGTACCATGTGGGGAACCACCTAGGCGCAGTGTCAGAAAGTTAGACACCAGTTAGGTTGGCATGGGTGCAGGGCACAGTTCAGTTATAGAGGCTAGGGCACAGACTGTATATACCTCTTCATATTAAACACACTTTAACACTGCTAAATTCTGCCCCTGTGAGCTGTCTGATGGGTGTCGGGATGGGGCGGTCAGTGATGGCCACTGGTGGTGAGGGGCGGAGGACGAGTGAGGCCCAGTGGGTGGACCACGCAGCCCACCCCTCCCCCGATCGTCCCCATCACCCCGTTCCCAATGATTCGACAGGGCCTTGTGATGGACTGGCCAGCTTGCATACAGGGAACATCCACGTGGAAGCTGCTACTGTGGCATGAGTCAGACATTGTCTAACAATGTGGAGCACGGCGCTCATCGCAGAGCGGACTGTCATTATCCTCCATCGCCTGGACCAGACCTGCTGTCATTGGCAACCCAGTGCCGCAGCTCGTAGTGCACAGATATATATAATGGAGGCGGTGTGTGCAAGCGGCTGGTTTGGTGGTATGGGAGGGGAGGGTGGTTAATGGTGTGGGAGGGGAGGGTGGTTGATGGTGTCGGAGGTGAGGGTGTTCGGTGGTGTGGGAGGTGAGGGTGTTCGGTGGCGAACATAACGTAAGAACATAAGAACTAGGAGCAGGAGAGGCCATCTGGCCCTTTGATCCTGCTCCGCCATTCAATGAGATCATGGCTGACCTTTTGTGGACTCAGTTCCACTTTCCCACCCGAACACTATAACCCTTTATTCCTTTATTCTTCAAAAAACTATCTATCTTTATCTTAAAATATTTAATGAAGGAGCCTCAACTGCTTCACTGGGGAGGGAATTCCATAGATTCACAACCCTTTTGGGTGAGGAAGTTCCTCCTAAACTCAGTCCTAAATCTACTTCCTCTTATTTTTAGGCTCTGCCCCCTAGTTCTGCTTTCACTCGCCAGTGGAAACAACCTGCCCGCATCTATCCTATCTATTACCGTCATAATTTTATCTGTTTCTAGAAGATCCCCCCGCATCTTTCTAAATTCCAATGAATACAGTCCCAGTCTACTCAACCTCTCCTCATAATCCAACCCCCTCAGCTCTGGGATTAACCTAGTGAATCTCCTTTGCACACTCTTCAGTGCCAGTACGTCCTTTCTCAAGTAAGGAGACCAAAACTGAACACAATACTCCAGGTGTGGCCTCACTAACACCTTATACAGTTGCAGCATAACCTCCCTGGTCTTAAATTCTATCCCTCTAGCAATGAAGGACAAAATTCCATTTGCCTTCTCAATCACCTGTTGCACCTGTAAACCAACTTTTTGCGACTCATGCACTAGGACACCCAGGTCTCTCTGCACAGTAGCATGCTTTAATATTTTATCATTTAAATAATAATCCCTTTTGCTGTTATTCCTACCAAAATGGATAACCTCACATTTGTCAACATTGTATTCCATCTGCCAGACCCTAGCCCATTCACTTAACCTATCCAAATCCCTCAGCATACTTCCGGTATCCTCTGCACTTTTCGCTTTACCACTCATCTTAGTGTCATCTGCAAACTTGGACACATTGCGCTTGGTCCCCAACTCCAAATCATCTATGTAAATTATGAACAATTGTGGGCCCAGCACTGATCCCTGAGGGACACCACTAGCTACTGATTGCCAACCAGAGAAACACTCATTAATCCCCACTCTTTGCTTTCTATTAATTAACCAATCCTCTATCCATGCTACCACTACCCTGAATGCCCTGCATTTTTATCTGATGCAGCAACCTTTTTTGTGGAACCTTGTCAAAGGCTTTCTGGAAATCGAGATATACCACATCTATTGGCTCCCCATTGTCTACCGCACTGGTAATGTCCTCAAAATATTCTACTTAATTAGTTAGGCATGACCTGCCTTTTATGAACCCATGCTGTGTCTGTCCAATGGGACAATTTTCATCCAGATGTCTCACTATTTCTTCCTTGATGATAGATTCCAGCATCTTCCCTGCTACCGAAGTTAAGCTAACTGGCCTATAATTACCTGCTTTCTGCCTACTTCCTTTTATAAACAGTGGTGTCACGTTTGCTAATATCAAATCCGCAGGGACCACACCAGAGTCTAGTGAGTTTTGGTAAATTATCACTAGTGCATTTGCAATCTCTTTTAGCACTCTGGGATGCAATCCATCAGGGCCAGGAGACTTGTCTACCTTTAGCCCCATCAGCATGCTCATCACTACCTCCTTAGTGATAACAATCGTCTCAATGTCCTCACCTGTCAGAGCCTCATTTCTATCAGTCACTGGCATGTTATTTATGACTTCCACTGTGAAGACCGACCGAAAAAACCTGTTCAGTTCCTCAGCCATTTCCTCATCAACCATTATTAAATCTCCCTTCTCATCCTTACCGTGCCACTCTTTTTTGTTTTATATATTTGTAGAAACTTTTACTATCTGTTTTTATAATCTGTGCAAGTTTACTCTCATAATCTATTTTACTCTTCTTTATAGCTTTTTTTAGTAGCTTTCTGTTGCCCCCTAAAGATTTCCCAATCTTCTCGTCTCCCACTACGTTTTGCCACTTTTAATGTTTTTTCCTTCAATTTTATACTCTCCCTTATTTCCTTAGATATCCGCAGTCGATTTTTCCTGTTTCTGCCGTCCTTCCTTTTTGTTGGTATGAACCTTTGCTGAGCACTGTGAAAAACCGCTTGGAAGGTTCTCCGTTGTTCCTCAACTGTTTCACCATAAAGCCTTTGCTCCCAGTCTACCTTAGCCAACTCTTCTCTCATCCCATTGTAATCTCCTTTGTTTAAGAACAAAACACTAGTGTTTTATTTTACCTCCTTATCCTCCATCTGTATTTTAAATTCCCCCATATTGTGATCGTTCCTTCTGAGAGGATCCGTAACTATGAGATCATTAATCAATCCTGTCTCATTACACAGGGCCAGACCTAGGACCGCTTGTTCCCTCGTAGATTCCATTACATACTGTTCTAGGAAACTATTTTGGATACATTCTATTAACTCCTCCTCATGGCCGCCTTGACTGACCTGGTTAAACCAATCGACATAAAGATTAAAATCCCCCATGATAACTGCTGAACCATTTCTACATGCATCAGTTATTTCTTTGTTTATTGCCTGCCCCACCATAATGTTACTATTTGGTGGCCTATAGACTACTCCTATCAGTGACTTTTTCACCTTACTCTTCCCGATTTCCACCCAAATGGATTCAACCTTATCCTCCATAGCACCGATGTCATCCCTCACTACTGCCCGGATGTCATCCTTAAATAACAGAGCAACACCACCTCCCTTACCATCCACTCTGCCCTTCCGAATAGTTTGATACCCTCGGATATTTAACTCCCAGTCTTGACCATCCTTTAACCATGTTTCAGTAATGGCCACTAAATCATAGTTATTCACGATAATTTGTGCCATCGACTCATTTACCTTATTCCGAATTCTACGAGCATTCAGGTAAAGTACCCTTATGTTAGCTTTTATATCTCCATTTTGAATCTTAACACCTCTGTCAGTAACCTCTCCTAAGTTACTTTTCCTTTTAATTTTTCTCCTAATTTTCCTTATCATAGAACCCATATCTTCCTGTAATAACCTGCTGCGTCACTTTCCATTTATGTTTACTTCCTGTTTTATTCCTTTTAGCATTACTGGGGTTATTCACTGAGCTCTCCTCAGTCACACTACCCTGTATTGTGGCCCTTTTTGATTTGTGACTATGGCTTCTCCGCCTTACACTTTCCCCCTTACTGCCTTTCGTTTCTGTCCCCGTGAAGGGGTGCGGTATTGTGGTGTCCGTGCCCCTGCCCAGCAACCCCCCTCCCCAATAGTTGGTGAAACGTGTGTTGACTAATGTGTCCCGTGCTCGTTGGCCTTGCCGAGAGCATAGTGCGGCCTCCCATGCCTGGCCAGCCCCCAAGTCCAGCTCATTGTCACCGTCCCCTTCATCCTCCTCATCCGGCGAGGCATGCTGTTGCTCCTCATCCTCCTCCACCACATCACCCCTCTGCAGGGCTATATTGTGAAGGACGCAGCAGACCACCACGATGCGGCCAACCCGCTTTGATCGTACTGGAGGGCCCCTCCAGAGCGGTCCAGGCACCTGGAACGAATCTGCAGGACCCCAAAGCACCTCTCCACAACACCCCTGATTGCCCAATGGGCATCATTGTATTGGGTCTCCGCGCGCTCTGTGTCCTCCGTATAGGTTTCATCAGCCACGACCGCAATGGGTAACCCCTGTCACCCAGCAACCAGCCCAGCAGCCGGGAGGGGGATGTCCCTCGAACATGTCGGGTTTACAGATTATGCCAACATGTACAAGTCATGCACACTCCCGGGAATCGGGTGAAGACGTGCAGGATCCTCATCATGTTCGTCACAGACCACCTGAACGTTCATGGAGTGGTACCCCTTCCTGTTTGTGAACAGTGGCCTGTTAGCCGCCGGTAGCCGCAGGGTACATGCACCCTATCGCTGATCCCCTGGACCCGGGGCAGCCCAGCGACGGCAGCAAACCCCGCTGCCCGGGCATCCTGGTGGGCGCGGTCCACTGGGTACTGGATGTACTGGTCTGCAAGGGCATACAGGGTGTCATTGTTGTCATGGATGCACTGAGACCACTGGGCCTCATTCGTCCACTACCCCTCACCCCCAGTGGCCATCACTGACCGCCCCACCCCCACACTATCCAGTCGCCGATGCCTTGAAATTCCAGATAGGTCCCCACTCGGTGACTGGAAAAATCCCGTCACATAAAAGTTCAGCGTCACCGTCACCTTGGCGGTCACCGGGAGCAGGTGTCCTTCCCCCATTCACCTACGGTGCCAGGTGTGCCATCATGTGATGTGTCGGACAGTCTCCCTGCCCACCCGCTGTCTCCTCCTGCAGGCCTGGTCCGGGAGGTCCTCAAAGGACATGGGGTTGCGGTAGACGCGTGGCCTATTCCGGCACCTACTTGGCACCACCTCCACCTCCTCCTCCTTCCCATCATCCTGTTGGGCGGCCAGCCCTTCAGCCTGAGCAGCTGCCATCTGCCCCTCTGTAGCCCGCTCCTCTGCTGCAGCCTGGAAACCCAGAGGAAACCCACGCAGACACGGGAGAACGTGCAGACTCCGCACAGACAGTGACCCAAGCCGGGAATCAAACCTGAGACACTGGGGCTGTGAAGCAACTGTGCTATAACCACTGTGCTACCGTATTGCCCTGTCACTTGAAGGTATCACAGATAACACTCATTGCGAAGTGTATTGCACAGGACCTGCTTTACAATAGTAGAAGGCGCATGAACCATTTTTATGAGGTATGTATATCACTTGGATAGCTGCTTTCGCTATCTGATGATTTAAACAAGTTTATATTGGCACTTCTATCCACAACACAGCTTGCCTGGAACTCAAAACATTGGCTCCTGTGGTATGGTGCACATACAAATTACGCTAGTAATAGTTTACACAACATACAGTTGACACCAAGGCCATGCCAACCAGGCAGTTCCAGTTGGAAATAAATGATCAACTGGAACTGCTAAATACAAGGCTGTAACATTTTAATTTGCATTTCTTGCCATAATGCCAAAACACAATTTAGCAGTCTTAAGTACTTCAACATTTTTTATATGCTTAATGGGATACTTAATCCTTTTTACACCCTTAATAACAGTTTGTTACACTTGAACTTTAAGAGAACAAATTTAACACATTTCAACTGTGCCATGCTTTGAATCACTGCTTTTCTATTTAATTCCATCTTTCCCTTTCACCCACAAAGCACTCTAGATCATTTAATAAAAAATTCCATTTGTTTGAAATAAATATATTATTTCCCATCAAAATAAATCCAAACTTGGGCCAAATCTAGAGCATTAAAATCCTTCTTGTTTCCACCAGGTTGATGGCAAAATAATGTTATTCGCTAAGAAAGGCAAATTTATGTGGTTTTGAAGATAGGAAAAGTACATCTGAAGCTGCCTTGTTTGATAGCATCTGTGTCACATCAATTTTCTACTGCTTGTCCCATTTTGCTAAATTTCTGGATGAGATAGTACAACAATAGAGTTAAAGAAATCAAAAGAGTGGAGATTCCAAATGAATCCCTTTTACGTTCCCACATTAACGTCAGTCATTCATCTAATTTTCCTCATTAGTTACATCTTTCATTGGTTACACTTCCATTAACATTATTAGATCAATTAAATAACAGTGCCATGGGCCTATTTCTACATAATATGTAATACTGACCTACATCTTGCGCATCTCAGTTATATTACTCTGATTAATAACTCTTTGAGGCTACTTACCTCTGTTAATATTGTATTTTGTTTGATCAACACAAAGTTGAACTGTTGACTTATAACAATTCGCAGTTCATTCCCAACGCTCCTGTCACAGGAGCTTACCAGCGTTCCGTGGGTGTATTCCATAATATCTCATATCGTGGAATGGGAGCAGAAGGGATTCACTGAGATTATAACATGGATGAAAGGCTTTAGCTGCGAAGGAAGGCCCCAAAAAAACTGAGGCGCTTTTCATTAAAACTGAGAAGGTTAAGAGGAGATTAGATAGACGTGTTCAAAATTATGAACACCTTTTAATAAATCAAACTGAACTATTCACACTGATCACTGAGTCAGCAAATGAAAGGCATAAAGTTAAGAGTCGAACCAAACAAATGAATAAACAGAGAGGTTCAGAGAATTATTTTAATGTCAAGTGGTGGAAGCAGAATCCGGAATACATTTGAAAAGGGAGATAAATAAACATCTGGGGAAAAATAATACTGGGGAAAGAACAGCAGAATGGGACGAGCTGGATAACGTTTTCAGTAAACTGGGTCAGATTTAATTAATCTTAGGAGATGTGGCATTGAAAACTGAAAATATCTAGCTCAAAATGCAATTGCAATCATCTGATAGTGGAACAATAAACTATGGGGGAGAGTAAGGATTAAATAAATCATGGCAATCTGCATATTTAAATTGTATTAAAAAAACTAAGAAGGAAATCTAAATGTTAAAAGGAATTTTGTTTCGACTGTGTTGTCTTGTGTAAGTATTTTAACAAACTTCCTGAGGCTTTTTCATTTCATAAATATTACATGCAATTAATGTTTCTAACTGTAATAATTTCCATTTTCTAACATCTTTATCTTTCTATCTCTTTTTGAACAAAGATTTAACCTTGGCTATTCTCCAATCCAATTACAAAACCTGCATATCTAATGCAGATAAAACCTTGCGACCAGAACCTCTGCTATTTCCCCCCTCTTTAATAAATTAGGGTCCATCTGTTGTGACCCCCTCAGGGGCCAAGCATCATGTTGTATCCGATTCCCCTCCTACACCATGGAATATGAACTACTCTGGTAAATGAGGCATGGAGCCTCCCCCCCCCTTACTGGGAGGAGCTTCACAGCATAAACACTGCCCCCTCCCCCCAACCTGGGTGCAGGTCAGGGAGGGTGTCCATTCAGGGTGAGCAGTTGTAGTACTTGTGGTTATTGTGTACAGTGTAAATAAACCTTATGCTTATCCAGCCTACCATGCATTCCATGAAATCTCTTCCTTCGACTCCGACAATATTGATGCCAAGATTGTTTTTTTTTTACAGTGGGTGTATCTATTTATATCCTCATTCTGTACTAATACACCCTTCAGATGTCTCGCTGAAAATTTTAAAAACATCGCAAGGCACTTCATATAAAAGTTATCAAACAATGTTTGACACTGACCGATGAAAGGAAATAGCAGGACAGGTGATCTAACATGTGGTTGGAAGTTTGTCTCAGCGATGAATAAGAACATAAGAACATAAGAACTAGGAGCAGGAGTAGGCCATCTGGCCCCTCGAGCCTGCTCCGCCATTCAATAAGATCATGGCTGATCTTTTGTTGACTCAGCTCCACTTTCCGGCCCGAACACCAAATGCTGGGAATACTCAGTAGCTCAGACGAGAGAAACAGATTTTAAAGTTTTTAATAAAAAATTCCAATAAAGAGGCAATTTAGCCTGGCCAATCCACCTAGCCTGCACGTCTTTGGGTTGTGGGGGTGGAACCCACACAGACACGGGAGAATGTGCAAACTCCACATGGACAGTCACCCGGGGATGGGATCGAACCTGGGACCTCGGTGCCATCAGGCAGCAGGGCTAATCACCGCACCACCGTGCCACCCAAAACAGAGATAACATTTTCTGTTCTTTATATGAACCAAAGACAGTCGGCTGACTTGTTCACCCTCGCAGTGGCGTATTCCTCGGCCGCACGCCTTCACTGGCAGCGGGATTCTCCATTCCCGCCATTGGTCAATGGGATTTCCCATTGTCGCCACTAGGAAACTCACAGGCGGAGTTTACGCTGCGGGCGGAACAGAGAATCCTACCGGTGGAGAATTCACCCAATGACTTTGTCTCCCGAATATGTAATTAGGGGAAATCTCTGGGATATTTCACAAACAAATCAGGGACACTGGAAAATTTGAGAGAGGTGTAGTTGTCTGTCATTAGAGTACATTCGGAACTTGACATTTTGTTTTTAGATGATGTTACTGAGGACAGTCTGTCAGTTAAAAATATGAGGGCATCGACAATCGATCCTTGTGGGAAACTTCAGAGGAAACAGTATGGAAACAGGAATAGAAGCGACTTCGATAAAAACAGAACCAAGAGAAGGCAGTCGCATCATGCTGTATGATGGAGGAGATGCGTTGGAGGACTATAGTGTGGCTGCTGACAGGTTGGGAAGGATGGGAAGGGACAGTTACCATGGTCACAGTCACAAAGAATGCCATTTGTGACTGTGATAAGGACTGTTAAAATGCTGTGGCAGCAAACCTGATTGGAGTGGTTCAAATATGGAATGATAGGAAATTGTGCATGGGTTGCACACACAGCAATGGACTTTGGAGAGGGAAGAAAAGCTGGAAGTGGGCCGATAATTTGCAAGGGCAGAGGGATCAGGGTTGGTCTTTGTGATAATGGAAAATTTGAAGTGCGGGGGGTGGGGTGGTGAAGACAGGTGATCAAGCGATCATTAGATGTTTTTAACAATGTAGGGTGTGTCAGAATATTTTAGAAGAGTGATTCAGAATTAGATACGCCCTTGAATATTTTAGTTGTTTCACGTAATACTCCGTTGTTTCATATCTTAGACATCTTTGAATGATCACTGTTGAGCTTTTCTTTGACATAAGAGAATGCTTCAAACACAAATTTTCAGTCCAAAATGATGTATCAGGCCTTAACGTTTGACAGCTATTCAGGAGAGAGGGTGAGGTAATGGTAACTTCACTGGACAATCTGGAGTATTAAGCTGGGCACATGGGTTCAAATCCAAACTATAATATCTGGTGGAATTTAAATTCAATTAATAAATCTGGAATATAAAAGCTAGTCTCAGTAATAACGACCATAAAAATATCAATGATTAATGTAAACATTCAGCTGCTTCACTAATGTCCTTTAGGGAAGGAAATCTGCCATACATCCCTATTTATCATAGAATTTGCAGTGCAGAAGGAGGCCATTTGGCCCATCGAACCTGCACTGGCTCTTGGAAAGAGCACCCTCCTTAAGCCCACACCTCAACCCGATATGCGTAACCCAGCAACCCCATCTAACCTAAGGACAATTTAGCATGGTTAATCCACCTAACCTTCACATCTTTGGACTGTGGGAGGAAACCGGAGCACCCGGAGGAAACCCAAGCAGACACGGGAAGAACATGCAAACTCCGCACAGACAGTGACCCAGAGGGGTATCGAGCCTGGCACTGTCAGGCCATAGTGCTAACCGCTATGCTACCGTACTGCCCCTTTAAAGGACATTAGTGAACCAGATGGGTTTTTCCGACAATCGACAATGTTTCATGGTTTGCAATAGACTTTTTAATTCCAGATATTTTATTGAGTTTAAATTCCATCACCCACAGTGGTGGGATTTGAACCCGGATCTCCAGACATTATCCTAGGTTTCTGGATTACTAGTCCTGCGACAATACCACTATGCCACCACCTCCCCCAGATGGGATGTGGGCATCGCTGGGTAGACTTGGAGGGGAACTCCAGGTTGTGGGTCTCCCAGGTACCTGCTGCCCTTGTCCGTCCAGAAGATAATGGTCGTGGGTTTGAAAGGTACTGACTAAAGAACCTTGGAGAGTTACTGCAGTGCATCTTGTAGATGGTATACACGGCTGCCACTGTTTGTTGGTGGTGGAGGGATGGAATGTTTGTGGAAGGAGGAGCAATCAGGCGGGCTGCTTTGCCCTGGATTTCCTCTTGGTTGTTGTTGGAGCTGTACTCATCCAAGCAAATGGAGAATATTCCATTACACTCCAGACTTGTGCCTTCCAGGTAGTCAACAAGCTTTGGGGGGGGGGGGGGGGGGGGGCGTCAGGAGATGAGTTACATGCCTGCCCCCTAGCCTTTGACCTGCTCTGGTAGCTACAGCATTTCTATGGCGAGTCCAGTTCAATTTCTGGTCAATTGTAATCCCCAGGCTGTTGATTCAGTGGGGATTTAGTGATGGTAATGCCATTGAATGTCAAGGGGATATGGTTAGATCCTCTCTTGTTGGAGATGGTCATTAACTGGCACTTGTGTGGCACAAATATTGCCAAATGATCTTGACTAATTGGATTGGGTTTTATTTTTCTTCATATATGTGAAGCCTAAGGGGCTGGGAATTGAGTAAAATATAGTGTAACTGGAGAGCCACTCAGCACACCGTAGTCTAAATTTGTTTGTATCTTCGAAAAGATATTCAAACATGATGCATGTGTCGTGCTGTAAAACGTTAAACTCTGAAATTTAATATGACAAATATAATTTAAACCACAAAATATTTGGTACCAAAACAGTTCAACAACATTGTGAAAAACAACAAACTGACTTCAAAATCCTTCTATGAATTGTTTAAAAAGATGTCATTTCCCTGAGGATAGTTGCAACTTTCCCACTGCTTAAATAAGTTAATTAGTCAGTGTTGAATGTGTTTCCTTCACTTCCTATTGTATTTAATCAAGTTCTTGTACACATACAAAAGACAATAGCCTAGAGCTTCTAATGGCAGCGTACCTAAGTCTTTGATATGATAGAGAGGAAACATATCTGCCTTATAAGATGAATGTGGGGTGGGATTCTCCAAACGGAGATGAACCCTCCCTGCGCATGCACTGGGATGACGCCAGCACACGCTGGTGCTCCTGCGCATGCGCCGACTCGAGCCGGTCGGCAGAGGCCCTTCGGCACCGGTTGGCGTGGCGCCAAGCCCTTTCCGCGCCGGCCGGCGTGGCGCAAACCACTCCGCCGCCGGCCTAGCCCCTGAAGTTGCGGAGGATTCCGCATCTTCGGGGCGGCCCGACGCCGGAGTGGTTCATGCCACTCCTTCGCGCCGGAGTTGCCCACCCCGCCGGTTTCCGAAGAATCCCGCCCCTGATATTTGCCATATTCACATAGCAGAAAAAAAGACATATCTGAAGCTTGTTTCTAAAACAGGAGTTTGTATCTTTGCATATGCAAGGGATCACAGAAAAGGCCACTACTCTCAAAGCTGGTGGGCCAATCACAGCAGCAGCAGATGTCATGGCAGGTAACTGAGAGAGAGGAGGATACCCCAAATTGGAGACATCCTCTCTCCAATTTCTTCAAACTTGAAATAAATAATGACCTTCGCATCACTACTGGGTGTTCTTCGGCTATTGTTACACAGAGATACGTCCAGAGGATCTTTAAACCTGCCTGGTCACCACCCTGTCTGCCACTGGCCAGCTAAACTGTCCCAGCTGCCTCCTAGAACCTAGAAACCAACTGGAAATTATTTGTCGCCTCCATTGATGGGTCTCAGTAGATTCTAAGCTGTCTCTATTGGCAGCTCTATTGTCTCTATTTCCACCACCTGGAAGTGGCCTGAGGTGAAACGGAGTCAGGGAATTGGCATGCCAGCTGACAGTGTCAAATTTTGCATCCATCTGCCTTTGCTCTCGGTCCCTATGGGGTCTTTAAATCCGCCCCTATATAATCTTTTGAGGGATAAAGGCTTTGGAAGGTGCGACAGGGCCAATGCTCTCGAGTCAAAGTCAAGTGTGCTCTCTCTGCCTCCATTTTTTGTGATGTCGTGCAGGAACTGTTCAAAGCGTTGAGCACCTCCTGTCTGGCATGAAGCACAAAATGAACCTGGTGTGCCAAACAGGACATTATTTGATGTATCGTTCACATGCTGGAATCCACCGCTTTGGACAGCGAGCAAGCAGTGGATTGGGGTGTTGCGCCACTGCCATGTCTTACTGCATTGCGGTTGTCATTTTTTGCTTTTGGCCTGACACATTTCCCATGCAGCCCTTTTTAAAGTCTGGCAAATAGTTTGGAACTATTTTCAATCTTTCCAAAGAGTCAACCTTATTTGTCCTCTTCTTCAGTCACCTTTTAAGTGGCTAAATTCCTTTGAATCTTCTCTGCAACCCTAAGTATTTCTAGGTTCCACTGGGTATTGCAGCTAATGTACATGGGCAGCATGTTCACACAATTTAAATGACCTCCCTTCAGATGAAGCTGGCTGGCTATGTTACTTGTATCAAACCCATTGTTATCACCTTTGACTACATAAGTGTCTCCTATGGTTCAAAACCTTCTCTGTACAAAGAACTACTGCTTTTCACCCAGCATATAAGAATATTTGTTCTTGGCTGCAAATCTCTTTTTCTGGCACTAATGCATTTAGGCAATGGACTGCGACAATACTTTCGGTTGTATGAGGAAATGTTATTGCTGAGAAGTCAATAAAATAGAAGTTAACTAGTTTCTTAACTGAAAAAGATGAACTATTGCACTCATATTACATTAATTTTCCTTTTCACAATATGCAAATTATACACTCGCCATTTGACCTTTGTTTAGTTGGTAAAATGTTCAAGCTGGCAAATACCCCAAGTATTATAAAATTACTTGTCAGCTTGGAAAAATCAATTTGATACAACTGTCCTTGGGAAAAAATAATCACATAGTAGTTGTACACTGACAGGCTATACATGCCCAGTGACTTGAATAACATAAAGATAAAAGGGAAAATGCCACAAGGTTAGATATTTAATTTCAATATATATTGCTGTATGAGAGATCAGATCAAGTAGCTTCACTTGTGTGAATTTCATTTAAAACACAATAGGCTTGCATGCTAAGCCAAGATGGTCAATGATTGGAAGTATCATGCTGTATATTTCAGATGAAAGCAACAAGGCCCCAGTTAAATGGCACACATGTTGACAACTAATAATTTTGGTGTTAACTCTTAAAAGTCTAAGCAGCAAATTCCAGAGGCTTAAAACATGAAAGCATTTTAAAATAGCCCTGCCCACTCAGTTGAATCGGATCCATCCTATTAAGTTTGATTATATAGTGGCATTAAATCACAAGGGGCTACATCCAATTAATTTTGGTTGTACTGATGTAACTATCCAACAGGCAGCACATGCTAATGCGAAAATGCATTTTGTAACTCCACCACAATTAATTTTTAGCATTCTGCTGCCTTTGTCGGTTGTCTGCATTTGTCAAGTCAGTGACAGATTTGAATGGGCTTCAGATGATAGAATTTATTCACATTTATCATGGGGAACAATAAAGAAGCAACACTGAGTCCACAGAATATTATGCTGAGCAAATTTAAATCAAGCATTGGTTGAAACAGAAGCTCTGACTGACATCACAGTAAGCAAAGAAACAGGCTGTAATCCATTTTCTGAAAATCACTTATGTGTGAAAATATTTGTCAAAGATAGCATTGATGCCAGACACCTTCACTCATGGTGCTGGCGTCATGCACCAGGGTCTCCACTGCGGTCGCCATCCTAGCAGTGTTGGCCTCGGTGTCACTCATTGCAAACCATCTCTTGCGCCCGTAGCCTCTGGGACTCCTCCAAGCAGCTATGGATCTGCTGGAGTGATGCTGACATCTCCCTCTGAATGTCCCAGCCGCTCCCTATCATCTCTATCAGCTCTGGGTAACCTTGTTCCAGAGGCTCAGCATCAGGCTGGGGCCAGCTGGGTCCAGGGATCCAGCAAACCTCCAACTGTTGTCTCGTCTTGGGCTTCCTGCCTCCACCAGATGTGCCTCATCAGCAGTGTGGTGCACACCAGAATGTTTCCACTAACATGCACCACAGAGGCGTGTGTATCTGCGCCTGGTCGACGGTGGGGATGGCAGCTGTGCCGCGACTATAAGAGTTGCATCCCCGGAGCTCTCCTCTGAGGTGTTCTCCTCACAGTGAGGAGAGGGGCCGCCCGGTATGAGCCGGCGCAGTCGGATGCTGGACCTGTGGGAGAATGGACATGTGGTCAGTGGGAGGGATGGGTCAGTCAGTAAGGTAATCACTACTCACGTTTGACAGGTCCTCCTTGTTGAGCCTGGTGGTTCCTCACCTCTGTGACATCCACAGGCCTCCGCGTTGGTGACAGCCCTGTCCTCGGCCACACTGGTCACCTCCAAGGCCCACTCCTTGAAGGAGGTGGGGATTCTCAAGTCCGGCACTCCACCGCCAGTCTGGGCCCGCTCATGCTGATTATGGGAGAGCTTTTCCTGAGGAGACACAGAGAGAGCATCAATAGCCACACGGGGGGGGGTTTTGACGGGAGGGTTGGTGTGGAGGAAGGGTTGAAGGGGTAGGTGGAGGGAGTGCTGAAAGGGGAGGGGGATGGAGGGAGGGTTGGGGTTGTCTGGGGTGATGCTCCCATGGAGGGGTGGGGGGATGGGACGTTAGTATCTACTCACTCGTGCTGCCCGGTGTAGGTCGTTGATCTTCTTCCAACACTGGAGGCCAGTCCTTCTGGTCACACTGCCATAGCTGACTGCTGCTATCACCTCATCCTATTCTTTTTATGTTCTGCAAGCTCCTCCGAATGAAGATTTAAACATTTATCAAAGATTGTTAATTTTTAATTGAAGCTGGTTGAGAACTCATCAATGCATTGCTTTTGGATTAAGTCCTTGGCAAGTTCACCAAATGAGAATTAAAAAGGTATTGAGCTTCTTCTGATTTTTTTCCTGAGGCCCTGAGGTTCTCCAGTAGTTTAAAAATCTTGTTCTCTGAGACACCCAGTTTTTCATTCGGTTTGGCTATGTGACGAGTCTAAAGTGAATTAATCTCAGTTCTCCGGTGAACTAAAATGATACTGAACTGAAATTAAAAGGTAAAACTGCTGAAGGACCTTCACGCATTACAAAATCCCTCAGTCTAAATTGGTCCCTCAGGAACATTACGCAGTAAAATAAAATTATTTTGATGCCACACTGAAAGAACTGATAAACCAGTTTTCAGAGAAGACTCAGGAATGTTTACTATTCAAAAGAGGAAGCTGAGAGGTACAAAAAAGATATGGCAGTGCTGAAGGAAACAGCTGCATGTTGGAAGGAATCTTGGAAAACATTAGATTCCAAAAGAGTTATACCTAGAGGTGAAAATCAAGAACCTGGAATGGCAAGCAAAAGTAGAAGTTCACATGAAACAGCATGAGGTTTTTCAAAAACAACTGGAAGAAGCCCAATTACAGAATGTGGGCTCGAAAGGTAGCACAGTGGAACTATATATTGTCATGGGAATGTCACTTGAAGAAATGTTTGTCTTCTCAAGGTGGCTGCAGTGATGTCATTGTGTGGGTGGAGCTGGGCTCTGGCTCTGCTTTCTACTTTTGTTTTGAGCTGGAAGCTGTTTTTGGCTCTGAGTTTTATGTTCGCTGGGATGGTGTGTGTGGGGAGCGAAGTGTGTATACTCAGCCTCCTGAGTGTCAATCGTGAAACCGGCGAATCTGGCACCGTCTCTCATTGGAGTTGATTGTGTTCCACGTGGCGCTGGTGCTAGCCCCTTAACAGTATCTGAATCGGTGGAGGTGCAGCGCCAGTTTTGCTATTGTGGAACTCCACGAATCGTGCACCAGCGATAACAGGATCTCAGGAACGGAGCATATATTCTATGCTTATCTTATATGTTCATTGGAATTTCCTATGTCTTCATTTGTGCTTAAAATTGCCCCTGTAAACTTGCCATGTGTCAGCTACAGCATTCCCACTGTCAGGAATGTGCAATTTGAGTTTATGTCAGCATTTTTCATTGTAAATGTGGACTTTGAAATTTGTAAGGGAAAGCCGACAGGGAGATAGATGCATGAGGTGCAAGAGTTTTAATACAATCGAGTAAATCTCTCAAAACTTTTTAAAAATTAAGTTTCACTGTAACAATATGGATAAAAGCAAGAACTTGCTTTATGTTCCAAAGTTAAACACTCCTCAATATGATTGTCAGATAAAGATTTGTGTCAACATCAGGGATAAGATCAAACAACAGCATTTCCTTACAGCCAGACAGTCATCGCATTATCTAGCTGGGATTTCCAGGGCATCTCCCGTCTCTGTATTTTTAGACAGGAGATATCAGGTTAAACTGATCAGCAATTAAACTATCAAGATGACCGTTTTGTTGGCATCTCGAGGTTTGGTGAGAAGGAACCACTTCAATATTATATAACATGAGATGATAAACATTAAGGAAAGACATAAAGTATAAGATTATCCAGGGTCTGCGGGAAACCAGTTTTTATGAGTTTATTGGATAACTGTAATAGTTATGTTATTGGTGTCTGAGTAATAAACTTGTACTTGGGTAAGACACTCAAGCTAGAACCACAAGGAATAATTTAATTAAGTTGAACAACATTTATGTCAAGTTGGAGATAATGTAGAGCTATTTATAGGAGAGCTTGGGAATTGATCAACTTTTATACCACAACAAGGCAACAGAGAAGTAGGGTAACCCAATTTTATGGGGTTGCTATCTGTCTCAAAGTACAGTGGGCCAAAATTACTCGACGAGATTTTGCATAAAATACACTCAACAGCTACGATTTCCGATGTCGGGCGGGAAGCCGTGACAGCAATGGGGGCTTTCTCACCCATTTGCTGCAGCATTTAGAAAAAAACATGATGTAATGGGTTCCACAGTATATTGCTGACGGGCAGCCTCTGATTCACCTGTCCTGCCATCAAATCAGATACTTGATGATCCAGGCAGCATTTTTAAATGTCGCCCCAATGCCCACTAGCGAATCATGGAACAATCTTCACCCAGGTGGCCCCCTGGCACTCCCTGACACCCCCAATTCCACTGGCACCACACTGGCAGAAAGCTAGTATCAAGCCAACCTCTCAGTAGCCTGGCATCCAGCTGGCACTACCCTGGCTCTATCTGGACGCTACCCAGGCACTTGGCCTCCCTGCTGAGTGCTGCACTCCCCTCTGAGCTCCCCTGGAAGCTCGTCCGGTGCATGCTTTCTGAGATCAGTTGTGCTTCTCGTTGCTCTAACTCCACGCTTCTGTGGATGGATTACTTGGTGTGGGGGGGGGCTGATTCCGGTTAATTTATTATAATGAGGTTCCCTTGGTTGAACATAGGGAAACACTGCCCGTCACTGACAGAGGGAGGGAACAATCGCTTTATGGTTTGACATTGCCGTGGAAGACAACTTTGGTCTTCTTGTGATATTTTTCGCTCCCGTCACCAAACCTGCCCGACGTGAATGGAAGTGTTAACTCCGAGCCAATGTCTGGAATAGAAATAATTCCCACAACGTGGCTTGATTTTCTGGCCCTTCCTACTGGGAGGATATTCGGCCTTCCGAAGTTTGCCCCGCTGTAGGTTCTCCTTGGTGAGTCATGCAAAAGCGGAAGATCCCACCGACAGTCACTGGCGAGCCGCATCCACCACAAATTTACAGATTCTGTGTGAGAATGTGGAAGGGAGAATTTCCTACCACATTTACACTTTAGCCCTCCTTGGCCCATTCAGGGCAGAAAATGCATCATTAGCATTCCCAGTTTGGGATTCCCAACATGGAGAAAGTTCATCCGGGAAGGCACTGAACACATCGAGTGACATTGTCGGGGATGTCCAGAGAGGAAATTGAAGCATGGAGGCAGTGCACAAACTTCCAAACAATCCATCTATCCAACCATTGAAGCACCACATTTCCTGCATGTGGCAGAGTCTACAGACTGAGCATCAAACTTATCGTTAGAACTCATCAAACCAGAGTGGAAGTAAGTCATCCTCAATTGTAAGGATCTGATTAAGAAGAATGACACGCTACCTCTTGCTTCCATACATCCTCACTAAGTGTGGCCTAAATAACATCAGAAAAACATGACAAGACACATGTCCTAGCAGAGAGTGACTGAGGTTTTTAAAAGGAGTACTTTTACTAGAATGCCCAGCAATTCACTGCTTCTTGACTGTATAAATAACAAAGCACAATGTAAATGCACATTCTTCAGGTAATTCAATGCAATAAAATTCAAAACTCTCACACCCAATGTATTCTTTCCTAACACTCTGCAACTCCCGGATGTCTAAAGCTACCTTTATTTAATCCATTCTAGTGTTACCCCTATGTATAATCTGCATGATGAGTATTGCAAAAAGGTCACGGGATTGAAGCAGCCCTCTTCCCATCAGAGCTTGCTCCAGGGAAGGGGCTTCATCTCTAGAACTTGCATCTGACATCATTGCATGCATCCCACTGGTATTTTATTCTGAGGAGAAAGGCCACTAAAGTAAGCCCTTTTGAATGTGCTCCAGCTGAGAATTGTGATTAGAAAAGAGCAGGTAAGGCCCGAGTTTGCTTGTGAGGTTCCAGAGGAGCTTCTCCTGGCCCACAATGAAACCTGAAGAAGATGACAACCTGCCTTGTTGGCACTGCTCCCTAGCTTGTCAGTGCTGTGCATAGTTTGTTCAGTTCATAGGACTTAGGGAGAAGAATAGTCCATTCGGCACTTGAGCCCACTTCACCATTCGATAAGATCATGACTGACCTTATTGCGGTCTCAATTCCACTTTTCTGTCTGTCCGCCGTAACCCTTGTCTGTGGGCGTCAATGAATGGTGCAATCCATGTGCAGTACATTAAAAAATTTTCACATGTCTTCAATGGCAGGTGGGGTTAAAATTGATCCTTCTGTCTCTGTATTTCAGTATTTCACCCTCTGTCTGTACCTCTCTGTGTTTGACAGCTTTTCTTTCCTCCCATGAGCTGCTTCAATCATAAGTTGAAACTCGCTAGCGATGGCGTAAAGCACCTTGGGACACTTTGTTACTGTATCACTACATGTTGTTGCTTCTCCAGCCACACTGACAGTGAGAGGAAACCGCTTCCAAGGCTTCAGGAAAGCAACAAGGGCTCCTAAAACACAACTGGTCTGACCATTCATGTGTACGGATTTAAATGAAGTAATTCTGTTTCAATGGTAGAGCATATGGATCTTAATAATGGGTCTTAAGGAGAGGTTGAAGAAACTCGATTTGTTCTCACTGGAACGACGGATGTTGAGGGGCGACCTGATAGAGGTCTACAAAATTATGAGCAGCATATACAGAGTGGATAGTCAGAGACTTTTCCCCAGGGTAGAGGGGTCAATTACTAGGGGGCATAGGTTTAAGGTGCGAGGGGCAAGGTTTAGAGGAGATGTACGAGGCAAGTTTTTTACACAGAGGGTAGTGGGTGCCTGAGGAGGTGGTGGAAGCAGGGACGATAGTGACATTTAAGGGGCATCTTGACAAATCCATGAATAGGATGGGAATAGAGAGATACGGACCCCGGAAGTGTAGAAGATTTTAGTTTAGACAGGCAACATGGCCGGCGCAGGCTTGGAGGGCCAAAGGGCCTGTTCCTGTGCTATACTTTTCTTGTTCTTTGTAATTATTATCCCAGATCCAATGACCTCTATTATCACCTTCTGTGCCATTGGCTCCTTTTGAAGCTCCACCCGTAACTCATCTGTGTAAATTATTCACCAGCATCCAGAGTAATTTCTCAAGTAACCACCGCCTTGCTGTGATCACGAAAGATGAAAATGTATCCAAACGTTTTGACAGCAGAGGACAACCGAAGAGGCATCCTTGCTATTTCAGATTTCTCTGATGTTTTAAGTTTTAATTAACTGTGCTCATAAATGTTTCCATTTGCTTCATGTATAGGCATAAAAGACTTATTTTTATTAATGTGCAGATGGTATCTTATACAATGTCATTGTCGCAGGCATGTGTGCCAAGTACCCTGGCATGATCTATGATTGGCTTGCCCTTGTTAATTCTGAAATAAGCAGATGTTTTCTGAAAATATGGTTGCTAACTAATAAATTAACCTGTAATGTATTTTTTGTTTATTTGAGACCACAACTTTGCCCAACAACATCTGTTAATTTTCTTTAATCGGCCTTTTTCAAAGCCATTTTTCATCCTTCTTTCAAATGTCCTTCTAGACTTCAACTTGATGCTTTTCCTGCCTTTTTAATAGCCTTCCTTCAGCAGATGCATTATAATTCAACTCATTTTCCTTGCTGCAAGTTAATTTATCCCTTTCAAAATTAATAGAATATATCTTGTGAAATTATCTACAGAAAAGCTGTGGAGGTGGAGAGGAGAATCCTTCATCTGAAGGGAAAATAACGTGCAATTGTCTCTGCAGAATGTAAATGGCTGCTTGCTGTGTGAAACTAATGATTGTCGAATGAAATAGAAATTGTATATGGTTAAAAAGGTATTCAGTGAAGTCAGACTGCAGAGCATCCAAAGGTCAGTTAGATCATGGAACACTCAACAGCTTTGCATTCCACCTGTTTGTGATAAAACTGGTAATTTTATTAAAACTGAAACGATCAAATTCATGACTTATTTATATGTTTTTAAGATTCATCATTAAGAATGGCACCATGAGAAGAAGTGACAGCACCTTTGCAGTTCAGAACGAGAGATGGGAAGCATAAGACTCAACCAAGGCTTGTCTTGGTTTTTGAAACAGATTTATTCATAGAGAGAAGCTTACTCCTGTAGCATTTTTCTTTGCTTCAGCAACAGGCTCACAAAAGGATGTGCGATCGCTTATGCAAACAATTAAAAGGCAGGACTTTGTTGAAGTGACAATACTTTGGCACGCACTGGGGTTTGGAGTCTAACAGCCTCTCAGTGGACACATGAATGTAGGTGCCTGGGGCTAACAGACAGCCCTGGCCAATTGCACCAACATTCAAACAAAGCAAACGGTGGGACCATATTTCTCTTTTTAAATATTAAGTTCAGGCACCTGGCGACATAGGGGTGGGCACATTTAAAATCTTTGCTCTGGTTTCTGGAAAGTTGGAGGAGGCAGATACAGCACAGCAGGTGCCTGCTGAACTTTCTTCAGACACGACCCATATTGGCTGAAAAATCATTGGCGATGGGAGTTGGTATGTCTACCCTGTAAATTCCAATTAAAATCACGTAACTAGTCGCTTTTCTTATGGTGAAAATACATTTTTATCACACCTTCCGGCTTTTGAGTGAATTAAATACATGCAAATCAAGCTTTGGAGTGGAATACTCTAATCTGACAGCAAATATGGTGATTATTTTGTTCTTGCAGAAATTTTTGTTTTGCCCCCGAGCACTATGTCATAAGTATCTAACTATATCATTATTGTTGTAATGAATTTGGTTGACAGTGTCTGTTAACGTAGTCTTCCTAGTCTTCTACATGTTAACAGCCTTTATTAACTACTTGTAATTTTAAACAAATATACAGTATTGGGCAGAGGCTATCTCCGTGTCCAGACCTCAGCACATCCCTGGCTGGCCAACATCACACTGACCCTTGGTCTGGGTCATGTGCCTTTTTGCATCACCATGTGGGCGGACCTGTATTTGGTCCCACATTAACCCTGAATATACCGGACCCCAAAGCTTTGTCCCATCAATGTAGAGTTACATTAGTTTACTTCAAGTCTTCCATTGTTATAAGTCTGATGCACTTACCTTATTGTTACAATCTTAATGTTATTGATTGCAGTATCAACATGAACAACATTATCACCAACCCATCTCCCACATTTAAGTCCTCGCAGTTAGAGATTTAGGCAGTCTGCAGACCTCATAACCCTTCCACACCTCAGTCACTGTTCTGTCAGGACAGTAGTCAGCTCTGTTGGTTCTTGTTGTTGGCTTGTTGTTGGCTCTTGTTGTTGGCTTGACGGTTGAATTTGCATTTGGGTATGCTTTCATTCTTTTCTTTCATTGTTTAATATTGACCCACACCTGGTAGGTTTGGCTGTTGCATTGATCTATGGTTACTATTACTCGATCCTTTCTTGTGGGTGAACGAACATGGTATTTGGCTCCTTACTGCTGTTTTTAGTGCTCCTTAGTGCTCATGCCTGCCTGTGGGTTGTCTCTAAGCCCTCTTCAGCTGAGGAGGATCACTCCTGTGACAAGAATGTTGACTGGTACACTCACCTCTGTGTTTCCTGGTTGATGGTGAGATAAAACTTTTAAGTTATTTTATTATTATATTTTTTTTGTTTTAAAAGATGCAATCACTGTCTTTACAGAAAAGTAAAAATATCTTGCCTCTGGATTCTTCTGGTTGGCTGAAAAGACTGTCAGGTCTACCTTGACAATCTTTCCTCTTTATCTTTTGGTTTTCTCCTGATGGATTTGTTGTTCTGCACGGTTTCTGTGTTCTATCCTTCCCATGACCGAGGGCAGCTATGAGAGCTGACTCTGCTGGCTGTCCCAGATTTAGGGTTTATATTCGCCTTCTGGCAATTATTAAGTTTATATGACATTATCGCAAAGTAACTTTATTTTGCTCTTGATTGTTCAAGGTACCTTTAATCTTAATTACTTCTAACATGACTATGTATTCATGTTGAGCATGACTTTAGCTCATCGAACTCTGATTATATTTTTTCCCTTGTGATGTTCAAAAGTGCTTTGATCCTAGAGGGATGTTACATCTGGTTTCTGTCACTGTTAAAGTTGCATTGTTGCCAAATAGTGCCCTTAGCTTGTCAGAACTCTGACTCCGATTTGGGGCTAACCTGTGTTCTCGTGGACATGTTGTCTCCAGCTTCCCATATTCAACTGGTGTCAGCAGGATTTCACACCTTAACATTTGTCACCCAATTCAACTGAAGATCCTGGCAATTCTTTTTTAGCTGCTTACTAAAATAATTAACTTCAAAGAAGGTGCAAAATATTGTTTTTTCCATATAACTAAAAGTTCAATCTGCTTTGACTTGAAAGACATGCATCAGTTTTACAGCTTGAGCAGTCACAAGCTATTTTCTTAACGCCTGTTTGACAAAGGCTATCTGCATTTCAAAACCTTCTTTTGCAGCTGCTGTTAACCCTTCATGGGATTTTCCCCTACATTTTCTCACGTACCTCTCTGTGGTAGCGAGGAGAGCGGCCTCAAGATTCACCGACACGGAGCTGGAGACCCTCCTGGACATGGTGGAGGAGAGCTGGTTGACCTGTTACCCCGGCCCGGGAAGGAGGCTGCCAGCTGCCACAATTTGCCACCCCACATTCCTGGGTGCAGGTGGCAGAGGCGGTCAGCGCCATCAGCAACAATGTCTGGACCAGCCAGCAGTGCCGGAAATAACTGCATGACCTCCTCAGGGCGGCCAGTGTGAGAAGGTAGCACGGTGCCCCGGCACCAACTGCGGTCCCACACACCCATAACCTAACCCCCATCCCCCATGATGTGGAGGGGGGCCGAAAACCTACCCTGCACCATATGCTGGCACCCATACCAGCTCCCATGGCCAAGTGCCATGGTTACTGAAGCCACCAGCTTGCCATCCCCTGGCGTCCATGCTTCGGACTGTCGAACACTGTCATCTTCTGCTCCCCCCACCCCCCCCAAGGAGAAGGCCACTCATATCCGCAGAGAGCGGGAGATAATTGGAGGGGGGGGGCCATCCGACCTATGACCCCTGACCGGGGAGGAGCAGAGGGACCCGGATGTGGTTGGTGGTCCGGAGGAAAGGGTGATCACCGGGGTGGAGGTCGGTCGTGTGCAAGGAAGTGAGACCCCACTGAGTTGTGGTTCCCAATGACACATGTGTCAACACCCCATCCCAAATGACACTCAATCTCACCACCCCACCACACCACTCTGGACCTCACTCCTTGTTGCGGGTGTCTGCGAGGGTCTATGGCCTCCAGAAAGATGTCATTAGCCCAGCCGGGGTGGGGGGGTGGGGGGGGGGGCAAGGAGTCTTGAACATGAATGGTTGAGTATGCCAGGATCAAGGCGTCGTGCAGACTGCCCGGGTATCAGGCGCATGATGCGCAGCTGATGGTCAAATTTGAGCTGCACATTCATCGAATCGAACCCCTTTTGGTTTGTGTTGAGCGGCCTGTCATCGCCAGGTGCTTGGAGGGGCTCATTCATCCCGACCAGCCCCTGGTCGGGGAAAACGGCAATGGCAGCGAATGTAGGGCCTCCGTGAGGGCACGGATGCACCTGTGCACCGAGGTCTGTGAGATCCCGGACAGGTCCCCACTCAGCGTAAACTGTCAGAGCAACCATCACCTTGATGGCTACCGGGAGTGGGTGTCCTCTCCTATATGTCATGCAGTGCCAAGTGTGCCAGGTGGGGCAGCACGGTAGCATTATGGATAGCACAATTGCTTCACAGCTCCAGGGCCCCAGGTTCGATTCCGGCTTGGATCACTATCTGTGCGGAGTCTGCACATCCTCCCCGTGTGTGCGTGGGTTTCCTCCGGGTGCTCCGGTTTCCTCCCACAGTCCAAAGATGTGCAGGTTAGGTGGATTGGCCATGATAAATTGCCGTTAGTGTCCAAAATTGCCCTTAGTGTTGGGTGGGGCTACTGGGTTATGGGGATAGGGTGGAGGTGTTGACCTTGGGTAGGGTGCTCTTTACAGGGGCCGCTGCAGACGCGATGGGCTGAATGGCCTCCTTCTGCACTGTAAATTCTATAATTCTATGATAATCTGGCAGATACATTGCACTGTCGCCCTGCTCAGCCAGAGTCTTCAACGGCATGCCCAGTCCCGCAAGTCCGCAAATGCGAGGCGCTGCTGGTACACACGAGGCCTCATGTGGTGCCTCCTTGGCACCTCCTCCAGCCTATTGGGCGGCTAGCTCTCCATCGTAGGCAGCTGCTCCTATTCCTCTGGAGCACACTTCGTTGCTGCAGCTTCCTCCTCCTCCTCGAACAGAGCCAGATACTCCAGCCACAGGGCATCCTCCAAGGTTGCGGTGGCTAGCAGGAAGGCCACTATTGCTGGTTGAATTCCAATTGTCTGCAGGTGGTGAAAGTCCGACATGTTAGCATGGTGCGTACCCCCATGCCTAACCAGGTCCAACCGGCTACTTGGTGGCCCCAGTTGGCACTGCGGTCTGCTCCTGCATGTGCTCCTGCACTCCTGGCCCCATTGTTACCCCGCACCGTAGGGCCCTGGTGCCCGTCACTGATTCCAGGGTACCGTCAGCTGCCACTGCCCATAAGACCATAAGACCACAAGACATAGGAGCAGAGTTAGGCCACTTGGCCCATTGAGTCTGCTCCGCCATTCAATCATGGCTGATATTTTCTCATCTCCTTTCTCCTGCCTTCTCCCCATAACCCCTGATCCCCATGACAGTAGTATGTTCCGTGGCTCCTGCTCGTGCCTCCTCTAGGGGCTACAGTGGCCATGGCCCTGAGTGGGCCACCTGATGCCACACTAGTGGGTGGCAGCTGGTTGGGGGAAGGGGGTATGACAGAGGGTGGGGTGCAGGGGGTGGGTTGTGGGGGCACCCATATGGCTAATGTCTCTCTGCAGAACCAATGGCCAAGGTGGGTGGTCAGTGGGGTGTGCAGCAAGTTGGCTGCCTAGCAGGCCACAGCAATGGCAGTCCCTGACTGGACACCGCCCCAGTCCTGTGCAGGGCCACCCCAGCCATTCGGCCCATTCCCTCATCACCCCCGGCGCTGGCAGGGCCCCGCCCTCTCCCAACTCCAGCCAGTGTCCGCCTGGCAGCCTACAGTCGCTCCTCTCTGTGTGCAACCTCCTCTCTCTCTCCCTCATCAGCTACGACGTCAGTTTCACGATGCCATCGGGAACTCAGGCCATCGGAATCTGAGATTGTGGAGGCCCCGGAGAATACCGGGTAGTGCCCGCTAATGATGTGAAAACGGTGTCTACTGTACGTGCGTTCTGGACTGCTTTGCCACCGCTGTTGAGGTGATGGAAAATTGTGAATTTTTAAAAAAAATTTGAGCACCAAGTATTGTTTTTCCAATTAAGGGGCAATTTACCGCGGGCAATCCACCTTTGAGTTGTGGGGGTGAGACCCACGCCAACACGGGGAGAATGTGCAAACTCCACACAGGCAGCGGCCCGGGGCCAGGATCAAACCTGTGTCCTCAGTGCTGTAGACAGCAGTGCTAACCACTGTGCTACCATGCCATCCTGGAGAATTGCAATTTGGAGTCAAATTGGTGCCTGCCGCCATTTCGGAGTCAGAACCTATTCTCCCCTTAATCGCATTACTCTGATCCTGTTGGGAAGTAAATTAGACTTGTACACCCTGCTCAAATTATTCCTGATTTTCTACCTGTTTCACCTGAACTTGAATACCTGAGCGTAAAACTGGTATTGCAGTTTAGCCACCAATTTTAGAAATACTGGGCCAGAATTTACCACGGCCAGGGAGGATAACTCCAGTGATGAGTCGGCGGATGAGCCTGGAAATGCACAGGATGATGAATTTGACGGGGACAATCGGAACTTTCAAGGTGTCAGGGACATGGGAATGTATTGATCCAGTGAGCCTTGAGCTAGGCATCTAAGGCATGGAGGTCGACTCAATCCAATTCCAATATCTCACTCGCAATATAACTTTCCTTCAGAGCCGAACCCAGAAATCCTGCACCACACAAAGCCCTCCGCTCACAGGCCAGCCACAGCCCGGGCAATGCCGAAGGCGGCCTCAGCCATAACACATTGGAACTGGGCAAAGTTCTGGAGTGCCACTGCAATGTCCAGTTGACCACCGACAAGGTCCATTGCTCGCCATTGCACAGCGGCGAGGGGCCGCAGGTACGGTCGACTTGTTCCGGTCTCTCTCTCTCTCTCTGTCTCCAGCTATGCAACATCTTTTCCTGGGGGGTGGGGGGGGGGGGGGTGGTGGTGGGAGACAGAAAGTGCACATCGTTAGGCAGTCAGATGCGGGCAGTACAGGGGTACAGGGGGTGGGCACTTGTGGCTTATGAAATGAAAAATGAAATGAAAATCGCTTATTGTCACGAGTCGGCTTCAAATGAAGTTACTGTGAAAAGCCACATTCCGGCGCCTGTTTGGGGAGGCTGTTACGGGAATCGGACCATGCTGCTGGCCTGCTTGGTCTGCTTTCAAAGCCAACGAATTAGCCCTGTGCTAAACATACCCTTATGTGGCCATGGCGAGCGGTATGGGTGCTGGCATGTGGAGCAGGGTGGGGTGCACGCACAATGCCGGTGGGTGGAGTCTGCTCATACCATGAGTGGGTGGGGGGGGGGGGGGGGGGGTGTAACAAGTGATTGGGGCGGTGGTCAGTGTCCCAGGGAGAGACGTAGCAAAAGCTTACCCTTTCTCGCCTCTTGGCTAACCACAATATGATATATTTTTGGGAAGAACTGTTTGAACCATTTGAGTGTTGGGTTTTTAAAGAACAGACTAGCAAGTTTAAAACACAGGAAAGGCAAAATGTTGATTTTCACAACATCTGAAATGTAAATGCAACCCAGTCCCCAAACACATGAGAAAAGAGGGGGCGGGATCTCTGATAATGAATCTATGTCCCCACGCCGGCGTGAAAACCAGCACCAACCATTCCAGTGTCAACAGCCCCCGAAAGTGAGGAATTCTCCCCTTCCTAGGGGGCTAGGTTGGCGCTGGAGTGGTTCCCGCAGCTCCAGCCGGCGCGGAACAGCCTGCGTCATTCCACGCAGAACGGCCAGCGTGTGTCTGCGCATGACCGGGGGGTTCCCTTCTCCGCGCCGGCCCCGGGCAATATGGTGGAGCCCTACAGGGCCCGGAGAGGAGGAATATAGGCCCCACGGAACCAGTCAACCCGCCGATGGCCCCGATCGCAGGCAGGCCACTGTGGCTACCCCCCCCCCCCCCCCCCCCCCCCCCCGCCAAGCAGGTGTACTGCTCTTATCTCTGGCATCAAAAGAATTATAAATGTTTTCAGTAGTGACTTTAACCTGATGTGCTTCTGATAAAGGTTTTGTTTATAAGCCATATGGATGTTAAAAAGGAAAGCTTAAAGGATTACTTAGCGTTGTATTCTTTGGGGGTTGTATTTGAATTCATGGTTGCTAAGATGTTCATTGTATGTTCATTGTAAGGTTAACTTGAGTTCATAGAAGAATAGAGCAGTACAGCACAGAACAGGCCCTTTGGCCCTCGATGTTGTGCCGAGCAATGATCACCCTACTCAAACCCACGTATCCACCCTATACCCGTAACCCAACAATCCCCCCATTAACCTTACACTACGGGCAATTTAGCATGGCCAATCCACCTAACCCGCACATCTTTGGACTGTGGGAGGAAACCGGAGCACCCGGAGGAAACCCACGCACACACGGGGAGGACGTGCAGACTCCACATAGACAGTGACCCAGCCGGGAATCGAACCTGGGACCCTGGAGCTGTGAAGCATTTATGCTAACCACCATGCTACCGTGCTACCATGCTACCGAACAAACATTGGGGGATTCTCCGCAAATGCGGAGAATCGTAAAGGCTGCCGTGGGACAGGCCGTGACCCATGGCAGCCTTCACGGCCACTTCCGGGGCCGATTCTCCCCCCCCCCCCCCCCAGGCGGGGCTAGGAGCGCGGCCCCGTATTTGTGTAGGTAAAGTTTACTCATGTGTATCAGGAGGAGCAGGTAAAGAAGTCACAATTTTAAGAGATACGGGAGCTAGTCAATCATTAATGGTAAGTGATAAGGAGTGTTGTTCATTCTGGGTGAGTGTGATTTACTCAGTTTGGCTCTGTTTTATTCCTTAGCTCTAGAGTTGCCAGGTATCGTTAAGATACCGACACAAGATTCAAGTTCAAGCTCAGACCAATAACTCAATACACCAGTTAGTAAGTTCAAACAAGACACGTTTATTATAGTACAGTTATCTACTACTTATGCATATAAAACTACAAGACTAGGCTAATCTTACCACTAACAGGCCAATACTTATCTGGAATAAGGGAAATGCCGGATCAGGGAACAATGGCCTCTTTCTTTGTCCTGGATCCGCAGGCTTCCAGTTAGTGTGGACTAAAGAGGTCAGGAGTGTCTACTCTCGTAGCGTGCGTTGTATGACACTTACTTAATGGCGGCTGCTGACCAGGCCTCTCCTTCTCAAGGTTCTTCTACTGCAAAGGTGTTCTGTGGGAGGGCTGGCTGGTCAAGAAGAATGAATCAGTCCTGGGCCCTGACTTTTATAGGTCCCAGGGGCTTTGCTTCCTTCTGGGCGGACCCTCTCTAAACCTGCAATCGATTGGGTCTCTTCCCAATCAATTGATTTGAATTTCCCCAATAACGGGGCCGTTCCTCGATCACCGGGCGGTTCCTTACACCTTATTGGTGTCCTTTGTCTCAGACTCCACTGGCGCCGGAATGTCTGACCTCCCATAGAATGTTTCAATTGCAGTTAACTGTTGTGTCCATTGTGCCTGGGAATCACCGGGAATCGCTCACTTAATATGCGCAGCTCGTTAGTTACAATTCTGTCTGGTTTCTGTAGCAGCTAGAATACAGGGGATTCTGCAGACTGCTTGTTTCTTTGCCAATGTCCATTTTTCCCTGTAATCTTTGCGTTCTTCCATTTTGTGTGAGGAAGTGGACAACCCAGGTGGCTACACTCCCTCATTGTGATCCTAACAGAAAGCGTGAAGGATCACCTAAGTACAGTGTCTCTGTTCCCTGACCTCAGCGAGTTCCATGGCCTCTGCACTTTCCTCAACTATGCAGAAAAGTTTTAACCACAATCTCTATTTGGTGCTATGTCATAGGGGACATGCATTACCAAAATCACAACGGGAATCTCTAACTATTCTTAAATAAACTACACTCACTTACATGCAATCATTCTAGACTTCCTATCAATACAAACTTATAGCAGCATTCATGGCACATTTCTCTAACTTGGCAGTCGAGCTCAGAGGTACAAAACATTTAAAACATTCTTTTATTTACATGGCATGGCAAAACGAAAAGAAAATCCTTTATTCACATTTCAAGAGGTTCGGGGGACTGATGGAAACCGAAGATAGGGGATCTCATCCTATATACCGTCGAGGTACGAAAGCGGTAGGCTCTCCTTCGCTATTTCCTCATCCGAAGGGTCTGAAGTAGGATGCAGACAATCGCCAGTGCCGAAAGCGATTCTACGACATATGACAAGGAGCACCAAGTTATGAATCTGGTACATCAGGTCGGGGTACTGTTGCCGTCTACTGGGCTTGGAGTGGTCTGTGTCTGGGAAACATTAACGTCCGGGGTGGGGGTAAGGGGGTTCGCTTCCGAGCGCAAATATACAAAAGTGATGAAGAAAAATATAGTCGCGGCTGTCATTTTCCTTCTCTCATCTCTTCCTTCTGTTCTCTTTTCTTGCTGTGATCTTGCTCTGGTCCTGCTTTGGTCCCTCCTTCGAACGTCCGAAAGCTAGGGGATCAAGCATAGTATCCGTTAGTGTTCTGCTTAATACCTCGAATGATAGTATGTCTGTCCTCTTGTGCCAATTTTCCCTTTATGATTGGTCAAGTCACTCCCTGTGACTCCCCTCATTTTTTTTTCAAACGAATTTAGGGCCAGGCATATACTCAAACACTGTACCACTGCGAGCCGTCTCGCAGGCTTTGTTTCTGGATGTAAATAGCATTTGGAGTAGCAACCAAAGGGCTACCTAAAACAAAGGAAACAAAAACAAACTTTTTAGAAATAAGATGATCGAATGAGTTGCGTATGGGCCGCGACGGGTAAGATTTGGATGGGATCCCCTGGTAGGGCGTGCTGTGCTGTATCCGAGCTTAGCTGGCCAGTGGGGTGGTCCTCAGACAGGGCGGGTCCTCAATGCCATTTCTCCACTGCCTGAGCGACCTGAAACGAACGGGAAAGAATGTAGTCATCATGGGGGTTGCCTCTTCTGTCCTCCAAACAGAAGAGCAGTTATGAAACTGGAGCTAGGGAGCTCCCAGTGGATTCAAGGGAGAAGCCTTTAGCTGGGCTTCAGACATTCCAGCTGATTTGGCGTCTTGCAAGTTCTCTGAGATATCTGCTGATAAGACTTCCGTCGAATCAGAAGGGCAGTTATGAAATGGTCTCGGGAACAAAACATCTTCACTACAGTAGAACAGTGACGGAATGTGAGGTGGTCACAAACTTTTCAGCTGAAAGTCTTGTGGCCAATCCTCTTAGTCGTTCTGAACTGATCCAAAAACAAACATGAAACAAACAAACATGAAACAAACATACTGCATGTTCCAGAAGTGGTGGCGTGGGGCTGTGAAAAGCTGTTTAAATTTAAACACTGAACATTTAACAAACACATACAAACAAACATGCAATGAATATCGTACAGGTTCCATCAGAACGAAGGATACCGTAAATCACATTTGGCTGGGGTGTAACTAGCATATGGAGTCAGTGTAGTGTGACCGAAGAAGAGAGGAAGGAGGAGAGAAACAAAAATGAATTGGCATTGCTGAGGTATCCCTGCCATGAAAAGTGGTGGGTAAGCACTCATAGTTTGCATGGGGCAGCTGGGACCTTGTAGCTGCTGTGGGTGGTGTTCTCTTTCATATCTGGGGGCGGGTCTAGCTGGTGGTGGGGGTCTCCTGCAATCTCGGGAGAAGTGTCCTGGCTGCCTACAGTTGTAACATGACCCCTGAGGCACATAAGGGGGAGCAGGCACTCTGGTGCATTGTTCCCTTGGGTATTGCTCCCTGAGTGGGGGGTCGGGCTGTTGGTTTCGTTGCTGCTTCGGGGAGCATTGGTGGGCTGATTCTGTTGCCGTTTTGTGGGGGTTTGATATTCTCGTGTGTAGTGTCCTAATTGTCTGCAATCATAACACCCCTGGGGTTTGATCTGCTGTGGGCTGTTCCTTCCCTCATTTACACATGCGGGGTTTTGATGTGTTTTAACTGAATGCATGTCTGCATCTGCCTGTCCTTCCTCGGGTTTTATAAATTCGGTTTTGCCTTGTACTGATTGCTCCCAAGCGCGGGACAACCTTTTTAAAAGCCATTTCTCATTATGAGTTTCCTCTGAGGGGTCGTAGTTAGCACAGACGCTCTGTCCTGCCTCTGTGGCATGGGAGATAAGGGTGCGGGTCCATTTAACCATGTTATCTTGGGTCAAATGTGCGCGGTCTAATTCACCGAAAACTGCAGTGAAGTGAATCCACAGCCTTCCTGCCAATGCTGTGGGGTGCTCGGTCTTTTCCTGCCTCCAATTGTTTAGGCCTTCAACTGGGTCTCCTCTGTTATACCCTATCGCATCCAAAATAGCTGTTTGCATTTCTTCGAGGGTGCCTCCTCCAACGTTCTGTGGGTTGGGGAGGGCTGCTACAACTGATGAGTCTAAACTCAAAACTGTGAGCTCAACCTGCTCTCGTGCATCAAGGCCGTACATGGTTGCCTGTTGCTTAACTCTTGCAAAGAATTGGTGGGGTCTGAAGTGGGGAGGAACGGGGTGATTTTCTCACACGCGTCCCTTAGTTGATTCACGGTTAAGGGGGTGGTGTAAGTGATCTCGGGTGCGCCGTCTGCGATTGCTTTTCGTTGGGTGGTGACTGGGTTCATTGGTGCTGGTGCTATCTGATCTGTGGGGGGTTGGGGCACTTTCCTTTTCTGCTGCGTTTCTAGCGCACATGTTCCCTGAACATATCGCTGCGCTGTCTCGCTTAACTCCTGCCAATCTGGTGCATTCTCTTCCTCTAATTGTGTTCCAAAGGTTTCTTGGAAGCCATTCTGCACAGAAAGCAGAGATTGCAGCTCTGCCATCTGCTTCCTACACTTAGCGTGGTCCACTGTGCTTTGCCTTTGCTCAGTGGTGGCAGAATGGAGTGCCCTTAAAGCTGCCTTCAGGTTCCTACACTGCTTTTTAAGTGTCTCTACCGGCTTCTCTGATTCTTGTCTTATCAAGACTGCACACTGCACATCCTGAAAGGCTTTTTCGTATTGTACCTGGGTGCTGCTCAGATGGGTTAGACAAGACTAGTGTGCCCTCTTGGCATCATCCACCTCTCTATCCTTATCTGCCAACTTTTGCCTTAATTCTAAATTCTCTCTTTCGATGTCGCTGACATCCACTTTGCTCATTCTATTTCTCTCCTCTAACTCTGCTCGGAGCGTCCTGACGACCTCCTCTGTGCCTCGCAATTGTGCCAAGCAGGACACAATTGCCACCGGCTTACGTGCTTTACTCAAACCTTTCTTATGAATTTCAGACAAGTTCTCCCACCAAGTATGCCCTATACTCCCGGGACCTGTCTCCTCATTCGAACAAAACTGACTCCAAAGGGGCCATCCTTTCCCTTTGAGGTACTTCCTGAGTTCCAGCTCCCAAACGGGACACTGACCTACTCTGCTGGTCGCTGCGACCACGAACTGCTCTGGGTTCGTGAGGCATTCCATTGCCTGCATGGCCATTTCTCCTATCTTATGCTCTTTTAAATTTGGAACAAGGGATAATAAGGCAGTGCTATAAAATACGGGTACGGCTTTCGCTATTTTCCGAATTATCAACTCCCGACAGTTTGTCGCAACAAAAATCTCTCGGTTTTACCTTATAACCCTGTTAGTTACGCATGCAAAAACACACTTCCAAATTATGAGGATTGATTTGAACTACTTGAACACTTGTAGTTTTTCCTTTTCCCAATTGGATTTCTGATTCAAATTTCTGGGTTCTCTCGGAGTGGGGGGGCCACTTCTAGTCGAGTCCCGTCAGAGTCTGCCACTAAATGTTGCTCGTTCTGGGTGAGTGTGCTTTACACTCAATTTGGCTCTGTTTTATTCTTTATCTCTAGAGTCGCCAGGTATCGTTAAGATACCGTCACAAGATTCAAGTTGAAGCTCAGACCAATAACTCAATACAACAGTTAGTAAGTTCAAACAAGACACGCTTATTATAATACAGTTATCTACTACTTATGCATATAAAACTACAAGACTAGGCTAATCCTACCACTAACAGGCCAATACTTATCTGGAATAAGGGAACTGCCGGATCAGGGAACAATGGCCTCTTGCTTTGTCCTGGATCCGCAGGCTTCCAATTGGTGTGGACTAAAGGGGTCAGGAGTGTCTACTGTCGCAGCGTGCATTGTATGACGGCTGCTGACCAGGCCTCTCCTTCTAAAGGTTCTTCTACTGTAAAAGAACTGTTCTGCTGGGAGAGCCGGCTGGTCAAGAAGAACGAATCAGTCCTGGGACCTGACTTTTATAGGTCCCAGGGGCTTCGCTTCCTTCTGGGCGGACCCTCTCTAAACCTGCAATCGATTGGGTCTCTTCCCAATCGATTGATTTCAATTTCCCCAATAACGGGGCCGTTCCTCGATCACCGGGCGGTTCCTTACACCTTATTGGTGTCCTTTGTCTTAGACTCCACTGGCGCCGGAATGTCTGACCTCCCAGAGAATGTTTCAATTGCAGTTAACTGTTGTGTCCATTGTGCCTGGGAATCACCGTGAATCGCTCACTTAATATGCGCAGCTCGTTAGTTACAATTCTGTCTGGTTTCTGTAGCAGCTAGAATACAGGGGATTCCGCAGACTCCTTATTTCTTTGCCAATGTCCATTTTTCCCTGTAATCTTTGCGTTCTTCCATTTTGTGTGAGGAAGTGGCCAACCCAGGTGGCTACAGGAGTTATGTAGTTTGGGAAGAATTTCGCTAGAAAAGATGGTAATATATGGAATTCAGGGTGAGAAGAGTAGTGTTCAATTATATAAAGTAAGGTTGGAAAGTCCAGTGAAGAGTGGTGATGTTCTAGTAGGAGTAATAGATAAAGTATCTTGTCCAGGAATACAGTTTACCTTGGGTAATGATATAGCTGGATCACAGGTGGGAGTGATGCCTACTGTGGTGGATAAGCCAGTGAAAAATCAGACTACTGAAGTGTTGAAGGATGAATATCCTGGGATATTTCCGGATTGTGTAGTAACAAGGTCGCAAAGTCACAGGTTAATACAAGAGGATAAATAAAAGAATGCAGATGAAGTTGAAGTGCAATTATCAGAAACAATTTTTGATCAGATGGTTGAAAAAGAATATGAACAGGTGGAGGATGAGGTGGATATTTTTAGTTCAGGAAAATTGGCGAAGTTACAACAGAAAGTTGTAGAAATAAAACGGATGTATCAGAAAGCATATACGGAAGAGGACTCTGAGTGTATACCAGAGTGTGATTACCGTAAAAGTAATGACTTGATGAGAAAATGGAAACCTTTACATATGCAGGCGGATGAAAAGTGGGCAGAAGTTCATCAAGTAGTATTGCCGGTAGGCTATAGAAAGGAGGTGTTGCGAGTTGCACATGAGGTCCCAGTGGGAGATCATTTGGGAATAAGGAAAACTCAAGCTAAAATCCAGAAATATTTTTATTGGCCTGGACTACATAAAGATGTAGTTAAATTTGTCAATCATGTCACACATGTCAAGTGAGAGGGAAACCTCAAGCAGTGATAAAACCAGCGCCCTTAATACCCATTTCAGCATTTAAGGAACCTTTAACGAAGGTCCTAATTGATTGTGTAGGACTGCTTCCTAAAACAAAAAGTGGGAATCAATATATTTTGACTATAACGGATATGTTTACTAGGTTTCCAGAGGTCATTCCAGTACGTAATATTACAGCTAAAAAGATTGTGGAGGAGTTACTTAAATTCTTTACTACATATGGACTACCCACAGAAATACATTCGGATTAAGGATCAAATTTTACCTCAAGGTTATTCAAAGAAGTTATGGATAGCTTGGGAAAAAAACAATTTAAATCAACTGATACCATCCAGAATTGCAGGGAGTGTTAGAAAGGTGATATCAGACATTAAAGACAATGTTGAGGGCTTATTGTCAAGATTATCCAGAGGATTAGGATAAAGGACTTCCATTCATACTGTTTACAATTAGGGATGCACCTAATGAGTCAACCAAATTTAGTCAGTTTGAACTAATTTTTGGTCATGAGGTAAGAGGACCACTTAAATTGATAAAGGAAAAATTGGTGACTGAGAAATCGGAAATTACATTATTGGATTACGTGTCAAATTTTTGGGAACGATTAAATAGATCAGGTGAATTGGCTGGATGACATTTGAAAGTTTCACAAAATGTGATGAAATGGGTAGCGGACAAGAAATCCAAAGGTCGTAGTTTTGGCAATGGAGATAAAGTTTTAGTATTGTTACCAGTGGGAGGTGAATCTTTAAAAGCAAGGTTTTGTGGACCTTATCAAATTGAAAGGAAATTAAGTGAGGTGAATTATGTGGTAAAAACACCAGATAGAAGGAAGACTCACCAAGTGTGTCATGTGAATATGCTTAAAAGGTACTTTGAAAGGGAAGGAGAGAAAAAGGTTTTAATGATTCTAACTCAAAGTGACAAACCAAATCCAGATGACTGTGAATTTGACATACCTAAAATTAAATTTTAAAATGAAATTGTTCTTAAACATTGGATTAAATTGTCGAGTTACCTTCCAGAGGAAAAACGGACTGACCTGAAAGAGTTATTGACATCACATGGGCAAATTTGTAGAGATAAATTGGGATGTACTAAAATGCTATACATGATGTAGATGTGGGAAAGGCTGTTCCGATCAAACAACATCCATATGAACCCTTTAAAATTGGCACAAGTTAACATAGAGATTGAGAGTATGCTTTAAAATGGCATAATTGAAGTGGATTAGAGCCAATGGAGCTCACCCATAGTGATGGTACCAAAACCAGATGGTACCCAACGGTTCTGTGTAAACTATAGAAAGGTTAATGCAGTTACAAGAACGGAGTCTTATCCTATCCTACGTTTGGAGGATCGCATTGAGAAAGTGGGATAATCAGCTTTTATTTCCAAAGTGGATTTACTTAAAGGTTACTGGCAGGTACCATTATCCAAAAAGGCAAAGGAGATTTCAGCTTTTGTGACTCCAGATGGTATATACCAATTCAAAGTTATGCCATTTGGCATGAAAAACGCCCCAGCCATATTTCAATGATTAACTAACAAAGTTGTTTCGGAATTACCCAATTGTGCGGTATACATCAACGATCTGGTAATTTTCAGCCAGACCTGGAAAGAACATTTAAAACATCTGATGGAGTTATTCGATCGACTTCAGGAGGAGGGTTTGGTGATAAACCTAGCCTAAAGTGAATTTGGAAAAGCCCAAGTCACTTTCCTTGCCCATACAATTGGACAAGGTCGAATGGTCACACGGGATGTGAAACAGTTATTGAGGTGTTTTCAATACCCAAAAGACAAAGGGACATAATGCAATTTCTTGACATGAGTGGATTTGATCGAACATTTGTGCAAAAGTTTTGTGATTGCTCCACTGATGGACTTGCTGAAGAAACGTCGGAAATTTCAATGGACAGCGGAGTTTCAATAGGCATTTGACTGCCTGAAAGCTGTGACAACCAATGCTCATGTTCTGAAGAATTACAAGGGACTCTGTGATCAGATTGAACTAAAGTATCTGACTTTAAAGAGAAATGTTGAGGTGTAGAGAAATGGACGGATTGTGCAGAGACCTTCTTGTTCAAAGAGACTGTCAATCAGGAAAGATTTCAATTGGAGGAAGAAGAATGAAAAAAAATTGACTATATTATTATACCTGTTTGCATGTGTTGTTATTTGAAACGAAAAAGTATTTTTACTGTGTTCATTTCTTGAAGGATAGTGAAGAGGTGAAAAATGAAACCATCTTGAAGTTGATGGATTATTTTTTTTTCTTGGGGGAGGTGTCATGTGAGAGTACCTTTATGAAATGGGTGTTTACAAATGGGTGTGTATATGAATATCTGTTGTGAGAGTACCTTTATGAAATGGGTGTTTACTACTGCAGTGATGTCAGAGAATGGGTGGAGCTGGGCTGCCTGTCAACTTTTTACTTTCGTTTTTGAGCAGGCTGTAGGGTGTATTTTAGTTTAGTTTTTAGTGGTGAAGCTGAAGCCAGACCAAGCAGGGGTACTGCTGTTCTCTCTGCCATCAAAAGACTATCTCTTGATCATTTGGTAAATTTAGAATTATAAATGTTTTCAGCAGTGACTTTAACCTGATGTGCTTCTGATAAAGGTTTTGTTTATAAGTCATATGGATGTTAAAAAGGAAAGCTGAAAGGATAACTTAGCGTTGTATTCTTTGGGTGTTGTATTTGAATTCATGGTTGCTAAGATGTTCATTGTATGTTTTAAAAAGGTGCACTTGAGTTCATAGAATAAACACTATTTTGCTTTAAAAAATACGTTTCCATTTCTGCTGTACCACACCTGTAGATTCGGCCATGTGCTCCCCATACCACAATCTATTAAAAGTGGTGGGTCAGGTGAACTCCATGATACACTTTGGGGTTCTCTAAACCCTGGCCCATAACACAGGGCTCTTTTATTTTGCTGTGTGAGAGCTGTCTTTCCGAGGATCTGGTCCCAGGCTGCCTTCTTGGGTTGCCTTTGAGAATTAATAAGACATTGGCCCCCCTCTTCAACCAGTTTTAGTCATGTGATGACACTATCCATGCGTTCCATTGTCCACACAACAGATCAAAGACAATTATAATTGAAATATGATGGGGAAATGTTTGATATCCCATCAACATTCCAACTTTAATCATCCTTACAGAATGGTTTTATTTGAAATTTAATTTAAAGGGGCCAGCAGGTCAAGGAACTATTGTAATTTTAAATGTTTTCCATTGAAATGGTGAGGGGTAGTCAATGAGCAATTGGGAAGGTCAACTGCATTTTAAGTAACTTTCCAGACGTATGTGGTCATGTCTATCATTATCCAAAATCTACAAAATGCTAACTCCCCTGGAGTCCACTTCTTGGAGGTACAGTGTCAATATTCCATGTTGCTTTTTAAAAGTAAAGTACCCATCCCCCAATACAATTGATGACATGACTGTAACAGGAGATACGCCTTCTACATTTTGTCCCTCATTGAAAGGTTTTGTTTTTTGGAACCTGTATACATTGAAATACTCTCCTTCATTAGCACCATAGCGAGTAAAGATTGGCCATTTCTTTGTTTTACTCTAATCTTCTGTTCTTTAATCCGTTTTTGGTAAGTTATAAATCCACTAGAAAATGTTAAATGCCACGTTACAGTCCATTAACAATATCACACCCCTTTTTCAGGTCTCCATTTTGGTAACATTATTAAATAGAAAATGGTCCTGAGTGTGCTTCAGTTTGTCCTATTCATAATGCTGTAGGCATGACTTAATTATGTTACAAATTACTGCTTTCACTGCAGTTGGGAAATTGCACAAGTAGCATAATTAAGGCTGTTACTCCCATTTGTATCTTCTAAGTGCTTCCAGTAAAAACAGAAGGAACATTTCTATTTTAACCTTCGTGGTTCGGTGACACCATAATATGAACACCAGCTAACTGCCATAAAAACGGCATCAGCAAAATAATTCTCCAAGATGTTCAAAAATGAACATTAAGTGAAATCTGGCTTATTGTACATTGACTGTAAATGAAGCAATAAGTGGAGTGTATTTATCACAAGGAACATCAAGTAACACTCGAGAAAATAATTAGGTGAGCATATATGCTCATTAATAAAAAATCATGATCGTTGAATTCAAATTTGATTGTTAATAGCAGAAAAAAAACAGGAGGCATTTCTTTTAATTTTGAAGAAAATATATTTTGTTAAGATGCTTCACTCACCAGCCTATGAGTCTTTCTATGTCTCAAGGAGGAAAGCTCATAAAACTATCTTATGGTTGCTATGGCACCCTGGATTTTGAGCTACTTGCAGTACACACAAATATTATGAACTTAGACTACAAAAGTAAAGTGTATGACTTTGGTGGTCACCAGTCCTTCGTTAATAATTTTCATGCACAGATAAATTTAAGAATGTATTGAAAAACTACTGCTGCCTCACACAATGCAGAAACATTTAGTCTGAATTACAAATACGATAATGGAAGAGTCTATCAGTTAAGATGAATGTGAGTTTTTGCAACATTCTCTAATTCTCCAGGATTTTAAAATTTCATTTTTTTAAAAATTCAACAATAGTTCGTTTTGTTTGAAGCAAAAGTGTATTTGTAACAACTCACCTTGTTGAAAACTAATTAATCTGCTCAGACATTGTTTCCATGTAACTTTCATAATATATAATGCATAGGCTAGGATTCATGCTGAACACATGGGGTGGGATTCCTCGACCTCCCGCCGGGTCGGAGAATTCTCCGGGGCAGCATGAATCCCGCCCTTCACCGGCTGCTGAATTTTCCAGCGCCAGGGTTTTGGCGGTGGCAGGTATCGCGCCATGCCTTTCGGGGGCAGTTGGCAGCGCCCCCCCCTACCCCCACCGATTCTCCGGCCCACAATGGGCCGAGTAGCCGGCCGTTTTCGGCTGGTCCCACCGGCGTAAAACACAACAGGTCTTTACTGGCGGGACCTGGCTCCACGGGAGGCCTGCAGAGTCCTCGGGGATGGGGGAGGGGCGGGATCTGGCCGCGTTGGGTGCCCCCCACGGTGGCCTGGCCCATGATCGGGGCCCACCGAGCCGCGGGCGGGCCTGTGTTGTTGGGGGCACTCTTTCCCTTTCCGTAACAGCCGCTGTTGATCTCCGCCATGGCCAGTGTGGAGAAGAACCCCCTGCGCATGCGCTGGGGTGATGCCAGCACACGCAGCTTCGGGGCGGCCCAGCGCTGGAGTGGTTCACGCCACTCCTCGGCGCCGGAGTGGCCGCCCCACCGGTTTGCTGAGAATCCCGCCCATGGTGTTTTTATTTTTTTTAATGTTTTAAAATAATTGCATATTTCTATCAAATGATAGCATTCCTTGGGGTATTAAATAATTGTGGTGCTTTATAATATTATTATCATTTCAATTAATTTAACCGTGATGTTCTTCAGTTTTTCAGCAGTCATTTCTACTACTTTATAATGATAATTCAAACGGGAGCTCATTGCGTTGAACAACATATTTCACTTTGCACATTGAAGCATTATCAAAGTTTTACTAATTCAATGTGAGGCCTGAATTTCCTCCAAGGTTCTGTCCCACCTCATGTTGTAACTCTTGTAACAGACTGTTGGAACTCATCAGAAAATGCCAGAAAGTCCATTGCCAGCCGACGTGGAAGGGCTTGGCGCCGCATCAACCGGCGCCGAAAGACCTCCGCCAGCCGGCGCAAGTTGTGCTGGCGTCATCCCAGTGCATGCGCAGGGGGGGTTCTTCTCCATACCGGCCATGGCGGAGGTTCACAGCAGCCGCCGCAGAGGGAAAGAATGCCCCCACAGCACAAGCTGCGGGCCAGGCCACCGTGGGGGCTCCTCCCAGGGCCAGAACCCCCCACGTCCCCCGAGGACTCTGCAGGCCGCCCGTAGAGCCAGGTCCCACCGGTACGGACCTGGTTTGATTCACGCTGGTGGGACCGGCCGCAGACGGGCGGCCGCTCGGCCCATTATGGGGCAGAGAATTGCCGGGGGGGGCCATTGCCAACGGCTGTGGACCGGCGCGGAGCGATTCCCCCCCCCGGCAAAACCCCGGCGCCGGAGAATTCGGCAGCCAGCGTCGGTGCGGGATTCACGCCGCCCCTTGCCGATTCTCCGACCCGGCGGGGGGTCGGAGAATCCCGCCCCTGGTCTTGCGTGATTAGCATCTGAATGCTGAGCATGTTGGCCAAGGAGAGGGCATTGTTGTGAGATTACGTTTCTTGCCACTGGATTTGTAGGATCTTACAAAGATTAGGCTGATGGGTCTTCCCCAGTGCTTTGAGGTGCCTGCTTGTTCATTGTCCAAATCTCCAAACTATATGGGAGCGCGGCGCTCACTGTTGCCTGGTAAACCAAGACCTTTATCTCGACTTTGAGATCCTAAAATACACTTTATACGCTGAAACATTCTGTGATTGTGACTATATTCAAGGAGAGAGATTGATTGCAGTGACTACGCTGGTGTCTGCATTATTCAAACTAGAGGAACTTAGAAAGCAGTGATCTACAAGGATTAGTACAGGGACCACTCTTATCAATAACAACTTGGACTTGGGAACAAGCCACTCAATATGGAAATATTCATGATAAACAGCAGTATCCTGGAAAGCACCGAGGATCAGGCAGACCTTGATGTGCACGTACACTGGTCCCTTAAGGTAGCAGAGCAGGTGGATAAAGTGGTTAAGACAGCATATGGTATACTTGCCTTTATTAGCCAAGGCACAAAGCTTAAGAGCAGAGAGGTTATGCTGGAACTGTATAAAACATTGGGAAGGCCACAGCTGGAATATTGTGTGCAGTTTTGGAATCGACATAATAGGAGGGATGTGATAGCACTGGAAAGGATGGAGTGGAGATTCACCAAGATGTTGGTTATGAAGAGAGATTGGATAGACTTGGACTGTTTTCCTTGGAGCAGATGAGACTGAGGGGGGACATGATTGAGATGTATACAATTATGAGGGGCATAGATAGAGTAGTAAGGTAGAAATATTTCCCCTTGGTGGAGGGATCAATAAACAGGGGCATAGGTTTAAGGTAAGGGAGCAGGAGGTTTAGAGGGGATGTGGCAAAAACCTTTTTATCCAGAGGGTGGTGAGAGTTTGGAATTCGCTGCCGGAAAGTGTGCTAGAGGCAGAGATCCTCATTACATTTGAGAAGTATTTAGATGAGCACTTGCGATCCCAGGGCATACAAGGCTATAGGCCAAATGACCCCATGATTATGACTCTATGCAGATTTACAAACTGGGATGTATAGCTGACACCAAGGAAGAATGCATCATGATAAAAGAGATCATTAGGAAATTTGTAGACTTGACCATTAGGTGGTAAATGCAATTTTAACATTGATGTGAGTTGGTGAACTTTGGGAGGATAAATAAAAAATATCAGCCACACCTTCGACAATATAAGGGACGGGAGTAGAAGAGAAAAGGAATCGAGGGACACAGGTGAACAAATGAATAGCACTGTAAGTCAGCCAAATGCTAACAAAGAACTGGGACATTTTCAAAAGCGCTGAAGTTATGAAAAACCTGTGTAGGACAGTGGTCAGGATGCATTTAGAGTACTGTGAGCAGTTCTGGTCTCCAGATTATGAAAAGGACATGGAAGCTCTGGCCAGGTATATTAAAAATTACAAGGATTGACCTGAATTGAAAGATTACAGCTATTGGAAAATATTAAACACCAGCTGCAGCAAGAACATCATCAGTGGGAACTCCTGAGCCACTTGCTGCTCTTCAGGAGGACTGCAGAGCTTCAGCCCACAGTTCATGGCTCAAGATGATATCTTCAACACAGGGTCTACAGGCAGAGGGTAAGCTTCCTGGACATGACCAGAGCTGGCAATCACAGATTTCTGAACAGGTGAGACCAGTCGGGATGAGTGGGCACTTGGCTTTGCCTCTCTTGTTGACTTCCCTCAGGTCTAGAGGATGATCGATTGCAGAAAGGTGGTAACCAGGGTGACATCAGACCACCATGAATGATCAACTGAAAGATCTTCCAATCCATCAATATTAATTTTGTGGGTCAGCGTGCACTTGGTGAGTTGGAGCATCTGAAGCTCCGTGCTGCTGGCTACTCTGGTTTGGATGTAGATAGCATTGCAATGGCCTGAAACATCATGACACTCAAGTTTGCGACAAACTCTAGCAAGCCCTCTTCACTTGTGAGGAGCGCAGCTGGATAGGCTCATAGAACCTTACACATTTTCTGCTGCCACTCCAGAATTATCCTTTCCACCCATGGTTCCCACTGCTCAACATTGACGTGCAACTACGTAGACCTTGGACGATCCTGCACCCTCTAGGCTCTCTCCATTGTTGTCCCTGTCTCCATCACCTGCTTTTGCTCAGTTGTGATGTATGCTTCACTATGTGACAACACAACTACATCTCTTGGTCTTTCTGCAAAGGTGGTCATGAGTCATGTGATGTTGTGACCTCAAAGTGAATAACCTCCTCTGACGAGTCTTCATTCTTCTACTGGACCATCTCCTGTCGCTCACTTGAAGATCATGTGGGAGGTGAAAGACATGAATTAGAATTGTCAAAGCAAATAGTGCTGGGTCATCATTGTGCCAGTTATGATTTCTCAGTGCCTGTTGTCATTGTGGTGAAACACTGTGAACACCTGTATTAGGGGATGTAAGATAGGACCTGTACTACAGGTTCGCCGGTAGCCCCTGCCGGCTGGCTCCACCCACAAGGACACGTATAAATATGCGTGTCCTCCATTAATCTGCCATTTCGCCAGCTGCAGTAAGAGGCCACGTATCTGACTGCAATAAAGCCACAGTTGTACCCAATCTGTCTTTTGTGCAATTGATCGTGCATCAATCATAAAACCTTTACCAGCACTATATCCAGCAATGTGGCATGACACTCATGTTGACCTCTGCGACTTCTGACCATGATTCCTTTGTTCCTGAATTGAAAGATTACAGCTATTGGAAAATATTAAACACCAGCTGCAGCAAGAACATCATCAGTGGGAACTCCTGAGCCACATGCTGCTCTTCAGGAGGACTGCAGAGCTTCAGCCCACAGATCATGGCTCAAGATGATATCCTCAACACAGGGTCTACAGGCAGAGGGTAAGCTTCCTGGACATGACCAGAGCTGGCAATCACAGATTTCTGAACAGGTGAGACCAGTCGGGATGAGTGGGCACTTGGCTTTGCCTCTCTTGTTGACTTCCCTCAGGTCTAGAGGATGATCGATTGCAGAAAGGTGGTAACCAGGGTGACATCAGACCACCATGAATGATCAACTGAAAGATCTTCCAATCCATCAATATTAATTTTGTCTGAAAATTATAATCCTGCAGATCTGACCAGGGAGCTGCCAGGGTGGCTTTCATTCTACATCAGTTGAACCTCCCTGAGACAGTCACACCTCAAAAGCAAAATTAGCGAGTGGCTCGTTGGAGACAAAGGTTGCCCTTTGAAGATGTAACTGGCGACACTTGAGAGACTGGACAATGAAGCCCACGGAAGATACAATAGAAGTCAGACCACCAGTTAAGGTAGCCAGAGTAATAGCGGTCTGCTCTGCCTTGCACAAGATAGAGCTCCAGAAGGCAAAGGGTGTTGAACACTCTGCCTCTTTGGAGGAGGGGGAAGTGGAGGAAGAGGAGTATGATGTGGTGAAGGAACCAGCAGGTACATAATTGCCGAGGATGGCCTGATCCAGGCATGGTTTAGTGAGTATGGTTGTGTGTTTTATCTTCACTATGCTCTTATTTCTAATTTGCCTTATTTCTATATTGTCTATGTCCAAATGCTGAAAATCGCCAGGTATCGAATGATACCACCATAAGTTCCAACCGGCTATCGATCAAAGAGTCAAACACCAGTTAGTTAGTTCAAGGTCAAGGGTACTTTATTTACACACAATTAGTCATGCAATATAAAAACTACTAGTTAACTACACCTATTACTAAGACAACCTGAACTTAACTTCGGGCACCCGGTCAGGAAACAATGGCCACTGTTCAGGATCTCTTGGGTTCGAAGCGGTAACTGCTGCTCGGCTAGGCTCGTCCTTCTGGTAGTGGGCGTTGAACGCGAACTTGCTTTTGGTGTTGCTGCAGTTGGCAATGGCCGTAACCGGGGTACCAAGGCCAAAAGGGAGCGAGCATATGGCAAACTCTTGCTTTACACTTGGGGGCTTTTGTGCTCTTTTGGGCGGTCCTTCGATTTGGGCCTTACTAATTGGGTGATCCCTGATCACTCCAGTCCCATTCGATTCCTTAGCCAATAAGTGGGCGGGGATCTGGGTGACTGGGCGTGTCTCGAGCGGTCACTGACCCTGTTGTTTGCATTTCCTTTGGACAGGGAGTCGCGTCAAAATGTCTGGGACTGTCCCGGTAGCTGGAGCACCAGTCCTTTGTGTTGGGGGAGATGGGCCATCACCTGCTAATCGGCCTGATTAACATGCTAATAGGACGGGGTTTCAATACCATCTGGACTTTGCTGCTGAATATGCATTTCAGGCTCTGAACCTGCCTGACTCTTGGCTTGTCCATTTTACCCATCAGTCTTTGCGAGTTGCACTGTGCTTAGTTGAAGTGGGCATGCCAGATGGCTACAGTGCATTCATTTGATACATGAATTCTGAGCCCATTTAGACCCTCAATCCCCTGCAAAATCTATAATCAATCATACATTCCTTTCACATACACTGATTATTTGTACTTAGCTCTTGCCTTAACAATCTTTATAAGGTACAAGGCCATTTTCCAAGCAGTAGAAAAGTATCCAAGATGGAACAGTAAAATCAAATGCATTTTATAAAATAAGTTATTTAGCCAAAGACCAAAGAGGTGCAAAGCATCTCACTTCATTAGAGAGAAAGACAATTGGTTATATATAGATTGAGGGGCAAGCATGGGGCAAGGCGAGATGACAAGGCGTTCAAGAACTACCAGGGCTGATACGGGGATTGAAACCATTGGCATCATTCTGCATCAAGTTCTAGACATCGAGCCAACTGAGCAACTGACACTATACAAATACATTTCTAGTGTGGAAAAAATAAAAAATAAATGTAAAAATGTAACAGTGTTAAATAATGATGTGCATACGTTTGGGCTACTGCAATGACTTACTTTCTTTTTTCCACTACTCCTATTTGGTGCTACCCCTGCAATTTAGGCAGTCATAGGGAGTCTGCTCAGATTCCTGTTGTGATTGTTTAGATACGCTTGGCTGGTATCCTTAGGGTTTTGGACCCAAAAGTCTCCACTTTCACCTGAGCAGGGGAATACTGGTCATCTGGACAGGAGGCAGGCAGCATCTGGGGCTGGGAAATGCAGAATTGGAAGTGCATTGATCAGAATGCCCGACTTAATGTCCCCTTTCTGCATCTTCTGTTTTCTGGTCCGAAACGCACTTGCCTGGTCACCAAGAACTGGAGAGCATTTTGTTGTACTTCTTTGTGGGGCTGAATGGCAAAGCTAGGTTTTCATCAGCCCTATGTAATGTGTCATTTTGAGTGTGTGGGTCAGCGTGCACTTGGTGAGCTGGAGCATCTGAAGCTCCGTGCTGCTGGCTACTCTGGTTTGGATGTAGATAGCATTGCAATGGCCTGAAACATCATGACACTCAAGTTTGCGACAAACTCTAGCAAGCCCTCTTCACTTGTGAGGAGTGCAGCTGGATAGGCTCATAGAACCTTACACATTTTCTGCTGCCACTCCAGAATTATCCTTTCCACCCATGGTTCCCACTGCTCAACATTGACGTGCAACTACGTAGACCTTGGACGATCCTGCACCCTCTAGGCTCTCTCCATTGTTGTCCCTGTCTCCATCACCTGCTTTTGCTCAGTTGTGATGTATGCTTCACTATGTGACAACACAACTACATCTCTTGGTCTTTCTGCAAAGGTGGTCATGAGTCATGTGATGTTGTGACCTCAAAGTGAATAACCTCCTCTGACGAGTCTTCATTCTTCTACTGGACCATCTCCTGTCGCTCACTTGAAGATCATGTGGGAGGTGAAAGACATGAATTAGAATTGTCAAAGCAAATAGTGCTGGGTCATCATTGTGCCAGTTATGATTTCTCAGTGCCTGTTGTCATTGTGGTGAAACACTGTGAACACCTGTATTAGGGGATGTAAGATAGGACCTGTACTACAGGTTCGCCGGTAGCCCCTGCCGGCTGGCTCCACCCACAAGGACACGTATAAATATGCGTGTCCCCCATTAATCTGCCATTTCGCCAGCTTCAGTAAGAGGCCACGTATCTGACTGCAATAAAGCCACAGTTGTACCCAATCTGTCTTTTGTGCAATTGATCGTGCATCAATCATAAAACCTTTACCAGCACTATATCCAGCAATGTGGCATGACACTCATGTTGACCTCTGCGACTTCTGACCATGATTCCTTTGTTTCTGCAGCAGGCATCTTTCCTCCTGTCTGCTGTGACCACATGCTCTCTGTGGGTCTGTACAGTGCACAGCAAGATCTCCATAGAGATATCATTGAAGCATGGTGCTGCCTTGACATGTTGTGTCACCACAGTACCAGGTACTGGCAATGTCTAAAGATATCTACAATGCTTTACATCTGATCATGGCAGAGTCCATTTAAATAGTTAAGCTGAAATAGATTCATGCGGGTCATCATGCCCACTCAGTCTAATTAGCTGGGTTAAAACCACTGACAAACACCTGCTGAAAATTCCATGTTTCCCACACGCTACCCTGCTGTGAGCAGGTTGTATAATTAAAATTCAGTGTTATTTAGCTCTTTCTTTCCGTTGTAATATTAAAAGCAGAGATGAAAACTGTAAAAATATTACATTTTAAAAAGTTGTTAACTTGAATTAAAAATGTTAAATAAAGGCATTTATTTGTTGTTATTGTGCTATCTTTTACAGCCTGATGCTTATATTCTTACAAGGTAAGTCTGAATTGTAATTGTAGGTTATGTTACAATGTACTTGAGTAAATTTTAATTACTGCAATTGTCTCAGAGCTTTTGTTTAAAAATGTAATCTTACCTATGTTTCTAAATTCACACGACATCTAGAAAATCATAAACTATATTTTCACACATAGAATCATAGAATTCCTCCAGTGCCGAAGGAGGCTATTCGGCCCATCAACTCTGAAAGAGCACCCTACCTAGGCCCACTGCCTCGCCCTATCTCCGTAACCTTAGCTAAACTGCACATCTTTCGACTTTGGGAGGAAATCCATGCAGATACAGGGAGAAAGGGCAAATTCCACACAGTCACCCAACGTGGGATTTGAACTTGGGTCTGGTGCTGTGAGGCAGCAGTGCTAACCACTGTGTCACCATATGTACTTCATCTTCACTTCACGAAGTAAGACACCTGCAATGACAGAGTGGGATTCTCCAATATGGGGATATGTCCCCATGCCAGCGTCAAATCGCGGGTGTTTCACTCTGAACTTTTCTTTGGCTGCGGCTACGGGGCCCTGCCTGTGGCAGCCACCCCGTGCGACAGCGGCACCAGGAATGCAGGTCCTCCCCCGAGATCATGCGTGCCTGCGGATCGGTGCCGCCTGACCGTTCCTGACAGGCAAAATGCGGCTGGATTCACGCCATCGGGAATTCGGCCAGTTGTCCTCGCAGAATCGCCGCGGGGACTCTGTCAATGGCCCCCTACCTGGGCCACGTATACCACGCACACACGATTCATGCCGAATCTTCGGGGAACGGAAAATCGTGGGAGTGGCATGATGCCGGAGTTTGCTATCAACGCCCATTCTCTGCCCCGCACCGATCGCGATTTTGGCATGGAGAATCCCGCCCATGATGCTTTGACTGGCTCACGCCTCATATTGTGATCTCTCAGCCAAATCTGGCTTCTTCCAACTTCTTGTGGTGAAGGGTAGTATAAGATAGCGCAGGGTAATGCAACTTAAATATTGTTTGCCTCAATAGTCAATAGATTTCTTAAAGACTTGTTAGGTGAACAGGCGCCATAGTGTGGTATAATTTCATTGCAGTGTTAATGTAAGACACTAATAAAGATTATTATTATTATAATACCAGTGTAGTAGAAGTTGAAATACGAGAGCTGAACCATACACAGTGTTCAGTAACTGACAATATGCTTTTCTTCTCAAAAGTAACAGTTACATTCTATTGATTAGAAATTAAAGCTTTTTCTGAGCAGTGATAGATGATAAATTCTGCATATTTTCCTCTTGCAAAAAGACTTTGGGTGCGATTTACTGGTCTCGTCGCGCCCCTACCTGGTGATGCGAAGAGGGAATGCTTTAAACGTCTCACGAGACTCATCCAAACCTCACGAGACATTGTGATCTGGATCTCACCCTCACTAGGTAAGACCTAGATCAGCATATTTAAATAACCATTCGGCTTATTTAAATATGCAAGTGACTGATTCTCCTGACGCCTGGAAACTAACAACTTCCCCAATGGGGCCCGGACTAGGCGCAGTTTAGTACTGGTCCTAGGCAGCACGGTGGCGCAAGTGGTTAGCACAGCTGCCTCACGCCGCTGAGGTCCCAGGTTCAATCCCGGCTCTGGGTCACTGTCCGTGTGGAGTTTGCACATTCTCATCGTCTTTGCATGCGTTTCATCCCCCCATAACCTAAAATATGTGCAAGTTAGGTGGATTTGCCACGCTAAATTGCCCCTTAATTGGAAAAAATTAATTGGATATACTAAATTTATTTTTTTTAAAGTACTGATCCTCACAAACGTGGAGCAGGTGTAACAGTACCTGTGGGGTCTCCCAGGTACTTGGAGAACCGCTGGATGATCGGGGCAGGCGAGGATGGCCCCCTGGCTCCCCCTCTGGTATGCAGGCACCTTGGCACTGCCAGCTGGGTACCATGTCATTGTCACCCTGGCACTGTCAAGATGCCAGGTTGGTCCTGGGACACTGGCAGGGGCACTGCCAAGGAGCCCAGGTGGCACTGTCAGGATGACAGGGCACTGCCAGGGTGACTGGGTGGCAGTGCCAGGATGTACAGGTGGCACTGCCAATGGTCTGGGCCCGAGGGGAACCATGCCCATGAAAGGGGGATGGGAGGGTGTGCTGGGTGCAAAGTGAAAGGAGGGTATGAACGGGCCTTATGATGTTGGGGGGATTAAGGGTGGGGGTTCTGAAAGGGGGCCTGAAAGGGGGTGGGGAGTGCTGAAAGGGGGGACCTTGAGGTCTAGGCCTGAGGTGGCAATGCCCATGAAAGGGGGGTGGGGGAGTGTGACGGGTGAGGGGTGAAGGGCGAGTATGAAGGGGTCTCATAAAGGTTGGGAGGTTGGTCTGAAAGGGGGGCTCAAAAGGGGAGTTGGGAGGGCTGAATGGAGCGGGGTGCCCTCAGCAACCCCATAACGGAGTGCCCTTACTTGACTGTCAGGGTGTGGGGTGATGCCCATGTGTGCAGAGGGTGACATTTCCCATGGTGGGGGATGTGGGCAACCCTCAAGCTCACTTAGAGATCAGGACACCCTTTCAAAATGGCTGGCCAATCTCTGAGGAGCAGGACCCAACGGCGAGTTCGGCTCCCCAGTGTTGAAAACATTTATCGTGTTGGTTTGAGTGAGGAGAAACACCCCAAGGCCTAAAAGAATGACCACGTGTGGTTGAATAGCAGTGTTGATCTTACCAAAAAGCAGGTGAGAAACATCCAGTCAAACTTGCCCAAATTGACAGTTAGAAAGTTTTGATTGAATCGCGCCCTTTGTTGCACATTTTAAATATCTGCTGACAAGTTGTAGCTGCGCACACCTACGCCACCACCGGTTGCACCTGGAAACATGGCGCTGACCATGCTGGACTGCGTACCCACAGTCAAAGGGTCATCTGGACTCGTAACAGTAGCTCTTTTCTCTCCCTACAGATGCTGCCAGACCTGCTGAGATTTTCCAGCATTTTCTCTTCATCTCTAATTGTTTGAATCATGATAGAGTCTAGAAAAAAGCTGCTAAAAGACAGAAGTCACGAATGAGTAGCACCAATGGTTTAAGAACATTGTAATGTTATCTGTACTGTACTGAAAATTGCATTTTGAAGTTTGATCACATATTCTTTGGTATGCATGTACCAGCAGAGAGGGTCTAGAATGAGAATAGAGGAATCCATATTTTATCATCATAGAATTTACAGTGCAGAAGAAGGCCATTCGGCCCATCGGGTCTGCATTGGCTCTTGGAAAGAGCACCCGACCCAAGCCCACACCTCCACCCTGTCCCCATAACCCAGTAACCCCACCCAACACTAAGGGCAATTTTGGACACTAAGGGCAATTTAGCATGGCCACTCCACCTAACCTGCACATCTTCGGACTGTGGGAGGAAATCGGAGCACCCAGAGGAAACCCACGCACACATGGGGAGAACGTACAGACTCCGCACAGACAGTGGCCCAAGCCGGGAATCGAACCTGGGACCCTGGAGCTGTGATGCAATTGTGCTAACCACTATGCTACCATGCTACCCATGTGTCGTTCTGCTTCTGAATGCCCCTTCCGGAATCTTACTGTTCCTCCCCAAGAACTTCAAATAAGTATAATACTTTGTTTGTATTCTTCTTAGAGTATTTGTTCTGATATGTTAGAATGATCATTGGCTACAGGAGCACAAGAGCAGCTCGATACTAATACCTTTGCTGGTTTCCTTTTTAGCTTGGGACACAGGAAATCAGACTATTGATGATTCCAAAGCTGATGATTCAATTGTGATAATTTCATAACATTCAAAAACTTTTATGCTGCAGTGACTAATTCATAGTTTGACCCGAAAATATCACGTGGAAATGACTCAATGTCAAAGTGATGGAGAGAGTCTGCAGTTGAATATCAGGGAAGAGTGGTCGACTACTCTCTGTAGTTTTTTCAGGCCGTCTTCCAATGAATTACTGACAGATGATTAGAGGTTCTGAAAGACGGTGAGACTTTTTTCAAATCTCACTGCACTACCTGGGCTCTCTGCCAGCAAAATGTTGCAGCTGCTGCAGCATTGTAATGCTCAAATCTACACTAGCTCAGGGACTTCAAGTTGTTCTTGTTGGGTTTTCTGTGTACTCTAGTTTAAACTATAGTTTTATCTCACTGTGAATTATTGCATTTATTTTTAGAATAAGTTAAATGTTCAATAATTGAGGTCTAGGCCCAGATTTCCCATGAAAGAGAAGCCCACTGTTGTGATGCAAATAGCAAAATGTAGGGCTACTACATTGCCTTGTTGCAAAATATGGAGTGGAGGCATGTAAGGGGGCATGGTAGTGTTGTGGTATTGTCACTAGACGAGTAATTTAGAAGCCAGGCTAATGCTCTGGTGATACAGGTTCAACTCTCCCCATGGCAGCTGGTGGGACTTGAATTCAATTCCTTAAAACCTGGAAAGAAAGTGAATATTTATTTATTTATTTTTTTAATTTAGAGAACCTAATTATTTTTTTCCCATTAAGGGGCAATTTAGCATGGCCAATCAACCTACCCTGCATATCTTTAGTTTGTGGGGGCGAAACCCACGCAAACACGGGAAGAATGTGCAAACTCCACACGGACAGTGATCCAGAGCCGGGATCAAACTTGGGATCTCGGCAGTAACGCTAACCACTGTGCCACCATTCTGCCCTAAGAAATCAAGCATAATAGTGACCATGAAACTAAAATAATAAGAATCACTTATTGTCACAAGTAGGTTCAGTGAAGTTACTATGAAAAGCCCCTAGTCACCACATTCCAGTGCCTATTTGGGGAGGCCGGTACAGGAATTGAACCCACGCTGCTGCCTTGTTCTGCATTACAAGCCAGCTATTTATCTCAGCTCCAATAAAAAACAATGTGATTCACTAATGTCTTTTAAGGAAGGAAATCCACTGTCCTGACTTGGTCTGGCCTACATGTGACTCCAGACAAAAGTAGTTGACTCTTAACTGTCTGCTGAAATGGCTTTATAAGTCAATCAGTTCAAGGACAATGGGCAACAAATGCTGGCTTTGCCAGTGATACCTACATGCAATTAAAGAATACATTTAAAAAAGGAAAGGTGAATTAATTTCTCAGTGGATAATGCAACTGCTCATTCTTCAGCTCTAAAAAGTTATATAAAGCCTCTTGCATTAACAACCTTGGTTACCTCCTTACCATTCCCATACTGCTATCTTAAAGAACACTGCAATCAGTCATAACTAGGTGGACAGGAAGTCAAAATTGTGGAAGTGAAACATGGTGATTAAAATTGTGCAGCAATACGCTGGTGACATCATGGGAGGTGGGGGAGGGGAGGAGCTGGTTTGCCTTCCACTCAATTTCCCTTCCGTATTGTAATTGTCCCTGGGGAAATCTGACAGAGAAGTGGTTGCAATGGTCACACTTTCGTCAGCAGAAATAAAGGAAAGGAAGAACTTGCATTTCAGTAGCACTTTTCACATCTATAGCACTTTTCACATCTATAAGGTGTTCCAAAGTCCTTTACTGATATCAATGTGCATTTTGAATTGCTGTCACTGTTACATTATAAGCAACTTACAGGGAAATAATAAGCATTGCACATAACCACCAAGCTTTCACATTGTGATATATCTGCAGAACAAACAGAGGTAGTGTACAACAAGGTAGTCACGTTTTGAAATTGATTTATTCTGGTTTGTTTGTATACATATACAAAGAACCACAAAAGGGTAATATCATATTCCTCCCTCTTGGATGAAAAAGTTACACGATAGTTCAAATTCCATACAACTTCTATACATTTCCTGTTTTTCATTTATTTATAAATCCAACTTAGCCACTTTAAATGAAACCTCTTTTCTTGACCCAAACTTGCAGAACTTGGGCTAAGGACCTTGACCCACCTAGGCATGAGTCTGAGGAGAAGCTTAAAGATGAAATGTGCCCTTGAATGTTAGTTGAAATCTTCACTTCATCAGATATGACTGTCTGACTGATTCAATCTGAATTCAGTTCAGGCACAACTTGAGTTGCTGTAGCTATTGGAACCTACTTCCACCCCAACTATCTCATTCATTAAGCTCATTCTTCCCAACTTCCTTCTTTTTATGAACCTCCAAAGATAAAATATGATCTTTATGTACCTTTTCATGACCAGTCATTTTGACCAAATATGTGCAAGGATCACATATTATCACAATTATTCTTGTAAGCCACTTCAACCATTCAACATGTTTTTCTTTGACTTTAACTTTCTGGGTAAACTTCAGACTTCTTTCTCTCACTCTACCCTACAATGACTCTCTCACTAATTTGTGATTCAATGACTATTGATGTTTCTCCTCACTTGTATTAACAGAAGCAAGCACAGATAACAATTTGTATTGTGTGCTCTGCTACGCCATTTGAAACCAGTCAATACGCTGGAAATCTGTTGTCTTTTACCCCGTTCATTCTGAGGTCCATTGTTAGAAAATAGAACACAGAACATAGAACACTACAGCGCAGTACGGGCCCTTCGGCCCTCGATGTTGCGCCGACCTGTGAAACCATCTGAAGCCTATCTGACCTACACTATTCCATTTTCATCCATATGTCTATCCAGTGACCACTTAAATGCCCTTAAAGTTGGCGAGTCTACTACTATTGCAGGCAGGGCGTTCCACACCCCTACTACTCTCTGAGTAAAGAAACTGCCTCTGACATCTGTCCTATATCTATCACCCCTCAATTTAAAGCTATGTCCCCTCGTGTTGGTCATCACCATCCGAGGAAAAAGACTCTCACTGTCCACCCTATCTAACCCTCTGACTATCTTATATGTCTCTATTAAGTCACCTCTCAGCCTTCTCCTCTCTAACGAAAACAACCTCAATTCCCTGAGCCTTTCCTCGTAAGACCTTCCCTCCATACCAGGCAACATCCTAGTAAATCTCCTCTGAACACTTTCCAAAGCTTCCACATCTTCCTATAATGGGGTGACCAGAACTGCACGCAGTACTCCAGGTGTGGCCGCACCAGAGTTATGTACAGCTGCAGCATGACCCTGTGGTTCCGAAACTCAATCCCCCTGCTTATAAAGGCTAGCACACCATATGCCTTCTAAACAACCCTATTAACCTGGGTGGCAACTTTCAGGGATTTATGTACCTGGATGCCAAGATCTCTCTGTTCATCTACACTACCAAGAATCTTGCCATTAGCCCAGTACTCTGCATTCCTGTTACTCCTTCCAAAGTGAACCACCTCACACTTTTCCGCATTAAACTCCATCTGCCACCTCTCAGCCCAGCTCTGCAGCTTATCTATGTCCCTCTGTATCCTATAACATCCTTCAGCACTATCCACAACTCCACCGACCTTCGTGTCATCTGCAAATTCACTAACCCATCCTTCTACACCCTCTTCCAGGTCATTTATAAAAATGACAAACAGCAGTGGCCCCAAAACAGATCCTTGCGGTACACCACTAGTAACTGAACTCCAGGATGAACATTTGCCATCAACCACCACCCTCTGTCTTATTTCAGCTAGCCAATTACTGATCCAAACCGCTAAATCACCTTCAATTCCATACTTCCTTATTTTCTGCAATAGCCTACCGTGGGGAACCTTATCAAACGCCTTACTGAAATCCATATACACCACATCAACAGCTTTACCCTGATCCACCTGTTTGGTCACCTTCTCAAAAAACTCAATAAGGTTTGTGAGACATGACCTACCCTACACAAAACCGTGTTGAGTATCGCTAATCAACTTGTTCTTTTCAAGATGATTATAAACCCTATCTCTTATAACCTTTTCCAACATTTTACCCACAACCGAAGTAAGGCTCACAGGTCTATAATTACCAGGGTTGTCTCTACTCCCCTTCTTGAACAAGGGGACAACATTTGCTATCCTCCAGTCTTCCGGCACTATTCCTGTCGACAAAGACGACATAAAGATCAAGGACAAAGGCTCTGCAATCTCCTCCCTGGCTTCCCAGAGAATCCTAGGATAAATCCCATCTGGCCCAGGGGACTTATCTATTTTGACATTTTCTAAAATTGCTAACACCTCCTCCTTTTGAACCTCAATTCCATCTAGCCTGGTCGACTGAACCTGAGTGTTCTCCTCGACAACATTGTCTTTCTCCAGTGTAAACACTGACAAAAAATAGCCATTTAATGCTTCCCCTATCTCCTCTGATTCCACACACAACTTTCCACTACTATCCTTGATTGGCCCTAATCTTACTCTAGTCATTCTTTTGTTCCTGATATACCTAAAGAAAGCCTTAGGGTTTTCCTTGATCCTATCCGCCAACGACTTTTCGTGTCCTCTCCTCGCTCTTCTTAACTCTCCCTTTAGGTCCTTCCTGGCTAACTTGTAACTCTCAAGTGCCCTAACTGAGCCTTCATGTCTCATCCTAACATAAGCCTTCTTCTTCCTCTTGACAAGTGCTTCAATTTCCTTAGTAAACCACGGTTCCCTTGCTCGACAACTTCCTCCCTGCCTGACAGGTACATACTTATCAAGGACACGCAGTAGCTGTTCCTTGAAAAAGCTCCACATTTCGATTGTACCTATCCCCTGCAGTTTCCTTCCCCATCCTATACATCCTAAATCTTGCCGAATAGCATCATAATTGCCTTTCCCCCAGCTATAATTCTTGCCTTGCGGTATATACCTATCCCTGCCCATAGCTAAAGTAAACATAACCGAGTTGTGATCACTATCACCAAAGTGCTCACCTACATCTAAATCTAACACCTGGCCGGGTTCATTACCCAGTACCAAATCCAATGTGGCCTTGCCCCTTGTTGGCCTGTCTACATACTGTGTCAGAAAATCCTCCTGCACACACTGCACAAAAACTGACCCATCTATAGTACTCGAACTATAGTATTTCCAGTCAATATTTGGAAAGTTAAAGTCCCCCATAACAACTACCCTGTTACTCTCGCTCCTGTCAAGAATCATCTTTGCAATCCTTTCCTCTACATCCCTGGAATTATTCGGAGGTCTATAGACAACTCCCAACAGGGTGACCTCTCCTCTACTGTTCCTCACCTCGGCCCATACTGCCTCAGTAGACGAGTCCTCAAGCGTCCTTTCTACCGCCGTAATACTTTCCTTGATTAACAATGCCACACCCCCCCCCTTTTACCATCTTCTCTGTTCTTACTGAAACATCTAAATCCTGGAACCTGCAACAACCATTCCTGTCCCTGCTCTACCCATGTCTCCGAAATCACCACAATATCGAGATCCCAGGTACCAACCCATGCTGCAAGCTCACCCACCTTATTCCGGATGCTCCTGGCATTGAAGTAGACACACTTCAAACCAGCGTCCTGCTTGCCGGTGCCCTCTTTCGAACTTTTAACTTTTAACCCTATCCCTGACCTCACTACTCTCAACATCCTGTACACTGGGACTACAATTTAGGTTCCCATCCCCCTGCTGAATTAGTTTAAACAATTGGACACAATTTTCTCTGGAATTTCATAAGCAGCAAGCAAACTGCGTAAAATATCTAGAGTTTTGCTAGTTTTTCAATTCTTTTGAAACGCTCAACAACTTGGAATGTCTATCTAAAAGAGTATATAGTTGCCTTTCAAATTCTGAAAAATCTATGTGCAGCTTCTACCTGGCTCTAGCTGGCCATTGCCATGGTTGCAAAGATATCAATGGCGGCTCCTTTTCTACTGCTTAACATACTCAACACTGTTTCACTGTAGGCAGATTTTCCTGTCCTGCCCGCCCCAGGAACAGAAATTCCTGTCTGAGGTCAACAGACCTTTGGCTTGTCCATCATGTTTAGCGTCCTGACCATGATGCCAGAGGATTTTGACCTGTGTCTTTTGTGCTCTTAACTAACTGTGGTGGAATGAATGGGAGCACTGCCATTGATGCAGAGCACTGGTTTCTCATTGGCTCTGGCTGGTCATGTGCGTCTCGGCTGATTGGCTGGGACTAGTCATGTGACTGCTCACCAATTGGTCGAGAGGCTAGTAGATCCCGCCTCCGAGGCGGGGTATAAGTACCCAGAGTTCCCGGCGGTCGGCCTTACACTGTAGTCGACCACCGGGCTAACATCTAGCTGATTAATGCCTAAGTTTGGACCTTCATCGTGTCTCGCATCCAATTGATGGTAATTACTAACGTTGGCCACCAAACAAAGCTTCTAAAAATCACATAGCAACCTGTACCTTCTAGGAAATCCCACTCCATAGTGCCTCACCACATAGCACACCTTTATCAATTGATAACTCATTCTTACACATAAAAGATGACCTGATTTCTAAATCCAGTATCTGTGCCACACATTTATGATGTAGTCACATACCTTTACCATGCAGACACCCTGCAGGTTGTTCCAGCAATGTCATCTGCTGCGATTGGCAAATTTTGGCTGTGAAAAAGAAAATACTACCTCCATGCTGGGCTCCACTTGGGATGCAGGGCATTATCTTGACATTGCATCGGTAAAACAATGATCATCCAATTGTCTGTACTTAATGTTGTATTGATAAGCAGACAAAATCAATGCCCATATTCAAGCTACAGCCTTAGTGGGTACTGGAGACTTTGGTTTCAAAATAGCTGTCAATTGCTTTTGATCAGTTTCGACAGTGAAACTACGGCCATGCAGTTATTTAAGAAGTACTCTTACTCCAATAACTGAAGGCAATGCTTCACATTCGCCCTATTGAGTCTGCGCCAACCCTCTGAAAAAGCACCCTACCTAGGCCCGAGGCCCAATCCCCCACCCTATCCCCATAACCCCACCTAACCTTCAGACACTAGGGCAATTTATCATGGCCAATCTACCTAACCTGCATATCTTTGGCCTGTGGGAGGAAACTGGAGCATCGGGAGGAAACCCACACAGACACAGGGAGAATGTATAAACTCCACACAGACAGTTAGGCAGTGCTAACCACTGTGCTACTGTGCCACCTGGCGAATTCCATGAAACACCCTTCTTGAAGAGTTTGCTAAATGGGTGCAGTAAGATTGCCAGATGTGATATGAACTTACCATAGTAATTAACTGAGCCCAAAAAAGATCAGGATCTGGATTCTGTAATTGGTTCCCCGATGCGGCAGAGAACCGAAAAATCGGGATCGGCGTGGTTCTTAATGACCCATTTGCATCCAATTTGCAGGCCCAATTCTCTATTCACTGGTCTTCTGGTGAGGAATACGTGGGCGGGGATTATTACAGATCTCATCAAACATGAGCCTGACAAGGTGGCCCTCATGCAGGGCCAATCTCCAATCCCCCAAAGTCTATCCGAAGGCCACCCTCCTCCCTGAGGCTGCGTTGCGATGCGGGGAAGGGGGTGGGGGTTGGCGGTGGACAGCCCCAGGACTTTGCTTCGGGCTGCCCACTCAAAATGGCAGCTTGATAGCAGGATTCCCTCAAGAATCCCACCAATTCCTCGCCATGCAAATTGATGCATGCCGAGGAAGACTGAATTGCTTCCTGATTTTGCTCCAAGGAGGAACGTAAATTGGTCGCAATTCTCCTCTAGCGGAAGAACATAGGGCTGGATTCTCCAATTTTGAGGCTGTGACCAGAAGAAGTGTGTAGTTTTACAATGAAAAAGTCGGTGCCACCCCGCACCGATACTCCGCCTGGTAGGGGGCTAGCAGCGGCGCCGGGTAAAACGCCCAGCGTTCCCGACATAAATGGCCAGAGAATTGACAGGTCTGTGGCCACGTATGCGCACAGCGATGACCTGCAGTGGTTGCCGCGGTACAGCATGGCGCCGGCAGCGCACGGACCCGGCCAGCCAGATAGTGTCCCCCTGGACCCACCTCACCACCCCGGACCATCCCCCACCAGTCTCCCCAGCCCTCTCGGAAACACTCCCTGCCAGCAGCATGGCTCCCCCCCCCCCACCCCCCCCCCCCCCCCCCCGCACCCTCCCCCCCCCCCCCCCCCCCCCCCTCCCCTGACTGTGGTGGTGCTGGACACAGTCTCCAGCCACCACAACGGGTTTACAAAAACTCAGACCACACTCGGCCCATCGGGGGCGGAGCATCTGGGGAGTGCCTCAAAGTGACACGTTGATGGCGTCGCAACGGCGTGTGGCACGCTCCTAGATGACGCTGATTTGAATGGGGCGAAACATCCAAAAAACAGTGCCGGCCCTGATTCAGTCACAAACGGGGATTCACTGCCCGATCGCCGAATACGATTTTGCCGTCGGGCAATGGAGAATCCCGCCCATAGTCTCCCAAACGGAGAATCTCGCCCCTGAGCTCAGAGTTACGCTGAGGGTGTGGCAAATTTCTAGATGGTTGAACCTTACTCTTGGTGGGGCGTAACTTATCTTTGCCCACCCTGTGACTCAAGTACTTTCGAGTTTAGAAACATTTCACATTTGTGTACATTTCCCCGAACTCCGTGCTTTACCAAACATTAGAGCGCTTTATTCAGCCTGTCTTCATTGACAGCTTGTTGGAGTCTGAAACTAGTATGTCATCCAAATATCAACCAAATAGCATGCTACTCCCCGAATTCCTTGCAAAATGTGCATTATTGCCCCATGAAAAATTCTGGTGGCTGAAGAAACACTACATGGCAAACTATCTTATCAAATTGAAATAGACCCGTGTGTGTATCAATAGTCAAATATGAGTTGGAGTCTTAGACTCATCGTCTCCTGACAACATATTATATAGATCCTCCACACTTGTCAAAGTATCGGGTGGATTACATTCCAGTTACCTTATAATCCCCACATATTCTTAAACTGAGGATCTGACTTTGGCACTTCCACTATGGGTCCAATTACTCCGTTCTCCTTCAGAGGTAATGTTCTCAACCTCAAGTATTTTCAGCACTTGCTCTACTTCCCCCCTTAGAGCATAGGGCACTAGATGAAGGCTACAGTAAACTGGTCTTGCATAACTTTGAACCCATTCATTAACCTTATATCCTTGAATCAATTTGCTGGTTTCACTAAACACTTGAGGGTACTTGGTGATCTTGCTGTCCTGCGTTATGAATTTTGCTTCGATGCGATAAAATATCTTTCCAGTTCACTTTGAGTGCTGTTCACCAGTTTCTTCCGAACAACAAGGCTTGGTTTACACCCTTCACTACAACGATAGTCAATTTTGCGCATTATTCCCTGTATGTGACTGGAACCGACATATTTCCCATTCTGGACATTTCCTCTCCTCCATAACTTTGTAATTCTATGCATGATTTCTCCAGCTATGCTGACTCAACTTTTGATCATATGGTGATCCAGAAATTATGCTGACTGATGCATCCATGTCAAACTCCATGGGCGAAATTCTCCCCCCCCCACGATGGGTGGGAGAATAGGGGGAGGGCCTTCCCGACTTTTTTGACGCCCTCCCGCTATTCTCCCCCCCCCCGCCGAAATCCCGACAAGAATCGCTGCCGCCGTTTTTTTACGGCCGGCAGCGATTCTCAGCTGTTAGAAGGGCCGAAGTCCCAGCCCTTTACGACCTTTTTACGAACGGCAAACACACCTGGTCCTGCCGTTCGTAAAAACGTCGTGACAAACTCGCAAAAAATAACCATGGCACCGATTGGCACGGCAGTACCACGGCCGTGCCAAGGGTGCCATGGGCCCGCGATCGGTGGGCACCGATCGCGGGCAGCGGGCCCGATGCCCGCGCACTATTTGTCCTTCCGCCGCCCCGCAGTATCAATACGCGGGGCGGCTGAGGGGCAACCCGGCCCGCGCATGCGCGGGTTTCGCGCAAAAACGCGATGACGTCACCCGCGCATGCGCGGGTGGAGTCTTCCCACCTGCGCATGCGCGGCTGACGTCATATGACGCGTCAGCCGGCGCTAACTCCAGCAAGCGGGCTTAACGATTTTCGTTAAGCCCGACTTGTCGGAGCCTCCGACGTCGGGCTGCTAGCCCCGACGGGGGACCAGAATCGGTCCCCCGTCGGGAAGGGGCGCGCTGCCGTAAAACCCGCCCGGGTTTTATGGCAGTTTTACGATTTCTCCCGTTTTGGGAGAATTTCGCCCCATGTTTATCAGAAATTCATCCTACGCTACTTGGGCTACGATAACCTGCAGATTTCCACGGGACCTCCTTGTGCTTCAGATGGTCTGATTCTGAACTGACTCTTGTAGGACCTGATACTGTTTGATAACTGTATGCAGTGAATACAGTTTCGTCAACCAATGTTTTTTCAACTTACACTCTTTCAACATGCCTTGGCAAGATGACACTTCTTGTTACTGCAGAACTTTACCTTCACAAATGAATAATTCTGTGCCAAATTTAGCCTAAACAACAGTAACAGGACCTTGCCTAATCTCTGCTACAATTGCTGCTGTCGATGGGGCCATTTGCTTGATGTACAGCTTATGGACAACTGGCGGTTATTAACTCTAACTTCTGTTGAGTCGTGTTGCGCCATGCCCAGAACTTCGGCAAGTTATGTCGAAAGTTAACTAGGGCAATGTCAGCAACTTCCTGCAAATCTGGTCACTTTTTAAACCACAGATAAATCTGTCCCGCAATGTTCTCTCTCGAAATTCTTCAAAATAACAAAGATTGGACAGCTTCTGCAAAGCCACGGTAAGCTATCCAATGTCCTCACTGGGCAACTGATATGGTTTGGGACTGTAGAGCTGCTCCAGTTGACACAAAACGGTCAACAGTGGCATATCTTTTGGCTTTGCAGAGGCGAGGAAATTCTTGAGCGTTTCATACATTTCTGGGCCTGTTTCCATTAATAATATCAGTCTTTTCCTTTCCACCACTATCTGATTAAAACTAGATTATCGAGACCTTCTAGGATATTACTGGCAGTGAAAAACATCTGAAGCCATTCCATATATGCACTAAAAGACTGTTGGAAGAATGGCTATCCTCTCCAGACATCAATAACGCCTGCTGATGCAGTCATCTTTAAAGGTCAGTCCACCCACATGTATAAACAAGCTTTTCTCTAAGACTGGATTTTTTAAAGCACATTTCTCAGCAACAGAAATATTATAGCTCCTCTGATTTATGGAGAGCTTCTCCAGCCCAATGTTTTTTTGTCAAGGGAAGATCCACAATCCAACCTTGTTGGAAGGCTGTGGTGTCTTTGCACGACAAAAGGAAACAGTGTGACACATGGAAGTGAAGTGCCCAACTGAAACTGATTTATTCAGATTTGCTTATATACATGCTTACACAAATAACCACAAGAGGACACTATTGCATGTACATGCCAATTCCTTGTGCCAAGCTGAAACACATCTTTTTGCAGGTACCAGGGCAGCACAGTGGTTAGTACTGCTGCCTCACAGCTCCAGGGACCCGAGTTCAATTCTGGCCTTAGGTGACTGTGTGGTGTTTGCACTTTCTTCCCGTATCGGCGTGGGTTCTCTCCCTGTGTTCCAGTTTCCTCCCACAGTCCAAAGATGTGCAGGTTAGATGGATCAGCAATGCTAAATTGCTGGTTAGTGAGCAAAAGGTTAGGTTGGGTTACTGGGTTATGGGGATAGGGTGAGGGCATGATCCTAGTTAGGGTGATCTTTCCAAGGGCTGGTGCAGACATGATGGGCTGAATGGCCTTCTTGTGCACTGGAGGGTTTCTATGGCAGTGACAGATGTCAATCTTCAAACAGATGTCTGCTTCTAGTCCAAAGTCCTCTGTTTTTAGAGGAGTTTCTCAAAGATGCCATGAATCCTGAAATCCTGGTTAGCTTATTTCCCCCCTGGTTAGATATATTTGTACCCACTTCCTTTGCAGAATGTTGGTACCACGGGCAACCACTTCATGACAATAACTGCTCCATGACGATGTTTCTGCTAGTCAGGTTAAATTAACAGTGTGTGAAAGCCTTGCTTCCAAGTGTGACTCTTTACAGGGAGCCTAACGCTGGTTACCAGATATCTTGTTTGAAAAGGAAAAATTATGACGGTAATGTCTTTTCTAACTATAGCGGCGTGTGCTCTGCAAAATCCTAATGTGGCTGATGTTTTCTGAAACAGTTTGGTAGGTGCATTGCCATGGGACGTGTAAACTCCATACCTACAAGATAAACCATCATTAATACAGCTGTGGACAGACCATTCAGCAGGAGATGGCATAACGTCCAGCATGTTAAGTGGGAGCGGTGATGATAAGTGTCCTCTACAGAACTGTGAGGAGGATAGCGTTAAACTGCAAAAGGACAAGCTGATGGAATCGGCAAACATGTGACAGATGAAATTCAATGCAGAGAAGCGTGGCGTGATCCATTTTGTTCCAAAGAATGAGGAAAGGCAATATAAAATAAAGGATTAAAATCTAATGTGTGTACAGGAGCAAAGGGACCCGGGGGGTGGGGTTTGTGTGCATAAATCAACGATGACAGCAGAGTAAGTTGCGAAAGCAACCAATAAAGCATGCAGAATTCTGAACTTTATAAATCGGGGCATCAAGTACAAAAAAAATACTCCTTAACTGGGAGTATTTTGTCCAATCCTGCGCACTATACTTCATTAGAGTGGGTAGTGGAAAATTCATTGGCATAATTCCAGAATGATTCATGGATAGGTTGAAGAAGCTGGAGCCATTCTCTTTGGAAATTGAAACTTAAGAGGGGATTTAAACAATGAGAGGCATGGGCAGAATAGATGGGGAGAACATTGATGGAAGGGTCAAGAACTAGAGGATACTAATTTAAGCTGATAGCAAAAGAAGCAGTGAACAAAGACATAGGAAAACATTTTTATCCCACAAGTCATTAGAATCAGGAATCATAGCATGAATAAAGTCATTAGATTTCATCATTAAGTTATGAATGCTCATTGAAACTGAACACATTATTGCAAATCCCATCATATTCTGCCATTCTAAATGCTGACAGTGATAATTAAAGCTGTAATAAATGTATACAAATGTTCTCTATTGATTCTTTTTTTTGCAAAACTTGTTAAAGTGAATGATCTTGTGGCGCAAAGAATTACTCAATGAAACAAAGGGTCAAAATATTTCCTAGGATATATTGAAAGTTGTTCATTTTAATAATACACTTTTAACTTCAACATTGACTTCCTGTCAGTTGTAGCCCACAGGATGTATTTTTGCAAAGTAAGTATTCCAATGCCAAACCAACACAGTTCAAGAGGAAATTTATGGTTTATAGACTGTTTATTTGATTTTCATGAGAAGCAAAGACGCCAGATGAGAATCACAATTTTAACTACCACTGTATATTGGGTTTATAGTTTTCTTCTACGATCACCTATTGTCAAACAAAATTCAGCTAAAGAAATATACATTTCAAAAGTTTCAATAATTATTGAGGGTTAAACAACTAATTCACTTTTCTTGAACAGAGCCTTTGAATTCAAGCTTTACACTTCCATGCTTCTGAGTTCAGTCAATACCTTTGCAACTAATAATTCCATACTCCTATATACTGCAGGATGAGGGCTTTCACCTGTACAGTAACCCTTTTGGTCCAGATAACATTAATTACTGCCAGAAGATGAGGCATATTTTCAACTATGTAATTTAGTGCCTCAAGTATAGTTTTCAGCTCTTGCAACAGAGGCTTCAGCTTTGAGGTTTCTTCTAAGGATGTATTTTTCTAAGTGTGAACAGATGGTTCAATTTACTATTAAGGACAGAGAGACAGTTACAGACTTTCTAAAGGATGTTAACTCCAGGAATGGAAGTTATTGGTTGGTGAACAGATGGTTGGGTCTAAGGTCCACTTGAGGAATAATAGCTGGATTCATGCATTTTTAGATGATTGAATGGAGGAGGCCACACTTATTGAACAGTTCTATCCATATTTTAATCAAGGGTGAATTGACTGTTTTCAACATGATCTAAAAATAGAATGTTTTCCACATCACCTAAAGACAAATTGTCACTGGGTAGGTCAGAAGTTGAATATTGCTGAAAAAAGTGACATCTGTCAAAGGTTTTCATCTTGCACCCATCAGGACAGACATAAGAATGCCAAATTTCAAAGGGAGCAAGAATTTATACTGCATGAGAAAAGCATGCTGATTGGTTGGCAAGTTCACTCTGGTCCAGGCATTCCCAAGGAGCGTAACAGGGAGCTACTGGCCGACCACAGTTTTGTTTAATTCAAAAGAGGTTCAATGCCTTGATTCATTCCTATTACCTGCAGATGACAGATTCATGCATTTGAATATATGTAGCTTCGAGCAAGCAACCATAAGTGTGTCACATGGCAAGCCCAGCTAACAATCTTAAATTGGCTATTAATGCAATTATTGGCATGCTGAAGATTGTTCAGGAAGTGCTGTCCAACAATGGATGCCAGCAGATTCCTGCTAGTGAAAAATACCACCCGTGTTGCTCCTGCATAGAATCATAGAACCCCTACGGTGCAGAAATAGGCCATTCAGCACATTGAGTCTACATTGACCCTTCGAAAGACCATCCTACCAAGGCCCAATCCCCACACTATTCTTCCAACCCCATCCTAAAGGGCAATTTACCATGGCTAATCAACCAAACCTGCATATCTTTAAACTGTGGGAGGAAACTGGAACACTTGGAGAAAACCCATCAGACATGAGGATAAAGTGCAAACTCCACACAGTCACCTAAGGTCGGAATCAAACCTGGGTCCCTGGTGCTGTGAGGCAGCAGTGCTAAGCACTGTGCCACTATGCATGAAATGGCTAACTTCATCTGTTGCTCAAATTTTTGAAATACCTTGCTGCTCAAATTTTTGAAATACCTTACTGCTCAAATTTTTGAAATACCTTACTGCTCCAGGGTAATTTGAGATGGACTCGGTCCTCTTCATATCTAAAAGTGGCAACCATAGACTTATTTGTGAATAGCTGTCACTCACCATCCTGACTTTGAAATAAATCACCATTCCTTCACTTTTGCCTGGTCAAAATCCTGAATTTCCCACCCTCACAGCACTGTGGGACTGCACGTCAGGGACTGTTGGGGTTTAAGAGCAACTAGGGATGGGCAATAAATGCTGGCCTAGCCAGCGATGCCCAAGTCCCACAAATAATTTTTTAAAAGTCAGGTGTGAGAGGTTTGGTTTTGGTGTGTATCAGATCTTCTTTAGAGATGCATTCATTGACCTTGACCACCCACATGGTATCATTAAACATCTTCCAGCTCCAAGACAGGTCTTTGGATTCAAAGTCCAGGAGTTCACCTCCCTGTCCATCTGCTTCCATTTCCAGTGGGCAGCACGGTAGCACAGTGGTTAGCACAGTTGCTTCACAGCTCCAGGGTCCCAGGATCGATTCCCGGCTTGGGTCACTGTCTGTGCGGAGTCGTCACGTTCTCCCCGTGTCTGCATGGGTTTCCTCCGGATGCTCCGGTTTCCTCCCACAGTCCAAAGATGTGTAGGTTAGGTGGATTGGTCATGCTAAATTACATCGAATTTACAGTGCAGAAGGAGGCCATTCGGCCCATCGAGTTTGCACTGGCTCCTGGAAAGAGCACCCTACCCAAGGTTAACACCTCCATCCTATCCCCATAACCCAGTAACCCCACCCAACACTAAGGGCAATTTTCGACACTTAGGGCAATTTATCATGGCCAATCCCCCTAACCGGCACATCTTTGGATTGTGGGAGGAAACCGGAGCACCCGGAGGAAACCCACGCACACACGGGGAGAATGCGCAGACTCCGCACAGACAGTGACCCAAGCCGGAATCGAACCTGGGACCCTGGAGCTGTGAAGCGATTGTGCTATCCACAATGCTACCGTGCTGCCCTAATTGTCCTTAGTGTCCAAAAAGGTTACGTGGGGTACTGGGATAGGATGGAGGCATTGACTTAAGCTTAAGTAGGGTGCTCTTTCCAAGGGTCGGTGCAGACTCGATGGGCTGAATGGCCTCCTTCTGCACAGTAAATTCTATGATTTGGTGGACAGTGTCCCTTGAGGAGTTCCTGGTTTTCCATGGAAACATGCCATCTCTCCTCTTGTTCACCTCCATGCCTAAGACTTCTCGAGCTACATCAGTGAACAGCAGAACCCTCTCTCTGCCTTTGTGTTCCATTTCCCTTTTGTCCAGTTGCAGCTTCCTTTCATTCAATGCAGTGCCTGTTTAAGAGGGACAGATTATCTTTTAAGAGCTGGAGGCTAGCTGGAGCACATGCTAGCATCACATGCGGTTGAACCCCCATTATGAGCACAGGCAGTCAATCAGCAGTGCAGACCAAACGGGAATGTTCACAAAAATCATTCAAATGAAGAGGTAGCACAAACATTGTGCCTTTGCTGTGTCGCAATGGCACAAGGGCACAGGCAGATTGCAAATCGCAACCACAGCCCAAAGAGGTGTAAAATGAACGTTCAGTCCGATCATGATTGGATCAGGATGATGCATTTAAATCTCAATTGAGAAACAAAGTTTTAACTGGAAGCCTGGAACATGTGGACAGCAGGCAGAATGCTTGCCCATCCCAGCCAGTAGGTGCCCGAGCCATCTTGGGTTTCAATATCATATCACCAACGAGCTTCATCCCCCAATAAGCTTCTGCTGCTGCAGGCAGATGCAATTCTGAATTAGAGGATTGCAGAATCAGGTGGCAGACAGGTTGGTCGAGAGAGAGGACTGATCCCAGTTGAGGGCTGGATATTAAGTCAGCGTGAAGTAGCTCAAGGCCACATTATTCCAATGGAATCTACAGAAATAACTATCTATTTAGGATTTTGGAGCGGCTGACTCTTCCTTTCTGCTGCTTGGTTCAAAATTAATGGAGCTCCTCCCAGACATCCCCTGAAATTGTATCAAGGTCCTTTGTATATCAATGGACCCCCAATTTATTGGGCACCTGGCATTAGCTCTCCATTTCCACAAGCCAACCAGAGTTAAAATCAATCCTAAGGATATCATACTGAGAATGGAATATGATGTAGACATTGTTTTATATATACAGTGTATAATTTACAGAGTGATTACACTTCAAAAGTACTCCAGTGGTTGTAAAGTGCTTTGAGTTGTCCTGAGGCCATGAAAGATGCTGCAGACTGCCAGAGTTTCTTTTTCTTTTGCTAATCCCATGAAAGGCTCAGGACTATTATTATAAACATTGAATTAATTCTTACATAATAATGACATATTACAACATTATTTTTTTTCTTTCATTGCTGTTGGACATTTTCTATAGATTGTTCTGCAAGTTAATATCATGAAGAAATTAGCCTGCCACAATGAAGTTTGTTAATGTGTCTGCCAGCATTTTGTGTAATCCTAATTATGTGGCATTGCTTTATAAATTGACATCTTATTACACAAGTCTTTTTCACTGCATCACTAATGTATCATTGGATTGGTTTGAAGGTCACTAGCTCATTGCATTGTGAAGATGAACAGGAAGCAGTGGTATTCAGCCACAAAGGATCATAATGGAGTGTCACTGCAAGATTTAGCTCGCCAAGTGTGGTTTGAGGGACTAAAAAGAAATGGGTGACAAATCAAACCAGGAATTGCAAACTTTCCTTACTCTTGTTTATGTTGCCCGCAAAAGCTGCTACTATACACCTGTATATTTTTAGCAGAGAAATAACATTTCATTGAATTAGCAAACAGGTTTATTCATTTGTTATGGAACAATACATCCCAGGATATGAAACACAGGCTCATTTTAGTTCACTGAATTATTCAGATCTCTCAAAAATCCAGTTTTCAGTATTACTCATATATAGTGTCAAAAGGATTTTTATGAGGCAGTACCATCTGTTGGGTATCTTTAACATGATTTCACAGATGCTAAAACCTTTGCAGAATACAATGAATATTCTATGTCCTGGTACGGAAGGGGGGTGGTGGGGGAAGAGGAGCGAGGTTGCATTTTGGTTCGAACATGGTGTCTGTCGTGAATGCCTGCTCACTTTGTGTATCGATGGTCTTGTCATCCTCATCGTATAACTGTAGATTACCTTTTGCGGATCTTGTTTGGCCACTGTTTGGTTCAGCTTGTGATTGGTTCAAATGCTGTACCTGTCAGGCTTCTGATTGTGGTTTCCTGTGATGTTTATGGAGGCCTCATTGCCTAACACAGTTGGGCTTCTGTATTTGGTTTGTGGACATTGAGATCCAGTAAACACAGTTGTATATGCTATTGGAACAAAGTAAACTCAAATAGGAGGTCTGTTCTCTTCCAGTTGTGTGGCCCTCCTGTGACTTTTTCCAGGAATTTTAAAGTATCTGAAACATATGTTCACAGTAAGATGTCTTACAACACCAGGTTAAAGTCCAACAGGTTTGTTTCGAATTACGAGCTTTCGGAGCTCTGCTCCTTCCTCAGGTGAATGATTCACACCCATTTCAATGCCGGTATCTCCACTTCACAGATATTTACAGGCCTGAGTTGCAGTACCTTAAATGGCCACTGCTTTAGCTGGTCGTAGTTTGTTGCTTGACTACAGTGGCGGCACTGTTGAGTTCTGTTTCTGGTTTCCCAGTTAAGCTCAACCCACAAAACAGTGATTACGGCACAAAATGAACTGCGAAGTTTCAAAAGTAAAATCAAATAGTGAAAAGGGTTGCATGCATTTTTCCTTTAGTTGTCAGGGGCTACTGGAAACTGTTACTGAATGGATTGTTCTGTTATTTCCTAGCCCAGTCCGCAGTGTTATAATTTCACCTCAACCACCTGAAGGGACAGAAATCAGGAATATTGGGTGGGATTCTCGCAGCCCTGCGCCGGGCCGGAGAATTCCCGCGAATGGGCCACGCCGCCCGGATGCCAGCACAAGATTCTCCGCAGTGCGGAGAATCGCCGCCATTGGTGCCGAGGTGGTAGGCCCGCCGGTTCTCCGGCCTGGATGAGCTGAGTGGCCGTAGGAAAAGAGCCGAGTCCCACCGGCACCGTTCTAACCTGCTCTGGCCCGGCGGGACAGCGGCATGTAAGGGTCAGGTGGGGTTTGTATGGGATTATATATATTTTATAATCTTTATTATTGTCACAAGTAGGCTTACAGAGGGATATAGACAGGTGAGGTGAATGGGCAAAAGCTTAGCAGATGAAATATAATGAAGGAAAATGTGACATTTATGCACTTTGGTAGGAAAAATAAAGAAGCTGATTAATATATACATGGAGAAAGACTGCAGAAAACTGCAGCACAGAGGGATTTGGGGGTCCTCTTCCATAAATCACCAAAAAACTTGCATGCAATTTCAGCAGGTAATTGGGAAGGCAAATGAATATTGCCCTTAATTTCAAAGGGAATGGAGAATAAAAACAGGGAAGTATTTCTAAAACCGTACAAGGCACTAGTTAGACTACACTGGGAAAATATGAACAGTTTGGTCCCCTTATCTAAGGAAAGATATACTGGCATTGGAGGAAGTCCAGAGAAGGTTCACTGGATCGATCCCGGGTATGGAGGGATTTTCTTCTGAGGAGAGGTTGAGTAGGTTGGGCCTGAACTCATTGGAGTTTAGAAGAATGAGAGGTGACCTTATTGAGACATGTGGGATTCTCAGGGAGCTTGACAGGGTAGATTATGAGATGTTGTTTTCCCTTGTGGGAGGGTCCAGGACCAGAAGGCATTATATCAGAGTAAGGGTTCACCAATTTAAGATAGAGATGAGGAGTAATTTCTTGTCACTGATCCAGGCAAGTGGGGAATATTCAATCATACTCCTTTTATAAAAACAAATCCAATTGAGGACAATTTAATATGTTCAATCCACCTACCCTGAACATCTTTAGGTCGTAGGAGTGATGGGGAGATGGGGAGAATGTGCAAACTCCACACGGACAGTGACCCGGGACTGGGATCAAATCCAGATCCTTGGCACCGTGAGGCAGCAGTGTTAACCACCGTGCCACCGCATCGTCCCCATTCCATCACACCTCCTGACTTGTGCCTTGTAGCTGGTGGCCAGGCTTTGGGGAATAATAAGGTGAGTTACTCTCCACAGAAAGTCTAACATCTGGGGCTGGATTCTCCGTTTTCAGAATTCTCCGTTGAGCCAGCAGCGCACCCATGTCCGGGGATTTTCCCGACAGCGTGGGACTGCCCACAATCGAAAACCCCATTGGCCGGCTGGCGAGATGGAGAATCCCGCTGACGATGGGACGGACAATCCCGCCCTTGATGTGTTATAGAACAGTACAGCACAGAACAGGCCCTTCGGCCCTCGATGTTGTGCCGAGCAATGACCACCCCACTCAAACCCACGTATCCACCCTATAATTAATAGAAAGTTAATTAATAGAAAGCAAAAAGTTGGGATAAATGGGTGTTTCTCTGGTTGGCAATCAGTAGCTAGTGGTGTCCCTCAGGGATCCGTGTTGGGCCCACAATTGTTCACAATTTACATTGATGATTTGGAGTTGGGGACCAAGGGCAATGTGTCCAAGTTTGCAGATGACACTAAGATGAGTGGTAAAGCGAAAAGTGCAGAGGATACTGGAAGTCTGCAGAGGGATTTGGATAGGTTAAGTGAATGGGCTAGGGTCTGGCAGATGGAATACAATGTTGACAAATGTGAGGTTATCCATTTTGGTAGGAATAACAGCAAACGGGATTATTATTTAAACGATAAAATATTAAAGTATGCCGCTGTTCAGAGAGACTTGGGTGTGCTAGTGCATGAGTCACAGAAGGTTGGTTTACAAGTGCAACAGGTGATTAAGAAGGCAAATGGAATTTTGTCCTTCATTGCTAGAGGGATGGAGTTTAAGACTAGGGAGGTTATGTTGCAATTGTATAAGGTGTTAGTGCGGCCACACCTGGAGTATTGTGTTCAGTTTTGGTCTCCTTACTTGAGAAAGGACGTCCTGGTGCTGGAGGGTGTGCAGAGGAGATTCACTAGGTTAATCCCAGAGCTGAAGGGGTTGGATTATGAGGAGAGGTTGAGTAGACTGGGACTGTACTCGTTGGAATTTAGAAGGATGAGGGGGGATCTTATAGAAACATTTAAAATTATGAAGGGGATAGGATAGATGCGGGCAGGTTGTTTCCACTGGCGGGTGACAGCAGAACTAGGGGACGTAGCCTCAAAATAAGGGGAAGTAGATTTAGGACTGAGTTTAGGAGGAACTTCTTCACCCAAAGGGTTGTGAATCTATGGAATTCCTTGCCCAGTGAAGCAGTTGAGGCTCCTTCATTACAGATTTTTAAGGTAAAGATAGATAGTTTTTTGAAGAATAGAGGGATTAAGGGTTATGGTGTTCGGGCCGGAAAGTGGAGCTGAGTCCACAAAAGATCAGCCATGATCTAATTGAATGGCGGAGCAGGCTCGAGGGGCCAGATGGCCTATTCCTGCTCCTAGTTCTTATGTTCTTATGTTCTTATACCCGTAACCCAACAATCCCTCCATTCACCTTACACTACGGGCAATTTAGCATGGCCAATCCACCTAACCCGTACATCTTTGGACTGTGGGAGGAAACCGGAGCACCCGGATTCTTGTAGCAACAGTATTTATATGGCTGGTGTAGGTCAGTTTCTGGTCAATGGTAAACCCCAGGATATTGATAGTGGGGTGTTAAGTGAGAGTAATGTCTTTGAATGTCAATGGGAGATGATCAGATTCTCATAATTGCCTGACACTAGTATGTCGCGAATGGTACTTGCCACAATGATGTCCTGGGACTAAGATGATTGACCTCGAACACTCACAACTATTTTCCTTTGTGCTAGGTATGGCTCCAACCAGGGGAGAATTTACCTCCTGATTCCCATTAACTTCAGTTTTACTAGGGCTCCTTGCTGTCATATTTGGTCAAATACTGCCTTGATGTCAAGGGTAGCCACTCCCACCTTACCTGTTGAGTTAAGCTCTTTTGTTTACATTTGAATGAAGGTTGGAATGAGATCACAAGCTGTGTGGCCCAGGCGGAACCAAAATTTAGCGCCAGTGAGCAGATTAGTGGGAGTGACCATCACACGGTCTATGTGGATATGAAGTCCGCCCTTCACATTGAAGGCCGCGAGGTTACAGTTTGTCGTTGAATATAACTTTGGTGCTGTTGGCCCACAGTACCTTGTGGATGCCCTGTTTTGAGTTTCTAGATTAGTTTGAAACCTATTCCATTTAGTATGGTGATAGTGCCCCACAGCATAATAAAGGGTATCCTCAATGTGAAGGGTGGACTTCATCTCCTCAAAGACCGTGTGATGGTCACTCCCACTAATACAATCCTGGACAGATGCATCTGCCACAGGCAGATTGATGAGGTCAAGGTTGATTCTCTCACCATCTGTTGCAGACCAAGTCTAACAGACATGTCCTTTATGACTAGGACAGCTCAGTCAGTTGTGGTGCTATTCGACATTGAAGTCCTCCACCGAGACAAACTTTCATTTCCAGATGTATTAATTGGCTATAAATTCCTTTGTGGCCCTTGGACCCATAGCCCAGAATAATAGCCTGGACTACTTGATTAGTAGCCCAGAGAAATACTTTCTGTGCCAAAACGGAAATTGTTTTGAAGACCTCTTTTAGGTCACGTCTCAGCCATGCCTTTTAAAGAGAAAAGAGGCCTAGTCGTTTTTTCGTCCTTTCATTATTGATTCTTTCAATGCTACAAGTTACCTACTTGTTTGAGTTTTATCAACTTCTCATTTTATTTCAACTAGGAATCTGAAAGATAAATTGAGCAGAGGCTTCTACGATTTATCATGAATTTTACTAAATTAATCCTAGGTTTTATAACCACTATGATAAATAATACACGTCTGACTAAATAAATCTCGGCTATATTTCATCATAAGAGTTCAACTCAATTTTGGGACAAAATGTGATAAATAGTCACAGCGTTGGAATTTTAAAGACCAGTTGAAAATATTTTTAAATATTAAAAAGTCCATTGGCAGTTTTTTCAGAAGCTGCCTTTCATTTAGTTTTTTTAATTTTCTGTTAATCTTTTAAATTTATGAGGTAATCTGAAAAGACTGGGCAGATTTCTTCATTAGACTGTTCCTGGGCCTGGCCAAGGTGGCCATCAACAGGTCCAGGTAGCACGCAGCTGCAAGGGACGGCCTGCTTCTCTTCCACAACTACATCCATGCTCAGGTGTTCGTGGAGAGAGAGCATGCAGTGTTTGCCAGGTGGAATTGATGCTCTACTCGTTTAATTGAGTCATGTGCACACAGATTCTAACAGAACCATCAGACGTTCTTATTGTGACCATTTCAGAACTCTGCTTTGTCGGTCTGAATGGCCCATTGTTGTTACATGCATTTAATCACGCCCTTGGCTTTGTTTATGAGTGACTGGGGGATATTTCATGGTGTGAAGAGACATATAGGCTTAGAATCTGCCCTTAGGGTTATGTGATATGCAAGCCCAAAGCTGTTCTGTATCTGGAGAATCGCATCCTCCAATTGTCCCAGTGTTGTCGCTGTTGTGAGCCATTAGCACTTTGGAACGATTCTGGGAGTGGCAATGTAGACTCCACGCTTACCCTAAGCTCGAGATCTGTTGTTGCTTCAGTAGTTTGAATTATCGATTGAGATCTGTACTCACTGCTGTCTGGACTCTGGGTCTGTCTGCATCTGCAGTACCCACAAGGTTTGTTCTCAGGTGATCGTCAATCTTCTTTTCTTCTTATCCTTTTCCCAAGTGTTTGTAGGTATTTCAGGTCTCCAGTATTTCCTTGGAGTTTTGTCTCTGCCTGCTACCACCACCACGGCCACCATGTTTTGTCCTTGGATTCTTTAGGGTTTGCCTGTTATTCTAAGAATGCCACCATAGACTATTTTTTGTAAAAAATATTCTTGTTTATTTACAGATCTATGTACATCTCAGTACTCTCCACAAGGTTGTACTTGTGCACCCCACCAATTCTTGTCTACTTAATCCTGTGACAATGCATTGTAATTACATCAGTATCAGGTATTCCTGGTATTAACCATTTACTCAACAACAATTATCCTCTTTTCGTATCTCTCAGCAATGCTTCTCCTTTCTGAGCTGTGCTTTCTGCCGCACATGGGACGAACTGCATAAAGTGTGGAGCTGGAGACACCTAATTCTATTAGATTCATGAGGGACCTATTGGGGGCTCCCAGTTGCAAAGTTGTCACCAGTGCCTTTCAGCCAATGTCAGCTGGAATCAATTCACCCGGTGTCAATTTTATTAAAGCAAGCACACCAGTGAAAATCTCTCTTTCTCTCATCCCTCTGTCTCGTTCTCTCTCTCTCCGCTGCATTATCTTTCATTCCATCTCCTCGTGTTGCAGTTTCCACCCTCTCCATTCTTCTCACCCCCTAATCTTTACTTTGCACAGTCTCTGATTGGATGTGTTCTCTTCATGAAAATCCATTTCAGGGGCATATTTATTGCCTCATTTTTAAGTTGTTTGTTGTGCAAACACAAAGGTTGACGACTTCAATGGCTCTTTGTGCTTGTTGAAATGCATACCTGAGATTAAATGAGTATTTAAATCAGTATTTATGTAATCGAATATGTTTGTAATATTTCTTATCAGAAAGAACAAGAAAAGATCTCAATCACAAACCTTTTGTTTTTTAAATTTGATTCTATTATTATTATAAGAATTGGATTTACGATTGCAGATTTCTCTGGGCTGTATAATTTACTCAATCAGATGCGCCAACCCGCCACTCAAGGACCCCATATGCAGAAATTGCAATAGTAAGAACTCCTCTTGCAATAGTAAGAACTCCGTCAATTTCCCCCATAATTGCCGCACCTCCCCCTCCCCTTCAATTGGAGCGCCTCCCCCTGATCTCCCAGCCATGATTGCAGCAATTCCCCCACCTGATTTTCCACCCAATTGCAATACCTCCCATCTCTTCTAGAGATGTCCAGATTAGGCGGATTGGCCATGCTAATTTGCCCTTGGTGTCCAAAAAGATTAGGTGGGGATTATTGGATTAAGGGGATAGGGTGGAGATGTGGGCTTAAGTGGGGTGCTCTTTCCAAGGACCGATGCAGACTCGATGGGTCGAATGGCCTCTTTCTTCACTGTAAATTCTATAATTCTATGATTCCCTCCCCTACGATTGCAGTACCCCTTCCCACCAACACCCCTCTCGCCTGGTTACAGCACCTTCTAACCCCTCCTCCTCTCCCCATCTTCCCCCCACCACCGACAGCATCCCTCTCCCTCTGTATTACAGCACTGCCCACCCCAATTGCAGCCCTCGCAGCCCACCCCCCACCCCCCCACCCCTGCATTGGAGCACCTCCCACTCTGCAGTCTCCTGCCCCTCTCTCCCAGGATGTTAGGATCTCTTCTATCACCGGTGGAGCATTCTGGAGTGGGGCTGGAACCAAAAAGTGATGGGAGAATGTAGGGTGCATGCCGAGGGTGTGAGCAGTCAGCATGGTAAACCATCAGCAGCGGCGGTAAAAGGCAATTGTTTGGGTTGAGGGAGTCCTGGGAGGGTGGCGTTGATGGTGAAGTGCAGGTTGTGGGGGGGGGGGGGGGGGGGGGGGGGGGGGGGAGAGGGGGGGGGGGGGGGGAGGGGGGGGGGGGTGCGGTAGGATGGAAGCGTCGCTGAGACCGAACTCAAGGGATGCCCTGAAGTTGGATTTAGCGCAATAACTACATAGAACTATGATGATTCGGGTTGGGACAGGCACGCATTCCTGACCCAGAGAAAAGAATCACAGCTTGTTTATATTTAATTATTTGATACCTTGGCTGAGCAAATGTAATTTCTTACTGCAATTCAAAATGTTCATCGTTCCACAGATTGTTATCAAAAAGAAATCTGTCATAATATGCACTCATGTATATAATGAGATGCAGACAGGCAGTGATTGACACATAGGATGACCAATGAACACACAGCACAGAAAAACCAATCACCAGACAAGACACCACCACTATAAAGCTCACAGGGCATTAAGACACCCGCTCTTTTCAGGACCTACAACCGCATGCCCTTCGGTATCATATCAGCTTCCGAAGTATTTCATTGCGTCATGGAGCAAATGATGGAGCAAATGATGGAGGGCATTGAGGGGGTGCGAGCATATGTGGACGACGTGATCATCTGGTCCACAACGCCCGAGGATCACATTGCCCGCCTCCGACAGGTCTTCCAGCGGATTCACGAAAATGGCCTCCAGCTCAACAGGGCCATATGCTCGTTTGGTCAATCTGCTATCAAGTTCCTGGGTGACCACATTTCACAACACGGGGTTCAACCTGATGTCAACAAGTAGTTGGCGATCAACGCCATGAAGACCCCGGAAGACAAGAAGGCAGTCCTCAGCTTATTCGGGATGGTAAATTTTCTCTGGAAATTCATTCCCAATTTGGAAGCACACACCACAGCCATCTGGCATCTCGTAAAGAAGTCAACAGTGTTCTAGTGGCTGCCCGCACATGAAAAGGAGTGGCTCGAGCTAAAGGCGAAGCTCACGAAAGCCCCTGTACTGGCGTTCTTTGACCCAACCAAAGACACCAAGATATTTACTGACGTTTGCCAGGACGGCATTGGGGCGGTGCACCTCCAACAAGACGACTCCTCATCCTCGGCTCCAGTGGCATATGCCACCAGGTCCATGAGGCCGACCGGGCAACGGTAAGCCCAGATCGAGAAGGAGTGCTTGGGTCTCCTGACAGGAATAGTCAAGTTTCATGACTACGTATATGGCCTGTCGAAGTTCACGGTGGAAACAGACCATAGGCCTTTAGTCCACATAATCCAGAAGGATCTAAATGAAATGACACCTCGGCTACAGCGCATTCTTCTTCATCTCCGCCGTTATGACTTTGAACCCATCTACATACCGGGTAAGGAGCTGATCATCGCAGATGCCCTATCCAGGTCCATCACCACGCCATGTGAACAGGGCAACTTCATCTGCCACATAGAGACACAGGTGCAGTTGTGTGCCAGCAACTTACCAGCCACTGATGAACGTGTGGTCCAAATACATGAAGAAACTGCCAAGGGTCCTCTACTGCAGCACGTGATGCAACACCTCGCCCATGGATGGCAAAAGGGGCAGTGTCCCCAGTTCTTTAATGTAAAAGATGAGTTAACGGTCATTGAGGGAGCCCTTCTTAAACTGGACAGGATTGTCATTCCTCAAAGCAAGCGAGCTATGGTGCTCGGGCAGATCAATGAGGGTCCCCTCGGGGTTGAAAAATGTTGACGCAGAGCTCGGGAGGTGGTTTATTGGCCGGGTATCAACCAGGACATTGCTAACACAGTCATCAACTGCCCGACCTGCCAGAAGTTTCAACCGGCTCAGCCCAAAGAAACACTGCAACAACACGAGCTTGTGACCTCTCCGTGGTCTGAAGTAGGGGTAGGCCTCTTTCACGCCAATGGGCGTGATTATGTGCTCTTGGTCGACTACTTCTCCAGTTACCGGAAGTGGTGAAACTGTCGGACCTCAGGTCTAGGTCCGTCATCAAAGCCTGCAAAGAGACATTTGCCAGACACGGGAAAACACACAGTAATGAGTGACAATGGTCCGTGTTTTTGCAGCCATGAGTGGTCTGATTTTGCACGATCCTACAACTTCAGACACATCACTTCCAGTCCCCATTACCCACAATCAAATGGGAAGGCCGAAAAGGGGGTCCATATCGTCAAGCGGTTGTTGTGCAAGGCTGCAGACTCAGCATCCAATTTCAACTTCGTGCTGTTGGCCTACAGGGTGGCCCCTCTGTCGACTGGTTTGTCTCCGGCACAAATGCTCATGAACCACAACCTGAGGATGACTGTTCCAGCCATTCACATTCCAGACCTTGACAACCTCATGGTGCTGCAAAAAGTGCATCGATCCAGGGACCAGCAGAAGTTCGCATATGATGCTCATGCCATGGATCTGCCTGTGCTGGCTCCCGCAAATGTTGTTCGCGTCCAATTGCCTGACGGAGGTTGGTCGGCCCCAGCTGTTGTTATCAGGAAGGCCGCCCCAAGGTCTTTCATTGTCCAATTGGCCGATGGCTCCATTCTCCGGTGCAACAGGAGGGCACTGCGGAGACTTTCCTGCCCACCGCCTAACCGTATTGCTCCACCGGCTATCGTGCCTCATCCGGACGTTTCCTGCCACGAGGACACCGATCTGCCATCGATCCCGCCTGTCCATGACACCGCCGCAATGCCAGCAATCCCGACTGTCCACGTGCCGGCGTCTCCTGCTCCACCTCTGCGCCGATCGACCAGAATTCCCGCCTCAAACACTGAATCTATAGACTTTACTTGTGTAAATTCTGTTCAGTTTTCTCTGTATCTGCACGATAGATATCTTCCCATGTATATATGTTCGTTAACTCACCATTTGTACATAGTCAGTCATGTATATACCTTCACGTTTCATAATTTATTTTTAAAAAAGGGAGGAGATGTCATAATATCCACTCATATATATAATGAGATGCAGACAGGTGGTGATTGACACATAGGATGACCAATGAACACACAACACAGAAAAACCAATCACCAGACAAGACACCAGCACTATAAAGCTCACAGAGCATTAAGACTCCCGCTGTTTTCAGGACCCAGACACTGAGACAGTCAGCGTGGACAAGTCAGTGAACATTATTGCCATCTGGTAGTTGGTAAGTCTGGTCGAACCAGTAAGAGGTTGTCAGTCGGATTAGTAGAGTGTCAACCCACAGCTGAACATGTACAGCCGTTCATAGTTTAAATAAAACCGTGTTGGATCATCTCCGGTGTCAAGACGTTTGTTTCTAGCTTCCCTGCATCCAGTTGCAGTCAACGTCAAACCAACCCGCCTAATACATCACAATCGATCCTCCTAATTAAAATAATTGAAAAAGTAAAGGTTGGGCATCAGTTTAAATAGTTTCCTTTCTTCTTGATTTATTTGAAATAATTGAGCAAAGCCTATGGGCATGATTTCCTGGCTTTGTTGCACCTCGGTGTTGGAATGGGGCCGTTGAATCATGCGAGAGGCCTTCATCAAGAACCGTGACGCACGAAGCATCTTGCAAGATTCAATAGCGCGTCGCGATCTGGATCTCGGTCCTGCTGGGCCATTCGGCTCATACTCGCTTAATTCACCAGGGATTCAGGAATCACCGGCCTTGCCGGCGAGGCCTCAACCAGCAACCCCTTTGGTACTGGTTCACAAAGTCGTGAACCAGTCATGATGGTAGCTCGGGGATTTCACCGGCGAGTTGAGGCTCTCAGGTGGTTGGGCACTGGGCAGGATGGCACCCTGGCACTCCCCTGGCACCTGGGACAGGTGCCAACATGTCATCCTGGCAGTGCCAATCTGTTACTGCCAGGGTTCCCAGGTGATACTGCCAGACTGGCAGGGGCATTGCCACGGTGCCAGGCTGGAAGTGCCAAGGTGCCCAGATGCCAGGTTGCCCATGACAGGGGTTAGACCCGGGAGGGTCCCTTGGCCATAAGAGGTGGGGTGAGGGGGGGGGGGGGGGGAGGAGAGTCTCAAGGACTCCAGAAGAAGTAAGTTGGGTGAGGTGAGGGCTCCTGAGGCTTCAGTGGAGGTGTAGAGGGTTGTCGAACGATTGGGGCTGTCTTTAAAAATGGCATCCTGATCCAGGAGTAGTCTTCCTGCATGACTTAAAGTATGGCCTGAACAAGTTGGAGTTCCTTACCAAGACGAAACAATGGTAAAGTGCCATTGAATAGCAAAATTGAATTTTGGAAATGCTGTTTTCAGAATTATTGGTTCACTGGTTAATAAGTTTTGAGTCAGGCACCAAAATTTGTTATTTTTTGAAACTTGATACGTCTGCAAGTTAAGGAAGAAGGTGATTTAAACATAGAACATACAGTGCAGAAAGAGGCCATTCAGCCCATCGAGTCTGCATCGACCCACTTGAGCCCTCACTTCCACCCTATCCCGTAACCCAATAACCCCTCCTAAGCTTTTGGACACTAAGGGCAATTTAGCATGGCCAATCCACCTAACCTGCACGTCTTTGGATTGTGGGAGGAAACCTGTTTACAGACTGTTTGCCTTCATGACTGAAGCAATTCATGTTCAAATGCAGCAAGACCTGGACTATATCTAGGTTTGGACTAAAAAGTGGCAAGTAACATTCGCCTCATACAAGTGGCATGTAATAACCATCACCAAACATCATCAAGAGATATTGGCCAGGCCAACATTTATTGCCCATCCCTAATTTCACTTGAGGAGGTGGTGGTGAGCTGCCTTCTTGAACCACTGCAGCCCATGTGGTGCTGGAACACCCACAGTGCTTTTAGGAAGGGAGTTCCAGGAATTTGACCCAATAACAGTGAAGAATTGGCGCTACAGTTCCAAATCAGGATGGAGTTTGGCTTGGAGGCAAACTTGCAGGTGTTGGTGATCCTATGCATCTGCTGCCATTGTCCTTTGAAGATTATGAAAGATTAAATCAAAAGAGCCATTGTAATTTGCTGCTGTGCATCTGGCAGCTGGTTTGCACTGCTGCGATTGTGTATTGGTGGTGGAATGAATGAATGTTACATGTGGTGGGTGGGAGCCTCTTGAGTCTTGTTGGAGCTGCACTCATCCAGGAAAGTGGAGTGTATTCCATTACACTCCTGACTTGTATTTTGTAGCTGGTTAACAGAGTTTGGGAAGTCTAGTGGTGACTTATTTACCACAGGACGTCCAGCCTCTTACTTGCTCTTGTCGCCACAGTATTTATGTGGCTGTTTCAGTTCAGTTTCTGGCCAATAGTAACCCACAGGAAGTTAATGGTAGAGGATTCAGCGATGGTAATGCCTGAATGTCAATGGGAGATTGGTCGGTTCACTCTTGTTGGAGATGGTCACTGCTTGGCACTATGTGGCATGACTGTTACTTGCTACCTGTCAGTCCAAGCCTAGATATTGTCCAGATTGTGTTGCATATGGATACACTCTGCTTCAGTACCTGAAGAGTTATGAATGGTACTGAGCATTGTGTAATCATCTGCAAATATACCACCTTTAATATTCTGATGAATGACGGTCACTGATGAAGCATCCAATGATAGTTTGACCTCAGGCACTACTCCGACGTCTGTGGTCCTGGGACTGAGATGAGTGACTTCTGACAACCACAATCATTTTCCTTTATGTCAGGTATGACTCCAAGCAATGGAGAGCTTTCCTCCTCATTCCCATGGACTCTAGTTTTGCTGGGACTCTTTGATACTACACTCAGCCGCATGCTGCATTGACATCTAAGGCAGCCACTTGCACCTCACATCTTGAATTCAGCTCTTTTGACCACGTTTGGACCAAGAATATATGGGGTCAGGAGCTTAGTGACCCTTGTGAGATTTAAACTTGCATTTGTACAGATTTTGACATTGCAAAGGGCTTTACAGCTAGTGTAGTACTTCTTAAAATGTAGACACTGTTGCAACGTAGGAAGTGCAGCACCAATTTGTGCGCTGCAGACGTTCAGAACCATATAACCAGGAAATCTGCTTTTATAGCAGTGACTGAGGGATACATATTGGCCCAGACTTGGGTATCTCTCTCGTGTTTTTCTCCGAAATAGTGCTGTGGGATTCACCTGCAAGGGTAGATGAGGACCACTTTAGCATCTCATTTGAAAGATAGCACCTCCAACCATATTCCCTGAGTACTGGACTGAAGTGTCAGCCTTGATTTGTGTACTGAAGTCCTGGTGTAGGATTTGAATTCACAACCTTCTGGCTAGAGAAAAGTGCTGGCAACTGGGCTTCACTTTAATGTCTCATCCAAAATTCAGCACCCCCAAAGTGCAGCACCTCACTGTACTGCAATAAAGTGTGAGCCTTAATTTTTATGTTGAAGTTTTGGAGTAGGACTTGAGTCTAAAACAGTTTGACTCAAATAAATGCTAACAGCTCATACAGGACTGACAAATCTTGGTCCATTTACCTGACGTATGGTACTGTTGGTGAGTCTTGAGCCATTTATCTGATCCACATCACTGCCAGATAATCATATTTTCCAAGATTCTTTAAAGTGTGCTGATTTCTCCTGCATCTTTTTTTAAGCACACGACACTGAGGCCGGTTGATACAGTGCCATCAACGAGGAAGGCATATATAACAGGTAAACCCTCCATTGTACCACGCAGCAGCATTCAGATCTGTCAGTCATCAAGTAAAGTGGGTGTGTGTTCCAGCACTCTGCCATTTGCATCAGTGAATTTGCCTTGTTTGATTTTACTTTTCACTTCCTTCCCCACCACCTTGCTCCAAACGGCCTTGGCAAACTATTTTAATACCATCTGGAGCCTTTACAAAGTTGCATGGATTTCCTTTCTCCGGGAGCTTTCTAAATTTGAGCAGTGACCTTTAAGCTGTACACACTTGTGAGTTTTCCTAATTCAGCCAGTTTGTTGTACAAGGCAAAATCCCCATAGCCTGAGGAGAGCAGACTCTGGAAAAAAAGGGAAATTTGCTTCTTTATCCAAGCTCGGAGTACAGGGGTTTCACTGGCAGAATCTATCCTTATGCTCACTTACATCGTGGTGAGGTTTATTTGCACTGTTTACACAGATACATACCATAGTGGAGGAAAAAAACAATAGGTTAATGATTATTTTCGATTTGATTGGTCAGGTCAAGTTCGATGATCTGTTAAATGTTTTGCTGTGGTTTGGGATGTTGGCAACACAGCAGGCACCGCTGATTTGATTTTCTGACACAAAAGCGGCCTTAGTTTGAATAGGTGTTTTGAATAACCTATCAGAAAAGTGGGTCTATCAAAAAATCAAGGTTGCTTGCAGAACTCAATACGAAGTGAGCATTCATGCAAACAATCAGATTGGAGTGATATTTCACACACACTACACAGCTGCCCTTACATTGCTTCTGGTTTGGCATTAAACAGTTTCAGAATATATTCAACAGAAAAGCCTTCTATCCCTCTGGGCAATTTTTATTCATGCAGGGGGCCTTTCAATTTGTTCCACTTTTGCTATACTAATGTGAAATTATTATCTCCAGTTCCGCAGATTTAAAGTTTGCCCATATTATTTTTCAGTTCAGTTGCAGATAGTTGGTCAGGGGAGATGATGCATGTTAATTGAGTCTTATTCAGTGTGAATTGCAGGTTGCAGTAAAGTGATTCTGCACAAAATCATACATTAATATTGGCACCTTTTTGAAATAATAGTGGATTAGCCTGCCTCTTAAGAGGCGGGTTTAGTCTCTATAAAATTAGGAGCTGGCTACATAAAGTACATATGCTTATGATAAACCTGGTGACAATTAGTATGATTTCCAATGTTGATCACACCTACCAATCTTAAGAAAGGGCTGAATTTTACAGGGCAGGGGGTTATTGCTTCCCTGCCATTATAAAAGCCAGTTTGAAATTGACTGACTGGAGAAAAGGCCATTCCACAGCATGCAACCAGCAACGGCGGCCTTAATGAGCAGAGAGTGAGGGCTGAAAGTCCTGGCTACAAGAGCTGCCAGCCAATCTGATTGGCCAGTACCTCTAGCAGTTCCAACGAGCCTGGCCTCAGTAGTGAGTGCTACTGGGACTGCAACAGCCCCCAGGAAGAAGAACAATGGATTTTTGGCTAAAGTAAATCCTGGACATTTTAGGGCGGGAAAGGATTGGGCACTGGTTTTGGAGACCAGATGGGGAGGGAAAATCACCTTGTGGGGTCTAGGCATCCCCAGTGTACACAAGGCCCTCTCCATGAAGATGCAATCCATTTCTTCCTGCTTTTTCATTCCAGTGATGAAAAAGCCTCCCCACTCTTGCTCGCCTGGCCAAGCCAACTCTGCCAAACAAATTATGGTGTGGGCAGCATAATATTCAAATGAATTAGCTTGTTAACCATTAAGCTCACTTATCCAATAATGCTTTTTCAAAATGGCAGTTGGGCTGCTCTGTATCTGGTCAGGGGTCACAGGAAGTGGGCTAGCCACCCTCCAACCCCCCAAACCACCAGCCACAAACACACCTGGTGATGTCCCATAAAAATTAGCCCAAGATTTGTTCCTTAATTATTTATCTGGTGAACAATAATTTTATTTTCCATTCCAGTTATGAAATGTTGGATGGAGGCCATATATACTTGATAACCATAATATCGATGGAGCCTTTCCTTTCTGGTCAGTTAATCTTAATCCGTTATCATTGTTTATTTTATTTTATAAAGAGCTCATCCAATGGTGCACTCTTCAGTTAAAATAGAGTCTAGATTCTACTTATGTTGGTGAGGGGGCAGGGCAGTGTTTTTCAGAAATCCTCATCAACTATCGAGGACAGTTCGAAGGCCAGATGGAAAACTCTATTTCATTGATTTACTTGTATTTGGATCAAACAAAATATCATTCTGTGATCATCTTTAAAAGATGAGTTAAACAACCGGAGCATTGCTTCATACTGTAGCAGAAGGATCAGCAGTCTGAGATTTGTCAGGATTTGCAATCTCCCCTGGTACTAACCCTGCACAAAACCCACCGCCCTGCATTCTCCTGCTGACTTCTACCTTGCATTTTCCCCATGAGGAAATGAAGATGTGGCTGACAGAATGGAGTTTGGCAGAGGCAATCAATGCTACTACCACCTTCCCAAGAAAGTATAGTGCAGAAAAAGTTTCAGTGACCTGACAGAGGTGCTCAAGGTACTACTATTCATACAGCTTTGCTTACCTTGTTACCTACCATACCCTTCTATCTCTAACTGTTGAATTCATCTCAGCAAAAGACAACCTCTTGCAAGACTCAAGCATATTTCAAAATTAATCTTTCAACTCCCTCAACTTGGCTGAAATAACAAAGATTTCTGCGTGTCCTCAATTACACTTTTTCAAAGGGAGAAGGAACCTTGCCATTTCATTGTTGTAGTCTGCTGGAATTCAAATGGCACAAGACTGCATACTACTCCATGGCTGTAGGTAGAGCAGGGGCTGGTTTAGCACACTGGGCTAAATCGCTGCTTTGAAAGCAGACCAAGGCAGGCCAGCAGCACGGTTCAATTCCCGTACCAGCCTCCCCGAACAGGTGCCGGAATGTGGTGACTAGGGGCTTTTCACAGTAACTTCATTTGAAGCCTACTTGTGACAATAAGCGATTTTCATTTCATTTCATTTTCATTCATGACTTTGGAATAAACCTTAACTTTTTTACAGCCAAGGGTAAATTGGCAGTAGTGGCCGACCATCCAATCTACAACTTGCCCAATTCTCCTTTTCAACAAAACTAATGGGAGGCATTTGGGCAGATTTGCCACCTGGCAATGAAAGTTAAAATCTAGCCCTCACCTTCTTTGCCTCTGAATCAGAACGACAAAGAGTTGGTGCCTCATAAGTGCATGAGGCTTATTCAATGCAAATTGCAGTTTGAAGTCAATTGTTGCACTAAAACTGGGGGAAAACCAGCATCACAGAAAACCTGTTTCCTCAAGAAGAGAAGCGTTATTTTTAGTAGAGTGCTGAATAGCAGAGCCTCTAGAAGAGGACAAGATTGGGAGTACGTTACCAAAATATTTTTTGTGAAGGCTGTGCAAGGTTCTTAATGTCTAACTTCAGCTTCTTGGACTTAAAGTACTGTAGTGTTCTTACACAAGTCTGCTGAGCTGGGTGTTCAGTGGGGTATTTCGCAACGGCTACAATGCCGAGGAACATCCTCTATCCATCGACACTTGGCTTTTAGTTTGGGCTTTGGGGGGGTTTCTCCCCATCAAGGCCACACTTAAAGGGGTTCCCGCTGGCGAGCTGACTCAGATGATATTTTGTCCAGCAGCTCGGATCTTTCCTCCCAGATTTTTTGATTTCCCTTAACCTTGCAAACTTGGGGAGGCCCCCGTGAACCCCCCCACCCGCCTCACCCTCCTTCTACCTGGTAAGGCCCCCCCTGGGCTCAACCCCTGACAGTGCTGACCTGGCACATGGGCAGCCTAGCAGTGCCAGGGTGGCACTTTCAGATGAACAACTTCATAATTATCAACTCAATACTGATGTTATCTGCAGTAAGCACCAACACACACATGCTGGCAAGGAATGATTGAGACAGTAGAAAATATATCACCAAGCAACTGAGAACTACTGAGAATGAGGATCTGGGCAGAGGCAAGTGGGGCAATACAGTTCCCCCTAAGGGCAAGGGGGAAAAATAACTTCCCTCAGTTAAGGAGCCCAGGAACCCATGTCATTGTGTCTCTGGAGATTGGCAATGAGGCCTCATTTTTACATTGCCCTCTAATACCGCCCTTCATGTAAGCCTACTTGTGACAATAAACGATTATTAATTTTTTTTTAGTGAAGTTCAACCCCTGGCAAAACTGCAAGCTAATAGAAACAGGACTCTCGAGGATTGCAGCTAACCTGAAAGAAGCCAACCTTGTTTGCTCTCATAACTGCAGAATTGAGATGATTAATCTAGTTAAGCCTCTGGACAGTGGTGATCTCCAAGCCATTGGTAGTGCAGGACTTGACAATGATAACGTTTGGAGGAGGCGGTCACAGTTACTCTTGTTCGAGGTGGTTATTGCCCACACTTAAAAGGCACAATACATCGTCTGCCATTTGTCAACCCAAGTTTGAAAATTGTCCAGATCCTTCTCTAAACTAGCAGGACTTGCTTCATTACGTGATGACATATAAATGGAGCTATGCACCATGAAAGTATCAATGAATAATCCTATTGCTGACCGAATGATGCAGTATAAAATTAAAGCAAATAAGAGCAAGACTTTATTTTTCAAAGTATCTTTTTCCCTCGTTTTTGGTACATACTACATTCTGTGGAAGATGCAGGCCTCAACAAATGCTCAAACTGAAGATTAAAATTTAGGATTAGGTTCTCGTTACTTTTCTTTTTTTTAAATTTTTCCAATTAGGGATAACTTAACATAGCCAATCCTGCACATCTTTGGGTTGTGGGGCTGAGAATGTGCAAACACCAAACGGACAGTTACGCGGGGCTGGGATTGAACATGGGTCCTCGGCACCGTGAGGCAGCAGTGCTAACTAGTGTGCCACCTTGCCACCCCTATAGTTACTTTTCTAAGCTGTTATTTAAATCTTAACATGCCAGCTTTGTAAGATTGTAACAAAAGCTAACAATCAATTAGTTATTCCTCATCCTTTTTGGGTCATCACTGCCCCATTCCTTCTTGTCCGGAAGCCTCAGACCCTGAGCATTCTAAAGTGCCAAAGTTCTTCAGTGCATTAATCAGAATATTGCTTGAAATGTTAAATTTCTTTTTCTTTTTCAACACTGTCAACATGCTCACCAGCAACCTTTTTAAATCAGGAAGACAAAGGTGGCCTGATTAAAACCTGCTGAAACTTGACTAGCTGAGGCTTAAAAATGGCCTTTATGATCGTCTCATTTGGAATGAGGTACACATTGCCTCGGAGTACAAGGCTGTCAGTGAAAAATAGCAGTAAGAATTCTTATGCATCATTCCAGGTCACATGCCAAGAATACATGTCATAAAATTACTCCCAGCCCATGATTTTCTGGCCATTAAGGTAGTTAAAATCACATCAGGCGCAATGTTAAATTGGTTCTCCAGTGAATTGTGCATGTCAATCAAACACCTTTCTGGATTTAGTGTTTCTAATTTTATTATAGGAATGAGGAACCTAGAATTCTGCAACAAACCTGGTCAATGGTCATGACACTGTCACCACTTTTGTGCCTAGAAGAACATAAACCATCCCTTCAGGCACAAAGACATCACAGTATATTAAATTGTAATATACGGTTTTATGTGAGTTCGTGAAGTGAGTGAGATAAGAAATGAAAAGCAATCTTTGGGCCATTCCAGTAGCAATTCTGTTCTGAATTATGAAGTGTTTGCAGCACAGGAGGCAGCCATTTGGCCTGTTGTGTCCATTCCAGCTCTCTGAAAGAGTAACTCGTCTAGTCCCATTTCCCCATAGCCTACAAATCCTTTTGCTCCTGCTCCCATGCCCAGAATCACCAAGGCTCCCCCTACATTAGGAGTTAAGTCCCCACTTCTTTCTTGTTTGCATGGGCAAACTCTCCTGCATATCTGTTTCCTGCGAGCAGATTAAAAAAAACAAGATATGTTGTGGGAAATGTGACAGAAGATTTACAGCAGACAGGTACCCAAACCAACAGTGACCTTCTGGCAATATGTGAAAATGCAGTTTTTAGGTAACTTGGATGGGCAGTATACTTGGTACCAATTATACTGTAGCGCTTGAGGGGTGGTTTGAGAGGCTTTTTGACTGTGAGGCCTTCAAACCATCTCTAAATATTGTGGATGCCAGAAGGCGACGTGATGGCACAGTAGTTAGCACTGAAGCATAACACCGACCTGGGTTCAATTCCGGCCTTGGGTGACTGTATGGAGTTTATATGTTCTCCTAGTGTCCGCGTGAATTTCCTCCGGTTGCTCCGGTTTCCTCCCACAGTACAAAGATGTGCAGGTTAGGTGGGTTGGCCATGCTAAATTTCCCCTTAGTGTCCAGAGATGTGCAGGTTAGGTGGGGTTAGGTGGGGTTATGGAGATAAGGCAGAATGGACAAGCTAATTTGAAGGGTCAGTGCAGACTCACTGGGCTGAAAGTTCTCCTTCTGCACTGTAGGAATTGTATGATTCAATGATAACGGGCAATGACAGCTGCTGTCTGTATGTCCTACCAGACACTTCCAGGACAAAGCCCCGATCTTGGCTATATGCTGTAGAGCCCTTGAACTCCATTTGACTGTGAGAAGCCTCTAGTTTCATAGTTGATGGCTATTGCTCATAAGACATTGGTCTTGGTAGTTGTGCGAACACTCCACAGGTGTAGGTTGTGTTTGCTGCTTGCTCCTGCTGGTGGCTGCAGATGCCTGGAGCCTGCTGTTGCTGTTTCCTTCCTTTCCTGTAGCAGGAAAGAAAGGCATTTGTTTCTGAGATACCTGAGTCCTGGAACACCCGGCTCAGGGGGGCATATGGGTCCAGCGGGCAATCCGATTTGAGGCAAGAAGACGCTGCAGGACCTGGTGCATGACATTCATTCAAATGGGTGACCTGATAATGTCGGTGAAGAAATGCTTTTGTAAATTGCTGATGCCTTTGTTGCTCGTGCGGTGAGTGCTGCAGAGGGGGACACCGGCGAGGGCCCAAGGAGTCATTTGTCTTTCGAGGAGAGAAAGGTATGTGCCGCAGAAGACTCCGTCTCAAAAAGAGACAGTGCGGCACCTATGCCACATCCTCGTGGACTTGGCACCCTGTGGTCATAAAGGTCACTGCAGCCCTAAACATTTTTGCAACACTTTAATTCCAGGGCTTGAGTGGGGACGTGTGCGGCATTTCCCAAGCTACAGCCCACAGGTGCATCCGTGGGGTCACGGACACCATGTATGTCCGGGCAACAGACTATATCAACTTTGAGCAGGACCAAGTCCATCAAGATGCCTGGGCTGCAAGATTCTCTTCCGTAGTCAGGTCCAGGTCCAGGGGGTAATTGATGGCACTTATGCATTACAGGAAGGGGTTCCACTCCCTCAATGTTCAGATTGTGTGCGACAACCACCTCCGGATCATGTACATTTGTGCACACTTCCCAGGGAGCGTGCACAACAGCCACATCCAGGGACACTCAGATCACCCTGACATCTTCAAGAACTATTCCAGGATGATGGGTTGGCTCTTGTGGGATAACAGGTACCCACTGAGGTCCTGGTTGATGACGCCAGTGCAGAGTCCAGAGACCAAGGTGGAGATCCAATATATCGAGGCTCATTTTTCCACCCATGCAGTCATTGAGCAGTGCATCGGATTGCTAAAAATATGGTTCAGATGCCTGGATCGCTCTGGTGGTTCACTGCAGTACATCTCCTATTGTCCTGCTGTGCCCTCCACAACCTGGCACAACAGCAAGGTGACATGATGGAGGAGGAGAGACATGTGGCTTTGTCTGAGGAGGAGGAGGCGGACAAGGAGGGGATACCTGTGAGCCCGGGGAGGACCCGCAGATAAAGTTGGAGGATGGGGGATAGGCGGCGGCAAAGGTCCTGCATGCCTACATCCTTGATGACCTCTACGCAAATATCAAACATGCCTACCACTATATCGCCCGCCCACGCTTTGGCAAATCTGACCACAAGGTTTTGGTCCTGCTCCCGGCTTATAAGCAAAAACTGAAGCGGGAGAATCCGTCAGAGAAAGTCGTGCAGTGTTGGTCTGAGGAATCGGACGATCTTCTATGGGTCTGCTTAGAGTCAGTGTACTGGTCAGTATTTAAAAACTCTGCGACCAGCCTGAACGAGTACACCACTACAGTAACTGACAACATTAGTAAGTGTGTAGAAGACTGTGTGTCAAAGAAGCAAATCCGTGTGTTTCCCAACCGGAAACCCTGGATGAACAGGGATATACACTGCTTGCTGAAGTCTAGGTCTGAGGCGTTCAAGTCAGGTGACCCTGACCTACGCAAGAAAGCCAGAGAGATCTAAGGAGATCCATCAAAGATGCCAAAACACAGTACCGGGCCAAGCTTGAGTCCCAGGCTAGCCACACGGACCCCCACCGACTATGGCAAGGTCTGCAAGACATAACGAGGTACAAGATGAAGGCATGTAAAATCATCGGCACCAATGTACCCCTCCCTGATGAGCTCAACGCATTCTATGCACACTTAGTGCAAGAGGTCAGCGAGAGCACGCCCTCCACCCCAGAAACACGGTAGCATAGTGGTCAGTACAATTGCTTCACAGCTCCAGGGTTCCAGGTTCGATTCCCGGCTTAGGTCACTGTCTGTGCGGAGTCTGCACGTTCTCCCCGTGTGTGCGTGGGTTTCCTCTGGGTGCTCCGGTTTCCTCCCACAGTCCAAAGATGTCCAGGCTAGGTGGATTGGCCATGATAAATTGCCCTTAGTGTCCAAAATTGCCCTTAGTGTTGGATGGGGTTACTGGGTTATGGGGATAGGGTGGAAGTGTTGACCTTGGGTAGGATGCTCTTTCCAAGAGCCGGTGCAGACTCGATGGGCCGAATGGCCTCCTTCTGCGCTGTAAATTCTATGATAATCTACGACCACTAAGTTTTCAGTTGACTGCCTTGTCATTTTCCACTCCACACCAGATTTGCAAGCCATCTCTTCAATTCTGCAAATAAGAAAAATGGCCTGTCCTTGAATGTCATCAAAACAAAACTCATATCAACCCAATCTGGTCACCCAAGTATTCTACCTCCCACATCTGTTGAAGGAGCAACACTGAAATATTATTTGCACTTCCGATACCTTGGCAGCCAGCACTCTCAAAGTGCCACCATTAACAAGGAGCTCAGATTTCTACAAATACAACAGTGTGCGTTTGACAACAGACCTCTGAAAGTCATTGAAAGTCCTGTTGTGCAGAGCAGTTGTTGCCACTACACTCCTGTAGCGTAGTGAAACATGGACTGTGTATCAGCAATACATTAAGAGCAGTAAAGAAATTCCATCAGCTGTGTCTCCGCCGCATTCTTCATATTTGATGGGAACACCATCAAACAAACGTGAGTGATCTTCTTGAAGCCAGCTCCATAGGCATTCAGGCAAAACTCCTGCAAAATAGACATTGATGGGCACTGTTTTTGTGTGGCCAGGTCTTATTTTCTCAACTCTCAAGTGCCATGGTTCCTGAGAAAGACAAAGAAAATGCCTCAAGGACACCCCGGAACTCTTCTTGAAGCTCAGCAACATTGACATTAATGATTGGGAGGAGTTTGCCACCAATTGTTCAACGTGATGATAATTTGTCCATGAAGCTGCATCAAACTTTGAGTCAATGATTAGGCAGTGTGGCAGCAGAGAAGGAAAGAAAAAGAACCAAACTACCCAACCCAGATCCTGTCTCATGGGACATCCTCCCCATGTGCTCAAATATCTGTGGGCCAAGAATGGCTCTGTTCAGTCACTTGAAGACCCATGACAAAACGAGTGATCTTGAATTGAAATCATACTCGAATTAAGGGACGGTCACCACCACTAATGATAATAGCACATGGTACACTGTTGTGTTGAATATTTATCCTAATGAGCTGAATTTGCACACCAAATCTGCAGGAAACATTTGAACCATGTTCAGTGTCAGAGAAAAAGCACATTGCCGACACAATGCATTTGCTGCAGTTTCTTTGTCATTAAGGTTTAACAGAGATAGCAATCTAGTTGACATAAAATGAATTAAAATATCCATTAAAGTAGCAGAAGAGAAAATTGCAGAAACACATATTAAATATTCATACACTCATCTTCCTACAGTTTACTTTCAAGCCGATGTGAATTATGGTAAAAAGTCAAGTGACTCTATTGCTCTGAGACCAATGACTATTCAATCCTGGAGTGTGTTCGCTTCTATGTGACATCAATCAATAGATGTGGCATAAGGACTTCCGATTGCATTGCTGATAGACACCACATCACGCAAGTGTTAAACAATGTTGAAGGCCAGGAAGCAAGATAGGCATCTCAATCAGTTTATCATCAGCACTTCAATCATAAATCTGCAATGTATACTTATTTCTTTTGTAGCTATTTTCTCCACTTCTGAGAGCGTTGCCAGCTGACAGAGGAGACAGGAGACGACTTCCATACATTTGGCAGTGCAACTGAGTCATCTGTTGCCAGGTAATGTATGAGTAGCTGCCATCCCAGTTATTCCGCAGGGACATTTTTAGCTTCCATGCTTACACCTCCCACTGATGACCCAGCTGAGATTCAGAACCTGCTGTGTGCACAATGAGAAAAGCAAATGTACGATCTGAGGATGAAGTTCATTTATACACAAGCACATCGCACCACAGAGCAAGCCTAAAAAACAGTTTCCTACATGCACACATTTAAATGTGAAGAAGGCATTCTGGAGTGTTATTTTGTTGAAGTTATCATCGGGGAGAAGCCTGGAATGCGTCGGCATCCAGAAGCGCCACACCATGAACGCAGGCAACAGAGGGTGAAACAAAAAGTAAACAAACTTCCCACAAGTAGCAACATCTCTTGCAGCAAGTCTTGTGAAGTTGAACAAATTAAGTAATGGCATGATGGGAAAATCAGTCAACTACTTGGTACAATGTAAGAACGGCTGACTCCGCAGACCCTAAAGCATGAATAAGATCAGAGAAGGTCAAGCTATTCCAAAATGCCTGACCTCTGTAAATTCTGATAAGGTTAACTCATCATGACCCAGGGCTGTATGAGCAAGACAAGATAAGGTCAGGAAAGAAGGAGTAACCAACCTTTTAATGTTCTATCAAAGGACAAGATAATGGTATGAGGGATGAGACAAAGAGTACCAGAAGGTCAGCAGGTTGTGCCATGTTTTATGACTTTGCTTATGTTTCTACCTCTGATCGAATTCCTGACTAAGCTGTAGTCACGCAATCTTGATAATGATAATGTATAAATATTGAACTGATTCTCTGTGTAAGCGCGGACTTGAGGAGAAATAAGCAGTGGGTAACAACTGCTCTCTGAACTCAAGTTGCAGCCAATACTGCATGCGGTCTTTTCGTAAATAAAGACTCCTTATTTTGTCGAAACTAACTTTGTTGACTCTTTCTACCACAGTCCAGAAGCAGGAAAATTATTGACTTTTACATTTGGCAAAGTGAGCAAATACCAATACCCTGGGTGAATTCCGTGGGGAACTGAAGAACTGATCGAGCCACGACCCGGAGGGAAGAGACGGACACCGGCACAAGGTAAGATCTCTCTCTTGGATCGGTAGTACGACCCCTCATCCCTGATGGGGGACACTAACAGGTGACGGTATTCAAATCTAAATTGGACTGTGAATAGATTGTTTATGGTCAGGGACCCGATTGTGCTTAGCCTCAGGTCAGGGACCTCTTGATCTTGATTTTGATCCGGATCAGGGTTGTACAGGCTTCGTTTGGGTCAGGGAACCTGTGATTTGATTTTGGTACCATGCCAATCGCTCGGTGACACCCCTATTCTTCCGGTTCCTAAGATAGGTAGACCGTCCGAATGGCGTTTGGTCCAAGACCTCAGACGTATTAATCAAATAGTTGAACCCTTACATCCTATTGTCCCAAACCCAGCTACAATCCTTAGTAATGTCCCACCTGAAGCGACTGTTTTTACCCTTGTGGATTTTCAACATGTCTTTTTTGTGATACCCCTCGCCCCTGAATCACAGTATTTGTTTGCCTTCACATTTAAGGGCAACCAGTACACTTGGATTAGGCTCCCACAGGGCTTTATTCATTCTCCAACCCTCTTCTCACAGGCACTGCACTCCCAGTTGTCAACATTAGCACCCCCTGGTGGGTCCACCATCATCCAATATGTTGATGATTTACTCCTTGCCAGCCCTGACTTCGGCACTAACCAGCGTGACACCGTTTTCCTGCTCACCTGTCTCCATTTGGGGGGATATGTGATCCCGCCCGCGAAAGTTCATAAAGGCCAACGGCAGGTCACATTTTTGGGTGCCCTAATAAGCACTACCAATCGTTCCCTCACTCAGGAACATGTTAATCCTATATTGCAGACTCCATTTCCCACCTCGCCGAAACAGATGAGAGCCTTTTTAGGACTGGTGAACTTTTGCAGACAATGGATTCCGAATGTTACTGTCCATACTAAAGAACTTACTCCTCTCAAAATGCTCCTCTTAAGTTTGAACTATCCGATTCGGCAGAGCAATCTTTTGTTACTCTCAAAAACGCCCTGGCTACCGCCCCGGCGCTTGGACACCCTATGTACCTATGTATGACAGACCCTTTCAGTTGTACGTTAAAGTTCTTGATGAATGTGCCACTGGTGTTCTGACACAAGAGCATGGTGATCGGCGTTGCCCGGTCGCCGACTATTCTACTAAATTGGATCCAGTAGCTTGTGGTCTACCTCCCTGCACCCAAATTCTTACGGCTGTACATTTTTTAACGAAAGCGGCCTCTAATCTGATCCTTCACTGGCCAGTACAAGTGCATACCTCGCACTCCATATGTGGCTCTCCTAACGTTCCCGTACCAGCCTCCCCGGACAGGCGCCGGAATATGGCGACTAGGGGCTTTTCACAGTAACTTCATTGAAGCCTACTCGTGACAATAAAGCAATTTTTCTTTTTTTTTTTTTTTTTTTTGTTTCACCAAACCCAGCATCTGACTCAAACTCGCTTTAGCCGCTATGAGGTTTCACTATTGCAGAACCCCTACCTCTCTTTTCATTACTGTTCTACCTTAAATCCTGCTGTGTTCCTTGAGCAGCAGGATTTAACCGATAACCTTGCTGACCCACCGCACAATTGTTTGCTTTGGAATCACTTCCTTACCGCGCCTCGCCCGGATTTAACGGATTGGCCTATTGAAAATCCAGATCTCATTTTTTTATGTTGATGGCAGCTCCTCCATTTCTATCACTGGGGTCCCACAGTCGTGATATGCTGTTGTAACAGACACTGAAGTTCGGGAAGCAGCTGCCTTCCAGACCCCTCTACCTGTACAAAAAGCCAAACTATTCACTCTTACTCGAGCGTGTACTTTGGCCACAGATAAAAGTGCAAACAATTACATCGATTCTAGGTATGCCTTTGGCGTGACCCACAATTTTGGCCGCCTCTGGCAACAACAAGGCTTTCTCACCTCTGCGGGAGCTCCCATTCAAAACTGTCTTTGGGTTTAAAATCTCCTCAATGCTGTTCAGCTTCCTCGTCAATTAGCAATTGTTAAATGTGCTGAGCTCACGAAGGGAGACACTCCTGTACAATAAGGGAATGCCCGTGCTGATTCAGCTGCTAAGGCGACGGCTGCATTGGCCTCTTTGATTGTTCCTATTGGGGCTAATCAGGTTCTAAATCAGGTACCTGCATTAGGAACGAAAGGCATGCCAGAGATAACTGAAGTTCAAAATTTACAGATGGACAACCTCTAATTCTGAGCGTGCACTATGGAAGTCAATGGGGTGTTCGCACTCCTTGACATAGTAGCTCTGGCTGACTCCAGTTGGGCACGTTTGTATTCCAAATTCTTTATTGCCGGTACTTATTGATTATTTGCATTCTTGTACCCATCTTTGCAAGGGGGGGAATGGTACAGCTACTCCTAAAAACTTGGTGGCACCCAGATTTAAATACAGCAGCGCAAACACGGCTGGATCGTTGTCTCATTTGCATGAAACATAATAAGGGTAAAGGCATTAAATGCCCACCAGAAACCACTCCCTTGCCAGATGGCCCTTTTGCCTGTATACAGCTTGATTTTATTGAATTACCAAAAGTACAGTGCTATAAATATTGTTTAGTAATAATCAATGTGTTTAGTAAATGGATTGAAGCCTTCCCCACTACGAATTGTACTGCACATACGGTGGTGAAGTTGTTATTGACAGAAGTTATTCCCCATTTTGGGGTACCCAAAATGGTGAGCTCAGATAATGGACCACATTTTGTGGCGCAGATCAATACTGAATTGTGCGAAGCACTCATAATTAAACAGCAATTGCACTGCGCATATCACCCGCAGGCAGCAGGAATTGTGGAAAGAGCCAACAGGACTTTAAAAGAAAAATGATCTAAACTGACTGAAGAAACTGGGTTGAATTGGCTAAAGGTATTGCTTTTGACACTGTTTCACATGCGGGTGACTCCACATTTGCGGACCGGGTTGTCAGCTGCAGAGATAGTCTATGGTCAGCCAATGAGGTCTCCCTGGTATGCCCATGAAAAACCCCTGGAGGGAGTAGACCTCCATGTGATGGGGGAATAGATGCAGAACTATTTGAAGCAATTAACACTTTCTCTGAAGTTTCTCCACTCACAGGTGAAACAGGCACATCTCCCAGTGACAGCAGGGACAGCCACCCCTCGATATCCAGTGATCGAACCTGGAGACTACGTATTGGTGAAGAACTGGGATAGAAATAAACTAGGACAACGCTGGAGCGGACCTTTCCTAGTACTACTGACTACGCCTACTTCCGTCAAGCTTGAAGGACGTTCAAGTTGGATACATCTATCCGATTGCAAGAAGATAGTCTCCAACCCAGATGCGAACACAGGATGAAGATCTTCATTATAATTTTTGGACTCTCTGGACTATTTAGCCTTAATGGCCACTTGGTAGTAAAAAAACGAACTACTCGGGAACTGCATGCCAATACCTATTTATATATGCCATATCTTTATGCTGAAAAATTTAATGTAAGCAAGTGTTGGGTTTGTCCCCACATCCCCGTCCATTCGAGAGAAGGAATACCTCTCCAATCCCTCCCCTTCCATATCACAGAGACAGTTGAATGGATTTTACAACAAAATCAAACAGGGATCAAGGGAGATAGAGGAGATATGGAAATATAGAGATCTGCTGGCTATGACATGACTAGATTTTCGGCTTGGTATCAGCCAACTTATAATCATGCCTTGACTCCACCCTCCCTCCCTCACCATCCACTCGAATGATTTTCAAGGTTCCATGTGTTTTAATAAATCAGGGAAAGGAAAGTTGATGGGGCAAAGTAGGTGCAACCTTACAGTTGACTGGCAAGGACCGGTACCAGGCATATCCAACAAGGGCATGTTTAACTGTGATTGGCCCAGGGTATGGAATAAAACCTCTAATAGGTTCATGGGGACAGACATCCCCAATCCCCTTGATGACATTAGCTGATGATTTTAAGGCCTATAATGGAACATATTTCATATGCGGCACTAAAGCATACCCGTGGCTCCCTATTGATTGGATATGATCCTGCTATTTGGGATATTTCGTACCCCAAATGCCTCACCTACCCTCCCTTAAGCACTACCCCTTGCGAGCCAAAAGGACTATTACTAAAACAGAACAGTTCTTCATGATGGCATTTCCACTGTATGGAACGGGCAAGGCAGCCAACGAACTAATCCATATGGCCTCAGCATTGGAACAACTGGCAAACGTAACGGCAGCAGAAGCTAGGGAAACTGAACAGGCACTGGCTGAGGTCTCAGCTGAGTTGGTGGCTGTCCGGACCGTGGCATTACAAAATCGACTGGCTTTGGATTATCTGTGAGCCTTGCAGGGAGAAACGTGCGCTATTGTAGGTCAAGAATGTTGTACTTATATTCCAGATGGCTCTGAAAATATCACCAACCTGGCCGACCATATTAAGAGACAGGCTGATCAAATTCAAGAGATTGGCAGTGAATTTCATAACTATAACCCGCCGGGTTGGTTAGGGTGGTTGGGTCATGGGTTATTTGATTGGATCTTTAAAGCCTTCATGCTACTACTACTACTACTAGGGATAGGATTGCTTGGTTGCTTGTGTAAATGCATTTTCAATCGAGTCATAGATATACCTATTAATTAGTTGTCATGATATGACAAAAGGAGGGAATGTGAAGTTGTACGAATCAAGTAATGGCATGATGGGAAAATCGGTCAACTACTTGGTACAATGTAAGAAAGGCTGACTCGGCATAACTTAAAGCATGAATAATATCAGAGAAGGTCAAGCTATTCCAAAATGCCTGACCTCTGTAAATTCTGATAAGGTTAACTCACCATGACCCAGGGCTGTGTGAGTAAGACAAGATAAGGTCAGGGAAGAAGGAGTAACCAACCTTTTAATGTTCTATCAAAGGACAAGATAATGGTATGAGGGATGAGACAAAGAGTCAAAACTAACTTTGTTGAGTCTTTCTACCACAGTCCAGAAGCAGGCAAAATATTGACTTCTACAGTTTACCTCAGATATTGGAAGATTAAAAATAATTTCAATAGTTTAACAAGGTGCTCACAAAATTAACTCACAACAGGTGACATCCCAATTTACAAGGAAATAGTTGAAGATCCTGGTGACTGCACAATTATATACAGCGCCTGAACTAAATTCAGTTCACGTTCCTAAACTCTATCTCTGGCGTAGATCACAAATGGGTGACAGAAGACTGGAGAAATTCCATCTGCACTGCTTCTGCTACATCCTCGGAATTCAATGGGAACATTGTCAAACAAATGTTTCTTCTTCTTGAAGCTCTGTAGATATTTTGGTAAAACTTCTGCAAAATCAACTTCAATGGAGTAGCCTGGTCAATAATCACAGACATGAGTGAGACATCTCAATTCTTTATTTGCTTTGTCCGTTTAAGTATGAATACATAGGGAATCACATGTGATTCATCATTCTTATTTGTAAATATATCTAAGCCTAGAAGTAAACTATTCTTACAAATTGCCTACAGCTTATATACATCTTGGCCAGAATCTTCCATGGAGTGGCAATCAGAGTCCGATTGCCACTCCACTCCTACTTACGGACATGGAAGTGACGCTACTCCTTTCTCGCCCAACTCCGACACAGGCCAGACGAGAACAGTACAGTGTAGTGGGTTCCAAAGGCCTTTTGTTGAGAGCAGCTGGATTGTAGGTAAGGAAGACAGATTTCCTTTTCATGGCACTGGATTTCCTACTGCGTAAACGGAGGCCATTCGGCCCATCGAGTTCTCACCGCCCATCACCGGAAGAGATACCTTATCTTAGCCCACAGCCCCACCCTATTCCCATAACTCCACCTAATCTGCCCATCTTTGGACAGTAAGGGTTAATTTAGCACAGCAATGCACCTAACCTGCATGTCTTTGGAGAAAACCCACTCATATACGGGGAGAACATGCAAACTCCTCACACTCACCCACAGCTTGAATCCGTGTCCCTGGTGTTGTGAGACAGCAGTGTTAACCATTGTGCCACCATACCACACATAAAGGTAGCATGAAGGCGCAGCCACTTTAAGAAGCAAGGAAGAAATGTATAAGATAAGTGAGCATAATTAGGGAAGGTGGGTCAGGTAGTCAGGATGTCCCCTGGGGGTATTTGGTGGGTCCTGTAGGCAGGGGGTGTACTATAGTTACCCAGAAGTTTTATGCAGTTCTTCTTCTAACATTTTCTGGTAACTATTACTCTAAAATAATCAGGACCATCCGAAATTTGCAATTTATATTAGAGTTTCAGATAGTTCCCATTGCAAGACAATGCCCAATGGAAGATTGAGCTTCCTGGGCAATCCTTACTTTGGAATTTCTGGGGGTAGGGGTTTCCCAGCTCATCTTTGTTGTTTTCAAAACCTCAGGTACTTCAACCAGTTTATTGGTCAAACATTTTACCTAGGTGCCTTTCTTTACGAGATGAACAAAGGACAAAATGTATGATTGAACCCAATTTATTTATTAAACAGTAAAAACAGTTACCACTCTTAAATTAACCCAAACAATACTAAATGATTCTTAACATTACCTGAGCCAATGGACTCAGTCGATCTGTAGATCTGATTCTCTGAGTCTTGATTTCCTCAGGATCTTCTGGTGACAGAAAACTGGGTGACAGAATGTCCAGCTTTATCTGGCCAACCCAGAACAGTTGATCCATATGATTATGACTGGTTATCTCCTAATGGGAGATTGACAGGGCAGGTCCAGGCAATTTGTCTGTGCTTAGTGTATTCAAACTTGTCCAAGTTCAAATTCCCATCAGGTCAATCCTGGAGCTGACTGTGATTTGATTTAAAATGTGCAGTTCTTAATTTAAAGTATCTGATTTTATTGGGCCAAAAAATCAGGCAACTGTCCATTTTATCAAATCTTATCCCGAGATATGATGCCATGAATCTTCGAAATTATGGACCATTGTCTAATTTTCAGAATCATGATTATTTCTGTGCAAGACCATCAGAAATGTAAAATGGGATCAGCTTTCATTGTCAATGCTTGGATGATAGACTGGATCATTAACAATTACAGAACAGGCTCTCTTTTCATTTATATTGATTTCAGTGGATGCACAAGATGTCCAGCCACCTCCAGACAAGCATAAACTTACCTTGGCAACATGCAATTAAATTACTTTATTTTTGTACTTTGGTGGTGTTTTCATGCTCTTCAAGAGAAGAATGTCTATAAATAAGATACAAACCTTGTTTTGTCACTTAATTTTAGCAACGGAGCCCCAGCCTTGATATCCTGATATAATAGGGACAAATGGTACATTAAAGCTTCTTTTACATTGATCCAATCTCCAAAAACGAATTTCTGACGACACCAAAATATCGGACCAGATATAGGTGTAGAAATAACTATGAGTCTAATAGCATTCACAAGGGTAGAAATTAAATATTCTTGGAGGTTTCATCACATGACTTGCCTCATGTTCTTGCCATTAGTTGCCCAACACATCTCCCTGTGATGTATTCCATAGAAGCTTACATAAAAAATGAAAGCAGGAGGAGACCATTCGCCCTTCGGGCCTGCTCCACCATTCATTATGATCATGGCTGATCATCGAGTTCAATACCCTGATCCCGCCTTCCTCCATATCTCTTGATCCATTTAGCCCCAAGAACTATATCTAATTCCTTCTTGAAATTACAAAATATTTTTGCCTCAACTACTTTTTATGGTAGGGAATTCTATAGATTCATCACTCCCTGGGTGAAGAAATTTCTCCTCACCTCAGTCCTAAAGAGTTTACCCTCTATTCTCAAATTATGACCCCTAGTTCTAGACTCCCCACCATCGGGAACATTCTTTCTGAATTTACCCTGTCTAATCCTGTTAGAATTTTATACGTTTCTGTGAGATCCCCTGTCACTCTTCTAAACTCCAATGAATATAATCCTAACCAATTTAATCACTCCTCATACGACAGTTCCGCCATCCAAAGAATCAGCCTGGTAAACCTTCACTGCACTCCCTCCATAGAAAGAACATTCTTCCTCCGATCAGGACACCAAAACTGCACAATATTCCAGTTGTGGCCTCACCAATGCCCTATACAATTGTAGAAAAACATCCCCATCCCTATACTCAAATCCTTCTACTATGAAGGTCAACATACCATTTGGCTTTTTACTGTCTGCTGTACTTGCGCACTTACTTTCAACGACTAATGCACAAAGACACCAAGGTCTCGCTGAGTATCCACGTCTCTCAATTGACACCCAGTCAAATACTAATCTGCCTTCCTATTTTCCCTACCAGAGTGGATAACCTCACATTTATCCATGTTATACTGCATCCGCCATGTATATGTCCACTCTCACTCAGCCTGTCCAAATCATGCTGAAGAATCTATGCATCCTCCTCACAGTTCACCCTCCCACCCAACTTGATATCATCTGCTAATTTGGAAATACTGCATTTAGTTCCCTTGTTCAAATTACTAATATATAATGTGAACAATTGGGATCCCTGCGGTACTCCACTAGTCACTGCTTGCGAAATGGAAAAAGACCCATTTATTCCAACTTTTTGTTTCCTGTCTGCTAACCAGCTTTCTATCCATCTCAAGACACTACCTGCAATCCCATGCGCTTTAACTTTACATAGTAATCTGCTATGTGAGACCTTGTTGAAAGCCTCTGAAAGTCTAAATAAACCACATCCACTGGGTCTTCCTGGTCAACTCTATTAGTTCCATCTTCAAAGAATTCCAATCGATTTATCAAGCATTATTTCCCCTTCATAAATCCATGCTGACTTTGTCTGATTATACCACTGCTTTCCAAATGCTGTGCTATGAAATCCTTGATAATGGACTCCAGCAACCTCCCTACTACCGACATTAAACTGACTGGTCTATTGTTCCCTATTTTCTCTTTACCCCTCTTCTTGAATAGTGGGGTAATATTAGCTACCCTGCAATCTGTAGTAACCATTTCAGAGTCCAAAAAAGTTTGGAAAATGATCGCTTATAGATCTAGTATTTCTCAGGCTAATTACTTAAAGATTATCCTGGAGATTTATCCACCTTAAATCCCATTAAGTTCCCTAATACCGTTCCTCTACCAATACTAATTTCTTTCAGCTCCTCACTAAAACTTGTGTTTACCAGAACCTTTGGTTCCAACCCTACTCACCAATTTGAAAGTGTAAGTCAGGGCAACTTCCAGCAACCATACCTGCCCAGTTAAATGTGGAAATCAGGAAGCTGCTGTCCAAGTCTCCCACTCCTCTCGAAATTTAGTTTTAAATACATTGAAGTTTGAGAAATTGTACTTCCAAAGTAGAAATTCATTGAACGCCTCAGTGAGGTTGTGGCTTATCCAATCCAGTGTAAGGCAGTCTTTACCTGTGTGAAAAATCTGAAGACAGTTACTGCCAAACAACTTATCTGGCATTGAAACAGTTTTAAAATAATTTTGGAGATTTTTAAAGTTTTCTTTTCACCTTTTCTTTTGTTGTTTCTTTTATTTCTCCCTTTCTCTTATCCCAACATTTTTTTATATAACTTTCTGTACCTGATTTGACATTGAGTTAAATAATAAAAATAATAATCTTTTATTGTCACAAGTATGAAGTTACTGTGAAAAGCCCCTAGTCGCCACATTCCGGCATCTGTTCGGGTAAGCCGGTACGGGAATTGAACCCACGCTGCTGGTCTTGTTCTGCATTACAAACCAGCTGTCTCGCCCACTGAGCTGCACCAGCCCTATTCTTGCTGATACTGTTTCTTACTCTGCACATCAAAATGAGGATTCTTCAGTGTGATTAGTTGAAAAAATGCAGTTACTTTCTCTGTTCACCCAGGACACAAATATACTGTTGAGGGTGTTGCATCAAAAAGGCTCTCATATCACATTTAGTTCCAGTGCAAAATTCTATAGAAAGACAGTGCAACGAACAGATGACATCATTATTTTTGCCACAGACTGCAAAATCCAGGCCAATGTTTTGTACTTGCCAGATTAGTCACCCTTATAGAATTCCTGAGTGAAATTTCCAAATGGTACCAAATTATGGGCACATCTGTACTTGGATCTGCACTGGCCAGAAACTGATTGAACCTGCTCAAACCTATTTCGCTCAGAGCACTGTGAACCAGCATTGAGGAGATTTCCGTCCAACCATCTGAACTGGATTTAAATCTAATTCCCAGATCTGAAAATGCTCTGTTAACCGCTATAGGAAATCTGACATTTAGAAACATTTGCACTGCTTCATGTCACTTCATTTATTCGAAACAATTGATGAACGCAGGTTGGAATTATTTTTTTTTAAAGTACCATAATTTGAGGACGGAAACAGCTTATTAGCTTGCAATGGCACCATGTCAGTAGCACCAGGCTTTTGCATTTATTGCAGATTAATAAATCAATGTCAGAATGATCAGTATTTCAGAAAGTCAATTAAATTAACTCCCTGGTTACCACTTATTTGCTGTGATCTTTGTTATTCTATAAGCGATCACAAGTTTACATTCTCTACGGTTAAACATGAATTAATGCATGTAAATAAGACATTAAGTGAAACAAATAAATAGGGGTGAACCTAAATTAAGAAAATCTAATAGAAATTTCATCATTAAATACCTGCATGAGCATGCAAATTTATGCAATTTCTGGCATTGTGCAACCTTTCAACCCAAGTCCCATAATGGCTTTATATTGTGCTGTACAAGTACTTAAATTTTGTATGAAAACTCTTAGAAGCAATTAAAATGATAGTTTTATAACATACATTTTTTAAATTTCATTTTTTTTCCAATTAAGGGGCAATTTAGCATGGCCAATCCATCTACCCTACACACCTTTGGGTTGTGGAGTTGAGATCCACAACCAGACACAGGGAGAATGTGCAAGCCCCACACGGACAGTGACCCGGGGCCGGGATCGAACCCGGGTCCTCAACAGTGTAAGACAGCAGTGCCACCATGCCACCCTGAAAATGATAGTTTAGAAGCATATCGAGTAATGTCAAAACCTGCTGAACAAAAAAATAACCAATATACAAAACCTTAGATATGTCAAGGAATATTATTTAAAGCAAACTTTAAAAGAAAGTAAGCTCTCACACGCCGTTGGTTTATGGTAAATTTTAGGTTTGGCAAATTGCACTTGAATGTGAGTGGAAAGAGAAAAGATATTTCCTGAAACTAATACAGTCTGGAACAGAATTTGCACATGGGAATCCAAACTCTTCTCCTCTTTGTGCTATGGAATTGTAGCAATTTACACTGAAGTCTAGTATTTTGTTTTAGTTGCTGGCACTGTGCAGCTTTGGAATGAAACTGAGGAATTATCCCTCTCAGAGAATTTACAGATCAAGGACAAACTATTTTGCATTGACGGAGCAGCAGTGCTGGTGCCATTTTCAACTCAGTGGAGATGTGCTTCATGAAAATACCATCAGTTACATGCTGACCTTCAATCAACCTCTTTGATAGGTACTTTATCACGACTAACTGTGAAGGTAAAAACAACCATGAATTTTCATTCAACAGGAGTTTACAGGCAGCAGGAAATTATTACAGCATTGAGAAGCTTAAAGATGGAGAACTTGTGAGAGTTTCCTGTTTTTCACATTTTTCTAAATTTGAGATCCACCAGATAGCAGATCTCACCAATCATGTAAGCAATTGCAAAGTTTCAATCGGTTTTGAATTAAGATTTCATTTTCTGTATCAGTGAGCCCTTGATATTATTGCGCAATAATATTTTGGAGTTATAAGACCATGAGACCATAAGTCATAGGAGCAGAATTAGGCCACTCGGCCCATCAAGTCTCCTCCGCCATTCAATCATGAATGATATTTTTCTTATCCCCATTCTCCTGCCTCTCCCCATAACCCCTGATCCCCTTATTAATCAAGAACCTATCTATCTCCATCTTAAAGACACTCAGTGATTTGGTCTCAACTGCCTTCTGCGGCCAAGAGTTCCACAGATTCACCACCCTCTGGCTGAAGAAATTTCTCCTCATCTTTGTTTTGAAGGATCATCCCTGTGGCCTGACGATTTGTCTTCTGGTTCTAGGTTTTCCTACAAGTGGAAACATTGTCGCCATGTCCTCTCTATCCAGGCCTCACATTATCCTGTAAGTTTCAATAAGATCCCCCCTCATCCTTCTAAACTCCAACGAGTACAGACCCAGTGTCCTCAACTGTTCCTCATATGACAAGCTCTTCATTCCAGGGATCATTCTTGTCAACCTCCCCTGGACCGTTTCCAAGGCAAGCACACCCTTCTTTATATACGAGGCCCAAAACTGCTCACAATACTCCAAATGGGGTCTGACCAGAGCCTTATACAGCCTCAGAAGCACATCCCTGCCCTTGTATTCTGGCCCTCTCGACATGAATGCTAATATTGCATTTGCCTTCCTAACTGCTGACTGAACCTGCACGTTAACCTTAAGAGAATCTTGAACAGGGACTCCCAAGTCCTTTTGCGCTTCTGATTTCCTATATTCCTATGAAACCAATTACTCCAAATTTGCTTTGGTCTGGCTTATCTCTGGTGCACAAGTGTGGAAAATATCATTGTAGTGATGTAGTGAGAACGACATATTTAACGTGAATAACATTGAAACTTCTTCACATTCGCAAATAGTATGGCGATATTGCTGATGAATAGCAGAAGTTGTGCTCCCTGATCCTCCCGTGGTAAGTTTATGAGAAAAGTTGTTGGCAAAATAATCAGAATAGGCCAAGCCAGCACAACAATCGGTTGGGAATGCTGTAACCAGTAATGGATAAACATCCAAAGTGCTGGGCCCCAACACAGAATAGAAAAGTACATTATTTAACAGGCGAGTGTTTTGGAGCAATGGTATAACAACATGGATTACAGAATGTTCAGATAGTCGGTGCATCTTTCAGATAAATAGAATCATAAAATAGAATATAATCATATAATCTCTACAGTGCAGGAGGAGGCCATTCGGCCCAGCGAGTCTGCACTGACCCTCTCACCTAAGCCCACAACCCCAAGCTACCCCGGTAACCCAGTAACCCCATCTAATCTTTTAGAAACTAAGGTGAAATTTAGCATGGCCAATCCACCTAACCAGCACATCTCTGGAGTGTGGGAGGAGATTGGAGAACCCGAAGGAAACCCACTCAGACAGGTGGAGAAAGTGCAAGCTCCACACAGTTACCCGAGGCTGGAATTAAACCCGGCACAGTGAAGCAGCACTGATAACCACTGTATCATTCTGCAACCAATAACATTAATTTTTGGGTGTTACAACTGACTTTATAAGATCAAAAATGGCATTTGAGGTGTGAACGCACGTTTGTGCTGTGAGTCGTGCAATAGGAGTGAATGTCAATTGAACAATGATTTAACACTAGCGGTGTCATTTTGAAGGCCAATTCTCCATGTTGTAGTCACAGTGAACATGTGTTCAGCGGCAGGAAGGAACCCCTACCCGTACTATCTAAAGCAGTGATCAACTATTTTCAGGTTAGTTGCTGATTGATTTCCATTACTTGTTGCTATGATTGTATAAGTGTTTGATATTTTTATTATGATTTAAAGTTGTTAAAATCTAAAGGGAGTAGTGTGCCTGCTGAAGGGGCTGGTCCTGACTTCAAAGCTTCTGCAAAAACCTATTGCTTCCAAACGTGAATGCAATCGCTGTTATTTCCCTTGGAAAACAGCATGACAGGGTGATTGAGTAGAGGACATGCAGAGCAGAGCAAACTGCTAGAAGTGGGAGGAGGAGGGTAGGAAGAACAGCTCTTACCAGGAGATCATATCTATTCAGATTGTTCAGGGAGCAATTCTCCCAACTGATCACACGTAGTGTGAAATGTCTGCACTTTTCAAGGGCAGGCTCATTGCTATTTGCTAACTGCGACAGTCACAACTGAAGACTCAGAGCATGGTAAGGAGCTGACAAAATTGCAACATTGTAAAAGTGACTGTGGTCATGAAGTTTCATGCATGGGCTCCTTCCGGGCTGGAGTTGGAGATGCTCACAGTTTCCTGTCCATTATTCCACGAGTGACATCCCTGAGCTCTGTTTTCCAAAAGAGTTGAATAAATTGAATTCTCTCTTTGCCAAAGGGCTGGTTTAGCACAGGGTTAAGGAGCTGGCTTTTAAAGCAGACCAAGGCAGGCCAGCAGCACAGTTCAATTCCCGTAGCAGCCTCCCTGAACAGGTGGCAACTAGGGGCTTTTCACAGTGACTTTATTTGAAGCCTACTTGTGACAATAAGTCATTTTCATTTCAGAGAGCAGCAAGCAGAATGTAGTTTGATAATGTGGATAACTTGTTCCACGATGTTCCTGGTTGCAGCATAGCTCCCATTCTAGGCTCTTAGTGCGATCAGTTGGCAGAGAGGAATCATGAGGCAGGTGTAGAGTAGGTTTCCTTTGTCACTCAGTAACCAGCCTTTATAGTGGCTTAAAGTTGGTAAGTACATCTGGCTGACACTGGATCATGTGCATTCACCAACAGGATCTTTTGGGCCTGGATGGACAGTGACTGTATGCTAATGGAGTGGTAGCTATTGCATTTGAGCTGCATCACTCCATTGATATATGGGACCCGCAAAACCACAATTATGCAACCTGATAAAATTATGCATAGAAAACTATGAATTTAAGACTGCTACCATCTGGAAGGATCCTGAGGTATAGAAATTGAGGGCATGGTTATTTTCCTGGTCACAGGCAGCAGTTATGCTGGTGTGACCACAGTCGTAATATGAAGGGTGGTGTTATAGGAATGAAGGAAATGAACTAATGTGAGGTGCAAAGGCCTATACGGTTGAAGGTTTGGATGCACAAGGTTCAGTCACAAATTGCTTGGGAAAATATACCTGCCTCAGACTTTGCTCCTGGCTCAGGTGGAGGTCGGAGAAGTGTTCCCTGAAGACTCATGAGTGATTTGGCTTTCCAGTGAAAGTCTGCTTCTTCCTCTAGACACAGCTTCCTCTCTCTGCTGCCTAGAATCCAATTCCAAGTCATGTTGCAGTCCAAGAAGAAATACAACTATAGCCTACGTTACTGAAAGCAGATTTTCTATTGACAGGTCATCCAACTTGGAATAGGGCAAAGTATCTCTGAGGAGGCTTCTTAAATAACAAGGAAATTTAATGGAAACAGCAATGAGGTTTAACCATATAGCACAGAGTTTTATCACACAGGTATTTACTCCTTGACTCCTGGGTCCACACTGCCCTGAGCCTCTGCTCCCATGGCCCCAGGCTTTTTCCCCATTGGTTGGGGTGTGTGTGCTCCCACATGATAAGGCCCGAGAGGGTCATGTGGCACATGAAAGATCGCCCCTTAAAGGGGCCACGCTACCACATCCTTGCACCCCTTAAATCCCTCAAAAATATATACACCACAGGTTAATAACAGTTAACTATATACATTGAGGTCAGCACAGTAGCACAAGTGGGAAGCACTGTGGCTTCACAGCGCCAGGGTCCCAGGTTCGATTCCCTGCTGAGTCACTGTCTGTGGGGAGTCTGCACGTTTCCCCGTGTCTGCGTGGGTTTCCTCCCACAGTCCAAAGACATGCAGGTTAGGTGGATTGGCCATGCTAAATTACCCTCAGTGACCAAAAAGGTTAGGAGGGGTTATTGGGTTACGGGGATAGGGTGAAAGTGAGGGCTTAAGTGGGTTGATGCAGACTCGATGGGCCAAATGGCCTCCTTCTGCACTGTTTGTTCTATGTAATTGAGGGCAGAACCACACAAGGCGGTGGTACGGTACAGTCCTTCATAAGATCAGTCTGTCAGTTGACTTCCTGGGTCTGGAAAATGCCTCAGTTCCCTGAAAGGTATATCCACCAGTGAGGTAGTGTCTTTGTCAGCAGCAAGAGGTTTCTGAGCCACTGCTTCAGGGCTCCACCAAAGGGAATTTAGTAATGCCGATTGCAACTGCCTGTTTCATCACTGGGGCTGCAGCCTCTCTGCTCCTTATGAGGTCTACGTGCTTTCAACATGACTCCCTTGTTAGTCCTGCAGGTATGCAATAGGACCAGATTTTGCCACAATCGTCCCTGTATCCACGATGGACCAGATGTAAAGTTCCTTACAGAAACTAGGTCACCGGTTTTAAATGATCTGTTGCCTTTTGCCAAATTACGGTATTTATTTTGTGTAGTTTGGCTAGTCTCCACCCTCCCTGCTGGGAACACCAGGTCAAACGGAGTCTGAAAAACCACGGCCCATTAACAGTTCTGCTGGTGTGACCCCAGTCGTAACGTGAGGGGTGGTGTTGTAGGAAACAAGGGAATTAGCTAATTTGAGGTGCAATGGCCTATCTGGTTGTCTTCACATTCCAGATTTTAAAGCTTGCACCACTTTTTCTGCCAGGCCATCGAGACCGGCTGATAAGGGTGCGTTTGGATGTGGTGGATACCATTAGTCTACCACATAGCCGAGGATGGCTAATCGGTCCGTGCTGAACACGCACTTCTCTTTGTTGTACGTTAGGTTGAGGAGTTTGGCGGTGTGGAGGAATTTGGAAAGGTTAGCGTCATGGTCCTGCTGGTCATGGCCGCAGATGGTGACGTTATCCAGGTATGGGAAAGTGGCCCACAGTCTATACCGGTCAACCATTCGGTCCATCTCCCGTTGGAAGATTGAGACCGCGTTAGTGACGCCGAAGGGAACCCGAGGAAATGGTAAAGACGGCCGTCCGCCTCAAACGCGGTGTATTGGCGGTCCGCCTTGCGAATGGGGAGCTGGTGGTAGGCAGATTTCAGGTCCACTGTCGAGAAGACCCGGTATTGTGCAATCTGATTGACCATATCAGAAACCCATGGGAGGGGGTATGCGTCGAGCTGCGTGTACCGGTTGATGGTCTAACTGTAGTTAACAACCATCCTGTTTTTCTCCCCAGTTTTCACCATTACCATTTGGGCTCTCCAGGGGCTGTTGCTGCCCTCGATAATACCTTCCTGCAGCAGCCGCTGTACCGCAGACCTGATGAAGGTCCTGACCTGGGCCCTGTACCGTCTGCTCCTGGTGGTGAAGGGTTTGCAATCCGGGGTGAGGTTCGTAAACAGGGAAGGTGGGTCGGCCTTAAGGGTCGCGAGGCTGCAAACAGTAAGGGGTGGTAGAGGCCCGTCACATTTCAGGGTTAGGCTCTGGAGGTTGCACAGGAAGTCCAGGCCGAGTAACAAGGCAGCGCTGAGGTTGGGGAGGACATAGAGCCGGATGCTGCTGAATTCTACGCCCTGGATGGTGAGGGTGGCGGTGCAGTACCTCCGCTCACCACGGTGGGATCCAGAGGCCAAGGAGATTCTCTGGTTGGTGGGGTTTACAGTGAGGGAGCAGCGCCTTACCGTATCGGGGTGGATGAAGCTCTCGGTGCTCCCGGAGTCCAGAAGGCAGGATATCTTGTGAACGTCGACCTTCACTGTCGTCGACACGGTCGCAAGGTTGTGTGTCAGGACTGGTCGATCGTGACGGAGGACAGACGTGGCTGTTCGGCGGTGGTTGCAGGCGATGAGCTGCCCGATGAGGCGCCCGACGAGCAGGGATCCTGAGGCGGGGAAGATGGCGGCGCCCACGGGCTGCACATGTCCAGAGGCAGGGAAGATGGCGGCGCCCATGGGCCGCACGTGTGAGGCGGGCAAGATCATGAGCAAGGTGGCAGTGCCCACGGGCGTCACGTGTTGTGAGGGGAGCAAGATGGCAGCGCCCACGGGCTTCACGTGGTCTGAGGTGAGGAGGATGCCTGCACCCGCGGGTCGCACATGGGGGGCGCCGGGGGAACAGCAGCGACCGAGCGGGCCTGGTACACAGCAGCAAAATGTCCTTTCTTACCGCAGGCCTTGCAGAGCGCGTTCCGTGCCGGGAAGCATTGTCAGGGGTGTTTTGACTGTCTGCAGAAGTAGCATTTGGGTCCCCCGGGGTTGTTTGGCTGCCGCACAGCGCAGGCCTGGGGTTGGCTGGGGGAGGTTGCTGATGGGGTGCATGATGGGGTGTTCGCTGGCGGGGTCCACGATGCCCAGGAAGGGTGGGCCGTGCGGTCGGGGGCATACGCTTGAATATTGCGTGAGGTGACTGTGAGCGAGAGCGCTAGTTTACTTGGTCCCCGCGAGGTCAAGGGTAGCCCCTTTGAAGAGTCACTGGCGAATGTAGGCCAAACCTATGCCTGTAAGACACGCGTCTCTGAGTAGCAGGTCCGAATGTTCAGAGGCCGAAACGGCCTGGTAATCGCAGTCTCACACTAGGAGTTGCAGGGCACGCCAAAAATCTTCCACAGACTCACCAGGGAGTTGATGCCGCGTGGAGAGGAGGTGCCTGGTGTAGATTTTGTTGTTCTCCTTCAGTAGCGCCATGGCCTCAGCATAGTTCGGCGCGTTCCGGATGAGGGGAAAGATGTCTGAGCTCAGCTGCGTGTAAAAGATCTGGAGCTTCTGGTGCCTCTGAGTGAGGTTCAGTTGCAGATCCGATGTCTGCTTCGAAGCAAGCTAGCCAGTGGGTGAAGGCTGACTTGGCGTTGTCTGCTAGAGGATGCAGCTGCGGACGATCAGGCTTGATGCGGAGGTCCATCGTTTTAAAATCTCTGCGTAATAAATTGAAGCACTATCAATTACGACGAGACGAGAGTGGAGTGTAATCGAGGCTTTATTATGCAGAGATGTGGGGCCTCCCGCAGCTGCTGCCGAAATGGCTGCAGCTCGGACAGCCCACACATTTATGCTCCGCCTACTGGATGGAGCCAGCAGGCAGGGATCTACCCCCTTACCTGTAGTGCAGGGGCCTTACCGTAATACTCTCATATGCAGTACACACAATTCAACAGTGGCGACTACCACAGCAGGTCATGTGGCCAACGAAACATGTGGCAGCACAGTAGCATTCTGGATAGCACAATCGCTTCACAGCTCCAGGGTCCCAGGGTCGATTCCGGCTTGGGTCACTGTCTGTGCGAAGTCTGCACATCCTCCCCGTGTGTGCGTGGGTTTCCTCTGGGTGCTCCGGTTTCCTCCCACAGTCCAAAGATGTGCAGGTTAGGTGGATTGGCCATGATAAATTGCCCTTAGTGTCCAAAATTGCCCTTAGTGCTGGGTGGGGTTAGTGGGTTATGAGGATAGGGTGGAGGTGTGGGCTTGGGTAGGGTGCTCTTTCCAAGAGCCGGTGCAGACTCGATGGGCTGAATGGCCTCCTTCTTCACTGTAAATTCTATGATCTATGAAAGGTCACCCCTTAAAGGGGCCACACCAGCACTCAACTCCTCTGACTTCCTTCTCAGCATAGAACAACAGTCTCTTGTGTATCCAGAAACTTCTGATAATTCCTCCAACATACTCATTATAATACTTCCATTACATATCTCTGCAGCAGAAAGGCAAAAAAGGCACAAGTGCTTCACCTGGAAGTGAGCATTTAAAGACTTTTAAATATACATATTTTTGTTCTTTTTTTAAATTTAGAGTATCCAATTCATTTTTTCCAATTAAAGGGGCAATTTAGCGTGGCCACTCCACCTACCCTGCACATCTTTGGGTTCTGGGGACGAACCCACGCAAACAAGGGGAGAATGTGCAAACTTCACACGCAGTGACCCAGAGACAGGATTGAACCTGGGACCTCGGCGCCGTGAGGCAGCAACGCTAACCACTGCGCCACTGTGCAGCCCAAAGCCTTTTAAATATAACAAGTGCAGCTGAATGAGGGTGGAGGTGAGGAGGGGTGTAGTGTGGTGTGGGGGGTGTCCCTTGTGCAGCTGAATGCATGTCCAACTGGTCATGATTAAGCAAAGGTGTGTACATGGCCTATGAGGCCCAGAATAGTTGATTGGGTGCCAAATCAGCATTAGATGCTGGAAGGACATCACAGTGCACTCACTCTGCATGCATCCAGCACATGGATAGCATGCTTGCATTGGCACTCTGACAGTAAGGGTGTGTCAAGTGGGCGTGCTGGAAGTGACCGGAAGTGTTCTGCTTCACATTTTCAGAATTTCGGGCTTTATCAGCTCCAGCCACAGTAACACCAAGGTAAGAATTCCGTGGTCAAATTTTATTATTTAATTGAGTTTTGGAATTTCAACAAAGTTAACAGAATTTGCCATTAAAATATTACCTTCGGGCATCCTGTTGATTGGCTGAATATTTTACTGATTCTGAGCTCCCCAGCACCACTCTGCAATGGTCTAAGATATTGTGACAATTACAGTGGTACTAATTTAACAAACTGAACCTCCCAATTGATTTAATCAGGACAAGGTTATATGGTAATTCGATGTTCAACTTTGTTGACATTTTCTGTGGAACAACACAGAAGTCACAGCAAATTGTGGCTTGTTGTAAGAAATGGCATAGGTATGAAAAAGTACAAACATCCCATTGAAGGAAGTTAAAACATCCCAACAATTTACACATATTCTTCTTTCTCCTTTTGAAATATGAGGGGCTAGATTCTCCATTTGGGAGACTATGGGCTGGATTCTCCATTTGGGAGACTATGGGCTGGATTCTCCATTTGGGAGACTATGGGCTGGATTCTCCATTTGGGAGACTATGGGCTGGATTCTCCATTTGGGAGACTATAGGCTGGATTCTCCGTTTCAGCGGACAAATGGCAGCTGAAATGGAGAATTCGGGGGCATTTTACCATGCAAAATCGGTACCGAAGCCTCACCAATTCTGGGACCGGTGAGGGGCTAGCAATGGCGCGGGGTGAAACTCCAGGCTTCCATGCCGAATGACCGGGTCCCTGGCTGTGCATGTGCACGGCCGACGAACTACAGCCATCCAACATGGCGCCGGCAGTGCGTGGCGCCGACCCGCCATTCACGATCCCGCAGGCGTCCCCCAGCGCCTGGTGCCGATCCTGATTTCGCCCAGATGCCCGATTATCTGTCACATCGGGGAATGCAGTCTGCGCATCCCGGGGACGGAGAATCCCACTGGAGTTATCTATACCTTCTTTAGTGCAGTCCATTGCGTCTTAATTTCATGCTATGGCCAATAATAAGCACGTTTATTTTGAATTCAATCTTTTCTTTGCTGGAATTTATACATATCAAACTCATCCCATTTTACTGTGGGTAACCTTATTAATGTATTGAAGTAAATCTCTAGTTTGCTCAAACCATTATTTCAGTTGATTAATCAATAGGTGGTCCATTGAAAGTAACTGAGGATGCCTTTTGGCTACCCTTTCTAAACAATGGTTCATCGTCAAGTCAAGTTGTTAACATTTTCACATGTTTTATAGGGATTACAGGTTAGTAATCTGTGCAATTGGAGTTTGTAAATCCTCGGTAGGTGGATATAATCAATCTGGAAACATACTTTTCAACATCCTGTCACCTTCCGCAGTTTTCTATTCCAATCTACTCTTTGGAGAGTCTGGCAGTGAGCCTCAGCAGAAATTCTCAGAACGTGTTTCAATGACAGGAGCATGCCTCCTCCAGGCCAAATTAAAATTAAGGCTAGAAAGTGGATGTTCGGAAGATGGACATAGGAAGCAACCAAAAAAGTGCAAACAGAGTATATTGTACTAGACATAATTGTAAAGGTGAATGCAGAGAGAGAAGACCAAGGATTTCCATTCATACAACCGCCGCGATTCTCCAGTCCACCAGCTGCGTTTTCCTGAACGGCGCTCCCCCGCCTGCAGAGGGATCCTCTGTTCCTGCAGCCGGACAATGGGGTTTACCATTCTGGGCCACCCCATGCCATCGGGAAACAGGGGGGCGTGAGTGCGCTGGGCAGACCGAAGGATCCTGCCGATGGAGAATTCCGCAGAACACCTTTCTGGATGTCCCAAGGTAACTTACAGCCAATGTGTGGCATTTTCCAGGCCGGCCAGTCAACTGACTTTTGGCTGCTCTCCAAATTTTCATCCCACCTGTGATGATTTACTGCCACCGTAAAATTCAGGTCAATTATTACTTTTGAGACATCATTACATTACAGTAATATAAGCAACACAGCCAACTTTCATTCAGGAAGATTCCATAACAAATAGCAAAGTATATTTATAACCCGACCGGAGGCCGTAGGGTCTGTAACTTCAGAGTCACTGTGGCCTCACCTGAATGTGATCTCCTTAGATGAGGGGGTGGAGCTACATTCTAAGCCAACGGTCCCATGGGACATAAATACCCTGGTCCAAGTGTGGGCCGGGTGTGGGAGACCCTTCAGGGAGTAGGAGATGTCTATAGTAGGTAAAATAAATATTGAGGTTTCTTACACTCTTCGCTTCCGGGTGGTTGCTCGCCTGGAACTTTACAGTAAAGAAGTTCTGTGAAGCAAATAGAAAAGATAAAGTTAAAATCAAGGAACAGACTGCTCAAAAGGGAGAGAAACTGTGGGTGGGATTTTCTGCTTTTTGCACAGCGTGCTGGCTGAGGTGATCAAACCGACATACAGCTCGCCAGCTACATAACCAGCGTTTCTCACCACATTGACCAGCATTCTGGGCAAAAAGAACCTCACCTTCAGATCCACCTCCAGTCCTCCCTTCTTTGCCCTTTCCCTGCCACTCCCTCGAAACAGAATGCATGCTGGGCTGTCACTGCTGCTTGCTTCCTCTCCCGGCCAGAGAGGTGCCGGGAAATCATGGGCTACCTTTCCATGAGTGTCGAACATGCTGCTGCTGCTCCGAGGCAATCTGGCATCCATAATCTTGGCTGCTAGGTGCCCTTTAAATCATGTTTAGCATGTCTAATTTCCATATCCTCACCACATCCATTTCCACTGACTGGATGCCCTCAGATCACTAATTCGCAGGGCTCTTCAAAATTGTGTCGGATATCAGGCGCTGACATGGAAACAAAGACTCTAAATGAAAATCCAGCCCCATTAATTAGTGAGGATTCTTCAGTCTGATTAGGCAAAGAGCCTTCTTGCTGCTTGACCTGCTCACGGACATCACATCTCCCTTGTAATGGGGGACAAATTCAACCTACTTTAGTTGACTGGAGGTTGCCACGGACAAATCAATGAAATATCTGTGGACCTTTAGATGGGTAGAGGTTCACATGGGGGATGGATACATAACAAGTGATGGACTCAGGGGAAATGGTGGGAATGCTGACGACAATAACTATAGGATCCAGGATTATTGGGGGACGCTGGTGAATAACAGGAGGGAGCACTACCTTCACATTGTGATGTTCCAGGTGGACATCGTGGACATGAACAGTGAAATTGGCAGTGCCAACGTTTGTTTAGAAATAATAGTGCAGAACCACGATATGGAGTTGTGCTGCAGTTACAACGCAAAAGAAGTGATTATGAACGGAAAGACTATGTGAGAGGAGCCCACTGTTGGGGTTGCACTCTGACTTTTTGGTGTCATTCGAGTCTAACTGGAAAGAAAGGAGGATGGCCTCTTGGAAAGGAAATCTTTGGAAGCCAATGCCTTCACCACACACAGGAATGCAACATTTGGGAATGCAGGCAATAGTTAAGGAGGCTCAGGTGCAACATATGTGGAATTCCACCAATGGAGGCCAGTCAAGAGCTTTCCAGAATTGGCTTTCATAATAGGCCAAAGGGCATCCAGTCATTAATCATGAGCAACTTACTGCTAATTAGTATGGCAAATCAGAGATTGGAGCTACGTTAGGTAGTGCATTTTGTTTATACTTTCTCATACCACTGAGGGATTCAGATGTTACATATCTTGGATGGCACCTTGCTCACTTCGATATGAGTGCTAACGTCTCAGTGACAATGCAACTAGGGCAGAAGCCAGTATAGACCATTACAGTCGGCATAGGTAACAGATTGTGAGGGTCAGTACCTTGACCGTTAATCATTAATAGGCTGCAACTTCCTTGGAGTGGCAATCAGCCAAATTTCTGACGTGGTTTGTCTTCCAATCTTGTCTGATGTGACCTTCTAACACAGGGCGGATGAGATACAGCCAGCGCAATTCGATCTTGGGGCCCAGAATTGAAGTCCAGCTCTCGAAGTGAAGTAGGACACACCTCCATTTTTTTGGACTAGCTTCCGTAAACCAGATAAGTTAAAGCTCCCATTGAAATTTGCATGCCAGGCCAGGGAGAAGGTAAGTGGATAGGATTTGTGGGGTGGAGGGGATCGGACATCCGGAGGAATCAGAGGATGGGGGGAGAGGGGAGATGGGCATCTGAGGATGGGGGTGGTGATTCGGACCTTGGGAGGAGTTGATGGGGGGGTGGGTCGGGAGAGGTCAGGAAGAAGGATGTTGCGATGGCTAGGGCCTGCAGCATGGTTGTCGAGTCAGGCCGATGCAGGGGTTGGATCGGGGCGGTCGGGTTGGGTTTGCAGAGTAGGGACCGGGCCAGTTGGTGGGCCCGGTTGGGCCGTGGGATGGATTCATGCCTTGGGTGGGTGTGAGGGTGAGAGTCAGGCCAGCAAGGGAATGGGGAGGAGTCCAGTGCAGGTAGGGAAATCCCTTGTTGGGGGGGGGGGGGGGGGGGCATACCGGGGGCATACTGGTGGCATACCGGTGGGGGGCTGGTTGGTCAGGGGGATTGGATAAGTCTCCTGTCTTATAACATTTTCTGAGTAACCATTGATGTAACCCTGCCAGAATCATCCCAAGTTTGCAATTTACATCACGTTCTGGTTACATCTTGTTCCCAGTTCAGGAAAATTAACCAGAGAAAGTTTGCACTTCTGGACATTTGCTGTGCTAACCCTTCCCTGAAAGTCTCCAAGAGATGTTCCCCAATGCATCTTTGGGGTCACCCTTACCCCCCCAATCTAATACCGGGGACCTTAGAAGTTACAGCTATTGTCTTCAGCCTTTCATTTCAGAGAGAAGATATAAGCAAAAATGGATCCAGGGCTCAATGCTGCCTTTGAGGGTGCTAATGCAATGGAGGAGGCAAAGGAGAGAGAGGCAACACTGACACAGCTCCAGGAGGAGGCCCTGTCTGAGGTCCAGGACCAAGGGGGGCAGAGTAGGAACAAGTGGATAAGAGGAGGGACGCTGACAATGGAGGTGACTTGCCAGACCGAGGGTATATCAAAGAAGGCTCTTCTATGTACAAATGAGTGAAAGACAATGCCATGTACGTCTGCACTTGTCTCAAATTCTGGTAGATCACAATGCCCACATTCTTTATCAAAACCTGATGCTCTGTGGCGTTGGAGATTATCCCCGGCCAGTGGCTTGAAAGATGACCGCCCGTGATTACTTTCATTTGTCTGTGGGTCATTCCAGGAATGCATGGAGGACCTCTGTAGCATCTTGCAGTTCATAACACATAGATGCATAAAGGAGGTCACAGATGCCCTTTACAGCAAGGCACATCACTATGGACCAAGGTAGCTAGGCTGGGAGATTTACCAGCTTTGTTGCCATCACAGGCTTGCCAAAAGTGCAGGGCGCAATTGACCCATGTGGCTTGAAGGGCTCCTTGGCAGCAGTCCCTAATGTTTATAAACCAAAATGCTATCAGTCCATCAATACTCAACTGATGTATCATCATAAGCACAATACACACGTGTGTGCATGGAATTGCCATGGCTCTTACATCCTGAGTCACTCCCAGGTGCCTCGGATTTTCAAAGGGCCTGATCACTCCAGGGATGGCTGCTTGCGGATAAGGGGTACTCACTGAAATGCTAGATGGTGAAACCGGTTCATCAACCTCAGAGTCTTTCTGAGGAGAGATACATCACTGCTCACAACTCCACACAGACCCTGGTCAGGCTGACCATTGTTATTCTTAAGATGCGTTTCAGATATTTGGGCTGCTCAGATAGTAGACTAAAATATACTCACGATAGGGTTTCATGCATCATTGCTGTGTGTTGTGCTTTTCGCAACCCGGCTCTGAAAGAGTGGATCCCTTGCCAGAGGGTGAAATCGAGGAGGATGAGATCTCCTTCGAGGATGAAGATCAGGAGGGCCAGCAGCCTCAAGAGGGTGATGAGGGCTAGTTTGAAGGTGCCAATGCCAGAGAGGAAGCAAGATGTGGGTGACATGTCCATGGCTCCTCAGTCACTGCCAGATTTCAGTTACGGTAAATTGAAGACAAAGGGGAGATGGCCACAGTTCTCCTGATCCTCAATGGCATTCTATTTCATCTCAAGTGATATCCAACTGGTCACATTGAGAGCTAGTCCAGCATTCACATCACACCTTCCAGCCTCACCAGGCCATGAAATCTCCAAATCTGGTCAGCGGTGCCCTGTTAATGCTTTTGCTTTGGGACGTGGGCATCCACCCAATAATTGTTGGCACAAAAAATAGAAACTAGAGCGGGCAGGGAGGTGAGGACATACTCCGTCCAGGTTTTGTTCTTGGCACTACCCCTGTGGAGATAAAACTGCTGATAATTCCTCAAGGCTTCTGAGGTGTCCTCACAGAATAGTGTTTCATGAGGAAGAAGGGTAACAACCTCATAAATCACACACTTACAATAAAGATTTTAACACATCTCCCTTACATCTACAAAGGTGCATAAACCATCTTCAGTGAGGTTGACATCATATGAAGGTGAAGCTCACAGAGGAACAATATCACTGAGTGGGAGGTGTGAGAATTCAGATGTACATAATCGCAAAGCCTTTAGTTGATCAAGTCATTGACATAAACAACTGATGTATTTACAAAAGTGCAGTATTTTCACAGTGATAGCACCCATGACCCAAAAGTGATTTCAATTTCTCTGAAGGTCATCAGCTGAGGTGGAGACAGCCTGCTAACTGCTACCATAATGCCTGCGGTGACCTTGGCTGACGCCCTGTGGTAGCCCATGGCCTGATCATGGTCTCCTGTTCTGGGGCAGTTGCAGCCTCATTGGCCTGAGCAGCTGGAGTGGATAGGGTCACAGGCAGAGGAAACTCTTAACAGCTGCACACCCTTGGAGTGTCCTGAGAGGAGACCCCTGGGGTATCCAGCTGGCTCTCATTCTTCCTGTGGCTTCGTGAGGGCCCCAGCATGGCTCCTTGAGGAGATGGTGCACCTTGAGGGAGGTCAAGGTGCCTCTGTCATCCCTCTCATTTACATCTTGATGATGCTCACCAGAGTGTGGTGCCTTGGAGTCCAGGACCAATAGGTGCAAATTCGGCAAAACATGTTGGGCCAAGCTGTCTATGGTGGTTGCCAACAATCTCTTAGTGATCTCAAGGCAGTAGCATGTCAGCATTAAGACATCAGACAGAATGTGGACAGACTCTTCCATCCTTTGTTCTAGTCTGCTGAGTGACTGCCGAATTTCTGCCTTACGTTTCACCGTCTGTTGTTGCATCTCCAGCATTGAGTTGGTGGCCACTTGCAGAGGCTCACCATCTGACCAGACTGAGGAATACCTGGTCTTCTACAGCTCTCCAAGGGTCAGAGACCCGGGCTGACCCTTCCACCGTCTGCTGAGTGTCCATAAGGTGTTCTCCAGTAGGTGATCCTGACCCAAATCTGGAACTAGGCCCCACCCAGGGGTATGTCTCTGTGCTGTTGGAGTGTGTGGGTGAGCACTGCCATGGTTCTTCCTCAGCTTATTCTTAGGATATGATCTCGGGGCTTGGTCTATTCATAGGCTGCCATATGGACCTCGATCTGCTGGTCCCCATAAGATAGAAAATAGAGTTTTCATTGATGAGCAAGAGGATTCTAAAACTGCATGTGACTCACTGTGATTGTCAGGATGTGATGAACTGTTGGATGTGTGATCGATGCTAGGTTACTAATACAGTCTGACTTCCCCTTCCCCACAGGAGCGATATTGTCTTCGTTCATTGAGGGTGATTATGTCGATCATGCCTCGCCTGGTCTGCACTCTTTCCCTTCTGTTATGGGCAAGCTTGTCCTTAATGAAGAATAAAGAAAGGTATATGATGAGAAGGGATGGAACATAAGTTGGGAAAGATGCCTTCCCCATATGTGGCATGAGCCCTGCCCAGAAAACGCTGAGGGTGGTGTGTAAGCAACATGATAGATGAGATGGTGGTGATGTGAGAGTTTCTATGAGTCAACCTGTGTTATTATGTGTCCCATACTAATGGTAGTGTGGGATCTCTGGAATGAGTAGCCTTTTGAGTACATGGTGCCATGATGAGAGTTTAATATAGGAGAGTGTAATAACTTCGCCATTGACAGGCTTCATACAAACTCTAGTTTATTTGGATAACAGAGAAAGCCGCAGCGATGGTGTACAATGCTTGCTTCCCAGCCTGGGGACCATTGGGAATGCCAGTCTAGATTGCAGATATTAAACTCCCGCCGTATAGCTCCTCCACTCGCTCAATCGAGGAACTCATGTTCCATGAATCTCATGTGGAGATCTATCGATGATCCCCCATGGCATTCATGGTTGTCACAACAGAGGGAGTTGAATGGTGATTTACCCTTGCCGAACAGATGAAATCATTCATCCTCTTCCTGCACTGGGTGGCGTTTCCAGCCACACTTGCGTCCGCGGTGATGGCCTCTCAGGCTAGAGAGCCGAGGCTATTATGTTTCCGAGAACCATCCCTGGGATATAAGACATTCCTACATGCTCGCACTGCTCTGATCAAGGTCTGGGGGTCCTTGTGGCTGATGCAGGGAGCTACCTTATTCTTGAAGCTTGCAACCTTCTTTTTTGACTGGAAGATACCTGTGTGCGTGTCGTAGAACGAGCTGGGATTGGAGAGAGTGAGATGTATTTGTTTGGGTGGCATTTAAATATGGCACCTGGATCCTATCAGGTAAAGGCAGGGTGGGGAATTCAACTTCTGACACTCCAAGTGATTGATAATCACCTGTGCAGTATTCCAAGCATGGAATCGGACATGATTCCGTGCTATTTCGTGCAATGAAGCTTGTTTTGTTATGCTCTTGACGTAGCATAAGCTGATTCCTTGATGTGCACTCTGACAAAGGAAGGTTCAGACTTGGAGATAGCTTTAACACATTTATTGAACTGTTAACGATTCTCCTACTTGGGTTTGACTCTCCTGTTAATCCTGCTATAGCTACTCAGACTGACGAACCAGTCTGCTACAATCCACATGATGGGTGTGATGTGTTTAAAATCAACCCTGTGTACACACTGAGAGTCTCCACTGGAAAGAGGAAGGTAATGTGTGCTGTGTCCTTTTATATGGGTTGGTGTAATGCCCTCCTGTGGTAGTCTCACCTCTGTGTGTGTCGTGAATGCCATTGGTCATGTCCTATCTTACTGACCTGTTGGTTGAATGTCTGTGTGTCATGTCTCTGGTGCTCCCTCTAATGTCTAGCAAGTCTACGTGTATTTACATTAACCTCTTGTGTATTTACAGTGATGCATATCACCACATCCCCCCTTTTTTCATGTTACATATTTTCTGTACAGTGTTAAAGAAAATTGAACAAAAACAGGTGGATAAGTGATGCTATTGTCAAGTTATGATAACAGTGATCATTAAACAATGAGTCCAAATCATATGTATGAGCCCAAAATCCATTAATTATTATGGTTGAGTGTCTTTCTTGTTTGGTTGGTGAGTTGGTGATGTTGATGTTGGCATGTCCTTGTGAACGCCGTCAGTGTCCCTGTGCATAAGGAACCAAGAAGTGGTCAAATCACTTAATTGTCTGATTTGGAGTCTTTTTTTTTTTCCGATGTTTGTGGTAGCGATGTATGTGATCTGTCCTGAAATCCATGTTGCCTGTTGGTACTGCAGCAAACATGAATTGGGAAGATGCATCGTCCTGTCATGGTGTGTCATTGTACTGAGCTGAGCAGTAAGTGTCCCTCATGGGCAGAGTTGTACCATGTCGTACCAGTCGTTGTTCCATTGTTGTTGATTTGTCATACTTGCTGTCGACGTAAATATGGATTTAAACAGGTCACTCCTGGATACCATGTTTTGGTATGCTCTAGACGTAGCACAAGCTGCTTCCTTGATGTGCACTCTGCCAAAGGAAGGTTCGGACTTGGAGATAGCTTTAACACATTTATTTAAACTGTTAACGATTCTCCTACTTGGATTCGACTCTCCCGTTAATCCTGCTATAGCTACTCAGACTGACAAACCATCTGCTACAATCCATGTGGTGGGTGTGATGTGTTTGAAATCAACCCTGTGTACTCACTGAGAGTCTCCACTGGAAAGAGGAAGATCATGTGTGCTGTGTCCTTTTATATGGGTTGGTGTAAAGCCCTCCTGTGGTCGTGTCACCTCTGTGTGTGTTGTGAATGCCCATTGGTTGTGTCCTATCTTACTGACCTATTGGTTGAATGTCTGTGTGTCATGTCTCTGGTGCTCCCTCTAGTGTTTAGCTAGTCTACGTGTATTTACATTAACCCCTTGTGTATTCACAGTGATGCATATCACCACAAAGCTCACCTGCCACCACATTCAAAAACACAAAACTCCCCCCTATGTATCTCACAATTTATTGTCCTGTATAGTGTGGACCAAATGTACCACAGTTACCTTATATCAGGTTTAGATCATTTTTTTTTTAACCACATTGTTGTCGCAAAACCATCAAATAATCTTTTTTAAAAAGCCAAAGTTTGAAAGCTGCAATCACAAGAGGCATTTGTTTGAACAATATTAAATACAGTTGTAGCTCATGGCAATCTGTATCCATCCACAAAATAAATTAAAGAAAATCTTCAAGGATTCCATAAGAAGTAAGTGGTATAGCTATAAATGGCATACACAGCGGATGAATAATTGTGACCCCCATTAAAAGAAGGTTCATGATATTTTGAATTCCAAGTAGAGAAGGGCTTGAACAAAATGGTTCTGTGATTTGTTTAGTTGCGTTCCATTCCAATAAACAGGAGATTAAGCATTATCTCTTAAAGCTTTGCTATTTCAAATAATTTTACAGTACATCGGTTGTAAGAACCTTTAGCCAAAGAAGGCTTTATTATAGATTATTCTTCAGCCTGTTGTCCAGTTTATATTACCAGTGAAGTAGAGTCATTTAAATCCAGATTAAACAAACAAGAGATATTGAGTGACCAGTTAAATTCAACACAGCCAGACCCTTTTTATCAAAGCATAGCAAATAATATGAACTGTGTGCAATGTCAGGAAGCTTGATTGAAATATTTAAATGCAGCCTGTTGATTTTTAATCTTAATGGGTATACACACTAATTTAACAGGCGACGGAATTTGCTGGAGGCCTTCAATCTCTCCATTAGTACCACAGACTTCTATCTTGAACTAGCAAGTATTGCTTACTGTAATTAATGTACCAGCACATTTAAAACCAATTCCATTCATTCAACCTTAGGCAAGGGAAATTAACATAAAATAAGCGGCTGGCCTACATTTCTCTCCATGTACCAGACCTTCAGTGGAAGCTTAATGCCTGTAATAATCTCCTTATTTTACCTTCAGCTGACCTCACTACTAACATGTTTAAAGGTGCTTTCCTGCTTATCTTTCTCTAAATTCCAATCTTAGGGGCACTCTGGTTTCCAATCCTGTATTTTCTTAGCCTGACTCCATTATAAATGTAGTCTTCGGCAACCTATTTATGTATTTTTTATTTTAAATAGTGTAGGTTTTTCCACATCTTTTCATCCATTGTAAGGGTACGGCCACAAAACTCCCTGTTTGGTTGTAATAGTTCATTGGTCAGTGTTCCCTGGTAATGTCTTGTAATATGTCCTTTCTAATGCTGCTCATTGGGTGCCACACTTGGTAAATGCTGTTTATAGACTAACGTTGGTCCTATGTCGCCGAGTACATTACACTGACTATGTGAAATATATCAGAAAGTAAGGTCAATATTGCTTAGAATCCCTTCAATGGCATTTCTCTAACGTTAATAAAACTATCCAGTTTGTGACATTAGGCTAGTGCTACCCAATTCCTCCCAATGAGGCTCTTTCTTAAAAAGTGAGTTCTTTATTAAATTTATGTAAATAAGGGCAAAGAATTTGATGAATAAAATATTTAACTTTAGAGCTTGTATTTCAGCCTAAGGTTTTCTGCATAGTGCCATCGGAGCTGGTACCGTGATGATGCTGACTAAAGAAGGATAGGTTGCTTTGCAGAGGAAGCAACAATATTTTCCTGTTTGTGAAATATAGATGCAATAACTCACATAAAGTCATTCATTACAGTTACAATGAATGTAAACTGTGAAGTTTTATTTTCCTTACGTGTTCTGGGGGAGGGGAAGGGTCAGTTGAGCTGATGTTAACTCTTTGTAGAAAGCTCTAAAAAATAAATGTTATTGTAACATTTTCTGAATCTAATTACTTTCAGATGCACCATGAATGGATTGGTAGCTAAGTAGGTCTGTTTTCCTTTTGTCCTATCTTTGCAGTCCATTTATGGAATATTTCAGAAACCACTGTCATATCTCTTCAAATGTTCATCTGAATTTTAGTCCCTGTGGACCGTCTGTTGAATGATTCGAAGCTGACTCCGTATTGGTAGAAGTTATGATTTTATTTGAGCATAAGTAGGACTTAACATTTCAGGTGCAATTTAATACACAAAAAACAGAATCCCCTTTGGCACTTATAGCAGTACCAAGAATGGCCCTGCTATCAAATGGGACTCTGTTGTTTTTATTTTGGCCTTGGTCAGGAATGCCCCGCTGAGATCGAATGTACCTCACCTCCTGCGCTGACAGTTTTAGCTGGTCACTAAGGGAAATTTATCATGGCCAATCCACCTAACCTGAACATCTTTGGACTGTGGGAGGAAACTGGAGCACCCGGAGGAAACCCACGCATACATGGGGAGAACATACAGACTCGGCACAGACAGTGACCCAGCGGGGAATTGAACCTGGGACCCTGACGCTGTGAAGCCACAGTGCTATCCACTTGTGCTACCGTGTTTTCCGTGAGGTTTGATGCTTGCAGATCTTAAGTTTGGGGAAATCTTTGCTGCCAAACAGAAAAGGTAAATGTTTAAGGATGCCCATGGAAGTGCTGATGAAAAAAATCTGCTTTGGCGCTGTATCGCCCTTGACTTTTCACTCTGTATACGTAATGTTTTGTCATTCAGTCAGATGAGGATGTCAGTGTTGATGGATGAAGGTTTTTCTCTGTATACTGTCCAGATCGCCAGTGCAGCTCAGACATAGCATCAATTTCTGTCTCAACAATTAATTGTTGATACTAAACATGGTTTATTATACTGGACTGATGTTCCAACTTTAGTTACCAATGTGCCTTTGCAATTAAATTATGCTTAAACTTGAGACTATCAAATTAGTACCAATTGATATAATGGGCGAGCTTGGAAATTATGGGCATGGACTGAATTGATACTAGATTGAAACAACCCAAGCTCATCTAATATTTACTTGGAGAATGAATCAACTTAAGCTGGGTGGTGGTGAATCAACGCCCTATTTTATGTTTCACCGGATGTATATAGTTTTAAGACTTACCATTGAAGTTAACAGCATGATTATCAAAATTGCTAGAAAGTTTAGGAATATTTTTATTTTTGTTTCTCTTGGAATAAGAGTGAGATTTGAGCAACTATCGTCCAAGAGCAGTTGTCCCGAGAAGGTGGTGGTGAGCCTTCTTGTTCCACTGCTCGTTGCTAAAGACCGATAAGATACACAAGCCGTATCCTGAATCTATGCAAGCCCATAATCAATGTTGTCTATTTAGGGACGATAATTCAGGTCTCCTGGAACCAGTACCAAAATATTGGTAGAAATTAGGCTGATAATGTGAGTTTGTTTACGGGCCTTTTCTTACAGCTCTGTGTATGCTTTTAGTACTAATCACAGATCTGTTTTTGTGAGAAATTTATTTAATACAGTTATTGGGTGTGGTGTTACAGATCACACTGGGAGTGAGTTACTGTGCCAACATACACTTTTACATGTGCGTTGTAGCCGGGAGCTATGAATGGTGATAGTAGAGGCTGCAACTTTCTTTCCAACAGGTGGCTGAGCAGGAATTTCTCCCGCTCTTACCACCTGCCATTGGTGTGTGTTGAAAAGATTTGCAAGTTGATACTCAACCAGTTTGACTACTTTCTTTGGCCACTAAGTTATAGGTTGATACTTAAACTCTGACGCAGAGGCAGAAATGCTATCCGCTACACTATAGGACCTCCTAAGCATACGAATTATTGCTAAAGAAGCAAAAATCATGCCACTGATGGCATGTTTCTCGGTGGCAGGAGGAGGCCTGATGTGTGCCGGCAGCGGGGTATTCTGGACCTGTTGTGTCAATGGGATTTCCCATTGAATCCAACCCCATGCCCACCCGGGCTGCTGGGAAATCCAGGCAGGGATTCGCTGTCGGCTGGATTGGAAGATCAGCCAGAAAAACAAACCACTAATGTGTATATCATCATGAGATTATGTCCCTTTATATTTTGGAAATATAAGGCGGGATTCTCCGCCGGCGAGATTCTCCGTTTTGCCGGCCCCCCGGGGGGGGTTTCCTGACAGTGTGGGGATGCCCCACAATGGGAAACCCCACTGACCGGCAGGCGTAACGGAGAGTCCCGCCGGTGGGCCGGGGCAGAAATGTGGCGCGGCGGAGCGGAGAATCCAGCCCCATGATATTTCAACTTTCAAGCAGCTGGAAACTTTGTAAGTTCAACTGAGACAGAAAAATGCAAGGCCACGTGACAAGGTGAAGAAAGAATCGAACAAATCAGCCTCAGGCAACTGCGAAGAAAAAGATATTTCCTATAATCCAGACACCCATCAAAAGTCGGAACCGTCTAAGGAAGAGACATTAAAAATGCGAGGTTCTGGATATTGAAACAATGGCTAGGAGTAAGAATGACGACGCAGGCAGAAAATCCTGCGAGAACAAAAAAACGCAGTTCTCACTGGCGCCCAGAGGGGTAATAATCTAATTTAAGTACATTTTAATACATTTAAATATATTTACTGAGCCCCCTCACCACATGATCCCCCCTCACTGAATATTCATACATCATCAACATGATATCATGTTGGAGAAGATTACAACAGTTTGTGGAAAATAAGAATCAAACAAGGAAATTAATTCAGGAGTGCAAATGTAAGTATAGTCCCAGAGGGACGTGGGGAGGAGGGTGAGGGGGGGGGGGGGGGGGGAGGAGAGGGACATGCCCAGGGAACTTCCTCCAGCACTACCTCAGCACAGGTTGACACACCAGTTTGGCACTGGCAGGTTGGTAGCAGGCAGGGCCAAACTAGCAGTGCCAACCTGTGCCAAGGGCAGTGCTAGAGGTAGACCCTATGGGGAGGCCTATTGGGGAGGAGGCAGGGTTCATGCTATGTTTGTTGTTGTAGGGGAGGCGCCTCCGATGCTGATGGCGGAGGTGGAATGGGGGTGAGAGCCCCGCTGCTCATGGGGGAAGGGAAGCCTCCAATTCTGGGTGAGTATCCAACATATCTGTGGTTAGGGTGGGGGCGGGGGGGGGTTTGGGTTTATTACCTGTGTTTTAAAATGGGCGCCCCAATCTCTGTGGAACAGTCATCACCGTCTCGATCAGCCCCACCCCGTCATAGTGACAGCGTAAGCCACTGCCCCGAATTCTTTTTCAGAGAGGGTCAAAACCTGACTAAAAACTCGCCGATGCAGCTGAAGAGCTGCACAATGGATTTCAATCACTGACACTGTGATAAAATATGCAAAAATTCGGCCCACTGAGTGAAGCATTTCAAGGCAAGACCAACCAGCCACAAGAGGAAGATTGCAAATGATGGTGTCAAGGAACACTTCAGTCGAGGAAATAAGCTGAAGGCTGCCCTTTCTCTCGCTCTCTCTCTCTGTCTCCCTCTCCCTCTCTCTGTTATCGAATAAGTGTGCTGTCTGGTTGCGAACTCAACTCTGCCAGAAATATACAGGCGAACTGAGATCTCACAATAATTGAAACATCTTCAATATCTGATCACATTCAAGAAACCAGCTAACACAAATTGGATGCAGTATTTAAAATCTATGCCTCAAGGACAATCAAAGGGCACTTCACTGGATATTGTTGGGAGGCTATGCCCATTTATTTTTGAAAATATAGTTTTTCAATTTTCAACATGCTGAAAACTTTGCAATTTGAACTGAGGCAGAGCAAACTGTTTAAAAAAGCAAGGCCAAATTCCAAGGTGAAGGTGAGAAACACGAAAATTACCCTCAGGGGAATGTGAAGGGAGAGACGTTTTCTATAATCTGGACACATATCACAACTCATAACTGTCTGAGGAAGGCATATTAGGAATGTGAAGTCCTGGATATTAAATCAATAGCTGCCACAGACGCACCCACCCAACACCTCTTGGAAATACACACAGTGGAATTCCCTGTCGGCGGGATTATCCAGTCCACCAGAAGCACATCCATGCCAGCGGATTTCCCGACGCGTAAGGTGGCCACAATGGGAAACCCCGGGCGGGATTCTCCGAGTCTCAGTGCTGAAATTGAGCTCGGTGCAGGGGCGGAGAATCGGGTCCGACGCCACTCCCGCGATTCTCAAGTCCCCAGAGAATCGCTGCCAATCGGACGCACGCGGTCGACGCGGTGCCGGTCGGGGGCCATTCAAAGAGGCCCCCCCGTGGCGATTCTTCTCCAAGTGCTGCTGACCAAGTTCCCGCCGGCATGGTTCTCTCATGGTTCCACCAGGCGGGCACTCGGCATGGCGGCTGTGGACTCAGTCGCCCTGGTGGGGGGTGGGGGGATCATTCACCAGGGGTGCTTTCAGGTTGGCCAAGCTATCGATCGGGGGCCACCGATCTACGGGTGCGCGCGATCTGGGGGGGGGGGCGCTATCTTCTTGGTGCCAGTCCGTGGTGTGGGTTGGCCATGTCGCGCGGGGCAGCTGACACACCGGCGTGTGCATGCGCGGACCCCCGACCGGAAGTGCAAGGCCCCATATTGGCAGCCGGAGCGCTGCAAGGAGCACTCTGGGGCATTGATAGTCCCCTGCAAATCGGAGAATCACCCTGGACTTTCTCCAGGTAAGTCCAGAGTGATTCACGCGTGCTTTTCCGTGGACATGGGGACATAGCCCCATTATTGGAGAATCCCGCCCACGATTGGCTGGCTGCACGAATGGAGAATCCCGCTGCCGGCGGGGTGCTCCGTGCCGGAAAATGCGGCTGGCAGACCGGAGAATCCCGCCCACAATGTGTAAAGTATTTCAGGCAAAGTTTTCTGCCACTAGGGGGTGGGTTTCTTCGGCTCCGCCCGCTGACACGATTGCCAATTCTTGCCAAATTCAGTGCACTCTTGCCTGGGCCACCAAATCTGCAGCGGATCCCATTATGACGGGCCAGAAAATCCCTACCGAGACAGAGATCGCAAGTAACACTGGTGATGTCCAGAAAGCCTTCAGCAGAGAAATACAGCTGAGGACTGTTCGCTGTCTCGCTGTGACCCTTTTGGAATAAGTCTGTTGCCCTAGTTTGAGAAGCTGACCAGTGAACTGAGTAATTGCAGGATGTCAACATCTGAATGCATCAAACAAACCAGTTAACCTAAATTGACTGCAACATTTAAAATCTATGCTTCAAAGATAATCATAGGGCATTTAACTGCATATTATTTTCCTTTCTTTTATTGGGCCCCAACAGTATTATTTCTAATATATATGTGTGTGTGTCTGTGTCTGTGCGTGTTAATGTGAATGTATACATATCTGTGTTTGTGTGTGAATGGGCCTGACTGATTGTATGAGGACCAAATCCTTGATGTCGCGCATGCATTATTTTTCTTGGGCTCATTGACGAATAACATTGCTCTTTGTTTGATTGACTCCGTAATGCCCACACATTGTATCGTTAAATGAATTCAGATTTGGATTTCCGTACAAAATAAACTTAAACCTTTGTTGTGCCTAACCAAGGAGGCTGAATAGAGGGGAGCCATGTCACCCCAATTCTCACCAGATCCTCACAGTGCTTTAAATATAGATCAGTTGGCTGGAAGGCTGGTTCATGATGAGGCGTGGTGACCGATCCTTCGTTTAAATTGCCACCAGTCAGCCCTCAAAGGGGAGCGCAGAATGTGACGACTTTTTAGAAAATACATATATACATTTTAAACTAACTCTTTTAATGCATCGGGATTGATTAATCTTAAGCAAAGTACTTTGTTGCTATTTATCCTCGCTGTGGATGCTGATCAAAACCAAGCTAATTGAAATTAACGTTAAATGTTACTTTGTACAGTGCCCAATATGAAAGGTAATATTGAGCTGAGATAGAGCAAGCGTGCCATTGTGCATGAGATTATGCATGTGACACATATAAGTAAAATCATAAATAGTTTTGACTGTTGATGTACTGAAACTACTAATCTCAGAATATATTTGATACTTGACAAAACAATCAAATTGTGGTTAAACAGGCTCTGCTGTTTGGTCAGCTACAAATAGCTGAACCAGTGTACAGCCAGAAAGATGTGCATTTAAAACATCAGTGAATGTTACTACAGCTGAAATTGCCACACATCGATTGAATGTAGCCTAGCAAATAACATTAAAAAACATGTGATGCAATTATATGGTGCAGCTACTTGGATTGGATTGGATTTGTTTATTGTCACGTGTACCGAGGTACAGTAAAAAGTATTTTTCTGCGAGCAGCTCAATAGATCATTAGAACAAAGAACAGTACAGCACAGAACAGGCCCCTCGGCCCTCGATGTTGTGCCGAGCATTGTCTGAAACCAAGATCAAGCTATCCCACTCCCTGTCATTCTGGTGTGATCCATGTGCCTATCCAATAACCGCTTGAAAGTTCCTAAAGTGTCAGACTCCACTATCACAGCAGGCAGTCCATTCCACACCCTAACCACTCTCTGATTAAAGAACCTACCTCGGACATCCCTCCTATATCTCCCACCCTGAATCTTACAGTTATGCCCCCTTGTAACAGCTACATCCACCCGAGGAAATAGTCTCTGAACGTCCACTCTATCTATCCCCCTCATCATTTTATAAACCTCTATTAAGTCGCCTCTCATCTTCTTCCGCTCCAAAGAGAAAATCCCTAGACCCCTCAATCTTTCCTCATAAGAACTATCCTGCAAACCAGGCAACATCCTGGTAAATCTCTTTTGCACCCTTTCCAATGCTTCCACATCCTTCTGAGGTGACCAGAACTGCACACAATACTCCAATTGGTCTCACCAAGGTCATGTATAGTTGCAGCATAATCCCGCGGCTCTTACACTCAAACCCTGTGTTAAAAACGCTAACACACTATAAGCCTTTGTCACGGCTCTATCCATTTGAGTGGCAACCTTCGGAGATCTGTGGACATGAACCCCAAGATCTCTCTGTTCCTCCACATTCCTCAGAACCCTGCCGTTGACCCTGTAATCGGCATTCAATTGTTTTCTCCCAAAATGAATCACTTCGCGCTTATCAGGGTTAAACACCATCTGCCATTTTTTGGCCCAGCTCTGCATCCTATCAATGTCTCTTTGCAGCCTACACCATATCCACTACTCCACCAATCTTTGTGTCCTCAGCAAATTTACTGACCCACCCTTCAGCCCCCTCCTCCAAGTCATTGATAGAAATCACAAATAGCAGAGGACCCAGCGCTGATCCATGTGGTACACCGCTGGTAACTGGTCTCCAGTCTGAAAATTTTCCATCCAACACCCCACTCTGTCTTATATGTGATAGCCAGTTACTTATTCAATTGGCCAAATTTCCCTCTGTCCCACACCTCCTTACTTTCTTCATAAGCCAACCATGGGGAACCTTATCAAACGCCTTACTAAAATCCATGTATACGACATCAACTGCTCTACCTTCATCTATACCCTTAGTTACCTCCTCAAAGAATTCAATCAAATTTGTGAGGCAAGACTTACCCTTCACAAATCCGTGTTGACTATTCCGGATTAAGCTGCATCTTTCCAAATGGTCATAAATCCTATCCTTCAGGACCTTTTCCATTAACTTACCGACCATCGAAGTAAGACTAACTGGCCTATAATTACTAGGGTAATTCCTATTCCCTTTCTTGAACAGAGGAACAACATTCGCCACTCTCCAGTCCTCTGGCACTATCTCCGTGGACAGTGAGGACCCAAAGATCAAAGCAAAGGGCTCTGCAATCTCATCACTTGCCTCCCAAAGAATCCTTGGATATATCCCATCTGGCCCAGGTGACTTGTCGATCCTCAGGTTTTTCAAAATTGCGAATACATCCTTCCTCAGAACATCTACCTCCTCCAGCCTACCCGCCTGTATCACACTCTTGTCCTCAAAAACATGGCCCCCCTCCTATCAAGACATACCTATCAAGAACACGCAGTATTTGTTCCTTGAACATGCTCCACTTTTCGTTTGTGCCTTTCCCTGACAGTTTCTGTTCCCATCTTATGCTCCCTAATTCTTGCCTAATCGCATCATAATTACCCGTCCCCCAATTATAAACCTTGCCCTGCCTTATGGCCCTATCCCTCTCCATTGCAATAGTGAAGGACACCGAATTGTGGTCATAATCTCCAAAGTGCTCTCCCACAAACAAATCTAACACATGGCCCGGTTTATTCCCCAGTACCAAATCCAATGTGGCCCCCCATCTTGTCGGCCTATCCACATATTGTGTCAGGAAACCCTCCTGCACACACTGTACAAAAACTGCCCCATCCGAACTGTTCGACCTATAGATGTTCCAATCAATATTTGGAAAGTTAAAGTCACCCATGACAACTACCCTGAGACCTCCACACCTATCCATAATCTGTTTTGCAATTTCTTCCTCCACATCTCTATTACTATTTGGGGGCCTATAGAAAACTCCTAACAATGTGACCGCTCCTTTCCTATTTCTAACTTCGGCCCATATTACCTCAGTAGGCAGATCCCCTTCACACTGCCTTTTGTCAGCCGTTAAACTATCCTTTCTCGTTCTCTGGGATCTGCCTTGTCTCCAGGCTCGCACTGACCGCGGGCTACGGGATTCTGAGGTCGGCCAGGGCTCGTTAACCGGCTCCATTCACAGGAACTGCGTGTTCTTGATATGTATGTCTCTGTCAGGCAGGGAGGAAATGGCCATGTGAGGGAACCACGGTTCCTCTAACTATCGAGTCCCTCCACCTCTTTTACCACCTTCCCTACTCTTACTGTAAAATTTATATCCCGGAACTTCCAACAACCATTCCTGTCCCTGTTCTAACCATGTCTCCGTTCTGGCCACAACATCGTAGTCCCAAGTACCAATCCACGCTCCAAGTTCACCTTCCTTATTCCGGTTGCTCCTTGAATTGAAGCAGACACACTTCAACCCACCTTTCTGTCTGCCGGTACACTCCTGCGACCTTGATACCCTCCTCAGTACCTCACTACTCTCAACACTGGCTTCTGGACTACAGCTCGTTTTCCCAGCCCCCTGACAAATTAGTTTAAACCCCCCCCCCCCCGAAGAGCTGTAGCAAATTTCCCTCCCAGGATATTGGTGCCCCTCTGGTTCAGGTGCAAACCATCCTGTCTGTACAGGTCCCACCTTCCCCAGAATATGCTCCAATTATCCACGTCCCTGAAACCCTCCCTCCTACACCATCCTTGCAGTTACGTGTTTATCTGCACTGTCTCCCTGTTCCTCAACTCGCTAGCACATGGCACCGGCAACAAACCAGAGATGACAATATGGTTTGTCCTGGCTCTCAGCTTCACCCTAGCTCCCTAAATTCCTGTTTTAAATGCCCGTCCTTTCTCTTACCTATGTCGTTGGCGCCGATGTGTACCACGACTTGTGACTGTTCCCCCTCCCCCTTAAGGATTCTGAAAATACGGTCTGAGACGTCATGGATCCTGGCGCCCAGGAGGCAACATACCATCCATGAGTCTCTTTCGCTGCCACAGAACTGTCTATCTGTCCCTCTAACTATCGAGTCCCCAATAACTATTGCTCTCCTGCTCTCCTTCCTTCCCTTCTGGGCCACAGGGACGGACTCAGTGCTGGAGATCCTTTCACCGTGGCTTACCCCTGGTAGGCATCCCCCTCAACAGTATCCAAAATGGCATACTCGTTATTGAGGGGAACAACCACAGAGGATCTCTGCACTGACTGCTTCCTCCCAGCCCCTCTCACTGTCACCCATCTATCTTGATTGTTCGGAGTAACTACATCCCTGAAGCTACTATCTCTGATGACCTCTGCCTCCCGAATGATCCGAAATTCATCCAGCTCCAGCTCCAGTTCCCTAATGCGGTTTCTGAGGAGCTGGAGATGGGTGCACTTCCCACAGCTGAAATCAGCAGGGACACTGATGGCGTCCCTCACCTCAAACATTCTGCAGGAGGAACATTGTACTGCCTTCCCTGCCATCCCCTCTAGATTAAAAAAAAGAAAAAGAAAGAAAGAGCTTACCTGTTATTCACTCTACCCCTTAGGTTAAAGGAGGTGGAAGGGTGGGGGACACTACAAGTGTAGTGCCTAGGGTTTAGGAACTGCCCAATTTAAATACAGGTAAAAATAAAACACTTAACCAGCAACCACTGCTTCCCACACAAGAACAGCAAGCAGCAGTTATGGGCCTGCACAAACAATTTAAATCTTTGCTACTTACCCAGCAGTTACTCTGTCCTCACTCCGACCGGATTCAGCTGGAAACTGCCAACAGTAAGTTTTTAAAAAATTGACTCCCCTTCTCAGCAAGCACTCACTCGGCAACCTCTGCACCCCTCACGATAACACCTCAGGGAAAGAAAAACTACTTACCAGTCACCAGCCAATCACTTACCTGCAGGCTGTGACGTAACAGTTCAACTTCTTTCTACTTCTACGTCCCCTCGAGTCTCCCTCTTGATCTAAGTACATGGGAAGAAAAGAGAATAAAAGAAAATACATAATAGGGCAACACAAGGTATACAATGTAACTACATCAGCACCGGCATCAGATGAAGCATACACGGTATAGTGTTAATGAGGAGTCTGGTAACAGCGGGGACAAAGCTGTTTTTGAGTCTGTTCATACGTCTTCTCAGACTTATGTATCTCCTGCCCGATGAAAGAAGTTGAAAGAGTGAGTAAGCCAGGTGGGAATGGTCTTTGATTATGCTGCTCGCTTTCCCCCGGCAGCGGGAGGTGTAAATGGAGTCAATGGATGGGAGGCAGGTTTGTGTGATGAACTGGGCAGTGTTCATGACTCTCTGAAGTTTCTTGCGGTCCTGGGCCGAGCAGTTGCCATACTGCTGATGCAGCCAGTATCTATGGCACATCTTTAAAAGTTGGTCAAGGTTAATGTGGACATACCGAATTTCCTTCGTTTCCTGAGGAAGTATAGGCGCTGTTGTGCATTCTTGGTGGTTGCGTCGATGTGGGTGGACCAGGACAGATTTTGGGAGATGTGCACCCCTAGGAATTTGAAACTGCTAACCATCTCCACCTCGGCCCCGTTGATGCTGGGGTGTGTACAGTACTTTGCTTCCTGAAGTCGATGACCAGCTCTTTAGTTTTGCTGGCATTGAGGGAGAGATTGTTGTCGCTGCACCACTCCACTAGGTTCTCTATCTCCCTCTTTAACAGCCTTCATACGAAGATGGAAGCACTATGCCATCTACAGCTTCATTAGATGCATTAAAGTACAATTTCAATGTTTGAAGGATGCAATGAGAATTCAGAGGAAGCGGTTATCACATCTTCCGAGTAGCCAAAAAGGAATAAAATACCCCTGGTACAAGACTCCAGTTCTGCACTAACATTTGTAATTTGCATTGTGAAAATTGCTATCTGAAGCAGCACAATGCTGCAGTGCATGGCACAATGTTGCTTAATGATTCCGATATGTCATTCAACAATAAATCCAGAAAAAGATGTATTTATATATGTTGCACACTGACAGAATCAAGATTTCACTGCATTGAGCAACAATAGAGCATGTGAAGTGCTATTATTGCCTAGATCAGATTCATTCATCATGGTCAAATTTAGCACGGAGAGCCTACTTTGTACAACAGAAAACCCACTTCTTGGGCCCTAATTTTTATTTGTCATTAATATGCTGATCCCACTGTTAAAATTGTTCTGTACAATGGGATTGCTGCCAGGACTTGAGAACGTTTATGCACTAATTGGGAAAGTCTTTATTATGCACAAAGAACTGCCACTGCTTTTCGTACAGTATTCAGCCTGTTAATAAAAAATACATTTATTATCATCGGTATGTTTTGTGCTTTGACGTGATACTGGAGCTATGTTCCTATCTCTTTACTGTGAGAATGAGGAAAAATTTGAGACGAGAGCATGGTTTGTGCTATTATGTATATGTCACTTGTCCTATAAACGTGGGGATTTATACATTGGCTTCAAAGAACATGCATCATTCTACTGAATTTTGATTGTAAAATAAATAGAGATCCGAAAGATACTGGCAGTCCCCTAGAACCTTGACCAAGACACCATTCCTTATTGATGAGCAGAGGCAGTGGGCTTCCTCTCCTGTCCTTGTCACACATGCATACTTTCCAATGGGGGAACTCTGCTCTCTTACCTATTCTCTTTGATACAATGAGGCCAATTCTAGTACATCTACTGCTATCCTGGCTGGGAGCAGTTAGCACAGCATACACCAGAGACTAAAGCTAGAAACGTGGTGGTTCCCTGGAGGGTTCAGTACTGCACTAGTAGTCTTCATAGATTTCATAGATTTCATAGGATTTACAGTGCAGAAGGAGGCCATTCGGCCCATTGAGTCTACACCGGCTCTTTGAAAGAGCACCCTACCCAAACCCACACCTCCACCTCAGAACCCAGTAACCCCACCCAACACTAAGGGCAATTTTGGACACTAAGGGCAATTCAGCATGGCCAATCCACCTAACCTGCACATCTTTGGACTGTGGGAGCAAACCGGAGCACCCGGAGGAAACCCACGCACACACGGGGAGAATGTGCAGACTCCGCACAGACAGTGTCCCAAGCCCGGGAATTGAACTTGGGACCCTGGAGCTGTGAAGCAATTGTGCTAACCACTATGCTACCATGCTGCCCCAGTGGTCCTGGGGTTCTGTGGTCCTGTGAGTGGTCCTGTGAGTCCTCAGAGGAGCCGGACGCTTCTGAATTCTGTTGTGCAGCTTTGCGTCAAAAATGGAAGGTTTTTAACAGTATGTTGCTCGACAAGTGTTGTGATAGGTGATCAAAACTGCCTAATTTACTGGAAAAATGCAAACTTTTTGTCATTGTTCAGGTATACTTTTAAACATACAAAATAATAGTGATGATTTTCCTTAGGGGGGCTCTCAAATTCCCATTGTAACTTTGGTAGGATCTCATTGAGGAAACAGCATAAAATACCATCTACACCGTGGCAAGATTTTCCATTCAGGAGACTATGTTCTCCCGCAGGAGCTGAATTGGCCCTGGTTTGTGCCTGCTCTCGGTGCGACGCCTCGAGCCGATGCACTGTCCCTTACCATGCAAATTTGTGCGTGGCGAAGGTCGCTATCGGGTCATCATTTTGTATGGTTGGACAGATAACGAGATCCGTAGCTTTACACCCTCCTGCGCAGCAATTCCTCTCCCCCACCATGAACATTTCTGGGTCACCCCCCCCCCCCCCCCCCCACAGTACACATGTATCAGAATGACCTGCCCCCCACCACTTACCCCACACCAGAGACCCGGCTCTAGTGTCACTCCCAGAGCAAGCACAAACCAGAGCCTCTCACCAGGCTCCCCAGCAGAGACTCCACCAGAGACCCCCATCAGAATCCCCCCCATTGGAGATCCACATTCGAGACCTCCATTTGATGCCCCCACCAGAGGCCCCCGACAGAGATCAGATAACCCCACATACGAAAACCGTATCAGAGACCCCCCACAAAAGTAACACCCCAATATCAGAGACCCCATGACAGAACCCCCCCATATCAGAGACCCCTCATCAGTCACCTCTGATTGGAAGCTAAGGAGCAGTCCATGTTGTGTTATGTACTCTGGGATAACACAGGTTGCAACTTGATGCAGCTTTGACCAAAAGATACTCCAGACTTTGAAGTAAGTTCAATGTGATTTATTGAACCATTCACACAGTTCTCTATGAGTTTGACTCTCCTGCTAATCTTGCTATAGTAACTCAGTCTAACTAACCAGTCTACTCTAAGCCATGTGGTGGGTTTGATGCTTCTGACCTGCCCCTGTCCTACTCACTAAATGTCGCCTGTGGAAAGAGCATGTGTGCCCTGTCCTTATATATGGATTGTGTAATGCCCTCTTGTGGCAGTGTCACCTCCGGGTGTCTTGACTGCCCATTGGTTGTGTCCTATTCTATGCGTTAATTAGCTGTATGTCTGCATGTCATGACATCTCTGGTGCTCCCTCTAGTGTTTACTTAGTCGTCGTGTATTTACATTAACCCCTTATGTATTTACAGTGATGCATATCACCACCTTCCAGACAGAAAAAGAAATCACTGCTATAAAATGCACCTGTGCCTTACAGGTGCTGCCTCAGGCAGAGAAAGCAGCAGCTATAACTTCATAGAAAGCAAAAACCGCATCACTAGCATTTAAGCCTCCTCAGGACCTTTGACCTGCAAGTCTTCTATTCACTTCAAAGAGAAAAGGCTTTTACTCAGCTCTAATTGACAGCTTCCATACAGCCAGATGTTAGGATTGTTGAATTTAATTTTTGGGGAGGGCAGGATTTGCATTGTGGGGAAAAAGATGCCCTCCAATGGACTTGGGGCACACACCTTAAATACTCACCCCCTTGGCCCAATGCAAGGTCCACCACACCAGGGTCATGCTGGGAAATATTTGTACCAATCTATGCCCACGTGAATCCCGGCCCAGAGGGCTGGGGAATTATGGTGGCATGAAAATCCCTTTCCCAACCCATTAATGGGATGCAAATGGGTAATTGTGACCTATTTGCATCCTCCTGCCAGCGTGGGGTGTGAACCCCGTGCTGCCACCAGTGGCAGACCATTGCACCGGAACGCCGATCCGGTTCTTTCCTCAACGTTGGATTCTCTGTCATATTCGAAACTGTACTGTCAGTGCCAGGTGGCGGACAATCCAACCTCACTTCTCCAGAGTTTCTGCTGATGGTTACCAGGGGCAAAATCAGGAGAAATTCGAGGCAAATTCTTTTTCTAAAAGGTAAAGACTGCAACGAATTGATGTTGAGACAAAACGTACAAGTAATATGTTGTAATTTTTTGAATTCCTGTTGGAATCACAGAAAAAGATTGGAGGATGGACAGGTTTTATAAATGAAGAGATAGCAGTAGGATGATAGCTCATGTCCAAATTGGCAAGCAGCCTGTGGAAATCCTTAATCTGAAAGGGGCTGGCAGAGTACATAAATGATTTTTGCACCATGTGTTTATAACTGGAGGTTGGCTGTATCACAATATTGCCACACAGCATTATACGAATCATTTACAGGCTACAGTCGTGCTTTGTGATCTCACAACAAAATAATAGAAGATCCTAATTTTTAGATTTATTGAGTCATGTAAGGCAACTAAAAGAATATTCCATTTGTTATTGCTGAGAAAAGAAAGGTAGTTTTAAGGGGATTATATTTGTATCGGTAAACATCAGAAATAAGGTACAGTTTTAAGTGTGTGTAATTTGATGGTTCTGTGGGAAGAAGGGTAAAACCTGTAGTTCGATTCATGTTAGATTCTATGTGTGGAGGCTGGTTAATTTCCAACTGTAATCCTATTTTGATTGCAGGGAGCTGCAGTGTGAAGAATAAATAGAAGCCTCAAGAACGATTAGTCATTGTTCAGCAACAGGGACGGCTTTATTATTCCAAGCTTGGTTTCATGTACACGGAGAAAGATCTGGATAAATGCCACGATCAATCTGGCTGACACTGATAAAAACACACTAATTATAGGATTTTCCAAAAACCAATAGCCCACCCCATTTGGTCTTGATCCAATCCTTGGAGCTGTCACTTCTATATTAGCCAGTAAAATTTACTTTCAGCAAAATAATGTGATCAGCTCATGCTTTAACCCCATCCTGTCACCTGTTGTCCCATCCTACGTATCACAGTCAGTTCCTGTCCACCTCAATGTTCATCCAGGGGCAGGATGCCAAAGCTGGTTTCCTCTTCACACCATGGATTGTTTGAGACAGGATATTGAGGTCACTGATAAGAACTGTTCACTGAGTTGACTGTGTAATTTGCTGACCACACAATCCCGTTTGTCTCAAAAACATGGGCAAGTTAGCTAGCTTAAATCCCATCATGCATTGTGACCACTGCTTGTAGCAAGTGTTTAAAATGCTTATTACTGCTATGTCCTAAAAATACAGGTTTAATGGTTAATAATAATTACTGGGTATACTTTCATTGATTAATCTCAATCTTTAATAAAGTAACTTATGTAGAACTATTCTAGTGTTATCCTAACTATTCAGTTTTAAGAGGTTTAATCTTTGGACACCCCCTTCAAGCAGTCCTGTGACTCTGTTACTCTACATTCTATTAAAAAAAATTAAAGTTATCGGACGCTATTCTCCATTGGCTGACACTGGAATCGGGAAACGCGATTGGGCAGAGAATTGGTTCCGACGCCAAAATCGTGGCGGCCACCGATTTCATGCTAAATCTCAATTTGCAGTTGCCTCAACAACTGTGTCAATGCACGTACAGTAAACGGCATTGGCATATTGTTAGCGGGCCCGATCAGGTAGTTTCCGGGGCCTCCGCGATTCTCTGTCTCTAATGGGCCAAATTCCCGACGGCGCGGTTCACTTGTGCTTTTAAAAATCGTGAAACAGGCGCCGTGGCTGCTGAGGCAGAGAGATGGGGTAAGGAAAGTGTCCAACATTGCCATAGTTTCCTGATAATTGTGCCACTGGCTGGGAGGCTTCTGCCGGGGGGGGGGGGGGGGGGGGGGGGGGGAGTAGCAGGAAGAGGGCTGTGGAGTCGGTGTGTTCAGGCAGGAAGCACCATTGCCGCAGCTTACAAGGCAGCCATGCAGCTGCGCACGTTGCTAACTGCCAATCGTGAACTTTGGGCCACAGGTCATATTGTTATCCCCACAGGCCAGCTCCCTAGGTGCCCTTTTACCCCAGCTGACCCATGAACCATATGGGCATGCTCCAGCGCAACCAGTGCCGTCTGCTTGGCCTGGGATGGTATGTGTGGGGATTGAAGCGTGGCCTCCTGATAGTCAATCATGTTATTTCAGCGAATTTGGCAACGTTTCTCATTGGAATCAATTGTGTCCCATGTGGTGCCAGTACGAACCTCTTAACAGTAGTTAAATCGGTCCATGTGTGGCACCGGTTTTGGTGTCGTGGAAGTCCATAAATCTTGCCCTGGCATCACCACTTAGTCTCAGGAATGGAGAATCCAGCTGACCGTCTTTTGAGCGAGTGTTCCATTCTGGGATCTTCCCGTCCAGTTATAACACAACTGGGATCACAACAGTAATGGGGGACCGTGCGGGATTTCAAAAACATGGAGAAAGGGCTATTGGCTGCTGATTTGAAATAATTTGTTGGGAAATTTTGAAACGTGGAAAGCAAGTTACTGGATGCTGAACAGTAAAACCTATTCTGGGATTTATTGTTAAAATCTATGAATCCTTAAAAAAAAGAGTATGTGGGGCACTGAGAAACTAGACAAAAGAATTGGAGTTACTTTGCAGTATTTTGGACAGGTTTGAATCCAAAATGGCGTTTGGCAGATTGTTGGATATTGAAAGGAAGTCCAGTTGCAGTAGAAGGAAAGGAATCACAAGGAAAATAAATGGCTGTTAAAACTGTAGCAGTGATGCAGGTGAAACATGCTCCTTCAGAATCGGTGAGAAAGGAAGATGGATCTCAAGATAGTTTAGAGAATTATTTGAGTACTGGGAAGGAAGTCATGTTATTGGAGGTTCTGGATGTTTTGTTTCAAAGAGAGAAGTTTTCCCTTACTCATCTAACAAAATAAATAAACAAGTTAATATTTTGAGAGGGCGGCACGGTGGCACAGTGTTTAGCACTGCTGCCTCACAGCGCCGAGGACCCAGGTTCAATCCCAGCCCACTGTCCGTGTGGAGATTGCACATTCTCCCCGTGTCTGCGTGGTCTCACCCCCGCAACCCAAAGATGTGAAGAGTAGTTGGATTAGCCATGCTAAATTGCCCCTTAATTGGAAAAAAATAATTAGGTACTCTAAATTTAAGAAAAAAAGTTGACATTTTGAGAGATATGGGATCCGAACAATCTTGATTGTAACTGAAGATACAATTTGTATTCCAGTAAGTTGTATGAATGAAAATGAATTGTTAAGAGGCATTAATGGAAGGGATGAACTTATTTCTTTGTGTAAAGTTAATTTAAGAAATAATGCTGTAAATTAATTTTATCCAGTGGGAATTATTCCTAAATTACATCTTGGAGTAATAGATTAAAATCCTAGGTAATGATTTGGCTTGTGGAGACAGTAATGTGATGACAACTGTATTGCATGATCATGGTGATCTTAGTGAACTTTTGAAAACTACAATGGACAAAAATGAGACACTTATTGCAGAAAACAAGCAATTGAAAGAAAACTTGGTTAACACAGATAATCAACTTTCACGTATGAAACAGGAGTTTGTGAATGAAAAAAGTGAACTGATGAAATGAAAAATTAAATGAAAATCGCTTATTGTCACAAGTAGGCTTCAATGAAGTTACTGTGAAAAGCCGCTAGTCGCCACATTCCGGTGCCTGTTCGGGGAGGCTGGTACGGGAATTGAACTGTGCTGCTGGCCTGCCTTGGTCTGCTTTCAAAGCCAGCGATTTAGCCCAGTGTGCTAAACCAGCCCCTGGAGCAGCCCCTAGAGAACAATTGAAAGAGAACTTCAACTGCCTAAAGAATATTCTTGAAAAAACAAACTTGGCAAAGGTTTATCTTCATCTGAAACTAGTTGAACTTCAAGCATCAGAAGTGTTCATGAAGTATTGTGGAAAATGCCTTGAATAAGAAAACAAGGTTCTGGTAAATTAGAATAATTGGTTAACTGCAGAATTAAAAAACAAATCTAACCAACTATTACAACCTTTGTCATGTGAAGAACAATGAGATTTTTGAAAGTCAAAGCAAAAACGAGGAATTGAAGAAGCAAGTGGATGGCCTGGAATTTCGCAATTCAAAAGTTGTTCCTTTGAATAAAAATTCATTGTTGAATGCCGATTGAGTTGAACAAAGAACTAATCCAAGTAATATTGCTAATGTATGAAAGTCAGTAATGGACAGTAAGAGACCAACTGAACTGCTTTTAAAATTGGAAAGTACGAATTGTCAACCAAAAGTGCTGAAATTGCAGTGTTCTTTCTGAGTTAATGACCAGAGACACTTACTTAAAAATGCTGGATGGTGATACTACACAATAATAATAATAATAACCTTTCAGTGTCACAAGTATGAAGTTACTGTGAAAAGTCCCTCGTCGCCACATTCCGGCACCTGTTCAGGTAAGCTGGTATGGGAATTGAACCCGTGCAGCTGACTTTGTTCTGCATCACAAACCAGCTGTCTAGCCCACTGAGCTAAACCTTTCACAGTTGGAGGAAAGGCAAGTGAGCAGTTCGCCAAAGACCATTCCAACTCTACTGAGAACTGGACTGAAATAGTTCAGAAATTGTGCAAAAAAGATGAAGGGTTAGACTAAACTCTGAAACTTCAAAGAGAGGAAGTGAATGACATGGCTCAGATTGGATTGAAACAAACTCATTCAAAATTGTACCGGGAGTAACAACAAGATCACAAAAAGCACAACGAACAAACAAAGCAAGAGTGGAGTACTATTTTGTATGAACATAGGAAGCATGTTAACACATTCCTGAAACAATTAAAACAGATTTTGACAAGTGAAGAAATGTTAATGCATCAGCATGAAATTTCTGACTGGGTTAAATCGAAATGCAAATTTACCACATGTGAATTTGGAAAGTGGGGTTGAGACTGGAATTATGTCTACAAGTGGCGAAAAGGATAATTGCATTGTAAATTTAAATGAAACATTCTTTTCTGAGTTGAAAACTGAAAATCAACAGAGAAAGAAGCACTAGACCTGAGCATGATAATGTTACAATGTATAGATTCTCATGATCTGTTATTGGCTGGGATTCTCTGTTTGGATGGCTATGTTCTCCCACCAGAGGTGAATTAGAACTTGTTTGCGTTCTGCTATGAGCACAAGGCAGGAAGTCATTCAGTATCCTTCACCATACCATTTTATTGATTCATCACCATTCATGGATGAATGCTGTGACCAAAATGTTTATCAATATCAATCACTTTGAAGAGAGTCAAGTGCATTCAAATCACCTCCCTTCACGTTTGAGTGATTTTGAAGTGGTGAGCTGGAAACTGACAGCACTTAACTCTCTTTTACGTGGTTGATGTTTGTAAGCATTGTGGTTACAGCAGTTCAGAGTTTCTCGTCCATGAAGGAAGGTGAATTATGCAAGGCTGATCACTGTTTCTGTGGAAGCTGTCAATCACATCCCACTAACAGAAATGTATGAATGAATTGCAGCTCAAGGATCTGAGGAATTTATGGACAGGTCACTGCTGTTCTCTTTCCGGAATGGACATGTGGTGCTTCCACTGTCTGAGCCAGTGGGTGTATGCCCAAGTGAGTTTTACAATAGAATTTGCTTTCATTGCCCCTGTCAGGACTGCTCTCTAGATTCTAGTAAGCAGTCTTACAACACCAGGTTAAAGTCCAACAGGTTTGTTTCAAACACGAGCTTTTGGAGCACTGCTCCTTCTTCAGGTGAATGAAGAGGTATGTTTCTATATAGAGGTATGATTCTAGACAATGGTTTCCTTTCTGGGCGGTTTGTGGGGCAGGTTCCTTTAGTTACGAGAGTCTCTGTAAGGAGTCCTATGATGTGTCTCAGGTGGGTCCCCCTATTCAGGGGGTCTGTGAAGTTCGCCCTCTGCAGGGGATCTCTGGGAGGTCCACCTATACAGCGGGTCTCTAGGGGGGGGGTCACTTTTCTAGTGGGTCTCTGGGGGCCAGTGTGGGGGAGGGGGGGGTCTGGTAGGGGAGGCATGGCCAGGTTGTGTGTTGTAGGTGGAGCGTGACCCTTGGGTGGAATTTTGGGGCATATCCCTTGGCTTGCGGTGAGGTCCACCACATCAGGCAATGCTGGTAAATACCAGTAGTGATTCTCAACCACGCGATTCACAACCAGAGGATTGGAGAAACACGCGGGGCTGAAGATTTTGATGTTGGGCCTGCTATGTGGATGCAAACGGGTCATTTAATATCAATTTGTTTCCATTGGCATCCGCCCACTTGTGCACGGGCATTAACCCTGATCCTGCCGCCAGCGGCGAGGGGGGCTGTAGCATGGCAGTCGTTTTGGTGCCCAGCGCGAACATCTATTTCGGCCGGATGCTTGATTCTCCATCCAATTGCAATCCACATTGTCACTGTCATGGGCCATAGAATACAGGCCATTGTCTGTTTTGGTTTATTCATTGTAATTATATAACATGAAATGTGTAATTGTGAACAAAGAAAATTGAACTTGTACGATGTAACATGTTATGTGGTTGAGATATTTGCCATGTTAGGTTTCTGTGAAGTGGATGTAACACCAATGTAAGCAAACCTTCATGATGATGAAGATATTTTTCTTTCAAAGTGACAGGTTTTAGGGAAACAAATATGGTTTATAAATTAAAAATAAGGTATAGTTTTTTTAGTATGTTTAATTTAATGTTTCTGTGGAAGGAAGGGTAAAATCTATTGTTAGATTTATGCTGAACAAAGGTGTTTGTATGACTGGGAACTGGTTAAGTACCAACTGTGATTCTATTGAACTTGTAGAGAGTTGCAGCATGGAGAGTAAATAAAACCATAAGAAGGATAAGTCATTGCTTCGCAACAGGGGCCCACTTTTCAGAGCAAAGGGATTTCCTTTGTTCTTAGTTTTAGCTTAATTACTTCTAGAAGCAGTACGTTTTAAAAGGCTAAAGAGGAAACATCTATCTCAGCCTTGCTAGAAGGAAAACCATACTATGGAGTAATGGTCAAGAAAACAGATGTCAGAAACCTAAACTGATGTTGGTTAAGGAAACTAGAGTAATGAAGGGCAGTTTTCAAGAGGTCTGCATTTAATGAAACAGGGAATCTAGACACAATGACCATTAAATTATGTATTTGTTCATGTACAAAAACTGAAATGTTCATTCAAATGAAGGTGTTTATCCATTTAAAATACATAGATAAAGGAAACCTTAGCTTAGAGTACCAAAATTATCATGCAAACTTTTAAACTTTTTAGAACACGAATAAAAGCATGGAATAATCTGAAGGTCAGTACCAAAGTAGGAAAAGGCAGAGTAATAATTCTATGGATTTTCATTAACATATTAAAAATATATTAAAATTACATGGGAGAAGGAACATTGGAAGATTTTTATAAAGCCAGTGCAAGGCTTTCTAACTCACTATGTGGTAAGAGGTACCAAAAAAGCCGAGATAACTTGATTTCATTATGAGCAATATGCCGGAAAGGGTGGAAAATGGTAGTGTTATATGAATACCTGCTTTTAACCTCCAAAATGTGAAAAAAGTGTCAGAAGAATTGATTACGTGGACAAAAAAGATTTCAGAAAGCTGACTATAAAGCAATGTGCATTGAAAGGAGAGTAAAGAGAGAAAAGGAAAGCGGGTGACTCCTGTTATAGTGCTGTAAATGCTTGCAAGGTCCCTGTGACATAAAAGCGAAGGACTCCTGTGTCTTTCACCATCACTAGCAATGTGTGACAACTAATTAATTTTCCCTGCAGATCGGCAAAGCCGAGAAGGCACAGTTGACTTGCAGCCTTTTCGCTGGGCCCAAGCTTACGCAACCATCACCCGACAATACCTAAATCGCTGACTATGTTTTGAGGACATCTCTCGAGAGTCACAGGCCAGATTTTCCTCTCATTTGCACTTGATTGGCAGCATGGAAATACATCCCATCAATGTGAATCTGATTGTAACCTGCTTTGGAGTGCCTGTACTGCTGCCGATTAGGTTTACTATCAGTTAAAGAGAAGCATCATTTTGTTGCCTGTGATAAGCTGTCCTTGTGTGCCTGAAATATCCCTGGTTAAAATAGTAGTGGGCACAGATTTCCCGGGAAGACTGCAAAATAGACCTCGCTGATATTTTAACTAGATGGCTGCCCTATTTGAACCGGGCAATCTGGGTTGTAATCAAGGCTAATAAATGAGTTTATCTTGAATTATTGATTCAACCTGCATACATACTTTAGCACAGATGGTTGCCTTAAATGTTTATAAATATTTAAAAGTGACTTTCACCAGTGCCCGAATCAAATATAAATAAATACTAAAATATTTAAATGTTAATCCTTAATTAGCAGTTTCATCTGTTAACTTAAAATAAATTTGACTAATCTCATGATGTTGCCAGCTGTCATGCCAAGGGCTCTCAAAAATGCCACCTTCCTGATTGAAAAAAAATGAATTTAAAACTATGGTAAGCTTCACATACTTGTCAAAAAAAAGTTAATTGTACAGATGCTTGTTGGGATATATTTAGAATATGCAAAATCATGTGTTTTTTACTGAACTGTCCATGGAAACCAATTCAAGAATCAATTTGTCCTGTATTCATTGCTGTTATAGTCAGGCTGCGTATGGACATTCTGTTCCCTAACATAAACATAACAAATGTGATGAGTGCTGCATCTAAAAATAATAAAGTTGCTCATTCTTCATTTCATGACAATGATTGGTTTGTTAATCAGTGAAGTGGTGCATTCAGTTTTTACAAAATACAGTTCTCTTTCAAAGAAAAATCATTGTAAACCACATATTATTGTTGGTACAATGATAAAGGAATGAAGCTATGGATGGCAGCTGAGTTTTGAGATTGAGGTTAACTGTGATTCATAGTGGCATTCACGAACCATTCAACAATTTATGATATACCAGCTTCTTTAAAAAAAAATACATTTGGATGTTTCTATCGAGGCTTGTGACAGAAGAATGGCTGGTCAAAAGGTCCATAGCACATGCCAGGGGTGTGATGGAGTACTCTCCTTTTGCCTGGATGGGTGCAGCTCCAACAACACTCAAGAAGCTCAACACCATCCAGAACAAAGCAGCTCACTTGATTGGCACCCCATCCACATGACTCACTCCCTCTGTCACCGACGCACAGTAGCAGCAGCGTGTACCATCTACAAGATACACTGCAAGAACTCACCAAGTCTCCTCAGATAGCACTTTCCAAACTCACGACCACTATCATCTAGAAGGACAAGGGCAGCAGGCACATGGGAACACCACCACTTGAAAATTTCCCTCTGAATCACTCACCATCCTGACCTAGAAACATATTCCTTCACTGTAGCTGGGACAAAATCCTGCAATTCTCTCACTAACTGCACTGTGCATGTACCTATACCACGCAGTCTGCAGCAGTTCATGAAAACAGCTCATCACCACCTTCTGAAGGGCAATTATGGACAGACTATAAATACTGGACTCGTCAGCGATGCCCACGTCCCATGAATGAATAGAAAACAAAACATCCAGAGACTTCTTGTGATCCATGTATCAAGTTTGAAATGTTCCCTGGTTATCAGATTATTTGCTTGTGACTTTTTGTGGGATTACTACCAAACTCCAAAAAATAGCATCAGCTGGATAAGAAGATATATTAAGTGATGGGCTAATTTAAATTATTTGCAACAGATAAATATTCCACGTCTACAGTTTATTTTAACAACAGTACTAAATATTCAATTTTTGAATACCTGCATATTAGCTACAAATATAACAATTGCTCACACTTCAACTGAAATCTCAAGTCTTGTTTCGATCAGTTTTGGACCTCAGGAGATCAACCTGCTTCTATTCAGACCGAGTTGAATAGTCAGCTCTTTTGTTGGGGGGAGGTCAGTGGTGGTAAGATTCGGTCTGCAGCAGGTCGGAGGATTTTTGTCAATTCCATTGCAATTCTGCCAAGATAAGGAAAGTTTCACCTTTTCTGGTTGGCCTCCCAATGCCTGGGAAAAGTGGGATTAGTTTTCAGTTCATCTCTTGCACCTATTTTCTCATCTATTGCAATTGGGTTCCTACAAAATGGTGTGCGACCCTGATTTACATATTCAAGAACACTCCTGCCTGTTTTGGGTAGTTGTGCTGTGTACTTATTTAAAGATGTTCCTCAGAATTAAATCAGGTGGTAACAATGGATGTGCCGTGTCCTCACCAGATGTTTCTGTCCAAGGTGCCGAATCTGCAGGTGTGAAACAGGTAGCCAGCAGTCAAATCTAGTCCCCTTAGATCCATTGTGAAAATAGCAAGATGCAATTAAGGATCTTGTTCCTCCTTTGAGGCAACTGTGAACATTTGGACTGTTTGGTAGGGTTGTGATGGGTACACCAGTGACTGCTCAGGCAGATCTGCGCCTTGAAGGTTCTGCTGAAAATAGGACAAGATACCTTGGATGCTTGCGTGTTGGATGGATTGCTGGCTCACGATCCCTCGCCTTGAATTTCCTCTTTGCTTCTGATATGCACCTTCTGTTGAAGGAAGCTGTGCCCTTTTTAATTTGGCTGTTCCCGGTGCAGTGATGCTCAGCAAGAAGCTTCTCCCAGGACTCAAAGTCAATGTCAAAACTCATTAGTAAAGCCATCAGAGCATCCTTGTAGCAATATCTCTGACTGCCATGAGAGCGCACTGGCAGTCTCGAGCTCTCCATGGAAGATTCATTTTGGTAACCGAATGTCAAGCTGGCTACATGGCCAGCCCAGCTTGGTTGTAACTGTGCCAGTGTGGTATGGCTGCTTGGCATGCCAGCTTGGGTGAGCACCTCAGTGCCTGGTATTTTGTCCTACGGTCTGATCTTCAGAAGCTTCTGAAGGTGGCACAAGTTAAGGTGATTGAGCTTCATGGCGTGACATACACAGTCCAACTCACAGAGTGGGCAGGACTATTTTTCTCGATAGACTTTCAGTTTGGTAGGCAGACTAACTCCCCTTCATTCTCAGACTGATGTTCGAAGTCTGCCGAAGGAGACATTTGCTTTTGCAGGTGTCTTATTGCAATCAATATAGACACTCGTGAGAGTGTACTGCTGAGATAAGTGAACTTATCCACTGCTGACAGGTTCTGGTCATGGACTTAAGGATACATTATGGTTCAGCGTAGAGGTTTCAGTATTGTTCCAGCACTAAACTTGTTTAGCGTAAATCTAGTTTTTAGACTTCACCTGATTCCATTTCCTTATGTCAAGTTGAATTAGATTGAGGCTGCATCTTAGTTTGCATTCTGTATGTACCTCGGCATATTTTACCTCAGAAGTTAAATACATCGAGCTTAACAGTAGTGTAGCAAGAAGAGATTTTACGGCAAATATTCAGAATTTGGAATATAACGGTGTGAGACAAATTGACCGGAATTCTCCGGCCGTTGGGATTTTCTTTTCCTGGCGGCAGTGCGCCCCCGCGACGGCATGGGGTGGCTTCAATGGGAAATCCCATTGACAAGCAGCGAGGAGAGAGAATCCCCCCGCCAGTGAATGGCGCACCCCCGACAAACACACAGCTGAGGGAACGTAGAATCCAGCCCATTTATGATTTGTTGCATCACAATTAACTGTTGGCTCCAATTTAAGGTGGATGTTGGTTGAAATGATTTGGTTTGCCAACTGCCTGAATCAGTGCTGTTTAACTGCTCGAGCATCATTTTTAATATTGTGGATTATTTGTCCATGATTTCTGTGTGATTTATACTGAAAGGATAAATGAAATTAAATGCCACTCACAAGATGTTAAATTCACTGTACTGCTTCTGGTAAATCAAGATTATGTTCAACTGAAACATCAATCCATATTGCTTGAGGTAATCGAGCAATGCCCATTTGCCCCGAGTCTTTGTTCTATGTCCATCAATCAACTTTCAGTCCATGTTGCTACATTTCCACTTACACCATACAGTTGAATTTTTCTAACAAGTCTCTTGTGAGATAATGGTATTGAATGTGTTGTTATGAGTACTCACATGGATCCTAACTATGTTTGCCGTTTTGTGAATATGTGGAACATTCCTTGTTCCATTCCTGCAAAAACCCCCTCTCTTGCCTCTTTTTCCAGTATATTGATGATTGCATTGGTGCCATTCCCTATTCCTATCCTGGACTAGAAAATGTCACCAATTTAGCTTCCAATTTGCATTTGTTCTCACCTTTGCGCGCTGCGTCTCTTCTTCTTCCCTTTGCTTCCTTGATTTCTTTGATTCCATTTCAGGCTAGGCTATCACTACCAGACCACTGTCTACCACAGATACCTCCATTACAATTCCTCACACCCTGGACCCCGTAAGGACTTGTGGTTGTGCGAGGGCATAATGTGGCAGCTTCTTGGATAGCTAAAAGGGGTTTATTGAGAATAGGGAAAACGATAACTTTATTCGGGCACAGAGGTCTCTGAAACAGGTCCTCACTCCATGACTCCTAGGTGCAAACTGCCTGGACCCCAGCTCCCAGCACCCTGCACGTTTTCCCCCATTGGTCGAGGTTCGCACGCTCACCCATGATAGGCCCTTGACAGTCTTGTGGACCCCAAAGGATTGCTCCTTAAAGGGACTGCACTACCACATCCCTGCCCACTTACGTCCCTCAGTAGCACGTGCACAACAAGCGTCATTCCATAACACACCTTCATAGGGACAATTTGTCAGGGGATTTCTTTGGCTGGTGGACAGTCTCAGACTCTCAATCGGCTCCTTCTCCAATGAGGTAGTGTTGTTGTCAACAGCAGGAGGGTGCCTTGAGGACTTAACATGTAATTCGGGGGTGCCCCCCACCTCCACCCACGATATGCCCCGGGCCGGTCACATGGAATCATCCCTTAAAGGGGCTGAGTTACCGCAGGACTCCATTCCATTGTCCCAGTTTGTCCATTTGTTCTGATGATGCTACTTCCTATACCAGAGCCTATGATATTTCCTCCTTTTTTGTCAAACACGGATCCACCCCATCCCACCCCCCGCCGCCCCATCAGTTACAAGGACCCCCCCCACATGTTTCAGTACTTATTTTCTCACTCCTCTCCCAGAACAATAGGCTACGCTTGTCCTCACATTCTACCACATCAGCCTCCCTGTTGGACAGAAGACCTATTTGGTCTTCACATAGGAAAAACAGAATGCTTTCCAAGAATAGTAGAACATTCAGCTGCAAAAGGGAGGGAGGAATTTAAAACAGTCGTAATCTTAGAGAAAATGTAATGGAATAAGTAATGGAATTTAATGTTGACAAGTACCCTGAACTTAATTGTCTGCAGATAGCCTTTTAAAGGAAGTGGTTGCAGAGATAGTAGATGCTTTGGTTTTAATCTTCCAAATTTCTGCAGATTCTGTAAAGCTCCCACCAGATTGGAAAATCACAATTGTGACCCTCTGTTCGTGAAAGGAGGGAGACAGAAAGTTGGAATCTATGGGCCATTTAGTCTTGCATCTCTTTGGGGAAAATGGTAGAATCCACCCTTAATGAAATAACGTGGAATATTGTTGAGGTATCCGGGATCTCTGCCAGCTGGAGAGGCACATGCTGCCTGTTTGCAGGAAGGACCCAAAGCCAATTAGGGAGTAGCAAGGCTAGCAGTGTACCTTTGCTTTTGTGAAAGAGAAATCATGTTTGAAAGCTTTATTAGAGTTCTTTGAGGATGTAAGAAGCAGGGTGGATACAGGAGGAACAGTTAGGTGCAATGTATTTGCATTTCCAAGAGGCATTCCATATTCATATGGTGCCGCACAAAATATTACACAAAATAAAATTTCATGGTGTTGGGGGATGATATATTAACATGGATGTAGAACCGGCTGGGAGGTATTGTGGTGCAGTGGGTAGCATCCCTGCCTCTGATCCAGATGCTCCGGGTTCAAGTACCATCTCAGGACTTGATGGTCAAACAGGTTAAGTATCAACTTGCAAATCCTTCTAACGTGTGCCAATGGCAGGTGATAAGAGCAGGAGAGATTCAGCCGTGTGATGGAAAGAAACTGGAGCGTCTACCATAGTTACTGACCACAACATAAAAAATATATATGTTGCCACAAATCAGGCACCTCGGAGTGCGTGGCAGGCAGTGAGCTCTGTTGGCTGGATGGTTATTGTGGGTCAGATTGGTGCCAACAGCATGTTTGTTCTGACTGCAGTGCATTTGGGACGCAACTCCATGCTCTACCCTTGGGATAGGTGTGGCAAGGTAGGTTGAACTTGCTTTTGGGCAGATAACTTGACAACTGGTTAACTAACAGGAAACAGAGAGTCGGGATAATTGGGTCATGTTCAGAATGGCAAACTGTAACTCGTTAAATGCCACAAGGATGAGTGCTGTGGGCCACAATTATTTACAATACTGTATAACATCTTAGATGAAAGGACCAGCTGTATTGTAGCAAAATATTCTGACAGTCTGAATATTGGTAAGAGAGCAAGTTGTGAGAAGGATACAAAGAGACTGCAAAAGGATATAGACAGGTTAAATGAGTGAGAAAAAAATCGACAGATGAAGTATGATATGGAAAGATGTGAGACTGTCCACTTTGGCAGGAAGAATAGAATATTAGATTATTCAAATGGAGAAAGGTTTTAGAGTCCAACTGTACAGAGAGATCTTGATGTCCTTGTGCACGAATTACAAAAGGTCGTTATGCTAGTACAGCAAATAACTTGGGAGACAAATGGGATGTTGACCTTTATTGCAAAGAGGATGGAGTATAAAAGTAGGAAAATCTTACTACAACTGTACACTGCATTGGTGAGACCACACTTTGAATACGGTATGCAGTTTTAGCCACCCTACCTAAACAGGGACATAATTGTATTAGAAACAGAGAAGGTTCATGAGATAGATTCTTTGAATGTCTTATGAGGAATGATTGAGCAGGTTGGGCCCATACCCATTGGAGTTTAGACGAATGAAATGTGATTGTTGTGAAACATATAAGATTCTGAGGAGAATTGACAGAGTAAAAGCTGAGAGGGTACTTCTGCCTTTGGCAGATGATAAAAATAGGAGGAATAATTAAAAATAAGGGGTTTCCCACAGACATTGGAGAGGAGGAGGATTATCTCCTCTCAGAGAGCTGTTAGTCTCTGGAAAACTAGTGAGCAGTTGAGACTGGGCCATCAAATATATTCAAGGCTTAGTTAGACAGAGTTTTGGTTGATAAGGGACTCAATAATTGTCGGGCAGGAGTGGTGTTGGACGCAGGGAAGTGAAGTTATTTGCACAATCAGATAAACCATGATTTTATTGAATGATGGAGCAGGCTTGAGGGTTTGAATGGCCTATTGGTTCTCCTGTTGCTTATATCCTCATCTTTCACCATTTCCACCACCTCCAGCGTGATGTAACCCCCAAACACATGCCATCCTTCCCATTTCTCTTTCACCTACTGTACCCTGGTCCAGTGGTTGGTGAGTTGACTCCCATTAGAGAAAGAAAAGGGGGATTATAAGATCCCCAACCTCGCAGATAATTCAAAAAAGTGATGGGGCCAATAGGGGAAAAACTATTTCAGATCTTGTGCAATCATACATGCCTAATTTGTAATCTTGTGGAGGGTTCATAATATGATAGACAGGGTACAAAAATGAAGCCCATGCCTGAAAGTAGAGTGTTAAACTGAAAAAAAGCCAACTACATGGGCATGACAGGTGGTGAGTTGGCAAAGATAAATTGGGAAATTAGGTTTAAAGGTCATGTCAAACATTTAAACAAAGATTTCATAATTTTCAACAAGTATGCATTCTGTTGCAAAATCAAAGAAGCTTTGTGTGAAAAGTGACACACGCATGGCGAAACAAAGAGGTGAAAGGTTATGAATAGTACTTGATTAAAAAGAGTCATATAATCTGAACAAATGGAGTAGTAATCCTGGGGATTGAGAAAGATTCAGAAACTAGTAAAGCACGAGGGAAAACTAATGAAAAACTAGCAAAATTGTACGAACTTTTACAAGCATGTGAAAAAGGAACAGAGTAGCAAAAGTAAATGTGGCTCCGTCAGAAGCTCAAACAGGAGACATTATAATGGGAAGTAAAAACAAATCATTTTAATATTATGTTCAAATATTTTGTTCCTTTTCAAAAGAAATACCAGAAATATTACAGAACCAATCGAATAAGAGTTCGGAGCTGAAAGTCATTACTGTTAATACAGAAAAAGTACCTTGTTAAATTCATGGGACTAAAAGATGGGATGGGAGGATTGTTAGCATTGTCAGAACAGTGTTTGTGGGTGAGCATTGTCGATGAGTACAGGGGGTGGGTGAGCATTGACGGGGAAGCAGACTGAGTGAGCATTATCGGGGTGGGGAATGAGATGGCATTGTCAGAATAGTGGGGAGGTGAGCATTTTCAGGGAGTACGGGTGAGAATTGTCAGAGTACTGGGGGTGGGTGAGCATTGTTGGGGAGTCAGAGGGTGAGTGAGCATTGTCACAGAGGACAGGGCATGGGTGAACATTGTCACAGAGTACAGGGTGTGGGTGAACATTGTCACAGAGTACGGGGTGTGGGTGAACATTGTCACAGAGTACAGGGTGTGGGTGAACATTGTCACAGAGTACAGGGTGTGGGTGAACATTGTCACAGAGTACAGGGTGTGGGTGAATATTGTCACAGAGTACAGGGTGTGGGTGAACATTGTCACAGAGTACAGGGTGTGGCTGATGTGGTGGTATGATTTGCATAGCTGTCTGCCATTGGTGCAGAACACCGGCTTACCATTGGCCCTGGTCGGTCATGTGCCTCTCGACCGATTGGTTGAGACCAGTGATGTGACGGCTCTCCGATTGGTCGAGAGGCTGAGTTAACCACACCTACATACCGAGGTATAAATAGTCAGAACGCCCGGCGGTCGTCTATTTATTGTAGTCGACCGCAGGGCTACGTTCTAGCTTATTAAAGCCTAACTTTTGTATAGCAACTCGTCTCACGTGCAATTGACGGCCCATCAGGTGAACATTGTCACAGAGTACAGGGTGAGGGTGAACATAGAACATAGATAGAACAGTACAGCACATAACAGGCCCTTCGGCCCTCAATGTTGTGCCGAGCCATGATCACCCTACTCAAACCCACATATCCACCCTATACCCGTAACCCAACAACCCCCACCTTAACCTTACTTTTATTAGGACACTACGGGCAATTTAGCATGGCCAATCCACCTAACCCGCACATCTTTGGACTGTGGGAGGAAACCGGAGCACCCGGAGGAAACCCACGCACATAGGAGGAGGACGTGCAGACTCCACACAGACAGTGACCCAGCCGGGAATCGAACCTGGGACCCTGGAGCTGTGAAGCATTTATGCTAACCACCATGCTACCCTGCTGCCCCTTTCGCCCCATTGTCACAGAGTACAGGGTGTGGGCAAACATTGTCACAGAGTACAGGGTGTGGGTGTGGTAGTCACCGCTGGTAGTGTATTACATGTATTACATTACTGCCCATATATCAGAGGTACAAGGGTAAATCCTGGCCTGCACGTTAATAGTGTATGCTCTCCTGTGCTGCAGCCATTCTGGTTCCAGCTACAGGAGGCACAACATCTCGCTCAATAAAGCCTCAATTGTTCCACTATTCTCATCTTTGTGGTAATTGATAGTGCATCAGCGGGTGAGCGCTGTCACAGATTACAGGGTGTGGGTGAGCATTGTCACAGAGGACAGGGGGTGCGTGAGTATTGGTGGGAGGAGGGGATGGGGAAGGAAATTTGAAGGAATGTTCAGGAAGGAACCTCCAATATGCAAAAATATATTTACAATGCCAGAAAGGTTGATTAGCGGTAATTGAGAATTATCACGTGATTAAAAGGTGAATGGACAATCCCTCCAAGTTTTTACTGCTGAGTGTGCTAAGTAACCATCACAAATGCATAGTCATTTCCCACATTTCGATGTGTATCAAAGCCAAGAATCGAGAGGAAAAACCAATATACCAGCAGGGCAAGTGAGCCCGCAACTTACTAAGTTCCATGTTTAACAGCACATGTACAGTTTTTAAAAGTTACTATCTAATTTAACCTTTCGCAGCCATGAGCATTGATAACCTCATCATTTTTTGAAATTGTAAATTCGGTCCATTATTACCACTTTGTTAATTAACTAAATGTACATGTTATATGTGGTAAATCATGGTTAGCACTGTTGCTTCATAGTGCCAGCGTCCCAGGTTGGAATCCCGGCTGGCTCACTGCCTGTGCGGAGTCTGCACGTTCTACCTGTGTCTGCCTGCGTGGGTTACCTCCGTGTGCTCCGGTTTCCTCTCACATGCCCGAAAGACGTGCTGTTAGATGAATTGAACATTTTGAATTCTCCCTCTGTGTACCCGAACAAGCGCCGGAATGTGCCGGCTAGGGGATGTTCACAGTAACTTCATTGCAGTGTTAATGTAAGATTACTTGTGCCAATAACGATTAAAGATTATTATTATGGATAGGAATACACAGATGGCAGAATTCCTTCTGAATGGGTAAGATTCGACCTAATGTCCATTTGACAATTAAACTATAAACATCGAAGACCTCCAGCCTTACCTTCTCAAAACCTTTGTTCTGCTGAGTTTTGATGTAAGAATGTTGCAGTACAGCACAGTGAAACATTTGAATTATATGGTAGAAAGGGCTGGATTCTCCGATTCTGGGGCTCTGTCCCCACGCCAGCAGGGGAACAATGGCGTTTTACGCCAGAACAACTTGCGCAAAACGGCCACCGATTCCCCGTTTTGCTGGGGGCCAGCAGGATGGTAGCGAAGAGCACCCAGCAACTTGGCGGCGGCCGCTTGCGGACCCAGCCCGTGAAATAGTCCCTTTGGCATGCTCATGCGCCCCGGACCGGACTTCCACCGACTGTGTCGCCGTTGGACTGAGTCCGCAACCGCAACGCCGAATTCCCGACGGCTGAGACCACACCCGACCCAGGCCGTCGGGAACTCGGTCGGTCGGGGGCGGAGAATCGGGTGGCAGGCCTGAGGCAATGTCCTGGGGACGGCGTACTCCTAAAGCACTCCCATGGAGAGGGCGGAGCATCGGAAAAATGGCGCCTCCCCCGAGCTCGTCAGGAACTTGGATTCTCTGGACGTTCGTCGAACAAGATTTTGGTGTCGACGACCGGAGAATCCAGCCCTTTGTTTTAAAGTTGGACCTAATTCTCAGTGTAGCATTCACAGTCTCAATATTACTGCAGGAAACAACACAGAACACAATGGGAAATATGTTTTATTACTTTTTTTGAAGTAGTAAAGTACATTCAAAGTTATTTTGATCTCCCCAGTAACCTGATACATAAGGGGTTTTTTTTTGCTTTTGTGTTTCTTCTGAGAATGTCATCGAGCTGTGGGATACTCTACAATCGCAGTCATGTGAATGTTTCTGTTGGCATGGGAATTGTGTGCCTGGTACATTGATGCGCTGTTCATGTCATTAGGCTCTAATTAGCATTGGAATCCAGCACACACTTGGATTCATTTCAAATCCATGTGAAGGCTCTGAAAATACTTTAATGAAAAACACATTAGGACAGAACAGTCAAGTATGACCGGATATACGCAACATTAGATTTTAAAAACTGGACTCCCGGAGTTTTGGAACAATCTACCTATTGCCAGTTCCAACACCATTTCTGAAGATTCTATTTGTATCCTTCCACCCTGGATTTTAACCCAGCCCAGACATGAAAAGCGATTATTTTTCTCTGATGTTTGCTGAGCATTTTGCCAGAAATTATTCTGACAGTCTCTATCCAGTTACTTGTAAATTAAGAGCGCAGAATTGTGCAGTCAATTCCTTAATCGTTATAACATAATTTTTTTAAAGGGTTTTTGTTGGATAATGCCAATTAGACAACTCCTCTTCAGCAATATATAATTTAAAAAATGTATTTCACGGGGCCTCACGGTGGCATGGTGGTTAGCATCAATGCTTCACAGCTCCAGGGTCCCAGGTTCGATTCCCGGCTGGGTCACTGTCTGTGTGGAGTCTGCACGTCCTCCCCATGTGTGCGTGGGTTTCCTCCAGGTGCTCTGGTTTCCTCCCACAGTCCAAAGATGTGCGGGTTAGGTGGATTGGCCATGCTAAATTGCCCGTAGTGTAAGGTTAATGGGGGGGTTGTTGGGTTACGGGTATACGGGTTACGTGGGTTTAAGTAGGGTGATCATTGTTCGGCACAACATCGAGGGCCGAAGGGCCTGTTCTGTGCTGTACTGTTAGAAATGTTCACTCATTCATATTATAATGTTCTTTGACATGCCCAAGGACAGACAGAGAGACACAGAGCAGTTTCATTATTCACTGGATATGTTTTCACAAAGATCGCCTCAATGGTGGATCAGTCAGAAAATGCAGGCATGCATGTAAATAATAAAATAAAATTAAGTATAAGCACCTATACAATTGAATACAGGTGCAAGATTTTTGAAAACAAGTGAAAAACCCACGGTGGGATTTCCCGTTTCGGAGAGTAGGGACTGCATTCTCTGATCCCGACGGCGAAATCGCGTCTGGCGACAGGGGGGAGACTCCCGGATGACGACGAAATCGGGGTGGCACCACTTTCACGATGCCATTGCCTGAAGCCCACCCTGTGATGCTTCGTCCCCGACTGGCTGAGTTCCCGATGGCGTGGTACTCTCATGGTCTCATCCGTCGAGAACTCAGCGCGGTGGCTGCAGATTCAGCCCAGCGTCGCCTCAGGCAGGCGAGGGCTGATCCGCGAGCAGGTGGGGCATTATTCTGGACTGGGGGCACTGTGGAGGGTGGGGGGTAGTCCAGGCATGCAAGCTGCCGAAGGGGGGGGGGGGGGGGGGGACTATTTTTGCGAGCCGTCTGGCTGCATCCAGCATTAGCACGGCGCGGCTGCTACACGCCGCAGCCGTGCACATGCACGGACGTGACAATGCTCCGCGCTGTATCGGCAGCTAAAGCTGGGAGTTCTACGCTGTCTGGCTGCTAGCCCCCCCCCCCCCCGAGAAGGGAATCGGTGGCCGTTCTGCGCTAGTTTTCCTGCCGTAAAACTCCACCGTTTTCATCCCGGCGTGGGGACTTATTCTCCCAAACAGTGAATCCAGCCCAAGGTGTTGATGCCAGGACTGAATCGGTGGACTTCTATGGTACTGCTCCCAGAGCAATTCAGGAACTGTTAATGATGGGCTAGCACTAGCGCCACATAGAACGTGGCCAATTTCAATGAAAAACGGTGTCGGATTCACGGGGTTTGGGATTGGCACTCGAGAGGCTGACAGGCTGCAGCCTCATCTTGGTACTACACTCCCCACATACACTCATCCCAGCCAACAAAATATCACTGGTTGCGCTGGAATTACACCCATCCCATAGATTTTTGATTTGATTTGATTTATTATTGTCACATGTATTAATATACAGTGAAAAGTATTGTTTCTTGCATGCTGCACAAACAATGCATACCGTACATAGGGAAGGAAGGAGAGACTGCAGAATATAATGTTGATGGGTCAGCTGGGCCAGAGGGTACCTAGGAGTTGGCCTGGGGGACCACCCATATGACTAAGGCACTAAGTTCACAATGGGCAGCCAGCGGTGTGCACAGTCTGCAGGCTGCAGCGATAGTGTTCCGTGTCTGTCCATCCCAACCCCACAGCCCACCACCCGCCAGCGCCCTACTACACCTGGTAGAAGCCTCCCGGCCAGCAACACGACTATCAGCACACAATGGCACAATTGGACACTTTCCTTACTCCTTCTCCCTCCCTCAGCAGCCACGGTGCCTGTTTCCCGATTTTTTAAACCACAAGTGAAAATCGCCATCGGTTATTCCTCCTGGCGAAGGGGCTGGTTTAGCACTCGGCTAAATCGCTGGCTTTGAAAGCAGACCAAGGCAAGCCAGCAGCACTGTTCAATTCCCGTACTAACCTTCCCGAACAGGCGCCGGAATGTGGCGACTAGGGGCTTTTCACAGTAACTTTATTTGAAGCCTACTTGTGACAATAAGCAATTTTCATTTTCGGCATCGCCGAGGCTCCGAAGAATACCAGGTCAGGCCCGCTAATGATATGCCAATAGTGCTTACTGTACATGCGGAATAGAACACATTGATGCCACTGTTGAGGCACTGGAGCATGGCATTCTACACTGGGCCCCATGCCAAGGTTCACTACAGCGCCCCTCAAAGGCCCCAATGCAATGACTCTGTGGGTACAATGCTGGAATTCTGAACTTCGGGTGTGAAATTCCCGTGCTCCAGGGACCCTCTGAAAAAGTCGCCATCTCTGAGTTAGATTTGAAGTCTTCAGACAGTTCTGAATTACTTTCCTGGACAATTACCTAGAAAATCTAAAACAGATTGAAGCCTAGCCTAAAGCCTGTATAACTATTCAACTAACCCCACAATCACACATTGACCCTCACAACTCCGTTTTCGACCCTCTCCCTTCTGACCACCCAACTCCCCTCCGAACCAACCTGACCCCATCTCACCACCCAACTCTCCCCTGACTCGACCCAAAAAACAGGCTTCTCCTGACTCAACTTGACCTGACCTCATCACTTGCATACCCATTGACCCCAACTACTCACTGCCCCCAATGGCATCCTAATCTCTGACTCCCCTCAACACTTTTAACTATCCTGACTCAACCGGGCGTGAGCTCAAGACCCTTACTGGCTGCCAGTCTACCCTCTTACTAGCCCTACCCCCTACCCACCGTACTCTCTTATTCACCCTAACTCTTACCTACTTACCTTAACCGCCCTAACACCTTACGTACGTACTTTACCCACCTTACCCTCTAGCCCCCTTCCTCACCCTACCCTCTTCCCAAGCTTAACCACCGATTGTATCCACCCTGTTAGTATCTCAGATGAGAAAGCAAAATATTTCCAATTTGTAGAACTGTGAGGAAAGGATACTCTGCCGCTGGAGTGATAACAAAAAACAAAGAAAAGTACAGCACAAGAACAGGCCCTTCGGCCCTCCAAGCCCGTGCCGACCATGCTGCCTTCTAAACTAAAATCTTCTACACTTCCTGGGTCTGTATCCCTATATTCCCATCCTATTCATGTATTTGTCCAGATGCCCCATAAATGTCACTATCATCGCTGCTTCCATCACCTCCTCCGGCAGCGAGTTCCAGGCTCTGTGTAAAATACTTGCCTTGCACATCTCTTCTAAACCTTGCCCCTCGCACCTTAAACCTATGCCCCCAAGTAATTGACACCTCTACCCTGCCAAAAAGCCTCTGACTATCTACTGTGTCTATGCCCCTCATAATGTTGTAGACCTCTATCAGGTCGCCCATCAACCTCCGTCATTCCAGTGAGAACAAACCAAGTTTATGCAACCGCTCCTCATAGCTAATGCCCTCCATACCAGGGAACATCCTGGTAGATCTCTTCTGCACCCTCTCTAAAGCCTCCACATCCTTCTGGTAGTGTGGCGACCAGAATTGAACACTATACTCCAAGTGTGGCCTAACTAAGGTTCTATACAACTGCAACATGACTTGCCAATTCTTATACTCAATGCCCCGGCCAATGCAGGCAAGCATGCCTTATGCCTTCTTGACTACCTTCTCAACCTGTGTTGCACTTTCAGTGACCTGTGGACCTGTACACCTAGACCTCTCTAATGTCAATACTCTTGAGGGTTCTACCATTCACTGTATATTCCCTACCTGCATTAGACCTTTCAAAATGCATTACCTCACATTTGTCTGGATTAAACTCTATCTGCCATCTCTCCGCCCAAGTCTCTAAACGATCTAAATCCTGCTGTATCCTCTGACAGTCCTCATCGCTATCCGCAATTCCACCAACCTTTGTGCAGTCTGCAAACTTACTAATCAGGGGCGAAATTCTCCGACCCCCAGCAGGGTCGGAGAATCGCCTGGGGGCGCCTAAAATCCCGCCCCCGCTGTGGCAGAGATTCTCCGCCACCCGGGAAGTGGCGGGGGCAGGAATCTTGCCACTCCAAACAGAGAGGCCCCTGTGCCAAAGTCCCGCCGCTGGGAGGCCTCTCCCGCCGCCGAGGTTTAAACCACCTCTGGAACGGCGGGCTCAGTGGCGCGAGCAGGCCCCCGGGGTCTTGGGGGGGCGGGGAGCGATCGAACTCCGGGGGGTGCCCCCACGGCGGCCTGGCCCGCAATCGGGGCCCCCCCCCTCAGACTCCGGGCCAGTGCCCTGGCTGCTCTATTTTCTTCTGCGTCCGCCGCAGCCTCCGCCACGGCGGAGGCGGAAGAGAACCCCACATTGCGCATGCGCCGACAGTGACGTCAGCGGCCAGCTGCCGCTGACGTCACTGCCGGCGCATGCACGGACCGGCGAAAGCCTTTCGGCCAGCCCCGCTGCCGGGGGCACCGGTTTTTTGCGCCGGTCTTCTGGTGCCAACCGCTCCGGCGCGGGGCTGGCCCCCAAAGGTGGGGAGAATTCTCCGCCTTTGGGGAGGCGCGACCCCTGAGTGGTTGGCGCCACTCCCCTACTCCCGGACCCTCCGTCACGCCGGGTAGGGGAGAATGCCACCCCTGATCAGTTACATTTTCCTCCAAATCATTTATATATACTATGAACAGTAAAGGTCCCAGCACTGATCCCTGCGGAACACAACTCATCACAGCCCTCCAATCAGAAAAGCACCCTCCCATTGCTACTCTCTGCCTTCTATGACCTAGCCAGTTCTGTATCCATCTTGCCAGCTCACCCCTGATCCCGTGTGACCACCTTTTGTACCAGTCTGCCATGAGAGACCTTGTCAAAGGCCTTACTGAAGTCCATATAGACAACATCCACTGCCCTACCTGCCTAAACACCTCATAATCTTATCTACCTCAATCATATCCTCTCTCAGCCTTCTCTACTCTAAAGAACCCAAGCCTATCCAGCCTCTCCTGATAGTTCAGATGCTTCATCCCAGGCAACATTCTGGTGAATTGCCTCTGTGCCCCCTGCAGTGTAATCACCTCTTTCTTATAGTGAGGTGACTAGAACTGCACACAGTACTCCAACTGCAGCCGAAACAATGTTCTATACAGCTCTCTCATAACCTCCTTGCTCTTATATTCTGTGCCATGACTGATAAAGGCAAGTGTCCCATATGCCTTCTTAACTACCCTATTCACCTGTCTGCTGCCTTTCGGAATCCATGAACAAGTATCCCAAGATCTGTCTGTTCCTCTGAACGTCCACGTGTCCTGCCATTTATTATACAGGGACTGGTTTAGCACACTGGGCTAAATCGCTGGCTTTTAAAGCAGACGAAGGCAGGCCAGCAGCACGGTTCAATTCCCGTACCAGCCTCCCCGAACAGGCACCAGAATGTGGCGACTAGGGGCTTTTCACAGTAACTTCATTGAAGCCTACTCGTGACAATAAGCGATTTTCATTTTCATTTTCATTACACACTCTCCTGCCCTGTTTCTTCTTCCAAAGTGCATCCCTTTTCACTTATCAGGGTTATATATCATCTGCCAGTGCTCTGCCCATCTGACTAAATCGTCTATATCGTCTTGTAAACTACAACCCTCTTCTTCACTTTTAATGAACCTACCAATCTTGCTGTCACCTGAAAGCTTACTAATAACTCCCCCCATGTTCTCGTCTAAAGCAATTATATATATACATATATATATATATAAAACAAACAATAAGGGACCCAGCGCTGATCCCTCTGGTATTCCGCTGGACAACGGCCTCCAGTTACTTCCTTCTCTAACCTTCTACAACCACCCTTTGTGTCCCATTACTAAGCCGGTTTCTGATCTCGATGGCGGTGAAGCCTGCTAATTATATTAAAATTTATTCAAATGTATTTAAATGAGGTTCCAACTGAGTTGCGTCACTGACCAGGGGTAGGGAAACTCGGAAAACGATATCTCGCCAGCGAGAGTCTCGTTTTCCCAAATTGTAAGATTTTGCGTCCATGTTACCGTTTCCGCTCATGGCTAATGCGGGCACAAATTCGCCCTCACTGTTTCTGATATATCAGTCCTGATCAGCTGTGCAGCCTTATCCTGACGTTGTCGGAAAGATGAAAGTAATGCTCGGAATTTTTTTAAATATAACTTTAGAATACCCAATTCAATTTTTTCAATTAAGGGGCAATTTAGCTTGGCCAATCCACCTAGCCTGCACATCTTTGGGTCATGGGGGCGAAACCCACACAAGCACAGGGAGAATGTGCAAACTCCACACGGACAGTGACCCAGAGCTGGGATTGAACGTGGGACCTCGGCGCCGTGAGGCAGCAGGGCTAACCCACTGCGCCACCGTGCTGCCCCGTAATGCTCGAAATTGACCCTTCAGTTTGATTGCCTAATCTTCCAGAAGGTGTCCTCTCGTAAGAAGAGCCAAAGTTTTTCTCACTTTTCCTCTTGTGGTTCTTCTCCGCATGACTTCCATGGCACAGATATTTGCTTTGTGCTGACCTTTGTACAATGATCTCGGATTTGTATTCTGATTTAACACTGAAGCTCAATATTATGTTTGCTCTGTTAATTGTTCCTTTGCAAATGCTGAGTGTGGGCATTGTTGTGGCTACCACCACTCCCAGGTCCCTGTTTACTCAGCTCCTTCATCCATTAGAATAAACAGGGAATGATTATCATCTCTGTGAAAGGGAAAATTCATATTTCTAACCTTTTCAGGTTTGATTTAATTTTAAGCAGCCTGTATTAATGTAACCTGATCATTGTTTTATTGATTAATGAAGAAATTCCAGGATAAAGGCTGATGCATAGTCCATTAACAGAATACACAAAGTAAAAGCATTCAGCTTGCAACAGAGCAAAGAGGTCAATTTAGAGATTCACTGTCAGTAAATGTGATGACTCCAGATTGTTTGAAGAAACTGTGAGAAAATAATCTTTGTAGGGCTTCTCCTGCAGGATATTATTGACGTTTCGTGGAATATACCAATTAGAGCCATTGTCACTGTGAAAATTGGCAGGGAATGAGAACTTCCTCTTTTGCTGATACATACACACTGGACTCCAATATTGCCACAAATGCACATTGCAGATCACCAACTGTGCATGCACACCATGCTGGACCTTTCTCATTTCATTGACAAGGTCTCACACGCAGTGAGTGGGTATCACCTCCCATTGTGCTGTTGAGTGCAAAACATACATCTGCAGGGATGCAGCACACAAAGCAAGAAAGAGCCAAGCTATTAGTCCTGAAAATCAATGTAATTGCTGGACAGAGGTTATGAGGAAGGTATAAGAGCTGTGCATGGTCAGTCATGTATTGGTGGCAGTTACTGTTCAAAAATAGGAACTAAATGTAAATGCAAATCCTCACAAGTAATAATCTCTGGAGTGTTAGCTGAGCTACCTGCAAATTAACACAGGGACGAACAGATCAGCTTGACTGAAAGAACGGCGGGGAGCAGGGATTTTGATTCATCAGGCACTGACACCAATACTGGCAAAGCCATTCTGTTGCGATAGGCTTCACTTAAACTGGGCTGGGACCAGTGCCTGACAGATTGAATAACTAAGGTATATGGCTTTAGGCTAATGAAGGTGGGGGAGGATTCTGAAAAAGGTAAATTTGAAAGGAGAAATACCAGGCTATACAGCAGAGTAACTTATACATTGCAAAACTGGTAGCAAACCTGAGGATTGGGAGGATTATAAAATTCAGCAAAGTAGTTGAAGCAATAAAGAAAAAGACAAGAGGATAGTAAACAAGCAAAAGGCATAAAAAAAGATTGTAAACGGTATTCAAAAATGAAGAGATTAGTGTGGTGATATGCATGTATCAATGTATATAGTGATCGAGAAATGTATATAGTTGTAGGTATGACCTCCGACCAGCAGATGGTGATAGAGCTCCACCATGTCACTGGAGGGATCCGGCAGTTGGTAATGAGTCATGTTAGTGGATAGTTGCATTAGAAGTAGCTCCAGGAGAATTCAGTTATCAGTTACCGTTTGTAATATAGTTCGTTAGTTATCTTTCCTCATGTTCATCTTGTCAAGAAATTATCTTACTGGTCAAAGAACTAGATGTTCTGTGTACTATGGCCATAACACGGAACATAACAATTAGCAATTGTTTGACGGAAACAGGAAAAATTATAATAGGAAATGAGAAATATGGGCAACACGGTAGCATGGTGGTTAGCATAAATGCTTCACAGCTCCAGGGTCCCAGGTTCGATTCCCGGCTGGGTCACTGTCTGTGCGGAGTCTGCACGTCCTCCCCGTGTGTGCGTGGGTTTCCTCCGGGTGCTCCGGTTTCCTCCCACAGTCCAAAGATGTGCGGGTTACGTGGATTGGCCATGCTAAATTGCCCATAGTGTCCTAAAAAAGTAAGGTTAAGGGGGCGGTTGTTTGGTTACGGGTATAGGGTGGATACGTGGGTTTGAGTAGGGTAATCATTGCTCGGCACAACATCGAGTGCCGAAGGGCCTGTTCTGTGCTGTACTGTTCTATGAGACTGACATTAAAAAGAACTTGGGCAGGGCACTCAGAACTCAGTTGTCATGGCCAAATTAGTTTGGCAACTTCCCTATGGGGAACAGTAGCCTAGCTGTGATTTTCCATCAAAGGCCAGAGTGTGGCAGGATATTAAAGATTGAGGGCCAGTGGGAGAACATCCAGCACTGAAAAAGCAGGGAGCAGTCCATGTAGATGAGGAGAAGGTGCACCATGATGAAATGCACTTTCTCCAACATTTTTACTTTAAATTTAAAGAAATATCTCAACAATTGGGCCACCCTTGTGGAGGGAAAGTCCCCTGAGACCATGCAGCGGGGGAGGGTCACTGAGGCAGCATAGAGTGCTGACCTTCCGAGCCTGATTTTAGAAGGTCACTTCCAGATAGCTACAGTGTTCTCCGGTGCCTCTGGAGACCATTAGGCCAATTTGAAGTTTCAAGTCGCCCTTTAATAATAGGTCTCAATAGGCCTTCAATTAGGTCAATTGACCACTGCATAAGGTGACCAAGCAACTCAGTTTTGATAGGACCATCCCAGATTTCTATTGAACACTCTCAACAATTTCCTGAAAAACTTTCAAACGTTCTAGTTCCAACTATTCTCTTTTTGCCAAAATATAAACTGGTGGGATATAAGAAATGCTGTCCTTCTTCCTGTGAACACCCATTACATTGCTTTACATGCAGCAGGCCTGATTCTCCACCCATTTGACATCTCCAAGAGGGTTATCGCTATCTTTTTGGAACCGACGGCTCCATTATTGATATGGCGCCTTTGGAAAGGCAGTTGCAATGATGAACTTTCAAACCGCCATTCCCTTAGAACTCAACCACTTGTCCGAACATCATGGCATGTGCCGTTCAACCAAACCCACTGCTGGTGCTCCGTAACCAACTCAGCCCTCTTTCTGACAATGACATTGCTCTCCCTTTAATGAAGCCACCCTGCCATCTGTGTGGCTGCGAGGAGCTGTCAATCACATGACAGGTTAGGATGACTTTGTCCCATTTTACCAGTTTGCCTCAGCAGAATGGAGGATTCTGGGATCTCGACAATGAAACTTTGGTTTCCAAATGGAACAGTATGTCGTTGAAACAAAAGTCTGTGGTTCCTAACTGCTGCCTTTAGTAATTTGGGCCAGAATTCTCTGGATATTGGGATTCTCTGTTCCCGCCAGCTATGCATCCCGGCCTCAGATTTTCCGGCAGAGTGGGGTAGCTTCAATGAGAAATGCCATTGACAAGTGGCAGGAGTAGTGAATCCCGCTGCCAGCGACTGGCAGGCTGCTGAGAAGGATCTGGCTGAGGGAACGGAAGCCTTTGGTGGCCTATAAAGTCATACAGCACAGATCAAGGCCCTTCGGCCCCCATTGTGTCTTTGCTGGCCATCAAGCACCAATCAATTATAATCCCATTTTCCAGCATTTGGTTCGTAGCCTTGTATGTTATGGCGTTTCAAGTTGATTATTAATTGCAGAGATATTAATCATTAATTGATTCCCATGGTACTGATTATTGATTGATTGAAATTATATTAATTCCTCTGGTTATTGATTGATTACTTTGATTTGGGCAGTGATCTTGATTATTCATTACTCTAATTCGGACAGTGATCTTAACTATTGATTGCTCTGATATTGATCCATTCCTGTGGTAATGATTATTGATCCCTGTGATGTTGATTGATTGTTCTGATTGTCTTAATAGGGGGTTGCCAACTCTGGCTGGACATATTCCGGAAGATGTCATCGCATGACGTCTGGAATAGTGTGCGGTATTGCTGAAGAGGTTTCTGGTATAACAAAGAGGACTATTGGAAACAACAATGGGGTCTAACTATATACAGACACAGAGGTATATCATACAGGTATTTATTCTTTGACTCCCGGGTCTACACCATCTGGGGCCCTGCTCCAGGTCCCCGCGCTTTTTCCTCATTGGCCTGGGTTCATGTGTTAAAGCGTGACGCGCCCTGAGCGGATCACATGGCCTTCGAAAGATCACCTCTTAATGAGGCCATGCTCCCACATCCCTCCACCTAAAGCCCCTTGACACATATATACAATACAGGTTATTTACAGTTAATGATGTACAATAAGGACAGTAACACCAAGGGGGTAATAAAAATACAGTCCTTTGGAAAGTCAATCTGTCAGGGGGTTTCTTAAGCCTGGTGAAATGCCTCAGGACCCTGAGTGGTTCCTCCACCAGTGAGGTAGTGTCTTTGTGAATATCAGGAGGTTGCTTTGAGGTTGAAGGGTGGGTTGTCGCACCCATTTCCAAAGCTACTTGTGGGTTTTTCACCCACCACTGTGGGAGACGCCCCTGTGTTGACCTCTATGTTCAATGGTTACCCATTGGCCATAAGAACTATTTCTATGGGAGCTATCTAGTTACTTTAACCATATTTAACCTGTAAATGTCAGATTCCCACTTTGGGATTTTTCTCTACTTGTGTCGAATGGAAGCTTTTAGGAATTTTGGATTCTAAGTGTTGAGCAATTTAAGGTTTACAAGCCCGGGGTTATAGTGTCTTTGATTGCAGTGGTCATGATTTCTTTTTAAGAATTCTATTTTGCAGGGCTTGGGAGCTTTTGGAAGCCGGAAGGTGAAATTGACCAGCGAAGTGTGTTTTTCAGTCTGGACTAATGCACTATGGTTTGACTGGGGAATGTCCATGGGGAGTTAATATGCTTTTAGGCTGGAAAGTTCATTTGATTTTTCAGCTTGGGGCGATAATGTCATTACTGGGTGGAGCCAAGAGGTTCAGAGGGAGACTTTTAAGAAAGCTTTTGGATGAAAAGTTGAAGTCTGATCTGGCAACCTTGTTTAAATCACAAGCAAAGGCAGTTTCCTGTCCCAGTAGGATAATTTAAAAAGAAGAGTAATATTAGTTAAAACAGAGCAGTCAGAAGGCAAGGAAGAGGCTGAAAGAACCCAGTTGAAGCAGCTATTTGAAGATGTTCAGCCAGAGCCTGACGGAGTCCTAACAGGAGCCAGAATAGTTCTGTGAGCAAGTATTACTTTATGCCGGGCGGCACGTGGCTAGTGCTTAACACTGGGACTACGGCGCTGAGGACCCGGGTTAGAATCCCAGCCCTGGGTCACTGTCCATGTGGAGTCAGCACATTCTCCCCGTGTCCTCATGGGTTTCACCCCCATAACCCAAAGCTGTGCAGATTAGGTGGATTGGCCACGCTAAATTGCCCCTTAATTGAAAAAAAAAATTGGGTACTCTAAATTTATTTTTTTAAAGTATTACTTTATGCCATGCTGATTTTAAGCTGGATTCAGAGCTGTTTTTTTCTTTGTTGTTTAATAGAGAATTTATCGGGACTACTTAAGGAGTGATTGTAAGCTGTTCCTTTCGGATGTATAGTTAATATTTTATTCACAATCAAGACACGGGCGGCACGGTAGCATGGTGGTTAGCATAAATGCTTCACAGCTCCAGGGTCCCAGGTTCGATTCCGGGCTGGGTCACTGTCTGTGCGGAGTCTGCACGTCCTCCCCGTGTGTGCGTGGGTTTCCTCCGGGTGCTCCGGTTTCCTCCCACAGTCCAAAGATGTGCGAGTTAGGTGGATTGGCCATGCTAAATTGCCCGTAGTGTCCTAATAGTAAGGTTAAGGGGGGGGAGTTGTTGGGTTACGGGTATAGGGTGGATACGTGGGTTTGAGTAGGGTGATCATTGCTCGGCACAACATCGAGGGCCGAAGGGCCTGTTCTGTGCTGTACTGTTCTATGTTCTAAAACCCTATTTATTCATGCAATCACTCCAGGAGCCTTCCTTTAGAAACAATCCCAATACCCCAGTGGCTAGATTCTCCAAAAATGGGGCTCTGTCACCATGTCGAGGTTAAAATGCTGGCGTTTCACTCCAGATGTTCCCAAAAAAAATAAAGACCAATTCTCTTACCTGCAGGGGCCTGGCACGGACCCGGGGAGCTTCATGTAGCTTTGGTTGCGGATACGGGCCCCCGCACTTCCGGTTCCGAGTTCACTCATGCACATGGCGGAGGCCTCCAGCGGCTGCATCGACCATGATGGCGGACTCAGCCGGCGGACCTGGACCAACAAACAAGGTCCCACCAATCTGCCCTGCGCCGCTCCATGTGACCCGCCCGCCCATAAGGACCCCCCCCCCCCCCCAGTGCTTGATCCCCCCGCCCTACCCACCAGGGCGGCCGTGGACTGAGTCCACAGCTGCCGTGCGAGAATCCAGACCGGCCAGACGTGGCTGGAACCACACCATCAGGAATTTGGCCTCTGGCAATGGTCCCCCAGCAGCACCGCGTAATTAGCGCGTAAGCGATTCTCTGGGGAACGGAGAATTGCGGGAGCGCCGGCGGGCCCGATTCACGCGTAAACGTTGATTCTACGCCCCCGCGCCAAATGCGATTTTGGCGCGGGGCTGCGCAGAATCCAGCCCCAGGAATCTGAAACTTTCCTCCTGACACCATCTCTTCAGCCACAAATTCATCAGGTATATCGTGCGATTTTTGCTCGGACTAGCATGTGACACTGGTAACACGGTCTTCACTACCTTTGATGTTTGACTTTTTAACTTACTTCCTAACTCCCTAGATTCTGCATTGAGGACCACATCATTTTTTTAACCTTTGACATTTGCACCAATTTATACCATGACCACTGGCTAGTCACCCACCCCCTCCAGAATGTCTTGTGGCTGCTCTGCGACACCCTTGACTCTAGCACCAGTGAGACAACATACCATCCTGGAGTCGCATTTGTGGGCATAGAAATGCTCATCTATCTCCCTTATAATTGAATCCTTAATAACTATTGCATTCCTACATATTTTACTCCTTCCTTGTGCAGCAGAGCCAACCATGGTGCAACAGATTTGGCTGTTGCTGCTTTCTCCTGGGAGTTAATTTCCCCCCAGAAGTATCCAAAGCAGTATGTCTGTTTTGCATGGGAATAGCCACAGAAGATTCAACCACTGCCTGTCTAGTCCTCTTGCTCTGTCTGGTGGTCACCCATTCCCTTCCTGCAGAGGTAGGAAATGGCTCAGATCGGTCAAAACACCATTGGCCTTATTTTGCTGTAGAATAATAGTGAGGCTGTCAACTCTCACCATTATTAGAGTAAGGCACATAGCAACCTCAGGCATCCACACATGTGCAATTAAACATCGAAACACAGAGTTTGCTGTCAGTAATACAATACCCATCTGGAGGCTGTGTGGTTGGAATCTTTATTGCTGGAATCTGTACAAGGCCTCGCTGATGGCCGTAACTTGACCTAACTATCCACTGGTCTTGTATTTCTGAGGGATGAAAATATTAGAGCCAGCGCAATCAGGAGTAACCATGTTTTTAATGATGTAATAAATTATAAGTATTGTTCACTCTGCCTTAAAAAAATTAATTTTAGAAATCTGGAGTTGAAAAAATGAAATGAAAATTGTTTATTATCACAAGTAGGCTTTAAATGAAGTTACTGTGAAAAGCCCCTAATCGCCTGTTTGGGAAGGCTGGTATGGGTATTGAACTGTGCTGCTGGCCTCCCTTGGTCTGCTTTAAAAGCCAGCGATTTAGCCCTGTGCTAAACCAGTTCCTAAGTTTCAACCCCTGGAGTTTCATTCCCCGTGAAAAAAATTAACCTGGCAATTGAGACAGGCACTCATGACTTACCAATATTTTCTGTAGTCAAGTGATCAAGTGCCACTCGTGTGTACAGGAAAATCACTTCTTATTGACCCAGAAGTTCAGTTATAAATTGTGATAAACCAATTGCTTGGGTGATTTGTTTGTTTAGAATGTTTTTTTTTTTAGAACAGTACAGCACAGAACAGGCCCTTCGGCCCTCGATGTTGTGCCGAACAATGATCACCCTATTTAAACCCACGTAACCCGTATCCCAACAATCCCCCCATTAACCTTACACTACGGGCAATTTAGCATGGCCAATCCACCTAACCCGCACATCTTTGGACTGTGGGAGGAAACCGGAGCACCCGGAGGAAACCCACGCACACACGGGGAGGACGTGCAGACTCCACACAGACAGTGACCCAGCCAGGAATCGAACCTGGGACCCTGGAGCTGTGAAGCATTGATGCTAACCACCATGCTACCGTGAGGCCCCATATCCTATTTTTGATTTTGATTTTGGCTGTCACCAGATCAGTGTGTCCTTCAACTTGGAATATTCAAGCAATCTAGGATGAAACATTTTCAAGATTGCAATTGTATTTTTCGACCATCATTTGATGGGCTACCATTGTGATTGCTCACGTACTCTTGTAAACTTCACTGTCCTCGTGTCCTTTGCACCACTCCCATAAGTGATTGACTTTGCTCTCCAAAAGTGCCACCTTAATGTGTACGAATAACGTTTTTCTTTAACCAGTTAACACACCTACGTCACTTGTCCTACTGTTATGTCATAACTTACAAATAATGGCCTGGTTCAATCTTTTTATCGTTCCATATTGTATCATGCCTTTAATCATTTTAAAAACATTCTTTCATGGAGTGCAGACAAAGCCAGCATTCATTCCCCATACCTAATTGCCCTTGAATTGAGTGACTTGCTTGACCATTTCAGAGGGTATTTAAAATCCCACCACGTGTAGGTCAGACCAGGTGAGATTGGCAGATTTCCTTTCGTAAAAGGGATTAATGCACCAGTTAGTTCTAATGGCAATCAATTATAGTTTCATGGTCACTATTACTGAAACTAGGGCAGCACGGTGGCCTAGTGGTTAGCACAACCGCCTCACGGCGCTGAGGTCCCAGTTTCGATCCCGGCTCTGGGTCACTGTCCGTGTGGAGTTTGCACATTCTCCCCGTGTCTGCCTGGGTTTCGCCCCCACAACCCAAAAATGTGCAGAGTAGGTGGATTGGCCACACTAAATTGTCCCTTAATTGGAAAAAATAATTGGGTAATCTAAATTTAAAAAAAACTATTACTGAAACTAACTTTCAATTTCAGATTTTATTAATTTGAATTCAAATTCCACCATATTTAAGGTCCACCATTTCCTCATAAGTTAATCATAGAATCCCTACAGTACTGAAGGAGGCCATTTAGCCCATCAAGTCTGCACCAACCCTCTGAAAGACCACCCTACTGAGTCCCATGCCACCACCCTATCCCCGTAACCCAGTAACCCCACCTATCATTTTGGACACAAAGGGGCAATCCACTTAACCTGTACATCTTTGGACTGTAGGAGGAAACTGGAGCAGACGCAGGGAGAACGTGCAAACTCCACACAGTCACCCAAGGCTGGAATTGAACGCGGGTGCCTGGCGCTGTGAAGCAGCAGTGCTAACTACTGTGCCACTGTGCCACCCATAGGATTTAAGATATTTGAAAAAGTTAAGGAAGCTAAATCAATCCGTAACTATTTTATTAGTCTGTTTGATTGCTAACTTGATTCCAAAATTGCTTTAATCAGTGGGACGATACATTAACTTTCTGTGATGCGGGGAACTATCCTGCATTTTCCTCACATAATTATATGCGTAGCGGACTCATACATTAAGGGCAGCACAGTAGCACACTGGTTAGCACAATTGCTTCACAGCTCCTGGGTCCCAGGTTCGCTTCCCGGCTTGGTTTACTGTCAGTGCGGAGTCTGCACGTTCTCCCCGTGTCTGCGTGGGTTTCCTCCCGGTGCTTCTGTTTCCTCCCACAGTCCAAAGATGTGCAGGTTAGGTCGATTGGCCATGCTAAATTGCCCTTAGGTTAGGTGGGGTTACTGGTTTATGGGAATAGGGTGGAGGTCTGGGCTTAAGTGGTGGTCTTTCCAAGAGCCTGTGCAGACTCGATGGGCCCAATGGCCTCCTTCTGCATTGTAAATTCTATAAGGACATGACAAACTGATTAAAGTGTTTCCCCGAAAATATTCAAACTAAAGCAAAGCAGATTCTGATTCAGGAGCTTCTGAAGAAAATTCTGGATTTTTTCAGTGTTAGCAAAAGCTTGAGTGAAAATTGGGGAAAGTATGATTTTAAGGTCAAAATGATTGGACATTAGGGTTGAGGAGAATGAATGATTCTGACAGGTTCTGAAATAGAAATTCAAAATCAAATTTTTTTTGCTGTGGAAGGGCCATGATATGGTTCACTAGTGTTGGTCAGCAACTGAGAGGAGAGGCAGCCCAGAGGAATAACAAGATAAACATAAGTAACGTTTTGGTAGCCATGCAGTAAATTTATTCCAACAGTCAGTGTTGATGAGCAATAATGCCTCTGAACAAGTTGGGATCATGATTAACACTCGATAAGACAAAATGAGCTACATTAATGAAGAACTTATCAAAAAAGGGTACCAACTCAGATTTTGAGTGAACTCTACATAATAAACAACTATACCTGAAAATTACAACCCTAAAACTAAAGTTGTAAAGGTGGATATTAAATTCGTCATAACACAGGTGAGCTGTGAATAAGGTAATAATATTGAATGTACTGCTAATCCTAAAATAATATTTTTCTGAATAAGAGTATTTTTCTCACCCAAACACTCCCAGCACTCAAACATATTATGTATATATACATTTATAAATCTTAAATATAATCCATTTGTGTTTTAATTTAATGGGTGGGATTCGCCGGGGGTCGGCGTGAATCCCGCCCCCGCTGGCCGCCAAATTCTCCGGCCCTCCAAAAGTCGGCGAGGCGTGAGTCGCGCCGCCTGCCCCGGAGAATGGCGTGGACCGGCGCGACTCAATGGGCCCCGGGGCTGCCCGAAGTCTCTGGCCCGCGATGGGCCGAAGTCACGCTGTTTTTTTGCCGGTCCTGCCGGCTTGGATCAGCCAAGGTACCTTACCAGCAGGACCTGGCAGCGTGGGCAGGCCCCGGGGTCCAGGGGGGGGGGGGGGGGGGGGCATGGGGCGATCTGGCCCCGGGGGGGTGCCCCCACAGTGGCCTGGCCCGCGATCGGGGCCCACCGATCCGCGGGCAGGCCTGTGCCGTGGGGCCACTCTTTTCCTACGCGTCGGCTGTGTCAGCCTCGCGATGGCTGACGCGTAGGTGACCCCCCCGCCTTGCACATGCACGTGGTGCCAAAGGCCTTCCACGCCAGCCAGCGGGTCGCAAACCACTCCAGTGCGGGCCTAGCCCCTGAAGGTGCGGAGAGTCCCGCCCAATATATTTAACAGGTTTCTGCGTTTTCACATACATTGCTGTCGTTTTTATATCTCTGCATACAACATTGAGCCACAATGCTATCGATGAAATTTAGTTTAATAATTTAGTTGTTTGCACAATCCCAATTTTTAATAGGGAAAGTTAAATAGTCAACTGATTAAAATGAACATGGAGTTAGATATTCTCCTTGCCAACAATAGTTTAGCGTTATTATTAGTTTCTGTAATCAGTCTTGCTTTTTCTCAGAAAATGATCAATTATACCAACTTGTATATTTTTATTGCTAGTCCACAGTTAAACTGTGTATTAAATATAAACATGAATTCCAAGCTCAAGTCTAATTGGGAGCCATTTGAAATGTTAATAAGGAAGTATTATGATATTGTGTATGCCACTAGTGCGGTTCTTTATGACTAATGAAATTTGTGATCTGTTTGGAACAACCTGATAATTACAGGCCATGGTCAAAATCTTTAAAGGCACCCAAAGAAACTCATCCACTGAGAAAAAACTGTCATGTGGGGACAGTTATTAGGGCACAGTATCCTGTTATTAAGGAATCACTGGACACAAGGCAAAGAGAGAGAGTCAGCCAAGGATCACACACAAATAATACACACCTCCCACCCTTCCATTTAACATTCTGTCAATTTAAATGCATAAAACAGAAAATTATGCAGGCTACGGTGAACTTAGTTATGAGCCTGTGACCTTCCCTGTCTGAATTTTCCACTTTGTGTGTTCCCATATGCCGAGTAGAATAGTGGGAGAATCTATCCCACGGTATACTGAAAGATAGCAGCAACGACACAGCTCAGTAAATTATCTGAACAGCAATTACATCCTACATACCATTCAGTCTTATGCCACTTGACGTTGGCTTAGCTGGTTTCAGCTAATGTAGTGCCCCCACATTTATGTGATAATAAGAGGGGCTGGTTTAGCACAGGGCTAAAGAGCTGGCTTTTAAAGCAGACCAGCAGCACGGTTCAATTCCCGTTCCAGCCTCCCCGGACAGGCGCCGGAATGTGGCGACTAGGGGCTTTTCACAGTAACTACATTTGAAGCCTACTTGTGACAATAAGCAATTTTCATTTCATTTCATTTCATAAGAAGAGCTTGTACTCATGGGCATGAAATTTGGATCTTTAAAGCCACAGGAGAGGGCACAACAGTAGCCAGAGGTCCTTCAAATGGTGCACACTGTGCCTCTAGTTGTTTTAGGTGCTTGTTGCATGGTGCACCATTGCTAGGAAACGCATCAGTGTGGGCACCCCTTTGAACACTGGAGCTCTCCCAACAGGTTCTGTCATGACATCCTTCAGCCCTTTTGGCTGATTTGATGCTTTTTGAGACATTGAGCAATGCAGGTTCATTCAAAGGGCACATCTGTCACTCACCAATGCACATAGATTTAGCTTCATTGTTTAAAGGGCCAGACACCTACCTTGCAGGTAAGGCAATTTAGAATAAACTCTGCACTGCAAAATCTCTGGCAGAACTATGGAGCACATTTGGAGGTGTTGTGGTAAGTTCCAGCATTTGGCACAGTTCTGCAACAACCTCAAAAGGAGAGCAAAGGATATGGTGACCTGTCCAAACAGACTGCAACAGGTATTACAGCTGTAGTTGAGGAGAGTCTGGGTCTGGGACAGAGAGATGGAGCAGAGACTGTGGAGTGGGCAAGGACTGCCACATTGGAGCCAGATTCCTCTATGCTCTGTGGCAGTGACAGGAAATTGTCTTTCAAGCCAGGCAATGCACCCAGCATCTTGGTATGCAGCATCATTAGCTTTCTCTGGTATGCCGTCCATTGAAGCCTTTAACTCTGTCCCCCACAACAGATGTGCAATCTCACCTTCCAGTGAGCTGGAACAGAAACTATTCTTCCCCTCAAACCTGGATGTAGCCTGTTCCTGCCTGGTGACTCACAATGCAAATCTCAACGGGCCTCTAAGAAGCCAACATTTATTACACATCCCTAGTTGCCCTTGCGAAACTTAGTAGCTTTCTCAGCCATTTCAGAGGGCATTTCAGAATCAACCACATTTCTCTGGGTCCGGAGTCACATGTAGGTCAGACCAGGTGAGGACAGCAGATTTAATTCCCAAAAGGGTATCAGTGAACCAGATGGGTTTTTAAAACGACGATGGTCTCACGGTCATCATTAGTTTTAATTTCATATTTTTATTGAATTCAAATTCAAACTCGGGTTCCCATGACATTACCTGGGTCTCTGTATTACCAACGCCAATTACCTTGAACAATCACCTTCCCTTTATGCACTGCTAGAAGCCAAGATGGTGCCAGGTTGAGTGACAACACCTCTTCATCAGGACTATTTCTCTCTCTCACTTTCTTCCAGGTGTGCTGTGGCTGGACAATCTGCAGCTCTTGGGTGCCTGAGAGCTGGAATTCAGAAAGTGGACATTTGGAGTGGGTGGAGGAGGTGGTGGGTCAAGAGGTCAATGGTCACACCACCTTCAGCTTGCTCTTCATGTCAGATAGCAGGATGAAGATGAGTTGGCAGTTGAGAATGGTGTTGTCATCCTCAATGTTCTCAGCAATGATGTATGCTACAGGCTCTGTTTCAGCTGGCTTCATGATGCACAAGACCATCTCCTCTGTAGGACTCAGTAGTTAATGATGGTGTCTGTTGTTTGCACACTGATTATTTTCAGTAATTCTGGCTCATTATCCTTTGACTTGTTTTCTATTTTTGTTACATCGACGCAAACCCCTTTTATTTCTTTAATAGAGTTTGAATGGATTCTCCGCTGTCGGGATTCTCCGTTGTGCCAGCAACCATCCATGCCCTATAGCATGGGACTGCCCACAATGGGAAATCCCATTGTCTGGCAGGTGGGACAGAGAATCCCGCTGCTGGCGAGGACACACCGCACCAGGGAGGGAAATTCTCGCCCAGAGTGTTCCAGATGCAGGTGTCTTTATTTCCTCCCAGCTCTTCTCCTCTCTCTTGTTTTGGTCTACCCTGCAAGAGGGAGGAATGCCAGTGAATGTGCTGTACTATGCTTGGGAGATGTGCCTGCCACAGCTGAATAGCTGGAAGTATGTGGAAGCAGCAGGAGCTGGATGTAAGGCTGGTATTATTGGAATGTGTGTGATGCTGACGTGAAAGAGTATCTGAATGTTGCACCTGAGTCTTGAGTGCATGGAGGTGTGATTGAATGAGGGGTGGGGATGTGGGGTATTAAGCAGCTTGCGAGGTTGCTGAAGTGATGGGTAGGAGATGCCATGTGAAGATGCATTCGCTGACGGGAGGTTATTACATCTCTTAAGATGTCTACTGTCAGGTCCCAGGTCCTTGGAGGTAGACTCCAGGAATTAAATTCCCTGGTCATCTGCTCCCATTCTTTTCTGGGGGACATTCCATGAGGGCATCCTGGAAACATAGCGTTCTGAAATTTATGCTCCCTCACTAGTGAGATTTTTCGCAGTGGGGAGCGTGAAATTGCAGGGCTGGTTCCGTCCCGTCCGGACCACATAGCAATTTTACGCTAGGGTGGGCAAGACCTTGGAAGTCCAAGTAATGGTCATTCCCCACCCAGCCTCAATTTTCAAGCTGATGGGAACATTGAAATTCTGGGGAAAGGCCAAGACTAAAATCAAAGTTAGATCTCGGCCTTTAAGGTTAGGGAACGGGGCGGGAGGGGGGAGGGGGGCGGGCTGGTGGGTGGGAATATCTCCGTTAGAAGCTCCCTTCTAACTGGGGATGCCTTCACTTCAAAGTCTGGTCATCTCTGAACCTCACTCCCTCCACCCCTTCCCAGCCTCTCCTCTCTCAGAAGACCCCTATCGACCCCCTGTGGCTTCTCTACCCTCCCCTCCCAGGGATGCCTTAAACTTGAATTCTCCTCCAGCTCTGACACTTAGACTCAAGCAGGTTACTGTAGTTACTCTTCTGTCCGCTGCAGCAGTGTAGTTGCAGGGACTGGAGAGCTACCAGACAATCAGATTGGTCTGCAAACAATCAAACTTCAGTTCAGCATAAATAAATTAGCTGCAGAGCAGTTGGTGTCATATGTTCCCTGCCAACTCTTCTGATGGCAGGAGTCCAGCAACTTTATTTGTGACCAGTTCCACAGCTAAGGACTCCAACATACGATCTGTGAATCTCGAAACTCCTTCTCTTCCCTTATGTTCTACCTTCCTTGTTTAAAATTGCAGAGATCATACTCACCACAGTGTAATGTAATTCAGTGCAGCTTCCCGTTAGGAGGGACAGAGTGCCTTTGAGAGATGTATGCTGTCAGCAGCACCATAAGCATTCTGTAATGGGCCCTATTCAGAGTAACATAACAAAAGGGTAAATATTGAGGAGCTTGCACCAAGTGTGTATGCTGACTATCTCCACAGTAATTGGCGCAGGTTATAAATTGTGAATCCTGTGCCCAAATGAAAAAAGGCACAGAGCAATATCTAGCCCCTTGTTTCTATTGATTAACCCCAGTTGAAATGTTATGAATGTTTGATCAATGAATGATGAAGATGAACTGAAATGTTTATTCCTCTACTCTATACTATAAAACGTCACTATTTTTATAACCAAGTATGTATTATAAAACTTCACTATATATATATCCAAGTATTAAAATGGGACTTGACGATTCCTGGAGTCAAGTCAGGGACTTCTCTTGTAGTGTACCTATCTGATCTAATATCGTCAACCATAATTGCAGGAGATTACCCAGATCATTCATCAATCATTTAATTAATACGTGGCTGCTTTCCATTTGCATTTATTACTTTCTTCTCCTCTTTCAAAAAAGCTTGTAACCTTGACTCTTTTCCGTTCTATGTTTTTCTTGCTTACCCAGGTCATTAGCTGGTCTAAGTAGCCCTTCATGTTCTTGAGCATTTTTTTTTGTAATTGTTAATCATTGTTTTTATTTGTTTTTCTTTCTTTTAATTGGATAAAACTTAATACACTTCATGAATGCATTCCCATTTGATGATTTACTTTTGAGGCCAACATTGATCTGGCAACATTAGTGAACCCAATTAACCAGCAGTTTCAGCTCAGTTTCTTTCACCCAGCAGAGACACCACTATAAAGGTCACTGTGACAATTTCTAACTCATGAGATCATTAATTGACTGGCTTACAATTACAATTTAATTGTCACCCAGAATATACTGCTTGCAGATTTATGGCAGAAATACAACTACAGTACTGTTAATTCAGATTTAGTGCTGAAAAACAGAGCACTTGTCCCAGCCAGTAATGTTCACCTCATGAGGCCACAGATGTTTCGGAAAAATTTGCTTTTTTATCAAGGTGAGGTTTTGAAATGATCATTTAAGGAAACAATTTCTGCCAAAGCAATCTAAGTCGGAAGGGGATGGCACATTGACCCTCCTGCCAACAATCTTATCTCTGCTTTTATGTATTAAAACAAAACTATGGTGGACTGTAGCTGTGGAAAGGTTAATGCAATTTATGTAGCTTACATCACTGCTGCCCACTACACAAACTACTGGCTGCATGTGATTAATTGGGACTCCAGGAGCAGGACTTTCATTCTGGTTTGAGGATCGCAATTTCACAAGAACGCTTCCAGGTTCTGAACCTGCACCGCATGGCTTCACGCAATTCTGAAATCAAAGACCACCAATTGGCCCACGTCAAGATTGCTGCCCATGTGACTGCATAGCACAGGGCAGCCATATGTGTCGCTCTCAGCAAGCTCAATTTGAATTTCAAACAATAGCCACGATTACGCTGTTTGTTTCATGCAGAGATGGCAGCGGGGGCCAGCACCAGGTCAGGCAGCTTCTCAGATTCCTCCTTTGAGGTTCTCTTGGAGATGGTGGCAGCAAGGAAAAGTTATACCCTGACAGTGGCAGTAAAAGTTTCGTCAGCCAGACAAACAGGCTTGGCTAAAGGTGGCTAATGCAGTGAATAGCTGCAGCATTACGAAAAGGACTTGGGTTCAATGCCACAAAAGTTTCAAGGGCATTCTCAGGTTTGGAAAAGTGAGTGCATTACACCAACAAGACCCGAGGCCTCCAAGTCTGTAGTCACCAGCGTAAACATAAAATGAGGGCACAAAGTGATACTGAACAAAGGAGAAATGGATGCCCGGGAGCATTATTAAGTCACAAATTTCAAGTGCTATTGTGGCAGAGGCAATATTGAAAACAAACACCTCGTGTGATTGCTCCACTGGAAGCAGTGAGAGAAGGCAGCCTTTTTGTAACTCTCTTTCCGTTGACCGCGCAAGAGAAAAGAACACAATGCCAAAGGGAGGACTCGCTCAGGTGCCTCAGCTGACTATTGGATGTTGCTCTTGTTTCCCTGCTATCCTGGTCACTTCCACAGGCAATGCTAGTGAATTTCCTGGACACTACTGTCCACTGCATTTACCTCCTTTTCCTCAGATGGATACGAGAATTGGCCTTTGAAGAGAAAGGATGAGAGGAGGATAAATTATTGAAATGTGGGCTTGTCACGGTATGTTCAGAATCAGCTGGATGGACTGAAAAACAAATGAGTTTCTTAGATTAAAAGTAAAAGTTCAGGATACAATAGGGTTGTGAAGTACAGTTAGAGAGAAAGATATCCATACACTGGAGACCAAGACATGAGAGCCTTGTCCTGGCAATAACTGAAAGATGAATTGAAGGTAAAAATAAATGAGGGATTAGAATAGATTAGGACAGATAGGTGTTTGAAATCCGGTGCAAACATGATGGACCAAAGGTCGTCATTCTGTGCTATAAAACCCTATGGCTCTATGACTATGACTCTATGAGGAAAGAAAAAAATTGACTGAAGAAAACTTGAATAAAACTAGAGAAGAAGCAACCAGAACAAAGTTCTTCTGAGAATCTGTGCCATCACAGCACTTGTCAAGATGTGTCTCTCTGGATTGTCATTGTTATGGAAAGCTTAGTAGACTACCACGATGCACGAGATCCATGAGGGGGTGTAGAGTAGGGTACTGCTCGGCTGCACAAGGCACCTGAATTGGCATCTGCAAAAGATTGATGACCTGCACAATGGTGGTCCTTGTGACTAGATAGCCTTTGCCTCCAAAGAAGAGTAACACAAAAGTATCAGATGCCATGTTTTCAATGGATATTCCTTGTTCCCTACAACCATCCACAGATTCTCTCTGATATCTTGAAGAACTGCAGCATCTATGAATGTCCAAGGATGAAGGTATCATGGCAGTGGCGAAGATATTGTCCACACACCTGAAAAAAGTGCCTATCGTAGGAGACTATCTGATCATTTAGGGAGTAGCTACCCTTCATATTATGGAATCTATCTGACGGCTTATCAGTGATTGGAAGACCATGTGGGTGCAGTTGATGCTCCCTTTCACCTGAGGGACTCCAATGGTGGAGGAAAATCCCACTACCCTCTGTGTTTGTGTTACCAATCTATTTGGAAACCTATTTATTCCCTTTCTGTCTCAAACAGTGCAACCATGACTGACCAGCCTCGGGCAAGGATGAGCTACTGCTTGAAAAATGTCACCAAAGTCCATTGCCGATTGTTATATGTGTGGGTTGAGACCAGCAACTTTTTTTATAAAAGAAGAAATGCGAAATGCCAGGGGCTGGATTCTCCGTCAGTGGGAATCTTCGCTTCGCTGGCAGCGAACTCACACTCGCGGATTTCCCAATGGGGGTGCCCACGATGGGAAATCCCATTGGCCGGCTCAGATGGATCTTATGAATCAGCTCGGCATTTCACTCGACATATATGTCATCATTCTCAGTTACAAAGTCCTTCAAAATTCTTGTCTCCCTCACAAAGAATTTTAGCTCCTCCCTGCCCAGGATTTAGCCTGATTCCCCAGCTGACAACCAAGCTGAAGTCCATGGGCATGGTCTTAATCAAAAAATGTACATGACTGCAGAAGCTGCTGAACTCTGCCTACAAATGGTCTCGTTGGTGTAAATCTTGGGCTGGTTTCTCCGTTGGTGTAATCCTCCGTTTCGCCGGTAGCGCACTCACGCCCGTGGATTTCCCGACGGTGTGGGGCGGCCCACAATGAGAAACCCCATTGGTCGGTTGACGGGACGGACGATCCCGCTACTGGAAGGGGCGGAGGGGGGGGCACACTGCACCCGATGGAAAATTCCCCCCCCCCCCTTATCTTCAAGTAACAGAAACAGCTACAGCAACTGTAAATTGTACCTTTTCTCAGCTTCTGGATCTAGCCTCCGTCTTAGAACATAGAACAGTACAGCACAGAACAGGCCCTTCGGCCCTCGATGTTGTGCCGAGCCTTGTCCGAAACCAAGATCAAGCTATCCCATTCCCTGTCATTCTGTGCTTGAAAGTTCCTAAAGTGTGTTTGGAATACTTGTGTTGCCCTGTTTGAATCAACCAAGGCTCTTTTACATGATTTAATTCAGTTTCATTCTCCTCGAGGTTTTGGCTTCCAATCTCATTTTTGGTCTGAGATTCTTCCAAATCTGGAAGGGCCAGTTTCCTTTCTCACTTGCCCTTTTCAATTTGGGCATGTTTTAATAAATACAAGCTTTGAAACCATGGAATCCATCATAGAATTCTTGGAAAGATTCAGAGGCAAAGAAGTTCAAAGGAATTTTACTTTGATGGCTACTGGCAGGTCATGTTCTTGAGACCTGTGAGCTCTGTGATGGTCCTCAATAAAGTCACACATGTCAGAGACACTTAGCCTGTATCGGTGAAATCTCCTGTGGCATGATTGCTCTGACTTATTCTTCAGCAGGACACTCTATGCTAAAGGTATCATACTTGTTACCGTTCTGCCCCTCGCTCCTCATCTGTGCCCTTCTTGTCACTTTCCAGATGCGATGCCTCATTGCTTTCATCCCTAACTTGTAGTTGTTTCCCATGTCCAGCTCCAATTTCAGGCTTCCTATCGGTTCACTAACCACCCCCACCCACTGACCCCCCACCCCCCCGCACCCGCATATGCCTCAGCACTTTAAGTCCAAATGCGCAGCGAGCTCAGCTCATCCAATGGCAACTGTGTGCCAATGTATGCATCTCACTATGCCTTCCCCTTTTATACTGTTTTATGATTATCTTTCAAAGGCTGCCTCTGGGCGACATTGTCACCTCCTCCTCATAGACATGCTTCAGACCCTTCTTGGTTCCCAGTCCTCCTGTCAAAAATTGCAAACTGGTTCTCAATGAACCAGTAAATAACTCATTGGCATGACCAATTTGTCATCAGCCAAACTCAGGTGGATTACTAATCTGTATCACACTAGGAAGCTGTCACATCACATTCCCAACCCACCACACATTGAAAACTCAACTGCAGGTGTACCTAATCCGATTTCTAATTAATGAATGAAAGGAAAATGAGTATTAGACATACGGCTGGATTCTTCGTTCTTGAGACTAAATGTTGATGCCGGGGCAGGATTCATGGACATCCGCGACAGCAAAACTGGTGCAGCACGTGGAGCGATTCACCGACTGTGGCTTGGCTAGCATCGGCGCCACGTAGAACACAATTGATTCCAATGAGAAAGGATGCGGGATTCACCGGATTCGCAATTGATGCTCAGGAGGCTGTAGCCACGTAAACATACTTCACTTCCCACACACGCCATCCCAGCCAACAAAATGGCATTGGTTGCGCTTGAGTGTGCTCATATGGCTGATGGGTCGGCTGGGGCCAGAAGGCACCTAGCGGAGTGGCCTGGGGGGGACACCCATACGACCCATGGGTGGCATGCAGCTGCTTTGCAGGCTGAGGCAATGGTGTTTTGTGCCCGTCCACCCAAAGCCCACTTCCTGGTCGCCCCCCATTAATCACCCCCCCCCCCCCCTCCCCCCCCAGCCCTGGCAGGAGCCCCCTAGCCAGCGGCACAACTGTCAGCAAACTATGGCAATGTTGGACACTTTCTGTACCCACTCTCTTCCCGATCTGGACCACAATCTTTCGGCATACAGAACAAAATAAATTTCCCCATGTGAAAAATATTGTGCCTGAGGCTCTCAGCATCTGTTTCATCTGCTCCGAAGGTCATCTGAGCAGTTTAATAAGGGAACGCTGCATTTAAATGGCTCCACAGCACTTTTTCTCATTCATTCCAGGAGGATGGCAGCGAGGAAACCTGCTGTACAAGTCACAAAGGAGGCTCTAACCCATATAGTCGATGCCGTTGAGGAGAGACGGGCAGCAACATACCCTTGGGCTGGCAGGCGATCCTCTATCAAGATAATGAATCCAGTCTGGGAGCCTCAAGGAGCTAACCATGTAGCGTAGATGTTTCTTGAAGATTCCAGGTATCTGCTACTGGCTGAGGATGTAGCGGTCACGCACACTCCCTGGAAAACGGGCATTGAGGTGCATGAAACATATCTGATGGTTGCACACCAGCTGGTCTTTAAGGAAGTGGAACCTCTTCTGTTTGATGAATGGAACTCCCTGGTGCCACAGGACGTGGAGAGTGACATGGGTGCAGTCCATTTCCCCCTGCACCTGTGGCAGACCAGCAATGTCCCCAAAGTCCGTAGCTCTTGAGTCCTGCCGGGCCTGACTCAAGTCCAAGGGAATGTAGTGCTGAACTCTTTATGGGCGGATGGCTGTGAGATCCCACAGAGGTTCCCCATGGAACCCTGGAAAGACTCTGTGGCAAAGAAGGTGAGAGCTTCTATGACCTTGACAGGGAGTGGGTGTGCTCTGCCACCACTTGGCACCAAGTCCACAAGGGCATTGGCACAGGTGCCACACAATCTCCCCCATGAGGTGAAGTCTTTGGCACATGTTTAGGAACACAAGTCCAGTGGATTCTTGGTTTCCTTTTGTACATTTATGCTCTCTGAATGGCTAGTGCAGCCATTGGCCCCTGAGCCTGACCTGCGGTCCGCAGTTTTCCCATGGTGCAGCTGTGGGTTGCTGCCAGAGTTCGTGCTCCTCCAATGAAGTTATTAGTAGCTCCACTGGCTCCATTCCAGGGGATAAGAAAGAGAAAGAGAGAGCCAAGTTGGTGTTACAGCTGCTGACCATCATCACACCCCCAACCCCCAATCCATTGGTCTTCCAGACGTGGAAGCAATCAGTTCAAGAACTTCGCACAGCGCCCACTCACTCACAGAACTGGACTTGTCCTGGCCTTTACCCTCTCTTACTTAGACTTATCTTTATCCTCCCACATGCGTTTACCCTCTCTTCGGCTCACTGCCACAGGGGTATCTATTTGTTCATCTCCAATGGCCGGGGTCAACGAGATGGTTATGTCCACCTTGGGTGGGGGTAGTTAATGGATCCTGGCTGCCAAGCGTTGGGGTCCCCACAGAGAAGCACGCCCAGTGCCTATTGATCTCCTGTTACCAAGCTTTGGGCCCTGAACCCTGGAGATTCATCCCATTGAGTTTGAAACTTGGGTTTATTTTATGACATTCAAATTTCACCATCAACCATGGTGGGATTTGAATTTGGAACCCCTCTAGGCCAGTGAATTACCAGTTCAGTGATCTGTACCACTGGGCATAGGTCCAACTCCTATTTTTTTCAGCTCACTCATGCTTGCCACAGGAAGATCTTTATCATCAATCCAACCCATTGGGCCTGGCTCCTTGACTCTCATCACACCCAACCCCCCACCCATGTGTACCGCACCCGTCTCTGACCCAGATTCCCATGCAGGCAGCAGACTCACACAGCACAAAAAGCAGTCTCCAGGATAACTGACACCAACTGTGACCCCCCCACCCTGCCTTGCGAGTGCAGCCTTATGCCCCTGACGGCTGCCCTTTTCTTTCTCTCACACCCCCCAATCTCCCCAACACACACCCTTGACTCTCCCTCACCAGACACTCCCGGCCCCTGCCCCAGAGCTGCCCAACAGGCTCTGTCCCCTTGGACACCCTGGTGCTCAGTGGAGGCAGTGGGGATTACCTCCTTCCTCCCTCTCAGTGGTCATATTTCTCACTGGTTCCCATTTTTAAAAAGCAGGATGACACAGCTCCTGGCAGTCTTGGTTCAAACATGGACAAAAGAGCTGAATGCCAAAGGTGAGGTAAGAGTTGCTGCCCTTGACATTAAGGAAGCATTGGACCAAGTATGGCATCACGGAGCCTTAGCTCAACTGAAGTCGATGGGAATCAGGGGGAAAATTTTCCACTGGTTGAAGTCATAACTGACACAAAGGAAGATGGTTGTGCTGGTTGGAGGTCGAACATCTTAGCTCCAGGACATCACTGCAGGAGTTCCTCAGGTACTGTCCTAGGCCCAATCATCTTCAGCTGCTTCATCAATGACCTCCCTTCCATCACAATGTCAGAAGTGGTGATGTTTGCAGATGACTGCACAATGTTCAGCACCATTCATGACTCCTCAGATAATGAAGCAGTCCATGTCCAAATGCAACAAGACCTCGATAATATCCAGGCTTGGGCTGATAAGTGGCAAGTTACATTCACGCCACACATGTTCAAGGCCATGATCACCTCCGACAAGAGAAGATATAACCACCGCACAATGACATTCAATGGCACTACCATCGCTGACTCCCCGTAATCAACATCCTGGAGGTTACCATTAATCAGAAGTTGAACTGGACTAGCCACATTAATACTGTGGTGATCAGAGCAGGTCAAAGACTAGGAATCATAATCTGAGTGACTCTCCCCCCCCCCCCCCCCCTCCCTCCCTGAAGCCTGTACATAAGGCACAAGTCAGGAGTGTAATGGAATACTCTCCACATTCCTGGCTGAATGTAGCTCCAACAACACTCAAGAAGCTTGACACCACCCAGAATAAAGCAGGCTGCTTGATTGCTATCCCTTCCATAAACATGCAATCCCTCCATCACGACGGAAAGTGGCGACCATCTACAATCTACAAGATGCACTGCAGGAACTCACCAAGGTTCCTTCGGCAGCACTTTCCAAACACACAACCACTACCATCTAGAAGGAATAGTGCAGCAGATACCTGGGAAAGTCATCACCTGGAGGGCCCCCTCCAAGTCACTAACCATCTTGACTTGGAAATATTTTGCTGCTCCTTCACTGTCGCTGGGTCTAAATTCTTGAACTCCCTCCTTTACAGCACAGTAGGTGTACCTACACCTCAGGGACTGCGGCAGTTCAAGAATGCAACTCACCACCACCTTCTGATGGGTTGGGCGCTAAAAGCTGGATTAACTAGCGATGCCCACATCCTGTAAATGAATTTTTAAGAAGTAGTAATTTGCACCTTCGTAACATTGCACCTGGCGGATGGAAAGATTCGATGAGGGCTGAAGATGCAATGTTAGCCCAGCTAAATAGATGGTAATGGCTTCAAATTCATGGTAATCAGGTTCCCTTCCTGTGTTGTTCTCTGCTTTATTTTACCCTCATGGTTTGATTCGTAGTCAGCGCCGGCCCTAGGGTTGCTGGCGCCCCGGGCAAGCTGAACTTCGGCGCCCTTGGGGAGGGGGGGGGGGGCCTGGGAGGGGGGTGGGGCCTGGGAGGGGGGGAGGGGGGGCTGGGAGGGGGGTGCGGGGCCTGGGAGGGGGGGCAGGGCCTGGGAGGGGGGGCGGGGCCTGGGGGGGGCGGGGGAGACCCACGGGGGGGGAGCGGACGGGGGGGGAGCGGACGGGGGGGGGAGCGGACGGGGGGGGGAGCGGACGGGGGGGGGAGCGGACGGGGTGGGGGGAGCGGACGGGGGGGGGAGCGGACGGGGAGGGGGGAGCGGACGGGGGGGGGACCGGGGGGGGTGGGCGGACCGGGGGGGGGGGGGGGGGGGGGACCGGGGGGGGGGGGGGGGCACCCTGGGGGAGGGGCCAAGACTTTTCAGCGACAGGACATTTCAGCACCAGAAAAAAAAAATCATACAGCAGGAAAAACAAGACCTTGGGGAACTGCCCCTCATAAGCATCCTCCAGAAGGAACATCCCAAGTACCCAGGGACAACAGGATACTGGCCATATCATTGGACCTGCACCCCATCCAAATCCAAACCTCTCCCGTCCCAGCAGGGAAAATGTACTGTCCCCATTCATATTAAGAGGAAAAGGATAATCACTCCAGCCCCAGCCAGGGGGACCCCGGGAAACTAACCCGACCAACAGAGTGCACCATGATTAGAAATAACACCCTCAAGAGAGACGAAAAGAATGAAAGGAGCGGGATGCAGTCATAATAATAGTCCTTGGGGGGAGTGATAATTGATTATTGATTATTGAAACCGCATGAGCAGATGGTAAATTGTTTTCTAACCTACACCAGATGACATGTAGTTCAACGAAGGGTTTTTCAAAACTCTCACTGACAGTTTCAGCTTTTTCTCCCCTATGTTTAAAGAGCATGGGATTTTTATCCCCATGTTTAAAGATAAGCAAATTTTAAAAGCTTCAGACATGACATTTAAGCAGACCTTGGGGGTGAGGCTTCTGTATCTGGGTTCTGCACACCACTTAGCACACAGTAATAAAACTCCAAAAAAAGGCCAAATAATTAAGGTTTGTAACTAAGTATACCTGTGTCACCACCTTTGCACTGCAGCTTTTTGGCTCCCCTGTTAATCTCGTTGCGCTTGTAAAGTGACCTGTGAATGAATGAGCGCTGGCCAGCTGAAATTTTTGGTGCTGAAACGGCAGCGCTGAAATTTTTGACGCTGAAACGTTCAGGCGCTGAAACGGCAGCGCTGAAACGTCGGCGCTGAACTGTCCCATTCCCCTGGGGGAGGGCGGCCACAGCGGGGGAGGGCGGCCACAGCGGGGGAGGGCGGCCACAGCGGGGGAGGGCAGCCACAGCGGGGGAGGGCGGCCACAGCGGGGGAGGGCGGCCACCGCGCATGCGCTGGTTGGCACCGGCCCAACTGCGCATGCGCGGGACCCGAGTCTGGCGCCCCCTAGCACATGGCGCCCCGGGCGACTGCCCGAGTTGCCGGTGCCTTGAGCCGGCCCTGTTCGTAGTGTTGGTCAAAAGAACAACAAGTCTTGTAGACAAACCAAACTAACTAGATCAACACTACTTAACTGAATTGGGTTCGACATTTATCCCAAAGAAACAAACAGTTGATTAATAACATGCAAACTATTTTTCTCTACATCTAACTCACTACTAGATTAAACTGTTCTCTATCTCTCTATCTTCGTACTCTCTAGCTCATTCGTCACTCCTGCTGCTATTGCCTCCTCCAATGTTCTGTCCCACAAGGCTCAGCGTCATCCCTTATATATTCATAGGACTAGCTCCCTCTAGTGGCTATCTGAATACACTTCATTAACCATTACATCATCTTCATGTATGATAATATCACACTGCCTTCCTGGATGTGAACATGATCATGTCATCAGGGAGGGCCTGGGCAGGTTCCAAAATCTCACCGGCACAAATCTCTCGTGATATTACGGCCATTGCGGGTTTATGCCCACGGCTAATGGGCCCACTAAATTGATTCCATAGTTTTGAGACACAGAATGTGCACTTTAAGCTGTTGTGTATTTGTTGGTAAAGTATTAATATGAAAAGAAACGTGCGCCGGTATTTTTGATCAGTTTTTAGTTACTTAATTACAGAATAGTTGTAGATGATTTTAATGCAAAATATACATGTGTAAAACATCTTTGCTTCCATTATTTTCAGATGTTTTCTGTTAAAACTTTTCCACGTAGGAGCAGCATGGTGGCATAGTGGTTAGCATTGCTGCCTGCGGCACTGAGGACCCGGGTTTGAATCCCGGCTCTGGGTCACTGTCCGTGTGAAGTTTACATGTTCTCCCTGTGTCTGTGTGGGTTTCACCCCCACAACCCAAAGATGTGCGGGTTAGGTGGTTTGACCATGCTAAATTGCCCCTTAATTGGAAAAAAATATTGGGTACTCTAAATTTATTTTTAAAAATTATGTGTGCATTTGTGTGTGTGCATGTGTGTGTGGCATGTGCATGTGCGTATGTGTGTGAAAAAAAATTAATTAAATAGTTCCACGTCACTAACGTTATGTTTCCACAGCAACTTGTGTCTAGTCAGCAACTTCTATTGGACAAAACTGCTTCACATCATAAATACCAAAGAAATTTTATTGTGATTAGCTGACAGCTTAATAATGTCAATTTATGACCTAAGAATACAGGGGCAATCTTTCACCCGTTATTTGCGTTTGGTCTTGTTTATAGTGATGCAGTAAAATAGTGCCCTTGTCAAAACAAATTAGTTTTCCGTAACTGCTGTAACAATATATCTAATTAATGAAAAATATAGCTCAAAAACTTCTCGTTGTGATGATAGCAGTACAATCAGCTCTTTGAGTGAATAGAAATTATATTTTCAAAACATGTTTGCTATACACATCTGTGAATTTTAATAACTGAAGCTTGGTGCTCATACATGAAACTTTACTTTATGCAAAAGAAAATGAAAAATTTAATGAAATGAAAATCACTTATTGTCACGAGTAGGCTTCAATGAAGTTGCTGTGAAAAGCCCCTAGTCGCCACATTCCAGCGCCTGTTCGGGGTGGCTGGTACGGAAATTGACCCATGTGGCTGGCCTGCTTGGTCTGCTTTAAAAGCCAGCGATTTAGCCCAGTGAGCTAAACCAGCCCTGATAGCCACTATTTCATTGAGAACTAACTTGATGGCTTAACTATGAAAGTTCTGAATCCATTGTGAGATGTGAATTAAATTTACAGAAATGAGAAAATTGAGTTGCAAAAGCTTCCATGATTAGCTTTGGCATTTACCTTATTTTGACTACCGTTCCACCATTTCTTTATCTTTTTTGTAGTGGAAAACTCCCTGATTTCCTGCTTGTGGGCAACACTAAAGACTATTTGGTCGGTAATATAACACAGATTCAATTGATGTGACTGGTTACTTTACATTGCTGCCAACAATAAAGGTTGGAATCCAAAATGGATGGCAATGGAGACGAGGTTTGCTGGATTGCATGCGGTGACATTCGGTTGGACCTTCGATGTCATCAAGCTAGGGACACATATTACATGAGCGGACAAGAAGCCGCACAGGGATGCCATTTGCATTTTCAAGATAACCGATTTATACACATTTTACATTGTTAATCCTTCCCTGGATTGCCACCTTGGAGTGAGCATTCCATTGATCCCGAGAGCAATGCTATTGGGAGTCTTAAACTTGTGGCAGAATCACCCACGATAGTCAGTTCAGAGGGGAGGAACTAGACAATGTACAATCTGAAATAAGTTCTCAATGGCCAATCAGGCAGACGATACTCGTATGATACAAATAGCTACAATGGCGGATCAAGGCTGCAGCAGTAGGGAGATCCCCAGTTATCCTCGCTACTGGAACTGGACCTATCTTCTGTCGAGGGCACACTTCCTAAAGAGCATCAGACAGCAAGAGGAGTTCCAGATAAGGAGGCTAAGAAAGCAATCCCAGCGATTGCTAAGTGTGTGGACGGAGATGCAGCTGTAGGATCAGACTCATCAGCCAGACAAGGAACCACAGAATCTATGACCAGTGACATTGTCTTTCTTAGGTGGATGGATAATCATACTTGTTAATGAGTGATGGGTGAAGAAGGAGGCATTTAACTATCCAAAAGTTGCAAACGGGTGCCTCACATGGGCCAAGGGCTGATGGGGATATAGGGTGTTGGAACCCGGTAGCCTTTATTGGTGGCACTAGGCGGCAGTTGATGCCATTACTGGAATTAACAGTCATGGAGTTGGGTAATTTCCCTTCACAGGTGGAAAGGAGTTGGGAAGCCATTGAATTGGGGACAATCCTCCTTGATGCCATTGAGGCTTAGGCAGAGGCCTCAAACGAGAGAGCTCTGAGTGGAGGATGGATTGGGCAGCATTTCTACAGCTATTGGCAGAGTGGCTCTTCAAAAAAGCAGTTCCCATGTGCATTGTTCTTTCAGAAGGAAGATTCAATGGGGAGGAGGAGAACCTGCGAGGGAGGGAGATTGGGTCACAAAGATTGGGGCACGAACACGGCGCCTATACAAACAGAGGATGAGTTATGCAGATGTCAGCGTTGCAATGCTGTTAAAAACTGTGCCTCTCTCAAGGTCATGACAGATGCTTGTGCCATGGCAGTAGCGGAGATGAATACTGGTTACATTGGTGGCCATCCAATGTCGGTGGCAATCAAGGTCACTGTGACTTGAATTTCTATATGTTGGTACATTTCAGGGGTCCATTGGAGCCGCGTGTGTCTTCTCTCAATCTTTGTGCCCCAATCTCCCTCCCTCTCAGGTTCTCTCAATCCATTGGACATCATTGTGTCCAGGTGGTGACTGATGTCCTCTTAAGGAGGGCCAGCCAGTTCATATAGTTTTTAACCAATATAGACAGTCAAGCCAAGGTTCCATTGTTGATTTCCCCCAGGTGCAAGGTTTCATAGGCTGTCTTTATGGGGGCATCAAAGCTCCTTCTGGCCATCCAGAAGCCTACATTAACAGGAAGGGATTTCATTCCATCAACATCAAGCTCATCCACCACTCAATGGATTGTGTAGGTCTGTGCTCGTTACCCTGGGAGCAACCCACAGAACTTTCACACTCTGGCACTGCCAGGTCCTGCAGCTTCCCCCATCATCCTCACCACCAGCAGTCTTGCAGGGATTGATCTTTGCCGACAAGGGATACCCACTGAAGAGACAGTGCGGGAGTCGAGGAATGCTGCAACACGAACCACACAGTGACCCAAGCCACCACCAAACAGACCATAAATCTCTTCAAGATGAGATTTAGGTGTCATGATAAGTCCAGTGGGGCACTTCAATGTGCCCAGCAAGGGTTTCCTGAATCATGGTGGTCTTCTGTGTTTTACATTTTCTGTCGCTGTAGAAGTGGAAGTCCTGGCCACTGTGGGATTTTTAGAGGTTGAGGCATCATCTGACAATGTTGAAGACACGGAAGTGGATTTCCGGCCATATCATCCTGATCAACACGAGTGGCCACAGGGAATGGGACAAGATATAGGTTTGAGGCAGTGTCTGCAGTTTAAAATGGAAACAGTTGTGAATAACTGAGAATGATATTATTGTACTAAATAATGACAAATTATTTCCTTTTATCTAATATAGAATACCTCGTGTTTTATTTGTATTATCCATATGTATAGCTCCTTTAAGAGCTAGGTTTATCTGACAGATTTCTTGCAAAGCAGTGTACTGAGACCAAGTGGTTAATCTTCCAAATTTTGATAAGTACCTGGCTTGAGTTTTGAGGGTTTAATCCAAATGGGTGCAGACGGAAATTTGAACTATGAAGTTCTGTTTCAAATGTAAGCATCTGTGTTGATTGTATTTTATAATATAATTAATGTAATTGACTAGTGTTGTCATTAGTATTTGAGTCTTTTGAGTTTTGATTTACACTGTGAACCTTGTGGCGTAATTCTTTTATTAAATATCTGGGATTAAAAATAAATAAATAAACACGTTACTGGTTTCTATCGAGGTCATAACAATAAATATAGCACAGAGTTGAAAATAGCAATCCTTCACCCCTGACAAAGGGTAGTTAATGTGCATACTACGCATGTTTCTCAGTCCTGCGTGTGCATGTATGGTGAAAAAAATCTTCCTCAGTGTACTAATTATGTCAGATCTGAGCTTGAGTAGGTGAAAACTGGAGACTAAAATAAGATTTATAATCTGAGACTATGAAATAATATCTCATTCTGGTGGCTCACGTAATTGTGTACTAAGTAGCTACATTAACAAATAAAATGATAACTCCATATGCATTTGTCAGAGTAATCATCCCACTCAGTAGACCAGTCAGGAATGGAGATGTGAAAAATTTAAACCTCTCATTAATATGGGATCGTTCAACAATCCAGTGATTAATATCAAATTGGTTTATATTCAGACAGAAAATAAAGTTTCATGCTCTATCTTATTGGCTTGAAGCCTGTTGAAATTTATCAGCTATACAAGCTGCATATTTGATTTTATGCATTTGTTTTTTTATTACAGTTAGTCATCATCTTTTCACCAAGTGGTGACTAACAATAGGATATAATTAGAAGTAACCCAGTGACATAATATTTGCTTGGTCATAAAATATTGTGTGGACGTCATTTATGTTTTCATGCCATGAATGATTGCCCCCCATCTTTTTATTAAAATATGTGGCAAGGGTTTAAAGCTCCAGTAAACCATAAAACGAGTATCCAGGGTAGGAACTATTCCGCTAACCTCATTAAAATAGCACAGTGAGTAAAACTCTTAATTTCTCCACACTCTTCTCCACCCAGCTTCTCTAACGTTCCAATCTATTTGATCCCCTCCATTGCGTCCTCCAATGTCCCACACAAGGACACACACCACCACCTCCTATTTTTCAATTAAAATACAAACTCTCTTGTTCCTTGCTCCCTTGACGTCAGCCATTAGTAGCATTTTGATCTCTCATGCTGGGCTTTGTAAAATAAGCAACAGTGCATATTTTACATTTCTACCACTTGCTTTCCATTCAACACCTACCCGATTAAATCTTGTTTTTCACTCTCTCCTTTCTTCACAATCCCACAAGGTGTTAGAGGACTGGACAGTGGATTGAACATTAAAATCCATTGATGTGCTACATGATGAGACCATCAATTCACAAGACACATGATTGGAAGTGAACAGTGGTTTTAATAGTCTTACAACTGAGCCTGCTTGCGACGAGATGAACTGAGAGCAGGCTCACGACTGCAGATCTTTATAATTCTGGTTAGTGGGAGGAGCCATGGGTGGAGCCATGAGCAGAGCCAAGGGTGGAGCCCAGTACAAACTCCTCATCTCCCCCTATGGGCAGAGCTGGGCAACGGCTTGTATACAGAGCTCACAAGGATACAATACATATGATACAACACAGTGTGAATTACTAGGTTTATAATTCACCACACTACATACATCATAAGAATTTGTATTTATTAATCAGGCACTTGAATAATTCTGACAAGTGTGTTTGTGCAGGCAGACCCTGAACCAAAAAGACAGTTGCCAGTTTTGCATGGGGAATGGGACAGTTAAGTTGCTATTCACTATTTTAATACCTTATGTAGTTCATTGCTGGCAACCAGCTCAGGTTAAAATCATCCCCCTCCCAACCCCCAACTACGGCCCAACCTTTGTTCTCATTTTAAAGAAGGAATTGAATTACCAAGGAAACCAGCTCAAAATGTTGGACTCAAAACATTGTGAGAATAATAGTGAGATTAGCAGCTGTCTCCATCATTAGAGGAAGTCAGATAGCAACCTCTGGATTAGGCACGGGCACAATTAAACAACAATATCCTTAAGTCACTGTCCAAGTTATCCAGTTGCTCTACACGCTGTGTTATAACAGCACTTTGTTGATTGATTCGGTGTTGATGTAATAACACTGTTGTATCATAGCTCAGAGTCCCAGGTTTGATTCCCGCTTGTGTCACTGTCTGTGCGGAATCTACATGTTCTCCCCGTATCTGCGTGGGTTTCTTACGGGTGCTCCAGTTTTCTCCCACAAGTCACAAAAGACGTGCTTGTTAGGTGAATTGGACATTCTGAATTCGCCCTCAATGTACCCAAACAGGCACCGGAATGTGGTGACTAGCGGATTTTCACAGTACTTTCATTGCAGTGTTAAAGTAAGCCTATTTGTGACACTAATAAAGATTATTATTGTTATGAAGTTGTGGTACACACCCACTAGTTAGCCATTAAAGAAGACAGAAAGTGTTAGGGCTGGTACAGCCCTACCACAGGTACATATAGACACATGAGAAGCAGGAGTAGGCAGTTTGGTCTCTGGAACCTGCTCCGAAATTCAGTAAGATCATGGCTGATCTGATTTTTGCCTCAGCTGCACATTCTGCCTATCCCAATGTTCTTTGACTCCAGGTTTAGACAAAAAACGATTTACCTCTGTCTTAAAAATAAACAATGACCCTGTCTCTATCTCTCTCTGGAGAAGAGAGCTCCAAAGACTCACGACCCCCAAGAGAAAATATTTCTTCTAATTTCCATCTTAAATTGGAGACTCACTATTTTTAAACTATGTCGCTCAGGACTGGTCTCTACATTAAGTGCAAATATCATTTCAGCATCCACCCTGTCAAATCGCCTCAGGATCTTGAGGTGTAAACGAATAAGGGCAGCACGGTAGCATAGTGGTTAACACAGTTGCTTCACAGCACCAGGGTCCCAGTTTCAATTCCCGGCTTGGGTCACAGTCTGTGTTGAGTCTGCACATTCTCCCCGTGTCTGCGTGGGTTTCCCCCGTTGCTCTGGTTTCCTCCCACAAGTCCCAAAGGACGTGCTGTTAGATAAATTGGACATTCTAAATTCTCCTTCAGTGTACCCGAACAGGTGCCGGAATGTGGCGACTAGGGGCTTTTCACAGTAACTTCATTGCAGTGTTAATGTAAACCTACTTGTGACAATAAAGATTATTATAATTTTTAATGTCATGGCAAATCTTAATCATAGAATCCATGTATTCTCTACAGTGGAGGAGGAGGCCATTTGGCCCATTGAGTTTGCACCAACCCCCTGATTAATCATTTTCTGATTAACCCAGGAAATTTAATTTTGCAAAGATACAATTTCATTCCTTCTGAATTTAATTAATGTTGGAGATTGGGCCACTGTCCTCGTACCTGTCCCTGATGCCAGGGGACGATTGGCTGGCAGTGCTCTTGTCAGAGGAATGCACCATGGCCCCTGTAGGGGCTACTGCTGGTGTTTCCCTGGGTGTGCCGCAGGTGGTTGGCGGCCGGGTGTGGGGGCGGGTGGGATGTGGTCGGGTGTTTGACCGAGGGTGGGGTGGGGTGGTGGGGGCACCCATACAGCTGGTGTCACTCTGCAGAACTTGGGGCCAAGGTGGGTGGGCATTGGGTGCACAGCAAGATGACTGTCGTAATTTCTAAGCACCGCCCCAGCCCTATGGGGGGTCACTGCAGCCAGTTGGCCTGTTAACCCACCTCCTCCGGCCCCACTACTCCAGCCACCCATACAGCCAGTGTCCGGCCCAGCTGCCCACAGTCACTCCTCTCCATGTCCTACCTCCTCTCCCTTTCCCTCAGCAGCCGGCTTCATGATTTTTGAAAGCACATGTGAACTGCGCCATCAGGAACTCGGCCCATCGGAGAAGGAGAATCAAGGAGGTCCCGGTGGTGCTGCCAATCGCCAGCTGAGCAGGCGAATAGGGAGGCAAAGGCAAGGGCGTCAGCCCCCCTCCCCATAAAGAGTTCTGGCTGTTCTGATACCCTGAAGACTGCCACTCTCGGGCACGGCTCCACCCTCATCTCCACAATTTGGACATCGCCTCGAAGAAGGCTGTCCAGAACCTGACAAGTCTGGGGCATGATCAGAACTTGTGGGCGTGGTTGGCCGGGGCTCCTTGGCACCATTCACATTTGTCCAGCACCTCTACTCATTCGCATTCTGGTCAAGTGTGCTCTGTGATCCACTTTCAGCTGCATTAAGCTTCGCCTCACGCAAGTGGGGGTGGAGTTGACCCTGTGCAGTGCCTCGCTCCAGAGTCCTCACCCTGTTTCCAACCCTAGGTCCTCCTCCTATTTTCCCCTTGTCTCGTCCAGTGGAGAGTGGGTCCTTCCCTGTAGATGTCCATACAAGTTCCCGCAGTTTCCCCTCCCTAGAATGTCCATGCCCAGTAGGTCCTCTAATAGCGATTGTTGCGGTGATCGTGGGTATGTCTTTGTTCCCTTACATAAGAAGTTTCTAACTTGCATGTATTTAGTTTGTTTCCCCCAGTCAGTTGGAACTTCTCTGTTAGTTTCTCAAGCGTTGTCAGTCTGTTGTCCATGTAAAAGTCGCTAACTGTCAATGTGCCTCCCGTTCTGTGTCCACCTTTTTGAAGGTGGTGTCCATTTTGGCTGGCGCGAACCTGTGGTTGGTGCAGATGGGTGTTCCGTTCAGTGTTCAATTTCTAGCAAGGAAACTGCAGAACTGTTTGTGACTTGTCCAAACCAGGATATTTATTAATACACACGTGGTAAGGTAACGATCAATACAGAGCAAGTTATCATGGAGTTTATTTGTACACCCCTGGACCTACCCCTACGCATGACTGTCCTCATGTACGTCTTATAATCTTCTCAGGATCACCGCATCTGGCCTGACTTATATCTGAGTGTCCTGTCACATGATCACTATCTCAAGACCGCATGGTGGATCTGCACCGCCACCTGCTGGTTGGAGGTGGCACCACCAACTAGCTACAATATTGTTTACAGGCATATCATCACATCCCCCTCCTCTGGAAAATATTAATGTTTGTTTTACAAACATGATTACTAATTTAACTTTATACATTTGTGATATGTTTTAACAATATGAACAGGTTTAGTTAGGGTATCCATAAACATGAAATGCCTGGTCAGTGTCCGTTCCTTTCACACAGATCATTGTGCCTCCCTTATGGGACCACCCGGGCTGTTGCCAGACTTTTCGAAGACTGGTTGACGTGCTGGTCTCTTGCTTCGTATCGTCTTTACTCTGTGTCTTTGGAAGGTAAACTTCCGTGATGGCCACACATGCGTCACCAGCTTCTTTCTTTTTTGTTTCTTGCCATGACGCTGTTCGCTGCTTTGTTGTGTTTTTTCTGTCTCTTCTGTTATCAATCATGACCTCACCTCCTCTTTCACTTTTGTCAGTGGGATAAGCTGGCTCTCGCAGTCTACCCCCCTTCCTCCTTCTTGTTTTAACAATTAGTTTGCAAAACCTTTTCTTTTTATGTTTGGGTTCCGCAGCCCCACTCCAAAACGCAATCCAATCCCCAGGCCCAGCAGTTGGTAGTGTGATGGATATAAGATGACATGTGAAGCTGCATTCAGTTACATTTACTGTCCACATGAGGGTCATTGAACTTTCCCCGGCATTGCTGTTAAGCCCTTGAGACTAGACCCCTCTTTGCCTGCTCCCATTCTAACTGGAAGACATTTTGCGAGGTCTCCACCCTTAGCACTCCCCATGCTGCGAATGCAGGGCATCTCTCTTCCCATCGACATCCATTACTAAGGCATTCAGTGCAGTATTTGTAAACCTGATAGTCCTCCCTCTCTGTCTTCTTGCTTCATTTGCTTTGTTTCTTCTTGCAACCAATTGCAATACTAATAGTTAACAGCAGATTCCTTTCATTCAGGGTAACTTCCCTTTAAGAGGAACTAACTACCTTCAACTGGGGACCCCAGTTGAGCATGCAGCCAGCCAGGAGTGCAGGTTGTTTTCTGTTGAATGTTACAATTAGATAAATGTGTGACCAGAACTAAGATTGTATGCTGCCTGTCTCTATGGGATCACTCAGAGTGATTTACAAATCGTAACTCCCGTGTCTGAAATCAGGCTTCAGATAAGTTTGACTTTCATAAACGTAACTAATTGAAATAACTTTATTTTGATATAATTAATTAATTAGTGCTAGAAATGTCAGTCAACTTTGAGATGTGGGAGGGCTGTGGTGCTTCCAGCCTTCCAGATGGCTACATCTGCAGGAGGTGTACTCAATGGCAGCTCCTCACAGGCCACATGGTTCGGTTGGAGTAGCAATAGGATGCACTTAAGAGCAAGCAGATGGCAAAAAACATTATAGACAGGAGTTATAGAGGCGTGGTCGTACCCAGGGTGCAGGCAGAGAGATGGGCGACCACTGGAAAGGATAGGCAGTCAGTGCAGGAATCCCCCGTGGCTGCCCCCCTCTCTAACAAGTATACCATTTTGGATACTGTTGAGGGGATGGCCTATCAGAGCAAAACAACAGCAGCGGCCAGAAAAGTGGCACCATGGCTGGCTTTGTTGTTCAGCAGGGATGGTCAAAACACAGAAGAGCAATAGGCATAGGGGATTCCATAGTCAGGGGCACAGATAGACGCTCCTGTGATCGTGACAACGACTCCAAGGTGGTGTGTTGCCTCCCTGGTGCCAGGGTCCGGGATGTCATTGAATGGCTGCAGGGCATCCTGAAGGTCAGAGGGTGATAAGGCAGAGGTCATGGTACATGTTGGTACCAATGACATAGATGAAAAGAGGGATGAGGTTTTGCATCAAGAATTCAGGGAGTTAGGCAATAGACTAAAGAGCAGGACCTCTCTGGTTGTAATTTCTGGATTGCTCCCAGTGCCACGTGCTGGTGTGTACAGGAACAGAAGAATAGCACAGATGAATGCATGGCTTAAGAGTTGGTGCAGGAGGGAGGGTTTTAGATTCCTGGACCATTGAAACCATTTTTGGGGAAGGTGGGATATGTATAAGCAGGATGGTCTACATCTAAACTAGAGTGGGACTAAGATCCTTGCTGGCAGGTTTGCTAGTGCTGTTGGGAAGAGTTTAAACTAGTTTGGCAGGGGGAGGGGACATATCAGAATAGTGACAGTATAACACAGCAACACAATCGGGTCAGAGGGAATATAGCGGTAGTAAGTTTCAAGGGAGTAAGACATGGCTGGAAAGCCTCTACTTTAATGCCAGGCGTATTAAAGGTAAAACAGATGATTTAAGGACGATGATTGGCATGTTTAATTATGATATAACAGCTATCACATAGACATGGTTGAATTAGGGACAGGATTGGCAGCTCAACATCCTGGGATATAGAATCTTCGGGCAAGACAGAGGAGGGGGTAAAAGAGGATGAGGAGGCCATTATCACAGTAAGGAGAGATGATATCAAATTTGTGGGTAGAGCTTAGGAAAAAAAAAGGGACAGCTACATTGCTGGGTATTTATTATAAACCCACAAATAGTCAGCGGGAAATTAAGGAGCAAATATGTGCGCAATTCGCGGAGGGATGTAAAAATAGTAAGATGGTAATTATATTAGATAATTTCAACTTTCCCAAAATTAATTGGAATGGCCAACATGTTAGGGGCTTAGATGGAACAGATTTCTTAAAATATATTCAGGTGAACTTTTTAGCTCAATATGTAGATCCATCAACAGATGGTGCAGTGCTAATTCTGGGAAATGAAGCCGGACAGGTGGTTTATATGTTGGTGGGGGAGCATTTTAGTGATGGCGACCACAGCATGGTACAATTTAAATTTGTTATGGACAAAGAAATGGACAAGTTGCAAAAAAGGTTTTGGCTTGGGGGAGGGTGGATTTTAACAAAATGAGGCAGGATCTGGCCAAGGTAGACTGGAAAGAGTTACCTGTGGGATAATCTATAGAAAAGCAGGGTGGGGGAGGTGGGGGGGGGGGGGGGGGGGGGGGAGGGGGAGGGGGGGGGGGGGTTGGCATCCAAAAATGAAATGGGGATGGTACAGGCCCAATCTGTTCCCTCTGGGGTAATAGGAAGGGGTAACAAGCCCAGAGAGCCATGGATGACCAGAAACATTCAGGATACGATGAGAAGGAAAGGAGAGATTTTGAAAAAGTATAAGTCAAGCAAGTCTGCAGAGGCAATAGTGGAGTAAAGAAAGTGTGGGATGGAGCTTTAGAAATCAATTAGGAGAGCAAAGAGGGGACATGAGAAAGTTCTAGCTGGTAAAAGTAAGGAAAATTCCAAGAAATTCTATAAGTATATCAATGGGAAGAGGATCACCAGGGACCAAGGGAGAAATCTGTGGATGGAGCCAGAGGACATTGGTAGGGTGTTAAATTAATATTTCACATGTGTCTTCAGCCAAGAGAATGAGGAGGTAGTTATGGAACTCAGGGAGAGAGATTGTGAGGTTCTTGAGTAAATTGTCACAGGGAATGACAAGGTATTGGAGGTATTAGCGGGTTTAAAAGTGGGCAAATCTCCAGGTCTGGATGAATTGCGTCCCAGGCTGCTGTGGGATGCAAGGGAGGAGATTGCAAGGGCTCTGACCCACATTTTTTATTCCTCTCTGAAGGGAGGTGCCAGAGGACTGGAGGACAGCTAATGTGGTCCCACTATTTAAGAAAGGTTGTAGAGACAAACCAGGGAACTACAGACCAGTGAGTCTCACGTCAGTGGATGGGAAACTACTGGAGAGGATTCTGAAGGAGAGAATCTATCTTCACTTGGAGAGGCAATTTTAATCAGAAATAGCCAGCATGGCTTTGTCAGAGGGAGATCATGCCTAACAAATTTGATTGAATTTTTTGAGCATGTAACCAAGTGTGTAGATGAGGGTAGTGCAGTTGATGTAGTTTACATGGAATCAGCAAAACCTTTGACAAGGTCCCACATGGGAGGCTTATTAAGAAAGAAAGTGCACATGGGATACAGGGTGATTTGACAAGGTGGATTCATAATTGGCTTAGCGGTAGGAGGCAGAGGGTGATGGTAGACGGCTGCTTTCATGACTGGAAGCCAGTGTCTGGTGGCGTACGATGGGGATCTGTGCTGGGCCACCTATTGTTTGTCATTTATATAAATGACATAGATGATTATATGGGGGTAGGATCAGTAAGTTTGCTGACAACACCAAGATTGGCTGAGTGATTAACAGTGAGGTTGAGTGTCTTGGGTTACAGGAAGGTATAATGGGATGGTCAAATGGGCAGATAACTGGCAGATGGAATTTAACCCTGAAAAGTGTGAGGTGGTGCACTTTGGAAGGGGTACTTTGACAAGGAAGTATACTATGAAAGGTCTGACACTGGGAAGTTTCGAAGAAGCAAGGAACCTTGGCGTGCTTGTCCATAGATCTATGAAGGCAGAAGGGTAGGTTATTAGGGTGTTTAAAAGACACAAGGGACACTTGCCTGTATCAATCGGGGCATAGATTACAAAAGCAGTGAGGTCATGATGGAACTGTATAGAACATTGGTGAGGCCACAGATGGAGTACTGTGTGACATTCTGGTTGCCACATTATCGGAAGGGTGTAATTTTGCTGGATGGGATGTAGAGAAGATTCACCAGAATGTTTTCTGGGATGGGACATTTAAGTTATAAAGAGAGGTTGGATAGGCTTGGGTTGTTTTCGCAAGTGCAGAGAAGACTGAGGGGCAACCTGATTGAGGTGTACAAGATTATGAGGGGCATGGGCAGGGTGAATTAGGAACAGCCGTTCCCCTTAGTTGAAGGGCCAGTTACCAGGGGAGACAAGTTCAAAGTGAGGGGTGGGAGGTTTCGGGGGATTTGAGGAAAAACATTGTTACCCAGAGAGTGGTGATGGTCTGGAATGCACTGCCTGGGAGGGTGGTAGTGGAGATATGCCTCACATCCTTTAAAATGTACCTGGATGAGGACTTGGCATGTCATAACATTCAAGGTCACGGGCCAAGTGGTGGCAAGTGGGATGAGGTGGGCAGGTCAGGGCCTTTCATGCGTCGGTGCAGACTCCATGGGCCGAAGGACCTCTCTGCACTGTAGTATTCTGTGATTGTGTAATCAATTTTTAGTTCTGGAGAAAAATTTGTTTTCCAGTTAGGGAGAAGTCATTGCTCAAATTCACGTAAGTGAAATATTTTACTGATACATTCCTCAAAAATAATGCTGGATTCTCCGGTCTTCGATGCCAAAATCGCGTTCGGCAATCGACCGGAGAATCCCTGTTTGTGCCAAAATCAAGACTTTTGCCGTTCTCCGCCCCATTGCCGCACGCCACATGGACGGCCTCAGGATGTCACCTGAGGCCTTCCCCCGATGCTCTGTCCCAATGGGTCAAGTTCCCGACGACGTGGGTCCCTCATGCTATTTTTGTGAACCCGGCGTGGCGATTGCAGATTGAGTCCAATGCCGCCACAGTTGGGTGGGGGCCATTCTGCTTGTTGGTGGGGGGGGGGGGGGGGTACTGTGGCGGGGTCTGGGGGCACTGGTGGGGGGTGGCCGAGGGTTGCGAACCTGTTCAAAAGGGGGCAGTTTTTGGCAGGCCGGGTCCGCATGCGGCCACGTAGCAAGGCACGGTCGCCGCCGTGCGTATGCGCGGCCACAGACCCGGCAATTCTCCGGGCTGTATCAGCAACTATGCTGCGTGCTTGGTAGCCCCCCACCAGACAGAGGATGGGTGCAGCTTTTGCCCCCTTTTTCCGGGCGTAAAACACCACTGTTCCCACTCCGGCGTCAGCACTTAGTCTTCAAATCGGAGAATCCAGCCCAATATGTTTACTCATGGTGTAAAATATGTTTTCCAATTACCCTAATGTCCCTGATTATAAATTAACTTAATTTATATAATAAATAAAATCTAACTTTACCTCATTAGCACTTTATATACTATCTGTAATGTGGAGCCCTTTTAAGAGGGTTGTGTAGTAACTTAGTTCTAACCCAGAATATATTAAGAACCTGAGTGATGAAAATGCCTGTGAAAGAAGCCCAGAGACTGACACTGAGGAATAATTTGTTTTATTTTTGTGTCTGAATATATTTTCCAAGATATTAATGCTAACATATGTCACTTGCTATTCTGGAAGAAGACCATTGTTGCAATGATTGCTTTTGACAACATGAATTCATTGCCACTCTGTATCAGTCCTGGACATAAGTGTATCTGTGTAATTTGTCGGAAGTAGTACAGTGATTGGATCAAATAAAGAATAGATGAAGACATAGTATTGAAAAGGTTGGCAATACTCCAAATACAGAAGTCACTTGGTCAAGTTAGTTTGTATCCTTGACTGTCAAAGGAAGTAAAGGTGGAAATTTCAGAGCTTCTGACCGCTATCTTCCAATCTTCTTGGAATGATGCAGACGATTGCAAATGCTTCCCTCCTGTTCAAAAAATAGATGAATAAAGCTGGTCATTTCGGTCCAGCATCTGTGGTGGGAAAACCTTTAGAGACATTAATCTGTGACAATGAATTGATGTTTGAATGAATTTTTATGAATAAGTGAAGGTCAGCACATATTTGTTAAAGACAAATGGTATTTGACTAACTTGATTGAATTTTGAAAAAGTAAGGAAGAGATTCTTGAGGAAAATAGAGGTGATGTTGTGTCTATGGATTTTCAAAATGTATTTGATGAAGTATGATGTAATATCGGCTTGTTAGTGAAATTGAAGTCCTTGTGATTAGAGACAGTGGATGTGATTTTTCCACCGCAATGCGCCGGGCCTCAATCCGGGTGTGCTGGGTGAAACGCGGGAGGGGCCCAAATCAGGATTTGTGCTGGGCGCGATTCATTTTGTAATTCACCCGGCCTGTTCCCGATGGCGAGTTCCAGAACTCACCTAAAAATGGGGCTGGTTTAGCACAGTGGTCTAAACAGCTGGCTTGTAACGCAGACCGATGCCAGCAGCGCGAGTTCAATTCCCGTACCAGCCTCCCTGAACAGGCGCCAGAATGTGGTGACCAGGGGCTTTTCACAGTAACTTAATTGAAGCCTACTTGTAACAATAGCAATTATCATTATTATATCATTAGAAGCTCACTAAACTTAATTTGCATTCATTTCAATCTCATTAGCGAGATTGAAGTTGAATGCATCAGCCTCCCGGTAGCCACTCAACACCCCATTGAGAATGTATAATAATATAATAATCTTTATTGTCACAAGTCAGCTTACATTAACACTGCAATTAAGCCACTGTGAAAATCCCCTCGTCACCACATTCTGGCACCTGAGAGAAAATTCGGAATGTCCAAATTACCTAACACCACGTGTTTCAGGACTTGTGGGAGGAAACCGGAGCACCCGGAGGAAACCCACGCAGTCACAGGGAGAACGTGCCGACTCCGCACAGACAGTGACCCAAGCCGGGAATCGAACCTGGGACCTTGGAGCTGTGAAGCAACAGTGTTAACCACTGTGCGTGTTGTGTAGTACTCCTCTGCAAAAGCAGGAACCTGGTGCAACGGCCACTAAGGGGGAAGTGAGGAGGTGAGTATCCTTTTCAATTTACTGGTGTGCATCGCAAAGCCACCGGAACTTCTGCCCCAGTGCTCGCGGCCTTTAGGGTGGTTAGGATTGTTCAGGGGAGCTGAAGGGATCCAGATCAGGCATCACCCTGGGCCGGGGGGGATGAGGGGCTTTTCGTCTTTGAGGCCTTCAAGCCATCTTTAAATATTGTGGAGACCCATAATAGGGGCAACCACAGCTGTAGCCTGTCTGACCAGCAAACTCTCACAGGGCAGAGCCCAACCGCAGCTCAGTTTCACTTCCTTTGACTAGAGAAGCCGCGATCTTCTAGCAGCCTGAAGGCTATTTCAAATGAGGGATTAGGCTTGTTAGTTGTGATAGCACTCCACACTCCTGAACACTCACATATCTCCTCGAAGGAACAGGAGAGGATAGTTAGTGGACTGGGTGCCTTCCAACATTTGATGCCTGAACAGTGTGTCTGTACTCTAGGAGCATCAGAACCATAGGGGCAGCTGCCAACAATCAAACGCTAAAGAGCAGGGCTTCAGCAATGAGGACCGTCTTGCAGCCAAAGGTAAGTGTCTGGGTGAGCGGAGGTCAGCTGAGCATGTATGTTGCTGGCAAGGGCAGCACGGTGGCGCAGTGGGTTAGCCCTGCAGCCTCATGGCGCCGAGGTCCCAGGTTCGATCCCGGCTCTGGGTCACTGTCTGTGTGGAGTTTGCACATTCTCCACGTGTTTGCGTGGGTTTCGCCCCCACAACCCAAAATGTGCAGGCTAGGTGGATTGGCCACGCTAAAATTGCCCCTTAATTGGAAAAATTTAATTGGGTACTCTAAATTTATCAAAAATATAAAACAAATGTTGCTGGCAGAGGTCTGGGATCTAGGGGTTCCTGATCTGGCTGGGACGGAGTGTGCAGAGCCAAGGTTTGCCAGCACAACTGGCTCACTGGATGGCATTCTAAGAGAAGGCGGCACAGTCATGGTAAGGGTGAGGGAGGCTTGGGGGTTTTGAGGGTCCCGGGATGGAAGCCCTAACTAATTGTCAATCTCTCTCCATCTCCAATTCCTTCCAGATACAAAAATGTTTGCTGCCCTTGCTGTTCCAGCCGAGGCGGGCAGACGCCAAAGACAGCAGCAAGGTTATCACAGGCAAGAGGCAGTACCACATGTGCGGGAGGCTGCCACATACCCTCCAGAAATGGCCGTCTGTCAGGTTGCGGAGAGGGCAAGAAGAGGAGGCCAGCTACATGCCAGGGTGCACAGGAGTCATTGGTTCTTTCATGAACTGATGGACTAAATATGCCATAGAAGACTGCGCCTCAACAGAGTCAGTACAGCACCTCACGGACATGGCACCCTATGGAGGAGGATACCACCCGTTCCCCATGGCCATGAAGCACTAAAACTTTATGATACTGGGTCATTTTAGGGCTCGAATGGGGACCTTTGTGTTATTTCACAATCATCAACCCACAAACTCATCCAAGAGGTAACAGATGCACTGGGACATCAGTGAGTGCTTATATTAACAGGAAGGGGTTCTGCACCCTGAATGTTCAGATTGAGTGTGATCACCGCCTACGGATCATACACGTTTGTGCATGGCATCTTGGGAGAGTACGTGTCAGCTACATCCTGGGCACTGAGTGTCTTCGAGGACCACCCCAGAATGACGGGTTGGCTCATGGGAGACAAGTGATACTTGCTGAATAAATGGCTGATGACGTCAGTGTGGAGGCCTGAGACCGAGGAGGAGACGTGTTACAATGAGGCCCATGTTGCCAGCTGAGCTGTCATTGAGCAGTACATTGGGCTGCTAAAACTACGATTTTGATGCCTGCATCACTCTGGTGGGGCTCTACATACAATCCCCAGAAGGTCTCTTGCTTTATAATGACCTGCTGTGCCCTCTATAATCTGGCACAGCAGCAGGGATACGTGCTGGAGGATGAGGGACATCCAGCCTTTTCTGAGGAGGAGGACAAGGACATGCTGGAGGATGAAACCGAGGAGGAGCCGGCGGCTGGAGGACTGGCAGCGGCAAGTGTCCAAAATGCCAGGAGGACCATGGAGGCCCTCGTTGTCTCCAGGTTCTCCTGAGACGAGGCTGAGTCCATCAGCTCAACAGTCTGCATGCTGCCCTCCTTATGTCTTGACTGGAAGTAAGTGCTGAGGAAACATTTAAAAGAAGCTCCCCTTGTTCGTAGAGATTAGCTGACATGTAATTCGGGCAAATCAGATGGCGAGGTTCACTTGGGGTGGTGCATTTATTGCACTAAGTGCTGTTGAATACATGCCGTGATCGTGCTTTTGCAGCAGATGCGAAACACCTGCCAAACTCGCCCAAAATGATACATCGTCTTTTTTTGAGTGAATTGCGCCCAAGTGCAAAATTGGCTAATTAACAGAAAATAGAGTAATGATGAATTGTATTATTGCACACTGCTTACTGGTGTCTCCTACGGATTGGTGTTCGGAACACTTTTCTTTTGATAGTCATTGATGATCTGGACTTGTAAAAAGGGCATAATTTCATAACTGGCAGATGGCACAATGCTTGCAAAGGTAGTAAACAGTAAGGAGGATAGAAACACAATTCAGGCAGACATAAATTGGTGAAAGGGCCAGACGCACGACAAATGAAATTTACTGCAGACAAGTGTGAATTGATTCACCTTGGTAGGAAGAATGAAATGACCCAATTTTAACATGGGTGCAGGAACAGAGAGACCTGTGGTTGTATGTGTACAAATCATCAAGACACGTTGAAAAGGCTGTTAAAAGGATATAGGGGATCCTTGGCTTTATAAATAGTGTTGTGGACAAAATTTATCTTTTCATTGTTTCTGCCCCTAATCAATATGTTTGGATGTCAAGGGTGTATGTTTTACTCCCTTCAGAGTGATTGTTCCAATTGAATAATTTCCAGCTGCAAACTTTTTGTGAGTTTGAAAGGATAAAGGTTATTTATTATCACACAGTTGCTCCTAAAGTTTAAAATGCAATGTCTCACTCAATCGACTATTGCACACGATCACACATATAAAGATGGCATACAGATAAAGGTAAAACTATACAATTACAATTCATGAGTGTCTCAGACTCTTTTCTGGCAGCTTCTGGCTTCTTCGATGTGTTGATGCTTTAGTTGAAATGTAAATCTTGGAAAGCAGAAGATTCTCAATAATCCGTGAGACGTCTTGTAGTTGAATTTCCAGGAGGTTGAACTTGAAGTTGGAAAAGAATCGGGAGTCCTTTTCTCAGTTTCAAGGCAGGGCTGGGATACAGGCAACAACAGACCAACAACAGCACTATCGTTGTCAGGCCAACAGCAGCACCTTCCTGGTCAGACCAACAGCAGCACCATCCTTGATGACAGTGATAGGTTTCGACCGATAAGAATGAAGAGCTGCAAGTTCAGAGGGAGACAGGTTAGAGAGAGTGAAAGAAGCAGAGGAATTGAGATGACCAATATCACGCCGAAGTTCCCAATGAAAAGATCGAGAGAGGGTGAGAGGCCAGAAGGAAAGACGTAGGTGGAATGAGAATTTGAAAGACTGGAAAAAGGTTCTGCTGTGTGGGAGAAGATTCCTAGCTGAAGGAGTGTAGAGGCAAAGGTGGCAGAAGAAGAGCTGAGTGACATGGTGTTCTTGAAATTTGTTGAACAAACGTAAGTGGACAAAACTGAGGACTTTGTTAAGCATCTCAGTATCAGAGAGGGGAAGGTGGGTGGGCCAATAAGCGGTGAGATTGGGTCAGAGGGGAGTAAATGGGAAGGAGACCCCAAAGGGGTGTTGTTATCCATCAATTGTTGGAACTTATGATTCCTTACATTCAAAAGGAAGAAGTGTTTCTTGTTAAAGCATTGAATGCACAAAGGATCAAATAAATTGTGGCCCAGGGCAGCTTTGATATAGATTGAATTGTTGCTGCTGAAGTGAGAGATCAAGATCATGTATGCGACTGCACATGCCATTGAACGTGTATCTCAGGTTAAGCAACCTGAGGGAAACCTTATTTCATGCAGCGAGCTCTTAAGATCTAGAATTCACTGCCTAGAAGAGTTTTGAAAGCAGATTCTAGAATAACTTTCAGATGAGAATTAGATAAATACTTGAAAATAAAATTTTGCAGGACTACAGAGAAAGAGCAGGGGACTGGGCTAATTGAATAGCTCTTTCAAAGATGACTTCCTTCTGTCCTATTTCATCGTATGATATTGTGAGTGTCAGAAAGACGTTTGTAATCTGGTTCTTCTGTTTTTGAATTTGCTTTGTTGTCCATGTGATTATTCGGCATGGTTAAAAGAAAGCTGACAGTTAAAGTGACTAATTGGACTTGTCTTTCAATGCCAAGGAACACTTATGCTTCCTGTAACCTGGGAACACCTATCATATAGGTGTACTCTTTCAAAGGTTATCTGCGAAGGAAGACTGCGTAAAACCTGGCACATATCCAAACTCATCAGCTTCCTAAAACCAGGCAAAGAACCAAACTTTCTTCAAGCTACCAACCAATATCTCTGCTCTGTGTGCTGCAAGGTCTTGGAGCATCTCATCTTTCAGCGGATAGAGCCAGAGGTGGAGAAAAGCTTGAAAGCTGAACAAGCTGGCTTTTGGCAAGGGTGAAGCTGATGTGACCAAGTCCTTGCCCTAACCAACTTTATTGAAAAACCTCAAAACAGACGCTCCCTTTTTTGGTCTCACTGCAGGATATGACACTGTCTGGTGCACTAGCCCCCTTATCAAAATCTCAATGGGTTACTGATGCCATCAAACTATTACTCCAAGATAAACGGTTCGGGGTGCACATGGATGATGACACAAGTACCTGGAGGAAATGGTCCAACAAGCTTCCCCAGAGAACCGTTCTATCCCAAACCTTTTCAATCTCTACATCAACGATTTTCCTCCAACCCACTCTTGGAAGTTCATCAATGCTGACAATATCCACTGTGCCCCTCTGGCTCAGACATTTCCAAATTAGAGGTAACACGGAACAACAGTATTGCATAGCTGGCCAATTGCTGCTTGACATGGTGCCTTCAGCCCAGCATCAACAAAATAATGTTGAGTACATTCCACTTCCATAATGCCAGTGCCAAGATGGAGCTCAACATCCTCTTGAATGGCAAAGATTGAATCACGAACACATTAAGGTAGTCCAAAACCCTGTTGTCTGTGTCCTGACTCACCCCAAATACTGTTCAGCCACGACTGATGCACTTGCTGACAAACACTGGTGCTCAGTTGAACAATACCTCAATTTTTAAGAAGAAATGCTTGTTTTCAAATCATCCCATGACCTTCAATCTCCTGACCACTGTAGCCTTCCTCAGAGCTACAACTCTCCAAGATATCCCAGTCTCTCCAATCCTGGACTACTCTGATTCTAATTGCTCTACCACTGGTGGCTGTGTCTTCAGTTTCTGAGGCTATAAAATCTAGAATTCCTTCCAGCACTTCACGACCTCTTAACACTCTTTTACCTGTAAAATGATCTTTAAAGCCTCCCTCTTCAATCAAACTTTAGTTTGGTAAGAAATTGGTATATATATTGCATTATATGCAATTGGTGCAGGAATGTTTTTAAAAGCCTGGGTTAGGGCATGTGTATATCTGCTGCAGTATTTTTTTAAAATCCCATTTAAAAGAGAGACACTGAGGCTGCAGAAGATGCAATTAAGAGGTCATAAAAGTGAGATCATCATTATTTCAAACCATGCTTAGGTTAAAAAGGAAAGACCTAATGGATGTTTGTTATGATTTATCGGGAGTAGACAATTAGAGCCTGCCGCCCGCCATCAGTAGCAGGGTCCCCAATGTGGCAGAGAATCAAAAAATTGGGATCAGCACCAGGCATCGGTGGGCACAGATCTGACGTTATCTGAACACAGGCAGCAGGATCAAGGTTCATGCCCGTGTGCCAGCCGGAGAATGCAAATTAATGCAAATGGGTCTTACTGACCTATTTTCATTCATTTTGGGGGCCCAGCATACTATTCTCTGGCTCTCTGTGATGCTTCTCTCCCCTGGTCATGTGGGCAGGGATTACTACAGGTCTCGCCAAATGTGAGCCTGGCGTGGTGGATCTCGCGGAGGCCAAGGGGGTAATACCTGAAGGGAGTTGCACTCAAATTCCATCTGAATGTCAACCTCCCCGCATAATGCTCTACCTGCCAACCCCATCACTAGCAGACCGCCTCAGAAATCTCAGAACAGCAGAACTCACAAGAGACCCCCTTAATTGGGAGAACCCCCAGGGACCCCCAAAATGAAGGAATTCTCCACAGACACACCCTACCCTGCCCCACACAGCCCTCTGACTAAAGGAGGCTCCTTACTCAAGGGAACCCCCCTCCACATACCCCCTCTCCCCAGAAAAGAGACCTCCGTCTGGTAGCTAGAGAGTAGTGCCGTCAGGGGTTGTGAAATACATTACAGCTGTAAAACTTACCTGGAAGATTCCCTCTGTCCATTCCTGAAAGGAGAATAGAGAATAGCATTGACCTGTGTTTAAACCCTCAGATTCATGAGCTGCAAGCCATTCATTCATTTCTAGTAGCAGCCTTGATTCATTCATCTCCCTTCATGGATGAGTGACTTTAAGTGCTGAAACCTCAATGTTTACAAACATCAACCACATCAAAGAGTGGTCAGTGCATTGCGATCACATGCTCGAATGACTGAAATGCACTTAGTGATTGGTATATGGAACTTTGCTATCGGGCTGCCCGCTCAAAATGCCGGCCCAATAGCTGGATTCACTCAGGAATACCTCGTATTCTTCGCCCTGCATAAATATGTATATAAAAGGATACTGAACTGATTCCTGGTTAGCTCTCCCAGGGTAAAGGTAAATTGGTAGGAACTCCCCTCCGGCAGGAGAACATAGTCTCCCAATGAATAATCTTGCCCAATGTATTTAAACTCAAGTAATTTGATCATGTGATTTGAATGGGATAAAGTGATGTAGGAATGGGAGGGGTCATGTTTATGGAAGTCAGTTCTTGAGTTTGTGTTGCTAGAAGCTGTGAGCTGAACAATAGTTTTCTGAAGAAGGCTGTCAGAGATTCAGCATTAATCTGACAGGATTTCTCGTTCCCTTCAAGCTCTCTCTTTTGAAGAAATTATTGAACCAGAGGCTGGCAAGTAATCCTGTGTTTGCTAACATTATTTCAAAGTGGGGTTTGACCTGTGATGGGTTATGCTTGATTGGAAATAAAGAAGATAGCAGATAAAAGTTAACGTCAGGTATTTCATCTTATAGTTAAGCATTGTTTAACTGGAAATTGTAAGCTATATTTCTGTTTATTTTAATATACTTATGTGTGCGTTGAACCACTTCTGAAGCGAAGTATCCTATCCTTGCAGTTTTACAAATTAAAAAAAAATGATTGGTGTTCCTGCCCGATTTCCTCGCAAATATTGGGGTCTGATCCAGGATCATAATAGCCCTAATATCTTCTTATGTGCCTGGGTGTCACTATGCCAGAATGCTTGTCAGATAATGGTCATGAAAAGTACCTTGAGACATTTTGCTGCATTAAAGATGTTCTATAAATACAAGTTATTGATGTAATTGCAAATTGTAAACATTTTCCAATTTTATTTTTCAGGCACTTTTGGAATTTAGATGGAGTTCCTCAGTACCCCCGCTTTGAAAAAGGTTTCTTGCGAGCAAGCCCAAAGTTGGTTTTGAGGGGCTGTGTGGGTATCCCAACGCCATAGGGACAAATAGTTAGCTCAAAGTGGTCTACAGTAGGTGCAAGCTCTTTCTATTTACCTTCCTTCCTATTCTAGCGAAACCCCAAATATCTCAAGCACTAACAGGTCCTATCCTGTTGTGCCAGATTTCTGTTCCCAGGATGGGGCCATTCACCAGGGGACAGATGTTTGGACGACCAACACTCATGAGTCATGGCTGAGTTCTCTCTCGTAGAAATGCAGAAGGAATGCGCTGGAGAGAAAAGAAAAAAGCACTGAGCATGAGTGATCACAGAAGTAACCTTTTACTTTCTCTTCTATGCCTGACGATACGTGAGGTGTTTCTATCCCTGTTTTCTGCTCCAGAGGACAGTAAACTGAGTTGTTTCTATAACAAACACCAATTTTACGTTGATAGGTCATTAGCCTGATTCATGGTTGGGATTCTCCGTCCCGCCGCCGGCTTCCCCATTCTCCGGCAATGATTCTCGGGCACCCGCGGGATTCCCGCCGCGCCGGTCGGGGGCCGTTGACAGCCGCCCACCCCCAGCGATTCTCTGGGCCTCGGTGGGCAGAGTGGCCGACAAGTTTGGCCGAGTCCCGCCGGTGTAGGTTACTCAGGTCCCACACGGCAGGACCTAGAAGTTGTGTGTGTGGGGGGCGGCCTGGTGGGTGGGGGGGGGGGGGCATCCAACCCCGGGGAAGGGCCCCCGTGGTGGCCTGGCCCGCGATCGCGGCCTACCGATTGGCGGAGGGCAGGCTGCTTCCGTGGGTGCCTATTTTACTCTATGCTGGGCCCCTGTCGGACTCTGCCATATTGCTCGGGTCCAGCGTGGAAATACACCGGCCGTAGCGCACATGCTCCGAAATACGGCAGCCGTTCCGCGCATGCGCAGAATCACGCCGGCTGTTCCGCACATGCGCAAACTCGTGTGGGCTGTTCTGCACTGGCTGGAGCTGCGGGGACCACTCCAGCGCCAACCTAGCCCCCTAGAAAGGGGAACATTCCCCATTATCGGGGACCGGTGATGCTGGAGTGGTTGGTGCCGCTTTTCACGCCAGCGTGGGGACACAGCCCCATTATTGAAGAATCCCGACAATAACTCCTTACCAGCAGCAAATTAGATGCAATTCTAACTGCAGTTTAAAGAGAAATGTGATCACTGATACATTAAGAGGTAAAACTCATTGCCTTCACAAATATTTTAAATATAAATTTAGTCTTCGCCACAATTCTATAAGATTCTAAAAAGCTGGCAAAATAAATGTGAAAGCAGGAAAATTAGTCAATTGGCATTTGATGGAGTGACACAGCAACCAAACAAATTGTTTGCTAGCAAATTGAAGATGTTAACACATGAACAGGGGATGGCTTATCCATGTTGCCGTTCTGCAGCACTGTCCACAAAGGACAGCAGAAAACCTCCATAGCACATTGGAACAGATGGAAAGGAAACTGGCATGGCAAGACTATCAACTGTGACATGTACTTGGTAGTTCACTCACGTGCTGCCAGTGATTTTGTTCCACACTTACTGCGGCACCTTGCAGACCCTCGTACAACCTTACAATATTTCATTCTTGATATGCATGTCAATAATCCAGCAAGGCACACATTCAAACTGCAACTTGCAAATTACAACCTCAGCACACAAAGAATGCAACACAACCAACCTGAATGTTGCACATACACTTACTTATATATGGTATTGCCTGCAGGGTGATCATATAGCTGCCATCAATAGATTCTGTATTTTGGAAAATAAAACATGTCAGATTGCTTTATTGTTCATACAAAGAAAATGGGATTGCAACCAAATGCGTCAGTCACCGATTTTGTAACATGTGTGGGTAACAGATTGTCAAATAACTCACTCAATCCAAGTACTAGTAGGGAGGGTGCAGAGGCAAAACATTTGAAGATGATCATTGGCATTCTTTTGCTGTAAATTGCTGCAGGTGTAGATAGGTAACTGGCTCTGTTCTGACCTGGAGCCTGAAGAATTAGTTCCTCAGAATTAATGCCAGGAAGATATGCCAGAGCAGATTTGGTGTATTACGTAATATTTGCTTTGGGGAATCTATCTCTGCTGTCTGATATACTCCTTTGCATTTGTTCTTTTATCCTGTAGCATACAACGCTGTAAGGATTGAGATAAAAACAAACATCAGTTTCATTTAAGTTTAAACACTGCAAAGACCTTCAATTAAATGTTTGTTTCCTGAGCAACTCTGGCAGTCTGTGTCGGAAAAGCTCCTTTCTCATGTTCTTTCTGAGCTTTGTCTGTCTTCTGAAGTTCAAGAATGTTCGAATTGCAACCAACTTTCCAATGAATGAACAGACAATATTACATTTTTTAAGTTTCACTAAAATATCCCTTAATGGAAAAAACTGTCAAAAAATTAAATTAAATTAACAGCGTAAATCAATTGAGAGAAACTTTAGAATCAGAAAATTTGCCTTATCAAGTTTGAAATTCTGTGGTGGAATATGTACTTTCAAAGCTTGTGGGCGCGATTCTCCCGAGTTACGAAAAATCGGGAAATCGGCGGGAAAAACGGGCGCGTTTGACAACGGTCGGGAAGGGTCCATTTCCCGACGTATTCACTTCCGGGAAATGGGCTAGTAACGCGGCCGCGTCAATTACGTGCGCCATTACGACGGAACGCGGCGACGACACGAACACGCCCACGTGACGCCGCTCGACGCCGTAAAAAGGCGCGGGCGAGCACAGAATCTGTCGGCCATGATGTCGGAGCCCAGGAGAGCTGCCCCTCGGTTTGTTGAGGCTGATGTGGAGGCGCTGCTCGATGCCGTCGAGCAGAGGAGGGGCATCATCTGCCCGCGTAGAGGGCATCACCAACCTTCCAGCGTGTACGCCAGGCCTGGCGTGAGGTGGTTGCTGCCGTTAGTGCTGTGGGGCAGACCCCTCGCTCTGCAGAGCAATGCAGGAAAAAGCTGCACGACCTCACCAGGGCTGCCAGGGTAAGTGCCAAGAGGGTGCCCCCTGGTCACAACCATCCCTCCCCCCTTAACTTAATCACCCACCTGCCCCCCTGGCACGGGGGGGGGGGGGGGGGGTGGAGGGGGATTGGGGCAGAGTTATTTGAGGGTGGTTCACAAAGTTGTCACAGACCCAGCGCTCTGGCCTCCGTGGAGAGATGCAATGGTCTTATGACAACTTCACCCCCAAACTGTGCCAGTATCTGAACGGACTGCTGATACCTGCTGTATTGTAATGATCTACCTATGTCCCCTCCCCTAACAGGCCAAGTCCGCTCACAACACCCGTGAGCGGCACAAGACTGGACGGGGTTCGCCCAACTTGCACCCCCTGACCACATTTGAGCTGAGGGCACTGGACCTTGTTGAGGGGTCTGGCACCCGGGAAGTCGCGCTATGCGAGGTTGGCGGATCTGCAGCAAGTGAGACAACCCTCCTTGACAAACACCCACCCCTCCCCCATCCTCTGTCCCTTCACACACCCTGCCCACTGGGACCGTCCAGCGGCCGGCCGAGCGAATCTAAATAACCCGTTTCATTCTCTTCCCTAGGACGTGATGCCGAACGACCAGGGCCGTCTGGCTGCAGACGGACACAGGCATCTGCCCCCACCTCACCTGGGGCCGAACGACAGAGGGTGCCCGATCAGCGGGGAGCCCCATCCTCCCCAACCCAATCTGCGGAGCAGGACGCCCAGAGGGTGGCGATACCACAAGCCACAGAAATGGCCAGCGAACACCCTGCGGACTCTCAGCGGCCCCATACCATAGAGGAGGCGTTAAATACAGACGACCTTGTGCTTGCGGCACTGCTATCTCCAACACCCTCCATCATCCCAGAGACACTCACCCCGGTTGGCCTATTTAGTGATGAGTCTCCTGGGTCACAGTCTGGTTCACACATCACAGCTGAGCAGGTACAGCAGGTGGAGGTCGGAGCAACCGAGGGCCCGGACTGGTGGAGGCCAGGCCAGGCCCAGCATGCAGCTGGCTCCCAGACGTTTTCTGAGTTCCTGGAGTTTCTCAACCCACCCGCACAGCCGATGCCTCAAGAAACCCAGGGTAACAATGACGGGATGAGGGCTGTTTTCCAAACTCTGCAGACGCTGTTAGAGGAGTCGAACCACGTCCACGAGCAGGGAGTGATGCCGCTCATGGCAGAGACCCAGGCTGACACCGCACGGGTGGCATCCGCGGTGGAGGCAATGGGTCAGGTTACGCAAGGCATTGGGGTTAATGTGCACGCGTCATTCTCGGCCCTGGACAGGGTTGCCCTCTCACAGGCAGCAATGTGCCAGAGCCAAAACGACATTGCCGGCACCCTGCGGGCCTTGGCCCAGTCTCACCAGGTCATGGCCCGGTCGCAGCAGTCAGTCGCCGAGAGCATCAACCGCCTGACACATGTGCTGGATGGTGTCGTGCACTCACAGGTTGAGGTCGCACAGTCCCTGGTGGGAATGTTTAACTCCCTGGACTCCGTGTCTGCAAACCTTCGGATCCTGGTCGATACCGTCGCAGGCCTCCAGGACTGGCAGCGCCAGGTGTCGGTGACGGTCGGGAAGGGTCCATTTCCCGACGTATTCACTTCCGCTCGCACCTCTGTCCCAAAGTGAGGCCCGGGGGCCACCGGGCTCCCCGAGGGAGGAGTAGGTTTCGGGTCCCGTCCCATTAACTCCATCACGGGACGTCCCGGAATTCTCGGCCTCTCCCCGTCCCATCCCTGGTGCATCGGGTGGGCAGCAGGCAGAGCAGGGTGGCACAACGTCACCCGAGACGCCCGCAGAGCAGCCTGGCCCATCAAGGCCGGGTCGCCCCAGGAAACGCTTGCCGAAGGAGAAACAAGTCGAAGGGGGCGATTCGCAGCAATCCTCCTCCACTCCTGCTGTATCATCTGGGGACTCATGTAGACGTAGTGTTAGGGCCCGTAAGGCAACAAAGTGAGACACAGAGTAAGTTGGCACGGGTGAAGGGCACAGTTTAGTTGTAGGGGCTAGGGCACCTGTAAATGTTTGTTCACATTAAACGCACTGTTCCACCTTACTTGTAATACCGTGTGATTGTTCCACAGACACAGGAATCGTGATGGTGACCGAGTGTCGCTGGGGTTGACGAACGGTGAAACTTCGGTGCCGGGTGTGCAGTCCCTGCCCCTCCCCCCACCCCCTCCCACAGCTAGCCCACGCGGGCACATGATGGAGAGTCTATGAGAAACTCAGCGGCCACCAAGGTGGATGGTTCAGCTATTGCCATAGGTCAGGCTCTCTCTAATGATTCTGAGCTCACAGCTCTTCGCAGAGCGGGCTGTCATAATTCCACATGGCACTGATCACACCCGCTGACACAGCCATCAATGTTGTGCCATACCGTCTGGACCCAGTGGTAAGGGTGATGTCGAAGTGGAGCACTGTACACTGAGAGGGAGTGGGGGGGGCGGGGGGGGGGGCTGTGGTGGTGGCAGTTATGTGTTGACTCTCTGCACGACTAGCGATGCAGGTGGTGGTTTGATGTTCAGCGGGGACGTCACATGCGACACGTGAACCGTGCTGCCACCAAGGCGTCGCGTGCCCGCCGTCCTTGCCAGGTCTGTTGTGCCACCTCCTGGGCATCACCAGCACCTGGGTCGTGTCTGTGTGCTGCGCCCGCCACTCCGCCAGCCTCCTCCTCCTCCTCCTCTGTACTGGCACCACTGCCACTGGTTTCTCCCTCCGCCTCCTGCAGCAGGTCATCTCCCCTCTGCATCGCGATGTTGTGCAGCGCACAGCAGACCACAACAATGCGAGCGACCCTTTCAGCCTGGTACTGCAGGGCCCCTCCGGAGCAGTCCAGGCACCTGAATCTCATCTTCAGGAGGCCAAGGCAGCGCTCCACCACACCCCTGGTTGTTGCATGGGCATCGTTGTATCGTGTTTCCGCATTGGTCTGAGGCCTCCGTATAGGCGTCATCAGCCAAGACCTCAGCGGATAACCCCTGTCGCCTAGCAACTAGCCCCTCAGCCGGGGGGGACGTCCCTCAAACATCGCAGGGATGAACGACTGCGCCAGTATGTAGGAGTCATGCACACTCCCTGGGAACCTTGCACAGACATTCATGATCCTCATGTGGGGGTCGCATACCACCTGGATATTCATGGAGTATGTCCACCTTCTGTTTGTGAACACGTCCTTGTCCCCTGCAGGCGGGCGATTGGGGACGTGAACACTATCGATTGCCCCCTGCACCCTCGGTATTCCGGCCACTCTGGCAAATCCACGAGCTCGTGAGTCTTGACTTGCTTGGTCCTCGGGAAAGGTGATGTAGATGTTAGAGATGGCATAGAGGGCGTCGGTCACATCCCGGATGCACCTGTGCACCGATGACTGGGAGATCCCGGAGAGGTCCCCGCTCGGAGACTGGAAGGAGCCGGTAGCATAGAAGTTAAGAGCGACCGTCACCTTGATGGCAACCGGGATCACGTGTCCTCCCCCCGTTCCACGTGGGGCGAGGTGCGCCACGAGGTGACAGATATGTATCACCGTCTGCCTACTCAGCCGGAGTCTCCTCCTGCAGGTGATGTCCGTCATTGTTAGGAAAGAGACCCGGACACGGTACACCCTCGGCCTTGGTCGTCGCCTCTGGCGCCGTGGCTGCACCCTCACTCTCTCCTCCTCCTCCTCCTCCCCATGCTGCTCGACGACTGGCAACTCCTCGGCCCTTCCCTCTGCTGCTGCAGCTGGCCCTGCATCCACTGCGGGTTGTGGGTGTGGATGCTGCTGCATCGCCAAATGCATTGCAGCGGCCCCAACCACTGCGCAGAACATCGCCGTTCTGTTCACAGACATTGTGCTAACCTACAGAAGGGTGGTGGGGGCAGAGAAACGGGACATGTTAGACGGAGGTTAGTCGACAACTCGGCAGCCGCCAGCCACGGGATACCTGTGTGTCCCGGTGGCCTGGACGCGCTGCTGACACGCGGGCAGCCTAACCCCTGGTCACTTTCTGCATCCAACGGGCAGTAAACTATGTCCTCCTCACGGGTGTGTCAGTGGCCTGTGGCCGTAAGCCACAGGGCAAACAGCGGCCTTGTCCTTGTGACCAGCACGCCATGGCATGGTGGCAGACATATTGTTACGGGGTTGGACGGCTCACTCACTTACTCTCTCCCTAACACCCCCCCCCATTCTCACTCCCCCCTCCGTCTCCCCCACTCCCCCTCCGTCTCCCCCACTCCCCCCTCCGTTTCCCCCACTTCCCCCTCCATCTCCCCCACTCCCCTCTCCGTCTCCCCCACTCCCCCCTCCGTCTCACCCACTGACCCCGCTCTGGACCCCCTCCCATTCTCAGGGATGCCCTTCCCGTTGTGGCCAGACTCGAGCGGTACGCTGAGCGGTGCGCTGAGCGGTACGCTGAGCGGTGCGCTCACCTCCTGGAAGCAGTCGTCAGCCAGTACGACTGGTTGACGAACTTAATAAGCAGGTGTGTTTGACGCCGTGTAAACAGTGCGCGATTAAGTCGGGACTTCGGCCCATCCGGGCCGGAGAATAGCGGGGGGGGGGGGGGGGGGGGGCAAAAACTAGCGATTGTCGGGGGCGCGTTAGAGGCGTTTGGCGGGAATGGCGACTTGGAGTTTGTGCGGGGTTCAGAGAATAGCGGGAGGGCGTCGGACCAGTGTCGCCGTAAAAATTTGCGACGTCCGCTATTCTCCGATTTTTCGTGATTCCGGAGAATCGCGCCCTGTGTTTTTTGAGGGATACCCGAGTTGAGAACGGAAACTGACCCTTCCAGTTCCTAAGGAAAATAAGACTGAAACTGAGATCAGAACACAAAACATCTGGGGAAACTGAAATAGATGAAACAATATGAAGGAACACAGAGCTATCACAGCACAGAGAATGAACTCAGTGGTGCTGTACAGGTAGACCACGAATGCAATTCCAGAAGCTGGGAGTAGGTAAATAGGTAAATATAAATACACAGTTGCTGCAGCTTCTCTGCTACTTGGAGATAGTGGGCGGGATTCTCCGTCAAAATCGTATTCGGCGATTGGACAGAGAATCCCCGTTTGCGACCGAATCAGAGCTGGTGGCGTTTTTCACATGCTCCATCCCATCCAAATCGATATCATCGAGGCACACGCCGCACGCCATTGCGACGGCATCAGCGCGTCGCTTTGAGGCCCTCCCCCAATTGTCCGAATTCCTGACCGCGCAGGTCACATGTGGTCTGAGTTTTCGTAAGCCTGGTGTAGTGGCTGCGGATTGTGTCCAGCACTGCCACAGTCGGGTGGGAGCCGTGCTGTTGGCAGTGGGGGGGGGCTTCGGCGAGGATTGGGGGGACTGGTGGGGGGTGTCCAGGGGGACACTATTTGTGTGGCCGGGTCCGTGCGTGGTTGTCGCCGTGCGCATGCGTGGCCAAAGACCCGGCAATTTTCCGGCTGTTTATGTCGGAAACGTCGGGAGTTTCACGTGGCGCGGCTGCTAGCCCCCCCCCCCCCCCCCCCCCCCCGGGTGGAGCATCGATGCAGGGTCGGCGTCGACTCTTTCATTGTAAAACTAGACACTTCCTCTGGACATCGCCTCAAAATGGGATAATCCAGCCCAACATTGATTGACATCCAAATCACCACAAGCAGCATTCAGGAGGTTCCAGATATCTGCCATTTTTGGGGAAGACCCTTGCCCATGTAACTCTGGTTGGTTGTGTCGTGTTGTCAGCTGGGATCAGGCTAAATCCTCGAAGAAGAGGAGTTGGAATTCTTTGTGAGAAAGACAAACATTTTGAAAGACTGTGACAAGATTGATGACATATATGCGGAGTGAAATGCTTCTTAAGACCTGGCTTAGTTGCATCTGCCATTTAATGTACAATTTATAATTAATAATAAACCACAATTTGGCTCATAATTCATGTTTACCTTATATTTATTCTGGACTTTAAAATACAGATGGTTACCTCAGGTAGTACTTAGTTTGGTTGCTTTGCTTGACTTCTATAGTAAAAATTCTTTTGTTTTAACCTTGGCTTCTTTTTTCATCAACTAACTGGGATTTCAGATTTGATCTTTGTTTTTGAAAGTTGCTGGTCCCAACCCAGGTCAGAACAAATTTGGGGGCTCGTCGGTGATTTTGAATCAACAGATGAATACGGATGCTGGAATCTGCTACGGGATTTCATTGTGAATTTTACTGTGCTTATTGGAAAGCAGAATAGCTTTGTGAATTGCTGAGCCTTTTCTTGAGAGTTTTATCTCTGATTTATGTGCAAAAATTAACAAAGATAATGTCAATAACATTATCAGAAAAAGCCGAAGATAGAGTTAAAAAAGGGGGCTAACAATGCAGATATAATTGAGGTGTTGGCTCAACATTTGAAACTTATCGAAGAAATGATGAATCCAGATACAGTGCAGCTTGCGTTGGCTAGGATTCAGTTACAGGTAGCGCAACTCGAATTGGAAATATAGAGAAAAGCAAAAACTCAAACTCGAAAGAGAAAATCGTGAGAACAAACTTGACCTCAAAAGAGAGACAGGAGAAAGAGAAATATGAATACTTAAATTTGACACTCAAAGAGGATAATAATTAATAAACTTTAAACTGGACCGAGAAAAGATTTGCTGTTGTGGACGGGGAGTAACTAATATATTGGACGGTGATTTGAATTCATCTCGCGAGTTGATTTTGCATCATGTCTAAATTTAGTGTGGAAGGAGTGTGTTCAATGAAAATATTGCTACAAATTTAGCTTGGCCGGAAGAAAAGTGGACCACTCTTTTTCAAAATGTCTTAGCGAGGAATGTACTGGGGCACTGGGTGTTTATTCCAGTCTTTCTGACAAACAGTCTTCCAATTATGAAATGGCAAAAACTGTGGCCCTCAATGTTTATGAGGTTGCCCCTGTAGTCTATCAATTACATTTATAGACTTTGATCAAAAGGCAATTGCAGGAAGGTGAGAGCATGGCTGTCTGAGGGAGGGAGGCTGGGTTGTGCTAACTCTGTGAGTCAGTGGAGGCAGAGAAGGACGGAGCTTGATGACACAGGGAAAGTCAATAGCTACTGGATGTAGATCAAGCATGACAGGGGAGAGATCATGTGTGATTCAAGGCAGATTAAAGTTGAGGTTGGGCAAGTCAAGGATAATCGAGGGCAGGTTAAAATGTCCAAGTGCACATCTGGCAGCCAGTGAGTATTCTGCTGCAAATAGCTCTCCATGGCGATCACCAACACTCACCCGAAGTTATACATAGTGCTCAATTCTCTGGAAAGATTCTAGGTTTTGTTGCGAACAGGAATTGTCGTGAGCTTCCTGGCACTCGGCCCAGCAAGACCGGCAACGCTATTCAACATTAATTGGTCCACTTAACGAGGCCTCATGAGCTACCCGTCGCAAATGAATGCTATCCAGCTGATTCGCCGGGTCCACGCTCGCCAACCTCCTGCTAACAAGGTCGAGCAACATTTAAGCTGCACTTGCTCAGCCAACCCCATCCAGCATGCAAAAATGGCGCCGAGGAGACCAGTCCCCAAGTTCAGGGACGCTGGCTTGGAGAGGCTGTTAAACACTGTGGAGGCCAGGAGGGATGTCCTGTTTCCCTGAGGGTCCAGGAAGGTCAGCCATAGGACAGCCAGTGCTGCCTGGACGAGGTGGCAGCGGCAGTGAACTCGGGAAGTGTGATCAGGAGGACTGGCCTCCAGTGCAGGAAGAATGTTAATGACCTACACTGAGCAGCAGGAATGAGTAGACACCAATGTCCCCCCCCCCCCCATCCCCCCCCCCACCCCCCTTCCCAGAGACCTTTCCACTCCCATGGGAGCATCCAACCCTCTCCCTCTTCAACCCCCCAACCTTTCCTCCACCCCTCCGCCTTCAACCCCTCCAACCCTTCCTTCACACATACAACCTCCCACCATTGTGAACCATGCATGTGGCTAACAATGCCCTCTCTGTGCCTCCTCAGGAAAAGCTCTCCCACAATGGCCAGGAGACGGCCAAGGCTGGGGGTGGTGTGTCAGACAGAAGGATCCTCACCACTTCAAGGACTGTGCCCTGGAGATGGCGAGTGTGGATGAGGACAGGGTGGTCATGAACGCTGAGGCTGGCGGACGCCGCAGAGGTGAAGAACCACCGGGCCCCGCCTGGAGGACCTGTCCAGTGTGAGTTCTCATCACCTTACTGACTGACCTATCCCTCCCACAACCACATGTCCATTCTCCCGCAGGTCCACCAGCCAATGGTGCTAACCCATCTCGGGCGGCACCCTCTCCTGACCCTGAAGAGCCCACCTCGGAGGAGAACTCTGAGGATGCCACCATACCAGCCACGTCACTGCTCTCATCCTCACCCTCGGTGGGACATGTAGTGATCAGGCTTCCGGGGCACAATCTGGTGAGCACCACACAGCTGCTGAATCACATCAAGTGGAGGTAGGAACCTGATGCACTATCAATTGTGACGAGACAAGAATAGAGTGTAACCGAGGATTTATTACGCAGAGATGTGTAGCCTCCCGCAGCTGCCACTGAAATGGAGAGCCCACACATTTATACTCTGCCTACTGGGCGGAGCCAGCAGGCAGGGATCTACCCCCGGACCTGTAGGACAGGGGCCTTACCGTAATACACCTGATGTACGATATATAAAATACAATACAACAATGGTGACTACCACATTCGCCCCCTGTTAAAAAAGAGTCCAGCGGGGGTGGTGGAAGGCGATTTACATGCAGGTGTTTAACATTTTCAGGAAAGTTTACAAATTGAGACGATCGGGCGCCTTGATCCGTCGTTGCGAGCGCCGCAGTCCTGGTGGCGATGCAGGCGTCGGTTCGAGCGTTGTTGACTCCTGAAGCGTGTCGACCTCATCTTCATACCCGGGTGGGACTAAGGGGAGGATGGATCGTCCTGGAGCGGGGCCTGTGCTGGGGTGCACTGAGGGGGGGGGGGGGGGGGGGGGTGCCAGGGCAGAGGCGGAGGATGTGTGGGGACCCAGTTGGCACCAGATCCCTGAGGGAGACTGTGTCTTGGCGGCCGTCGGGGTATGTCACGTAGGCGTACTGCGGGTTTGCGTGAAGTAGCTGTACCCTCTCAACCAACGGTTCCCCTTGTGGAGCCACTTGTGCTTACAGAGGAGAACAGGTCCTGGAGCTGCCATGTTGGGAGCGAAACCCCGGTGGTTAACTTCCTGGAGAAGGCAAAGAGACGTTGATGGGGAGTTTTGTTAGTCGCTGTGCAAAGGAGCGACCGAATGGAATGGAGGGCGTTGGGGAGGACTTCCTGCCAGCGGAAGGCCAGGAGACTTCTGGACCGTAGGACCAGCTGGACGGCCTTCCAGACTGTCCCAATCTCCCGCTTCACCTGCCCGTTTCCCCGGTTGTTGTAGCTGCTCAAGGTGATGCCCCTGCTGAACCGATACTGACGCAGTTCATCGCTCATAAATGAGGATCCGCAGTCGCTGTGGACGTAGGTGGGGAAACCGAATAGAGCAAAGATGGTGTTGAGGGCTTTGAAGACTGTGGCAGATGTCATATTGGGGCATGGGACGATGAAGGAGAATCTGGAGTATTCGTCGACCATGTCAAGAAAGTATGTGTTTCGGTCGGTGGAGGGGACGGGCCCTTTGAAATCCATGCTGAGGCGTTCAAAGGGGCAGGAGGCCTTCACCAGGTGCGCTCGGTCTGGCCGGTAGGAATGCGGCTGCACTCTGCACAGACCTGGTAGTCTCTGGTGATAGCCCTGACTTCCTCGATGAGTAGGTCAGATTGTGGGCCTTTATGAAGTGAAAAAAACGGGTGACCTCTGGGTGGCAGAGGTCATCGTGCAAGGTCCGGAGTCGGTCCACTTGTGCACTGGCACATGTACCTCGGGATAGGGCCTCGGGGGGCAATAGAAAATCTCGTAATTGTCGGTGGAGAGTTCGATCTTCCACCTCAAGATCTTATAATTTTTGATCTTGTGTTGTTGAACATGAAGGCAACCGACTGTGGGTCCTGCCAGCCAGCTAATGCCTCCAATGCCGCACAGCTTCTACTATGGCTTGGGCCTCCTCGACGGAGGAGTGCCGAATTTTGGAGGCATAGAGGGTGCATGAAAAGAATGCCACGGGCCTGCCTGCCTGGTTGAGGGTGGCGGCCAGAGCAACGTCCGATGCATCACTCTCAACTTGGAAGGGGAGCGTCTCATCGACCGCGTGCATCGCGGCCTTGGCAATGTCGGCCCTGTGTAGCCACCTGGGGCGGCTACGTCCCGATTACAAAATGGAAACTTTGCAAAGAATGCAGGGAAAATGGACAATGCTGAGAAAGCACGCAGGTGCAAGGTTTGTCTGTTGATTGGAGCTGTAGCTCACAGAAAAAACTGATACTGCAAAGCCATTACCGTACTAATGAGCCATCTCCGGGGGCAAAAGAGTAACATTTAGGTAAAGGATACTAAAGCAGACACCCCAGCGCCAGAGGAGACTAGAACAAAGCAGGCCAACGGCCACCTCGGGCCCGCCCAGCAATCAGGGCACCCACCCCTTTATTGGAGGAAATCGATACCAATGATCAAGATGCGGTCCAATTAATTGGGACCAAGTTCAAGGCCCGCCCAAAAGCACGCGAAGCCTCCTTTGGGTGTAAGAAGAAGCCCCCAAGAGAGAATCGCTCTCTTGGCCTTGGCTCTCAGCGAGGAGACACCTGCCTAGCGGCTGCACCTGAACAAGTAAGTCCAAAGTCAATGCACACTACGAGACAGATGCTCCTAGCTACTATTCCATACCAGCTCTACCCCAGCAGCCTCAGAACCGGACAACGGCCATTGTTCCTCTGACTGAGTGGGCGCCCGAATCTAAGTACAGGCTTTAGTAGTAGTGATAGTTTTGTTGGTAGAGTTTTGTGCATGAGTATATTTGGCTGTGTGTGTAAATAAATTAGCATTGATTTCAAACTTACTAACTGGTGTATCGAGTCTTTGATCAGTATTCGGGTTTGAACCTAGTGGCGGTATCGAAAGATACCTCGCGACTCTTGAGCAAACGTAATTAGAATTAAGGAAGGTGATCATATTAACCGCCATAAACAGAGCCAATTAAAGAGAGAACACAACGAGCAACACCTGATATGGTTGAAGGCCTGGTGAGCCTCGGCCGTCGTGGGAAAACGGTGGAGTGAATGAGTGGGCGGGCCTTGTCCGCACAGTTCGCGACCCACTGGCCGTAGTATGAGAAGAACCCCAGGCATCGTTTGAGGGCCTTGGGGCAGTGGGGGAGGGGGAGTTCCATGAGGGGGCGCATGCGATGGGGCTCGGGCCCTGGAACCCCATTTTGAACCACATAGCCGAGGATGGCTAATTGGTCAGTGCTGAGCACGCACTTCTTGTTGTAGGTTAGGTTGAGGAGTCTGGCGGAGGAATTTGGAAAGGTTAGCGTCGTGGTCCTGCTGGTCATGGCAGGAGATGGTGATGTTATCCAGGTGCGGGAAGTTGGCCCGCAATCCGTACCGATCAACCATTCGGTCCATCTCCCATTGGAAGATCCCATTAGTGATGCCGAAGGGAACCCTAAGGAAGTGGTAAAGGCGGCTGTCCGCTTCAAAAGCGGTGTATACACAGACCACCTTGTGAATGGGGAGCTGGTGGCAGACAGATTTTAGGTCCACCGTCGGGAAGACCCGGTACTGTGCAATCTGATTGACCATATCAAATATGCGTGGGAGGGGGTACGCGTCGAGCTGCGTGCACCAATTGATGGTCTGACTGTAGTCGACGACCATCCTGTTTTTCTGCCCAGTTTTTACAACTAGCACTTGAGGTCTCCAGGGGCTGTTGCTGGCCTCGATAATACCCTCCTGGAGCAGCCGCTGGACCTCAGACCTGATGAAGGTCCTGTCCTGGGCGCTGTACCGTCTGCTCCTGGTGCCGATGGGTTTGAAATCCGGAGTGAGGTTCGCAAACAGAGAAGGGGGGTCGACCTTAAGGGTCGTAAGGCCGCAGACAGTAAGGGGTGGTAGGGACCTTCCAAATTTTAGGGTTAGGCTCAGGAGGTTGCACTGGACGTCCAGGCCGAGTAGCAAGGCAGCACAGAGGTTGGGGAGGATGTAGAGCCGGAAGTCACTGAACTCTACGTCCTGGATGGTGAGGGTGGCAGTGCAGTACCCCGGATCACCACGGAGTGGGATCCGGAGGCCAGGGAGATTTTCTGGTTAATGGGGTGTACCGTGAGGGACATACCGTCGGGGTGGATGAAGCTCTCATTGCTCCCAGCATCCAGAAGGCATGATGTCTCGTGCCCATCGCCCTTCACTGTCGTCGACGCGGTCGCGAGGTTGTGTGGTCGGGACTGGTCGATTGTGATGGAGGCGAGACGTGGCTGGTTGGTGGTGCTTGCAGGCGATGAGCGGCCAGATGAGGTGCCTGACGAACACGGGTCCTGAAGCGGGGAAGATGGCGGCACCCATGGGGCGCACATGGTGGGCGGTGTTAAAGATGGCGGCAGCCACGGGCCGCACATGTCCTGAGGGAGGCAAGATGGCGGCGCCCACGGGTCGCACGTGGAGGGTGTAGGGACAATAGCGCCGATTGAGCGATCGAGGCACACAGCAGTTAAATGTCCTTTCTTCCGGCAGGCCTTGCAGAGCGCGCTCCGCGCCGGGCAGCGCTGCCGGGGCTGTTTTGTCTGTCTGCAGAAGTAGCACTTGGGTCCATGGGGTTGGTTGGCTGCCGCGCGGCGCAGGCCAGGGGTTAGCTGGGGACGGCCGCTGGTGGGGTCCACGATGGGGTGTTCGCTGGTGGGGTCCACGATGCCCAGGAGGGGTGGGCCGTGCAGTCGGGGGCATATGCCTGTACATAGCGGGAGGCAACCGTGAGTGAGATCGCTAGCTTCTTGGTCGCCGCAATGTCGAGGGTAGCCCCTTCTAAGAGACGCTGGCGGATGTAAGCTCACCCTATGACTGTAACAAACGCGTCTCTAATTAGAAGTTCAGAATGTTCAATGGCCGAAACGTCCTGGCAATCGCAGTCCCTCGCCAGGGTGTGCAGGGCACGCCAGAAATGTTCCACAGACTCACCGGGGAATTGATGCCGCGTGGACAGGAAGTGCCTGGCGTAGATTTTGTTGGGTGCAGTTCTTTTTCAGTAGCGCCATGGCCTCAGCATAGGTGGGCGCGTCCCGGATGAGGGGAAAGATATCGGAGCTCAGCCGCGTGTAAAGGATCTGGAACTTCTGTGCCTCTGAGGGTGGTTCTGCCGCAGATCCGATTTGTGCTTCGAAGCAAGCTAGCCAATGTGCGAAAGCCGACTTGGCGTTGTCTGCTTGAGGGTGCAGCTGCAGGCGGTCAGGCTTGATGCGGAGATCCATCGTTGTAAAATCTCTGCGCAATAAATTGATTCACTATCAATTAAGATGAGACGTGAGTGGAGTGTAATCGAGGCTTTATTACGCAGAGATGCCGAAATGGTTGCAGCTCGGAGAGCCCACACATTTATACTCCGCCTACTGAGCTGAGCCAGCAGGCAGGGATCTACCCACGTACCTGTAGTACAGGGGCCTTACTGGAATACACCTTATATACGATATATACAAGACAACAGTGGTGACTACCACAGAACCCCCAGGCAAGGCAGTAGTCAGAGGTCTGTTGGATCCCAGGACCCAGCTGGGTCCCAGCCTGATGTTGAATCTGTGGAAGAGGTATTCCCAGAGCTGATGGAGATTTTAGGGTGCAAGTATTTGCAAATGCAGCACTGGCACCATGGCCTTTGAGTGGGGCAAGGGGGTAAGCACCTTTTTCAGTGTCTTCGGACTTGCTAGGGCTGTGTGCTTGGGTCTCTAGGACTAGTGGGGACCAACTTGGTGGCAAGGGAGTGGACTGAGGATGTTCCCCCCTTGGGATCGGCATGCCATGCCTGAACCATCATTGCTGCTGTAAAAGACTAGCAACTCATCTCTTCAGTGTTACTATTGGGCTCCTGACTGTTTAAACTGTTGACTGCTGCCTTCTATCCTTGTAATGCTCTAGGTCTCCTGATCATGTAGATATTTATCTACCCTGCTAATCTGGAAACACTAATGTATCAGCAGTATGGGAAACATGGAAGCACAGTGGTTAACACTGTTGCTTCACAGCACCAGGGTCACTATCTGTACGGTCTGCACATTCTCCCTGTGTCTCCGTGGGTTTCTTCCGGGTGCTCCGGTTTCCTCCCACAAATCCCGAAAGACATGCTCTTAGGTGATTTGGACATTCTGAATTCTCCCTGAGTGTACCCGAACAGGTGCCGGAATGTGGTGACTTGGGGCCTTTCACAATATCTTCATTACAGTGTTAATGTAAGCCTACTTGTGACAATAGTAAAGATTATTATTGTTATTAATCAAGGGAATGGGTGTGGCCATGATCAATCGTTGGATCACCAGGTGATTGGGCTCCCATTGCACTCCTAAGATGCGCAGTTCCACAGCAGAGAAAACAAGGGATTAACAGAGCTAACTCGACACAAAGGACACATGCACCGGAGGCCACGAGAACCCTCCCTGGCACACAGTCCCTCTCAGAATAACAGCCTTGATGCACTATCAATTATGACGAGACGAGAGTAGAGAATTATCTAGGCTTTTTTACGCAGAGATGTGGAGCCTCCCGTTGCTGCTGCCAAAATGGCTACAGCTCGGAGAGCCCACACATTTATACTCCGCCTACTGGGTGGAGCCAGCAGGCAGGGATATACCCCCGTACCTGTAATGCAGGGGCCTTACCGTAATACCCTCATATGCAGTATATAATACAACAGTGGTGATGACCAGAAGCCTCACGAGTGAAACTATCAGTCAACCCATTCCTCAGGATCAGGCGATTTCTACAGGTCCTGCAGGTCCACTGTGCCCTACTGGTATCACACTGTATGACAATGCGGATCCCGGACCAGCCAGGAAACCTGAACTGCTCCCTGTCACAACCTCTGTGTTAAACCCAGGCTCCACATAACAATGCAGCCAATCTCCCAGCAAAGATGCACATACTTCAGTGACTTCCATCTGTAAGACATGCTCACACACCAGTCTCTTAGCATTGAGCCACATGCCTGCACAGTATGAACGTCTGCAACGCACAAACAGCTGCCACTGTTCTGACTGGAACGACACACAATGAGGACACACACAGTCGACTTCACTGGGAGAACCAGGATAGGGGCCACAGAGTCCATCACCAACACCGGTTGCGGCAGCCACCAGTACCCTATTTGGCAGGGACTGGCTGGTGTGGATAAAGGCTTTGCACATCAAGGGTCGGGTGCAAGTCACTGATAATGAAAGGACTGCAATGTCAAGTACATGATTGAGAAGGGGCCAGGGATGAGTGTGGAGGGGAATAGTGAGGGTAACTGAACAGTCAAACTCAGGATGACTATGGGCTTGGATGATCAAGGGAAACATCACCTTGCTGAGAGTGTCTGTCACTCCCCCCCCCCCCCCCCCCACCCCCCCTCACCCTACACAGAAATGTAATTTGGAGTTAAACCTGCCATACTAGCCATTTACCTGGCTGTTGCTGCCGTTGTAGATTCACGGTGGCGAAAGCACCAGGGCCAACATAGGAAAGGCCCTGCATGACAGGAGCCTGCCCCAGACCAGCAGGGACCTGTCAGTGAGGCTCAAATACTGGCCGTCCAGCAAGCCGAGGAGGAAGTGTGAAGATGGTGCTGCATCAGGTCAAGTGTCCACAATTGGCACTCGTCCTCCAAGGGGCTGCTGGACCGCGCCTGCCGCCGCCGAAACCACCTTACCAGAGAAACGGTGCACCACCTGTGCAAGAGTACAGTAGCACAGTGGTTAGCACTGGTGCCATCAAGTTGATGGCTCACCTTAACCTCTATGCTTCTGGCATGTTCAAGGGCTCAAGCGGGGGCTTGTGAAGGATTTCACAATCGTCCACGCATGGGTGCATTTGAGATGCCATGGATGCCCTATGCACCCGGGCATCTATCTATGTCCACTATTAACCTGGAGCAGGCCTACTAGAATTCCCGGGCCACTGTAATTTGTTGCCAGCACTGGCATGCCCCAGGTCCAGGGGTTATTGATGGCACATATATGGTCCTCACAGAATCTCAAAGGTGCTGGGAAAATCCTAGTGGACCAGGATGTATGTGTCGTGCCCAGTGCCTGGGTATCATGCACAGACGTGATTGATGTGCAGCCGATGATCACACACCAACTGCACATTCAGGGACTGGAACCCCTTCCTGGTGAGAGCAAGACTGGACTTGTGGTGGTAAAGGGTTTAATTGTGTGTGTCTTAAAAATTGTATCCCTTCCCCCTGACTAACTATGTCCAACTCCATCCATGTAAGCCAACTTATGTATTGTTTATCTTTCTGGCCTCCCGCTCTTTTCAGATGTTTCCACAGATTGCGCATCAGGAGTGGAAGCAGACCGCTGCTTTTCTCGCCCTCTACCCTGTGATGATCTTGCCAGCCATCCTTTAAGGAGGGTTTGGACCTGGATAGGCCCAACTTACTTTTAGACATCACAGATGACGACATGTCACCCTGTTCTGCCCGCTGCCCAGCAGATGCGTCAGTGTCAGGAGGGAGGGGAATTCTCAATAGCTGGAGTCTGGAGTGTTCCAGTGCCTCCCTTCTGCGAAACTCCAAGATGGCATCATCCATTCCTCCTCCCTTGGGATGCTCGCTGGTCCCCAGGCTAATCTATGGGATTGAGGGGCAGCTGGAGTGAGCTCCTTAAAGAGGCACTACACAAAAATGAAGAGCAATGGAAACTTAAAGACATCCAATGAAAAAGTGATTAAAAAGGGTTGCTAAAGCACACCAGACCTTCCGGTGCCCACCGGGCACGGAAGGCCATAATGGTGCCCGCAGACACCGCATGCTCCATCTCCAGGGTCACCCAGCCGCAGACAGTCGGGCTGGAAAACCCACCCGATTGCTACCTAGACCTGTTGATGGCAAGCTTCATGAGGCCCATGAGGAGGTTCATGAGGAGGTTCTCCTTCTTTCCATGCCCCGCTCTGCATCATGTACGTGTGGATCAGGAGCATCATACTGAAATGCAAACAAAACTTTAATGAAAGTGTTAGAACCCCAATGGAGGGCCCGGGATAAGGACTATATGATTTCCCATGAACTCCCCGGAATATGAACGTCCCCTTTAAGACAGGCAGGCGTTCCCCTCTAAAGGGGCGGGGTTGCCCCTTTACCAGGAGAGCCCCAGTTGCATAAAAACGCCGGCCTAGCAGCGGGGGGGAGAAGACCTTGAGGGAAGTGGAGGAATAATGTAATTGTACCAAAATAAATCTTGTTCTGTAATTTCTATTTTCGTCTATGCATTCTGCCTACTGCGGATTCAACAGAAAGGTTTAATAAGAAACTAAAACAGAAGGGGCTGCCTAAGTCACTTAACGTAGACATGGTCCACGGACTCCACAAGGATGCAAAAAAGGCAAGCATGTTGGGACACTGTGATCTGGTACAAACAAAGGTTTCATGGCATTGCTGCATGCAACGCCCTCCACCCCAGGGTCCCAAGATTAATGGGGACGAATCCTCCACAGAGGGCACTGGAGTGGGGACCTCCATTGCAGACGGCAAGGAGGTGAAAGGTGTATAGCGGGAGTCCATACAGGAAAGCCCTCTATGCAGTGCGAAAGGGCACGGAAAGCAATCCACAAGATGGCTAGGGTTGCAGGGCTCCAGATACAGAGGGAGGTTTCAGTGCTTGGCGCCAGTGTAGAACTCCGTCTGAGCAGAGGTCCGTTAAGACGGGAGTCCACCTGTGTGTCCTTGACACCACGAATGCTGTCAGCTCCGAGCATGACTGTTTTGAGGTCACGGATGGCATCAGCTGCAAGCTAGCCGCCCACTGTCCCTCGATGTGCCAATTCACGGGGTGTCATCCAGCCCACTCCTCCGCCACCCAGCACTTCCCTGATCCTGGTTACAGAGTTGTTCCACATCCCCCGTCCGCACGCCCCCCAGGCTGGGCATCATGTTGCCTTCTCTTTTGGGGTCTCATTCGCCCATCCCACCTTCTTGACTCTCATCACACTCCACCTGCCTCCCATGTAGCCCACCCTCATTCCATAGACATCAGACTAACATAGCCCTTTAGGAACTTTAAATCATCACAGACAGCAGACCTCTGGACCACCCACACCATCCCCGACTCCCATCCTGGAAACCCCTGATACCCCCCTTCCACACGCCCCCTGGACAACTCACAGCCCCCCTTGCCCACCCCCTCTGGGGCTGGTCACTTTGTTCTGTCCCTTGGACTCCGTGGTGATAGGTGGAAACAGTAGTGTTCACCTCCATCCTCCCTCTCGGAAGTCACGGTGCCTCATTCCCGTATTTGAAAAGTAGCAGGGACTTCTGGTTGAGGTGGTGCGGAGCTAAGCCACACGTTCGGCAGCTCCCGCTATTTTCGGACTTTTGGGCATTTTTAGGGCCCGTAACGGCGCTGGACGGAATTTTCCCGGTGTGGGAAGACATCAGCAACGCTTTTCTGCCGGTGGATGGACTGGACCAGGAGCGGGACGGTTAAAAAATCGGCTCTGGAGCAGAGAAAGGTGCGAGGGAGGAAGACCAAGATGGCGGCGGGCGGGGAACTGGCAGCGTGGCAGCAGTGGGCGCAGGAGCAGCAGGAGCTGCTCCATCGCTGCTTCAGAGAGCTGAAAGCTGAGCTGCTGGAACCGCTAAAGGCCTCACTTGACAAGCTCTGGAGCTGGGGGAGGGACCAACACCCGATGTGGAGGTTGGAGATGGGCCTGCTGTCGGACGAATAGGTATGCGGGCGGGTCCGGAGGTGCATAGAGGGGTATTTAGAAACTAATAATAATGGGGAGGTGCACGTGGGGGTGGTCTGGGAAGCGCTGAAGGCGGTGGTTAGGGGGGGAGCTGATTTCCATCAGGGCGCATAGGGAGAGGGGGGAGAAAAGGGAGAGGGAGAGGTTGGTGGATGAAATGGTGAGGGTGGATAGGGGGTACGTGGAGGGCCCAGAAGAAGGGCTATTGAGGAAGCGTCGTAGTCTCCAAGCGGAGTTTGATATTTTGACCACCAGGAAAGCGGAGGCACGGTGGAGGAGGGCGCAAGGGGCGGTATACAAATACGGGGAGAAGGCGAATCGGGTGTTGGCGCACCAGCTCTGGAGGCGGGAGGCAGCGAGGGAGAGAGGGGGAGTTAGGGATGGAGGAGGGAGTCTGGTGCGGAGTGCGAGGGGCATTAACGGAGTGTTCAGGACCTTCGATGAGGAGTTATACCGGTCAGTGCCCCCAGTGGAGGGGGGAGGAATGGACTGCTTTTTGGGCAAGCTGGAGTTCCCGAGGGTGGAGGAGGAGCAGGTGGAGTGTCTGGGGGCGCCAGTCGAGCTGGAGGTGCTGGTTAAGGCGATGGGGAGCATGCAGTCAGGGAAGGCTCCAGGACCCAACGGGATCCCGGTTCAATTTTATAAGACGTTTTCAGACCTGCTGGGCCCGCTGCTAGTGAGGACCTTGAATGAGGCGAGGAAGGGGGGGGGGGCTTTGCCCCCGACGATGTCCAGGGTGTTGATTTCACTGATTCTGAAGCGGGATAAGGGCCCCCTTCAGTGTGGATCATAAAGGCCGATTTTGCTCCTCAATGTGGGTGCGAAACTGCTGGCCAAGATATTGGCCAGGAGGGTTGTGGACGTGGTACCGCAGGTTATACACGAGGGTCAAACGGGTTTTGTGAAGGGGAGGCAGCTGAACGTTAATGTGCGGAGGCTTCTCAATGTCATAATGATGCCGGCGGTGGACGGGGAGGTGGAGATGGTGGCGTCGATGGACGCGGAGAAGGCCTTTGACAGGGTGGAGTGAGGTTATCTTTGGGAGTTTTTGAAGAGGTTCGGGTTTGGTGAGGGATTTATTATGTGGGTGAGGCTGTTGTATGATGCCTCGGTGGTGAGTGTGGTTACGAATGGGAGGAGGTCGGCGAACTTTCGGCTGTACCGGGGGGGACGAGATAGGGGTGCCACTGTCTCCCCTGCTGTTTGCGTTAGCAATCGAACCCCTCGCCGTGGCACTGAGGGGGTTGAGGAACTGGAGGGGGATAGTGCCGGGGGGGGGGGGGGGGGGGGGGGGGGGGAGGGGGAAGGAGCATCGGCTGTCGTTGTACGCGGACGATTTATTGTTGTACGGGGATGCCGGAGGTGATGAGGATTCTTGGGGAGTTCGGGGACTTCTCCGGGTATAAGCTCAAGAGTAAGCTCAAGGGAAGAGTAAGCTGTTCGTGGTGCATTCGGGGGACCAGGAGTGAGAGATAGGGGAGCTTCCGCTGAAAAGGGCAGAGAGGAGCTTCAGATACCTGGGGATCCAGATAGCCAGGAGCTGGGGGGGGCCTGCATAGACACAACTTTACGAAGCTGGTGGAGCAGATGGAGGAGGAGTTTAGGAGGTGGGATGTGTTGTCCCTCTCCCTAGTGGGCAGGGTCCAGTCGGTCAAAATGACGGTGCTCCCGAGGTTTCTGTTCCTCTTCCAGTATCTACCTATCATGATCCCGAAGGCTTTTTTCAGGAGGGTCAGTAGGAGTATTACGGGATTTGTGTGGGTGCAGAAGACCCCGAGGGTGAGGAGGGTATTCCTGGAGCGGGGTAGAGAAGTGGGGGGGTTGGCGCTGCCCAACCTGTGTGGGTACTACTGGGCTGCGAATGTGGCAATGATACGTAGGTGGGTGATGGAGGAGGAGGGGGCAGCATGGAAGAGGATGAAGGCGGCGTCCTGTGTGGGCACAAGCCTAGAGGCACTGGTGACAGCGCCGTTGCTGCTCCCCCCAGCAAGATATTCTACGAACCCGGTGGTGGTGGCTCCCCTCAAAATCTGGGGGCAGTGGAGGCTGCATAGGGGGGAGGTGAAGGCTTCAGTTTGGTCCCCGAAACGGGGGAACCATCGGTTTGTACCAGGGAGGATGGACGGAGGGTTTTTGAGCTGGCATAGGGCAGGTATCAGGCGGATGAGGGACCTCTTTCTCGATGGGAAGTTTGCGACCTTGGAGGAGTTGGAGGGGAGGCGGGGTCTCCCCCAGGGAATACCTTCAGGTATATGCAGATTAGGGCGTTTGTTAGGCAGCAGGAGTTTCCACTGTTGCCACCAAAGGGGGGTTCAGGACAGGGTGCTTTCGGGGCCGTGGGTTGGTGAGGGGAGGATCTCGGCAATCTACCAAGTGATGCACGAGGGGGAGGAGGCCTCGGTGGAAGAGCTGAAAGAGAAGTGGGAGGAGGAGCTGGGAGAGGAGATCGATGAGGGGACGTGGGTGGATGCTTTGGGGAGGGTGAATTCCTCCTCCTCTTGTGCGAGGCTTAGTTTAATCCAACTAAAGGTGCTGCATAGGGCGCATATGACTGGGACCAGGCTGAGCCGGTTCTTTGGGGGAGAGGACAGGTGTGTCAGGTGTTCGGGGAGCCCGGCACACCACACCCACATGTTTTGGGCGTGTCCTGTGTTGGAGGGCTTTTGGAGGGGGGTTGCGGGGACTTTGTCAAAGGTGGTTGGCTCCAGGGTGGAGCGGGGCTGGGGGCTCGCAATTTTCGAGATAGCATCGGAGCCGGGAGTGCAGGAGGCGAAAGAGGCCGGTATTCTGGCCTTTGCGTCCCTGGTAGCCCAGCGCAGGATTCTTTTACAGTGGAAGGATATGAAGCCACCGAGCACGGAATCCTGGATCAACGACATGGCTGGGTTCATCAAACTAGAGAGGGTCACGTTTGCCCTAAGGGGGTCGGTGCAAGGGTTCTTCTGGTGGTGGCAGCCGTTTCTAGACTTCCTGGCGGAGCGTTAGGGGGTGGTCAACTTCAGCAGCAGCCCGGGGGGGTAGGGGGGGGGGGGGTTGGCTTGGGGGTGGGGAGGGGGGGGGGAGTGGGTGAGGGGGTTACTTGTTTGTTATGGGGGTTGGGGGTGAGGTTCCATGGCTTCATGTTCATTATTTTTGTTAATTTATTGCTCTTGTATTTTGGGGGGAGGGGTTACTGTTTTTTTCTTGTCTGGTTGGTTAAAATTTGTTGAAAATTTGAATAAAAATTATTTTTTAAAAAGTAGCAGTAATTTGTACCAGCATGACATCATGCCTGGTGGGTGGGAAGATTCAATGACGACTGAAGATGCGATGGTAACCAGGCTAAGTATATTATAATGGATTCAAATTCACACAAATTAGGATTGCGCCCTTCCTGGATGTAAACCTGATCGTGTCACTGAGGAGGGCCTGGGAAGATCCCATTCCGATATCTCACCCACGCAAATTGGATGGAGAATTCCGCTGCCGGCAGGGGGCGTGCTGCAGCAGAAAATGGGTGCAGCGGGACGGAGAATCACACCCCATGAGTTCACCTACCATCATGATACATTATGAAAGTGAGTTCAGTAACTTGGGTGATTAGCGAGACTCTTTGAGCTGGTGTACTTGTGATTGTTGACCTATTTTTATTGATCATGTCGTTTCGAGACACCCACATGACAATCAATTCTCCTCTGTCATCGACCCTGCTGATGTTCTTCCATTGATCAGTGCTTTCTGGTAACATTTGCTTTGCTATTTCCTGGCTTCTCCCAGATTAATTTCATTCCAAGTAATTGATTTTCCCAGCCTGCACCCTCAATGATCTGCCCATTAAACCCAGTCCTGAAATTTGTAACTTCACCCTGTCCTCTATACTTCCATTGGGACATCAACATGGTATATATAGGGTAAAATACATCAATTACTAAAGCAGACAAGTAGATGTTATGCCTTACTTCTGTCTCTAATATTCACCCAACATCATTACTCAACATTCCATGGGGCCTCATTATTTTTTTCATCGCTTCTTTTCTGTTTCATTTTGCTTCGGAAAATAAAAGCACTTCTCCAGCAGTCTGTCTGTTCAAATCCAGCCACTGGATCAGAATTATCGTCTGCTGTCAAATAAAATTCACATAACATTAGCAGTAAGTCAATAAGCAGGTTAAACAGAAGGTGTATGATTTGTTTGGGCTGAGAAAATGGAAGAAATTGAATTTGGTCTCTTTATCTGAAATAATAGATGATTGAAGACAACGGGTCAAATGTTCACAGTGGGGAACCTTTCCAGAAACAGTGTTAAAAGCAATGGTTGTTGCAGAGATGGTTTTCCTGTGCTGTCATGTCATGCAGGTTCATTGTGTACACCAGCAGTGAGGCAAAATGTGTTATTTTGATGCAAGTTAGTTGAACTACATGGTTTCTCAAACAAGTGTTCACGTTGATTTATAGGCCTTGTTTTATCTTTTAGTTTTGTTTTGCTGCAAATCTCTCTAGTTTTGAATAACATTCCTGGAGGGTGTTAATTAAAATTTCTGGCTATTTAAACGTGTAAATGAAAACTTTGCATCTCCTTGATGCTTTATATGCACAGTGCAAATTATGGAATTAGCTTTTTTTGAAGTGTCCCTATAATCAACAGAATTCAATGTCTCAAAGTTTGCAAATGATATGAAACTCAGAAATATGGTAAAGTGTGAGATGGATAGGAGTCCCAACATCCTGGGTGTTACCATTGATCAGAAACTGAACTGGGCTAGCCATATAAATACCGTGGCAACAAAAGCAGGTCAGAGGCTAGGAATCCTGCAGAGAGTAACTCACCTCCTGACTCCCAAAAGCCTGTTCACCATCTGCAAGGCACAAGTCAGGAGCGTGATGGAATGCTCTCTGCTTGTCTGGGTGAGTACAGCTCCAACAACAGTCAAGAAGCTTGACACCATCCAGGACAAAGCAATCTGTTTGATTGAGTCCCATCCATAAACATTCACTCCCCCCCAGCACCAATGCATAGTGGCATGGGTGTGTAATATCTTCAAGATACCCTAAAGGAATTCACCAAAGCTCTTTAGAGAGCACCTTCCAAAACCCAAGACTGCTGCCTTCTCGAAGGATGATGGCAGCAGACAATTTCAAACACCATCACCTGGATGCTCCCCTCCGAGCCTCACACCATCCAGATGTGGAGCCATTCCTTCACTGTCGTTTGTTCAAAATCCTAGAACTCCCACCCGAACACCACTGTGGGAGTTCCTGTAACACATGGACTGCAGCTGTTCAAGAAGGTAGCTCACCATCACCTTCTCATGTGCAACGAGGGATGGGCAATAAATGCTGGCCTAGTCAACAGCACCCTCAGCCCATGAATGAATAAAAAAAAGAATGATGTGGGAGTGTATGCACAAAAAGCTCTGAGGCTGGCAGTATACATTGATAAAAGTTTTCAAAGAGAGTATGGGATCCTTGATTTTACTTTACATCCAGAAACAAGGAAGTTGGGCTCAGCCTTTTCAGAGCACTGGTTCAGTCTTACCTGCAACATTGCCCGGATTCTCCAGTCCGTTCCCCCCAGCATGATCCCAACCATTGTGTTCAATTGTGGGCATTATACTTTAGGAAGGGTGTCAATGCAATGGAGGAGATACCGAAGTTATTTATTAGAATGGCACAAAGGAATGAAGGACTTATTGGGAGTCTAGAGAAATTGAGCTGTACTGCTTAGAGCAGAGAACTTTAAGAGATTTGACAAAGGTGTTCAAATTTATAAATGGTTTTGTTTAAGTATTTAAGTGGAAACTTTTACCAGTGACAGCAACATCCACAGCTAAAGGAAACAAAGATGCTTGGCAAAAAAAAAGCTGAGGCAAAAGGAAGAAATACTTGATTTTAGAACGGTAGCTGTTCCATATGGGAGTGGAGGCAGGTGAGCAGTTTTGACGCTCTTTTAATGTTTTTTTGCTTGTTTCGGGCCTGATGAAAATCTGATTAACAAGCTGGCGAAGCCTGCAATTCAAGGTCACAGCTGTGGAAAGCAGGTATCCCTGGTTGGGGTGGTGTTCCAGATCAGATTGTGGGAGTTCCCCACTGTGGGGGTGCAATTCCCATTGCAGGGGTGCCCGATCGGCTGAGGTGGGTTGGGTGTTGGGAAACAGTAATGATGGTTGAGGTGGTTCAAAGGTGCAAAAGGGAGCAAAACAAATCATGTGATGGGATGAGGAGATGGGCATGAATATGAGGTAGCTTGTAGGCCTGGGAGAAACACAGCTGTTCCTTCTGACCCACGAGCAGCGCTATAAATGTGTTGGCCTCATGGTTTCAGTCCAACTTGCGACCTGTCATCTGGACTGGGAAACCCGACCTATTTTTAAAATGAGACTTCGACCTAGTTTATCTGCTCCCATGCGGATAGTAAGAAGTCTTACAACACCAGGTTAAAGTCCAACAGGTTTGTTTCAAACACCAGCTTTCGGAGCACTGCTCCGAAAGCTAGTGTTTGAAACAAACCTGTTGGACTTAACCTGGTGTTGTAAGACTTCTTACTGTGCTCACCCCAGTCCAACGCTGGCATCTCCACATCATGGCTATCATGCTGATCAATAGACAGTAAGACTCCATAGTCCATTACAATTTATTTTGCTCCAGCGCAGATGGTGTCCCAATGTTGAAACCTCCTTAAATGTACCTTGCTGGATCTTTGACCAGCCCCAGTTTCTTCTTCCCTCTGGTGGTGTCCATTCTACTGTCCCTTTGGCAAAGCAAAATACTACTCCAATAAACGTCTGACCAGACCTCTGTCGACTTCTTAAATGACGTGGAGATGCTGGCTCCGAAAGCTCGTGTTTGAAACAAACCTGTTGGACTTTAACCTGGTGTTGCAAGACTTCTTACTGACTTCTTAAATGGTGATGCTGTCTCTCCATGTGATGTCCTGGTGTTTATGTGGGTAGCACTGGTGAAAAATGCCCAACATACCTGACACGTTTGCTCTTCCATCTTCCCCTGGCAGAGTTTGCAGTTAGTACGACATGAACATGTAGAGTTGCAGCTACATGGCCAGGGTCTGTTTTTCAAAACCAACTGAGGATCTAAGTGCTAAAGTGAAAGAGCCCAAGGAGCAGTCAGCAACCATGGAAGAAAGATTCAGAGATAAACAAAATGTTCATGTGAAGTTGTCTCCCTTGAAAAAGGGTTCTGCAGAATTTGAAAATAAATATTTCAATGGGAAAAACTGAGACCTTAAAAGTGACCCAAAGGGGTTAATGACACCTGGCACAAAACCGGCAGTACTTGCTAGTGCCGAGACACAGGATACAGCAGCAGGAATCCAAGCAAATAACAGTTCACAAAAGATCATTTCAAATAGCAAGAAGCTTGGAATGAGGTGATTCGTGAAATGTGTAGAAGACTTCAACTGTTAGAAAGGCAAATGGAAGTCCAGAGTGAGGGAGTTGTTGATATTGCGCGAAAATAATTAAATGCGACCTGTTCTGTATGGGGTCAGGAGTAACTGAAAGATTTTAAAAGTTGAAAGATCAAACAACCAGGAATATCAAAAACTTTTGTTTGAACATAAACCACGTCTCAATGGCATTCTTGGAACAGCCAAAAGGGATTTTGATCAGAGAAGAAATGAATTGTTGGCATACAAAGGATCCATTTTGAACTTATTCTCAAAATGAGGATTAACCATGTTTGCAACATGAATCCAAAATAGAATTATGCCTACAGCTAAGAAAAAGGTGACGATTTAACTGTGGATTCAGCTGAGACATTCTTAGCAGATTTAAAGAAAGGGCATAGGAGAGAAAGTAGGGACGAATTCAACCAAGACATTTCTAAGTGCCATTTTGGGCGGGTTGGCGGGTTATTTCCCACTGGCTTTTTGGGTGAGATCCCCACCTGTATTCAACCACATATAGAGCGCAATTTGACGGAAATAAAACAGGGGGCACAATGCTCCGGCCACATTGCGCTCTCGTGAGAACTTGCCTGCAGCGAGCCTCCTGACAGCCTTCCAACCCCGCGGGATTCACTGGAGTTCCGCACGACATCAGAGTCGGACCTCTGTACCAGCCTCCCCGAACAGGCGCCGGAATGTGGCGCCTAGGGGCTTTTCACAGTAACTTAATTTGAAGCCTACTTGTGACAAAAAGCGATTTTCATTTTGTTTCATTTCATTTCTGCCTCAAATGAGTGGGTGTGAGGGGGACTATGCCCATGAAATGAGGGTAGAGGGGGGTTTGAAGGGTGAGGGAGTACTAGGCAGGTAAGTAGGGATGCTCCGAAGGTTGGGGAGTGATGGATGGGGGTCTTAGAAGGGGGACGGTGCTAAAAGGGTACTTGGGTGGAAGGGGGAACTCCCAGGGATCCGATGGTGGGATGTCTTCACTTGGGGGGTGAAGGGTAGTGTCCATGTATGTGGGGGGTGATTTTGCCATGGGTGGGGGCTGTGGGGGGCCCAAAATGCTAAGGGCACGATTCTCCGGCCATGTTGTGCTCTCGCTTGAATGCAACGCGGTCGGAGAATGCCGGGAGAGGCTTGCGATGAGCCTCCTGACAGGCTCCATGCCTCCCCGGATTCTCTGAAGTCCCGTGAAATGTCAGAGTAAGAACTCCGCCCCAAATGGGCGGAACCAAATGACACTCGTCAAAGTAGGTCATAAACCTACTTACAACTTACCTGCGTGGGATCCACCGGCCTCCCTCGATTCTTTGGCCTCCCAGGGAAGCTGCAGCTGGCCGCCGATCAGTGCTAGTTCACACAAACATGGACCAGGCAGAACAGCACTTAGGGAGGTTTCCCGGGCAACCGGAGACCCCAAGGTGGTCACCGTAAGTGCAGGGTGGATCCCTGGCCCTCCCCCTAGAATGTAGGCACCTTGGCACTGCCAGATGGCATCTCCCTGGCACTGCCAAGGTGCCCAGGTTGCACTGCAAAACCAGCAGGAGCACTCTCTCGGTGCCAGGGAGTCAGTGGTGCCCTAGTGCCAAGGCGGCACTGCCAAGGGTCAGGGAGTGAGGGGGGCCATGCCCATGAAATGAGGGTGGAGGCCAGGTTTGAAGGGAGGGGAGTGCAGGACAGGTAGGTAGAGGCCTCTGGGAGGTGGGGGTGATGGACCCCCCTAGATGGGAGGGGGTGCTGTAAGGGGGCTTGGGGGGCCTGAAGAGGTGTACCCTCAGTGATCCCATAGCGGGGTATCTTCACTTGGTGGTGTGGGGTATTGTCCATGTGTGTAGCGCAGTGACATTGCCCACGGGTGGGTGTGTGGTGATATGGCCATGGTCCATATCACAATTGGATGGCATGAGACCTCCAACTAGCAGGTGGTGGTACAAACTCACCATATGGTCTCCAGACTAAGGTCATGTGACCTGAGACCAGATATAAAGAGAAGTATCTTTGGCCATCTTGAGAACAAGATAGAGAGGGTAATAAGACATACATGTAATTGGTCAGCCCAAGGTGAAAGTTCCAGAGGAGCAGCAAGATTCCATGATAACGTGTGCTGTATCGAATTGCCATCCTACTGCTCGAGACACAATAAAAGGATCTTAGTTTGGACAGATCAAAGTGTTTGGTGAGTTCATCATAAAGTACAAGGGCCCAAACACAACAAGGGGATGCTGGATACTCACAAGCTCACTTAGAGATCGGGCACCCTTTCAAAATGGCGGCCTGATCTCTGAGTTCGGCTCCCCAGTGCAAAAAGAATTCTAAGTGTCATTGAATAGCGGTGGGGAACTCGCCGGCAGAGCTGGCGGGAAACTCCCTGAAAATGCCACCACAAATTAGCTTCAAAATATTTTGAGAGAATAGCGCCCAGAGTCCCGTGTCATAGTTGATTAGCCAGGTGTTTCCCGGCGCTCGCAGCGCCAAGAATGACCCCGCTATTAACTGGGAACTCTGGTTTATTTCTGGACATCAGCGAGGAACACCCACCATGGCCCCACTTAATCCTGCTTCCTGCGCTATCGAGCTCCGTCACTAGTGCAGGAGGAGATCGTAATGCCATTTTTAAATAGTGCCCTGCTCTCTACACCCTCCACTACGGTCTCTGGACGCCTCCCCCAATGTCCCAACTCACCAATAAGGGGCATTGAGCCCTCACACTCCACCTCATCAGGGTCGGTCACCCCTGAGCCGGATCACTGGCATGGGCTTGGTGCCACCTGGGTACCTTGGCACTGTCAGTCCAGCACCCTTCACTCCAAGACTGATAGATCATGCCCATTGTTATTTTTTGGGCCTCGGGGAGGGGGGGGGGGGGGGTTTACCGCTGGTCTAGCTCGCACTTCAAAATGTTTTCAACAGCGGGGAGATGAACTCGCCACCATTTAAAAGGATGTCCCAATCATTGAAATGAGCCTGAAGGCCTTCCACACCCCTCATCCACCGGCAATGTCACCCCCCCCCCCCCCCCCCCCCCCCCCCGCACACATTGACATTACCCCACATCCTCCAAGTCAGGACACCTCATTATGGGGTTGCTGAGGGCATCCTCTCTTTTTCAAACCACCACACCCCTTTTGGCTCCTACCTATCTGGACCCCCAGCCTTCAACCCCCCCCCCTTCATGAGGCCCCTTCATATCCACCTTCACACCCCATCCTTCATATCCCCTCTCATCCCACTTTCATGGGCTTAGTTCCACTCATGCCCCAACTCTTGGAAGTGCCACTCTGGCACCTGAGAATATCAGCACTGCCACCCAGGCACCCTGGCAGGACCCTGCCAGCCTGGCAGTGCCACACAGGCATCCTGGCAGTGCCTGGCCAGCAGTGCCAAGGTGGCAGGCAGTGCTAAGGGGCTCAGGTGCCAGAGTGCGAGATTAGGAGGCCATCCTGCTCTGTCCCTGACACCCCAGTGCTCTTTGACGGCTTGGGAAACCCCCACATGGTGTTCTGTCTGGTCCACGTTTGTGTGGATCAGTAGTAATTGGCCCAGGCCGAGGCCTTGCTGGGGAGGAAGTTAGTCGCCAGGCGGTGGGAGATTCTGGTGCAAACATATTTAAATGAGCCAAATGGTTCATTTAGATATGCTTATCTGGATCTCACCCAGTGCTAGACGTCTCGCGAGGTTCGGTTGAATCTTGCGAGATGTATTGAATGTGCGAATCCCACCTGGGGCGCAACGGAGCCAATAAATCATGCCCTTAGGCTCAGAGTTATGACCATGCAATGCTGTTTAAATTCAGCTAATCCAATTTATGTGTACTTGCTCTTGTTTTGGTTAAGCCCTGATAACTTTGTAAAGACGTTGGGCAGCACCATCCAAACCCACGACCATTACCAAAGGCAGCAGATACCTGAAAACCCCACCACTTGGAATTTTCCCTCCGAGCCATACACCATCCTGAATTGGAAACATATCGCCATTGCTTCACTGCAACTGGATCAAAATCCTGGAGCTCCCTCCATAACAGCATTGTAGTTGTGCTTACTCTTCAGGGACTGCAGTGATTCAAGAAGGCAACTCACCACCACCTTCTGAAGGGCAATTAGGGATGGGCAAAAATGATGGCTTCACCAGTTACAGATCCTGTAAAAAGGAATTTTTTTTTAAATTGCAGAGAGACCTGTCATGCCTTCAAAACACCCAGTGGTACGAAAGGCAGCGTCCTCTCCCAAGCCAACGTGCCCAGAATCACTACACTAACCACTCAAAACTAGCTCAGTATGCCTGACACCAGACTCCCAAAGCAACTATCGACTGATGACTCCCAGGAGGACAACGTAAATCCATTAGGAATATCTTCAATGCATCCTCAAAGAGACCAAACAATCCCACTGAGTACCTGGCTTGAGACCGGCCGAAATGGAGAGGTTTAGTAAGAAAGGCACTGAACACATCAAGAGGTTTTGTCAAAGAGCACAGCGAGGAAAAGTCAAGGCTTCAGAGAAAGTACACAAACCTCCAAATAACTCATCTGCCCAACACTTCGAACACCACCAATTTCCCCGTGGCAGAGTCTGCAGATTGCACATTGGACATATTGGGCTTCTCCAAGTTTGCAGATGATACAAAGCTAGGCAGGAATGTGTGTTCTAAGGACGATGTAGAGCAGCTACAGGAGGATTTGGACAGGCTTTGTGAGCAGCCAAGAACAAGGCAGATATGGAAAAATGTGAGGTGATCAATTTTGGTAGAAGGAACAGATATGAAAAAATGAAAATGAAAATCGCTTATTGTCACGAGTTGGCTTCAATGAAGTTACTGTGAAAAGCCCCTAGTCACCACATTCCGGCGCCTGTCCGGGGAGGCTGGTACGGGAATCGAACCGTGCTGCTGGCCTGCTTTAAAAGCCAGCGATTTAGCCTTGTGAGCTAAACCAGTATTTCCTTAACAGTAAGAAATTAGAAAACTTAGCTGCACAAAGGCACCTGGATATTCTTCTCCATCAGTCACTGAAGGCTAGCATGTAGATGCAATAAGCTATTAGGAAGGCTAATGGAGTGTTTGTCTTTATTGCAAGAGGATTTGAGTGCAGGAGTAGTGAAATCCTACTGCACTGGGAGCTTGGTTAGACCACACCTGCAGTACTGTGTGCAGTGTTGGTCCCCTTACCTCAGAAAATATATTATTGACAGTGCAACGAAGGTTCACCAGATTTCTCTTGCTCAATCTCTCCTTTTGAAGAGAGATTGGGCAAACTGAGTCTGCATTCTCTAGAGTTTCGAAAAATGAGAGGTGATCTCATTGAAACCCAAAAATACTTAAAGGAATTGACAGGGTTGATGCAGGGAAGAAGTTTCCATTGCTTGGGGAGTCCATAACCAGGCACACAATTTCAAAATAAAGCAGAAGCCATTTTAGACTGAGATGAGGAGAAGTGACTTTACACCGAAGGCTATGAATCTTTGGAATTCTCTATCTCAGAGGACTGTGGAATCTCAGTCATTGAGTATATTTACAGCAAAGATTGATAGATATGATCAACAATAATGTAAAGGGTTATGGGTATAGTGTGTGTAAAAGACATTGATGTGGCCGATCAGCCATGATCGTACTAAATGGCGGAGTAGGCTCGGTTGGCTGAATGACCTACTCCAGTTTCTATGTTCCTACATTCCTATCTCAGAACCCAACAAAGTGGACTGGAAAAAGTCATTCTAGATCATGAGGAACTGCCTAAGAAGAAGGAAGGTTCCAGAAACACATATATAGACAAATTCAATGATGCAAGATGATACTTTGAATGTGTGTCTTTGCAGGTTCAGATGGTGCGACTGGAGAGAGGGATATAATCACAGATTAAAGGGGTGTGAATTGGCTCAAGCCAGGACAGTTGGTAGGATTTTGCAAGCCCAGGCCAGATGGTGGGGGGGTGAATGTAATGCAACATGAATCCAAGGTTTCGGTTGAGGCCGAACTCATGCATACGGAACTTGGCTATCAGTTTCTGCTCGGCAATTCTGCGTTGTCACGCGTCCTGAAGGCCACCTTGGAAATCTTACCAACTGTCTTCATAGAATCATAGAATTTAAAGTGCAGAAGGAGGCCAGTGGCCCACCGAGCCTGCACCAGCTCTTGGAAAGAGCACCCTATTTAAGCTCACGCCTCCAACCTATCCACATAACCCAGTAACCCCACCTCACCTTTTTGGACACTGAGGGCAATTTATCATGGCCAATCCACCTAACCTGCACATCTTTGGACTGTGGGAGGAAACCGGAGCACCCGGAGAAAACCCACGCAGACATGGGGAGAACGTGCAGATTCCGCACAGACAGTGATCAAGCCGGGAATCAAACCTGGGACCCTGGGGCTGTGAAGCAACTGTGCTAACCACTGTGCTACTGTGCTGCCCACCTGTCCTGGCTTGAGATAATTCACAACGCTTTAACCTGTGATTATCCCTTTCTCCAGTCGCAGACTTAATTACCTGCAAAGACTCGCATTCAAAGTATCATCTTGCATCATTGAATTTGTCTGTATATGTGTTTGTGGAACCCACCTCTTCATTCACCTGAGGAAGGAGCTGCGCTCCGAAAGCTAGTGATTAGAAACAAACCTGTTGGACTTATATATATCGCTTATTGTCACAAGTAGGCTTCAATGAAGTTACTGTGAAAAGCCCCCAGTCGCCACATTCTGGCGCCTGTCCGGGGAGGCCGGTATGGGAATTAAACCTGTGCTGCTGGCCTTGTTCTGCATTACAAGCCAGCTGTTTAGCCTACTGTGCTAAACTAGCCCCTGCCACGGTGCTAAACCAGCCCCCGGTGTTGTAAGACTTCTTACTATGCCCACCCCAGTCCAACGCCGGCATCGCCACATCAGAATAAAAAGGAGGAAGTGAACATTTATATTATCTTCACAATGGTATCTGATGGACTGAAGAATAGAAAACGAATTTAAATATAAATGAAAAGCATGGATATGTACAGAATTAATCAATGGGTGCCCATTTGCAAAGATTAAAAGAAATTCTCCGTAATTATTAAAATTATCCAGTTGATGTGCAGTTATGTCAACAAAACTACTGAAATATTAAAATCTCTGCAAATGCATTTTGTTTTGCATCAAACTAGCTCATTTTAATCTTGTATACACCAGGGTCTAAAAATCAGATTGCTCCTGAAATGAGCAGAGGGTGAAGTGCGCATCACATGTGCATGAGTGGAACCATATCAAATTGGTACTGAGAGGCCATTATCATCTGCCAAACATGCAGGCTAAACTACAGATGAAGCTTACTGCCTGTGCCTTTGTTTGGGATGAGGAGATTTAGGCATCACTAATAGGCATCTTCTTAAAGTGAAAGTACACTGTGAACAGAAAAAGCAGACAGACTCTCTCATGCCGCTTTGGAGGTTCTTGAGCAGGGGATTAGTTAGAGAAGGAATAATCTTGATCCACCTGGGGGCAAAAAACAATCTCCGGGCAACACCTCCAAAGATGGTGTCAGATTCAATGACTTTGGTGGGATTTTCCAGTCCTAATTGCCCCAGAAGCAGAAATTCACGTCCGAGGTCGACGGACCTTTGGATTCTCCATCCTATTTACCGTGCCGTCAGCGGAAAATTCCCGTGGCGGACAGGACAGGAGGATTTAGGTCCTGGTTATTGGGATTCGTGTTGAGACAGATTTCCAGAGCAGTTCTTACAGCAGTGTCATAACAGTGCAGCCCCAGGAAAGTAACCTGAGCTAAATGGGAAAGGAACCTACTGTGCTGTTACAGTGATAGCATGTAGCAGTGTCAGGAAAATTGTGGTGACATTAAAATATCAGGTAAATCCACAAAATTGGAATATTTTCTGCCAGTTATATATTTTTTAAAAACTTTGAGAAAATGTCAGTTAATTAAGGCAGGGACAGCATGGCTGTGTTAATAGTACTAGTGCTTTTGATATCTTGATGAGCCGAGCAACAGAATTTTTACCTCAGACAAGTGGATAACAATGGGGGACATTACATGAGAGGAACTCAATAAGGTGTTAAAGGTTCAAGGAAAGGGACAAGGTGTGAAGAGAGGACCATACATTGGGTGTACTTTGCAGTTACACTCTAAAAGCTAGCATTAAGAAATGGAGGTACTTAGGTCTGACTCCTGAAGAGTCAGATCCTGGAAGATCAAGGGGAAAACTGTATATAAGGAGATGATTAAACCTATGCTGGGAAGCTGTTATTTAGACCTCAGCCAACAATGGGAACAGATGTTCACTCCCTGCAAGCAGTGTCTGTGAAAAAAAAACCTGTCTCAACAACTCTCAGAAATTTAGAATTTCTGACCTGGGTCTTACGAGTCTATTTCTGACTAAGCCATCAAAAGAGGGAAACTATCTTCCAAGACAAGGGGAGATTACTCTTCAAGCTCTTAAATAGTTAAACAGCTTTCAGTTACATTCTGATGGGGATTTTCCAGTTAAGTCGCTCATACTAAACCGTTATTTTTTGGATTCTTTGGATCCACAAGCATAGATTCTTGTCCCTTCAGCATCTTCCTAATGAACTTCGAGGAACTAAAACTTACTCAACGTACAAACGCATACACAGTTATATTTTTAGTGCAGTTTTATGATATGCATTTTAAACTATAAAACAGATTTACAGAGTGCACAAATGTAAGTTATAACTAAAAGAGAAATATACTTAAACATGAATATACAACATTTTTAACAGAGCAAGAAAGCCATACTTACAAGTCCAGGATGACTTGCTTGATGAAACACGCAGGAACAGAACCTTGACTTCACCTTCTGGCAAGTAAAGAAGAGTGAGTACTGGGTTGGTCAAACCTGTGCCTTTTTATTGATCTTTCTTCTCTTTCTCTCGAGTAGCCTGATGTTCCATATGTTTATAGTAAGCAGTCTGTCTTATTCACATTTGTAGATTTTGCAGCCTGTCTTAGAGATAGCTACTCATAATTGTAGATTTATATTTTTTTCTTAAGGACTGTGACAGCCTGGTACCTTTTTAACTTTAATGGAACTAGTCTGTGGTAGGCCATTTTAAAGGCGGCTGTTCAAAGTTGTAGGATTCATCTTTTTAAGGATGGTAACAGGACCTGTTGTCAGAGTTTAATTGCTGGCGACAGTACATCTTGAAGTACAGCCAGACTAATAGTCATTCATTGTTATCTCTGTGGGCCTGTAGGCCTCTTGCTAAAATTTAATGAATGCTGGCCGGGATTCTCCGAGCCTGCTCCGGAGCGATTCTCCGGCGACCGGAGAATCGGCATCAGCAGCGTGCACGCAGTCGACATGGCGCTGGTCAGGGGCCGTTGGAAATGGCCCCCATGGCGATTCTCCGCGGTTGACTGCCCGAGTTCCGTCGGCGTGGTTCCAACCTGGCACTACTCAGCGGGAGCTCGGACCCACAGCCACGGTGGCCGTCCTGGTGGGGGGGGGGGGGGATCAGACTCCGGGGAGGGCCTGCACGATGGCCAGGCCCTCGATCTGGGGCTATCGATCAGCAGGCACGTGCGATCTGGAGGGGGCCTACCTCCTTCCTGTTTGGCTCTGCTATGTTGCGCAGCGCCGTCGCGGAAAAGGCCACCACACACATGCGTGGACCCGCGCTGTCAGTGCAGGGCTATGTATTGCTGTTACTCCAGCACCATGCTAGCCCCCTGTGCCCCACTGAATGGCTGGGTCAAGCTGCCCATTGATGCTAGCATGAAACAATCCGGTGTTTACGCCGGAGTCAACACTTGGCTGGGACCTTGGAGAACCGCGGCCAATGTTTTTAGTTTGGAAGAATTTATGTTGACCAACTCAAGATCCTGAAGTACAATTTTTTCTCTTTGTATTACATTCATTGTTTGGAATAGTTTGAACTCTTTAAGTCTTATACATAATTCTATTTGTTATGTTTCTACGCTAATGGGTATTAGGGATACTGAAAGATAAATATATGATGCAGGTTTCATTTGTACTATTTTGACTTCATCTAGTTCTGTGCTCAGTTTGATATTCTGAAGCAACATCAAAGAGATATAACTGCCTGGTGCCATAACTGTTACTGCATACCAATATTTGTATTGCTAATTATTAGAAATAAGGTATAGTTTTAAGTTGGTTTAATTTTGTGTAAGGAAGGGTAATTCTATAATTAGATTCATGCTAGACAAAAATGTTCGTATGTGTGGAGGTTTGATCAGTTCAAACTATGCTTCTATTGTGCTTAGAGAGGGTTATGTCATGAAAAATAAACACAAAGTAAAAGTTATTGCTTAGCAACCAGGGAATCTCGAGGGCAGGAATGCTTTTTGAGTGTAGTTTTAACTGAATTACATAGAATTTACAGTGCAGAAGGAGGCCATTCGGCTCATCGAGTCTGCACCAGCTCCTGGAAAGAGCACCCTACCCAAGGTTAACACCTCAACCTTATCCCCATAACCCAGTAACCCCACCCAACACTAAGGGCAATTTTGGACACAATTTATCATGGCCAATCCACCTAACCTGCACATCTTTGGACTGTGGGAGGAAACCAGAGCACCCAGAGGAAACCCACGCACACACGGGGAGGATGTGCAGACTCCGCACAGACAGTGACCCAAGCTGGAATCGAACCTGGGACCCTGGCGCTGTGAAGCAATTGTGCTATCCACAATGCTACCGTGCTGCCCCTATTAACAGCAATTGGGACTACAATGCGAGTGGGTGAACAGCTGTCGGTTCTGCTAGAAGCATAAAAGCCATACAATGGAGTGAGGTGCATTAAAGCAAACTCCAGAAGAACTAAAGGACAGTTAGTTCTGGAAAACAGGGGATGGGAAAGAAGCTCCAGGAATATTAAAGTAAAAAGGATCAAATAGGAACTGCCTTTGGAACGGAATATTGTCTCTGGAAGTTAAAGTCGGACATGAGAATAAAAGAACTGATGAGGTTGGCTATAGACTAGCCACACATCTCAACCAATTGTAAGGTCTGGTGTCCTCATTTCCAGTGTTTGAAGCAACGATATTCTGTTGGCGACTGAGTACCTGAGGTTTTGTGGAATTTTGGATGCATGTTGCAACTCAAGACAAAGGAAGCCTGAAAGGACAGCTGGAAAACTTGGAGTGGATTCTTACTGAAAACAGCTAATGAAAAGCATTGTTTGAACGATGATTTTAAATCGTGAATTTTTGGGAGCGGAGTTTGGAAACCCTCTTGTGAGAAAAATCCATGGAAGATGGCATTGGCCATTTGGTTCAGGGTGTTATCGTTGAAAACAGTATATTTGTGTGAGGTTAATAAAGGAGCATTGTATCAGAATCAAACTTTTCATGTTTAAAAATTGTTTTTCTTGTGTTTAAACTAATTAATGGACCTGTGGCTCTATTCCTCCACATTTCTAATATAACGTAAACTTACGACCTTTTGAGCCAGGGTTCCATTCTGGAGTCTTACTGTCCAATAGCAACAGCAATTGGAAGTGGAATAAAAATAGATTGGATCTCTTTAAAGTTAGTGATATTGTGTACAACCATTATTTTGGTTAATTGCACTTCTAGTTTATCATTGCTTATTTTCGTAGAATCCCTACAGGACAGAAAGAGGCCATTTGGTCCATTGGGTCTGCATCGACCCTTTGAAAGAACATCCAATCTAAATCCAATCCTTCACCCTGTAATCTTACCCTAAGGGGCAATTTAGCATGTCCAATTCACCTAACCTGCACATAATAATAATAATAATAATCTTTATTGTCACAAGTAGGCTTACATTAGCACTGCAATAAAGTTACTGTGAAAAGCCCCTAGTCGCCACATTCCGTCGCCTGTTCGGGTACACAGAGGGAGAATTCAGAATTCTCAGCTGGTACGGGAATTAAACCCGCGCTGCTGGCCTTGTTCTGCATCACAAACCAGCTGTCTAGCACACTGAGCTATCTTATAATATTATAATATTATAAGCATTTTTTTTTACTCTCAAACTCTCCTTAACCTTTTTGGCTAGCAAAAGACGGGTGTTTTTTTCCCCCATTGAATTTCTGTTTCTTAACAGAATATAGTCACTGAAAATTATTAAATATGTATTTTAATAATCAGTAATGCTTAGATGCTGTCATGATTTTTAATCAAATTTCCCATCTACCTGAGCCAACTTGCTTTTCATGCCTATGCAATTTGTTTTATTTTAGTTTAATCATTTCGTTTCTGACTTAATTATATTACTCATAAACGCAATGTGAAATTCTATCATACTCTTTCTTTTATATCATGACCTGGCATTGTGCAATGGAGCAGGCCATACTAGACCTGATATTGTGCAATGAGACGGAATTAACTAATGATTTGATAATGAAGGTGGCCCAAGGTAGCAGCGACAATAATACGATTGAATTTTACTTTCAGTTTGAGGGACAGAATAATGGCTCCGAGAGCTGTAAACTTAAATAATGGCAATTAAGAGGGTATTAAAACAGAGCTGGCTAAAGTGAATTGGCAAATTAGGTTAAGGGATCAGTCAACAGAGATGCGAAAATTTAAGAGGATATTTCAGCATAGAAAGAAGGGATACATTCCAACGAATAATAAGAATGGACAAACACATTACTTGTGGTTAACTAGAAAGGCTAAAGCTAGTATTAAAATTAATGAAAAGTCATATAAGTGTACAAAGACAGGTGGAAGGTCACTTCATTCGTCAGAATACCAGGAACAGCAAAGGATGACTAAAAGATTAATAAAGTGGGAAAAATTATAATAATAATCTTTATTGTCACAGTAGGCTTACATTAACACTGCAATAAAGTTACTGTGAAAAGCCCCTAGTTAGAGTATGAGAGGAAGCAAGCCAGAAATATAAAAACAGATAGTAAATGTTTCCATAAATATTTTAAAAAACAAACGAGTGAACAAAGTGAGTGTTGGTCCTATAGAAAATGAGCCTGGAGAATTGTTGATGGAAAACAAGGAGGTGGCAGATGAATTGAACAGCTATTTTTCATCAGTCTTCAATGTAGAGGATACAATAACATCCGGAAACAGCTATAAATCAGGAAATGAAAAGAAGGGAGGGACTCAGGAATACTACAATGACCAGATAAATAGTACCAAGGGAATTGTTGGCGGTGCGGGCTGACAAGGGTCCAGGTCCTGATGGACATCATCTCAGGGTTATAAAAGAAGTGGCCAGTGAGATAGCTCAGACACTGGTTTTAATTTTCCAAAACTCCTTCAATTCTGGAAAAGTCCCATTAGATTCAAAGGTAGAAAATGTAACTCCATTATTCAAAAAGGAGGAGACAGGAAACTACAGGTCAGTTAGCTTAACATCTGTCATAGGTAAAATGTTGGGAGCTATTATTTAAAACGTCATAGCGAGCACTTAGAAAAATTCAAGCTAATCAGACAGAGTCAACGTGGCTTTGTGATGAGAAATCGTGTTCAACCAACTTATTGGAGTTCTTTGAGGAAGTGACATGTGCTGTGGATAAAGGGAACTGGTGCATGTACTGTACTTATATTTCTAGAAGCCATTTGATGAAGTGCCACATCAAAGGTTATTGCAGAAAATAAAAGCTCATGGTAGAGGGGTAACATATTGACATGAATAGAAGATCAATTGACTGACAGAAAGCAGAGCAGAGACATAAATGGGTCTTTTACAGATTGGGAAGATGTAACGAGAGATGTGCCAGAGTGATGAGTGCTCGGACCTCAGTTGTTTGCAATTTATGTAAATAACGTGGATAAAAGGATGGGTGGCATAGTTGACACATTTGTTGATGACACAGAAGTAGGTAGAAAATAGGTTGTGAAGAGGATATAAGGAGTCCACAAAAGGGTATAGATAGGTTAAGTGAGTGAGCAAAGATCTGGCAAATGGAATATTATGAGGGAAAATGTGAAATTGTGCATTTTGGCAGGAAGAATGAAAAGGAAGTATATTATCTAAATGGTGAGAGATTGCAGTGATCTGAGATGTAGAGGGACCTGGGTATCCTCGTACATGAATCGCAAAAGATTAGTACACAGGAAAGGCGCGTAATTAGGAAAGCTAATGGAATGGTGTAATGTTTTGCGAGGGGAATTGAGTATAAAAGTAGGGAGATTATGCTTCAATTATACAGAGCACTCATGAGACCACATTTGGAGTGCTGTGTACTGTATTGGTCACCTTATTTAAGCAAGGCTGTAAATGCATTGGAAGCAGTTCAGAGATTTACAAGACTAATACCTGGAATGGCTGGGCTGTCCTGTGAGGAAATATTGGAGATGTTAGGCTTGTTACTGCTGGAGTTTGGAAGAGTAATGGGCGACATGTCCTTTTGTCATCCTTTTTTGTCCGTATTACCTCCATCTCCTTTTCCATTTTGTCTGGCTTTTCAAAACATCTATTAGAAGTGAGCTCTATCCTGAGGCCAGGTTACTGATAGAGGTCATGAGCCATGTCTGGAAAGGATATCCTTTTCACTCAGTTGCTATCTTATGACTTGATGTTTCAATTGGAATAGAGGTGTGACAAAAGACTAACATAGCGTGAAAGCATCATGATTGTAGCCTGAAAATAAGGCCTGCATTATGGACAGTCCGTGACTGCACCTGAGCTCCATGTTGAAGAGGTGGCAACACTTTTGTTGAGGTAAATACAAGGCTGGTTTCAGGGAGCATACAAGATAAGTCGAGTGCACAGGTCTCAAGGGAACATTTTGAACGATCTCCACCTGACCAAGAAGCCAAATTTTCAGCACTGAGGCTCAGCAGTATGGCACCTAGTATCCCGTGAAAGCCAACAGTGCATGCAAAGCCTGTTGCTGCCTTAACCTATGTCACTTGGACATGGGAAGAAGGTTTAAATAAGTAGGTAGATTTCAGCTGAAATAGAGATCATGGTCACCTCCTTGCTGCAGTAGTTGACGTTAGCTGCTGCAGACCGAAACAAACTCATGGTGTAAAATTTAAGCATCACAGTGACCTTGACAGCCACAGACAGTGCTGCCTATGCCCTGGGTTGGACTCTTGTTGTCAGTACCAGCAGCTGGATTCTCTAAAAATTGGGTTATGTCCCCACGTCAGTGTCAAAATGCTGGCGTTTCCTGAAGAAAGTCCAGAGTGATTCTCCTCCCTGAAGGGGGCTTGCAGGGCCCCGGAGCGCTTCTCGCAGCTCTGGCTGCAGATATGGGGCCCTGCACTTCCAGTCGGGAGACTGCTCATGCGCATGGTGGCGGACTGCGGCAGCCGCCCCGTGCGACATGGCGGACTCGCACCACGGACCTTGATGAAAGAAGTAGGTCGCCCCGAGATCGCGCGCCCGTGGATCGGTGCTGCCCGATCATTTGGCTGGTTGTACATGAGGCCCCCCCCCGGTGAAAACTCCCTCCGCTCCCCAACCAGGGCGGCTGCGGACTGAGTCCGCAGCCGCCAGCCGAGGTTCCCGGCGGCCAATATATGGTTAGAACCACACCGTCAGGAACTCGGCTAGTTACCCTTGGTGAATCACGGCGGGGGTCTCTGTCAATGGACCCCTACCCATGCCGAGTAGACCGCACACACGCGATTCGCGAGTGATTCTCAGAACGCTGAAGGCGATTTTGGCGTGGATGCTCAGAGAATCCAGCCCCAGATGGGGCAGGATTCAGTTTGAATCACAAATTTGGCATCTTGGTCAGGTGGAGATAGTTCAAAATGTTCCTTTAAGACCAGTGCATCACTCCTC